>NC_058080.1:211570396-214357896 GCF_014858855.1 Bufo gargarizans
AAATTCTGTGCACTAGTGATCGGGACAAAGTATTGAGGCGAAAGAGAGAATTAGGCGACTTGATGTATAATGGGAACAAAATCTCGATCTACCCAGATTACTCCTTTTCTACTCAACTTAAAAGAAGGCAATTTGGGGAGATTAAGAAACATCTTATTAATGCCAATGTTAAATACTCAATGTTGTTCCCGGCCAAATTAAGAATAGTATATAAGGATTCTGTTATTTTATTTTCTAGCACCGAGGAAGCCTCTGCCTGGCTGGATGCCAGGGGGATATGAGAATAGTAGTTGGATGGTTTTTCTTTTTCTTTCCTTTTCGGTGCTTATTGATGATTTACCTGTCTTAGCTGAGTCTTAGGTTTTGGGTCTTAGTGGTCTCTGGTACCGTATTTAAAGCATGAAATAAATTCTTTGGAGTGCTGGGGAGAGAGGGGGGGGGGGGTGTGGATGGGCGCGGGGGGGGGGGAGGCCTAGGCGATGTGTAAGAGGAGCATGGGACTTTATTGCCTTGTGCACCATGGGTAGGGGGGGCTTTTCCACTGCTGCGGGACCCGTTATAGAACCGGGAAAGGGATCGGATAATCTTGGCCATCCACCATTATTATGTAAATGCCGCGTATTTTGACATGGAATGTCCGCGGACTGGCGGACAAGTTTAGACGGAGGGTGGTCTATGATACTATCTCCAGACATTTACCTGCTATCGTGGGGCTGCTTGAGACTCATTTAACCGCTGAAAAATTGTATTATATGCGAAAACCTTGGACGCAGTACGAGTACCACTCCCACTATTTGGCTTATTCGCAAGGAGTAAGTGTTTACATTCATAGAAATGTGGACTACGATCCATATGATCAATGGATTGATAAGGAGGGAAGATTCGTATTTTTATATGGCCGATGGATGGGACTGGTATGCGTACTTGCGTTTGTATAGTCCCCCCCCCCCCCTTCTCTTCTGAAGTGTTGAGAAAACTTGCGGAGTATGTTTGTAAGCGGGACCCGTGTCCTATATTAGTAACATAGTAACATAGTACATAAGGCCGAAAAAAGACATTTGTCCATCCAGTTCGGCCTGTTATCCCGCAAGTTGATCCAGAGGAAGACCCCTCTCTAGTAGCTATAGCCTGTAATATTATTAAGCTCCAGAAATACATCCAGGCCCCTCTTGAATTCCTTTATTGTACTCACCATCACCACCTCCTCTGGCAGAGAGTTCCATATTCTCACTGCTCTTACCGTAAAGAATCCTTTTCTATGTTTGTGTACAAACCTTCTTTCCTCCAGGCGCAGAGGATGTCCCCTCGTCACAGTCACAGTCCTGGGGATAAATAGCTGATGGGATAGATCTCTGTACTGACCCTTGATATATTTATACATATTAATTAGATCTCCCCTCAGTCATCTTTTTTCTAAAGTGAATAACTCTAATTTTGATAATCTTTCAGGGTACTGTAGTTGCCCCATTCCAGTTATTACTTTAGTTGCCCTCCTCTGGACCTTCTCCAGCTCTGCTATGTCTGCCTTGTTTACAGGAGCCCAGAACTGTACACAGTACTCCATGTGTGGTCTGACTAGCGATTTGTAAAGTGGTAGGACTATGTTCTTATCACGGGAATCTATGCCCCTTCTGATGCAACCCATTATCTTATTGGCCTTGGCAGCAGCTGCCTGACACTGGTTTTTGCAGCTTAGTTTGCTGTTTATTAAAATTCCTAGATCCTTTTCCATGTCAGTGTTACCGAGTGTTTTACCATTTAGTATGTACGGTTGACTTGCATTTTTCCTTCCCATGTGCATAACTTTACATTTATCAGTGTTAAACCTCATCTGCCACTTATCTGCCCAAGCCTCCAGTCTATCCAGATCCCTCTGTAGTAGTATACTGTCCTCATCAGTGTAAATTACTTTACACAGTTTAGTGTCATCTGCGAAAATTGATACTTTACTATGCAAGCCTTCTACAAGATCATTAATAAATATATTGAAGAGAATAGGGCCCAATACTGACCCCTGAGGTACCCCACTAGTGACAGTGACCCAATCTGAGTGTGTACCGTTAATAACCACCCTCTGTTTTCTATCACTGAGCCAGTTACTTACCCACATACAGATGTTTTCTCCCAGTCCGAGCATTCTCATTTTATATACTAACCTTTTATGTGGTACAGTGTCAAATGCTTTGGAGAAGTCCAGATATACGACATCCATTGATTCGCCGCTGTCAAGTCTAGAACTTACCTCCTCATAGAAACTGATTAAATTAGTCTGACATGACCGATCCCTCACGAAGCCATGCTGATATGGCGTTATTTGCTTATTTCTGTTGAGATGCTCTAATATAGCATCTCTCAGAAAACCTTCAAACAGTTTACCCACAACAGATGTTAAACTTACCGGCCTATAGTTTCCAGGGTCTGTTTTTGGCCCCTTTTTGAATATTGGCACCACATATGCCATGCGCCAATCCTGTGGGACATTCCCTGTCAGTATAGAGTCTGCAAATATCAGAAATAAGGGTCTGGCTATGACATTACTTAATTCCCTTAGGATACGGGGGTGTATGCCATCCGGTCCTGGCGATTTGTCTATTTTAATCTTTTTAAGTCGCTGATGTACTTCTTCCTGGGTCAGACAGGACACTTTTAATGGGGAATTTATTTTTGCATTCAGCATGTCATCTGACAATTTATTTTCCTCAGTGAATACATTGGAGAAAAAAATATTTAACAGCTTTGCTTTCTCCTCATCGCTCTCTGCGACTTCCCCCTCATTACTCTTTAAAGGGCCGACACCTTCAGATTTATACTTTTTAACATTTATATAATTGAAGAATATTTTAGGGTTAGTTTTACTCTCTTTGGCAATTAATCTCTCGGTCTCTAGTTTGGCTGCTTTTATTTGTTTTTTACATGTTCTATTTTTTTCCTTATAGTTTTTCAGTGCTTCCGTGCTCCCCTCCTGTTTCAGTGAATGATATGCTTTCTTTTTGTCATTTATTGCTTTCGTTACAGTTCTATTTATCCACATTGGTTTCTTTTTATTCCTTAACCTTTTATTACCATACGGTATGTACCTCTCACAATGAGATTTTAGGATGTTTTTAAAGATATCCCATTTTGTGGCTGTATTTTTATTTTTGAGGACTTTGTCCCAGTTAGTTTGGCCTATGGCCTCTCTTAGTTGGCTAAATTTAGCTTTTTTGAAGTTTGGTATTTTTGTTCCTCCCTGTAGAAACGCTCTTTTGAATGATAATTGGAAGGTTATTACTTTGTGGTCACTATTTCCCAGGTGTCCCCCAACCTGCACGTCTGTTGTTCTGTCCGGCCTATTGGTTAATACTAAGTCCAGTATGGCCGTCCCTCTAGTCGGGTCCTGAACCAGTTGGGAGAGGTAATTGTCTTTGGTTATTGCCAATAACCTGTTTCCTTTATGAGATATACAAGTTTCAGTTTCCCAGTCTATATCTGGGTAGTTGAAGTCCCCCATAATAACCACCTCATTATGATTTGCCGCCTCGTCTATCTCGTTTAGTAATAGATTTTCTGTGGACTCTGGTATATTAGGTGGTTTATAGTAAACTCCTATTAGTAATTTATTGTTGTTTTTAGCTCCATGTATCTCTACCCACAGTGACTCCACATGTTCATGTCCCTCATTTATATCTTCGCGGAGTGTGGGCTTTAGACCGGACTTTACATAGAGGCAGACCCCTCCTCCTCTCCGGTTTTGACGATCCTTTCTAAACAGACTGTAACCTTGTACATTAACCGCCCAGTCATAGCTATCATCCAGCCATGTCTCAGTTATTCCCACTATGTCATAGTTCTCCTCACACATCACTAATTCCAGTTCACCAGTTTTATTAGTCAGGCTTCTGGCATTAGTATACATACATTTGAGAGGTTTATGTATATTTTTTACCCTACACCTTTCCTTCTGAACTGTTCTAGTCCCTCCTTCCATTCCTCCCCCAGTCCCATTACTTTGCCCCCGGTCTCTATCTGCACTATCTTCCCGTCCTATAACGTAATTACGTAATTATTAGTGTTGGGAGATTTCAACTCCGTTATGGACAATAAGGATAGGGTATCTGTGCTTAGTGGAAGGGGGGGTGTCAATGATCAGACCACGACCCTTGGCAGGATCTGCCAGGAGATGGGCCTTACGGACGTATGGCAGTTTCTGTATGGGAAAAAAATTACCTTTTCCTGTTTTAGCAGATCTTGCAAGGCTATGTCTAGGATAGATATATCCCTTGCGAGCCCAGAATTTCTGGAACGGATCCAAAAAATGAAGTACAAGCCACATGGTATATCTGACCACACCCCAATGTTGCTGTCGACCGTTGACTCTGTGTCCTTAGATGGGAAAAAACCTTTTAGGTTAAATTCACATTGGATCCATGTGGTTGGTGATCAAGAAGGGATCGGGAAAGATATTTTAGAATTTTGGGCAGTAAATTATGGATCCACACATATACATTTTGTGTGGGACTCCTTGAAGGCTATGATAAGAGGGGTATACTGTATGAGGATCAGGAAAAAAAGGGCAGAATATGCTAAAACGGAAAAGGAACTGGCAGAGAGGGTTGGGGATTTGGAGGTAGATCTGGCCAGACAGAATGGGGAAGATGCCCGTTTATTATTAATGGAGGCTAAGAGGAAATATCAGATCTTCCTATATGAAAAAGCGCAACAAAAGTCCTTTTCGAAAAAGGTAAAATGGGTAGAATGCTGGCATCTGTAATTGCTACTCAAAAGATTCAAACCCCAATAAAGCAAATTAAGTTGCCCTCCGGTGTTCTGACCAATGACAGTTCAAATATAAAATCTGCCTTTATAGAACATTTCACCAAACTATACCAAACTATACCAGTCGGACCTCGGGGCGGATAAAGGAGCCCTGGCTCTCTTTCTAGAGAGCCTAGTACTCCCTTGCCTCTCCAATCAAGATCGTTCCAAAATAAATTCGCCAATCACTCTTGAGGAGCTGGAGACTGCCGTTGATAGCATAAAAAGTAATACAGCTCCGGGTAGAGATAGCCTTCGAACTTTATAGAGCATATCGTAAAACGGTATTGCCTCTCCTTCAAACGATTAATGAATCTTGGAGGAGTGGGTTACTCCCCCCCCCCCCCTCCTTGAGGGAGGCTTCCATTTCTTTTATTTTGAAGAAGGATAAAGATAAGACTGAAATCTAATATCCGTAGAGCCTTTCTTAACATATATGTTGGGGACGGGGAGGACCGCTCCATCCTGTCCTTGGATGCCGAGAAGGCTTTTGACAGGGTGGAGTGGCCCTTCCTGTGGGGAACTTTGGATAGAATGAACCTGGGTGAACACTTTATTAAATGGATACAATTGCTTTATTGTGGATCTACCGCCAGTGTTAAGATTGACCCCGCACAGTTCCCCCTACAGCGAGGCACTCGGCAGGGATGCCCCCTCTCACCTCTGATATTTGCCTTGGCTTTAGAACCCCTTACATGTAGAATTCGACAGTCTAATGAGATTGTTGGCTTTGGAGGGAGAGGAGAGGAAGATAAAATCAGTCTGTACACAGACAATATTCTGGTCTTTTTGAGGGAGGGGTGGAAAGCTGTTCCACCTGTTATGAATATTTTGAAAGAATATGGCTCAATATCAGGGTATAAAGTAAACTGGGATAAGTCTGAACTTCTCCCCCTTGTTCAAGCACCCTCCGACGGCTGCTTGGGTTTCCGGCGGCTTGAACCAACCGACTTTATTCGATATTTGGGTATTAGAATTAGTGCGGATTTGACTAGATATAATCGTCTAAATATAGTTCCTATGATTAATAAGGTGAGGGAGAAGATCCGTACTTGGCAGAAGTTGCCTTTGTCACAGGTAGAAAGGATTACATTGGTCAGGATGGTGGTCCTCCCTATCGCTCTATACCCCTTGACAGCGTGCCTGATATGGATCGACGACTAATTTTTTGGGCTGTTGGAAAGACTGCTGAATGAGTTAATCTGAGGGAGGGGAAGGGTTAGGATCAAGCAGAAATATATTTGACTCTCAGAGAGAGATGGTGGCCTCTCCCTTCCATCCTTTCAGGGATACTATTTGGCAGCTCAGATAAAGTGGTGGGTGGGACGGGGGGGGGGGGGGAGGCTAAGTGAGGGAGGCTAAGAAGCTGAACTGGGCGATGGTAGGATCTTGGACTGGAATATAGTATATCAAAACATAAAAAAAGTATCGATTTCCCAGAAATATAGATTGATTCAGTTCAAGATTGTGCATCGCCTATACTACTCCCCCGTCTTCATCGCCAAAATATATAAGGAAAAAAAGGATATGTGTTGGAAGTGCTCAGCAGAAAATGCTGATCTAGGTCACTTATTATGGTATTGTCCAGAAGTAGGTGGTTTTTGGACCAGCATTTACGAGCAACTATATAGAAGATATAAGATCAAATTGAACCGAAGTTTCATGCAGGCAATATTATGTCTTTTCTCCCCTACTGATTTAACGCCCTATCAGATACGAGTTTGCTTGGAGGGTTTTATGGCCGCGAAGGCCTTGATTGTTAAATACTGGGGCACAAAAAACAGCCCCAGCTTTTCCGAGTGGAGAGCTCGGATGGATACTATTGATGCCTACAGAAGAATAGCAAGAACATTGGAATGATGCTAGACAGTGCTAGTTTTCCGATCCAAAAATCCCGGTCATTGGTAGTACTGGAAATTGAAACCAAAGTAGTGATAAGGTTACAGTCGGACTCCGCAGAAGTGAAATAAGGGAAGGGGGGGGGAGGTTGGGTAAATAGGGTTAAGTGTATTAATCTGTGTATAACTACTCTTTATTTTTTAAATTGTATGTTATGGAATTTTGTATACTTGACTTAGAAAACAATAAAGGAATTTATAAAATAAAAAACGGATCCAATATGTTGTAAAAATTAAGTTTGACAGATATTGTACCCTTGAAGTATTTGTTTTGTAGCCTGTGTAGGCATTTTTTCAACCATTTTTGCCTGAGGAATGTACTGTAATTCCTCAGCAGATTGTTTTTACTATTAGTTCTTGCATATACTCATATACTTTGTAAAACACATTCAGCTTAAGGCCTCTTGCGCACTACCGTATGTATTTTGTGGTCTGCAAAAAACAGATCCGCAAAAAATACGGATGACATCCGTGTGCATTCCGTATTTTGCAGAACGGAACAGCTGGCCCCTAATAGAACAGTACTATCCTTCTCTGTAATGCGGACAATAATAGGACATGTTTTTTTTTTTTTTAATACTGAAACGGAATGCACACGGAGTACCTTCCGTTTTTTTGCAGACCCATTGAAATGAATGGTTCTGTATACGGTCCGCAAAAAAAGGAACGGAAACGGAATGAAAATATGTTCGTGTGCAAGAGGCACAGAACGAATCTAAAGTTTTTCTTTATGTCTTGATGCTGAAAAGGAATGGACATTTTACATTGGTTACATTTGGATCCTCACACTTTGATTATTAACTTGTTCTAATAAATTCCAACCTAAAGTGTGTTCACAGGAGTTTGTCGTGAATTTTTTACACAACGTACCTGATTTGTTGTCTCTCCACCAGACCCCCTAAATACAGACCTCTGACTCCCTAAATAGAGACCACCGCACAGAACCACTAAATTAATACAGACCCTAGAACACCTAGATAAAAACCCCAGAACACGCTACATAAATAGAGACCCAGCCAAACAAAAAAAGCCCCAGGTACTTACACATAGCAGCACACACTCATGTCCTCTTTTTTTTGTGCAGCAAGATTTACTGGCACCAGGACCTTCAGAAATGGTCCTGTGATTGTAGATCAGTCGACAGTAAAATGTCCTGACTCCTGCATACAAATTTTAGGCTTGGGGGGGGGGGGGGGAGTAAGCACCCAGCACTGGTCCATGTGTAGCAGCCCATCGTTAACCTGTTTAACTCCATCTATCATATAAAGGCGATAAAGGTAAGTGGGCTTTAAATCATTAAAAGGCAGCAGCTGGTTGTGTTTTCCTGTTGGCATCGTACACACATGGGCAATCCCAGATACAGGGCATGACTGAGGCCGTAGCAATTCCATTTACCAACTCCTGAGCCGAAGATACTCCATTGACCATAATGGGGGCTGCTGAGGATGCTGCTTCTTAACCGGACAAAAAAGTCTTCAATGCAGGAATCTGTGACAATGGCCTGAACTCAGATGTGAATGGATAATATTAGATCGAAGTATAGCATCGGATGCATGTTTAACACACAAATACAGAGCAAGAACAAAGACCACTAGATAACATACAGCACCAGAACCAAGTTCATTGCATAAATACAGCACAAGAGCCAAGCCTATAAGTCAAACACACACCAGAACCAAGCCTGTAAGTCAAATACAGCAACAGAATCAACAACATAAATATAGCACCAGAACCAAACCCATAAGTCAAATGCAGCACCAGAAGCAAGTTTACTACATAAATACAGCAACAGAACTAAACCCATAAGTCAAATACAGCACCTACAGTGCCTCTATGTGCCCCTTTTATGTATAAATCCTCTTCTATGTGCCCCTTTATGTATAGCACCTCTTATATGTACCCCTTTATGTATAGTGTCTTGTATATGCCCTCTTCATGTATACTGCCTTTCATGTATGCCCCTTCTATGTATAGAACCTCTCATATGTGTCTTTTCTATGTGCCCCCTTTATGTATAGTGCCTCTTTTATGTGCCCCCTTCATGTATAGTGCCTCTTATATGTGCCTGTAATGACCGACGTCACGCACAGGGAGGAAAACAGGGAAAGCCCTGCCCAAGGGAGAGGGAAACGTGGTGACCCCTAACTCACCTTGCGGCTGGCACCTGACTGCCCTGACGTCCATAGACGGGTTCCTCACCCGTGCGGCGATGACGTGCCCAAACCCTGGCTTTCCCTGAAATGAGCCCTAGAAAGTGAACGGGCCGGTGGGATCGCTAGTCCGCACCACTGACGCTAAGAGGGAAACACCAGGGAGAGGACAGACAAATACAGACAAACACATACACCCAGGTGGGCGACCACAGCAGTCCACAAAGGTCCAACAGGGATCCGGAGGGTAGCGTTCTGAATCAACAATCCGAGAACGCAGCAACACAGCTCCAGTGGGTCAGAATAGATGTCCAGGCAGGAAGCTCTATCTCTGGCAACCAGAGAAGTGTGAGAGAGGAATATAAGGAGGTTTGGGAGTGCTGGACAAGGAACAGCTGAGGAGAAGGAGCTACGGATCCCTGAGTGAGCCAAAAGGGTTTGCAAAGCAAACCCAGAAAGCTACCATAAGGAAAACAGCCCTATCTTAAATAGAGCGTGCAGCCAACCGCTGCGACTTCCTGACCCCGGGTATAACGGAGTCAGGCGTGGTTCTCGATACCCTCGTGACAGTGCCCCTTTATGTATACTGTAGTGCTTCTTATATGTGCCTTCATGTATTTTGCCTCTTATATGTGCTCCTTTATGTATAATGCCTCGTATATGTGCCCTCTTCATGTATAGTGCCTCGTATATGTGCCCCCTTCATGTATACTGCCTCTTACATGAGCCCCTGTATGTATAGCACTTCTTATATGCACTCCCTTCATGAATAGTGCCTCTTATATGTTCCCTCTTTATGTATAGTGCCTCTTGCATATGCCCTCTGAACACGCTGTATTATAATACTTGGTAGACGCTAGACTGAAGTGTGTAACAGAAGGTGTGACCTCATTGGGGTCAGATTATTACATGGAGGCAAATTACTTCATAGGGGGCAGTGTGGGGGCAAATTATTTCATGGGAGGGCAGTGTGGGGGAAAATTACTTCATAGGGCCAATGTGTAGGCAAATTATTTCATGGGATGGCAGTGTGGGGGCAAATTACTTTATGGAGGGCAGTGTGGGGAAAATTACTTTATGGAGCAGTGTGGGGGAAATTACTATATGGGGAAGTTTGGGGAAAATTACTATATGGGGACAGTGTGGGGGAAATTACTATATGGGGACAGTGTGGGGGAAATTACTACATGGGAGCAGTGTGGGGGAAATTACTATATGGGGGTAGTGTAGAGGAAATTAGTATATCGGGGCAGTGTAGGGGAAATTACTATATGGGGACAGTGTGGGGGAAATTACTATATGGGGACAGTGTGGGGGAAATTTTTTATTTTTTTTATCTGATTTTGCATGAGCAGAACTCAAAGATCTGAAACATTTTCTACATACACAAAAGACCCATTTCTCTCAAATATTGTTCACAAATCAGTCTAAATCTGTGTTAGTCAGCACTTCTCATTTGTCGAGATAATCCATCCCACCTCACAGGTGTGACATGTCTGGTGAGTATGCTGGCCATGCAAGAACTGGAATGTTTTCAGCTTCCAGGAATTGTGTACGAATCCTTGCAATATAGGGCCATGCATTATCATGCTGCAACATGAGGTGATGGTCGTGGATGAATGGCACAACAATGGGCCTCAGGATCTCATCACAGTATTTCTGTGAAGTGTAGGGGAAATTACTTTCCATCAATAAAATGCACCTGTGTTCGTTGTCCATAACATACGCCTGCCCATACCATAACCCCACGCCACCATGGGCCACTTTATCCACAACATTGACATCAGCAAACCGCTCACCCACATGATGCCACACACGCTGTCTGCCATCTGCCCTGAACAATGAAATCCGGGACTCATCCGTGAACAGAATGCCTCTCCAAAGTGCTAGACGCCATTGAATGTGAGCATTTGCCCACTCAAGTCGGTTACGACGACGAACTGCAGTCAGGTCCAGACCCCGATGAGGATGACGAGCATGCAGATGAGCTTCCCTAAAACGGTTTCTGACAGTTTGTACAGAATTTCTTTGGTTATGCAAACCTATTGTTGCTGCAGCTGTCCAGGTGGCTGCTCTCAGACGATCATGGAGGTGAACAGGCTGGATGTGGAGGTCCTGGGCTGGTGTGGTAACACGTGGTCTGGTAAGCACCCGACTGTATAAGGAGATGATTAGGGACTGATGGTCCCCCCTCCCCTTTCCCCCCTTAGGGTGTTAGGGAGCTGGCCCCATTACATTAGTGCTTGAGAAGGTAGTTGTTTAGGGCCATTAAGGGTTACTGCACTGGGGAGCCTTCTTAGACAGGATGTGGGTGGTTCAGGGGATCCTGGAGATACATATAGTCCCTCCCGGTGCTGGCACTTCCTCTTGCGAGTGGAAGCAGATTGGCCCTCCCTCCCTCTGTGGTGATCCTTGGGAGACAGATCAGGGTTCGGGGTTATGTTTGGCTATGGAGACTTGGTTATTCTGTTTAGTTTTTTTCTATTCTTAAGAATCCACGCTGGGAGTCCAGCATTTTGGACATCACTCCGATGATTACGGCTTTGGAGAAAGACGAATTATGGTCAAGTTTATGAAGTCACAGCTGGCGGCATTCGAGTTTAGTAGAGATATGGTGGTGGCAGATGGCGTTCTTGCCCGCTGGGAGTCCAGTGGTTGGCATACCGCTCTGATGATTACGGTTTAACTTGCCCGCTGGGAGTCCGGCATTTGGCATACCGTCCCGATATTATGGTTTATTAAGGTTTGCCACTTTAATAAAGAAGCTGTGGCCGATCACCACCCAGCAATAAAAGTGACACAGTTGTCAGTGTTTTTGTTATGGGTCAAGGTTGGGTAAAGGGGCAAGAGGTGAGTAAATGGTGGTCCCCTTCCCCTTCTTCCCTAGATACCAGCAGTCTGCGGTTGTAAGGCCGGTTGGATGTACTGCCAAATTCTCTGAAACGCCTTTGGAGATGGCTTATGGTAGAGAAATGAACATTCATTGCACGGGCAACAGCTCTGGTAGACATTCTTGCAGTTAGCATGCCAATTGCATGCTCCCTCAAACGTTGTGACATCTGTGGCATTGTGCTGTGTGATCAAACTGCACATTTCAGAGTGTCCTCTTATTGTGGGCAGTCTAAGGCACACCTATGCAATATCCATGCTGTATAATCAGCACCTTGATATGCCACACCTGTCTTTTGTGGGATGGATTTTCTCTGCAAAGGAGAAGTGCTCACTAACACAGATTTAGACAATTTTTGAACAATATTTTAGAGTAATGGGTCTTTTGTGTATGTAGAAAATGTAACAGATCTTTGAGTTCAGCTCATGCAAAATCAGATCAAAACCGAAAGTGTTGCGTTTATATTTTTGGTCTGTGTATTATACCTCGTACCTCACATATCAGTACACTGTGGGATATGCTATATATCTGTACACACTTCATCTTTAATACCTTGTACCTGAAGTATTGGTACTCTGTGTGTATATTATGAGTCAGGTGCGAGGTATAAAAGATGCAGTGGGTACAGAAATGTGTAGACAGTCATATATTATGATCACTTGTGAGATACGTGAGGTATTGGGTGTGGTAGTTAAGGTTACAGTCAGTTTTAGGGTTAGGATAAGTATTAGGGTCAGTATTTGGGTTAGGTGCAGTATTAGAATTAGGACCAGTATTAGGATTAGGGCCAGTATTAGTGTAAGGGGGCAGTATTGGGATTAGTGGTCAGAATTAGGGTTAGGGGCCACTATTAGGGTTAGGCATAGCATTAGACTTAGGGACCAGTATTAGGGTTAGGCGTAGTATTAACATAAGACTACATTCAGACGACTGTAAGTGTTTTGCGGTCTGCAAATTGCGGATCCGCAAAACACGGATACCAGCCGCATGCGTTCTGTATTTTTTGGAATGCACATGGCCATCCCTATATAGAAATGCCTATTCTTGTCTGTTAATGCAGACAAGAATAGGACATGCTCTATATTTTTTGAGCGGCCCTGGACATATTGACCTGTGGGGCATCTGCTCTTCTACCCAACCACCCCATCCCTACCCCGGCCCAGCCCATCTCTAATTGCATATTACAGTCCTATCAAAAAAAAAAATTGCCATAATTTGCATGGGTTTTTTTTGTTTGTTTTTTTGTTTTTTTTTATATAAAAGTGTGCCCTCTTCCAATGTTTGCTGCAAGGTGGCACGCTATGTAGGCGCATACCCACACCTACTTTTTGCCTTGGTCTTTTGCAATCCAGACAAATAAACTGTTAGCTGGTTGGGAGGGGGTTACTACATTTGCAAAGCAGTGTATATGTGTATATATATTAATGAAATTCTCTGGAACGTATTTGATATTGTCTAAAAATGTTAAATTGTTCTACACGGTCTGGTAGGCTTAATTTTCCTGCAAACATACTGGTTTGAGACATTTTTAAGTTCAGCTCATGGTACACCAAATCCTGACAAAAATATTAAACTTTCTTTGTACCAAAGCAAAGTGTAATCCACTTAAATGTACATTTACTGAGTAAAAGCCACACATCAACCAAAGAAAATATATCTAGTCATAACAAGTGTTAAATATCTATGTGTATTGAAAAAGTACTCTTAGAAAAACATTATTCAAATTAGTATGACCATTTCTTCTTATATTTTCTCAATCCTATACTGGCAGTGTTTTCTTCTACAGTATATTGCTATGTGCCAGGTTGTAATACACACAGGCTCTGACTAGCCCAACAGGGATAAACTGAAAGCTTCCTGGTAAAGTCAAAAGCATTTGCTAGGCTACTTTCACAACTGCACTTTGGTTTCTGATTTTGAGATCCGGCAGAGGATCTCAAAACTGGACCAAAACGCTTCCGTTTTATTTAACACATCAGGATGCATCCGTTCCATTAGGATGCGGTTGTGTTAAATCAAAATGAAACAAACCGGATCCGTCACTAAAAACAATGTAAGTCAATAAGTGACGGATCTGTATTTTTTAGGATCTGAAAAAAAGGATTTGGTACCATTGACTTACATTGTGTTTAGTGACGGATCCAGTTTGTTCCGTTTCAATGACCAGACACAAAACAAAAGTAGCACAATGTAAAAAAAAAAAAATGGGATCTGCAGAAACATAATGACCAGTAAAATAAATTTCAATCATTACAGTATAAAATGTACACAGTACAATAAATGGCATGAATTAATGAAATGAAAAGCCACTGATAGAATTGCTGTTCCCTCTAAAAAAAAAAGAATAAATGTTAAGTTACAAGTTCCTCAGAACTGTACCATTGAAAAATATAATTTGTCCCACAAAAAACAAGCCCTCATCTGGCTATGTTGATGGAAAATAAAAAGTAACAGCTCTCCGGATGTGTTGATAAAAAAGCAACATCCTTGAGGCCAAAATAGGGTAAGTCCTTAAGTGGTTAATATACAGTAAACCACAACACTGTACAACATTGTCAAAGAAGACACATTATTACAGGCAAAAGGCCAAATGGAAATAAGACCTAACTATACATTCTGAAGTGATTACGGTAAATATCTTCTGTACCAAATAGTTATGTCTAGCTATATAAATAAAGGTTATTATTATTACATAGTAACATAGTTTATACAGCTGAAAAAAGACATCTGTCCATTCAGTTCAGCCTGTTATCCTGCAAGTTGATCAAGAGGAAGGCAAAAAAAAAAAAAAAAAAACTTTAAAGGTAGAAGCCAATTTTCCTTATTTTAGGGGAAAGAAAATCCTTCCCGACTCCAATCAGGCAGAAAGAATAACTCCCTGGATCAATGACACATCTCTAGTAGCTATAGCCTGTAATATTATTACACTCCAGAAATACATCCAGGCCCCTCTTGAATTCCTTTATTGTACTCACCATCACGACCTCCTCAGGCAGAGAGTTCCATAGTCTCACTGCTCTTACCGTAAAGAATCCTCTTCTATGTTTGTGTAGAAACTTTCTTTCCTACAGACGCAGATGTCGACTCATCACAGTCACAGTCCTCGGTATAAATAGATGATGGGAGAGATCTCAGTACTGACCCCTGATATATTTATACATAGTTATTAGATCGTCTTTTTTCTAAAGTGAATAGCCCTAATTTTGATAATCTTTCATGGTACTGTAGTTGCTCCATTCCAGTTATTACTTTAGTTGCCCTCCTCTGAACCCTCTCCAGCTCTGCTATGTCTGCCTTGTTTACAGGAGCCCAGAACTCTACACAGTACTCCATGTGTGGTCTGACTAGTGATTTGTAAAGTGGTAGGACTATGTTCTCATCACGGGAATCTATGCCCCTTTTGATGCAACCCATTATCTTATTGGCCTTGGCAGCAGACACTGGTTTTACTGCTTAGTTTGCTGTTCACTAAAATTCCTAGGTCTTTTTCCATGTCAGTATATTGAAGAGAATAGGACTAGTGATGATCGAGCAATACCACATGTGCTCAAGCGCCATGCTCGAGTCTCCTTCCTGCACATTTGTTGGCTGCTATGCAGCCAATAAACGTGCAAGTAAATAGTGCCACTCACTGTAATGCCATAGCCATGTTGGTTACTGGTATTACAGTGATTGGCTGTCCGAAACGCGTCTTCGGGTGCAATAAAACCAGTCTTTGTCAGGGAGAGCTGTGCTGTAGAAGGGACAGATAGTGTAGGGAATTGAATTTTTTGGTTAGGCAGGGTTGGTGTTAGAGACCCAAAAGTCCTTTTAAGGACTATTGTTGTATCTGGCAGCAATATATATTTTTAGCGTAACCTCCGCTAAATATCTTGCAATTGTTCGACCGCTGCAGACAGCAACATTATCTGCATTACATCTCCTGTGTAACGTGTGTGCAGCCTAAAAATATCTGTGACATCCAGTGTACTTTTTCCGTAGACGGTGTCCGCTGCGGACAGTTACATTACCTGCGCTACATCTCCTGTATAACGTTTGCGCATCCTAACATATCTGTGACATTCAGTGTACTTTTTCCATAGACGCTACGGACAGTGACATTACCCGCACTACATCTCCTTTATAATGTGTGGGCATCCTAAAAATATCTGTAACATCCAGTGTACTTTTTACGTAGACGCTGCAGACAGCGACATTATCTGCACTACATCTCCTGTTTAACGTGCGCGCTTACAAAACAAATCTGTGACATCCAGTGTACTTTAGCGACATTACCTGCACTATATCTCCTGTATAACGTTTCCACATCCCAAATAGCTGTAACATTCCCTGTAATTTTTTAATAGCCACTGGTGACAGCAGCGACATTACTTGCGCTACATCTCCTGCATAACGTTTGTGCATCATAAATATCACCAGTCAGATTTTTTCGCTGCTGGTGGCAACGACATTACCTGCGCCTGGGTCCTCCTGTATAACGTTTACACATCCTAAATATCAGTGACATTCAATAAATGTATTTGTGCATACACTTACAAAACCTGCGCTACTGTACGTGTGACATACTTGCAAGCATATATACCATTTAATATGCAGAAGGCGAGCAGTAAGGGACGGGAAGTGGCCGTGCTGCTGATGGTGCACGCAGAGGCAGTGGCCCTGGTCGCGGTGAAATTGTGCCTGCTGCCACAGCACAAGAAACATACTCACCCACGATACCTAGCTTCATGTCCCAGTTTGCAGGGCGCGCAGGACACCACTCTCGAAGTCAGACCAGAGCGACCAGGTGGTCGGTTGGATTGCAGTAGATAATGATTCCAGTCGGTTAAGCACCAAGTCAAGTTTCAGTAGCCAAGAGTTTGGTCAACAGAATCCTCACCCTGATCCTCCTTCCTCCCACCATGGAGAGTCTAGCCAAACAAGTGATCCCACACTCGGATATTCCAGGGAGCTCTTTTCATCGCCATTCCTTGATTTGGGCCTCTCACCAAGCCCGCTTGAAGAGGGACATGAGGAGATCGTGTGCACTGATGCCCAAACTGTTAAGCATCCACAGTCATAAGAAGATGTCGGTGGGGAACGGCAATTAGTGTTTCACGAGGTGGATGACGATGATGAGACACAGTTGTCAATAAGTCAACCGCAATTAGGGCCAGATTTATCATTAGCTCAGGTCAGAATAATGGAGTGGAAAAAGTCCCCAAAAAGTCCCAAACGCTAAAACTGCGCACAAATTTGCGACTTTTTTCTGCTCTGCACTATTCTCGCCAGTTTTCTGAAAGTGAGCGTTTTTTCTTATGTAAATGAATCTCTAGACAGATTTACTATTGGGACTATATAAAAAGTCGTAAAAAAGTCACAATTTCACTCCAGTGAGGACCATGCTTATCTTATGAGACTTTTTAATAGAACATGCAACTTTTTCATAAAAACGTGCAACTTTTTCATAAAAACGTGCAACTTTTGTAAAGCTGCTTACTGACGGATAAATTGCTACCATCAAACCACATTTATTACAGTCTTAAAGGGCCGATCATAAATCTGACTTGGCTAAAACTGACTTTAGCCATATGTGAAAGTGGAGTGAGCTGTCAGAGTCATGATAAATCTGGCCCTTAGTGTCTCAAGAGGTTGATGATGAGGATGAGACACAGTTGTCAATAAGTGAGGTTGTTGTTAGGTCAACAAGTCAGGAGGATGACCAGAGTGAGGAAGTGGAAAATGAGGTGGTGGACAATGAAATAACTGACCCAACCTAGGAAGGTGGCAAGCCGAGCGAGGACAGCAGTATAGCGGGGGAGAGATCCGCAGCACCGCAACAGGCTGGAACAGGCAGTGGGGTGGCAAAAGGGAGAAGGAGGGCCACACCAAACAGGCCCGCAACGGGCGATAAAAGATTTGTCATTTGCAACCTGTGCCGTACCATAATGAGCAGGGGCATGAACACTAGCAACCTCACCACCACCAGCATGATCTGCCACATGGCATTAAAGCACACTAATAGGTGAACTGAACGCCTGGGTCCGCAATCAGTGTCTGCGGGTCACACCACGGCCTCCTCTTCCCCTGTGTTATGTGCTGGCCAATCCCCTGTCCAAGACGTAGGCCCGGATGCCTCCCGTCATGCACCTGTACTTTTGCAAGCACCATCAGCTAGCACATACACTTTTGTGTCCCAGTGCAGCGTACGGATGTCCATACCCCAAGCCTTTGAACGAAAGTGCAAATACCTAGTCACCCACCCACAGGCCATAGCACTAAATGCGCACCTTTCCAAATTGCTGGCCCTGAAAATGTTGCCATTTAGGCTTGTGGACACTGAGGCTTTCCGCAGCCTGATGGCAGCGGCGGTCCCTCATTAATCAGTCCCCAGCCGCCACTATTTTTCCCGGTGTGCCGTCCCCGCCTTACACCAGCATGTGTCCGGTAACATCACCCGTGCCCTGACCAACGCAGTTATTGGGAAGGTCCACTTAACGACTGACACATGGACAAGTGCTTGTGGCCAGGGACGCTACATTTCCCTGATGGCACACTGGGTGAACGTTGTGGAGGCCGGGAGAGAGTTGTACCCTGGGATGGCACAGGTGCTAACGACGCCAAGGATTTCCGCCACCACCTACATTAGTGGCTGCAACCCCCCCCCCCCCCCCCCTACTCCACCTCCTCCTCCACTTTCACCTCTGAATTCTGCTTAAACTAATATGTTTAGGTGACAAACAGCACACCGCCGCAGAGCTGTGGTGGGTTATAAATGACCAGACTGAGCTATGGCTCTCGCCACTCAACCTAGAACCAGGCATGGTTGTGTCTTATAACTTGGTGGCGGCTATGGAGCTCGGCAAGCTCACACACATACCATGCCTAGCCTACGTGTTCATCTTAGTGGTTCCCAAACCCAATCACAATATAGGGAGGGTGTACATTTTCTCTCCTCAAATTTAAAGGAGATATCCCCCAACCATATAGCACAACCCTTCAAGTGGTGGTGCGACAACTCCCTATTATAGAGAGAACCGCACTCTCCTCCCAAGAGGGTACCATTCACACCAGTGGTGGGAGGCACTACCCACAAAAGCAAGAAGTGTCCCCAACCTATTAGAGTCAGACATCCTCGATGGTTATAACAAGATGCAACTGCTACCTCCAACCATCTCATATGTTGTAGCCCTGTTCAACCATTAGAAGTGGTGCAGATATAGATAAAAAATATCATTTTTCACCAGATAAGATAACAAAGGGCGCACTGGTGGCTCAAGCGGCCAAATCTAACTACATACCACTATATCCCCAGCCGTCCTGTGAGTCCCATGCGCCCTGCGAAAAATGGACCGACACCATATTACTGCTACTTTTCTCGGTAATTCAGAGAGGGTCCACATCTGGGAATATGCCACCAGATTCCTCACCCAGTGAATTTCCACCTATAAATAGATAAAATGGGAAAGTGTTCTAAAAACAGATCTACCGGTACCAAAACCATTTGTGAAACATAGACATAATGTCTCCCAACTTAGATTTCCTATCATAGATGGCGTTCCCGAACAAAGAAGAGGAGGAGATAGAGAAAAGCTACTTAAATGACTAGAGCTGAGATGGATCTTTGAATTGCAGACACTTGAACCAAAGGGCCTTAATAGGGATTTTAGGATATGCTCACTCTATTGAGTCAGACAGTGCAATGTTTACTTTCCTACTAACTGTGTAAGTTATACCTGGAATGTTTTTATTTAAGTATAATTCCCAGCCTAATAGGTTGTGATTGTTTTTATCTCTTTATAGGTGGAAATTCACTGGGTGAGGAATCTGGTGGCATATTCCCCGATGTGGTTCCCCTAGAGGCGCACCATAGGATAATAACGTATAGGAAAGGTAAGTATTGAGCTCCAAATAGGAGGCTCACCTTAAAGAGGACCTTTCACCGATTATTACACTGTGAACTAAGTATACAGACATGTAGAGCGGCGCCCGGGGATCTCACTGCACTTACTATTATCCCCTGGCGCCGCTCCGTTCTCCTTCCATGGCCTCCGGTATCTCCGCTCACTAAGTTATAGTAGGCGGAGTCTGCCCTTGTTCTTCTGTAGCGCTGGCCAATCGCATTGCAGAGCTCACAGCCTGGGAGAAAATAACCTCCCAGGCTGTGAGCTCTGCGCTGCGATTGGCCAGCGCTAAATCAGAACAAGGGCAGACTCCACCTTCCATAACTTAGTGACTGAAATCTCCGCCTACTATAACTTAGTGGCCGGAGATACCGGAGGGCATAGCAGGAGAATGGAGCGGCGCCCGGGGATAATAGTAAGTGAAGTGAGATCCCCGGGCACAAAATATTGTGCCTATTTTGCTCCCAATGCCCACATACACTATATAGCAGAAACATAATGCCCTCAGTATTAAAAATGTCCTCAATAGTACATCCAGAAATGATAATGCCGTCTATTGTGTTCCAGTGATAATAATGCCCCTAAAATGCCCTGAGTAATAATAATGCCTCACATTGCCCCCAGTATTAACAATGCCCCATTCATTGTCTCCAATAATAATAATAATGCCTCAATTGTGCCCTTAGTAATAATATGTATCCCCTAATTTGCCCAGTATTGTCCCTAATGCCACTGATTATCTGAAAAAAAGCATCTGAATATGCATAACTTATGCTGCAGTTTTTTGGAATTTTTAGTGCATTTTTTTTTTTTTGTGGCATTTGTTCACACATAGTGTTTTAGCATATACAGTACAGACCAAAAGTTTGGACACACCTTCTCATTCACACCATTCACTTCAATGGGGCCGCAAAATAAACCCCAAAAAATTGAAATTACTCTGTGTACATTTCCGTGTCCGTATGTCCGCATGGCAGTTCTGCAAAAAAATAAAACTTGTCCTATTATTGTCTGCATTACGGACAAGGATAGGACTATTCTATTAGGATGCCGACCCTTGCCGTCCACGACCGGTATCAGTGTTTTGCCGATCCCATATTTGCATCGTGTGCATGAGCTCTTAGATTGGATTTTCCATCAGCTTTTAAGCTAATTTACATGAGACAAGGATTATTCCAGAATGTTTAACATTGGTGCATCTTGCCCCGAAGTGTCTATAGCCACCATCTCCTATCATTTCAAATGCTGACCCATATAGAAAAATGGCTAAATACTCATTTGATTAACAGAGAAACACATTTGCTTCATTGATTTTTCAAGTGAACGGTGCCTTTGCACAAGGAAAGCACACAGCTGGCTGCTCATGTTGGATCCCATCATACAGCAGAATTCAACAGGGAGCAGAAGAGGAGACCTTTTCACTAAAGAACTCAGGGCCAGATTCATCATGACTCTGACAGCTCACTCCACTTTCACATATGGCTAAAGTCAGTTTTAGCCAAGTCAGATTTATGATCGGCCCTTTAAGACTGTAATAAATGTGGTTTGATGGTAGCAGTTTATCCGTCAGTAAGGAGCTTTACAAAAGTCGCACATCTTTGCGAAAAAGTCGCACATCTTTGCGAAAAAGTCACAAGTTTTTATGAAAAAGTCGCATGTTCTATTAAAAAGTCTCATAAGACAAGCATGGTCCTCACTGGAGTGAAATTGCGACTTTTTTGCGACTTCTTAAATAGTCCCAATAGTAAATCTGTCTAGATATTTACATAATGTGCGCAGTTTTAGCGTTTGGGACTTTTTTGGGACTTTTTTGGGACTTTTTCACTCCATTATTCTGACCTGAGCTAATGATAAATCTGGCCCTCAGTCTCTTCCACTTGATGTGTTTTTTTTCTCTACCACTTGGATGTTTTTCTTGACCCCTAATACTGCAAGCATTTTTGGACATTAAAGAGGACCTTTCACCTATTATGACAATGTGAACTAAGTATACAGACATGGAGAGCGGCGCCCAGGGCTCTCACTTCACTTACTATTATCCCTGGGCGCCGCTCCGTTCTCCCGCTATGCCCTCCGGTATCTTCGGTCACAAAGTTATGGTAGGCGGAGTCTGCCCTTGTTCTGCTGTAGCGCTGGCCAATTGCAGCGCAGAACTCAAAGCCTCGGAGGTTATTTTCTCCCAGGCTGTGAGCTCTGCAATGTGATTGGCCAGCGCTACAGCAGAACAAGGGCAGACTCCGCCTACCATAACTTAGTGACTGAAATCTCCATCTACTATAACTTAGTGGCCGGAGATACCGGAGGGCATAGCAGGAGAACGGAGCGGCGCCCGGGGATAATAGTAAGTGCAGTGAGAGCCCTGGGCGCCGCTCTCCATGTCTGTATAGTTAGTTCACATTGTCATAATCGGTGAAAGGTCCTCTTTAATGTCCAAAAATGCTTGCAGTATTAGGGGTCAAGAAAAACATCCAAGTGGTAGAGAAAAAAAACACATCAAGTGGAAGAGACTGAGGGCCAGATTTATCATTAGCTCAGGTCAGAATAATGGAGTGAAAAAGTCCCAAAAAAGTCCCAAACGCTAAAACTGCGCACATTATGTAAATATCTAGACAGATTTACTATTGGGACTATTTAAAAAGTCGCAAAAAAGTCGCAATTTCACTCCAGTGAGGACCATGCTTGTCTTATGAGACTTTTTAATAGAACATGCGACTTTTTCATAAAAACTTGTGACTTTTTCGCAAAGATGTGCGACTTTTTCGCAAAGATGTGCGACTTTTGTAAAGCTCCTTACTGACGGATAAACTGCTACCATCAAACCACATTTATTACAGTCTTAAAGGGCCGATCATAAATCTGACTTGGCTAAAACTGACTTTAGCCATATGTGAAAGTGGAGTGAGCTGTCAGAGTCATGATGAATCTGGCCCTGAGTTCTTTAGTGAAAAGGTCTCCTCTTCTGCTCCCTGTTGAATTCTGCTGTATGATGGGATCCAACATGAGCAGCCAGCTGTGTGCTTTCCATTTCAGTCACTAAGTTATGGTAGGCGGAGTCTGCCCTTGTTCTGCTGTAGCGCTGGCCAATCACATTGCAGAGCTCACAGCCTGGGAGAAAATAACCTCCGAGGCTTTGAGTTCTGCGCTGCAATTGGCCAGCGCTACAGCAGAACAAGGGCAGACTCCGCCTACCATAACTTTGTGACCGAAGATACCGGAGGGCATAGCGGGAGAACGGAGCGGCGCCCAGGGATAATAGTAAGTGCAGTGAGAGCCCTGGGCGCCGCTCTCCATGTCTGTATAGTTAGTTCACATTGTCATTAGTGTTGAGCGCGAATATTCGAATATTGAATTTTTTCCGCGAATATCGGCACTTCGCTAATTCGCAAATATTTCAAATATAGTGATATAAATTCGATATTTCGAATATTCTTCTTTTTTTTTTTTTTAATTGTTATATTTTTTTCTTTCCCACTTCCCTAAAGTTGTTCTTACCTGTCCTTTGGATTCCTGGCTTCCTGGCTGCTCCAGTCAGTGCCCGTTGCCGCTTCTGCCGACTTCCGTGCTCATGGAGCGTCCCCATCACCATGGGAACGTCTCCATATACTAGAATGTACTGTCGGATTTGAGAATTACGTTGAAATCGCAATTCGATTATTTCAAGTTATAATAATCGAATTTCGATTTTAACTTAAAGGCTACTCTCCTATTGAAATGGCAATGCGATTAATTCAAGTTATAATAATCAAATTTCGATTTTAACTTAGCACTGCTATATTCCATATTCGTTAATTCTGGCCTAATATGGAATATAGCAGTGCTAAGTTAAAATCGAAATTCGATTATTATAACTTAAATTAATCGAATTGCGATTTCAACTTGGACCTGGTTTACTATGGTTGGCTTGGTAGAATTAGCGAATATGACGAATATATTCGTTATATTCCACAAAACGAAGATAATGAAGTATTCTGCATCTTCGTTTTAGCTATCTATTCGTCAACTTCCCTAATTCTAGCAATGATATAGGAAAGTTTACTATAGAGACAGCTAAGTATAATTCGCTATGCGATTATATGGCTGCTTTTTAAAAAAAATAAAAAATTGAATAATTATAATACCTGATAATTATTATAATTATTCTATTTATAAAAAAAAAGCAAAGTAATATAATCGCATAGCGAATTAAACTTAGCTGTCTCTATAGTCAACTTTCCTATATGATTGCTAGAATTAGCGAAGTTGATGAATAGGTAGCTAAAACGAAGATGCAGAATACATTCGTTATCTTCGTTTTGTGGAATATGACGAATACATTCGTTATATTCGTTTTGTGGAATATGACGAATACATTAGTTATATTCGCTAATTCTACCAAGCCAACCATAGTAAACCAGGTCCAAGTTGAAATCGCAATTCGATTAATTCAAGTTATAATAATCGAATTTCGATTTTAACTCAGCACTGCTATATTCCATATTAGGCTAGAATTAGCGAATATGGAATATAGCAGTGCTAAGTTAAAATCGAAATTTGATTATTATAACTTGAATTAATCGCATTGCTATTTCAGCAGGAGAGTAGCCTTTAAGTTACAATCGCAATACGCAATTATTTAAATCACATATTAATCGCGATAACAAGAATAATGACGAATATTCGATTTTGACGAATATAAAACGAATATTCTGTCGAATATTCGCGAATTTCGTCGAAATCGAATATGGCACCTGCCACTCATCACTAATTGTCATAATCGGTGAAAGGTCCTCTTTAAGGCAATATGTCAGTTCTCTTATGCTACATTATTTGAGAAAAGCATAGCAGAAAGGGGGAGATGTGGGGCTCAGGTATATCTTGTTTCCTAAGGTCTCATTCAGTATTTTTGTCTATATAGCGCTCTACAGTGCTGCATTAGGGTTACTGTATATTACATGTGAAGATTAAGCAGGCGATTGTCGGGAGGGAAGCGTTCTTTCCTGGCAATCGCCTGCTCGTTAGTAGAGGAGACCGCTGCTATTACATGCAGCAATCTCCTCCTCAGCATGGGGATTAGCGTTCACTTTGCCATCGCTCGTCCCCATACTGAATCACTGTTTAATCTTATATACATGGCACAATCTACCGCAGACCAATGAAGATTTTTAAACCTGCTAAAAGATTCCAATTATCCTATGAATTACACTGCCAGATCATTTCTAATTCATACGATTATAACGTTCAAGTGTTACAAATGCCTGTTAGTGATCTTCACGATTATCTTCTGGTGTAATAGGGCCTTTACAGTGAAAGTCACAGAAAAGTCAAGTGAAACAAAAATACTGTATGTACGAGTTTTCTACAACTTGTTGTATGACTATTTTAGAACTGTGATTTGGCTGTGAAAGAAACAAGCAAATTGCAGTCAAGTCACAACTTCCTCTAGGGTATAGCTAAACAACAGGAAAGTCATGCAACATTACATATGTTTTCTGTGATGCGACACTCGCAAAAAATCTAGGCATGTTTGATTTTGTGTTGCACATCACAAGTCATGAACAACTTATCTTCCATTGACTTTAATGGAAGTTGCTCACAACATGAGACTTGCCTGTGAAGCTGTACCCTTAAAATGTCACTGTGTAGTCGTTCCCTTAAAGTTAATAAGGGAAAAGTTGTACGCGACTTGTGACACAAAATCTGACATTTCAGAAGTTTTTTGCAACTGTCGCATACCAGTATGTCGCATGTTGCATTGCAACACCATTGACAAATATTATATGAAATGTTGCATGATTTTCTTCACATGTAGCTGTACCCAAAGGGTAAGGCAAAACGGTCAAGTTTTCTAAAGCAGTTTTGGAAGCCAAAATCAAGACTGGATCATAAAATGAGAGAAAGTATAAAGGACAGATACAAATTCTCTTTTTTTAATTCACTCCTGGTTTTAGCTTCCAAAACTGCATCAGGAAACCTGACTTTGTGGTCTTACCATAACAAAGCCTGTTACTGTCCATTGTGAAAACACATTTGGGTCATTAAGGGCCTAAGTTTCTCAGGATGTATAAGCTAGATCATTGGACATGAGTCACTGACCCAGGGATTCATTCTGATTGCATATGCAGAATCAAGAAAGAATTCGTTTTTCGAACCTTGTTCCATTGCATATACTGACACAGTTATTGTGGGACACACTCAACGTGCAATGTTCTTGTGTCCCTTATATAGCACAGACAGTAAAGGGGGTATGTATGAACTTGAGCAGTGCTGTGAAGTTTACATGCAGTGTTGATGAGGTCAGTGGGTGATTTAAAAAGGGGTTCTATTGTACATCCTTTCTAGTTAAATACTATGAAGCCCTGAACCCCCCTTTAAAAATGTTTTTTTTCCCCAGGATGAACCTATTACTGTTTTTATAACCTGTGCTTGCACGGATCATCACATATATTTCACACAGCAAAATGGCACATCATGATTCATTTTGTATTGAAAGTTTAATTGGACATCACATCCCAACCCTAGGGCGGCAAATAGTGTCTATACAAACCATCAAATGCTGTTTGCACGACACTGGGCTATGAGCCAGACTACAGGTACAGGTGTTACATTGACTTCACGCCACCACTCTCAAAGGTTACCATGGTGCATAGCAAGACAGCAATGGAGGCTAGAATGAAGGTCTATTCTCTTCAGCGATGAGCCCCACTTTTGTTGAAGATTTAATGATAGCCAGAGATTGGTCTGGAGACCACATGCACAATGCAAACATCACTCTAGTCCTACGTCAGGGATTATGGTGTGGTATGGCATAATGTACGATAGCCGGACCCTCCTAATCTTCATTTCAGGTACATTAACCGCTCGGCATTACATAGATTTAGTTGTGGAACCAGGGGTGAAGCCATTTCTTCAACATGTCCCAGGAGCTATTTTTCAACAGGACAACACCAGGCTGCATGTTGCTTGTGCTATTGTGGGTATTGTGCATGGCCTAGATGTGCTACAATGGCCTGCAGCATCTCTGGACTTATAATTTGCATATCATTTACATGTTTAAAGATCCTGTGATTTTCAGAATTCCAGGATTTTTTTTCTTGATGTTACAATTTCATTATTAAGGACTGTAAATAGAGGATATAGGAGATAAATATGTGTTGGGAGATAAATATATGCTGCTCTATTTAACTGTGATTCTCTTCTTGTTACGCAGTCATTGTTCTGCATATGATCTATCTATAATGCCCAGCCCTGTTACAATACAATATTTACCAGATGATTGGTTAACCCCTTAAGGACCAGGCCATTTTTTGCAAATCTTAACATGTGTCACTTTATGTGGTGACAACGTTAAACGCTTTTACTTATCCAAGCCATTCTAAGATTGTTTTCTCATTAAATATTGTACTTCATGACAGTGGTAAATTTGAATCAAAATATAAAATTTTTATTTATAAAAAATACCAAATTTACCAAAAATTTTGAAAAATTTGCAATTTTCAAAATTTCTATTTCTCTCCTTTTAAAACAGATAGTGATACCTCCTAAAATGGTTATTACTTTACATTTCTCATATGTCTACTTCATGTTTGGATAATTTTGTAAATAACATTTTCTTTTTTGGGGGTTTAGAAGTTTAAAAGCAAATCTTTAAATTTTTCAGAAAATTTCCAAAACCCACTTTTTAAGGACCAGTTCAGGTCTGAAGTCACTTTGTGAGGCTTATATAATAGAAACCACCCATTTTAGAAATTACACCCCTCAAGGTATTCAAAACGTATTTTACAAACTTTCTTAACCCTTTAGGTGTTCCACAAGAATTAAAGGAATATGTAGATGAAATTTCAGAATTTCCCTTTTTTGGCAGATTTTCCATTTTAATCTATTTTTTCCAGTAACAAAGCAAGGGTTAACAGACAAACAAAACTCAATATTTATTGCCCTGATTCTGAAGTTTAAACACCCTGTATGAGGCACATGGCAGGGCGCAGAAGGAAAGGAACGCCATATGGTTTTTGGAGGACAGATTTCACTGGGATAATTCTTAGTTACCACGTCACATTTAAAGACCCCTTGATGCACCTTTAGAGTAAAAACTCCCAAAAAAGTTACCCCATTTTGTAAAATACACCCCTCAAGGTATTCAAAACTGATTTTGCAAATTGTGTTAACCCTTTAGGTGTTCCACAAAAATTAAAGGAAAATGTAGATACATTTTCAGAATTTCACTTTTTTGGCAGATTTTCCATTTTAATACATTTTTTCCAGTAACAAAGCATGGGTTATCAGCCAAACAAAACTCAATATTTATTGCCCTGATTCTGAAGTTTACAGAAACACCCTATATGTGGTCGTAAACTGCTGTACGGGCAAACCTCAGGGCGCAGAAGCTATATGGTTTTTGGAGGGCAGATTTCACTGGGATAATTTTAAGTTGACTATGTCACATTTGAAGTCCCCCTGATGCACCCCTAGAGTAGAAACTCCCAAAAAAGACCCCATTTTTGAAACTATGGGATAAGGTGGAAGTTTTGTTGGTAATATTTTAGGGTACATATGATTTTTTGTTGTTATATAATACACTGCAAAGTAACAAAAAATAGCTGTTTTGGAACCGTTTTAAATTTTTTGTTCCAACAGATTAGATCATGTGGTATTTTTACAGAGCCGGTTGTTACGGACACGACAATACCAAATATGATTTTTTTTTTGTTGTTGTTGTTTGCATCAATTTTTCATAATAAAGCATTTAAAAAAAAAATATATTTTTTAGTGTCTCCATATTCTGAAAGCCATAGTTTTTTTATTTTTTGGGCGACTGTCTTATGTAGGGGCTAATTTTTTTTGTATGAGATGACGGTTTGATTGATACTACTTTATGGTGCATATGACTTTTTGATCGCTTGGTATTACACTTTTTTGATGTAAGGTGACCAAAAAATAGCTTTTTTGACACCTTTTTTTATTTTTTAACGTTGTTCACCTGACGGTTTAGGTCAAGTGATATTTTTATACAGCAGGTTCTTACAGACTCGGCAATATCTAATATGTATACTTTTTTTATTTATTTAAGTTTTACACAATGATAGCATTTTTTAAACAAAAAAATCATGTTTTAGTGTTTCTATATTCTGATAGCCATAGTTTTTAGTTTTTTTTAGGCGATTGTCTTAGGTAGGGACTCATTTTTTTGCAGCAGGATGAGATGATGGTTTGATTGGTATGATTTTGGGGTGCGTATGACTTTTTGATTGCTTGGTATTGCACTTTTTGTGATGTAACGTGACAAAAAATGTTTTTTTAGCACAGTTTTTATTTTACAGTGTTCACCTGAGGAGTTAGGTCATGTGGTATTTTTATAGATCAGGTTGTTACGGACGCGGCGATACCTAATATGTCCCAAAATTTTTTTTTTACATTTAACACGATAATCTGAAGCTTAGTGTCTGCATAGTCTGAGAGCCATAGTTTTTTTTATTTTTTGGGCGATTGTCTTAGGTAGGGGCTCAATTTTTGGAGGATGAGGTGATGGTTAGATTTATACAATTTTGGGGGGCATACGCCTTTTTGATCGCTTGGTGTTGCACTTTTAGTGATGTAAGGTGACAAAAAATGTTTTTTTTTAGCACAGTTTTTATTAAATTTTTTTGACGGTGTTCACCTAAGAGATTAGGTCATATGATGTTTTTATAGAGCCAGTCGATACGGAGGCAGGGATACCAAGTATGTCTACTTTACTTTTCTTTTTTTCCCTATTTAAAAAAATATATATATATTTTATTTGGGGAAAAGGGCTCTTTTTTCAGTGCTGACCGCAGCAGTGCGAGGGTTAATGTACAGTGACTGCCGGACCCCTGCTGCCGATCAGCGTGCCGTACATGTACAGCGCTGGTCCTTAAGTCAGGTCCACCAGCGCCGTACATGTACGGCGCAGGTCCTTAAGGGGTTAGTCAACTGAATAATGCCTCATTCACACGTCAGTGTTTGGTCAGTGATTTCCATCAGTGAGTGTGAGCCAAAACCAATATTGAAGCCTCCATAGATAAGGTATCAGAGAAAGATCTGCTCCTGTTCTGTGTAGGCTCAAATCCTGGTTTTGTCTCACAATCAATGAGGGAAATTACTGACCAAAACACTGACGTGTAAATGAGGCTTAAGACGGGTTACAACCCTCAGTGCAGCTCCAGCCTGTTGACTTATTCAAACAGAAGACAAGCCATTAGACACAATCACTTTAAAGTGAAGCTTACAATGGCTGAAAGCAACACACAGAAAATCTACCTAAGTGTAAAAGGAAATATATCATAACTAATACTGGTTACACCCCAAAGATTACTGACATAAGTTTATTGGCACAACATAATATATCATCTATTACAGTGGATATAAAAAGTCTACACACCCCTGTTAAAATGTCAGGTTTCTGTGATGTAAAAAAATTAGACATAGATAAATCATTTCAGAACTTTTTCCACCTTTAATGTGACCTATAAACTGTACAACTCAATTGAAAAACAAACTGAAATCTTTTAGGCAGAGGGAAGAAAAAATATAAAAACAAAATAATATGGTTGCATAAGTGTGAACACCCTAAAATAATACTTTTTTGAAACACCTTTTGATTTTATTACAGCACTCTTTTTGGGTATGAGTCTATCAGCATGGCACATTTTGACTTGGCAAGATTTGTCCACTCTTCTTTGCAAAAACACTCCAAATCTGTCAGATTGCGAGGGCATCTCCTGTGCACAGCCCTCTTCAGATCACCCCACAGATTTTTCAATCGGATTCAGGTCTGGGCTCTGGCTGGGCCATTCCAAAACTTTAATCTTCTTCTGATGAAGCCATTCCTTTGTTGATTTGGATGTATGCGTTGGGTCGTTGTCATGCTGAAAGATGAAGTTCCTCTTCATGTTCAGCTTTCTAGCAGAAGTCTGAAGGTTATGTGCCAATATTGACTGGTATTTGGAACTGTTCATAATTCCCTCTAGTTTAACTAAGGCCCTCGTTCCAGCTGAAGAAAACAGTCCCAAAGAATGATGCTGCCACCACCATGCTTCACTGTGGGTATGGTGTTCTTTTGGTGATGTGCAGTGTTGTTTTTGCACCAAACGTATCTTTTGGAATTATGGCCAAAAAGTTCAACCTTGGTTTCATCGGACCATAACACCTCTTGGTAACCTCCCAGACCAGTTTTCTTCTTGTCTTTTTATTAATTTTGGAGGGACGTCCAGTTCTTGGTAATGTCACTGTTGTGCCATATTTTCTCCACTTGATGATGACTGTCTTCACTGTGTTCCATGGTATATCTAATGCCTTGAAAAAATTTTTGTACCCTTCTCTTGACTGATACCTTTTAACAATGAGATCCCTCTGATGCTTTAGAAGCTCTCTGTGGACCATGGCTTTTGCTGTGGGATGCGACTAAGAAAATTTCAGGAAAGACCAACTAGAGCAGCTGAACTTTATTTGGGGTTAATCAGAGGCACTTTAAATGATGACAGGTGTATGCTGACTCCTATTTAACATTATTTTGAATGTGATTGCTTAATTCTGAACACAGCTACATCCGCAGTTATAAGAAGGTGTGCACACTTATGAAACCACATTATTTTTGTTTTGTTTTTGTTTTCTTCTCTCCACCTAAAAGATTTCAGTTTGTTTTTCAATTGAGTTGTACAGTTTATAGGTCACATTAAAGGTGGAAAAAGTTCTGAAATGATTTATCTTTGTCTTATTTTTTTACAGCACAGAAACCTGACATTTTAACAGGGGTGTGTAGACTTTTTATATCCACTGTATGTTCATGCCTCTTACAAAGTCATTAACTTTCTTAGTCTGATATGTGAACATAATGTATAATATAGACTTTGATTCTATATTTCTTTGTACAATTGTTTTACATTATTTAATGTTATGTAGTTGTTCTTGCAAAATTATATTAAAGAACAGATTTTTCAAATAGTAGTATGTATTGTAAAACTATTTAACCATGGTGCACGCCCAGAGCTGGCAGATGTAATATTCATGGGTTGGACAATACAATATCAACTCAAAAATGTAATTTCTGTTTTACTCCTTTTTTTTCTAATTCCAAATTTAGATGATGACGTCTTCATTTTTATTTATTTTTTGCTTTCTCAAGGGCTATCGTCAAAACCTGGCTGTGCATGAAAGGCCAGCTGTTTCTATAGCTGGACAAAGAAAAGTCAACCACTATATAAGATCATAAACATAATTAATTCTCTGTCAATTATCAGCGCTCCAAACGTACCAAATTTACTAAAACCTGAAAAAAACATATAAATAACAGAATTCTAATACATTTCAAGTAAGAGATCATGCCTCTAAATATCTCTGTGGAATTGCCAAAGATAGCAGAGTTTAGCACTTGGCTACTTCCAGTAGTCCCATAGAGAGTGAGGGGAACAGCAGCACACATGCTCGACCTGCTGTTCCATTCATATGGGGACACATTGTCCCCATTCTCATGATCATGGAGGTCCCATCTGTCGGGCCAACACCAGTCAGACACTTATCTCCTATGCTGTAGACATAGGATATGTCTGATGGCCAAATTCACAGAAAAACTACTTTATTCCCCTTGAACCATGTATGTAAATCAGCAGCTTGAAGTTATGGTGATGGGAGCCTTCAAACTTCAAGTCAAGTTTGTGATGCCCCCTCCCTGCCTCCTTCACTCTTAATGGACAGCTGTTATTTCTTTATTCATGCGTGATGCACCAAATATTCTGCGCTTGTGCTATCCTCTTTTGTTTTTGGTGCCTGTATCATACATCTAGCTGTAGTGTGCTGGGCTTCAGAGGCTCATTGTGCAGATTTCCCGCTCTGGAGTCTACACTGCAGCTGGGCACACTGTGCAGGTTCCGAAAACTACAGAAGACAGCGCCAGTGCAGGATATGCAGTTCATCGCTCTTGAAGAAAAAAATAACATCTGTCCATCAAGAGTGACGGAGGCAAGGAGGGGGCTTGGCAAGCTTAACTTGAAACGTCAAGGCTGCCTTCCCCATGACTTCAAACTGTTCATTTACATACATGAAGTGGGGGGAATAAAGTTATTTTTCTGCAAATTTGGCCACAAGATTCCACATCAAAAGACAGTATTGAAGACAAGATAACTTGAGCTTTAAGGTACTGCAGGCAGTGGAGGGGGGTCATTATGGAGATGTAAGGTTCCCTTTAAGTGGTGAGCACACTTACAGATTTCACACAGTGACTATTTGCTGAGTGTCACTATTGCCACATGACATGCAATTACATAAAGAACTGTAACACAGATGTTTGAACTCAGAAACCATTTGGGACCAATGAAAACCAGTGGCAAGCTACAAAGATTTTCTTAAAGGAGTTTTGGGGTTGTTAAAATGTATCCTCTATCTACAGGACGCAGGATAGCTATTAGATCAATGGGGGTCCTATCGCTAGTACCCCCACCGATCATGAGAACGCATACAATATACCCCTCAGAGTCTCACGAAATGAAGAGGTCGGGCATGTGAACTGCAGCTCCATTTGTCTCTTTAACATTGTCTAATTCAATATACTGGATAACGAAAGTGTAAAATAAATGATACTGCTGACGAAAATGTGGCGTACATTTCATATAATGTTTTATATGCAAAGATATTACCTCTAATTTATTCTTCTTATTTATAAAACACTGTCTGCCTTTAAAAAGAAAAAGAAAAACAAAAAACACACACACATATTGAATATGTGTCTGCAAATAGTTAAAGGAAATATATATGTGTGAAAATAAACTAGGATAGCGATGTGTTCACTGACCTGTGAAAAGCAACCAGATTAATTAGATGCTTCTTCAGTAAGTTCACTAATGTGTGCATTCACATAAGCAGTGGAACATGATTGAATTTGCTTTTTAGATCTTGTTTTTGTGCGGCTCATCAAAATCACCCTGGATTTTTCTCAAGATTTCTCTTGAATTTGTGCACTAAAGCCCCCAAATAATTAGAGAAGAAAGGATGCAAGTGGATCACTGAAAAGGTAAGTTTTATCACCCTTTATTGTATCTATAGTATGACTATATTTATTGAAAGAACCCTTTAGAAATGCCTTATAACATTACTTTATAATGCTATATATAACATATATCAAATGTATTTGATATTCCTTACTTTACATAGCTAATGTTTTCAGCACATATATGGAAAAGCATTGCTTTGACATGATTGTTTTCTCTTTTAATTAGCAAACACCTTTTATCCAGTATGTAACAAAAGCCATGTACTGTTAGGTAAAAAAGTCTGCATCATTCTTAAGTTGTCATATACTGTAACATATTCTTCGCTTTATTAGATGACACTTATTGTAAATTTGAATTCTGTACCTTGTAAAAAAAAAATATGTAGAAATACATATCGGTATGTATAAATCCCTCGAAACCACTTGAATCATCTGTGATGCCATATTTTCATCACTATGTATATTATGTCTTTCACTGTAACTATTTAGTTTTCAATAACCATGATTTATAGTTTATAATGATATAATTAGCATCACATAATAGCAATATCTTGTTCGATGTCCCACTCAGTTTTGGTAAGGCTTTTTCATGCTTTTTTGTTAAGCAAAAACCAATACTGAATACACAAAAAGAATGATGCACTATTCACACTGTATTTATAAATAATAAGTAAAAAAAAGGATCCAGATACATACTGTACTGTAAATAATAAGTAAAAAAAGGATCCAGATACATACTGTACTGTAGAGTACCAAGTATCATATTTAAATGCCATATCTCTTCCCTTTCATCAGTGGCAACTTCTCACACTTTCCCCAATGAGCACATTATGGCACCCCTTTAACAAGTGATCATAACAGAGTCAAACCTTTGCTCAGTGGTCTCAGCAAGCAACCTACATTTCCCCTGATCATAACAGGTCTCCCCCATTCTACTGCCACAACAGCGCTCCCTAGTTATCTCTCCTTGGTCACAGCAGATCTCTTCCCTCTTTCTCTACCCTCGGTCACAGCTAAGCCTGAGTTCACATCACTGTTTAGCTTTCCATTCTTCTGATCTGTCTGAAGAACAGACAAATAAAGAAAGCATCAGTTATGATCAGTTTATGTAACTTCCATCAGAGATCAGTTATTTTTGACAGGAGAAAAAGTCCGGCATGCAGTACTTTTCCTCCCGTCAAAAATAACTGATCTCTGATGGAAGAGACTCAAACTGACGCAAGACGAATCAGTTACTGTACTTTTAGTGCAAACTAATGCCAACTGACCATAACTGATGCTCAAAGCTCAAAATCATTTCTTTTTAATTTCTGTTCTTCTGACGGATCAGAAGAACGGGAAGCCAAATAGTGATGTGAACTCACCCTAAACTCTGAAAGTTGTCATGTGAACATGGCTACTGAGTAAAGTTTCAGTTGCAGGACCTGCACAGAATGGCTCTCATTATCTGACGTGGCCATAAGCACATCTCACATGCTTTATAGGAAATTCAGCTCTGATACTATCATAATCTATGGAACATAGTAATGTCAACCAAATAACATTTTTTGACAGTGATAAAAAGCATAAGCTGCTAAAAGTTTATAAAAAAAAACATGAACTAAAAAAAAAAAACCACAGCATGCATGAGTACATACCCTAAATAGATAAACTCCAATTTCTCATATAATATTTCAGTAATTCTGGTTTATCATTTTCCAATTAACTAAATCAATGCTTCAGGTGGAGGTTGAGAATACATGAGCCAAGACAGAACTTTTTCTCAAACTCTATACTGAGAAGGTCCTCACAGAGGGAGGGGTGATAGGATTTGATGCCACATTTTGTTTGTATTTTGGAGGTATTTAAAGCATACCAGTCATTTCCAGTACTGTACTTTTTGATCCATAAGATGCACTGCACTATAAGACGCATCCAGAATTTAGAGGCGGAAAAAAATAGATAAATATATATATATATATATTCTTCATGAGACCTCAGATCAGACCTCCAATCTTCATCAGATCACCAGTCAAAGTCCAGACCTAAATCCTATTGAGAATCTGGGGCAAGGCTTTAAATATGCTGTTCACAGACACTCTCCATCCAACATGACTGAGCTTGAGCTATTTTCAAAGAAGAATGGGCAAGAAACATACCCCAAAAGACTTGTAGCTGTAATTGCAGCAAAATGTAGCCCTACAAAGTGCTGAATAGGGGGTTGAATATAAATGCACGCCAAACATTCCAGATTTTTATTTTTTTAAACTTTTGAAAACCATGTATCATTTTCTTTTTACTTCACACACACTTGCTACTTTCTATATGTCTACCATAAAATCCCAATATAATATACATTTACATTTGTGGGTGTAACTTGAAAAAATTTGAAAAGTTAAAGAGGTATGAATCCTTTTTCAAGGCACTGTATATAATAATATTACAAAGTTTATTGTCTTAACTTCTGCTATTGATTTAGAGCTTACTCATACAACCATGCCAGATTTTCTGTCGGAACAAAAGGGATGTGTAAAACATGGATAACTTCTGTGTGCATTAAAGGGGTTGTCTGGGTTCAGTACTGAACCCTGACATATCCCTTTCTTCCCCGACTCAGCATCTCTAACATGAGCACGCTCTCCCTTGCCCTCCGAGGGCTTTTGTGTTTACATCTTTACACTGCTAGACGGAGGCTTCCGCCTAACAGTGTTCCAGGTGGGTGGGCTGTTATTACTGCCAGTGACGTCACCGGGCTCACTGATTGGTGAAAGCCTACCAGAGACCCGGGACATCGCCGGATCTGCAGAAAAAGCCATTGCACTGTAATTTGTCACCTCTCTCCTTTTTTTGTTCTTCCTTCTTACTTCCTGCCTTCTAGGATACATGTGTCTTGTTTTTTTACATTCACATAACTACTAGGGATTGCTTACTGGGGGACAACTTGTACTTTTAAATGGCACGGCTTAATATTCCATATGATGTAATGGGAAGCTGGGGGAAAAAATCTAAATGTGGTGGAATTGGAAAACAAAACTGAACACAACTATTGTTTCCTGGCTTTTGTTTTTTTGGTATTCCAAATGTGGTAAAATTGACATGTTAACTTAATCCAGTTGCAGTGATACCAAATGTTTTATGGTTTCTTATGTTTTAATACTTTTTTCAAAAAAAATGTCTTTGCATCTGTAACTTTTTTATACTTATGTCTAAAAAACTATAAACAGGGTTTATAACCTTTTTTACATGGCTAATATATAGTATACACTACAGTGCTTTTTTAGGTTAGACAATGACAGCCTTCACAATAATAATAACACTTTTTTTTTATATAATAATAATAATGTTCCTCACCATCAGTCTTTAAAATGTATTTACTTCTCATAATAATGCAGTGAATCTTAAGCAGAAAATACAAAAGATACATCAACCCCACAACAGGGTACTTATTTCCATATCATTCAGTGTGGGATACAAACATTTTCAAGTACCAGAAATAATGAGGAAGAGGGGGGGAGAGGAGAAAAGAAAAGAAAATAAGAGAAGGAAGTGGGAAGGGAGGTGGGGATCCTACTTTCCCTATATCGCTAAATACTAAGACTTATCCACCTTATGAGGAGAAACCTCTATATTTTTTCCACAAGGACCATGTGGCTTCAAACACCTGTGTTCTTTTGGACTCCCACCCTGCAATCTGTTCCAATCTATAAAGTGCATCACACTTTGCAATCCACTGGGATATGGACGGGGCCCTACGACTTTTCCACATGAATGCTATCAGAACTCTTGCAGCCGCGAGTAGTTGGCTTAGTAAGGAGATAGTATATCTGTTTCCTTCGACTTTTCCTATTAATCCTAATAAACATCTTTCAGCTGAGGGCGTAAACTGTACACTACTGACCTGTTACCAGATTGAACAGACCTGTTTCCAATACTCAGATATAGTAGGGCATGTCCACCATATATGTAACATGGAGCCTTCTGCCTTGAGACACCTCCAGCACTTAGAATCACTATTCGGGTAAATAAGATGCAATTTCTGGGGCGTGTAATACCACCTATGTTAGAGCATATTTGAACACCCTCCCTATCTGAGAATTGAACCCCCAGTTCCTTTTCCCACTTACGGACGAAGCTGTATGAGTCAGGTCTGGTCTGGGAAACAAGCACAGAATATAGCTGTGCCACTTTTTTCCTAGGGGGCACCTTGGAAAGTGTCATCTTTTCAAACTGTGTCATGGAAGCTGTTGGAGAGATTTTCTTTTTCCCCAAATATTGCTTAATGTATAGTTTATGAATAAAGGACAATGTTTGCAATTTAGGGTGATTATCCCACCCGTCTTTTAGAAGTCCCGAAGGGTCCAATAAATCTACTAACTGAAGGGACATATCTCTAATTCCCACTGGTAAGGTAGAACCAAAGATTCCCCCAGAGCTCCACAGAACATCCCTCACCTGAATCACAGGCGACACTTCGTGGTCCGAAAGCAGCACTTTAGAAAGCTCAGAATGCCATAATTTCAATGTATTTTTTGTCATGTTGCTAAGTGACCTGATCTGTTAAGGCATATCTTTAGGGGGCGAGAGAAGGAAGGACCTCAAAGGAAGTCTCGAGTCCCCTGCATCTGCCAAAGTGTCAAGTCTGTTCTCTGGGTTCCTAATCCACTCCAAACATCTCGCTCCCTGAATAGCCCTGTAATATTCTGCCATATCAGGAAGACCCATTCCCCCTAGCTTGTTTGGCTGTATCATTGTTGAGTGTGGGATACGGGGCCTAGCTTTTTTCCAAAGGAATCTAAAAAAACATTGTCTCAGTTGGGCAAAAAAAACTTTTGGCAGGTGCACAGGCAATACCGACATATAATACAGTATTTTAGGGACTAATACTGATTTAATCAGCGTACGTCTCCCAAACCACGAAGTGAATGGAATGCTCCATGAATCAATATTGGCTGTTATAGACTTAGGTAAACTACGGAAATTTGCCTCAAATAAGTCACTTGGTACTGAGGTTATATTTACCCCTAAAAACTTGATCGAACTAGTTGTCCAGACATATTCAAATTGCATCTCTAAGGACGACTGTAAGTCCCTACTAACCGTTACATTTAGAGCTTGGGATTTCGTAGGATTGATTAGGAAGTTGGACATGTTTCCGAATTTCAGGAACAAGTTCTGTATGGCCGGAAAAGCCTCCAATGGATTGGTTATAATAACCAATAGATCATCGGCGAAAGCCGCTAACTGGTGATAAGTGTCTCCCACCTTCATACCCTGGACTCCATCATCCTGTCTTATCGCTTGAAACAAGCATTCTACTACAATTATAAAGAGCAGGGGGGACAAGGGGCACCCCTGTCTTGTACCATTACCTATAGTGAAGCTGGGAGATAGAATGCCATTTACCATTACTCTGGCCGTGGGGGCAGCATACATAGCCATTGTAGCATTAATGAACTGGGATGGTATCCCAAATTTAGTCAAGGCCAGACGCATAAAAAGCCAATCTATGCGATCGAATGCTTTTTCTGCGTCTGTCCCTAGGAGGACGAGAGGAATGAATTTCTCCCTGGCATGATGTATAATATTGACTATCCTAGTGGTATTCATTCTTCCCTCTCTGCCAGCCACAAATCCCACCTGTTCTGCATTGATCAGTTTAGGCAAAAAAGGTTGTAACCTTAATGCAAGCATTTTCGCGTACAGTTTCAGATCCGCATTTAAAAGCGAGATGGGTCTGTAGCTGGCACAGGATGAAGGGTCCTTACCTTCTTTCGGCAGGATAGTAATTAGAGCAGACAACATTTGTGTCGGGAGCGGGTTACCTTTAAACACTTAGTTGTATACTTTGAGCACTCTGGGTAACAATATTGAGGAAAAGGTGGTGTAGTATCCTGCCGTTTGTCCGTCAGGTCCAGGGCACTTGTGCTTGGAAACTGTGCTTAAAGCCTTGTTCAGTTCCTGCAACGAAAAGGGCTTAGCAAGGGTTTGGGCTTGATCCTGAGTAATAACCGGGAGGCGTAACCTGATAGCCACCTCTTAATGTCCCCTGACCTCACCTCATTTTCTGCCTCACTACCTCTCTCCCTAAGATTATATAGCGAGCTATAGTAGGTACAAAATTGCTGTGCAATGAGGTCAGTGGACATAAAAGATCTGTCAGATGCATCTTTGATAGAATGTATGTAAGATTTAAGTTTTTCAAACTGGACATCATGAACTTCGATGCTTTGTCCCCGTGTGCGTAGTATTTAAATTGTGCTGACAAGTATAGTTTGGCCACCCGGTTATTCAATATGTTCTTAAGCTCCGCCCTTAATCTATTCAAACTCTCCAACACTTCCGGTTAAATTTGCTTTTTGTGTAGTAACTCCAACTTTTAAATCTGCTCCTGCAATGTCACAATAGAAGCCTCCCTTTTCTTTCTGATATGTGAATTTAACGCAATAAAATGCCCTCTCACGACCGCCTTGTGGGCTTCCCAGACTGACTTTTTGTTTTTGATCAGACAGATATGACTGTAAGTATTCAGTACTCATGACCGCAGTAGTTTTCCAAATAATTAACCTGTAAAGAGCATTCAATCTAGGTCAGCAGGAAATAATTGACATAGCCCATTCTCTGCTGGAGAGTGTATTAAAAACTTGTCTCCTTCATAGATACAAACTTTTGGACTGAGATTCTCACTCAAATTTTCTAAATCCAGTATCTAGATTTATAGTATATAGAGTATTAAAGTATATAGGATATATGAATTAAGACAAAAATAGCATAAATTGTGTCGAAATTATCAATAGCACTTTTCCTTACGCAACATCGTGGCTTGGATACATTAACACCCATATTTTGCAGCGGCACATATCCTTAGTATATTTGGTGCATTTTACAACAAGCAATATCGCTTTTCTAAAAATTACTAAAAAGTACAATGACCTGCCCTGGCTCACCTGAACTCAAGTGATGTGTCACGGATGGTGTAGGGGTACCAATGCAAAATAGTCCAAAAATTAGTTTATTTTTTTTTGAGTACTCAAAACAGCATACAGCTTGAAATGACGTTTTGAGCCTCTAGCTGAGTGTACAGTGTATAGTCATAACATTAACTGAGACATGGACAATTGAAAAGGAGAAATCAGCCCACCCCCATATATGGGGTAACTGCTTGACCAATTAAACAATAGTACCAATTTAAAAAAAACAGAACTAGAAATTAACACCATGCAGTCCATAACAAAGGGAAGAGTCATTTCAGTTGTATAATCTATATTACAGCGGGATGCGAAAGTTTGGGCAACCTTGTTAATCGTCATGATTTTCCTGTATAAATCGTTGGTTGTTACGATAAAAAATGTCAGTTAAATATATCATATAGGAGACACACACAGTGATATTTGAGAAGTGAAATGAAGTTTATTGGATTTACAGAAAGTGTGCTATAATTGTTTAAACAAAATTAGGAAGGTGCATAAATTTGGGCACCACAAAAAAGAAATGAATTCAATTATTAGTAGATCCTCCTTTTGCAGAAATTACAGCCTCTAAACGCTTCCTGTAGGTTCCAATGAGAGTCTGGATTCTGGTTGAAGGTATTTTGGACCATTCCTCTTTACAAAACATCTTTAGTTCATTCAGGTTTGATGGCTTCCGAGCATGGACAGCTCTCTTTAAGTCACACCACAGATTTTCAATTATATTCAGGTCTGGGGACTGAGATGGCCATTCCAGAACGTTGTACTTGTTCCTCTGCATAAATGCATTAGTGGATTTTGAGCAGTGTTTAGGGTCGTTGTCTTGTTGAAAGATCCAGCCCCGGCGCAGCTTCAGCTTTGTCACTGATTCCTGAACATTGGTCTCCAGAATCTGCTGATACTGAGTGCAATCCATGCGTCCCTCAACTTTGACAAGATTCCCAGTCCCTGCACTGGCCACACAGCCCCACAGCCCCACAGCCCCACAGCATGATGGAACCACCACCATATTTTACTGTAGGTAGCAGGTGTTTTTCTTGGAATGCTGTGTTCTTTTTCTCCATGCATAACACCCCTTGTTATGGCCAAATAACTCAATTTTAGTTTCATCAGTCCACAGCACCTTATTCCAAAATGAAGCTGGCTTGTCCAAATGTGCTTTTGCCCACCTCAAGCAGCACTTTTTGTGCTGTGGGCGGAGAAAAGGCTTCCTCTGGATCACTCTCGCATACAGGATCTCCTTGTGTAAAGTGCGCCGAATGGTTGAACGATGCACAGTGACTACATCTGCAGCAAGATGATGTTGTAGGTCTTTGGTGCTTGTCTGTGGGTTGACTCTGACTGTTCTCACCATTCGTCGCTTCTGTCTATCCGAGATTTTTCTTGGTCTGCTACTTCGAGCCTTAACTTGAACTGAGCCTGTGGTCTTCCATTTCCTCAATATGTTCCTAACTGTGGAATCAGACAGCTGAAATCTCTGAGACAGCTTTCTGTATCCTTCCCCTAAACTATGATGGTGAGCAATCTTTGTCTTCAGGTCATTTGAGAGTTGTTTTGAGACCCCCATGTTGCTACTCTTCAGACAAAATTAAAAGAGGAGGGAAACTTACAATTGACCCCCTTAAATACTCTTTCTCATAATTGGATTCGCCTGTGTATGTAGGTCAGGGGTCACTGAGCTTACCAAGCCAATTTGAGTTCCAATAATTAGTTCTAAAGGTTTTGGAATCAATAAAATGACAACAGTGCCCAAATTTATGCACCTTCCTAATTTTGTTTAAACAATTATAGCACGCTTTCTGTAAATCCAATAAACTTCATTTCACTTCTCAAATATCACTGTGTGTGTCTCCTATATGATATATTTAACTGCCATTTTTTATCGTAACAACCAACAATTTATACAGGAAAATCATGACGATTAACAAGGTTGCCCAAACTTTCGTATCCCACTGTATATAAATAATTATGATTGCATAAACCCAATATATATAATAGCATCATATATACCTGATACAGAAAAAAAACACTCAGCAAACAGTTCCTGTCTCTTGTTTAGACGATTGGGTTGTCTAGTCCGTAACATAAATAACCACAATGCTTCTGGAACTCAGCTTCCCCACCCCCAGCAGGTTTGGTTATTATTTCAATCCCCCTACACTTAAAACTAGACTTATCTCCATTATAAAAATAAAAGAAGATGCCCCTGTACAGACAGTGTTTGACAGATACTATGTACAGTATATGTACTAGTGATGAGTGAACCTTTTCAGTTTGCTTCAGGTTCACAAATTTTTTAAAAAACTTTGGTTTATGGCTGCAACAGTAGCAGCATAGCATAGAACAGGCAAGGCGGTAGAACGGCTGTTCAGGGGTAGTAGTAGTGACGGCTGTGGAACGTTAATAGTGGTGGCAGTAGGAGATTAGCAGTAAGGAGTACCATTTGCAGCGGTGGTGGCAGCATCAGCCATATGGTACAGAACATGTTGGCAGGCAGACAGTGGCATGTTGGCAGAAGCCATACAATATGGAGAATGATGGTAGGCAGGCAGAAAGAAGTGGTAGCCGGAGGAGTGTGAAAATCCTCCCGGATCCATGCCTCTTTCATTTTGACAAAAGTGATGCTTTGGACAATTTGGTCCAACTTAGTCCATCTTGGTGTCACCACACACCATATGCACTAAAATAAACCTGCTCTGAGGTGATACTGGAGGCTGGGCAAGAGAGAACAGAGAGAGAGAGAGAGCATACTGGACCAGTTTAGGCCATTATTCCAGTCTTCCTGCCGAGAGGTGGGCATGCACATGAGGTGAGGGAACACGAGATGCACCGGGAAAAGACCACAGTCATTTAGACAGACAATTTAAAAAAATAAAAAAATAAAAAAAATGGACAGTTGGCCAGAACTACGAATATTATACAGCAGAATTCAATGTTGATGAAGGCACAGAAGTGTGCCGCAATTCTACATTGACGAGAGAAGTTTTGGCAGGTGGTACAGCAGCTGAAAAACAAGTTCAATCAGGTAACAACTAGCAACTGAACTGGCTGCTTTGGCTTCTGCTACGTGTAGCAGAAACAGCTGGAAAGTGGTGCTAAAATTTGTGAAGGTGCAGAAGTCCACCACATTTGTGGACCGATGAGAGTCAAATTTTTCTGAATGGAGTGGTATTCTTGCTTGCAGGGACTGGAGTCTCAGCACACCACCCAGGCCAGAGCCTAGAAAAATTACATTTAGGTGAAGGCGCAGAAGTACACCATATTTGCGGACCAACGAGAGAAAGATTTTCTGAATGAAGTGGTACTCTTGCTTGCCTGGCCAAAAGCCCCACCACACCACCTGGACCAGAAAAATTAAATTTAGGTGAAGGCAACAACTAACACGCCAGGAAATTCTCTAGGTGGGAGTTCAGCTTGCACATAAGCTAATTGCTGGTTGCAAATAATTTTCTTAGGCCAACACATTCCATTACAGATGTCTCACGATGGAGCAGAGGACAAGAAGGAAGAGAATTCTGAGCAGGAGAAGAGGCAGCTGATGGTGATAACAAGGACACTACTGCTTGAGAATGTGGGCTGGCTGCCCCAAAGAAGACCAGGAGAAGGAGGACAGACTTGTTCTGATTGGGAATGCTGGCCAGTTCTATTTTCCCACAGGATCTGGTGATGCTGCCTCATGAGCTGAAATAGAGCGTTGGTACCTATTTTTGTGTTTGAACACCCACAGCTCATTTTAAGGACCCATTCACACGTCCGCAAATTGAGTTCCACATTTTTTCGGAACAGAACTGCAGACCCATTAACGGATGTGCGGCCCGGATCCGGAAATGCGGACCTGCACTTCTGGGTCCGCATTTCCGTTACCGAAAAAAATAGAACATGTCCTATTCTTGTCCGCAATTGCGGTCAAGACTAGGCATATTCTATTAGTGCCGGCAATGTGCGGTCCACAAAATGCGGAAAGCACATTGCCGGTGTCCGTGTTTTGCGGATCACTGGATCCGTGGATCCGCAAAACACTTACGGACGTCTGAATGGAGCCTAATACTGCAGATCTTGCGTACGACTACGGTTTTTGTGCCAGACTTGTGGAGAAAAAAGTCATATGGGAGTTGCTCACACAGAGCTAGAGCAGCCAAGCTTGACCTAATTCTAGGACGCATTGAGCCTGCACCCACAGCATCATCAACATTACCAGTTCCCGAGCTGACCACATAGGAACAGATATGGCCCTCTCAGTTCTTTTGGCGGTTTTGACCATACCTTGCATCCCCTCTGTATTGCCACTCTGGCCACCACCCTTCACCTCTGATGTCTCCTTCACCTCCTCAGCATCCCAATCCAGCTTCCAGGTCCCATCCAACACACAATCATAGTCATTGTCCTCAGGCCCACTACTTTTATCTCATTGTGTGCTTCTTGGCCTTTCTCTTGATTCCCTGCCCTCTATTTGCCCTGAGTGCCACTGCTTTAACCACTGCTTCTACTGTCGCCACCGTGCCATCACCACTACCACCAACACAGATATGCATGGGGTCCCCCGCCTCTCCCTGAACCTCCTCCTCCTGGCAGTCCAAATGCTGACTCTCAAACAAGTCATCAACAGAAGACTTATGACTATCTGTCATAGTCCGTGATGGGGTTCTGTTGCCTTGTCTTAGGAAAAAAGAAGATACCCCAATAGGAGAGTGCAGTGAAGACAGGGAGGATGCCACTGAAAGGCTTCTCTTGGGCTGCAAGAATGAGAAGCAGGAGGAATGCTGTGACCGCTGGCTCCAAGGCACAGTATCAAACTCAGAAGTGACCATCCTGCTCTGACTGAAAGGGGAAGGGGCATCCATTTCACAATCTCATTGCAGTGTTGGCGCCGGTAAGATTTTTGCCTACTGTGTTATATGTTGTACGCAGATTATAAAAAAGACCTTTTACTGTTACTTTACTGTTAAGACACGTTGCCATGTAATTACTTTCCCCCTCTACAGTGCCAATATAACAATGCAGAAAAGACCAATAACTGATCTCTGCCTACTCTGTTATTTGCGTTTAAAAATGCAAGTTCAAAAAATACATTTCTTTACTGTTAAAGGGGTTGTCCAGGTTCAGAGCTGAACCCAGATATAACCCCTTCTTCACCCAGGCAGCCCCACTGACATGAGCATCGGTAATATTTCTGTCTATCATCTAAGTTGCGTTTAATTTCACAGGTATAAGAATGGGGTCATTACCGTAAAATGCTTTTGTTATAATTAAATGCATTTTTTTTTTTTTAAAGGGTTTGAAAAAAAAAAAAGTGCAATAGCTCAGCAGCAGAATGGTATTGGGGAGCTTTTCTTAGCAAAATGTGAGATTTTGAAAAAGAACAACTGTCTATGTTCAAATTGAAAGAAGATATTTTTTTCATGCATGTTGGGGGTAATTTACACATATTTACAGATAGATAGATAGATAGATAGATAGATAGATATTGGATACCCCATGTGTGGATAGGAACCTTTATTGGATCAGTTTGACGTAAGACCCCATAATCAACTTAGCTGTCAGATCATCAGGATGTTATCTGAACTTTGGAAGGACCAACAGGTTATAAACACAATAGCCTCTGGTTAAATTCTGGGGTGCGGCAGGGATGAGATCTAAAAAGAACATGCTAGAAGTGTCATATCTTATTAAACAATTGCATCCAGGACGTGTATATGTTCATTCTAGAGGTACCAGGGGTTGGTAATAGTGACATAAATGGTGACGTACAAAGAGCAAGTTCTTGGTGTAATATAACCTTATGGCTCAATACATGTAAGTTGTAAAGTACACAATATTCTTACACTGCCTGTCCAAAAAAAAAGTTGCCACCTGGATTTAACTAAGCAAATAGGTATGAGCCTCCTATTGGATAATTACTGCATGGGCGATTATCTTTCAGCTGGCAATAAGTTATTTAACCCCAACTGGTGCAATGAGTTGCTTCTCATTTCTTAAACAACCATGTCGAAAGACACATCTCGTGGTCGTGGAAAAGAAGTTAGTCTGTTTGAGGAGGGTCAAATCATTGGCATGCATCAAGCAGAGAAAACATCTAAGGAGATTGCAGAAACTACTAAAATTGGGTGAAGAAATGTACAACGCATTATTAAAAACTGGAAGTATCGTGGGGACCCATCGTATTCGAGGAAGAAATGTGGCGGGAAAAAAATCCTTAATGATCGTGATCAGCGATCACTTAAACATTTGGTGAAATCAATTCGAAGAAAAACAGTAGAACTCAGGGCTATGTTTAATAGTGAAAGTAAGAGCATTTCCACATGCACAATACGAAGGGAACTCAAGGGATTGGGACTGAACAGCTGTGTAGCCGTAAGAAAACCACTAATCAGTGAAGTAAACCAGAAAAAAAGGCTTTAATTTGCTAGGGAGCATAAAGATTGGACTCTGGAGCAGAGTGATGGGTGCATAAGGGTAAGAAGAGAGGCAGATGAAGTGATGCACCCATCATGCCTAGTGCCTACTGTACAAGCCTGTGGGGGCAATGCTATGATCTGGGGTTGCTGCAGTTGGTCAGGTCTAGGTTCAGCAACAGTATGGGCTCGAAGAATGAGGCCAGCTGACTACCTGAACATACTATATGACCAGGTTATTCCATCAATGGATTTTTTCTTCCCTGATGGTAAGGGCATATTCCAAGATGACAATGCCAGGATTCATTGGGCTCAAATTGTGAAAGAGTGGTTCAGGGAGCATGAGACATCATTTTCACACATGGATTGGCCACCACAGAGTCCAGACCTTAACCACATTGAGAATCTTTGGAATGTGCTGGAGAAGGCTTTGCGCAGCAGTCAGACTCTACCATCATCAATGCAAGATCTTGGTAAAAAATGTATGCAACACTGGATGGAAATAAATCTTGTGACATTGCAGAAGCTTATCGAAACAATGCCACAGCGAATGCGTGCCGTAATCAAAGCTAAAGGCGGTCCAACGAAATATTCAAGTGTGTGACCTTTTTTTTTTTTGGTGGTGACCTTTTTTTAGACAGGCAGTGTACATTAATACTATATACAGTGGATATAAAAAGTCTACACACCCCTGTTAAAATGTCAGGTTTCTGTGCTGTAAAAAAAATGAGACAAAGATAAATAATTTCAGAACTTTTTTAATGTGACCTATAAACTGTACCACTCAATTAAAAAACAAACTGAAATCTTTTAGGTGGCGAGAAGAAAACAAAAAATAAAATAAAATAGAAATTAATGGGTCTGCAGTTCTGTTCCGAAAAAATGTGGAACTCAATTTGCGGACGTGTGAATGGGTCCTTAAAATGAGCTGTGGGTGTTCAAACACAAAAATAGGTACCAACGCTCTATTTCAGCTCATGAGGCAGCATCACCAGATCCTGTGGGAAAATAGAACTGGCCAGCATTCCCAATCAGAACAAGTCTGTCCTCCTTCTCCTGGTCTTCTTTGGGGCAGCCAACTGGGGATGTAGCTGTGTTCAGAATTAAGCAATCACATTCAAAATCATGTTAAATAGGAGTCAGCATACACCTGTCATCATTTAAAGTGCCTCTGATTAACCCCAAATAAAGTTCAGCTGCTCTAGTTGGTCTTTTCAGAAATTTTCTTAGTCGCATCCCACAGAAAAATCCATGGTCCACAGAGAGCTTCCAAAGCATCAGAGGGATCTCATTGTTAAAAGGTATCAGTCAAGAGAAGGGTACAAAAGAATTTCCAAGGCATTAGATATTCCATGGAACACAGTGAAGACAGTCATCGTTAAGTGGAAAAAATATGGCACAACAGTGACATTACCAAGAACTGGACGTCCCTCCAAAATTGATGAAAAGACGAGAGGAAAACTGGTCTGGGAGGTTACCAAGAGGCCTACAGCAACATTAAAGAAGCTGCAGGAATATCTGGCAAGTACTGGCTGTGTGGTACATGTGACAACAATCTCCCGTATTTTTCATATGTCTGGGCTATGGGGTAGAGTGGCAAGACGACGAAAAACATCCAAGCCAGGCTACATTTTGAAAAAACACATCTGAAGTCTCCCAAAAGCATGTGGGAAAAGGTGTTATGGTCTGATGAAACCAAGGTTGAACTTTTTTGCCATAATTCCAAAAGATATGTTTGGCCCAAAAATAACATTGCACATCACCAAAATAACACCATACCCACAGTGAAGCATGGTGGTGGCAGCATCATGCTTTGGGGCTGTTTATCTTCTGCTGGAACTGGGGCCTTAGTTAAGCTAGAGGGAATTATGAACAGTTCCAAATACCAGTCAATATTGGCACAAAACCTTTAGGCTTCTGCTAGAAAGCTGAACATGAAGAGGAACTTAATCTTTCAGCATGACAACGACCCAAAGCATACATCCAAATCAACAAAGGAATGGCTTCACCAGAAGAAGATTAAAGTTTTGGAATGGCCCAGTCAGAGCCCAGACCTGAATCTGATTGAAAATCTGTGGGGTGATCTGAAGAGGGCTGTGCACAGGAGATGCCCTCGCAATCTGACAGATTTGGAGTGTTTTTGTAAAGAAGAGTGGGCAAATCTTGCCAAGTCAAAATGTGCCATGCTGATAGACTCATACCCAAAAAAACTGAGTGCTGTAATAAAATCAAAAGGTGCTTGAAAAAAGTATTAGTTTAAGGGTGTGCACACTTATGCAACCATATTATTTTATTTTTATATTATTTCTCCCTCTATCTAAAAGATTTCAGTTTGTTTTTCAATTGAATTGTACAGTTTATAGGTCACCTTAAAGGTGGAAAAAGTTCTGAAATGATTTATCTTTGTCTCATTTTTTTACAGCACAGAAACCTGACATTTTAACAGGGGTGTGTAGACTTTTTATATCCACTGTATGTCTACTTATAAAAAAAAGGAAGACAAACCCAGTCCAAATATAGGGGACTGTCCTAAAGTACAGAGGTAGCCCAAAAAAAGCTGCACTAAGTAGTAATAAAAACCTACAAAACACTGAGCTAACATACAGTACCATAATAGTGAGAGAGATGTGAGAGAATGTCAAAATCTTTATTTAATAAAGTGGTATTAAAAATCACAATACATGATATAAAAATGAGAAGCAGAATGGGGTATCATCAATGGAAAGACACAAATCATAAGGGGTAGTAACAATAATAGCGACTAACGATAATAAAACTAACAATAATTGTAGCAATGCTGTGAACTCGGCCAAAACGGGGTATATACTGCCAGGGTGCAAAGATAATGGCAAAGATAACAGCGAAATTCACATAGCAACAAACAATAAGGGAAAATGATCCAATACAGAGAGCCCAACTGATAAGGCAGAAACCACAAGTCAAAATGAAATTTGTTGGAGTTTGTGAGTCAGCCGAACTACAAATGGCAAGGTAAATCTTACCCATGGGGTGCCTTGCCAGGATGACGCCAACAATGACACGTGTTTTGTCGTACCTTCGTCCTCTCCATACTGTGAAGGAGATCGCTGCATGTAATAGTAGCAGTCTTCTTCACTGATGAGCAGTAATGCTCATCTGCAGGTGTAATACAGCTCTAAATTACTCACTGTTTTGTTTTAAAAGGACTACACACCTCCCTTTATCTAAAGAGCATATATTAGAGAATTATCTCTTTTAATTTAGGCTTGTATGGACTCATGATACATCAATTCCTCAGTCCATGTATTTAGAGGAAGTGGAACTAATGTTTGTCTACTCTGTCAGCATCTGAAAGATACCATCCGGAGTACTCATATATCAAGAACTAGACATTTCTATTGTAAGGACATTTATAATCCTTCAGGGTTACCTCTGCTATCTGTATTTTGATCTCAGTGCTGCAATTTGTAATACTCTGACTGGTGTACTGTTGTCCCTGTATCATCCCCAGAAGAACCAATAATATTGGGGAAATTTATTGGGACCTTCTGCGAGGACCTTTCTATCCACTCCAATTTGCTGCAGGTCTCGTGTGGGATCCTCTTGAGGGACATTCCCTAGACCTCACGCAGTGGCGTACTGCCCATAGAGGCAGACCACGCCACTGCTATGGGGCCCGCGGCACTGGGGGGCCCGTAGCGCAGAGAAGGCCCCGCCCACCCGGTTTGGCCCCGCCCACTCATGACGGGCGGGAGAATCGGCTCGAACTTCGCCGTCGGCCGTCACCCCACCAGAGTCAGTGCCTGCCCTGCCCTGAGGAGAGACGGGGCAGGTACCCACAGCAAGAGCAAGGATGGGGCAGGTGCCCACTGCAAGGGCAAGGATGGGGCAGGTGCCCACCTCTAAGGCAAGGAGCCACTGGGCAGGTGCCCACTGCAAGGGGACGGACTAATATGGCAGGTGCCTACTACTAGGTCAAAGAATGGGCAGGTGCTAATCGCTAGGGCAAGGAGCTACAATTGCTATGTGAGGGAAATTACCAACTGCCCCCCCCCCCCCGTGGGGGCATCAGGAACGACGTGGGGGCATCAGGAACGACGCGGGTGTCGGGCAGCGGAGTAAGTATGCGGTGCCTGGGCATTTTGGGAGAAATAATAGGGAGGGGGCATGGGAGGAGCCATGACAGGTGGTGGGATGGGCCTGGGATGGGTAGTGGGCGGAGTTAGGGGCCCAATTCAGATTCTTGCTATGGGGCCCAATGACTTCTATGTACGCCCCTGACCTCACGGTCATTTTTATTTCACACATATTCAAGTTTGAAGCAGAGCATTCTGTGTTGTATGGTCATCAATAAATTACACTATATATTTGCAGTGATATCAGAATGTAATATTTATGATACAATAATTACCTTTGTTATGACCTGCAGTTTAACCCCTTCAGGACCCTGCCATTTTTCACCATGTCACTTTATGTGGTAATAACTTTGGAACAATTTTACTTATCCAAACCATTCTGAGACTGTTTTCTCGTGACACATTGTACTTTCAGTCAATATTTATCATTTTTATTAAAAAAAACAACTAATAAAAAAAATTGGAAAAATTGGCAACTTTCCAAATTCCAATTTCTCTCCTTTTAAAACAGATAGTGATACCTCATATAATAGTTATTACTTTACATTTCCCATATGTCTACTTTATGTTTGGATACTTTGGGGGACGTAAGAAGTTTAGAAGCAAATCTTGAAAGTTTTCATAAAATTTCCCAAACCCACTTTTTAAGGACCAGTTCAGGTCTGAAGTCACTTTGTGAGGCCTACATTGTCACGGCCGTAGGCAGGGACACGCACACACACAGTGAGCCTTAACTTGCACCCAGCCCACTGACCCTGCCTACTTGCAGAACAAGTCCTAGTCGACAAGTCCACAACTGGTCGATGTTCCCTATACTGGTAAGTGCAGAGATACAATCCAAGTGCCTGCGAAACCGCAGGTACCTGTTCACACACAGGACACACAAAAAAGCACCAAGGGAAGTCGAGCCAGAAACAGTCAAACCAGGTGATCGATACCAACAGAATCACAAAGCGGAAGGAGGGAGCAATAACAAGCCAAGGGTCAATACCGGACAGGAAGAAGGTACAAAATCGCTAAGCAGAAAGAGAGGTCAAGGTATAGCTGAGGTCAAATCTAAAAGCAACAGTTCAATACACACAGGTAGCAGAGCACAGCAAGGAAAACCTATAACTGGCAAAGGTGATTGCCAGTTGCAGCCTTAAATAGGAAGCTAATCACCTGAACGCTGACATCACCGGGGGGTGTAGTTCAGGTGTGACCTAAGGGGGCGTTGCCAAAGCGGGCGATCGAAGGGGCATGGCCTATACGGCGCCAGGAGGGGCATGGGCTAAACATCATGAGAGGGACGTGGCTTAAAAGCAGGGTCACCAAGGGGCTTGGCATGACAGCATGTCTGGCACCGCGCTGTAGTGTCCGAGCCACAGACTGCAGCGCTGGAGCTCGGACAGGCAAGTTGGTGACATACATAATAGAAACCACAAAAAATTGCCCCATTTTAGAAACTACACCCCACAAGGTATTCAAAACTGATTTTACAAACTTTGTTAACCATTTAGGTGTTCCACAAGAATTAAAGGAAAATGTAGATGAGATTTTAGAATTTCACTTTTTTGGCAGATTTTCCATTTTAATCTATTTTTTCCAGTAACATAGCAAGGGTTAACAGCCAAACAAAACGCAATATTTATTACCCTGATTCTGTAGTTTACAGAAACACCCCATTTGTGATCATAAACTGCTGTATGGGCACACGGCAGGGAGCAGAAGGAAAGGAATGCCATATGGTTTTTGGAGGGCAGAATTCACTGGGATAATTTTAAGTTGCCATGTCACGTTTGAAGTACCCTGATGCACCCCTAGAGTAGAAACTCCCAAAAAGTGACCCCATTTTAGAAACTACAAGATAAGGTTGCAGTTTTGTTGGTATTATTTTAGGGTACATATGATTTTTGGTTGCTCTATATTACACTTTTTGTGAGGCAAGGAAATAAAAAATAGCTGTTTTGGCACTGTTTTTGTTATTTACAACGTTCATCTGACAAGTTATGTACGCGACGATACCAAATATGTCTACTTTTTTTGTTTAAGTTTTACATAATAAAGCATTTTCATTTTTGAAACAAAATAAATCATGTTTTAGTGTCTCCATAGTCTGAGAGCCATAGTTTTTTTATTTTTTCGGAGACTGTCTTAGGTAAGGGCTCACTTTTTTTTGGGATGAGGTGACTGTTAGATTGTTACTATTTTGGGGTGCATACAACTTTTTTATCAATTGGTGTTGCACTTTTAGTGATGTAACGTGACAAAAGACACAGGTTTGTTTTTATTTTTTTAAGGGTGTTCACCCGAAGGGGTTAGGTCATGTGATATTTTTATAGAGCCGATCGTTATGGACGCGGTTATACCAAATATGTCTATTTTTCTATTTTTTTACAATTTTGTGTTTTGATTTGGGAAAGAGTTTTTTTTTTTTTTTTTTACTTGAAACTTTATATCTTTTTTTATTATAGAAAACACTATTTTTTTAACATTTATTTTTTGTTCCACTCTGGGACTTCAACTTTTGGGAGTCTGATCCCCTCTGTAATGCATTACAATACATCCTACCTAAGGGCTGAATCTCACAGGCTTCCGTAGAAGGCAAGACCCAATACCACGCGTACCCTCCGCAAACCCCGCGCAGCATACAAGGGGTTAATACGCCGGCATTGGTGTTTTCACCAATGTCGGCATATGCAGCAGGGGTCCGGCTGTCAGTGACTCCCAGACCCCTGCCGCTGATCGGGCGCAGCACCTGTACGGCCCGGGTCCTTAAGGGGTTAATAATGGCGGGTCTATGCTTATGCGTAAAAGTAAAAGGTATTTCTGAGATTATATTGGTTATATTTTGATCCTGTCAACTATATGGTCACTGATTGTATTAAGTAGACCATAGAGATGAGGAAGAATCATGCACTCTGAATGCCCTTGGCTATTTGAAGATGTTGTATCTCTTCACCCTCTGGACTGTCTCACAGTCCTATGATTAGATTAGGTAGACCTTAGAGCTGAAATGAAATCATCTACATTTAAGAGCTTGGTTACCTAAAAGAAGCACCTATTCATCCCCTGGCCTTCTCCAAATCCTCTAACTAGATTAAGAAGATGTTACAGCTGAGATAAAATCATTTACTTTGAAGGCACTTAGCTCTGTAAAAGTGACATGTCTTTACACTCTGGACTGTCTCCAACAACCAAGACTGGAATGGGTAGACAATAGTGCTGAGAAGGTATCTATACCTGAGAAGGTATATATTTAGATCTTGATCATGCTCTTCCTCTGAATAGTTGTTCTATAGTATCTCTTGTGCACAGAGCCTCAGCAGAAGGGCTTTCAGGTTGAAAGCCCCGGTTAGTAGTGGAACATACTTGCATATTAACCAGCTGCTGTCAACTCTTCAGTTGCTCTAGAGGTGGAAATCTATTTATAAAATCTATAATATTGTGGTAGCATGGTTCTAGTTCCTCTCCAAGTATGTGGTGTCCCATCTTGCGTGTCTCTAAAGAACTTATGGCCTGCCTTCACTAGTCTGAGGTATTGACTTACCTGAGTTTGCCATCAGCTCATCTAACTCTGGTCCAAACAGTTTATTGGGACTGATTTTGTAGTTACAAGAGTTGATTTTATATCTGCCAGACATGGCTTTGACTCAATAGTACTGTATGCCTGCCCAATGTAGAGAGTTTCATATTCCATGGAGGTCCTTTAAACTGGGACACAGTAAATTCAGACAATAATTTTGTCACCAGGTTGACATATTTAAATGAGGTCAGTAAAGAAGATGGAGTTATAGCCTGTCTGCCGTTAAAAAGCAGTCCCTGGGCTAGGTAACATCTGCTGTCCAAAAACAGTTACCCACAATGACCTCTTTTGAACGGCCAGCGTCAATATGTTCCTGGATATGCTGAAGCCACTCTGTGCAGGGCACTGATGGTGTCATATTGGGCGAGGATGATTGATATTTGGGTTGCAGAAGCCTGGCACACTTGGCTGTCTATCCGTTGGTTCTTCAAATTTCAAATATCCTGGATAGTTTAGTGATAGCCACATCCATTTTAGGGCTGACAGACATGCTAGCTCCTGTTCCACCTAAGAGGGAAAATCATCTTAAATCACTTATTAAAAATGGGAGACTTATAATCCAGGGTCAACAGAGCTGATAGGGAGACATCCATTTAAAAAGCCCTATGCCCTCTAGAGATGGAGTGTGAGCCATCCCAGGGTGCTCCCCTGGTACTTGGACTAGATTCCTTGAACAAGCTTGGGTAGATTCTCAATGTCCAGCAACTGAAGCTGTCAGTGGGTCCTCAGAGAGGTCATTTCCAGAAATGCAGCTATCCTTTGTAATTTCATAACAATGGGCAAAATCCTTTACAAAAATGAACATTTTAATAGAGGTGGGTTAACAGAGAGAAGTTGCATTCTGGATAATTTAGCCATCTGGAAGTTGGAATCTCACATTCTCAATGTCTCAATGTCCAGCAACGGAAGATTTCTTTCAGTGAGTCCTCAGACAGGTCATTTCCAGGAATGCAGCCATCTATAGAGGACTGTCTTGCCTGGCCTTAAAATCCATTGTAATTTCATAACAGAACAATGGGCAGAATCATTTACCAAAATTAACATATTTTAATAGAGGGGGGTTAACAGAGAGAAGTTGCTTTCTGGATAATTGTAGCCATCTGGAAGTTGGAATCTCACATTCCCAAGAGGCCAGACGATGCCTCTTTATTAGATGACTTTCTTGGACCAAGTCCAAATCACATATAGGTTAAATTTGCTATAGCAGTTCCTACAAATTGTCTGCATATATAGGAACCGATTCTTGTGTCAGTGTCCATGTGGGATAAACACTGTGCAGTCCAATTACATCCACATCTAATCACGTCTGTAAGAAATATTAAGCTAAGACCATGTATAATACCTAGAACATAATGGAAGCATAATAAATATTCACCTAGTGAATATATAAAAAGAAAATACATTTATAGTTGTAGTAAAAAATTTGCCAAGAAGTGGCAACAGTACAAAGCGTTCACTACCACCCTAATGATCTTACCTGTAAGGTGATAACAGAGACAACTGCTTGTTGCAGATCTGAAAAAAGTGAACCATATATAGCAAAGCAAACAACTTGCAGCCCACAAGTAACTATACAAAGTAAAAACCCCACCAATAGAGACTTTGCCTCTCTAACATGCTCTTTTTATAAGCAGTCATGCTACTAAAGCTGTTTATTAGTAGAGATGAGCTAATCGAAGTTATAGAAGTGGAATTCGATCCGAATTTGAGGAAAAATTCGATTCGCACTGAATCCAAATTTCCTCACACTTTGTGGTAACTAGTGTTGGTCGAGCACCAAAGTGCTCATGTGCTCGAGTAGAACACTTCCCGATGCTAAAAAAAAGAGAGACTTCTGCTGTTACTAGTAGTAACGTATTTTTCGCCCCATAAGACGCACAAAAGTGGGGGGGAAATGGCAGTGCGTGTTATGGGACGAATGCTGCCATTTTTACATTGCTAACACTGATACATCGCCGGCTGCGATGCTGCATAGCGTGTCGATGTTTTCAGGGGGAGGGAGGAGGGGCTGGAGGCCGGCAACTGTTGGGATCATGGCAGGGCCCGGTGCAGTCACTGTACTCTTACACGAAATTCGGCCGAGCATAGTGATGCTCGAGCCAAACTGGTGTTTGGCCGAGCATGTTCGCCCAACACTAGTGGTAACAAATCAAATTTTTCCCTAAAATGGCTGCTGCACGAGGACATGGAGCAAGGAACTCTGGAAAGGCGGGATCACCTATAATGCTATGCATGCAGCCAATCAGCAGCCAACGAGCCCTGTGATGTCACAGCCCTATAAATAGCCTCAGCCATTTTGGATTCTGCCATTTTCCAGTGTAATTAGTGCAGGGAGAGATGTCAGCAGGCACTAGGGACAGTGCCAAAAAAAACTTCATTGTGCTAAAAAAAAAGCTATTTACATGTGCAGGGAAAGATTATTCAAGGTGTAGGGAAAGGATAGGTAGGAATCATTCCACAGCATTTATGTTGAACGGGGTTCAGTAGGGGAGGTTACAGCCTGGGTAATAGGAACAATCCAATTACCCCTTGCTGCACTGACTGGGCACCCAAATTGCTATTATACAGCTCTGTAATTCCAGAAAACCGTTCTTGTTATTGGGGTGTTACAGCTATTTACAGGGTTTATTACAAGGAAATATTTCTACATCGTATTTGCTGTTGTGCCGTGCAGTTATATGCTCTAAAGCATTTTTTGGCTTGTATTAGTGGGAAATAAATGACTTATTAGCTGTTGTGTGGTAAAGTGCTGTAATTTTAGAGGAGGACAATACGATTATTTTTTTTTCATTAGACCATTAATCAGACCCCTAATATTAATCAGACCTCAGCTGACAGCCCCAATCAGACCCCCCAATGTTAATAAGACCCCAATAAGACCTCAGATCAGACCCCCAATCAGATCTCAGCTCAGACCCCAAAGTGAACGACCTCAAATCAGACCTCAGATAAGAGCCCAAATAAAAATTAGACCCCCATTCAGACCTCAGATCAGCCACCATGCCTCTTATCATCAGAACCCTATCCTCTCATCAGTCCCCTAGCCTCTCATCAGCCCCCTAGCCTCTGATCAGCCTCCCATCAACCCCGCAGCCCCTCATCAGCCCCCCAGCCTTTCATCAGTGCTCTCATCAGTGCTCATGCATTGTACAGAGGAGCATGCAGTATGAAGAATGAGAGGCGGAGCTGGCATGTGTGGCAGGAAAGCCTGCTCTGCCCCTCATCTGCCAGCTCCTGCGCTCCCACCAACATTCTCACTGCAAATCTGCCGTCCGGTCCCTGTCAACCAGCACCAGACAGGGCCGGCCGGTCTCTACACCAGCTACAGCAGACCTGACCTTACCACCCAGCACACGCCGCTGCCGGTCCCAATTAGCAAGTACGCGCTGCAGGCTCTCCCTCTTCACAGGTAACACAGATGTGTGGTACATCGCAGGCTGCTGTTCCTATGCAGCGCAGCCTGCGATGTGGCCAGAATAAGCAATGCTCCGCACATTTTATATTTCTTTGTCCTGTATTCACCCCATAAGATGCACTAGCGTCTTCCCCCCATTTTAGGGGGAAAAATGTGGGTCATATGGGGCAAAAAATACGGTATATTTGCCGTTCAGCAGTGCAGTTATATGTTCTAAAGCCCTTTTGTGGCGTTTATTAGTGGCAAAAGTAATATATATTTGCCGTTCAACTGTGCAGTTATATGTTCTAAAGCCTTTTGTGGTGTGTATTAGTGGTAAAAGTAAAATATATTTGCCGTTCAGCAGTGCAGTTATATGTGCTAAAGCCCTTTTTGTCCACTCTGTCGGGGGGGGGGGCTCTACTTGTATACGCGTTTACTAGAACAGGTTCTGTAGACATCTATGTGGAATCAGCTGACGACGGTGTAAAAAGAGTGCGCTTCTTCTTGGTGCTAACATCGACCTGTAAGGCTGAGTTCATACTTGAGTTATTTGGTCAGTTTTGGCCCCGTGACTGCCCAAATAAGTGACGTGTGCAGTGATTCTAAGGCTTCATTCACACAGTCAGTGTTTGGTCAGTGATTTCCATCAGTGATTGTGAGCCAAAACCAGGATTGGATCCTACACAGACATAAGGTAGAAGGGAAAGATCTGCACCTGTTCTGCGTTTTGGACCCGCACTTGGTTTTGGCTCAAAATCACTGATGAAAATCACTGACCAAACACTGACTGTGCGAATAAGGCCCAAGAGCGACGCCTGTCATCTGCATGTCATACTGACTCACAGTATTATTTCACTACCAGAGCAGACTCCCTATGTGTGATACTGCAAGGCACAGTGTTCAACACCACTATAAAGGTTCTCTACAGCCAGGAAATAGCCATTTTTGAACGCAATTCGCCACAAATAAACTCGGATCAAACCAAATTTTTTTTAAAGATTCGGCGACCCCTGTCCTAACTTTTTTGAGATGCTTTGCTGTCATCAAGTTCTAAATAGGGTCATTTTTTTAACCGCCTAACGCAGATGTGCGGTCCGGAGGCGGCAGCCCTGCGCACGACGACGCATATACGCGTCATCTCGCGAGGGCCGGGATTTCCTGTGAACGCGCGCACACAGGCGTGCGCGCTCACAGGAACGGAAGGTAAGCGAGTGGATCTCCAGCCTGCCAGTGGCGATCGCTCGCTGGCAGGCTGGAGATCCGAATTTTTTAACCCCTAACAGGTATATTAGACGCTGTTTTGATAACAGCGTCTAATATACCTCCTACCTGGTCCTCTGGTGGTCCCTTTTGTTAGGATCGACCACCAGAGGACTCAGGTAGCTCAGTACAGTCGCACCAAACACCACACTACACTACACCCCCCCCCCCATCACTTATTAACCCCTTATAAACCCCTGATCACCCATGATCACCCCATATAAACTCCCTGATCACCCCCCTGTCATTGATCACCGCCCTGTCATTGATCACCCCCCTGTCAGGCTCCGTTCAGACGTCCGTATGATTTTTACCGATCCACGGATCGGATCCGCAAAACACATGCGGACGTCTGAATGGAGCCTTACAGGGGGGGTGATCAGTGACAGGGGGGTGATCACTTTTTTTTTGCCCAAACATTTTTTTTTTATCAAAGACATGTAGAACTATAAATTTAGCGAAAAATTTATATATGGATGTCGTTTTTTTGGCAAAATTTTACAGCTGAAAGTGAAAAATGTCATTTTTTGGCAAAAAAATCGTTACATTTCGATTAATAACAAAAAAAGTAAAAATGTCAGCAGCAATAAAATACCACCAAATGAAAGCTCCATTAGTGAGAAGAAAAGGAGGTAAAATTCATTTGGGTGGTAAGTTGCATGACCGAGCGATAAACGGTGAAAGGAGTGTAGTGCCGAAGTGTAAAAAGTGCTCTGGTCATGAAGGGGGTTTCAGCTAGCGGGGCTGAAGTGGTTAAAAAAAATGGTAAAATGTCTCACTTTCAACATCTGATGTGTGTATGTGATCAATTGTGAATAAAATATCGGTCTATGAGATTCACAAATTATTGCATTCTGGTTTTATTTACATTTATGTACGCATCCCAACTCCCAGCCTCCCAACTTTTTTGGAATTTTGGTTGTACATGAATCTGCATTCAAAGAATTACCCACTTTATTCACAACACCTATTTATATACAAATAAACCTGCTGCCGAATTATGTGTTACCATGGTTACAGACTACAACAAATGCCATGTGTAACAAACCGAAATCGTTAAAAGTTCTGGTAAAAAAATAATGTAACTTGTAAATATAATAAATGTCACAAGTTAGTCAGGATACAAGGGGCTGTAATACTGTATTACCTTACATTCAGGATGAATAAATTGATTGATGGGTCAAAATAATAAAAATGCCCCAGATCATTATATTGAACAATACTGAATAATCAAGTCCAATGAAAATTACTATAATTCAGTAAAATCCATCAATCTCTCATATGCATGAAAATAAATAGTAATACCTGCCCCATAGGACTATAATAATCACTTATGGACCAATAACCCCAAATTATACATCCTAACACATATCTTTAGACATTATGCTAAATGGCATGGTCAGGAAACAGCTACCTTGATGCGCGTTTCAAAAACTGGCTTTGTCAACTGTTTGCCATGTGTAGTCTGATCCTGCAGCCTTGTGCAGTTCTTCACACAATACCTCTGATGGTGAGGAGAGACTTTCCTGAGGGGAGTACCAAGTGATACCTCAGAGGGGAATTGCAACATGAGGGAATCAGGACCCCAGTGAGAACCCACTGGACTGACCTCCAGATGACACAATACACCCAGTGGATGCCGGGAAGCCAGAGGCTGATAAGACAGAAGAGTACGAAGGCAGAAGTCAGGGCAGGCGGCAGTCAGGCAAAGCCCCTAAAAATAGATCAGTGTCAGGGCAAGTGGAAATCAGGCAAAGACAGTAAAACATAATCCAAAGTCCGGTACACAGAATGACAAGAACTAACAGAACACCTTTGCTCAAACAGGAAACTAGACTAGCTAGGAACCTGAGTTGCTTAGGCGCCTTCCTGGGCCGGAAGCATCTTTAAATACTAAATAATTGCAATCCAGCCATAGGCTGGGGTGATAGAGGGCAGAGAGACACACCCATGCAAGCCCTAACAACCAGTACAGGACTCAAGCAGGAAGTAAGCTCTGACATGGAGCACAGATACAACAGTTAAGCTACCTGCTGGCCACCCGTGTCAATGCGGCGCATGGCAGCAGGAGGGAAAGAGGGAGCCCGGCACCCGTGCCCGTCGGTAGGGGCAGCAGTTCCAAAGGTGCACTCAGTCTTCCATTAGCCGCAGACCTGCTGCTTAGCTTCGGGAGCAAGGATCTGTGCTTGACCTCAATCCCAGGGCGGCTTTGCTAGCTGGGAGGTTCCCTGCTCCTAAGTCTGCCTTGAGCGCTGAGCTGATCACTCGGTGCTCGAATGGTTGGTCTGTCGGTCATGTGACGCTGGCCACGTCACATGACCCTCACTCCCCACTATAAATACAGGCAGCCTGCTGGCCACAGGTTGCCTGTTAATTTAGGTTCCACCTGTGATGTTGTATTTCCTGGCGTACTTACCTCCTGCTGTTTCCTGACGATCCTCTGCCTGCTCCTTGTGTACTTTGCTGCTCTCCTGGTATTCTGACTCCAGCCTCCTCCTGACGATCCTCTGCTTACTCCTTTGGTACTTCACCACTTTCCTGGTATTTATGACCCCGACTTCTCCTGACTATTCTCTGCTTGCTCCATTTGTACTTTGTAGCTTTCCTGGTATTGACTCGGTCCGTTCACGTTCTGTTGTTTGTCTGTCTGTCATCCCTGCACTTAGTTCAAGCTAGGGATTGCCATCCAGTTGTCCCCTGTCATTAGGACTCGCGAGGCAAGTAGGCAGGGCCAGGGGTAAGGGTGGAGCGCAGTGGTCACTTCCCTCCCCCCTGTGTGTGTGTGTACGCGACCGTTACACACACATGACACAGCTGAGGATCAGAAGGGAGGTTATAACTCAGAAATACAAACACTGGTAAGAAAATTACCTACACTACAGTTTACATCATGTACCTTTCTAACAGGAGAATTTTTTATTTTTTTTGTATAGTGCTTCTTTAAAGACACATAGGCGTGCTTATTAACTGTGAAACAGAAAAGTGGGATAAAATTCATGAAGAATGCTGCATAAAGTTAATTAATTTTTAATTGCAGATGCATTTCTTTCCAGGTAGCAAGGGATGTGTATACCAAGTTTCGTTGAAATCGATGGTTGCGTTTTTGAGTGATCGAGGAACCTACATACATACAAATATGTCCTTCTTTATACTGTATATAGATTAGAGGAGGTTGTATAAGTCAGAGCAGTGTCTTTGTACATATTTACTCAGTGTTGACACAATTAATTTAGTGCTGTTACGAGAGGCACCAGGATCACAGCACTCACCAATCACATTGGTGTTTTATAGAACCTTCTGTTAATAGTGCTTGTGCTCGCTTTCTTTTTACAATTATAGAAAAGCATACCGGTGAACAAAGGTTTCCACTCCACACTTAGTTATATTTTTACCACAGTGTAAATCATACTAGTAAGTTACAACAAATGAGAAAATAATTATGAAAGGAATTTTTTCTCATCATGAGCCAGAGGATCTCTGTCTCTCTAAATTTAAACATGACATCCTATATCAGTACTATCAGCGCCACATTCAACTGAAATAAAAGGAAGTATGGCAAATGATTCACAGCATTCTTGCTGAGGAATTTTCCATCAGAGGGATCAATGGTTGACGTACAGTGTACAAAAAAGATGTCAGGTAGGACTGAGAGGACAGATACTGTTGTTGCTGTTTTTTTTTTTAATCTGTAAATTTTCATTGTATTTTTGTTGTGAAGTTGTTCAGCTTTTTGCTCTGCTGCTGCTTCACATTGATATTGTGGGTTACTTTTTGCACTGCATGTATTTAAATCAGACACTATGACAAATCAACTCCAATCCATGAATAATTAGTTTTTAGCTAATGTCCACAGCCTACTTTGGTGAGAGGAAAATTTATACTTACCTGCTTCTTGCCACTCCGGTCCTCCACAATGGATCCAGGGTACATATGAATATTGGGGGGGAGGAAGGGGGGGGGGGGTATGAAACACAATAAATCTATAATCATGTGAATAAGTAACATAATTATTTTATAGGTCATTACAGACATGGCAATACCATTTAACCCCTTAAGGACCGGGCTAATTTTCACCTTAAGGACCAGGCCATTTTTTCCAAATATGACCAGTGTCACTTTATGTGTAAATTGTTTGGCAAATTTTCAATTTTAATCAATTTTTTCCAGTTACAAAGCAAGGGTTAACAGCCAAACTAAACTTAATAGTTATTGCCCTGATTCTGTAGTTTATAGAAACACCCCATTTGTGGTCGTAAACTACTGTATGGGCAAACGGCAGGGCGCAGAAGGAAAGGAACACCATATGGTTTCTGGAAGACAGATTTTGCTGGACTGGTTTATTTACACCATGTCCCATTTGAAGCCCCCCTGATGCACCCCTAGAGTAGAAACACCACAAAAGTGACCCTATTTTGGAAACTACGGGATAAGGTGGCAGTTTAGTTGGGACTATTTTTAGGGTACATATGATTTTTGGTTGCTCTATATTACATTTTTGTGTAAAAAAAAATTGTAGTTCTGAAATTTCATCTCTATTTGCCAATAACTCTTGTGGAACACCTAAATTGTTAAAAAAAAAAAGTTAGTAAAATAAGTTTTGAATACCTTGAGAGGTGTAGTTTCTTAGATGGGGTCACTTTTATGGAGTTTCTACTCTAGGGGTGCATCAGGGGGGCTTCAAATGGGGCATGGTGTAAAAAAAAAAAAAAACTACAGCAAAATCTGCGTTCCAAAACCATATGGCGCTCCTTTCCTTCTGCGCCCTGACGTTTAACCATACAGCATTTTGCAACCACATATGGGGTGTTTCTGAAAACTACAAAATCATGGCAATAAATATAGAGTTTTTGTTTGACTGTTAACCCTTGCATTGTTAACTGAAAAAATGGATTAAAATGGAAATTTGGCCAAAAATAGCTGTTTTAGCAGTTTATTATTTTATTTTTTTACTGTGTTCATTTGAGGGGTTAGGTCATGTGTTATTTTTAGAGTAGATTCGTACGGACGCGGAAATACCTAATATGTCTACTTTTATACATTTATTTAGGTTTTACACTATAATATCCTTATCCTTAAAAAAACATTTAAGTATCTTCATAGTCTGAGTCAGTTTTCTTTTAGTTTTTAGCCTATTGTCTTAAGTAGGGGCTCATTTTGATGAGAGGACGGTTTTATTGGCACTATTTTGTGGTGCATATGACTTTTTGATTGCTTGCTATTACACTTTTTGTGATGTAAGGTGACAAAAAAAGCTATTTTTTTTGTCACCTTACATCACAAAAAGTGTAATAGCAAGCAATCAAAAAGTCAAATGCACCTTTGTTTAAAAAAGGATATTATAAAACCTAAATAAATTTTAAAAAGTAGACATATTAGGTATTGCCGCGTCCATAAGAATCTGCTCTATAAAATAACACATGACCTAACTCCTCAGATGAAAGCCATTTTTTACACAGTATTTATTTTATTTTTTTGACTGTGTTCATCTGAGGGGTTAGGTGATGAGAGATATATTATTTTTTTGTTGTTGTTGTTTTTTGCGCTTTTGTCAGTGGCTAAAAAGAATTAAAATTGGGGAAGGGTATTATAAATTATAAATTTAGTACTCCATGGAAGTGTGGTACTCCCTGAAGCAACCGTCAATGCAGAGGCTCGGATGATTGGGGCACATGTCACACTGAGTGGTGGTGTCCTTCCGTATCCCCCTCCTGTGACACACTCTGCACTTTTTGGGGGACCGTCACTTCTTTCCAGTATGGGGGACCACACCTGGAAAGTGTTGGCCAGGGACGATCCGGGCGCTTCCAGTTCCTGAGGTACTCCGGCCTGCTCTTTCCTGGTCAGAAAAGATCAAGGCCTTGAGGACTGCCTCATAGAACTGCAGGAGGTTCCCTGTGTTGCCAGCGCTCCGGGATAGCACAAAAGAGTTGTACAAGGCAACCTGTACCAAGTAGACCGCAACTTTTTTGCACCATGCCTAGGTTTTGCACATGGCATTATATGGTTTAAGGACTTGATCAGAGAGATCAACTCCTCCCATATATCGATTGTAGTTGACGATACAATCCGGCTTGAGGACCGTTGCCACGGTACCTCGCACAGGGACAGTACAAAGACATCCCTCTTGTCCTTATATCTGACCAGTAACAGGTTTCCACTGGTAAGGGCACGGGTCTCACCCCTGGGGATAGGTACCTGGAGGGGGTGGGTAGGGAGGCCGCGTTGATTTTTCTGCACGGTCCCACAAGCGGACGTGAATCTGGTGGCGAGGGACTGGAACAAGGGGATACTAGTATAAAAGTTATCCACATACAGGTGGTAACCCTTATCTAGCAGTGGGTGCATAAGGTCCCACACAAGTTTCCCGCTAACACCCAGAGTGGGGGGACATTCTGGGGGTTCAATACGGGAATCTCGCCCCTCGTACACACAAAACTTTTATAAGTGTACCCTGAGGTACTCTAACAAAGTTTGTACAGCTTCACTCCATAATTCGCCTGCTTAGAGGGAACATACTGGCGAAAAATGAGTCTGCCCATGAAAGCAATGAGAGACTCATCAACAGCGACCTCCCTTCCAAGTACATAGGCCTCCAAAAATTTGGCCCCGAAGTGATCGATTACTGGCCTGATTTTGTACAGGCGGTCATAGGCAGGATCACCTCGGGGGGACATGCTGCATTATCTGCATAATGCAGGCATTTCCGGATGGCCTCAAAACAAGAACGTGTCATGGCCATACAGTACAGTGGGGTCTGGTAGAGGACGTCCCCACTCCAGTACTGCCTGACACTGTTTTCTTTTGACTAGGCCTATATGTAGCACGAGGCCCCAAAACGCCCTCATCTCGGCTGCACTGACCGGAGTCCAGCCACTGGACCTAGCCAAAAAGGAGCCCGGATGTTGAGCAATGAACTGTTGGGCGAACAAGTTCGTTTGCTCCACCATCAGATTCACAAAGTGGTCACTGAAAAAAAAACTAAAATAGTCATATTCAGTGAAGCCCAGTGTGCGAATCTGGATTCCTGATTGGCCAACAAAATCAGGAAACAGGCTCAAAATCCTCTGGGTACACCATGCAAGTTCACCGGTAGGGGGCTCAGGTGGACTTATCTGGTGGGCCGGAAAACTAGTACAGGCCGCAGAGCTGCTCGTACTAGTGTGAGCCACAGGGTCCCTGGCATGGGGGTCCCCTTGCTCCACCTGGCGGCGTCTCCGCCACCATGGGGGCACATCATCATCACTAGATGATGATTACGCGGATGACAAGAAAAGAGTCCAGCGTCCTCACTGGGGCTCTCGGAGTTGGAGGCAAGCAGGGCGTATGCCTCCTCAGCCGAGAACGTCTGGCGGGCCATGTTTGTGTGCGTGTGTGTGCGGAAAACTTTATTTAGTGTGCATGTGTGTGGGGGCACGGGTGTTCGCGTACTTGCCCTAAACCTAACAGGAAAAAAAAAAACTAAATAAAAAAAAGCCCCAAAAAGTGAAAAAAATATAATGATTCAAACTCGCTGATCAGCGGTCCGAAGCTAATCAGCGGTGGGGTGGGCAATGCATTAACAGTGGTCGGAGGCTAAGAGTGCCGGCCACAGTCAGCGCACGCACACACACAAAAAAAAAATGCTTGCTCCCCGAAAAATGTGTGAGGGGGGTTGGGGGGGCAAGCTGCAGCACCCCTGGGGGGGTCTAGGGTCACGCAGCTGAGTGTGCTGTGGACCCCAGACACCCGATCAGGGTGAAGCTGAAAAAAAACTTATTTTTTTCCTAAACTCTCCCTAATCTCCCTGCCTAATCTAAGCTGTCCCTAAGTACCTGTGGGGGAGTGCTGGCCACAGATGAGGGGTGCTGGGGGTGCTGGACTCCACGAGGCTCCTCTCTCCACGATAAAGGATGCAGTGTGGAGGAGGAGGCAGAGCTGCGGGAAGTCGACCGCCCCTCCAGCCAATCGTAAGTGATCTTGAGAGGTGATGTCACCATCACCTTTTAGGATCAAAGGATGGTGATGGGTGGTGTATTATCACACCACCGATCACCATCCTTTTCCGGGTTATGGGGTCACCAGAGACCCAAATAACCCGGAAACACAGCAAACTGCAGGTCTGACATGACCTGCGGTTTGCCGCGATCGCCAATACGGGCGATTTCAGGTACGCCCTGTGTCCTTAAGTACTGGGATATCATGGCATACCTGTACGCCCTGTGTCCCCAACAGGTTTAAGATAAGAGGGGAAAGGCTGATTTTTTTTTCACTTTTAAATATTTAAAACAATTATTTAAAAAATATATTTACTTTTTTAAAGTCCTTCTAGGGGATTGTCCTGATTGCTGGTATAACACAATGCATTACCATATGCATTACAGTCTATTATACTAGTCAGTTTACACTGACAGTGATCCTATTAGACTCTACCTTTGGCAGGATCTAACTGGCATCCACAAAGACCTGGAGGTCAATGATTGGCCTCCAGTCACCATAGCAATCATTGGCATTCCATAATCGCATGAAATGGTGCCACTGGCTAGGCAGAGGGAGCCCCCCGTGAACCACTTAGATGCCGCTGTCATAATTGAGCATGGCATCTAAGGGGGTTAAATTGATGGGATTGGAGCTAGATTTTCACAGCTGACACCTGCTGAGGATGGTTAGCTACTTAGCCCACTCAATCCACCTGATGTAACTGTACATGCAGCTGTGGCAAGTCACTTAGTCTGGACATACAGTTATATCCTCTTGCAGGAATATTTTAAGTCTGTATATAAAATACAGTATAATACACACTATAAACAAAGTATTTTGGTTTGTAGCTTTATTTAATTCTTTTAAATGCAGTATGCTCTGGGCATGTTGTTTCTTCTGGTATTTTTTCCATGGGATTTTCTAAAGCAGTGGTTCTCAACCTGCATTACATGTGCCCCAAGGGTATGAACTGTAGGGTGAGGCAGCATGGGGAATGCTAATGCCTCCCAATATTCAACTATATCATGTTCTGAGGAGGGCAATACAATTGAATACTACGGTGGTGTACAAGAGCCGATGTCTCCCTGCCCTGCCATACACTCTGATAGACTACTAGGCCTAAAGCCTATCAGAGGCCAGCACAGGCTGCACAATGACATCAACATTGTGCCGCATGTGCTGGGCTGCAAGCAGCTCAAGAGTTCTGTGTCCTCAACCACAGCCCCATGATTAAGAACTGCAGGGTTCAAAACAGGTAGATTAGACATGCAGTGTTGTTCTACATGGTGTCTTTATATCTCTTTGATAAAACTTATGGATTTTATCAAGCAGCTAGAGTTAGATTGCTTTATCTTGCAAACTGTTGGGACTCTCTGGGGGGGGGGGTCATTATTATAACTGAGGTTACTATAAGGAGGCAATTACTACTTCTGGGGAACAATAAGGGGGCAATTAGTACTACTGGGGTCCTATTAGGGGGCATATTTTTTCTACTGGCATCACTATAAGGGGGTCGTTAGTACTACACGGGCACTATAAGGGTGCATCTTTTTCTACTGAAGTTACTATATGGAGGCATTTTTTTTCTACTGGAGGCACTATAACGGGGTATTAGTAATACTGGGGGTACTATAAGGAGGAATTTTTCTTTCTACTCGAACACATTATGGGAGCTTTATTACTACTGGGGGCACTATAAGGGGGCATATTCACTACTGTGGCACATTGTGGGAGCTTTAATACTACTTGGAGAAGTGTGGTGGGCTTTCTAACTACTGAAGGGCACTGTGGTGGACTTTTAAGGGGTTATTAAACCCCTATAATGAGCCCCCCAATGCCCTGGCCCCTCATATAGGTTAGATTTACCCAGCTCCACGGCACCCGCGTTGGTCCTGATCCCTGTTGTGTGGGCTTTATTATTACTGGGGTACTATAGGAGAAATGATTACTACTGGGGGCATGGTGGTGGACCTTATTGCTATTAGGGTACTATGAGGAGCATAAGTACTAGCATGGACACTATAGGACCATTATTACTACTGGGGGCATTATGGTGGGCTCCGCTACTACTGGGGGGCATTATGGTGGGCTATATTACTACTAGGCGGCCATGGAGAACATTATTACTTCTGGGGCACAATGGGGACATTATTAGTACTGGGGGCACAATTACTACTAAGAGCACTATCAGAGAAAATGACTTCAGCTTGGCACTTAATGTCAGGGGCACTATTTGCTGTGTGCAACTATTTGTGAGTGCACTGTGTGGAAATAATTATTAAAGGATGTACTATTTATGTTGTACTAGTATTTTCAGGGGGACTATCAGTTTCTGCACTATAGTATTGTTGAGCAAAGTGGGCACAGTATTGGGGGTGGTAGGATGATGTGATGATGGAAACGTAGGAACCTAAGATGTCTGTGTGACAAACTCTGTAGAGAAGAGACATGGCTAAAAGATGTGATTATGGTCGTCTGGTCCGAATGGAGAAGAAGAATAAAGAGAACTTCTGTATCGGGGACATCACTGGATGTAATAGGTATTGTGAGGATTTTCTCTGGCAGGCAGGGTAAGCAGACGCAGTACAGAGGCAAAACAAGTTTGTAAATCAAAATGTCAGTGTTTATTCACACACAAAAGGCAAAATAAAAACGACTCATTACAGTGTTGTTGTTAATTCACACCCTGCTAGACGTTTTATCCCCGGCAGTCCACAGCAGGCTATAGGGGGCCTGTTTCCCAGCGTGCAGCCCCCATGCGACTCTGAACTTTCCAGCACAGCACCATGCTTCAGATCCCAAAACAGAGATTCATCTGCTAAACCCAGCTGCCTATTTAAAGGACAGCCAGGTTCTGCCAAAACACGGACCGGCACTTATACTCCGGTCCGGTATTTGATCTCACCTGGCTGGAAATCAGCCCAGCCGCCCATGTTGGGAGTAAAATACCTGCCTTCCCAAACAAAACCCCTTGCTATGTCACAGTATGTAGTGCTGCATTCCCATTTCCTCTGTATGTTTGGTAACATAAAATATAATTTAAAAAGTAATAGTCACCCATCATGGGTCCTAATCTGGTGTATGGTACCAAAATGCTTGTAAAAACATTTGAATCCACTGAATGTTTTAGAGGCATAAAAAACACTGCAGATAATATGCCCTGATTTATCAAACTAGTTTTGTCTTTGTTTTGGAGTAAATTGTTACTTTTTTGTTGTTTTCAAAGTAAGACACATTTATCAAAGTTATTTCTTGTGCCTGTTATATCAGTTTCAGAAATCCGGCTGTTTTGTGGGTGTTCCTATAAAACATATTGGTTGTTGGCCTTATTTATCATTTATCACCTAGGCTGCAAAAGTGTCACACATGTGGTATCGCCGTACTCAGAAGAAGTAGGGCAATGTGATTTGGGGTGTATTTTTACATATACCCATGCTGGGTGAGAGAAATATCTCTGTAAAAGACAACTTTTCCCATTTATTTTATACAAAGTTGTCATTTAACAGAGATATTTCTCTCACCCAAAAAAACACCCCAAAACACATTGCCCTACTTCTCCTGAGTACGGCGATACCACATGTGACACTTTTTTGCAGCCAAGGTGCGCAAAGGGGCCCAAATTCCAATGAGTACCTTTTTAGGAGGGCATTTTTAGACATTTGAATTCCAGACTTCTTCTCACGCTTTAGGGCCCCTAAAATGCCACGGCAGTATAAATATCCCACATGTGACCCCATTTTGGAAAGAAGACACCCCAAGATATTCTGTGAGGGGCATGGCGAGTTCATAGAAGATTTTTCTTTTTGGCACAAGTTAGCGGAAATTATTATTTTATTTTTTTTCTCACAAAGTCTCCCTTTCCGCTAACTTGGGACAAAAAGTTCAATCTTTCATGGACTCAATATGCCCCTCTGCAAATACCTTGGGGTGTCTTCTTTCCAAAATGGGGTCATTTGTGGGGTGTTTGTACTGTCCTGACATTTGAGGGTCTCCACAATCATTACATGTATGGCCAGCATTAGGAGTTTCTGCTATTCTCCTTATATTGAGCATACAGGTAATGAGATTTTTTTTTTTCGTTCAGCGCCTGGGCTGAAAGAAAAAATGAATGGCACAGATTTCTTCATTCGCATCGATCAATGTGGATGAAAAAATATCTGCCAAAAAATGTGCAAAAACAAAAAAAGGAGGGGAAAGGCGTCTGCCAGGACATAGGAGCTCCGCCCAACATCCAAACCCACTCAGCCCGTATGCCCTGGCAAACCCGATTTCTCCATTCACATCAATCGATGTGGATGAATAAATCATTGCCGGAATTATTTATTTATTTTTTTATATACAAAGTGTTTGCCAAAGCATATGAACATTGCCCCTCAGCTCATAAGCCTCGGCAAACATATCTTTTTTACTGCTGAGGAGAAATCTCGTCTTGCAGCACCGCATACACCGACTTTTTTGTAATCTGACAGCAGCGCAATGCTTCTGTCAGAATTCACATCAGTGCTGCAGCTGGTTGATCGGTTGGTCAACCTAGAAGGTAAAAAAACAAGACAAAAAAATAAATAACAGGCCGCAATGCAATACATTTATTAACATTAACTTTATATAACATTTGAAACAGAACATTAACTTTTATAAACTTTATTGAACTTTTGGAACATTAACTTTTTTGCTTACCTGTAATTTTTTTTTTTTTACCTTTATAGGAAAAAACTCTCCTTCCCCATGGGTCAATGTGCAAAGCGCAAATCGCCCAGAGATGTAGCGAAGTACATTATGCACTTTGTCCCAGGTGAAAGGAGAGGTTAGCAGCAGCTCTGTGTGAAAGGGCCCTAATACCCCTGTGTGCCTGTCCTGTGTCACGCAATCCCTATACTAAGTGTACCTGTGTGTGGTACTTCCGGAAACACTCCCCTAAGCATAGGGCAGGGTGGTCAGGGCAGTCAGGACAGAAATAGCGGGTGTCACGACTTATTCCACTCCTGCTACAGACACGACATCTTTTTCAGGGTGACTCTTGGGTTGAGGTACCAGCAACGACATTGGGGAAATGTCTCTCGTGTAGACGGCTCAGTACACTGGTGGTTGGGGCCACGGAACCTCCTGGATACAGGAGGTTCTTGATGATCTCTTCCTGAAATTTGAGGAAGGATCGTGTTCTCCCAGCCTTACTGTAGAGAACAAAACTATTGTACATCGCCAATTGAATTAGGTATACAGACACCTTCTTATTCCAGCGTCTGGTCCTGCGGGAGAGTAAATAAGGAGCCAACATCTGGTCATTGAAGTCCACCCCTCCCATGAGCAAATTATAGTCGTGGACCAAGAGGGGCTTTTCAATGACTCCAGTTGCTCGTTCCACATAAAGATGGTACCCCTTGCCAAATAAGGGTGACACCAAGTCCCAGACTGTCTTCCCACTGCTCCCCAGGTAGTCAGGGCAACCGACCGGCTCCAGGATCTGATCTTTACCCTCATAGACACAAAATTTCTGCGTATAGCCTGTGGCCCTTTCACAGGGCTTATACAATTTGACCCCATACCGGGCGTGCTTGCTTGGGATGTATTGTTTGAAGCCAAGGCGCCCGGTAAAATTTATCAGGGACTCGTCTATGCAGATGTTTTGCTCAGGGGTATACAAATCTGCAAATTTGGTGTTAAAGTGGTCTATGAGGGGCCGAATTTTGTGGAGCCGGTCAAAGGCTGGGTGGCCTCTGGGACGAGAGGTGCTGTTGTCACTAAAGTGCAGGAAACGCAGGATGGTCTCAAATAGTGTCCTGGACATGGCAGCAGAAAACATGGGCATGTGATGAATTGGGTTTGTGGACCAATATGACCGCAATTCATGCTTTTTTGTCAGGCCCATGTTGAGGAGAAAGCCCAGAAAAGTTTTAAATTCGGAAACTTGAACGGGTTTCCACCAGAAAGACTGGGCACAAAAGCTTCCCGGGTTGGCGGCTATAAATTGAGTGGCATACCGGTTTGTTTCTGCTACGACTAAGTCAAAGAGCTCCGCAGTCAAGAACAGCTAAAAAAAAAACAGTGCAGATCCGATCTGAGCTGTACCAATGCTGATTAGCAATAAGATAATCAGCGAATCAGTGACTGCGGTGCGGTGGACTGGGCGCTAACCGACACTAACTACCTACCAAAGGGGCCTAAACTAACCTAAAACCTAACAGTCAATACTGGTGGAAAAAAAATGTGACAGTTTACACTGATCACTTTTTTCCCTTTCACTAGTGATTGACAGGGGTGATCAAGGGGTTAATTGGGGTGATGGGGGGTGATCTAGGGCTAAATGTGTTGTGTTTTGCGCACTTACAGTGATCTGTGCTCCTCTGCTGGGACCAACCGACGAAAAGGAACCAGCAGAGAGCACAGAAGCCATTTAACACATTATATTTATAAATATAATGTCTTAAATGGCTTTTGATTTGATTTTTTAAAAGTCACCAACCTGCCAGATCATTGGCTGGCAGGCTGGTGACGAACTTCTGCTGCGACTTTTCCCGGCCCGCACGTGCTTCTCGCGAGATGGCGCGCCGATGCGTCGAAGAGGAACAACCCGACCGCCCGCAGGACGCATTCCTGCGTTAGGCGGTCGGGAAGCGGTTAAACAATTATTGGCACACAGTGCTCTAAAAGATAACTGCTCCCAGACACTAATAGTATAAATATAATGTCCCCCCAAAAATAATTGTGCTAAGCTGATACTATGCCAGGGTGCCCCCAAAGTAACAGTGCTCCCCAAAATCCCCCCACCAATAGAAATAGTTCTCTGCCAGAGCACACTTAGTAGTAATAATGCCCCTATAGTGCCATAGTAATCATGCTCCTCATAGCCCCCCAGTAGTAGTAAAGCTTCCCATAATACCCCCTAGTAGTAATAATTCTCCCTATGACAGTACATGAAATACCCCCGCTTAATGTCCGCAGTTGAGCTAATGTCCACATAATGTATGCCAGTATAAAATACCCCTATATAGTGCCCCAGTAAATACCCTCATAGCGCTTCCACAATGGAAGCGCTCATCTCCTACTGCCCGCCGCCACTGCTGCCTGCCGCAATTACATACAGGGCCGCGCCGCCTGTGGTGATCGGCCCTGAGGAATAAAAAAATATATATATAATTTTTGTTAAAGACAGCCCAGGGGCCGATTTTTAGGGCGGCCTGGGGGGCAATTGCCTCCCTTCCCCCCCGGCCCAGCCCGCCCCTGGCAGTGAGACTGGCACCATAACAGGCATTTGAATGACACAGTGGTTAGGTCCTTTATCTGGACTCAGGTTGCCTTCATAGTGGTCATCACTGGTACACAGGTGGAGGGGGTCAGGCTTGATCATGACCCTGAAAGGGTCATGTGATCTTTTTGATGTAACGATATGTCAAGGTGACTCACCTACAGTACCTGGTGCATTAAGGAGTTAAAAGAATAGTCTATAATAGCAAACAAGGTAATTAAAAGATAAATTAACTTACCATAAAAAAGGGTGTTCATATTCGCCCTTCCTAATGAATTTTCCCGGCTATCAGATGCAAAGACAAAACCTACAATGTTTTCCTCAACAACTGGTAAACGTAGTGATAGCATGAATACAGACCCTTTAAAAACAATATTACTCTTACAATGGGGTTTCACTTGTGCTATTGTACCACATGCTCCAGGATCAGAGGTTTGTGGGTTTGAACTGGAACCATTGTGTTCAATGGCCGTTAATGTTGCCACTGCTTCATGTATCCTGCATCGGTTACTTGTGGTGTGAACTGTGCCAATGTGTCTGTATTGCATGAGTGAATCATTCCTTATTAGTGTTGAGCGAGCATGCTTGGCCGAACACCACGTGTGCTTGAGTGTGATGCTCGAGTCAGTGTATTTAAATCTAATTTAGCCTCTATTTCTATGCAGAAGATAGCTGTACAGTGAGGGAATCCATCAGTGTGAGTCCGCGGCTTAGGAGTCCCTGCTCTGATTCCATATATATCTGAACGCCATATGTTTTTTATTTTTCTGCCGATCGTCTTGTGCAGGGGCTCGTTTTTTGCAGAAAGTGTTGAGGTTTTTATTGGTACCATTTTTGGGTACATAGGATTTTTTGATCATTCATTATTACACTTTATAGGGCAAGGTGACCCAAAAATTGGCTGTTTTGGAACAGTTTTCATTTATTTATTTTTACAGAGTTCATCTGAGGAGTTAGGTCATGTGATTGTTTTATAGAGAAGATCGTTACGGACGTGGCGATCCACAGAGGGGCACCAAAGGCTTGGAGGATCGGGGGGCATGAGGAACACTATCGGCTTTCAGGCTCTGATCTGCAGAGCGCAGATCAGAGCCTGAAACCGGCATTTTTTCACTGCCGCGATCCGATTGGTTAGTCTGCACAGACTAACCAATCGGATCGATTGCCGGCAAGGGGCCACTCCGATTGGTCCCTTGCCGGCATTACTGCACTGTATGCTGTCCGTGACAGCATACAGGGCAGGGGCAGAAGCTTTAATCCAAGCGTGGTAGCTGCACGGGGTATGTGCAGCTATCACGTATATATACAGATTGCGGTCGTGAAAGGGTTAAACTAATAACACACATAGAATTAAATGTTACCATGTTTTTATTGAATACACCATGTAAACATTCACAGTGCAGGTGGAAAAAGTATGTGAACTCTTGGATTTAATAACTGGTTGAACCTCCTTTGGCAGCAATAACTTCAACCAAATGTTTCCTGTAGTTGCAGATCAGACGTGCACAACGGTCAGGAGTAATTCTTGACCATTCCTCTTTACAGAACTGTTTCAGTTCAGCAATATTCTTGGGATGTCTGGTGTGAATCGCTTTCTTGAGATCATTCCACAGCATCTCAATCGGGTTGAGGTCAGGACTCTGACTGGGCTACTCCATAAGGTGTATTTTCTTCTGTTTAAGCCATTCTGTTGTTGATTTACTTCTATGCTTTGGGTCGTTGTCCTGTTGCAACACCCATCTTCTGTTGCTTCAGCTGGTGGACAGATGGCCTTAAGTTCTCCTGCAAAATGTCTTGATAAACTTTGATAGCAATCCGTCCAGGCCCTGACACAGCAAAGGAGCCCCAAACCATGATGCCCCCACCACCATACTTCACAGTTGGGATGAGGTTTTGATGTTTGTGTGCTGTGCCTCTTTTTCTCCACACATAGTGTTGTGTGTTTCTTCCAAACAACTCAACTTTGGTTTCATCTGTCCACAGAATATTTTGCCAGTACTGCTGTGGAACATCCAGGTGCTCTTGTGCAAACTGTAAACGTGCAGCAATGTTTTTTTTGGACAGCAGTGGCTTCCTCTGTGGTATCCTCCTATGAGATTCATTCTTGTTTAGTGTTTTACGTATCGCAGCTTCGCTAACAGGGATGCTAGCATATGCCAGAGACTTTTGTAAGTCTTTAGCTGACACTCTAGGATTCTTCTTCACCTCATTGAGCAGTCTGTGCTGTGCTCTTGCAGTCATCTTTACCTGCTGGAGGAGAGGTCATCTTTACCTCCTAGGGAGAGTAGCAGCAATGCTGAACTTTCTCCATGTATAGACAATTTGTCTTACCGTGGACTGATGAACAGCAAAGCTTTTGGAGATACTTTTATAACCCTTTCCAGCTTTATGTAAGTCAACAATTCTTTATCGTAGGTCTTCTGAGAGCTCTTTTGCGTGAGGCATCATTCACATCAGGAAATGCTTCTTGTGAAAAGCAAACCCATAACTGGTGTGTGTTTTTTTTATAGGGCAGGGCAGCTGTAACCAACACCTCCAATCTCATCTCATTAATTGGACTCCAGTTGGCTGACACCTCACTCCGATTAGCTCTTGGAGATGTCATTAGTCTAGGGGTTCACATACTTTTTCACCTGCACTGTGAATGTTTACATGGTGTGTTCAATAAAAACATGGTAACATTTAATTCTTTGTGTGTTATTAGTTTAAGCAGACTGTGATTGTCTTTTGTTGTGACTTAGATAAAGATCAGATCACATTGTATGACGAATTTGTGCAGAAATCCATATCATTCCAAAGGGTTCACATACTTTTTCTTGAAACTGTGTATGTTTTTTGAGTTCTGTAACATGCCTTGGTTTCGCAACATACTTGTTTGAATCTACCGGAGTCCGTTTAGGTCATGTGTTGGAGCTTTGTTTGCCATTACCGGCAGTGTCTGAACAGTGTCTTAGTGACAATTTGAGCATCTGATGCCTCCTTCTGCTTAGACATCCTTACCACTGTCAACAGTATCCACTATGTCTGTACAAGCTCCTGTAGCCCATATGCCTGGTTGTTGTAGTCTTTTTGTCTGGGTTTCTGGTCATTTTGTCTGCCAGTGTTGTGTTTTGTTGCTTTGTCTGATGTATCAGTGTTTTTCTTGGATTCGCCTGTATTCTGCCTGGTTATGAATTAGTTACCTCCGTGGGTCAGCTACCAACTAGTGATGTCCCGGCGAACATAGCTTGTTCGCGTTCGCCGCTGCGGCAGAACATATGCGATGTTTGGTCCGCCCCCTGTACATCATCATTGAGTAAACTTTGACCCTGTACCTCACAGCCAGCAGACACATTCCAGCCAATCAGCAGCAGACCCTCCCTCCCAGGACAGCATCCATTTTAGATTCATTCGGAAGCTGCATTCACAGTGAGAGGAGGGACAGTACTGCTGCTGCTGATTCAATAGGGAAAGCGTTAGCTAGGGTATTGTTCTGTGTCCACAGACTTATCTGCTGTAAGGACAGCGTCCTGACAGCACCCCAAAAAGTCCTTTTGAGGGCTGGTACATCAGTGTGCTTTATTATTTTTTTTTTTATATATATATATATATATATATATATTGCAGTTGCCTGGCTGCCCGTGTGTGAGAGGCTACAGGCTCAGTCACAGACAGCACTGTGTGCAGTGCACACCATTCATACAGGGTGTGACAGTAAATACCTTGCAGATAAAAAAAAAAATTATATTTAATATTTTTCTGTGACATAATCACATTTGCAAGCACGTGTGTCAGGGCCACACATACTGTACTGTGCCCACTGCCCAGTGCCCACCACGTTGTGGTTGTGGTGCTGTGATTTCCACTGGCCCTGGAATAATGCCCAGTGTTCAGAGGCCACGTACCCTGAACCCCAAAAATTCTGAGAAAATAGTTGACTGGCTTACACAGGACACCCAATCTTCAACAGCTTCCGCTAAGAACCTTGACGCACCATCCTCCTCCAGCTCAGCTTTGGTCACCTGCTCTCAAGTTACCACTCTCCCGCTCGCCGCCACCACCACCACTACCACCACAGCCACCACAGCCGCTTTCACTTGATCTCCCAGAGGAGTTATTTACACATCAGTTGGATGAAATTAGTGATGCGCAACCATTATTGCCAGGGGATGTAGATAACAGGGATATGTCTCAGTCAGGCAGCATTACACACATGGACGTACAGTGTGATGATGATGATGATGTTGTACCCGCTGCTGCTTCCTTTGCTGAGGTGTCAGATACAAGTGTAGTGGTTGATGATGACGATGTGTCCGTGGATGCCACGTGGGTGCCTGCACGAAGAGAAGAGGGGGGGAAAAGTTCAGAAGGGGAGACAGAGAGAAGGAGGAGACGAGTTGGAAGCAGGGGGAGGTCGTCGCAAGGAGCTAGTGGCACAGTCAGACAGCATGTATCGGCACCCGGGGTCAGCCAGACAGCACGCCAATCAATGCATGCTGTTGCCACCACCAGAGTGCCGTCATTGCAAAGCTCAGCAGTGTGGCATTTTTTTTGTGTCTGCCTCTGACAACAGCGATGCCATTTGCAACCTGTGCCAAAAGAAACTGAGTCGTGGGAAATCCAACACCCACCTAGGTACAACTGCTTTGCGAAGGCACATGATCGCACATCACAAACGCCTATGGGATCAACACATGATGACGAGTAGAAGCAGCACACAAGCTCAAAGCCACCATCCTCCTCCTGGTCCAGCATCTTCAGCCACGTCAACCAATGCTGTCCTCCTTGCCCCCCTCTCAACCACCCGCCACTCCGCCTCTCACCTTCAGCAGTTCCATCTCATCTGCCCACAGTCAGGTGTCTGTAAAGGAAATGTTTGAGCGTAAGAAGCCAATGTCACAGAGTCACCCCCTTGCCCGGCGTCTGACAGCTGGCTTGACGGAACTCTTAGCCCGCCAGCTTTTACCATACCAGCTGGTGGAGTCTGAGGCCTTCAAAAAATAAAAAATTTGTTGCTATTGGGACACCACAGTGGAAGGTACCCGGACAAAATTTATTTTCTAATAAGGCAATCCCAAACCTCTACTCAGTGATTAAAAAGGAAGTCATGGCATCTCTGGCATACAGTGTTGGGGCAAGGGTCCATCTGACCACTGATACCTGGTCTGCAAAGCACGGTCAGGGCAGGTATATCACGTACACTGCGCATTGGGTCAACCTGCTGACGGCTGCCAAGCATGGAATGCGTGGCTCTGCAGCGGAGTTGGTAACACCGCCACGACTTGCAGGCAGGCCTACTGCCACCTCCTCTACTCTTCCTACTCCATCCTCTTCCATAACCTCCTCGGCTGAGTCCTCTTCTGCTGCGGCGTCTGGCTGCACATCAACTGAATCCCCCCAGCTCCCCAGGGGCTATTTCACATCCCGGATACGACAGTGTCACGCTGTCTTGGGGTTGACTTGCCTGAAAGCGGAGAGCCACACCGGACCAGCACTCCTGTCCGCCCTGAACGCACAGGTGGATCAGTGGCTGACCCCGCACCAACTGGAGATCGGGAAAGTGGTGTGTGACAATGGAAGCAATTTGTTGGCGGCATTGAATTTGGGCAAGTTGTCACATGTGCCGTGCATGGCACATGTGTTGAATCTCATCGTTCAACACTTTGTGTCTAAGTACCCAGGCTTACAGGATGTCCTCAAGCAGGCCAGGAAGGTGTGTGGCCATTTCAGGCGTTCCTACACGGCCATGGCGCACTTTTCAGACATTCAGCGCCGAAACAACATGCCAGTGATGCGCTTAATTTGCGACAGCCCGACACGTTGGAATTCAACACTCCTAATGTTCGACCGCCTGCTCCAACAAGAAAAAGCTGTCAACGAGTATTTGTATGACCGGGGTGCTAGGACAGCCTCTGCGGAGCTGGGAATTCTTTTGCCACGTTACTGGACGCTCATGCGCAATGCCTGTTGGCTCATGCGTCCTTTTGAGGAGGTGACAAACCTAGTCAGTCGCACCGAAGGCACCATCAGCGACCTCATCCCATTTGTTTTCTTCCTGGAGCGTGCCCTGTGAAGAGTGCTGGATCAGGCTGTAGATGAGCGTGAAGAGGAAGAGGAAGAGTTGTGGTCACCATCACCACCAGAAACAGCCTTGTCATCATCGCTTGCCGGACCTGCGACAACGCTGCTAGAGGAGTATGAGGAAGAGGAGTCAGAGGAGGAATGTGGCTTTGAGGAGGAGGAAGACCAACCACAGCAGGCATCCCAGGGTGCTCATTGTTGTCACCTATCTGGGACCCGTGGTGTTGTACGTGGCTGGGGGGAAGAACAGACCGTCAATGACATCAGTGAGGAGGAGGAACGAGAAATGAGTAGCTCGGCATCCAACCTTGTGCAAATGGGGTCTTTCATGCTGTCATGTCTGTTGAGGGACCCTCGTATAAAAAGGATGAAGGAGAACGACCTGTACTGGGTGGCCGCACTACTAGACCCCCGGTATGAGCAGAAGGTGGCGGAAATGTTACCAAATTACCGGATGTCAGAAAGGATGCAGCAGTTCAAAACCAAACTAAAAAATATGCTTTACACAGCTTATAAGGGGGATGTCACAGCACAACGGGAATCTAACAGGGGAAGAGGTGAAAGTAATCCTCCTCCTACCACGGCGGCAAGGACAGGACGCTTTACAGATGTGTTGTTGATGGAGGACATGCAGAGCTTTTTCAGTCCTACACATCACCACACCCCTTCAGGATCCAGCCTTAGAGAACGACTCGACCGACAGGTAGCAGACTACCTTGCCCTAACTGCAGATATCGACACTCTGAGGAGCGATGAACCCCTTGACTACTGGGTGTGTAGGCTTGACCTGTGGCCTGAGCTATCACAGTTTGCGATAGAACTTCTGGCCTGCCCCGCTTCAAGTGTCCTGTCAGAAAGGACCCTCAGTGCAGCAGGAGGCATTGTCACTGACAAAAGAAGTCGCCTCGGTCAAAAAAGTGTTGATTACCTCACCTTCATTAAGATGAATGAGGCATGGATCCCGAAGAGACTGACAGTAGGGGATATGTTTAACTAACAAAAGGCCTGATGACATGCCTTGGCCTCAAAATGGTCCCCACGCTGCTGTATTTAATGTCTGCATACCGGATGACTTTCGTGAATTCTCCGCCACCAACTAGGGTTCAAGCCGCAATGTTTTAGTTACCTTTCTGCCTTGAAAACATCAATTTTTCCGGCCGCTGCTACAACAGCAGCTGCAACAATAAAAAAAAATTTCGGGCATGTGTACATGTCTAATTTTTCTAGCCTCTGGTGCTGCACTGTGGCTGCAAAAACAAAATAAAAAAAAGGCACATACAAGTGTCAATTCCCCTTTCGTGATCGTTACCTTGTTGTGGTGAAGGGGCTTGCGTATCACAATGAAGCGATCATCACCTCTGAGTGTGTTGGCAATGTTGCCACACCCCAGATGATAAGGCCGTTGCTTCATTATGATCAGACCAAAAGCGATCGGCTGGATGTTTTTTCATAGAAAAAACTTAAATTTTTTTATTTTATTTTTTTAAGTTGTATGGGTGGGTTTTTAATACATAAAATAAAAAAATCATAATAAAGTCTCTTAATAGTTTATTAGAAATAATGCAGACAATTTAAAAAATCCCCATCAATTCCAATAAAAAATCAAGTACAAAGCTCAGAACTAAATTATTCCAGGATGTCGTAATGGTTCGTTAATTCGACACACGTCCCCAGATAGGGGACGTAACAGGGATTAAACTGATAGGAATAGTACTAGTTAAGACACCACTCATATAGGGTGTCACAGCACATTGCTCCGTGCACGCGCAGTGCCCCAACTTGGGAGTAAGAGGACCGACCAAGCTGCTTTTTCCATCTCCCGGTTCCTAAAATCAATTCAGTTTGGTGTATCAGAGTTTGGTCTGTCACTGTGAAGGCAGTGGGAGGTACCCGGCCTAAATTTTTTTTCACAAAAGGCAATCCCACCCTGATATGGGACGTAACAGGGATTACACTGATGAGAATAGTACTACAGAAAATACCACTCATATCGGGTGTGACAAAAAAATGGCACGGCGCAGACGCAGTGACCGTGGCGTGGATTCAAACAAAGGGGAGGGAGACAGCGTTTTTTTAACCATCTCCCCGTTCGAAAAATCCATTTAATAAATGGACCCCAGATGGGGGACGTAACAGGGATTAAACTGATGAGAAGAGAGAACTATAAAAAATAGCACTCATATCGGGTGGGACAGTAAATTGCACAGCACAGACACAGTGACCGTGGATTCAAACAAAGGGGAGGGAGCCAGCATTTTTTTAACCATCTCCCCGTAAGAAAAATCAATTTAAATTCACCTTTCCGGGACCCTTGGTGTTGTACGTGGCTGGGTGGAGGAAGAAACCTTAAATGACATCAACGGGACATGGCTAGCTTGGTATCCAACCTTGTACAAATGGGGAGTTTGCGGTTGGGCAAATAGACTGTTTGCGGTGCATTAAAAGGGGAGTTTGGTCTGTCAATGTCTGTGAAGCGGGCGTAACCCTTACACTACCTGATCGATACAACATCATACCTGATCGTATACACATACTGGATGTTTTAAACTACGTTGTTCAAAAAAAAATTGGATTGTTAGGTGATTTATGCCCTTTATGGATTAAAATCCAACTCTGCGTCAACTGTGTAATTTTCCAATGGAGTTTTGCCATGGATCCCCCTCCGGCATGCCACAGTCCAGGTGTTAGTCCCCTTGAAACAACTTTTCCATCACTATTGTGGCCAGAGAGTCCCTGTGGGTTTTAAAATTCGCCTGCCTATAGAAGTCAATGGCGGTTCGCCCGTTCACGAACATTTGTAGAAATTCAAAAATTTTATGTTAGCGACATCTCTACTACCAACTACACTGGGACTATTCCAAGAAGTAGCAGCCTAGTGGCTCTCCTGCAGCAAAGTCTAGATCCCTGTATAGGGGTTAAAGGGCAAATACCAGGGAACCACCAGCATTAAAGGGGTTGTCCGGGTTCAGAGAGGAACCCAGACATACCCATATTGTCACCCAGGCAGCCCTCCTGACAAGGGCAAAGGTATTTTCAGGAGATCCGTACCGGGCTCTCCTTAGGGCTGCCAGGCGGAGGCACTGATAGGCACTGATAGGCAGGCTTTAGTGCTAAAGCCAGCCCATCAGAGCCGGTAACGTCACAGAACACACTGCTGGTCGGAAGCCTGGCATGGCAGTGTGTTATTATTAATAAAAAAGCCCTTGCTCCGATGCTAACATTAGGAGGGATGCCTGGATGAAAATATGGGTATGTCTGGGTTCAGCTCTGAACCCGGACAACCCCTTTAACCACTTCCAGACTGGGCCATTTACCCCCTTCCTGAACAGACCTAATTTTGCAATTCTGACATGTGTCACTTTATGTGGTAATAACTTTGGAACGCTTTTACTTATCCAAGCCATTCTATTTTTTGTGACACATTGTACTTCATGATAGTCATAAATTTGAGTCAATATATTTCACCTTTATTTATGAAAAAATACCAAATTTACCAAACATTTTGAAAAATGTGCAATTTTCAAAATTTCTATTTCTCTGCTTTTAAAACAGAAAGTGATACCTCATAAAATATTTATTACTTAACATTCCCCATATGTCTAATTTATGTTGGCATCATTTTGTAAATGTAATTTTATTTTTTTAGGACGTAAGAAGGCTTAGAATTTTAGAAGCAATTTCCAAAACCCACTTTTTAAGGACTAGTTCAATTCTGAAGTCACTTTGTGGGGCTTACATAATAGAACCAACCCATAAATGGCCCCTGATTTTAGAAATGCTGTTAACCCTTTAGGTATTCCACAGGAATTAAAGCAAAATAGAGGTGACATTTCAAAATGTCACTTTTTTGGCAGTTTTTCCAATTTTTTCAATTTTTTTTCCTGAAACACATCAAGGGTTAACAAGAAAACAAACCTCAATATTTATTACCTTGATTCTGCAGTTTGCAGAAACACCCCATATGTGGTCGTATACCGCTGTTTGGGCACACGATAGGGCACAGACGGCAAGGAGCGCCATATGGTTTTTGGAGGGCAGATTTTGCTGGATTTTGCTTTGAAGATGCTCTGAGGTAACCCCACAGTAAAAAAAAGTGACCACATTTTGTAAACTACACCACCCAAGGAATTCTTAAGGGGTGTAGTGAGCACTTCACTCAACAGCTGTTTCAAGGAATTTTTTATACTTGTGTGTAAAATTGAAAAATATTATTTTTTTTACAAGAAAATTGTGCTTCAGGCCAAAACTTTCTTTTTCACAAATGATAACAGGAGAATAGTCCCCCCCCCCCCCCAATTTGCTACCCACTTTCTTCTGAATACAGTAACACCCCAATTGTGGTCGTAAAATGTTATTTAGGGATACACCAGGGCTCAGAAGGGAAGGAGCAGCATCTGGATTTTCTAACATGGATTTTTCTCTCATGATTTTTAAGAGCAATAAAAAATTAAATTTTTTGTTGATGAGCTGCGTGAGGGCTTATTTTGTGCGAGACAAGCTGTAGTTTTTATTGGCACCATTTTGGGGTACATTTGGCTTTCTGGTTGCTTTTTATCTCATTTTTGGGAGGTGAAGTCACAAAAAAGCTGTTTGGTGCCATCTTTTTTATTTTAGTTTTTATACCGTTCACTTGATGGGGTAGATCAAGTGATATTTTTATAGATCTGATCAATATGGACGCAATGATACCAGATATGTCTATTTTTTTAGGTTTTAGACAATAAAAGCATTTTTAGAAAATAAAATCATGTTTTTGTGTTTTCTTAGAGCCATATTTTTTTCATTTTTCCTTTCTATAGTCTTGTATGAGGGCTTGCTTTTTGTGGGACGAGGTGACATTTTTATTGCTACCACTTTAAGGTACATAAGACTTTTTGATTGATTGAAATTATGGTTGTTGTGAGGTGACAAAAAAATAGTTTTGGCATCATTTTTACTTGTTTTTGTTTTTTTAAACGGTTCACTTGATGGGGTAGATCATGTTATATTTTTATAGAGCCAATTGCTACGGATGCGGCAATACCAAATATATCTATTTTTTATCATTTTTTTTTACATTTTACACAATAATTAAGCATTTTTAGGAAAAAAAATCATGTCTGTGTTGCAATTTTCATAGAGCCATATTTTTGTTTACATCTGGGGGACATTAAAGAGGACCTTTTCATCTGGCAAAACATTGTGAACTAAGTTTTATGATATGCCCTCTGGTATGTTCGGTCACTTGGTCATAGAAGGTGGAGACTTAGGGGATTTGGTTATAGTAGGAGGAGACTGCCCTTGTTCTCCTAGGCGTCTTCTTCTCCCAGGCTGTAGCGCTGGCCAATCGCAGCTCAGAGCCAGGGAGGTTTTTTTCTCCCAGGCTGTGAGCTCTGCGCTGCGATTGGCCAGTGATGGGAGAAGAAGACGCCCAGGAGAACAAGGGCAGTCTCCTCCTACTATAACCAAGTGACTGAACATACCAGAGGGCATAGCAGGAGAACGGAGCGGCGCCCAGGGATAATAGTAAGTGCAGTGAGATCCTTGGGCGCCGCTCTACATATCATGATACTTAGTTCACAATGCTTTGCCAGATGAAAGGTCCTCTTTAAACTTCTTTTTTTTTTTTTACTATTGATTTCTCCTGTAACTGGGGCTGACTTTTTGAATAGGCTGAGCAGTAAGGGAGAGAGCCAGGTCTGTTACAGGGCTTACCCTCTGGTTCCTTAGTTTTGGATCCAGTCAGTCGGATCTTCATTTTGTGTCTTCTAGTTTTCTGTACACCTTCCGTGACAGTGTGAGAAGCTGGCTGTGATTGGTCTAGACTTCTGCCCAGTAACAACAGATTAACACTATGCTTTCTGCTGTTTCTGCTGTGTCGCTGAGCTTACCTTACACTACCAAATGAATCTTAAAGGCATATTATCTTTTTCTGCTTCAGTGAACACAAAATATAACAGTTATATGACATCCAAAACATGATGTCACAGTAAATAACTCTGCTTTTGTCTTTAATACATAAACATAGGAACTGTATTAAGGCTATTGGCATGTTTAGCTGTATACACATATAAGCTATACTAGCAACCTAGGACAGGTCCTAGCTGGCCAGCTACACTCCCACCAAAATGACCTATAATGTTCTTAGTGGTAGGACTTGAACATGAATTTGAGGACTTTTCCATCAGGTTCTCAACTTCCAAGTGTCTTTTATCACTCTCAAGTAGAACAACTAACTTCTGTTTAGGACGTTCCAACTTGAGTGGAGTAGTGAGACCTTTTCCTTTTTTGTCAAGTTTTGAGTCTCCTATTTGTAACAACACTCTTCTTACTAGTTTGTCTTCATCCTTTTGAACTTCTAAAACGTTGGCCAATTTCCATTGACTTCTAGGTAAATCTTCTTCTTTCACTAACACTATGTCACCAACTTAGACATTTCTTCAGGATGTTTGCCATTTACTTCTTAGATTAAGATTGGCTAAGTACTCTTTCTTCCATCTATTCCAAAACTGTTCTGATAGATATTGAACTCTTCGCCATCTCCTTTTAGCATATAAATCCTCTTTGGTGAACTTGTCAGGCGGTGGCTGTATGTAATCCGACTTAAGGTGAAGTAGATGGTTCATCAGAAGTGGAGGACCTAGTGCAGACAGTGGTTAAAGAGAAAAATAGGCTAATGGTAGAAAATAAGGAAATAAAATATAAACTAATACAGTTGGAAAACAGGGCTAGGAGGTTAACTTTGAGATGCCTGGGGATCCCAGAGGGAGCAGAGGGGCAAGACCCTCGCATTTTTATACAAGATTGGTTGAAAGAACAACTGGGTCAGGATATTTCTGAATATAAAAGCTTTGTGGAGAGTGCTTATAGAGTGCCGGCAAACATACCTCCTCCAGGTACAAGACCGAGGGTAATGATTTTGAATCTGCTCTCGGTCAGGGACAGGGAGGATATATTGTGCAGTGTAAGAAGGAAAGGGAGGCTGGACTATGCGGGTACAACAGTTATGATATTTCCCGATTATGCAAAAGAAACGGTAAATGAAAGAAGTCAGTTTATGGATGTGAAAATAATATTGCGGTCAAAGAATGTTAAATATTCAATGATGTTTCCGGCCAAGCTGAGAATTGAATGGGAAAGTAAATTGTGTTTTTTTGAGACAGCAGAAGCAGTGGGAGAATGGGTTAAGGAAAAGTTAAAGGGCTGAGCGGTGGGCTGGGATGTATGGGGTGCTGTAAGGGGGAATGCTAGTTTAAAGAACCAGGACTTAGGTTTCCTGGATCATTTGTGAGGAGGTATGCCAGTTGTTTTTTTTTTTTTTTTTTTTCATCAATCCCCTGTGTCCCCCTCCTCTACCTCCGCTGTGCCATCCTCCCCCTTCTCCTGTCTCAATATTCCCGACCCTTTAAGGATAATGGGGGTCCCCTATACTCTGGTAATGGATAGGATTATGAATCAAAAATATGAGAATTATCTCATGGAATATCAGGGGGCTGAGTAGGGGCTCCAAGAGAGTAGCGGTCTTCGATCCAATACATAGATCTCTTCCCGCAATAGTTTGCTTGCAGGAAACACACTTGACGAAGGAGACTAGGGATGGGATAGGTAGACCATGGATGCAATATGCTTTTCACTCAGTGTACTCAGCATACGCGAGAGGAGTTAGCATATTAATACATCGGGACATAGATATAACAATAGTGAAAGCTATTATAGATAAGGAGGGCTGTTATGTCCTGTTGGACTGTATACTGGAAGGTAGAGCGTGTCTATTAGCAAGTGTGTATATACCGCCACCCTTTAAAATCGACGTCCTATTAAAAATTCACGATATGGCCCATAAGGCCTCACAGAATTAGAGACAATAGATCAGAAGATCTGGTGGAAATATGGAATATACAAATTGGGACAGGTATGGGAGGTGGGGGATATAATACCTTATGAAGAGTTAAAAAGGAAATATCAACTGAAAAATATAGGGTCGAGGTTTTATTATTTACAACTAAAACATGCACTGTATAAGACGATAGGGAAAGGCACACAAATAGTCACTTTGCCACAGCCTTTGGAGAATATTACTGAGTTAAGACCTGGCAAGAAACTGATTTCAAGAATATATCAATGGCTGTCGCACCAAAAGAATAACAGAAGGGTAGTCGATAACCTGACCATAAATGGCAGGGTATTCTGGAACCTGTGCGGGAAGACTTTTGGGACTCCGCTATGCAGGCAAAGAATATGGTTTCAAGGAATTTCTCTTATAGAATAATCCAATTTAATATACTGTATCGTCTCTACTACTTTCCTAAAAAGTTAATGAAGTACTACGGTACTAAAGTCTTTACTTGTCAAAAGTGTGGAGAGATAGGGGCGGACGATATACATATATTATGGACATGTATAAAAATTCAAAACTACTGGGTAAAGATAATTGAAAAAATTGAGGAATACCACGAGTTTGCAGTGCCTAGACATTTTGAGGAATGTATCTTAGGGGTGCTGGATGATGTGGAAGGGTCTTAACACAGGAAAATTGCAACTAAACTATTGTTCCAAGCCAGGAAATGTATAGTTGGGCACTGGGGGGGAGCGAGGCCTCTACAGTTAAAGAATGGGAGAACCGCACAAAGATGTCGCTAGCCAGTGAGGAGTTCCATTTGACCGGGTTGAAGAAAAAACAGATTTGCCGGGTTGTGGTGGAGGTGGCTAAAGGGACAGGGGAGAAGGAGGGGGAAAGGGAGGAAAGTAACCGACATACTATGGGCAGGGAGGTGGGGTAATAATTATATGTAATTAACTTGTGTTACTATGTAAGAATAAGATGTTTTTGTTAAAAACCTTGTAAGAACTGAAAAATTGTAATAAAGATTTATAAAAAAAAAAAAAAAAAAAGTGAAGTAGATGTTTGGGAGTTAAAGGGTCCAAACTTGTTGGATCGTTGATGTTATCAACTGTAAGTGGACGACTGTTAACAATAGACATTACTTCATAGAATAGGTCCTAAGAGAAGTATTATCTATTCTTCCAGTGTTCTTTTTCAACACTGAACTTAACACATTTCTCACAGTTCAGATTTGTCTTTCCCAAACTCCTCCTGTATGGCTTGAATGTGGAGCATTCATATGAAAATCACACTGTTTCTCTAACAAATACTCAGTTACTTTTTCTCTATCGATCTCTTTTAGAGCTTTCTTCGATTCATTCTTTGCTACGACAAAATTAGATCCTTGGTCAGATCTAAGCTCTCTGACGGTACCTCTAATAGCTATGAAACATCTCAAGGCGTTAATGAATGCGTCAGTTGACATATCTTCTAACATTTCCAGGTGAATTGCTCTGGAGCTCAGACATGTAAATATCAGTCCATATCTCTTGTACTCCTTGCGGTTCTGTTTGGTGATGAATGGGCCAAAACAATCCATTCTGCTATAAAGAAATGGTGGTGATGGGTTTACACGGTCTGCCAGTAAATCTGCCGTTCTTTGTTCTTCTGTAGGGCTACTTGCCTTTCTGCAGACTACACATTTACTTATATACTTTGCTATAACTTTGCTTCCTTTCACAATCCAGTAACCACCTTCTCTCAAACAGCTTTGGGTAAAGCTTCTTCCTTGATGCAAGGATATGTTGTGGTAGTGATCAATAATCAATCTTGTGAAGGTAGAGTTTTTGGGTAGAATTGCTGGATGTTTCACTTTGCTAGGTAACGATGCATTTTCCAGTCTCCCTCCGACGTTCACTATACCATCCTGCAGAACAAGACTAAGCTTGTACAATGGGTGGTTGTTTGGAAGACTTTTAGGTTCTTGACTAAGTCTCTTCAACTCTTCACTGTAGAATTTCTGTTGAATGAGTCTTATGACTGTTTCTTCAGCTTTCAGTCTTTCTTCTATATTCAATTATTCTTTCTTTCTGATTCCCTTTGCCAAACGTTGAATTCGAGCTACTACATTTATGACTGTATGCCATTTTGAACATCTGGCTAGTCTTTTTCAAGTATGTCATCTTGACACTTGGCAGCAGTGCTCAATGTTTGTACAACTTTTACTTCTGCATCACCCATAGACAATTCTGTGTAACCTTTACTGGGCGTGATTTCCTTTTCCCAAAGGAACTCTGGACCTATGAACCAATTAGAATTTTTCAATTCAGTTACATTCAGGCCTCTTGAAGCGTGATCTGCTGGGTTATGCTTTGTGTCAATGTGATGCCAATGTTCTGGATTTGTTATTTCCTGAATTTTCTCAACTCTGTTGGCGACAAAGATATGGAATCTTCGAGCTTCGTTGTTTATGTATCCTAGGACAACTTGTGAGTCTGTCCAAAAATATTCATCTATTTTAAATTCCAATTCTTCTCTCAGAAACTTGCTTACTGATGCTGAAACTACGGCTGCTGTCAGTTCAAGTCTTGGTATTGTCTGAATACTGGTGGATGCAACTTTGGCCTTCCCCATAACCAGGGCACAGTATATCTTTTCTTCTCCTATTACTCTGATGTAGGAGCACTGACCATAACCATAACTACTGGCATCTGAAAAAAGATGAAGTTCTATTTTCTTGTACTTTCCGAAATCATGAGGTACAAAACATCTGGGTATCCGAACTTCTCTCAGGTTTTGCAAGTCTCTTATCCAACTCTCCCACCTTGGCCTCATATTTTCAGGTATGGCCTATCCCATCCCAACTTCTGGCTACATAATTCTTGCAGTATTTCTTTTGCTCTGAGGATTACTGGGGCCAAGAATCCCAATGGATCAAATATAGAAGCCACTGCGGAAAGAATGGTTTGTCTAGTTGCAACTTTCTCTTCAATAAATACTTCAAAGAAGAACTTGTCGTTCTCTACATTCCATCCTAATCCAAGTACGTTCTGAACTGGAAGATGATCATAATTATGATCTACATTCTTCATTGTTGCTGCACGTTCAGAGTCACTGATGGATTCCAGTAACTCTCTGTTTGAGATAAATTTGTGAAGGCGCAGGTTTTCTCTTGCGTATAACTCTTGGCTTTCTTTCACTAGTTTGATTGCCGATTCTGTAGACTCTAGACTTATGAGACCATCATCTACATAAAAGTTTTTTTTTCTGAAAATTTGCTGCTGATGGGCAATCCTTTTTATTCTGATTAGCCAGGTACTTCATACCATAATTATTGCAACCTGGAGCTGCTCCAAACAAGTGTACTTTCATTCTGTATTCTGCTGGCTCTGTATCTGTGTCTCCATCCTCCCACCATAGAAACCTCAGGAAGTCTCTATCTTCATTCTTCATATGAAACTGGTGGAACATCTTTTCAACGTCACACATGACCGCTACGGAATACTTTCTGAATCTACAGAGTACTCCAGGCAGATTGTTTGTTTGTAAGATCTGGTCATTTTAGTAGATGATCATTCAATGCAACACCATTGTACTTTGCTGAGCAATCAAATACTACTCTAATCTTATCTGGTTTCTTTGAGTGGTAGACACCTTGATGTGGGATGTACCACACTTCTCCTTCTTTAGGTTGGTTATTAACTTTCTCTGCATGTCTTTCTTCGAGGATGCCTTCAATGAATTTCAAATAATCCTGCTTGAATTTGGGATCTCTTCCCATCTTTTTCTTCAAACATTTCAATCTTGCTAGGGCAAGATTTCTGTTATTTGGCAGACGAGGTCGTTCTCTAAAAGGTAAGGGCATTTCAAGATAACCTTTTCGATTCTGCTGAATATTTTCTTCTAGAGTGTGTACCAACTTTATGTCTTCTTGGGATACACTCAAGGAACTTGATTACTTTTGCTGGGCTTACAGTTGGTAACTCGTGGACAGATATTCGATGGCACAATCCGGTCACCTGTCTCGAGTTTGTTAGATCAGTTTGAACAGCGTAGGGTTCACCCTTTCCTCCTGTGATTACCTTTTGTGGTACCAAGGCTTCAAGACAATCGTAGCCTATAAACAGTCCACCAAACTCCTTCAGCGGGGACATTTCATGAGATATGATAGATAGGTGCTCCTACAGGTAGGTATGAAATCTTGATCAAGAGGTATATCATCTTTTGTATAATATAGAGGTAGATCTAATGTGCAGTTTGAATGAAGTCCTCTAACTCTCAGTCCTTTGACCCTTTGACTGTTCACTAATGTGTCTCTCCCCGTCATTGTGGTGAGTTTGAGCTTTACTGGTTCTGTAGCCACTTGTAAATTCTTGCAGATTTCTTGATTAATGAAGGTGACGTCTCTCTGGGCATCCAGTACCGCATAGGCGTATACCTTCTTGTTTCTCCTTTTAGGATTTGAAATGCACACTGGTACAACCATTGATGTGCCATTGCTTTCTCCTTCCCTCACTCTGCAAGAGAATACCGATACTTTCTTTCCTTCCTAAGTATCTTTAGGTATTGAGGATTTATCTTTCTTTGGACGTTCTTCATGTAGTGGTGTAGGATGGTGTCCTTTGCAAATGCTGCATGTGGCCTTTTTCTTACACTCCTTAGTAACATGGCCTTTTCTTAGGCATCCGAAACACAGTTGGTTATCAAGCACAAATTTTTTATTTTCTTCTTGGGACTTCTCCTTCAATTGTTAGCACTTATGTATGGAGTGGTTCTCTCCACAGAATATACACTTGAAGGTAGTCTGAAGATTTGTCGGTTCTGTCTCTCTACTGATCTCACTAGTGACTTTGGACTTGCTCTCGTAGGTATCTGGACCTTTTGCTGCTGCGTTCATTGCAAAGCCAGTTGCTCTTGCACGGCTTATCTCTCTTGCAGGCCTTTCTTCTAAGATGTAAAACGATGTTACTGGATTACATGCTATCCGTGCTTCCTCATTGACGAACTCAGAGAACTCTTTAAAACTTGGGAAGTTCTTACCTAGATCTAACTGTTTAGTCACATAGTGATTCCATCTAGAAGCCACTTCTTCAGGTAGCTTAGTTAGCATCCTGTGGTTTTCTAGATAGTTGTTCAGTACTTCCAGTCTTTGAACATGTGGGATTGCATTCTGTCTGAAGTGTTTTTTAGGACTTATTTTAGGCCCGTTATTCAATTTCTCTCTAAAAGCTCTTTGTACTAAGAAAGGATGACCATATCTTGCATTTAATTTTTCCCAAGCTTGCTTGTAGGCTTCTCCGTCTTTTCTTTAAAAGTTACCTTCAAGAACTTTATTTGCTTTCCCACCAACATATCTCTGAAGGTAGAATAACATGTTGATTGGATTGAAGCAATGATACTCAATGATCATTTCAAAACTTGCCTTCCACTCTATGAACTTCAGTACGTCGCCCGAAAATACAGTGGGTTCCGGCACATGAAGTCTAGCGAGGACTGTTCTCTGTTGTCCTGTTGGGACAATAGTTGTAACACTCTCCTGAGCATTGTCGTGATATCTAGGAATAGAATCATCTGGTTCTATTTTCTCACTTAGTTCTGAATTAGGTGAGTCCTTTTCTTTATCTTTTCTGGTAGAGGTAGAGAGTAAATTCACACACCTTTTCCCTAACACTGGATTAGGCCTCTCTTTGTTTTTTTGAGCAGGGATAATAACTTATTTCTTCACTACATGCTGGAGATTTCCTTCCATTCTTCTTGGCATATGAAGGAAAGTAGGAGTCTTTTTCTTCACTTAGTACAGATTTAAACCCCTGACTCATATCCTCCTCATGTACTGAGTCTGGCTTCTATTATCTTAACTTCTTTCTGCCTTTCCAGACTTTTCAATTCAGCTTCCATTTGATGGCGCTGTGCCTCCATTTCAGCTTCCATCTGATGGCGTTGTGCATCCATTTCAGCTTCCATCTGATGGCTTTGTGCATCATTTTCAGCTTGCTTTTCAGCCATCAGTTGACGCTGCGCCTCGATGTCAGCTTCCATCTCAATTTCTGCTTCCTTGACAGTAAGTTGTTCAGTTAATTCCTTTCCTTTGGCTGAAGTATTTGAGGACTCTAATATGTGGGTGGCACTTCTTCTAGCAAAGGAAGTCACACTTGAGATTGTGGTTCCCCCTAAGGACCTAGCATTATCTTTCATAAAAAGCTTGATCATTCTACTTCTTGCTTTAACTTCATCATAGTTTGCTGCAGATGATAGTTCTCTCATGAGCTTTACTAAATCTTTAGTGACTGCAGTACATGTGTCCATGTTCCTTACAATATCCTGGAAAGGTGTCGTAAGTGACAGCAGGTTGACATATGCTGCCATAAGCTCTGATTCAGATTCTTCTACCATCTCTACCATGTTACTCAAGTTCATTTTTATACCTTCTTGCTTTAGCTTTCTACAAATGTCTGTAATGTATGATTTCCACTTCTCATACATTCTGGCAAACTTTTTTCCTTTTAATGCTGCGTCTTGCTCTAAATTTTCCAGCATCTTTGAGGTCGGTTTTCTGGCACATGATGAACGTCTTAGTTCATCTGCTTGGGCTATATTTGTTGAAGACTAATGCTGCAAAAGAATCTTCTAACTCAGACAGGTTCCCTTGCTCTTCAACTTCTACTCTATCTATCTTTGTATCCTCTAACAGTGGCATGGTAATACTAGGCTCAGACATTTTACTTTAAATGCAGTACTGACAATCAATACGAATAATAAGATGTCTTTTCACTTTAAATGCAATATTGACAAATGCCGAAATAAATGACTTTCACTTTAAATGTAACAGCGATAAATGCAGGCAATAAATGACTTTCACTTTAAATGCAATAGAGTCCGTGTAATACAAACTGTCCTTTGTTTTACTTTAAAGTCTTTATCTGAGCACAAAAATGTCTCTTTATGCCAAAGCCTATATGCAATAATAAGTAATAAAGGAAAGCTCTGACCTTATTCTGAAGACCAGGATACTGCGATCTGAAGGTTGCTGGAACAAATGTCTTAAAGGAGACTTGTCTTTTCTTGATGTGATGCGATGCTCTGCGCTGACTTGCGATGCTCTGTGCAGACTTGTGATGTGCTGGCTTGGATACGCTGCTGTAGGCTTTGGTCCTAGTGGCGGGAAACTAGCTGACTGCAGTACGTGGTCTCTCCGTGAATAGCGGTGCAGGCACTCTAGCTCTGGACTTTGGCCTCCCACCATGCGTCTCTTTCTCTCTCTAGGAATCGCAGGAGGGTAAGCGCTCTTTCTCTGACTATCTTGCCTTTGCCGTTCTGCCACTTTAAGAGTCGGCTGCAGTTTGACTAATGCGCGCGTTCAATGGCCTTTATGGTAGCTCCCCTGAGATGTCTTTGCTTGCCCACTCAGGGAACAATTTTTGCGTGGCGGTATATGCTGGCGCTCCACTGCTCTAATGCGCTCTTTACTGTGCAAGTTGAGGAGAGCGCTATCACTTTGCCCTCTGAGGGCAATAGTTCCACTGTGGCAGGCGCAGCACTATGAAGTGCCCTTTGCGCTGTGGCATTAGAAGAATTTTAAATCTCTGACTTTTAGTCTAACCAGACTTACTCTGTAATTCTTCTAGTGCCATTCTATGGAAACAGTAGGTTTAAAGAGCACACCAAATGCTTCAAATAACTTCTTTAATAACTTCAACTTTTCTTCCTATATAACACTGCCACCTCCGCAGCAGATATTCCATGCACAAAACACGTGTTGAAAAGATATAGCAAAATGGCGGTTCAACGGTTCAATCTTGTCATTCAACATAACATGGTGGATATATTTCTCTCTTCAGTATCTGTACTGTCACTTTAAATTATTTAAGCACTTTATGATCTCTCTGATTTGACCGATAGTTCTACTGATCTGTATGCAATTTGTATGGATTGCTATTTGTATGCTATTTGTAGTTTGCAATTGAGTATGGTATGGTTGTAATTGTATGCTTGTAATTTGTATTTGCAATTGAATTTGTATTTGGTGGAACTATAAGTAAACACATATATATCTAGTTCAGTATACAGTTATAATCACAATACTAACAATATGAACATTATATAACTGTTTTAAATACCTATTTTGGCCTCTCCTGTTTCCATAAAAACACAGCTCTCAGTGGAGTGAATGTCTCTTCAGCTCCTGTCTCTGGTGAATAATGATTATAGCAGCTCCTGCTAGGGGAATTCCCCGACAGGCTGTGTGTGAGGCTGGCTATGATTGGTGAAAACTCTTGCTGTGTGAGAAGCTGGCTGTGATTGGTCTAGATTTCTGCCCAGTAACAACAGATTAACACTACACTTTCTGCTGTTTATGCTGTGTCGCTGAGCTTACCTTACACTACCAAATGAATCTTAAAGGCATATTATCTTTTTCTGCTTCTGTGAACACAAAATATACCAGTTATATGACATCCAAAACATGATGTCACAGTAAATAACTCTGCTTTTGTCTTTAAACATAAACATAGGAACTGTATTAAGGCTATTGGCATGTTTAGCTGTATACACATATAAGCTATACTAGCAACCTAGGACAGGTCCTAGCTGGCCAGCTACACCGACAGCTCCTGCACTCCAGGCCACCAGGCCATGACAGGAAGCGGCATAGTGCTTCCTGATCTGTATACACAGCGCTCGCTGAGCGCTGTGTATACAGCGATCTAGAAGGCAGGGACACCCAGGAATGGGATGCCCTGGGATGCCCTGCAGATGCACAATTAGTGTGCAGCTACAATCTCTTAATGAACGTTCCAGTACGTCCATTCAGAGATAAACCGACCGCCCAAAGCCTTCTGATCTAGCCCAATGCCAAACCAGTTAATTGACACAGTGGTTCCCCTATCATTGTCTATAGCACCTGTCCATAACAATTATTTATTCCCTGAATTATATTAAAGGGATTTTCCAAGATATAAGATTGATGATGTATCTCTAGTAAAGGCAGTCACTATGTGATAGGTGGGGGTCAGACCACAATCAGCAGAAAGTGGCTGGAGAGTAGTACAGTGCTACTCTCATCCATGTGGCTGTGTCAGATACAGTGATGGAGGGATTGTGGTGCCCTGTCCGCTTTCGTTCCCCTGTTCATGGGGTTTGTCTAGGTTATTTTTCCACAGAGCAAACAGATGTTTTGGGTAAGAGTAGGTCATGAATATTTTATCCCAGCAAAAATGTGCTGTAGTAGTCCTAGTATTTCTAATGCTCTCTGGAGAAAGTTACTTTTTTGTTGCCTTAACATCCGACCTTGACAGCTACCGTGTCTGAATGCTGGTTGGCTTTCAGGAAGCTGAATGTTTCGATGTCTCCCCAAGTAAAATTTCCTGTACAATAATACCATTACACTAGCAGTCCCAATCACCATGAAGGTTTTATCCAGTTATGATGTAGCTCTACATAGATTATTACTGTTGGGTTGTAAATGCTTGGTTACATAGAAAATAAAAAATAACTACTTGCTGTAATTCAAACTGAAATGACCTAACTAGGCATAAACTTCCCTGCACTTCCAGAGAAAGTAAAATACCTGCATAAAGGCAGTTACCAGAAATTTCCTGATCCAAGGTGTAAAAATATGTTCCGTTGTCTAAGTGTGAGTAATGATACAGTCATAAAAAGTCTAACATATTTATGGAAGTCCCTCACATATTTAATGAAAAACCAAATAACACAGGAAATATTTATATGGTTGCCAGGGATGAAGTGAAAAGTGCAGCATGTTCTCACATAAGACAGTTATGATGAACATTATACAAACAGCACCATGGTACATCAGGCTGTCATTAACAAATTAAAGTAATTTCATGTGTTAGTACCTAAAACTGCTTCAAATAGATCAACAAGGGCTAGGTGTTTAGTGGCATTCTCAACAGTGTAGTTTTTTTTCCAGAACCCAGGGCTAGATAAGATAGTAGTCTTAATTTAGTTTAGTTTTAAGCCTTATGTTTGCTTATGCACACAAAGCAGTAGTAAAAGTGACCATACACATTAGATTAAAGCAGGTTGATGACTGAATAACCACTAAACAAACAATCATCTATAAAAATCACTATGCTTGCTTTGCCATACACAATTCAAACATGGCCGACTTCTTTCCAGACAATTATGTTCTGTGTTTGGCCGGCCAAAATGATCATTCATCATTCACCCGGCAATCATCTTGGTTGAAATAATCCGTTTTGATTAGACTAAACATTATGCCCCTTATAATGTGTGCCAGTGCAAAAATGCCCCCTTTATAATGTATATCAGTACAAAAATGCCCCCATAATGTGTGTCAGTACAAAAAATTTCACTGTTGTGTGCCAGTACAAATACATCCTCTTAGTGCCCCCAGTAGAGTCAATGTCCCTATAGTGCCCCCATAATGTCCACTAATGCCTCCTTTTGTGTGGCAATACAAATAATACCCCCTCTTAGTTCCCCCAGTTGAACTAATGTCCACATAGTGCCCCTATAATGTGGGCCAGCATAAAGTACCCCTATATAGTGCCCCCATAGATGCCCCTATAGTGATCCACCCCCCTTCCCTATATTGGCCAAACGGCATAGTGTGAAAAAAAACAACTTACATAATTACCTCCATGCTGCTGTCAGCGATGTTGTGCAGGCCTCTTCCAACCTGTGTCCCTCGCTGTATGCTGTCTGGCTCAGGCGGCGCCCTGGGACTAGACCTGAAGCCTGTCAGAGGGAACAGCGGGGCAGGAAAACATTGCTCCTGTGCCCCGCCGCAACCTTCAACTGTATTGCCTTCCTAAGGATGGCAATACAGTTGAAAATAAAGAGATTTGCAATGGAAGTGCTCATTTGCCTCAGCCCTGCTGCCCCCCCCCCACTTAGATCCAGGGCGACGCCACCTGAGGCAATTGCCTCATCCTGCCTAATTGTCGTGTGGCCCTGTCTCCACCTGCTATGTCCACTGCCACTGACAGGATGTCATATTTCAAAGTCAGCTCTGCTGTCTGTGCTCACAAGCCTACTATTTTACCGGTCCACACCCGATTCAGCAACCGAACATTCCTTAACTTTGTCAGTATTAACCTGTGGATCCCTCACTCTGATCCTTGCCTGAGTAAACAGGTTCTGTAATTGCTGAAGTGTGCAGACTGCTTTGGATTGCCCTGACTTCTGCTGCTGGCCTTTGCCTACTTGGATTATCATACTGCATGAAATCTGCCAGCCATAATCTTATCTGCTTGAATTTTGTATTGTATGAACTTTGGCAGCCCTGACCTCTTGCTTGATTGAGTACATAACCTGTCTCCTGATTTTGCTACCACAAACTGGTTACTACTCATGTCAGCCATTACCCCCAGAATAAATACGAAAGATGCTGACTTCCTCCATGGCAACCCAGAGGATCCACCTCTCAGGCATTGTGACATAGGGTCTGTTCACATCATTTTTAGAGCCTAGAAAAGCTCCTAGTGTATCCACAGGACATGATTCACTTGATGGAGGCCAAAAGAGTGTGCTTTTGGCCTTAGGGTACTTTCACACTAGCTTTTTTCTTTTTCGGCACTGAGTTCCGTCAAAAGGGCTCAATGCTGGAAAAGAACTGATCAGGTATATCCCCATGCATTCTGAATGGAGAGTAATCCGTTCAGGATGCATCAGGATGTCTTCAGTTCAGTCCTTTTGACTGATCAGGCAAAAGAGAAAACCGTAGCATGCTACGGTTTTATCTTTGGCGGAAAAAACTGAAGACTTGCCTGAATTCCAGATTTGGAATTTTTTTACATAGGAATGTATTAGTGCCGGATCCGGCATTCAAAATACCGGAAAGCTGGATCTGTGAAAAAAATAAATGCTGGATCCGTTTTGCTGGATGACACCGGAAAGACGGATCCGGCATTTCAAAGCATTTTTTTTTTGACTGATCAGGCATTTTTAAGACTGATCAGGATCCTGATCAGTCTTACTAATGCCATCAGTTGGCATACGTTTTGCCGGATCCGGCGGGCAGTTCCGGCGATGGAACTGCTTGACGGATCACTCTGCCGCAAGTGTGAAAGTAGCCTTAGTCAGGCCAGTATATGTCAGGATATCTATGCCACGGACATGTTTTCCGTTTGGGTCAAATGACATCTGTGTTGTTTCTGATGCTTGCCACACCTTCTTTCCCCAGGTGTGGCTATTATGGTCATTTAACCTTCTCTATTTATTGTTGTTTCTCCCACTATGCTATGAGGTTTATAGCTTCTGTAGTGGATAGCTGGTGTGTGGATCTCGGCTGAGTTCCTGGTGCTGCCATGAAGTTAAGTGTTTTCTTTCCCTTTTCTATTTTGTTTGGGGGTATTTTGTGTGTTGCATTTCCCTGTCATTTGTATTAAGGCCTGAGGGAGACTCCTGTTCGTCCTTCCATTTGGAGGAACAGGTTGTCTCAGCTTTGGGTCCTATAGGTTGAGTTAGGACACTAGGTATTCCTGTGTATGAACTCACCTACCTCTGGGGTCTGTTCATACTGGTAGTTAGTCAGGACTTTGATTAGGGTATTACTAGTTTCCAGGCCTTATTCACTCACCCATTTCCCTCCTATGTTCGGTGTGGTGTTTCCCTCCCACACCCGAACGTGACAATCTATTTTTATTGGCATGGAATAGTATAGTAGACTATGTTGTTGGGAGATCCTTTAAACATGATGTGAACAGAGCCTTAGGGCAAATTTAGCCATAGAGTTATAGAATGTCTGTATTTACCTGGCACAATTTTTTTTTAGGTCAGTGAGACAGTTTTCTGGTATTATTTGCATCAGGAGCAGACATTATGTATATGAGCTGAAAATAACTGTGTGACACGCTTACCTTTTGTAACTATTCAAAAGTGGGCATAGCTAAGGGGAGTCATAATTTGAATTGTTTATTATTGCTTTGTGACAATTTTTAGGCACAAATTTATGGTCTAAAATAAGCCAACCATGAGTCGACATAGACAAGGGTCTTCAAGATGCACACAGCTTGAGCCAATGATAAATTTGTCTCATTTTATGACTAAAGGAAGGTAATGTCCAGTGCCGAGCATCAAAGTTAAATAAAAACTTTGTTTACTGGATATACATTGACAACCAGTAGTTCATTGCCACATTAAAAAGGGGCACGGAAGCTGGTTGCCATGTTTCAAGTCTGCATCACGTCAGTGAGCTTCCATGCTCATTCTTAATGTGGAACGAACCACTGGTTTTTAATGTATATTCAATAAACAAATATTTTATTTTACCTTTATGCTCAGTGCTGGGCATTACCTTCCTTAGGATGCTGCAGTATACTCGGCATCAGGCCTGGCATTTCCATGCACTCACCGTAACTATGGAAGTATGCGACAAATTTCTTTACTTCATGAGCTGATACATTGTTACATTGTTTACTACGCTTGTCTAACTCTGGGGTGAATGACCTTTTTTTGTCAGAGGCCGCATTGTCAAATTTATCTATTTCAAGATGCAGCATGAAAATTGTCGATCTGCACTAATTTAGGCCTCTTTCACACTTGCATTGTCCGAATCCGTCGTGTACTCCATTTGCCGGAATTGCACGCCGGATCCGGAAAAACGCAAGTGAACTGAAAGCATTTGAAGACGGATCCGTCTTCAAAATGCGTTCAGTGTTACTATGGCAGCCAGGACGCTATTAAAGTCCTGGTTGCCATAGTAGTAGTGGGGAGCAGTATACTTACCGTCCGTGCGGCGCTCCAGAATGATGTCAGAGCGCCCCATGCGCATGGATGACGTTTCCATGCGATCACGTGATCCATGCGCGTGGGGCGCCCTGACATCACTCTGGAGCGCCCCGGAAGCCGCACGGACGGTAAGTATACTGCTCCCCCGCTCCCCACTACACTTTACCATGGCTGCCAGGACTTTAGCGTCCCGGCAGCCATGGTAACCATTCAGAAAAAGCTAAACGTCAGATCCGGAAATGCGCCGAAACGACGTTTAGCTGAAGGCCGGATCCGGATTAATGCCTTTCAATGGGCATTTATTCCGGATCCGGCCTTGCGGCAAGTGTTCAGGATTTTTGGCCGGGGCAAAAAGCGCAGCATGCTGCGGTATTTTCTCCGGCCAAAAAACGTTCCGGTCCTGAACTGAAGACATTCTGATGCATCCTGAATGGATTTCTCTCCATTCAGAATGCATGGGGATAATCCTGATCAGGATTCTTCCGGCATAGAGCCCCGACGACGGAACTCTATGCCGGAAGAAAAGAACGCAAGTGTGAAAGAGCCCTTACATCGGCCTATTAAACAGGCAGATGCAAAGTGAATGGGGAGAAATGATCGCTACCACAGTCATTCCATTACACAGGGAGATGAGCTGACAATAATTGTACATCTTCCATTCTAATAAACAAGTGATTGCTGATTTATCAGCTGTATGACAATATAGGCCAGTTGCCAGGAATGAGCGTTACTATGAACAGTTGTTCCAAGTAATTGGCAGAAAATTGTGTAGTATAATAGGGACTAGTGTTGAGCTCGAATATTCGAATAGCGAATATTAATCGCGAATATCGCAACTTCATAAATTCGCGAATATTACGAATATAGTGCTATATATTCATTATATCGAATATTCGTGATTTTTTTACATCTGAAAACATGATTCCTCCCTGCTTCTTTCTTGTGGGTAAATAAGTCATTGGCCCACAAGCAACTTAAGCAGGGAGTTTTTATATGGAAAATAAAATGACCAATATTCTAAAAAACGAATATATAGCAATATAGTGAATATATTCGTTATTTAGAATTTTCACATTAATTTTTCCTATCTGTACAGTTGTTCGCATACTCCTCCTTGTATATTCTAACCCACAGGCATTCCCATCGTGACGGGGACGCTTGTCGGGGAGCAGTATGCCAAGGTGGAATAACAGTGCACATTGGAAAAAAAAAAAGACGAATATTCTAAATAACGAATATATTCGCTATATTGCTATTACTTCATCTTTTAGAATATAACGAATATTCTAAAAAACAAAGTTATAGCAATATAGCGAATATTCGTAAAATACACATATAGACTGCAATTTAGCTAATATAGTGCTATAGTATTTTTTTTTTTTATATAGTGTACATTTTTTCCAAAACTGAAGTTCAGAAGAGGCAAAAAAAATTGACAAAAAAAAAAAGATTATATCACTATATTAGCTAAATTACAGTCTATGTGTATTTTACGAATATTCTCTATATTGCTATAACTTTGTTTTTTAGAATATTACGAATATTCTAAAAAACGAAGTTATAGCAATATAGAGAATATTTGTTAAGTACACATATTAGCCTAGCCATAGGAAAGTTGCCTTATACAGTTAAATGAAAATTCGCAATACGCTAATAATTTAATCGCATATTATTCGCCATAAATAGAATAATGACGAATATTCGATTTCGACGAATATAAGACGAATATTCGCAAAATATCGCAAAATCTAATATGGCATCTCCAGCTCATCACTTGTCACGGATGGTGTTGCAGAAAGCTGGAACTTATAAATAACATCCGACTGGCTTGATCCCAAACTAAGGAGTATATGGGTAAGCCCTATAAAACCCCTAGAGCTCTCCGTGACTGCTATGCCCATGCAAAGGTCTTTATGGTAGACTATTGCATGTCCACGTACCTAATACTATGTGACCCCTGAAAACCCTATAATAGTGAGGGGACACGACCACCGGCTCCCTGCACTTAATACGGACGGAGTCAGGGTCACCTAGAATCAAGCCAGCAATGAAACACAAATAAAGGAAACAGACTTATCTGAGGAATCAGCAGAAGCAGGCTCCAGCAGTGAACAACTCATCCAGGAAGAAGTATAAACCGCAAAGTGAGGCAGTATGGGAGGGAATATAAAGAGAGAAAATTAGTATAAATAGGTGACAGTGTCACAACCAGACATCTGAGAAGCTCTGACAGATGCCTTTCAGAACCTCCTCCTTGAGCTTTGTTTGTGTTGGTTTTCAGTTCCTCATCTCGTTAGCCTCTCTCAGCTGTCTTGTAGTTGGACTGATTGCATCCCTTTAAATTCCTCCCCATAATGCATTAGTGTGCGGCTTATACAACTTCCTGGAGTGTGTGTGCATGCTGATCCTATTTTCCAGTCTTCTACAAGATAAGTGTTACATTCATTTGCGATTTTATGTTTGCTGGATCCCAGGTGACCCTGACTCCCTCCGTGTCTAGTGTAGGGAGCCGGTGGTCGTGTCCCCTCACTATTATAGGGTGTTCAGGTGTTATACAGTCGAGGTACGAGGATATGCGATCATCTACTATTGGGATCTTCGCATAGGCTGAGCAGTCAGGGAGAGTGCCAGGTCTTATGCAGGGGTCTCCCTTTTGTTCCTTAGTTTTGGATCCAGTGAGTCATATATTCATTTTGTATTGTCTTGTTTCCTGTACACCTTCCGTGACAGACAGCTGGGAGAAGGAAAGGAAATGACAAAGTGAAACCAAAACAAAGTACGTCATGCAAGAGGTAGAGAAGAACGTCTGACAGACCTTCTCACAGACCTGGCGGTGACATCACTAATAGGGACTTAAGTGATGACATTTCCTTCAATCATGCCTCCTATTACCACCTCCTGACCCCCAGTTATTGGTTATATCTGTGTGACTGGTGCCCTGCAATAACAAGTAGGCACTTTCTCTTACTAGCAGGGAATATCCTTATTTGTTATCGTCTGTGAAGGTTTTATTTATCCAGGTCATGGTATATCTGTAAAGAATAAATCAATAATAATAAGGCAACTGGACTTACTGTAGATTTCTTGAAAACGTTTCACTCGTTCTTCCAACGAGCTTTCTCAATTCTGAGTGAATGTACAAGAATTCTCTGGGAATAAATATGTAACTGAATCAACATCTGGTAATTATACCCAGCATGGGGTCAGAAGTCATTATACCCAGCATGGGGTCAAAGGTGTTGATTCAATTATTCTAATTGGATTCAGTAGGTGATAATGACCTCTCAGAAAAAGGTGTCAAGACAGCAGACTATAGAAACCACCTACGTTTCAATCTCAGATGCCGAAAACAGGGGCTGGTACCATGCAGCATCCGTTTGGACTCCACGGTGAAGGGTCACAGAGCTGAGATGACTCTACAAAAAGCCCAGAAGCAACTACTAAATGAACGGGTACGACAGACCCATTTCGCAGTTGAAGCCTTGAAACAAACTATCAGTCAGCTGGAAGAGGACCTGACTTTGCAGCTACCCACTGAAACGTGGAGGAAAGTAGCAGATTTCACAGTACATGCACAGCTAGCTCAGCACACTATGAGCAAGGAGAGGCAGAAGAACAAGTTCTGCATTTTGTTATCCCGAACTGCAAACAGCCATACCAGTGAGGAACTGACATGGAGGCGAAAGGAGGAAACAAGGACAGTGCAAAACAAAGAGAAATGGATGCAGAATCTTTCAGACCGGGTTCTCACCCAGCCTGAGATGGATGTCCTTGCTAAAGGGTTGAATTTTGCAATCAAACCAAGTCCCTTTGCGAGGCTTACATAATAGAAACCACCCAAAAATGACCCCATCTAAGAAACTACACCCCTCAAGGTATTCAAAACTGATTTTACATACGTTGTTAACCCTTTAGGTGTTGCACAAGAGTTATTGGCAAATGGGGATAAAATTTGAGAATTTCATTTTTTTGTCTAATTCATTTTAACCCATGTTTTCCACTAACAAAGCAAGGGTTAACAGCCAAACAAGACTATCTTTATTACCCTGACTCTGCCGTTTACAGAAACACCCAATATGTGGCCGTACACTACTGTACGGCCACACAGCGGGGCGTAGAGTGAAAGGTGCGCTGTTTGGTTTTTGGAGGGATGATTTTTATGGACCGGTTTATTTACACCGTGTCCTGTTTCAACCCCCCTGATGCACCCCTGGAGTGGAAACTCCCTAAAAGTTACCCCATTTTGGAAACTACGGGATAAGGTGGCATTTTTTTGGGGAGTATTTTTAGGGTAAATATGATTTTTGGTTGCTCTATATTACATTTTTGTGAGGCAAGGTTACCAAAAATTGAAATTCTGATATTTCATCTCCATTTGCCATTAACTGTTGAGGAACACCTAAAGGGTTAATAAAGTTTGTATAATCAGTTTTGAATACCTTGAGGGGTGTAGTTTCTTAGATGGGGTCACTTTTAGGGAGTTTTTATTCTAGGGGGGCTTCAAAAGGGATATGGTGTCAATAAAAAAGGCCATCAAAATCGGCCTTCCAGAAACCATGTCGGTCCTTTCCTTTTGCGGCCTCCCTTTTACTGATACAGCAGTTTACGACCACAAATGTGGCGTTTCTGTAAACTGCAGTATCAGGGTAATAAATTTTAACTTTTGTTTGGCCGTTAACCCTTGTTTTGTTACTGGAAAAAATGGATTGAAATGGAAAAGTGCCAAAAATAGCGGTTCTGGCACTTTTTTTTTTTTTTTTTAACCGTGTTAATCTGGGTAGTTAGGTCATGGGATATTTTTATAGAGGAGATTCTTACGGACGCGGCAATACCTAATAAGTCTACTTTTTTTTACAATTATTTAGGTTTTTGACTATATTATCTTTTTTGATATATTATCTATTATTTTTTTGCACTTATTTTCTTTATTTTTTTGACTGTATTAATCTGGGGGGTTGGGTCATGGGATATTTTTATAGAGGAGATTCTTACGGTCGCGGCAATACCAAACCTTTTTCTTACAATTATTTAGGTTTTAGACTATATTATCCTTTTTGATACCCCAAATTTTTTTTTTGTATCTCTAAAGTCTAAGAGTCATTTTCTATTTTTTATTTTATCCGATTATCTTATGTGGGGGTTCATTTTTTGCGGGATGAGACGACGGTTTTATTGGCACTATTTTGGGGGCTATATGACTTTTTGATCGCTTGCTATTAAACTTTTTATTATGTAAGGTGACCAAAAAAAAAACTTTTTTTGCACTTTTTTTTTTTCTGGACCGTGTTAATCTGGGGGGTTAGGTCATGGGGCATTTTTATAGAGGAGATTATTACCGACGTGGCAATACCTAATATGTCTACTTTTAATAAATTATTTTAGTTTTTTTGGGTGTCTCAAGTCTGAGAACCAGGGTTTTTTTATCCGATGTCAGTGCTAAATTGGGATATAAATTTAGTACTCCATGGAAGTGTGATACTCCCTGAAGCAACCTTTAATGCAGAGGCCCGGATGATCGGGGCACGTGTCGCACTGAGTAGTCGTGTCCTTCCGTATCCCCCTCCTGCGACACACTCTGCACTTTTTTTGGGTCCGTCCCTTCTTTCAAGTATGGGGGACCACACCTGGAAAGTGTTGGCCAGGGACGATCCGGGCGCCTACAGTTCCCGAGGTACTCCAGCCTGCTCTTTCCCGGTCCGAAAAGATCAGGGCCTTGAGGACTGCCTCATAGAACTGGAGGAATGTCCCTGTGCTGCCAGCGCTTCGGGATAGTACAAAAGAGTTGTACAAGGCAACCTGTACCAAGTAGACCGCAACTTTTTTGTACCATGCCCGGGTTTTGCGCATGGCGTTATATGGCTTGAGGACTTGATCCGAGAGATCAACTCCTCCCATATACCGATTGTAGTCGACGATACAATCGGGGTTGAGGACTGTTGCCGCGGTACCTCGCACAGGTACAGGGGTGATGCCGTTACCATGAATTGTGGACAGCATAAGGACATCCCTCTTGTCCTTATACCTGACCAGCAACAGGTTTCCAGTGGTAAGGGCACGGGTCTCACCCCTGGGGATAGGTACCTGGAGGGGGTGGGCAGGGAGGCCACGTTGATTTTTCCACACGGTCCCACAAGCGGACGTGGATCTGGCGGCAAGGGACTGGAACAAGGGGATACTGGTATAAAAGTTATCCATGTACAGGTGGTAACCCTTATCCTGCAGTGGGTGCATAAGGTCCCACACAAGTTTCCCGGTAACACCCAGAGTGGGGGGACATTCTGGGGGTTGAATCCGGGAATCTCGCCCTTCGTATACACAAAATTTGTAAGTGTACCCTGAGGTACTCTCACAAATTTTGTATAGCTTCACGCCATACCTCGCCCGCTTGGAAGGCACATACTGGCAGAAAATGAGTCTCCCCTTGAACGCAATGAGAGACTCATCAACCACGACCTCCCTTCCAGGTACATAGGCCTCCATGAATTTGGCCCCAAAGTGATCGACGGTCATGGGCAGGATCACCTCAGGGGGGACATGCTGCATTATCGGAATAATGCAGACATTTACGGATGGCCTCAAACCGGGAGCGTGTCATGGCCGTACTGTAAAGTGGGGTCTGGTATAGGACGTCCCCACTCCAGTACAGCCTGGCACTGGGTTTCTTGACCAGGCCCATATGCAGCACGAGGCCCCAAAATGTCCTCATTTCGGCTGCATTGACCGGCGTCCTGCCACCGGGCCTGGTCAAAAAGGAGCCCGGGGGTTGAGCGACGAACTGTTGGGTGTACAGATTCGTCTGCTCCACCATCAGATTTACCAGTGGGTCACTGAAAAAATGACAAAAAAAGTCATATTCAGTGTAGCCCACTGTGGAAATCGGGATTCCTGATTGGCCTACAAAATCAGGAATCACGGGCTCGTATCGCTCTGGGCTACACCAGACTAGTTCACCGGCAGGGTGCTCCGGTGGATTCAACTGGTGGGCCGAGATACCAGTACGAGCCCCAGAGCTGCTCTTACTAGTGTGGGCCACAGGGTCCCTAACATGGCGGTCCCCTTGCTCCGCCTGGCGCCGTCTCCGCCGCCTTGGGGGATCATCATCATCGCTAGATGATGAGGAGGATGCGGATGGTAACAGGAATGTGGAGTCATCCTCATCCTCACTGGGACTCTCGGAGTCGGAGGCAAGCTGGGCGTATGCCTCCTCGGCCGAGAACGTCCGGCGGGCCATAGGGGAGTGTGTGTCTGCGTGTATATGTGGGTGTGTGTAACTCTTTATTTGGTGTGCATGTGTGTGGGGGCACGGGTGTTCACGAACTCACCCTAAAACTAACAGAAAAAAAAATGTAACTAAAAAAAAAGGGCAAAAAATGTGGGGAAAAAAATTCTAAACCGCTGATCAACCGTCCGAAGTTGATCAGCGGTGGGGTGTGCGATGCGCTAACAGTGGCCGGACGCTAAGTGCCGGCCACAGTCAGCGTACACAAAAAAAAAAAAAAACAGCTGTGCTGTGGACCCCAGACACCCTAACTGGGGTGATGCAATCAAAGTTAAAAAAAAACTACCTTTCCCTTTGCCTAACCCAAACTTTCCCTATGCTGTCCCTATGTACCTGATGGGGTGCTGGGGGCAGAGATTAGGTCCTGGGGGCACAGATCGGTGGCAGACACGTGCAGGCAGCTCCTCTCCCCTCCGGCTCCGGAACACAAAAGGAGGAGGAGAGGAGCGCCTGCCTCTTTTGAATCTGCCGCCGGACCGCCCACAGACCAATCAGAAAGCGATCCTGAGTGGTGATGTCACCATCACCACTCAGGATCGCTGGATGGTGATTGGTGGGGTGAAATCACACCACCATCACCATCCTGTTCCGGGTTATCGGGTCTTCAGAGACCCGAATAACCCGGAAACGCAGAAAACCGCAGGTCTGAATTGACCTGCGGTTTTCTGCGATCGCATACATGGGGGGGTCACCGGACCCTCCGACGCATTTGCCCCAAGTGCCTGCTCAATGATTTGAGCAGGCACGGGGTTCCGATCGATTTTTTCAAATCTGACCAGTGTTATCCAGGCCATTCTGAGATTGTTTTTTCATCACATATTGTACTTCATGACAGTAGTAAAATGGAGTCAAAAATAATAATTTTTATTTATAACAAAATACAAAATTTGCTAAAAATTTGGAAAAAGTAGCAAATTTCCAAGTTTCAATTTCTCTACTTCTATAATACATAGTAATACCTACAAAAATAGTTATTACTTTACATTCCCCATATGTCTACTTTATGTTAGGATCATTTTGGGAATGACATTTTATTTTTGAGGGACGTTACAAGGCTTAGAAGTTTGGAAGTAAATCTTGAAATTTCTCTGAAATTTTCAAAAACCAACTTTTTAAGGACCGGTTCAGGTCTGAAGTCACTTTGTGAGGCTTACATAATAGAAACCACCCAAAAATGACCCCTCAAGGTATTCAAAACTGATTTAATGGAAAATAGAGATACAATTTCAAAATTTCACTTTTTTGGCAGATTTTCCATTTTAATATTTTTTCCCAGTTACAAAGCAAGGGTTTACAGCCAAACAAAACTCAATATTTATGGCCCTGATTCTGTAGTTTACAGAAACACCCCATATATGGTCATAAACTGCTGTACGGGCACACGGCAGGGCACAGAAGGAAAGGAATGCCATACGGTTTTTGGAAGGCAGATTTTGATGGACTGTTTTTTTTTACACCATGTCCCATTTGAAGCCCCTCTGATGCACCCCTAGAGTAGAAACTCCATAAAAGTGACCCCATCTAAGAAACTACACCCCTCAAGGTATTCACAACTGATTTTCCAAACGTCGTTAACCCTTTAGGTGTTCCACAAGAATTAATGGAAATAGAGATATAATTTTTTAATTTCACTTTTTTGGCAGATTTTTTATTTTAATATTTTTTTTCCAGTTACAAAGCAAGAGTTAACAGCCAAACAAAACTCAATATTTATGACCCTGATTCTGTAGTTTACAGAAACACCCTATATGTGGTCGTAAACTGCTGTATGGGCACACAGCAGGGCGCAGAAGGAAAGGAATACCATACGTTTTTTGGAAGGCAGATTTTGCTAGACTGTTTTTTTTTTTACACCATGTCCCATTTGAAGCCCCCCTGAGGTACCCCTAGAATATAAACTCCAAAAAAGTGACCCCATTTTAGAAACTACAGGATAGGGTGGAAGTTTTGTTGGTACTAGTTTAGGGTACATATGATTTTTGGTTGCTCTATATTACACTTTTTGTGAGGCAAGGTAACAATAAATAGCTGTTTTGGCACCGTTTTTTTTTGTTATTTACAACATTCATCTAACAGGTTAGATCATGTGGTATTTTTATAGAGCAGGTTGTCACGGACGCGGCGATACCTAATATGTATACAATTTTTTTATTTATGTAAGTTTATTTATGTAAGTTTTACACAATGATTTCATTTTTGAAACAAAAAAAAACGTTTTAGTGTCTCCATAGTCTGGGAGCCATAGTTTTTTAAGTTTTTGGGCAATTATCTTAGGTAGGGTCTCATTTTTTGCGGGATGAGATGACTGTTTGTTTGGCACTATTTTGGGGTGCATATGACTTTTTGATCGCTTGCTATTACACTTTTTGTGATGTAAGGTGACAAAAAATTGTTTATTTAGCACAGTTTTTATTTTTTATTTTTTACGGTGTTCATCTGAGGGGTTAGGTCATGTGATATTTTTTGGGAGCGGTCGATACGGACGCGGCGATACCTAATATGTATACAGTTTTTTTATATTAAGTTTTACAAAATATCATTTTTGAAACCCCCAAAAAAATCATGTTTTAGGGTCTCCATATTCTGAGAGCCAAAGTTTTTTCAGTTTTTGGGCGATTATCTTAGGTAGGGTCTTATTTTTTGCGGGATGAGATGATGGTTGGATTTGCACTATTTTTGGGGGCATATGACTTTTTGATCGCTTGCTATTAGAGTTGAGCGGACACCTGGATGTTCGGGTTCGAGAAGTTCGGCCGAACTTCCCGGAAATGTTCGGGTTCGGGATCCGAACCCGATCCGAACTTCGTCCCGAACCCCATTGAAGTCAATGGGAACCCGAACTTTTCGGCACTAAAAAGGCTGTAAAACAGCCCAGGAAAGGGCTAGAGGGCTGCAAAAGGCAGCAACATGTAGGTAAATCCCCTGCACACAAATGTGGATAGGGAAATGAATAAAAATAAAAATAAAATAAATAAAAATTAACCAATATCAATTGGAGAGAGGTCCCATAGCAGAGAATCTGGCTTCACGTCAGCAGAGAATCAGTCTGCATGTCATAGCAGAGAATCAGGCTTCACGTCAGCCACCACTGCAACAGTCCATTGTCATATATTTAGGCCCAGCACCCAGGCAGAGGAGAGAGGTCCCGTAACAGAGAATCTGTCTTCATGTCAGCAGAGAATCAGTCTGCATGTCATAGCAGAGAATCAGGCTTCACGTCAGCCACCACTGCAACAGTCCATTGTCATATATTTAGGCCCAGCACCCAGGCAGAGGAGAGAGGTCCCGTAACAGAGAATCTGTCTTCATGTCAGCAGAGAATCAGTCTGCATGTCATAGCAGAGAATCAGGCTTCATGTCAGCCACCACTGCAACAGTCCATTGGCATATATTTAGGCCCAGCACCCAGGCAGAGGAGAGAGGTCCCGTAACAGAGAATCTGTCTTCATGTCAGCAGAGAATCAGTCTGCATGTCATAGCAGAGAATCAGGCTTCACGTCAGCCACCACTGCAACAGTCCATTGTCATATATTTAGACCCAGCACCCAGGCAGAGGAGAGACGTCCCGTAACAGAGAATCTGGCTTCATGTCAGCAGAGAATCAGTCTGCATGTCATAGCAGAGAATCAGGCTTCAGGTCAGCCACCACTGCAACAGTCCATTGTCATATATTTAGGCCCAGCACCCAGGCAGAGGAGAGAGGTCCCGTAACAGAGAATCTGGCTTCATGTCAGCAGAGAATCAGTCTGCATGTCATAGCAGAGAATCAGGCTTCACGTCACCCAACATTGGAACAGTCCATTGGCATATATTTAGGCCCCGGCACCCAGACAGAGGAGAGGTTCATTCAACTTTGGGTAGCCTCGCAATATAATGGGAAAATGAAAATAAAAATAGGATTGAATGAGGAAGTGCCCTGGAGTACAATAATATATGGTTAAGGGGAGGTAGTTAATGTCTAATCTGCACAAGGGATGGACAGGTCCTGTGGGATCCATGCCTGGTTCATTTTTATGAACGTCAGCTTGTCCACATTGGCTGTAGACAGGCGGCTGCGTTTGTCTGTAATGGCGCCCCCTGCCGTGCTGAATACACGTTCAGACAAAACGCTGGCCGCCGGGCAGGCCAGCACCTCCAAGGCATAAAAGGCTAGCTCTGGCCACGTGGACAATTTAGAGACCCAGAAGTTGAATGGGGCCGAACCATCAGTCAGTACGTGGAGGGGTGTGCACACGTACTGTTCCACCATGTTAGTGAAATGTTGCCTCCTGCTAACACGTTGCGTATCAGGTGGTGGTGCAGTTAGCTGTGGCGTGTTGACAAAACTTTTCCACATCTCTGCCATGCTAACCCTGCCCTCAGAGGAGCTGGCCGTGACACAGCTGCCTTGGCGACCTCTTGCTCCTCCTCTGCCTTGGCCTTGGGCTTCCACTTGTTTCCCTGTCACATTTGGGAATGCTCTCAGTAGCGCGTCTACCAACGTGCGCTTGTACTCGCGCATCTTCCTATCACGCTCCAGTGCAGGAAGTAAGGTGGGCACATTGTCTTTGTACCGTGGATCCAGCAGGGTGGCAACCCAGTAGTCCGCACACGTTAAAATGTGGGCAACTCTGCTGTCGTTGCGCAGGCACTGCAGCATGTAGTCGCTCATGTGTGCCAGGCTGCCCAGGGGTAAGGACAAGCTGTCCTCTGTGGGAGGCGTATCGTCATCGTCCTGCCATTCCCCCCAGCCACGCACCAATGATGGGCCCGAGCTGTGTTGGGTGCCACCCCGCTGTGACCATGCTTCATCCTTATCCTCCTCCACCTCGTCCTCGTCCTCGTCCTCCTCGTCCTCCAGTAGTGGTCCCTGGCTGGCCACATTTGTACCTGGCCTCTGCTGTTGCAAAAAACCTCCCTCTGAGTCACTTCGAAGAGACTGGCCTGAAAGTGCTAAAAATGACCCCTCTTCCTCCTCCTCCTCCTGGGCCACCTCCATTTCCATCATCGCCCTAAGTGTTTTCTCAAGGAGACATAGAAGTGGTATAGTAACGCTGATAACGGCGCCATCGCCACTGGCTATGTTGGTGGAGTACTCGAAACAGCGCAACAGGGCACACAGGTCTCGCATGGAGGCCCAGTCATTGGTGGTGAAGTGGTGCTGTTCCGCAGTGCGACTGACCCGTGCATGCTGCAGCTGAAACTCCACTATGGCCTGCTGCTGCTCGCACAGTCTGTCCAGCATGTGCAAGGTGGCGTTCCACCTGGTGGGCACATCGCATATGAGGCGGTGAGTGGGAAGGCCGAAGTTACGCTGTAGCGCAGACAGGCGAGCAGCGGCAGGATGTGAACGCCGGAAGCGCGAACAGACGGCCCGCATTTTATGCAGCAGCTCTGACATGTCGGGGTAGTTGTGAATGAACTTCTGCACCACCAAATTCAGCACATGCGCCAGGCAAGGGATGTGCGTCAAACCGGCTAGTCCCAGAGCTGCAATGAGATTTCGCCCATTATCGCACACCACCAGGCCGGGCTTGAGGCTCACCGGCAGCAACCACTCGTCGGTCTGTTGTTCTATACCACGCCACAACTCCTGTGCGGTGTGGGGCCTGTCCCCCAAACATATGAGTTTCAGAATGGCCTGCTGACGTTTACCCCGGGCTGTGCTGAAGTTGGTGGTGAAGGTGTGTGGCTGACTGGATGAGCAGGTGGAAGAAGAGGAGGAGGAAGCTGAGTAGGAGGAGGTGGCAACAGGAGGCAAAGAATGTTGCCCTGCGATCCTTGGCGGAGGAAGGACGTGTGCCAAACAGCTCTCCGCTTGGGGCCCAGCTGCCACTACATTTACCCAGTGTGCAGTTAGGGAGATATAGCGTCCCTGGTCGTGCTTACTGGTCCACGTATCTGTGGTTAGGTGGACCTTGCTACAGATGGCGTTGCGCAGTGCACACTTGATTTTATCGGATACTTGGTTGTGCAGGGAAGGCACGGCTCTCTTGGAGAAGTAGTGCCGGCTGGGAACAACATACTGTGGGACAGCAAGCGACATGAGCTGTTTGAAGCTGTCTGTGTCCCCCAGCCTAAATGACAGCATTTCATAGGCCAGTAGTTTAGAAATGCTGGCATTCAGGGCCAGGGATTGAGGGTGGCTAGGTGGGAATTTACGCTTTCTCTCAAATGTTTGTGAGATGGAGAGCTGAACGCTGCCGTGTGACATGGTTGAGATGCTTGGTGACGGAGGTGGTGGTGTTGGTGGTACATCCCCTGTTTGCTGGGCGGCAGGTGCCAACGTTCCTCCAGAGGCGGAGGAAGAGGCCGAGGCGGCAGCAGCAGAAGAGGCCGAGGCAGCAGCAGAAGAGGTAGCAGGGGGAGCCTGAGTGACTTCCTTGTTTTTAAGGTGTTTACTCCACTGCAGTTCATGCTTTGCATGCAGGTGCCTGGTCATACAGGTTGTGCTAAGGTTCAGAACGTTAATGCCTCGCTTCAGGCTCTGATGGCACAGCGTGCAAACCACTCGGGTCTTGTCGTCAGCATTGTTTGAAGAAGTGCCATGCCAGGGAACTCCTTGAAGCTGCCTTTGGGGTGCTCGGTCCCAGATGGCGGCGGTCAGTAGCAGGCGGAGTCTCTTGGCGGCGGGTGTTCTACTTTTGCCCACTGCTCCCTCTTTTGCTACGCTGTTGGCTCGGTCTCACCACTGCCTCTTCCTCCGAACTGTGAAAGTCAGTGGCACGACCTTCATTCCATGTGGGGTCTAGGACCTCATCGTCCCCTGCATCGTCTTCCACCCAGTCTTCCTCCCTGACCTCCTGTTCAGTCTGCACACTGCAGAAAGACGCAGCAGTTGGCACCTGTGTTTCGTCGTCATCATCAGAGACGTGCTGAGGTGGTATTCCCATGTCCTCATCATCAGGAAAAATAAGTGGTTGTGCGTCAGTGCATTCTATGGCTTCCACCGCTGGGGAAGGGCTAGGTGGATGCCCTTGGGAAACCCTGCCAGCGGAGTCTTCAAACAGCATAAGAGACTGCTGCGTAACTTGAGGCTCAGACAGTTTCCCTGGTATGCATGGGGGTGATGTGACAGACTGATGGGCTTGGTTTTCAGGCGCCATCTGTGCGCTTTCTGCAGAAGACTGGGTGGGAGATAATTTGAAAGTGCTGGATCCACTGTCGGCCACCCAATTGACTAATGCCTGTACCTGCTCAGGCCTTACCATCCTTAGAACGGCATTGGGCCCCACCATATATCGCTGTAAATTCTGGCGGCTACTGGGACCTCAGGTAGTTGGTACACTAGGACGTGTGGATGTGGCAGAACGGCCACGTCCTCTCCCAGCACCAGAGGGTCCACTAACACCACCACGACCATGTCCACGTCCGCGTCCCTTACTAGATGTTTTCCTCATTGTTATCGTTCACCACAACAACAAAAATATTATTTGGCCCAATGTATTGAATTCAAATTCAGGCCTTTTTTTACAGACACCTATCTGGCTATCTATTTAGGTACCGTATTACACTAATACAGGCACAGCAGTAACCACAGATTTAGCTGAATATAAATTTGAGGCCTAGTATTTAGGCGCTGGGTGACAGGTATACGTTTACGGACAGAATTCGACTTGGAAATGCACAGTAGCGTGTGTGTGTGAAGTTATTCAGAATGACCCTATGTGCACCTTGAATCTTATATACCCTTTTAGGGATAGATTTAAAATAGCTCTGATACAGCAGAAACCACTAAATTAGGAAATTGCTAAATTGGGAATTGTATTTCAACCCAGAACAAGAACTGTGCTTTGACGGACACTAAATAACTTGCCCAGCCACAGAAATAACCACAGATTTAGCTGACTATAAATTTGAGGCCTAGTATTTAGGCGCTGGGTGACAGGTATAGGTTTATTGACAGAATTCGACTTGGAAATGCACAGTAGCGTGTGTGTGTGTGTGAAGTTATTCAGAATGACCCTATGTGCACCTTGAATCTTATATACCCTTTTAGGGATAGATTTAAAATAGCTCTAATACAGCAGAAACCACTAAATTAGGAAATTGCTAAATTGGGAATTGTATTTCAACCCAGAACAAAAAATGTGCTTTGACGGACACTAAATAACTTGACCAGCCACAACAGTACAGCAGTAACGACAGATTTAGCTGGATATAAATTTGAGGCCTAGTATTTAGGCGCTGGGTGACAGGTATAGGTTTACTGACAGAATTAGACTGGGATATGGCCAAAAAATAACCACACTATTGATGGTTAAATGCACTTGGTGTGACAGCTTGACCAACCACACTATTGAGGGTTAAATGCACTTGGTGACAGGCTCAGCTTGCCCCTGATGTAGTATATGGCCAAAAAATAACCAGACTATTTCTGGTTAAATGCACTTGGTGTGACAGCTTGACCCTGATGTAGGATTTAGCAAAAAAACAACCACACCATTGAGGGTTAAATGCACTTGGTGACAGGCTCAGCTTGCCCCTGATGTAGTATATGGCCAAAAAATAAACAGACTATTGCTGGTTAAATGCACTTGGTGTGACAGCTTCACCCTGATGTAGGATTTAGCCAAAAAACAACCACACCATTGAGGGTTAAATGCACTGTGTGACAGGCTCAGCTTGCCCCTGATGTAGTATATGGCCAAAAAATAAACAGACTATTGCTGGTTAAATGCACTTGGTGTGACAGCTTCACCCTGATGTAGGATTTAGCCAAAAAACAACCACACCATTGAGGGTTAAATGCACTTGGTGGCAGCTTGTGCTGGCACACCACAAGACACAAAATGGCCGCCGATCACCCGAGAAAAAAGTGACTGAAAAACGCTCTGGGCAGCCTAAAAACAGTGAGCAATTCAATAGCAGCAGTTCAATCATCCACAGCTGCAGATCGATCTCTGAATGAAGTCCTTTGGAGGAGTTAATCACTGCCTAATCTCGCTAATCTAGTTTTTTTTTTGGGGGGCGATTATCTCAAGTAGGGGCTCATTTTTTGCGGGATGAGGTGACGGTTAGATTGGTACTATTTTGGTGGGTGTACGCCTTTTTGATCGCTTGCTGTTGTACTTTTTGTGATGTAAGGTGACAAAAAATTGTTTATTTAGCACAGTTTTTATTTTTTACGGTGTTCATCTGAGGGGTTAGGTCATGTGATATGTTTATAGAGGCGGTCGGTACGCACGTGGCGATACCTAATATGTCAAAAAAATGCCGCCAAATTTTTACCAATTTTTTACTTTATTTGGGCAAAATGACGTTTTTGTTTATTTTTACTTTGTTTGGGGGCAAACTTTATTTTTCAAACTTTTTTTTCACTTTATTTTTTTGTCCCACTTTGGGACTTGAACTTTTGGGGGTCTGATCCTTTACAATGCATTACAATACTTCTGTATTGGAATGCATTGGCTGTATGAGTAATACTGTGTGTATTACTCATACAGCTTCCAGCCTGTGAGATCCAGGGGGCTGGATCTCACAGGCTCGTCACCGGAAGGCAGCGCAGATGCCTCAGGAAGGCATCGCACTGCCTTCCATGCCATCGGATCTCCCCTACAGCCCCAAGGAGACCCGATGGCACCGCCGCCCCCACCCAAAAAAAAGCCGCAAACCGCAGGTCTGAATTGACCTGCGGTTTGTGGCAATCGCCGACATGGTGGGGTCACGGGACCCCCCCCCCCCCCACGCGCATTTAGCCGAGGTGCCTGCTCAATGATTTGAGCAGGTACCGGCTTCCGATCACTGCCTGCCACGCGGCGGTGATCGGAAATACACAGGTGTACAGGTATGCCCTGTGTCCTTAAGTACCAGGTACGCCCTGTGTCCTGAAGAGGTTAAAGGGGTGGACACTGTGGAGATCACTGTTAAAGGGGCGGGTACTGCACACATTACTGTAAGTACACACCAAACACTACACTTAGCCCCAGATCACCCCCCATCACCCCAATTAACCCCTTGATCACCCCTGTCAATCACTAGTGAAAGGGAAAAAAGTGATCAGTGTAAACTGTCACTTGTTTTTCACTAGTATTGACGGTTAGGTTTTAGGATAGTTTAGGCCCCTTTGTTAGGTAGTTAGCGTCGGTTAGCGACCAGCCCACCACACCGCAGTCACTGATTCGCTGATTAGCATATCGCTAATCAGCATTGGTACTTTTATAGTATCTGTAAGTGATCAGAACTGATCAGTCAGATCTATAATAGTATTAGTGTCACCTTAGCTCGCCCTCCACCCAAAACACAGTGTTTGCCCGATCAGGCCTGATCGGTCGCCCACACGTGCACAATCACTTTACAAGCGCTGCAGCGATAAAAAAAAAAATCTGTTTTGATATTATCAATTGCAGCGGCTTCCAGTACTTCGCTAGCCTCCCATTTGTAAGACAGGCTTGCTTTTTTTCTTGGGTAGTCTCAGGGAATACCCCCTAAATTTAGTTGACCAAATGGCAAATAAGGGGTATTCTTCTGACGAGGCCTACAGGCTTCTGAGCCAGTCGGATGAGGAATGGGAACCCTCATCTGACGAATCCAGCGTGTCAGAATACGAACCTCTAGAAAGCAGTGGCAGTCTGACCCAAAGTTCGGACGATGAGGTTGAGGTCCCTGATAGCACCAGGCGTACCCGGCCCAGTGTTGCTAGACCACAGGTTGCGCAGGATCCGCTTCAAGGGCAGCAGAGTGGGCCTGGCGCTGTCGGATTACGTGGTGAGGCATACACCAGCAGCGCAGCCGATCCTGGACCTAGTACCAGCACTGCCGTACAACATGGTGAAGTGGCGAGCACCAGAAGGGCAGTCGAAGCTGGTACGGTGGCACGTGCAGTAGTTCCCCTGTCGCAGCCACCGCACAGACAGGCCCGTAGAGCCCCTAGAGTCCCTGAGGTGCTGGCAAACCCTGATTGGCAGCCCCCAACTTCAGCCGCACCAGTAGTTCCCCCTTTCACCACCCAGTCTGGAGTTCGGGTTGAGACAGCTCAGATCTGATCGGCACTGGGGTTTTTTGAGCTGTTCTTGACTGCGGAGCTCTTGGACTTAGTCGTGGCAGAAACAAATCGGTATGCCACTCAATTTATAGCCGCCAACCCGGTAAGCTTTTATGCCCAGTCTTTCCGGTAGAAACCCAAAATTAAAACTTTTCTGGGCCTTCTCCTCAACATGGGCCTAACAAAAAAGCATGAATTGCGGTCATATTGGTCCACGAACCCAATTCATCACATGCCCATGTTCTCTGCTGCCATGTCCAGGACACGATTTGAGACCATCCTGCGTTTCCTGCACTTTAGTGATAACAGCACCTCTCGTCCCAGAGGCCACCCAGCTTTTGACCGTCTCCACAAAATTTGGCCCCTCATAGACCACTTTAACAACAAATTTGCAGATTTGTATACCCCTGAGCAAAACATCTGCATAGACGAGTCCCTTATACATTTTACCGGGCGCCTTGGATTCAAACAATACATCCCAAGCAAGCGCGCCCGGTATGGGGTCAAATTGTATAAGCTCTGTAAAAGGGCCACAGGCTATACGCACAAATTTCGTGTCTATGAGGGAAAATATCAGACCTGGAGCTGGTCGGTTGCCTTGACTACCTGAGGAGCAGTGGGAAGACAGTCTGGGACTTGGTGTCACCCTTATTTGGCAAGGGGTACCATCTTGATGTGGACAATTTTTACACAAGTGTGCCCCTCTTCAAGCATTTGTTTTTAGAACAGATTGGCTGCTGTGGCACCGCGCGACCTAGTCGCCGGGGCTTCCCCCAACGGCTCGTTACCACCCGTCTTGCAAGGGGGGAGAGGGCTGCCTTGTGTAACGAAGAACTGCTCGCAGTGAAATGGAGAGACAAGTGTGACGTTTACATGCTCTCCTCAATTCACGCAGACACTACAATACAAATTGAACGAGCAACCAGTGTCATTGAAAAGCCCCTCTCAGTCCACGACTATAATTTGCTCATGGGAGGGGTGGACTTCAATGACCAGATGTTGGCTCCTTATTTACTCCCGCAGGACCAGACGCTGGTATAAGAAGGTGTCTGTATACCTAATTCAATTGGCGATGTACAATAGTTTTGTTCTCTACAGTAAGGCTGGGAGAACAGGATCCTTCCTCAAATTTCAGGAAGAGATCATCGAAAACCGCCTGTATCCAGGAGGTTCCGTGGCCCTATGCACCAGTGTAGTGAGCCGTCTACACGAGCGACATTTCCCTACTGTCGTTTCTGGTACCTCAACCCAAGCGCCACCCCGAAAAATATGTCGTGTCTGTAGCTGGACTGAAATAAGGCGTGACACCCGCTATTTCTGTCCTGACTGCCCTGACCACCCTGCCCTATGCTTAGGGGAGTGCTTCCGGAAGTACCACACACAGGTACACTTAGTATAGGGATTGCGTGACACAGGACAGGCACACAGGGCTCTTAGGGCCCTTTCACACAGAGCTGCTGCAAACCTCTCCTTTCACCTGGGACAAAGTGCATAATGTACTTCGCCACATCTCTGGGCGATTTGTGCTTTGCACATTGTCCCATGGGGAAGGAGAGGTTTGCCCTATAAAAAGGTAAAAAATAAAAAATCACACAAAAAAATCACCGATAAGCAAAACACTTAATGCTCTGTTCCAAAAGTTTATAAAAGTTAATGTTCTGTTCAAATGTTATTATAAAGTTCATGTTAATAAATTTATTGCGTTGCGGCCTGGTTTTTTTTTTTACCTTCTAGGTGGACCAACCGATGAACCAGCTGCAGCACTGATGTGCATTCTGACAGAAGCATTGCGCTGCTGTCAGATTACACAAAAGTCGGTGTATGCGGCGCTGCAAGACGAGATTTCTCCTCTGCAGTAAAAAAGATACGTTTGCCGAGGCTTATGAGCTGAGGGGCGGTGTTCATATGCTTTGGCAAACACTTTGTATATAAAAAAAAAAAAACTAAAAAAAAAAACGGCAATGATTTATTCATCCACATCGATTGATGTGAATGGAGAAATCGGGTTTGCCAGGGCATACGAGCTGAGTGGGTATAGATGTTGGCAGACGCCTTTCCCCTCCTTTTATTTTTTTTTTGGACAGAGATTTTTTCATCCACATTGATCGATGCGAATGAAGAAATCTGTGCCGTTCATTTTTTCTCTCAGCCCAGAGGCTGAACGGAAAAAAAAATCTCATTACCCGTATGCTCAATATAAGGAGAATAGCAGAAACTCCTAATGCTGGCCATACATGTAATGATTGCGGAGACCCTCAAATGCCAGGGCAGTACAAACACCCCACAATTGACCCAATTTTGGAAAGAAGACACCCTAAGGTATTCGCTGATGGGCATAGTAGTGAGTTCATAGAAGTTTTTATTTTTTGTCACAAGTTAGCGGAAAATTATGTGGTTTTTTTGTTTTTGTTTTTCTTACAAAGTCTCATATTCCACTAACTTGTGACAAAAAAAAAACTTCCATGAACTCACTATGCCCATCACGAAATACCTTGGGGTGTCTTCTTTCCAGAATGGGGTCACATGTGGGTCAAATGCCCTGGCATTTTAGGGGCCCTAAAGCGTGAGAAGAAGTCTGGAAGCCAAATGTCTAAAAATGCCCTCCTAAAAGGAATTTGTGCCCCTATCGCCGTACTCAGAAGAAGTTGGGCAATGTGTTTTGGTGTGTCTTTTCACATATACCCATGCTGGGTGAGAGAAATATCTCTCTAAAATGACAACCTTGTATAAAAAGTTTTGGAAAAGTTGACATTTAGAGAGATATTTCTCTCACCCAGCATGGGTATATGTAAAAATACACCCCAAAACAGGTTGCCCTACTTCTTCTGAGTACGGCGATACCACATCTGTGACACTTTTTTTTTGCAGCCTAGGTGGGCAAAGGGGCACAAATTCTAAGAGCACCTTTAGGATTTCACAGGGCATTTTTTTACACATTTGGATTTCAAACTACTTCTCACACATTAGGGCCCCTAAAATGCCAAGGCAGTATAACTACCCCACAAGTTACCCCATTTTGGAAAGAAGACACCCCAAGGTATTTCGTGATGGGCATAGTGAGTTTATGGAAGTTTTTTTTTGTCACAAGTTAGTGGAATAGGAGACTTTGTAAGAAAAAAATACATAAAATAAAAAATCATAATTTTCCGCTAACTTGTGACAAATAAAAACTTCCATGAACTCACTATGCCGATCAGCGAATACCTTACGGTGTCTACTTTCCGAAATGGGGTCATTTGTGGGGTGTTTCTACTGTCTGTGCATTGTAGAACCTCAGGAAACATGACAGATGCTCAGAAAGTCAGAGCTGATTCAAAATGCGGAAATTTACATTTTTGTACCATAGTTTGTAAACGCTATAACTTTTGCGCAAACCAAAAAATATATACTTATTGCATTTTTTTATCAAAGACATGTAGAACAATACATTTAATGAAAATTTTATATAGAAATGTAGTTTTTTATTTGAAAAATTTTACAACTGAAAATGAAAAATTTCATTTATTTGCAAAAAAAATCGGTTAATTTTGAATTATAACAAAAAAAGTAAAAATGTCAGCAGCAATGAAATACCACCAAATGAAAGCTCTATTAGTGAGAAGAAAATTAGGTAAAATTCATTTGGGTGGTAAGTTGTATGACCGAGCAATAAACTGTGAAAGTAGTGTAGTGCAGAATTGTAAAAAGTGCTCTGGTCATTAAGGGGATTTAAGCTAGGGGAGCTGAGGTGGTTAAAGACCCACTCTGATTGGATTGTGTACATCTTCCCTGCCCCCGAGACAGTAAAGTCTTTTACCACGCAATGTGATAAGTATTAGACTTTCTGTTTTTCCTGTTTTTATTTTATAACTTTGTTAGCACATGTATGTCTATTTCTTTATTTTTGCAACTAAGTACAGTCCATTTTGTACATTAAACCCTAAAATGTTAACAGTTTCTTTGCTGCACTAATAAACCTAGGCATTCTTTATAAAGTTTAAGTGTGACTGGTGTTACTGAGCGCCTGCTTTCAAGCAGAGCATGTGTTCAAACGGTTGGTGGCAGCAAATGTGTTTTGCTCAAATAGCCGTCTGAGTGTGGGGTGAGTATGAGATTGTCACGATCAGTTTGGGGGAAAAACTCCACACTAAACACAGGAGTGAAGGGGAACAGTAACTGGGCCTGGAAACTATGGAAGGAACAGGTCACCTCCTACACAGCCCTAATCCGAGCTCTAACTACCTATCAATATGAATAGACCTTGAAGATAGGAGTATTCATATGCTGTATACATAGGCCCTTATATCCCTATAAGTCCCTGGAATGAGGTTAGGACCAGAGACAACCCATTCCTCCACAGATGGACAAATGGAAGTCTCTGTCTCAGGCCCAGATACAAACAACGGGGAATATAAAAAACACAAAACAATAAGAAAAGACAAGACTTATCTGAAAGTAGAAAACTAGCAACTCCAAAAGCACCACAGAGTACAACCGACCAGCTAGTTAGAAGGCAGGAAGAAAATCTTTTAATCGCACCTCCAAGAGTGAACAGTGGCTACTTATGGGAAAGGCAAATCGCCAACAAGCAACACCTGAAGCAAGGGGTATGGCATTCACCAAAACACAAACACAATAAGATCCACAGTGAACTTGTCAATTTAACTCACGAGTTGACAGTCTCTCCGGTCTCCTGGTACCTGCCACGGGAACGTCCGTGACAGAGATTGGGCTGTGGTGCATTATTCCTTGAGTCACACTCTGGTCACAATGCTCTAGGGCAGTAGGGTAGGTCGATTTGATTCACTCATTTTAAATACTACTGTGTTATGGCCACAGAAGAATACATCATTCTATTGTTTTGGCACAATTTTATATACACATTTTGTAACATTACTCTTCCTAAATAATTTTAGCTAAATGTTTCAAATTGAGAACCTTAGTGTTTCAATGAGAATGTATCAAAATATCAATACAACGCACAAAGTGATATTGTATATAAGAATGTTTGCGTTATTAAATTTAACTTTATTGCATCACTGGCTGCCAAACAATTAACTACTCTATTCATTAAGACAGACTATTGCATTAATTATTGGCAATCCTCATGGGAAATATTTGATGGATGTAACAGGCGAGTCTCTTCTCACTGTGTGATTCTCTGCTGTCAGGACTGAAGAGCACAAAATGGTTCCTCTGCTTAACAAAATAAGGCATGGTCTACATGGCAGCTTTGAGTACTACACCGCACATCCACAGATTGCAGTGTAGTGCTGCCTATATCACAGCTGATAAAATTGAATGGGGTCACGTGATGACCTGCAAGTTAACCGTGTGACAACAGTAGCATAGAATTCAAGTGGCTGGATATCTTGCAACTGTTGGGTGCAGCAACTTGCTAGTTGCGATGTAACCTGATGGTAGTTGGGGTGCCTGTTATGTTAACTGTCTGTATGGGTGCAAGGCAGGGCATGTAGAGTGCAATGGCAAGCGCATGGTGTAGGAGTCAGAAAACCAGACCAGTTGTTGAAGAATAAATGTCTCTCTTTAAAGTAGTGCAAAATGGGAGTTGCAGTACATCCAGTTATAGCAGACACTGTTCCATTCATAAATAGCTATGCTGGGTATAATGCATAAATAACAATAAATTATATAACATTAAATAACAAACCATTTGTAGATACCCCCTGCTCCGGGCTACTGCAAAGACTATTCAAACATTTGACCCAAGTTAGACATTTTAAGTCTACCAAATACTAACCACATGTATATAAACTTCTGAGCCACTGGAAATGTGATGAAAGCAATAAACGCTGAAGTACAGTAAATCATTGTCTCTAGTAATATTCTGACATTTCACATTCTGATCTACATTCAGGTGTCACCTACACTTTTTTACTATTTTACAATTTTTCTTAGTGGAGATGTGCCCTATAGCAACTGGCATGCCTGCTACTTGTTACATTCATAGGAGTAAGTATGTATGCATCCATGCAAAAACCTTTCAAAGTAAGCTGCCATATATGTATTGCGGGGATTCGCTCTGATAGATTAACACATTAGCAAGTTCACAAAACAAAAAGTCACTTTCAAGCAAAAAGTCACCTTGCAGTAATGGTGTTAGTTCACACCAGGCGGGCTGTTCTGCCACAAAAAGTCCATCAGCAGGCTTTAGTCGGCCTGTTTCCCCTCACACAGGTCTCATCCCTCCACCCCAGCACAAGCATCAGATCCCAACACAGAGATCTCCTCTGCTGATCCCAACTGTCTTTTAAAGACAGCTAGGTGTTGCCAAAAAACCGGACCGGCACCTGAGATCCAGTCCGGTGTTTGACCCCACCTGGCCGCCAATCAGTCCAGCAGCACACACTGGGAGGAAAATACCTGTTTTCCAAGACAATACCCTTTACTGTGTCACATACTCCCCCCACCCCTTTGTTCAACTCTGAGAAGGTGAACACATGCCAAACAGTGCACCCGGAACAGGGCATCCGCATTTCCCTGCAACCGTGCAACCGACCTGCCCTATGTTCTGCTTGTGGCAGAGCCTCGGGTACCCGGTATGGTTTTCGCCGGAGGCTCATGACAATGTCATACCGAATTGTGAAAGTGCGTCCAAGAAGGTCCGAGGAAACATTCATGTTCTGACTAAAAAACTCCCTGGCCTCCTAAGCCAATTTAGAGGAGAGGCTGTGAGCAATTTTTACTGTCAACTGCTTCCCTTGCATCAGACAGAGAGGCCGGATCCTCCTCCCCTAGAAAACCCGGCCGCGGTCTGTCTTCAGTACAGGTTTCCCTATCTTTCCAAGGTTAGAGTAAATTAACCGCCTCCAGACCGCCTAGCGCAGGATCGCGGTCCGGAGGCGGCAGTCTCAGGCACAGTCACGCATATACGCTTCATCTCGCGCATGCGCATCCCGGGCCGGCAAAAGTTCGAGGGGGGTTGCATCATCAGCCTGCCAGCCAATGATCATCGCTGGCAGGCTGATGATTTTTAAAAAAAATGAATCACAGGCCAGTTAACACTTTATAGTTATAAATATAAAGTGTTAAATGGCTGCTGTGCTCCTCTGCTGATTCTTTTCGTCGGTTGGTCTCAGCAGAGGAGCACAGTCCACAGTGAGTACACCAAACACTTCACTTAGCCCCCAGATCACCCCCCATCACCCCAATTAACCCCTTGATCGTCCCTGTCAATCACTAGTGAAAGGGAAAAAAGTGATCAGTGTAAACTGTCACTTTTTTTTTTCACTAGTATTGACTGATAGGTTTTAGGATAGTTTAGGCCCCTTGGTTAGGTAGTTAGCAATCGGTTAGCACCCAGCCCACCGCACCGCAGTCACTGATTCGCTGATTAGCATATCGCTAATCAGCATTTGTACTTTTATAGTATCTGTAAGTGATCAAAACTGATCACAGTCAGATCTATAATAGTATTAGTGTCACCTTAGCTCGCCCTCCACCCAAAACGCAGGGTTTGCCCAATCAGGCCTGATCAGTCGCCCACACGTGCGTTCACCCACGCCCGCCCCGCCGTAGTGACAAAAAATATATATTTTTTTGATCACTGCAGAATCACTTTACAAGCGCAGCGGCGATAAAAAAAATCAGTTTTGATATTTTTTATCAATCGCAGCGGCCTCCGGTACTTCGCTAGCCTCCCATTTGTAAGACAGGCTTGCTTTTTTTCTTGGGTAGTCTCAGAGAATACCCCCTAAATTTAGTAGTCCAAATGTCAAACAAGGGGTATTCTTCTGAAGAGGCCTACAGGATTCTGACCCAGTCGGATGAGGAATGGGAACCCTCATCTGACGAATCTAGCGGGTCAGAATATGAACCTGTAGAAAGCAGTGGCAGTCTGACCCAAAGTTCGGACGAGGAGGTTGAGGTCCCTGATAGCATCAGGCGTACCCGGCCCCGTGTTGCTAGACCACAGGTTGCGCAGGATCCGCTTCAAGGGCAGCAGAGTGGGGCTGGCGCTGTCGGATTACACGGTGAGGCATACACCAGCAGTGCAGCCCACCCTGGACCTAGTACCAGCACTTCCGTACAACATGGTAAAGTGGCGAGCACCAGAAGGGCAGTTGAAGCTGGTACGGTGGCACGTGCAATAGTTACCCCGTCGCAGCCACCGCACAGACAGGCCCATAGACCCCCTAGAGTCCCTGAGGTGCTGGCAAACCCTGATTGGCAGTCCCCAACTTCAGCCGCACCAGTAGTTCCCCCTTTCACCGCCCAGTCTGGAGTTCGGGTTGAGACAGCTCAGATCGGTTCGGCCCTGGGATTTTTTGAGCTGTTCTTGACTGCGGAGCTCTTGGACATAGTCGTGGCGGAAACAAACCGGTATGCCACTCAATTTACATCCGCCAACCCGGGAAGCTTTTATGCCCAGCCTTTCCGGTGGAAACCCGTCCAAGTTTCAGAATTAAAAGAATTTCTGGGCCTTCTCCTCAACATGGGTCTAACCAAAAAGCATGAATTGCGGTCATATTGGTCCACGAACCCAATTCATCACATGCCCATGTTCTCTGCTGCCATGTCCAGGGCACGATTTGAGACCATCCTGCGTTTCCTGCACTTTAGCGATAACACCACCTCTCGTCCCAGAGGCCACCCAGCTTTTGCCCGGCTCTACAAAATTCGGCCCCTCATAGACCACTTCAACAACAAATTTGCAGATTTGTATACCCCTGAGCAAAACATCTGCGTAGACGAGTCCCTTATACATTTTACCGGGCGCCTTGGCTTCAAACAATACATCCCAAGCAAGCGCGCCCGGTATGGGGTCAAATTGTATAAGCTCTGTGAAAGGGCCACAGGCTATACCCACAAATTTCGGATCTATGAGGGTAAAGATCAGACCCTGGAGTCGGTGGGTTGCTCTGACTACCTGGGGAGCAGTGGGAAGACAGTCTGGGACTTGGTGTCATCCTTATTTGGCAAGGGGTATTATCTTTATGTGGACAATTTCTACACAAGTGTGCCCCTCTTCAGGCATTTGTTCTTAGAACAGATTGGCTGCTGTGGCACCGCGCGACCTAGTCGCCGGGGCTTCCCCCAACGGCTCGTTACCACCCGTCTTGCAAGGGGGGAGAGGGCTGCCTTGTGTAATGAAGAACTGCTCATGGTGAAATGGAAAAACAAGCGTGACGTTTACATGCTCTCCTCCATTCACGCAGACACGACAATACAAATTGAACGAGCAACCAGTGTCATTGAAAAGCCCCTCTGTGTCCACGACTATAATTCGCTCATGGGAGGGGTGGACTTCAATGACCAGATGTTGGCTCGCTATTTAGTTTCCCGACACACCAGATGCTGGTATAAGAAGGTGTCTGTATATTTCATTCAATTGGCTGCATATAATAGTTTTGTTCTCTACAGTAAGGCTGGGAGAACAGGATCCTTCCTCAAATTTCAGGAAGAGATCATCGAGAACCTCCTGTATCCAGGAGGTTCCGTGGCCCCATCCACCAGTGTAGTGAGCCGTCTACACGAGCGACATTTCCCCAATGTCGTTGCTGGTACCTCAACCCAACCGTCACCCCGAAAAAGATGTTGTGTCTGTAGCAGGAGTGGAATAAGGCGTGACACCCGCTATTTCTGTCCTGACTGCCCTGACCACCCTGCCCTATGCTTTGGGGAGTGTTTCCGGAAGTACCACACACAGGTACACTTAGCATAGGGATTGCATCTCACAGGACAGGCACACAGGGCTATTAGGGCCCATTCACACAGAGCTGCTGCAAACCTCTCCTTTCACCTGGGACAAAGTGCATAATGTACTTCGCCACATCTCTGGGCGATTTGCGCTTTGCACATTGTCCAATGGGGAAGGAGAGGTTTGTCCTATAAAGGTAAAAAAAAAAAATCACCAGTAATCAAAAAAGTTAACGTTCTGTTCAAAAAGTTAAATAAAGTTTATATGTTCCGTTCAAATGTTATTATAAGGTTAATAAATTTATTGCGTTGCGGCCTGGTTTTTTTCTTTTTTTTTTTACCTTCCAGGTGGACCAACCGATCGACTAGCAGCAGCACTGATGTGCATTCTGACAGAAGCATTCTACACAGTCGGTGTATGCGGCGCTGCAAGACGAGATTTCTCCTCTGCAGTAAAAGATACGTTTGCCGAGGCATATGAGCTGAGGAGGCGGCGGTGTTCATATGCTTTGGCAAACACTTTGTATACTATCTCACACAAACCAGATACTATGTTGTACGTTCACTAAATATATAGAAAATCACTGCCTGAAGAACGTATTGTAGAAGAAAATAATAAAGTGTTTATTAAACTCTAATTAAAAACGGGAAAGACTGTATATCCCTTTCCGTGACTATCAGGCTTCCAGACTCAAGTGTTGTGGTATATGAGTTTGATTGGATCCACCACACAGCTTCAAATCTGGACAAAAACCCAATCCAGTTAGCACATTGGTGCCAATATACAGGGAGTGCAGAATTATTAGGCAAGTTGTATTTTTGAGGATTAATTTTATTATTGAACAACAACCATGTTCTCAATGAACCCAAAAAACTCATTAATATCAAAGCTGAATATTTTTGGAAGTAGTTTTTAGTTTGTTTTTAGTTTTAGCTATTTTAGGGGGATATCTGTGTGTGCAGGTGACTATTACTGTATATAATTATTAGGCAACTTAACAAAAAACAAATATATACCCATTTCAATTATTTATTTTTACCAGTGAAACCAATATAACATCTCAACATTCACAAATATACATTTCTGACATTCAAAAACAAAACAAAAACAAATCAGTGACCAATATAGCCACCTTTCTTTGCAAGGACACTCAAAAGCCTGCCATCCATGGATTCTGTCAGTGTTTTGATCTGTTCACCATCAACATTGCGTGCAGCAGCAACCACAGCCTCCCAGACACTGTTCAGAGAGGTGTACTGTTTTCCCTCCTTGTAAATCTCACATTTGATGATGGACCACAGGTTTTCAATGGGGTTCAGATCAGGTGAACAAGGAGGCCATGTCATTAGATTTTCTTCTTTTATACCCTTTCTTGCCAGCCACGTTGTGGAGTACTTGGACGCGTGTGATGGAGCATTGTCCTGCATGAAAATCATGTTTTTCTTACCTTGCAGACTTCTTCCTGTACCACTGCTTGAAGAAGGTGTCTTCCAGAAACTGGCAGTAGGACTGGGAGTTGAGCTTGACTCCATCCTCAACCCAAAAAGGCCCCACAAGCTCATCTTTGATGATACCAGCCCAAACCAGTACTCCACCTCCACCTTGCTGGCGTCTGAGTCGGACTGGAGCTCTCTGCCCTTTACCAATCCAGCCATCTGGCCCATCAAGACTCACTCTCATTTCATCAGTCCATAAAACCTTAGAAAATTCAGTCTTGAGATATTTCTTGGCCCAGTCTTGACGTTTCAGCTTGTGTGTCTTGTTCAGTGGTGGTCGTCTTTCAGCCTTTCTTACCTTGGCCATGTCTCTGAGTATTGCACACCTTGTGCTTTTGGGCACTCCAGTGATGTTGCAGCTCTGAAATATGGCCAAACTGGTGGCAAGTGGCATCTTGGCAGCTGCACGCTTGACTTTTCTCAGTTCATGGGCAGTTATTTTGCGCCTTGGTTTTTCCACACGCTTCTTGCGACCCTGTTGACTATTTTGAATGAAACGCTTGATTGTTCGATGATCACGCTTCAGAAGCTTTGCAATTTTAAGAGTGCTGCATCCCTCTGCAAGATATCTCACTATTTTTGACTTTTCTGAGCCTATCAAGTCCTTCTTTTGACCCATTTTGCCAAAGGAAAGGAAGTTGCCTAATAATTATGCACACCTGATATAGGGTGTTGATGTCATTAGACCACACCCCTTCTCATTACAGAGATGCACATCACCTAATATGCTTAATTGGTAGTAGACTTTCGAGCCTATACAGCTTGGAGTAAGACAACATGCATAAAGAGGATGATGTGGTCAAAATACTCATTTGCCTAATAATTCTGCACGTAGTTTATACTGGGGAGGGAATCAGGACACGGTTCTTATATTTGAACCAGGCACAGGTGCATAGCTAAAGCGGTCCTACCTAGCCTAAATTGTAGAGCAGTTATGAGTGAGTACTAGGCAATTGCCAGAGCCATCCACACAATTACTGATCTATATGTGAATTTGCACTCAGCTGTCTACAACAGACTACCCATATATGTAGCCACACACTGGGTCCCGGTATCAGACCGCACACACACAGTCAAGTCAGCAGTTGTGCTGCTTAACATCACATCTACACCCTGCCTAGAGAGCCGTGTCCTAATAAAAGATCATCGGCTCAACGCGTTTCACTATGGCACTGTACGCCACAACTCATCAGGAGCGTGAATTTATTTTATATATAATCGCCTGTACAGCAGAAGCAGCCTCACACTTTTGCATGTAAAGGCTCCGGCGCTATGATGGCCGTACCCGGCCACTCAAACGCCGAACTGATATCAGAAATGCCCCGCCTATAGTGGGGGCGTGTACCAGCACTCCGCGAATCAGCCTGGGGCGCGTCATCCGACCAACGCCCCTGATCCCGCCCAGTGCCCACGTCATCATACACGCCTACCATGCAGCGCACCAAGCGCTGAAATGAAGGGGGAATCGAAAATCGCGGCTTCAAAAGCCTGTCATCTAAACGCCTCGTTCCAATGTAGGTATATCGAAGAATACTAGCAGGTGACAGAGCGATATATCATGCATCAATTATGAAACCATAACAAGGAGGAACACAACCCAATATTTTGGTATTTATTTATCCATATGCTGCCCAAGGTCTCACCATCTATCACTAACCACATCTGTATAGTGTGGCTAGCAACATTACCTAACCCAAAAGATACAGTAAAAGGGGAGAGACAGGCAGCGGAGGGCAACCATACCGTACCAAATATAATTATACAGAAACGCAAGCAAATGTGGATACATCCATGATGTGGCTTACATATGGATCAAATGAAGCAAGCATAGGAAATCGCTTCATTTAAGCCTCTAGGCTGTACAGTTTGTAGCTTAAAGATCCACATCGCTTCTTTGCGGAGTAGTGGTGTATCTATATCTCCGCCACGTGTGGATCTAGTAAGCGTAACAATCCCCTGAACTCGCAACACATCTGGATTGCCATCATGTGTCTCACGCACATGGCGGGATAACGTAGTGTCTCGTGAGTTGCGGATATCTGATAGGTGTTCCCCTATTCTCCTCCTTAGTTCGCGCTTGGTCTTACCTACGTATTGTAGGCCACATTTGCAAGTAATTAGGTATATTAGCCCCACTGTGGTGCATCTAATGAAGGACCGGATATTGTATGTCATTCCAGTAGTGAAACTGGTAAACGAGTCTCCTTTCATAATGTACTTGCATATAATGCAAGAACCACAGGGGAAGTTACCTTTTGCTGTATTTTTAAGCCATGTTTCAGGCGTAGGCCGACTATACAGGCTATGGACCAATCGATCACGTAAGTTGGATCCACGTCTATACGTAACCGATGGACAATCAGGTATACATGATCCGATGTCTGGATCCGACTGTAGAATGGACCAATGATTTTTCAGAATTTCACGGACTTTTCAATGGGCTTTATCAAAATTGGCTAGGATACATGGAGTAGAGTCGGTGTTATTCCTGCCTTTAGGGACCAACAATTCACTCCGATTCATACTCATGGCGTGATGATATGCCTTTTTCAATGTATATTCGGGGTATCCTCTACTTTTAAACCTACATTTTAGGTCCGATGCAGCAGCCTTGAATTCCCCAATCTCAGAACAATTCCTCCTGGCCCTGAGATACTGTCCTTTCGGGATACCACTTCTCTACACTTTGTATATAAAAAAAATAATAAAAAATCCTGGCAATGATTTATTCATCCACATCGATTGATGTGAATGGAGAAATCGGGTTTGCCAGGGCATACGAGCTAAGTGGGTATGGATGTTGGGGGGAGCTCCTATGTCCTGGCAGACGCCTTTCCCCTCCTTTTTTTTGGGGGGCAGAGATTTTTTCATACACATTGATCGATGCGAATGAAGAAATCTGTGCCGTTCATTTTTTCTTTCAGCCCAGAGGCTGAACGGGAAAAAAAAATCTTATTACCTGTATGCTCAATATAAGGAGAATAGCAGAAACTCCTAATGCTGGCCATACATGTAATGATTGCGGAGACCCTCAAATGCCAGGGCAGTACAAACACCCCACAAATGACCCCATTTTGGAAAGAAGACACCCCAAGGTATTCGCTGAGGGGCATATTGAGTCCATGAAAGATTGAAATTTTTGTCCCAAGTTAGCGGAAAGGGAGACTTTGTGAGAAAAAAACTTTAAAAAAATAAATTTCCGCTAACTTGTGCCCAAATTTTTTTTTTCTATGAACTCGCCATGCTCCTCATTGAATACCTTGGGGTGTCTTCTTTCCAAAATGGGTTCACATGTGGGGTATTTATACTGCCCTGGCTTTTTAGGGGCCCTAAAGCGTGAGAAGAAGTCTGGGATCCAAATGTCTAAAAATGCCCTCCTAAAAGGAATTTGGGCCCCTTTGCGCATCTAGCCTGCAAAAACGTGTCACACATGTGGTATCGCCGTACTCAGGAGAAGTAGGGCAATGTGTTTTGGGGTGTCATTTTACATATACCCATGCTGGGTGAGATAAATATCTTGGTCAAATGCCAACTTTGTAAAAAAAAAATTGGAAAAGTTGTCTTTTGCCGAGATATTTCTCTCACCCAGCATGGGTATATGTAAAATGACACCCCAAAACACATTCCCCAACTTCTCCTGAGTACGGCGATACCACATGTGTGACACTTTTTTGCAGCCTAGGTGGGCAAAGGGGCCCACATTTCACAGGCCATTTTTTACAGATTTTGATTTCAAACTACTTCGCACACATTTGGGCCCCTAAAATGCCAGGGCAGTATAACTACCCCACAAGTGACCCCATTTTGGAAAGAAGACACCCCAAGGTATTTCATGATGGGCATAGTGAGTTCATGGAAGTTTTTATTTTTTGTCACAAGTTAGTGGAATATGAGACTTTGTAAGGAAAAAAAATAAATAAAAAAAATCATCATTTTCCGCTAACTTGTGACAAAAAATAAAAAGTTCTATGAACTCACTATGCCCATCAGCGAATACCTTAGGGTGTCTACTTTCCGAAATGGGGTCATTTGTGGGGTTTTTCTACTGTCTGGGCATTGTAGAACTTCAGGAAACATGACAGGTGCTCAGAAAGTCAGAGCTGCTTCAAAAAGCGGAAATTCACATTTTTGTACCATAGTTTGTAATCGCTATAACTTTTACCCAAACCATTTTTTTTTACCCAAACATTTTTTTTTAATCAACGACATGTAGAACAATAAATTTAGTGAAAAATTTATATATAGATGTCGTTTTAAAAAAAAAAATGTACAACTGAAATTGAAAAATGTCATTTTTTTGCAAAAATTTCGTTAAATTTCGATTAATAACAAAAAAAGTAAAAATGACAGCAGCAATGAAATACCACTAAATGAAAGCTCTATTAGTAAGAAGAAAAGAAGGTAAAATTCATTTGGGTGGTAAGTTGCATGACCGAGCAATAAACAGTGAAAGTAGTGTAGTGCAGAATTGTAAAAAGTGGTCTGGTCATTAAGGGTGTTTAAGCTAGGGGAGCTGAGGTGGTTAACATGGTAAACCTGCTCTGGCTTTCGCCGCCCTGGCTGGTGTACCTTGTAGTTTACATCTCCAATTTTATCGAGTACCTCGTAGGGCCGCTTCCACCTAGCGCAGAACTTACTGTACACAGGCAGCCCACAAACTAAAACCAGATCTCCCCGGCTAAAGTTATGGACCCCAGATGCTCGATTATAGGTCCAACTCTGGGCTTGCTGAGCTATCTTCCTATGCTCCCTACCTATCCTATTCCCTGGGTTTGTCTCTCCCTCATCCACCGGACCTACCGTGAGTCCAGCAGAGCCACCATGGGAGTGACTCCAACCTCCACCTGACACAAAGGTTCGTTATTGAGAGTTTCTAGAGTGTCTGACACATTGACCTAGCATACAGTCTGGCATACCATGACTGTCGATACCCAAAGTTTACGTCCATGGGCTCGGCCAGGTGGGGACAGTCGTCGGCCCGTATATGGCCGGGCTCATGACACCGCCAGCAGATTATCGGAACTCGGGTTCCGATCCTCAAAGGGAACATCCTGTGTGGTCTTTCTCAGCTCATGCCGCTGGGTCTGGGGTGGAGATTTTCTTTTATTAAGCCCTTCCCCAGAGTTCCCCAGTAGCCCCATACCGTTCGACCAGGTCCACAATCGCCAGGGCACTAGTAGGAGATGTCTGGCCAACCTAGCGCTGCAGGGTGGTGGCAATGCCCTCCAGAATTTGTCAGCTACAATACGGTCCAGCATGGCAGTGGGATTCAGTACGTCAGACGGTAGCCATTTTTGCAAGAGATGCAGCAAATTATAATACTGGAGTCTCACTGGCTCAGCTGGGTTAATCTCCCACTGATGCACCCACTGGGCCCAGACCAACACATTCACCCCCAGTCTCGCCAGGATTTCACCCTTGACTTTATAGTAGTCTGCCGCTTGCTTGTCCGGTAATTCAAAGTAAACCTGTTGGGGTCCGGACTTTCTCGAACACGCCAGGTAGGTTTCTACGTCACCCGTCAGTGCCATCTTGGGGATCACCCTGCAGACCGCTTTCCAGGCATCGTGTACTCCCTAAGATACTCCTGTCTTCTCTAAGGCCATCACATGTTGCAGCAGCCACTGGATCGTTTCTTGCTGTCGCTGATTAGGCTCTAGTAGTTGTCTGTTAGTCTCCTGCTGCTGCTCCATGGCCTGTTGTTGCCTTAAGTTGGTTTGCACCAGCTGCTTCATCATCTCCTCCATCTTGTCCCGTGATGTTGGTTGCAACTTAGCAGGCTTTATCCAGGACATACAACAGTGCTCGAAAAAATGCAACAAAAATATTTCGGCTTTTAAGCCAGCCTCACTGCTATTGCACGTATCCTCCACCAATTGTGGGGATTCGCTCTGATAGACAGGATAAGCGGACGCAGTATAGAGGCACAAACCAGTTCTTAAATCAAAAAGTTCAGCATTTATTCACACATTAGCAAGTTCACAAAACAAAAAGTCACTTTAAAGCAAAAAGTCACCTTGCAGTATTGGTGTTAGTTCACATCAGGCGGGCTGTTCTGCCACAAAAAGTCCATTAGCAGGCTTTAGTCGGCCTGTTTCCCCTCTCACGGGTCTCATCCCTCCACCCTGGCACAAGCCTCAGATCCAACACAGAGATCTCCTCTGCTGATCCCAGCTGTCTTTTAAAGGCAGCTAGGTGTTGCCAAAAACCCGGTGCCGGTGAAGTGTTTGACCCCACCTGGCCGTCAATCAGTCCAGAAGCACACACTGGGAAGAAAATACCTGTCTTCCCAGACAATACCCTTCACTGTGTCACAGTATACATAAGTTTTAATACTATATATGACTTGTTAAATTAACTTGTTAAATAAGCAGTTTTCTCTTTTGCATGTGGCATCTCTATTTCTCAGTTTTATTTGAGCTTGTGGTTACCGACTAGCTGCTTCGTATAAGGAGGAGGTAACAGCTAATTAATCCAGAACAAGTCATTTCTCTCTGACAATATATAATACAGCATGCCTTATATTTTCTGTTGGTGATGTTTTGCTTAAGTTTCCATGTCACTGTCTATAGTTTAAAACTTCTAAATTCTAAAATCCTGCAGTTTTCTCACTGACCACTAAAGCTTAATAAAAGGTGGAGGCATCCTATTCTGTACAGATCACTTTCCAGCAGTCATCTCATTATCATCATAGTTAGGCTTACAATGAAATGTAACACATCTGTAAAAAAAATTGATTTAAATATACCAATTGGTAGGTGTTATAGGTGACACACCCCTTTACATTTTTGTTTTGTCTTTCTTGCCTTCCAAGAGCCCATAACTTTGTTTTATTTTTCCATTGACGTAGCCATATGTTTTTTTGCAGAATGAGTTGTCATCCCTTGCGAAAGAGAACGTTTGGGCCTAAAGCACCATTTTCTTGTAAAAAAAAAATGTTTTTCATTTTCACAGCAAGTGTTATACATTCTATAAAACGCCTGTTGGGTCAAAGTGCTCACTACACCCCTTGAAAATTCCTTGGGTGGTGGTCACTTTTTGGGGGTTTACACTGTAGGGGTACCTCAGGGTCTCTTCAAATGTTCATAGCACCTGAAAGCCATTTCAGCTAAATCTGATCTCCAAAAACCATATGGTGCTCCTGGCCTTCTGAGCGCTGCCGTGTGCCCATACAGAAGTTTATGACCACATATGGGGTGCAGAATCAGAGTAATAAATATTGAGGTTTGTTTTGCTGTGTTACAGGAAAAAATTAGATTAACCCGTTAAGGACTCAGCCCTATTTCACCTTAAGGACCAGGCCATTTTTTGCAAATCTGACCAGTGTCACTTTAAGTGCTGATAACTTTAAAATGCTTTGACATATCCAGGTTATTCTGAGATTGTTTTTTGTCACATATTGTACTTTATGACACTGGTAAAATGAAGTTAAAAAAATTCATTTTTATTTATAAAAAAATAAAAATTTACAAAAAATTGGTAAAAAATTGCAAATTTCTAAGTTTCAATTTCTCTACTTCTATAATACATAGTAATACCTCAAAAAATAGTTATTACTTTACATTCCCTATATGTCTACTTCATGTTTGGATCATTTTGGGAATGATATTTAATTTTTTGGGGATGTTACAAGGCTTAGAAGTTTAGAAGCAAAACCCAATTTTTAGGGACAAGTCACTTTGTGAGGCTTACATAATAGAAACCACCCAAAAATGACCCCATTCTATAAACAACACCCCTCAAGGTATTCAAAACTGATTTTACAAACTTTGTTAACCCTTTAGGTGTTCCACAAGAACTAATGGAAAATAGAGATACAATTTCAAAATTTCACTTTTTGGGCAATTTTTCCATTTAATAATTTTTTTCCAGTACAAAGCAAGGGTTAACAGCCAAACCATACTCAATATTTATGGCCCTGATTCTGTAGTTTACAGAAACACCCCATATGTGGTCGTAAACCGCTGTACGGGCACACGGCAGTTCGCAGAAGGAAAGGAATGCCATACGGTTTTTGGAAGGCAGGTTTTGCTGGACTGTTTTTTTGACACCCATGTCCCATTTGAAGCCCCCTGATGCACCCCTAGAGTAGAAACTCCATAAAAGTGACCCCATCTAAGAAACTACACGCCTCAAGGTATTCAAAACTGATTTTACAAACGTCGTTAACCCTTTAGGTGTTCCACAAGAATTAATGGAAAATAGAGATACAATTTCAAAATTTAACTTTTTGGGCAGATTTTCCATTTTAATAATTTTTTTCCAGTTACAAAGCAAGGGTTAACAGACAAACCATACTCAATATTTATGGCCCTGATTCTGTAGTTTACAGAAACACCCCATATGTGGTCGTAAACCGCTGTACGGGCACACGGCAGGGCGCAGAAGGAAAGGAATGCCATACGGTTTTTGGAAGGCAGGTTTTGCTGGACTGTTTTTTTTTTACACCCATGTCCCATTTGAAGCCCCCTGATGAACCCCTAGAGGAGAAACTCTATAAAAGTGACCCCATCTAAGAAACTGCACCCCTCAAGGTATTCAAAACAGATTTTACAAACGTCGTTAACCCTTTAGGTGTTCCACAAGAGTTATTGGCAAATGGAGATGAAATTTCAGAATTTTAATTTTTGGGCAAATAAAACTTTATATTTATGGCCCTGATTCTGTAGTTTACACAAACACCCCATATGTGGTCGTAAACAGCTGTACGGGCACACGGCAGGGCGCAGAAGGAAAGAAATGCCATATGGTTTTTGGAAGGCAGATTTTGCTAGACTGTTTTTTTTTACACCATGTCCCATTTGATGCACCCCTAGAGTAGAAACGTTTTTATTTTTTGTTATTTACAACATTCATCTGACAGGTTAGATCACGTTATATTTTTATAGACCAGGTTGTCACGGATGCGGCGATACCTAATATGCATACTTTTTTTTATTTATGTAAGTTTAACACAATAACAGGTTTTTTCAAATAAAAAAAATGATGTTTTAGTGTCTCCATATTCTGAGCCATAGTTTTTTTTATTTTTTGGGCGATTGTCTCAGGTAGGGGCTCATTTTTTGCGGGATGAGGTGACAGTTAGATTGGTACTAGTTTGGTGGGCAAACGCGTTTTTGATCGCTTGCTGTACTTTTTGTGATGTAAGGTGACAAAAAAATGGTTTATTTAGCACATTTTTTTCTTTCTTTTTTTACGGTGTTCATCTGAGGGGTTAGGTCATGTGATATGTTTATAGAGCCGGTCGATACGGACGCGGCGATACCTAATATGTATACTTCCCCCCCCCCCTATTTTTTACCAATTTTTTTAACTTGGTTTGGGGAAAATAACGTTTTTGTTTATTTTTACTTGAAGCTTTTAATTTTTTAGGGGGAAAACTTTATTTTTTCAACTTTTGTAATGGAATGCATTGGCTGTATGAGTAATACTGTGTGTATTACTCATACAGCTTCCGGGGCCTGTGAGATCCAGGGGGCTGGATCTCACAGGCTCTTCACCGGAAGGCAGCGCGATGTCTTCCTTAGACATCGCGATGCCTTTCATGCCATCGAGTCCCCCCCACAGCCGCATGGGGACCCGATGGCACCGCCGCACAGCCACCGCAACTGCAGGTAAAGCCGCAAACCGCAGGTCTGAATTGACCTGCGGCTTGTGGCGATTGCCAATACGGGGGTTCGCATAACCCCCCCCCCCCCGCGTTGTGACAGGATGCCCGCTATATGATTCCAGCGGGCATCCTGTTCCTGCGCCGCAATCGCCGGTACGTCATGGGTCCTTAAGGACTCAGGAAAATCTGCAAAAAAAGTTACATTTTAAAATTTCACCTCCATTTTGCTTTATTTCTTCTGGAACACCTTAAGGGTTAACAACATTTCTAAAATCTGTTTTGAATAAATTGTGTGTTTTAGTTTCTAAAATGAGGTCATCCATGGGTGGTTTCATTTATGTAAGCTCCTCAAAGTGACTTCCAAACTGGATTGGTCCTTAAAAAGGTAGATTTTGGAAATTTTCTTGAAAATTTAAATATTGCTTTTAAAAATTAAAATTACATTACTAAAATGATGCTAACATAAAGTTGATGTATGGTGAATGTTAATAAATATTTTATAAGGTATCCCTATTTGTCTTAAAAGCAGAGATTCAAATTTAGAAAATAGTACTTTTTTCATAATGTACGCAAATATGCCGCTAACATGAAGTACATGTTTCACAATGGCCTGTATAAGTAAAAGCATTCTAAAGTTACCTCATAAAATTACATGACAGATTCGCAAAATTAGGGCTCATGCACACAAAGTATTTTCTTTGTGCACCTGCACATATCAGCCACTCCTGAACCCCAGAGTGAGAAATCTAGTGCCTTAACAGACCTACCCACGATGGGGAAGCTAAGGAAGCGTGCAGCTCCTGCCAAACTGACCTTCTTCAACAAGGCGACGCCGCCAGCCTCAGGCGTTGCAGCAGACGTGACACCCATGCGCTCCACATCTTCTGCGCACTCAAAACACAGGAAAGAGTCTTATGTATTGCCCTCATCTCAACCGCTCTCAGAACACACTATAAAGGCACTTGCTCGACTCCCTAAGGACCTCGCCACAAGATGACATGCAAGGTATGATTAGAGAGATTAAAAGGGACTTGCAGGCTTTGGCTGACCGTACCGTTCATAATGAGGGCAACATGGCAGAGTTTGCTGTCTCACATAACTCCCTTATAGACGCACATGAAGCTTTGGAGGAAGAGTGTGCGAGACTGGCCACTAAGATCCAAGACATGGAAGACCGCAATAGACGGAACAATGTCAGTCTCCAGGGAGTCTCAGAATCGGTGGCCCCAGAAGCCCTAACCACTTTCAAATGGGGGACATGGCCGGTGCCTTTCTAGCTTGAGGCCTTAACCGTAGAACGGCTGCCACTAAGATTGAATCGCTAACTCTAGCCGATACATCTACTCTCACTCATCCTCAGCAGATAGTTGACGCCTTTGCATCCTATTATTCTACCTTATATAATATAAAAAAAGAACATAGTCACACTATCCAACCCACAGATGTCTCCATTGCGGCCTCCCTACAGGATATTTCCTTGCCTTCTCTATCAACTTTGGAGGTGGAGACCCTCAAAAGTCCTATTTCCCCTGAAGAAATCCAAAAAGCTATATTGGCATCTAAGCCACTTTTATTATATAAACATGAATGTGCCATGTGGAACTTGAGAGCTAACCACAATCAAATGGGGGACATGGCCGGTGCTCTTCTAGCTAGATGCCTTAACCGTAGAACTGGTGCCACTAAGATTGAATCGCCAACTCTAGCCGATACATCTACTGTCACTCATCCTCAGCAGATAGTTGACGCCTTTGCGTCCTATTATTCTACCTTATATAATATAAAAGAAGATAGTCACCGATTATTGAACCATTTTATGTGCTCTGGCCCTGTCCCTCTGGAGATGCTGGAAGCCACAGTGGTCACGCTGCCAAGGCCTGGAAAACTCACCAACACCCGGCTATTTTCCATCCAATATCATTGCTAAATGTTGATTTGAAACAGTTTTCTAAAGTACTTGCTACACGTATCAACCGTCTCTTGCCATCATTAGTGGCAACAGACCAGGTGGGATTTGTAGCCCAACGACAATGAAGAGACGGAACTAGGAGAATTTTGAACCTAATCCAGGTAGCATAAATATCCAAAACCCCCTCGATCTTCGTATGCCTTGACGAGGAGAAAGCTTTTGACCAGGTCCACTGGTGGTTCCTGAAGCAGGTTCTCCACAAGCTCGGTTTTCAGCAAAGCATACTTACTGCTATTATGGGTCTCTAATCTTTCCCCTCTGCACAGGTGTTGGCCTCTGGCTTCCTTTCTTTCCCAATCCAAATTACTAATGGGACTAGACAGTGGTGCCCATTATCTCCCCTGGTTTTCACACTGGTGATGGAACCCCTAGCCGAACTGCTCAGGTCCTCCCCCAAGTTGCTGGTGTTAAAGTTGGGAATCAGTCGCATGTCATTGGCTTATATGCTGATAATGTCATTATTATTAACAGATCTGATCAACTCCTTGGGGGTGGCTGCGTCCATTGGTCAGCAGTTTTCTGATGTATCCTATTATAAGCTAAACGTCTCCAAATCTAGCATTCTCCCCTTATATCTTCAAGATGAAGCCAGAGGCCACATCCAGCAGAGGTTTAAAGGGGTTATCCAATTCCAAGAAAACCCCCCACATGTGCCGGGCTCCTCACCGGTAATATACTTACCCCGCTCCCCACAGTGCTCCTGGTCCCTGCATCGCCACCGCTGCTTCTCCCTGCACAAGGATGAAAACATCCGGTGTCGGGGGAAAGCAGCCAATGGCAGGCAGGGGGCAGGGAAGAGCCTCCCTAGCATCGCGAGGGGTTTCTTGAAATTGGATAACCCCTTTAAGTTTAAGTGGACTGATGACCATATTACCTATTGTAAGGGATCGTCTCTTTTCAGGGGGGTCACACTCACAGATATCTTCGCAGACACAATTATAATGTCCAAACTCTTGCTTTATTTCAGACACTTTAGCAAAGCACAGGTTAAGAAGTCACAGCTTCAACTTATGACGTGGGACATCCACACAAAATAACAAACCCTTGCCCGGCTAGGCTCTAACTAAACACATAAGCGTATCCCTGACTCACCTAGAGAGCCCTGTTCACACATGGAACACAAATGCGGCTTTCCTCAGCCATTCAGTCCAGCAATCTCCAGGCTGTGACACTTCAATACCTTTTGGGGGATTGTGGCCCAGTAGTCCTCCAAACTCTAGCCTCGTGATCCTTGTTTCACAGGCGTCACCGCGTCCCCCAAAGTTCAGGCTATCGCCTAGCTGAGGGCCCACCCAGCTAAGACCACTCACACAGAGCCTCACCAGGACTCTGCTTCACAAGACACTCCAGAGTGAGACACACCCAAGATCCAGTAGCAGGATTAAATAGGATCCCTGGACATGAGCATGCCTCAAGTCCCGGACTGGAACCTGGGGAAACAACACCTCAATGTTCACATTGCTACACTACCTAGGAATGCTATTACCCCTAGCTATTAAAAGAGTGATCCCCCTCAACTTTAATGCTTTGGCAGACAAACTAAGAAAGGATTACCTTAAGTACTCCTCTCTCTACTTGTCCTAGATTGCGAGGATAAATGCATTAAAGAGGTTTATCTTACCTAAGATTTTATACCGCTCTTGGTGCATACCTCTAAAAATACACAAACACTATATACAGAAATTACAGACCTCTATGCTACAGTTCATGTGGGGGGAGAAAAATCCTAGAGTCAATGCCTCTACCTTATATCCTCCTTGAGGAAAGGTGGACTAGGGGCACCAAACCTTTATAAGTAATACATTTCTAGCCTAGGAGATCAGGTCAGGGAATGGTGGTTACCTGCTAGCCCGCAAAAATAGATCCAGGTTTAGGAACATTTTGTGAAGAGGAAATCCCTGAAAACATTCCTGGCAGCTCACGTCTTAGGTAATCCAAATACCCCTTCCTTTTTGGACACAATGCATGCCTCCATCTTTGCATGGAAACACCTCTTATAAACTAGCAAATGTCTGGACCTGCAGGCGATAGACCTCCCAATCGCGGCACTGGAACATCTAATCCCTAATCTCTCTCTTTCCATGTGGGTAGAAAAGGGTATCTCAACCATAGGCTGCTTATATAAAGATGGGATAATCCTTGACTTTGAGTCTACAGACTCCATGTTTGACCTCCCTAACAGGGTATTTTTCCAATACCTCCAGATTAAACCTGTCTACCCCCTCTCTTGGGCTTCAGAATCAAAGGTCTTGTAAAGTGAACTCAACCTCTAGCTTATCCATAATCAACTCAGCTATTCTACTGACTGAGATCACGATTAAACACATATATATGAATAGATGGGAACAAGAACTAGGTAGCGAATTCCCTCTGGAAAGATAGCTAACTGCTCTGCTCTGTATTGGGCAGTAACTACCTCCAAGTGCATAAACCACATTGAGCAAAATAGAAAGATACAAATGAGATGGAACCTGACCCCGGATCAAATAGCACACTTCTCTGTTACATACTCTCCACTATGCTGGAGCTTACTGTATGTGGAAGCAGAGGTTCCCCTTCCCACATGTGGTGGAATTGCCCATCTGTAACAACTTTAGAGAGCAGGGTCTCAAGATCTGATTGAGGAGGTGACAGGCCTGATTATACCACTAACCCCAGAATTAGCTATATTAGGTATAGGAATAGAGGATATTTCTTCTGAATTCAGATGGGTGGTTGCCCACATCCTCACTGCCTCCCGGAAAGTCATAGCCAGAAATTGGAAACTCCCTCATATTCCCAAAATTTCTGAAGTAGCCAAGTTGCTTAACTTTCATATGCAATGTGAACTATCTTACGCATCATCTCTGCGATCCAGGATAAAAGCCCACAACCAATGGTTACCATGGTTATCTTGCAAACATGCTACCCCTCTACCAGATGGAATATGGTAACAACTGTAGCTGACCATTTGTGCGGATGTACTTTACTGGTGAACGACATGATATATGATGTTACTTTTACTTTATTTTTGATTTGCTTGTTTTTGTACTGTCCTTTACTTGTTTGTTCATGTAAATTGCAAACAATTCTCAATAAAAACCGATTGATACTAAGCGGGGTAAATGGCATGGTCTGGAAGTGATTAATAAAGATTATATGATTTTAAAAAAATTACATGACAACCTTAGGCCTCATGCACATGACCGTATGTATTTTGCGGTCCTCAAAAAACGGATCCACAAAAAATACGGATGATGTCCGTGTGCATTCCATATTTTGCAGAACGGAACAGCTGGCCCCTAATAGAACAGTACTATCCTTGCCCATAATGTGGACAATAATAGGACATGTTCTATATTTTTTTGCTATTTTTTTTTGCGGTTTGCGGAACGGAAATATGGACATACGGAAACGAATGCACACGCGGTAACTTCAGTTTTTTTTGTGGACCCATTGAAATTAATGGTTTTGTATACGGTCCGAAAAAAAAAACAGAACGAACACGGAAAGAAAATACGTTCATGTGCATGAGCCCTTATTCTGCAAGTCAGTATGATTACGGTAATACCAAGTTTATATAGTTTTTATGTTTTAGCACGTTTAAAATTATGCTAATAATAATAATATTTTTTCTATATGAAAAATGGGAAAAGTTATTTTTTTATTTTAAAGTTTTTTTTAGGCTGCCTCTTTAAGGGGCTAAAGAGGTTTTCTGAGTCTGGAAAAAACAAAAGTGGAAGTCTAAATAATATTGCAAGGCACTGTATTAACTATGTAAAGTTTATAAAACAGTTTATAAGAAGTAGATCACTGCAGCAAGTGATTGGCTCCCAACAGTGTCTTCTGCTGGATCATTGTCTCACAACCTGAGCCACTGGCGGGATGTTCTGCTACATCGGTAGTTCAGCCCGATCCTGAATGCGCTTGTAAGGCTACATTCACATGAATGTATTGTGTTTCCATGTCCATTCAGTTTTTTTTGCCGATAGGATGCAGAGCCATTCATTTTAATGGGTCTGCATAAAATGCTGACAGCACACCGTGTTCTATTCGCATCCGTATGTCCGTATCATAGCCCCACAAAAAAAATAGAACATGTCCTATTCTTGTTAGGCATTGTTACAATGGATCCGCAAAAAAACGAATACCATACGGACTTCATCCTTTTTTTTGCGGACCGCAAAACACACACGGTCGTGTGAATGTAGCCTAAGGGCTCGTTCACACGACCATGCAGTATTAAATTCATAATAAGACATTTTTTTATATTTTATTATATTGATTAGTGCACAAGGGGGCACCATCGAAGCCCTGAATAGGACCTATATTAAATATCTATAATTAGTTCATGTGCAGAATTAACCGCCTGTCAAAAAGGACTTGAAGTGTTAATTCAGCTGCATGATTCAGCACCCGGGAATGTGTGAATAAACACAAGAGCCTCATTTTTATTTCTTTTTACCCCAAACCTTTACCTAATTTATAGTATTTACCCATTTGTATTCCTAATACTGAATTTCTCATTCAGCTATTTATATCAAAGTATTTTATTATTTATTTTCTATTTATATTTTTTGCTTTTTATATTTTATATATTTTATATATTTTTTTATTTTTTATTGTTTTTTATTTTTTTATATATTTTTTGATTAAAGATTTTTTAGAACTATTATCCCTTCCCTGTATCATTTTTTATATATTTTTCATGTTATTTTATTATTATTATTATTATTAGAATATTTATTATATTATATAAGTATAATTTCTGATACCACTCTACATTGATTTTCTTTTATATTATTTATTATAATTTATTTTAATTTTTGAATTGTTCAAACTATTCTTATAAAAAAAATTATTTTATTTTTTTGATATAGAAATATATTTTATAATTGTTAGATATATTTGATCTTCTATATTTTAATAAATATTTAAAGAAAAAAAAAAGGGGGGGGGGAGAAAGGAAAACTAGAAGGTTAAGTACAAGAGAGGATTTGCTCCATGCTATAATCCACAGCACCCCACGCCAAGGCCCCAGGGTCAAAAAATTTCTTCAAACAAATAACATTGCAGGAGGGTACAGCATCCAATGAATATATGCAGCAGATTGACATGAGGCATGCCAGATGGATCAGTCACCACATGTCCAAACAGACAAAAAGTCAAGAAGAATCCTCTTCAATGGTGGTCCAGTGAAGTTCCATTCAATAAACAATGATCGGATAATTTCCGAGCCAAGGTGCCGAAGGAAGGTAACCCAGCAGACCCAGGATAAGGGACCAAATAGTCGCATGTGAGTGAACAGCATGTGCATCTAAAAACACAAACCAGAAAAAAGAAGAGAGAGAAACAATTACAAAAGTGCAAAACATCATCTGGCATAGAAACCTGCGAATAAAAGTTCCTCGTTAAGACCCTGTGGGGACAAACAATCCAGATTGTAAATCCATCGGGATTCCGCTTTCAACAAACACTGTGTTATACGTGTACCCCTAATGCTGGAATTAATTTTCTCCAAACCTACCACCTGTAAACCATTATACTTACCCCCATGGTGATCCAAAAAATGTGAGGCCACAGAAGTAAGAGTTTTCTCCTCATTGGCCCGATCACGAGCGGCCAAGCTGATATTAGACATATGCTGCTGGATCCATTTCCGCAATTCCTGTGAGGTCTGCCCCACATACAGCTTCCCGCATGGACAAATGATCCTATATACAATATTTCTGGTACGACAATTTATATAGTGCCTCAAACGTATATGTTCCTTACCATTCATAAAATTGTCCTTCCCCAACATGTATGGGCAAACATTGCATTGGCCACAGGGATGTGTGCCTTTCAGCTTAATGCCTCTATTTAGTCCCCGTGTGGGACGCTGAAAGTGGCTATGTACAAGTTGGTCTTTGAGTGAGGGTGCCTTATGGGCGATAATCTTCGGCTTATCGTCCATGTAGGGTGTCAACCTATGATCTGAGGTAAGCAGAAACCAGTGGTTCTCCAGGATCTTATATAATGCTGACCATTGATTATTATAACGTGTAATCAGGTGTACCTTACCATCCCTGGTTTTTGGTTTCGGAGTGAATAATTCCATCCGGTCAGTGTTCTTGGCCTCTTCATAGGAATGAGATATAAGTTTCCTGGGATAACCCCTTTTCTGGAACCGTGCTGTCAAATCTGCTGAGGCTGTCCTGAAGTCGGTACAATTGCACCGCAGCCTGAGAAACTGCCCTTTTGGAATCCCTCTTTTCATATGGGTTGGGTGAAAGCTTTGATAGTGTAACAAATTATTGGTGGCCGTGCTTTTTCGGAAAAGAGATGTAGTGATCCGTTCATGTTCTTTACATAGTCTCAGATCCAAAAAGTCCACTGTATCGTCCGATATGGTATACGTTAGATGGATATTCAAATCATTATTGTTCAATGTGTCAACGAACTGGATGCAGGTCTCTCTGGAGCCCTGCCAAAGGAACAAGACATCGTCAATGTACCGGAACCAGCCCACCGCACCCCCGAGAAAAAACGGCGACGGGTACACGCAGGTCTCCTCCCACAGCGTGCACCCATCGCCGTCCCAGACTCCTGCCTGTAAAAAATACGATCAAAGACAAAATAATTATGATGTAACACAAAATGCAGGAGACTCACCAGAAAGGCACGGTGGGCTGGCTCCTCCGAAGTTGATTTTTCCAAGAAATGAGTAGTGGCCCTGATGCCATCCTTATGTGCAATATTTGTGTAAAGGGACTCGAAGTCGCAAGTCACCAGTAATACGTCGGGGGTAATTGATAGATGTTCAAGCATTTCTATCAGGTGGAGAGAATCCCGTACATAGGAAGGTAATCCTAAGACTATAGGTTGAAGAAAAAAATCAACATAAGTGCAGGCCTGTTCATGTATCCGGACGCCGTTCGCTTTCCTTATTCGTTACATATGTGTACTCTGTGAGGTTATCTCTCACTCCTCCCTCCCTGCGCCTCTATGCTAACGAGGTGGTCACCGCCCCCCTTTTTTCATCTGGGGATCGGGACGCAGGTAAAAAGCATTACTACTTGATTATTTAGTGTATATATATATCTGACTATGGGCTACCAAGGATTAGGCACTCCTGAGGAAGCCAGCAAGTCTGGCGATACGCGTTGGGCTTTTCTTCTGACCACCACGCAGTATTTGAGCCTTATTGTTGATGGATTACATGCACTTTACAATGTTATATGCTTATGGATGTGGGGGTCTGTCTATGAGTTTGTGGTGAGTCAGATGGGCATGTGCCGATATATGGTTCACATGGCCTTGATCTGTTGTATACAACGATTTTAACTTATTTTGTGTTGTGTCTGTTTCCTTGAATAAATTTGTAATATTTTAGATCTGCGGCTCCTGTCTCGGTATTCTTTTTCTTTGTTATATCAAGTACTGTATCTTGACATGTCATTGTTCACATCACCAGCACCGTGATGTGCAGAGTGGCTTGCCAGGGTATGTCACCTGAACGATGCAGACAATCAATGTCCTCAGTTGTAGACCACCTAGGACAGTCATTGGTTGGAACAGTTACATGCCTTATTCCTCATTCACATGTCAGTGCTTGGTCAGTGATTTCCATCAGTGATTTGGAGCCAAAACCAGGTACGGCTCTAAACACAGAACAGGTGCAGATCTTTCCCTTATATGTTATGTCTGTGGAGGCTCCAAACCCTGGTTTTGGCTCAAAATCACTGATGGCAATCACTGACCGAACACTGACTGTGTGAATGAGGCTTTATCCTGGCACTTTAACTTGCTCAGCGTCAGGAGAAAACAAACAGTGCCGCAGAGAACGGCACCGGAAAAAGGGGCGAGAAAAAGCTTTTTTATATATATTTTTTTATTTTAAAGGTCTTCTGTCAGCCCCCAAAAGTCATTTTTCATTTTTGGGCTAATTAAAATCCTTATAGTGCGATTATTCAATATATATTGCTCTTACATTTTTCTGTGGTTTAGTTTCTTTAAAAACTGCACTTTTATAATGTGTTTATTACCTTGCTACCAGCAAGTTGCTTGCTGGTAGCCGCCAAATCCTCCTTTCAAAAAAACGCCCCCTCCTCCTGTTGATTGACAGGGCCAGCGAGCGCTCTCCTCCTAAGGCTGGCAATGTCTGCGTTCCAAATCTCGCGCCTGCGCCGTACCGGTCTTCAGTCGGCGCAGGTGCACTGAGAGGAAGACCTCGCTCGGCCGCTCCTTCCTGAGTGCGCCTGTAACGCACCTAGTTGATCAGTTAGGATCTCAACTGCGGAAGCAATGGACATCCACTATTATCCCACCACCCTTGTGTTTGGCTGTGGGATTCGCGGTTACTCAGTATGTACCCCAGGCGTCACTCTCAGTCTTAGGCGGAGAGTTTGGGGTAACAAAATCATTTACCGCTATCCATCTAATTAGTTTTACTGATGGTAAGGAGGGACTCTCAGAATTACAGGAGTCACGAGTTAGTATAAGCTTGTGCAACGTTTAGAGTTAGCATCTAGTATGCAATAGCTTCAGAGTTAGTATATAGCATGTCCTCAGTTTAGTATATAGTATGCCATAGGTTCAAGGTTAGTATATAGCATGTCCTCAGTTTAGTATATAGTATGCCATAGGTTCAGAGTAAGTATAGCATGTCCATAGTTTAGTATACACTATGCAGTAGGTTCAGAGTTAGTATAGCATGTCCACAGTTTGATATATACTATGCAGTAGGTTCAGAGTTTGTATAGCATGCCCACAGTTTGGTATATACTATGCAGTAGGTTCAGAGTTAGTATAGCATGTCCACAGTTTGGTATACACTATGCAGTAGGTTCAGAGTTAGTATAGCATGTCCACAGTTTGGTATACACTATGCAGTAGGTTCACTCTGAGTTCCAGGACATTAATCAGAGCAGGTAACAGGCATATACTTGCGGTTAGTTGGTCCTGGCTAGAAAGCCAGTGGCAAGAAGGTAGACAGTCCTTCACGATGTAGTTAGGCATCCAGGTTTGGATATGTGGACAGAGTCTTCAGATACCATGGAGCTAGCAGGGTGCGCACTCCATTAGTGGAACACCCTGCTTAGCACCTATCTTCAATTTAAGGGCTGAATGGTAAGTGGGCGGAGTCACAGAAGGCCCAGCGGCCACTGCGTTCCACGCTGGAGCGCAAGCCAGCGTAACAACACAGGCGGTCGCTGCGTTCCACGCTGGAACGCAAGCCAGCGTATCATCGCAGACGGCCGGTGCGTTCCACGCTGGAGCGCAAGCCAGCGTATCGTCACAGGGAGCCGCTGCGGTCCAAGCTGTATTGTTACAGTACCCCCCCCTTTAAGGGACCCCTCCGGGGTACCCCGCTAGGAGAGGGTCGGTTGGGAAATCTTCTATGGAACAATCTTTGGAGTCTGGGAGCATGAACGTTTTGCACATCTTCCCAAGAGTCATCCTGGGGACCATACACCTTCCATCTAACGAGATACTGGATCTTCCCCCGTCTTCTTCTGGAATCAATGAGCTGCTCAACTTCAAACTCTTCTTCTCCTTGGACCTCTATCGGAGGCAAGGGTCGAGGGTCATTTGATGGGAACGGTCTAGGTCTAAACGGCTTCAGTAGTGACACGTGAAATGTGGGATGTACCTGTAATCGAGGAGGAAGGGTGAGTCTCACCGTGTTGGGGTTAATAATCCTTTCTATCGGAAAAGTACCCAGGAATTGTCTTCCCAATTTCTTGGAAGGTACCCCCAACCGAAGGTTTTTTGTTGATAACCAAACCGAGTCCCCGACCTGATAGGGAGGACTTTCTCTCCTATGACGGTCGTAGTAACGCTTCTGTCTTTCTTTTGCCCGTTGAAGGTTGTCTTTTAGCGTCTTAAGGGTAGTTTGCAAAGTGGTCAGATAATCGTCTGTGGCTGGAACGTTTGTGGGAAGGCTGGTTTGAGGAAGAGACCTAGGGTGAAATCCGTAATTAGCAAAGAATGGAGTATGTAATGTGGAGGAATTCGTAGAATTATTATAGGCGAATTCAGCGAGAGGAAGTAGGCCCTCCCAGTCATCCTGGAGAAATGAGCAGTGACATCTGAGAAACTGTTCCAGACACTGATTCACCCTTTCAGTCTGCCCATTAGTTTGGGGGTGATAGGCGGTAGACATTCTGTGGTCGATTTGAAGTCTGGAACAAAGTGCTCTCCAGAATTTGGATACGAATTGCGAACCCCTGTCTGATATGACCTGGCTAGGAATTCCATGTAACTTAATAATATTAGACAGGAATACCGCGACCGTGTCCTTGGAGGAGGGTAACTTCTTGAGGGGCACGAAGTGTGCCATTTTAGTCAGCAAGTCCACTACCACCATGATGGTGTTGTTTCCTCTGGAAAGGGGAAGTTCAACTATGAAATCCATCGAGACCCATTCCCAGGGTCTGTTGGCGATGGGAAGACTCATTAGGAGACCATAAGGTCGGTTCCTGTCAGTTTTACATGAGGCACAGGTCTCGCACGTGGAAACGTATTCCTCAATTTGTTTGGTCATCTTTGGCCACCAGAAGTTCCTGCGTATCAGGGTTGTGGTTTTAGCAATGCCGGGATGTCCCGCGAGGGGTAAATCTTGGCAAAGTTTGATCACCTGATTGGTGAGGGAGGGTGGAATATACAGTTGGCTGTCCTTGTAAAGGAGACCCTGTTGATTCTGCGAAAGACCAGGGGGGGGGGTATTAGCATGGTCATTAATTAGAGCATCCTTGAGCTGGGTTTCCAACGTTATGGTGGCAAGGACGAGTTTCTTCGGTGGAATGATCCATGTGGGGGCCGTGTCTGAGGTGCGAATTTCAGCCAGTCGTGACAAGGCGTCGGCCTTCCCATTTTTTAAGCCTGGTCGGTATGTAATTTGGAAGTTAAACCTGTCAAAAAAAAAACTCCACCATACTTGACGGCCTGATAATGTTTTATTGGTTTTCAGGTATTGTAGATTACGGTGATCCGTATAAATTGTGATCGGGTGTATTGATCCTTCTAGTAAATGCCTCCAATTTTCCAGGGAGCATTTTATGGCGAGGAGTTCCTTTTCGCCTATGGGGTAATTGAATTTGGCGGTATTTAGCGTCCGGGAGTAGAAGCCGATAGGATGTAACGGAGTTGAAAAAGAGCTTCGCTGGGACAGAACAGCTCCTATGGCTGCCTGGGATGCGTCTACTTCCAGCACGTAGTGATGGTTCGGATTTGGGAGAGTCAGTATCGGTGCCGTAGTGAACCTGTTCTTTAATAACTCAAACGCTGATTGGGCCTCCTTGGACCAAACGAACTTCGTGTTGACACTAGTTAAACGGGTTAGTGGCTTAGTGGTAGCGGAGAAATCCTTAATAAATTTCCTATAGAAGTTTGAGAACCCCAGGAACCGTTGAAGAGCTTTCCTGGAATCCGGAATTGGCCAATTTTGGATGCAAGTGATTTTTGAGGGATCCATCTGGATACCTTTGGGTGAAATTATGTATCCGAGAAAGGGAAGAGAGGTAGTCTCGAATACACATTTTTCCTGTTTGATGTATAAACGATGAACACTTAACCGTGCGAGAACCCAACGGACATGTTTCCTGTGATCGTGTAAGTTATCAGAATACACTAGTATATCATCAAGATAGATGATTACACATACGTCCAGTAGATCCCTAAAGATGTCGTTAATAAAATTTTGGAATGTGGCAGGGGCATTGCACAACCCGAAGGGCATCACTGTATACTCGAAGAGTCCATACCGAGTGCGGAAAGCTGTCTTCCATTCATCCCCTTTTCTGATCCTAATTAAGTTGTATGCGCCTCTCAAATCCAGCTTGGTGTAGATTGTTGCTGTTTGTAATCTTTCTATGAGTTCGGATATTAGCGGCAAGGGGTAGCGATTTTTGATTGTTACTTTGTTCAAGGCTCTGTAATCTATAATGGGCCTTAAACTTGAATCTTTGTTTCTCACGAAGAACATCCCTGCTGCTGCCGGGGAGGTTGAAGGCTGAATAAAACCTTTTCGTAAGTTCTCTTCTAGGTACTGTTTGAGGTGAACAAGTTCTGGTTGTGCCAATGGATAAATTCTACCCGTGGGTATCTCACTACCTGGCAGCAAGTCTATGGGGCAATCGTAAGATCTATGGGGCGGAAGAGATTCCGCCTTCTTTGCGCTGAACACCTCAGCAAAGTCTGCGTATTGGCTGGGGACCTGGTTCACTCCCACGTGCATGAGAGATTTAAGGGGAAAACAGGTCTCCATACAATAAGTTGACGTGAACTGAACTCTCCCCTGTTTCCATAGGAGGGTTGGCTGGTGTATTTGCAACCATGGCAACCCAAGAATCACGGGAAACAATGGAGAGTGTATGATATCAAGGGATAAGAATTCTGTGTGGTTATTTTCACATGTCACCATGAGGGGTTGAGTCTGACTATGGATAGAACTAGAAGTGGTACCGTCAATGAAACTCACGGATATCGGAACGTTTTTTCTCATGTGGGGAATTTTATTTCGCTCGACCAGATGCGTGTCGATAAAATTCCCCGAAGCTCCCGTGTCCACCATGGCTTCAACGGTAATCCGGTTTTGGTCCCACTGTAAGGTGAGAGACGTGTAAATGTAACCACCAGTACTATTTTTTGTACTGCCTATGGTACAAGACGTGCCGCTCTTACCTTCGCACTTCTTACGTATCGCGGGACATCCGTCAACGGTATGGCCAGCAGACGCACAGTATAGACAGAGCTTGAGGTTACGTCTCCGGGCTTTCTCTCTCACGGTCAGAGGTCCTCGGATCGCCCCAATCTCCATCATCTCTACAGCAGGACCCTGGCAGAACGGTCTTGGGTTGGGTGTGAAGCCTGAGACTCTCTCGGCTCTGCGTTCCCTCAGCCGTCTGTCAATGGTGGTGGCCTTCTGCATCAAGGCATTAAGTGTAAGTGGTAATTCTCCTCGGGCTAATTCGTCCTTCAGGGCCTCAGAAAGACCTAGGCGGAACTGATTCCTGAGAGTGATATCATTCCATTCAGTCTCCCGGGCCCAGCGAGTGTATTCCGCAATAAAGTCCTCTACAGGTCGTTTCCCTTGTTTAAGGCTGCGTATAGCGGTCTCAGCGGTTAGCTGTTTACTATGGTCCTCGTAGAGAAGGGCCATTTTTTCAAGGAACAGAGGAAAGGATTCCAGGACTGGGTCTTCTTTTTCTAAATAAGTATTGGCCCATGCTCTGGGCTCCCCCCTGAGGTATGAGATCATGGTAAGTACTTTTGATCTGTCAGTTGGGTATGTCCGGGGCTGCATCTCAAACATTAATTTGCATGCGTTCAGGAAATCCCTGAACTGTCTTCGGTCACCCGAGAATAACTCAGGTGGGCTTACTTTGGGTTCAGGTCCATCACGGTGGTGTCCTGGCCCCTGAGTGACAAGTTGCCGTAGTGCCTGGTTTTGTAGCTGGAGATGTTGTACAGTCACATTGAGGGTCTCCACCCTCTTAGTGAGGGTGACGAGGTGACCTGCAACCTCCGCTGGATCCATCTTGGTTCCACTAATATGTAACGCACCTAGTTGATCAGTTAGGATCTCAACTGCGGAAGCAATGGACATCCACTATTATCCCACCACCCTTGTGTTTGGCTGTGGGATTCGCGGTTACTCAGTATGTACCCCAGGCGTCACTCTCAGTCTTAGGCGGAGAGTTTGGGGTAACAAAATCATTTACCGCTATCCATCTAATTAGTTTTACTGATGGTAAGGAGGGACTCTCAGAATTACAGGAGTCACGAGTTAGTATAAGCTTGTGCAACGTTTAGAGTTAGCATCTAGTATGCAATAGCTTCAGAGTTAGTATATAGCATGTCCTCAGTTTAGTATATAGTATGCCATAGGTTCAAGGTTAGTATATAGCATGTCCTCAGTTTAGTATATAGTATGCCATAGGTTCAGAGTTAGTATAGCATGTCCATAGTTTAGTATACACTATGCAGTAGGTTCAGAGTTAGTATAGCATGTCCACAGTTTGATATATACTATGCAGTAGGTTCAGAGTTTGTATAGCATGTCCCACAGTTTGGTATATACTATGCAGTAGGTTCAGAGTTAGTATAGCATGTCCACAGTTTGGTATACACTATGCAGTAGGTTCAGAGTTAGTATAGCATGTCCACAGTTTGGTATACACTATGCAGTAGGTTCACTCTGAGTTCCAGGACATTAATCAGAGCAGGTAACAGGCATATACTTGCGGTTAGTTGGTCCTGGCTAGAAAGCCAGTGGCAAGAAGGTAGACAGTCCTTCACGATGTAGTTAGGCATCCAGGTCTGGATATGTGGACAGAGTCTTCAGATACCATGGAGCTAGCAGGGTGCGCACTCCATTAGTGGAACACCCTGCTTAGCACCTGTCTTCAATTTAAGGGCTGAATGGTAAGTGGGCAGGGTCACAGAAGGCCCAGCGGCCACTGCGTTCCACGCTGGAGCGCAAGCCAGCGTAACAACACAGGCGGTCGCTGCGTTGCACGCTGGAACGCAAGCCAGCGTATCATCGCAGACGGCCGGTGCGTTCCACGCTGGAGCGCAAGCCAGCGTATCGTCACAGGGAGCCGCTGCGGTCCAAGCTGTATTGTTACAGCGCCTGCGCCGATGACGTCACATCTACACCCGGCGCAGGCGCACTGAGGAAGGAGCGGCTGAGTGAGTGTCCTCCTCTCAGTGCGCGAGATTTGGAACGCAGACAGGGCCAGCCGAAGCCCTTTAAGACGTTTTTAACGCTTGTTCAAGATTTTTTTTTAATCTCAGACTACCCTTCAAACACAAATGAATGGCTATCTCTGATATAACATGCACAATACTACAACTTATCTTTTTAACCCGTTCCAGACAGAGACAGTTTTCATCTTCCTGACACAGCCTATTTTGCAAATCTGACGTGTCACTTTATGTAGTAATAACGTTGGAATGCCAAATAACTTAGCCAAATAATTCTAAGAAAGTTTTTTCGTGACACATTGTACTTCACGTCTTGATGTTAATGGTAAATTTGGGTGGATATGTTTTACCTTTATTCATAAAAAAAACATTTACAGAAAATTTGGAAAAATTTCAATTTTCTAAACTTGAGATTTTCTGCTTTTAAGATGCTCTACACAATAGTTATTAATTATCATTCACTATATGTCTAATTTATCCAGGCATCATATTTTATGATGTTAGTAGGCTTAGAATTTTAGAAGCAATTTATGAAATTTTCAAAAAAATTCACAAAACCATTTTTTTTTACGACCATTCAGTTCTGAAGTCACTTTGAGGGGCTTAGGAAATAGAAACCAACCGATTTTAGAAACTGTGTTAACCCTTTAAGTGTTCCACGGGAATTAAATCAAAATGGAAGTGAAATTTTTAAACATTCATTTTTTCCCAGATTTTCTATTTTTATCCATTTTTGTGTACCAGTAAGAGTTATCAATATAATAACATTTGCAAAGACAGGTGCACTCTGCGGTCTTACTAAACCCTCATACTGATGTTACAATTGAGAGATGCGTCTCGGGTGTACTGCGGCAAACCCGCGCGAGTAGGTACCCAATTGCAGTCAGTTTTGACTGCGATTGCGTTCCGTTGTTCAGTTTTTGATAAAAACCTGAATGTGGTACCTAGACCCGAACTTCTTCACTGAAGTTCAGGTTTGGGTTCAGTGGTGTGTAGATGTAATTATTTTCCCTTATAACATGGTTATAAGGGAAAATAATAGCATTCTTTAATACAGAATGCTTAGTAGAAGGTCAATTGAGGGTTAAAAAATAAATAAAATTAACTCACCTCCTCCAATTGATCGCGTCTCCTGTTCTTTCTTCAGGATCTGTCAAAGGACCTGTGGTGACGTCACTGAGATCATCACATGGTCCATCACCGTGGTGATGGACCATGTGATTGTACCATGTGATGTGACGTCACCACAGGTCCTTTAGCCGGCAGCTCATGATTAAAGAAGTAAGAAGAGATTGGCAACTACGCGATCAAGAGGAGGAGGTTATTTTTAACCCTCAACTGACCTTCTACTAAGCATTCTGTATTAAAGAATGCTATTATTTTCCCTAATAACCATGTTATAAGGGAAAATAATACAGTGAATAGACTGTCATCTTAGCAACCATGCGTGAAAATCGCACCGCATCCACACTTGCTTGCGGATGCTTGCGATTTTCACTCAGCCCCATTCACTTCTATGGGGCCTGCGTTGCGTGATAAAACGCACTATATAGAGCATGCTGCGATTTTCTTCACCTCATGCATTGCACCCGCGCAGAAATCTCGCCCGTGTGAACTCAGCCTAAATGTAGCCTGTGCATGGAAAACAGGCACATTTAAATTGGAGTTTATATACCTCCAAGCATCTCTATATACAAACCAACAGAAAAAATGTGCCTGTTTTCCATCCACAGGCTACATTTACCGTATTTTTCGCTGTATAAGACGCACTTTTTCCCCCCCAAAAGTGGGGGGGAAATAGCAGTGCGTCTTATACGGCGAATGTAGCCGATTTTGCCTAGTTTTCAATGATACACCCGCCGCGATGCCGTGCGGCGGGTGTATCAGCTGTGAGGGAGGAGGGGCTGGGGGCGGCATCTGCATTTATAATGACAGCGGGGCCCGTGCAGTGACTGTATTCTACTACACGGGCCCCGCTTACTGTATAATCATATCCCTAATAGTTAATTGTTGTGTGCACTGCATGTAAAAGCATAATGAGCGATAATGATGAGCGCTGTCTATTACTTACAATTAGAAGCGCTCGCCGTTCGGAGCAGAGAGGAGGAAGGAGGCAGGCCGGGAGGACGGGCGCTGGCAGTGTGAGTCATCCGTCACGCGCCTGCGCCGCCCACTTTATGAATGAAGCAGGCGGCGTGGGTGCATGACGGATGACTTACACTGCCAGCGCCCGTCCTCCCGGCCTGCCTCCTCCCTCCTCTCTGCTCCGAACGGCGAGCGCTTCTAATTGTAAGTAATAGACAGCGCTCATCATTATCGCTCATTATGCTTTTACATGCAGTGCACACAACAATTAACTATTAGGGATATGATTATACAGTGAGCGGGGCCCGTGTAGTAGAATACAGTCACTGCACGGGCCCCGGTGTCATTATAAATGCAGATGCGACCCCCACCCCCATTATAAAAGCAAATGCGACCCCCACACTTATGGAGGGGATCTGTGGATGACACATAGCATAAGATGCTATATATGTGTCATCCACAGATCCCCCCCCCATAACTGTCATACACAGATCCTCATAACAGTGCCATCCAGAGAGGATCCCCCATAAGTGTCACCCACAGATCCCCCATAACAGTGCGTCACCCACAGATCCCCCATAACAGTGCGTCACCCACAGATCCCCCATAACAGTGCGTCACCCACAGATCCCCCATAACAGTGCGTCACCCACAGATCCCTCATAACAGTGCGTCACCCACAGATCCCCCATAACAGTGCGTCACCCACAGATCCCCAGAACAGTGCGTCACCCACAGATCCCCCATAACAACAGATCCCCCATAACATTGTCATCCACAGATCCTCCATAACAGTGCATCACCCACAGACCACAATTAGTTCAAAAGCGCACCTTTTGGTTCAAAATATTTTTTTTCTTATTTTCCTCCCCAAAAACCTAGGTGCGTCTTATACGCCGGTGCGTCTTATACGGCGAAAAATACGGTAGGTGCACCTGCGAGGCCTGGGCCATATCAGCCAGTCTTGATTTTGGAAACTATACCCCTCAAAGAATGTATTGAGGGGTGTAGTGAGTGCTCTGACCCCATAGGCATTTCATTAAATTTAACCCCTTAAGGACCGAGGACGTACCGGTACGCCCTATTTCCCGAGTCCTTAAGGACCGAGGACGTACCGGTACGTCCTGACTTAAAATCTGCATTCCGGCGCCGCGGGGGTTAATCGGAACGGGACGCCGGCTGAAATCATTCAGCCGGCATCCCGTAACAATGCAGGGGGGGGTCATTTGACCCCCCCGTGTCGGCGATCGCAGCAAACCGCAGGTCAATTCAGACCTGCGGTTTGCTGCGCTTTTTGCAGTTTCTGATCCCCGCGGTCCCTGACCGCGGGGATCAGAAACTTCAGAGTGCCTAAAATCAATATTGCGCACCCCCCCCCTGCACCCCTGCATGATTTGATGGCGGCGGGTGGTGCAGGGGGGGTGTCGCAGGCAGTGGGGGCGTTGCGGGAGGCGAGCGGTGCGGCAGGCGGGATCGCGATCCCCCGCCCGCCTCCCATTGCATAATCGTTGGCGTCTAGTGGGTTATACCAGGGTGCCAGCACATTGCTGGCACCCTGGTATAAACGGCTGACATCGGTGATGCGATGTCAGCCGTTTAACCCTTTCCATGCAGCGGTCCGTACGGACCGCTGTATGGAAAAGGTTAACAGCGCAAGGAGCTCCCTCCCTCTCCGATCGGGGGGCTGCTGTGCCTTTGCAGCCCCCCGATGGGAGAGGGAGAGAGCCCCCAGAGAGCCCCCCGAAGCCCCGTCCTCACCCTTCCCCGTCTGCGAAGTTGTGACAGACGGGGAAGGTTCCCATGGCAACAGGACGCCTGCTCAGGCGTCCTGCTGTCCATGGTGCTGAACAGATCTGTGCTGAAAGCATAGATCTGTTCAGTGTAAGTAAAATACAGTGCAGAAACCTATATAGGTTCTGTACTGTATTTTATAGACATCAGACCCACTGGATCTTCAAGAACCAAGTGGGTCTGGGTCCAATTTTTTTTTTTAAAAAGTGAAAAAAGTTAAGATAAAATAAAAAAACATTTATCACTGAATAAAAATAAAAATAAAAAAATACACTACACATATTAGGTATCGCCGCGTCCGTAACGACCTGATCTATAAAACGGTCATGTTACTTTCCCCGCACGGTGAACGCCATAAAAATAAAAAAATAAAAACTATGAGAAAATTGAAATTTTGCCCACCTTACTTCCCAAAAAAGGTAATAAAAGTGATCAAAAAAGTCGCATGTACGCCAAAATAGTACCAATAAAACCGTCATCTCATCCCGCAAAAAATGAGACCCTACTCAAGATAATCGCCCAAAAACTGAAAAAACTATGGCTCTTAGACTATGGAAACACTAAAACATGATTTTTTTTGTTTCAAAAATAAAATAATTGTATAAAACTTTTATAAATAAAAATAAAGTATACATATTAGGTATCGCCGCGTCCGTATCGACCGGCTCTATAAAATTATCACATGACCTAACCCCTCAGGTGACCACCGTAAAAAAAAAGAAAAAAAAAAGTGTAAAAAAAGCAATTTTTTGCCATCTTACGTCACAAAAAGTGTAATAGCAAGCGATCAAAAAGTCATATGCACCCCAAAATAGTGCCAATCAAACAGGCATCTCATCCCGCAAAAAATTAGACCCTACTCAAGATAATCGCCCAAAAACTGTAAAAACTATGGCTCTTAGACTATGGAGACACTAAACAATTTTTTGGTTTTAAAAATGAAGTTATTGTATAAAACTTACATAAATAAAAAAAATTGTATACATATTAGGTATCGCCGCGTCCGTGACAACCTGCTCTTTAAAATTACCACATGATCTAACCTGTCAGATGAATGTTGTAAATAACAAAAAAAAAAACGTGCCAAAAAAGCTATTTCTTGTTACCTTGCCGCACAAAAAGTGTAATATAGAGCAACCAAAAATCATATGTACCCTAAACTAGTACCAACAATACTGCCACCCTATTCCGTACTTTCTAAAATGGGGTCACTTTTTTGGAGTTTCTACTCTAGGGGTGCATCAGGGGGGCTTCAAATGGGACATGGTGTCAAAAAAACTGTCCAGCAAAATCTGCCTTCCAAAAACCGTATGGCATTCCTTTCCTTCTGCGCCCTGCCGTGTGCCCGTACAGCAGTTTACGACCACATATGGGGTGTTTCTGTAAACTACAGAATCAGGGCCATAAATAATGAGTTTTGTTTGGCTGTTAACCCTTGCTTTGTAACTGGAAAAAAAATATTAAAATGGAAAATCTGCCAAAAAAGTGAAATTTTGAAATTGTATCTCTATTTTCCATTAAATCTTGTGCAACACCTAAAGGGTTGACAAAGTTTGTAAAATCAGTTTTGAATACCTTGAGGGGTGTAGTTTCTTAGATGGGGTCACTTTTTTGGAGTTTCTACTCTAGGGGTGCATCAGGGGGGCTTCAAATGGGACATGGTGTCAAAAAAACTGTCCAGCAAAATCTGGCTTCCAAAAACCATACGGTGCACCTTTCACTCTACGCCCCGCTGTGTGGCCGTACAGTAGTTTACAGCCACATTTGGGGTGTTTCTGTAAACAGCAGAGTCAGGGCAATAAAGATACAGTCTTGTTTGGCTGTTAACCCTTGCTTTGTTAGTGGAAAAAATGGGTTAAAATGGAAAATTAGGCAAAAAAATGAAATTCTCAAATTTCATCCCAATTTGCCAATAACTCTTGTGCAACACCTAAAGGGTTAACGAAGTTTGTAAAATCAGTTTTGAATACCTTGAGGGGTGTAGTTTCTTAGATGAGGTCACTTTATGGAGTTTCTACTCTAGGGGTGCATCAGGGGGCTTCAAATGGGACATGGTGTCAAAAAAACTGTCCAGCAAAATCTGGCTTCCAAAAACCATACGGCGCACCTTTCACTCTACGCCCCGCTGTGTGGCCGTACAGTAGTTTACGGACACATATTGGGTGTTTCTGTAAACAGCAGAGTCAGGGCAATAAAGATACAGTCTTGTTTGGCTGTTAACCCTTGCTTTGTTAGTGGAAAAAATGGGTTAAAATGGAAAATTAGGCAAAAAAATGAAATTCTCAAATTTCATCCCAATTTGCCAATAACTCTTGTGCAACACCTAAAGGGTTAACAGAGTTTGTAAAATCAGTTTTGAATACCTTGAGGGGTGTAGTTTATAGAATGGGGTCATTTTTGGGCGGTTTCTATTATGTAAGCCTCGACTTAAAGTGACTTCAGAGCTGTAGTGGTCCCTAAAAATTGGGTTTTTGTAAATTTCTGAAAAATTTCAAGATTTGCTTCTAAACTTCTAAGCCTTGTAACATCCCCAAAAAATAAAATATCATTCCCAAAATAATTCAAACATGAAGTAGACATATGGGGAATGTTAAGTCATCACAATTTTTGGGGGTATTACTATGTATTACAGAAGTAGAGAAACTGAAACTTTGAAATTTGCTAATTTTTTCAAATTTTTGGTAAATTAGGTATTTTATTATGCAAAAAAATTAATTTTTTTGACTTTATTTTACCAGTGTCATGAAGTACAATATGTGACGAAAAAACAATCTCAGAATGGCCTGGATAAGTCAAAGTGTTTTAAAGTTATCAGCACTTAAAGTGACACTGGTCAGATTTGCAAAAAATGGCCTGTTCCTTAAGGTGAAAATGAGCCCGGTCCTTAAGGGGTTAAAGACACTTGGCTGTGAAAATGAAAAATTTTATTTCTTACAAGAAAATGTTGCTTTAGCCTCATTTTTTTATTTTCACAAGGAGTAACATGGAAAAAAAAAGTATCCCATAATATGGCAACACCCAATATCTGATTGCAAACTGCTATATGGGCACACCACAGGGCTCAAAAGGGAAGGAGCAGCATTTGTTTTTTGGAGGAAAGATTTTGCTGGAATGTTGTTCAGACGCATTGTCATATTTGAAGAGACCCTGAGGTACCCTCCAAAAAGTGACCACATTTTGGAAACTACACCACTCAACAAATTTATCAGGGGGTGTAGTGAATAATTTGACCCCAGAAGCATTTTTGTTTAAATAGAAGGCGGCTGCACATGCACCCTCCACCACTTTTTCCTGCACCGTTCTCGGGATAATCAGATAATGACCTCATTGTCTTTAATGGGACAACCCCTTTAACCTTTTACAGTACAGATTTTGCTGGAATGATTTTCGGCCACTACATCACATTTGCAAAGACCATGATGTACCCGTACAGTGGAAACCCCTAATAAGTGGCCCCCTTTTGGAAACTATGCCCCTCAATTTATTTATTAAGGGGTGGAGTGAGCATTTTGAAACCACAGGTATTTTGCTGAAATTGATGAGCAGGTGACCATGGCAAATGAAAATTGAAAGTTTCCCACAGATTATGCCGCTTAACCAGCTCCCGACCGCCTAAGGCTGAGTTCACACTAGCGAGATTTCCGCGCGGGTGCAATGCAGGAGGTGAACGCATTGCACCCGCACTGAATCTGGACCCATTAATTTCTATGGGGCTGAGCACATGAGCTGTGATTTTCACGCATCACTTATGCATTGCATTAAAATCGCAGCATGCTCTATATTGTGCGTTTATCATGCAACGCAGGCCCCGTAGAAGTGAATGGGGCTGAGTGAAAATCGCAAGCATCCGCAAGCAAGTGCGGATGCGGTGCGATTTTCACGCATGGTTGCTAATTGACAGTCTATTCACTGTATTATTTTCCCTTATAACATGGTAATAAGGGAAAATAATAGCATTCTGAATACAGAATGTTTAGTAGGTGATCAATTGGAGCATGTGATCTGACGTCACCACAGGTCCTTTAGCCGGTAGTTCATCATTAAAGACGTAAAGAAGAGACTGGGAACTACGCGATCAAGAGGAGAAGGTGAGTTAATTTTTATATTTTTTTTAACCCTCAATTGATCACCTACTAAGCCTTCTGTATTCAGAATGCTATTATTTTCCCTTATAACCATGTTATAAGGGAAAATAATAACATCTACACAACACCGAACCCAAACCTGAACTTCTGTGAAGAAGTTCGGGTCTGGGTACCACAGTCGGTTTTTTATCACGCGCGCGCAAAACACATTGCACCCGCGCGATAAAAACTGAACATCGAACGCAATCGCAGTCAAAACTGACTGCAATTGCGTACCTAGTCGCGTGGGTTGGCCGCAATACACCGGGATGCATCCGGACCTAATCCGGACACGCCCGTGTGAACCCAGCCTAACGCAGGGATGCGTCCTGCGGGCGGCCGGGTTATTCCTCGTTGACGCATCGGCGCGTCATCTCGCGAGACACAAGATTTCCTGTGAACGCGCTCCTGGCGTTCACAGGATCAGAAGGTAAACGAGTTGATCTACAGCCTGCCAGCGGCGATCGCTCGCTGGCAGGCTGTAGATGCGATTTTTTTTAACCCTTGAAAGGTATATCAGACGCTGTTTTGTTAACAGCGTCTGATATACCTGCTACCTGGTCCTCTGGTGGTCCCTTTTGCTTGGATTGACCACCAGAGGACACAGGCAGCTCTGTAAGTAGCACCAAGCACCACACTACACCCCCCTGTCACTTATTAACCTCTGATCACCCCATTTAGACTCCCTGATCACCCCCCTGTCATTGATCAGCCCCCTGTAAGGCTCCATTCAGACGTCCGTATGTGTTTTGCGGATCCGCGAAACACGGACACCGCGGATATGCAAAACACGGACACCGGCAATGTGCTTTCCGCATTTTGCGGATCCGCACATTGCCAGAACTAAATAGAAAATGCCTTTTCTTATCCACAATTGCAGACAAGAATAGGACATGTTCTATAAGCTCTACAAAAAACGCAGTGTTCGCCCGATCAGGCCTGATCTTGTGCGCACACTTGCGTTCAGTCCGCCCCACCGCAGTGACAGAATTTTTTTTTTTCTGATCACTGCAAAAACACTGTGAAATCGCTGCGGCGCTATAAAGATCACTTTTGAGGGGCATGGCGAGTTCATAGAAGATTTTTTTGGGGGGCACAAGTTAGCGGAAATAGTTTTTTTTTTGTTTTTTTTCTTACAAAGTCTCATATTCCACTAACTTGTGACAAAAAATAAAATCTCACATGAACTCACCATACCCCTCACGGAATCCAAATGCGTAAAATTTTTTAGACATTTATATTCCAGACTTCTTCTCACGCTTTAGGTCCCCTAAAATGCCAGGGCAGTATAAATACCCAACAAGTGACCCCATTTTGGAAAGAAGACACCCCGAAGGTATCTCGTGAGGGGCATGGCGAGTTCATGTAAAAAAAAATTTTTTGTCACAAGTTAGTGGAATATGAGACTTTGTAAGAGAAAAAATATATATATATAATTTTCCACTAACTTGTGCCCAAAAAAAAATATTCTAGGGACTCGCCATGCCCCTCACGGAATAGCTTGGGGTGTCTTCTTTCCAAAATGTGGTCACTTGTGGGGTATTTATACTGCCCTGGTATTTTAGGGACCCTAAAGCGTGAGAAGTAGTTTGGAATCCAAATGCGTAAAAAATGCCCTGTGAAATCCGAAAAGTACTCATTGGAATTTGGGCCCCTTTGCACACCTAGGCTGCAAAAAAGTGGCACATGTGTGGTATCGCCGTACTCAGGAGAAGTAGAGCAATGTGTTTTGGGGTGTATTTTTACATATACCCATACTGTGTGTGAGAAATATCTCTGTAAATGACAACTTTTTAATTTTTTTTATACAAAGTTGTCAATTTACAGAGATATTTGTCTCACCCAGCATGGGTATATGTAAAAATACACCCCAACACACATTGCCCTACTTCTCCTGAGTACGGTGCTACCACATGTGTAACACTTTTTTGCAGCCTAGGTGCGTAAAGGGGCCTAAAGTCCAACAAGTACCTTTAGGCTTTACAGGGTTGCTCACAATTTAGCCCCGCCCAAAATGCCAAAACAGTAAACACACCCCACAAATGACCCCATTTCGGAAAGTAGACACCCCAAGGTATTCACTGAGGGGCATAGTGAGTCCGTGAAAGATTGAACTTTTTGTCACAAGTTAGCGTAAAGGGAGACTTTGTGAGAAAAAAAATAATAATCAATTTCCGCTAACTTGTGCCAAAAAAAAACAACTTCTATGAACTCGCCATGCCCCTCACGGAATACCTTGGGGTGTCTTCTTTCTAAAATGGGGTCACAATTGGGGTATTTATACTGCCCTGGCATTTTAGGGGCCCTAAAGCGTGAGAAGAAGTCTGGAATCCAAATGCCTAAAAATGCCCTCCTAAAAGGTACTCATTGGAATTTGGGCCCTTTGCGCACCTATGCTGCAAAAAAGTGTCACACATGTGGTATCGCCGTACTCAGGAGAAGTAGGGAAATGTGTTTTGGGGTGTATTTTTACATATACCCATGCTGGTTGAGAGAAATATCTCTGTAAAATGACAACTTTGTATAAAAAAATGGGAAAAGTTGTCTTTTACAGAGATATTTATCTCACACAGTATGGGTATATGTAAAAATACACCCCAAAACACATTTCCCTACTTCTTCTGAGTACGGCAATACCACATGTGTGACAGTTTTTTGCAGCCTAGGTGCGCAAAGGGGCCCAAATTCCAATGAGTATCTTTACGATTTCACAGGGCATTTTTTACGCATTTGGATTCCAAACTACTTCTCACACTTTAGGGCCCCTAAAATGCCAGGGCAGTATAAATACCTCACAAGTGACCCCATTTTGGAAAGAAGACACCCCAAGGTATTCCGTGAGGGGTATGGTGAGTTCATGTAAAATTTTATTTTTTGTCACAAGTTAGTGGAATATGAGACTTTGTAAGAAAAAAAAATATATATCATTTTCCGCTAACTTGTGACAAAAAATAAAAACTTCCATGAACTCACTATGCCCATCAGCGAATACCTTAGGGTGTCTACTTTCCGAAATGAGGTCATTTGTGGGGTGTTTCTACTGTCTGGGCATTGTAGAACCTCAGGAAACATGACAGGTGCTCAGAAAGTCAAAGTGTGTAAATTCACATTTTTGCACCATAGTTTGTAAACGCTATAACTTTTACCCAAACCAATAAATATACACTTATTGCATTTTTTTTTATCAAAGACATGTAGAACAATAAATTTAGAGAAAAATGTATATAGAAATGTAGTTTTATTTGAAAAATTTTACAACAGAAAGTGAAAAATGACATTTTTGGGCAAAAATTTCGGTCAATTTGGATTAATATAAAAAAAAGTTAAAATGTCAGCAGCAATGAAATACCACCAAATGAAAGCTCTATTAGTGAGAAGAAAAGGAGGTAAAATTCATTTTCGTGGTAAGTTGTATGACTGAGCAATAAACCGTGAAAGTAGTGTAGTGCAGAATTATAAAAAGTGGTCTGGTCATTAAGGGGGTTTAAGCTAGGGGAGCTGAGGTGGTTAAATTGTTGGGCGGGGTCCATTAAATACAGAAATTCCATATATGTGGATATAAAGTGCTGCTGGGTACCCTTCAGGGTTCAGAAGGGAAAGACCATCTTTTTGCTTTTGCAGTGCAGATTTTGATGGTGTATGGGTGCCTGGGGTATCAGTACAGCAAATTTCTGAGAACCTTATGTTTTTTTTTCTCTCAATGGGACTGTGTGAGTGCTAATTTTTTGTGGGATGAGTTGCCATTATCATTGGTACTATCATGGAGTACAACTTTCTTATCACTTTTTATTTTGCTTTTTAAGAAGCAGGATAAAGAAAGAAAAGAAAGCAGTTCCGCTAATTTTTTGTTACTGCAGTGTGCACTATGTGGAAAAAAAATGACATTAACTTTATTTTGCTGGTCAGTACAATTATAGGATTACCAATTTATTATAGCTGTTTTTGCTACTTTTACACAATTGAGCATTTTAGAAAAAAAATACATGTTTTTCTGTCGCCATTTTCTGGAAGTGCTGCTGTGGCGGCAGTAGCTTTTATTTACCAGTGTACAGCATATGGCGGGTCCACAATACCATCATGGATGCGGACCCATTCACCTGAATGGGTTCCGCAATCACGGAGATGCGGAACGGAAGCATGGATCGGAACCCCACAGAAGCACTACGGAGTGCCTCTGCACCGCAAAAAAATAGAACTTGTTCTATTTTTTTTGCGGTGCGGACAGATCACGGACCCATTCAAGTTGAATGGTTCTCAATCGGTCCAGGCCGTCGCATGGACGTTGCCCGTGCATTGGGGACAGCAAATTGTGGTCCCCAATGCACAGAACGGATACACAACATTCGTGTGCAAGAGGCCTAAGGATGTTTCTAACACCATGCAACCCACCTTGGCTCCCTCCTGGCTGATGTCTCACACAAGCTCAGGCAGACTCCATAGAATTGACTCCCCCCAAGATTGACAATATACTCAGCCTATTGACAGACCACACAAAACTCTGTAAGCTGTCCCTTCAAAAGACTATGCCAGCCCCACAACTGTAAAGCAGCAGTGATTCCCACAGTTAGCTCACTGTAGCCTCCCCAGCGACTTTCTTCTGGCCTTGCTTAAGCGATTTCAAGATGGTACCTTTAACGCATGGGTTCCCCTAAAGCACACCAGTCCACTGTGTAGGGTCACAACGGGCCGCCTATCACCCTTTTCTGGTCTCCAGCCCACATACACTTCCACAGTGAACAAGCTCCTACTTTGGATCTCTAGCCAACCAACTTACTTACATTCTCCTGAGGCGTAGAGAGCATAGGCCAACAATAGGATCTCCAGACACATCACACTGTCTAACCACATCTTCTTTCCCTTGCTGTGAAAACCATTATCCACAGCTCTACATGAGAACAAGGACTCAAAAAATACTTGCTAACCCACACCAGAGCTAAAGCGCTTTACATCACAGCACTTAACAACATTACAACACCAGGAAATGTTTTGTTTTTCAGAATGACACATACACACACAGTTCCTCCCCATCTCTATCACAAAGTCCATGGATGATATTGTAATGCTACTGATTAATTTACTGAGCCATAAATGCAGGCCAAAACAACAGACTGGATTGTATGCAATATTGTGGTCTGCAGTTGTCACTCATCAGTTAAAATCAATCAGTAGCGCTACAAAAATTCACATTGTAGCCCAGGTCCTAGGGTTGGATGTCCTGCTGGGGTTAGATGCAGTATCTGCTCCCCCGAGCATGAATGCACAACTGCATTTGGGGTTGAGCATTTCCTGCCTTTTGAGACCATGTATTTTTGTCATTTTAATGGTGTGAGATGCACCACAATTATTAGGAGGAGAATTATAATAATTGCAGTGTATCTTTAGTGGTCCATGCGCCAGAACTGAAACCTATGCTGTCTAGGAGCCTGCACCAAATTTGAGACTTCTGACACCAGAAAATTGCAATAGGTGGTTTAAAGAGGACCTTTCACCACAAAATGCAATGCAATCTGAAAGCACCATGTTATAGAGCATGGTCGAGAAGTTGAGCATATTGATATACTGTATATTTTTGTGGGAAACCTGTAAGTTTTACATTGATATCTTTATATTTATATCTTTGCTTTATCGTTAAAGGAGGAGGGGTTATCAGTGACTGACAGCTCTCTCTATGCACACAATGCTATCAATCACTGATAACCCCTCCCTCCTGTAGCAATGCTGTTCACAGGAGGTAAAAATACTGGATGTTTACCAGGAGAGCAATCTACGGTAGGAACCAAGGTAGGCAAGGGACAATGCTGAGCTTAGTCACAGAGCCAGCAATATCACAAATACAAGGAACAACGTGAAACTAGAAACATCTCAATGGAGGCTGAGCTGGGGATCGCAGATATGTGTCTTATAGGTGTGGCTGTACCGAGCTTTAAGACTCCAAGATCCTCAGGACTACCTCCCATTAAAATGATTGGGAGGCAAAAAGGACATAGCTGCTGGTGGGTTTTCAGATAAATTTCGGCACAGCTGTCCGCACCAAAAATGCGCTTTAACACCTGCCGTGTGAACGGGACCTCAGAAGGCTGGAGGCAAAATCCACAAGAGCAATGGAGTTGTGGAATGTACCTAAATATACAAACCAAAAAAGACAAGGTGGCATTAGCAGGAGGAGCTCAAACCCACATGCAGTCGTGCATATATATAGGGGAGCAAATCCTGCACTTGTGGCCCGTTGCTAATGGCGATCCCCAGCAAAATGCATACGGTGGAGGATGCCCGCGGCGAACCACAAGTACCACAATAGACATCTCACACAAGGTAACAAGTGCGGATGTAATAATCAATATAACAATATAACAAAACAACAACAAATACAGGTGCACTCTGCGGTCTCACTAAACCCTCAAACTGATTTTAAAATTGAGAGATTAGTCAACATGTCCTACGGTGTAGAACATGTCTAAGCCCGGGCACCATGTCAAGGTTTCTCAAGTAGCCCGGGACCTAACGCTCTCCTACCTGCGCCGTATGGGCGATACCAGGAGCCAGTGGGCAAATTACAGGAGCATGAGGCCGACTCACAAACAGCTCACCAGTTACCTCCAGCATGTAACCATGCTTGCAATGGGAGGAGGGAGGAGTCTGTGAGTCCCACTCAAGACTGACTGATATGGCCCAGGCCTCACAGGTGCACCTAAATGTGGCCTGTAGATGGAAAACAGGCACATTTGAATTGGAGTTTATACACCTCCAGGAATCTATATATACAAACCAAAAAAGACAAGGTGGCATTAGCAGGAGGTGCTCAAACCCACATGCAGTCGTGCATATATATAGGGGAGCAAATCCTGCACTTGTGGCCCGTTGCTAATGGCGATCCCCAGCAAAATGCATACGGTGGAGGATGCCCGCGGCGAACCACAAGTACCACAATAGACATCTCACACAAGGTAACAAGTGCGGATGTAATAATCAATATAACAATATAACAAAACAACAACAAATACAGGTGCACTCTGCGGTCTCACTAAACCCTCAAACTGATTTTAAAATTGAGAGATTAGTCAACATGTCCTACGGTGTAGAACATGTCTAAGCCCGGGCACCACGTCAAGGTTTCTCAAGTAGCCCGGGACCTAACGCTCTCCTACCTGCGCCGTATGGGCGATACCAGGAGCCAGTGGGCAAATTACAGGAGCATGAGGCCGACTCACAAACAGCTCACCAGTTACCTCCAGCATGTAACCATGCTTGCAATGGGAGGAGGGAGGAGTCTGTGAGTCCCACTCAAGACTGACTGATATGGCCCAGGCCTCACAGGTGCACCTAAATGTGGCCTGTAGATGGAAAACAGGCACATTTGAATTGGAGTTTATATTGATTATTACATCCGCACTTGTTGTCTTGTGTGAGATGTCTATTGTGGTACTTGTGGTTCGCCGCGGGCATCCTCCACCGTATGCATTTTGCTGGGGATCGCCATTAGCAACGGGCCACAAGTGCAGGATTTGCTCCCCTATATATATGCACGACTGCATGTGGGTTTGAGCACCTCCTGCTAATGCCACCTTGTCTTTTTTGGTTTGTATATATAGATTCCTGGAGGTGTATAAACTCCAATTCAAATGTGCCTGTTTTCCATCTACAGGCCACATTTAGGTGCACCTGTGAGGCCTGGGCCATATCAGTCAGTCTTGAGTGGGACTCACAGACTCCTCCCTCCTCCCATTGCAAGCATGGTTACATGCTGGAGGTAACTGGTGAGCTGTTTGTGAGTCGGCCTCATGCTCCTGTAATTTGCCCACTGGCTCCTGGTATCGCCCATACGGCGCAGGTAGGAGAGCGTTAGGTCCCGGGCTACTTGAGAAACCTTGACGTGGTGCCCAGGCTTAGACATGTTCTACACCGTAGGACATGTTGACTAATCTCTCAATTTTAAAATCAGTTTGAGGGTTTAGTGAGACCGCAGAGTGCACCTGTATTTGTTGTTGTTTTGTTATATTGAATGTACCTAAATACTCAGGTCTTGACTGAAGGAATAGGCAGAATAAAACAGAACCAGCTACATTGATGAGATTTTTAATATCTCATGTACACATTGCTGAAATCCGTATCGTGTGCAGATTTTCAATACAGATTTCATCCTTTGCAATGCAAAGAGTGATATCTGGGTCAAATCCATTTCAAATTCCAAAACAAAACCTTCAAGTACATGGTGTGGAAATGCAGCCAAAACCACACAAAAATACATAGAAACTACACTGCAGTGTGCAAATACCCTTAGGGTGCGGCCACATGTTCAGGTTCATTGATGCATTTTTGAAGCCAAAATCAGGAGTGGATACAAAAAAGAGATGTCAAATTGGGAACCTAACAAAAAATAAAAGTTTTGAAAAATATAAAATAATTCAAATAACCCCTTTCCCAAAAATCAAAATAAACAATTTAAAAAAATTACATGGGCATAGCTGCATGCGAAAACGCTGGTACTATTAAAATATAAAAAAAAACGGCATAACATGGCATAATAATTTTTTTTTTAAATTGCAGCCAATTTGCACTTTACTTTAATTTAATTTAAAAACTGATTAAAAAGTCATGAACACCCAAAAATGGCATTGCAAAAAAAATAGCCCTCACACAACTCCATAGACATAACTATAAAAAAGTTATGGGTGGTCAGTAGGGATGAGCGAATCAACTTCGGATGAAACAACAGCAAGTCGATTTGCATAAAACTTTGTTCCAATACTGTACGGAGCAAGCGCTGCGTACAGTATTAGAGTGTATTGGCTCTGATGAGCCGAAATGATTACTTTGCGAAGTCTAGCGAAACTTTGCATATTAACTTCAGAAATTAATTTATACTGTAAAAAAACATTTCCTGAACTCGAGTTTAGTTCCAAGGTACCACTTGGAACCGAACCCAAGTTCGAGAAATGTTTTTTTTTACAGTATTAATCAATTTCAGAAGTTATTATGCAAAGTCCCGCAAGACTTTGCGAAGTAATATCTTCGGCTCCTCAGAGCCAATACACTCTAATACTGTACGGAGAATTTGCTCCGTACAGTATTGAAACAAAGTTTTATGCAAATCGACTTCCAATGTTTCATCCGAAGTTGATTAGCTCGTCCCTAGTGGTCGGAATACAGCGATGACGAGAAAAAAATTATTTTTTCAAAAATTTTTGTTTTTTCCCAGTATTAACATGCAAGAAAATGAAGTGCACAAGTCAGTATTACCTCATACTAAACACCGTAAAAGTAAAACCCATAAGATTGTGGAAGAATTTATTTCCAACTTCCCTCTACATTGTATTCATTATTAAATGGTGGCATTAGAAAGTACAACTTGTCCCACATAAAACAAGCCCTTATATGGCTATGTGAATGGAAAAATAAAAAAGTTATGGCTCCGGAAAGGCAGAGAGGGAAAAACGAAAATGCAAAAACAGAAAATCGCTGTGTGAGGAAGAGGTTAAAAGCCGCATTACGGGTCCATTTCCGTACAAAATATGCACATAAGATTTGTGAAATCTCATTCACACAAACCAGAGCCGTTTTAACACATTGTGGGCCCAGTGCGGAAATTTGCTAAGTTCTCCCCCCACCCCTTAGTGCTCTCACAGTAATTTCGCCCTTTTAGTTACGCTCACTCAATAGTTATCCCACTTGTTGGCTCCACACAGTAGTTACTCCCCCTTAGTGCCACCTTCACAATAGAGTGCTCCCTTATTGCCCTCACACAGTAGTAATGATCCCTTAGAGTCCCCTCACAGGGGTTATTCTCTTCAAGTGCCCCCCACAGTAGTAACTCACCCTTAGTGCACTCTTCGCAATAGTTGGCACCGTTAGTGCCCCCTTTACAGTAATAATTCTCCCTTAATACTCCCACACAGTAGTTAGTCCTGTTTTGTGCCCTCTTACAGTAGTAATGCTTACTTAGTTCCTCTGCACCGTAATTATGCCCCATTAGTACCCTCTTTACAGTAATAATTCTCCCCTAAAGGGTTTATCCCATGACTAATGTAAGAAATGAAAATCAGACGTCTTATAGTACGTGACAGCCTCTTTGTAACAAAGCTAGAACCAGCCCTGTACCTCACATGGATCCAGAGATCTCCTCATTCATTGCTCTGCTAGATTTACATCAAGCTGAAAGTGTCTTTTCTGCTGCATCTAAAGGGGGCGTGTCTCAGCTCTCCCTATCACAGCTCAGGAGGCAGTTGTAGGATGAAATAGAGCATGTGCGGCCATCTCAGTGAGCAGGATAGAGAAATAAGGAATAGAACAAACAACAGGTGGCGCTGTACAGTTACATTTTATTGAATAACTCGCTGGCTAAACAATTTTTTTTATTATATGCAATTACAAAAGTATTCGTATACAGGGGCTGGTTTGGAAACTGTAGAATATTTTTCATGGGACAACCCTTTTAATGCTCCCACACAGCAGTTATGCCCCCTCATAGTAGTTACTCTCTCTAAGTACACCATCACATGAGAGTGCTCCCTTAGTGCCCCCATATAGTAGAATGGCCCCTTGGCGCCTCCACACAGTAGTTATGCCCCGCTTAGTGCACCCTCACATTAGTTATGCCCCCTCACAGTAGGAATAACCTGTTAGTGTTTGCCTCGCAATAGTGCTGCTCCTTTAGTGTCTCCCTTACAAATATGTTGCCCACCTTCGCATCGTACTTATGGCCCTTCACATTAGTTATGCCCCCTTCACAGTAAGAATGACTCATTAGTGTCCTCCTCACAAGTAATACTCATTTAGTCCCATTATCCCGATAAACAGAGCACATCATTCCCAGCTTGTGCAGGTGTGATGACATCACTGCATTGTGCCTGGCTGCTCAGTGGTGGTGGGGTTCAGATCTGATGGCTACCTGCTTTACCACTGCACTCAACTGTATAAGGGTACTTTCACACTAGCGTTTTTCTTTTCCAATATGGAGTTCCGTCACAGGAGCTCAATACCGGAAAATAACTGATCAGTTTTATCCTAATGCATTCTGAATGTGGAGCATTCCGTTCAGGATGTTTTCAGTTCAGTCCCTCTTACGTTTTTTGGGCGGAGAAAATACAGCGGCATGCTGCAGTTTTCTCTCTGGCCAAAAATACTGATCACTTGCCAGATCCGGCATTATTTTACATTGAAGTGCATTAGTGCCAGATCCGGCATTAAGTGTTGCGGCAAAACGGATCCGGCTTTCCGGTCTGCACATGCGCAGAGCTTTAAAAATGCAAAAAAATAATACCGGATTCGTTATGGATGACACCGGAGAGACGGATCCAGTATTTCAATCCATTTGTCAGACGGATCCGCATCCGGATGACAAATGCCATCAGTTTGCGTCCAGATTGCTGTAGCCAACAGGCAGTAACGGCGACGGAACTGCCTGCCGGAATACTCTGCCACAAGTGTGAAAGTACCCTAACTGTATCTGCGTCCCTGCCAATCATCCAGCCAAAGGATGTGACTTTAGTGGAAGTAAAATTTTCAGAACAGGAACATGTCCAGGTTCCCAAGTAGCCGATCCCCACATCTAGATGGTAAGTATATTAGAAACTTTGTTCCACAGGCAAGATAGGTTTGTGGGACCGCAGGTCCCTGAAAACCCCTTTACTGCAACCATGATTGTAAACTGCTTACATGTCAACTTTCAAAAAGTCGGGAAGATATACTGATCTTTAATTCTATTATTTAGGTTATATTTGGTGCCTTTCAGAGCTGGGACGATGATGGGTCCAAACACATGTTCTCCCTGTGTTTGCGTGCGTTTCCACTGGGTACTCCGATTTCCTCCCACATACTGATAGGGACCTTAGATTGTGATCTCCACTGGGGACAGAGAGTAATAATGTCTGTAAAGCGCTGCGGAATATGTAAGTGCGTATAATAAATATGTGAAAAATGTCCCAGTGTATGCATATGGCTAAGCAAGTCAATCTTATGTGTGGAATCAAAGTTCTTGAGGAACGCCTGAGGAAATGGGACCCATTGCCCCCTCTGTGTCATTCACACCGGCTACCAGTACATTTCTGCCCCTAGAAGTAAGGAGAGACATGTCACATCACTTTGCGCCCACTAGTGGGCAGCAGTGAGGCTGTTCTCACCTGGAGATCCCTGTCCAGAGTAGCAGCACTCCTGAAGGTACAGAGGAGGGAGGCACACAGGGGGCAGCTGCCTACTTTCTACAGGCTGCTCCTGCCTGTCACTTCACCCTATGGAGATACAGGAGTAGTTCTCCCTGACACTGTGCACTCAGGGAGTCGTTATCCCACCACAGGACACTCGGGCACCTCCTTTCCATAGACAGTTGCTTGGAGTGAGTTGTGAGCCTCGTCTGCTGTGCATCCTCCTCCTCCCACCTCCTCCTCCTCTTCTTCATGGATCAGCCACACACCATGGAGGGCAGCTGCAGCCCGCAACCCTACCATCAGGAGGGCATAGAGTCCTGGCTGGACGATCACTGGGACTTCACTTATTCCTACTTTGTTAGGAAAGCAACCAGGTAAGGAGGGGCACCATGGCATCCACTGGGTAGCACTAAAGCAGAGCACATGGGCATGGTCCATCCACAGGGGGCAATATACACGCTGCACATTGGACAGCACCCTCAGTGTGCACTGCTCCTGAGGTAATGAGCGGCGGACTGTGATGCCAGGTGGGCACGGCTCCCCCATGCAGGTGAGATGTAGAGGGCACACTGGCATGTAGCATGTGCCCGACATGAGTGACAGTGAGGAATGACGCCCCTGAGTCCGAGCAGTGGACATGTCAGTGCAGTTACTTCCGTCTGCCGGGGTGGATGCCTTTAGGAAGTTGTGGGAAGCTTCAGCTGAGCGCTGTCCTCCCCTATAGCCATTGACACAGCATTGTATGCAGGCTCTCCTGCCGGGCCAGACATCATGTGGCGGCGGGGGAGACTCGGGGAGGAAGCTTCAGTCAGCGCTCCTGCTCGTCCATGCTCTGAACAGACTGACAAAGCGGGCTCAGCTCCGGTTCCGTGTGGTAACTCCGGCGACGGCTCCGCGCATGTGCACTGCTCCCTACAGTAAGTGCTCCGCGACTGTGAGTACTGAGGGCTCTGGCGGGAAAACAAGAGAGTGACAGAAGTTTGTGTGACTCCTCCTGTGGTGGCTGCTCATCCCTTCTCCTGTCTGCGCTCCCTGTTACAATGCACATAGATAAATGCATGGAAAATCCCCCATTTTAGCTCGTGTGAGGTTCACTTTGACTGTGGAGTCCATGGTTGTGTCCTAATAAGGAGAGGAAAGAGGGAGCCTTGTCTCCCAGTTTCTCCCATCAGCTATGGTGGGGAACTAACTCTCCTTAGGGAGAGAGCACCTTAATCAGTGTGAGGAGACTTATAGGCCATACATGCTCCTCTGGAACCCTTCCCTCCCATCAGCTATAACATGCATGAGGTGACGGGAGGAATACCCCTATCATCCACTCTCCCATTTTTATCACGCTTTAGAATAAAACTTTCTCGCTGCCAAGTTTTCACTTCAGGCTACGCAGCAGCTATGCAGAACATTAACCCATTCCACACAAGGGGTAAAGCGAGAGCCTGGCGTCAGGGTGTACATTGTATTCTCAGAAAATTCGACTTCTTTACAGATAGCACCATGACCCTGCTGAGCTTTATTCCCATGGTGAAGACAGTGGACTCTCACTAGATGCCGAGACAATGTCATTAAAGGGATGCTGCATTCAAAGTTTATGTGGTAATTCCCGTTGTGGAGGATGCCACCGCGTGACGCAGACTGTTGGTGCCTGATGGGGTAACCCCCCATGTGTGCCAGGGTTGTTTAGGTTTTGCCAGATGCCTATCACAGTTACGATAAAATAAAAAAAAACTGCAAAACAGGCAAAAAAATATCGACTATAATATCAAATAATAAAAAAAAATGATTTTATGGACTATATTCGGTGGCGTTAGTACCATAAACAAGATGATAATCATACACAGCCAGCTATGAAGACCCCAGAAGTCCCTGTATTATTCGTTGAGTTTCCATGAGACTTTTCTGTGACTTTTGGAAGGAGCTCGGCCATTACACATCAGCGACAGCGAGGTATTTCACATAAGCGACAGTGATATGGTAGATGTGGAGCCCCCTCCTACAGGCTCTTCTCAGATCACATCCTTCAGGAGACCACAGGTTTTAAAGGAATCGATGAGGTGCTAGGAGGCCGTGACAGGGTTTGGATAATGGTTTTTAAATTGTTCCTCGACAACTTCTGTTCTCTTGGACATCTGCAGCCTCTGAGCATGCACGGATCGGTTTGCATGCCTGTGTAGCGTGCGGCCTGAAAGCTCAGATGATAGAGAGATTGTTAGGTCAGATTAATTATTGACTATCATTACTAACGCAGTGCTCTTAACCACCTGCTTCCCTAAAACCATCTGTGCCAGACTACTCTGACCTCTAAAACATATGGAACAACTCCGCTTGTGTATCACGTCACAAATCCTTCTGTTCCGAGAAAGTTGATTGTGTTTGGAAATCCTGAATTGCTAGATATGAGATAAATTTTATAATAATTATTTATATAGCTCCATCTATCTAATCTAAGCTATCTAATATATAATCTATCTATCTATCTATCTATATATCCATCTAATTATCTATCTATTATCTATCTATCACTAATATCTATCTATCTATCTATCTATCACTAATATCTATCAATCACTAATGTCTATTATCTTTCTATCTATTATTTATCTATCTATCTATCAATCAATCACTATTATCTATCTATTATCTATCTATCACTAATATTTATCTATCAATCACTAATATCTATCTATCTATTATCTATCAATCAATCACTAATATCTATTATCTATCTATCTATCACTAAATTCTATCTACTATCTATCTATCACTACTATCTATCTATTATCTATCTATCACTAATATCTATCTATCTATTATCTATCTATCTATCACTAATATCTATCTATCTATTATCTATCTATCAATCACTAATAGCTATGTATTATCTATCTATCTATCTAATCTATCATTATGTATTTATACAGCACCATATCTTTCTATACTGCATTACAGAAACGGGGAGAAAACCATAAAATAAACAACTAATAGTAAACATATAAAAGCAGCTACATAATATTGTATTATATGGTAGGAGCGATCCTTGTTTATGATATAAAGGTTTGAATAGAGGCTGTAAAAGAGGTACGTAGAGCATCTGCTGTACCTCTCTGTGTCTCTAATTTCATACAGAGGCATATGGAGCTATGAAGGTATTTTCCCTTAGAAGCTTTGGATCTAGGAGCAAATATCTCTGTACACACAAGGGTCTGTGTGGATCCGTACTTGTGGTACCTGCACAGAGTGCAGCAAAGAAATCTGCGCAAAACAAACATAAATTCACATAAATTCATTGCATTTTTTGGTGCATTTTGTGTGTTTTTTGTGCAGTTTTATTTGGTTTTGCTGCAGATCTCACCTTCCATTGAAAAGTCTAAAAAGTGCACAAAAAAATGCAACAATTGACACAATGCAGAATTCAAAATCTAGTGGATATGTCATCAGTATTAAAATCTCACAAAACCCCTTTAACCTCCCTGACGGTATTCCCGAGCGTGATTTGGGGTTAATTTTCGCTGACAGGAGCGGAAAGCCCAAGTCACGCTCGGGGTAACATTGCAGAGTCCCTTCACCTTCTGCCGGCGATCCGGTGATGTCCTCCGCTGAGAGCGCCGGTGTTCTGCCAGATCTCTATACCTTCCGAAAAGTCTATACCGGAAGTGACGCGGCCGCACCGCAAGTGACGCAGCCGCACAGGAATCAGCTAGAGGAGGGTGTGCGCACATCCACTGGCTTAGGAAAAAATTGTTGCAGCGCCGAGATAGAAGTGCTTCGTGCACCGCGCGTGCGCACTTAGGGGTATAGAGCTGCTGTAAAATCTCTATACCCCTAAGTGCGCACGCGCGGTGCACCAAGTACTTCTATCTCGGCACTGCAACGATTATTTTCTAAGTCAGTGGATGTGCGCTTGCGCAGCCCCGCGCACCCCCTCCTCCAGCTGATTCCTGTGCGGCTGCGTCACTTCTGTTATAGACTTTTCGCAAGGTATAGACATCTGGCAGAACACTGGCCGGCATTTGACTTCCTGGTTCCGTTCCCTGCGAGCAGCAGCTGCGCATGGGAGCGGAACTGGGCGGGAAATTCAAATAAATATAAACATAAAAATTGACAAACACATATAAAAGAGGTTATACATTGTAATCTGAGAGGATTACACTGTAGAACCTCAGATCTGACATTTGATGACTGTACAGTGCCACTTGCCTGCCATTTTACTGTCATTTGTGCCCATAAAATATTTATGCAAAAAAAAGGGCAAATGCGCATGTGCACGATTTTGGGCGAGATTACAAGCAGAAATTGGCTGTCAGTCAAAGTCTAGGGGGAGGAAAATAGGTGTGAGGGGAAGGAATTATTTATGCTAATGAGCACAGCGCGGAAAGGAAAAGCATTATATGGCGATAAAATAGGACAGGTTAGTCCTGAGAAGATTATGGATCGATCGCTGGGAAATATCAGGGTAAACAAGCATTAAGGTACATTGTGTTTTATGTGTCAGAACATGGGACAGGTTCCCTTTAAGGACAACACAGCTACAGGAGCTAAGGGGAGACCTGTGGCAGTGGTCTGCACAGACTGACATTGTGTCACTGCACAACCCAGTTACATACGTCATTAAAGTAAAATCTGCACCTGCCTGGTTCACACTAACTACAGTCGTGGCCAAAAGTTTTGAGAATTACACAAATATTAGTTTTCACAAAGTTTGCTGCTAAACTGCTTTTAGATCTTTGTTTCAGTTGTTTCTGTGATGTAGTGAAATATAATTACACGCACTTCATACGTTTCAAAGGCTTTTATCGACAATTACATGACATTTATGCAAAGAGTCAGTATTTGCAGTGTTGGCCCTTCTTTTTCAGGACCTCTGCAATTCGGCTAGGCATTCTCTCAGTCAACTTCTGGGCCAATCAATTCCTGACTGATAGCAACCCATTCTTTCATAATCACTTCTTGGAGTTTGTCAGAATTAGTGGGTTTTTGTTTGTCCACCCGCCTCTTGAGGATTGACCGCAAGTTCTCAATGGGATTAAGATCTGGGGAGTTTCCAGGCCATGGACCCAAAATGTCAACGTTTTGGTCCCCGAGCCACTTAGTTATCACTTTTGCCTTATGGCACGGTGCTCCATCGTGCTGGAAAATGCATTGTTCTTCACCGAACTGTTGTATTGTTGGAAGAAGTTGCTGTTGGAGGGTGTTTTGGTACCATTCTTTATTCATGGCTGTGTTTTGGGGCAAAATTGTGAGTGAGCCCACTCCCTTGGAAGAGAAGCAACCCAATACATGACTGGTCTCAGGATACTTTACTGTTGGCATGACACAGGACTGATGGCAGCGCTCACCTTTTCTTCTCCGGACAAGCCTTTTTCCTGATGCCCCAAACAATCGGAAAGAGGCTTCATCGGAGAATATGACTTTGCCCCAGTCCTCAGCAGTCCATTCATCATATTTTCTGCAGAAGATCAATCTGTCCCTGATGTTTTTTTTGGAGAGAAGTGGCTTCTTTGCTGCCCTTCTTGACACCAGGCCATCTTCCAAAAGTCTTCGCCTCACTGTGCGTGTAGATGCGCTCACACCTGCCTGCTGCCATTCTTGAGCAAGCTCTGCACTGGTGGCACTCCGATCCCGCAGCTGAATCCTCTTTAGGAGACGATCCTGGCGCTTGCTGGACTTTCTTGAACGCCCTGAAGCCTTCTTAACAAGAATTGAACCTCTTTCCTTGAAGTTCTTGATGATCCTATAAATTGTTGATTGAGGTGCAATCTTAGTAGCTACAATATCCTGCCTGTGAAGCCATTTTTATGCAACGCAATGATGGCTGCACGCGTTTCTTTGCAGGTCACCATGGTTAACAATGGAAGAACAATGATTTCAAGCATCACCCTCCTTTTAACAGGTCAAGTCTGCTATTTTAACCCAATCAGCCTGACATAATGATCTCCAGTCTTGTGCTCGTCAACATTCTCACCTGAGTTAACAAGACGATTACTGAAATGTTCTCAGCAGATCCTTTAATGACAGCAATGAAATGCAGTGGAAAGATTTTGTTGGGATTAAGTTAATTTTCATGGCAAAGAAGGACTATGCAATTTATCTGATCACTCTTCATAACATTCTGGAGTATATGCAAATTGCTATTATAAAAACTTAAGCAGCAACTTTTCCAATTTCCAATATTTATGTAATTCTCAAAACTTTGGGCCACGACTGTACATTGGTTGTGCCACCCTAACAAGGACCATTGAATTCAGTGAGCTCTCTAGAGGGTCTTCACACTTGGCAGATTATGTTGCAGACAGAGGTCGCGCTACATTTTTTCTGGAAGAGTAAAAATACTCCTCTTACCATTTTTGAGAAGTATTTTCAGCCGATGAGTACGAAAGTTACAGTAATTCAAATAGTTAATACGAAGGACATTAAGGGGTTGCAGGGAAACCATTATTAGTGCTCTAGAACTGTCTTCCATGCATAAATAGCAAATTTAGACAATTTTAAATTTAGCCGAGGTCACTGTTGCGCTGAGGTGGTCGGTACCACTGAGGTCACTGCTGTTGCGCTGAGGGGTCGGTACCACTGAGGTCACTGCTGTTCTGCTGAGGTGGTCGGTACCACTGGGGTCACTGCTGTTGCGCTGAGGGGTCGGTACCACTGAGGTCACTGTTGCGCTGAGGGGTCGGTACCACTGAGGTCACTGTTGCGCTGAGGGGTCAGTTCCACTGAGGTCACTGTTGCGCTGAGGGTCGGCACCACTGAGGTCACTGTTACAGTGATTTTATGAGGTTTAAAGGGTTTGTCCTGTTCTGGGGGTAATGTGGCTGATGGGGTTATGACTTATGAACAGACTGTGGCTGCTTCCTCTAATTACAGAACAGGCTGTCTCCGGTTGCTATAGGTAACAGCTGTACTGTACTCCTCAGTCCTCATGACGCACGCTGCCTGCACATTAGGAGCTGTACACTACAGATAAGGGCGGGAAACTGAAACGTTGTCGGTGACACAACACTCACCATGCTGCTGGCCGTCACTTATGGGTCCTCAGAGTGCCGGCCGTCACACCGTGGTCCTCAGAGTGCCTGATGAAGGGCGATTGTTAGCCCGAAACGTTGCAACTGACATACCACCTACTCCGGCTGAAATAATATGAAATAAAATCATTAATTATCATCACTTAAGGAGTGCTGTCTAAATATTTGTGATACCTACAGTTCTTGAGGTGGAGCTACAGAACACAACCCGGACGTGCACCCACCCTTGCCGTTTTATGAAAAGAGTGCTGTGGTCTACTTACTTGAAATTATTTCAAGTATCACCCTCCTTTTAACAGGTCAAGTCTGCCATTTTAACCCAAACAGCCTGACATAATGATCTCCAGTCTTGTGCTCATCAACATTCTCACCTGAGTTAACAAGACGATTACTGAAATGATCTCAGCAGGTCCTTTAATTACAGCAATGAAATGCAGTGGAAAGTTTTTTTGGGGATTACGTTAATTTTCATGGCAAAGAAGGACTTACTTCAGCGTGGTGTGCCATAAGCTCCGGCAGCCCGCTCAAACTGACCAATCACTAAGCTCCTGTAAGGAGCTTTGTCATTGGTTGTTTCAGGCAGCAGCCACATCGCGAACGGAACAGATTTTCAGTAGCAGAAAATTTCGGCCACAAAATCTGTTATCTGTAAAGGCACCCTTAGGGCTCTTTCACATCTGCGTTATAGTCTTCCGGCATAGAGTTCCGTCATCGGGGCTCTATGCCGGAAGAATACTTATCAGGATTTTCCTAATGCATTCTGAATGGACAGTCCGTCCTTCAGGATGCATCAGGATGTCTTCCGTTCCGGAACGGAACGTTTTTTGGCCGCAGCAAATAGCGCAGCATGCTGCGCTTTTTGCTCCGGCCAAAAATCCGGAACACTTGCCGCAAGGCCGGATCCGGAATGAATGCCCATTGAAAGGCATTGATCCGGATCCGGCCTTAAGCTAAACGTCGTTTCGGCGCATTGCCGGATGCGACGTTTAGCTTTTTCTAAATGGTTACCATGGCTGCCGGGACGCTAAAGTCCCGGCAGCCATGGTAAAGTGCAGTGGGGAGCAGCATACTTACCATCCGTGCGGCTCCCGGGGCGCTCCAGAGTGACGTCAGGGCGCCCCAAGCGCATGGATCACGTGATCGCATGGACACGTCATCCATGCGCATGGGGCGCTCTGACGTCATTCTGGAGCGCCCCGGGAGCCGCACGGATGGTAAGTATGCTGCTCCCCCGCTCCCCACTACTACTATGGCAACCAGGACTTTAATAGCGTCCTGGGTGCCATAGTAACACTGAAAGCATTTTGAAGACGGATCCGTCTTCAAATGCTTTCAGTACACTTGCGTTTTTCCGGATCCGGCGTGTAATTCCGGCAAGTGGAGTACACGCCGGATCCGGACAACACAAGTGTGAAAGAGGCCTTAGAATGACCCATTCTTTCCCAAACGTCTGTAAAGGCAGGCTACATGGATAATGCAGTGAAAATGTAGTTTGAAGAATGAGGCCAGGAGTGAATGTATAACAGTCTCTTTTTACTAAGTGCAAAGTATAACTTCTGGTACCTTTTAATAGCAGCAGATTCAAAGTGCAATTTGTGGCACCAGTAAAAAGGTACAGAGGCAGGTTGGATGGCTGCAACTTAGCACTTTTGGGTGTAGACTATCAGGTCTAGACTTGAGCTTTAACTGGTCTAGTAGTAGCCTTGGGTGATCTGTGTCTGAGCCGTAGTTCCTCACCTTAATACAGTTTTCAACTGTTCACTCTGCTGTCTGGTCTCTCAAGTATTTGCTGGAGACTGGAAATTAAATGGTCTCTTCAGAGAAATCTCTACCAGGAGCAGGAGCTCTGCAGTGTACTTACTCTCCTCACTGTAGCTAATCGGCAACTCCCCTTCCTGGCAGGAAGCAGCACCAGCCCACCATTACCAAGAGGAGAGGAACAGGGTGGTTAGTACTGGTCCTGCCACCCATTTGCCAGCCATATCCCTTACTGGAAGATACGGCCAAGTAACTTGAAATTATAATACATAATAATACGTAACCATAGACCCTACAAATAAACAATTTGCAGATACCCCAAGGTCTGGACCACTGCACCAGTACAACTATGATAGAGTCACTCAGTTAAGACCTCCATTGGTACATAAAACAAATAGACAAAATACCAGAAAGATGAGCAGGTAAACACACAGACAAAAAATACAGACCAACGCAGCCACCGCGTGTGTGTTTAGCCTCTTGGTTTCGGGGATGAACCCATCATGAAGGGGCTGGTATTTTTTCAGAGTATCGCCAGGCATATGTTCAGAAACACAGGTTTAGTATACCAATTCATTTACCTTCTATGCATTAGTGCACAAGAATTTCCTTGCATTCTTCATTCATAACAGGAGGACGTTACGATCTTGCAGACTTACATTGTCATATCTGGTCCAACGACCAACCTAGTGCATGTGCCCATTTTATGTATTCCAGGAGTCAGTGTATACCGTAATCTCACACATCCGGTCACATCACAACAGGATGTGATATTTAATACTGACTAGAGATTGACACTAAGGGATAAATTACTTGAAGACTGGTTGCACATAATATGATCTATGTAACAGCTTAAGAGATGTCTCCATCAAGGAGACTTGCCAGCTACACTTAAAGGGGTCATCTAATGACAGACGATGGGGGCATATTGCACACCTATATAGAGAAAGGATCTCTGAAAGTGTTGGAGAGCGCATTGTGCATGTGCAGCCTCCCTCCATTTATTTTCTATGGGGCCACCGTAAATAGCCAAGAGCTGGCTCGGCAATTTCCGCCAGGCCCATAGAAGTGAATGGGACTGGTGGCTGGTCATGTGCGGTGCGCTCCCATTCACTTGTATGGGGAGAATGCTTGGTGGTGGCTGGACCAGAGTCCTCCAGCCACCACCTTGCGGGGCTCCGTTCCCGATATAGGTGCGGGTCCCAGCAGTATAAGACAATGGGGGCATATCCTAGTAATATTCCCCCATTGTTTGAGATGAGACAACCCCTTTAAGGCTCCTTTTACACTGGCCGAGCATTGGCAAGATAATCACTAACAAGCATTTATATGAACGCTCGTTAGCGATGATGTACTGGTGTAATATGATTGTGCACTCACCAGAATCATTGTTTGCACCTCAAATCCCAGAATGAGCAGGAGTTTAAATGAATGACATACACGTTTTACCGAATAATATGATGCTGGCAGATTGCACAGCATTTTTATGGTGACAGGTTCTCTTTAAATAAACATGACTTTTGTTTCTGGTGGTGATTGCTTTATCAAACCATAGATTAAAGACAGCAATCCCACTCTCAAAGGGGCGTGTAATGCAGTGAAAAGTACAAAAAACAAATGGGCATTTGTAGAATGAAACAAAGAATTTAGAAAATATATGGGTCGTTTTGAAGTTTTTGGCTTGAGAGGTATGAAATTGTCATCTGAAGTGTGATATAGGTAGAAGTTGCCCATAAATGAAAGAAATTGCGCGATCTAAATAATTTTTGGGCTTTCTGCCACAAAAAAAATCATTTATATGCAAACCAGCTGGGAACAAGTTAGCAAATATATAAGAAGCTGGTAAACAGGAGACAGTAGGAGACATTTAAACAAGACTGCTATCCAAAGAGCTAGAGAATGCAGGGGGCGAGAACATATTGTTCATTGTTTTACTGTCCCACTTTCAGGCAGAGAATGTATTTGGGGTAGTTTAACCCAAAGGGAAATATCTAATGTTTAATTTACTAAGGAGAGCTGATCTGTTCTTGTACATCTGTAATACTTAGGTACACACAAAACACCTTTTTATGGACATACAATGCATTCAGAAAGTCTTCAGACCCTTTCACTTTTTTCACATTTTGGTATGTTGCGGCCTTCTCCAAAAATGAAAAAAGTTAGTCCCTATCTATCTGCACTCCGTACCCCATAATGGCAAATTGAAAACAGATGGGGTCATTTATCAAACTGGTGTGAAGTAGAACTGGCTTAGTTGCCCATAGCAACCAATCATATTCCACCTTTTATTTTTCCAAAGGACCCCAAGAATGTTCAAAATCTTGGCTAATTTATTGAAAAGGAAAAACTAATATATTGCATTGACCATATTCAGACCCTTTACTCATTACTTAGTTGAAGCACTTCTGACAGGGATTTCAGTCTCTAGTTTCTTGGTATTGATGCCACAAGGTTTGCACCTGGATTTAGGAATTTTACGAGATTTTTGTCTGCAGATCCTCTCTTTGTGAGGTTGGATGGGGACCATCAGTGGACTGCAATTTCAGGTCTCTTCGTTGCATTTAGAGTTGTTGCGATACCAAATTTTTGATTCGGTTTCGATACCATGAAAAAGTATTGCGATACTCGATACTATTCGATACCACGCGAAAAAAATAAACCAAAAAAGCCACGTGCATTCCGCATTTTTAAAAATGGCGAATCGCGCAGTTTTTTTTTTTTTTTTTCTGTTCCGGCATTCACCACCTAGATTTTTTTTTTATATTTCTGACGTGGCGATATGTAATATGTTTATTATTTATATATTTTATATGTGAAATTGGGAAAAGGGGGTGATTTATACTTCATATTTTGGTGGAGTTTTTTTTTACTTTTTTTTTTTTTTACACTTTTTATTTAATAACTATTTCCCCCCTTAGGGGCTAGAACCTGGGATCTTTCATCCCTTGTCCTATTCAGCCTGATAGAGCTCTATCAGGGTGAATAGGACTTCACACTGTCCCTGCTGCTCTGTGCTCTGTGCACACAGCATCAGGGATGTTACCATGGCAACCAGGGCTTCTGTAGTGTCCTGGCTGCCATGGTAACCGATCGGAGCCCCAGGCTTACACAGCTGGGGCTCCGATCAGAAGCTGCCATAGCACCACCAATGAGGGGGAGGGGAGAGGTCCCTGTGGCCACTGCCACCAATGATTTTAATACTGGGGGGTTGAGAGGGGCCGGCGCACTGTGCCACCAATGATTTTAATGGGATGGGGGGTTGAGGGGGGGGGCCACACTGCACCACCAATGATAATTACCCCTTTATACAGGAGGCGGGTACTGGCAGATCAGCGGCAGTTAACCCCTTAGGTGCCGCACCTGAGGGGTTAACTGCCGCTGATCACAGCTCCCTGTCAGGGGCAGGGTGCCGGCAATGCGATTCTGCTGCCGGCACCTGCCTCCTGTATTATGTGTTAAAGACTGACTACTTTATATGGGACTCCAGACTTTCACTATTAGGCTACACAGAGCGGCGCCCAGCGATGTCTCAGCACTCACCATTAGTCCTGGGCGCCGCTCCGTTCACCTGCAGTGCCCCATTACTGTCTCCTCTCCTGCTCCACATGCTGCTGATTACTATCGGAGCGATGGGAGGAGACATCAGATTCACTAGTGGGCGTTCCTTCTCCCTGGCTGTAGCGCTGTCCAATCGCAGCGCAGGGAGAAGGAACGCCCACTAGTAAAGCTGATGTCTCCTCCCTTCGCTCCGATAGTAATCAGCAGCATGTGGAGCAGGAGAGGAGACAGTAATGGGGCACTGCGGGCGAACGGAGCGGCACCCAGGACTAATGGTGAGTGCTGAGACATCGCTGGGCGCCGCTCTGTGTGGGAATAGTCCTATCATTGCAGAAGCTGCAGCCCAGTATCGAAAAAACTGAAATCCTGGTATCGTATCGATACCGGGACAAAAGTATCGATTGGGTATCGAAATTTCGATACCCGCAACAACCCTAGTTGCATTCGGTTCAGGTCAGGGTTCTGGCTAGGCCACTGAAGGACATTCACAGAGTTTTCCCTAAGCCACTCGTGTTTATTGACTGTGTGCTTAGAGTTATTGTCTTGTTGAAAGGCAAACTTTTGGCCCAGTCTGAGGTCCAGAACACTCTGGATCAGGTTTTCATTAAGAATCTGTACTTTGCACCATTCAGCTTTCCCTCAGTCACTCTGTCCCAGCCGCTGAGAAACACCCCCACAGCATGATGCTGGCACCACCATGCTTAACTGCAGGGGTGGTATTGGGCAGGTGATGATCAATGCCTTGTTTTCTCCAGACATGGGGATTAAAATTGAGGCCAAAGATTTCAATCTTGGTTTCATCAGACCAGAAAATCTTGTTTCTTATAGTCCAAGAGTCCTTTAGCTGCTTTTTTTGCAACCAGTGTGGGCTTTCATATGTCTTTTATTGAGAAGGGGCTTCTTTCTAGACACTCTACCATAAAGCCCAGAATTTTGGAGTGCTGCAAATCTACAAGATTCTTACAGCTGCACAAAGGATCTTTGGAGCTCAGCCAGAGTGACTATTGGGATCTTGGTCACTTTTTCTACTATGCACTTGATTACTTAGTTTGGTGGGGCGGCCAGCTCTTGGAACAGTACTGGGTTTTCCAAACTGCTTTAATTTAAGAATTATGGAGGCCACTGTGTTCTTGGGAACTTTAAGTGCAGCAGAATTTTTTGTGGAATCATCTCCAGATGTGTGCCTCCACACAATCCTGTTGTTTATATCTACAGGCAGTTCTTTATTTCCTCATGGCTTGGTTTTTACTCTGATATGTATTGTCAGCTGTGAGACCTTCAATAGACAGGGGTGTGTCTTTCTAAATCATGTCCAATCAATTGAATTTACCAAAGCTGAACTCCAATCAAGGTTTAGAAACATTTCAAAAGATGATCAAGTGAAATGGGAGCCCCGAGAGCAAAATCTTTTTTTTATAAATTTAACAAAATTTCAGTTTTTATTTTCAGTTTTCAATTTCTCGTTATGGGCTTATTCAGTGCAAATTGATTGGGGAAAACTTGTTTTATTTTAGCACAAGGCTGCAAAATAACAAACCGTGAAAAAAGTTGAAGGGTCTAAAGACTTTTCAAATGTATCGTACATCATTTTATGTGTTATTCGTGCACATCTTGATCCACAGTTAAATTTAAAAACTTCATTCTGTAGAGTAAGTAGATATTTAGTCTATTTGGAGATCGCCAGAGTCAAAGGTCAAATAATCTCTGAAGCACCTCCATTTTTAAAGTGCACATCCTATTAATTCAAGAAACTTATAGAAGACCCCATCTTTTTCAGAACCTCGCATATAAATCTATATAATTTGTGTTATTTTGCTGTATATAATCTATCAAATGTGTTAGGCAGAATTACCCTTAAATAGGGAATTTGAGAAGTTAATACCAATATCGAATTCAATAAATGTTTAAGTATGTTGTGATGTCTGACAAAAAAGAACCAGGACTTTGATTATTTTAAGCCCAGACATAAAAAAAATGTCTAAGGGTCGAAATAAGTCTGGGAGGGAGGTTAGTGGTCTGTTGAGAGTAATTGCCAAGTCGTTGCCAAACAGATTAGTGTTATGCAGTTAGGTCCATAAATATTTGGACACTGACACCAATTTTGTTTTTATTACCTGTTTACTAAAACCATATTCTAGTTATATAATGGACTTGGACGTAAAGTCCGGACTTTTAGCTTTCATTTGAGGGTATCCGCATAAAAATTGGATGAAAGGTTTAGGAGTTTCTGCTCCTTTACATGTGGCATCCTGTTTTTAAAGGGACCAAAAGTAACCGGACAATTGACTCAAAGGCTGTTTCATGGGTAGGTGTCGGCAATTCCTTTATTATTTCATTCTCAATTAAGCACGTACAAGTCCTCGAGTTGATTTGAGGTGTGGTGCTTGCATTTTCAGGATTTTGCTGAGAAGTAAACATGCGGCGAAAGGAGCTCTGCAGGTGAAACAAGCCATCCTTTATCTGCGAAAACAGAATAAAAAAACATCTGAGAAATTTCTACACTATTAGGAGTGGCAAAATCTACAGTTTGGTATATCCTGAGAAAGAAATAAACCACTGGTGACCTCAACAATGCAAAAAGACCTGGATGCCCACGGAAGACAACAGTGGTGGATGATCGCAGAATAATTACCATGGTGAACAACACTCTCCAGGATATAGGCGTATCAATATCCAAATTTACCATAAAGAGAAGACTGCATGAAAGTAAATACAGAGGGTTCACTGCACAGTGCAAACCACTCATAAGCCTCAAGAATCAGAAGGCTAGATTGGACTTTGTTAAAAAAAAAAAAAATTAAAAAAACCAGCACACGTCTGGAAGAACATTCTTTGGACAGATGAAACCAAGATCAACCTCTACCAGAATAGTGGAAAGAAAAAAGTATGGCGAAGGCATGGTACAGCTCATGATCCAAAGCATACCACATCATCTGTAAAACACGGCGGAGGCAGTGTGATGGCTTGGGCATGCATGACTGCCAATGGCACTCTGTCCCTAGTGTTTATTGATGATGTGACACAGGACAGAAGCAGCAGGATGAATTCTGGAGTTTTCAGAGACATACTGTGTGCTCAAATCCAGCCAAATGCAGCCAAACTGATTGGTCGGCGTTTCATAATACAGATGGACAATGACCCAAAGCATAAAGCCAAAGCAACCCAGGAGTTTATTAAATCAAAGAAGTGGAATATTCTTGAATGGCCAAGTCAGTCACCTGATCTGAACCCAATAGAGCATTTCACTTTTTAAAGACTAAACTTCAGACAGAAAGGCCCACAAACTGAAAACCGCTGCAGTAAATAACTGGCCAAGCTTTAAAAAGGAGGAAACACAGAGTCTAGTGATATCCATGAGACTTCAGGCAGTCATTGCCAACGAAGTATTAGAAATTTACATTTTATTTTCTATTATTTAATTTGTCCAATTACTTTTGAGCCCCTGAAATGAAGGGATTGAGTTTAAAAAATGCTTTAGTTCCTTCACATTTTATGCAATCATTTTGTTCAACCCACAGAATTAAAGGGGGTTATCCCATCTTAGACAATGGGGGAATATCGCTCAGATATGCCCCCATTGTCTGATTATTTACGTCCGCCCAATAGAAATGAATGGGAGCAGGGGCTGGGCATGCGCAGTGCGCTCCAATTTACTTCAATGGGAGAGGCGGGGAGTTGCGCCTGGTGGTGGACGGACCCCCTGGAAACCCGGGGTCCTCCAGCAACAACTCTCCCCGGCTCTGTTCTCCTTGTAGATGTGGGTCCCAGAGGTGAGACTTGCACCTATCAGACAATGGGGGCATATCCTAGAGATATGCCCCCATTGTCTAAGATACAATAACCTCTTTAAAGCTGAAAGTCTAAACTTCAATTGCATCTGAATTGTTTTGTTCAAAATCCATTGTAGTAATGTACAGAACAAAAATGAGAAAAATGTTGTCTCTGTCCAAATATATATGGACCCAACTGTAGATAGTGGAGTTTTTATTTAGCATTTTTGCTTTTTACTCCCTGCCTTTCTAGAACCATAACTTTTTTTATTTTTCTATTCACATAGCCGTATGAGAGCTTGTTTTTTGCTGGACAAGTTGCACTTTCTAATTCAATTTAATGTTGCATTCTATGTAGTGGGGAGCAGGAAAAAATTTCCAAATGGGGTGAAATTGGGGAAACAAAAAACGCAATTCCGCAACAGTTTTATGGGTTTTTTCTTTTTACGACTTTTCCTATGCATTAAAACTGACCTGTTACTTTCATTCTCCAGGCCAGTAGGATTACGACGATACCACATATGTATAGTTTTTCTTGTATTTTAATAGTAAAAAAATAAATAAAATCTTTTCTTTTCATCGGCATATTCTGACTCCTACAACTTTTATGTAGTTGTATATATGGAGCTGTCTGAGGGCTCATTTTTGCAGGCCAATCTGTACTTTTCATTGACACCATTTTGGCATGTGTTGGATCCATTTTTTAAATTTTTTTGGGGAAGGTGATGTGACCAGATCTGCCATTTTGACTTTTTTTTGCCAGTTTGCCATATAGGATAAATACACTGCCTGTCCAAAAATTGTCGCCACCAAAAACAAAACAAAAACAATAAACAAGGAATTGATGCTGTAAGCAATATGAAGGGGCACACTCAGAAGGGAAACACAAGATAGTAACGAATAATGGACTTTATTAGTCTAAAAGCAAACCCCTAAAAAATATATAAAAACATACATGTAGACATATACCTATGCAAATGATGTGAAACTACAATAGGGAGGAATTCTCATGGGTGTATTGAAGTCCCAAAATTCTGTGTATACAACAGCGTGCCAGCAATGTCCTATAAATATACGTGGATGCTGCTCGTATACCGAAACCACAGTGCACAATGTTTATGCTGCGCTGGATTCCGTAGCGTGTAAGAGACACAACTGGTACCAAGTGTCAGCTAAATCCAAAGTGTTCACTCCACAGTGCAATTGATTATATATAACTTATGATTGCTTCATAGATTCTGTAATGCTCACAAACGAGCGCGGTCTTACCCCTCTTCACTGCTCTCCGCAGCGTTGTATCCAGGCGGCCGTGCACTCACAGCGTGCTACGTGATGTGCTGGCCGTACGTGGCGTCCCACGTAACCTGGTTGTCCGGGGGACCGAGTAGACGCTTTAATGACGTCACTGTTTGGCGACTTCTCTTCCAGCTTTTGGATTACTCTTCCAGCTTTTGGATTCAAGCAGGTTTTCTTACTTTATTTCTTATTTATTTTGGTTCCAGGCTTCCTTTTTCTTTGTCCACGCTCACTCTGTATGCCAGACGCGTTTCAGGGTCTAACACCTGTTCCTCAGTGGCCCAAAAAAACTATAAACAAGGGATTGATGCTCTTTGCCATGCCACAAGGGTCTACTGAGCCACGTACTCCAGGTTAACATGGACAAGAACAATTGGAGATCTAGAGTATGGACAGACCTTGTAAAAGGAGACATAGGCTTAAAAAGAGAATAATGAAAGGTCTTGGATATTCTTATGCTTTGTTCAAGTCCAACATAAAGTAGTCTGAATTGATTTGACTTAGAATATTAAAATGACTAATAAATCTATGACCTGCCTTGCCACATGGTTGCCTTAGCCAGATGTTCGTGGTAGACATTCACACATTTCCCACCTTGAACTTGGGAGGCCTGTGGTGCAGATCAGACATGTGTTCAGCACAAAGCAGCTGTGGCCAAATCCCCATAAACTTTCCCCTACACTGACTTAAGCATCTTGATCCTCTGTCTGATCAATGGAATTTGAAGACCTACAGTACCAGTAATTGAAGATGCTTCAGGGTGAAGACAATGATTTCAAAACAATGGAGACCGTGGATACATGACAAAAATTGCTATAAGCAACTCTGCCCATGTCACAAACTGATACCACTAATTTTATAATTCTGAGACAAAACACTGGAGATATTGCTGTAACATCTGGTACACTCCCAGTCTGACTGTTATTCTATGGATGATAGTTGGTGGAGAAGCTCAGAGCAGTACCTAAATTAGCATGGAAAGCTTTCCAAAAGCTGTCTCCAAACTGTATACCCTATACACAGTGTTTTCTGTCATACAATGAAGTCTCACCATTCGTTGAGCAAAGCAGCCAGCATATCAGTAGAGGGTTAGCCAGACAAAGGTTTTAAATATGCCATTCTACTGAATTTACCCGAAATAAACCAAATGGTATCCTACCCTGCTGAATTGGACAACTCAACAATAAAGTCCATTGATATAGGTGTCCATGGTCTCTTTGGAATGGGTAAATGACTTAACTGACAAAAGGGTAAGGCCCTAAATGTTTTACTGTGGGCATATGTCATATTCTCCAATAAACCTCTCCACATCTTTCTTCATAGATGACTACCAAACAGAGTAAAACAAAGCTTTCCATACTCAGATAACCATCTAAGGATACTTTCACACTAGCGTTATTCTTTTCCGGTATTGAAATCCAGTAAAGGGTCTCAATACCAGAAAAAACGCATCAGTTTTGTCCTAATGCATTCTGAATGAACACTACCGCACTTGCTGGATCCGGCATTAATTTCCATAGAGATGTATTAATGCCAGATCCGGTACCAAGTGTTCCAGAAATTGCAGCGTTTCCAGATCCAGTTTTCCGATCTGAATATGCGTCGGGACAAAGGAGGAGCTATTTTGCCTTTTGATCTTTGAAACAAATTAAATACCGGATCCGTTATACCGGATTAGACAGATCCGGAAAAAAAAAAAATCAGTTTGTATACGGTTTGCCGGATCCGGCAGTTCTGTTGACGGACTGCCTGCCAGATCTGAACAACGCTAGTGTGAAAGTACCCTTACTTGCTACCCGACACCTTCACAGAACAGAGGACTTAAAGGAGTTGTTCACCCCTGGCGACCTTTTCTGCAGGCTGTCCAGCACGGTCAGATCCATGGTGAAAATCATGCTTGCCTGATCCCTGTTGCTGGGTTCCGGCTCCTTTGTTCCCCCAGCTTCACTGAAGTCTCCCCACTTCAACATCTGGTTCAATGCAGAATACTCAGTGCTGCAGCGGTGACATGTCACCCATGCATCATGTAATAAGGGTCACGTGATGCATGGGTGACAGATCACTGATCTGCCCTGTCATTGACTGCAGAGGCCACTAGAGCCGGGGGAATGAAGGAGTGGAACGCAGCAGCGGGGATCAGGTATGATTCCTACTGCAGGTCTGTGGGTCTGCAGAAAAGGTCCCCAGGGGTAAACAGCTCCTTTAAGTTTTCTAGGAACTAGCAACAGTTGGACAGGTTCAGCAAATGGGATTTATCATGTAGACAAAGTTAATACACTTACTAATGTATTGTGATTGTCCTGTCCACATTGCCTCCTTTGCTGGCTGGATTCATTTTTCCATTGCATAATACACCGCTAGTTCAAGGGTTACGACCCCTGGATACAACCACACGGTGGCTTTCTAATCAGTGATTGACAGGTAATGCCATCTAAGAGCCCCCGAGTACAACTGAACTGTGTAGGGATTTAAGTTGTGCTGAATATTTTCTCACAAAACTGTATATAAATCTGCTCAGCTTCTCCTGCTCTGTAACATGCTGCCTGCAGATTACACCGAATTTCGTGGTGACAGATTCTCTCTAACTGAATCCATGGAAATTCCTTCAGAGGAAATTATGTACCCTAAAAAGGAAACACTATCCACTCCAGCAAAGTGGTTCTTTCTCAATTTAAGCTAGACTTTCTTAACTTAAAGACTTATTACTCCAGCAACAAGGAAGAAAATCAAGATTTCTACTATGTAACTCACAAATTCTGAGTACACTATTCATAAAGTCCTAGAAGACAGCTGCGCTATTGCAGACCCCAAAAGGCATTACCAAGTGTTCATAATTCTCTGTTATAAATATTAAAAGATGTCTTCCATTTATCCTCGTTACAGATCCAGAAAAAATTATAGGCTTCCCTATGGTCAATTTTAGAGATGATGCTTTTTTAAGTTGATCAAATAATTCTGAGATGAGAGGGACGAAGTTGGCCACCTTTCTTGTCGTCTATAAAGAACCCAGCTCCATGTGGCAACTTGGATGGATGAATAAATCCCTTCTCCAGGTTGTCCATGATATACTGCTTCATCACCTGGCTCTTAGGAGCAGGCAGAATAAATCCTCCCCTAGGAATTCAGTTGATGGGATTGTCATATTCTCTATGAGTGGGAAGAATAATTGCAGTCTTTACACAAAAAAAGATCAGTAAATTTAATATGAATAAAGGTAAAGCTATGCTTCAACAATCGGCATTCAACACATGTTCTAGGAGATTAAAACTGGAAGAGTCACTTGTAGCAAATAATTTGAGTGTTCGTGTAGATCATAGGCTACATGAACAATATGAAGTGTCAATTAGCTGCTTCTATGGTGCATGGACCCTGGACCTGCAAGACAGGGATGTAATATTACTACATTACAAAGAATTGGTGTGGCCACATCTGGAATATGTAGTTCAGATCTAAGCACCAGCTCATAGAATTCCCTAAAGTTGTAAAAAGTAAAAAGAAGGACCACTATACTAATCTTAAAGCTGTTGGTGGCATATCGCTAGGAGCGGCAATCCTTCTGGAGGTGAAGAGCTGCATTTACATACCGTGATTCTCTCCACATTATGGGGATAAGCTATGGCTACTGCACAACAACCATTTAGTCACAAGAAACATATATGAAGCACGTATCAGCAGTAGCAGTCAATGCACTACTGAAATAAACACACTGATGTATTACAGGAACCAAATGATTATAACCACAGTTGGAGAAGATAGGAGTCTGGCTGTGGAATAGGCAGAAGATGGTAATGACATACAGGTTGAAGACAGATAAATGACAGAATTAACGATACACTGAACTGACCATGCTCTGAAATGCAACCCAGCAAAACAGTCATGAAAAATCAAACAATTCCACAAACTTTACTGCTGATTACATTGAAAGGCCAGAGGACCATAAGTCCAAGGATAAACTAACAGAGCACAATAGACAACAACAAGGTACCAAATCTGTAAATAACTGCACAGAGCATACATTATCCCCAGCCACCAGAAAGAAAAAAAGCATGGGCATATAAAGACTAAGCAATCAACAGCTTCACCCTAAATTAACCACACCAAGCCAGGCAATAACCTAACCCAAACTCTGATGCAAGGCAGTAACATAGCAACAGGTGAACATGAGGCAACACAAGTGTCCAGTGGGCCGTTCTACGTATACAGGAATAGCAATGAGTCAAAGAGGATTCCTAAACTCAAAATAAAAAGACACTTAAAGGGGTTATACAGTGGCTTAATTTGATGACCTAGCCTCATGATAAGTCATCATAGGGGTCTGAGTCCTGGCATCTCCACTGATCAGCTGTTTGTAGGGGTCACTGTGTACTTCTTCTTCAAAGTTTATTTCCACGTGGTAAATACAACTGTTCCATCCCATTCAAGTGAATAGTGCAGAACTTTCCCTTTGGATATCTCCTCGTCATAAAGTGTCTCGGGCTTCTTGTATGGACTTGACCATGTAGGTATGTGAATTGGCTTGAAGGCTCAAGTTGATATGTTTTTGGCTACATTCTGTCATGGATGATGATAGATCATAATAGAGGAGGACAAATGGATGCATCACTTGGAGAGAACTCAGGTTGTTGGTGTCACGGTGGGGAGTGTGGGAAACCCCCCACCGTACAATGTCTATATAGACCATGCCACTAGGCCTGGAAGACAGGATAAGGGAGCAGGTCACCTCCTATGCATCCCTAAATACAATCCCTGACCTCCTGACTATATGAGCCAACCCTGATGGTGGGAGGGCTCATACCTGGAACCTAGGACCCTAATTCGCTCTGATGATCCGTGATGGTATTGTAAGGAGAAAGAGACAACCGATTCCTCCAAGAAACGGAAGAACTGGAGTCTCCCACAGGACTAGCAACAATGAAGGAGCAGAATGGCAGGTAAGAGCCCAGCGCAAATGACATGCACTGGAACAACCACCACTTACCTGCCACAACGACTGGATGGAACAACTACAGCTTGCAGACTTGTGGTTCACCCCTCTGAGAAACCATGGAGACCACTTCCGCAGGCACAGACAAGCAGGGGAAATGTCAAACAACCATGCTGGACTACAAACACCAAATAGACCAGACATGAAACACCAAATGACATACAACAAACACCATGACCGGACACCTCAGAACAGACCCCCCATCTCCATCATCCTCCGATCAGACCCCCTATCAGCCTCAGCTCAAACCTCCATCAGACCTCAGATCAGACTCAGATCAAATCCTCATCAGACATCAGATCAGACATTTAAAAAAATTAACTTACCACTCTTTCTTCAGACAGCGCTGCTACTCTCCAGATCCAGGACTTACCGCTCCCTGCTCTTCTTCTGACCCACGCTGCACTGTGATCTGACGTTGGATAGCGTCAGGTCATAGTGCGCTTATGTGCACTACGTCCTGACACTGTACGCAGTCAGGATACAGTGCAGCACGGCCCCTGGAAGAAAACCAGGGAGGGTAAGTAGAGCCAGTGCAGCACTTCCCTCACTGCTCCTCATACCTCCTGCATGCTGATGACTGCTTCCATAATAGAAGCTGTCATTGGCATTCAACTATAAGATGCACTGCCATTTGCCATCACTTTTGGGGGGAAAAAGTGTGTTTTACCTTACAAAAAATACTGTAGTCTAAAATTGCCTTCGGCTGCTTAGGGCTAAACTTGTAATGTAAAATAGGTTATGTGAAACTGCTTTTTACAGTAACCTTATCAGTTTATAGCTTTCTTGAAAAAACAGAAAAATCCAGCATATGCACTACGGATAAAATCCAATCTCTTTATTATGATCCTTTAAAATTCCATTGGCTGATCAGAAAGCTTTACGGTCTACGTGTTTTGACAATCTGTCTTATTCATGACCATACTGTGTAGCCAAAACAAGCTTCCACAAAAAGAAAAAATGAATCGACAATCATACAATCGTACAGAATATAAATCAATATTCAAAGATGAGATTGTGTCTATTATTCTTGCCCTTTGGAATCCTGGTATGCAATAAGAAGATCCGAAAAGACTCCCTATTATAAAGCAGTCTGTTTAGATCTTCTCCTCGTAATGTTTTTTAACCCTTTCAATACCAGTGACTTCAAAATCTGCTGTGTTACCTCCATGTACAGTACAGACCAAAAGTGAGCTTCAAGAGGTAGTCACCTGAAATGGTTTTCACTTCACAGGTGTGCCCTGTCAGGTTTAATAAGTGGGATTTCTTGCCTTATAAATGGGGTGGGACCATCAGTTGCGTTGTGGAGAAGTCAGGTGGATACACAGCTGATAGTCCTACTGAATAGACTGTTAGAATTTGTATTATGGCAATAAAAAAGCAGATAAGCAAAGAAAAACGAGTAGCCATCATTACTTTAAGAAATGAAGGTCAGTCAGTCCGAAAAATTGGGAAAACTTTGAAAGTGTCCCCCAAGTGCAGTCACAAAAACCATCAAGCGCTACAAAGAAACTGGCTCACATGCGGACCACCCCAGGAAAGGAAGACCAAGAGTCACCTCTGCTGCGGAGGATAAGTTCATCAGAGTCACCAGCCTCAGAAATCGCAGGTTAACAGCAGCTCAGATTAGAGACCAGGTCAATGCCACACAGAGTTCTAGCAGCAGACACATCTCTAGAACAACTGTTAAGAGGAGACTGTGTGAATCAGGCCTTCATGGTAGAATATCTGCTAGGAAACCACTGCTAAGGACAGGCAACAAGCAGAAGAGACTTGTTTGGGCTAAAGAACACAAGGAATGGACATTAGACCAGTGGAAATCTGTGCTTTGGTCTGATGAGTCCAAATTTAAGATCTTTGGTTCCAACCTCCATGTCTTTGTGCGACACAGAAAAGGTGAACGGATGGACTCTACATGCCTGGTTCCCACCGTGAAGCATGGAGGAGGAGGTGTGAGGGTGCTTTGCTGGTGACACTGTTGGGGATTTATTCAAAATTGAAGCCATACTGAACCAGCATGGCTACCACAGCATCTTGCAGCGGCATGCTATTCCATCCAGTTTGCGTTTAGTTGGACCATCATTTATTTTTGAACAGGACAATGACCCCAAACACACCTCCAGGCTGTGTAAGGGCTATTTGACCATGAAGGAGAGTGATGGGGTGCTGCGCCAAATGACCTGGCCTCCACAGTCACCGGACCTGAACCCAATCGAGATGGTTTGGGGTGAGCTGGACCACAGAGTGAAGGCAAAAGGGCCAACAAGTGCTAAGCATCTCTGGGAACTCCTTCAAGACTGTTGGAAGACCATTTCAGGTGACTACCTCTTGAAGCTCATCAAGAGAATGCCAAGAGTGTGCAAAGCAGTAATCAAAGCAAAAGGTGGCTACTTTGAAGAACCTAGAATATGACATATTTTCAGTTGTTATACACTTTTTTGTTATGTATATAATTCCACATGTGTTAATTCATAGTTTTGATGCCTTCAGTGTTAATCTACAATTTTCATAGTCATGAAAATAAAGAAAACTCTTTGAATGAGAAGGTGTGTCCAAACTTTTGGTCTGTACTGTATGTCTCTAAAATGTTCGAGACAACATGGAAATGTTCACTACTTTAGTTTGAGATGCCTGAAAGATGTTTCCTTACTCTAGTTTTCAAACAGTTTGAAGTGCAACCCACATATTGAATGTTACAGCTGCTGTAGGTGACTAAATAAATCACATTACTTGTGTTACAGTTTATATATGATTTAATTTAAAATTCTTCTCCTGTAGCACTAGATTTTAAACTCTTGCTTATTTTAATAAATTGACAGGTTTTACATACATTATGTCCGCATCTGTAGCAGCCAGTAACGTTCAACCAGGTATTATTTGTAGACCATGATTTCTCCAAAAATAAACTCTGAGACAGTACTATCGATATAGTTGGAGCTCTTTTGCTCACAACTTGAATTCCTGATTCCAATATCTGTTGTAAATTATCATCCTCATTCAGAATCGGTAAATACCTAGTAATGATGTTCTGTACCTGTAACAGTGGCTGCTGTGCGCCACTGTTCCCCTGCTTACCGCTGTGGTCCCGGGCGCTGTGTTCGGCGGTGATTTCATCCCTGGCCACAGCATGCTTGTTTCCTGCAGCACTTCCTTAAATGGAGTTGGTGACCTCCATATGGCCATATACAGTGCTTACATAGCTCTGTAGCAAACCTATACAGGATTGTAACGGTACCTTTGTTCTTTTCTTTAGACTTGCACCAGCAGGAAAAACGAAGTTAAATTCATATGCAAATGAGCACTCGCAAGTGCCCAGGGGAGGAGTTCAGTGTGTAGGTGCCCAGGCTGCTCTGCCTTCTTTTCACATTACTCCTCCCCAGCCTCTTCCTGGGCACCTCCAGACTTGGAGGGCGGGCAAAGGCAGAAACTGGGGAGGAGTAAAATGAAAAGAAGGCAGAGCAGCCTGGGCACTTACATACTGAACGCCGCCCCTGGGCACTTGCGAGTGTTCATTTGCATATGAATTAAACTTTGTTTTTCCTGCTTGTGCAAGTCCAAAGACAAAGGTACTGCTACAATCCTGTATAGGTGGGCTACAGAGCCATGTAAGCACTGTATATGGCCATATGGAGGTGACAGACTCCCTTTAAGGGCAGGCGCACGTCACTTCATGTGTTTTATGGGTTGGATCATGTGACCTTGCCAACCAATGCTAGCCCTCCTGCACATATATAAGTGGCTCAGCCCCCTTCCCAGATGCCTCAGTGTCAAGGTCCTTGTGTCCTGCTAAGGGTCCTAATATCTGCTTATGTTCCTAATTCGTATTTTTGTTTCTGTGAACTCTGCTACCTGTTTGATCCCTGCCTGCCTTGACTCTCCTGTTGCCCAACCGGATTACCTGAACTGTACCTGTGCCGCCTGCCCTGACCTATTGCCTGTCTGACTTCGCCTCTGCCTCATCCTTCAGTCCTGCACTGTTGCTCCTGGTAACCACTCAGCCTGCAGACGTCTGTACCTCTGGTACATTTCTCAGGTACCTCCTGGTCCGCCTGGACCAGCTGCCTCATGTTCCTATCCTCCTCAAGAGGTAGCGACCTGGTGTTCCCCTTGGGAAAGTCTATCCCCACCATCAGGGGTACTGTGAAGATCGATGGGTTCACTTAGACAACGCCCTTAGAGGAGGTAGGACACGTGGCACAGTGGGTTCACACCCGCTGGTTCGTGACAGTACCTTATTAAACTGTCTGCTATAAGTGGTTGTCACTCTCACCTCTTTCTCTTGTGATTCTATTTTATTGTTTCCTGGGAGATAAGATTTCTTCTATCCAAAAGATTCACCTTTTCTACAGTCTGTTTTAGCAAGTTCTCACTATATCTCCTTGCTTTGAGTCTTCTATATAATACTGCACTTTCCTTTTTATAAGTGGAGTCCTCTGTGCAATTACGGCAGATTCTTATAGTCTCACCGTAGGGGATACCATTGACATGTTTGGGGTGACAGGAGGATGCCAGTAGTAAAATATTCCTACTTGTGTCTTTTTTGTAGTTGCTACTGACTACCTCATTCCCTTTATTGGAAAGTTTGACATCCAAGAAAGGAATGTCACTCACTGCTATTGTATAAGTGAATTGAAGGTTCATTGCATTTTTAATCATGTATTTCACGCAGTTCAAGAAGTCCTCTTCTGTGGAGTTCCACACCAGGATGATATCATCCATGAATCTTCCATGCCATACGATCGAGGACAAAAAAACATTGTCCTCGATCATAAGGTATTGTTCCTCCCAATGGGACATATAAATATTTGCATACAAAGTAGAGAATTTTGCACCCATTGATGCTCCCCTAGTCTGCAAATAATAGGTCCCATTAAATAAGAAATAATTATGTCCTAGCAGGAACTCCACAGACAAATAAAGGAATTCCTTCAAAGAAGCACTATATCCACTATACAAATCTAAATGTCTCTTGAGGCTTGCCAAACCCAAATGGTGCGGAATTGAGGAGTAAAGAGCAGTGACTTCAGAAGTCGCCCATCTGTACCCCTCTTCCGACACTAAGTTATCAGTCAATTCCAATACATGTTTTGCATCTTGTAGGTAGCTTGGGATACTCTGTACTCTACCCATGCTCCCAGGCGTTCTCCTAAGCTGCCTATACCAGACACAATGGGTCGTAAACGGAGGAGGCAAAGTCTTTTTATGTACCTTAGGGAGTGAGTGAAAAAATGGGATTACTGGTTTAGTCACAAACAAATAGTCTCTAAGTTTTATATCCAAAATACCTAGTGAAACACCTTCATCAAGATGTTTGGATAATGCTGAGACAAATTCTGTAGTGGGATCTATCCTCAACTTTCTATATGTGGATGTATCTTCTAGCAACTCCTCATTGCATTTCAAATACAAACCTGCATCCATCACTACTATACTCCCACCGTTATCAGATTTTTTAATAACCAAATCACAGTTGTACCGTAAATTATCGAGTGCTTTCCCCTCTTGTCTAGTGAGATTATCTCTCCGTACCCCATTTCTGTTTAATTTTTTCACTTTCTGGTCTAATGCCACAAGGTCCATCTCAACTAGCTCCTGAAATTTATCTAAAGCGGGCACCCTAGAACTCACGGGGTAAAACTCTGGGTTAGGGACCCTAAAGCCCTTCCCCTAGTCTTCTACAATAGGCTCAGATTCACATTGTAAAGTGGATAAGGTGCAGCACTGGATTTTTCGTTTTTTTCAAGAAAGTGTTTCCCTGATCCAGGGTTCCTTGCATGCCTGTAGAGTGGAGCAGGTGAGCTGGAAATATTTAGCTATATGACAGTTTATAGCTTATAAGAGTTTTTTTTTAGCAGACGTAAAGTTTTCATCCTACATGCAGGGTTCTTCCTGTCAGTAATTTAGTTGAAGAGAATTGATATCAAGTGGCATGCAAGAAGTTTTTTTGTAGCACAGTGAAAATAAAGATATAGAAGTGTTATACTGCAAAAATGTATTTGCTTACAAGTAAGGAAGATTGAAACAGGGTAGCAGAAATATAGCAGATATATGTGAACATGACATGTGAATAGTAGTAATATAAGTCTTTATTTTGGGGGAGGTGTCCTTTTTATGCACGGTAGCCCTTTAATAGCTAGAGTTCATGTAGGCCCGAGAGACACACCTAAGAGACCTGGAGGATAAGTGTAGGCTGCAACTTGCAGCAGGAAAGCATGTGAAACGCCAGTGGTTGGGCCCAATGCTGACAGCCAGAGGAGGACAAGTGGATCCAGGTCGCTGGGGAGCAGAGGTCCCAGCTAGGTGACTGATGTGGTGCTTGTGCCTTCTAGGAGGTGCGAGGAAGCTGCGGGCATTGGCCGTCAGCATAACACGGGGGAATGACTTTATAAGTCTCTTACATTATTCTGGAGGAAGTTTGGCCCACTGTTCTTTCGTGTTGTTTAAGTTCATTGAGGTTGGTGGGCATTTATTTATACACAGATCTTTTAAGGTCTCCACACAACCGTTGTCCTGTTGCATCACACAGTTTCCTCCAAGTTTTAGCTGTTGAATAGATGGCCTCACATTTGACTCGGGAGTACTTTGGTATACAGAGAAGTTCATGGTTGACTCAATTACTGCAAGGTGTCCAGGTCCTGTGAGTGCAAAACAAGCCCAAATCATCACCCCTTCACCTTCGGTGTTGGTGCTGATATACAGTTTTTTTTGTGTTTTTTTTTTTACCAAACTTAGTGCGGTGAATTAAGGCCATTGTTTCAGAAATCTTTGTTCAAATGCAACTTTGCAAACTTAAGCCATGCTTCCATGTTCTTTTGAGAAAGAAGTGGCTTTCTCATGGCAACCCCTCCAAACAAGCTATACTTGTCCAGTCTTCTTCTTACTGTACTGTCATGAACTTGAACGTTTAACATGTTAACTTGTGACCTGTAGTCTGACTCTTAGATGTAGCTCTACAGAGTTTGGGGAATTTTTTCTGAGCATTGCAAGGCTTGACCCTGGGGTGACTTTGCTGGCATGTCCACTTTGGGAGGATTGTCAATATGTTTTCCACTTGTGAATAATCTTTCTCACTGTAGAATGAAGGACTTCAAATTTCTGGAATAGGTCTTATAACCCTTCCCAGATTGATGGGAGGCAACATTGATGATGTCTTTCCTCATTTGCATTATGTTAACAAATACCTGAATGCTCCATGCCAGAAAACTGCTTTTATAGAAGTGGTAACACAGTGCTCCAGACAAAAAAAAATACCTAGTAGCCATTGGCTCCTGAACTGAAAAATTTAGGAGCCAAATTACATTTTTAGTCGCCAAATCGAGACCGAATCAAAATTTTGGTATTGTGACAACTTTTCGGACGCAGCGCTATGTAATATGTTTATTTATTTATTGTTAATATATTTTATATGTAAAATTGGGAAAGGGGGGATTTAAACGTAATATTTTAGGGTACTTTCACACTAGCGTTTTTCATTTCCTGCATAGAGTTCCGTCACAGGGGCTCTATATCGGAAAAAAACTGATCAGGCATATCCCCATGCATTCTGAATGGAGAGTAATCCGTTCAGGATGCATCAGGATGTCTTCAGTTCAGTCATTTTGACTGATCAGGCAAAAGATAAAACCTCAGCATGCTACGGTTTTATCTCCGCTGAAAGAAACTAAAGATTTGCCTGAATGCCGGATTCTGCATTTTTCCCCATAGGATTGTATTAATGCCAGATCCGGCATTCAAAATACCGTAAAAAAGATACAAGGCGGATTCGACGGGCAGTTCCAACTTACTATTAGCCCCTTTAGGGTCTGGAACCCTTATCCTATTCACCCTTAAGCCCCTTTCACATGAGCGAGATTTCTGCGCGGGTGCAATGCGTGAGGTGAACGCATTGCACCCTCACTGAATCCGGACCCATTCACTTCTATAGGGCTTTGCACATGAGCGGTAATTTTCACGCATCACTTGTGCATTGCGTGAAAATTGCTGCATACTCTATGTTGTGCGTTTTTCACGCAACGCAGGCCCCATGGAAGTTAAAGGGGCTGCGTGAAAATCGCAAGCATCCGCAATGAAGTGCGGATGCGGTGCCATTTTCACGCGTGGTTGCTAGGATGAAAGTCTATTCACTGTGTTATTTTCCCTTATAACATGGTTATAGGGGAAAATAATAGCATTCCTTAATACAGAATGCTTAGTAGAAGGTCAATTGAGGGTTAAAAAAAATAAATAAAAATGAACTCACCTCCTCCAATTGATCGCGTAGCTGCCGGTCTCTTGTTCTTTCTTCAGGACCTGTCAAAGGACCTGTGGTGACATCACTGAGCTCATCACATGGTACATCACATGGTCCATCACCATGGTAATGGACCATGTGATGAGCTCAGTGACACCACCACAGGTCCTTTGACAGGTTCTGAAGAAAGAACAGGAGACCGGCAGCTACGCGATCAATTGGAGGAGGTGAGTTAATATTTTATTTTATTTTTTTAACCCTCATTGGCACTGCGCCACCAATGTTTATTACACTGGGGTGTTGGGGGGGGCGCACTGCGCCACCAATGTTTATTATACTGGGGTGTTGGGGGGGGCGCACTGCCCCACCAATGTTTATTATACTGGGGTGTTGGGGGGGCGCACTGCGCCACCAATGTTTATTATACTGGGGTGTTGGGGGGGCGCACTGCGCCATCAATGTTTATTATACTGGGGTGTTAGGGGTGCACTGCGCCACCAATGTTTATTATACTGGCGTGTTGGGGGGGCGCACTGCGCCACCAATGTTTATTATACTGAGGTGTTGGGTGGGGGGGCGCACTGCGCCACCAATGTTTATTATACTGGGGTGTTGGGGGGGAGGGCGCACTTCACCTCCAATGTTTATTATAATGTGGTGTGGGGGGGCACTGCGCCACCAATGAAGATAACTGACCTGTTAATACAAATACAGGAGGCGGGTGCTGGAATCAAATAGCCAGCACCCTATGACAGGGAGCTGCGATCTGCTGCAGTTAACCCCTCAGGTACCGCACCCGCCTCCGGTATTTGTATTAACAGGTCAGTTCTCTTCATTGGTGGCGCAGTGGCCACAACCCCTCCCCTCCTCCTCCTGTCTCTCTTCTTACTGGCAGCAGCACAGGGGGAGGGAGAGACTCCTTCTCCTCTGCGCTGCTGAGAAGAACATCGGCGGCGGGGCAGAGAACTATCATGTCCGGTGCCCCGCCGCTGTATTCAACTGCAGAGCTGCGGCGGCGGGTCTAGTCACAAATGGCGACAAGACTAAAAAGTCATTGGTGACCATTTTGGTCGCCATCTGGAGCCCTGTAACACTTGCTGATGATCAATTAAAGGGGTTATCCCATCATAATGATCACTGTTAAATCTATTAATGATTTGACAGTGATCATTTTTGAAAATATATTTGATTAACCAATTCCCGCCGTTTAGGAGAAAATTCATCCCCACTTACCTCATTGTTGTCATTCGGTCTCCCCTGGTTACGGCCACCGCTCTTCTCCGGAATCCTGGTGGCCGCGCTTGTTCAGAAGACTCCTTCTTTTCTCCCGGCCGCTGAACGTGCACGCCGCTGCGCATGCGCGATGGTGACTTCTTCCTGGCCAGAATAGTACAAAGCCGCGAACGCGCACGCCGGCTCTGTACTATACTGGCCAGGGATAAGTCACCATGGCGCATGCGCGGCGGCGTGTGCATTCAGCCCAGTGCGAGGCCCGGCCGGGAGAAAACTTCAATCAAGATGAAACCCGCCCCCAGCCAGAATCCAGGAAGTGAACGGCGCGCTGGCAGCAGGTAAGTATGAAAATGCAATGTGGGATAACCCCTTTAAGAAAAACCATTTGGTTAGCTGCACCTGGCTGATATTTACCTTCTTAAATCACGTGAAAGCAGGAAGGATGTACTTACTTTTCCACGTGCATCTGCATTTTTGCTTAGTTTTTGATGAGTAATGACACATTGTAATTTTTCATGTGTTGTTCATCTGAGGTTGTATTTACCTAATCTTAAGACCTTCTATTAACCAGATGTATTTTCTTATTATGTCCTGATGCACAAAACCATAGCATTCAAAGAGTATGTACTTTGTTTTTCTCCTGGCTTTATATGGAATTGATGATCATATATTTTATTAACATATTCTAGCTAAAGTTGCTTATTTTAACAAAGGGCTAATTCCCACTGTCCGTCAAGACTCGGGGCGCGGGGGGGGGGGGGGGGGGGGGGCGAAAAGTCTCCTATTATTATAAAGTGCTGATAAAATTATTTGGTGAGTGTACCTACTTCATTCCTTCCAAGTGCTGTATGGACTCTCCACATGGGTCCCATTATTACCTGACAGAACTGTGCCGACTGAGCTGTTTTTGTCTGTTAACAATTAATATGAAAACCATGCTGATTTGTGGTAAAACCATGTTTTTTCTACATCACAGGTGCACCCAGGTGTGAACTGACCCTAAAGGAGTTTTACAGAAACAGAATCATCTAGAACTGTGCTGCTTTGAGAAACAAAACACTGTAAATATTTAACAGTGTAATTATATAGTTTGTAAACACATAGTAACAGCAAAATGTTCATGCTGTAAGCATTTGACAGGACAAGCACTACCACCCAAGGCGGTATTGATCTTTATACCATGTAACATAGGCTGTCGATGATGACTGCAGTGAAATGTGTGAGGGTACTTTCACACTAGCATTTTTCTTTTCCGGCATAGAGTTCCGTCCTAGGGGCTCAATACCGGAAAAGAACTGATCAGTTTTTTCCTAATGCATTCTGAATGGAGAGCAATCTGTTCAGGATGCATCAGGATGTCTTCAGTTCAGCGTTTTTTACTTTTCAGGACGGAGATAATACCGCAGCATGCTGCGGTTTTATCTCCGGCAAAAAAAACTGAACACTTGCCTGAATACCGGATCCGGCATTTTTTTTCTATAGGAATGTATTAGTGTCGGATCTGGCATTCAAATTGCCGCATTGACAGATCCGGTATTCCGGTCTGCGCATGCGCAGACCTTTAAAAATGTGAAAAAAAATGAATACCGGATTAGTTTTGCCAGATGACACTGGAAAAACGGATCCGGTATTGCAATGCATTTTTCTGACTGATCAGGCATTTTTCAGACTGATCAGGATCCTGATCAGTCAGAAAAAATGACATGCGTTTGCATAAAGTTTGTCTGGCAACGGAACTGCCTGCCGGAATCAAACAACTCAAGTGTTAAAGTACCCTAAGGGTACTTTCACACTTGCGGCAGGATGGATCCGACAGGCTGCGCTGTTCACCATGTCGGATCCGTCCTGCGGCTATTTCGCCGTGCCGCCGGAACGCCGCTCTGTTCCCATTGACTATAATAGGGACGGGGACGGAGTTACGGCGGTGCACGGAGAAAGCCCGCCGGACTAAAATTACTGCATGTCAGGCTTTTTAGTCCGGCGGCTCCGCCGTGCTGCACCGGAGCTCCGCCCCCGTCCCCATTATAGTCAATGGGGACGGAGTGGCGGTCCGCGGGCACGGCGAAATAGCCGCAGGACGGATCCGACATGGTGAACAGCCTGTCGGATCCGTCCTGCCACAAGTGTGAAAGTAGCCTAACACAAAAGTATTAACAGGAGAAAAATCAGGCAGCTTCAATCACATGTATTCTATTGGGTTACAATCTTAGTGGGAACAAAATTACATTTATGAAATTCAGAAAAATTCATAATTTACATTCTGGTAGTTAAGATTGCATTACAAACATGTAGATACGTTTCAGCACCTGGCACAGAAATCTCTTCCCCATAGACACTCAGTCGTCATTTCACAGTTGGCTTTCTCCAATCTATCAGTCTGAAAACCATGGAATAAGGCCTCATGCACATGCAAAAAAAACAGAAGCCGTCCGTGTGCCTTCTGCAATTTGCATAACATAATGGGCGGCCCATTGTAGACATGCCTATTCTTGTCCGCAAAACGGACAAGAATAGGACATGCTCTATTTTTTTTGCGGGGCCTTGGAACGGAGCAACGGATGTGGACAGCACACGGAGGGCTGTCCGCATCTTTTGCTGCCCCATTGAAGTGAATGGGTCCGCACCCGAGCCTCAAAAACTGCGGCTCGGTTGTGGACCCGAAAAACGGTTGTGTGCATAAGGCCTAATTCAGTGGTTGTGATTTTCAGTCCTTCCTCTGTCATAATGTATACTGTAACCACAATTTCTGTATAAATGTCTAATAATTAATGCAGAAAGCATGAATATAGTTGCTTTGGCCACCAAATTGTCCGGTTTCTGGACGATATAAAAAATATTCCCATGATAACGATATTAAGATTTTTATCGCGATAACGATATATATCGCGATAAATGCCCATATAGAAGAAAAAAACACTTGGGGCCACAAGGACACATTATACTGTATGGGGGCAGCCACAAGGAGATGTTACACTGTATGGGGCAGCCACACGGAGACGTTATACTGTATGGGGGCAGCCACAAGGAGATGTTACACTGTATGGGGCAGCCACAAGGAGGCGTTATACTGTAAGGGGGGCAGCCAGGCAGCCACAAGAGACATTATACTGTATGGGGACAGCCAGGCAGCCACAAGGAGACGTTAATTGTTATACTTTTATATGTTATTTTTCACCATTTCGGGTATCTGTTACTAGTCAAACTGGCCACACCTGAGGGGTTAATTGCGCGGATCACAGCGTCCTCTCAGAGGTCGGGTGCCGGGAATGCGAGTCACAGAATTCCTTCCCCCACGCCGGCTGAACTGCTAAGAGCGCCGCCGCAAGCGGCCAGCAGGTATCGGGGACATTTGCACGAGTACAAGTACTCTGCAAATGTCCAGTATCGGTTCATACTGGGGCGGGCGGACGCAGATTTAGAAGCGGTCAGGGCACATGTCGCTTCTATGATGTCACGAAATACTGCGGTATTTAGGAAACAGCGATATCGTCGCTGGTTTTTTAATACCGCAGTATATCGTGATACTGGTATATCGCCCAACCCTAGTTTCTACTAAATTTCTGTGGGCAGGATTTAATTTCCAGGAACAGATTCCGCATAAAACGTATGTCATCAGTTTTTTGCGGAACCATTGACTTTGTATTGTACCAGGATCCGATTTTTGCGGAAAAGAATAGGACAAGTTTTATATTTAATCGGACATGCGGAACGGAACAACGGAAACGGACAGCACACATTGTGTTGTCCGATTTTTTCCAGGACCCATTGAAAATGAATGGGTCCAGAACTGGTCCTGATCTGTTCCGCAAAAAGCGGAACAGATCAGGAAAGAAACAACGGACGTGTGAATGGACCCTAACAGTGGATACCAGAGGTGGGACCTTTTAGACATTTATGGCACAACAAGACATACCTTAAATGTCAAGATGGGACACCCCTTTAATCTAATAATTGGAATATCCATGCAGAACAAACGTTTAATTAAGTTCCTGTTTAGGTTTTGCTCATGTCACACTCTTTATTTTCATATATACCCTGGGAAATACTTCCTATTCAGCCATAGGCACTCATTGTCCCAATGTATTCCAGAAAGAGTATGCTTTACTGAAAACTAAATGTCATCAATGCAAGAGGAGAATCAAACTCAGCTATCCACATGGGCTACTGCTAAAGCCCAGTCTACCCTTGCAGCACATAGGGGGCAACAGTGTGACAAAAAAAAGGTAACTTCTACTTATTTAGGATGGAAGTGTTAGTGCTGCTTTGTGACTCTGCAGCCTGCTTTCAAGTGTCTCATGCCAACACCGGGATACCTCAGCATACTTTTATGCATTGGCCTCAGTAATTAAAAAACATGAGGGATTAAAGCACAGCTAAGGGCACGCTCACATTTATTATTTCCGTTGTTTTGCTCTGTCGTACCGGATTTAGCACACAACTGACATGAACGGAGCAGAACAGATCCAATTGACTATAATGAGGTCCTTAGTTTCCGTTGAGGATAAACCTTTTTTTAGTGGGACTGTTCTCTTGGCTATTTTTTATGAACTCTGTGACTGAGGCCCCAAACAGAGCCTTCAACACAGATGTGAACATGCCCTTAGCTATGACAGAAGCGGTTAACAACATGCTAATTGGCTGTTTCCAGCAACAAGCAGCTGGATTGTGAATGCAGCTGTGGTATAAGTAGGATCACTTTCACACAGCAGTATTTTTTATTTTCCTAGTTACGTATAGTTACATATTACAGTTGAAAAAAGACACGTCCATTAAGTTCAACCAAGGGATGGGTGGGGATGTGAATTAAGGGAGTTGGAAAACAGAATTCTACGCATCTTCATAAGCATTAATGTTATTTAGTCTTGGGAGTCAACTAAGTATATTTTTAAACCATCAGTTCCTGCTGTGACCATGTTCTGAGGTAGACTATTCCACAGATTCAAAGCTCTTATGGTGAAGAAACCTATACGCCTCTGGAGACTGAACTTTTTCTTCTGCAAATGTAGGCAGCACCCCCTTGTCTTTTATAGGCATTTGACATGGAACAGCTTTTTACCATATTTGGTGTACAGGCCATTTATATAGTTTTACAAGTTAATCATGTCCCTTACCCTTAGACCCTTCTTAATAAAGCCCCTACACTGATGGAGGATCTGCCAAAGTTATGAAGAGGCGCAGGCCTCTCCATAACTTCGGCACATCCAGCGCCAGTTCTAAATATAAGACACCTTCCTTTCTGTCTTACATTTACTCACTTCTTAAAAACAAGTTACCGTATTTTTCACCCTTTAAGACGCATCGGCCCATAAGACGCACCTAGGTTTTAGAGGAGGACAATAAGAAAAACATATTTTTCATTAGACCTCAGATCAGACCTCAGCTAACAGCCCCAATCAGACCCTCAATGTTAATAAGACCCCAATCAGATCAGACTCACAATCAGACCTCAGCTCAGACCCCAATGCGAATGACCCCCAATCAGACCTCATATCTGCCCCCACAGCCTCATATCAGCCCTCTGTAGCCCCTATTGCCTCGTATGAGCCCTCTGTAGCCCCATAGCCTCTCATTCTGGCCCCCAACAACCCCAATTGCCTCATATGAGCCCTCTGTAGCCTCTATTGCCTCTCATATTGCCCCTATTTCCTCATATGAGCCCTCTGTAGCCCCCATGGCCTCATATGAGCCCTCTGTAGCCCTTCATTGTCTCTCATATTGCCCCCATGGCCTCATATGAGCCCTCTGTAGCCCAACATTGCCTCTTATATTGCCCCCCTGGCCTCATATGAGCCCTCTGTAGCCCCCCATTGTCTCATATTGCCCCCAATGCCTCATGGAAGCCCTCTGTAGCCCCCTATTGTCTATCATTTTAGCCCCTAGCTCCTCATGTTTAATAAAATAAATAAACCACTTACCTCTACTGCTCCTCACCGCCCGCGATCTGCTTCCTCCTGCTGTCGGCTGTGCTGTGAACTGGTGGGCACAGCGTGAGTTCACAGAGCGCCCTCACGCTGTGCACAGCCACTGCACAGCCGACAGCTGAGGACTAGGAAGCGGTGAGTACAGAGCCTTCACCGCTTCCTGGTCCTCTGGTACTAATGAGCGCTTCCATAATGGAAGCGCTCATTAGTATTTGCCCCATAAGACGCAGGGGGGAAAAATGCATCTTATGGGGTGAAAAATATGGTAGGTTAGTCTGATGACTTTTGTTCTTGATAAACCCGTGCCAACTATCACTTATGATATTCTTTACGGTCACATACTCATGTATCTAATGTAGAACACAGTCGGCACTCCGTACTCTCGGTAGCGTGGTGCACGTGTCCCAGGTCAGCTTCCCATATGTCATGTAAAGTAAGACCGGCACTCACTAGATGCAAAATCTTGACTTTATTGGTTACATAAAAAACTGCTGTGATGCGTTTCGGCTCGTGAGATGAGCCTTTCTCAAACAGACGTTTAAGAAAGGCTCATTTCACGAGCAGAAACGCGTCACAGCAGTTTTTTATGGGACCAATAAAGTCAAGATTTTGCATCGAGTGAGTGCCGGTCTTACTTTACATACTCCTGTATGTAGTCCCTTAAAGGGAGTCTTTCACCTAATCTGAGCGTTTTAGACTGCTCAGATCAGGTTATAGACTCTTTGACCCTCATTACAATCATACCTTTTTCTTCTGTGTCACTCGTCCAGATAATGAAAATAACACTTTTTAAACTTATGCAAATGGTCTTCTGAAGGTGCCCAGGGGCAGCGTTACTGGGCGATGTGCCCAGAAAAACACACCTCCAGCCGGCGGACGTCACGAGCGGCACCAGAGGACGGCAGGCTGGGAACTGGCCCGCACCTGCGCACTGCTCTGCCCATTATGGGCAGAGGAACAGCTTTTTTATATTGTGCACCCGCCGGCCAACTAAAGACAGCCGGCCGGCGCATGCGCAATATGAAAGGATGTTCCTCTGCCCATAATGGGCAGAGCAGTGCGCAGGTGCGGGCCAGTTCCCAGCCCGCCGTCCTCTGGTGCCGCTCGCGACGTCCGCCGGCTGGAGGTGTGTTTTTCTGGGCACATTCAGAAGATCATTTGCATAAGTTTAAAATGTGTTATTTTCATTATCTGGACGAGGGACACAGAAGAGAAAGGTACGATTGTAATGAGGGTCAAAGAGTCTATAACCTGATCTGAGCGGTCTAAAACGCTCAGATTAGGTGGAAGACTCCCTTTAAGAGTCCTTCAGACATTTTTCGCACAACAGATGTTAAAGTATAACTGTCATTTTTTTTTTTTTTTGGAGTATTGGATTGTGGTGATTAATATCTCCTTGGTGGCCCTATTTCAACTTTTCACTGTGTACTCAATTACCCCTTAATTCCACAGTTTTGTTCCCTGTACTGCCTATTTTTACCTGTGCTTAAAATCAGGTTGCTAGGCAGGGTCCATCTATGTGTTGAAGGACGGAAGACGCAGAAGCACGCAGCGTGCAAGTTCAGATTACTGACAGCCAGGGACTGAAAGTAAATGATTAAAGCCAGGTCCTCCCCAGCAGCTGATAACAGTGCCTGGGCTGTGTGCACTTCTCCCTGTCCCTGCGCTTGGCAGACGCTCCCTCACTCAGCAGACTGGGACAATGCAGAGGGGAAGCAGCACAGACCAGGGAAGGGAGATCTGCCGTCTGCTTAGTGTATAAATGAAAGCAACATGTGGTAGGAGGACCCCTTTGTGCTGCAGGAGATTAACCCTTTAGGGGGAGGGCTCTGGTTACTGACACTTTTGGGGGGCTATTGTTACTGGCTAGTGAGGGCAGGCGGGATTAGCCTCAGGGGGAGGGCAGTTTTCTGGGGAAATGCTAGGTCTTTTTTATTGATCACATTGTAGTTTTTACAGTCATGGAGTAACGGTAGAATGTTGAGTGTCAATGTGCTGTAAGTATACAGGTATATATAAGTGTGGATGACATCCTGTCAATGGAGAATATTCAACTGGTACAGATCATACATCTTGAGACAGGAGATCTTCTGGTCACCATGGATGTATGCAGTTTGTATACATCCATTGAACATACTAAGGGACTAACTGCGGTTGAATGTATCCTGGAATCATCTCAATATACGGCACAGGAACGAGAATTTTTTCTACAATTACTTGAATTGGTTTTACGAGAAAATTATTTTTTATTCCAGGATACCTTCTTCCAGCAGAAGCGGGGTACCGCGATGGGCTCGCATGCCGCACCGCCATATGCAAATAGCTACATGATTTGGTTTCAAGAAAATTTTGTATACACAAATTCATTATATATACAGCATTGCATATTTTGGCGTCGTTTTATAGACTATATTTTTTGCATATGGCGGGGCGGCATCGAGTCCCTTCATAATTTTGCTCAGGAATTGAACAACATATGGCCAGAGTTATCCTTTACGATTCAAAGTGATCTGTTACAGATTAATTTTCTTGACACACTGGTGATTAAAGGTTAGGACAATCAGATACATACTGATTTGTATATAAAGAAAACTGACAAGAACAGTTTGTTACATTTTTCTAGCAACCATTCACCTTTTGTCAAGAAATCTTTGCCATATTCACAATTTCAGTGGGTAAAGAGGATCGTATCAGATGAACCAGTCAGACAGATTAGATTAAGTGAGATGGCTGATAAATTTTCTTCAAGAGGCTACCCTAGACCTCTTTTAGATTGTGAATTACAGAAATGCACTAGCCCAAATATTCAAAAGTCCAGCAGGGCCGGTAAACGCCTACCTTTCATTGTGAAATATCATCCTTTCATAAATAAATTCCGTCATGTGATTAATAAGCATTGGGGGATTATGCGCACAGCCTATCCCGACATTGTTGAATTTGGTGATGTCCCTATGATCTGCTATAAGAGAACGAAAAACATTTGTGACACGATTGTAAAGGCAGACATAGTAGGCACCGCAATGCCACGCCAACTTTTTTTAACCGCTCCAAAAAAGGGAACTTTTCCCGGTCTACATTGTGTTCACTGCTCAGCGGTTATTAGAGGTGAAACTTTTTCTCATCCACATACTGGGAAAAAATTTCCCATAAAAGTTTTTTTTACTTGCGACAGCAATTTTGGTGTTTACTTGTTAAAGTGCCCATGTGGCCTTATATACATTGGGGAAACGTCTATCAGAATGAAGGACAGATTTAGCAATCACAAGTCTACCATACCTAAGAAAAATTTACTATTGCCGGTTCCCCTTCATTTTGACAGATGTTCCCACAATGTATCTCAGTTGAGATTTCAGATTATTGAGCAGGTGTTGCCAGCACGTAGAGGTGGCAATAGAGTGCTCATGCTTAAAAAACGTGAGAGTTTTTGTATACATACTTTGCAGACTCTGGAGCCTAGAGGTCTCAATCGAGAATATGATTTGAATGCATTTTTGTGAAAAATACTAATTTAAATTATTTTTTTTTCTCTTTTGAAATATACATATATATTTATATACATATATATTTAAAAAATCTTTTTATATATATTTGTTTCCTTTATAGTCACAGAAAAAATAATAGAAGAAAAAAAAAAGACTACAGCCAGCTTCTACTCATATATGTAATCTCATTTAATATGAATTTCTATGTATGCTATTTTTGTTTCTTTCAGCGGTCCCATACTGTCGGCTTGCTCGGTTTTCTTTTTTCCTTTTCGTTCAATGGATCTCCATATCTGATTTTGTCACTAATATATAATGCTAAAAAAGGGGTTGCTGTTACATTTATAAAGTGTCTAGCTATGTGGTAATTCTTTGCAACCATGTTATGATAATGTAATCAATCTTATATCTGATCCTGGTGCAGCAATGACAAGAATTCCTGCACACAATGATTTGTTGATGATGGTAGTAATGGTAATATGACCTCACCACGTTTTTTGACGTCAAGTGCGGCGCACTATTTAAATTTCTAGTTTACACACATGTATTATGCTTGACAAAGGCTCACACCGGAGCCAAAACACGTGTCGCCTATTTGTTCTCTGCTTTGATCCTTTGATGCCAGAATAAAGCAGTATCTTCAACTACACTCGAGTGCCGGTCTTGTACTGTAGATCAATTTTTTTTTTAAACTTACAAACTGCTGAATTAACAAGTTAATCTCTTAAGTCACGTTAAAATTTAAAAAACCGTCCGAAAAATGAAAATGTAACTTTTTTTTATTTTGGTTTGTTTTGGCTCAGTTTCTAGACTTGACTTTCGAATACTGATGCAAAATAATGACCAAAATATGAAAGATCAGCACAATATACACTATCCTAAAGAATTATTAGGAACACCATACTAATACGGTGTTGGACCCCCTTTTGCCTTAGAACTGCCTTAATTCTACGTGGCATTTATTCAACAAGGTGCTGATAGCATTCTTTAGAAATTTTGGCCCATATTGATAGGATAGCATCTTGCAGTTGATGGAGATTTGAGGGATGCACATCCAGGGCACGAAGCTCCTGTTCCACCACATCCCAAAGATGCTCTATTGGGTTGAGATCTGGTGACTGTGGGGGCTATTTTAGTACAGTCAACTCATTGTCATGTTCAAGAAACCAATTTGAAATAATTCGATCTTTGTGACATGGTGCATTATCCTTCTGGAAATATCCATCAGAGGATGGGTACATGGTGGTCATGAAGGGATGGACATGGTCAGAAACAATGCTCAGGTAGCCTGTGGCATTTAAACGATGGCCAATTGGCACTAAGGGGCCTAAACTGTGCCCAGAAAACATCCCCCACACCATTACAGCACCACCACCAGCCTGCACAGTGGTAACAAGGCATGATGGATACATGTTCTCATTCTGTTTACGCCAAATTCGGACTCTACCATTTGAATGTCTCAACAGAAATCGAGACTCATCAGACTAGGCAACATTTTTCCAGTCTTCAACAGTCCAATTTTGGTGAGCTTGTGCAAATTGTAGCCTCTTTTTCCTATTTGTAGTGGAGATGAGTGGTACCCGGTGGGGTCTTCTGCTGTTGTAGCCCATCCGCCTCAAGGTTGTGCGTGTTGTGGCTTCACAAATGCTTTGCTGCATACCCCGGTTGTAACGAGTGGTTATTTCAGTCAACGTTGCTCTTCTATCAGCTTGAATCAGTCGGCCCATTCTCCTCTGACCTCGAGCATCAACAAGGCATTTTCGCCCACAGGACTGCCACATACTGGATGTTTTTCCCTTTTCACACCATTCTTTGTAAACCTTAGAAATGGTTGTGCGTGAAATCCCAGTAACTGAGCAGATTGTGAAATACTCAGACCGGCCCGTCTGGCACCAACAACCATGCCACGCTCAAAATTGCTTAAATCACCTTTCTTTCCCATTCTGACATTCAGTTTGGAGTTCAGGAGATTGTCTTGACCAGGACCACAACCCTACATGCATTGAAGCAACTGCCATGTGATTGGTTGACTAGATAATCGCATTAATGAGAAATAGAACAGGTGTTCCTAATAATTCTTTAGGTGAGTGTATATATATATCCCTGAAAACATTCTGAATGGAAAAGGATCTGCTCAGAATCCATCAGTATGCCTCCGCTCTGTCTCGATTCCGCTTTGAAGGCATACACCAAAACGCTGCTTGCAGCATTTTGGTGTCCATCTGACGAAACTGAGCCAAACGGATCCGTTCTGACACACAATGTAAGTCAATGGGGACAGATTTGTTTTCTATGACACAATAGAAAACGGATCCGTCCTCTATTGACTTTCAATGGTGTTCAAGACGGATCCGTCTTGGCTATGTTAAAGATAATACAAACGGATCCGTTCTGAACGGATGCAGACAGTTGTATTATCTGAACGGATCCGTCTGTGCAGATCCATGACGGATCCGCCCCAAACATGAGTATGAAAGTAGCCTTAGACCTCATGCACACAGCCCTTCTTTTGGTCTGTATCGCTCGGATGCATACCCATTCACTTCAGTGGGGCCGCAAAAGATGCGGACAGCACTCCGTGTGCTGTCCGCATCCGTTGCTCAGTTCCGTGGTCCGCAATAAAAATATAACCTGTCCTATTCTTGTCTGCGTTTTTGCGGACAAGAATAGGCAGTTATATTAATGGCTGTCCGTGCCGTTCCGCAAATTGCGGAACGCACACGGACGCCATCCGTGTTTTGCAGATCCGCAATTTGCGGATGGCAAAACACACAACGGTCATTTGCATGAGGCCTTATTTAGACATCCGTGTCTATGACAATATCTGTGATAAGATGATCAGTGTCTCATCCTTGACAATACCTGTGAAGAGTCTGTGTTTGCTCCGTACGTTCAGTTTTTTTGCGCTACACGTGTCCTTTGTTTCCATCTCCACTGCTAGGCTGAAAAGGGAATTCGCAGAGCATCTTTCCAGTGGTAACTGAAAACTATTGACAGAACACAGATGCCATCTGTTTTCTCCCAGTGGTTTTCACTGACCCATAGACATCCGTGGATATGTTTGGTCCACAACATGGCAGTACTGCATGTTTCTCCACACGGTTAGTAGAAAGACAAAGATTTGTTAATAAGCACATTAACCCTCTCCTGACCTCTGCCACACATGTACGTCGGATGTCCTATCTTTAAACATGGCATCCACTCAGAAGCTCATCGGGCGCCACAGTCACCGGGTTTCTGCTGTTTTAAATAGCAGAGTCCTCCTAGAGTCTGAATGGCTCCCCTGTGCTGAGAACGAGGAAGCCATTTATTCCTTGTGGTAGTCTTGTGTCTTCTAAAGGCTCTGAGGCTGCCACAGTAATAGTCCTATGGAGCCTTGTTTGTAGCAGGGCTCCATAGGAACACAATTAAACTCCCATAGGCTGCAGTGGTAATTCTTTTCTTTCTATGGGATAAGATCACATGTTGAAGTCATGTTCAAGTCAGCTTTGAAGCCTGATCTGTATCAGAGAGTTATTTGAATTTTGTTTAGTAAAGTTTTAATCATATATAATCATAGACTGACTTTTACAAACATCAGGGATCAGCAAACTCCAGAACTCCAGCGGTTCTGAAACGACAACTCTCAGAATCCTTTCACTTTTATGGGAGTTACAAGAACAGCCAAGTTACTGTGCATTCTGGGAATTGTAGTTTCACAGCAGCTGGAGCATAGCATAGTATAAAAACCGGATTCCAAAAAAGTTGGGACACTATACAAATCGTGAATAAAAACTGAATGCAATGATGTGGAGGTGCCAACTTCTAATATTTTATTCAGAATAGAACATAAATCACGGAACAAAAGTTTAAACTGAGAAAATGTACCATTTTAAGGGGAAAATATGTTGAATCAGAATTTCATGGTGTCAACAAATCCCCAAAAAGTTGGGACAAGGCCATTTTCACCACTGTGTGGCATCTCCCCTTCTTCTTACAACACTCCACAGACGTCTGGGGACCGAGGAGACCAGTTTCTCAAGTTTAGAAATAGGAATGCTCTCCCATTCTTGTCTAATACAGGTCTCTAACTGTTCAATCGTCTTGGGCCTTCTTTGTTGCACCTTCCTCTTTATGATGCGCCAAATGTTCTCTATAGGTGAAAGATCTGGACTGCAGACTGGCCATTTCAGTACCCGGATCCTTCTCCTACGCAGCCATGATGTTGTGATTGATGCAGAATGTGGTCTGGCATTATCTTGTTGAAAAATGCAGGGTCTTCCCTGGAAGAGATGACGTCTGGATGGGAGCATATGTTGTTCTAGAACCTGAATATATTTTTCTGCATTGATGGTGCCTTTCCAGACATGCAAGCTGCCCATGCCACACTCACTCATGCAACCCCATACCATCAGAGATGCAGGCTTCTGAACTGAGCGTTGATAACAACTTGGGTTGTCCTTGTCCTCTTTGGTCCGGATGACATGGCGTCCCAGATTTCCAAAAAGAACTTTGAATCGTGACTCGTCTGACCACAGAACAGTCTTCCATTTTGCCACACTCCATTTTAAATGATCCCTGGCCCAGTGAAAACGCCTGAGCTTGTGGATCTTGCTTAGAAATGGCTTCTTCTTTGCACTGTAGAGTTTCAGCTGGCAACGGCGGATGGCTCGGTGGATTGTGTTCACTGACAATGGTTTCTGGAAGTATTCCTGAGCCTATTCTGTGATTTCCTTTACAGTAGCATTCCTGTTTGTGGTGCAGTGTCGTCTAAGGGCCCGGAGATCACGGGCATCCAGTATGGTTTTACGGCCTTGACCCTTACGCACAGAGATTGTTCCAGATTCTCTGAATCTTCGGATGATGTTATGCACAGTTGATGATGATAGATGCAAAGTCTTTTTTTCGCTGGGTAACACCTTTCTGATATTGCTCCACTATCTTTCTGCGCAACATTGTGGGAATTGGTGATCCTCTACCCGTCTTGGCTTCTGAGAAGCTCTTTTTATACCCAATCATGTTGCCAATTGACCTAATTAGTGTTAATTGGTCTTCCAGTTCTTCGTTATGCTCAAATTTACTTTTTCCAGTAGCTTATTGCTACTTGTCCCAACTTATTTGGGATTTGTTGACACTGTGAAAATGTGAATCAACATATTTTTCCTTTAAAATGATACATTTACTCGGATTAAACGTTTGATCTGTCATCTACGTTCTATTACAAATAAAATATTGACATTTGCCATCTCCACATCATTGCATTCAGTTTTTATTCACAATTTGTTTAACCACCTCCCGACCGCCTAACGCACCGATGCGTCCGGGAGGTGGTTAATTTACTCCTCCTGGACGCATCGGCGCGTCATCTCGCGATAGCCGAGATTTCCTGTGAACGCGCGCACACAGGTGCGCGTGCTCACAGGAACGGAAGGTAAGCGAGTGGATCTCCAGCCTGCCAGCGGCGATCGCTCGCTGGCAGGCTGGAGATGTGATTTTTTTTTAACCCCTAACAGGTATATTAGACGCTGTTTTGATAACAGCGTCTAATATACCTGCTACCTGGTCCTCTGGTGGTCCCTTTTGTTAGGATCGACCACCAGAGGACACAGGTAGCTGTGTAAAGTAGCACCAAACACCACACTACACTACACCCTTCCCTGTCACTTATTAACCCTTTATGAACCACTGATCACCCCATATAGACTCCCTAATCACCCCCCTGTCATTGATCACCCCCCTGTAAGGCTCCATTCAGAGGTCCGTATGATTTTTACGGATCCACGGATACATGGATCGGATCCGCAAAACGCATACGGACGTCTGAATGGAGCCTTACAGGGGGGTGATCAATGACAAGGGGGTGATCACGCATATAGACTTCCTGATAACTTCCCTGTCATTGATCACCCCCCTGTAAGGCTCCATTCAGACGTCCGTATGATTTTTACGGATCCATGGATACATGGATTGGATCCGCAAAACACATACGGACGTCTGAATGGAGCCTTACAGGGGTGATCAATGACAAGGGGGTGATCACGCATATAGACTTCCTGATCACTTCCCTGTCATTGATCACCCCCCTGTCATTGATCACCCCCCTGTAAGGCTCCATTCAGACGTCCGTATGATTTTTACGGATCCACTGATACATGGATCGGATCCGCAAAACACATACGGACGTCTGAATGGAGCCTTACAGGGGGGTGATCAATGACAGGGAGGTGATCACCCATATAGATTCCCTGATCACCCCCCTGTCATTGATCACCCCCCTGTCATTGATCACCCCCCTGGAAGGCTCCATTCAGACGTCCGTATGATTTTTACGGATCCACTGATACATGGATTGGATCCGCAAAACACATGCGGACGTCTGAATGGAGCCTTACAGGGGGGTGATCAATGACAGAGGGGTGATCACCCATATAGACTCCCTGATCACCTCCGTCATTGATCACCCCCCTGTAAGGCTCCATTCAGACGTCCGTATGATTTTTACGGATCCACTGATACATGGATCGGATCTGCAAAACACATGCGGACGTCTGAATGGAGCCTTACAGGGGGGTGATCAATGACAGAGGGGTGATCACCCATATAGACTCCCTGATCACCTCCGTCATTGATCACCCCCCTGTAAGGCTCCATTCAGACGTCCGCATGTGTTTTGCGGATCCGATCCATGTATCCGTGGATCCGTAAAAAATCATACGGACGTCTGAAAAATTTTTAGGAACTCGCCATGCCCCTCACGGAATACCTTGGGGTGTCTTCTTTCCAAAATGGGGTCACATGTGGGGTATTTATACTGCCCTGGCATGTTAGGGGCCCTAAAGCGTGAGAAGAAGTCTGGGATCCAAATGTCTAAAAATGCCCTCCTAAAAGGAATTTGGGCCGCTTTGCGCATCTAGGCTGCAAAAAAGTGTCACACATGTGGTATCGCCGTACTCAGGAGAAGTTGGGGAATGTGTTTTGTGGTGTCATTTTACATATACCCATGCTGGGTGAGATAAATATCGGTCAAATGCCAACTTTGTATAAAAAAAAAATTGAAAAGTTGTCTTTTGCCAAGATATTTCTCTCACCCAGCATGGGTATATGTAAAATGACACCCCAAAACACATTCCCCAACTTCTCCTGAGTACGGCGATACCAGATGTGTGACACTTTATTGCAGCCTAGGTGGGCAAAGGGGCACATATTCCAAAGTGCACCTTTCGGATTTCGCAGGCCATTTTTTACACATTTTGATGGCAAAGTACTTCTCACACATATGGGCCCCTAAATTGCCAGGGCAGTATAACTACGCCACAAGTGACCCCATTTTGGAAAGAAGACACCCCAAGGTATTCCGTGAGGGGCATGGCGAGTTCCTAGAATTTTTTATTTTTTGTTGCAAGTTAGTGGAATAAGAGACTTTGTAAGAAAAAAAATATATAAATAAATCATCATTTTCCGCTAACTTGTGACAAAAAATAAAAAGTTCTATGAACTCACTATGCCCATCAGCGAATACCTTAGGGTGTCTACTTTCCGAAATGGGGTCATTTGTGGGGGTTTTCTACTGTTTGGGCATTTTAGAACCTCAGGAAACATGACAGGTGCTCAGAAAGTCAGAGCTGCTTCAAAAAGCGGAAATTCACATTTTTGTACCATAGTTTGTAAACGCTATAACTTTTACCCAAACCATTTTTTTTTTTTTGCCCAAACATTTTTTTTTTATCAAAGACATGTAGAACAATAAATTTAGCAAAAAATTATATATGGATGTCGTTTTTTTTTTGCAAAATTTTACAGCTGAAAGTGAAAAATGTCATTTTTTTGCAAAAAAAAGTTAAATTTCGATTAATAACAAAAAAAGTAAAAATGTCAGCAGCAATGAAATACCACCAAATGAAAGCTCTATTAGTGAGAAGAAAAGGAGGTCAAATTCATTTGGGTGGTAAGTTGCATGACCGAGCGATAAACAGTGAAAGTAGTGTAGTGCAGAAGTGTAAAAAGTGGCCTGGTCATTAAGGGGGTTTCAGCTAGCGGGGAATCCGGTTTGTATTTCAGCGGTGTGGAACCTCACAGAGTGCGCCAGTCTGATGAGACACAATGTCCCCACCGTTCCCTGCCTCCTGACCATGACTGGCAGGTTTCTTTCCCTTTACACATAGGAAAGGTGTGCGCGCAGCAAGGTTCTGAATGTCTGTACTATAAGCTGATCTGTCGATATATTATGCTGTCCTCACTGAAGTGACAGGTCCCCTAAAGGTCAAGATCAAGGTCATGCTAAATGAAAAACCAAAATATTGAAGACTTTTGTAGAAGTGTGTATGTATTGGTGACTATAAGCATGCTGCTTGTTCTTATGGCCACCTACCCTGGCGAAACAGTGACTGACCCTCAACATCACACCACCCACAAGAACTAAATACAGTATGACAGCACTTAGTTAGGTCCATATATATTTGGACACTGTCATAATTTTTGTTTTTATTACCTGTTTACTAAAGCATATTCAAGTTATAGTTATAAAATGGGCATGGACATAAACTCCAGACTTTTAGCTTTCATTTGACGGTATCCAAATTAAAATTGGATGAAGGGTTTAGAAGTTTCAGCTCCTTTACATGTGTCGCCCTGTTTTTTTTTTTAAAGGGACCAAAAGTAATTGGACAATCGCATCAAAGGCTGTTTCAAGGGCAGGTGTGGGCAATTCCTTCATTATTTAATTCTCAATTAAGCACATAAAAGGCCTCGAGTTCATTTGAGATGCGGTGCTTGCATTTTGAAGATTTTGTTGAGAAGTAAACATGCGGTCAAAGGAGCTCTCCATGTAGGTGAAACAAGCCATTTTTCATCTGCGAAAATAGAAAAAAAACATCTGAGAAATTGTTACACTATTAGGAGTGGCAAAAGCTACAGTTTGGTACATCCTGAGAAAGAAAGAAAGTACTGGTGACCTCAACAATGCAAAAAGACCTGGATGCCCACAGTGGTGAATAATTACCATGGTGAAGAGAAACCCCTTCACAACAGCCGACCAAGTGAGCAACACTCTCCAGGATATAGGCGTATCAATATCGAAATCTACCGTAAAGCGAAGACTGCATGAAAGTAAATACAGAGGGTTCACTGCACGGTGCAAGCCACTCATAAGCCTCAAGAATAAGAAGGCTAGATTGGATTTTGCTAAAAAAAAATCTAAAAAAAACAGCACACTTCTGGAAGAACATTCTTTGGACAGATGAAACCAAGATCAACCTCTACCAGAATGATGGAAAGAGAAAAGTATGGCGAAGGCATGGTATAGCTCATGATCCAAAGCATACCACATCATCTGTAAAACACGGCGGAGGCAGTGTGATGGCTTGGGCATGCATGACTGCCAGTGGCACTGGGTCCCTAGTGTTTATTGATGATGTGACACAGGACAGAAGCAGCTGGATGAATTCTGGGGTTTTCAGAGACATACTGTGTGCTCAAATGCAGCCAAACTGATTAGTCAGCGTTTCAAAATACAGATGGACAATGACCCAAAACATAAGGTGAAAACAACCCAGGAGTTTATTAAAGCAAAGAAGTGGAATATTCTTGAATGGCCAAGTCAGTCACCTGATCTGAACCCAATAGAGCATTTCACTTGTTAAAGACTGAACTTCAGACAGAAAGGCCCACAAACAAACAGCAACTGAAAACCGCTGCAGTAAAGGCCTGGCAGAGCATTAAGAAGGAGGAAACTCAGCGTCAGTATTAGAAATTAACATTTTATTTACAATTATTTAATTTGTACAATTACTTTTGAGCCCCTGAAATGAAGGGATTGAGTTTAAAAAATGCTTTAGTTCCTCACATTTTTATGCAATCTTTTTGTTCAACCCACTGATCTAAAGCTGAAAGTCTGAACTTCAACTGCTTCTGAATAGTTTTGTTCAAAATCCATTGTAGTAATGTACAGAACAAAAACTAGAAAAATGTTGTCTCTGTCCAAATATATACCTAACAGTACATTATAACTATGTTGTGCCATCCCTCTCTTATTTCTTCTAGAAGTTTAGGAATGACTAGCTAACAGTCTGTAACAGAGTGCAGATCCTCTTTAAAGGGTCACTAGATTTTCAGAAAACTTTTTATATTTCAGAGAGTCATATGTACAGAGGCGGCTCTAGACTTTGCGAGGCCTTAGGCGAAACTCGAACATGAGGCCCCCTACAAAGATCGTTGGGATGCTCGTGATCTACCGTACGGCGCCACGGCTCAGTCCTTAAGAAATAAGCTGTGTCAACCACCATACGGAGCGGTGGTGTGGTCAACACTCCCCCTCCATGTATCTCTATGGTAGACTCAGAGATACACAAGTGCTGTTTCTGCGGCTCTCCCATAGATACATGGAGGGGGAGTATTGACCACCGCTCCGGGCACAAGGAGATCCGGAGTGTACCATACAGGAGATCGTGGGGGATCCCATCGGCCGGACCCCCCTCCCGATCAGACACTTATCTCCTATCCTTTGGATAGGGGATTTATTTTCCTATCCCGGAGTACCCCTTTTAAATATGCAGTGACATCACAGTAAAGGGTTAATATGCACAGTGACAACACAGTACAGGGCTTATATTCACAATGCATATTAATACTTTGCAATAACCCTGGCTATACTGAGATGTCACAGTGCATATTAACCCTGGCTATACTGTATGTGACATCACTGTGCATATTAACCCTGTACTGTGACTAACAGTACAGGGTTAACATGCACAGTGAGTGACATCACAGTACAGGGTATACACAGTGATGTCACAGTCAGGGTTAAGAAGCTGCATGCTTGCAGCACATAGTACAGGGCAGGGATGTGTATTTTGTGTGGCACAGTGTATGCTATATGTGCATAACAAACATATTTCACATGAAAACTTACAATTACTTGGCTTGGTCCTTGGGGATCTCGGACGCCACTTCAACACTTGGCTGGGGGGCTCGATGGAGCTGATGTTGTGTTTTATCCTAATGAGAAAGATTTCATAATAAGGATTTGCAGAAGGGGCACAGGGATAGCACAGCAGGGAGAGGCTGGTGCTGCTACTAGGGGGCCATACCATGGGGGAGTAATAAAACAGAAAGGAGGGGGGGGTACTCCTGCGCTGCTGCTAATCTATGCAACCTACGTATCTGATATTGCCCGAGGAATAATTCCGGGGGCCGCTGCTGGGTTCCAATAGAAAGCCCTGCCTGGACTTAACAATTAAAACCTAAAATAGAAACTATAAAATTAATTGGATCCTGCACTGTAAAAAAGACACTTCCCTTGGATACTACAAAAGATATGACCTGATGTAACAATCCTGTTAGACACAATCTGTATATTCAGCGTTCTCACCTGCAATAGAATGCTGTCAGTTGCTTCCAAGGTCTTGGTGATGTAAGTGGGATGCATGTACTGTCTCAAGTCCCCTTTTCCTCTCTCTATTCTTCCGTTTTCTTTTCCTCGTGGTAGTTAACTTGCTCTGTCCTCTCGACTCCCTCCCAAGTAAGTCCAAGAACGGTTCCTCTATGATGTCACACCTGTCGGTACAGGTGCCTTCAGAGGAAAAAAACTATAAGTAATAAAGCCCACCATAATGCCGCCCCGAGGAGAAATAATTCTCCTTATAATATACTATATATACCAGTGATGGCGAACCTTTTACAGACCGAGTGCCCAAACTGCAACCCAAAACCCACTTATTTATCGCAAAGTGCCAACACGGCAATGTAACCTGAACACTACAGTCCAGTATAGTCTATCTTCCATGTACTTTATCATTTAGCTATAATATCCTGCCTGCATTCAGTGCGCTGCCTGTGCTGTTCATGGTGCGCCCTGTGCTGATGAATGGCAGGAAAACTCTAAGGCATATTGGTACACCATAGATTTTTCCAGGGTGCAAGTGCCCACAGAGAGGGCTCTGAGTGCCGCCTCTGGCACCTGTGCCATAGGTTCGCCATCACTGATATATACTATACTATGCCCACATAGTGCTCCTCTCCCACCTTCCTCCTATTGCCCCCATAATGCACAAGTATAAAATACCCCTTATTAGTGCCCCCCGGAGATGACCCCATAGTACTCCTCTCCCCCCTTCCCCATAATATACCCCTATACAGAGCCCCCCATATAAAATACCCCTTCTTTTTGGCCGCAGTAGATGCCCCTATAGTGCCACCTAATGTGCCAGTAAAAAGTGTCCCCCAATGGCTTGAAGTGGCACATCTTAACCCCCCCTAATGGCACATTTCTGAGTCCTCCTCCATGAGGATGGTATCACATCTTACCACCCCCCTCCCTCAATTGCATATTTCTCAGTCCCCCTTCGTGAGGCTGGCAGCACATATTACCCCCCCCCCCCCCCCCCCCCTCAATTGCACATTTCTCAGTCCCCCTCCATGAGGCTGGCAGCACATCTCCCCTCCCCATTCAATTGCACATTTCTCAGTCCCCCTCCATGAGGCTGGCAGCACATCTTACCCCCCCTCCTTTAATTGCACATTTCTCAGTCCCCCTCCATGAGGCTGGCAGCACATCTTACCCCCCACCCCCCCTCAATTGCACATTTCTTAGTCCCCCTCCATGAGGCTGGCAGCACATCTTATCACCCCCCCCCCCCCTCAATATTGCACATTTCTCAGTCCCCCTCCATGAGACTGGCAGCACATCTTATCACCTCCCCCTCAATATTGCACATTTCTCAGTCCCCCTCCACATTGGGCACATTACTGGCTCTAGTGGCACCAGTCAGTAAGTTACTCTTAATATCAGATCAGGCCAGCCAGGGAGGGGGGAGGGGGGTACAGCAGCCAGCAGGACAGGACACACACCTGAGTCGAGTCAGGTGACCACCTGGGATTCTTCTTAGGTTCGGGCACGGTGGCACCAGTCCACAGTGAGTCCACCACTAACACTGTCTTCGGGGCGGCGCCGGCGGCAGCCAGACACCAGACAGTTCACACACAGCCGGTGAGGTGAGGCAGGGACCTGGCGGCTGGCGATCCTTCTCTCCCTGGCTGCGCAGCACTCTGAGGGCGGGGCTGCCGTTGCGTTTAGAGACGTGCCTATGCGGTGGCACACTCTGAGCCCCAGCAGCCTCTGCTCTCTTAAAGAGGCAGCAGAGGGGCTCGAGTGGCCTGGCCCCGGCGGCTCTTAAGAAGTTACTACTTGTCTTGTCTAAGTTTACTTATAGCACTGAGCACTAGGTCCGGAAGCAGCCAATGAAATTGCGGAGGTGTCAGGTGCGGGTGGGAGACAGTGCGAGGCCCCCACCAGCGCGAGGCCTTAGGCGGCGGCCTAAGTGGCCTAATGGAAGAGCCGCCTCTGCATATGTACTAAAGTTTTTAATTGTTTTGATAGGTGCCGACACCCCCCACAATCCCTAGAACGAGGTGACAGAATGGCTTGCATAGTGCAGTCCCTCTCCTCACTGCATGAGACAGAAGTTAGACAGGCCAATAGACTCTCTCTTGAGTCTGTCTCACTTCCTCTCCTGCAGTGAAAAGACAGAGCATGATATGCACACACTTTGATCTCCTTATTCTAGGGATCAGTTCCTCATCTATCAAAATTTTTGATATGTCTTTATGACATATCAAGTTCTCAGAAAATTCTGTGACCCTTTAAAGGGGTTATCCCACGACTAATGTAAATAATGTAAATAGGACATTGTCTAGTAGATGGCAACCTCTTTCTAACAAAGCTAGAACCAGCCCTGTACCTCACATGGATCCAGAGATCTCCCCATTCATTGCTCTGCTAGATTTATATCAAGCTGGCAGCTCAAAGGAAGTGTCTTCTCTGCTGCAGCTAAGGGGGCGTGTCTCAGCTCTCCCTATCACAGCTCAGGAGACAATTGAAGGATAAAACTGAGCATGTGCGGCCTTCTTAATGAGCAGGTCAAAGAAATAAAAAACAAACAGCAGGTGGCGCTATACAGATACATTTTATTGAATAACAGTGGCTATGCTAAATTTTCAATTACATGCAATTATAAAAGTATTCAGATGCAAGTGCTGGTTTGAAAACGGGAGAATATTTTTCGTGGGACAACCCCTTTAAATGGTTAAATGGTTATATTTTGAAGCCGTTTATTTGTAGCCAAAACTGACAACAAAAAAGGACTCTTCAAAATGGACGACTCTTTTATACTCCACTCCTGCTACTTGCTGAAATGTGTATGAAAAGGTGTATCAGAGTGTGAACTGGGCCTAATAAAGCATTTCCACGTTTCTGAATATTAGCATGTGATATATTCCCTAATATGATTTGGAGCATTCTAAACTGAGAGCAGGTGTGCCAGTAAGTCTAACCCAATTTATTATAGCAAAACCATGTGTCATTTTTTTTGTAATTTCTGTTAACTGCCAGAGGAAGTCACTTTACATTTGTATTTTCTTATCTGTGTTGGCCTCCTGTGTCTTCTAACCAAAATGATTCCCTTTGTAAAATTAGGATTTTACAAAGTCATTACAGGCTAAATCGATCCTCCCACAGTACCTTATGTCACTAAATTGTATTGCCCTTTGCCGGGACTAGACTTAAATCCTTTTTTAATGTCTAATGTGCATGAATAATGGCGCCTTGTTTGAGGGCTAAACATTTATTGCTGTGTTCTTATTTTTTTTTCTGTGTGTAAATAACTTTAAATAACCTTCTTCTATGTGTAACCGCAGGGAATGCATTCTAAAAAAAGCTGACGAGCACAAACAACGTTTTATCGCAGCTTTAGCAAATGATCATTTATTTCCTGTCTTAGACAAATGTGACTTTATTTTGGTCTTTGGACAGAAAACATGACAGTGACTGAATAGCTGTTACATAAATTGCTTGAACAAACCTGACAAAAATTATTCTGTGATGATGCTTTGTGGAACATGCAACAACTTTTTAGGTTATTTGATTATGATTTATGGAAAATAATCCCTTTGTTCATTCTGTAGACATATTTATAATAATAATAAAAAAACCATTATCCTAACAAGCACAACATGCAACGGTGTATAGTAGGGTACTGAAAATTCCCCACAACCCTGCAGATTGTCAGAGAGCTCTCGAGGCTAAAGGTAGTAATTTCATATTATTATATTGGGGAAATGGTATTTGTTCAACTGCTTAGAGAGGACCTTTCACCACTCCTGACATGCCTGTTTTCATAGCTTCAAGCATTCCCCATGTATTAACAGTTTTGGAGCATTAATTCTTATGGCTCTATGTTGTGCTATTTTTTTATTATTAATACTTAGAAGTTATGAATTAATTGACAGCAGTCTGTACTGAGGGTACAAAGGGGTGGTAACAAGTTGGGGGTGTGCACCTGCACAGTCTTAAAATGACAGCACTGATTGAATAGAGTGAGTCTGTGCAGGTACATCCCCCCCCAACTGGTTACCACCCCTCTGTACCCTTACTGCAGAAGGCTAGCTATTTATTCATAACTTCCAGTTGAAATAATAAAGTAATGGCACAACATAGAGCCATAAGAATATATGTTCTAGAATTGTTATTACATAGGGAATGCATGAAGCTATTAAAACAGGCATGGCAGGAATGGTGACAGGTCGTCTTTAACCACTTCAACCCCCCTAGCTGAAACCCCCTTAATGACCAGGCAACTTTTTACACTTCTGCACTACACTACTTTCACCGTTTATTGCTCGGTCATGCAACTTACCACCCAAATGAATTTTACCTCCTTTTCTTCTCACTAATAGAGCTTTCATTTGGTGGTATTTCATTGCTGCTGACATTTTTACTTTTTTTGTTTTTTGCTTTTTGCCAAAAAATGAAATTTTTCACTTTCAGTTGTAAAATTTTGCAAAAAAAAACGACATCCATATATAAATTTTTTGCTAAATTTATTGTCCTACATGTCTTTGATAAAAAAAAAATATGTTTGGGTAAAAAAAAAAAATGGTTTGGGTAAAAGTTATAGCATTTACAAACTATGGTACAAAAATGTGAATTTCCGCTTTTTGAAGCAGCTCTGACTTTCTGAGCACCTGTCATGTTTCCTGAGGTTCTACAATGCCCAGACAGTAGAAAACCCCCACAAATGACCCCATTTCGGAAAGTAGACACCCTAAGGTATTCGCTTATGAGCATAGTGAGTTCATAGAACTTTTTATTTTTTGTCACAAGTTAGCGGAAAATGATGATTTTTTTTTTCTTACAAAGTCTCATATTCCACTAACTTGTGACAAAAAACTAAAACTTCCATGAACTCACTATGCCCATCACAAAATACCTTGGGGTGTCTTCTTTCCAAAATGGGGTCACTTGTGGGGTAGTTATACTGCCCTGGCATTTTAGGGGCCCAGATGCGTGAGAAGAAGTTTGAAGTCAAAATCTGTAAAAAATGACCGGTGAAATCCGAAAGGTGCTCTTTGGAATATGTGCCCCTTTGCCCACCTAGGCAGCAAAAAAGTGTCAAACATGTGGTATCGCCGTACTCAGGAGAAGTTGGGGAATGTGTTTTGGGGTGTCATTTTACATATACCCATGCTGGATGAGATAAATATCTTGGTCAAATGCCAACTTTGTATAAAAAAAATGGGAAATGTTGTCTTTTGCCAAGATATTTCTCTCACCCAGCATGAGTATATGTAAAATGACACTCCAAAACACATTCCCCAACTTCTCCTGAGTACGGCGATACCACATGTGTGACACTTTTTTGCAGCCAAGATGCGCAAAGGTGCCCAAATTCCTTTTAGGAGGGCATTTTTAGACATTTGGATCCCAGACTTCTTCTCACGCTTTAGGGCCCCTAAAAAGCCAGGGCAGTATAAATACCCCACATGTGACCCCATTTTGGAAAGAAGACTCCCCAAGGTATGCAATGAGGGGTCTGGCGAGTTCATAGAAAAAAAAAATGTGGGCATAAGTTAGCGGAAATAGATTTTTTTAGTTTTTTCTCACAAAGTCTCAATTTCCGCTAACTTGGGACAAAAATTTAAATCTTTCATGGACTCAATATGCCCCTTAGCGAATACCTTGGGGTGTCTTCTTTCCAAAATGGGGTCATTTGTAGGGTGTTTGTACTGCCCTGGCATTTGAGGGTCTCCACAATCATTGCATGTATGGACAGCATTAGGAGTTTCTGCTATTCTCCTTATATTGAGCATACAGGTAATGAGATTTTTTTTTCCGTTCAGCCTCTGGGCTGAAAGAAAAAAATGAACGGCACAGATTTCTTCATTCGCATCGATCAATGTGGATGAAAAAATCTCTGCCCCCCCAAAAAAAGGAGGGGAAAGGCGTCTGCCAGGACATAGGAGCTCCGCCCAACATCCATACCCACTTAGCTCGTATGCCCTGGCAAACCAGATTTCTCCATTCACATCAATCGATGTGGATGAATAAATCATTGCCGGGATTTATTTATTTTTATATACAAAGTGTTTGCCAAAGCATATGAACACCGCCACCTCCTCAGCTCATATGCCTCGGCAAACATATCTTTTACTGCAGAGGAGAAATCTCGTCTTGCAGCGCCGCATACACCGACTTGTGTGTAATCTGACAGCAGCGCAATGCTTCTGTCAGAATGCACATCAGTGCTGCAGCTAGTCGATCGGTTGGTCCACCTGGAAGGTAAAAAAAACAAAACAAAAAAGAAAAAACCAGGCTGCAACGCAATACATTTTATTAACTTTATAACGTTATAACTTTAGAACTGAACATATAAACTTTTTTTTAACTTTTGAAACCGAACTTTTTGCTTACTGGTGTTTTTTTTTTTGTTTTTTTTTTACCTTTATAGGACAAACCTCTCCTTCCCCATGGGACAATGTGCAAAGCGCAAATCGCCCAAAGATGTGGCGAAGTACATTATGCACTTTATCCCAGGTGAAAGGAGAGGTTTGCAGCAGCTCTGTGTGTAAATGGGCCCTAATAGCCCTTTGTGCCTGTCCTCTGAGATGCAATCCCTATGCTAAGTGTACCTGTGTGTGGTACTTCCGGAAACACTCTCCAAAGCATAGGGCAGGGTGGTCAGGGCAGTCAGGACAGAAATAGCGGGTGTCACGTCTTATTCCACTCCTGCTACAGACACAATATCTTTTTCGGGGTGACGGTTGGGTTGAGGTACCAGAAACGACATTGGGGAAATGTCGCTCGTGTAGACAGCTAACTACACTGGTGGATGGGGCCACGAACCTCCTGGGTACAGGAGGTTCTCGATGATCTCTTACTGAAATTTGAGGAAGGATCCTGTTCTCCCAGCCTTACTGTAGAGAACAAAACTATTATACAGAGCCAATTGAATCAAATATACAGACACCTTCTTATACCAGCGTTTGGTGCGTCGGGAAACTAAATACGGAGACAACATCTGGTCATTGAAGTCCACCCCTCCCATGTGAAGGTTATAGTCGTGGACTGAGAGGGGCTTTTCAATGACACGGGTTGCTCGCTCAATTTGTATTGTCGTGTCTGCGTGAATGGAGGAGAGCATGTAAACGCCACGCTTGTCTCTCCATTTCACCGCGAGCAGTTCTTCGTTACACAAGGCAGCCCTCTCCCCCCTTGCAAGACGGGTGGTAACGAGCCGTTGGGGGAAGCCCGCGCGACTAGTTCGCGCGGTGCCACAGCAGCCAATCTGTTCTAGAAATAAATGCCTGAAGAGGGCCACACTTGTGTAGAAATTGTCCACATAAAGATGGTACCCCTTGCCAAATAAGGGTGACACCAAGTCCCAGACTGTCTTCCCACTGCTCCCCAGGTAGTCAGGGCAACCGACCGGCTCCAGGGTCTGATCTTTTCCCTCATAGATCCGAAATTTGTGGGTATAGCCTGTGGCCCTTTCACAGAGCTTATACAATTTGACCCCATACCGGGCGCGCTTGCTTGGGATGTATTGTTTGAAGCCAAGGCGCCCGGTAAAATGTATAAGGGACTCGTCTACGCAGATGTTTTGCTCAGGGGTATACAAATCTGCAAATTTCTGGTTGAAGTGGTCTATGAGGGGCCGAATTTTGTGGAGCCGGTCAAAAGCTGGGTGGCCTCTGGGACGAGAGGTGCTGTTGTCGCTAAAGTGCAGGAAACGCAGGATGGTCTCAAATTGTGCCCTGGACATAGCAGCAGAGAACATGGGCATGTGATGAATTGGATTCGTGGACCAATATGACCGCAATTCATGCTTTTTGGTTAGACCCATGTTGAGGAGAAGGCCCAGAAAAATTTTAATTTCGCAAACTTGGACTGGTTTCCACCGGAAAGGCTGGGCATAATAGCTTCCCGGGTTGGCGGATATAAATTGAGTGGCATACCGATTTGTTTCTGCCACAACTAAGTCCAAGAGCTCCACAGTCAAGAACAGCTCAAAAAATCCCAGGGCCGAACCGATCTGAGCTGTCTCAACCCGAACTCCAGACTGGGCGGTGAAAGGGGGAACTACAGGTGCGGCTGAAGTTGGGGACTGCCAATCAGGGTTTGCCAGCACCTCTGGGATTCTAGGGGCTCTACGGGCCCGTCTGTGCGGTGGCTGCGGCGGGGTAACTAATGCACGTGCCACCGTACCAGCTTCAACTGCCCTTCTGATGCTCGCCACTTCACCATGTTTTACGGCAGTGCTGGTACTAGGTCCAGGGAGGGCTGCGCTGCTGGTGTATGCCTCACCACGTAATCCGACAGCGCCAGCCCCACTCTGCTGCCCTTGAAGCGGATCCTGCACAACCTGTGGTCTAGCGACACGGGGCCGGGTACGCCTGGTGGTATCAGGGACCTCAACCTCCTCGTCCGAACTTTGGGTCAGACTGCCACTGCTTTCTACAGGTTCATATTCTGACCCGCTAGATTCGTCAGATGAGGGTTCCCATTCCTCATCCGACTGGGTCAGAAGCCTGTAGGCCTCTTCAGAAGAATACCCCCTGTTTGACATTCGGGCAACTAAATTTAGGGGTATTCCCTGAGACTACCCAAGAAAAAAAAGCAAGCCTGTCTTACAAATGGGAGGCTAGCGAAGTACCGGAGGCCGCTGCGGTTGATAAAAAATATAAAAACTTTTTTTATCGCCGCAGCGCGTGTAAAGTGATTGTGCAGTGATCAAAAAAATATATATTTTTTGTCACTGCGGCGGGGCGGGTGTGGGTGAACGCACGTGTGGGCGACCGATCAGGCCTGATCGGGCAAACACTGCGTTTTGGGTGGAGGGCGAACTAAGGTGACACTAATACTATTATAGATCTGACTGTGATCAGTTTTGATCACTTCCAGATACTAGAAAAAAACAAAAGCTGATTAGCGATATGCTAATCAGCGAATAAGTGACTGCGGTGCGGTGGGCTGGGCGCTAACTGATCGCTAAACTACCTAACCAAGGGGCCTAAACTATCCCTAAAACCTAACGGTCAATACCAGTGAAAAAAAAAAGTGACAGTTTACACTGATCACTTTTTTCACTTTCACTAGTGATTGACAGGGGCAAGAAGGGGTGATCAAGGGGTTAATTGGGGTTCAGGGGGGTGATCTGGGGCTAGTTGTGGTGTTTGGTGCTACTCACTGTGAAGCCTGCTCCTCTGCTGAGACCAACCGACGAAAAGGACCAGCAGAGGAGCAGGGAAGCCATTTAACACATCATATTTACTAATATGATGTGTTAACTGGCTTCTGATTCGTTTTTTTAAAAATCGCCAGCCTGCCAGCAACGATTATTGGCTGGCAGGCTGGTGACGTGACCCCCCTCAAACTTTTGCCGGCCCGCGATGCGCGGGCCGGCTAAGCGCGTCATCTCGCGAGATGACGCATATATGCGTGACTCTGCGCAGCGCTGCCGCCTCCGGAACGCGAATCTGCGTTAGGCGGTCTGGAGGCGGTTAAAGGGGTTCTCCAGAAATTAAGAAATGGAAATACTTAAATATTACTTTATAATAAATATATTTCCAAATACCTTTCATTAGTTATAATGGGTCTTTTTTTGTCTGGTAAGCAATCATCAGGAGAAATAAAATGGCCGCCGTCCTATTAGTACACACAAAACCTGTCTTCATCACACGGGAGGACAAGTTACTTCACAACACTGAGCTAAAGAGCTGCCTCATCCTCCTCTTTGCTCTGCTTGTCAGGGATTATGATCCTGAATACAGCTGATACGATCTGCAGCTGAATCTCTGTAGGAATGGCGTGCATGAGGAGACATGAAGTACAGAGGATGTACAGGACAGACTGTGGTAATGTGGGGCTGTGGTAATGGATACTGCATACAAGTGCTGCTGCTCATTACCCCCACCCTCCTCTCTCTGCTTCATGTCTACTCATGATCTCCATTCCTACAGAGATTCAGCTGAAGATCTTGTTATCTGTTGTCAGGATCATAATTCCTAACAAGCAGAGCAGAGAGAAGGATGATGGAGCTTGTTATCTCAGTGTTGTAAAGTAACTTGTCCTGCTGTGTGATTACGACAGGTTTTATGTGTACTAATAGGACGGCAGCCATTTTATTTATCCTAATGATTGCTCCCCAGACAAAAGGAGACATTATAACTAATAAAAGGTATTTTGTAATATATTTATAATAAAGTAATATTTAAGTATTTTCATTTTTTTTATTCCTGGTGAAACCCCTTTAAAGAGGTTGTCCCATAAAGGGGTTGTCTCCTGCGTTATGCAAACAGTATAGCTTGCTGTGCCACTCTGTGTAGCTCCCTTGGAGTTATGGAAACAGCAATGTGCCGGATGCACGGCCATTTCTGTAACTTTTCCTACCCTGCCTGGCACTTGCTGCAGTTATTCCCATCTCACCCATAAAATGCCTTCAACCACCTGACGGTTTTTAATGAATTTTGAGTTTGAATTTATGTCTTAAATAAATATAGTTGTCACACAACTCAGGGGACTTAAGTGCATTTTAACCCCTTAGTTACATAACAAATTTTAGCCTTGAAGGGAATGTCTCAGCAAAAAATATTTTTATTGAATTTTTGCTGATGATATTTTTATTTTTCAGTGTCACTATCTGTATTTAAGGACATCTGTCAGCAGATTTGTACCTATTAAACTGACCTGTTGCACGTGCTGTTGGCAGCTGAAGGTATCTGTTGGTCCCACCTTCATATGTGCCCACATTGCTGACAAAAATTAAGTTTTAATATATGCAAATGAGCCACTAGGAGCAATGGAGATGTTGCCATTATTCCTGGAGGCTCTGCTACTGCCGTGCCCTCTGTTGTTAGTTTTGGCTACAAATAAACGGCAAAGCCAGCAAATAAGTTATGTAACATCAATACACAGACAGCACTCGTGCTAGTTTCCTAAAAGATCTGTAGTAAACTAAACTGAAGTGAGTGTCCTATACAGGTGACCAGTACCTTTTATACACACCTGAGGTGTATGTTCATGGCCGGTTCTAGCTTTTTTGCTGCCTGAAGCTAAAATTGAACTGGTGCCCCTATATTTTGATAAACATTACATACAGCAATTCCAAACATACAGGATCATATAGCACCACATGCCTCCATTGACATCTCCTCTAATGTAGATGTTCTCTTTCCTCATCTTCTCCATTCAGACAAGACCGCCATGAAAGATCAATTCAGCCGTATCTTATTTCTGCAGAGTTTGCCACGGACATTAGGGTGTTTCATTTTGTAATGGAAAAAAATAAAATGTATTGCTTACGCCCCGAGTCTCAGTGATGTAAAAGATATATATGCCAAGAAGATTGGTTAATATTTAGAGGTTGCACACTGATCAGTTTTGTAAAAGTAGGCAAAAAATAAAAAATTGCAATGTTAATTACTTTTATTGGGAAAACTAGAAATCACAAACTTAAAATAATATTAAAACTAGCCACTAAGATTAATAGGTAGTATGATAGGCAAAACATGTGTTACCGTATTTTTCGCCGTATAAGACGCACTTTTTCTTCCCCCAAAATGGGGGAGAAATGCCTCTGCGTCTTATACGGCGAATGCAGTCAGTTTTACATCGCTGGATGCGATGTAAAGCGAGCGGGGACTCGGGGAGGGACTGGGAGGAGGAGCTGGGGCCGGCAATAGCGGCGGGGCGGTGCAGTCACTGTACTAAAGGCCCGCCCCGCCGCTCCGGTGTACTAATAAAATATGTCATATTCAATTAATGGTTATTAAATATGCCCCTTTATGCCTAATGGTACCTTAAATCCTAAGCGCATCCGTACAATGCAGGCCGGGCGGGCGGCAGCGTAACTCCCTCATGTCATGTGCCTGCGCCGCTTACTTGATGAATGAAGCAGGCGGCGCAGGCAAGTGACGTCAGTGAGTGACGCGCCGGCTGCCCGGCCTGCCGGCATTGTACTGAAGCGCTTAGGATTTAAGGTACTTTTAGGAATAAAGAGGCATATTTAATAACTATTAACTGAATAAGACATATTATATTAGTATACTGGAGCGGCGGGGGATCTGTGGATGGCACAGTTATGGGCTGGGAGGGTCTGTGGATGACACATGTATAACAGTGCCATCCACAGATCCCCCCCCTGTAACAGTGCCAGCCACAAATCCCCCCATAACAGTGTCTGTCATCCACAGTTCCCTCATAACAGTGTCCGTCATCCACAGTTCCCCCCATAACAGTGTCCGTCATCCACAGATCCCCCCCCATAAGTGTCCGTCATCTACAGATCCCCCCATAACAGTGTCAGTCATCCACAGATCCCCCCCATAACAGTGTCAGTCATCCACAGATCCCCCCATAACAGTGTCCGTCATCCACAGATCCCCCCCATAACAGTGTCCGTCATCCACAGATCCCCAGTAATAGTGCCATCCACAGACCACCTAGTTCCAAACCCACCAAACCCACAGCACACCTTTTGGTTAAAAATATTTTTTTTCTTATTTTCCTCCCCAAAAACCTAGGTGCGTCTTATACGCCGGTGCGTCTTATACGGCGAAAAATACGGTATATTAATCAACTTTGAACGATGCAATCCCTTCTTTTGTTAGCTTGGTGACGACTTTTCTGTGATGCTCGACTACCCTCAACAAGAATTGTTTTTGTTGTTCGTACCTGAATGATTTGTTAAATTTATCAGAGAAATTCCTCTTTCTGCGGTATCATTGACCACCTTAAGAGCGTTCACATGGCTTCTTAGAGAATCACTGCCGTATTCTGTCACGTCGTGGATCCCAAACAATTCAAAGAACTTCTTTGTTTTATTAGTAACTAAATGGCCCAGGTCTCTTCCTTTAAAAACTAGGTTTTTACCCTTTAATCATTTAATTTCCTTTTCTTTGCAGGTTTGGTTTCTAAATGTTTAGTCATATTTTCCTTAACAGCCAAGTAATATGTTCGTCCAAAAAGCCAATCCTACGTTTGTTTCTGACAGATACTAAAGGTGTCCCTTAGCAACTGTGAGAGCACTTTTTTTTACGTCTGCATCTGGGTAAGTGCTCAGAAGCTGTAGCAAATCAAAATCATTCTTTGAAGCCCATCGACTTACAATTGCCTCGTGCAAAAAGCAAACATATATGAGGCTGACAAAATATGCAACCCATTTCATTCCTTTCAATTCTCGTTGAGGGATATTCAACTGTTTAGTGAAGAGGACAATTTTAAGTGCATATATTGCCTTTGCTATCCACCTTGCTTGATGCAGAGCCCCTGGGATCCTGAAACTGAAGTCGTTTTTAGACCAACCTCCTAGGTACAGGAGTGAGAGTAGTAATAAAAGTGATCAATGTGTGCAACCCCTAAATATTATGCAATCTTCTTTGGCATACATATTTTTCATTACTGAGACTCAGGGCGTAAGCAAAGTCATATGAAAATCACATCTTTGGAAAAATGAAACAGCCTAATAGACATCTTAGGTTCCTAATTTTTCCATCATCAGTGTTACCCTGCTATCACACCCAATACTAAGCTGTGCTCCCTAATTCTGTACTGCAGAAATAATCATGCTATACAGATAGTCCCCTCATAGTAATAGTGCTCCCCAAAGTCCCAGCAATAGTAATAATTCTCTCCCAGAGTGCCCTAATTAATAATAGTGCCCCCAATACTGATAATGCTCCTCAAGAGTTCCCCATTAGTAGTAGTGCCTTCCGTATTGTGTCCAATAATAATAATCACCCACTTTATCCCCAGTAGTAATAATGCAGTTATAATGCCCCCTAGTTGTACCCCCTGCAGTTATAAAGCCCCCCCCCCCCGTAGTGCCCCCAGTATTTATAATTCATCCGTAGTGTCCCCAGTATTTATAATTCCCTCTCTGTACTGTAGTCCTCCCCCATTTTTAGCATGGCCCCTCTCTATAGTGCCCCTATTTTTTATAATGGCCACCTTTGTAGTGCCCCAGTATTTATAATGGCTCCCTGTTATTGTCCCAGTATTTAGCATGGCCACCCTCTGTAGTATGCTGGAGGTTTCAATGATGCCAACTGCCTAGAGGCCTGTGAGAGAAAGGCGACAACGGGAGCCATAGGTTACCTCTCAGTGGCAGGTCGGCCACCGTCTGTCGCAAGATACTTTTCTGCAGTATTTAGCATGGCCACCCTCTGTAGTGCCCCAGTATTTAGCATGGACCCTTCTGTAGTGCCCTAGTACTTAGCATGACCCTCTCTTTACTGCCCCCAGTATTTAGCATGGCCTACTGTAGTGCCCCCAGTGTTTAGCATTACCTAGCCTGTAGTGCCCCCAGAATTAGCATGGCCGTCTCTCACTGTAGTGCCCCCCAGTATTTAGCATTCCCCCTATCTTTAGTGTCCCCAATATTTAGCATTTCCCTCTGTGGTGACCCCAGTATTTAACATGGCCTTTCCCCCTCTGTAGTGCCCCCAGTATTTAGCCTTTCCCCCTCTGTAGTTCTCTAGTGCTCCTAGTGAAAAAAAATAATGAAAAAAAATAATGAAAAAAAATACTTACCTGATCGCAGTTTAATGCTGCCATCTGCGTTGTAGACCACAGGCCTCTTCTCACCTATGACTTGAGTTGCCTGTGTCCTGGCACAGATGGATGAGATTACATCATCGAGACATCCTGTGTTGGGTCTCAGGCTGTGCAATGATGTCATCACATGAACCTTTGCCAGGACGCAGGTCAAGCTCCAGCGCAGGAGGTCACAATGATGTCAACGGCCACATAGGCTTCTGGCCTAGAGACCTGTGAGTGAACGGCGACAACAGGAGCCATAGGCTCCCGTATTCTGCCGTGAACTGCTGCTCCCTCAGTGGAAGATCGGTCGCTGCCTGAGGCAAGGTACTTATCTCGCCTCATGGGAGATGTGGCCTTGTGTATGTCCCAGTCTTTTCAATTACAACAGATATGGGCACCCGAAGGCTGCTCTCAGCTGTCTCGGTACAGTCTAAAATTTCAATGGGTTTCTTGGAGTACCAGATCAAGCGGAGGAGCCATGACTGGTGGCTCAACTTGCACGTAGTAACATCCAGCTACCAGATGTTACTTTAAGTGAACTGAGCTGCCGGCTGGGACTCCACCTCTTGATCAGTTACACCAAGTGCTCTCTGTGTAATGGTCCTACCAAAGGTTTATTTGAGGTGCCAAGGGTGGAAGGCACCAAAGCTCTGCAGCTATAGCCAGAGTATTTCATCAGGTGTAAGCTCCAGTGTGACCCTTGTTACAAATTATGTAACGTTATATGTGCAAATGCCAAATTCATCACCCAGCATCAGCCACTGTGATAAATCTGGCACAATTTAACAATGTTTGTTACACAGTATTAGTAACTGTGCTCCAGTATTTACATAGTAATCTAACTACATGGCTGGTAGGTAGAGATAGACAATGAGTTTCACACATTGTAAAGATCAAAATATTAATAAATATGATATGAAAGGGGGAAATTTCCAGTTCTTCCTATTTATAATTTGCTTTATTCCTCAAATATAAATAAGCACAATACTTTATTTGATAAATGAAGAAGCCACAGTCTGCAAAACCAGCAAATTAAATGATGTCAAAATTATCTCTGTACATACCGGTAACCTTCTTCCCACAGAAACAAGCTGTACAGAGTGAAGTCATCTTTTAGGGAGAAGTCCAGGCTTTTTATGATTAGTGCATTTGTCTTGTCATATCCCCATGAGATGCGGACAACCTGAAATAGCACTGTCATTATGTAATCTAGTTTGGCCGCTATGTCCCTGGACACTAATGCAGGTCCCTGGTTTGTATTATAGGTTGGCTCAAGAAGCATAGAAAAAAAACAAATAAACTAGATAAATTAGTTGATACACCACTTTCTGATAATTCACAATATTATCTATATTTGTTTTATAGAATATCTATGTTGTTTATATCAGCTTATTTAATAATAATTTTCAGCTATATCACCCTTTTTAATCTTTGCTTACATTGTAGAAAGGCTGGCGTTCCACAATGTCCTTGCAGTTAGCAGCTGCACACTTATTGTACAGCTGCAGATGGGTGGAGCCTGCTGTCTGTTAGAGCAGGGCTCCCCGTAGAGGTGGCAGGGATGTTTTTTACTGCCCATGCCTTCTCCGTTGCTGTACGTTGCTGTATACACAGCACTCAATGAGCACTATTTATACAGATCAGGATACAGCAATACAGCCGCTTCCTTCTCTGGCCCCAGTGATCATATGATGGATGTCTGCACAAGATGCTCGGTCTTAGCAGACCCAGATCACCTCTGCAGGGAGGCTGTACAGCATTGTAAAGCCTCTAGCTGCTGTAGTTTCTCTGTAACTGGGGCTAATATGTCAACCCCTGTTGCAGAGAAATCATCAAGAAAAAAAAAGAAGTAATGTTTAAAGGCCCCCCCAAAGGTCTTGTATGGTCTTATACGAGGCACAAAGTGTAAAATAATAGAAATGATAAAAAGAAACACCCACAACACTGCAGTTTCTAGCTCTGCCCCAGGTGACCATAACCCTATACATTCTCTATATCAAAACAACCGCTATGGGAAGGGGACATAATTTAAAGTCTTTTCATTTGCACATTGAGCTAGATATTTTTACATTTTCCTGGGAATAAAAAATAAAAACAATTGCTAAAAACAAAATGACATAAAAATAAAGCCCCATGTATTACCGAATAAAATAAATTAAAAAAATGTACAAACCTGGCAAAAAGACGCCTCCATTAAAAAGAAAATGGAAAATGTGTCTGTTCAGAATTTGGTATGTGTGTGTGGGGGGGTCATCAGTATCTGATCGGTGCGATCAGCTGGTTGAGAAGGCACTGGCTCTCGCAATAGCGCCACGGCTCACTCTGGTCACTAAGCTCAGTGCAGTCCATTTGATAGCGGCTGTGCATGGTATCACAGCTTAGCCCCATTCACTTCATTTCAGCTGAACTGCGCCGATCACATACCTATAGAGAGGATAGGGTCAGTAAAAAAGTCTCAGAAAAGTATTTTAACCCCTTAGTGACCGCCAATATGCATTTTTACGGCAGTCACTAAATGGCCTTAGACTAGGCCTACTCCAAGTGCTGCACGGGTCACCTGAGTAGTGGAGAGTGGGGGCTCGGCTCTCACATGAGAGCCGGGCTCCAGCTCTAATGGCCCGGATCAGCAGAAGTGGCAATAATCCAGAAGATAGATCATCAGTATTTAAATTTCGGAAATGCCCTTTAAGGCCCAAAACAGGCTGGTCACTAAGGGGTTAATGCATTATATGAGGTTTAGGAATTTATCATTGTTAATTAGGATTACAGATTGTATTGGATGGAAAATGATATACTACATAATTCCAGGTTCTTGCATGTAAACGTTGATTGGTGTATACCTGCAATTTTTGCAGCATAATGTAGACATGTTTGGTATGTATGAACTCCTGACTATTTTAGTAGCAAATTTGAATTTTTGTCCAATTTTGGTAATAATAATCACAGTTTTATTCCAAGTTGCATGAAGGTTGTTGTGTGTATTAAATATTACAGTATATTTTTATATATGGTATGTTTTCCATTCTCAGGAAATGTAGATTTTGCTAACATACAGGTTGGTTGCGGTGAACAGTATACATTTTTAACACATAAGTGAATAATGACCATTAGAGATGAGCGAATTTCTCAAAAACTCGAATCGGCCAGTTCACTGAATTTAAATATTTTTTTGGTCCAATCCAAATTTATTTGAGGCGAATCACGTTAAAAAACGTCTATTTCCTGGCTGCAGAGATTCTTTATAGTGGTGTAGAACACTGTGCCTTGCAGTAACACGCATAGAGAGTCTGCTGTGGTAGTGAAACAATACTGTGAGTGAGTATGACATGTAGATGACAAGCGTCACTCTTAGAATCACTGCACAATTCACTTATTTGGGCAGTTATGGGGCCAAAACTGACCAAATAACTCAAGTGTGAACTCAGTCTTACAGGTCAATGTTAGCGTCAAGAAGAAGTGTACTCCTTTTACACCGTCAGCTGATTTCACATACAGTCATGTGAAAAAATTAGGACACCCTTTGAAAGCATGTGGTTTTTTGTAACATTTTTAATAAAAGGTTATTTCATCTCCGTTTCAACAATACAGAGAGATTAAAGTAATCCAACTAAACAAAGAAAACTGAAGAAAAGTCTTTTCAAGATCTTCTGTAAATGTCATTCTACAAAAATGCCTATTCTAACTGAGGAAAAAGATAGGACACCCTCACATGTATTCCCTCTTAAATTGGCTCAGATCTCACACAGGTATATCACACCAGGTGCACATAATTAGTAGATCGTTACTCTGCATGTTGAATGAGGCTTGCCCTATTTAAACCTCAGACATTTAGTTTGGTGTGCTCCTGACTGTTGAAGTGAGAGTGAGCACCATGGTGAGAGCAAAAGAGCTGTCAGAGGACTTCAGAAAAAAGATTGTAGCAGCCTATGAGTCTGGGAAGGGATTTAAAAAGATCTCAAAAGATTTTGAAATCAGCCATTCCACTGTCCGGAAGATAGTCTACAAGTGGAGGGCTTTCAAAACAACTGCCAACATGCCCAGGACTGGTCGCCCCAGCAAGTTCACCCCAAGAGCAGACCGCAAGATGCTAAAAGCGGTCTCCAAAAACCCTAAAGTGTCATCTCGAGAACTACAGCAGGCTCTGGCTACTGTTGATGTAGAAGTACATGCCTCTACAATCAGAAAGAGACTGTACAAGTTTAACTTGCATGGGAGGTGTGCAAGGAGGAAACCTTTGCTTTCCAAGAGAAACATCGAGGCCAGACTGACATTTGCCAGAGATAAAGTTGACAAAGACCAGGACTTCTGGAATAATGTTCTTTGGACAGATGAGTCCAAAATTGAATTATTTGGACACAACAGCAGAGGACATGTTTGGCGTAAACCAAACACAGCATTCCAAGAAAAGAACCTCATACCAACTGTGAAGCATGGAGGTGGAAGTGTCATGGTTTGGGGCTGCTTTGCTGCAGCAGGACCTGGTCAGCTCACCATCATAGAATCCACGATGAATTCTACTGTGTATCAGAAGGTGCTTGAAGAACATGTGAGACCATCAGTTAGAAAATTAAAGCTGAAGCGGAACTGGACCATGCAACATGACAATGACCCAAAACATACTAGTAAATCAACCAAAGATTGGCTGAAAAAGAAGAAATGGAGAGTCCTGGAATGGCCAAGTCAAAGTCCAGATTTGAATCCCATTGAGATGCTGTGGGGTGACTTGAAAAGGGCTGTACGTGCAAGAAACCCCTCAAACATCTCACAGCTGAAAAAGTTCTGCATTGAGGAGTGGGGTAAAATTTCCTCAGACCGATGTCGAAGACTGGTAGATGGCTACAAGAACCGTCTCACTGCAGTTATTTCAGCCAAAGGAGGTAACACTCGCTATTAGGGGCAAGGGTGTCCTATCTTTTTCCTCAGTTAGAATAGGCATTTTTGTAGAATGACATTTACAGAAGATCTTGAAAAGACTTTTCTTCAGTTTTCTTTGTTTAGTTGGATTACTTTAATCTCTCTGTATTGTTGAAACGGAGATGAAATAACCTTTTATTAAAAATGTTACAAAAAACCACATGCTTTCAAAGGGTGTCCTAATTTTTTCACATGACTGTAGATGTCTACAGAACCTGTTCTATTAAACGCTTATACAAGTAGAGCCCCCCTGACAGAGTGGAGTGGGTTTCAGCAGTAAGTTTGTGTTGACGTCACTGATTATTTTGCCCTTCCTCTGATCTGTCAGAACAATAACCCCCAAAAAACGGATCCTGTCTGTTGAGCATCCGCCTTCACTCGGTCAGCATTTGGTCAGTAATCCATCAGTATTGCTAAAGCTAAAGGATGGACGATGGCGCAGATAGGCAGCGGACAACTGACTACATAAGATGTTTCTATCGTAGTTCAGTTTGTCCTTCCTCTCAGCGGGTGTAAAAAAGGCCCCCATTTTGGACCTGTAGAGAAGATCCAACAAGGTGGAGAGCAAGAATTCATCCCTCTACCGAATGGTGACAATTCGGCTGTCACTACGCAAGCAAGTGAGCATGCATCGGGCCATATGTGCAAGTGATTCGGAGGGGCTCCCTGCCTCCATATCCACTGCATATTGCCACGGTGTGTCTGGGTCCTCTGCCTAGTCTTTCTCATCACCCTGTAGCTCCTCTGGTTACTCTTGTTCCTCCTCTCCTGTCACCTGTGTATAAAAACCACCCATTTTGCTACACATTGCTTGTGCTCCAATGTCCTCCTCCTCCAGTTCATCCCCCACAGGACTAGGCGCCACGTCTCCAGTCCCCTGACCAGCCAGATTTACCAGCATCTGTTTCAGGACATGAAGCAGTGGAATGACGTTGTTCATCCCGTAGTCCTGGCAACTGACAAATAACGTGGCCTATTCAAAGGGACTGAGCTGCCACTGGCTGACATCGAAGTTACACAGGGGAGTACTCCTGCTTTGCGGTGTACGAGTGACTGAAGTGCATGCAAAGTTTCCTGGCCATTTTTAGGATGTCTTGCAGATGGGTGGAAGACTTCAGGAACCGCTTGACAACCAGATTGAACACGTGTGCCATGCAGGGCGTATGGCTCAGCCCTCCATGTCGCAGCGCCGACACCATGTTCTTCCCGTTGTCGGTCACCATGGTTCCGATTTTGAGTTGTCGCGGAGAAAGCCAGGATTCGATTTCTTGATGAAGGACACAGCAGTTCCTTCCCTGTGTGACCCAGGCAAACGAGTCGCAGAACAGCATGACACCGCCGTGCCCTGCACATGTGGTATGCTGGAGGGGCACTGTGAATTGTCCCTGCAGTGGAGGCTGAGGACATGGTGAAGGATGAGGAGGCAGAGGCGGACATTGTCGCATGACCAACGGCGTGAGAACGTTGGGGTGGAATGGACATCGCCTGGCCAAGTTGCTGGTGTGGCAGTGCAGGAACCACATTCACCCAGTGGGCCGAAAAAGACATGTATTGTCCCTGACCGTAGTTACAGCGCCACACGTCGGCGCTGCCATGCACTTTGGTACACACCGACAGGCTCAAGGACTGGCCCACCTTCTGTGCTACATACGTGTGCAGGGCTGGTACTGCCTTTTTGGCAAAGAAATGATGGCTTGGGACTCTCCACCAGTTCTCTGAAAGATGCAGAGTCCACCACTTGGAATAGGAGGGACTGCAGCACCAGCGACTTGGCCAGGAGCACATTCAGCTTCTTTGCCATTGGATGAGTGCACGCATACTGTTGTTTCTTGGCAGTTGCTTCGATTGCTGATGGAATTACTGACGAGGAGTAGGAGGAGGAGCATCAGAACCAGCAGATGATGTGAAGGACATACAGCTTCCTTCGGCTGAGGTGGTGGAGCCTTGACTGCCTGAAATCAGGGGCGTGCCACTGCGTGATGCAGAGGTTGCTGCGGCAGGCTGGCCCACCACAACAGAGCCACTGTTCTCCCAGGCCACTTTATGGTGACGCTGCATATGTTTACGCAGGGCCGTGGTGCCAACATTGGGACCCTGGCCATACTTCACCTGCTGCCCACAGAGTCTACAAATGGCCATGTTCACCTCCTCCGGTGGCTTAACAGAAAACTGCCACACCATCGAGTAGGTGGTTTTACCCCCAACACTCCATACTGACTGACTGCTACTGCCGCTGCTTACGTGAACCTCTGCACCACTACTTTCCAGGCAGGTAGACTCCTGCGAAGCGGGTGGTCTACCCTGGGCACGTTTGGCTCCTGACCTGCCACCCTGCTGACTCCCGGCCACGCTAGTGATTTGCTGGCTCCGCCGCTGCCTTATGGGCATGCTGCCACCCACTTCTCCCGATGACAACGAAGCCCCTTATTCACCTGGCTCCCAAGTGCCGGCTCCCATAAGCTACATCATCATCATTGAGTACTATCTGCACGTCACTGATTTCCTCCTCAACCGTCTCTGGATCAGGATCCTGACCGCTCACAACACCAGCTCCCACGTCACTCTCCTCATCACTACTTTCCCGTCTGCCGGAGGAAATGGCGGATGTCTTCTCCACATCTTGGCTGGCCAGTAGCTGCTGACTGTCTTTTAATAGCTCGTCCTCGCTGTATAGTGGAGCTGAGCCCACAGCATATACTACTCTGGCTGAGGGAACAGAAAAGGACAGAGGCAGGTTAAGGACAGGTGAGGGCACAGGGCCTGCTCCCGGGCCATGCCAACTAAGGGTTGTGTCCCACCGAATCTTCGCGGGGGGTGTCTGATGTCACTTGGGACGAAGTAGATGACTGAGTCAACCATTCAAGAACCGCTGGGTTGCTGGTCAAAACACAACTGCTAGATGACACCAGGAGCTCAGGCCTCTTGCTGCGACTCCAGCTGCCACACCCCCAATCTCTGCTGCGACCTGTGCAGGGCCTGGCACATACTGTTAGATCAAATAAATAAATAAAAAGGAAATTAAAACACCCCAGAAAAGTCAGCAATTTTCTCACTTTTCTCCACACAACGGTTAATAAGCGTTCCCCCCCCCCCCCCCCCCCCACTAATACACGCCAAAGAAGGCTTTACAACATATAACTGCACCGCTGAAAAGCAAATAGGTCCTTACTTTTTTCCACTTATACACGCCACAAAAGGCTTTGCAACATATAACTGCACTGCTCAAGAGCAAATAATATATATTTTTGTGCCACTAATACACGCCAAAAAGGGCTTTAGAACATATTATTGCTCCGCTGAACGTCAAAAAAACACTTATTTTTTTCCACTTGTAGATGCCACAAAAGGCTTTAGAACATATGACTGTACCGCTGAAAGGCTTTAGAACATATACAGTAACTGCACAGCTGAAAGGCAAATAATATATATAATTTTGCCACTAATACACGCCAAAAAGGGCTTTAGAACATACTCACCTAAAGAATTATTACCGTATTTTTCGCCCTATAAGACGCACCGGCCCATAAGACGCACCTAGGTTTTTGGGGAGGAAAATAAGAAAAAAAATATTTTTAACCAAAAGGTGTGCTTTTGGTGGGTTTGGAACTAATGGTGGTCTGTGGGTGGCACTATTGCTGAGGATCTGTGAAGGACACCGTTATGGGGGGGATCTGTGGATGACGGACACTGTTATGGGGGGATCTGTGCATGACGGACACTGTTATGGGGGGATCTGTGCATGACGGACACTGTTATGGGGGGATCTGTGCATGACGGACACTGTTATGGGGGGGATCTGTGGATGACGGACACTGTTATGGGGGGGGATCTGTGGATGACTGACACACTGTTACAGGGGAAAAAAGAATGGAGGGCCACAGCAGCGTCTCGCCAGAAAACTTCTTTATTCAGGAACACTCCTCACAACAAGGCATATAAAAAATAGTAGTTTGCAGCAACGTTTCGGCTAAGAGTAGCCTTTGTCAAGCATGTTAACAAGTTAAAATCACAGCCTATAAGTAGCACATGACAGGCCCACCCACACCGCTAAGCAGCCAATAAGATTCAAATTTATGTATAACTCACCTGTGTATGAAATCAATGGGGACCGACATGCTGAAATAGATTAGCCAGCTGTAGCAAAACGTACCTATGTGAGGCCATCATATACAGAGCTCCTCCGTCCCTCCAGCGTCCCATGATCGGCAGTGCGCATGTCTGCATACGTCATCGCATGCGCCACCATGCGGCGGCGCGCGTATGACGTGCCCAAGTGAATCCGAATGCATAGTTCACGCCGGACAACTTACATCATCAGGCGGCGGCCGACTGACGTCACGAGGCCACTCCCACCTGGCGTTACGGATTGGAATATGCATGAGGACTCAAATGGGGCTGTACATGGAGGGCGATCGCACCACTGTAGCACATGAACAGTGTGCAAAAACGCTCGCCAAGGATAACAACAATAAGGCATAGAAAGCGCACTGCCATTAATACTAGCGCAAGGAAGGAACAGGGAGACATGCAAAAACATATAGGCATCGCATAGGTACAGCAGGCATAATAAAAAGAACAGGAATCACTAGATATTGGTGACAAATAGTATTTTCACTGTGCACAGGTTACCATTGATAAATAATATATCATACACAGGTGTGTGTAGACAAAACTACAATGATCATCATGATGCTATAAAGCGGTGTGATTAAGGCACATAATTAAAAGAACAAAGCAAAAAATACTGTAACAGAGGAGAAATATGAAGTCAGCCATATAAAGAATATTTCTTGATTAAATCCAGATTTTAGCTGATGCCAGCCACATTAAATTCGAGATTTAAACCAAATGGCTGTAGGGATTTCAGTGTGTAGATCCATTTGAGTTCCTTCTTCCTTAATACCGCATCCCTGTCACCCCCTCTCCGTAAGGGGCCCACACTGTCAATAACTCTAAAGCGAAGCTGGTTAACAGAGTGCCCCGCCTCCACGAAGTGTTTCGCAACGGGCTTATCCATGTTCATCTTGCGTATGGTACTCTTGTGTTTGTTAATACGCTCTCTAATCTCCATGGTGGTCTCTCCCACATAAATAAGGCTGCAGGGGCACTGGATGGCATAAATCACATCCCGTGACCTGCAGGTATAATAGCCCTTGATTTTATATTTTTTCCCACTGTAAGGGTGGGAGAAATATTCACCTTTGAGAACGTTACCACAATTACAGCAAGATAAACATGGATAAGTCCCGTTTTTGCGCGGTGCAAGAAGTTTTTGTGTCGGTGACTGGCCACCTACATCGGATTTAACCAGTCTATCACGGAGACTAGGGTTCCGTCTGTATGCCATCAGCGGCGGGGATTTGAACTCTTCTATATCTGGCAAACCCCGTTGGAGTATATGCCATTCCTTTCTGAGGATATTGGCAATGTTGCCGCTATCCCGGCCGAAGATGGACACAAACGGAACCCTAGTCTCAGGGACCGCCTTTGTTGATTTCCGTAGTGCGGTGCACCTGTCAACCAGCCTCACCCTCTGTTTGGTTCGAGTGAGTAGGGGTTTCGGGTAACCTCGTTCCAAGAAACGTGTGCACATCGTGTCAATCCTTTGTGCACACGTTTCTTCATCAGAGACAATTCTCTTCACCCTTAAGAGTTGGCTCCATGTCAAAAACGGGACTTATCCATGTTTATCTTGCTGTAATTGTGGTAACGTTCTCAAAGGTGAATATTTCTCCCACCCTTACAGTGGGAAAAAATATAAAATCAAGGGCTATTATACCTGCAGGTCACGGGATGTGATTTATGCCATCCAGTGCCCCTGCAGCCTTATTTATGTGGGAGAGACCACCATGGAGATTAGAGAGCGTATTAACAAACACAAGAGTACCATACGCAAGATGAACATGGATAAGCCCGTTGCGAAACACTTCGTGGAGACGGGGCACTGTGTTAACCAGCTTCGCTTTAGAGTTATTGACAGTGTGGGCCCCTTACGGAGAGGGGGTGACAGGGATGCGGTATTAAGGAAGAAGGAACTCAAATGGATCTACACACTGAAATCCCTACAGCCATTTGGTTTAAATCTCGAATTTAATGTGGCTGGCATCAGCTAAAATCTGGATTTAATCAAGAAATATTCTTTATATGGCTGACTTCATATTTCTCCTCTGTTACAGTATTTTTTGCTTTGTTCTTTTAATTATGTGCCTTAATCACACCGCTTTATAGCATCATGATGATCATTGTAGTTTTGTCTACACACACCTGTGTATGATATATTATTTATCAATGGTAACCTGTGCACAGTGAAAATACTATTTGTCACCAATATCTAGTGATTCCTGTTCTTTTTATTATGCCTGCTGTACCTATGCGATGCCTATATGTTTTTGCATGTCTCCCTGTTCCTTCCTTGCGCTAGTATTAATGGCAGTGCGCTTTCTATGCCTTATTGTTGTTATCCTTGGCGAGCGTTTTTGCACACTGTTCATGTGCTACAGTGGTGCGATCGCCCTCCATGTACAGCCCCATTTGAGTCCTCATGCATATTCCAATCCGTAACGCCAGGTGGGAGTGGCCTCGTGACGTCAGTCGGCCGCCGCCTGATGATGTAAGTTGTCCGGCGTGAACTATGCATTCGGATTCACTTGGGCACGTCATACGCGTGCCGCCGCATGGTGGCGCATGCGATGACGTATGCAGACATGCGCACTGCCGATCATGGGACGCTGGAGGGACGGAGGAGCTCTGTATATGATGGCCTCACATAGGTACGTTTTGCTACAGCTGGCTAATCTATTTCAGCATGTCGGTCCCCATTGATTTCATACACAGGTGAGTTATACATAAATTTGAATCTTATTGGCTGCTTAGCGGTGTGGGTGGGCCTGTCATGTGCTACTTATAGGCTGTGATTTTAACTTGTTAACATGCTTGACAAAGGCTACTCTTAGCCGAAACGTTGCTGCAAACTACTATTTTTTATATGCCTTGTTGTGAGGAGTGTTCCTGAATAAAGAAGTTTTCTGGCGAGACGCTGCTGTGGCCCTCCATTCTTTTTTACATGCCATTGGACCGCTTTGGATCTGCGTTCCCCTGCCCAGCTGCTGCGTATTCACCATTCCTGCTCTTCATAAGCCGTTTGTGTTGCTGCTCCTGAACCAATCTATTTTCTCTACACTGTTACAGGGGGGGATCTGTGGATGGCACTGTTACAGGGGGGGGATCTGTGGATGGCACTGTTACAGAGGGGGGATCTGTGGATGGCACTGTTACAGGGGGGGGGATCTGTGGATGGCACTGTTACAGGGGGGGGATCTGTGGATGGCACTGTTACAGGGGGGATCTGTGGATGGCGCTGTTACAGGGGGGATCTGTGGATGGCACTGTTATATATGTGCCATCCACAGACCCCCCCACCCCATAACAGTGCCATCCACAGCCCCCCAGCCCAAAACAGTGGCATCCACAGCCCCCCAGCCCATAACAGTGGCATCCACAGACCCCCCCCTTAACTGTGCCATCCACGGATCAGCCCGCCCGCCGCCGCCCCCAGTATACTAATATTACATGTCTTATTCGATTAAAATGTATTAGATATGCCCCCTCACTCCTATATTGCTAATCGTACCTTACATCCTATTCCTAGCTTCTGTAATGCAGGCCGGGCGGCCGGCGCGTCACTCGCTGACGTCACTTGCCTGCGCCGCCTGCTTCATTCATAAAGTAGGCGGCGCAGGCACGTGACATCAGGGAGTTACGCTGCCGCCCGCCCGGCCTGCATTACAGCACCTAGGAATAGGATTTAAGGTACGATTAGCAATTTAGGAGTGAGGGGCATATCTAATATATTTTAATCGAATAAGACATTTAATATTAGTATATCGGAGCGGCGGGGCGGGGCTACAGTACATTGATTGCACCGCCCCGCCGCTATTCCCGGCCCCCAGCTCCTCCTCCAGTCCCTCCCCCAGCCCCCGCTCACGCTACATCGCATCCAGCGATGTTAAATTGTTCGCATTCGCCCCATAAGACGCAGGGGCATTTCCCCCCGATTTTTTGGGGGCAAAAAGTGCGTCTTATGGGGAGAAAAATACGGTAGGAACACCATACTAATACGGTGTTGGACCCCCTTTTGCCTTCAGAACTACCTTAATTATACGTAGCATTGATTCAACAAGGTGCTGATAGCATTCTTTAGAAATGTTGGCTGATATTGATAGGATAGCATCTTGCAGTTGATGGAGATTTGAGGGATGCACATCCAGGGCACGAAGCTCCCGTTCCACCACATTCCAAAGATGCTCTATTGGGTTGAGATCTGGTGACTGTGGGGGCCTTTTTAGTACAGTGAACTCATTTACATGTTCAAGAAACCAATTTGAAATGATTCGAGCTTTGTGACATGGTGCATTATCCTGCTGGAAGTAGCCATCAGAGGATGGGTACATGGTGGTCATGAAGGGATGGACATGGTCAGAAACAATGCTCAGGTAGCCCGTGGCATTTAAACGATGGCCAATTGGCACTAAGGGGCCTAAAGTGTGCCCAGAAAACATCCCCCACACCATTACACCACCACTCCCAGCCTGCACAGTGGTAACAAGGCATGATGGATACATGTTCTCATTCTGTTTACGCCAAATTCGGACTCTACCATTTGAATGTCTCAACAGAAATCGAGACTCATCAGACCAGGCAACATTTTTCCAGTCTTCAACAGTCCAATTTTGGTGAGCTCGTGCAAATTGTAGCCTCTTTTTCCTATTTGTAGTGGAGATAAGTGGTACCCGGTGGGGTCTTCTGCTGTTGTAGCCCATCCGCCTCAAGGTTGTGCGTGTTGTGGCTTCACAAATGCTTTGCTGCATACCTCGGTTGTAACGAGTGGTTATTTCAGTCAACGTTGCTCTTCTATCAGCTTGAATCAGTCGGCCCATTCTCCTCTGACCTCTTGCATCAACAAGGCATTTTCGCCCACAGGACTGCCACATACTGGATGTTTTTCCCTTTTCACACCATTCTTTGTAAACCCTAGAAATGGTTGTGCGTGAAAATCCCAGTAATTGAGCAGATTCTGAAATACTCGGCCCGTCTGGCACCAACAACCATGCCACGCTCAAAATTGCTTAAATCACCTTTCTTTCCCATTCTAACATTCAGTTTGGAGTTCAGGAGATTGTCTTGACCAGGACCACAACCCTACATGCATTGAAGCAACTGCAATGTGATTGGTTGACTAGATAATCGCATTAATGAGAAATAGAACAGGTGTTCCTAATTATTCTTTAGGTGAGTGTACAGTAACTGCACCGCTGAACGGCAAATAATATATATATTTTTGCCACTAATACACGACAAAAAGGCCTGTAATTTTCTCACTTCATTACACAACGGCTAATAACCCCCTTTTTCCCACTAATACAAGTAAAAAAATGCTTTAGAGCATATAACTGCACCGCACAAGGGTAAATAAGACGTAGAAATATTTCCTTGTAATAAACCCTGTTAATGGCTGTATCAAATAGCACTTGCACCCCGATAACAAGAATGGTTTGCTGGAATTACAGAGCTCTATAATGGCAATTTGGATCCCCAGTCAGTGCAGCAAGGTGTAATAGGATTGTTCCTATTACCCAGGCTGTACACTCTCCTACTGAACCCTGTTTTGCTTAAATACTGTGGAATGATTCCTCCCTATCCTTTCCCTGAACTTCTATACAGCAAAATAAAAGTTTTAAAGTCTGTGCCTGCACTAAGTACACTGGAAAATGGCAGAATCCAAGATGGCTGAGGCTATTTATAGGGCTGTGACATCACAGGGCTGGCTGGCTGCTGATTGGCTGCATGCATGGCATTGTGGGTGATCCTTCGTTCTCAGAGTTCCTTGCTTTATGTCCTAACACGTGCAGCAGCCACGAAGCGTGAGGAAATTCGGAATCGGTGCAAAACAAATTTTTCCTGAAATTCTGATTGAATTCCACTTCGTCAACTTCGATTCGCCCATCTCTAATGACCATATATTAGCTGACCTCTGTTCCAGTGTTTTTTCGAGGAAAAGTTCTTGTTGATGTGTACCCTAGTGGTTTATATTTGCAGACCTTAATATGTTACATTTATGCTGCTTTTCTGTGTAGCCGTTGACTTGTAAGTGAGTTTTAGGTACAAATGAAGGGGTGACATGATTGTTAAGGCAGCTGCAATCATCAGATTGTCTGCTTTAGGAAATATATAGGTTTTGGAGGTGCTCTTACTTTTTTAAAGGAGTGTAATACTTGTATTTTTATAGGTTCTTGCTTTTTGTTTTTTAAATTTCCAGTTTAAAACCAGATTTTTAGTCTTTGATTTTATGAAGAATTGTGCATCTCAAATTAAGCCTAAGTGGTATGTATGAACTCTGCACATATTGAACTTATTTTTAGGAAGTCTGGTGCATATAACTTTCTGCCCAAAAATATAAAAGTCAATCAGCTCACCTCTTTCGGGTGCACGGAATCCGGGACAACTCCTAACTCCTTGTGTCTCAGCAATTACCATATGTGAACGATCCAGCACTCAACGTATCGTAAAACTGGACTTTTATTTCAATACATTAAAAACAGCAGTCGCATGTTCCATAGAGCGAGTAATATGTGCTAATCTGTGCTCATCTGACCCATTTCTAACCCATACGGGCCCTTAATCATAAATTAAATAAATAGTAAAATATGAGATAAAAGTCAAGTTTTATGATACATGGAGTGATGGATCTTTTACATATGTTTAAACTGTTACCCACTGTTATCAACCTTAATGCAACTTGTATGAAAAATGACACTGGTGCAAAGTAGCATGAAGGTGTCTGTGTGTATAAAGTGCTGAGTGGTACTTTCAGAAAACATCTGGTTATGGGGGCTTCGTATAATTTTATTTATTTTGTCATTTAGGTTTTATTTGTACATACATAAAAAGATATACTCTATAATATAACTTTATAAAAGGTTAAGAGGGACATGGCCAGTGATCATTGTAAATAATTAATGACGCCTCTGCTGCTGACACATTTCAGTTGGTTTGTTATCTTTCGTGTGCTTTCCTCACTAAAATATTTATAAATTTATGTCCGCTTTTCAGAGAAATGGTCAATGCATGGTTTGCTGAAAGAGTGCACACAATACCAGCAACAAAGGAAGGAGGAAAAAGCAATACAGAAAATAACCAGCAGGCCTCTTCTGCCGAGAACACCAACCAAGGGGCACCAGTGAGGAAGATCTCAGCTTCCGAGTTTGATAGGCCTCTCAGGCCCATCGTAGTTAAGGACTCTGTGGGAACACTGACATTTCTTGCAGATTCCGAAAAGAAGGAACAGATGCCTCTACAAGCTCCCAGTTTAAACAGCACAAGTGATCAGTGTTCACGGCTTCTGGAACTGGTGAAAGATATTTCAAGCCATTTGGACGTCACTGCCCTGTGTCATAAAATTTTTCTGCATATTCACGAACTGATATCAGCAGACCGCTACTCCCTTTTTTTAGTCTGCGAGGATAGTTCTAATGAGAAGTTTCTGGTTAGTAGGCTTTTTGATGTAGCAGAGGGCACAACGTTGGAGGAGGCTTCAAATAACTGCATCCGTTTAGAATGGAGTAAAGGAATTGTGGGCTATGTGGCAGAGTATGGACAACCCTTGAACATAAAGGATGCTTATAAGGTAAAGTAATTATACATTAGTCAAACACAAGGCACTCTGTACTTAAAGGCTATGTACAATTTTGGGGAATTTTTTTATTATTGCATCATACTCATTATGAGGTGAAAATTGTTGGTCGTTATAAAAAATTATGGAACCATTTTTTCTGTACAGGGCTGAGATGCTCTAGTAGCAGCCTTTGGATTTTTTGTCCTTTCCGTCAGTTGGGGAGCTGACGGGCTCATTATCTTTGCTCTCTGACATTATAAACACTCATTATAGCTCAGCTTATCTTACTGATAAGAATGTGGCTTAAATAAGTGTTTATGACCTCTCAGTACTTTAGAGATAAGGTTTATTCGATGGCACAAAGTGAAAGTACCAGTTACACAGCTAGAAAAACGGTTAACCCTTTGTGACTGAACGGCTCCATATTTTTTAATACAGACCAATTGAAAAAATATTTTTAGCCCAAAATGAGTAAATTGTGATCATAAAAAAAAATTCCACTGAAGGCGTACATAGCCTTTAAGTTGAAAACTGTTACACATTGTATAGTTTTATATTTTTTTATGTAATGATTACTAAGGTTTAAGTAATAAATGCAGTAGAAAAGTTATATTTGGAAATTAGGTATTTAAGCTCTGTTCACACTGACAGCATTGCCTGTTTAAAGGATCCTAATAGATAACGGATTATGATAGAACTTTTATGTTTTTTTTTCTTTCAGTTATAAAGAGTCTGTCAGTTTTCATTCTTAAAAATAACACAACCGATTATAGTCGGTCACACTATGGTAATATCTGAAATGCTAGACCCTTTAGATCCAAAGAATTATATTAACATTAGTGGGTAGCTTATTTGAGTTAAAACTTAACATTTAATATGATATTTGAAATAAAATTATAGGCCCTTAAGTATTAAACACAGAATTATTGTAACCACTGGTCACACTATCCTCCTAATAGATGGCGGAGATGGGAGAGGACTGTATGTAGGGATAGCAAAAAATTGTTGACAGACAGGATGAGGCGTAATTAGATGGAAAGATACAATGCTGGGGCGAAGCCCTAAGTAGCCCTTACAGTCTATTAAAATAAACCTGGCTGATGCTCTGACCCTATTGTCACCCTCCCTAAATGTGGACTGCCCAGCTTTGCCCAAAAGACAGAATACAGTCCTGTTGGTATAAGGCCAAATGGATTACAAAGGGGACATAAGGACTGGTTTGATATATGCAGTGAGTGGGGTCCAATCTAGATGTCTTATGAATGTAGGGCACCCTTGACACAACACTCAAATTGATTCGCGCACATATCAGTCAATATAGGTATACATGTCTCTGCATGTATGTTTTCGTCCTATTGAACAAAGTGGCGTGTTCTGGACAACATAGATACACAGACATATACACCATCAAAAAGTTTGGAGTGTCCCGACGCGTTTCCTCAATGATATCAGATTCATCAGGGGACAGAAAAAAACAAAAACATCAAATTGCAGGAGTTCCTTTTTGTTCAAGGTATATATCTCCAGTCACAAGGGTGGAGTCACAAGGCATATATTATAGTATGTGAAGGCAGGTCAAAAAGAGCATAATGTTGGCTCTAAAGACCATGAATGATTCAATTAGCCTTTTAGTCACACAGCACGGGGTGATGTCAAGTTGAACAAGTACTTAAGTGTGCATGGCTGAATTACATCAGAGTTATTATTAATGTATCCATATCTCACAGTCCGGACCAATACCCGGAAAAAATCCCATGCATTATATGCCCTAGTGAAACTCCAGTCCAACGGCAATAGTGTTTCAACCAAGATATAGGTCACAAAATATATCACAAAACATTGTAGCCGACCTCCCAGTGCTAATAGTAACACTAAAGATTAACGAGGTCTCTGCAATGTTATAAATTCAAAGGTGCTGGATCCCTTTAGTGTACAGGTATCACAGCACTAGCAACTTATCTGTCCAGTCCTGGATGTCGACTGATTCCAGACAGCGATGAGCGGAGAGTGCTCCCTGGCGTCCCGCGTGTGGCAGTGGCAATAACGCCATGTTCGCGGGTCATTTAAATAGCCGTGTGGTGCCGCCCCCATCGCACACCCTCTCACCGTCACGCAGCGTCATCATCGCGTCATGTGTCATTCCTGGTTGTTTCCTACTATCACGTAACACGCTATAAGGCATACCATTCTCACCATATGTACGAGAGTGCTTCCACTCGGGGTTACCCTGTGTTATTGGTTCTCAGTTCCACTCCAGTCACACGCCCTCCACTCATGCCCGCTCTTTCTCCCCCTTGCGTATTAATATGCTCAAATTGCTTTACTCTGTGCATTAGTCTTTCCCACTCTGGTAACGTGGGGTCCCTATCCATCACCCAATTCCTCAAAATTAATACCTTGGCCACCAGGAGTTCCTCAACCAACGTCTCTGGGCATTTTTAGATGCTTTAGATTTAAACTCTTCAGACAATAAATATATGGATTATAAGATTGTACTGAGGCTGGAATCACTGTATAAATTAATATGAGGTACTGGGCAAATAGTTTGATCAAAATATAAGAGGATAGATGGATTGATAGATAGATAGATATTAGATGAGGATAGATAGATAGATATTAGATGAGGATAGATAGATAGATAGATATTACAAACCGGATTCCCAAAAAGTTGGGACACTATACAAATCGTGAATAAAAACTGAATGCAATGATGACAGATCAAACGTTTAATCCGAGTAAATGCATCATTTTAAAGGAAAAATACGTTGATTCAAAATTTCACAGTGTCAACAAATCCCCAAAAAGTTGGGACAAGTAGCAATAAGAGGCTGGAAAAAGTAAATTTGAGCATAACGAAGAGCTGGAAGACCAGTTAACATTAATTAGGTCAATTGGCAACATGATTGGGTATAAAAAGAGCTTCTCAGAGTGGCAGTGTCTCTCAGAAGCCAAGATGGGTAGAGGATCACCAATTCCCACAATGTTGCGCAGAAAGATAGTGGAGCAATATCAGAAAGGTGTTACCCAGCAAAAAATTGCAAAGACTTTGCATCTATCATCATCAACTGTGCATAACATCATCCGAAGATTCAGAGAATCTGGAACAATCTCTGTGCGTAAGGGTCAAGGCCGTAAAACCATACTGGATGCCCGTGATCTCCGGGCCCTTAAACGACACTGCACCACAAACAGGAATGCTACTGTAAAGGAAATCACAGAATGGGCTCAGGAATACTTCCAGAAACCATTGTCAGTGAACACAATCCACCGTGCCATCCACCGTTGCCAGCTGAAACTCTACAGTGCAAAGAAGAAGCCATTTCTAAGCAAGATCCACACGCTCAGACGTTTTCACTGGGCCAGGAATCATTTAAAATGGAGTGTGGAAAAATGGAAGACTGTTCTGTGGTCAGACGAGTCACGATTCGAAGTTCTTTTTGGAAATCTGGGACGCCATGTCATCCGGACCAAAGAGGACAAGGACAACCCAAGTTGTTATCAACGCTCACTTCAGAAGCCTGCATCTCTGATGGTATGGGGTTGCATGAGTGCGTGTGGCATAGGCAGCTTGCATGTCTGGAAAGGCACCATCAATGCAGAAAAATATATTCAGGCTCAGGAACAATCTATGCTCCCATCCAGACGTCATCTCTATCAGGGAAGACCCTGCATTTTTCAACAAGATAATGCCAGACCACATTCTGCATCAATCACAACATCATGGCTGCGTAGGAGAAGGATCCGGGTACTGAAATGGCCAGTCTGCAGTCCAGATCTTTCACCTATAGAGAACATTGGCGCATCATAAAGAGGAAGGTGCAACAAAGAAGGCCCAAGACGATTGAACAGTTAGAGGCCTGTATTAGACAAGAATGGGAGAGCATTCCTATTTCTAAACTTGAGAAACTGGTCTCCTCGGTCCCCAGACGTCTGTTGAGTGTTGTAAGAAGAAGGGGAGATGCCACACAGTGGTCAAAATGGCCTTGTCCCAACTTTTTGGGGATTTGTTGACACCATGAAATTCTGATTCAACATATTTTTCCCTTAAAATGATACATTTTCTCAGTTTAAACTTTTGTTCCGTGATTTATGTTCTATTCTGAATAAAATATTAGAAGTTGGCACCTCCACATCATTGCATCCAGTATTTATTCACGATTTGTATAGTGTCCCAACTTTTTTGGGGAATCCGGTTTCTAGATGAGGATAGATAGATATTAGATGAGGATAGATAGATATTAGATGAGGATAGATAGATATTAGATGAGGATAGATAGATATTAGATGAGGATAGATATTAGATAGATAGATAGATAGATAGATAGATGAGGATAGATAGATATTAGATGAGGATAGATAGATAGACATTAGATAGATATTAGATGAGGATAGATAGATGGATATTAGATGAGGATAGATAGCTAGATAGATAGATAGATAGATATTTGATGAGGATAGATAGATATTTGATGAGGATAGATAGATATTAGATGAGGATAGATAGATATTAGATGAGGATAGATAGATATTAGATAAGGATAGATGGATAGATAGATATTAGATGAGGATAGATGGATATTAGATGAGGATAGATAGATATTAGATAGATATTAGATGAGGATAGATAGATAGATATTAGATGAGGATAGATAGTTCTGTTCTGAGTGACATCTGCCTCCATTGCAGAATCTGGCAGAATAAAACATAATATTCACATTAATCCTGAGCATAAAAGCTGTACTGCTCTCCCCAGCTCCTACATAGGGCTATTAGCAGTTTAGCATTGTCAAAAGTGTTGACAATGTCCCTTTAAATTAATTACTATGCATAAGTATTCCAAAGGGGCACTTCCCTGCTCCATGGGCGATGTTAAGCCACTAGGTCCTAGATGTCCAGCTTTGGGTCTCCACCGAATTTCAGTCTATTCCATCCTAGAACCCCTATTGCAGGGAGGATTCACAGCCCAGGTGATCTCTGCTCCATGTCTCTTCCAGGTACTCGCTTGGGCCTCACCTGCAGCCTGGCCTTCAGCACTCCCACAGCTGGGAAAGTATATAGAATTTCAGCGCTACTATGCCACTTTCTTTCATTCATAAACGTTTGGTCAGGCTGCTCCTTATGGCATGACGCAGACTTCTGTCACTGGTCACTGTCCTGCTGCTGCAGCAGGCCTTTTACAGTCCGGGGATGCATGCTTTAACCCCCTAAGGACACAGGGCGTACAGGTACGCCCTTGTGCCCTGGTACTTAAGGACACAGGGCGTACATGTACGCCCTGTGCATTTTCGATCACTGCCGTGCGGCTGGCAGTGATCGGAACCCGGTGCCTGCTCAAATCATTGAGCAGGCACCTAGGCTAAATGCGCGGGGGGGGTCCCGTGACCCCCCCATGTCGGCGATCGCGGCAAACCGCAGGTCAATTCAGACCTGTGGTTTGCTGCGATTTCTGCAGTTTCTGATCCCCTCGGTCCCTGACCGCGGGGATCAGAAACTTTAGGATTAAAAATTGTTTCCAGTATCCCTCCCCCCTGCACCCCTGAGTTATTCGAGCACGGTGGGAGGTGCAGGGGGAGGGTTGCGGGCGGTGCGGGAGGCGGGCGGTGCGGTAGGCGGGATCGCGATCCCCCGCCCGCCTCCCATTGCGTAATCGTTGGCGTCTAGTGGGTATACCAGGGTGCCAGCACATTGCTGGCACCCTGGTATAAATGGCTGACATCGGTGATGCGATGTCAGCCGTTTAACCCTTTCCATACAGCAGTCCGTACGGACCGCTGTATGGAAAAGGTTAACAGCTCAGAGAGCTCCCTCCCTCTCCCATCGGGGGGGCTGCTGTGCCTTTGCAGTCCCCCGAATGGAGAGGGAGAGAGCTTCCAGGCAGCCCCCCAAGCCCTGTCCTTACCCTTCCCCGTCTGCGCAGTTCTGGCCACTACTGAGCAGACGGGGAAGGTTCCCATGGCAACAGGACGCCTTCTCAGGCGTCCTGCTGTCCATGGTTCTGAACAGATCTGTGCTGAAAGCAGAGATCTGTTCAGACAAAGTGTAAGTAAAATACAGTACAGTGCTATATATATTGTACTGTACTGTATTATGCAGACATCAGACCCACTGGATCTTCAAGAACCAAGTGGGTCTGGGTCAAAAAAAAAAGTGAAAAAAGTGAAAATAAAGTAAAAATCAAAAAACACATTTATCACTGATTAAAAATGAAAAAAATAAAATTCCCTACACATGTTTGGTATCGCCGCGTCCGTAACGACCTGATCTATAAAACGGTAATGTTACTTTACCCGAACGGTGAACGCCATAAAAATAAAAAAATAAAAACTATGATGAAATTGGAATTTTGCCCACCTTACTTCCCAAAAAAGGTAATAAAAGTGATAAAAAAAGTCACATCTACGCCAAAATTGTAACAATCAAACCGTTATCTCATCCCGCAAAAATCATACCCTACCCAAGATAATCGCCCAAAAACTGAAAAAGTTATGGCTCTTAGACTATGGAAACACTAAAACATGATTTCTTTTGTTTCAAAAATGAAATCATTGTGTAAAACTTACATAAATAAAAAAAAAGTATACATATTAGGTATCGCCGCGTCCGTATTGACCGACTCTATAAAAATATCACATGACCTAACCCCTCAGATGACCACCGTAAAAAAAAAAAAAAAAACGGTGTAAAAAAAGCCATTTTTTGTCATCTTCCGTCACAAAAAGTGTAATAGCAAGCAATCAAAAAGTCATGTGCACCCCAAAATAGTGCCAATCAAACCGTCATCTCATCCCACAAAAAATGAGACCCTACTTAAGATAATCGCCCAAAAATTGAAAAAACTATGGCTCTTAGACTATGGAGACACTTAAAAAAAATTTTTTGTTTTAAAAATGAAATTATTGTGTAAAACGTACATAAATAAAAAAAATTGTATACATATTAGGTATCGCCGCGTCCGTGACAACCTGCTCTATAAAATTACCACATGATCTAACCTGTCAGATGAATGGTGTAAATAACAAAAAAAAAAAACAATGCCAAAAAAGCAATTTCTTGTTACCTTGCCGCACAAAAAGTGTAATATAGAGCAACCAAAAATCATATGTACCCTAAACTTGTACCAACAAAACTGACACCCTATCCCGTAGTTTCTAAAACGGGGTCACTTTTTGGGAGTTTCTACTCTAGGGGTGCATCAGGGGGCTTCAAATGGGACATGGTGTCAAAAAAAACAGTCCAGCAAAATCTGCCTTCCAAAAACCGTATGGCATTCCTTTCCTTCTGCGCCCTGCCGTGTGACCGTACAGCGGTTTACGACCACATATGAGGTGTTTCTGTAAACTACAGAATCAGGGCCATAAATATTGAGTTTTGTTTGGCTGTTAACCCTTGCTTTGTAACTGGAAAAAAAATATTAAAATGGAAAATCTGCCAAAAAAGCGAAATTTTGAAATTGTATCTCTATTTTCCATTAAATCTTGTGCAACACCTAAAGGGTTAACAAAGTTTGTAAAATCAGTTTTGTATACCTTGAGGGGTGTAGTTTCTTAGATGGGGTCACTTTTATGGAGTTTCTACTCTAGGGGTGCATCAGGGGGGCTTCAAATGGGACATGGTGTCAAAAAACCTGTCCAGCAAAACATGCCTTCCAAAAACCAAACGGCGCACCTTTCACTCTACGCCCCGCTGTGTGGCCGTACAGTAGTTTACGGCCACATTTGGGGTGTTTCTGTAAACGGCAGAGTCAGGGCAATAAAGATACAGTCTTGTTTGGCTGTTAACCCTTGCTTTGTTAGTGGAAAAAATAGGTTAAAATGGAAAATTAGGCAAAAAAATGAAATTCTCAAATTTCATCCCAATTTGCCAATAACTCTTGTGCAACACCTAAAGGGTTAACAAAGTTTGTAAAATCAGTTTTGAATACCTTGAGGGGTGTAGTTTCTTAGATGGGGTCACTTTTATGGAGTTTCTACTCTAGGGGTGCATCAGGGGGCTTCAAATGGGATATGGTGTCAAAAAACCAGTCCAGCAAAACCTGCCTTCCAAAAACCAAACGGCGCACCTTTCACTCTACGCCCCGCTGTGTGGCCGTACAGTAGTTTACGGCCACATATGGGGTGTTTCTGTAAACGGCAGAGTCAGGGCAATAAAGATACAGTCTTGTTTGGCTGTTAACCCTTGCTTTGTTAGTGGAAAAAATTGGTTAAAATGGAAAATTAGGCAATAAAATGAAATTCTCAAATTTCATCCCCATTTGCCAATAACTCTTGTGCAACACCTAAAGGGTTAACAAAGTTTGTAAAATCAGTTTTGAATACCTTGAGGGGTGTAGTTTATAGAATGGGGTCATTTTTGGGTGGTTTCTATTATGTAAGCCTCGCAAAGTGACTTCAGAGCTGTAGTGGTCCCTAAAAATTGGGTTTTTGTAAATTTCTGAAAAATTTCAAGATTTGCTTCTAAACTTCTAAGCCTTGTAACATCCCCAAAAAATAAAATATCATTCCCAAAATAATTCAAACATGAAGTAGACATATGGGGAATGTAAAGTCATCACAATTTTTAGGGGTATTACTATGTATTACAGAAGTAGAGAAACTGAAACTTTGAAATTTGCTAATTTTTCCCAATTTTTGGTAAATTTGACATTTTTTTATGCAAAAAAATATATATTTTTTAACTTTATTTTACCAGTGTCATGAAGTACAATATGTGACGAAAAAACTATCTCAGAATGGCCTGGATAAGTCAAAGCGTTTTAAAGTTATCATCACTTAAAGTGACACTGGTCAGATTTGCAAAAAATGGCCTGGTCCTAAGGTGTAAAAAGGCTGTGTCCCTAAGGGGTTAAAAGAGCACATGCCTAACTTCTCCAAGATGGCACCATCCAGTCCTTTTTGGTAGGGCCCTCCCCACTCCTCACATGGGCCCAGTCCCCATCACCTCCTCCTCTCTGCCTCTCCTAGAAGCTTCTGTGTCGTTTTAGTGTCACAGCCACTAGTGGTTGAATTGTACCACACACAGCAGGACATCCCAGCAGTGGAGGGAACTAAACAGGTACATTGTATGGGGGTGCTTTTCAGTGTCCTTATAAAGGCCGTGTTCTCCATAAGGTGGGCTCAGTTCTTAAGATGAGTTCTGACCCCACCTTACAACAACTATAATTATAAAACATACAATCCACCATTCACAGTAGGTGATGATCACAGCTCACCTCCTCCCCTTCGCTCCACAGTAACCTCTGCACACAGCATGCCTAGAACCTTCTTCCATAGAAATCAATTATTTTTTTGCAGTCTACAGGTTCATTTGGTCCTTGTGACCACTGTAAAGCATGTCTTTAAATGCTGTTAACAGCAGCTAAGGCAAGATAACTGCATCCTTCCCCATAATCATGTGCAGGAAATAGAAATAAAAAATTGTAACTTTAGAAAAGAAATCAGATGCGCCAAAGGATTAGCCTCATTTATGACGAGTCTCACACCGCATCATAAATTAGGCTCATCCTTCAGTCATCCTAAACAGAAATTTACTACAGCTCCGAGCTGCCATAGATTGCTGGCTTCATTTGCGCCCCTCCCGACCTTGCTATGCCCCCTTTAGGAAACGTGGCAAAGGTGGTGTAAAATCGGGAATTGCAATGATTTTTCAAAAAGTCGCAAACACATAGTTTTTGACTTTCTAACCCCACCTTTCAGGTGCAGGAAGATGATAAATTTCCCCCTGTGTGTCAGTATTTGGTATTACTTAAAGGGAGTCTGTCACATCATTACCAATATAACTAACACCATTGGCCCTCCGATCTAATAGTTATCCCGTATACTAACAAGAAGGCAGTATGATTTTTGTGGGTAAGAAATAAGTGCTTTCATAGACATAAATGGAAAGGAACACTAAACACTAGGCAACAGCAGTCATTTTTTTTATTGGCTACTTGGCTACTAAAGTGTCCAGCCCAGCTATACCTTGTATTTCATTTTCTTTGTTTGCGGTTAACCCCTTAAGTACCAAGCCTATTTTAGCATTCGGGTCCACAGGATATATTTGTTAGGCCTCATGCACAACGGCGTTGTTTTGGTCTGCATCCGAGATGCAGTTATGGCGGCTTGGAAGCAGACTCATTCACTTAAATGGGGCAGCAAAAGATGCAGACAGCACTCCGTGTGCTGTCCGCATCCGTTGCTCCGTTTCGTGGCCCCGCAAAAGAAATTATAACATGTCCTATTCTTGTCCGTGCTTTGCGGACAAGAATAAGCAGTTATATTAAAGGCTGTCCATGCTGTTCTGCAAATTGTGGAATGCTCACGGACGCCATCCGTGTTTTGTGGATCCGCGATTTGCGGACCGCAAAACACACCACGGTCGTGTGCATGTAGCCTTAAAGCCATAACATTTTTATTTTTTCCTTGCCTTAGCCACATGAGGGATTATTTTTTTTGTGTTGGGTGAATTATATTTTGGGGCATATCTTTATGGGAGGGAATGAAAACAAACTGAAATTTGCCATTGATTTCGTTTTTTAAACGTTGTTTCTTTAATTGTGCAGCATAGTGAGTATGTTGCAGCTTAGTACGAGTACAACAATATGGGTGTTTTTTACAATTTTTTTACAAAATAAATATATTTTTTTAAATAAACTTTTTTCACCTTTAATTATTCATCTTGTTAGTCCAACTAGAGGATGTCACAATGCAGCCATGGATCGGTAAGGCTACTTTCACACCTGGATCTGTCTTTTATCTGCACAGACGGATCCGCACCGATAATGCAAACGCTTGTATCCGTTCAGAATGGATCCGTGTGCATTAATCTTTAAAAAAAAGTCTAAGTCAAACGGATCCGTCCTGACTTAGGCTACTTTCACACCTGCGTTCGATCGGATCCGTTCTGAACGGATCCGCTCATATTAATGCAGACGGTGGCTCCGTTCAGAACGGATCCGTCTGCATTAGAACTTAGAAAAAATTTCTAAGTCTGAAAGTAGCCTGAGCGGATCCGTTCCGACTTTACATTGAAAGTCAATGGGGGACGGATCCGCTTGAAGATTGAGCCATATGGTGTCATCTTCAAGCGGATCCGTCCCCATTGACTTACATTGTAAGTCGGAACGGATCCGCTCGCCTCCGCACGGCCAGGCGGACACCCGAACGCTGCTTACAGCGTTCAGGTGTCCACTCACTGAGCGGAGCGGAGGCTGAGCGCTGGCAGATGGATGCATTCTCAGTGGATCCGCCTCCACTGAGAATGCATTAGGGCCAGACGGCTGCGTTCAGGGCCGCTCGTGAGCCCCTTTAAACGGAGCTCACGAGCGGACACCTGAACGCAGGTGTGAAAGGAGCCTTACATTGAAAGTCAATGGGGGACGGATCCGTTTACAATTGCACCAATATTGTGTCAGTGAAAACGGATCCGTCCCCATTGACTTACATTGTGTGTCAAAACGGATCAGTTTGGCTCAGTTTCATCAGACGGACACCAAAACGCTGTAAGCAGTGTTTTGGTGACCGCCTCCAGAGCAGAAGAGCTCTGGAGGCGAAACGGAGGCAAACTGAGGCAGTCTGAGCGGATCCTTTACCATTCAGAATACATTGGGGCTAAACTGATCGGTTTTGGGCCGCTTGTGAGAGCCCTGAAACGGATCTCACAAGCGGACCCATAAACGCCAGTGTGAAAGTAGCCTTAGGCCTCTTTCACACTTGCGTTGTCCGGATCCGGCGTGTACTCCACTTGCCGGAATTACACGCCGGATCCGGAAAAACGCAAGTGGACTGAAAGCATTTGAAGACGGATCCGTCTTCAAAATGCTTTCAGTGTTACTATGGCAGCCAGGACGCTATTAAAGTCCTGGTTGCCATAGTAGTAGTGGGGAGCAGTATACTTACAGTCCGTGCGGCTCCCGGGGCGCTCCAGAATGACGTCAGAGCGCCCCATGCGCATGGATGACGTGTCCATGCGATCACGTGATCCATGCGCTTGGGGCACCCTGACGTCACTCTGGAGTGCCCCGGGAGCCGCACGGATGGTAAGTATGCTGCTCCCCGCTCCCCACTACACTTTACCATGGCTGCCAGGACTTTAGCGTCCCGGCAGCCATGGTAACCATTGAGAAAAAGCTAAACGTCGCATCCGGCAATGCGCCGAAACGACGTTTAGCTTAAGGCCGGATCCGGATCAATGCCTTTCAATGGGCATTCATTCCGGATCCGGCCTTGCGGCAAGTGTTCCGGATTTTTGGCCGGAGCAAAAAGCGCAGCATGCTGCGCTATTTGCTGCGGCCAAAAAACGTTCCGTTCCGGAACGGAAGACATCCTGATGCATCCTGAAGGACGGACTGTCCATTCAGAATGCATTAGGAAAATCCTGATCAGTATTCTTCCGGCATAGAGCCCCGACGACGGAACTCTATGCCGGAAGACTATAACGCAGGTGTGAAAGAGCCCTTAGGTGAGTTTAACCTCTTTTGTTATTTTATAATATTCTGAGTTGTTTTCAAAGTATTTTTTATGGCTGGACAATGCCTCTAATTGTGACCATTCTAAATAAGCATACAGTTATATACAGGGTGGTAAAGCAGTAAAATAAACCTTTTTCATTTAATAATTTGAAAGCTAATAAAAGTAAATTCAGTAGCTTTGCAATAATTGCCTTTGTAAGCAGTATATGTTAATTAATATACAGAAAGGTCAGCAGCTTGAGTGTTGCACGAGGAGGCTCGATGTGTGAACGGTAGCTTGCTAATTCTCTGCAGGTGCGCGAGTCATGGATCAGCTCATTAAATGTAGGAGCTTTTGATTTTGATGAACTGTGTGTAATTGGCCCATCAGGATTTACATCAAGCTGATATCAGCGTCAGGTACGCTTCTTGGCCTCAGTCCCCCGTGTGCAGAAAGTGAGTAATGTTCCACACCTGGGCAGCAAGAGATTAATCTTATTTTCCACTTAAAGAGTAAATATCATTACATTGAATTATCCTCATTCCATATAATCCAGTTGTCAGGTTTCTTAGAAAAGCCGCTGAGGCTTTGTTCACATTTCACATTCACTGTATGCTTTTTGTATACACTAGAATATGGATGGCCAACCTACGGCCCTCCAGCTGTTGTAAAACTGCAATTCCCACCATGCCCTTCTGTAGGCTGATAGCTGTAGGCTGTCCGAAGATGATGGGAGTTGTAGTTTTGCAACAGCTGGAGGGCCGCAGGTTGAGCATGCCTGCTGTAGGCAGTCTGGGCATGCTGGGAGTTGTAGTTTAGCAACAGCCTGAGAGCCGCATGTTGGCCATCCCTGCACTAGAAATATCTTGTCACTGTATGTGACAAACACAAAGCCCAGTGTATACCATTGCATGCCACCACTCCCTTTGGTTCATTTCAAGTAGCTGTAGGTACTCCATGTGTCACTTTATGGTGCTTGTACAGCACTTTGTTATAGGGGATACCTCGGTAACAGCATCCTATAGAAAAGTGGGTTCCAATTCAGAGCAAGCAGAGACAAAACATGAAGAATTCTTTCGTAACTTACTAACATAGTTGGCTGCAATTGTAATGCTCACATTTGCAAAAGTTTCATTGTTGTTCATTTGCTGCCTAAATGCAAAATTAAAGGGCTAGTCTCACTTTGGCAAATGGCATGTATCATTTAGAGAAAGTTAATACAAGGCACTTACTAATGTATTGTTATTACCTATTTTGCGTCATTTTCTGGCTGCATTCATTTTTCCATCACATTATACACTGCTCGTTTCCATGGTTACGACCACCCTGCAATCCAGCAGTAGTGGCCATTCTTGTACACTGCAGTTGCAAGAAAAAGAATGTGAACCCTTTGGAATGATATGGATTTCTGCACAAATTGGTCATAAAATGTGATCTGATCTTCATCTAAGTCACAACAATAGCAACACACAAAGAATTAAATGTTATCATGTTTTTATTGAACACACCATGTAAACATTCACAGTGCAGGTGGAAAAAGTATGTGAACCCCTAGACTAATGGCATCTCCAAGAGCTAATTGGAGTGAGGTGTCAGCCAACTGGAGTCCAATCAATGAGATGAGATTGGAGGTGTTGGTTACAGTTGCCCTGCCCTATAAAAAACACACACCAGTTCTGGGTTTGCTTTTCACAAGAAGCATCCCTCGCACAAAAGAGCTCTCAGAAGACCTATGATTAAGAATTCTTGACTTGCATAAAGCTGGAAAGGGTTATAATAGTATCTCCAAAAGCCTTGCTGTTCATCAGTCCATGGTAAGACAAATTGTCTATAAATGGAGAAAGTTCCGCACTCCTGCTACTCTTCCTAGGAGTGGCCGTTCTGTAAAGATGATTGCAAGAGCACAGTGCAGCCTGCTCAATAAGGTGAAGAAGAATCCTAGAGTGTCAGCTAAAGACTTACAAAAGTCTCTGGCATATGCTAACATCCCTGTTAGCGAATCTACGATATGTAAAACACTAAACAAGAATGGATTTCATGGGAGGATACCACAGAGGAAGCCACTGCTGTCCAAAACAAAACATTGCTGCACGATTACAGTTTGCACAAGAGCACCTGGATGTTCCACAGCAGTACTGGCAAAATATTCTGTGGACAGATGAAACCAAAGTTGAGTTGTTTGGAAAAGAAACACACAACACTATGTGTGGAGAAAAATAGGCACAGCACACCAACATCAAAACCTCATCCCAACTGTAAAGTATGGTGGTGGGGGCATCATGGTTTGGGGCTGCTTTGCTGCGTCAGGGCCTGGACAGATTGCTATCATCGAAGGAAAAATTAATTCCCAAGTTTATCAAGACATTTTGCAGGAGAACTTAAGACCATCTATCCACCAGCTGAAGCTCAACAGAAGATCGGTGTTGCAACAGGACAACGACCCAAAGAATAGAAGTAAATCAACAACAGAATGTCTTAAACAGAAGAAAATACGCCTTCTGGAGTGGCCCAGTCAGAGTCCTGACCTCAACCCGATTGAGATGCTGTTGCATGACCTCAAGAAAGCGATTCACACCAGACATCCGAAGAATATTGCTGAACAGAAACAGTTCTGTAAAGAGGAATGGTCAAGAATTACTCCTGACTGTTGTGCACGTCTGATCTGCAACTACAGGAAACATTTGGTTGAAGTTATTGCTGCCAAAGGAGGTTCAACCAGTTATTAAATCCAAGGGTTCACATACTTTTTCCACCTGCACTGTGAATGTTTACATGGTGTGTTCTATAAAAACATGGTAACATTTAATTCTTTGTGTGCTATTAGTTTAAGCAGACTGTGATTGTCTATTGTTGTGACTTAGATGAAGATCAGATCACATTTTATGACCAATTTGTGCAGAAATCCATATCACTCCAAAGGGTTCACATACCTTTTTCTTGCAACTGTATAGGAAAAAGCACCAGCCTATGCTCACTCCCATGGTCCCGGCCACCAGAGAGGCGGTGGCTTTTACCTATACTGTGCAAGCACGGCCACAGCTGCTGGATTGCAGAGTGGTTGTGGAAATTAGCAGTGTATAATGTGATGGAAAAATGAATCAAGCCAGCTAAGGAGGCAATATGGATAATAACAATACATTTGTAAGTGGCCTGTATTATCTTTCTCTTGCTAAAGTGAGACAACCCTTTTAAGCAATTTTCTCAATGGTATTTATTTAAAGGGGTTGCATCATAGTTGCTAACAGTAATTTGCAGGGACTGTCCTGGCAAATTTGGGCTGTCCTGGGACGAAAATGGGCAGGCTAACAATAACCTGACCCATAAGTGAGCGTTTTCAGGTGGAGTTGGGCGTTCCAGGGGGCAGGGTTTTCAATGTCCCGATTTTACCAACCTAGACATTGATAAGTATGAGATAGGGGTGGGTACCTGTAGAACAGGATGCCTAAAGTTCCAAAAATAGCCCAGCGAGCATGCTTGGCTATTTTTGTAAGTCCCATAGAAGTGAATGGAGGATGGCTACTCTCTTGTTCATAAAAAAAAAGAAATTCCAGCTCACCATATATTCTTTGTGCATGGAACGAACCAGACAGATCATCCAAGTATATCAAAAGGAGAAGAGTAGTTCCAGCACCACGTATTACGATTATTGCTACGTCTTTATTAGATTTTTCGGTTAAAAATTACATCTTGTGGACATCACCGCCAACCACCACAGGTTGATATTTCAGTTTCAAACCAAAGCGTTTTTAATCGTAACCTCGTGTAGTGCCCGGTCTCAGGAATAAAATGGACGCCACCCTCCAATAGGAAAAGAGAGGGGAAGAACAAAGGTGAAAGAGAGTTGGGGGGGGGGGGGAGAAAGAGGAAAAACCATAAGTGGGGAAGAGTGAATATCCACCTCAGGCCGGACACTTCACAATCAAATTGCCTGTCACATCTATATAACTACCGTAACTTTAAAACACAAAACTAAAAGTGAACACTGTCATCTTGCTCAGAATGACTAGAAAAAATCCATAATTTTCATAATATTATAGGGCCTATATAAACAAGTAAAAAGGAAAAAAAAAAAAAGAAGGAACAGAAACACCTGTGTTGGACATAATATCTAGATAAGAAAACGCATTATGTGAATATACACTACATGCGTATATCAGAAAAACTGTTAAAATCCAGGAGATAAAATCCCCATTACAAACTGAGATGTTCTCTCTTAATCGATGTGACTAAATAATGGCTTGTTTTTGATTTATTAGCCCATATTATATTTTATTTTAAATAAATCTATTTAGTTTTTCAACCATTTAGTAATATTATTACTGTTGGAATTATGCAGTTGGAATATATTTGTATTCGGATGTAATGATGTCATTGGTAAAGGTACATCAACTCTTTTTTCAGATTGAGTCCCGATGGATACCGGGTATTCAATCTGAAGCCTCCCGTAACCAGATTTTTTTCTTTATGCTACCACCCCTAGGCGAAGCTGTCACTTTCTCAATGGAATATGTGCAAAAGCTATCCAGGCTCCTTCTATGCTTATTTCTGAAATGGTTTGCTGCACTTGATATGCCTGTTGTCTGGGGATTGGAAACATAATTAAGATTGTGAAATCGTCTGCTAGTACTGCCCACATACATAACATCACAGGTTGTACATTTGATAACATAAATAACCCCATACTATTACAGTTAATATAACTTTTTATTGGGAAAATATCAGTGTGTGTGGCATTATCAAATTGTGTAGTTGGATAAGCATATTTGCATGTTTTGCAGGGGTATCCTCCACTTTTGGTAAAGCCCAAATATTTCATCCATGTACCTTTGGGTTTGTTAGATGTACGTGCAAATAGCAATGGAGATAGAGAGTTGGCTATAGTGCAGGGTCTTCCTGACACAATCCTACATCCATTTTTCAAGATGTCATATAGGATATTATCGTTATATAAAATTGGAAGACATTTCTTTATTACTCATTGTAACAAAGAAAACTGACACTGACGGCTATATGTAAGGACGAGCGTAGGTTTTTCTGTATTTCCCATTGTTTTATACATTGTCTATACAGAAGCTCTGTTCTTTTTTTTTTTTTTTTTTAGCTATGTTTAGAGCTCCCGTTAACATCTACTTTGCATATCCTCTTTGTATCAAACGCGACCAAATTATTTGGCATATATACAGTACAGACCAAAAGTTTGGACACATCTTCTCATTCAAAGAGTTTTCTTTATTTTCATGACTATGAAAATTGTAGATTCACACTGAAGGCATCAAAACTATGAATTAACACATGTGGAATTATATACATAACAAAAAAGTGTGAAACAACTGAAAATATGTCATATTCTAGGTTCTTCAAAGTATCCACCTTTTGCTTTGATTGCTGCTTTGCACACTCTTGGCATTCTCTTGATGAGCTTCAAGAGGTAGTCACCTGAAATGGTTTTCACTTAACAGGTGTGCCCTGTCAGGTTTAATAAGTGGGATTTATTGCCTTATAAATGGGGTTGGGACCATCAGTTGCGTTGTGGAGAAGTCAGGTGGATACACAGCTGATAGTCCTACTGAATAGACTGTTAGAATTTGTATTATGGCAAGAAAAAAGCAGCTAAGTAAAGAAAAACGAGTGGCCATCATTACTTTAAGAAATGAAGGTCAGTCAGTCCGAAAAATTGGAAAAACTTTGAAAGTGTCCCCAAGTGCAGTCACAAAATGTCATGGAACCATGAACCAGACGTACAACAAGAGATAAGTGGAAATAAGAAGGCTTTATTGAAAATCACGCTGTAAGGCAAAAGTCCAAACGGATGGCTAAACCGAAGCAGGGTCTTGCGAAGCCAGAGGTCAGGAACCAGCAGGGTAGTCAGACGAAGCCTGGATCAGGAACCAGCAGGGTAGTCAGACGAAGCCTGGATCAGGAACCAGCAGGGTAGTCAGACGAAGCCAGGATCAGGAACCAGAAGCAGCAGCAGTCTTAGAAGCATGTGAACACAGGAGGACCAAGCAAGGAACTGAAGCCACAGACCTCCTATATATATGAGCTAGGCATCCAGCTCCTCCCAGTGGGAAGGAGAAGCCGCAGGGTGGGAGGCTACCAGAAACCAAGATGGCCGCCAGCACATGTCAAACGAAGGAGAACAGCAAGAAGGTAAGACCATGACAGTACCTTCCCCCTCAAGGGCCCCTCCTCCGCGGAGTAAAGAACGGTTTCTGAGGGAAGCGTGCGTGGAAGGCTCGGAGCAAGGCAGGAGCATGGACATCTGCGGAGGGAACCCAGGAACGCTCCTCTGGACCATAACCACGCCAATGGACCAAAAACTGCACCCGACCGCGGACCAGGCGTGAGTCCAGGATATTGCTCACCTCATACTCCTCACGATTGCCCACTTGGACCGGACGAGGCCGAGGAACCGAGGAAGTGAAACGATTACACACCAGTGGCTTCAACAGGGAGACATGAAACACGTTGAAGATCCGCATGCCAGGAGGAAGCGCAAGGGCATAGGCTACCGGGTTTACCCTGCGAAGCACTCGGAAGGGACCAACAAAGCGAGGCGCCAGCTTGGGAGTGGGCACTCGAAGGTTGAGGTTGCGGGTGGACAACCATACGCGGTCTCCGACCTGGTAGGAAGGAGCGGGCGCTCGTCTGCGATCAGCCTGGAGTCTCTGGCGCTGCGCAGAGACCTCAAGGGACCTCTGGATCTGTACCCAAGAAGCACGTAGGACGGAAAGGTGATCCTCCACAGCCGGAATATCCTGGGGAGAGAATACCTCCGGTAACACGGCAGGTTGGAACCCATAATTGGCCATGAAGGGAGACGTCCCAGAGGAAGAGTTCACCGCCGTGTTCCTGGCAAACTCAGCCCAAGGCAGGAGGTCAACCCAATTGTCTTGGTGATCGGAGACATAGCAACGAAGGAATTGCTCCAAGGCCTGATTGGATCGTTCTGCGGCCCCATTGGACTGAGGGTGGTAGGCCGAGGAGAAAGAGAGATGAATCCCCAACTGGGAGCAAAAGGCGCGCCAGAACCTGGACACAAACTGACTCCCCCGATCCGACACAATCTCCTTGGGCAAACCGTGCAACCGGAAGACCTCCCTGGCAAAAATCGAGGCCAACTCTTGTGCAGAGGGTAACTTCTTGAGAGGAACACAGTGGCACATTTTGGAAAACCGATCCACAATCATGAGAATGACCGTATGGCCTCGGGATGCAGGGAGGTCCACAATGAAATCCATCCCCAGGTGTGACCATGGACGCTCCCCGGTGGCTATGGGTTGCAAAAGGCCCAACGGAAGGTGCCGAGGGGACTTACTCTGGGCACAAACGGAGCATGCCGCTACATATGCGGCGATGTCGGAACGTAGAGAAGGCCACCAGAACAGACGTGAAACAGCCCAGGACAGCTGATTCTTTCCAGGATGCCCCGCGGCCTTGGAGTTATGGTAGGTTCGCAACAACCGAGTGCGCAACTCCTCAGGCACAAAACATCTGCCGTTGGGTCTCCCAGAGGGAGCACCAGATTGAGCCGCCAAAATCTGCTCACCCAGGGGAGAGGTCAGGCTGGTGCGAATAGCGGCCAGGATCTGATTCGGAGGTATGACTGAAGTCGGAATCGACTCCTCCCTGGACAGCTCGGAGTACTGCCGTGATAAGGCATCCGCTCTGATGTTCTTGGAACCGGGTAGGTAGGAGACCACGTAATTAAAACGTGACAAGAACAGAGCCCATCTGGCCTGACGTGGTGTCAATCTCTTGGCCTCAGAGAGGTAGGTCAGATTCTTGTGGTCCGTCAGGATGAGAACCGGAACCACCGAGCCCTCGAGCAAGTGCCTCCATTCTTTAAGGGCCTGCACGATGGCCAATAACTCCCTGTCACCAATCTGATAGTTGCACTCCGCGGAAGACAGTTTCTGGGAGTAAAACCCACAAGGAAGCAGAGGACCCTCTGGTGTTCTACGCTGAGACAGAAGGGCGCCTACTCCCGTCTCAGACGCGTCCACCTCGAGGACAAAAGGCAACCCAGGGTTGGGATGCGACAGAATCGGAGCCGACACAAAGGCGGACTTTAGAGCCTCAAAAGCTCGGATGGCCTCGAGCGGCCAGACCTGGGGATTACTGCCCTTCCTGGTCAGATCCGTGAGAGGCTTGGCTAGCATGGAAAAGTCCCTGATGAACTTCCGATAATAATTGGCGAAGCCCAAAAAGCGCTGCAGGGCACGAAGACCACTGGGCTGGGGCCACTGTAAGACTGCCGAAACCTTCTCAGGATCCATGGAGAACCCCTCAGCGGAAATTATGTAACCTAAGAAGGTTACCTGGGATCGGTGAAATTCGCATTTCTCAAGCTTACCGAACAGCCTGTTCTCTCGTAACCGTTGCAACACTCGTCTGACATCCAGAATGTGGGCCTCCATGGATTCAGAATATACCAAGATGTCATCCAAATAGACCACCACACACTGCTGCAACAGGTCACGGAAAACATCGTTGATGAATTCCTGGAAGACTGCGGGCGCATTGCACAACCCAAAGGGCATAACCAAGGATTCATAATGACCGGTCCTGGTGTTAAACGCGGTCTTCCACTCATCGCCCGCCTTGATCCTTACCAGGTTATATGCCGCCCTCAGGTCGAGTTTGGTAAAGACCGTGGCCCCTTTGAGGCGATCGAACAGCTCGGAAATCAAGGGTATCGGGTAAGCGTTCTTGATCGTGATGCGATTGAGACCCCTGTAATCGATGCAAGGCCTCAACTCACCGCCCTTCTTTTTCACAAAGAAAAATCCAGCCCCTGCCGGGGACGAGGATTTGCGAATGTGTCCGCGTGAAAGCGCCTCCCTCACGTACTCCTCCATGGCCTCATTCTCCGCTACCGACAGTGGATAGACTTTGCCACGAGGAGGAACGGCACCAGATTGTAACTCTATGGCACAATCGCATGGGCGGTGCGGAGGTAGGGCAACCGCACGCACCTTATCGAATACATCCCGGTACTCCTCGTATTCAGGAGGCAACAGAGAGTCCGAGGAAGTACACAGCAACTTGACAGGCCCATGGATGCAACTAGCCCCACACTGCGGTGACCACGAGAGGATCTCAGCCGATCTCCAATCGAAAGTCGGATTATGCTTCTGGAGCCAGGGGTACCCCAAGACCACCGAGTAGTGTGGAGACGAAATAACCTGGAGACAGACCGACTCTCTGTGAACGGCACCAATGGCCATCCCCACTGGAAGGGTCTCCTGAGTCACGTGTGGCGGCAGAAGGGGTCTGCCCTCTATCGCCTCAAGGGCCAGTGGGGAACCTCGAGGCTGCAGAGGAATGGAATTGGCGGCAGCGAACACACTATCAATGAACAAACCACCAGCACCAGAGTCCACCAACGCCTGGGTCGTCACCGAGCCCCCGACCCAGGAGAGGACAACAGTAATCAGTGGTTTGTCAACACGGGAAACCGGGGACGAGGAGACTCCACCCAAGATCTGCCCCCGACAGGATCTCAGGTGCGAGCGTTTCCCGGACGGTTCGGGCATGCCAACCGAAAATGCCCACCGAGACCACAGTACATGCATCGGCCCTCGCGTCTCCGGAGTGCCCTCTCCCCCTCGGACAGGCGAGCAAACCCCAGCTGCATTGGTTCACCCCCAGACAAGTCATCCCCAGGAGGCGTGGGAGGAGAGGGAGGCACGGGTGGGACAGCAAACGTAGGCGCCAATCTGTTAGAAGACCTCCGCAGGCTCTCCTTAAAGGAAGGTCTCTCCCTGAGTCTGGTGTCAATCAAAATCAGGAAAGAAATAAGAGACTCGAGCTCCACTGGTAGGTCCTTAGCTGCAACCTCATCCTTCAAGGCATCCGAGAGACCATGAGAGAAAGCAGCGACCAGAGCCTCATTATTCCAGCCCACCTCTGCTGCCAGGGCACGAAACTCAATGGCGTATTCAGCTACGGATCGTGAACCCTGTCTGATGGACATAAGGAGCTTCGCAGCAGAGGCAGCACGAGCCGGCACATTGAATACCTTCAGAAGAGAAGCAACAAAACCGGAAAACTCGGCAACCACCGGATTGTTGTTCTCCCATAAAGGGCTGGCCCAGGCCAAGGCCTTGTCCGAGAGCAGCGAGATCAAGAAGCCCACCTTTGATCTCTCAGTAGGAAAGGCATGTGGCAGCAACTTGAAATAAATGCCCACCTGGTTAAGGAAACCTCGGCACTGAGTTGGCTCTCCCCCAAAGCGCTGTGGAAGGGGGGCAGAACCCGTCATACCCCGAAACACCGCAGGCGCAGCAACAGGTGTCGGGGTAGACTCTGGCGCAACAACCGGAGCGGCAGTAGGAGCGGGCCCAGGAGCGACAACCGACCCATCGGCAACGGAAGCTAAATGAGCCGTGCGTTCAAGCAGGGTTTGCAACGCCACAGCGAACCGACCCAACAGGTGATCCTGCTGATCAAGTCTGGCAACCAGCGTAGGTAGCGAGGATGGCCCTGTACCGTCAGAATTCAGGGCTTGGTCCTAATGTCATGGAACCATGAACCAGACGTACAACAAGAGAAAAGTGGAAATAAGAAGGCTTTATTGAAAATCACGCTGTAAGGCAAAAGTCCAAACGGATGGCTAAACCGAAGCAGGGTCTTGCGAAGCCAGAGGTCAGGAACCAGCAGGGTAGTCAGACGAAGCCTGGATCAGGAACCAGCAGGGTAGTCAGACGAAGCCTGGATCAGGAACCAGCAGGGTAGTCAGACGAAGCCAGGATCAGGAACCAGAAGCAGCAGCAGTCTTAGAAGCATGTGAACACAGGAGGACCAAGCAAGGAACTGAAGCCACAGAGCTAGGCATCCAGCTCCTCCCAGTGGGAAGGAGAAGCCGCAGGGTGGGAGGCTACAAGAAACCCAGAAACCAATATGGCCGCCAGCACATGTCAAATGAAGGAGAACAGCAAGAAGGTAAGACCATGACACAAAAACCATCAAGCGCTACAAAGAAACTGACTCACACGCCCCAGGAAAGAAAGACCAAGAGTCACCTCTGCTGCGGAGGATAAGTTCATCCGAGTCACCAGCCTCAGAAATCGCAGGTTAACAGCAGCTCAGATTAGAGACCAGGTCAATGCCACACAGAGTTCTAGCAGCATACACATATCTAGAACAACTGTTAAGAGGAGACTGTGTGAATCAGGCCTTCATGGTAGAATATCTGCTTGGAAACCACTGCTAAGGACAGGCAACAAGCAGAAGAGACTTGTTTGGGCTAAAGAACACAAGGAATGGACATTAGACCATGTGGAAATCTGTGCTTTGGTCTGATGAGTCCAAATTTGAGATCTTTGGTTCCAACCACCGTGTCTTTGTGCGACGCAGAAAAGGTGAACGGATGGACTCTACATGCCTGGTTCCCACCGTGAAGCATGGAGGAGGAGGTGTGATGGTGTGGGGGTGCTTTGCTGGTGACACTGTTGGAGATTTATTCAAAATTGAAGGCATACTGAACCAGCATGGCTACCACAGCATCTTGCAGCGGCATGCTATTCCATCCGGTTTGCGTTTAGGTCGACCATCATTTATTTTTCAATAGGACAATGACCCCAAACACACCTCCAGGCTGTGTAAGGGCTATTTGACCATGAAGGAGAGTGATGGGGTTCTGCGCCAGATGACCTGGCCTCCACAGTCACCGGACCTGAACCCAATTGAGATGGTTTGGGGTGAGCTGGACTGCAGAGTGAAGGCAAAAGGGCCAACAAGTGCTAAGCATCTCTGGGAACTCCTTCAAGACTGTTGGAAGACCATTTCAGGTGACTACCTCTTGAAGCTCATCAAGAGAATGCCAAGAGTGTGCAAAGCAGTAATCAAAGCAAAAGGTGGCTACTTTGAAGAACCTAGAATATGACATATTTTCAGTTGGTTCACACTTTTTTGTTATGTATATAATTCCACATGTATTAATTCATAGTTTTGATCCCTTTAGTTTTAATCTACAATTTTCATAGTCATGAAAATAAAGAAAACTCTTTGAATGAGAAGGTGTGTCCAAACTTTTGGTCTGTATACTATATATATATATATATATATATATATATATATATAGAATATAATGTGGATAAGAAAGATACGATTTGGAACAGGGTGGATTTGATTTAAATCAAACTGATTTAAATCACTAGTCAGTAAGGCTTGATTTAAATCATAGTTTTCTACATAAAGACTAATTCTTGCTGGTATAACTTATAATATGCAAGTAGATGAAGATTTTTAGATTAGCAACTTTTCATATTAGCAACTTTTCTGTTGTACTTAGGAAGGAGGAAAATAATAATTACCTTAATAATAACAATTTAAATAGATTTATTCAACTGAAACAATAACATTACAGCATATGTTATTTGCTTAAATATCTTCTTGTGCAGATCTATTCCACTCCAAACAATCAGAAAAATATTGTTTCTATTCTATTCACTGAACTTCTTTAAACTTAGCACTAAAGGGGTTGATTCTGTATTCATAGGTTTGTAGAAGTTAGGATTAAGGTATTTTTCTCAACTATGTTCATATTATAAAAATTTTGCTGTGAAGGAGAGGCATGTGATCTCTTCTGAGTCAAATTCAGTTTTGAGAACTGCAAAAGTAAATCAAGCATCTTTGATAATATCTTGTAGGCAGATAAACTGCCTAATAATCTTACAAAAACCTCTGGAAGAGCATGACATTGTGAATGGATTAATGGAATTTATTTACCCCAAAAATTAAACATATACAGCCTTATTCTACATAATTAAAAAAAATAATCTTCATTTCATGATGGAATAACATTTGGATGGTAATATATTTTCTTCAAAAAGCATTTAATATAAAAAAAATCTGATTTAAATAAAAAATATCTGATTTAAATAAAAAAAGTTTCCCGAGACATCTTTGCGAAAAGTCTCTGTACAGATAAGGCTACTTTCACACTAGCGTTCGGCTGTCCACTTGTGAGCTCCGTTTGAAGGGGCTCACAAGCGGACCCGAACGCTTCCGTCCAGCCTTAATGCATTCTGAGTGGACGCGGATCCGCTCAGAATGCATCAGTCTGGTGGCGTTCAGCCTCCGCTCCGCTCAGCAGGCGGACACCTGAACTCTGCTTGCAGCGTTCGGGGGTCCGCCTGGCCGTGCGGAGGCGTGGGGATCCGTCCAGACTTACAATGTAAGTCAATGGGGACGGATCCGTTTGAAGATGACACACTATGGCTCAATCTTCAAACGGATCCGTCCACCATTGACTTTCAATGTAAAAGTCTGGACGGATCCGCTCAGGCTACTTTCACACTTAGAAAATTTTATACAATATAATGCAGACGGATCCGTTCTGAACGGAGCCACCGTCTGCATTATATGAGCGGATCCGTTCAGAACGGATCCGCTCTGAACGCTAGTGTGAAAGTAGCCTAATCTGGTCTGGAATTCCTGTCAGCTTTAAATCTAAGAAACGGACCGATCGGGAATCTGTATGGGAAGTAAATTTGAGATTATATGTATTATTAACATAGTCCATATAATCCGGTATGGCAGATACATTGCGACCCCAAATGAGGAGCAAATCGCCGATGTATCTGCCATACTATGGCATCGGAGAACGGGTTATCCTCCGGGAACACAAAGCTTTCTTCCCAGTAAGCCATAGTTATATTTGCAAGGGATGGTGAAAAATTGTCTCCCATTGAAATTCCCTTGATTTGCACAAAAAACTTATTATCAAAACTAAAATAGTTGTGTGTCATGAGAAAGGTAGTCACCTCCAAGATATAGTCTATAAATTCCATTGAATGAGTGCTATATCTATGGAGGTGATATTCAAGTGCAAAAATCGCTACATTGTGGAGGATGGAAGGATATAATGAGACTACATCCATTGTCCAAGATGACAGTGTTCACTTTTTCTTTTGTGTTTTAAAGTTAGTTATGTAGATGGGACAGGCGATTGATTGTGAAGTGTCCGTCCTGAGGTGGCTATTCACCCTTCCCCCTTATGGTTTTTCCTCTTTCTCCTCCCCCCACACACTCTTTCACCTTTTGTTCTTCCCCTCTCTTTTCCTTTTGGAGGGTGGCTGTCACGCTGGACGGGATATCAGACATACAGATAAACCAGCAAACCAGGCTCTAGGCGAGAAGCAGGGGAAGGGTCACTTCCTAGCAAATCCCTGACTTCTCTCCCTGCTCTGCTCAGCCCATATTCAGACCTAGATGGTAGGAATGATGTGTCCTTGTGCCTGGGCTAAAACACCCTAGATTCCCTGAGATGGTGAAAAGGGGAATAGGAGAAGCCTGCTCGCACAGAACCTGGATGGGAGAGATGACACCAACACAACCAAGATAGCAAACAACAAAAACTGAAACCACACTTATCTTTTCTGAGCTGGAACAGACAACCTTGCTTCCAAGGCCAGAATGATTTCTATAACCCGCTCAGAGCACTGGGATGGAGTGCTATTTAAACTAATGACCCCACCCAGTGCACCTGATGGGAGGCGGATCCAGCACGGCTCCAAAACAAAACACTAAACCCGTGCTGCTATTCTGGCCGACCTCCGCACATAGTCAGAGCAGGGCATGACAGTACCCCCCCTTCTATGGACGACCTCCGGACACCCCGGACCAACCTTATCCGGATGGGATCTATGAAAAGCCCTCACCAGTCAGCTGGCATTGACATCCAGCGCCGGAACCCACATCCTCTCCTCAGGGCTGTATTCCCTCCAGTGCACCAGGTACTGAAGGGAACCCCGAAGAATTCTAGAGTCGAGAATCCTGGAGATCTCGAACTCCAAGTTTCCATCGACCAGAACAGGAGGAGGAGGCAATGGCGATGGTTCCACCGGTTTCACGTATTTCTTTAGTAAAGACCTGTGGAACACATCATGGATCCTCCAAGTCTGCGGAAGATCCAGCCGAAACGCTACAGGATTGATCACCGCAGATATTTTGTACAGACCAATAAATCTTGGACCCAGTTTCCAAGATGGCACTCTCAATTTGATATTTTTAGTGGACAACCACACCAGATCACCCACACACAGGTCCGGACCAGTCACACATCTCTTGTCAGCCATTCGTTTATATCTCTCACCCATCTTCTCCAAATTCCCTTGGATCCTCCGCCAGATGGAGGATAAGGCAGAAGAAAATCTCTCCTCCTCTGGCATCCCAGAGGAACCAGTCCCAGAAAAGGTACTAAACTGAGGATGAAAACCATATGCGCCAAAAAATGGCGACTTACCCGTGGACTCCTGCCTACGGTTATTCAACGCAAACTCTCCTAGGGACAAGAATAAGGACCAGTCCGCCTGGTTCTCCGCCACAAAGCACCTCATGTAGGTCTCCAGGTTTTGATTAGTACGCTCCGTCTGACCATTCGACTGCGGATGAAAAGCCGAAGAGAATGAAAGTTGAATGCCAAGCCGAGAGCAGAACGCCCTCCAAAACCTGGAGAAAAACTGCGTGCCCCTATCAGAGACCACATCCGAAGGAATACCATGCAATTTCACAATATTATCCACAAAAATCTGCGCAAGAGTCTTAGCGTTAGGCAGACTAGTTAATGATATAAAGTGAGCCATTTTACTGAAACGGTCAACTACCACCAAAATCACTGTTCTCCCAGAGGAACTCGACAGATCCGTAATAAAGTCCATAGACAAGTGCGTCCAAGGACGAGCCAGAATAGACAATGGAAGAAGTGAACCAGCCGGTCGAGTATGAGCAACCTTTGACCGAGCACAGGTTTCACAAGCTGTCACGTAATCCTCAATGCTCTTACGTAACCCTGGCCACCAGAACCTCCGGGACACCAGATCACAGGTGGACTTACCACCAGGATGTCCATCAAGGACAGTATCGTGATGTTCCTTGAACACCTTGTATCGCAGGCCCTCAGGAACAAACAACCTCCCTGGGGGACAAGAACCAGGAGCCCCCTCCTGGTCTCCCAACACCTCCATCTCCAATTCAGGGTACAGAGCGGAGACCACCATGCTATCCTCTAAAATCGGCGCAGGATCCTCTGAATCACCTCCCCCAGGAAAGCTGCGAGACAAGGCATCTGCCTTGACGTTCTTAACCCCTGGGCGAAAGGTAACCACAAAATTGAACCTGGTAAAGAACAGTGACCATCTGGCCTGTCTAGGGTTCAGACACGGGGTGAGATGCCCCCTCCAACCAGTTACGCCATTCCTCAAAGGCCAACTTGATAGCCAACAACTCTCTATCTCCAACATCATAATTCCTCTCGGCGACCGAGAGCTTCTTGGAGAAAAAGGCACACGGGACCCATTTGCCAGGGGATGAACCCTGCGACAGCACTGCTCCAACCCCCACTTCAGATGCATCAACCTCCACAATAAATGGCTGAGACACATCCGGCTGCACCATAATGGGAGGAGACACAAAACGCTCCTTACTAGCCGAAAAGGCCTGCAATGCCTCATCCGACCAGACAGAGACGTTGGCGCCCTTCTTAGTCATATCAGTGAGAGGTTTTACTATGGTAGAATAGTTCGAAATAAATTTTCTATAATAATTCGTAAACCCCAAGAACCGCATCAAAGCTTTCTGATTCTCTGGTCGGTCCCATTCCAGAACCGCCCGGACCTTTTCGGGGTCCATACGAAAACCAGAATCAGAAAGCAGATATCCCAAGAACGGAAGCTCTTGCACCGCAAACAAACATTTCTCCAATTTGGCATATAATTTATTCTCCCGAAGGATCGTCAAAACCTGTCTCACATGATCCTGATGGGTCTTCAGATCAGGAGAGTAAATTAAAATGTCATCTAAGTAAACTACTACGAACCTCCCCACCAAATGATAAAAAAAGGTCATTGACGAATCCCTGAAATACTGCTGGCGCGTTCGTCAACCCAAAAGGCATAACCAGGTTCTCAAAAAGACCCTCGTGCGTATTGAAGGCCGTTTTCCACTCATCCCCCTCCTTGATCCTGATCAGATTGTAGGCCCCTCTCAAATCCAACTTGGAGAACACCTTGGCTCCTACAATCTGATCAAAAAGGTCAGAGATCAAAGGCAGGGGATATGGATCCCGGACCGTAATACGGTTCAAATCCCGGAAATCCAAACAAGGTCTCAGCGATCCATCCTTTTTTTTTTACAAAGAACAAACCAACTGCCACCGGAGACTTAGATGGCCTAATATGACCTTTTGCCAAACTCTCGGTGATATACTTTCGCATGACCTCTCTTTTGGGTTGAGAGAGGTTGTAAAGCCGAGACTTTGGCAACTTAGCCCCTGGGATAAGATTAACTGGACAATCATAGTCACGATGAGGGGGCAATTCCTGAGCTCCACCCTCCGAAAAGACATCCAAAAAATCTGAGAGGTACTGAGGTAAAGCCGTAGTGGACACACCAGAGATAGATGTGCCTAGACAATTATCCGAACAAAACTCACTCCAACCAATGATTTGTCTTGCTTGCCAATCTATAATTGGGTTATGTTTAGTCAACCATGGTAACCCCAAAACTATATAGGAGCTGGCAAAGCCTTCATGACAAAACAAGACATAATCTCAACATGTGAATCACCCACCCTTAAGTGAATACCATGAGCAATGTGAGTGAGACTCCTTCGAGAAAGAGGGGAAGAATCATTTGCAAAAACCTGAATCTCTTTTTCTAAAGTGCAAGTACTTAGACCTAGGTTTTGAAGAAAAAGGAAGTCAATTAGGTTTACCCCAGCACCACAGTCAAGGAATACTTCAACAAAAATTTCTCTTGACTCTAGCGCCACCCTAGCTGGAAGGAGAAAACGGGAATTGCAGGGAGCTTGCATACCTGTCTGCTCTACCACACCATTCACACCACCTAGAGTCAGGAAAGTTTATTTTTTATTTTTCTCTTCCACCTGCAGTTTATCAAAAGGACAAGCCAAAACAAAATCACCACTTTTCCCACAGTAGTAACACAGTTTGTGCAATCTCCTAAAGTTTCTACTATCAGAACGGCAAGAAACCTGACCCAGCTGCATGGGTTCCTCCGCTACCCCAGAGTTACCTGTAACATCACTCGGGGAGGCAGTCAAGACGAAACCACTCACAGAAGGGATCCCTTGCGCGGAGGGAGCCCTACTCCTTTCTCTGATACGTCTATCTAACCGTACTGCTAAAGACATTGCATTCTCCAAAGAATCTGGGTACTCATGAAAAGCAAGGGCATCTTTCAATCTCTCAGATAACCCCTGACAAAACTGACTACGTAACGTGGGATCATTCCACTTTGATTCGGTTGCCCATCTCCTAAACTCAACACAGTAAGCCTCTGCAGAATGTTCACCCTGAAATAAATTACGTAATCTCGATTCCGCCATCGAGACCCGGTCTGGGTCATCGTAGATCAATCCCAGGACCTTAAAAAATTCCTCCACCTACCGGAGGGCCCTAGAACCGGGCGGCAGAAAAAAAGCCCAGGATTGCGCGTCCCCCTTATCAGAGAAATGACTTTACCTATCCTCTGACTTTCATCACCAGAAGACGATGGACGCAGCCGAAAATATAATTTGCAAGACTCTCTAAAATGGATAAAATCATCCGTACCCCCTGCAAATCGATCAGGAAGAGCAACTTTAGGCTCCACATAAATTTGACCTCCTCCTGATGCCAGAGCATTCTGACACTGTGTGATCGAACCACGTAGCTCCGCAACCTCTAGGGATAGCCCTTGCATGCGGTTAACTAACGTATCAATTGACGCCATCACAAAAAATTGCTGAGCAATGACAGTCAAAGTATGGCGGGTTATAATGTCACGCCGGACGGGATATCAGACATACAGATAAACCAGCAAACCAGGCTCTAGGAGAGAAGCAGGGGAAGGGTCGCCTCCTAGCAAATCCCTGACTTCTCTCCCTGCTCTGCTCAGCCCACATTCAGACCTAGATGGTAGGAATGATGTGTCCTCGTGCCTGGGCTAAAACACCCTAGATTCCCTGAGATGGTGAAAAGGGGAATAGGAGCAGCCTGCTCGCACAGAACCTGGATGGGAGAGATGACACCAACACAACCAAGATAGCAAACAACAAAAACTGAAACCACACTTATCTTTTCTGAGCGGGAACAGACAACCTTCCTTCCTTGCTTCCAAGGCCAGAATGATTTCTATAACCTGCTCAGAGCACTGGGATGGAGTGCTATTTAAACTAATGACCCCACCCAGTGCACCTGATGGGAGGCGGATCCAGCACGGCTCAAAAAACAAAACACTAAACCTGTGCTGCTATTCTGGCCGACCTCCGCATATAGTCAGAGCAGGGCATGACAGTGGCGTCCATTTTATTCCTGAGACTGGACACTACACAAGGTTAAGATTAAGAACGCTTTGGTGCGAAACATGTCAACCTGTGGTGGTGGGCGGTGATGTCCACAAGATGTAATTTGTAAACGAAAAATCAAATAAAAACGAAGCAATAATCGGAATACGTGGTGCTGGAACTTCTCTTCTCCTTTAAATATGTTCTCTTGTTCACTTTGGCGGCTCTGTTCTAGAAATAGATGCTGGTCCCAGAGGTAGGACCCTCACCCATCTAACATAGGTGGCTTATCTTAGCAATTGCTGACAAGAATAGGACATTTTATCTTTTCGCGGGTCCAAGGAATGGAAGTACAAGGTGTTCTGTCCGCATCTTTTGCGGCCCCATTGAAATGAATGGGTATGCATCCTTTCCTAAAATGACTCCTTTAGAAAGCTGGCTGTGATGCTGTTTCTGACATAGCTGTTGCCACAGCATAGTTAGTATGGCTGAAAAAAGGCACAATTCCATCAACTTTAACCAAGGAATAGGAGAGAATGTGAATTAAGGGAAAGAGAGTGAGAAGCCAGAATTGCACTCATTTTCATTAACATTAATGTTATTTAATTCTAAGAATTCATCTAAGCCTTTTTAAATTCTTAGTGCCCCTTAACTTGATAGTACATCACTGTGGCGCAAGAGGTGTATGAAGCGAGATCACAAGCTCCGTACACCTGGCAGCAATGACTGGTAATGGCAATAAAGCTGATCCCTGTCATTTAACCCCTCAGATGCTGCAGCCAATATCAACCGTGGCATCTGAGTTGATAAAGGAAGGGGGCTCCCTCTGCCCTCTGAATGAAGCCCCCACTGTGAAATCTCAGGGCTCCAATCAGTTGCTATGACAGTTGAGGCTTTGTGAACACTCCCAGTATGGTCATAGTAAACTGCCTGCCTGAGGCACGGCTTCACAGGCAGCCAGTGAAAATCTCCTAGACTGCAATAGTATTCTATTGCAGTCTATGGGACATGTAATCAGAAAATCACAAGTCCAAGTCCCCTAAGGGAAATAAAAATGACAGTAAAAAAAAAAATTTTGTTTAAAAAAAAAAGAGGGGAAAAAAACACAAGAATAATAATTCAAGTCACCCCCTTTCATAATGTTACATATAAAAATAACAGGCAATGCTGCTTCTGAAAATGTCCAAACTTTAAAATATAAAAAGTGATCAAAAAGTCATAGATACCTCAAAATGGTTCCAATTAAAACTAGAGCTTTTCCCACAAAAAAGAAACCTTTAAATGGCTCTATAGACAAAAACATTGGGTGTCCCAATATGGCGATGCAAAGAAAATTGTTATTTTTCCAAAGGTTTTTATTTTTTTCAGTAGTTTCATAATACAAATTATACAAGTTTGCTATTTCTGTAATCACACCAACCCATAGAATAAATTAGTCAATTTTAATGTTTTGTGAGCACCATAAAAACAAAACCTGAAAAACCATGGCAGAAATGCTCATTTTTAAATTTCACTTAAAAAAGAATTGATGTGGTCCTTTATTAAACTGGTGTAAAGTAGAACTGGCTGAATTGCCCATAGCAACTAATCAGATTCCACCTTTCATTTTCCAAAGGAGCTGTCAAAAATGAAAGGTGGAATCTGATTGGTTGCTATTAACTAAGTTAATTCTACTTTACACTAGTTTGATAAATGACCCCAATAGTTATTTAAATCGTACAATTAGAAATACAGCTTGTCAGGCGAAAAATAATCCCTCATAAGGCTGTAAGAATGGCGAAAAAGAGTCTTGGAAAAAACTATAATTGTCTGGATACTTAAGGAGGTTAAAATTGTTAACTGTTCCTGCTGTGACCACGCCCTGAGGTAGACTATTCCACATGTTTAAGAAGCTTTTTTGCCTCTGGAGACTGAACTTTTTATTCTCCAGATGGAGGCCCTCTTGTCTTTTGAGGTTATTTTCACCATATTGTGAGTACGGGCCATTTATATAGTTGTATAAGTTAATCATGTCCTCCCTTAGACGTCTCTTTTTAAGACTAAATAAATGTAATTCTTTTAATCTTTCCTCATATGTCTAGTTGATCTTCCTTGTAAGTTTTCCAGATCTAGGGCATCCTTTTTATGAACTAGTACCTAGAATTGAACTGCATATTCCAGATGAGGTTGCACCAAAGCTTTGTAAAGTGGTAATATTACATCCCTGTCCGGCAAGTCTTTGCCTCTTTTAATACATGACAGTATTCAGCTAGCCTTAGAGGCAGTTCATACTGTTATTTAGTCTATGATCAAGTACACCCAAATCCTTCTCTACAAGTGACTCCCCCATTGCTGTCTCCCCTAGGGCATATGAAGCACTGAGATTATTACTACTTAAAGACCTAACAACATTCAATCATCAATGCAGTTTATTCCTTTACTGAACAGAAAATTCAGTATATTCCAATGCAGTGCTGCAGGCCTGCATTGGAATATACCAGTAATAGGCCTGGAAGCCTTGTACAGGCTTAGGCTTATTACCAGCAAGGAACACCTTCTCTGATCTTTGCAGAGGGAAATCGGTCTGGCCCCAGGAGTGCGTGCTCCCAGGGTTTTTAGCTCTTGGATGCCCTGGTCACATTTGACCTCAGCATCTGAGGATTTAAATGTCTGTGATTGGTGTTATCACAAACATTAGGTTGAAAGAAATCCAGCTCCACTTGAATAAAGAAATGTAGATTTATTTTGCTTGCGGTAAAAACTCATCCATGAATTACAAAAATAGCAGTCTTGTCTACGTGTTTCGGGCTACCAGAGACAATTCCAGCCCTTCCTCATTGTCTCTGGTAGCCCGAAACGCGTAGACAAGACTGCTATTTTTGTAATTCATGGATGAGTTTTTACTGCCAGCAAAATAAATCTACATTCCTTTATTCAAGTGGAGCTGGATTTCTTTCAACCTCTTTTCGCATTTGCTGCCCGTTACCTGACACGGGCCTTCGTGCTCACAGCTGAAGGAGGGGCAGGTGAGAGCTGCTGAATTTCCTTTTTCTTCATATATCACAAACATTAGTACGAGGTATCTGTTGTGTAAAGACTCTACCGCCAACGTATATAATCATATGGCAGTAGGGAAGTAATTAATCGTATCCCCTATATAACTAATAAATATGTTAAATAATAGGGGACCCAGCACTGAACCTTGGGGTACACCACTTATAACCCAAGACCATTTAGAATGATAATGATTGACTACAACTCTCTGGACGGTTTTTAATCCAGCTACAAACTATACTGTCTAGATCTATAGACACATTTATGAGAGTCAGTATCAAAATGCTTTTGTCAAGTCCAAGAACAGTATATCCATAGCCTTCCCTCTGCCCAGGATTCTATTCATCTCCTCATAAAAACAAATTAGGTTAGTCTGTCAACTTTTGTCCTTGGTTAACCTGTGCTGTCTATCAATAATAATATTATTTATGATCGTGTGCAGAACCCCAGATCGGATAGGTCATCATTATTATTTTCTGCATAAACCCGTTTAAAAAGGTTTTCTGAGATTTTTTTTATTGATGATCTATCCTCTTGATAGTAGAAAATAGTGTTGTAGAGCAGCACCCACGGGCCTTATCGACCTTACTGGAATGCGCCAACCAAACCACTACTGCAGATCCTCAGCAGTCCACCAAATAGCAATCAATTGAACGGTAACAGCAGCATCTCCAGGTATTCCTTTATTAGACGTACTTCAACGAATGTGTACACAGAAAGCCAAAGTGCAACTTTTTGGCTACATGGTAGCCTTTGTCAAGCATCAAGCATGCTTTACAAAGGCTGCCATGGAGACGAAACGTTGCAGTACGTCTAATAAAGGAATACCTGGAGATGCCGCCGTTACCGTTCGATTGTTTGCAATCCTCTTGATAGGTCATCAGTATAAGATCGGTGGGGGTCTGACACTCAGGACCCCCGCTGACAAGCTTTGTTGAGGATAGGTCACCAGTATAAAAGTCTCAGAAAACCCCTTTAATTTTTGCCAAAGAGTTAATGTAACGTTGTGTTAAGTTTAAAAAGTTAAATGTTGCAGTTTATTACGTTTATGCACCCAACAGCTATGTATAAGACAACAAAACGGCAAACAAATTGTCAATTATTTAGGTTACCAGGGTGATGGACCTGGTTCACCCCCCTGACTGGTTAGTAGAGAGAGAGAGAGTAATTCTAGCAAAGCAAGGGAGAAGACCTCCATATGCAAGCTCATGAGAGCTAGACCCAAATTCATAGAACCTCTGTTTTTGAGACTTCAGCTGTCAAGGAAAAAACTCTACCAGAGGCCGCCTGAGAAAAAGTGACCAGTCATCTTGGAAGGTCCAGCCAGGCCATACAAGCTTCAGACAGCAAGGTATCCAATCGTTTATGACAGAAAGGCTTTGTTGCTGTAGAAAGGATTAATGCCTCCAACACCTACTGTACTACACTTTGAGATGGACTGGCCATCCATATCTAAAGTTTCTGCAGCCCTCCACCCCTGAACTGCAGAAGAAGTTTGCACAGTGATATACTTTAGAACTGTGCTTTTGCAGTTGTACGTATGTACTACTACTCCTACCATTAACTCAGTAAAGAGACTGTTATTTATTGCAACCTGTGGCCTGGTTATTGACTCCACCATCTGCCAACTGCTTCACCCACACTACTGCCTTGCAAGGCAACATTCACCATAAAGGGCACTCAATATACCTCTAGGAAGGAGCCCCAGTATGGCACCCATCTACTGTACAGACCCTGGGAAAGCTAATGGGAGGACTGCCATTGTGAACCGTTGTTTTGCTGATAAGAGCAGGACTTCAGGTTCCGATACTCTTTAAAGAGATACTCTTAACTGCAACTTCAAATGAAGGTAAGGGTACTTTAACACTTGCGGCAGGATGGATCCGGCAGGCTGGTCTCCCTGTCGGATCCGTCCTTCCGCTGTTTCGCCGGACCGCCGCTCCGTCCCCACTGACTATAATGGGGATGGGGCGGAGCTCCAGCGCAGCACGGCGGTGCACGGCAAAAGCCGCCAGACTAAAAAGTCAGACACGCAGGACTTTTTAGTCTGACGGCTTTTGCCGTGCACCGCTGTGCTGCACCGGAGCTCCGCCCCCGTCCCCATTATAGTCAATAGGGACGGAGCGGCGATACGGCGAAACAGCGGAGGGACGGATCCGACAGGGAGACCAGCCTGCCGGATCCGTCCTGCCGCAAGTATGAAAGTACCCTTACAACTACAAAACTACACTTCAAATGAAGGTTGATTATATAATTTTATTTAATATAACAATAAGTGTTTAGATTTAGAGATATGATGTCCTTATTTTGGCAAGTTAAGTATATAAAAAGAAGAGAAAACTTACATCACTGATTGAGTTAAAGAGGACCTGTTTAACCCTAGTCTAATTAGGGTCTTACCTTATAGGGCAGCCCCCACTGATGTCATCACACTTTTTTTTTATCCGCTGTCTCCGACTTGGTTATACGAGCCGGAGACTGGAGCGGTTCTCTTCTCCCTGGCTGTGAGCGCATCCAATCAGAGCTCATTCTCTCCCTGGCTTTGAGCGGTGCGCTCTGATTGGATGCGCTCACAGCCAGGGAGAAGATAACCACTCCAGTCTCCTCCTAGTATACCCAGTTGACTAATTAGAATATAAGGCACTGAAATAAAAAAAAGTGCGATGACATCAGTGGGGGCTGCCCTATAAGGTAAGACCCTAACTAGACTAGGGTTAAACAGATGAAAGGTCCTCTTTAACATTATCTGACAGCGACACATCAGCTGGGAAGTCTGTTTCAGCGAAAGCAGTCAGAGTCTTTTATTGGGAAAGCATTTCTACTCTAAGCGTCCCTCTGTAGATGAACTTCAGCTGCTTAGCTGAAAAATTCCAGCTTTTATTCTAACCAAAGGTCTATTAGGGTCACTGTGCATATCTTGTTTATCTGCTTTTATTTCGGACCTTGGAATGGCCAATTCTCAGATCCGCCATAAATGAAAATCCCAAGACAGCTATGGCAGACAATACTTCACTCTCTTGCACACACATATCCAAACAAGTAATTGTTCATTTACAGGTCATAAAATAAAGTGGACAATACCTCGTACACAGGCTCGGACTGGCCCACAGGGGTACAGGGGAATCCCCTGGTGGGCCCCTGAGCAAGGTGGGCCCCTAGTCTCCCACCCCCTGCACTAGTGGCACATAATACAGTAGACTTACTGTACTACATACATATATTCAATGTACGGCACCTCAACCAGCCTATGTTCATATAAAAAATGTGTTAGATTATTTATTATACTTGAATGTATCCGTATGGTGGGCCCCCAAAATAAATTTTACTGGTGGGCCCTAGGTACCCCAGTCCGACACTACTCGTACAAACATTTCAGACAAGTCTCTTTGTTCATTCTATCAGATAAAAATGGACAAGGTCTTGCAAAAATATTTCAGACACGTCATGTATAGGATCTGACAGAATGAAGACCAAATTATCAGATTCTCCATCTTCACACTTTAACCATGAGTACTACTGCTCCCCTCAGGACCAAAACGACCATTCTGCTCTGACCTCCCCTCCAGGTCGCTGCACATGTACTACTGTAGCTGGAGCTGAGGCAGAAAAGACACGCCCCCTGAGAGCTGAGCCACGCCCCCTGAGCTGCAGCAGAAAGGACACTCCCTTTGAGATCTCAGCTTGATATAAATATAGCAGAGCAATGTTTGTGGAGATCTCTGGATCCATGAGAGGTACAGGGCTGGTTCTACCTTTGAGATTGTCATGTACTAGATTAGTGATGGCGAACCTTTTACAGACTGAGTACCCAAACTGTAACACAAAACCCACATATTTATTGCAAAGTGCCAACACGGCAATTTAACCCGAATACTACAATCCAATGTATTTTATCTTCCATGTACTTTATCATTTAGCTATAATAGCCTGCCTACATTCAGTGCACTGTGCCGTTCATAGTGCGCCCTGCCGCTGATAAATGGCAGGAAAAGTCTAAGGCATATTGGTACGCCATATACTTTTTCCTGGGCGTGGGTGTCCACAGAGAGGGCTCTAAGTGCCACCTCTTGCACCCATGCCATAGGTTTGCCACCATTGTACTAGAATATGTCTGATTTCCATTTTTTTCATTAGTCTTAGGATAACCCCTTTAAGAGCCCTTTAGAAACACTTTTCCCACATTCAAAGTTAAATTGACCAGTAAATACCTAGGGAAACCTAGAACCGTATTTGAAAATGGGCAGTACATTTGCTTTGCACTGTACTATTCACTAGAGAATTATGGACAGGAGAACAGCAATAACTAAACTAAGTTCTTTAACCCCCTTCACGACCTCCACCACATATGTATGACGGGAGTCGTGACTTTAAACATGGCACCCGATTGCGTGTGCAGCAGGTGCCATAGCCACAAGGTTTCTGCTGTTTCAAAGAGCAGAGACCTACAGCACATGTATGCGATCAGCCATTCTTTACCCGCTGACATCGGGGGAACTTGTTATGCTGTGCTAATAGACCAAAGCCTGCTTGAGTGCAGCTATTAGTGAAATATACAATACAGACCACCAGGTGGCAGCACTGTCAATTATGGCTATATAGCCATCAATAAACACAATGGGCAATTTAATGATTGGCAGTTATAGTCATCCAGGGTGACATAAAAAAAGTAAAAAAAAAAGGTTCTAAAAATATATATATAAAAGTGTAAATCTCCCCCTTTTCCCAAAACCAAAATACTTAACCAGTAAAAAAAACACATCATGGGCATTGCCGTATGTGAAAACTCACATATTATTAAAATATAACAATATTAATCCCATAAGGCGAATGGCGTAATGGGAAAAAATAATAGATAATTCTCAATTTTTTGTCACTTCAATGCCCGATAACTTTTTTATAAAAAAGTATGGTATTGTTGCTATTGTATTGACCTGGAGAATGAAGGTAACAGTTTAACTGGCAGAATTTTCCTCATTTGGAATTTTTCCCCACTTCCCAATACATTGTATGCAACCATAAATGGTGCCATTAGAAAGTACACCATGTCCTGCAAAAAGTAAACTCTCATAAGGCTATGTTACAACTGGGAAGACGGGGCGTGAAAATGAAAATGCAAAAATGGAAAATCGCCCTTTCCTCTAAGGATTAAGAACTCTTGGGTGGAATCCATCTGGACCTGGAGCCTTGTTTACATTTACTTTATTTAACTTAGCTTGGACCATATCTACAGTTAGCCTACTTAGTATGTGACGGGATGTATTAACATTACTGGCACCGCTGATATCAGCTCCTTTCTCTTGTATGTACAGAGCTGAAAAACCCATTTAGTAGCTTTGCCTTTTCCTGATCCGTAGTAACCACCAACCTCTCATTTATATATTTATAACCCCTTCATGACACAGCGTCAGTTTTTGTTTTTGTTTTCCACTCCCTGCATTCCCGGAGTCATAACTTTTTTATTTTTCTGTTCACATAGCTATATGAAAACCCCTTCTCCCATATACTACACTAGTTTAATACTGTAGTATATGGGAAATTCTGTATTCTTATTGAACACTGCCACCTGCAGGCATCCATGAGAATATACCTGTGATAGGTCTGGTAGCCTCTAGCATGCACCAGCAAATGGCCTTTCTGATGTCAGCACTTTCCCGATCTCACACTTGCCCATGGTATTATTACCAATCTCAGACATTAGCCGTAGATGTCAGCAGAAATCCCACGGCTATGGTGCCCACTCTGGAGCAGGCATCATATTTAGAGTGCCATTTCTGCTGTACAATGGATGTTATGAAGCAGTTAAAGAAATTTTGGGGATCCGTTTTGTCCACCTGTCATTTATTTTATATTTTTGCAGATGCTATATATCTTTTTTTTTACAGATTTTATTAAGCCTTTAGTAAATTTCAAAGACTACAGCTGACCACTCACATTTGTATTTTTTTTAAATGCTCTGTTTATCATTTATTGCCCTTTTTACAGTAGCTGTAAGCCATTGGTGTTTAACTTTTATCTTGCGTGTGACTTATATTCAAGTCAATGGAGTGAATGTCGTGCTAGACTTGCAACACAAAATCCAGCATGTCTGTATTTTTTGTGTCATGTTGCAGTCGCAACATATTCTGTGTCACATTGCGACACCATAGACTTAGATTACATGAAATGTTGTGCATCACAAGTCGCCGTGTAGCCCTAGTCTTACAGTATAAAGAAGGAAGAAAGAACCTATAGCAGAGTTGTCAGTTGGAGGGGAAATCATATAGGTTGTATCAGTATAAGGGTACTTTCACACGTCAGTGTTTGGTCAGTGATTTCAAAAACACAGAACAAGTGTAAGTCTTTCTATTATACCTTAAAGGGATTCTGTCACCAGGTTTCACCCGTCCGCTAAACATATGCTGATGTTCAGGGCCTCATCATGATTCCTAATGTGTGCTTCTAAATGTGATCTATAGCCTTATTTTGCTAAAAAACAGCTTTTACTAACCTGTCACTCAAAGAAATAAGGTGCCCAAGGGGATGTCAAGGGATCCAAGCTGCCGGCCGCATCCGCCACCGTTCGTGCCCAGCGCCGCCTTTCCAGACTTCTGCGCCGCCTCCTAATCCTCTGTGCCACCTCTCGCTTTCCCTTCCTCCCCCCTTCTCCTGCTGTAAGATCTCGCGCGTGCGCACAGGGCTCTGCCAGATGCGCCCATGTGGACTTCTCCATTTGGCTTCTTACAGCGAAGTGCGCATGCGCCGGCACTTCGCTCAACCCCTGTATGCGCGAGATCTTACAGCAGGAGGAGGGGGGAGGGAGGGAGAGCGAGAGGCGGCACAGAGGATTAGGAGGCGGCGCAGAAGTCTGGAAAGGCGGCGCTGGGCATGAACGGCGGCGGGTGCGGCCGGCAGCTTGGATCCCTTGACATCCCCTTGGGCACCTTATTTCTTTGAGTGACCGGTTAGTAAAAGCTGTTTTTTAGCAAAATAAGGCTACAGATCACATTTAGAAGCCCACATTAGGAATCGTGATGAGGCCCTGAACATCAGCATATGTTTAGCTGACAGGGGTGAAACCTGGTTACAGAATCCCTTTAACTCTGTATAGCCTCCACTTTGGCTCACACTCACTGATGCAAACACTGACGTGAATAAAGCCAAATGCAACATTATTTTTGCTAGTAAACCAATCAAATCCATAAAATAAATAACCTAATTACAGCAGTATGCATGATATGGCCTGACATGGGCCAGTAACATCTGGATTGACTACTTATATTATGGGCACAGCTATATGGCTGGCACAATGTAGTAGACAAGTCTGTGCTGAAGGCACTACTGTTTAGCCTACTCCTCGGTGTGGGCACATGTCTAGGGACAGTCTACCACTCTCTGCTCTCAGTCAGGTCTCCAGCTGTCACACAGAGCCAAGGGGAAGGGCTGTGAAGCAGCTGAATGTAGGGAGCACTTCTCAGTGAAACCTCACCCTGGACGCTTTCAAGAGCAGAATTTGGCAGAATAAGGCTAGAGCTACCCAGTGACATGTGTCGCACAACTTCTTGTTGCCGAAAAGTCCTGCAACATTTTTTTAAATGATAGTCAATGCTGTCGCACTGTAACGTTTTAGAAGTTTCTTAGAAAAAAAAGATCTAGCATTCAGGAATCATGAAAAATCAATCTTTCTCCAACCTCGAGCCAACAAATTAATCACATAATTAACTGGTTGTCCTCACGTCACCAAAAACACAACTTGCCCACTATAAAGCATGGTGACAGAATTGTTCTTTCAGAAAATGTACATGTGGGAGGCACTGCGAACCCTGAAGCTAGATGGTGAATGCCGCAACAAACAAAAAAAAAGAGAAATCCTGGAGGAAAACCTATTGCGGTCTCCAGTAGTGTCCAAAATGAAGTATTCTTGTGATGAGTGGTGGGCTGTCGCCACATCATAACAAGCATCCTTATCGTGCAGGTACTGCAGCCGTGTCGGCATGATCACAAGTGGAGATCAGAGAAGCCTCTGCCACAGACTTTCCAAGCCCTTCTTATGGCTGCCGACCCAGGTTCATAATGATCTGATGATCCCAGCGCCCCAAGGTACCATGCTGAAATCAACTGAATAATACAGCAGGGCATGGGAGCTGATGGCTTCCTACCCCATTGTCCATTAGGCCTGAAGTCCAGTAGGCAGTAAATTGGAACAGGTGGTAATGAAGCAATGACATCATCAAGACTGCCTGCGCCGGTTCTCAGGCGACATGATGATAGTGTCACCAGTGCCTGCACTGGTGATTATGTAATCCGCTTGTAGTTCCTCCATTATCCCTAGTTATTGGGGTTTACTGAAGATGACTCGTTTTATAGCCTGTGTACACAATTTTGTCTACTCCAAGCAGTGATATCCCATAGAGGTGCGGGCTTATAAGATGACGCATTCTCTGTCCCTTGTCTTTCAGAGATGCATGTGTTTTTCTGAAGAAATATAAATAATTTATGCTTTGGGCGTTTACTAAAGTAATCTGTAAAAGTGTCACAGCTTCACGGCTTCTTCCAGTTTGAGTAACTGCAGTGGAATAATCTCCAGGCAATTTAAGTTTCATTATCCCTGTATAAGATTGGCTGCGCTGAAATATTCAAAATATATTATTTTCCTCAGCAAAGAAGGATGTGCTCTAAGGGTCCATTCACACGTCCATGTGTGTTTTACTGATCTGTGGATCCGCAAAACACGGACATCGGCGATGTGCGTATCGCATTTTTCGGACCGCACATCGCCGGCACTTGATAGAAAATGCCTATGCTTGTCTGCAACTGCGGACAAGAATAGGACATGTTCTATTTTTTTTCGGGATCGGATTTGCGGACCCGGAAGTGCGAATCCACAATTTCGGATCTGGGCAGCACATCGTGCTGCCCCATAGAAATGAATGGGTCTGCAATTCCGTTCCGCAAAATAAGGTAAGGCTACAGCTACATGCCGACGTGGATTTTTGTGTGACTGTTGTGATGCAGTCGCAGCATGTCCCAGTGCAACCCCATTGACTATCATTACAAAAAATGTTGCATGATATTTTGACATGTAGCTTCCCACTTCTTTGTCGCCATGTAGCTGTAGCCTAAAAGATATAGAAAAATACCCACAAATCACATCTTCCTCACTCCGTTGTTTGGCTCAAAAAACTGCACCAAAAACTTCCAGTGTGATTCCAGCCTTAACAATAATTTCTTAGCTGCGCTATTTGCCAAAGCAGTCGCCTGATTGAATGTGTTCAGTGCCTGAAAACAGTGGAATATCATCACTTCTATATTTTAGACACTTCTCATTTGGCCACTCTTTTGTTATTGATAATGAACAGCCCTTGTAAGGGTACTTCCACACTAGCGATCACTCTGCCGCAAGGGTGAAAGTAGCCTAACCTGCAATTCTGCCCAAAAACTAAAAAAAACTTAGCCTTCTAGAGTTCTGAAGAAGGGAGACTCGATAAATATACAGTAGTATCATAGGTCTGTAGTATAGGTACTCCCGACAGTTAATACTTTTCTTACTTACCAACAATTAATTTCCAAATGTTTAAGGCCCATTCTTATGTCTGGGAATGTCCTCAGAATTTCAAGAAAATACCTTTATGAATAAAGTTTTTTTATTTTTTTTTATCTGGTAAATAAGCCTCTTCGCGTGTCTGTACAAGGTTAGTGCAATCACCGCACACAGATGATACTGTAATACATACAGGACTGGAGAGAAGAGGAATGTGTCGGACTATGTTACTATAGCAATAATATTGCTAGATCTTATCATTAGGTAATGTCCTTGCATAAATGTGGATGGTCCAATAATGAAAGTGGCAACAATGATTAATACTGGCAGAGTAGGGTCACACGAGGTTCAGACGCTTATTACATATTGATTTCTACACTGGGAAGCATATACTTTGTGAATGAAGCACAGCACTGTTTCACTACCATTATGATAAAATTAGATTGTATTGTCATTTTCTTGTGTCTTTATCACAGATAGTTTAAACCAGTCCAAGACCGAGACATTTTTCCCCTTTCAGGACCAGATCCATATTTTTATGTTTTTTTTAGCACTTGCAGGTAATTTTTATTCTAGTATTTTATTTTTTACAACTGAGAAAATGTAGAATAAAGGAAAAAAGTATGTTTTTCACATTTTTCTAAAAAATTTTAATAGCATGTTGTGCAACTAAAATACTTTTTATTATTATGTTTCTTTTCCATTATGCCGGGGGTTGGGCTAGTACTAGAGAATTTGTATTCTAATTTTGTCTTTTTCTTTTACACATTGTGCTGCGCATAAGATCATAAAATGTCTTTGGGGGCATTTGAGCTAGTAAATTAATCTAGTCTGGTAAGACCCAGCAGCTCCTACAGTTACCCGGCGGGCAGACGATCACTGGGGTAGGAGCAGGAAGCTTCATGGCTGTTTTCTGAACTCTTTACACAGTGTCCATTTAGCTCTGTGTGTACAGCAGATGGGATGGTAAAAATGGAAATGATATCATTATCTGCCTTCTGTGGGCCTTCTCAACCGGTTGGACGCCAAGGATGAAACATCCTCACAGCATCATATGCAGACCAGTGGGACATTTTAAGACATTTGTCTGTCAGCAAGTAGTTAAAATCATTCGGAGGTAACCCGTGTGCTGTCCACATCCATATCGCTGCAAAATATAGAACATGTCCCTTTCTTGCCTGTTTTGTGGATAAGGATAGCCAGTTCTAATGAACGGAGTGAGAAAATTGCGGCATGCACACAGTTGGTATCTTTATTTTGCAGATAGCAAACAGATAAAGTCATGTGCATCTGGTTTTAGCCACAGAAAATAAAGTGAACTTAATTTTTACCACATCATGAGTGTTATGCAAGCGGGTGTGGACCCACTGCGCCACTGACTGGATATACTCCGGAGGGGCGTAACTAAGCAGCTACCTGGTATTAACTAGAGCCCCTGATGGTGGGGATAGGCTTGGGCTGTAGGGTAGCTGCCAGGTGCCACTCCAGAGTAGTCCCCGAGTCAGTGGCAGCTGCAAGCACCGAGGGGACGAGCGTGGCCAGGAGGATCCGGGTCAGGACAGGCAGCGATCCAGCAATGTCAGTAAACGAAGTCCTAGGTCAGAGGCAGGCAGAACACAAAGTCCATAAACGATATCCGAGGTCAGAGGCAGGCAGCAAACAGGCAAAGCACAGGAGTTCAATAGCAGGATTCGGTACACAGGAAGGCAGACAAGATAAACACCTTTGCACAGGGACTAGACAAGCTAGACACTGAGGTTGCTCAGGCAACTTCCTGTAGCAGGAAGAGCCTATAAATACATGCTGCAATCCGGCCATTGGCTGCTGAGACAGAGGGCGTGTATGTGTTTCCACATAGGAAAGAGAGACACACCCACGCAAGCTTCAGCAGCAGTGCAAGTCTCCAGTAGCAAGGAAACACTGGCATGGATCACATGTAGCAGAGTCAAGTTAGTTGCTGCCCGTGTTTGTCAGCTGGGCGGCAGGAGGGAAAAGAGGGAGCCCGTGCCTGCTGATAGGGGCAGTGGCGCTTACACAGGCCGCTGGGTTAGCAATGATCACTGTAAAAGCTAAACACAAAAAACTAAGGAAGATTTGTGTTTTTTCTATTCCTCCCCACAATACACTTTTTACAGTTTTTGCAATAGATTATATGAACCATTAAAAAGTCATATAAAAATGCCAAGCCTTCATACATCTTTGTCAACAGAAAAATAAAGACATTTTGGCTCTTTGAATGCAGGGAGGGCGCATGGTCCTTAAAGCATACCCGTGTTTTCAAAAAAGTTTGCATAATGGCTGTGCTTCTTTATACAATCATAACTGTGAAGGAACTGTTGGGTTTGGGCTTCCCTAATGTTTTTTTCAGCCATATTATTCCCTGTTTTAGCTGCACAGTTAGATGCATTTCAGGGAGCATATCCATTCTATGGAAGTCAGCAAGCACTGTACTGCTGTGACATCTTTTCTCTTACTTCCCACTATGTTTATTTTCAGCTCTGGAGCTCACAGAACAGATAAGGGTACTTTCACACTTGCGTTGTTTGATTCCGGCAGGTAGTTCCGTTGCCTGAACTGCCTGCCTGATCAGGCAAACTGTATGCAAACGCATGTCATTTTTTCTGACTGATGAGACATTTTTCAGACTAATCAGGATCCTGATCAGTCTGAAAAATGCATTGCAATACCGGATCCGTTTTTCCGGTGTCATCAGGCAAAACGGATCCGGTATTTATTTATTTTTCTCATTTTTAAAGGTCTGCGCATGCGCAGACCGGATGGACGGATCCGGCATTCTGGTATTTTGAATGCCAGATCCAGCAGTAATACATTCCTATGGAAAAAAATGCCGGATCAAGTCTTCAGTTTTTTTCGCCGGAGATAAAACCGCATGCTACGGTTTTCTCTTTTGCCTGATCAGTCAAAATTACTGAAGACATCCTGATGCATCCTGAACGGATTGCTCTCCATTTTGAATGCATGGGGATATGCCTGATCAGTTCTTTTCCGGTATTGAGCCCCTGTGTTGGAATTCTATGCCGGAAAAAAAAACGCTTATCTGAAAGTAGCCTAAGGAGGGAGAGATCAAAATTACAGAAAGGCAGGAGGCAGGTTCAGGATCTAAGCAAGCTATGACACGCCTCACTTCCTCTTAGTCTCTGTTACCCGGGACTGTTTTTGCTGACAATGGGCAGTGGACTGTAAATTAGATAGAAGCAGGGCTGTGGAGTCGGAGTCGAGGAGTCAGAGACAATTTTGGGTACCTGGAGTCGGAGTCGGCAAAAAATGAACCGACTCTGACTCCTACTAGATTTAAATTGGAATAAAAATAAGAAAAAGCAAGTTTAAATGTCCCAATTCACAAAAAGTTATAATTAATTACCGTATTTTTCGATCTATAAGATGTAAGGTTTTTGAGGAGGAAAATAAGAAAAAAAAAATTGAACCAAAAGGTGTGCTTTTGGTGGGTTTTGAATTAATGGTGGTCTGTGGATGACACTGTTATGGGGGCATCTGTGGGTGGCACTGTTATGGGGGCATCTGTGGGTGGCACTGTTATGGGGGCATCTGTGGGTGGCAATGTTATGGGGGCATCTGTGGGTGGCACTGTTATGGGGGATCATTGTGGGGGCATCTGTGGATGACACATATATAGCATCTTATCTTATGTGTCATCCACAGATCCCCCCCCATAACAGTGTCCCTGTGTAGTGAATGGGGGCCGGCATCTGTTTCTGTAATGGCAGCGGGGCCCGGTGCTTGCTTCATTCATAGTGGGCGGAGCAGGCCCGTGACGTAGTGAGCTACGCTACGAGCGCCCGCCCGGCCTCCTGACTGCCAAGAAGTTTTTAAGATGATTGGAATACTTTAACAATACCCACAAGTTAGATGCCATTACAGAAACAGATGCCGGCCCCCAGCCCCTCCTCCATCTCAGCGTATTCACCGGACGGTCGTAGCATTCGCCCCATAAGACGCACTGCTATTTTTCCCCCACTTTTGTGAAAAATACGGTACTTCTCTACTGTAAGAATAAAAGCCAATGCATGCAGTGCGTCACGTTACCGCAAAACGAACACGTTAAGTGACCATGAAGAAGCATGCTTGTCATATGCTTCACTATATGGCACGCAATGCACAGTTAAGGAGCGGCAATGCTTATACTTTCCATTGTGTTGTGTTCCTCCGTTACAGGGAACGCAACGCCCATGGTTAGCCTAGCCTCTCACTGATAACTGATTAAGTAAATATGTTTTTTGCAGGACTAGACACTTGTATAAGTGAAGGTAATGGATGGTCAATAGTTCAGGACTGAAGCTGTAAACCATTTGAAAAACTGCTGTCATTCAGCTAAGACTATAAAAACTTGTAAACTCGATTGTTAGCTTAAACTTTAAACATGACTATGCGATTCTACTAGGAAAATCATGTTTTACAATAAATGCCCCTTCCCGGATCCTCCCACTGCCCGATCTTCAGCAGAAGATCAGCACACAAAGGGGAAGGCAGCAGCTTCCTGGCCAGTAGATCTGTGGTAATGACATTCGCATATTAAATACAAAGGAGTCGGAGTCGGAAGTACCAAAAACGGAGGAGTCGGAGTTGGAGTCGGACCATTTATCTACCGACTCCACAGCCCTGGATAGAAGTGAGATGCCTAGTGGCCATGACTTTACAGCTTTTTATTTTAGGTGGAGTGCAGTTTGCTAGTTATACTACTCTCTATTAAATTAAATTAAATGAAATTGTGTGAAAGTATAGTGACTCTTTAAGGGGTTAAGTGAAGAATTACTGGATCTCTTTATTTATTTGCTTTTTTTAAAAATGTTTACTTTTTTTTTCAGTGTTTTCCCATACATATCTCATAAGGAAAAAATCCTGGAAAAATGTGTGAACAAAAAACTAAAGCAAAGCTTGTTTTTTTTCAGGCCTATGTTTGTGTCAAAATAACACCAAACCAAAACTGTATGTAAAGGAAGCCTTAAAGAGGACCTTTTATTACAATAAAAAATCTAAACTAAGTATACAGACATGGAGAGCGGCGCCCAGGGATCTCCCTGCACTTACTATTATCTCTGGGCGCCGCTCCGTTCTCCCGGTATAGGCTCCGGTATCTTCAGATTTTTGGCTCAACCGGGAGGAGCCTGCTCTTGTTCTCCTGGGCGTCTCCTTCATAGCCTGGGAGAAAAAAAACTCTCAGGCTATGAGCTGAGCGCTGCGATTGGACAGCGCTACAGCCTGGGAGAAGGAGACGCCCAGGAGAACAAGAGAAGGCTCCTCCCTGTTGAGCCGAAAATCTGAAGATACCGGAGCCTATACCGGGAAAACGGAGCGGCGCCCAGGGATAATAGTAAGTGCAGGGCGCCGCTCTCCATGTCTGTACGCTTAGTTTAGATTTTTTATCGTAATGAAAGGTCCTCTTTAAGGCTTGTTGAATGCTTGCCCCTGATCCAGTCTTTGCTCTATAGTTTGTCTTCCTTTTGGGAGGAGTGACAAGACTCCTTATACTATAAAGATGATTTTCGTCCTCTGCAGTGGTTTATCCTGCTTTGAAATGCATAGCTTGCTGCTGTGGTTGAGTATTTAGGCAGGAACGTCTGTCGTCTCATCATATTTTCCTGAAGATAAATCATTTCTAATCATTTATCTAATTAGACAGTGTTGTTTTCCCTTCTTCAGGATTCCAGATTCAATGCGGAAGTTGACCAAATTACTGGGTACAAAACACAAAGTATTCTTTGTATGCCAATTAAGAACCACAGGGAAGAGGTAAGCCAGACAATTTCTTTCCTTAAATGTTCCCATTTCCTGAGCATAAAGACTAATAAGGTGAACCTACACTGTCTGCTGTTATTAAGTATATAAAGAATGTCTTTTACCAATGGATGGATTGAGGGAGAATTTTATTGTAGTAACCCATACATTGCCAGAGTTGTTTGGAACACTGATCTCCATGTATGACATAAATAACATACTGAAAAATAAAGTTATTAATCCCTATATTAAATTAAACACCACTGATTGTAGTTCATTGAGTTGATCCGTCACTTTGTGTGCCCTTTACCGATGCAGTTCGGCTGCAGGATGTGCATGTGGATTACCAGGCAGTGATGGCCAGTTCGCGTTGTTCGCTCTCGAACATATGCGGGCTGCCATCTTTTTTCACAAGTCCGGCAAGGCACAGGTAAGCCCTTACCTGTGCGCGAGCCGATCTGAAAATAAGTGCGGTCATTGGGAGCAGGCAGTTCCGAGAATAGCCACCGGGGGCCTTCATCAGGCTGTTCTCGGAACTGCCTGCTCCCGGTGACCGCATTTGTTTTCAGACCGGCTCGCGGCACAGGGAAGGGCTTACCTGTGCCTCGCCGGACTTGTGAAAAAAGATGGCAGCCCGCACATGTTAGCGGGCGAACAATGCGAACTGGCCATCACTGTTACCAGGACACATCTCTGCTTAATATTGTTTCAAATGGCAAGTACGGGTGCCTCCTGGCAATTAGCAGAAATTCACACGTGGATCGATCCTGTGGTTATACTCTATCGTACGAGTGCCCTTTGTGTAAACTTCTATTTAGCCATTTCTTAGTTATATGTGATTTTTAGAAAGGGGGATTTCAACCAATACCACTCATATAGTTCCTACAATGGTTCTTACCTAGTTTTCCATACTCCTATATGGTAAATCTCTGCAGTTATACCTTGACCTTGATATATTCAACCTGCTCATATAGCTGGAAGAATGGCCATTCAGAGTGCTAGAAAAGCTCTGGAAGCTGTAATGATTAGTAACAGGTTTCTCAGAAGCACATATAGAAGAACTGATTAACCTATTAGGCCTGATTCACAAAACCATGCTCGGTCCTGGAAACACAAAACGTGTGTCGGCCACATCTTCTGGACCGTCCGTGGCTCCCCTGACCTGAACTAATTATATCATAGTGATTTATGATACAGTCAGTTCTTATCTGATAGCTGGTCTCTTGTGCTGTGCTCATATCGTCATTTGAGTACAGTACAATAGACCTGCAATTAGATAGGAACTGACTGTATCATGAAATACTATGACGCAGTCACTTCGGGTCAAGGGCCCAGCGGTCAGTCTGGTAATTGTTCTGGTAAATCTTTCTGGTAATTGTTGATTAGTCCTGCACATTGGCTTCTAACCTATTCCTCCATACAAAACAGCTTCAACTCTCTTCTTCCCATGAACTGCTCACTTCAGGTCCTTCCACAACATTTCCTTTGGCTTAAAGAAGACCTTTCACCTGGATATCCTTATTATCCTACCTTATAGTGCGGCCCCCACTGATGTCTTGACCCTTTTTTTTTTGTAAATAACCCCCCCACATTCGTCTGCTGTGGTCCCTGTATCTTTTGGCGCCTCATATGCTAATGAGGTGACTCGGTTATACTAGGCGTGGACTTGTATTTCTCCTGGGCACGGTTATCTTCAACCAGGCTGCGATCGCATCCAATTAGAACGCCCCTCTCTTAGCCAGGGAGAAGGAGCTCAAATTCTCACGGGAGAAGGAGCTGACCATTTGTGTAATATATTTTAACTACTGAAATGATACAAAAAAATTGCTCTAAAGTGGCCTATTTTGAGCCTTAGCAACTCTTCTCTGTCTTCTGTTTACATAACTGTCAATGTTAGCAAGTCTCTACTGTTATGTAAACAGAAGATAGAGAAGCGTGGCTAAGGCTTAAAAATGGGCCACTTTAGAGCAATTTTTCGAATAGAAATGTATGATTTCAGTAATTAAAGTATATTACAAAAATGGTCATTATCACTGCCCCTATACATTACACAAATGTCGCTCGCTCCAAAATCATTTTCTGAGCGTAAACCTAACGGACCCCATTATAGTCTATGGGGTCCGTAGGCTCCGCTCGCCTCAGTTATGTGCCCAATCCGTCCTTTCCGTTCTCCTGCTCCTATAACAGAGCAGGAGAACGGAAAGGCTGAACGCTGATGTGAACGAGGCCTAACTTGTGACAAAAAGTTCAATCTTTCATGGACTCAATATGCCCTTCAGCGAATACCTTGGGGTGTCTTCTTTCCAAAGTGGGGTTATTTGTGGGGTGTTTGTACTGCCCTGGCATTTGAGGGTCTCCGCAATCATTACATGTATGGCCAGCATTAGGAGTTTCTGCTATTCTCCTTATATTGAGCATACGGGTAATGAGATTTTTTTTTTCCGTTCAGCCTCTGGGCTGAAAGAAAAAAATGAACGGCACAGATTTCTTTATTCACATCGATCAATGTGGATGAAAAAATCTCTGCCAAAAAATGTGCAAAAAAAAAAGAGGGGAAAGGCGTCTGCCAGGATATAGGAGCTCCGCCCAACATCCAAACCCACTCAGCCCATATGCCCTGGCAAACCCGATTTCTCCATTCACATCAATCGATGTGGATGAATAAATCATTGCCGGAATTTTTTTTTTATATTTTTTTTATATACAAAGTGTTTGCCAAAGCATATGAACACCGCCCCTCAGCTCATAAGCCTCGGCAAACGTATCTTTTTTACTGCAGAGGAGAAATCTTGTCTTGCAGCGCCGCATACACCGACTTTTGTGTAATCTGACAGCAGCGCAATGCTTCTGTCAGAATGCACATCAGTGCTGCAGCTGGTTGATCGCTTGGTCCACCTAGAAGGTAAAAAAAAAAACAGGCAGCAACGCAATAAATTTATTAACAGCCACTTCACCATGTTCTACGGCAGTGCTGGTACTAGGTCCAGGATGGGCTGTGCTGCTGGTGTATGCCTCACCACGTAATCCGACAGCGCCAGCCCCACTCTGCTGCCCTTGAAGTGGATCCTGCGCAACCTGTGGTCTAGCGACACGGGGCCGGGTACGCCTGGTGGTATCAGGGACCTCGACCTCATCGTCCGAACTTTGGGTCAGACTGCCACTGCTTTCTACAGGTTCGTATTCTGACCCACTGGATTCGTCAGATGAGGGTTCCCATTCCTCATCCGACTGGGTCAGAAGCCTGTAGGCCTCTTCAGAAGAATACCCCTTTCTTGCCATTTGGTCAACTAAATTTAGGGGGTATTCCCTCAGACTACCCAAGATAAAAAGCAAGCCTGTCTTACAAATGGGACGCTAGCGAAGTACAGGAAGCCGCTGCGATTGATAAAAAATATTAAAACTGATTTTTTTTATCGCCGCAGCGCTTGTGTAGTGATTGTGCAGTGATAAAAATAATATATATTTTTGTCACTGCGGCAGGGCGGGCGTAGGTGAACGCACGTGTGGGCGACCGATCAGGCCTGATTGGGCAAACACTGCGTTTTGGGTGGAGGGGGAGCTAAGGTGACACTAATACTATTATAGATCTGACTGTGATCAGTTCTGATCACTTACAGATACTATAAAGTACCAATCCTGATTAGCGATAAGCTAATCAGCGAATCAGTGACTGTGGTGCGGTGGGCTGGGCGCTAACTGAAGCTAACTATCTACCAAAGGGGCCTAAACTAACCTAAACCTAACAGTCAATACTGGTGAAAAAAAAAAGTGACAGTTTACACTGATCACTTTTTTCCCTTTCACTAGTGATTGACAGGGGTGATCAAGGGGTTAATTGGGGTGATGGGGGGGTGATCTGGAGCTAAATATGTAGTGCTTGGTGTACTCACTGTGATCTGTGTTCTCTGCTAGGAACAACCGACAAAAAGGACCCAGCAGAGAGCACAGAAGCCATTTAACACATTATATTTATAAATATAATGTGTTATATGGCTGGTGGTTCGTTATTTTAGAAGTCACCAACCTGCCAGCGATGATCATTAGCTGGTAGGCTGGTGACCAAGTCCTTGTGCGCCTTTTGCCGACCTGCACTGCGCATGTGCGGGCCAAATATGCGCGTCATCTCGCGAGATGACGTGTAGATGCGTGCAGGAGGAATAACCCGGCCGCCCGCAGGACGAATCCCTGCGTTAGGCAGTTGTGAGGTGGTTAAGAGTCAGCTATTTGCTGGTATAATTCAGAATTCATTGTTCCATCAATGGTGGCGAGTTGTTCTAGCCCCCAAAAAACATTGTTCAGATAGCTTTTGGCTTGTCCAGGTATTCTTTAGCAAGCTACAGATAGGCAGCAATTTTCATTTTGGAGAGAAACAGATTTCTCCTTGCAATTCTCCTTACAACACCATTGTTGTTCTGTGCTCCTGATGGTGGACTTACTGTATGAACATTAACATTAGCTAATGTGAGAAAGGCCTTCAGTTGCATAGAGGTTACCTTTGGTTAGTCATAGTAAGCTCTGACTGTCCCTACATATTAAAAAGAAATGACAATTATACTGTAAGGGCTCATTCAGACAACGGTATATTTGTGTCCACAACTATTCCAGAATTTTGAAAAATGGATGCGGACTCATTTACTTCAATCGCAGGATTGCATAGAATGGCTTGGTACTGGCCTTAATAAATGTGTTTGTCATTTGCCTATGGGTTAAAAATACTTTTTTTTAAAGAATTAAGTAAAAAGTATCATTACATTCAGCTGAGCTAGCCCTACAAGTAATTGGATCAGACTCACTATTGACTATAAAAATTTGGTCCGATTTGTGCCCAAAAAAAACTGGCCTTATCATTTGCACCACATTTATCAACTTTTTACACTCTTTGCAGTTCAAAATTATCCAGCTTCACAGGCAGGTAAAATGTAATTAAAAGTATCCTTATTGATATAGCCAACAAGGGGTGTGGGCTTGTAGGAAAGGGCTTATTGATAAAGGGGGTGGCTTAAAACGACCTCCTTAAATGTGGTGTAAACCTATGCTAGACAGTGTAAAGATGCACCAATTGTATCAGCATCAGCCACTGTGATCAAGGTTGAGCAGTTTAAAAGGGTTGTGCAGTGCATAGATATTGATGACCTATCCTCAGGATAGCTTCAAAAGCTCAATGAGGTCATCAACTCCATCAGGGATTGCTTTATTTATTCACTCCAACATGTACAATAAGTCTGTGACGTTTCAGCTACATATTGTCAGGCAGCCAGGGAGACAGACGCAGTCTCGCCGAAAGCATGTCACCACGCAAAAACGTGTCTCTCATTCTCCCAGGGGGTGTCTGGCCCTCCGTCAGGACATCCCTCACCCTCGCTGGCCTCAAGGGGTGGGGTGTCGTTTTCGGAGGGCGGAGCTAGTAAAGGTTTGCGCTTTACGCACTCGACACTTTGTTCGATACATTCAGGATCTTGATGCTGCTACGAGACAGGACGCCACCATTCCCAGCGCTGACACTGGTCAGAGATCCCGGGACCCGGAACCCCTAGTGTCAGCTGTTGCCAGGGAACCTCTGTTGTCATGTCTCTTGACTTAGACATGTGGTGGGAGGTTCCTTCTTCTGCTCACACTCAGCCCTCACCTGTGCTTCCCTAAGCTGAGGGTGGGGATTGGGTGTGACCTCAGCAGTGTCAGGTGATTTGTGGAGGGATATTTAAACCTGGTCTTTTCCCCCACTCACTGATGATTATTCAGTTGCTTCCCTGGCTCTGGATCTGAATCTGGTGAGTGGTTTCTCTGGTTATTGACCCTGGCTTTGGTTTTGTTTGTCTTCTGGTTCTTATGCCCTGACTTACGTTTTCTTCTCTTGTTTCCCTTTTCACCAGTGCATGGTGTCATGGTATTTAATTAGGGGCTTTTTGCCCAACTGTTTGCCCAGCCACCCTGCTATTTGACACCTTGGAAGGGCTCTGCCAAAGTCCCCCTTCCTGCTGGAGGCGGGTGAAGAGTACCCCGGCCTTCAAGGGCGTTCAGAGTGTGACGGCTTGCGCAAAGTGTATCTGGTACGCCGTGTTTGCTGGACGTCAGTTTGGCTTTATCATTTCATTAGCATTACACATATTAGCCTTTTTCAAACATCACAATAATGTAAACAACTTGTCACGGTAGGTAAGATAAGGGAAGCAAACAGAACACGGAAAAGCAAACAAAACAACTGACTAGGCCCCAAATGCTAGAAAAAAAAGAGGTCACCTCCTAGCAATCCCTAAAACACTTTCCCTAAGCTGCTATGCCCATGTGCATATCTCGATGGTAGATATGCACATGCCCACCTACCTAAGACTTAAACACACTGAATCAAACCCTCAGCTGTAGGGAAGAGGGAAAGATACACCCAGCTCCTTTTGAAAACCGAAGGAGCTAGCGTCTCCCTAGAGACCTAGTCAAAACAGACACAGAAGGAAAAAGGGAAAAATACTTATCTAGAGATGTGAAGACGATCCACCAAACTTCCAAAGCTCACACAAGGCAGAACTATAACCCACAAAGGCTATAGAGAGAAGGAGGAATAAATAGCCTCACCAATTACCTAAAGAACAACACCTGGGAGGAGGTGGGATTCAGCTCAAACCCACAACAAAAAAAATTGTCAGATCGAGTCACGTGCAGCAATTCTGACAGATATCCTCAGAACACCCACAGGGCAGGGCGTCACAGTACTATGCACGTGTTGTGGATCTATTGGTGAGACGTTCTATTGCATTCTTGATGTAAAACGGTGAGGTCATCAATATCTCAGCACTACACAACCCTTTCAAAACTGTCTAGTCTAAGTTTATACTTAATGTTGGACAGAATTAGGCTAGATCTACACTACTGTTATTAGTACCAGCAGGCTATTCCAGCAGAGATAAGTTACCTAAATGCCTGCTAGCCCCATTGACTATAATGGGGTCCGGTGGAGATCTGGCCACTACCTGGAAAATGTGCCAGGATGTGGCAGGACAAAAACCACTGCACACAGTAGTGTCCTGCAAAATCCCCGCACATTTGCCAGGTAGTGGCTGAATCTCCGCCGCTCCCAACTATGGTAATAGGGCTGGCGGGCATTGCGATTAAATATGGCAATGCCAGATCCATTCTCTGTTGGAACAGCCTGCAGTAGATAATAGCATTAATGTAAAAAAGGCATTCGCAATCCGTTTCCCTGCTTTCTTCTCAGTTTGTGGCAAAACTATATTGAAGCTATATTGCTAGTGATGGATTGTAAGCTTTTCTGCTATAGAACATGCTGTAGATCTATTGCATGTGACAGAGTTTCAACCAAAAGGATTGTGACCCTGACTAAAATGTTACGTTAATCACATTAGTTTTACTTACTTCACATCTGTCATCTTACCAAGCATGCTAAATGTTCTGCTTAAGTTCTTTTATAAAAAGTCTACTCTGATATACGCTATATATTCCTTTTAGTTGGTCCTACAAAATGACTAGCCTCAACTTAGGCCTCTTTCACACTTGCGTTGTCCGGATCCGGCGTGTACTCCACTTGCCGGAATTACACGCCGGATCCGGAAAAACGCAAGTGTACTGAAAGCATTTGAAGACGGATCCGTCTTCAAAATGCTTTCAGTGTTACTATGGCACCCAGGACGCTATTAAAGTCCTGGTTGCCATAGTAGGAGCGGGGGAGCGGTATACTTACAGTCCGCGCGGCTCCCGGGGCGCTCCAGAGTGACGTCAGAGCGCCCCATGCGCATGGATGACGTGATCCATGCGATCACGTCATCCATGTGCGTGGGGCGCCCTGACGTAACTCTGGAGCGCCCCGGGAGCCGCACGGACGGTAAGTATGCTGCTCCCCCGCTCCCCGCTACACTTTACCATGGCTGCCAGGACTTTAGCGTCCCGGCAGCCATGGTAACCATTCACAAAAAGCTAAACGTCGGAGCCGGCAATGCGCCGAAACGACGTTTGGCTTAAGGCCGGAGCCTTTCAATGGGCATTAATTCCGGATCCGGCCTTGTGGCAAATGTTCAGGATTTTTGGCCGGAGCAAAAAGCGCAGCATGCTGTGGTATTTTCTCTGGCCAAAAAACGTTCCATTCCGGAACTGAAGACATCCTGATGCATCCTGAACGGATTTCTCTCCATTCAGAATGCATTAGGATAATCCTGATCAGGATTCTTCTGGCATAGAGCCCCGACGACGGAACTCTATGCCGGAAGAAATGAACGCAGGTGTGAAAGAGCCCTTACTTACCTAACCTGATTTATGTATGACTATTTGTTCTCATAAACAGCAAAACAGAAGCTACCAAATAGCAACCTTTTATTGGATACAATTCATTTTCCTGCTTGTTTTGAAATTTGGATGGAAACTAAATACTTGCAAGAAAATCATTTTCCTAAAATACAATAGCATTCAGATGTTGTATCCCTTTTCCCTCCTGTAAAGACTGTGGAAGCAGGTGGCTGGCGAAAACTGAGGAAAAGAAGCAACAGCTGTAGCTCCTGAAATGGAACTGTAAAAATGTGCATCTGTTTACTACACAAAAATAGATTATACTATGTGGTGCTAACTAATGTAAAGAGAACGCATCCTAGCCTCCGTGAAGTTAGCTGTTTATGAGACTTTTTTAGGAGCGTACATGTATTTCTCCTGTGCATGTGCATTATTTTGTCTAGATAGCCGTTATTTTTTCTATGTGGGACTAAAGCTTATTGATTTAGATGACAAAATACCATTTACCACTTATGACCTTCCTATTTTGGGCCTTAAAGTGTAAATTCCATTTATTTATTAATGTTTTTCTAATGCGTAGGGCCAGTGATCAGAAAAGTTTTTTCTAATACGCTTTATTTATTGATTTTTTTTTTTACATTTTTATGTGAAAAATTGCTCTAAAGTGTCCCTTAGCAGTGCTCTCTAAATGAATGTTGTAAGGAATATTTGTCTTAAGACTACAGCTCGGCCTACCTCTTAACAGTGTCCTCTACTGCGGTCCACTCCCTTAACAGTGACCTCCACAGCAGACCTCCACAGCGGCTAACTTCCTTAACAGTGACCTCCACTGCGCCCGCTTCCCTAAAATGTGACCTCCACAGCACCCCACCCCATTAACAGTGACCCTCTACAGCGGTCTACCCCTTAACTGTGACCTCCACAGGGCCCTCCCTCTTAACTGTCCTCCACAGCACTCTGCCCCTTTAACAATGACCGGCCGACAACACTCCGCCCTCATAAAATGTGACCTCCAAAGGACCCATTCACACGGCTGTCTTTCGGCCGTTCCGTATCCGTGTGTTAGCCACGATGGATCCAGACCCAACTTGAATGGGTCCATGATCCGTCCGCACTGCAAAAAAATAGAACATTCTATTTTTTTGAAGTGCGGAGGCATGGAGAGAAACCCCTCCATAGTGGTTCCATGCCACTGTTCCGCACCGACCTTCCAGATTGCGGACCCCCTTAGCAATGACCTCCTCAGAACCCCACCCCCTTAAATACTTAGAGACGCTTGACGTACTAGTATGTCATGGCTGCCAGTGCCTTGGTGACCTTTGACATACTAGTAAGTCAAGATGATTGGGTGGGCGCTATCAGTGCAGGGGCCCAGCAGTCACTGACAGCCGGGCCCCTGCTTTATCTGCCGGCATAGCTGTAAGCAGTGATAAAAGCAGAGTAACCCCTTTGTATGCTGCTTTCAAAGCTAACCACAGCACACAGGGATTTCAAAGCTAACCACAGCACACCTCTCTGAACAGCCCCCCCTCCCTCCGCTGTAGTTATCTCGTTGGTGGCCAGTGGGCCCTCTCCCCTCCCTCCCCCTCCTAATTGAAATCTCCCCCCCTATCATTGGTGGCAGTGGAGAGTACCGATCGGAGTCCCAGTGTAATCGCTGGGGCTCCGATCGGTACCCATGGCAACCGGGACGCTACCGCAGTCCCGGTTGCCATGGTTACTTAGCAATTTGTAGAAGCTTCATACTTACCTGCGAGCTGCGTTGTCTGTGTCCGGCTGGGAGCTCCTCCTACTGGTAAGTGAAAGGTCTGTGCGGCGCATTGCCTATAGCACAGACCTGTCACTTACCAGTAGGAGGAGCTCCCGGCCAGTCACAGACATCGCTGCTCGCAGGTAAGTTTGATGCTTCTACAAATTGCTAAGTAACCATGGCAACCGGGACTGCAGTAGCGTCCCGGTTGCCATGGTTACCGATCGGAGCCCCAGCGATTACACTGGGACTCCGATCGGTACTCTCCACTGCCACCAATGATAGGGGGGCGATTTTAATTAGGGAGGGAGGGAGGGGAGAGGGCCCACTGGCCACCAACGAGTTATCTACAGCGGAGGGAGAGGGGGCCCACTGGACACCAATGAGTTAACTACAGGGGAGGGAGGGGGGGCTGGCTACCAACAAGTTAACTACAGGGTAGGGAGGGGGGCCCACTGGCCACCAATGAGTTAACTACAGGGGAGGGAGGGGGGGCTGGCTACCAACAAGTTAACTACAGGGGAGGGAGGGGGGCCCACTGGCCACCAATGAGTTAAAAACAAGGGGTGGGGTCTGCCCCCTGCTGCCTGGCAGCACCTGCCAGGCAGCAGGGGGCAGTCATGTACACAGTTTTTCAGTATATTCTAACCTGAAGTGTCCCCCTCACCATGGGAACGCCTCTGTGTTAGAATATACTGTCGGATCTGAGTTTTCACGAAGTGAAAACTCACCTCTGAAAAAGCTTTTATGCAGATGGATCTTCGGATCCGTCTGTATGAAAGTAACCTACGGACACGGATGCCAATCTTGTGTGCATCCGTGTTCTTGAATGGGTCCGTGAACCGTTGTCCGTCAAAAAAATAGGACAGGTCATATTTTTTTGACGGACAGGAAACACGGATCACGGTCTCGGCTGCAAAACGGTGCATTTTCCGATTTTTCCACGGACCCATTGAAAGTCAATGGGTCCGCGAAAAAAAACTGAAAACGGCACAGCAGCCACGGATGCACACAACGGTCGTGTGCATGAGGCCAAACAGTGAAAAAAAAATGCTGAAAAAGTAGCAAAACCCCAACCCCCAAAAAAAATTTTTATAAAAATGTGTTAAAACAAATTACAAAAATATAAAAAAAATGCAAAAGTACAGCTAATCAATAAATTATGTGCATCCCAAAATGGTATAATTGAAAAATACAACTGATCCTGCTACAAGCAAGCCCTGAGGGCTCTTTTAGATGGCTGTATGTTGTCCACAAAAATGCAGATCCTTTTTTTTTGTGGACAGTTTAGCATCTCAGCAAAAAAACTGATTGCATTCTTTTGCAGACCCATAGACTTCAATGGGGCCACATCCTGATTTTCACTGACAAGTATAGGACATCCTTTATTTGTTTTGCGGAGCCATAGAATAGAAGAAAAGTGACCCATAGAATAGGTCTGCATCATAATCCACCAAAAACGGATCTGCATTTTTGCGGACATCCTAAGGACGTCTGAATGAGCTCTGACACAGCTACATCAATGGAAAAAAGTTATGGCTCTTAAAATGTGACAATCAAAAAATGTGAAAAATTGTTTGGTCACTTACATCCAAGAGACCTGCAGGACTAAGGGTTTTTTTTTTTCCTTTTTGCACATTTGCACCATAATTATTTTTTTTCCGATCCACATCATTTTCAGACTTTTTGAGGAGAATTGGGGGAAAAAGGAATTGTGGTGTGCCATGTGGTATAAATAAATTTAATTATGCTGAATTATTTTTATGAAATAAAATAGTTTTTAATTATAAGACGTTTTATTTTTTTGGGGAGGGGGAGGAGGGGCAAGACTTTTTTTGGTTCTCTCTAGAGGGCTTGAAGCAATGATCAAGGGCCTTTGTTATGTCTTCTCCTGCCATGGTAACCCATCAGCAACTCCAGATGAGGTGTGACACAAGGATCCCCCTTTCCTTTGTCATGCACCTTAGATGCACCCTAGAAGTCAGTATTGACTACTGCATCTAAGACGTTATCTCTGATCCCACCAGTAGCAGCATTAGCAGGGCTGTGTGTTACAGCCCCATTGCTATCACTGATCTTACATGTGCACTTACAGCACCCGCAAGATCACACAAAGAAAATGTACTTCATAGTGTGGGAACTTACACCCGACAGTGACGGTTAGTTTAAGGGCTGTTTCACACGAGCGGATGCCGTGCGTGACATCCGCCCGTGAAAGAGTGCCAAGACCCGATGCAGACTGCAGAGGCACGGAGCATTAACATGACTGATAATGCTCCGTGCCTCTCTGTGATCTCTTTACTACAAAATCACAGTTGTCACTCGTGTGAAACAGCCCTAAGTGTTTTTCCAACACTTTTAACTGATGAACTATCCTTTGAATAGGTGATTAGTATCTGATTGGTGGGGGTTCTGACCCCCAAGACCCCCAGTGATCAGCTGTTTGAGAAGGCACCGGCGCTTTTGTGAGCACTGTGGCCTTCTTGCAAGTTACCGTAGGCCATGTGACATCACATTCATCAAGTCACATGGCCTAGGCACAGCTCAGTCCCATTGAAGTGAATGCGGCTGAGTGCAGTACCAATCACAGCCCCTATACCATGTACAGTGCTGTGATTGGTAAGCTATGAGAAGACTCTGGCTCTCACAGGAGCACGCCACCGATGCCTTCTCAAACATCTAATCAGTGGTGGTCCCAGGTGTTGGACCCTCAACAATCAAGATACTGATGACCTATACAGAGGAATGGTCATCATTTACAAAGCGTCTAAAACCCCCTTTAAGGAATTAAAACAAAACAATTTAACATACAGTCACTGATAGCCGGACCCAAGCTGAATGGGTGATTTCACTGATGCCAGCGCGTTAACCCTTCGTGTTCCACGGTCAGCGCTGACCGCGGCACATGCGATGTCCTCACGGGAATCGGCGCTGCCATCAGGTCCCCGTGCTGCTGTGACTTCCTTAGGCATCGGGGCTGCCTTCCGGTGGAAAGCCTGTGAGATCCAGCCCCCTGGATCTCACAGGAGGTAAGCTGTATAAGTAAGGGTCCATTCACACGTCCGCAATTTCGTTCCGCATTTTGCAGAACAGAATTGCGGACCCATTCATTTCTACGGGGCAACACGATGTGCTGCCCGGATCCGCACTTCCGTGTCCGCAATTCCGTTCCTGAAAAAAATAGAACATGTCCTATACTTGTCTGCAATTGCGGACAAGAATAGGCATTTTCTATTAAGTACCGGCGATGTGCGGTCCGCAAAATGCAGAACGCACATCGCTGATGTCCATTTTTTGCGGATCCATGGATCCGCAAAACACACACGGATGTGTGAATGGACCCTAATACACACTATATTACACATACAGCCAATGCATTCCAATACAGAAGTATTGGAATGCATTGTAAAGGGGATCAGACCCCCCAAAAGTTGAAGTCCCAAAGTGGGACAAAAAATAAAGTGAATAAAAAAGTTGGAAAAATAAAGTTTTCCCCCCAAAAAATTAAAAGCTTCAAGTAAAAAACAACAACATTTTCCCCAAATAAAGTCATTTAAAAAAATAAATAAATAGGGAAAAAAAAGGTTGACATATTAGGTATCACCGCGTCTGTATCAACCAGCTCTATAAACATATCTCATGACCTAACCCCTGAGATGAACACCGTCAAAAAAATAAAATAAAACCTCTGCTAAATAAACAATTTTTTTGTCACCTTATATCACTAAAAGTACAACACCAAACGATCAAAAAGGCGTATGCCCGCCAAAATAGTGCCAATCTAACCGTCACCTCATCCCGCCAAAAATGAGGCCCTACCTAAGACAATCGTCCCCCCCAAAAAATAAACTGTGGCTCAGAATATGGAGACACTAAAACGTTGATTTTTGGGGGTTTAAAAATGCTGTTATTTTGTAAAACTTAGGTAAATAAAAAAAAGTACATATATTAGGTATACTGTTGCGTAAAAAAATTATATAAATAAAAAAGTAGACATATTAGGTATCGCCACGTCCATAATAACATTCTCTATAAAAATATTACATGACCTAACCCCTCAGGTGAATACTGTAAAAAAAATAATAAATAATAAACGGTGTAAAAAAGCAATTTTTTTTTGTCACCTTACATTACAAAAAGTGTAATAGCAAGCGATCACGAGGTCATACACACCCCAAAATAGTGCCAATCAAACCGTCATCTCACCCCGCAAAAATCATACCCTACCTAAGATAATCGCCCAAAAACTGAAAAAAACTATGGCTTTCAGACTATGGAGACACTAAAACATGATTTTTTTGTTTAAAAAATTAAATCATTGTGTAAAACGTACCTAAATAAAAAGTAGACATATTATGTATCGCCGCGTCCGTAATAACCTGTTCTATAAAAATATTACATGACCTAACACCTCAGGTGAATACCTTAAAAAAAAAAAAGCCATTTTTTGTCACCTCACATCACAAAAAGTGTAATAGCAAGCGATCAACAAGTCATATGCACCCTATAATAGTACCAATCAAAACGTCATCTCATCCCGAAAAAAATTCGCCCCTACACAAGACAGTCGCCCAAAAAATAAATAAAACTACGGCTTTCAGAATGTGGATTTAAAAAAAAATTAATGTTGTAAATAACAAAAAATAAAAACTGTGCCAAAACAGCTATTTCTTGTTACCTTGCCTCTCAAAAAGTGTAATAGCAAGCGATCAAAAATCATATGTACCCTAATATAGTACCAACAAAACTGCCACCTTATCCTATAGTTCAGGCATGGCCAACCTGAGGCTCTCCAGCTGTTGTAAAACTACAACTCCCACCATGCCCTGCTGTAGGCTGATAGCTGTAGACTGTCCAGGCATGATGGGAATTGTAGTTTTGTAACAGCTGGAGAGCCTCAGGTTGGCCATCCCTGCTATAGTTTCTAAAATGGGGTCACTTTTTTGGAGTTTCTACTCTAGGGGTGCATCAGGGACAGGGACGTGCACAGACATTTTGAAGGGCAGGGGCTTAAGTAAATAAAAAAAAGGCCACTTGTCATTTCAAAAAATGTTTGTACCACAAAGCTTACTTTTCTAGAAGTCCACATACATGATACATTTTCTGCCCACATACATGATGCCACATGGAGGGACACTTCCAGATTGTTTTGTGGTGGCGGACAGAAAATAATGTGGTGCTTATTGAACAGACTACACACTGTAGAGGTGTACTGTATATTGTGTGGCACAGTGTATGCTATATGTGTATAACAAACATATTTCACATGAAAACTTACAATTACTTGGCTTGGCCCTTGGGGATCTCGGACACCTCTTCAACTCGGCGGAGCTGATGTTGTGTTTTATCCTAATGAGAAATATTTCATAATAAGGATTTGGAGAAGGGGCAGAGGGATAGCAGAGCAGGGAGAGGCTGGTGCTGCTACTAGGGGGTCATACCATGGGAGAGTAATAAAGCTCACCATAATGCCCCCTCAGTAGTAATAATTCTCCTTATAATACACAGTGCAAAAAATACCCCCATTGTAATGCCCCCAGTTGAGCTAATGTTCCCATAGTGCCCCCATAAGGTGCCAGTATAAAATACCTCATATATAGTGCCCCCTTCTTCCTAGTGCCCCCATAATGTACCAGTATAAAATGCCCCTATATAGTGCCCCAGTAGATGCCCTCAGTGTCCCCTATAATTTGCAAGCATAAAATACCCCTTCTTAGTGCCCCCCAGAGATGACCCCATAGTACTCCTCTCCCCTCTTCCCCATAGTACCCACCATATGTGTCCCAGTACAAAATGTCACTGTACAGAGCCCTCCATATAACATACCCCTTCTTTGTGGCCTCAGTAGATGCCCCTATAGTGCCCACCAATAATGTGCCGGCAAGAAGTGCCCCCATAGTGCCACCTAATAATGTGCCAGTAAAAAGTGCTCCCAATGATGCCCCCCGGCCTAAATGTCACATTTCTCCCCCTCCATGTCAAATCACCCCTTTTGTGTCACCCCCCCCCCCCCCCATGGCAGCACTCCTCCCCCAATTTCTCCCTCTCCATGTCACATCACCCCCAATGGCATATTTCTCACCCTCCATGGGCCTGGCAGCGCAGCAGCACATCTTACCCCCCCCCCCCATGGCACATTTCTTCCCCTTCATGGGCCTCGCAGCGCAGCAGCACATCTTACCTCCCCCCTCCCCCATGGCACATTTCTCCACCTGGCAGCAGCACATCTTACCCCACCCCCCAATGGGCCTGGAAGGGAAAAGGACATCTTCACCCCAATGGCACATTTCTCCCCATCCCCCCGGCCCCCCGTTTATTTCTCCAACCAACCCCCTCCAGTGGCAGTGGCACTCACAGTTTACAAGCACCGCAAGACACAAGCTCACTCTGCTCACAGACCGGTGACTGTCAGCTCAGCTCCACTGCTCCAGACAGGCTCCCTGCGCGCCACCGCACGTGACTAATGACCTCACTGACTGCAGCGCCAAACACTTTATCTATATTTTCCATCAATTCTTGTGGAACACCTAAAGGGTTAACAAAGTTTGTAAAATCAGTTTTGTCTACCTTGAGGAGTGTAGTTTCTAAAATGGGGTCACTTTTTGGGAGTTTCTTCTCTAGGGATGCATAAGGGGTTCTTCAAATGTGACATGGCAACTTAAAATTATCCTAGTGAAATCTGCTTTCCAAAAACCATATAGCGTTCCTTTCCTTCTGCGCAATACCGTGTGCCCGTACAGCAGTTTACAACCACATATGGGGTGTTTCTGTAAACTACAGAATCAGGGCCATAAATATTGAGTTTTGTTTGGCTGTTAACCCTTGCTTTGTAACGGGGCAAACATTTATTCAAATGGAAAATCTGCCAAAAAAGAGAAATTTTGAAATGTTATCTATATTTTCCATCAATTCTTGTGGAACACCTAAAGCAGGGCTGGCCAACCTGCAACTATCCAGCTGTTGTAAAACTATTCTCACCATGCCATGCTGTAGACTGATAGCTGTAGGCTGTCTGGGCATGCTGGGAGTTGTAGTTTTGCAACAGCTGGAGAGCTGCAGGTTGGCCAGCCCTGACCTAAAGGGTTAACAAAGTTTGTAAATCAGTTTTGAATACCTTGAGGGGTGAAGTTTCTAAAATGGGGTCATTTTTGGGTGGTTTCTATTATGTAAGCCTCACAAAGTGACTTCAGACCTGAACTGGTCCTTAAAGTGTGTTTTGGAAATTTTCAGAAAAATATCTAGATTTGCTTCTAAACATCTAAGCTTTGTAACGTCCCCAAAAAATAAAATGGCATTCACAAAAGGATCCAAACATGAAGTAGACATTTGGGGAATGTAAAGTAATAACTATTTTTGGAGGTATTACTATGTATTATAGAAGTAGAGAAATTGAAATTTTACCACTGTCATGAAGTACAGTATGTGACGAGGAAACAATCTCAGAATGGCTTGGATAAGTAAAAGCGTTTTAAAGTCATCACCACATAAAGTGACACAGATTTGCAAAAAATGGCCTGGTCCTTAAGGTGAAAAATGGCAGGGTCCTGAAGGGGTTAACAAAATCAATCATTCTTGACTAATGATTGCTCAATAATGGAGCACCTTCTTTGATTTTAATGGTTTCTTTACTGTTACTTGGAAAAAGCAAAGGAGACGTTCAGGCATGAATATGTGTGAAGTAGAAGTCGAGCTGTGTTTTGTCTCTTATTTTTAGTGTGGTTGAGATGATGTCACTTGGGAACCCTCTGTATCCAATCAACACATTTATCCCCAGCGATTTTAATTTTTGTTGAGTTCCAAGCTTGTGTTTCCGAGAGGCTGAGAGAGTCAAAATATTATATAGAATTCAAGCCAAGATTAATGAACATGTACCATGCTGTCTACTTAGTTTCTGAACTGGAACAGAGCGCTGTGCCGATTTGTAAAACATCCTGTTCAAGCCCCTCTAGTGCGTCTCCTTGTAAGACTATGGTGCGTTATCAAACTTCATCTACAAATAGGGCTGACAGATATGAGGCATGAGCTTTGCTAAAGAAAACACAGCAAGCTACAGGAAGTATAGAAAGAATGCAGCAGCTGAAAATGTATAATTTCGCAGGAAGTCTGTGTGATTTTATGCGCCCAAAAGTAAGAAACAGCAATTTAAAATTTATTTTGGAAAAAGAGGCAACACGACGTCTAAGAAGGTTTAATTTGACCAGAAGGTTTTCATCAGCTTCATTGCAGCGTTCAGCTGACATTTCTGTATTTGGACTTTAATTCAACAAATCAGTCTCTAAATTATCATCTGCCTTCTACTGCTGTCAGCTGCTTATTCTCAAAAAGGGAAAGGAAAAAAGCTTTACAACAACATGGTTTGAACGAAACTAACCCAAGTGCCATAATGAGTTAGGGGAACTGTGACACTGCAGAGCTCATATCAACCCAAAATACCGGTAATTATTTATAAAGCAACGTGTTTTTCAAGGAAAGTACAAGCCTTGTCATTTTTACGTTTTGATTTTTGTTTTCACCCAGTGTGTACTGTTTAGAAGGTTTCAAAGCCAAATTACATATAAATGTTTTCATTACGTTTGTGGACAGGACAAATGTTGAAACATACCTCTAGCCAAAAAGTTACAGCCTGACTGTGCTCTACAGTGTGAAGGATTTTACTTGCAAGCTCAACTTTTCTCTCGCCCTTGGCTGCTGGCATGGAAAATACGGTAACTGTTTTACGGCTTCCATTGTCAGCCATATTAGCTCTTATGTGGTTCATTTTGGCATCACCTAGAAGGTATTTTTTAGAAGGTATTTTCCCTTCATCCATAATAAGAGAACACTGAAGTAATATCTCTCTCATTATATGAGGCACAGGATAGTCTATAATGCTCTAATGTACAGTATGTCACCGGCAGTGTGCAAACTCCAAACCATTCCTGGAACAGCAGGTTTTTGACTCCTGTCCGGTTGTGGTAACTTGCAGGTCACAACATAACTACATTCATTACAAAATTACTGTATGTGTATTGTGACATTGCAATCTGTTGTGTGACCTCAAGTCATAGCGTAGCCCTAGCCTTAAAGGGGGTTTCCAGGCAACTGATATTGAGGACCTGTCCTCAGGATAGGTTATTAATATCTGATCAGTGAGGGTCTGACACCCCGAAGCCCCACTGATCAGCTGTTTCCTGCAGCCTCCGGTACTACAGGGAGTGCAGAATTATTAGGCAAGTTGTATTTTTGAGGATTAATTTTATTATTGAACAACAACCATGTTCTCAATGAACCCAAAAAACTCATTAATATCAAAGCTGAATATTTTTGGAAGTAGTTTTTAGTTTGTTTTTAGTTTTAGCTATTTTAGGGGGATATCTGTGTGTGCAGGTGACTTACTGTGCATAATTATTAGACAACTTAACAAAAAACTAATATATACCCATTTCAATTATTTATTTTTACCAGTGAAACCAATATAACATCTCAACATTCACAAATATACATTTCCGACATTCAAAAACAAAACTAAAACAAATCAGTGACCAATATAGCCACCTTTCTTTGCAAGGACACTCAAAAGCCTGCCATCCATGGATTCTGTCAGTGTTTTGATCTGTTCACCATCAACATTGCGTGCAGCAGCAACCACAGCCTCCCAGACACTGTTCAGAGAGGTGTACTGTTTTCCCTCCTTGTAAATCTCACATTTGATGATGGACCACAGGTTCTCAATGGGGTTCAGATCAGGTGAACAATGAGGCCATGTCATTAGATTTTCTTCTTTTATACCCTTTCTTGCCAGCCACATTGTGGAGTACTTGGACGCGTGTGATGGAGCATTGTCCTGCATGAAAATCATGTTTTTCTTGAAGGATGCAGACTTCTTCCTGTACCACTGCTTGAAGAAGGTGTCTTCCAGAAACTGGCAGTAGGACTGGGAGTTGAGCTTGACTCCATCCTCAACCCGAAAAGGCCCCACAAGCTCATCTTTGATGATACCAGCCCAAACCAGTACTCCACCTCCACCTTGCTGGCGTCTGAGTCGGACTGGAGCTCTCTGCCCTTTACCAATCCAGCCATCTGGCCCATCAAGACTCACTCTCATTTCATCAGTCCATAAAACCTTAGAAAAATCAGTCTTGAGATATTTCTTGGCCCAGTCTTGACGTTTCAGCTTGTGTGTCTTGTTCAGTGGTGGTGGTCTTTCAGCCTTTCTTACCTTGGCCATGTCTCTGAGTATTGCACACCTTGTGCTTTTGGGCACTCCAGTGATGTTGCAGCTCTGAAATATGGCCAAACTGGTGGCAAGTGGCATCTTGGCAGCTGCACGCTTGACTTTTCTCAGTTCATGGGCAGTTATTTTGCGCCTTGGTTTTTCCACACGCTTCTTGCGACCCTGTTGACTATTTTGAATGAAACGCTTGATTGTTCGATGATCACGCTTCAGAAGCTTTGCAATTTTAAGAGTGCTGCATCCCTCTGCAAGATATCTCACTATTTTTGACTTTTCTGAGCCTGTCAAGTCCTTCTTTTGACCCATTTTGCCAAAGGAAAGGAAGTTGCCTAATAATTATGCACACCTGATATAGGGTGTTGATGTCATTAGACCACACCCCTTCTCATTACAGAGATGCACATCACCTAATATGCTTAATTGGTAGTAGGCTTTCGAGCCTATACAGCTTGGAGTAAGACAACATGCATAAAGAGGATGATGTGGTCAAAATACTCATTTGCCTAATAATTCTGCACGTAGTGTAGAACTAGCACTGTGAAGGGAACAGTAAGCACAGCTCTGTTCAAAGTGTAGCGGCCATGCTGGGTTATTGCTATTCACTTCACTGGAAGGTTAGCCGCAGCAACCCAGCGTGGCCACTACACTTGGAATGAAATTGTCCTTCCTGTTCTTTTCAAAGGGCTAGTTCCAACATTGGAGGCTGCAGGGAACAGCTGTTCAGAGGAGGTGCAGAATGTCAGACCCTCACCAATCGGATATTAATGACCTATTCTGAGGATAGGTCATAAGTGTATCAGGAGCCTGGAAAACCCTTTAAAAGGGTTCTTCAGTGCCAAACCACATAAGTGGTAAAAAGTGCACTCACCTGATTCCACCACTCTGCTACAGTACCAAGGGTCGGTTTCCCCTTTTTCTGATCCTTGGCATATAAAACCCCAGTTGAGGTCATTTGTGTCACTGCAGCCACTGCAAACATGTTTACCCATGTTTTTCTACTGATTGTTCCAACTTCCTAGGGCACTAATTAAAATGAAGTTTGGGGCTAGAATTTTTTTTGATGGCTAGAGCTACACAGCGGCTTGAGGTCGTGCAACATAAAATTGCAATGTCTTGATACTACGTAGCAAATAATATTAGTGAATGCCGTTACATTGGGACCTTCAAGTTACCGCAACTGTACAGTTGACAAAAATTCTGTATGTACAGAATTTTTGTCAACTGTACAACACCAAGTAAAATGGGTTTTTGGGCTGGAAAACCCTAAACGCAAAGACAACATAAAAATATCCAGGGCTAAGACGATTTGCAGTTGGCACCCATCACATTGGTTGACATAGATATCTGCCAGCCCCATTATAGTTAATGGGGCCGGTGGACTTTGCGGTTGCATCCAGCAGTGCTGGATCCGGAGAATTCTAGCAGGTTGTTCTCTGCAAGAACAGCCTGCTGGAATTTCTGCCGGAGATGTGAAACTAGCCTTAGAATAAATCATATATAAAACAAAAGTTTTCACATGCGTTTTAGGCATGATGCATGATGTACTGAGAGAAAAGAAAGTTTTTCTGTGATGTTAGGCACGTTTTAAATTCTCTTGAGGGAAAGACTTAAGACTACTGAGAAAATTGTTACAAAATGAGGCTAATCAAATGTGTGAATATGATGGGAAATGTGGCTCCTTATCGCATCCAAATAATTCAGAAATAATGAGAGAAAAAGATCAGCTAATAGAGGTGTTTATTCTCTTCAGTGTTCCTACAGAGCTACACTTCTTACGCAGATGTTATCTACTCAACACCTTAAGATGTGTGAGGATGATTTCTTGGCACGATGCTTGTAAAAATATCTACAAAATATATTTTTGAAGCTCTTGTATAGTCAGCCAAGCCTTTCCACTGCTTATATTTTACATTAACATAACTTTTTTTGTTTTTCAGCCCTTAACGGTAAACCCCCAAATGATCTGAATGAATAAAAAAAAGTCTTTACATTTTTCATTCTTCCCTCGCCTCTGTTCCTGTGGTCTGTCATTACTCCATTACTCATAGTCTCTATCTGCACCACAAACACATCTCATACATGGACTATTGGGCCACAGCTCTGACACAATGTACATACTGACAAGGATCGGGATGTCAACATGCTCGAACATTTTCTCTGCCGGAGATGTCAGACGTGTCTGGCAGTAGGTTGTCTCCCACTCCCCTGTTGAATAAACATGGGTGACCAAATTGATTTTGTATGTTTTTCGGAAGGGCTACAGAGATCTTTTTTTAAAAGCCAATAGAAGAAAGTAACTGCGAGGTCTTAGTCCTCACGCTCATATGTGGTATATACACACCAGGAGCCTGCAATAAATTACAGCACAATGTTAATAAGGCTGTCAAAACCCCATCTGTATGTAACGGAAAATATGTGAGCAGAATTCAGGGATCACAGCAAATCTGCAGCAAAATCTGCATGTAAAACTCCCCTACATTAAAATCTCCAAGCAATTGCCGGACTCTTTGGTTATAGCTTTTAACAGTGAGAACCTTGTGCCAACAGCAGTGGCATCAGGCTTGTGGTAGTACAATGGTGTGGGATTGCTTTGCTGTCTATACAGCACAACTTGCAATTATTGAAGGAATCCTTAAATCTGTACTGCACCAGAAATGTTTTAAAAAGGTATATTTCATCAAGATATATGTACATAAGTGTGGCTAAGGCCCCATTTTACGGTAGCCAGATACAACAGTGTACCGCTGGATCCCCTTTGACTATAATGGGATCCTACAGTGAGCTGACCGTTTTTCTGCATAAATGCCGGGTTTTTAGTTTTCTGTTGTTGAAGACCAAAGAAAGTAGATATGAAACCCTGCAAAGAAACAAAGAATCGGCAGGTATAGCAATGCCCAGCCCTTTATTATATTTTGTATCTGCTCAGCTGAAACATTTTAAAGAATGGAACATGGCTGGAGGAACGGGGAGAAGTGGCAGATTAGTTGAATGGGCATCGGGACAATCTCCGCCCCTGGCAGCCATGGAAGGGGCAGTGTATCCAAAACTAGGATCTGCCCCAAGTTCGGTGCTTTTGAGTAGGGATGAGCGAATTGACTTCAGATGAAAGATCCGAAGTCAATTCTCATAAAACTTTGTTCTAATACTGTATGGAGCAGGATCTCTATACAGTATTAGAATGTATTGGCTCTGATGAGCCAAAGTTATTGCTTTGCAATAACTTCATAAATGTATTTGTACTGTAAAAAACCATTTGCCGAATTCAGGTTCAGTTCCAAGTGGTACCTTGGAACCGAACCCGAGTTCGGGAAATGTTTTTTTACAGTCTAAATCAATTTCTGAAGTTATTATGCGAAGTCTCTCGAGACTTCTTGAAGTAATAACTTTGGCTCATCGGAGCCAATACATTCTAATACTGTACAGAGCGCTCGCTCCGTACAGTATTGAAACTAAGTTTTATGCGAATCAACTTTGGATGTTTCATCTGAAGTCGATTCGCTTATCCCTAGTGATGACATAATCACAGGTCCTTTATACTATGAGCATCCAGCACCGCGAGAAGTGTGGACCACAGTGAGTGCATCTCTACCCTGTCCTCCTATTCTCCCTCCTCTCACCCTCCCTCACACTTCCCCTCAGGCCAATTGTTGGCAATGGAGCAGCTTAGAATCGAGAAAACTGACAATCCTGGTATCGAACTGAATCGGTTATCAAAGCATTGAAAAAGTATCAAGACTTTGAGACCAGCCCTACATTCTGGAGAAAAAGTACTTTTAAGCCATATACAAATTAGCAGTTAAATACCCTGAGGGTAGGCCCAAGCCACTCTGCGCACCCTTGCTCCTCCTGCTTTCTTTGCCAGTTTTTCCCATCCCATCCCTCTCCTTGATTGGTGAGATCAGGTTTCTGCATTGTCATCTCACCTAGCCCTGTCAATCAAGAAGAAGAGGTTTTATACTGTTGACCTGTCCTCTGGATAGGTGATCAGCATTTGATCGATGGGGGTCTGACACCGGGTACCCTGCCGATCAGCTGTTTGAGCTCATCAAGCACAGCATACTACATTGTATAGCAGCTTTGCTTGATAGCGCAGCTCAACCCTATTCTCTATTCAAAGGGGCAGAGCAGCGCCTAGGTTATGTGACCCATGAACGTGACGTAACATGGCCTAGGCTAAGCTGCGAGAAGGCCGTGGCGCTACTACGAATGCCCGTGCCTTCTGAAACAGTTAATTGTCAGGGGTGCTGACTGTCGGACCACCATCAATCAGATACTGATGAACTATTCTGAGTATAGGTCATCAGTACATAAATCTCAGAAAACCACTTTAAGTAGGGAAGTGGAAAAGTACCACTTGTGATGGTTCAGATGATTACTAAGGAGGCATTTACTTCTATTAATAGGTGTTAGCTACTGCCACACTACATATTTTTCTTTGCATAAAAAAATTTCATAAAATTCTGCCAATTATACAAGAAAAAACGTTTGAAAAAATGCCACACCCAGAGAAAGCATCTGACTGTGGTCTTTGTTTGCTCCAAAACAAACGCCATAAAAAAGTGGCATTTGTCAAAAAAATACCTGCACACGCTGTGGATTATGCAGGGTTTTTTCTCATGCGTAATACAGTACCAGCAAAGTGAATGAGATGTCACAAATCTTCCATGTGGAAATTGACCTCGTGTTCGGATTTTCAAATCCAAAGCATGCCAATTGCTTGTGCGATTCTGCTCTTCATATACTGTGTAGTGGGGTTGTTAGCATAAACTGAAAATCTGCAACAAAAATGCACAAATAACACACCAAAACCACGATAAATAGTTCAGATTTATTTGACTTTTATGTGCAGATTTCTTAACGGATTTTCTGCATACAAATCTGTACTGTGTAATACAGTACCTGGAAGGTTTACTGTATGAGATTTGACAAATCTCATGTACACTTTGATTTTTTTGTTCCGTGTGGAAACTGACCTGCCGTGCGGAAAGTACAATGCAGCAGGTTCTTCCATGGGATACGCTGAGGATTTTATCACAGACAAAATCCTCCATCTGAACATAACCTTTGTGTGATTCTTTTGTATGGATTTCACCCTTTTCAATGCAAAACCTCATTAAATAAGCAACGAAAAACACATTGTTTTTTGGTGCGGAAATGTATAGAAATGTGTGCGAATTTTCTCTTTGTCAGGGCTTATGCACATGAACGTATTTTCTTTCCGTGTCCGTTCCGGTTTTTATGCAGAACCATTCATTTCAATGGGTCCGCAAAAAAACTGAAATTACTCCATGTGGATTCCGTTTCCATATGTCCGTTCCGCAAAAAATTTGAACATGTTCTATTATTGTCCGCATTATGGACAAGGATAGTACTGTTCTATTAGGTGTCAGCTGTTCCGTTCCGTAAATGCACACGGACGTCATCCGTATTTTTTGCGGACCTTAAAATACATACCGTCGTGTGCATGAGCCCTAAACCTGTGACCCTGTGCAGGTAGCCTAAAGGTAAATGTACACGTTACGGATTATGTGTGGTTTTTCCACACGGATGTTTGTGCAGAATAAAAAACACTGCATATTTATTTAACAGCAAAGTGAAAGAGATCAGCCAAATCTCATGCCGACATTGCGTATTTTTTATGTGCAGAAATAGACCTGCCATGCAGATTTTTTAATCTACAGCATGTCAATTGTTTCCAGATTTTTGGTGAAGTTTTCACCCTTTGCAATGCAAGGGTGAGATCTGCGACAAAACCACATCAAATCTGCAATTAAAACCGCAAGTAACACCTGTCCATTTTGGTGCAGAAATGCAGAGACCTCCAACACCTTCACCTATAGGTCAGGGAGGGTAAAGAGCGGATATCACCACCCCTTCCGACACTATAGGACTCGGATTTTCAAAATCACCACCGCCAGGAAAACTACGTGACAAGGCATCTGCCTTGACGTTCTTAACCCCTGGACGATAAGTGACAGTGAAATTGAATCTGGTAAAAAAAAAAGACCATCTGGCCTGCCTCGGGTTCAGTCTTTTAGCTGACTCCAGGAAAGCCAGGTTTTTGTGATCAGTGAACACAGTGATCGGATGAATCGCCCCTTCCAACCAATGACTCCATTCCTCAAAAGCCAACTTAATGGCCAGTAGCTCTCTGTTACCCACATCATAATTTCTCTCTGCGGAAGAGAGTTTTTTAGAGAAAGGCACATAAACGCCATTTACCAGGTGACAGTGATAAAACTGCTCCTACCCCCACCTCGGACGCGTCCACTTCTACAATGAAAGGTTGTAAAAGTATAGGAGCAGAAGAGAAGCATTCCTTTAATCGCAGAAAAGGCTCGCAATGCCGAATCAGACCACAATGAGACATCTGTACCTTTCTTAGTCATGTCAGTTAAGGGTTTTACTATTGTCGAATAGTTCTGAATACATTTTCAGAAATAGTTCGTGAACCTCGAAAACCACATAAGAGCCTTCAGATTTTCGGGTCGATCCCAGTCCAATACAGCACGGACTTTCTCTGGATCCATTAAAAAACCTGAAGATGATAGCAGGTAGCCCAAAAACTGCACCTCGTGGACAGCAAAAACACACTTTTCTAATTTTGCGTACAATTTATTATCTCTTAGGATCTGTAACACCTGTCTAACGTAATCCTGGTGTGTCTCCCCACAAGGTGATGAAAAATATCATTCACAAAAAGCTGGAAAACCGCAGGAGCATTGGTCAACCCAAAAGGCATGACCAGATTCTCAAAGTGCCCCTCAGGAGTAGAGATAGCCTTCCGGTTCGACCGGCGGTCGTTTCGCGGCGAACTTTGCTCGTTCGTGATTCGCCAAACATACGGCGATATTCGCACGTGCCATATTTTTTCGCATAGCGCCCAACTTTGACCCATGACACATCAATCAGGTGGGACAGGACAGCCAATTGAGATGTTTCAGCACATGGACACACCCCCATCCCTATAACAGAACCCAATCTGGCAGCCATTTTACATTATGTGTTTTGCCAGTGTAGAGAGAGGTTGCATTTTGGAGCAGGGGCAGTTAGGGACACCAAACACTAGCTAATAGGGCCACAAAAGTCCTTTTAAGGACTGGCATAGGTGTGCTATCGATAGGTGTTGATATAGAGGGGTGTGATATACTTATAATATACTTTCTAACATAGAAATTATATTATAGTGTATTTGTATTGTGCAGGAGTTGTGTACGGTTCTGCTGCGATACTGGAGCTAGATAGAGGGACAAACGCTATTGGAGTAACTAATTGCAACAGGTGTGATATACCAGTTGCCCCTAAAAAACTGCTTGAGGGCTGCAATATACCATCTTCCACAAAATCCTGATTGAGGGGTGCTATATACCTGTTTCTGCCAAATACTGATTGAGGGGAGCTATATACCAGTTTCCAACAAATACTAATTGAGGGGTGCTATATACCTTCTTCCACAAAATACTGATTGAGGAGTGCTATTGATATATACCTTCTTCCACCAAATACTGATTGAGGGCTGTGATACACCTGCTTCCACAAAATACTGATTGAGGGGTGCTATATACCTGTTTCCACCAAATACTGATTGAGGGGTGCTATATAGCAGTTTCTGCCAAATACTGATTAAGGGGTGCTATATACCTTCTTCCACAAAATACTGATTGAGGGGTGCCATATACCTGTTTCCACTAAATACTGATTGAGGGGTGCCATATACCTGTTTCCACTAAATATTGATTGAGGGCTGCCATATACCTTCTTTCACAAAATACTGATAGACGTTGCCATGCTGTGCTGTGGTTGTTGTGCCTGCAAACCAAGAGCCACACCGGTCGTGAACTCCTTTCAGCTCTGCGGTCACAGGCCGATCAGTGGCTAACCCCGCTGAATTCTACAGTTGGTAAAGTGGTGTGCGACAATGGTGCCAATCTGCTGAGCGCACTGAAACAGGTCAAAATGACACATGTGCCGTGCATGGCACACGTCCTAAACTTAGTTGTGCAGCGATTCGTGGTCAAATACCCCGGTGTCCAGGACGTGTTGCGGCAGGCCAGGAAAATCTCTGACCATTTTAGAAGACCTTACATGGCTATGGCTCGCCTTGCTGACTTTTAGCGGTGACACCACTTGACCGTCAGACATCTGATTTGTGACTGCCTGATGCACTGGAACTCCACCTTGTATCTGCTTGATAGGCTGCTCCAGCAGAAACGTGCAGTTAACGACTACCTGTACGAACTCTGCGGCAGGACAGGTTCTGGGGAGCTTGGTTTCTTTTCACCGTGCCAGTGGCTGCTCATGCGCGACGCATGCAAACTTCTGCGACCATTTGATGAGATCACCAAACTAGTCAGTCGCACATCAGTGACATTGTACCTTACGACTTCTTTCTGGAGCGTGCATTGCATTGTGTCATAGATCAAGCTGTCGAGGAGCAGGAGCTGGAAGCCGAGGAAGTCGCAATGATGAATGAATTCCCTCGGGGGGCTACTCCATCTGATTGAAGTCAGCAAGAGTCTGAAGAGGAGTCAGAGGAGGATGGTGGCTGGGGGAGGAGGAGGAGCATTAAGAGCAGGCTTTAAACTTCTTGGGGATCCCTGGTGTTGTCCGTGACTGGGGGAGGAGACTGAGGACGACATTCTCCTGGGCGATGAGCAGGAGCCAGGGCGCTCCACCGCTTCCAATTTTGTGCAAATGGGGGCCTTCATGCTCCAGTGTTTGAAGAGGGACCCCCGTATAAAAAGCATAAAGGTCAAGGACCTGTACTGGGTGGCAACGTACTTAGACCCCTGGTAAAAACACAAAATGGCAGACATGTTACCAGCATCACAGAGGGCTGTCAGAATACAGCATTTCCAGGCCTTGCTGCGAGAGATGCTGCATTCTGCTGTTGCGGGCACTGGCAAAAGAATTTCCACCCACAGCGAAACAGGTGTGGGTACCAATCCTACCGCGCCTGCATAGAGAGGGCGGCTTGAAGATGTGTTGGTCACTTCGGATATGAGATTATTCTTTCAGCCAACCCATCGACAGCCGCCCTCCGGATCCAGCCTCAGGGAACGCCTAGACCGACAGGTGTCCGACTACATTGGGTTAATGGACGATGTGGACACTCTGAGAAGCGAGGAACCCCTTGACTACTGGGTGTGCAGGCTTGACCTGTGGTCAGAGCTGGCACAATTTGCCATGGAACTCTTGGCTTGCCCCTCATTGAATGTCCTGTCCGAAAGGACGTTCAGTGTGGACTACCTCACATTTTTAAAAATTAATAAGGCATGAATCTCGGAGGAATTCAACACCTGATGACCACGTGTAATTGAATTTCCTTATGCCAGCCCACATATATCCACCACTACCCAGAACAAAGAATGGTCCTTGCCCTATGTACAGTCAGGTCCATAAATATTGGGACATCGACACAATTCTAACATTTTTGGCTCTATACACCACCACAATAAATTTGAAATGAAAAGAACAAGATGTGCTTTAACTGAAGACTGTCAGCTTTAATTTGAGGGTGTTTACACCCAAATCAGGTGAACGTTGTAGGAATTACAACAGTTTGCATATGTGCCTCCCACTTGTTAAGGGACCAAAAGTAATGGGACAGAATAATAATCATAAATCAAACTTTCACTTTTTAATACTTGGTTGCAAATCTGCTGGGTTTCATCCCTGGTGATGCTCTGCCAGGCCTCTACTGCAACTGTCTTCAGTTCCTGCTTGTTCTTGGGGCATTTTCCCTTCAGTTTTGTCTTCAGCAAGTGAAATGCATGCTCAATCGGATTCAGGTCAGGTGATTGACTTGGCCATTGCATAACATTCCACTTCTTTCCCTTAAAAAACTCTTTCGTTGCTTTTGCAGAAGGCTTTGGGTCATTGTCCATCTGCACTGTGAAGCGCCGTCCAATGAGTTCTGAAGCATTTGGCTGAATATGAGCAGATAATATTGCCCGAACCACTTCAGAATTCATCCTGCTGCTTTTGTCAGCAGTCACATCATCAATAAATACAAAAGAACCAGTTCCATTGGCAGCCATACATGCCCACGCCATGACACTACCACTACCATGCTTCACTGATGAGGTGGTATGCTTAGGATCATGAGCAGTTCCTTTCCTTCTCCATACTTTTCTCTTCCCATCACTCTGGTACCAGTTGATCTTGGTCTCATCTATCCATATGATGTTGTTCCAGAACTGTGAAGGCTTTTTTAGATGTCGTTTGGAAAACTCTAATCTGGCCTTCCTGTTTTTGAGGCTCACCAATGGTTTACATCTTGTGGTGAACCCTCTGTATTCACTCTGGTGAAGTCTTTTCTTGATTGTTGACACACATATACCTACCTCCTGAAGAGTGTTCTTGATGTGGCCAACTATTGTGAAGGGTGTTTTCTTCACCAGGGAAAGAATTCTTTGGTCATCCACCACAGTTGTTTTCCGTGGTCTTCCAGGTCTTTTGGTGTTTCTGAGCTCACGGGTGCGTTCCTTCTTTTTAAGAATGTTCCAAACTGTTGTTTTGGCCATGCCTAATGTTTTTGCTATCTCTCTGATGGGTTTGTTGTTTTCTTCAGCCTAATGATGGCTTGCTTCACTCATAGTGAAAGCTCTTTGGATGTCATCTCGAGAGTTGACAGCAACAAATTCCAAATGCAAATAGCACACTTGAAATGAACTCTGGACCTTTTATCTGCTCATTGTAATTGGGATAATGAGGGAATAACACACACCTGGCCATGGAACAGCTGAGAAGCAAATTGTCCCATTACTTTAGGTCCCTTAACAAGTGGGAAGCACATATGCAAACTGTTGTAGTTCCTACACCGTTCACCTGATTTGGATTTAAATGCCCTCAAATTAAAACTGAAAGACTGCAGTTAAAGCACATCTAGTTTGTTTAATTTCAAATCCATTGTGGTGGTGTATAGAGCCAAAAATGTTAGAATTATGTCGGTGTCCCAATATTTATGGACCGGACTGTATATACAGCGGCATAAAAGGCCTTTTATGTCAGGTCAATGCCTAATTTTTGGGGCTTGTATTGGCCGACAGTTACATATTTATCCTGTGACCGCCTAATGCACCTCCAGCCACAGAATCCAAAGTTCTATGCTGTCAGGTGAATGCCTATTGACTAATTCTTGGGGCCTGTACTGACTAACAGTTAAATTTTTTATCTCTAGCCACATAATCACGCCCCTGTCTCACTGTTCTGCCTCTCATTATGGTGGCGTATGAACCGCATTCACCATAAGGACCTTCTAATATCACAGAGTCATATGACTGTTCCCCCCCACCCCGTATTGTGCCCCTCACCCTATACTGTGCCCACTTATACCCTGCATTGTGCCCCATCACCACAGCCTGTGCAGTCCCCCTAGTCATTCCCTTACTGTGCCCTCTTATACCCTTTTATCTGGTCACGGTATGGCGGTGTTATCCGGTCACTGTACATAGGTGTTATCTGGTCAATGTATGGCGGTGGTATCCAATAACTGATGGCCATAACTGTATCCTTTTCCCTGCCCCCGCCATCCTTTTTTAGACCTGGCATGAGCGGGAAAAATATGCAGATTGCGGTGCTTAGGACCTTTACGCCACAATCTGTGTCAGAAATATGCCTAACAGAGACATATTTCTATATAATAAAGGACCACCTAATTGTATTATTATTCGGGGGTAGGGCTAATTACTTTATATTATATAGATTCTAGTGTATTATACTGTACACTGTATTTCCCAGTAGAAAATGATCCTTGGCAAACACAGTCCTCATCCCTGACCACCAAGACCAGGTAGAGCTCTGTCAGTACATGGTGGCCTCTCCTCTCCGCCAAGCTGCTCCGCTGTGTTCTGGTGCTTATTCTGACACTATGGCTGGGTTCACATCCTATTTTTGCCATCCATTTAATGTATACCAAAAATGTATGCGTTAACAGATGCCTCCGACTGATGCCGTACAGTGGCATCCTTTTACCATACAGTTCCATGGTAGAAAAAATGTTTACGTTAACGTATGCATTTTTTTAAATGGACTCTGCAGGATACAAAAACGTGGAGTGCTGCACATTTGTATACATCAAACCGATATGAAATAACATTTTTCTAGGCTCCAGCAGGGCTCATTTTTGAGAGTTTCTCTTTAAGACGCATAAAAATTGCCCCTTATTAAAATACACATTTTTTGTGGGAATTTTTGCCAATGATCCCCCTCTGGTAAATCATTGTCCATGTTGTGGGATTATTTGTGTACTGAAGGTTTTTCAGGTTCACCTGCCATTAAAGTTAAAGTTAATGGGGCCCGTCGCGAACATGCAGTTCGCGAACATGCGGTTCGCGAACGCGCGTTCGCGAATCGTCCCGGCTGATGTTCGTCCATCACTACTCAGGAGTATTAAAAGCTGTCTTCCACTTACCCCCTCCCTTGATCCTAACCAGATTATATGCCCTCCTTAATCCATTTTAGAGAACACTTTGGCACCAACAATCTGGTTAAACAAATTGGGAATCAAAGGAAGCGGGTAAGGATCACGGACAGTAATCCAATTAAGTTCACGGAAATCCAGACATGGCCTAAGACCTCCGTCCTTTTTTTTTTTTTTTTTTACAAAAAAGAACTCTGCTGCCACTGGAGACTTGGAAGGTCTTATGTGTCGATTAGCCAAACTCTCAGCAATATACTCTCTCATGGCCAGTCTTTCAGGTCCAGAAAGGTTATACAATCTATATTTTGACAATTTAGCTTTGGGAATAAGGTTGATAGGACAATCATATTCCCGATGCGGAGGTAAATCCTGGCATCCACTCTCAGAAAATACATTGGCAAAATTAAATATAAAAGAGGGTAATGTCTTAAGTAGTTAAAACAGAAAAAGATGTATTCAGACAATTGTCACCCCAATCCAGAATCTGTCTAGATTGCCAATCGATGGCTGGATTGTGCTTGCTTAACCATGTTAAACCCAGAACCACCAGAGCAGAGAGACCCTCCAACACAAAACACAATGCTTGATAAAAGTCACCCACTATTAGGCCTCATGCACACGACAGTTTATTTTCACGGTCCGCAAAAACTGGGTCCGTAGGTCCGTGATCCGTGACCGTTTTTTCGTCCGTGGGTCTTCCTTGATTTTTGGAGGATCCACGGACATGAAAAAAAAAATCGTTTTGGTGTCCGCCTGGCTGTGCGGAGCCAAACGGATCCGTCCTGAATTACAATGCAAGTCAATGGGGACGGATCCGTTTGACATTGACACAATATGGTGCAATTGCAAACGGATCCGTCCCCATTGACTTTCAATGTAAAGTCAGGAGTCCCTTTACTTTCACACTTGCGTTCATATAATGCAGACGGTGGCTCCGTTCAGAGCGGATCCGTCTGCATTATATTGTTAAGTGTGAAAGTAGCCTCAGACGGATCCGTCCAGACTTTACATTGAAAGTCAATGGGGGACGGATCCGTTTGAAAATTGAGCCACAGTGTGTCATCTTCAAACGGATCCGTCCCTATTGACTTACATTGTAAGTCTGGACTGATCCGCTTGCCTCCGCACGGCCAGGCGGACACCCGAACATAACTTGAAGCGTCCCCATCACCATGGGAACGCCTCTATGTTAGAATATACTGTCGGATATGAGCTACATCGTGAAACTCAGATCCGACAGTATATTCTAACACAGAGGCGTTCCCATGGTGATGGGGACGCTTCAGGTTAGAATATACTGAAAAACTGTGTACATGACTGCCCCCTGCTGCCTGGCAGCACCCGATCTCTTACAGGGGGCCGTGATCAGCACAATTAACTCCTCAGGTGCCGCACCTGAAGGGGTTAATTGTACTATCATATCCCCCTGTAAGAGATCAGGGCTGCCAGGCAGCAGGGGGCAGACCCCCCCCCCCAGTTTGAATATCATTGGTGGCCAGTGCGGCCCCCCCTCCCTCTATTGTAATAAATCGTTGGTGGCACAGTGTGCGCCCCCCATCGCCCCCCCCCCTCCCTCCCTCTATTGTAATAAATCGTTGGTGGCACAGTGTGCGCCCACCATCGCCCCCCCTCTATTGTAATAAATCGTTGGTGGTACAGTGTGCGCCCACCATCGCTCCCCCCTCTATTGTAATAAATCGTTGGTGGTACAGTGTGCGCCCACCATCGCCCCCCCCCTCCCTCCCTCTATTGTAATAAATCGTTGGTGGCACAGTGTGCGCCCACCATCGCCTCCCCCCTCTATAGCAGTAACAACATTGGTGGCAGTGTGCGGCCTCCCATCCCCCCCCCCCCGATCATTGGTGGCAGCGGAGTTCCGATCGGAGTCCCAGTTTAATCGCTGGGGCTCCGATCGGTAACCATGGCAACCAGGACGCTACTGCAGTCCTGGTTGCCATGGTTACTTAGCAATAGTACAATAGTAGAAGATTCATAGTTACCTGCTTGCTGCTGCGATGTTCGTGTCCGGCTGGGAGCTCCACCTACTGGTAAGTGACAGGTCTGTGCGGCGCATTGCTAAAGAACTGTCACTTACCAGTAGGAGGATCTCCCGGCCGGTCACAGACATCGCAGCAGCAAGCAGGTAAGTATGAATCTTCTACTATTGTACTATTGCTAAGTAACCATGGCAACCAGGGCTGCAGTAGCTTCCTGGTTGCCATGGTTACCGATCGGAGCCCCAGCGATTAAACTGGGACTCCGATCGGAACTACGCTGCCATCAATGATCGGGGGGGGGAGATGGGAGGCCGCACACTGCCACCAATGTTGTTACTGCTATAGAGGGAGGGGGGGCCGATGGTGGGCGCACACTGTGCCACCAACGATTTATTACAATAGAGGGAGGGAGGGGGGGCGATGGTGGGCGCACACTGTGCCACCAACGATTTATTGCAATAGAGGGAGGGAGGGGGGGGCGATGGTGGGCGCACACTGTGCCACCAACGATTTATTACAATAGAGGGAGGGCGAAGGGGGCAATGGTGGGCGCACACTGTGCCACCAACGATTTATTACAATAGAGGGAGGGCGGGGGGGGGCGATGGTGGGCGCACACTGTGCCACCAACGATTTATTACAATAGAGGGAGGGAGGGGGGGGCGCACCCATTGACTTGAATGGGTCGGTGAACCGTTGTCCGTCAAAAAAATAGGACAGGTCATATTTTTTTGACGGACAGGATACACGGATCACGGCCTCGGCTGCAAAACGGTGCATTTTCCGATTTTTCCACGGACCCATTGAAAGTCAATGGGTCAGTGAAAAAAAACTGAAAACGGCACAACGGCCACGGATGCACACAACGGTCGTGTGCATGAGGCCTTAATCTGATATCATGCACCACTTGAGATAAACACTTCTGAGTTAGGTGCAGAATCAATACCAAAAATGGAAATGTATTTTTCTAATGCACTCGGTGACAATCCGTGCATACGGACGAACTAAGCATCAATCAATTTCACCCAGGCCCCGCTATCGATAAATAAATACCTCAATCCCCACAGTTTATGACTATAGCGCCACCTCAGCAGTCAGGAGAAATCTGTTACTACCATTCAAAGACAAATGCACATTTTCTGACTCTCCTCTCACCCCTCCAAGAGTCAGATGGAAATTAAATGTCCCTTTTTTTCTTTTTGCTGTTGAATATATGGACATACTCTGATAAAATGTCCCTTCTGTCTGCAGAAAAAACACACTCCCTTCCTATTACCAGTATGCTTAAAAGAAGATCTAGGAGTAGCTCACATAGCAGCCTCCAGAGACACTGGGGTTTCATGAAAGGCCAAAGCATCCTTCAGCCTCTCTGATAACCCTTGACAAAACTGGCTATGGAGAGCAGGATCGTTCCACTTTGTGTCCGTAGCCCACCTCCTAAACTCAGAGGAATAAATGTCAGTGGAACGATAACCCTGACGAAGGCCGCGCAGCTTGGTTTCAGCTAGAGAGGTCCGATCCGGATCATCATAGATAAGACCCAAAGCTTTGAAATATTCATTTACCGACCGGAGAGACTGCGATCCGGTCGGCAGAGAAAAAGCAAATGACTGCGCATCCCCCTTTGGCTAGTTTCACACTAGCGGCAGGTGAGTCTGGCAGGCTGTTCCAGCGGGTGAACTGCCTGTCGGATCTGTCCTGCCGCTAGTTCACATGTACCCCGAAGTTCCGCTCTGTCCTAATTGACTATAATGGGGGCGGGGTTCTGGCGGCAGTACGGCAGCGCACAGCGAGAGGCAGCCGGACTAAAAGTACTTCATGTCGTAGTTTTAGTCCGGCTGCCTCTTGCCGTGCTGCCGCCGGAACTCCGCCCCCATTATAGTCAATAGGGACGGAGCGGCAGTCCGGGGGCACACGTGAACTAGCGGCAGGATGGATCCGACAGGCTGTTCACCCGCCGTAACAGCCTGCCGGAGTCCCCTGCCGCTAATGTGAAAGTACCCTTAAGCAAGGAAATAACAACACTGACTCTCTTTTTCTTATCCCCAGCCTGTGATCTCAGCATCTGCAAGACGATCGTGTGGAGGTCAGCTACCTCCAAAGACAGCCCTTGCAGCTGACCTTCCAGTGCAGCAATAGGATCATATCCAAATAATTAAATGAAAAAAGAAAAAATAAGGATAAATAATAACACTCTATAAAAATCTTAGGAGGGATCCCATTGAAGAAAATACGACTTACCGTATAGAGCGGGCACAGAAGTGAAGATACCTGAAAAAAGAAGAAATGAGTAAATAAAAAATAAAAAATAAAAACATCTATTAGGATGAATTGACAAAAAATATACGTATCCTGGAACAGTAGTAAAATCTACCAAAAATTTAGAGAGGAATAAGATAAAATGAATAGAAGTCGAATACCAGAGGGAATAAGAAAAATAACATCTAGAATTAGAAGAACTGATAAATGTATTCGGGGATGAATTTCCTGGACTAGGACAGCAGGGAGGGAAACAAGGTATGAGTGAGGAAAAATGAATTAAAAAATAAAAAACTAGAAATTGTTAGAATTAATTTTAGTTTTAGGAATAAAATAAATATAAGTAGATAAAAATAATTGGAGAATAAAATAAAAGGAAAAAAAAGAAAAAAATAACATAAAAAACAACAATAGAAAATGAATAGAGAGTAGTTCTCTAGAAAAGAAAAAATATATATAAAAAAGTTTTATCTAATTTTCAGGAATATAATAAAAATAATAAAATAATTAATTCACTGTGTAAAAAAGATCAGATGTAGAAGAGTGTAAAAAAATAAAAAAATATAACAATAAACGAGTATCACTATTCGGAAGGAGAATTAGTTCACATCACGACTAGATAGAAATTAGCAAGCAGAAATAACACAGAAAAGAGCACTAGCACAGCATTTAAGTAATAAATTAATATTCTCCTAATTAATAATAGATTGTAATTTAAAATATCATATAAAAAAACACACTATAAAAACTAAAAAATAGAAAATAAAAACAAAATATGAAATAAATAAAATAAAAATAATAAAAATAAAAAAACAAAAAAACAATAAATTAATAAAATAGTAAAATAGAAACAAAAATAAAAAATAATAAATAGAATAAACATTAATCCTGCTCATCTTTAGAGTTTATACCAACAAGTGATGAATGAAAAACTATTTGAATACATTTTATAAGAGAGGTATGTGGCATGGAAAAGCAGAAGTGATCAATTTACCTCCAGAAGAAGGAATACACGATATATATGGACGTTGAGTAATAGAATATATAGTATAGAATGGAATAGATGATTTTTCCTGGATCTGACAGAACATCCCCCTCCTCCCATTGTTCATCCCCCCCTTTGCTGTACTGTCCCTATTCTTTCCTCCGAATTACATTATTCAATCTATGACTCGAAGACATCAAGGTAGATTAAAGAATCTTCCAGGAATACATGTTAGTATAAATATAAGAACGAGTAAATGATTAACTTCGGATAACACTTTTTAAGTACCGGCGCATGCGTAGATGTAATACAGGACGATGATTGTAAATAGACGTCATCCCCAAGCGCCCGATGCGAGGATGGACGTCAGCAGCAAAGGACGAATGACGTAGACACCCCGGCACCGGAACTAAATGAAGACTTGATTCTTCACTATTGGAGGCTCGCTCATGCTACGGACAGAGTCGGAAGTGACGCTGGGAATATGGGAGTGTCTGAGAATACGTCACCAAGTGACGTGGATAATGAAAGTAAATATAATTGGCGTAAAGCCATGCCATTTAGTGAAAGCTAAGACCGGATTGGTCGCATCGAACCGACTCCCATAAACTGAACATTTATAACTTAGGGACCGCCCCCTCAGCTGCAAACCTGCATATCCCCTGAGGACGCCGAAGTTTGTCGGCGAAACATGTAGGGAAGCAGGAACACCTTAGATTTTAGAATCAGATGGGCATCGTGAGTCTCCACAGTAGAGATATATGTGCAACTGAATATAAAGTTGCAGAAAAGGCTTAGGAAATTTGGGAAGCCCTGAGAAAAATATCAGGGGCTATCCTACACAGTGGTGTACTCTGAGTAGAGGTACACAGGAATATATATCAGTATTCACTGCTCATTCTGAGAATTTTTAAATCAATTTAGAGTGTTAAATTTTAAATTTCAATAATAAAAGTAAAAGTTTTATGTATTAAAAACAAAAATTTAGTCAGTAGGTGATTCAAGCCACGCTTTGGTCGCATGACCCCTGAAAAACTTTGTTATATATTTAAACAGCGTGGCCACCCACTGTAGGACCTAATAGTCTGTTGCACACATAACGCAATAGGATCCATGGCTGCACACAAACAAACAAAAATAACGGTTTTGGCGGTTTATAATGTGACGCTTCGTTGTGGGAGGGAAACACCACACCGAGCATAGGAGGGAAGGGGGAAACAGGGAATCAGGCCTGAGAACTAGGGAAAAAATATGGACACCTCTTAGTGAAAACCCTAACCAAAATCCTGACTGACTACCAGTATGAACAGACCCTAAAGGTAGGTGAGTTTATACGCAGGAATACCTAGAGTCCTATCCAGGACCCTGGTACTAATGGCAGGGACGAGACTACCTATTCCTCCAAAAGGAAGGACGAGCAAGAGTCTACTTTAGGCCTAATACAAACAATAGGGAAATGCAACACTCAAACCTCATGTTGCCAGTCTCACAGATCTCGTGCCACTCACTGTCGCCGAAACGTCCGTATGTCTTGGTACAACCGCGACACTTTTTTTGGTGTGCGAACCATCGGATGCAGATCGCAGACCCAATTTCAAGTGAATGGGTCTGCACACGACAGCGCGGACAATGGCTGTGTGCGTGAGGCCTTAGGCCCCTATTTATCAAAGAAAAGTAATAACTAATTACTATACATGAGCCATTTATGAAACATTTGAAGTTTGAGTCGGAAGTTTGGCTTATTGACTTCTCACTTCTCAGCCCTGGTACCGTTCCTCTGCTATTCCTTCTGAATATATATGAATACACTGACAACTATGTGTTACCATTCCCCTTGTCAAATTTCCTACACAGTCTGGCAGTGTCAGCTCTGATTGGACAATGTTGGAGTGTGCATGGACACGCCCACAATGGGTAACACCCAGTTCAGAATTAATTCAGAAATTTTCGAAGAGGATTAATAAATGCACAGCACAATTCAAATCTCTATGAAGAGATGATCCAGAATTGTTATTTCATGGGGAATACAAGTATTTATTAAAAGAGAAGAATATGCAGGCCCTTTTTAACCACTTCAGCCCCGCTAGCTGAAACCCCCTTCATGACCAGAGCACTTTTTACACTTCGGCACTACACTACTTTCACCGTTTATCGCTCGGTCATGCAACTTACCACCCAAATAAATTTTACCTACTTTTCTTCTCACTAATAGAGCTTTCATTTGGTGGTATTTCATTGCTGCTGACATTTTTACTTTTTTTGTTATTAATCGAAATGTAACGATTTTTTTGCAAAAAAATGACATTTTTCATTTTCAGCTGTAAAATTTTGCAAAAAAAAACTACATCTATATATAAAGTTTTCGCTAAATTTATAGTTCTACATGTCTTTGATAAAAAAAAAAATGTTTGGGCAAAAAAAAAAATGGTTTGGGTAAAAGTTATAGCGTTTACAAACTACGGTACAAAAATGTGAATTTCCGCTTTTTGAAGCAGCTCTGACTTTCTGAGCACCTGTCATGTTTCCTGAGGTTCTACAATGCCCAGACAGTAGAAACACCCCACAAATGACCCCATTTCGGAAAGTAGACACCCTAAGGTATTCGCTGATGGGCATAGTGAGTTCATAGAACTTTTTATTTTTTGTCACAAGTTAGCGGAAAATGATGATGATTTTTTATTTTTGTTTTTTCTTACAAAGTCTCATATTCCACTAACTTGCGACAAAAATTAAAAAATTCTAGGAACTTGCCATGCCCCTCACAGAATACCTTGGGGTGTCTTCTTTCCAAAATGGGGTCACTTGTGGCGTAGTTTACTGCCCTGGCAATTTAGGGGCCCATATGTGTGAGAAGTACTTTGCAATCAAAATCTGTAAAAAATGACCGGTGAAATCCGAAAGATGCACTTTGGAATATGTGCCCCTTTGCCCACCTAGGCTGCAAAAAAGTGTGACACATCTGGTATCGCCGTACTCAGGAGAAGTTGGGGAATGTGTTTTGGAATGTCATTTTACATATACCCATGCTGGGTGAGAGAAATATCTTGGCAAAAGACAACTTTTCCAATTTTTTTATACAAAGTTGGCATTTGACCAAGATATTTTTCTCACCCAGCATGGGTATATGTAAAATGACACCCCAAAACACATTGCCCAACTTCTCCTGAGTACGGCGATACCAGATGTGTCACACTTTTTTGCAGCCAAGGTGGGCAAAGGGGCACATATTCCAAAGTGCACCTTTCGGATTTCGCAGGCCATTTTTTACACATTTTGATTGCAAAGTACTTCTCACACATATGGGCCCCTAAATTGCCAGGGCAGTATAACTACCCCACAAGTGACCCCATTTTGGAAAGAAGACACCCCAAGGTATTCCGTGAGGGGCATGGCGAGTTCCTAGAATTTTTTATTTTTTGTCGCAAGTTAGTGGAATATGAGACTTTGTAAGGAAAAAAGAAAAAAAAAAGAAAAATCATAATTTTCCGCTAACTTGTGACAAAAAATAAAAAATTCTAGGAACTCACCATGCCCCTCACGGAGTACCTTGGGGTGTCTTCTTTCCAAAATGGGGTCACTTGTGGCGTAGTTATACTGCCCTGGCAATTTAGGGGCCCAAATGTGTGAGAAGTACCTTGCAATCAAAATCTGTAAAAAATGGCCTGTGAAATCCGAAAGGTGCTCTTTGGAATATGTGCCCCTTTGCCCTCCTTGGCTGCAAAAAAGTGTCACACATCTGGTATCGCCGTACTCAGGAGAAGTTGGGGAATGTGTTTTGGGGTGTCATTTTACATATACCCATGCTGGGTGAGAGAAATATCTTGGCAAAAGATAACTTTTCCCATTTTTTTATACAAAGTTGGCATTTGACCAAGATATTTTTCTCACCCAGCATGGGTATATGTAAAATGACACGCCAAAACACATTCCCCAACTTCTCCTGAGTACGGCGATACCAGATGTGTGACACTTTTTTGCAGCCTAGATGCGCAAAGGTGCCCAAATTCCTTTTAGGAGGGCATTTTTAGACATTTGGATCCCAGACTTCTTCTCACACTTTTGGGCCCCTAAAAAGCCAGGGCAGTATAAATACCCCACATGTGACCCCATTTTGGAAAGAAGACACCCCAAGGTATCCAATGAGGGGCATGGCGAGTTCATAGAAATTTTTTTTTTTCTGCATAAGTTAGCGGAAATTGATTTTTTTTTGTTTTTTTCTCACAAAGTCTCACTTTCCGCTAACTTAGGACAAAAATTTCAATCTTTCATGGACTCAATATGCCCCTCACGGAATACCTTGGGGTGTCTTCTTTCCGAAATGGGGTCACATGTGGGGTATTTATACTGCCCTGGCTTTTTAGGGGCCCTAAAGCGTGAGAAGAAGTCTGGAATATAAATGTCTAAAAATGTTTACGCATTTGGATTCCGTGAGGGGTATGGTGAGTTCATGTGAGATTTTATTTTTTGACACAAGTTAGTGGAATATGAGACTTTGTAAGAAAAAACAAAAACAAAAAAAATTTCCGCTAACTTGGGCCAAAAAAATGTCTGAATGGAGCCTTACAGGGGGGGGTGATCAATGACAGGGGGGTGATCAATGACAGGGGGGTGATCACCCATATACACTCCCTGATCACCCCCTGTCATTGATCACCCCCCTGGTAAGGCTCCATTCAGACGTCCGTATGATTTTTACGGATCCATTGATCAGATCCGCAAAACACATGCGGACGTCTGAATGGAGCCTTACAGGGGGGTTATCAATGACAGGGGGTGATCAGGGTGATCACCCCCCTGTCACTGATCACCCCCCCTGTAAGGCTCCATTCAGACATCCGTATGATTTTTACGGATCCATGGATACATGGATCGGATCCGCAAAACACATGCGGACGTCTGAGTGGAGCCTTACAGGGGGGTGATCAATGACAGGGGGTGATCAGGGTGATCACCCCCCTGTCACTGATCACCCCCCCTGTAAGGCTCCATTCAGACGTCCGTATGATTTTTACGGATCCATGGATACATGGATCGGATCCGCAAAACACATGCGGACGTCTGAATGGAGCCTTACAGGGGGGTGATCAATGACTGGGGGTGATCAGGGTGATCACCCCCCTGTCACTGATCACCCCCCCCTGTAAGGCTCCATTCAGACGTCCGTATGATTTTTACGCATCCATGGATACATGGATCGGATCCGCAAAACACATGCGGACGTCTGAATGGAGCCTTACAGGGGGGGTGATCAATGACAGAGGGGTGATCACCCATATAGACTCCCTGATCACCCCCCTGTAAGGCTCCATTCAGACGTCCGTATGATTTTTTACGGATCCACGGGTACATGGATCGGATCCGCAAAACACATGCGGACGTCTGAATGGAGCCTTACAGGGGGGTGATCAATGACAGGGGGGTGATCAGGGAGTCTATATGGGGTGATCAACCCCCTGTCATTGATCACCCCCCTGTAAGGCTCCATTCAGACGTCCACATGTGTTTTGCGGATCCGATCCATGTATCAGTGGATCCGTAAAAATCATGCGGACGTCTGAATGGAGCCTTACAGGGGGGTGATCAATGACAGAGGGGTGATCAATGACAGGGAAGTGATCAGGAAGTCTATATGCGTGATCACCCCTTTGTCATTGATCACCCCCCTGTAAGGCTCCATTCAGAGGTCCGCATGTGTTTTGCGGATCCGATCCATGTATCAGTGGATCCGTAAAAATCATGCAGACGTCTGAATGGAGCCTTACAGGGGGGTGATCAATGACAGAGGGGTGATCAATGACAGGGAAGTGATCAGGAAGTCTATATGCGTGATCACCCACTTGTCATTGATCACCCCCCTGTAAGGCTCCATTCAGACGTCCGTATGCGTTTTGCGGATCCGATCCATGTATCCGTGGATCCGTAAAAATCATACGGACGTCTGAATGGATCCTTACAGGGGGGTGATCAATGACAGGGGGGTGATCAATGACAGGGGGGTGATTAGGGAGTCTATATGGGGTGATCAGTGGTTCATAAAGGGTTAATAAGTGACAGGGGGGGGTGTAGTGTAGTGTGGTGTTTGGTGCGACTGTACTGAGCTGCCTGTGTCCTCTGGTGGTCGATCCTAACAAAAGGGACCACCAGAGGACCAGGTAGCAGGTATATTAGACGCTGTTATCAAAACAGCGTCTAATATACTTGTTAGGGGTTAAAAAAATCAGATCTCCAGCCTGCCAGCGAGCGATCGCTGCTGGCAGGCTGGAGATCCACTCGCTTACCTTCCGTTCCTGTGTGCGCGCGTTCACAGGAAATCCCGGCCCTCGCGAGATGACGCATATATGCGTGACTCTGCGCAGGGCTGCCACCTCCGGACCGCAGATCTGCGTTAGGCGGTCCGGAGGTGGTTAAAGAGCATTATGTAGGAAGTGTATGCGCTTAATTTGGTCAGTTTTATGCAGTGCTCTTACCTGTGAGCCTGTGCACTCGTATGTCATACACAACGCCTGACCAATTTTTTTCATGCAAGTGCAATGTCTGGACTCGCACCTTGTTTTCTTGCTTTTGATGTCATTCAGTTAATTTCTTTTTTATGTAGGAAGAATGGTGTGATTGTCAGCACTGAGCAGTTTGCATACATTTGTTATGTAAATCGCATAGCTTTTATATTTCCTGCGTTACACTTTTATATGTTACTTTTGTGTCATTTGATATTTGCTGTTCATATTCATGTAGTTACGCGTGCTAATTATTTGTTCAATCTTTGAATCAGGTGGTTGGAGTGGCACAGGCAATCAATAAGAAATCTGACAGCAATGGGACATTTACTGAGCAAGATGAGAAGGTAATGCATGTCCTGTTAATGATTATTCTGCATATGTGTAAATACGCAATTTTAAGAAAGTGACAACTTTGATTTCCTTTTTTGGTTCTCATCCAGTAAGGTTGACTACATTCACACCGTACATGGCCATATATTTGACAGTACATGTCTTAAATTAGTCTCCAGGCATATACTCTTTAGTATCCATAGGTATTAATGTGCAGCCATATGCTTGAAGAGTGTCCATGCATTTTATGGTATGAAGATTCCATAAGGCCCCTTTCACACGGGCGAGTTTTCCGAGCGGGTGCAATGCGCGAGGTGAACGCATTGCACCCGCACTGAATCCGGACCTATTCATTTCTATGGGGCTGTGCACATAAGCGGTGATTTTCGCGCATCACTTGTGCGTTGCGTTAAAATCGCAGCAAGCTCTATATTGTGTGTTTTCACGCAATGCAGACCCCATAGAAGTGAATGGGGCTGCGTGAAAATCGCAAGCATCCGCAAGCAAGTGCGGATACGGTGCCATTTTCATGCATGGTTGCTAGGATTAAAATCTATTCACTGTATTATTTTCTCTTATAACATGGTTATAAGGGAAAATAATAGCATTCTTTAATACAAAATGCTTAGTAGAAGATCAATTGAGGGTTAAAAAATAAATACAAATATTTACTCACCTCCTCCAATTGATTGCGTAGCTGCCGGTCTCCTGTTCTTTCTTCAGGACCTGTCAAAGGGCCTGTGGTGACATCACTGTGCTCATCACATGATCCATTACCATGTTGATGGACCATGTGATGAGCACAGTGACGTCACCACAGGTCCTTTGACAGGTGCTGAAGAAAGAACAGGAGACCGGCGGGCTACGTGATCAATTGGAGGAGGTGAGTTAATTTTTATTTATTTTTTTAACCCTCAATTGACTTTTTACTAAGCATTCTGTATTAAAGAATGCTATTATTTTCCCTTATAACCATGTTATAAGGTAAAATAATTCAATTTACAGAATGCTGAACACAAACCTGAACTTCTGTGAAGAAGTCCGGGTTTCGGGTCTGGGAACCAAGCATGCCGATTTTTCTCACGCGCGTGCAAAACGCATTAAAACGCTTTGCACTCTCGGGGAAAAATCACGCATGTTCCCGCAATGCACCCGCATCTTTCCCCGCAACGCCCGTGTGAACCCAGCCTAAGAAAGCCTTAGGCCTCTTTCACACGAGCGTGACGGATTAGGTCCGGATGCGTTCAGGGTGCGTTCAGTGAAACTCGCACCATTTTGCAATGCGTTTTGATGCGTTTTTCACACCCGTGATAAAAAACTGAAATGATGCGTGAAAAACATTGCTCGTGTACACAGACCCATTGAAATGAATGGGTCAGGATTCAGTGCGGGTGCAATGCGTCACGCATTGCACCCTTGCAGAAAACTTGCTTGTGTGAAAGGGGCCTTAAGCTGGCCATACACATTAGACAGAAGTGGCTGTGAATCCAGCCTTAGGCTCCTTTCACACGAGCGTGATGGATTTGATCCGGATGCGTTCGGGGTTTGTTCAGTGAAACTCACACCATTTTGCAAGCAAATTCAGTCAGTTTTGTCTGCTATTGCAATCAGTCGTTCAGTTTTTTCCGCGCAGGTGCAATTAGTTTTGATGTGTTTTTCACGCGCATGATAAAAATCTGAAGGTTTACAAACAACATCTCTTAGCAACCATCAGTGAAAAACGCTTTGCACCCGCACTTGCTTCTGGATGCAATACATTTTTCACGCAGAACATAGAACATGCTGCGATTTTTACACAACGCAGAAATGATGCGTGAAAAAACAATGCGTTCACGTCATGCATTGCACCCGCGCGGAAATTATTCACAAATCTATGTCGTGACAAGATTGCCAGTGGTTCATCCGTGAAGATGTCCTTGAAGCATGCGTGTTTGGACTGTTTTTTTACCTCCGTGTGTCACCTGACACTGCAAGGCTTAGAATTAATATACAGAGCATCTCCTACCAATGGTCTGTGAAAACCACTGATGGATGCTAGTCTTGTTGTGGGTTTCACAGACCCATAGACTTCAATGGGTGTGTTTGGTCAGCATCACAGACCGAAAAAGTGCATGTCTCCACAATTTTTCCGCTGACTCATGGTCAGTGGAAAATAACAGATATAATGAACAGACAGCACACGTACGTGATTCACTGATGTCTAAGTAAGACCTTAGGGTGCTAAACATACGTTTAAATACATTTTAGAGATGTTATATTTAATTTTCAATGTCAATAATTTTTTATAAAAAAATGAACCCTAAAATCCTGCAAATCCCACTGGTCACTAAGAATAATAATATTAGGCCCCACTTTTCGGTCTGTACAGGTCACTTTACTGCAGTTATCTGCTTATCATTAAAGGCAGAATTAGAATGACAGATGTGACCTATATATAAATAACCATGGATCCACCATTTACAATAGGTAATTCTTAAAGGGACACTGACAGGCCAAATAAGCATAATTTGCTGTATATATGTATGCACAGGTCTTCTATTGTGTATTAAAAACATATAAGTCTAACCCCTGTCCACCTTATGAAGACTGTAAAATGATGTTTTATAACCTGATAGAATTGCTCGTCTTTCTGCCCAAGGGGCGGCGTTTCAGCTTTACTTCTGCCCATGCAGCCGCCCCCCAACCGCCGTTTTGAAGCGCCGCTGCTCAGAAAAGTGTCCGGCGCAGGCGCAGAGGCTGAAGCGGCCTCAAAGAAGCAGAGGGGACGCAGGCGCGATGTGATCCCGGCCAGTGAGGGTGCCGGGCGCATGCGCTGAAGCTCAAATGGAGTCCGATGCCCATAGCTTTGTATTGAGCATGCGCCGGATCTCGGAACGTCGGGGACAGCAGAAGCCGCCCAGCGAAGTGAATATTAATGAGCTGGGCGGCGCTTCAGAACGGCGGTTGGGGGGAGGCTGCCTGGGCAGAAGTAAAGCTGAAACGCCGCCCCTTGGGCAGAAAGACGAGCAATTCTATCAGGTTATAAAACATCATTTTACAGTCTTCATAAGGTGGACAGGGGTTAGACTTATATGTTTTTAATACACAATAGAAGACCTGTGCATACATATATACAGCTAATTATGCTTATTCGGCCTGTCAGTGTACTTTTAAAGCTTATCTACTCCATCCTAACCTCTGCACAGGTCAGAGCATACCCAGGAAACTCTCCCATGGATGACAGTGAGGCCCCTCCCTGTCCATAGCGTCTATGGCCCACGGTGGCCGCTGTAAAGCATATCTCTAAATGCTAATGCTGTTAAGAACAACTCAGACAAGATGTCAGCCCCCATAATAATTCTCTACAATTAGAATAAAAAATCTGCAATCAGAATATAAAAAACAAAGTAGAAAAATAACTGGCAGAAATCATTTTTGAACACACATTTATTTTAAGATGTTTTACTTTAAATCAAAATCATATACATCTTTTTTCCTATGTAGCTTTAACCCAAACACCCTCAGGAGGAATCCTGATGTATGCATTGACTTATAATGAAACTTTCTGGTTTCAGTTAATTAGGAATCTTGTTTTGCTTGTTTTTTTAATGTCAAAAAGCAATGGAAGCTTGATGAAATGGACACAAATATCATTGTGAGCAGAGTCTAAGGGTCGCGGTCGGGATCACAAGGGAATCTCAGTGTAGTGGTAATCCTTTAGAAATGAATGGGGTCACAGAACGAGTCGCGTGTGTGTTGCGACTGTGACCCCTGAATCACATAAAATCCAGCTCTGCTGGATTTTTTGTGATTCAGCAGTCGCAATCACAGCAAACCGCATTCATTTTTACAAAGCAATGGGCCCGACACGTATGTGCGCTAAGAGAGCTTCCATTACTCATTTAGTCAGTATTGTACCAATTTTATCTAGAATGACCCCGATTTCTTAGCTCTATTGTTTGTATATATAACGGTGTGCAGCCATTTTGTTTTTTGTATTCATTTTTATAAAATGACCTCTACAGACCTTATGATACTGGCCGCGACCTGTGTAGCCATACCCTAAGTGCTCATCAGATTAATCATTTTCCTGTTTGGGTGCTGCCCAAGTTTAGAATGGACAGCACCTGGACTGAATACTGACCCATTAAACAGGGCTGTGGAGTCAGTAAGCCAAAGTTTCAACTTTGACTCTTGTATTTTACCCAGATTACTGGAAACCCAGAGGAAAGAGGCAAGTCTGTGATGAAATCCATGGCGATATGCTGCCATGGAACTTCAGGTGCTGGCAATAGGAAAAGAAGTCCTGCAGGGCTTTAATAGGGGATTTACTCTGGGCACAGGTAAAGTAGGCTATAAAAAAGTGCCAAACATCTTTAGATATGGTAGGCCACCAGTAGTGTCGAAAAATCAGAGTGGCCATCTTGCGCAGACCCAGATGACAATTTTAGAGTGTTGCCCCCAAGACAGGACCTTCTTCCTTCTGGCCAAAGGGATGAATGTCCTGTCAGACGGGATGTCTTTTAACTGGACAGGAGCCCCTTAGACTATACTGTCAGGATCAAGTATGTGCTGTGGCATCTCCTCCTGATCAGCTAGATCGAAGGACCGGGACAAGACATCAACCTTGACATTCTTGTCTGCCGGATGAAAATGGCCAAAAAAAGGACCACTGGGCGTGACAAGGATAGAGTCGTTGAGTGGACTTGAGATAAGTTAAATTTGACCTAAATGATGACTGAGTGACTGGCACCCTCCAGCAGAGGATGCCACTATTCCAGAGCCAGCAAGTCTCTGTCACTAATTGGTAATTCCACTCTGCTGCAGGAAAGGCAAGGAATTTCTTTCGAAAATATAATTTTTGAATTTTGCATTCTTAGACGCTGGAGAACGGTACATACATGTTTACTGTGAGAGATTAGATCATGAGAAAAGGATTAGGATATCATCCAAGTAGAATACCAAACGGAAAAAAGAAGGTCCCGAAAGATGTTGACAAATTCTTGGAAAGGCATGACTAGATATTAGTAGTGTCCATCATGGGGGTGTCACCACCAGACATCTGAGAAGCTCTGACAGACGTCCTTCAGAACCTCCTCCTTGAGGTTCCTTTTGTTTTGCTTTCATTTTCTCATCTCGTTAGCCTCTCTCAGCTGTCATGTAGTTGCACTGATTGCATGCCTTTAAATCCCTCCCCATACTGCATCATACTGCATCACTTTTACTTCCTGGAGTGTGTGCATGCTGATGCTACTACTGAGTCTTCTACAGATAAGTTTTGTTCGTTCATTTGTGTTTTCCTGTTTGCTGGATCCCAGGTGACCCTGACTCCCTCCGTATCAAGTGTAGGGAGCCGGTGGTCGTGTCCCCTCACTATCATAGGGTGTTCAGGTGTTATACAGTCGAGGTACGAGGATATGCGATCATCTACCATTGGGATTTTTGCATAGGCTGAGCAGTTAGGGAGAGAGCCAGGTCTGATGCAGGGCTCTCCCTTTTGTTCCTTAGTTTTGGATCCAGTCAGTCGGATCTTCATTTTGTGTCTTCTAGTTTTCTGTACACCTTCCGTGACATGGGGTGAAAAGGAGTCTTCCTTTCATCACCCTCACATATCCGGATCAAATTATACACCTCTTTATCGTCCAGCTTTGTAAAGACCTTGGCTCCTCGGAGCATATCATTGCGTTCTGGATTTAGCAAAATAGACTATTTGTTTTTGACAGTGATTTTATTTAGTCTGCAATAATCTATACAGAGACCCATCCTTCTTCTTGACAAAGAAAAATCCAGAACCAGCTGGTGAGGAGGTTTTCCCTTATGTATTCCGATATGGCTTGGGTCTCGGGTAGATACATTGGATAGAAACAACCATAAAGGGGAATTGTCCCTGGAATAAGGTCAAAAGGGAAATGGTGAAGAGGTAAAGTCTCAGCCTCTTTTTTGTCAGAGACACTTTCAGCATGTAGCTGGTTTAGGATGGAGGAAGACCCTGTAGAGCCTGGGGAATGTGGGGAGCATGGACAGGCACTACTGAGGAGAGACAGTGGGTGTGACAGGAAGAACTTGAAAATTTATTGAGGCATGCACCTCTTAATTAATTGGTCGGCTCTTCCTCCAGGTGGCTTTTAATAAGAATGACATCTCACTAAATGAGCCTCACTGTCTTGATTATTTTTTACAGCTAGAGACCTGATGTCGATACTTGGATTTGTGCCATTACATAGTTACATTGTACCGACCTTTAATTTATAATAATGCATAATGAGCACCTGTGTTTGATAACAATGGTTGTTTTGAGAGGCACATTTGCTAAGTGAATAGCGTTTTACAGACCAGGGTTCCAAATGTGTATTGCGTAGTCAAGGTTAACATCCTGGGGATGTTACATAATTACTCCATAATCTATTCAGCTGTGTTTTGTGCTTTTTTCTTCTTCAAAATGTGGTATATTTTGATTATTTATGATTAGGTCGAAGGGAACATTTCTTTCTACAGGAACATTGATCACACAGGAAGCATGAATAGACACAGATGTGTATATCATGCGATTAAATGGGTTGTACGGTTCCACGATATTGATGATCAATCCTCAGCAATCACTTAAAGGGGTTGTTCCCGAAAAATATTCTACACTTTTCAAACCAGCACCTGGATCTGAATATTTTTGTAATTGCATGTAATTAAAAAATTAACATAGTTACTGAGCTATTCAATAAAATGTATCTGTATAGCGCCACCTGCAGTTTATTTTCCTTATCTCCCTGAGATAGCTGCACATGCTCAGTTTCAACTGCCTCCTGAGCTGTGATAGGGAGAGCTGAGACACGCCCCCTTAGCTGCAGCAGCGCCCCCTGAGCTGTCAGCTTGATATAAATGTCACAGAGCAATGAATGGGGAGATCTCTGGATCCATGTGAGGTACAGGGCTGGTTCTCGCTTTGTTAGAAAGAGGCTGTCATGTACTATATGATGTTTGATTTTCATGTTTTACATTAGTCATAGGATAACCCCTTTAAATGGGACAAGCAGTTGTAATTATACTGTGCTTCGTCTACAAATATGCAGGTAATTTTGAAGGGAAAGCAGTGCTCAAACGAACGCTGCTACCTCTGCAAACAGCCGATCAGCGGTGGATACCAGGAGTTCCTGCTGATCTGATATTGATAATTTATCCTGTGGATAGGTCATCAATATCATAGCACTGCACAACCCCATGTTTGATTTTTTGCTCATATAACACTATTATGTTCCACAGCACCTTTTAGAGATTGTCATCATGCGCAATTACATTCTAATCTGTAACCTTTTCTAAGCTTTCTGAAATATCCAAACTTCTAAGTCATATTTTACATTTTGTACAATGGTTATAGAGAAACTTCATAGAAATGTTATTTTTTCATGTTGTTGCAGAACTTTGACTTCCTCTAGAACTGCATATGCTGAATATGAATACTAGCATTATTGCAAATTATTTTAGAGGTATATTCACATGTGGCAGAATTGTTGCAAAAATGTCAGCTACTCACCTATTCATGTGATTGAGGCTTGCCAGAACCCTTGCAGCCTCATTCATACCTTAAAGGGTTTTTCCACTTTTTACTATTGATGACCTATCCTTACGATAGGTCATCAATATCAGATCGTGGGGGTCCGACTCCCGGCACCTCTGCCAATAAGCTCATATGAGCGCTGCCTTCTCCGCTCTGTTTACCTGCTCTCCGCAGCAATTGCAATGGTTAGCAGGTGTAATTACAAGTATGGCATCTACATTCACTTCTATGGGATGGCTCTGTCTGTTCAAGAGAATACTACAGAGCCATCCCATAGAAGTGAATGAGGATGCCATACTTGTAATTACACCTGCTCACCATTGCAATTGTCAACCAATCCCCCTGGGATATAATAGGCTTTCTATTATTTTTAGTATTGCAGTGTATTATATGGGTGATTAGAGGATCACATGTTTAAAGGGGTTGTCTATAATTATTTGTTTGGTCAGCGGTTTTGAAGAAAAAACTGTTATCTATGCAGTGGAAGTTACATGTCTCTACCCTGAAAAACAAATAAGATCGGAGGCAAATAATCTAATAGATAACTTGCCATAGTTATTGTCAATTAGGTAAAATGCATATTTCTGAAGAGCAAAATAGAGGAATGTAATGTGTTTTACATGCCGTTAATCTTTCTTATGCATTTATGTTCCTTATTTTAGGACTTTGCCGCTTACCTGGCATTTTGTGGGATTGTATTACACAATGCACAATTGTATGAAACATCACTACTTGAGAACAGACGTAATCAGGTAACACTTTATTCAGAATCTAATATATACAGTCATGTGAAAAAATTAGGACACCCTTTGAAAGCATGTGGTTTCACACATCCTGATAGAAATGTCATTCTACAAAAACACCCTCACATGTATTCCCTCTTAAATTGGCTCAGATCTCACACAGGTATATCACACCAGGTGCACATAATTAGTAGATCGTTACTCTGCATGTTGAATGAGGCTTGCCCTATTTAAACCTCAGACATTTAGTTTGGTGTGCTCCTGACTGTTGAAGTGAGAGTGAGCACCATGGTGAGAGCAAAAGAGCTGTCAGAGGACTTCAGAAAAAAGATTGTAGCAGCCTATGAGTCTGGGAAGGGATTTAAAAAGATCTCAAAAGATTTTGAAATCAGCCATTCCACTGTCCGGAAGATAGTCTACAAGTGGAGGGCTTTCAAAACAACTGCCAACATGCCCAGGACTGGTCGCCCCAGCAAGTTCACCCCAAGAGCAGACCGCAAGATGCTAAAAGAGGTCTCCAAAAACCCTAAAGTGTCATCTCGAGAACTACAGCAGGCTCTGGCTACTGTTGATGTAGAAGTACATGCCTCTACAATCAGAAAGAGACTGTACAAGTTTAACTTGCATGGGAGGTGTGCAAGGAGGAAACCTTTGCTTTCCAAGAGAAACATCGAGGCCAGACTGACATTTGCCAGAGATAAAGTTGACAAAGACCAGGACTTCTGGAATAATGTTCTTTGGACAGATGAGTCCAAAATTGAATTATTTGGACACAACAGCAGAGGACATGTTTGGCGTAAACCAAACACAGCATTCCAAGAAAAGAACCTCATACCAACTGTGAAGCATGGAGGTGGAAGTGTCATGGTTTGGGGCTGCTTTGCTGCAGCAGGACCTGGTCAGCTCACCATCATAGAATCCACAATGAATTCTACTGTGTATCAGAAGGTGCTTGAAGAACATGTGAGACCATCAGTTAGAAAATTAAAGCTGAAGCGGAACTGGACCATGCAACATGACAATGACCCAAAACATACTAGTAAATCAACCAAAGATTGGCTGAAAAAGAAGAAATGGAGAGTCCTGGAATGGCCAAGTCAAAGTCCAGATTTGAATCCCATTGAGATGCTGTGGGGTGACTTGAAAAGGGCTGTACGTGCAAGAAACCCCTCAAACATCTCACAGCTGAAAAAGTTCTGCATTGAGGAGTGGGGTAAAACTTCCTCAGACCGATGTCGAAGACTGGTAGATGGCTACAAGAACCGTCTCACTGCAGTTATTTCAGCCAAAGGAGGTAACACTCGCTATTAGGGGCAAGGGTGTCCTATCTTTTTCCTCAGTTAGAATAGGCATTTTTGTAGAATGACATTTACAGAAGATCTTGAAAAGACTTTTCTTCAGTTTTCTTTGTTTAGTTGGATTACTTTAATCTCTCTGTATTGTTGAAACGGAGATGAAATAACCTTTTATTAAAAATGTTACAAAAAACCACATGCTTTCAAAGGGTGTCCTAATTTTTTCACATGACTGTAAAGCTGAGTGTATGTATGTTTGTATGTATGACCCTTATCAGCCAATAGAAGTTTGCAGGCCCTTAGTCTCCACATACATACAGTTTTACACTAGGTTTCCATAACAACCCAGCCATTTTTCTTCACTGCTGTAGGTCAGCTTTAAAGGGGCAGGGCTCTGTTAATGACACTGTTAAGTGAGCGGAGTGCTGTGGAGGTCACTGTTCAGGGGGCAGGTAGGGTGCCCATTCACGCCACCCTCAAAAGACAGACTTAAAAATCCTGCAACCAGGTCCCGCTAAGCCACACTTCCTCCCACTCCGCAGTCGACGGGGATTGAAAAAATGAAGGTAAAAATCTACTTCTGTCAGCTGCAGGGATGGAAAGCAGGGAGACTTTCTCCCTGCAGCTCAGACTCCGACAGCACAAAAGGACATCCCTGTGTCCATCCAGGGAGTCTTAAAGGCGGACTGTCCGGCCTAAAACTGGAACCCTGGCCACCCTAGGGGCAGGCTGCTGTGGAGGTCACAGTTAAGGGGACGGTCCACTATGGAGGTCAGTGTTAAGGGGCAGATTGCTGTAGAAGCCACTGTTAAGGGGACAGGGTGTTGTGGAAATCACTGTTAAGGAGATGGGGTACTGTGGAGGTCACTAATAAAGGGACGGCCGCTGTGGAGGTCACTGCTAAAGAGGTGGGCTGCTGTGGAGATCACTGTTAAGGGGGCGGGATGCTGTGGAGGTCACTGTTGAAGGGGTGGGCTGCTGTGAATGTCACTGTTAAGGGGGCGGGATGCCGTGGAGGTCACTGTTGAAGAGGCGGGCGCTGTGGAGGTCTCTGTTAAGGAGGCAGGGAATGGTGGAGGTCACAGTTAAGGGGATAGTGCTGTGTAGAGGTCGCTGTTAAGGGGGCGTATTATTGTGGAAATCACTGTTAACGAGACAGGGTACTGTGGAGGTCACTAATAAAGGGGCAGCCGCTGTGGAGGTCACTGTTAAAGGGGCGGGGTACTGTAGATACCACTGTTATAGTGGATACAGTTGATATCGTTTAACGACACACACAAACATTAAATGAAATAGATGAAATATACCCGTGCAAAGCCATGTCCTTCTACTAGTACTTTACTAAAGTCCTTTTATGAAACTCGTTCATTTCCTTAAATTTCCTTATATCAGGGGTTGGCAACTTGTAGCATGCATGCCAGAGGTGGCATGCAGATCGCGTTCTGCTGGCACGCCAGCTATGACCAAATGAAGGCAAGACTTTTCAGTCTTGTCAGCATTTGTTACCTGCCCTGCCGTCGCACTGTACATTGAATAAAAAAACATTCAGACTTTTTATGCATGACATGTCTGCTAGGCCCACCCCACATGCTTCCCGTCCTGGCCACCAAAGAGGAGTAATAGCAGAGAGTGAGACTTTGCTACACTACTCGTGCCTGCTACTTCGCTGCCTGCTACCTAGCTGCTGCTGTGCTTCCCCTGTTCCTCAGAACTGCCACACATTAAGAAAGGTATGTGAATACACTGGGGGTAGGAGTAGGATGGTGAGCTTGGGAGGAAGGGGGTGTGAGGGATGCCACCCCTCGTGCCCTGACTGGCGTCAGATGTCAACTACGTCGAGCTCACGAGATACGGTATGGTCACTGGTTACCTAGAGGAGCGGGTAAGGTCAGTCTTGGTACAGTTTTCACAGATTCCTCCTGTCCACATGGGCACAGAGAGGCAACAAGCTGAGAGAGCTTTTTCACTGCCCCAGTTAAAACAGCGCTTTCTCAGCTCGGAAAGACTGCCACCAGTTCCTTGTTTGAAGCCCGGTCCGCTTACAGGATTATATGGGGTAAGAAACCAACTCGGTGTAGCATATAACTAGGCCGGAACACAGACGTGGGGATTCGTGATCGAGATACAAGATAGCACAAGATTAAATTATATATTTTATTGCCTTAAAGGGGTTATCCAAGTTATATTTATTGATGACGTATCCTCAGGATAGGTCATCAATAACAGATCGGCGGGGTCCGACACCCGGCACCCCCTCCGATCAGCTGTTTGAAGAGAAGGCGCGTGCGGTGTCAGCGCTGCCTCCTTCATTGTTTACCTTCTAGCCGTTGCATCTGCAGTGGTGAGCAGGAGTAATTACACCCAAGCTGTCCCATTCATTTCAATAGGAAAGCTTGGGTGTAATTACACCTGCTCACCACTGCAGATGCAACGGCTAGAAGGTAAACAGTGAAGAGTAGGGAACAGCGCTGACACCGCACGCGCCTTCTCTTCAAACAATTGATCGGAGGGGGTGCCGGGTGTCGGACCCCGCCGATCTGATATTGATGACCTATCCTGAAGATGGGTCATCAATAAATATAACTTGGACAACCCCTTTAAGGGCTTACTAGAAATAACTCTATACACACAAAGAATATATACAGTGGTCTGAGGTTACAAATACAGATGGTGTGGTACAAACAGGGTTAAGCAGAACAAAAGTCAGTTTACCAGGTATAGGAGTCCTTTGGGTGGTGATGAGTTCTTAGCTGTGGTCACATGGGAAGCAGTGATGTCAGCTGGTTGCAGGTCCCTCTAAACACATGGAATGATGTGACCTCCCCTCAGATAAAGACACGCCTGCTTGCTGGCACAAGCATGTAGCCAGCCCCTCCCCTCCCGGCCTCTGGGAGGGGTCCACCCCCACCCCCCCTCTGCTGAGCTGGCAGCAGATGAGCCACAAAACCGATTAGGGCTCATGGCTCCAGACCAGAATGTCGCAGGGAGGTGGTTCTGGTACCAATGGATCCGCCTGGGTTCCAGCTACCAGTAGAGTCCAACCATGGTACCGTTATTTGGTTTCTGTGGGGAGATATGTATATCTCCTCTCCCTCGCATCCCACCACCAAACTTTGACCACGGGCCTGTTCATCGTGGGACCCAAGTATGCATCTGGTTTAGGCCTGTGATGGACGGGCGATTCATCATTCCTTATAATTAGCCAGTTCTGTGATGTCTGATAATGTGCATTGAACTGGGGAATGGCCTAGACCCCCTGCAGGGACGTTTTTCCTGTTCCATTGGCTGGGTCCCTGGCTGGCTAAATAGAGGTGAGAAATGTAAACAAAGGTGGACTTCTAGAGGCTCTCTGCCATCTGGCTGGCCTTGAAGCAGGCCCACCCCTGTGGAACTTATTACTTCTGCTTCCTTTCAGCAGATGGTTGGTGTGGGAACATGGCTGACAGTAAATATTAATTCATATTCCTCCCAGGGAGAATAAGCACAGTGACCAGATTTGGGGTGGGGGTAGGAAGGTGAGTTTGGGAGGATGAGGTTAATATGCACTGTGGCCAGATTGGGAGTTGGAGGAGGATTGCATGGCTTGGGGGGACAAGCACTGTGACCAGTTTGGGGATGTGGGGAGGATGGTGAGTGTGGGAGGATAGAGGAACGAGCACTGTGACTAGTTTGGGGATGTGGGGAGGATAGTGAGTTTTTGGAGGATAGGGGATCTAGCTGTAATTGGTGCAGCTCTGATTGTTTGATTATTGTGGGGGTGACCAGTATATCGGGTACCAGTGTATATCGTCAGTAAGTGTATTGTTGGTAGCTAGTAAATACCTGGTTTATGTCTGTTTGTGTTATATGACTTTCCCGCTCTGCACGGCACACTGAGCACTTCAGCTTTTTTTTTTTTATTGACACTCCATATAAAAAGGTTGCTGACCTTTGCCTTATGTGCTCCAAAATACACATGTATTCATTTATTTCAGGGTAACAAAACTTCATGCATTTAAAATAAAATGCATTCATATAATTTACTACTGTGTTTCATTTTGTTCACTTCACTCTGATACTGTAACTTCATCATTGATAATTTGCTTTGCATGAGCTTTATATGCCATGTTGTAGCTGGGTGACATATACAAGTGGTGCTTGCGTGAAGCGTGCTTTATCACAGGGCAACCAGTGCAGATGCATACAGCTTTTGGAGTTAAAGCATGTTATCTCATTATGGCTCTTTATTTTAAAGGTGGCCAAATCAGCACATCATAAAACATTTAAAGCAATGGTGTGTTTTTTTGAAAAACAAGTTACTCTAGCCCATTTGCTCTTCCTTCTCCCTCATGTGGCTAATTTGTACTTCCTGATTGATGGATGGGCATTTAACCTGCCCGCCGGGAGGAGGACTGAAAAATGTTATTGCTAGGGCTTCCTCAACAATATTACTTGACTAGCCACACAAGTGAGGATTGCACTGTAGGAGGAAGAGGAAGTAGCTGGTGGAAGGGGGGTAATTCAAAATTTGCTGTGGGGCCTAGTCAGTTCTAGTTATGCCACTGCATAAGACCATGGATTCCTCCTTAGAATTTGTTCACAGGAGGCACGATGGCAAACTTATTTCCTCATTATCTCCAGAGAATGGTGAATACTAACGACATTAACCACAACAGTAGATCATGGGAGTTCTCAGCAAGACTTTAAGGAATAAGACCTAATAAGACCTAATTCTTAGATATACTTCAATAAAGACAATGATCACTAAACGTTTGGTTGTAAACAGAAGTACCCATGGACATCTCAGAGATAGAATCTGCAACCCCTGCTGTTCTTCTTGACCCTACTAGAGTGGGTTGCTATTGATAGGTGACTGTCCTATTCCCCCAGATCAAAATCTGCAGGTCATAGATTCCTCAAAACTGCACTTTTATTTGTTGGGGTTCGAGTGGCCTGGAATGTACTGGGCTCTTGCATCCAGGTTATTGTCTATTGCCCACTTCTAGCACCAAGTGTGAAGGGGAAACTTGGAAACCAATCTCTGTAACCTTTACCTTGCTATCCTCAATTCCAGCAAGGTGATATGAAGGTTTGATCCTTCCATGTCCTCTACACTGTTCAGCTCTTGGAAAAAGCTCCTGACACCTTCCATGTAATTATTATGTCCAGGACCTTCACCAGGTAAACAATACAAGGTTGAGGAAGTCCTTCTGTACTTTCAAAAGTAGCCAAGCCACTGTGCTGGAGTTTGGTTAACCAGAATTACGTCTGTTGACTACCGACTTTATATCCATACAATTTTGTATATTGGGCAGACTATATGGGCCAAATGGTTCTTATCTGCCGACACATTCTATGTTTCTATGACTGGGGCATGTCTAGTTGTGTAGTCACAAACTTCCCTATGAGAATTGTCAATTCTTTTAGAGAACCCTTGTCTTTGGTGAGACCATTTAAGAACTTAGTTTGTACTTTTATCAGTTTGTCTTTTGGGATGTCTGTGCATAAACTGGTTTTGCCCTATGCAAGTTGTACACTAGTGCCTCATGTGCAGCGTACAATGTAGGGGTGGGTATACGGTCGGTTGCGCTGAAGGGCGATGTTGGTTGTGCTGGGAATCAGTTGTTGGATAAGAGCGTAGTGTTGAGGATGTGCGATCCAGTTCTTTTTCTTATATTTTACATCATTAATAAAAAAAATATTGAAGAATGTAAAGAATTTTGTAGGAAGGAGCAATTAGTTTCCAACATCGATAGCAAAGCCAGTGTTTGTAAACAGCTGTGAACTCCTGTCCCTGTTACCTATAAGAGACTCTGCATTTGAATGGGGGTTGTCTAAATAGACCAAACCGGTTTCTTGGGGTGTAAAATTATCACCCAAGACAAGCTACTGTTTTTGGAGCGTTTTAGAGGGAAAACACCATTAGATTCCAATGTAACACTATGCCCTTTCATCTGAATTGCAACTGGCATCGGTGCTATGACACAGAGTGGTATAAAACACACCTTTTAAGTACTACTTTATAAGGAAGGTGTGCCTCTCCAGGAGGAAACACAGTAGCAAAACTTATTTCCAAAAGGATCTTTTTTGGTTTTTGAAACTTTTTCAGTGCATTGATGTTCAGCCCCAGCCTAAAGCCTGTATCGCATTGCATTATCTAGCAGGCCATTGTCGAGAGGGAAGCTTTACTTCCTGGCAATCGCCTGTTCGTTAGTGGAGGAGACCGCTGCTTTCACGTGCAGTGATCTCCTCCACAGCATTTGGAGCAGCGACCGGTGTGTCATCGCTCGTCCCTATGCTGTCTAGTTGTTTTCGGGCACCAGATTGTGATTAGACACCACAATCTGCAACCGGCAAACAAGGATTTTTAAGCATCCTGGTAGATTCCGCGAGCAAACTCTTGTTCATAGGGGAATAGGTGGTAGTGTTAGGCTACATGCACATGGACGTATTTTCTTTCTGTGTCATTTCCGTTTTAGTTTTTTTCGGATAGGATGCGGACCCGTTCATTTCAATGGGTCCGCAAAAAATGCAGACAGCACACCGTGTGCTTTCCACCTCAGTATGTCAGTTCAGTAGCCCCGCAAAAAAAATAGAACATGTCCTATTCTTGGCCGTTTTGCAGTCAAGGATAGGCATTGTTACAATGGATCCGCAAAAAAAAAAAAAAAGGATGGCATACGGACATCATCCGTTTTTTTTTTGCGAATTGCAAAACACATACGGTCGTGTGCATGTAGCCTTAGACTGCCAGATCATCGCTAACGAGCATAACTATGAACACTTATTAACAATTGGCCAGTCTAGTACAGCCTTTACTAGCCTATCCAAGTTTGCGTTACAGAGAAGATGTATCTTATCTACCATTTTCTTCATTCATCTGCTAGGAAGATCTTTCCCTAAACCATGGCCTTCTCTAGGAACCTACCCGGTCTTGCCAGTGTGTGTGTGTTTTTTTATCCTGTAAAGAGTTTGGGAGCAGTGTTCTTGCCTTTTACCTTACTGTTAAACTCCAGCTCAAAAAATTACTAGACTTATGAGACTTCAGAGTGTGAAATCTGATATCCCAGCTGAAGTGGGCTTACCAGCCCCAATTATGCTTATAGAATAGTTAAATGTCTGGCATCATTAAAACTGCTCTGCTTTTCAGAGGGCTGATTTCGAGGATCAGTCAATTGTGTTTTACGATGATGACACTTTATCCTTAGCCCAACATGGTCCATTCACACGTCCGTAGTGTATTGTGGATCTGCAATACACCCGACCGGCACCCCCATAGAACTGCCTTACGGCCAAGAATAGGACATGTATTTTTTTCCAGAGCTGCGTACCGGAAGATCGTGGCCACACTCTGGAAATGCGGATGTGGAGCGCACACTGTGTGCTCTCAGCATCCATTCCTGCTCTATTGAGAATGAATGGGTCCGCGCGCATTCCGGGTATTGCGGAACGGATGCGGACCCATTCCACGGACGTGTGAATGGAGCCTAGTCAGCACCAGAAGTAATGGACTGACTTTTTCAGGGTCTAGTCCATAACATCATTCTGGACAACCCGTCCTAGTATTAGATAATAAAGCGGGGTGTATAGCTGGTGCAGCACTTGAATGTCACCAATGCCATAGAAATTCTTTAGCACAAGCTTGTCCTCTTTAAATAAAGGTTAAAAGGGTTTCTGTCACCCCAATTTTTGCTATTAAACAGGCTGACAGATGTGAAAATGTCACCTGAATTTAACTCAGCATTTTTTAAATTTAAGTATGCCCCCGTTTTCATGTAATTTTAACTTTTATTATATGCAAATGAGCCTTTAGGAGCAGGGGAAGGGGCGTTGCACCTGCTCCTAGAGGCTCCGTTCACCCACCTCATTTCCAGGCCAGCGTTGGTTCTCCTGCTGGCCTCGTCTTCCGTGTAAATCTCGCGCCTGTGCCGTCCCATTCAGGATTCGCCGCAGGCGCAGTGAGAAAGCCAGCTGCCGGGGCCAGCAGGAGAACCAACGCTGGCCTGGAAATGAGGTGGGCAAACGGAGCCTCTAGGAGCAGGTGCAACGCCCCCTTCCCCTGCTCCTAAAGGCTCATTTGCATATAATAAAGGTTAAAATTACACGGAAACGGGGGCATTCTTAAATAAAAGAAATGCAGAGTTAAATTCAGGTGACATTTTTTCACATCTATAATGTCAGCCTGTTTAATAGAGAAAATTAGGGTGACAGAAACAAATAGAAAGCTGGGAAAATTCCCTCACTTTAGATGTAGTTCAAGTTGCCTATTTCTGGAAAGCTTGGAGGGGTGTCCCCACAGTAACTCTGCATTTGGAGCTTCTTTAGATGAGTGTTTGACTAGTTGTGAATTCCAGTGTACATACCTCATGGCCACACTCAGGGAAACCGGGGCATTAGAAGAGACAAGAGCCTCACTGTGGTGGCTGGGAATGGAATATTTGGCTAAACCAAGCCATCAGGGTAGATTTAGGGGGACACAATATTGTGAAAAAGACCCTATGCCTCAATCAAAGTATGTGGTATTGCATGTCTGGCAACTTCCTCTCAGAGGGCGAAACAAGAGCACTGTTCACAACAGCTGCTTTTTTTATTTTCATTCATTGTCTTCTCAGGAGGAGCCCAGGTTCATTTTTTAGTAGCCCATGGGAGAACCCCACTGACATTGATACTGCTATAAAGAAAGCAGTATACTCAAAATAAAGCAACAACCGAGTATAAAGTAAATAAATGTCTTTATTGATACATAATTCATAAAATCACATAATTAAAAACTGTTGGTGGTCCAGAAACAGGGGATACAGGCTGTTGGCTTTACAAAATTATATCACTAGACAAGTAAGATTAGGGCGTAGATGAAACCACACAATAGTGTATACGGTACCAAGTAAAGTGCAAAGTGCTTACAGATATATCACACATATCAAACCTACAACATCCCAGATTACATCAAATAACATCAATACATGTTGTCATACCAAAAAACCCTGTCTCTTCTGCGTCCCAACACGCGTTTCGCTTAATGCTTCATCAGGGGGTAAGTGCTAATTGTCTCCATGTCCCCACTCTATATATACTATCCCAAATTGAACACCTAACACACACCTGAAAATTCCTCCTTCCACTGTCACCCCATGCGCCACGCCAAACAAACGGATATGCAAGCCGGAAGTGGCGTGCATGCGTTTCGGCTTGAAAATCATGCATTCACCAGATATGGCGAAGAGTAAACTAAAAATTAATCCATATCACAATATATTCAAAAGAACATAATTATTTCTATTGTAGGCATTTGTACCTTTATTCAATATTTCATTTTGAGTCTTCTTATGTTTATATATTGCCGATATTTACTGTGCATGGATTTAACATCCGTAACCACTACTCTTGCCCGGCTCCAATGCGTTCCACGGCGGTGCCCCTGTCATCTGGCCCACGGCGGCAGTGGACGCACCGCACTCATGACCTGGGTCATGACCTCACTTCAGGAATCACTTAGTCGACTCTATAGCCAAAGCATTCCTTATTTGGTATATACAGACGGTTTAATTCATATTTGTTATCCCATAATTGCTGTACATATCCTAAGTAAGAATCATCATATACCTGATTGCATGTAAATTAATAAACAAAATAAATTAATGATTAAAAATGTATATATATATAATTCATAAAGTGACAACCCAATTACACTAAGTGACCAGAAATTGTGAACAAATGGTGAAAGGTAACATGCAGTGCAATACAAAAAAAAAAAAAACTGTGTGAAGTGTAAAAAACAAATGCAATATAAAACGAATAAAATATATTTCATATAAATATCCTCAATTCAAAATCAGTTATTCGTAACATTGATTAATCAACTATTGCGTGCACTAATAACCTATGAAATATAAAAAGACACGCATAGTTTGTCTTTCTTTTTTTCTATATTTTTTTATTTCCTTTCTTCCTTCCTTCCCTTCTAGAACTCTATAAAACTGCTACATAAGTGATAGTGTAACAGTCGTGTACACACAAACACAGGGGGGAGGGAAGTGACCACTGCGCTCACCCCTGGCCCTGCCTACTTGCCTCGCAAGTACTAATGACAGGGGACAACTGGACGGCATTCCCTAGCTTGGAATAAGTGCAGGCAGGACAGACCAGACAGACAACAGAACGTGAACGGACCGAGTCAATACCAGGAGAGCAACGAAGTACAAATGGAGCAAGCAGAGAATAGTCAGGAGAAGCCGAGGTCATAAATACCAGGAGAGTCGTGAAGTACCAAAGGAGTCAGGAGAGGATCGTCAGGAGGAAGCCGGGGTCAGAATACCAGGAGAGCAGCAAAGTACACAAGGAGCAGGCAGAGGATCATCAGGAAATCAGCAGAAGGTAAGTACGCCAGGAAAGACACAATCGCAGGTGGAACCTAAATAACAGGCAATCTGTGGCCAGCAGGCTGCCTGTTTAAATACTGACAAGCAGGGGTCATGTGAGGTGGCCAGCGTCACATGACTCACCCTGCTGCAAATGGCTGAGCACCGAGTGCCCAACTCGGTGTTCAGGCTTAATCTGGTTGCTGGGGGAACCGAGGACGTCGCCCGCGGTCCTGCACAGAGGCGGGGCACCGTCAGCGCTGCGGAGAGTGAGCGCTTCGCCGGCGCCCCGTGAAAGATAGGTATAGAAGTTATCCTAAATCTCTTATCATAAAACGTATATTTAAACTAATATTGACTCAAAACCTAATGTGAACTCCAACTGTAAATCACCAACATAGAAAAAAGGGGAGGTTATTATTTTTTTTCCCTTTGTGTAGCAAATACATTTAAATTCTTATAATCATGTATAAGCAATTAGATACACAGTATCTGGTCATATATTCATCAGTTAAAAATGTCCTCCTATTCCTAGTAAGGATATGACTCAATCCAGCATGGACATGGGAAGATCCCGTCTGCATAAATCCTAGGAGCACTCCACACATCGTCAGACGCTCCCTGGTTACCCATGCCGACCAGATATCAAAGTCCGTTCCTGTATCTGTGAAAGGATAGAAAAAAGAAAAACGAGGAGGAGTATGGAAGAGTGACGGGCTTATTCTCAATTCAAACAAAATATAATACTGTGTATCTAATTGCTTATACATGATTGTAAGAATTACAATTTATTTGCTACACATTATATACATACAAAGGGAAAAAAATAATAACCTCCCTTTTTCCCCCCTTTTTTTTTTATGTTGGTGATTTACAGTTGGAGTTCACATTAGGTTTTGAGTCAGTATTAGTTTAAATATACGTCTTATGATAAGAGATATAAAAACATAGAATGTGTCGGCAGATAAGAACCATTTGGCCCATCTAGTCTGCCCAATATACTAAATACTATGGATAGCCCCTGGCCCTATCTTACATGAAGGATGGCCTTATTCCTATCCCATGCATGCTTAAACTCCTTCACTGTATTTGCAGCTACCACTTCTGCAGGAAGGCTATTCCATGCATCCACTACTCTCTCAGTAAAGTAAGGGTCCATTCACACGTCCGTTTTTTCTTTCCTGATCTGTTCCGTTTTTTCAGGAACAGATCAGGACCAGATCTGGACCCATTCATTTTCAATGGGTCCTGGAAAAAATCGGACAGCACAATGTGTGCTGTCCGTTTCCGTTGTTCCGTTCCGCATGTCCGTTTAAATATAAAACATGTCCTATTCTTGTCCTGAAAAATCGGATCCTGGTACAATGCAAAGTCAATGGTTCCGCAAAAAATGGAAGATATTCGGATGTCATTCCGTATGTCATCCGTTTTTTGCGGATTCCGTTCCTGGAAATTAAATCCTGCCCACAGAAACCAAAGGGGAAGGGCTTGGCAGAGCTGGATCATCTTTTTTTGAATCTGACTGCATTGAAAAGTTGGCAAGATGCCAGTGTATGACGTGGAGCGTTTAATTACCCTGATAGAAGAGCGGCCCAACCTATGGGATACGCGATTGGACTCCTACCATGACCGAGTCCTGAAGGATAGGTCCTGGGAAGAAATCGCCCATGAATTAGATGGGGAATTTTCCAAAGCAGACTCAAAGAAGCGGCACATCATCAGTGAGTAATTTATATATGTATATATGTCTGCTGTCATATTTCTTGTATGAAGTGCATGTATTCAGGAATGTGAAAACTATGGCTCTACAAACTACTACTACTCCTCCTATGACGTGCTGTGTAGAGTAGTAGTTTTTCAGCATTTGGAGAGCAGCAGACTGACCATGCTTTTACTTTGCAAACCTGTGCATAGCAAGGCATTACTACACATCTGCATATGCATGCTTTTTTACTGGTTTGCAAACATTTTAACCCCCCCGTCCTAGATTTTTACTTTGGAAACCTGTGCATAGCAAGTCATTAATATACAGCTGCATATGCATGCTTTTTTGCTGGTTTGCAAACATTTTAAGCCCCCAGTCCTAGATTTTTACTTTGCAAACCTATGCATAGCAAGGCATTATTAAACAGCTGCATATGGCTACTTTTTTTTGAGGCCTTGCAAACATGTTAACTCCTTAGAGCATGGCTGCTCAAGGTGTGGCCATCCAGCTTTGGACAATCTACAACTCCTAACATGCCATGCTATAGGCTGATAGCTGTCGCCTGTGCAGAAATGCTGGGAGTTGTAGTTTGGAAACAGCATGAGGGCCTGAGGTAGTGCATGCCTGCCTTACAGATAATACAGTAAATAAATTGAGGAGATGAGTGTTTGAATACTGTTTAAATCTCAGATATGTTTTTTTTTTTTTTTTTCGTGAAAATTTTAAATATATGTTGTTGTTTTTTTGTTTTTTTTTACCTAGTCAGCAAAATTAAAAACCGCTGGTACTCGTGCCGGGACCAGTTTAAGCGCGAAATGAATCAGCGCCAAAGAAGTGGCGACGGTTCCTTGGCCAAAAAGCCATATTTGTATACAGCCAACCTCCAGTTCTTGCGCCCAATCATGGAAACTCGACCGTAAGTAATGTTTTTTAAATATAAAATTTCAATGTCACCTTGATGATTATAGTTTGGTGCCTTCAGGCTACTTTCACACTAGCAATCGATCGGATCCGTTCTGAACGGATCCGATCATAATAATGCAGACGGAGGCTCCGTTCAGAACGGATCCGTCTGCATTATTTTTAGCATATAACAGCTAAGTGTGAAAATAGCCTCGTACGGATCCGTCTAGACTTTCAATGTAAAGTCAATGGGGGACGGATCCGCTTGAAGATTGAGCCATATGGTGTCATCTTCAAGCGGATCCGTCCCCATTGACTTTAGTCTACTTTCACACTAGCGCTTGATCGGATCCGTTCTGAACGGATCCGATTATATTAATGCAGACGGAGGCTCCGTTCAGTACGGATCCGTCTGCATTAATAACTTTGAAAAATGTATAAGTGCACAAGATGCCTGAGCGGATCCGTTCAGACCTTCAATGTTTAGTCAATGGGGGACGGATCCGCTTGAAGATTGAGCCATATGGTGACATCTTCAAGCGGATCCGTTCCCATTGACTTACATTGTAAGTCTGGACGGATCCGCACGCCTCCGCACGGCCAGGTGGACACCCGAACGCTGCAAAAAGCGTTCAGCTGTCCGCCTGGCCGTGCGGAGGCGAGCGGAGCGGAGGGAGAACGCCGTCAGACTGATGCAGTCTGAGCGGATCCGCGTCCATATAGACTGCATCAGGGCTGGACGGAAGCGTTCGGGTCCGCTCGTGAGTCCCTTCAAACGGAGCTCACGAGCGGACAGCCGAACGCTAGTGTGAAAGTAGCCAGGCGTTTCAGGGTCGACCTGTGAATTCTGTTTTAAGGCTCTATGAAGCGGTCCACGAATGATCAGTTCGGGAACTATGCATTTGGATTGAATATGGTTCCATTTAGAATGCATACATTTTGCACCATCATGCCTCTTTCTGCTCCGGAGGCGGGCATCTAGATGATGTATGCTGAATTTTGTGGTGCTCCTTGAGGTGCCGAACCAAAGGGATCCGTCCTGAGGTACAATGTAAGGCTACTTTCACACTAGCGTTCGGGCGGATCCGTTCTGAACGGATCCGCCCATAATAATGCAGACGGAGGCTCCGTTCAGTACGGATCCGTCTGCATTATTTTAGCAAAAAAAAGCTAAGTGTGGAAATAGCCTCGTACGGATCCATCCAGACTTTCAATGTAAAGTCAATGGGGGACGGATCCGCTTGAAGATTGAGCCACATTGTGGCATCTTCAAACGGATCCGTCCCCATTGACTTACATTGAAAGTCTGGACGGATCCGCACGCCTCCGCACGGCCAGGCGGACACCCGAACGCTGCAAGCAGCGTTCAGCTGTCCGCCTGTCCGTGCGGAGGCGAGCGGAGCGGAGGCTGAACGCCACCAGACTGATGCAGTCTGAGCGGATCCGCCTCCATTCAGACTGCATCAGGGCTGGACGGAGGCGTTCGGGTCCGCTCGTGAGCTCCTTCAAACGGAGCTCACGAACGGAAACCCGAACGCTAGTGTGAAAGCAGCCTAAGTAAATGTGTACGGATCCTTTTGCAGTTACACAATATGGTGCAATTGTAAACGGATCCATTTCACATCGCCTTTCAATGTAAAGCCAGGAGTCCCTATTAATATACCATTGGATTTTAGTTTTCGCAAATCCAATGGGAATTTTTAACTTGAATCGTTCCCAACACCCTGAGAGAGCCTGTATGTTATAATAAACCAGGCATGCTCAACCTGTGGCCCTCCAGCTGATGCCAAACTACAACTACCAGCATGTCAGAACAGCATACAGCTATCAGCTCACAGCAGTCCAACGTGGGAGTTTTAGTTGGACAATAGCTTGATGGCCGCTGGCTGAGCGTGCCTAGAATATACCATTGGATGTAAGTTTGTTTGTAATAACTCTGAAACTGCTAGACGTTTCCAGGATCAGCATGTTTGTCAAATAATAATCTAATTGGATTTTTTGATTTCCTTGAATAATTAACTTTAATAAAACTTTAAAAATTATTTCTCAGAACCGTGGATAACCTGAGTCAAGACCCGGTTGAAGTGGAAGCGGCTTCTGGACCTTCTTCCACGGAGAATCCAACTGCCCCTCCATCCTTGGAAGGTTCTCCACCGTTGGCAACGGTCACAGAAGGAACGGTCCCCCCCGAAAATATTGCTGGGCCACAGCAGATAAACACCCAGCGTCGTGCCTCGGGTAGGCGTAGGGGTCCCCCTCCACCCGATTCTGGTTTAGATACTCGAACCATTGTTGAATCAAGGGTTATGGAGTATTTAAACCAGAATCGTGGTGAGAGTCCTGATGAAACGATGGTGAAAAGTTTGGTGCCCCTACTGAAAAAAGTACCCGAGGAACGAAAAGCTCGGTGTCTATCTGCTGTGGCACTTCTAATGGACCTTTTTGCTGGTCCTCAAGAACCTATTGCCACAATCCACAATTTGGAGAGGGATCGCGATGAGATGCTGAATTGGAGGCCATTTGGGCAAAGATTTTCTCATCATCCATCCTCATCACAGTATTTTCTTGGAGAAACCTCTACCCAGGGGAGTTACCAAGCTCAACATGGACACCCCAGGTCTTCCGAGGGATCTCGTCCCCAAAGTTCTAATACCGGCCCTTTTACAAGGGAATTGTTTGATCTCTAATTTTATCAAGTTAAAAGAAAAAAAAAAGATGTTGAATAAATGAGATTTTTCATTTAAATCTGTCTAATAATTTTTATTTACACAATTAAAGATAATAGCATAAAGGTTTTTCAATTAAAGTTCAACACACATTTTGGTAAAATTTAATAGTGAAAAAAAAAAATTATGTGGAGACAAAAGCACAATTCCAAAACACATTTTAACCATTTATTAATAAATGTTATTTAGAGGTATTTGAAGGTATTTAATACCAAAAAATGTAAAAAATTTTAAAACACTATCACCCAAATTTTATATAATGATAGTAATTTGTCAAATATTAAATACCTCAGCTCGCAAGCCCACGTCAAGGGTCCTCATTATCTTGCGAGTCCCTAAACTAAACTAACAACAGGGGATCTAACTAAACTAAGAAAATGTAAATTTGAATAGTAATTTGGAAACCAGATTCAAGCTGAAATCAACGACTTCCACGGATGGCTTCCAATTGCCACGGTAATGCCCCCTCTGGACTGCTGAAAAAGTCGGCATAGAAATCCCGAACAGCTAGCCCAGCCGTTCCCGGTCTTCCAGTCCGACTGAGATCAAAATTGACTGAAGATGGCACATTTTGACCCAAATCAGCATCAGCGGAGGCATCATGTATCCTGGTGAAGTTGTGCAGCACTACACAAGCCTGTATCACCAGGGTGGCATTGTCCGGATTCATTTGTATGGATGACATGAATACTCTCCACTTACTGGACAGTATTCCAAAAGCGCACTCCACATACCGACGGGCGCGAGTCAATCGATAATTGAAGATACGCTTCCTGTCATCCAGATCGCGTCTAGGGAAGGGCCGCATCAGGTGATGTGACAATGCGAATCCTTCGTCTGCCACGATCACAAATGGAGCCGGCGGACCTGCAGATCCGGGTAGTCTTCTTGGCTCTGGCAGGGCAAGCTGGTTTTCACGAAGCCGTTCACCCATTCTGGAAACACTAAAGATGCGGCTGTCTGAAGTGCTCCCGTAGGCCCCGATATCCACAATTACAAACTTGTAGTTACTGTCAACCAAGGCCATCAGCACTACAGAAAAATATTGTTTGTAATTGAAGAACCGGGACCCTGAGTGAGGCGGTTTCTTCACACGGATGTGCTTTCCGTCCAGTGCCCCAATGCAGTTTGGAAACTGCGCGGATTGGAAAAAACCCTCGGCGATACGAAGCCAATCTTCCGCCTTGGGGGTGGGCATCACCGCATCTCTGAGTCGCTGCCATATGACTTTACACGTATGGCAGACAATCCCAGAGATAGTTGAGATCCCTAGCAAAAATTCAAAGTGCAGCGATGCAAACGAATTTCCAGTTGCAAGGAATCTGTGGAAAAAAAAAAAAGGTTTTAGTTCAATTAAAATTAAAATACACAAAATATTCACATTACCGAAAAAAACTTACCTCAACGTGACAATAAGCCTTTGTTCAGCAGAGATGCTGCGCCGCATGCTTGTGTCCCTGAAGTTAAGGTCAGGGTGGAGAGACGTCAAAAGGTGATCAAATGACTCCATGGACATACGGCAAAAATTGTGAAACTTGAAGGGGTCTTGACGCAGATCGTTATAAAGTGTGTGAAATTGTCCCTTCTGAATTCTCTGCGCAACAATGGGATGAATCCAGTGTCTCCTCCTCCTCCTCTCCGGTTCTTCTTCCAACATTGGTTGTTGTTGTCCGAATAACCGAAATAGGACCCAATGGAACAGAACTCCACAAATATCCTTCGGCATTTTATCGCAGTAGAGTATGCACGGAAAAATGGCTATACAGCAAAATTTCCACACAGAGCTCTTTACCTCACGATGAACCAAAGAAAATGGCACCTGAGGTAATCATATCTTGTCTTTTTATTCACTTTTTTTTCACTTTTTTTCAAAGAAATCCAAATAACTTTATTTGCTTCCAACTTTAGACATCTATCCGTTTTTTGCGGATCCGCAAAAAACGGATGACATACGGAAACATTTTCAGGAACAACGGATCCGCAAAAAACGGACAGAAAATCGGATTATAGAAAAATCAGGACGTGTGAATGTAGCCTAATACTTCCTGATATTACTTTTAAACCTTTGCCCATCTAATTTAAAACTATGTCCTCTTGTAGCAGTTTTTCTTCTTTTAAATATTCTTTCCTCTTTTACCTTGTTGATTCCTGTATGTATTTAAAAGTTTCTATCATATCCCCTCTGTCTCGTCTTTCTTCCAAGCTATACATGTTAAGTTCCTTTAATCTTTCCTGGTAAGTTTTATCCTGCAATTCATGTACCAGTTTAGTAGCTCTTCTCTGAACTCTCTCCAAAGTATCAATATCCTTCTGGAGATATGGTCTCCAGTACTGAGCACAATACTCCAAATGAGGTCTCACTAGTGCTCTGTAGAGCGGCATGAGCACCTCCCTCTTTCTACTGGTAATTCCTCTTGCTATACACCCAAGCATTCTGCTAGCATTTCCTGCTGCTCTGTGACATTGTCTGTCTACCTTTACGTTTTCTGAAATAATGATCCCTAAATCCCTAAATGATCCCTAAATATAGGATTACTTCTATACCTATCACTTATGTAGTAGTTTTATAGAGTTCTAGAAGGGAATGAAGGAAAGAAATATAGAAAAAAAGGACAAACTATGTTTGTTTTTTTATATTTTATAAGTTATTAGTGGACGCAATAATTGATTAATCAATGTTATGAATAACTGATTTTGAATTGAGGATATTTATATGAAATATATTTTTTTGTTTTGTATTTTTATTTACATTTGGTTTTTTACACTTCACACTCTTTGTTTTTTGTTGTATTGCACTGCATGTCAGCATTTCACGTGTGGTCACAATTTCTGGTCACTTAGTGTAATTGGGTTGTCACTTTATAAATTATATACAGTACAGACCAAAAGTTTGGACACGCCTTCTCATTCAAAGAGTTTTCTTTATTTTCATGACTATGAAAATTGTAGATTCACACTGAAGGCATCAAAACTATGAATTAACACATGTGGAATTATATACATAACAAACAAGTGTGAAACAACTGAAAATATGTCATATTCTAGGTCTGTGAAGGTTCTCATTTATCCAGGTCATGGTATATATCTGTAAAGAATAAATCAAGGAAAGTTGCCTTGATTTATTCTTTACAGATATATGTCATATTCTAGGTTCTTCAAAGTAGCCACCTTTTGCTTTGATTACTGCTTTGCACACTCTTGGCATTCTCTTGTTGAGTGTAGAGGGGGAATATTAATCACCAATATTTATGCAAATATCGATAATTAATATTCATAAATAGGAGGAGCCGTCTATTGATGACTCCGCCTATTTATGCCTTTATATAATAATTACACAATACTTTCGCTATACTTCACACTAATCACTACGCTAGCTGCATGCGCCTTACTGAACTAACTATCGCCAATAACTACACGTTACACAGATAGTTACAAGTAACACAGTATTTATTACTTACAATACACTACGCACGCAATACACTAACAATACAGCACTAAATATACAATCCTAAACTACACTACACGTTCCCAAATTCCACCCATAAACTATGTATACAATTCACACATACAAGTATATTCACAGTAACCCACCCGTCTGCACTGTCCCTACGGGGTACAAGGGGTTAACAGTGGCGCTGCAGGGGCGAGTGCAGGCCACAGACACTATAGATTCAGCACTGCAAGGGTTACTTGCAAGTGAGTGCTGAGGTGAATCAAGGGTAGGTAAACCAGGGGGGGGGCTAACTGCAAGGGTTAACCAGGGGATACAGGGGTTAGGGGATGCAGGGGTTAACCAAGGCAGGGACCGGGGTAACTCAGAGGGGGCACAAGCCCCTACATTATAAGGGGGCACAAGCCCCTACATATAAAAGTGGTCACATGTATCCCACAGGGGCCTCCATGAGCCCCTGTGGGCCACTAAGGGCAGATGTGCGCAGATGCTGGGAACATCTGCGCACATCCTCCTATAACGTGATTAATGCATGCATATATATCATACATGCATGCACGTGTTTGCATGCATATATGTATATATATATGCATGCGTCTCAACCCTTCCTCAACAATGAGCTTCAAGAGGTAGTCACCTGAAATGGTCTTCCAACAGTCTTGAAGGAGATGCTTAGCACTTGTTGGCCCTTTTGGACACACCTTCTCATTCAAAGAGTTTTCTTTATTTTTATGACTATAAAAATTGTAGATTCACACTGAAGGCATCTTTTGCTTTGATTACTGCTTTGCACACTCTTGGCATTCTCTTGATGAGCTTCAAAAGGTAGTCACCTAAAATGGTCTTCCAACAGTCTTGAAAGAGTTCCCAGAGATGCTTAGCACTTGTTGGCCCTATTGCCTTCACTCTGCAGTCCAGCTCACCCCAAACCATCTCGATTGGGTTCAGGTCCGGTGACTGTGGAGGCCAGGTCATCTGGCGCAGCACCCCATCACTCTCCTTCATGGTCAAATAGCCCTTACTTTCAAAGTTTTCCTAATTTTTTGGCTGACTGACCTTCATTTCCATAAGTAATGATGGCCACTAGTTTTTCTTTACTTAGCTGCTTTTTTTCTTACCATAATACAAATTCTAACAGTCTATTCAGTAGGACTATCAGCTGTGTATCCACCTGACTTCTCCTCAACGCAACTGATGGTCCCAACCCCATTTATAAGGCAAGAAATCCCACTTATTAAACCTGACAGGGCACACCTGTGAAGTGAAAACCATTTCAGGTGACTACCTCTTGAAGCTCATCAAGAGAATGCCAAGAGTGTGCAAAGCAGTAATCAAAGCAAAAGGTGGCTACTTTGAAGAACCTAGAATATGACATATTTTCAGTTGTCTCACACATTTTTGTTATGTATATAATTCCACACATGTGTTAATTCATAGTTTTGATGCCTTCAGTGTGAATCTACAATTTTCATAGTCATGAAAATAAAGAAATCTCTTTAAATGAGAAGGTATGTCCAAACTTTTGGTCTGTACTGTATATACATTTTTAATTATTAATTTATTTTGTTTATTCGTTTACATGCAATCAGGTATATGATGGTTCTTACTTAGGATATGTACAGCAGTTATGGGATAACAAATATGAATTAAACCGTCTGTATATACCGTACATATATCTGTAAATATATATCTGTAAAGATCTGTATACGTCTGTATATACCAAATAAGGAATGCTTTGGCTGTAGAGTCGACTAAATCACTCCTAAAGTGAGGTAATGACCCAGCTGTGAGTGTGGTGCGTTCCACTGCGGCCTGTGCCAGATGACGCGGGCACCGCTGTGTAGCGCATCGCATCGCAGCCGGGCAAGAGTAGGGGTTACGGATGTTAAATCCATGCACAGTAAATATCGGCAATATATAAACATAAGAAGACTCCAAATGAAAATATTGAAGGAAGGTACAAATGCCTACAATAGAAATAATTATGCCTTTTGAATATATTTTGAAATTGATTTATTTGTAATTTACTCTTCGCCATATCTGGCAAATTCATGCGTTCCAAGCTGAAACGCAAGCACGCCACTTCCGGCTTGCATACCCGTTTGTTTGGCGTGGCACATGGGGTTGACAATGGAAGGAGGCGTTTTCAGGTGTGTGTTATGTGTTCAATTTGGGATAGTATATATAGAGTGGGGACATGGAGACAATTAGCACTTACCCCCTGATGAAGCATTAAGCGAAATGCTTCAGGACGCAGGAGAGACAAGTTTTTTTGGTATGACAACATGTATTGATGTTATTTGATGTAATCTGGGCTGTTGTAGGTTTGATATGTGTGATATATCTGTAAGCACTTTGCACTTTACTTGGTACCGTATAGACTATTGCATGGTTTCATCTATGCCTTAATCTTAATTATTTGTCTATTTTCTAAAGCCAACAGCCTGTATCCCCTGCCTGGGCGTTGTACGCCCTGTGTGTTTCTGGACCACCAACAGTTTTTAATTATGTGATTTTATGAATTATGTATCAATAAAGATATATTTATTTACTTTATACCCGGTTGTTTCTTTATTTGGAGTATATGATAGGGCCCTTTTGCCGGGTAATGTATGGTTGTATTTTTTGCCCACATTTTTTTGTGGTATAAAGCAAGCAGGCATCTTCTTCTACTTACCTATATGTAATAGCTGGTGCTAGGTGGCTGCCTCTCATACAAAGAAACAGGAGTGCAGGGCAGCAGTCTACCGACCCATGTACATGAATGTTTGTTCCAAATGCGCACCCATACCATACATGCTGCAATCATCTCTGCTGTATGGGGGGATGAATGATCCACATGCTGTTCTATTGTACATTGACAGAAAATCTCTGTAGACAGGAAAATGAGCTGCCAATAAGTAGTAAATTAATGTGCGGCATAAGCGATCATATCACCCAACAAAGAAGTGTTTACTTGTTTGTTGGTAGATCGGTGCTACATTTACATGTGGCCAGTATCGGTACGAATGACGCTTATGGCATGGTTAGACAAGCAGATAATTGTTACAAATCACACGGTGACAATTCATATTGCAGTATAATCGTCTACAGTTTTAAAAAAATGTATTTATTTTTATTTACGTAGTTCGATATGTGATAACACTGATCAGTTACGGATGGAGTAGAGTTAACATCTGAGTTGTGTTATCTAATCTAAGCAAACACCTTCAATTGCTTTTCAATGGCAATGAGTTAAGAAATTTGAGTTAAGAGCTGGAGTGCTAACCCTGCTACATCTGTACTTTTACTCTAAAGGCCAGTACAAATTGGGCGATACCTTTTATGTATAGTTTTTCTTCCATTTTGATACTTATAAAATAATAAAAACCTTGGATAAAATCTATTATTTTTTCATTGTCATATTCTGAACCCTATAACTTTTTTGTAGTTATGTGTAGGGAACTGTATGAGCATTCACTTTTTTGCAGGGCGACCTGTACTTTTCATTGATACCATTCTGGGGTGTGTACAACTTTTTGATCACTTTATATTTAACCCTTTCGCTACCTGGAGAGATATGCAAACATGGGAAGAAAATAAAAACTAGAAAACTAGAAAAAACCTCTGGTAGTGAAAGGGTTAATTTTTTGTAGGAAATGAAGCGGCCAAAAATGGCGAATTGTAAATTTTTACTTTTTCCCCCCATTTCATTGTTTGCCGTATGGGGAAATTTTTAGAGTTTTATAGTATGGGCGTTGTCGCACGTGGCGATACCCATGATGTGTATTTTTATTTTTTTATATTTTGGGGAAAGCGGGGTAATTAGATTTTTTTTATTTTTCTTAATTTTTTTATTTTTAAAAACTTTATTTTCTTTTTTACCCTTTTTTATATAGTTCCCATATGGAACTATAACGCGCAATCATTAGATCAAATTCACTTGTTTCCTATGGAGCCCTGCTACAGACAGGAAACACTATGCAGCAGCCTCCTGTCATTCTCTATGACAGGGGCTGCTGCATACAAGCTCCGCCGCCGGAGGGAGCCGGAACCTACCTGGAAGCCCGGTTTCACCACGACATCTGAAGTGTTAAATGTCCACGACCCACATTATCGCGGACATGACCCGTGGGTGTCTGCTGTATGAAACAGCAGGCACCCTGTGGCTATGGCGCCTACTCCGCTCAAAGACCTGACCAGCTCCGTTCTAGTACTTTTTTTTATTATTTCATTGTACTCGTTTTGTGCTAAAAATCCTGAGCCATTTTCACTGTACAGGCCGGAGCTTCTCTAGTAGCAGGATCTAAATTTTCTCTCTGCTTTGTCAACTAGCATATGTGACAGTCCCCTTACTGTCTGACCTTATAAACATTCATTATAGCTTATTTTACCTTTAAGAATGTGGCTTAAGGTGGATTTGCACTGTCCGATATTCGGGCAGATTATCGGGAACGAACATTCCTGTCCGACAATCTGCCCATCTAAATGAGGCGGCGATCACCTGATGAACGATTGTTCATCGTTCATCGGGTGATCCTGTCATTCGTGCAGGCACACCAATTATCATTTCTGGGCAGCAGATCATGCTGTCTAAACAGCGATCTGCTGCCCATAAACAATGATTCTGTATGAGGACGAACAATCGTAATAGCGATCCCTCATCCTGTGAAGGAGATTGCTGCATGTAAATGTAGAAGTCTCCTGTCACGAGGGTATCGAGAACCACGCCTGACTCCGTTATACCCGGGGTCAGGAAGTCGCAGCGGTTGGCTGCACGCTCTATTTAAGATAGGGCCGTTTTCCTTATGGTAGCTTTCTGGGTTTGCTTTGCAAACCCTTTTGGCTCACTCAGGGATCCGTAGCTCCTTCTCCTCAGCTGTTCCTTGTCCAGCACTCCCAAACCTCCTTATATTCCTCTCTCACACTTCTCTGGTTGCCAGAGATAGAGCTTACTGCCTGGACATCTATCCTGACCCACTGGAGCTGTGTTGCTGCGTTCTCTGACTGTTGATTCAGAACGCTACCCTCCGGATCCCTGTTGGACCTTTGTGGACAGTTGTTGTCGTCCACCTGGGTGTTTGTGTTTGTCTGTGTTTGTCTGTCCTCTCCCTGGTGTTTCCCTCTTAGTGCAGTGGTGAGGACTAGCGATCCCACCGGCCCGTTCACTATCTAGGGCTCATTTCAGGGAAAGCCAGGGTTTAGGCACGTGATCGCCGCACGGGTGAGGAACCCGTCTAGGGACGTCAGGGCAGTCAGGTGCCAGCCGCAAGGTGAGTTAGGGGTCACCACCTTTCCCTCTCCCTTAGGCAGGGCTTTCCCTGTTTTCCTCCCTGTGCGTGACACCGGTCATTACATCTCCTTCACTGAACGTGCAGCCGACTGTTGGGAGGGAACGCTTCGTTCCTGACAATCGGCTGTTACAACGGGAACTGTAAACCTGCCTTTTATTAGGTGACTGGCTCAAAGTGAGAGTAAAAAGTAGGATTCAAACACCTAGAAAAACAGTGAACCCTTTGAGATGTAATGGCTCAATATTTTTCATAAAAACCAATTGAAAAAAAAAGGATTTTTAGCCCAAAATGAGTAAAATGCAATCATAAAAATTTTCACCGAAAGTGTACATAGCCTTTAAATCACTAAATGCGATCGTGTTGTTAATTTGCCTAAAAGATTATCCACTCATCAAAATCCGACAGTAGACTATTATCTTATTACCTAAGAGCAGGGCACAAGACATAAGCCTTCCTGCTGATCCTGGTCTCCAGCAGCTGAGATTATACTGCAGCTCCTCCTGTCAGTGTATGAGAAGCAGGGAGGAAGTGCCCACACACCGAGGCCAGGGCAGCATGATCTGAGCATGCATGTCCACCTTAAAACTGTGCAATTGGTGGACGTAAACTAGGAAATCTCAATTCAAATGGTAAGTACCCCATCGACTTTACATGGAAGATAACCTGTCACACATGGATTTTTTTTAAATTATATTTATTTAAGAATATTACAATGATTACAGAGGTTTTACTGCCTAGGAGCAACCCCAGTGCTCCTAAAGTGTGGCCTATAAAAACAAATAAAAAAGCCACTCATCTGTTCTCGGTCTAAGTACACCCCGCTGCTGCTCCATTCCCAGTCACTGCTGGACCAGGAAGTGGCTTGGTCCAGTCACCACAGCAGTCACATCTTGAACGATACACCACTACAGTGAAGTACCACTAAGTACCACTAAGTACCACTAGTGAGGACCTGTCAGTCTTCTTGACATGTCTGTTTAGTGACAACGGGGTGTTGCGATTCCTCTTGTTAATTTGGCATGTTCTACACTCAGTCCAACCAGGGCTGACACTGTCACATTGCATAATCGCTACTCCTAGTCATAGTGTCTTTACCAAGTTTAAAGATGATTGTGCAACAATTTGAATTTGATATGTTGGAATACATATTTGGGGGAGACTATCGTTAGAGCAATGGTATGACTGTTGCACCGTGATCAAGGGTAGTTGGCAGGTAATGCCATTTGGATCATCTATAAGGCTACTGCATAGAACAGGCATGCTCAACCTGCAGCCCTCCAGCTGTCACAAAACTGCAACTCCCATCATTCCCGGACAGCCTACAGCTATCAGCCTACAGAAGGGCATGGTGGGAGTTGTAGTTTTCCAACGGCTGGAGGGCCACAGGTTGAGCATCTCTGGCATAGAACATACATGGTCCCTTCCAGAGTTCACCATATTTATCCAGAGCTTTTGCCAATGTGTTTTAGGGAATGCCTGGAAACAGGGTCGATACTCCATATCTTAGTGGACCTGCCACCCCCCCCCCCCCCCTCAGCAATTCTGGTCTTCTCATAGAATGTTGTGTGATATCTATGGTAGGGATCTCACTTTGTCTGTCGACTATATTTCTTCTTAGCATTAAACCACCCTCTTTTTCCTTTGCTGCATATAAGCTTTTACAATATATACTTGGCTGCCAGAATCCATATAGCCGCCATATGGCGATTACCGACTCTTTCGTTGCCCATAGTGATCCAGAGAGTCAATAGAATTCTTCTGTATGAAAAGATTAATGCTGACATCAAAAAAAGCATCTTACCAAAGTTAGGAGCCCCTAGATAATGTGCAAAGAGTCTTCCAACATAGCCTATTCCCTTACGTCCTCAACAGCAGCACAGATGGGGTTAACTGCCCCTGTGGACTGGTAGGACCGGCGGAATTTTAATGAGCCCAAGAACCAATAAACGATCTTCAGCTCCCTGAAAGGGAGGAGATCACCCCCCAGCCCACCGTGTTTTTTTCTGTCCTCTGGACAGGTGGACTGGCGTTCTTAGTTCTGCCAGGCATGAGGACCCTCCCTAGGGGATTCTTCTTGCTATCTCCCCATCTGTGCTGCTGTTGAGGACGTAAGGGAATCGTTAATTTCTAACGATAATTTGTTTTCCCTTAGTCCTAACAGCAGCACACAAATATCCCACCCTAAATACATTATGCTTGTTAAAAACACGGTGGGCTGGGGGGTGATCTCCTCCCTTTCAGGGAGCTGAAGATCGTTTATTGGTTCTTGGGCTCATTAAAATTCCGCCGGTCCTACCAGTCCACAGGGGCAGTTAACCCCATCTGTGCTGCTGTTAGGACTAAGGGAAAACAAATTATCGTTAGAAATTAACGATTTCCTATGCCTATGAGGAGAGAAAATGCCCCTCATATTATTTACCAATCTTATAAATGCCGCCCCTCGCCCCTTTTTTTTTTTTTTCTTTCTCTATCCTCCTTTGTTGTTACTCAGGGGAACCAGTAGATTTTGCGTTGCCTTTGCTTGCATGTTTTGTATCACATACAAATTCTTCTGTTTATTACACAAAGTAAACAATTCTTATGCTAACATCATATGTTTTCTTTTTTATTACTGTACTGTCAGTTTCACATGTGCTACCTTTCAATAGATGCTTTTGAAACATAAAAATACACCACGAGGGGAAAGGGGTGGGGGTTTAAGGGATTTTTTTATGTGCTTGTTATTTTTGCTAAAAAACATAATAAAAATTATTATTTAGTAAGGGAAATTTAGCCAAGCAGTATTTTAAAAACAGTTTTGCAGAACATGCCCAAATGAATGTCATTTTGTTACATAGCGCCAAATGCATCAATGTGAAATACTGAGAAATCAACCCCATTATTTGAGCACTTCCTTAAATATGTACCAAAGAAATATGCTTTTATGATCTGGACTAGCTCTATGCATCAGATTTCTGAATAACTTGTCATTTACATAAGGCTTAGATTTTATTAAAACAGAGTTTGCATATCCCTGGAATTCTCATTTATCTTCCTTACTTGGGCTCTTATCAGATAATTCGGTGACTCACGGCTCAATTCACACAAATGTGTAATATTTTCCACCAAAAATGTTGCACTCAGACTTTGTGTGATTATTGTTATGGATACTTATGGATACTGGATGCCTAACAGAACATATGGACAGGGTTTTCATTGTGAAGCAACCCTTTATCTTCTTACTATATCTTTAGTGGTTGAATGCCCCTCATAGACCTACAGGCATGAAAAATTTTGAATTCTATTAAAATTTTAAAAATAGTTTTTTCTGCCATATATATTAATTACCTATATTCAGGATAGGTAATCAATATTTGATCAGCAGGGGTCCGACACTTGGCACCCATGCCGATCAGCTGTTCATTACACTACGCATCATCTCCCGTGGAGCGGCGGCCTAGTGTAATTACAAGTACTCGCTCAATTCAAGTGAATGGAGCAAGTACTTATAATTACACTGCACTTCCAAGACGACTTGTACTGTAATGAAGAGGAAGCAGCGCTTGCATGAAGCACTACCTCCTCTTCAAACAGCTGACCACGGGGAGCCAGGTGTCGGACCCCCACCGATCATATATTGATTACCTATCCTGAAGACAGGTCATCAATATAAATGGCAGGACAACCCCTTTGAAATTAGGTAAATACAACCTCAGGTGAACAACAGCAGATTCCACTTAATTTTTCTATTTGTGAAAAATTAAGTGCACCCCATGAACCAATAGCTTGTAGAACCACCTTTAACAGCAATAACTTTTTCTGTATGACTATCAGTCTGTTCCATTGTTATAAAGGAATATTGGCCCACTTTTCTTTAAAACATTGCTTCAGGTCATTTAGGTTTGTGGGCATTAATTTATGCACAGCTTTCTTAAGGTTGCAACCCAGAATTTCAATTGAGTAGAGGTCTTGACTTTGACTGGCCCATTGCAGTGCCTTGATTCTTTTTTCAGCCTTTCTGTTGCTGGTGTGCTTGGGAGCATTATCCTGTTGCATCATCCAGTTTCGGCCAAGCTTTGGTTTTTGGATAGATGGCCTCACATTTGACTAGAATACGTTGTTATACAGAGGGGTTCATGGTCGACTCAATGACTGCAAGGTATCCAGGACCTTGGAAGTTGGTGTGATGTGCTTGTGCTGATATGCTATGCTTGGTTTCCTCCAAAATGGGCACTGTGCATTATGGCAAAACACCTCCACTTTAGTCTTTTCTATCCAAAAAACATTGTTCCAGAGGTCTTTTGGTTTCTTAAGATGCAGCTTTTAATCTTAAAGGGAGTCTTTCACGCAGATTCACCCTATTAACCTAATAACAGTGTTATGTCCACGGCATGCCCCCTATTAAAACGGTGCTTATCGTTTGTTCCTTGCTAGCATCGTTCTGGAGAAAAACACTTTTAATCCGCATTCAAATGAGTCTGTGAAGGTGCCCAGGGGCGGCGTTACAACGGCCGATGCCCAGGCCCCTGGGTCATTTTCATATGATGGCACTCCCCCTCCGCCGCGTCTGCCCGCCCTTAGTCTCTGTTCTAACCTCCCTCCTCCCGTCTGTAATCCCACGCATGCGCCGATGAACGCGATATCGGCGCATGCGCATTGAATGAGCACTGTCGGGCCGGGGCATCGCAGTTTAGCGTGCACATGCGCGGGATTACGGACGGGAGAAGAGAGGCTAGAACAGAGACTAAGGGCGGGCAGACGCGGCAGAGGGGGAGTGCCTTCGTATGAAAATGACCCAGGGGCCTGGGCACCGGCCGTTGTAGCACCTTCACAGACTCATTTGCATGCAGATTTGAAGTGTTTTTCTCCACAACGATTCTAGCAAGGAACAAACGATAAGCACCGTTTTAATAGGGGGGATGCCGTGGACATAACACTGTTATTAGGTTAATAGGGTGAATCTGCGTGAAAGACTCCCTTTAAGCCGTGCTACCATGTTCTTTTTTTGAAAGCAGAGACTTTCTCCTGGCAACCCTTCCAAAAAGTTTTTTTTTCTAATTGTATTGTCATGAACATGTAACATGCTAACTGAGGCCCGTAGAGTCGATGTAGGTCTTCAGTGTTTTGCAATATCTCTGATTGCATGTTCTGACCTTGGGGTGAATTTGCTGAGATGTCCATTCCAAGGAAAATTGTCAACTGTTTGTGAATAGTAATAATGATAATTCTCGCTGTAGAATGATGGACTTCAAATTGTTATGAAGTGGTCTTATAAACCTTTCCAGATTGATGGGCAGCAACAATTTCTTCTCTAATCATTGATGATGTCATCACTACTTGGCATTGTGCTAACATACCCCTGAATGCTTCAGACCAGCAAACTGCTAAAACATCAGCTTTTTTTTAGAAGTGGTCACACTTGCTGATGATCAATTAACCTTTTGAAGATGCTGGGATTTTCCATGTTTGTGGTTTAATTTCTTACTCCCTGCCTCTCCAGGGCCATAACTTTTTTTATTTTTCCATTCACATAGCCATGTTTTTTAGCGGACAAGTTGTACTTTCTAATTGCTCTATTTAATAATTCATAATATGATGTAGTGGGAAGCTGGTGAGAAATGGGAAAAGAAACACTCTTACATCCCTCAAATTTATCCTCCACTCTGCTGCCTGCATAATCCACCTTTCCCTTTGTTTCTCCTCTGCCTCTCCCCTCTGCCAGTCCCATCACTGGCTCCACATTGCCCAATAAATTCGGTCCAAGATACTAACAACTACATATAAGGCCATCCACAACTGCCCCCACCTTAAATCTCTGTTCTGCTTTTGCTTACATCTTCTCACGTAATCGCCAATCCTCACAGGACCTCCTTCTTTGTTCTCCTCATGTCTGTTCTTCACAACAGTCTTCAAGATTTCTCACATGCCTCTCCCCTACTCTGGAACTGACTACCCCAGTACATCAGACTCTCCCTTAACATCCAAACCTGAGAACCCACCTCTTCAGGAAAGCCTACCACCTACAATAAGCATTCTGCCACCACACAGCCAGATGAGCAGCTTTTACCCTCACCTACTGTGTCTTTCCCCTCTCTGTTGTAGATTGTAAGCTCTTGCGGGCAGAGTGCTCTCTCCCTCTGTACCAGTCTTAAAAAGTTCATGCCTCATGTACTTGTGTTTTTATATTATGTATACCCCCACTTAGATGTACAGCATCATGGAATTAATGGCGTCTTAAAATAGATAATAATAATCTACACGTAGGCAAGTACATTAAGCTGTGTACTAATAAGGCAATCATTCGGAGATACATAAAGGGGTTGTCCACTTTCTGGTTACTATTGACCAATTTGACTAAACAGCACTTGTTAATGTAGGCTTTGTTGATATTCTGCACCATTATCTATATGTTATAAGGTATGTCACCTTGTTGGCCAAGTGTTTTGTGCTGTCCACATACATGACCTCTGAAGGAGGGCCATCTGAACAGACACATGCAACCACCTCCTCTGTTTAAACACACTGCACCTGACATCTGCACTTGTACTTTTGGAAGTTTAGTGCAGGTGCAGTGTGTTTTAATGGAGGAGGTGGATTGATGTGTCTGTTCACATGGCCCTTCTTCAGAGGTCATGTATGTGGACAGCCTACTGGAATTGGCCAACGAGGGATATAGTTTATGAAGCCTAACGAACGGAACCAAATCTCAACAAAGACAATATTAGGCTACTTTCACACTTGCGTCAGGACGGATCCGACAGGCTGTTCACTATGTCGGATCCGTCCTGCGGCTATTTCGCCGTGCCGCCGGACTGCCGCTCCGTCCCCATTGACTATAATGGGGACAGGGGCGGAGCTCCGGCGCAGCACGGCGGTGCACGGTGAAAGCCGCCGGACTAAAAAGCCTGATATGCAGTAATTTTAGTCTGGCGGCCTTTCGCCATGCTGCGCCGGAGCTCCGCCCCCATTATAGTCAATGGGGTCGGAGCGGCGGTTCGGCAGCGCAGCGAAATAGCCGCAGGACGGATCCGACATGGTGAACAGCCTGTCGGATCCGTCCTGCCACAAGTGTGAAAGTAGCCTTAATAAGTGTTATACAGTCATCTTACATACACATTGGTCAACAGGGGGGCTGCAGGGGTGAAAGTGTGGGTATGTCCGGGTTCAGCTCTGAACCTGGACAACCCCTTTAAGTATGCGCTAATAACAGACATAATGGACAGGCAGCCAATGGACCCTAGGCTTTCTGCCTTATAATGTACAGTATGGGTATATATCTCTTCACACAGCACCCCTGTGACATGATTAAAGAGGGGTTCCTGCTTTGCTTTCCCCTTTGTGTGCCGCAAACAGCATTGATTACAGTATACAGAGGGTTAAACAACAGACATCAGATGTTTCTCTGATCTCTGCCAATAGAGAATAATAGCAGCTGTGTATTACAGCCTCTGTCCTGACCTCTCCAGCACAGTATCCGTGTCTACCCCCCCACCACCAGAAGAAAAGAAAAACCTCATACAGCTGTGAATAAAAAAGAATGTAAAGAAGTATTTTGAACAACAAAGCAATAAACTCCTCTCCATACATCTAGGAAATACAGTAAATACACCCTAGTAAGATCTGTTAGAAAGGAAAAGTTAAGTTTGTTATGTAAAGACTTGTATGATTTTATAATTTCTATTTTATTGAACTTCTAGGTTCTCCTTGATCTGGCAACATTGATTTTTGAAGAGCAACAGTCATTGGAGGTTATCTTAAAGAAGATTGCAGCAACCATTCTATCTTTCATGCAGGCACAGAGATGTACCATCTTCATTGTGGAAGAGGACTCTTCCGTGAGTTACCCTGTATGGCTGTAATAACTTTAAATATAATGCTGTAACATTTAGGGTTGTATTCTATAACCCATAGTGATTCAGTATTCATGTTGTTCCTGCAGTACCTTAGTATACTATTTATCTGGTCCCCAGGATGGATGAATCCTGGGTGTAGGGTTTAGAAATTGATTTCATAATAAACAACACAACTTGATGGTAGCATCTATTCATTCCTTAGCAAAAAAAACACATACTTTTCATAATGGCATCCATTACTTCGAGTGTTATTATTCAGTTAGGGATGAGTATAATTTAGAAAAATCTATACACTTATGTTTTTTTTTTATATGACTGAATACTAAAAAATGATGCAATTGTCATAATTAAAGAGGACGTTTTACCATGAAATGCAGTGAATTCTGCAAGGCTTCATGTTATAGAACAGGAGGAGCTGAGCAGATTAAGATATATCATATTACTGCCTAAAGTGATGCTAACTTTAGCGTCACTTCAGGCAGTGATATGATAGTTATTTTGTGACGTACGCCCGTAATATCTGTATATCTGTGATCAGATTGATATATAGTGGGAAAAGATTCAGTATTACTTGTAATGCATTCATTTAAGTTCCTGCTCATTCTTGGCTTTGAAGTCAAGTAGGTGGTCCTATCAGTGATTGGCAGCTGTCCAGGTACACACAGTCATAGAGGGAAGGCTGCCAGTCACTGATAGGACCACTTCCTTGACTTCAAAGCCCGGAATGAGCTGGAATTTAAATGAATGAAGTCCAGGTTATACTGAATCTTTTCCCACAAAACTTAATATCAGTCTGCTCAGCTCCTTCTGCTCTATAACATGATGCCTGCAGATTAAATTACATTTAGTGGTGACAGGTCCTCTTTAAACTCACACTAAATAAAAACTACTGGACAAAAGTCACACCTTGATGGATTTTTGTGACACTTCAGCAACACTACTAGGGGCCTGTCATGCTGCGTCACAACGATAGTTTGTTACATGGCCTGATGATTGGGGCAATTATCTGGAAAGACCCTTCCTACAAACACTTGTTATAGATAATTGCCCTGTGTAAACACACATGTAGAATTAATCTGTACAGGGATGAATCGCAGTGGAAATCTTTCATCCCCATAGAGAAGGGATCATTGCTCCATTTGAAATCTGGTGTACAAGCTGACAATTATCAGGAATGATTATTGCTCTGTTTCTCAGCCTATTTGAAAGGCCACTAAGTTTTATGTTAAAAACAAAAACCCTGTATCTGTAATTTACTTCCTCACTATTTGCCAGAAGGAGATGTTCTGATGGGACAACCCCTTTAAAGGGAACCTGTCACCTCTACTATGCTACCCTCACTGAGCGTTTCTAAATGTTCATTGTGTTACCCTAAACATATAAATTACACTTTTCATTTCATTTGCAGACGAATTCAATAAGTATTATGCATGAGTTCCCACGAACCTATATATCAGTCTTCTCGGCTTCTGCTCCTCTATAACATGCTGCCTGCAGTTTGCACTGCATTTTATGGTGACAGGTTACATCTCTGCTTTTTCTGAGTTGATTTGTACACAGGGGCCATTTTGTCAGTGACTGACAACTATCTCTGTATGCACACTTAGGTCTCATGCACACAACTGTATATTTTTTTTAGTCTGTAAACTACAGATCCGCAAAATATGGAAACCACCCACCACGTCCTCAACCCATCCGTGTGCATTCCGCTTTTTCTCTCTCCCATCATTGACTATTCTCGTCTGCAGTGTAAACCAGAATAGGATATACAGATGTGGACAGCACACATTCCTTTTATTGCAGACCCATAGAAATGGAGTCCATGTGCTATCTACAAAAAATGCAGTAGATAGCATATAGATGGAAAATAAGGATGTGTGCATGAGGCCTTACACAGAGAATGCTATCAGTCACTGATAACAGCTGTCATGGGCCATCATGAGTTCAGAAAGAGCAGAGATTTAAATGTATAAAATTGCAATAATGATCCCACACAACTATATATTAATCTGCTCAGCTCCTCCTTCTCTATAACATGCTGCCTGCAGATTGCACTGCATTTTCCTGGTGACAGGTTCTCTTTAAACCCTGGTAATCTATCCCCCAACAACTTTGCTGCTGAAAGTAAAGGAAGTCCTTTATGAAACCCATCAGATACCTTGTTGGCTATGGTGTTGCCTAAGTACCAATACCTTTCTGCGAGTAGCATTCTGGGTATTATAGGGGTTCTCCAGCTTTTTAATAAATGTTGCATAATGATGACAACCTTACTATTTTTCTATGAATTTCAGTCAAAGAATAATTTGAAGACCACTGTAATTCTTTGAGTGCTGACTTTGCTTCTTACCTTCAGTGCTGTCATGCAGATGGTATATTCAAACCACAAAATACATGAATATATGCACATATTTGATATTTTTAGTTTTTGGATCCACAAAATGGCAAACCCTATTCCTGAAATGCATAACTCATATGAAAACATCTTGTCATCATAATTATTCTGCAAACAATTATAGAATGTCTTCATTGGTTTGTATAGTATGTAGTGTATGTGTTTAACCCCTGTGTTAAGCAATGGATCAAACAATACATAAGGTAACTTTTGAATATTGATTTTTGGCAGGATACTTTTTCCAGTGTTTTTCATATGGAATCTGATGAGCTAAAAGAATCTGCAGATGCCATAAAAAGGTAATTATGAGACAAGCTACAATAACGAAATTGTATAGTGTACAAGGGCTCATCAATTATAATGTTTTGACATACATGCATTCCTCATTTAAAAAATATCTGCATTGTGTCATTCCTCCATTACTCCTATTGGAAGTGTATGAACACATTGACTAGACTTTCTGACGTCGCCCAATGTACTGCGATTACACCACAGTAATATTATACACACAAAAAACAGTTAAATTAAATGTATCATTCCTAGTGATGAGCGAGCACCAAAATATTCGGGTGTTTGGCCCAAACACATTGCTATATTCACATGCTCGGCCGAGCACCCGAGTATAATAGAAGTCAACCAGGCACCCCCTGCTTGGAAGAGGAAAGGGTGTTTGGTTCATAAAAAAAGGTTAGAAATTGATGGAAACCCCATTAAATTGGTTTGGAAACTGCATTACAAGGATAGCTGGATGCATCTTAGACTCCTATTATGTACAACATACAATAGACAACCACACAAAGGCTGTATGCCAAAAGCCAGGTATGTGCAAGCCATCAATCTATCCATGAGACAGATGACAGGCTTTGTCAGCATACCTTACAATGGCAGCCTTGTACATCATGAGATGTTCCAAACCAGTTCTCATCTGACTAAGAACCAGTACACCTCAAAGTTATTTTGCACTTGTTAGATGGTTTGGGTGGACCTGCACACCTAGATCAATATCATTAAGGCGACAAAAAGTTTTCTGATTGTCCTAACATTATATTCCGTGCCGCTAGTGTGAAAGTAGCCTTAAATGTATAGTGTTATCACAAGACTATTCGCTGAGATCATATTCGCTATATTGCTCTATATTTGTTTTTTAGAATATTCGTAATATTCTAAAAAATGAATATATAGCAATATAGCGAATATTATGTAATAATTATGTAGTAAGTCAGTGATAATATCTGACACTGGAAAAGCTGGGTAATAAGTCAGTGTAGATCGCCAGTTATTACCCAGCTTTCCCAGTTTCAGATATCATCCAAGTGTAGATCGCAAAAATTCTAATCTCTAATTTTTATCGCAAATTTTCTATGGAAAAGGCTACACTAATAAGCTTGTCAGAAGACTATGAAATCAATAGAGGGCGCTATTGAGTTTTGAACAGCGCCCTCTATTGGCTTTATGTCTTCTGACAAGAATATTAGACTTGTCATAAGACTGTAAAACCAATAGAGGGCGCTGTTTATAAATCCATCTATTGGTTTTCATAGTCTTATGACAGCTGAAAAACAAGGCAGATTCTGCTCATTTGCATGTCTTTCCCATAAGCCCATGTTTGTGCTAATGATTTTTTACATTACTAAACTGTATAGAAAGGTTTTTGAATATTATGTTAGGACAATCGGAAAACTTTTTGTCGCCCTAATGATATTGATCTAGTTGTGCAGGTCCACCCAAGCCATCCAACAGATGCAAAATAACTTTGAGGTTTACTGATCTCAGTCAGATGAGATCTGTTTTGGAATATCTCATGGTGCACAAGGCTGCTGTTGTAAGGTATGCTGGCTATTATCTATCTTGTGGATAGATTGGGCACATACCTGGCTTTTGTCATATAGCCTTTGTGTGGTTGTCTATTGTATGTCATACATAATAGGAGTGTAAGATGCATCCAGCTATCCTCTTAATGCTGTTTCTATCAATTTCTAACCTTTTTTTATGAACCAGACACCCTCTTCTCTTCTGAGCAGGGGTTGCCTAGGGTTCTCCCATTGACTTCCATTGTATTTGAGCACCTGAATTATTTGGCCAAGCACTCAGATATGCTGAGCATAGTGATGCTTCAGTCGAACAGCAGTTCGGCCGAGCATGCTCGCTCATCACTAATCATTTCCTCATGGACTATGGAATCCCTTATGATTTAGTAGATTGACTTTCCCTGGAGTCACTGTTAGAGTTAAGTGGTGGGATAATGACTATTTAGATATGGGATCCAGATGCTACTACGTGGTGTATTTTTACATTTGGTAGTGTTCAAGCTGAGGGTTTAATTACATTTAAAACATTTGTCACAGAAGACGCCACTTTGTTTTTGTTTTTTTTATGAAACTTATCTACGGGCGTTTGTGTTTCTATTTAGTTCCGTTAAATTGTATTTGTTATTAGCTCATATAAATAATGTAACTGCTATTTGGAACAGAAATATGATTTTGGAAGGCTTGAGGATTCGTCTGTTGGAAATGACCTCTAGCCCCATGCTGTATGTGATTTCAGGATCCTTTACACACTAGCTGACATGATGTGGTTTGTTGTATTGTATCTGTGCAACAGTGACACCTGCTGGTGGACTTTGCATATTAAACAGTGACAAAATACAGATAGTGAATATAGTAAATGGCGGCTCACCCTACACAACTAGAAGACCTAGGTGCTCTTGTGCCAGGATTGCCCCACAGTCCTTTAAGGAGCTGTATCAGGTAAGTATATGGAGTGGAACAGGCACTCTATCACCAGAAGCTGCGAAGGGGTGTTTCTATAAGTCAATGTGGTGTTTGGATACAGTGTGCGCTGAGACAGTATATCATATAAAAATAAATTTATTTGATTATTAGAACATCCAATTCACATGATTTCTAAAAATAGGTTAAAGAGTAAAAGGATAAGGTTGGTTTGAATGAAAAAATAGATAAAAATGATAAAAATATGATAATAATGATAATAATAGAAAATGGTCAAAAATGGTAGGAAGTCCAATAAAATATAGTCTTGTGGATATAGTTCATATATACTAACCAAGTGGCAGCTATGGGGAGTGGGGTGGGTACTGTTCTCTAGGTGTTTAACCTAGGTATGTCACCTGTGATCCACTTTGTTTTGCGAGGAACCTTAAAGGGACACTGACAGGCCTTCTGAGGATAATTAGCTCTTTATATTCCCCCCTAGGTCTTATAATAAGTTCCCAATTCATATAAGTATTATCCCTGTGCGCATTGTTGAACGTGAAAAATCATCTTTATAATCACCTGTCCTTTCTGCCCAAGGGGCGTTCTTTGTGCCGCATTTGTGCCCAGTCCGCGTCCCAACTGCCGGATCCTTAGACACACCCATCTCATTAGTATTCACTTGGCGCAATGTGATCCCGGCGAGCAAGGGTGCCCGGGCGCATGCGCAGAATCTCTGAATGTCGGGGGACAGGAAAATACCGCCCAGCGAAGTGAATACTAATGAGATGGGCGTGTCTAAGGATCCGGCAGTTGGAGTGCGGGCTGGGCACAAATGCGGCACAAAGAACGCCCCTTGGGCAGAAAGGAGAGGTGATTATAAAGATGATTTTTCACGTTTAACAATGCGCACAGGGATAAAACTTATATGAATTGGGAACTCATTATAAGACCTAGGGGGGGCATATAAAGAGCTAATTATCCTCAGAAGCCTGTCAGTGTCCCATTAAAGGAAGTTTTTCACCTGGTCGGTTTGCCTTCGGCTCATTGTCTCTTTCTCCCCCTGTGGTTTGGCCTGCTGGGGCGGCGTTGTTTCTCCCGGCCTGCGGTGAGTACTGTAAGCTGTGGCTTGCTTCCGGGTGGTGGATCACGTGACTGCCGGCGGGTCAAGTGGCGTCCCACGTGACCGGAGTGCGGCTGGAGTTTGAATCTTTTTAGCGCGCTATTAGTGGATACCGCTTCTGGGACGCCACGTGACCTGCCGGCAGTCACGTGATTCAATAGGGAATGGAACGCCTTCCTACACAAACAATCTACCATATTAGTTCATATGATTATCAAAAGACGATCAGAAATTCTACAAGAGACCATAGAACAGATAAATAACATGAGAACCTGCATTGATACATTCACCCAAAATGATGAATATAACGAATGGCAGTCCCGCATCAGTAAAAGTCTAGATAGACCAGAATTAGAGATCATAACCAAAAATTTAGACCATCCAAAACTGACCAAAAACAAGACACTAGAGACATAGAGCAGACATAGAGAAACCACCCTACTGATCAGACAAGTATTACAGACAAGAACATAACTGAATACCCAAAAATACATTATAAGATACCAGTAACTAATCGTTTTGAAACACTAAACAACTCACATTTTTTAGACCGAACTCCACCACACCACCAGACACGAAATCGACCGATTCGACACCAACAAAGAGTAATGAGAACAGAGAGACAGCAATCCCCTACCCATGGATACAACCTGAGACACAGGTACAACGAAGAAAATCACATGAGAAACCCCTCACCAGCACAAACACACAGGGAAAACCACCCACGGAACATCCACCACTGGAAACAAACACAGTCACCAGACAGGGAACAACACCACAGACCACGGTACCCCCACACCAACACAAAAAGACACGCAGAGGTGGACGAAAGAAACACACCAAGAAGATTTCGGACATACCACTAGAAGACGACATAGTGATCAATCTAGGCAAAGTGACATTAACAGATGCTCAAAAACAACTACTTAATAAAAAGGTTAAAATTTCCCCCCACGGCACGACTAGACAAATTTAGTACATATATTAGTATAGAGAAATTTATCAGGAAAATATGCCTAAAGAAATTACACACTACATAAAAACGACATAAAAAAAACCATCCAAATAATCGATAAAAATCCCCCTAAATATCAACAAACAACCTTGAAACCGAAATCAAGCAAATATCCAAAACAAGAAATTAGTCAAGAGATTGCAACCTTCCGCAAAGGGATAGAATCAGACCTCAGAAAACTTAGGAACAATTTATGAAAACAAGAAATAGACACTATCACACAACCAGATAAATCAGAAAATATCATCATAAGACCAGCAGATAAAGAAGGAGCAATTGTTATACAAGACGACAGCGACTACAACCAAGAATACATAAAACAACTATCCGACCACGACACAAAATCCTATAAAAAGACCCCACCAATGATTTCTTAGAGGGACTAACCAGACTCTGCAAAAAAGGCCTAGAGAAAGGGATTCTAAATTAACAAGAACATGCATTTATAATGAAAACCCATAAAAGAATACCCATTTTTTACTGCCTTCCCAAGATTTACAAAACCTCAACAATCCCCCAGGTAGACCCATCATTTCGGGCATCGGATCAATTTCCTATAACCTATCCCAATATTTAGACAGAATCTTCCAACCAATCGTGATCCGCTCACCATCATACATCAAAGACACCACAGACATAATAAAAACATTAGAAGAGATACACTGGGAAGATCACTGGATCCTAGGCATAATGGACATCAGCTCACTATGCACGATAATAAACCACAAACAAGGGATTGATGCATCAATGATGCATTGATGAGAGACAACAGAGTGACAACATACACACAGAACAAATAGAGTTCCTAACACAAAGTGTAGAATACATTCTCTCACACAACTATTTCCACCATGATTCAAATTTCTACCTACAGATTAGGAGAACAGCCATGGGCACCAGGTTCGCCCCCAGCTACGCCAACCTTTTCATGGCTCAATTGGAAGAGGAGTAGGTTATATCACCAAGGCTGGGGGTAAGCTCCGATTTGTGTGGAGTTCCCACTAAACCTAAATAGCCATATGGGGCTAGTCCCAACTATAGGGGACCAATCAGGGATGATGGTATTGATCATGTGGTCCTCCCATAAGGAGGAGCCAATGTAATATGCAGAGAATCCTGATCAAAATTCTTATAAGGGGCCGGACAAAGCTAGATTAATGCCAGGCTATAGTAAGCCGCATAATTCATGTGAAAGTCTGCGCAGCCACTACCATATAGGACGATCGAGCCATCCAGGATACAGGTGGAACGCACGCCGAGAGGTAAAATGGCTGTGCGTTCCACCTCCAACCAATGGGGACGTCGCCGGAAGTACGTCACCGGAAGTAAGTGGATGGAGCGCACGCCACTTAAAAATGACCGTGCGCTCCACCAGCGGCCAATCAGGAGCCTCCGCCGCCCAATGGTGGAGACATGAAGGTAAACCGTGTCTTCCCCCATTAGGTAAACAGGCCCTGTAAGAGCGCAGAAACGCTGTGCTATACATTGATAAAAACGGACTCCAAAGTATTTAAACAAAATGGGCCGCAATTGGGGATACATGATTGCAGGCCTCCTAACTAAAAATAATGACGGTCATAGATATATATGTCCGCCAGGTGATTGTTAAATAACCCTATTAATCACAGGGTGTGGAGGGGGGCCCAAAGACCCTACAATCATCGCGATATGGATCCATCAATGATTGCACTTAGACACCAATCACTACAATGCACTTATTGTGCACCGGTCCCTTATTTCTTTTTGGTGAACTACCACATATTGATAATTAACGGCGTATTGTCAATTAATGTTATGTTCTTGGTGCAAAGCCAGATATAACATAAGATATAAAATGGGTAATAGATAAATGTTACCCCTAAGATATACATAAATGTGGCACTTTACGTGTCGATGATAATTCTATCCATTATATTAGGATCAAGCGCATAGGAGTATGCTGAATATTTCCAATAGCGTCTGTATAGACTCAAAATTAATCAATCTATAGAAAACATGTAAATACAAGTTTTTCATTCAAGCCCCTAGGGGACTGGGACCGCAGCCGATGAATCCATTCGGCTTCCTTCTGTAGGATCTTACGGTCCCAGTCCCCTCTCCTAGGGGATGGTCTGACGATCTCCAAAGCTGCGAACTTAAGTGATTTTGGATCCCCGTTGTGGCATTCCCAAATATGGTTAGCCACAGGGGTTTCTTTCCGCTTTTTTATATCATTGATATGCTCAAGGATACATCTACGGAATTCTCTGAAGGTTTTTCCCACATAGTCGAGAGGGCATGTACATTGCGCCAGATAAATCACTCCTTTGCTCCTACAATTCGAGAAATCTCTGATGATGTAATTAGTACCAGTCGCCGAACAAACATACAATATATCGGCCGCACCAAACGCACTCTCAAAAAAAGAATTTCTGAGCACATTAACAATATTATAAAAGGCTTTGACCAACATTCTCTTTACAAAGACACCCATAACGAAGACCCCTCATCACTCAAATTTACAGCCATAGAGAAAGTCAAGAAACCCTGGAGAGGAGGGAATCACATAGCAGCAATGTCCAGACTAGAATCCAGAAGAATTTACGAATTTGACACCCTAATCCCCAAGGGACTCAACGCAGAAATAGAAAATATAAAAACACAGAAAAAACATGGAAAAAGACATTAATAATCCCATAGAATGACATATAGTCTCGCCCCCATCAAAACAAAGACCAACACACAATATTGAACAATGTCCTAATGAATCACCAAAATAGACACAAATAGGGACACAAAACGCACCGAAAAAGCTATTAAAACGGACCGGTGTTTTGTAAATATTGAACATAGAGAGACTTTTATGACTAGAAGTGGACTACAAAACCTCTCCAAGGTAAACTCTACACTTAGGCATTTACACTAAAGACCCAAAACACACAATTGATACACCTTACATCCATTTATTATGTTCTCATTATAAAGAATTTATTTCTCTCCATCCCCACCCAATAATATTGGCATTTTTTTGCCAACCCCATTTAACAACATGGCCACACCCCCAGGGTGGATATAAAAAGACACATACATCAGGGATAATGCTAAGCCAATGAGGAAGAAGCAGTTCAGCTTCGAAACGCGTCTGTCTGAAGCATTATCCCCACGAGAAATCGCAATATACCGCATGGACTAGAGGAGAAGCGATATCCACTAATAGCGCGCTAAAAATATTTAAACTCCGGCCGCACTCCGCACCACCCGGAAGCAAGCCACAGCTTACAGTACTCACCGCAGGCCGGGAGAAACAACGCCGCCCCAGCACGCCAAAGCACAGGGGGAGAAAGAGACGCTGAGGAGAAGGCAAACCGACCAGGTGAAAAACTTCCTTTACACACTTTAAGGCTCCTCACAAAACAAAGTGGATCACAGGGGACATACCCCACCCCACTCCCCATAGCTGGCACTTGGTTAGTATATATGCACTATATCCACAAGACTATATTTTAGGCTACTTTCACACTAGCGTTCGGGCGGATCCGTTCTGAACGGATCCGCCCATAATAATGCAGACGGAGGCTCCGTTCAGAACGGATCCGTCTGCATTATATTAGCAAAAAAAAGCTAAGTGTGAAAATAGCCTGGGACGGATCCGTCCAGACTTTCAATGTAAAGTCAATGGGGGACGGATCCGCTTGAAGATTGAGCCACATTGTGGCATCTTCAAACGGATCCGTCCCCATTGACTTACATTGTAAGTCTGGACGGATCCGCACGCCTCCGCACGGCCAGGCGGACACCCGAACGCTGCAAGCAGCGTTCAGCTGTCCGCCTGTCCGTGCGGAGGCGAGCGGAGCGGAGGCTGAACGCCACCAGACTGATGCAGTCTGAGCGGATCCGCCTCCATTCAGACTGCATCAGGGCTGGACGGCTGCGTTCGGGTCCGCTCGTGAGCTCCTTCAAACGGAGCTCACGAACGGAAACCCGAACGCTAGTGTGAAAGCAGCCTTATTGGACTTCCTACCATAAAAAAATAAAATAAATGAACATTTTCTATTATGATCATTATTATCATTTTTTTTAAAATCATTTTTATCTATTTTTTCATTCAAATCAACCTTATCCTTTTACTCTTTAACCTATTTTGAGAAATCATGTGAATTGGATGTTCTAATAATCAAATAAATATATTTTTATACGATATACTGTCTCAACGCACACTGTATCCAAGCACCACATTGCCTTATAGAAACACCCCTTTCGCAGCGTCAGGTGATACAGTGCCTGTACCACTCCAGTGACAAAATATACTCGTTGACAAAAACAATAAACGAGCCAAGAAGGAGGTGTTGGAATCTAATGAAACTTTGTATGTGTGAATGTAATGATATATGTAAGTGATTAAAGGGGTTATCCAGGAAAACGTATTTATGACTAATCTTTAGGAAAGGTCATCAGTATCAGACCTGTAAGGGTGCAAATCCCGGGAACCCAGCCCCAGTGCTCAAGGAAGGCCTTGAGCACAGCGGCCTCTTCCTAGGCCAATGACTTCACTGTACATGGCCTAGTTGCAGCTCAGCCTCATTCAAGTCAATGGGGCTAAGCTGCAATACCAAGCACTGCCACTATACGATATACGGCACTGTGCTTGGAAAGCTACCAGGAGCCTCCATCCCTCACCAGAGCTCCTGTGAGCACAGTGGCTCAAAGAAAGAGCTGATTGGCAGGGGTGCCGGGACTTGGACCCCTGCTGATGTAATAATATTGACCTATACTAAGTCATCATTATCTTTTCCAGGATAACCCCTTTAAGTGATTACAATATTAAAGCAAAAGGATACGTTTATTGTGTAAAACATTACAATTGAAAGGAGGCTCTAGTAACCTGTTGGGCCGCCTCTAGCCTAGATACTAGATGAGATACTTTTGGGCATGTAGGCAAACAGGTTCTGTATGGTATCCTGCAACACATTTGACCACAGATACCAGCTGGTCCCATCAATGATTGGCGATAAATCTGGAACCCGGGCAGGCCAAGGAAGTGTTGCTATCTGGTGGAAATAATCCTGGGAAACCTTTGCTGTGGGTGAGCATTATTCTGCTGAAAAATGCCAGCTGGAAGCCCTGCTGTGAGAGACACCACATGTGGCCACAGGATGTCCTGCACATATTAGTGAGCTCTTAGTGTACTTCATACCACTACTAGGGGTGACCAGCTGTGATATCTGAAGGATCACAACAGCAGTTGGGGCAGTGTATCACTCCACAGCAAAGGCAGGATTGAAGCACTTTCCATGCCAGGCCTTCATACTCAAACCCAACCTTCATTGGATTCCAAACAGAGAACCTGGAATCATCACTAAAAACAATACAGTTTCATTCCGTAGCACTTCAGGTTTCTCACTGATGACACCACTGCAAATGAAGGTAGCCATGGCTGGCTCTCAATGGCAGTACACATAATGGCTAACGTGACACCAAATTTCCTTCCGCTACTGTATGTGCCTGGGAATGGTCTGGGCAGAGACAGTGGTGTGTAACAAATGTGCCACCTATGTCCAGATGGTGGGCATAGCCAGCTTGTTGATGGATCAAATTATCCTCTGTACTCATGGTCTGTCTTGGCTGTCTGGAGCCTGTTCGCCGTGTATGCGTGCCCTCACATAACCACAGTTCCCAACATTTCATAACAGTTAGGTCAGAGCGTCCTAGATGGTGGGCAGTTCACTGAAATGATCATCCTGATTTTCTCAGTCCAGTGATGTTCCCCCTCTCATTGTTTAACTGGGCAAAATGCCTTCAAGTACATCACAGAGGCATGTCTAGCCGTCAAAGACCACTCACAAAGAGGTATACTACCCAAAAGTAGCCTCTGATTGACTTAGTGTAGTGGGGAAAGCACTTTTAAGCCAGATCCGGCACCAAACAACCATGTAAGTCAATGGTGTCGGATCAGTTTTTTCCAGACATTAGAAAACCCATTGACTTACAATAGTTTTAGTGCCGGATCCGGTTTCTTCATTTTCAATATAATACAACTGGATCCGTTCTGAACGGATTGAGCTGGTTGTATTATTTAATCTGAAGCGTTTTGCTGTGGTTTTTGGATCCCATGCCAGATCTCCAAACTGTACTGCATAAACACATATGTGAAAGTAGTCTAAGACACAGCACAACTTCATCAGAAATATGCTGTTATTGCATGTTTTTTAAATATAAGGCAATAAGTGCACATTTCCTAACACAATACACAAAGTCCATTTTAGGCTTAACATCTAAATACTCTTATCAATGGATCCTCCATTTTTGTGATCTGTACATGGATTTGGACTTTCTTACTATATTATCCACCATGCTGTGTTGATTAGTTTCTTGATATGCCTTTTTTGTGGTCAGAGTTCAGTTTTGCGTTACAGCACTACAAATCTCCTGCAAATATATAGAAGATATTGGTTTAAAAGATAACATCTGGATGCCGTCAATAAAAGAAATAGGAGTTGTTACCTCATACTATCCTATTACGGAATTCAGTGTATAACTCTATGCCTTTATCTTGTCCTTCCTACGAATTTCACACTACTTCACCACATTGAAGGTGCCCATGTGGGTATCAGATATATTATAAAGCCAGCTTCCTGCTCTAACAGCTGGAATCAGAGTTAACTCTGATCTTGGCTGTTTCTCCAATAGATGCTGGGGTCAATAATGGCTGTTTATCAGTGGGAGCTGATATCCTCTCTTTTAGCCTGTCAGCACACCACCATTGACAGATATCTATTGGGCAATTCCAGGCCAGTGTCACTGACAGGTACTAATGCTCTAGAATAAGTTGTGTATCTATTTTTCAAATTATAGGCCAGAGTCTGGGGCTGTACTATTTAGACTGCGTTCACATCTCCGGCATGTAAATTTGGTTATCCATTCCGGAATAGAAACAGACTAATGGAGTTACCCTGTCTGGCATAGGTAAACACCACTAGATCCCCTTTACTTATAATGGGATCTGATGGGTTTCAGCATAAATGGCAGCTTTCAGCTGAAGAAATGCCCCAGCATACCGGAAACCCATAAGATCCCATTATAGCCAATAGGGATGTGGTGGTGTCTGGCTATGCTGGATATATTGTGCTCCAGTAGTCCATTCCTCTACTGGAACAAACTGTTGGAGTGCACATCGGACATGTGATTGTAGCCCAATAGATTCTGATGACAGCATGACTTTTATTAATAATACATATGTATATGGCCTTTTAAATATTTATTCTAAATAACCCTTTTTACCATTGCTGGTACCCCAAGACCAGCTCATCACTGAGGCATCCTGTTGCCTATAGAATTGACATGGTTAGTGGTAAGATATGGTATCCCTTCATGCACTAGTAGCAGTGTTAGTTCTTGTATTCCAAGGCATTGTGTTGCTGCTAGTTGTAATTAGAACAGCAGTGTATTTATTATCTTAGTTGTATGCTACACAGGTAAACAGTCACTTCTCACTGAAAAGTAGCAATTAGCCACACCACTACAACCACTACTAGGTGAAGTGGATAAGGCCACATGTATACAACCATATTTTTCATCTGTGTGCTATCCATATTTTTTGCGGATAGTACACAGACCCATTCATGTCTGTGGAGCCATACACACATCTGTATTTTTGGCAGATCCATATGGCTTTGCTGAAATTATAGAACATGTCCTACTTTGGTTCGCATTGAGGACAAGAATATTGAAGGTATCCGTAGTAGAGTGGTGCATTTTTCTTATTTGTCCTGATTTGGCTGTTACAAGATCTAATAAACTTGGATTTGTTTTAAGAAAGACACCAGATTTCTTCTTCAGGAAATGGACCTGTTAGCTCAGCATTTCCAAGCGCTCCTTCCTATGTGGGTGAGCTGACATCATCTGTTTTTTTCTGAAGTAATACATACATTTGCCCAGAAATTTGCACAGCTGTTGGCCACTGCGGTTGGATAAGGTTGTGTCCACAGCATCACGAATACCCCATGAGGCCACCTAGACAGAGAGTGAACATTCAATTCTTGAAGTTTTTGTTGGAAACAGGCAAAATTGGCAATTGTAAGGATCTGGGGAAATTGACAAGAGCCAAATTTCGATAGCTAAACAACTAAACCAGAATGCATTTGTTAGTACCCACCAAAAGCGTTCCAAGGAAGGGCAACTAATAAACTGGCGGAAAGGTCAAGGCTCACTAAGGCTACTTTCACACTAGCATTTTGGCTTTCCCTTTCTGAGATCCGTCATGGGCTCTTACAATTTTGCCCTAATGCATTCTGAATGTAAAAGGATCCGCTCAGAATGCATCAGTTTGCCTCCAATCAGTCACCTTTCTGCTCTGGAGGCGGACACCAAAACGCTGCTTGCAATGTTTTTCTGTCCGTCCTGGGATGCGGAGCTAGACGGATCCGTCCTAACACACAATGTAAGTCAATAGGGACGGATCCGTTTTCTCTGACACAATAGAAAACAGATCCGTCCCCCATTGACTTTCAATGGAGTTTATGACGGATCCATCTTGGCTATAAAAGACATAATACAACCGGATCCGTTCATGATGGATGCATGCGGTTGTATTATTGTAACAGAAGCGTTTTTGCAGATCCATGACAGATCCACAAAAAACGCTAGTGTGCCTAATGTGTAGGAGCAACGGTGACCTGGTCTGATAAATAGTGTTTTTTTGTATGTCTTATGGACAGTATGGTATATGTGTGACTTTTACCTGGGTAAGAGATGGCACCAATATGCACTCTTGGAGGAAGACAAGCTGGCAGACGCATTGTGGTGTTCTGGGTATTTTTCTGCTGGGAAACCTTGGGTGCTGGCATTCATGTGGATGTTACTTTACCATGTACCACCTACCTAAACATTGAAACATTGATGCAAACCAAGTGCACCTCTTCATGGCAAGAACATTCCCTAGTGGTAGAGGCCTCCTGCAGCAGATTAATGCACCCTGCCAAACTACAAAAATTATTCAGAAATGGTTTAGAGAACCTGACAAAGAGTTCAAGGTGTTGACTTGGCCTTCAGATTCCCCAGATTTTTTACTAATCAAACATCTGTGGACTGTGGCATATGCTGGGAACATAAGTGTGATCCACGGAGGCCCCACTATGCATCTTTTAGGACTTAAAGGATCTGCTGCTAACATCTTGGTACCAGATTCCATAAAAAACCTTCAGAGGTCTTGTGGATTGCTTGCCTCGATGACTTAACTGTTTTGGTGGCACCAAAAAGAACCTACACATTATTAGGCAGATGGGACTAATGTTATGTCTGATTAGTGTCTATTACATTATAGAGCCATCGAGACAGGACTATGAGATTTTAAGTATTTTACTGTATATCAAACATGGGTTAATGTGCAATCCAACATCTTCCTGTCCCAACAACCTTCCTTTCTATAATAATAAACAGTTCCCAGACATATCAACTTTAACCCTGTTATAGTAAAGTTGCTATCACTTACCATAGATTGTGAAGGCAGCTCAGCTATAATAAAAGGGATGACTGGATTTATGAGTCCTCTAGGAACAATGACCCATCTGCTACAGTGTCATTAAACAGTTTCCTCCTATTTACTCCAGTTTTCCATAGATTTGCTGAAATAATGCATCAAAAATTGCATCAAGCTGCTCTATGTAAACCTCTTTCCATTAAGAGGTGGATTTGATTGTGCACTTCAGATAATCGTCCTGCTGCATAACACAACTGCACTTGAGCTGTTAGGTCACTAACTGACGATTGGACAGTCTCCTTTTTGGGATTTTCTGATACAGAGTAGAATTCATGGATACATTAATTATGAAAATTTTTCCAGGCCCTTCATAACCAAGCAGCCCAAAAACATAACAATACCACCTTGTTTGACAGTTGGTATGATGTTGTTATGGTGGAACGTGGTGTTAGCTTTACGCCAGATTAAACAGGTCCCATGTCTTCCAAAACGTTTCACATTTCACTCCTCAGTCCACAAAATATTAGCCAAAATGTCTTGGGGGTTGTTTTTTGGCAAATCCGAGGTGAGCCTTTGTGTTCTTTTTGTTCAGCAGACGTTTGCTCCTTGGAACTCTCCCTTGGATGCCATATTTGTCCTGTGTGTCACGGCGGAGAGTGGGGGAAACCCCCCACCGTGCGGTGTCAAAGGGTAAAGGGGATCAGCCTGGCCAAAAGGAGTAATAAGGGAGCAGGTCACCTCCTACCGCGTCCCTAATCCTCTCCCTGACTCCTCACTGTATGAGGAGCGGACCCCGATGGTAGGACTACTCATACTCAGGATTCTTAGAAACCCTAAGTCGCCCTGGTAATCCCTCACTTAGTGTCACCACCAGACATCTGAGAAGCTCTGACAGACGTTCTTCAGAACCTCCTGCTTGAGGTTCCTTTTGTTTTGCTTTCGTTTTCTCATCTCGTTAGCCTCTGTCAGCTGTCATTTAGTAGCACTGATGGCATCCCTTTAAATCCCTTCCCATACTGCATCACTTTGCGGTTTATACAACTTCCTGGAGTGTGTGCATGCTGGATGCTACTACTGAGTCTTCTACAGATAAGTTTGTTCATTCATTTGTGTTTTCCTGTTTGCTGGATCCTAGGTGACCCTGACTCCCTCCGTAATTAAGTGTAGGGAGCCGGTGGTCGTGTCCCCTGACTATTATAGGGTGTTCAGGTGTCATACAGTCGAGGAACGAGGGTATGCAATCATCTACCAGTCAGTCGGATCTGCATTTTGTGTCTTCTAGTTTTCTGTACACCTTCCGTGACACTTAAGTGAATGGGAGCAGCGCTGCAGTTACCAGCTCTGTCCACTACAGAATAGACACCCTGCACCCCCACCAATCAGATATTAAAATCCAGGAAACCCCTGTAAGGCTGGAGCTACACCGAGACTTTATGTAGCACTTTTGGTAGATTTTAACTATAGAGCGGATGCTGCAGCTTTAAATATGGCACTGTAGACCCCAGACAATGGGGTCATATCAATGAGACAACCCTTTTAAGGACTAGACTTAGACTGTACTGACATTTATGACCTTTACTCTTTCTCTTTTGTATTGGTGTTCTTTTAACTAATATTAACTAATTGTTTTTTTTTATACAGAGATTATGATGTAAGCAAAATTAATTACATGTATGCCCAGTATGTGGCAAACAGTATGGAACCACTCAACATACCGAATGTGAGTAAGGACAAAAGATTTTCATGGACAGTAAGTAAAATAAATTCCAAGTTCTATTGCAGCCAAATATTAACAAAATGGGCTATTAAAGGGATTATCCAGGTCTAAATTTTTCTTTTTCCATGTGCTTCCTCTGCTAGGCACTGCAACTTACTAATGTACTTGCTTAACTTTTTCTCTCTCCCTGAAGATCGGGAAAGCGGTCACGTGACTACTCTACTCCTTCCGTGGAGATTATATTTACTCTGACATCATAACCCTGTCCTCCACAATCCCCGGCGGTGAACATGGTTGTGATGTCAGACCCATATGATCTTGCGATGGGCTGCTCGATGCTCTCTATCCACAAGCAAGGTAGGCAGAGTCCACTGCTTGTACTATCAATGGTGTGTGGAATGAAACAGCAAGGGGATTATGGAGAGTGTAGTGGGTGGAGTTTTCAGCCCAGGAAAGGTTGTAGTAGGCATTTATAGTTGTGTCTTTCAGCACACAGCACTATGGGAAGTATTGTACCTCATCTACGCCCACAACCTGGAAATTTGGGTTCTGAAAAATGGAGCACAAGTAATGCATTCAAAAAGTCTTTAGACCCTTTCACATTTTTGTTATGTTACAGCCTTGTGTAAAAAAAAATCAAGTTTTCCTTATCATTCTGCACTCCCCATAATGACAAGATGAACATAGAATTTTAGAAATCTTTCCTAATTTGTTGAAAAGAAAAACCTAAAATATTGCATTGAGTTAAATATTCAGACTCTTTACTCACTGCTAAGTTGAAGCATCTTTGGCAGTGATTACAACCTCTGGTCTTCTTGGGTATGATACCACAACATCTGCAGATCTGGATTTGGGGATTTTCTGCCATTCTTCTCTGCAGATCCTCTCAAGCCCTGTCAGGTTGGATGAACAATGTCTGTGGACATTAATTTTCAGGTGCCTCCAAAACTGTTTGATTAGGTTTAAGTCAAGGCTCTGGATGGGCCACTAAAGGGCATTCAGAGTTGTCACTAAGACACTACTGTGCTGTCTTGGATGTGTTCTTAGTGTCATTGGCTTGTTTGAAGATGAACCTGGGTCTGAGGTCCAGAGGACTCAGGTTTTCATTAAGAATATCTCTGTACTTTTCTTCAGCAAACAAAAACGTATGGAAGCACACCATTCCACATGCAAACAACAGAACTAAGGATTAGGGATTATTCGTCTGGAAGCACACCATTCCACATGCAAACAACAGAACTAAGGATTAGGGATTATTCGTCTGGAAGCACACCATTACACATGCAAACAACAGAACTAAGGATTAGGGATTATTCTGGATTAAAGTAGTACAATACCTACTATACATAAAAAATGGAAGCTCTTTTCCCACATTTTTGATAAAACGTGTGTCTGACCCCTCTACCGACATCAAGGTGACTTCCACAGATGGGTACCTAACACTAAGGCCCCTTGCAGACAAGCGTCAGCGGAATAGGTCCGGATGCATTGCGGATGCGTTCATTGAAAAATGTGTGATTTCGCAAGCAAGTTCATTCAGTTTTGCCTGCGATCACGTTCAGTTTTTATCACTCGGATGCATTGCGATTTAATGCGTTTTGCACGCGTGTGGTAAAAAACTGAAGGTATACATACAACATCTCTTAGCAACCATCCCATCCACTTCTATGGGGCGAACGTTGCGTGAAAATCGCAGAATATAGACCATGCTGCGATTTTCACGCAACACACAAGTGATGCATGAAAACCGATGCTCATGTACACAGACCCATTGAAATGAATTGGTCCGGATTCAGTGCGGGCGCAATTCGTTCGCATCACGCGTTGCACCCGCGCGGAATACTCGCTCGTGTGAAAGGGGCCTAACAGAACTGCCTCTCCTGGGCCTAACCTAAGCCTACAATAATCAAGGTGGTGTAGGAACCAGCTATATTTATACTCTGCTCAGAAGACCTGGGCAGATAGGCGGGGAGTGCTCAATCTAAAGGAGGGAGCTACCCTCCAAACATAAGAAAATTTAGACTAGCACATCCATAGTCACAGGTGCACATCTATAAAGCTAGTATGCAGACAGCAAACTAAAATATATGGCAGCACAACATTACACATGCAAACAATAGAACTAAGGATTAGGGGTTATTCTGAATTAAGATGGTACAATACCTACTATACATAAAAAATGTATGTGCACCTGTGACTATGGATGTGTTGGTCTAAATTTTCTTGCAGTAGCTCCCTCCTTTAGATTGAGCACTCCCCGCCCATCTGCCCAGGGCTTCTGAGCAGAGTATAAATATAGCTGAACATCTGTGGAAGCCACCTTGATGCCGGTAGATGGGCCCGACACACGTTTGATCAAAAATGTGTGCAAAGAGCTTCCATTTTTTACGTATGTATAGTATTGGACCACTTTAATCCAGAGTAATCCCTAATCCTAGTTCTATTGTTTGCATGTGTAATGGTGTGCTGCCATAAATTTTTTGTTTGCTGTCTGCATGCTAGCTTTATGGATGTGCACCTGTGATTATGGATGTGCTAGTCTAAATCTTCTTAGTGTACTTTGCTCCATTCAGCCTTCCCTCAACCCTCGTTAATCTCCCTGTTGTTGCCGTTGAAAAACACCCCCCAGCATAATGCTGCCTCTAGGGCTGAAACAATTCCTTGATTGATTCGAGTAATTAGACACAAAAAAATCGTTTGTGTCATGTGACCACGGAGCGGGAGTGAAGCGCTTGCTATTACTCATCCTGGCACATCATCAGGTCATAGTTGTCATGGTCTTACCTTCCTGCTGTTCTCCTTCGTTTGACATGTGCTGGCGGCCATCTTGGTTTCTGGGTTTCTTGTAGCCTCCCACCCTGCGGCTTCTCCTTCCCACTGGGAGGAGCTGGATGCCTGGCTCATATATATAGGAGGTCTGTGGCTTCAGTTCCTTGCTTGGTCCTCCTGTGCTCACATGCTTCTAAGACTGCTGCTGCTTCTGGTTCCTGATCCTGGCCTCATCTGACTACCCTGCTGGTTCCTGATCCTGGCTTCGTCTGACTACCCTGCTGGTTCCTGATCCTGGCTTCGTCTGACTACCCTTCTGGTTCCTGATCCTGGCTTCGTCTGACTACCCTGCTGCTTCCTGATCCTGGCTTCGTCTGACTACCCTTCTGGTTCCTGATCTCTGGTTTCGCAAGACCCTGCTTCGGTTTAGCCATCCGTTTGGACTTTTGCCTTACAGCTTTATTTTCAATAAAGCCTTCTTATTTCCACTCATCTCTTGTGTACGTCTGGTTCATGGTTCCATGACATTAGGACCAAGCCATAAATTCTGACGGTACAGGGCCATCCTCGCTACCTACGCTGGTTGCCAGACTTGATCAGCAGGATCACCTGTTGGGTCGGTTCGCTGTGGCGTTGCAAACCCTGCTTGAACGCACGGCTCATTTAGCTTCCGTTGCCGATGGGTCGGTTGTCGCTCCTGGGCCCGCTCCTACTGCCGCTCCGGTTGTTGCGCCAGAGTCTACCCCGACACCTGTTGCTGCGCCTGCGGTGTTTCGGGGTATGACCGGTTCTGCCCCCCTTCCACAGCGCTTTGGGGGAGAGCCAACTCAGTGCCGAGGTTTCCTTAACCAGGTGGGCATTTATTTTGAGTTGCTGCCACATGCCTTTCCTACTGAGAGATCAAAGGTGGGCTTCTTGATCTCGCTGCTCTCGGACAAGGCCTTGGCCTGGGCCAGCCCTTTATGGGAGAACAACAATCCGGTGGTTGCCGAGTTTTCCGGTTTTGTTGCTTCTCTTCGGAAAGTATTCGATGTGCCGGCTCGTGCTGCCTCTGCTGCGAAGCTCCTTATGTCCATCAGACAGGGTTCACGATCCGTAGCTGAATACGCCATTGAGTTTCGTACCCTGGCAGCAGAGGTGGTCTGGAATAATGAGGCTCTGGTCGCTGCTTTCTCTCATGGTCTCTCGGATGCCTTGAAGGATGAGGTTGCAGCTAAGGACCTACCAGTGGAGCTCGAGTCTCTTATTTCTTTCCTGATTTTGATTGACACCAGACTCAGGGAGAGACCTTCCTTTAAGGAGAGCCTGCGGAGGTCTTCTAACAGATTGGCGTCTACGTTTGCTGTCCCACCCGTGCCTCCCTCTCCTCCCACGCCTCCTGGGGATGACTTGTCTGGGGGTGAACCCATGCAGCTGGGGTTTGCTCGCCTGTCCAAGGGGGAGAGGGTACTCCGGAGACGCGAGGGCCGATGCATGTACTGTGGTCTCGGTGGGCATTTTCGGTTGGCATGCCCGAACCGTCCGGGAAACGCTTGCACCTGAGATCCTGTCGGGGGCAGATCTTGGGTGGAGTCTCCGCGTCCCCGGTTTCCCGTGTTGACAAACCACTGATTACTGTTGTCCTCTCCTGGGTCGGAGGCTCGGTGACGACCCAGGCGTTGGTGGACTCTGGTGCTGGTGGTTTGTTCATTGATAGTGTGTTCGCTGCCGCCAATTCCATTCCTCTGCAGCCTCGAGGTTCCCCACTGGCTCTTGAGGCGATAGATGGCAGACCCCTTTTGCCGCCACACGTGACTCAGGAGACCCTTCCAGTGGGGATGGCCATTGGTGCCGTTCACAGAGAGTCGGTCTGTCTCCAGGTTATTTCGTCTCCACACTACTCGGTGGTCTTGGGGTACCCCTGGCTCCAGAAGCATAATCCGACTTTCGATTGGAGATCGGCCGAGATCCTCTCGTGGTCACCGCAGTGTGGGGCTAGTTGCATCCATGGGCCTGTCAAGTTGCTGTGTACTTCCTCGGACTCTCTGTTGCCTCCTGAATACGAGGAGTACCGGGATGTATTCGATAAGGTGCGTGCGGTTGCCCTACCTCCGCACCGCCCATACGATTGTGCCATAGAGTTACAATCTGGTGCCGTTCCTCCTCGTGGCAAAGTCTATCCACTGTCGGTAGCGGAGAATGAGGCCATGGAGGAGTACGTGAGGGAGGCGCTTTCACGCGGACACATTCGCAAATCCTCGTCCCCGGCAGGGGCTGGATTTTTCTTTGTGAAAAAGAAGGGCGGTGAGTTGAGGCCTTGCATCGATTACAGGGGTCTCAATCGCATCACGATCAAGAACGCTTACCCGATACCCTTGATTTCCGAGCTGTTCGATCGCCTCAAAGGGGCCACTGTCTTTACCAAACTCGACCTGAGGGCGGCATATAACCTGGTAAGGATCAAGGCGGGCGATGAGTGGAAGACCGCGTTTAACACCAGGACCGGTCATTATGAATCCTTGGTTATGCCCTTTGGGTTGTGCAATGCGCCCGCAGTCTTCCAGGAATTCATCAACGATGTTTTCCGTGACCTGTTGCAGCAGTGTGTGGTGGTCTATTTGGATGACATCTTGGTATATTCTGAATCCATGGAGGCCCACATTCTGGATGTCAGACGAGTGTTGCAACGGTTACGAGAGAACAAGCTGTTCGGTAAGCTTGAGAAATGCGAATTTCACCGATCCCAGGTAACCTTCTTAGGTTACATCATTTCCGCTGAGGGGTTCTCCATGGACCCTGAGAAGGTTTCGGCTGTCGTACAGTGGCCCCAGCCCAGTGGTCTTCGTGCCCTGCAGCGCTTCTTGGGCTTCACCAATTATTATCGGAAGTTCATCAGGGACTTTTCCATGCTAGCCAAGCCTCTCACGGATCTGACCAGGAAGGGCAGTAATCCACAGGTCTGGTCGCTCGAGGCCATCCGAGCTTTTGAGGCTCTAAAGTCCGCCTTTGTGTCGGCTCCGATTCTGTCGCATCCCAACCCTGGGTTGCCTTTTGTCCTCGAGGTGGACGCGTCTGAGACGGGAGTAGGCGCCCTCCTGTCTCAGCGTAGAACACCAGAGGGTCCTCTGCTTCCTTGTGGGTTTTACTCCCGGAAACTGTCTTCCGCGGAGTGCAACTATCAGATTGGTGACAGGGAGTTATTGGCCATCGTGCAGGCCCTTAAAGAATGGAGGCACTTGCTCGAGGGCTCGGTGGTTCCGGTTCTCATCCTGACGGACCACAAGAATCTGACCTACCTCTCTGAGGCCAAGAGATTGACACCACGTCAGGCCAGATGGGCTCTGTTCTTGTCACGTTTTAATTACGTGGTCTCCTACCTACCCGGTTCCAAGAACATCAGAGCGGATGCCTTATCACGGCAGTACTCCGAGCTGTCCGGGGAGGAGTCGATTCCGACTTCGGTCATACCTCCGAATCAGATCCTGGCCGCCATTCGCACCAGCCTGACCTCTCCCCTGGGTGAGCAGATTTTGGCGGCTCAATCTGGTGCTCCCTCTGGGAGACCCAACGGCAGATGTTTTGTGCCTGAGGAGTTGCGCACCCGGTTGTTGCGAACCTACCATAACTCCAAGGCCGCGGGGCATCCTGGAAAGAATCAGCTGTCCTGGGCTGTTTCACGTCTGTTCTGGTGGCCTTCTCTACGTTCCGACATCGCCGCATATGTAGCGGCATGCTCCGTTTGTGCCCAGAGTAAGTCCCCTCGGCACCTTCCGTTGGGCCTTTTGCAACCCATAGCCACCGGGGAGCGTCCATGGTCACACCTGGGGATGGATTTCATTGTGGACCTCCCTGCATCCCGAGGCCATACGGTCATTCTCATGATTGTGGATCGGTTTTCCAAAATGTGCCACTGTGTTCCTCTCAAGAAGTTACCCTCTGCACAAGAGTTGGCCTCGATTTTTGCCAGGGAGGTCTTCCGGTTGCACGGTTTGCCCAAGGAGATTGTGTCGGATCGGGGGAGTCAGTTTGTGTCCAGGTTCTGGCGCGCCTTTTGCTCCCAGTTGGGGATTCATCTCTCTTTCTCCTCGGCCTACCACCCTCAGTCCAATGGGGCCGCAGAACGATCCAATCAGGCCTTGGAGCAATTCCTTCGTTGCTATGTCTCCGATCACCAAGACAATTGGGTTGACCTCCTGCCTTGGGCTGAGTTTGCCAGGAACACGGCGGTGAACTCTTCCTCTGGGACGTCTCCCTTCATGGCCAATTATGGGTTCCAACCTGCCGTGTTACCGGAGGTATTCTCTCCCCAGGATATTCCGGCTGTGGAGGATCACCTTTCCGTCCTACGTGCTTCTTGGGTACAGATCCAGAGGTCCCTTGAGGTCTCTGCGCAGCGCCAGAGACTCCAGGCTGATCGCAGACGAGCGCCCGCTCCTTCCTACCAGGTCAGAGACCGCGTATGGTTGTCCACCCGCAACCTCAACCTTCGAGTGCCCACTCCCAAGCTGGCGCCTCGCTTTGTTGGTCCCTTCCGAGTGCTTCGCAGGGTAAACCCGGTAGCCTATGCCCTTGCGCTTCCTCCTGGCATGCGGATCTCCAACGTGTTTCATGTCTCCCTGTTGAAGCCACTGGTGTGTAATCGTTTCACTTCCTCAATTCCTCGGCCTCGTCCGGTCCAAGTGGGCAATCGTGAGGAGTATGAGGTGAGCAATATCCTGGACTCACGCCTGGTCCGCGGCCGGTTACAGTTTTTGGTCCATTGGCGTGGTTATGGTCCAGAGGAGCGTTCCTGGGTTCCCTCCGCAGATGTCCATGCTCCTGCCTTGCTCTGAGCCTTCCACGCACGCTTCCCTCAGAAACCGTTCCTTACTCCGCGGAGGAGGGGCCCTTGAGGGGGAGGTACTGTCATGGTCTTACCTTCCTGCTGTTCTCCTTCGTTTGACATGTGCTGGCGGCCATCTTGGTTTCTGGGTTTCTTGTAGCCTCCCACCCTGCGGCTTCTCCTTCCCACTGGGAGGAGCTGGATGCCTGGCTCATATATATAGGAGGTCTGTGGCTTCAGTTCCTTGCTTGGTCCTCCTGTGCTCACATGCTTCTAAGACTGCTGCTGCTTCTGGTTCCTGATCCTGGCCTCGTCTGACTACCCTGCTGGTTCCTGATCCTGGCTTCGTCTGACTACCCTGCTGGTTCCTGATCCTGGCTTCGTCTGACTACCCTTCTGGTTCCTGATCTCTGGTTTCGCAAGACCCTGCTTCGGTTTAGCCATCCTTTGGACTTTTGCCTTACAGCTTTATTTTCAATAAAGCCTTCTTATTTCCACTCATCTCTATTTCCACTCATGTCTCTTGGTTCCATGACAATAGTGCACGTAAGCACGCACTATGACTTGACGCTGTGTGACGTCAGGACGAAATTACAGCTTGCTGAGAAGATGATAAAGGAGCTGTGGAGCTGCGCCCCTACAGGAAAGGTAAGTACTGGCGCTGGGGACATGGCTAGAATGGGGAGATGGTGGCACTGGGGGGAAAGCTGGTGGCACTGAGGCGGCAGCTAGTGGCACTAGGGGGGCAGCTGATGGCATTGGGGAGAAAGCTTATGGCACTAGGGGAAAACTGGTGGCACTGGGGTGGCAGCTGGTGGCACTGGTGTGGCAGCTGATGGCACTGGGGAGGCAGCTGGTGGCACTGGGGAGGCAGCTGGTGGCACTGGGGAGGCAGCTGGTGGCACTGGGTGGGAGGCTGGTGGCACTGGGGGCAGCTGATTGCACTAAGGAGGAAGCTTATGGCACTGGGGAGGAAGCTGATAGCACTGGGGGGAGCTGATCACACGGAGGGGAAAGCTGATGGCATGGGGGCAGCTGATAACGCTGGGGAGGAAGCTGATGGCACTGGGAAGGAAGCTGATGGTACTGGGGGGGAAGCTGATTGCATGGGGGGCAGCTGATGGCACGGGGGGCTGGTGAGTTTTTATAAAGAATTCATTTTTAATTAGTTTTTTATTATTAGAGTACTCGATTAATCGTTGGATTAATTGATAGAATACTCGATTACAAATATAGTTGATAGCTGCAGCCCTAGCTGCCACCACTATGCTTCACTGTAGGGAATGGTATTGGGCATGTGATGAGCAGTAAACAATATAAAAAGTTCTCTAATACGTTGCCTTCCAATTACGCTGCGAGTCCCCTGATGTGAAGTGGCTTCTGTTCACACTCAAAGTCAATCAGGTTTATTGCAGGACCGTGCTTCCCAACTTTTCAGTCATGTAACTCTTTCCCCGAGACCACGTTCCACACAGATATTCATTATCAAGCAGAGGATACCATGGTCCTGATTCACTTTCTGTGAGGGCCAAATCAGCGCAAAATAGTGAAGGACCACCAACTTAGGTTATGTTAAAAGTTTTATTATACTCACAAACAGAGCTAGTATATGCGTCACAAAACCATATCAGTCTTCCTCAATACAGGGGCGCTTCTCAAGCTCACCTTGATACAATCAATTTATTTGGTTGTGGAAAGAGCAATCGCTCCACCCATATTCAAACCTAATCCTAAAGTTTAATTATTCCCCATAAAATCTTTCAGATATATATAACTGCAACTTCGTATTCAAAATAAATATATAAAATTACATTTTGACTTCATAGAAAAAATTAAAACAGCTTCCCCTCTCGTTCTGAGACGGCTCTGGTCATGTATTCTCATCAGACTACTAACGCGCTACATTCACTATTCATTCATGGAGCTCAGCCTTTTGTTACACACTTTTCATTCACAAAACTATCACATGTTTTCTAGCCAGTGTGCGTTATTATTGCCTCGCATAGTCACTGCAGCAAATTCAGAGGAACCTCTTAGGCTACTTTCACACTTGCGTTTGGAGTGGATCCGTCTGGTCTCTGCACAGACGGATCCGCTCCTATAATGCAAACGCTTGCATCCGTTCAGAACGGATCCGTCTGCATAACTGGTTTTACAGATCTGATTTTTCACTTCGTGAAAACTCAGATCCGACAGTATATTCTAACACAGAGGCGTTCCCATGGTGATGGGGACGCTTCAAGTTAGAATATACTAAAAGAACTGTGTACATGACTGCCCCCTGCTGCCTGTCAGCACCCGATCTCTTACAGGGGGCTGTGATCCGCATAATTATTGTGCGAATCATAGCCCCCTGTAAGAGATCAGGTGCTGCCAGGCAGGAGGGGGCAGACCCCCTCCCTCCCCTGTTTTAAATGTGACCAGTGCTGCCCCCCTCCCTCTATATTCATTGGTGGCCAGTACGGCCCCCACCTCCCTCCCTCCCTCCCTCCCTCCCCAGTATTAAATGTGGCCGCACTGGTCATATTTAATACTGGGAATCTGCACTGGCCACCAATCAATATAGAGGGAGGGGGGCCGCACTGGTCACATTTAATACTGGGAAGGGAGGGAGGGGGGGGCCGCACTGGTCACATTTAATACTGGGAATCCGCACTGGCCACCAATGAATATAGAGGGAGGGGGGCTGCACTGGTCACATTTAATACTGGGGAGGGAGGGAGGGGGGGCCGCACTGGCCACCAATGAGTTAAATACAGGGGAGGGAGGGGGAATCAGCCCCCTCCTGCCTGGCAGCACCCGATCTCTTACAGGGGGCTATGATACGCACAATTAACCCCTCAGGTGGGGCACCTGAGGGGTTAATTGTGCCGATCACAGCCCCCTGTAAGAGATCGGGTGCTGCCAGGCAGCAGGGGGCAGTTATTACACAGTTCTCAGTATATTCTAACTTGAAGCGTCCCCATCACCATGGGAACGCCTCTGTGTTAGAATATACTGTCGGATCTAACTCAAATCCGATGGTATATTCTAACATAGAGGCGTTCCCATGTTGATGGGGACGCTTCAAGTTAAAATATACCATCGGATTGGAGAAAACTCCGATCTGATGGTATATTAATAGGGACTCCTGACTTTACATTGAAAGTCAATGGGGGACGGATCCGTTTGAAATTGCACCATATTGTGTCAACGTCAAACGGATCCGTCCCCATTGACTTGCATTGTAAGTCTGGACGGATCCGTTTGGCTCCGCACGTCCAGGCAGAAACGAAAATGCTGCAAGCTGCGTTCGGGTGTCCGCCTTCTGAGCGGAACGGAGGCCAAGCGGAGCCAAACTGATGCATTCTGAGCGGATCCGCATCCGCTCAGAATGCATTGGGGCTGTACGGATCCGTTCGGGGCCGCTTGTGAGAGCCTTCAAACGGAACTCACAAGCGGAACCCCGAACGCAAGTGAGAAAGTAGCCTAACTTATACTTAAAAAACCCTTTTGGTTGGAGGGTCCCTAGTTTGTATATCCACTCCACTTCGCATCGATTAATCTTGGCTATCGGATCTCCCCCACGCCATTTTTGTTTAACTTTTTTGAAGGGGGACGCTATGCGTTTCTAAATCTTTTCAGATATTTCTGATGTGCTCTTGTACACGTACTTTAAGTTTCCTCGTAGTCCGCCCCACATATTGGAGGCCACAGGGGTACTCCAATAAATAAATCACTCCTATATGTTCGCATGTAATTTCTCCCTTTGTCTTATAGACAGCTTTATTATTTTTGGACTGAACAGTCTCCATTGTCCTTTTCTTATCTTCTTTTTTCAGATTTTTACAAGGAGGGCAAAAGCCACACCATGTGAACTTGCTTCTCCTTATTTTATCAATTGTTGTTGGAAATATGCTGTGAACCAGGTGATTACGTAAATTCGGTGCCTTTTTATATACTATATTTAGTTTATTAAGGATAACCGACCCCAATACAGGGTCATTTTTTAAAACAGACCAATTTTTCTTTATTGTGTGTCTTATAAAACCAACATTATTGTTATACTGAGTCAAAACATAAATCTAAAATCTTTCTTTTCTTTTTCCTTTTGATTTTCCTTTGTATTTATTTTTCCACTCTCTTCTATACCCTTACTGCAAAGAATTAATTTTTCTTTTGAATAACCTTTTTTGACAAACCTATCCTGTGACTTTATTAATTTATTCATTGTTCTTTATAGTCCCCTATATCTGTACAGTTGCGGTAGATCCTTTTAAATTGTCCTTTTGGGATGTTCTCAAGCCATACTTTATGATGGCAACTTGCTTTGTCTATATAGGCATTCACATCGGTTTCTTAAATGACCTATCCTCAATAAAAATGGTCAGATCAAGAAACTTTACAGTCGTGGAACTAATAGTGCCAGTGAATGTCAAGTTCCAGTTTTTTTTATTGATCCCAGCATAAAAATTCCTCTAAACCTCGACGTTCGCCCACCCATATTAGGAGGCAATCGTCTATATACCTTTTCCAAAGGGTTAATTTCCCCTTCGGCTGCTTTTTTTGTAAGCTGGAATCTATGTTTTCTTTTTCCCATGCAGTCATAAAAATATTCGCGAAACTGGGGGCGAATTTTGCTCCCATCGCCGTTCCAGTCTGCTGTAGAAAATAAGTATCTTTAAACCAAAAGTAATTATGCTAAAGACAAAAATCTAAGCATTCTACAACAAATTCACATTGTTTTATCAACATTTTCGGATCACTTTTTAGTTGTTCAGTAACTGCCTTTAGCCCCAGTCCCATTGGGATAACAGTGTAAAGGGACGTGACGTCAATCATGGCAGGCCATGTATTATTGCAACTCTTGCAACAATTTTTTACTATATCAATCACACTATCCGTGTCTTTCAGATACGAAGGGGCTTTCACTACATGTTTCTGCAAAAAGAAATCAATATACTCAGAAAGTCTACTGGTTAGGGAATTAATGCCAGACATGATCGGTCTTCCAGGGGGACAGGTGGCATTTTTGTGAATTTGGGGTAACTAATAGATCACTGGGATGACTGGGAACTTAATAGTTAGATAATCTAGTTATTTTTTTTATTAAGAATACCCTCTTGTAACAGTTTATCCATTTTTCATTTGTTACTGACTGTGGGATCTTTATTTAACACTAGGTAGGTCTCTTGGTCAGATAGTAATCTTTGTAGTTCTCTCTCATATTTTTCTACATCCATTACAACAACTCCCCTCCTTATCTGCTGGTTTTATAACTATTTGAGGGTTCGACTCAAGACCTTTCAGGGCACTTTTCTCCTTAACTGTTAAGTTGTGGTATTTGGGTTTAATTTCTATCTTCTCTAATTCTTTTAACACTCCTCTTTTGAATGCCTCAATACATTCGTTTCCTGTATTTTTCAGGAAGAACTTCGACTTTTTACGTAAGGCTGAATGAATTACAGTTTTTTTATTGGGCATATTCCCCTCCAGCATATTTCGCCATATTGAGCTTCCTGATATATTTGTGTATATCTAAAAATATTTCAAATTTGTTGGGTTTATTCATGGGAGCAAATTTCAGACCTTTAGCTAGCACTCTTTTTTCTGGGTTAGTACGTGTACAAGAGCAAAAGTACGTGTTCAAGCGCACATCAGAAATATCAGAAAAGGTTTAGAAACGCATAGGATCCCCGTTTATTTTAAAAAAGCACACAACAAAGATCCCAGAGGATTAAAATTTGTTGGGATCGAAAAAGTTAAACAAAAATGGCGGGGGGGGGGGGGGGGGAGGGGAGATCCGGTAGCTAAGATTAATCGATGTGAAGTGGAGTAGATATACAAACTGGGTACCCTCCAACCAAAAGGGTTAAATATAGAATTCGATCCAAAACTTTGCTTGATCTAACTGATGTGCTCAATTTTTATTTTATTTTTAATTTGCTGCAGTGACTATGCGAGGCACTAATAACGCACATTGGCTAGAAAACAACATGTGATAGTTTTGTGAATGAAAAGAGTGTAGCACATTAGTAGTCTGATGAGAATACACGACCAGAGCCGTCTCAGAACGAGAGGGGAAGCTGTTTTAAATTTTTCTATGAAGTCAAAATGTAATTTTATATATTTATTTTGAATAAAAAGTTGTGGTTATATATATATGAAAAGATTTTATGGGGAATAATTTAACTTTAGGATTAGGTTTGAATATGGGTGGAGCGATTGCTCTTTCCACAACCAAATAAAATGATTGTATCAAGGTAAGCTTGAGAAGCGCCCCTGTATTGAGGAAGACTGATATGGTTTTATGACGCATATACTAGCTCTGTTTGTGAGTATAATAAAACTTTTTAACATAACCTAATGTTGGTGGTCCTTCACTATTTTGCGCTTATTTGGCCCTCACAGAAAGTGAATCAAGACCGTTGTATCCTCTACTTGATAACGAATATCTGTGTGCAACGTGGTCTCGAGGAAAGAGTTACACGAGTTAAAAGTTGGGAGCAACGTGGTCCTGCAATAAACCTGATTGACTTTGCATGTGATCAGCAGTGCCTGGGTTCCTCCAGATATGATGCTTAGGCCAAAATAAATAAATTGATTTTGGTTTAATCAGATCAGAGAATCTTGTTTCCAACAGTCTGAAAGTCCTTTGGAGCTCAGCCAGAGTGACCATTGGCTTCTTGGTCACCTCTCTTACCAAGGCCCTTCTCCCCCGATTACTTAGCTTGGTGGAATGGCCAGCACTAGGAAGAGTCTTGATTGTGTCAAACGTCTTCCATTTAAGAATTATGGAGGCCACTGTGCTATTAGGAACTTTCAGTGCAGCAGAAATATTTTTGTAACCTTCTCTAGATCTGCGCCTCCATGCAGTGTCTGAGCACAACAAGCATTTTCTTTCCTCCTCATCGTTAGTTTTTTTCTGATATGCTTTATCAGCTTGAGACATTATAGGGGCGCGTTTTTCCAAATCATGCCCAATTAACTGAATTTACCACAGGTGGACTCAAGATGCAATCAAGGTGTAGAAACATCTCAAAGATGATCAAGAGAATACATATGTCCATTTTTACTTTTAAATAAATGTGCACACATTTTTTAAGATTCTCAAATGCTCAAATGTAAATAAAAGCTGAGAAATGTTTTTTTTCCACAATAATGTTTCACGGATGCAGACCAAGGAGGACGCCACTTCTCCAGATAAGGCACACAAAAGCTTGCTTGGCCTTTGCAAAAGCTCATCTGGACAAAGAAGAAGACGTCTGGTCTTCTGTGTTAGGCCTCATGCACACGGATGTTTTTTTTTGCGATCCGCAAATACGGTTTCCGTTGTTCCGTGACCCGTGTCAGTTTTTTCTTTCGTGGGTCTTCCTTGATTTTTGGAGGATCCACGGACATGAAAAATGAAAAAAAAAATCTAAGTCAAGTTTGCCTTTGAAATGATAGGAAAAAACTGACACGGATCACGGACACGGATCACGGACGTGGATGACAATCTTGTTTGCATCCGTGATTTTTCACGGACCCATTGACTTGAATGGGTCCGTGAACCGTTGTCCGTGAAAAAAATAGGACAGGTCCTATTTTTTTAACGGACTGGAAACACGGATCACGGACGCGGATGCCAAACGGTGCATTTTGCGATTTTTCCACGGACCCATTGAAAGTCAATGGGTCCGTGGAAAGAAACGGAAAACGGAACAACGGCCGCGGATACACACAACGGTCATGTGCATGAGCCTTATGGTCAGATGAAACAAAAATTTTATTGTTTGGTCACAATGATCTTTCCTTCATTTGGTGTAAAAAAGGAGAAGCCTTCAACCCAAAGAACACCATCCCTACTGTCAAACATGGTGGTGGGAACCTAATGCTTTGGAGGTGTTTTTCAGCCAATGGACTAGGGAACCTAATCACAGTAAATGGCACCATGAAAAAAGAGCAATAAATGAGGATTCTTAACGACAACATCAGGCAGTCTGCAGAGAAACTTGGCCTTGGGCACCAGTGGACATTTTAGCATGACAATGACCCAAAACACACAGCAAAAGTGGTGAAGATATGGTTAGCAGACAACAACATTAACGTTTTGGAGTGGCCCAGCCAGAGTCCAGACTTGAATCCAATTGAGAATCTGTGGAGGGAGCTAAAGATCAGGGTAATGGCAAGAAGACCCTCCAACCTGAAAGTTTGGGATCTCATTGCTAAAGATGAAAGGGCAAAAATACCTGTGGAGACATGCAAAAAGCTGGTCTGAAATTATAGGAAGCGTTTGATTGCTGTAATAGCCAAAAAAGGCTCTTCTATTGATTATTGAGAAGGGTATGAATAACTTTGGACTGGACACTTTTTGCTCAAATGTAAATAAAAGCTGAGAAATGTTTTTTTCCACAATAATGCCTCTTGTACATCGTCTTATTATCTTTTGGGAGACACCTATGTCATTTCCCGTCAAAACATTACTTGCTGGTTGAAAAAATTTAACTTTAAGTCAAAAGTTGCCAGGGTATGAATAATTATGGGCAGCACTGTGTATATATGTATATGTATATATATATATATATATTATATATATATATATTTGAGTCTTAATAGATCAACAATTAATTCCCCAAGAGGAAAAAAACCTTAAAATTAGAGTATTTATTATTAAATCATTAAAACCTAATGCCTAAACTATGGTTAGGATACAATGCCAGCCAATCATATACAGATACAAAATAGATGACGAGGTGTAGTGAGAAATGAGTACTGGGTCACCAGAGAGGGAAATAACTTACCCTAAGTGTCACCCTATCGTGCCCCTCAGCCCAGAGACGGCTCCTGATGGTAGAGACCCTGTCCTCGTGCCTCAGCTATTATGCCCTCGATAGCCCGGACGCGTTTCCCCCAACAATATGGGTTCTTCAGGGGGATATCACATCAAAGAACATGGAACAAGGAAAGACATACAGACATACATTCTCTTTATTGTTAGGGCTATCGAAGGCATAATAGTTGAGGCATGAGGACAGAGAGTCTCCACCATCAGGATTCGTCTCTTGGCTCAGGGGCACGATAGGGTGACACTTAGGGTAAGTTTTTTCCCTCCCTGGTGACCCCGTACTCGTTCCTCACTACACCTCGTCATCTATTTTGTATCTGTATATGATTGACTGGCATTGTGTCCTAACCATAGTTTGGGCATTAGGTTTTAAAGGGAACCTGTCACCGGGATTTTGGGTTTAGAGCTGAGGACATGGGTTGTTAGATGGCCGCTAGCACATCCACAATACCCAGTCCCCATAGCTCTCTGTGCTTTTATCGTGTGAAAAAACCTGATTTGATACATATACAAATTAACCACAGGTTAATTTACATATTTAGTAAATCATTTTTTTTTACACAATAAAAGCACACAGAGCTATGGGGACTGGGTATTGTGGATGTGCTAGCGGCCATCTAGCAACCCATGTCCTCAGCTCTATACACAAAATCCCGGTGACAGGTTCCCTTTAATGATTATTAATAAATACTGTTATTTTAAGGGTCTTTTTTCTCTTAGGGAATTATATGTAAACTTCTGGTTTCAATTGTATGTATTTAATAAGGAGAGGAGAGAAAGCTGCTGCTGACAGTGCTGATAGAGTGACTCTGTAAGGACACACCCCTTTAACACAGAGAATTGTGATGGTAACTTTCAGTCGCAAGTTTATTCATGACAGAGGAATAATTACATTTCAGAGGGTGCATGTATAGACAAAATCAATAGGAATTACGGTAATGCCCTGCTGGCAAGAGCTTACAATCTATAAGAATAGCAGAAATTTTATTTCATGAAAGACAAGATGTGAAGAGAACGGACAGTCCCTCTTTATTAATTATAATAATACACAATTTTGGCACAGCATTCTATTTTATTTGAATTATTCCCTTTAGATGATTTTAGATTTTTTAATTTATAGATTTTCTAGTGAAGCGATTTAGACAAATTTTTATCACTTTGACAGAATTGAGTATAACTGTCAGATAGCAAATTCAGTGTTGTGAAAAATAGACCAACAATAGGGAGGTACGGTAGTTTCTGTGAGTCATTTTCTATCTTTGGAGGACCAGTTGTGGCCCTACATTTATTCTGTTCATTTTGATCACATATGACAGGGGGCTTATAAGATCAAAAGCAGCATTACAGCATCGATGGACAGTATATGCATGAAGCGGAGGGGTTAAAAGAGATTCTCTTTAGAGTGACTTATTGTTTTCAGTGTATTAATGGCAAGGCAGATTCATTGACTAGAAGGTTTTGTGCTATTGTTGTGGTTAGAATGAAGTGGGTGAGAATACTATGCAGAGTGATGATTCATTTGATGGCTATGTGTGTTAGCTATTCCAGTTACTGTACAATTAATTTGCTGTCTTGCACAATAACAATAGTTATAACTCTCCAGAGGAAAGCACTTTTTGGACAAACCTAATTCCTAGAAGATCTTAGATCCAAGTAGCCTCAAAAATTAAACAATGACGGTCAAATTCAGTTGTGCATACTAGCATATATAGGAAATAATGTTCCATACTCTTCATATTGAAACACTTGATCTGGTTGTGAGCATCTATTGTAGGGCTTGTGCACACGAGCATAGGCCATCTGTGCCCATATTGTGGACCTCGAATAGGTCTGCAATCCTCAAGATATGGAGAGGAGGCATGGATTGGAAGCCCACAGAAGCATTGCGAAGCGCTTCCGTGGGATTTCGGTTTGTGCCTCCACACCGCAAAAATAGTAACAGTAGCCGTGTTACTAAATAAAAGCGGCTTGTAGGTTGGCTATTGTGCATTCACTGTATTAATATTGCGTCACCATGTCACTGCAATGCTGATGCAAGCAAAGTGGACTTTAAATATAAGGGCTCATGCACACAAATGTATATTTTTTTTCATGTCCATTCCTGGAAATTACTCCGTGTGCGTTCCGTGTCTGTATGTCCACATGGTTGTTCTGCAGAAACAATTAAACGTCCTATTATTGTCTGCATTACAAACAAGGATAGGACTGTTCTATTAGGGCTGTATATTCTGTTCCACAAAATGCGTAATGCACATGGCAAAAACATGCAGCGGTCGTGTGCATGAGCCTTTACCCTCATGATAAATTCCCCCATAGTGTGAAACCACCCTTAGATTGGTTTCTCAAAAATAAGTATTTTCGCCTTTTTTTTTTTCAAATTTGTTGTGGTGTTCTTATTTTTTTTTACCTTTTTATGCATCCAGGTGTTATTTAAAGGTTAAAGTGAATTATAAAATTCTTTACAGACAAAGCATTTTTTGTATTCCATTTTTGACAAAACGCAGCCTGCTTTGTGTATGGTTCTTTTTCCTGGGATTTCTACCCTATGGGAGATGTATAAAATGCTACAAAAAAAAAAAAAAAAGCTGAAAAAATGGGGGGGGGGGGGGGGGGGGGGAATGCATTGTGTTTTAAAATCACCATGGGAGAAGGGAGCCATACAAAACCGTGAAAACCGAATGCCCATTTACATTCCACAACAATGCTGACATTGTAGTATATATACAGTAAATCAGAATATGTGAAAGCTGCAATGACTACCAATAGTGCTTTTCGTAGACAGTATGTGATTCATATGGTTTCCTAGAAATGAAAAGCTTTACACAAGAGGTTTGTTCATGGTTTTTACAATTCCACATTAGGTAAGGGGTGTTAGGGAGCTCAAGTTTGTACGGCAATTCTTCAAAAATTCGATTCGCCGGTTTGCAGAATTTTTGGGGAAAAATTTGGTTTGATTCGATTATACTTGCAGCGAATTTCATTATAAAACGGCTATTTCCTGGCTTCAGAAAACCTCCTATAGTGGTTTAGAACACTGTGTCTTACAGTAACACATTTAGGGACTCTACTTTGGTAGTGAAATAATACTGTGAGTCCGTATGACATGCAGATGACAGGTGTCGCTCTTAGAATCACTGCACACGTCACTTATTTGGGCAGTCACAGGGCCAAAACTGACCAAATAACTCAAGTATGAACTCAGCCTTACAGGTCGATGTTTGTTCCAAGAAGAAGCGCACTCCTTTTACACCGTCGTCAGCTGATTCCACATAGATTTCAACAGAACCTGTTCTATTAAACGCTTATATAAGTAGAGCCCCCCGACAGAGTGGAGAGGGTGTCAGCAGTAAGTTTGTGTTGACGTCACTGATTATTTTTCCCTTCTTCAGATCCGTCAGAGCAATAACCCACAAAAAACGGATCCTGTCTGTGGAGCATCCGCCTTCACTCAGTCAGCATTTAGTCAGTATTCCATCAGTATTGCTAATGCCCAAATAAAAAAACAGGAATAGATCCAAAACAGAGATGACACGTGAAACGGAATATATGCATGTATTCTGTGTTTTGTACCAACTCCTGCTTTTGGCTACCAAATCATAAGCCGATTCTGATTAAACCATAAAGGCCTTACAGCTGCTACACAGAGAGGATCCGTTGTGCGTTTCATTTTTCCTTCCTTCTGACAGATCAGAAGAAGGGTCAAATAAATGATTATGTCAGCCAAGCCAAAAAGGCTAAATAGTGGCCCAGTCAGAAGTGGTGAGGGTGGGAACAGCATAAAAAGTCCACAAAGTGGCCCTATGACATAGTGGTGAGGTGGAAGCAGCATGAGGAGACCACAGAGTGGCCCAATGACAGAGTGTGGAGGTAGCAGCAGCATGAGGAGCCCACAGTGGCAAGGTGACATAATGTGGAGGTGGTGGCATCATCAGGAGGCCACAGAGTGGCACAATGACATAGTGTGGAGGTGGCAACAGCATGAGGAGGCCACAGAGTGGCAAGGTGACATAGTGTGGAAGTGGCAGCAGCATCAGGAGGCCTGGGCTGGGGGCCGGCATCTGCATTTATAATGACAGCGGGGCCCGTGCAGTGACTGTATTCTACTACACGGGCCCCGCTCACTGTATAATCGTATCTGTATTCTGTAATAGTTAATTGTGTATATACCGGTAATCGCATAATCAGCGCTACTTACAACTACAAGCGCTCGGTAGGTAGCAGAGAGGAGGGAGGAGGCAGGCCGCACCTGCGCCTGCCACTTTATGAATGAAGCAGGCGGCATGGGGCGCATGACGTAGTGACTCACGCTGCCAGCGCCCGTCCTCCCGGCCTGCCTCCTCCCTCCTCTCTGCTACCTATCGAGCGCTTGTAGTTGTAAGTAGCGCCGATTATGCGATTACCGGTATATACACAATTAACTATTACAGAATACAGATACGATTATACAGTGAGCGGGGCCCGTGTAGTAGAATACAGTCACTGCACGGGCCCCGCTGTCATTATAAATGCAGATGCCGGCCCCCAGCCCTTGTATTGAGGGTCATTCACTACAGGGACACTGTTATGGAGGGGATCTGTGGATGACACATTGCATAAGATGCTATATATGTGTCATACACAGATCCCCATAACAGTGCCATCCAGAGACCCCAATAAGAGCCACCCACAGATCCCCCATAAGTGTCACCCACAGATCCCCCATAAGTGTCACCCACAGATCCCCCATAAGTGTCACCCACAGATCCCCCATAAGTGTCACCCACAGATCCCCCATAAGTGTCACCCACAGATCCCCCATAACAGTTCGCCATCCACAGATCCCCCATAACAGTGCGCCATCCACAGACCACAATTAGTTCAAAACCCACCAAAAGCACACCTATTGGTTAAAATTATAATTTTTTTCTTATTTTCCTCCTCAAAAACCTAGGTGCGTCTCATGGGCCAGTGCATCTTATAGGGCGGAAAATACTGTAGGCCCTAATTTTTTTCTACTTTTACACAACACAAATGGCTTTTCAACAGATAAGTGCAACGCTGAACAGCGAATATATTTAATTTCGCCAATAATACACGGCAAACAGGGCTTTAGAGTATATCACTGCACCGCTGATCGGCAATTAGGCCCTAATTCTTTTCTACTTTTACACAACACAAAAGGCTTTGCAACAGATAAGTTCAATTCTGAACGGCGAATATATTTTTATTTTGCTACTAATACAAGTCAAACAGGACTGTAGAATATATCAGTGCACCGCCGAACGGCAATTAGGCCCTAATTTTTTTTTTCTTTTACACAACGCAAACAGCTTTTCAACAGATAAGTGCAACTCAGAATGGCGAATATATTTTTATTTCGCCACTAATACACTGCAAACAGGGCTTTAGAATATATCACTGCACCGCACAAAGGCAAATATATTTTTATTTTGCAACTAATACACGGCAAAAAGGGCTTCACAACATATAACTGCACCGCACAAGGGCATAAGACGTACTTAGGAAAAAATGCGATTCGTTACCACGAAGAGCAAGCAAATTCAGCTTTGGTGCAAATCAAATTTTTCCTGAAATTCGGATCGAATTCCACTTTGTCAGCTTCGATTCGCTCATCTCTACTGGTAATCTTAGCATGGGACACTTCTGGCTGGGTGTCCTTTCACCTTGTTTAGGCTCTGTCCACATCTTGTTTTTCATTTACGCCTGGTGTACTCAGTGGTATACAGTATGCCACCCAGAAGCCTCCATATAAAAAAAATTACGTATAATTTGCAATGTACATGGAATGGTGTACTTCAGTGGCGGATGGCATCTACTAGGTTCACAGTGCTCTGTGGATATATGCAGTGTATGTGCTGGGATTATCTTTCAACACATACATTGAATGTACACACATGAGGCAAAAGTTTTTATGCCTTATGTTATTGTCTTGTGGGTATCAACTGTTATCCTATTCTGTAACGGAGGCCGTGTTACTAAATAAAAGTGGCTTGTAGGTTGGCTATTGTGCATTCACTGTATATCTATTCTGTTAAATAACATTACGATGCGTCTCTTTGCTGCCTGTACTGTAAAACTGCATCTTTCTAGAATAACTCTGTTGTCAATGAGGGAAACAGTAGATATTTTGTGCTATTGTGGAAGAGTAAACTGAAAATGTAATTACTTGACAGAATGAAAATGAAGAAAATAACAGCAAGCAAATTCACAGTCTACTCTGCACTCCAATTAAGAATGGAAAGAAGAATAAAGTGATAGGTACTTATCTGGGATTTTTTTTTCTTAACTGGATCTTTTAAATAAAATCTGTACTTTTTTGATTGAGCTAAATAAAAGTTGATGTGAAAATGTGATCCTAATAATGTTTGGCTGCTTTGTTGCATACTTTGGTGGCCCTTTGTGTTAGTGGCTGATTGGAAATGTTTACATAGGTCAAATAATGACCAGATATGATGGATCATGGCAAAAAATGGTCTTTAATATCTTCTTTTTCACAAACCGTGTTTAACCCTTATATTGGCATCCGCCTATACATGTATGGTGAATATCAGGTCTTTCAAGAAGGCTACTGCTCAGAAGCTAAGCGGCCACCATAGGTGATGGCTGCCTGTCCTTTTGCCCAGCAGACACCCACCAGAAGACTTGTCTCCAATCACCCACTATGAACTGCTTTGATGCTGTGGGCAGTTACTATCACAGCGTCTTAGTTTTCACAGGCTGCCGTTCTGTTGATGTGGCTGGGGCCGCCTAAAGGCTCACAAGCTGCCACAACAGGTGAATGGGAACATAACAATTTTATCTTAGACTGCATTAGTAAATCATTGCAATAGAGTGCATCTTCAAACCCCCTGCCACTTGTCCTGCAAAAAACAACCCCTCATACAGTTATTTGAGCCAAAATAAAAAAAGTTATGGTTTAAAATGAAAAAATAAAAATGAAAATAGCTGTATCAGGAAAGAAATTAATTATGTCTATAAAGGCTGAGACAGACTATCCTTCCTCGTACATGACATGATTGTATGTCAGAGTGCTATGCTGAAAAGAGAAAGGAAACAATTGGGAGCAAAATTATAGCAAAATATAATAATCTTATTATAAGATTAGTATTTGTATATAGCCCACATTCTTTTTTTATCATACCTTATTCTGTTAACCCATTGTACATGTATATAATTCTATGTAATTGCAGTGAGGCTTGCAGTTTTGACTACCAGTACATCATTTGGCTAACACGTTCTATAACTGGACACCTTTACAAACCCCCCATTAGCGGATGCTATCATGAGGCGGAAAAAGCAATTCTTGAACACTGTGCATTGTGCTGTTTTCAATCCGAATCCATTTCTGTCTAAGGCCAATTTCAAACTAGTGTATTCAGTGCGAGCAATACACTGTGTGTCAGAGGTATTTTCCAGCCTGAATGCTGCCCCATGACATGGACCCACAGCATTATAATGATTTATAATGCTGTGTGTTCCAGCCCATCTCAATTCGAATGATTTTTACTGACAGCATTATGTGAGTACAACTCATTACCATTGAGGTCAGGTACGAACACACAGCATTATAAATCATGTCATAGGAGCAGCATTTGGGACGGGAAATACCTCTGACACACTCAGCGTATGTGAAATTGGACAATATCATGACTGATTTTTCTTGTTTCTTCCTTCTTGAAATGCATCCCTGGCAAATGTCACAGCACAAACAACTGTGCCAGATTAATTAACTAATACATATTAATTCATATCTATGTGCATTACTGACAAAGCATGGTTTTTATTCTTTCACTTGAATGTATTAATGTCCCCAGTGATATATTTTTCATAGGAGTTTGCCAACTTGTAAACAAGGTGGACGAAAGCTCCGGCAAAATCAAGGCCTTCAACAGAAACGATGAGCAATTTCTGGAAGCCTTTGCCATTTTCTGTGGCTTGGGGATCCAGAACACCCAGATGTATGAAGTTGTGGAGAGGGCCATGGCCAAACAGATGGTGACATTAGAGGTGAGGCCACAATAAAAGGATTGTTTCTTGGCAGCCCACCATTCTGACATCTTGTACAAGCATTAAATAATTATTGTCAAACACCCTCCTCGAGGATTTACACTTCTCTTGCTCTGCTCACTATAAAGTTGGCTTTAATAAATATTCCAGAAATCCATCTGTTGTTTGTGACAGAAACTACTTTCTATGGTGCCTCATGTTAAACTTGTAAGAAAACGCTTTTTAAAGAACCTGTTACCTCTCCAGACATGTCAGTTTTAGTAACCACTTGCATTCCCCATGTAATAACAATTCTGGAGCATCTATTATTATGGCTCTATGTTGTGCTATCCCTTTATCATTTCTACTAGAAGTGTATGAATGAATTGCGAGCAGTCTGCAGTAAAGGTGCAGATGGGTGTTACCAGTTTTACCATTGTTACTACCGCACACAATTCAAAGCAATTCTGGCATTTTTACATTACAATGATAAAGCACAATGTCCTCCCCAGAAGAACCCCAGGTTTAACCGTCTATTTAAACTTAGGCTAATCCTCAACCTCTCTAGCACCAAATTTGCTAAGGTGTACACCCCTGAAAAAAAAAACATTTGCATAGACAAGTCCCTTATACTTTTTAAAGGGATGGTAAAATTCTGCCAGTACCTGCCCAGCAAGAGGGGATGGTATAGTATTAAAGGGGGTCTCTGGGCTTTTAATATTGATGACCTATACTCAGGTAGGTCTTCATTATCAGATCTGAAATATTTGGGGACTGGAATTGTGGTGTAATAGTTAGGGTCCATTCACACGTCCGCAAAATGGATCCGCATCTGTTCCGCAATTTTGCGGAACTGGTACAGACCCATTCATTTTCAATGGGGCCGGAATGTGCTGTCCGCATCCACATTTGCGGATCCGCACTTCCGCATCCGTGCTTCCGTTTCCGCAAAAAAATAGAACATGTCCTATTCTTGTCCGCAATTGCGGACAAGAACAGGCATATTCTATTAGTGCCGGCAATGTGCGGTACGCAAAATGCGGAATGCACATTGCCGCTTTCCGTGTTTTGCGGATCCGTGGCTCCGTGTATCCGCAAAACACATTGCGGACGTGTGAATGGAGCCTTATTCACACATATGTGGTGCCCACCACAATATTTTCCCACTAACTCCTAGGACAGGGGGCTATTCTGGGAGTTCAATTCAGGTGTCTTTCACTTCGTAGATCCAGAACTTGTGGTGTACCCAGAGATACTCTCGCATAGCTTATACAATTTAAAGGGGTTCTCCGGGCTTTTAATTTTAATATTAATAAAGTTAATTTTCGGGAGCTGCAGTAATGGTCAACCAATGCTGTTTAAATGACCATTAGGCCTCAAATGTGCATGGTGCACTTTCGCTTTACAGACAACCGTTTAGGGCCCCTTGTAGGGCATTTTAACTGGAAATCAGGAAATGCAGTATAATAATTAGAGAGCTGACTTTTAAGTCTACTGCAAAAAGTCACCAAAATATGCAGGTTCAAAAATGTCTTTAGAAATGCAAATGTGCATAAAAGCACCAGCAAAAATCTTCATGTAAACCCACCCTCCAATTTAATAAACTTGTGTTTCATTTTTGTGCTTTGTATGGCAGATCCTCTCATATCATGCATCTGCTGCTGAGGAGGAAACCATGGAGCTGCAGGTAACAGCGGTAAAAACTATTTTTATTCCTTTTACTAAATACATTTGCATGTATGTTCATTTGTATTTGCCTGTAAAAGTCAAATGCTTTCATGGCATTTTGGCATATGCTAATGAAATATGACAAATTTTGTTCTGTGCCATGTCTGCATCATTGCTTCATCCACCTAAAATGACATGCCATGGTACAAGATCTGGATAGGTTTATATTCTGCAATAGGCATTTGACTCCAATTATTATGAATGTGGATGATTGCAAACAACTGTATTCATTTCTCAAATCCCTTTCACTCCGCTTTTTTCCACACTAACAACATTATGTAGTTGTCAGAAAAGTGTAGTTTGACTTTAAAGTCATACAGTGGCAAATGATTTTCAGTTATCTATTTTATGGAACTTGGTGCACGCTACACTGCATTTAACGTAATAACATGCTGCTGAGTGGCACATCGGTATTAAGCCTCATTCACACGTCATAGTTTTGGTCAGTGATTTTCATCAGTGATTGTGAGCCAAAACCAGGATTGGAGCCTCCACAGAGACAAGGTGTAAGGCCCCCTGCACACGAACGTGTGCACCCCGTGGTCATGCTGCGGCCTGCAAAATGCAGGCCACAATGCACGAACACAGTCTGTGGGGCAGCCGCAGCGGATCGCGGACCTATTCACTTGAATGGGTCCGCGATCCGGCCGTTTGGCAAGGACATGTTCTATCTTTTTTCAGAACAGAAGTACAGGGCGAAACCCCACGGAAGCACTCCGTAGTGGTTCCGTAGGGTTCCGTTCCGTGCTTCCATTCCGCATTCGGGATGCGGAATGCCCATGGAACGGCACCCGTGTATTGCGGATCCGCAAATGCAGTCCGCAATACAGCAACGGGAAGCACATGTTCGTGTCCAGGGGGCCTAAGGGAAAGATCTGCCCCTGTTCTGTGTTTAGAGCTGCACTTTGTTATCACTCAAAATCACTGATGGAAATCACTGACCAAACACTGACGTGAGGCATTAGTAAGTGTGCACCATGATTGTCATCTGCAGCAAATTTTCAATATCATTTAACCCCTTAGGGACACAGCCTTTTTACACCTTAAGACCAGGCCATTTTTTGCAAATCTGACCATTGTCACTTTAAGTGATGATAACTTTAAAACGCTTTGACTTATCCAGGCCATTCTGAGATTGTTTTTTCGTCACATATTGTACTTCATGACACTGGTAAAAAAAAGTTAAAAAAAAAATTTTTTTTTGCATAAAAAAATGTCAAATTTACCAAAAATTGGGAAAAATTAGCCAATTTCAAAGTTTCAGTTTCTCTACTTCTGTAATACATAGTAATACCCCTAAAAATTGTGATGACTTTACATTCCCCATATGTCTACTTCATGTTTGAATTATTTTGGGAATGATATTTCATTTTTTGGGGATGTTACAAGGCTTAGAAGTTTAGAAGCAAATCTTGAAATTTTTCAGAAATTTACAAAAACCCAATTTTTAGGGACCACTACAGCTCTGAAGTCACTTTGCGAGGCTTACATAATAGAAACCGCCCAAAAATGACCCCATTCTATAAACTACACCCCTCAAGGTATTCAAAACTGATTTTACAAACTTTGTTAACCCTTTAGGTGTTGCACAAGAGTTATTGGCAAATGGGGATGAAATTTGAGAATTTCATTTTATTGCCTAATTTTCCATTTTAACCCATTTTTTCCACTAACAAAGCAAGGGTTAACAGCCAAACAAGACTGTATCTTTATTGCCCTGACTCTGCCGTTTACAGAAACACCACATATGTGGCCGTAAACTACTGTACGGCCACACAGCGGGGCGTAGAGTGAAAGGTGCGCCGTATGGTTTTTGGAAGGCAGGTTTTGCTGGACTGGTTTTTTGACACCATGTCCCATTTGAAGCCTCCTGATGCACCCCTAGAGTAGAAACTCCATAAAAGTGACCCCATCTAAGAAACTGCACCCCTCAAGGTATTCAAAACTGATTTTACAAACTTTGTTAACCCTTTAGGTGTTGCACAAGAGTTATTGGCAAATGGGGATGAAATTTGAGAATTTCATTTTATTGCCTAATTTTCCATTTTAACCCATTTTTTCCACTAACAAAGCAAGGGTTAACAGCCAAACAAGACTGTATCTTTATTGCCCTGACTCTGCCGTTTACAGAAACACCCCATATGTGGCCGTAAACTACTGTACGGCCACACAGCGGGGTGTAGAGTGAAAGGTGCGCCGTTTGGTTTTTGGAAGGCATGTTTTGCTGGACTGGTTTTTTGACACCATGTCCCATTTGAAGCCCCCCTGATGCACCCCTAGAGTAGAAACTCCATAAAAATTACCCCATCTAAGAAACTACACCCCTCAAGGTATACAAAACTGATTTTACAAACTTTGTTAACCCTTTAGGTGTTGCACAAGATTTAATGGAAAATAGAGATACAATTTCAAAATTTCACTTTTTTGACAGATTTTCCATTTTAATATTTTTTTTCCAGTTACAAAGCAAGGGTTAACAGCCAAACAAAACTCATTATTTATGGCCCTGATTCTGTAGTTTACAGAAACACCCCATATGTGGTGGTAAACCGCTGTACGGTCACACGGCAGGGCGCAGAAGGAAAGGAACGCCATACGGTTTTTGGAAGGCAGATTTTGCTGGACTGGTTTTTTTGACACCATGTCCCATTTGAAGCCCCCTTGATGCACCCCTAGAGTAGAAACTCCAAAAAAGTGACCCCATTTTAGAAACTACGGGATAGGGTGGCAGTTTTGTTGGTACAAGTTTAGGGTACATATGATTTTTGGTTGCTCTATATTACACTTTTTGTGACGGAAGATGACAAAAAATTGCAAGGCAAGGTAACAAGAAATTGCTTTTTTGGCACCGTTTTTTTTTTTGTTATTTACACCATTCATCTGACAGGTTAGATCATGTGGTAATTTTATAGAGCAGGTTGTCACGGACGCGGTGATACCCAATATGTATACAATTTTTTTTATTTATGTACGTTTTACACAATAATTTCATTTTTAAAACAAAAAAAATGTTTTAGTGTCTCCATAGTCTAAGAGCCATAGTTTTTTCAATTTTTGGGCGATTATCTTAAGTAGGGTCTCATTTTTTGTGGGATGAGATGACGATTTGATTGGCACTATTTTGGGGTGCACATGACTTTTTGATTGCTTGCTATTACACTTTTTGTGACGGAAGATGACAAAAAATTGCATTTTTTACACCGTTTTTATTTTTATTTTTTTACGGTGGTCATCTGAGGGGTTAGGTCATGTGATATTTTTATAGAGCCGGTCAATACGGACGCGGCGATACCTAATATGTATACTTTTTTTTATTTATGTAAGTTTTACACAATGATTTCATTTTTGAAACAAAAGAAATCATGTTTTAGTGTTTCCATATTCTAAGAGCCATAACTTTTTCAGTTTTTGGGCGATTATCTTGGGTAGGGTATGATTTTTGCGGGATGAGATAACGGTTTGATTGTTACAATTTTGGCGTAGATGCGACTTTTTTGATCACTTTTATTACCTTTTTTGGGAAGTAAGGTGGGCAAAATTCCAATTTCATCATAGTTTTTAATTTTTTATTTTTATGGCGTTCATCGTTCGGGTAAAGTAACATTACCGTTTTATAGATCAGGTCGTTACGGACGCGGCGATACCAAACATGTGTAGGGAATTTTATTTTTTTCATTTTTAATCAGTGATAAATGTGTTTTTTGATTTTTACTTTATTTTCACTTTTTTCACTTTTTTTTTGACCCAGACCCACTTGGTTCTTGAAGATCCAGTGGGTCTGATGTCTGCATAATACAGTACAGTACAATATATATTGTACTGTACTGTATTTTACTTACACTTTGTCTGAACAGATCTATGCTTTCAGCACAGATCTGTTCAGAACCATGGACAGCAGGACGCCTTAGAAGGCGTCCTGTTGCCATGGGAACCTTCCCCGTCTGCTCAGTAGTGTTCAGAACTGCGCAGACGGGGAAGGGTAAGGACGGGGCTTGGGGGGCTGCCTGGAAGCTCTCTCCCTCTCCATTCGGAGGGGCTGCAAAGGCACAGCAGCCCCCCGATGGGAGAGGGAGGGAGCTCCCTGAGCTGTTAACCTTTTCCATACAGCGGTCCGTACGGACCGCTGTATGGAAAGGGTTAAACGGCTGACATCGCATCACCGATGTCAGCCGTTTATACCAGGGTGCCAGCAATGTGCTGGCACCCTGGTATACCCACTAGACACCAACGATTACGCAATGGGAGGCGGGCGGGGGATCGCGATCCCGCCTACCGCACCGCCCGCAACCCTCCCCCTGCACCTCCCACCGTGCTCAAATAACTCAGGGGTGCAGGGGGGAGGGATACTGTTCAAAATTTTGAATCCTAAAGTTTCTGATCCCCGCGGTCAGGGACCGCGGGGATCATAAACTGCAGAAATCGCAGCAAACCGCAGGTCTGAATTGACCTGCGGTTTGCCGTGATTGCTGACATGGGGGGGTCACGAGACCCCCCCGCGCATTTAGCCTAGGTGCCTGCTCAATGATTTGAGCAGGCACCGGGTTCCGATCACTGCCAGCCGCACGGCAGTGATCGAAAATGCACAGGGCGTACATGTACGCCCTGTGTCCTTAAGTACCAGGGCACAAGGGCGTACCTGTACGCCCTGTGTCCTTAAGGGGTTAATGATCCAAGTCTGACATTTAGCGTATAGGCACACAATGCGTATTATGCATGTTTTTTATGCACGGTGGAAAATGTACCGCTTAATACAGTACCAGCTATAAGATTCTCCAAATCTCATACACTACGTGCGGAATTATTAGGCAAATGAGTATTTTGACTACATCATCCTCTTTATGCATGTTGTCTTACTCCAAGCTGTATAGGCTGGAAAGCCTACTACCAATTAAGCATATTAGGTGATGTGCATCTCTGTAATGAGAAGGGGTGTGGTCTAATGACATCAACACCCTATATCAGGTGTGCATAATTATTAGGCAACTTCCTTTCCTTTGGCAAAATGGGTCAAAAGAAGGACTTGACAGGCTCAGAAAAGTCAAAAATAGTGAGATATCTTGCAGAGGGATGCAGCACTCTTAAAATTGCAAAGCTTCTGAAGCGTGATCATCGAACAATCAAGCGTTTCATTCAAAATATTCAACAGGGTCGCAAGAAGCGTGTGGAAAAACCAAGGCACAAAATAACTGCCCATGAACTGAGAAAAGTCAAGCGTGCAGCTGCCAAGATGCCACTTGCCACCAGTTTGGCCATATTTCAGAGCTGCAACATCACTGGAGTGCCCAAAAGCACAAGGTGTGCAATACTCAGAGACATGGCCAAGGTAAGAAAGGCTGAAAGACGACCACCACTGAACAAGACACACAAGCTGAAACGTCAAGACTGGGCCAAGAAATATCTCAAGACTGATTTTTCTAAGGTTTTATGGACTGATGAAATGAGAGTGAGTCTTGATGGGCCAGATGGATGGGCCCGTGGCTGGATTGGTAAAGGGCAGAGAGCTCCAGTCCGACTCAGACGCCAGCAAGGTGGAGGTGGAGTACTGGTTTGGGCTGGTATCATCAAAGATGAGCTTGTGGGGCCTTTTTGGGTAAGGATGGAGTCAAGCTCAACTCCCAGTCCTACTGCCAGTTTCTGGAAGACACCTTCTTCAAGCAGTGGTACAGGAAGAAGTCTGCAAGGTAAGAAAAACATGATTTTCATGCAGGACAATGCTCCATCACACGCGTCCAAGTACTCCACAACGTGGCTGGCAAGAAAGGGTATAAAAGAAGAAAATCTAATGACATGGCCTCCTTGTTCACCTGATCTGAACCCCATTGAGAACCTGTGGTCCATCATCAAATGTGAGATTTACAAGGAGGGAAAACAGTACACCTCTCTGAACAGTGTCTGGGAGGCTGTGGTTGCTGCTGCACGCAATGTTGATGGTGAACAGATCAAAACACTGACAGAATCCATGGATGGCAGGCTTTTGAGTGTCCTTGCAAAGAAAGGTGGCTATATTGGTCACTGATTTGTTTTTGTTTTGTTTTTGAATGTCAGAAATGTATATTTGTGAATGTTGAGATGTTATATTGGTTTCACTGGTAAAAATAAATAATTGAAATGGGTATATATTTGTTTTTTGTTAAGTTGCCTAATAATTATGTACAGTAATAGTCACCTGCACACACAGATATCCCCCTAAAATAGCTAAAACTAAAAACAAACTAAAAACTACTTCCAAAAATATTCAGCTTTGATATTAATGAGTTTTTTGGGTTCATTGAGAACATGGTTGTTGTTCAATAATAAAATTAATCCTCAAAAATACAACTTGCCTAATAATTCTGCACTCCCTGTATACACAATGACGGTCATTTACTAATGCAAAATTGCCATAAAAAACCTGCAAGACTCTGCTTTGCAACTTTTAAATGCCCCAGTATTTTCAGGGAGATAATAAGATTTTCACTCCAGGTACACGGAGAGCCATAGATGTGCTTAATTTATGACGAGGCACATGCCATCTCATAAACGTATTCGCATCCTCTGGCAGTGCAGGGGGGAATTAAAGACTGGAGTAAAAGGCTGGTCTTTGGGAATGACCGCCAGCGTGTTTTCTTACCATGTGGAAATTGACCTGTGCAGATTTCAACCACTGCAATGCAAAGGGTGGGATCTGGGGAAAATCTATGACAAAATCCTCAAGTAACAGATGCAGATTTTACTGCAGAAACCCATTGAAATCCTCATAAACTAAACTGCCATGTGCTTGTAGCCTTAGAAGCCAGTTGTAAGTATTCTGCTTGCTGAAGATTCCAGCTAGAGGTGGCAATCAAGAAAACACACATTATTAGTAGAGACGAGCGAATTTCATGTTATGCTTTAGAGGCATTCCGTTATTCATTCCGTCATAATAGAAGTCTATGGCCTGCATAACGGAGAGGACTCCTCTGCATAACAGAAACGGGACGGATCCGTTTTGCAGCCCATAGACTTATATTATGACGGAATGAATAACGGAATGCCTCTAAAGGCATTCCGTCATAGAATTGCATTATGTCCATGGTAACGGAATCCATAACGCAATTCTGCTTTTACCACCAAACGAAGCGTGAACGAATTTCAAAATATAAACTTCGCTCATCTCTAATTATTAGCAAATTACATTCATTTCTGCAAAGATCATCAATTAATGCACATGTTTTGGGCAATATATATGCAGCGAATATCTCTATAATAAAACAAAAAATGCAAAATGATAACTTGTAAAGCCCCTCTACCCATTACATGGCTACAGAGATGAAGTGGGCACGAAAGCAGCAATATGCTGGATAACGTAACACCTAGTTTACTATGTAACTATGATAACAGCGTTTTCCGTTTTAAGCCCTATGTATAGAACTAATATATATTAGGGACCAGAGGAGTAGTATGGTAGTGAAATTAAAGGGTTTGTCTCAGATGAGACAACCCCTTTAAGAATAAAATTTGATGAAAAAAGTTCTTCTACAAAAGTAGTGGCTAAATAGTATTATAGATCATATATATTTATGATAATTGCTGTTTTATTAAAAATGCCAGAAATCTTGTATTGTATGTTCCGAGGTAATTCTGTATTCACAGGGAACTATAGTAACGTAATAGAAATTAGATATTTTACGCAGAAGTTACTGCTAGAGAGTTCCTGAAAAGGAATTGCCTGGGGATTTATACGACTAAAACCCGCCTTCAGTCTTTGACAGCTGTGAGGGAAATATGTACTGTCTGAGCTAGGAAGGAGCCGAGACCCCTGACACAACACCAAGAATAGATTTTTTTCCAAACAAACTCCAAATACTTTCCCTTTCTTTAATAATTTAGCTTAGGAAAAAGGTGAAAAACAAAACGTGACATAGGGCACCAAAAGTGGCTAGAATTTGGAGAGGAAACACATCTGTATACTGCACAAACGTGAAAATTACAAGCAGGATCCATGTAGAACAATAACAGGCAATGTCCAGGCAAGCGTTCTTTATCTATTGTATCCCTGGGCACAAAGCTTAATGGAGAAACTGGACTCATAACTCATTCATCCATGTTAGGCCTCTTGCACACGGCCATAGTGCTCCCGTGACCGTATTGCGGGCCGCATACAGCAGTTCCGAAATACACGGGGCACCGGCTGTGTGTATTCCGCATCACGGATGCGGGCACATTCAGTTAAATGGGTCCGCAAATCCGGAGGTGCGGTGCGGAACGCAAGCACGGAATGGAACCCCACGGAAGCACTACGGAGTGAATGGGTCCGCGATCCGAATGCGGCTGCCCCACGGTCGCCCTTACATTCGTGGGCAAGAGGCCTTATCCTATGTCCATGGCCACCTAAACAATATGCTCCCCTTTTACATGAACTGCTACAGCTGGCATTCCATCCACCGTTCTCATTCACATACTTCGTACGGTGTAAGAGAAACAGATATGCTTTGTGCTATTCATGAACTCATTGTCAGTGGCTGCACCCAAAGTAAAGATCCTGGTGATTTCTTATGACTTCTTGTTTGGTGCTCACCTGTGAGATTGGTGATGTGCCTCCAGCTAATTGATGTTTCTTGTCTTTCCTAGGGATCTGTTGTGCCATCTGCGCAATCATTCAAATTAACAGACTTCTACTTCAGTGACTTTGAGCTTAACGACATAGAAACCACCTTAGCTACAAGTCGAATGTTCACAGACCTCAACCTTGTGCAGACCTTCCAAATGAAATATGAAGTAAGGCATCTATGAAAATCCTGCTTAGCTAGCCCCATTTTGGATGGTATAAATATAAATGTAAAAACACAAAATGCAATCGCACACTGCAACCAGCACTCTGCCCTGCCTTTATGCTGGATGTTGAATAAGGCATTGGTGTACATTTTGGCCAAAGCGTAATAAGCCACTCACCACGTCAAGGTCGCCTTCATGAGTGGTCCCTAACACTAGTTCCTACCTTTTATGGGCCATGACAGCCACATAAAACAACATACTGGTTGCAGTGTGCGATTGCATTTTGTGTTTTTACATTTATATCTCTATTTCGCCATAGAAATCTGCACCTGCTAGGGGTAGTGCGGGCTGAATTTTCCATATTTAAAATATAGAAACCTACAAATAATATGTGCATACCCAGGTCACAGAAACGCAGGCGACCTTTTATTAAGCGGAAAAAAATCTTTATTGAAAATAGTCAATAAAACATATATGGAGTCTACAAAATCCGTGGGATAAAACATACATAATTGAGGGACTACTAACCAATAGTTAATAGTGTACATAGGAGAATCAGCAAATGCAGTAAGTATAGTTTACAAGGTACTCACCCCAATATTACTTTCAGAAATGGGGAAAGCAAGAGAACGGTTTCCACATAATGACCACTAGCCAAATAAAGTGCATAACAATAGTGCCAAGGAAAACCAGAAAAATCGGAAAGCTCCTCACCTTATCATGAAAACTGTCACAGCCACATCACCCATCCCAGTGTCCCTCACTTACCCTACGCGTTTAGCCTGATGGCTTCGTCAAGGGAAGTTAGGAGCAGTGGAGTGGTTGCCATATTTACATCAGGTGCATAATACTAAACCACAGACTCCTGTGTAGCGTTTGTGTCTTGTGGGTCACGTGAGTATACACCATGCCTCTCAGCACATGACCGCAGTTCACAGCGGTCATTAGTACAACTAGTTTATCATCATGCACATATTGTTTGTGTATTTTATGTGGCCCTGATAGGTCGTCCTTATAGGTGCTATGTTAAATTGCAGGTGTCTGTTCATTCTGGACTGTTTACTGAGAAATGTTCTGAGGAGACACAGCTATACGTACAGTCATAGCCATAGACATCCCTGTATGTTTACACCAAATCATATTTTGTTCCTCTATTTTACGCCATCTATTGTCCAAGGGCTCAGTGCGATGCAAAACAGAGTTCCAGCGTCAACATTTCAGGAGCCAACTTTCTGGTCCTCCGCTTCCCACCAACCTTCTCTGTTATATAACAATATGTAATAAGCACTATTGCCGCACTACATGAACAGTTCTGCTGGCACTGACTCCAGATCACCTCAACTCAAGCCCTTCCCCACTGTGGCACCACAAGCCACTGCTCAAATACATTGAGAGGACTTCTGAGTGCCCGCTCAGGAAGTCTGTTTTAATTTAGATGACTACAGATGTTACAGCTATATAATGTGTGAAGGCCCATACACAAAAGTTGGAGTTCATTTTATTTCTTCACACTGGGTATTTAGTCACATCTGGAAGGAGTCCTCTAGAAATAACTGGACTGGAGGTGCTGGTAGAATGTATCATTATGAGCACGTATTAGACTTGTAGGATTCTCATAAGAACGTGATCCACATGAACCATTGCTTAGTAGTGGCTCAAATTTCCTTGAAAGACTTTCTAATGAAGTAGTGCAACAGTTTATGGGGTTGTACAAGCTGGACGACCCCTTTCTGTAGCGCTGTTCTCTGTGCTGGTCCAGTCCTTCTGCCACTGCTTGTTAACAAACTGCAGTGAGGACATTGATTGGCTACAGGAGTCATGGCCGGAGTGAACAAGCATTTGGGTGACTTGTAGATTTGTAATTATCCAGGACAACCCCTTTAACTTTATTACCTAAGTTTACAAATACTTGATCTAAGGGTGCCATATATTCTGCCTGTCTATAATATTGTTTCACTTTAATCACAGACTTTGTGCAGATGGATTCTAAGTGTAAAGAAAAACTACAGGAAGAATGTAGCCTATCACAACTGGAGACATGCCTTCAACACAGCACAATGCATGTTTGCTGCCCTCAGGACTGGCAAAATTCAGGTATTGGACTAAACTCAGATTTAGGACTCGTGCACAGAAACTTGTGCAGTGCAGGGGAAACACAGCCCATGTGTCAGCCCCGTCTCACAGACCAACAGCAGCTTTTCTGATAGTACTCACATTGTCATGTGAGTACAGTACAGGGTGGGCCATTTATATGGATACACCTTAATCAAATGGGAATGGTTGGTGATATTAACTTCCTGTTTGTGGCACATTAGTATATGTGAGGGGGGAAACTTTTCAAGATGGGTGGTGACCATGGCGGCCGATTTGAAGTCGGCCATTTTGAATCCAACTTTTGTTTTTTCAATAGGAAGAGGGTCATGCGACACATCAAACTTATTGGGGATTTCACAAGAAAAACAATGGTGTGCTTGGTTTTAACGTAACTTTATTCTTTCATGAGTTATTTATATAAAATGTGTTCAATGTGCTGCCCATTGTGTTGGATTGTCAATGCAACCCTCTTCTCCCACTCTTCACACACTGATAGCAACACTGCAGGAGAAATGCTAGCACAGGCTTCCAGTATCCGCAGTTTCAGGTGCTGCACATCTCGTATCTTCACAGCATATGCAGCACCTGAAACTACGGATACTGGAAGCCTGTGCTAGCATTTCTCCTGCGGTGTTGCTATCAGTGTGTGAAGAGTGGGAGAAGAGGGCTGCATTGACAATCCAACACAATGGGCAGCACATTGAACACATTTTATAAGTGGTCAGAAACTTGTAAATTACTCATGAAAGAATAAAGTTACGTTAAAACCAAGCACACCATTGTTTTTCTTGTGAAATTCCCAATAAGTTTGATGTGTCACATGACCCTCTTCCTATTGAAAAAACAAAAGTTGGATTCAAAATGGCCGACTTCAAAATGTCCGCCATGGTCACCACCCATCTTGAAAAGTTTCCCCCCACAAACAGGAAGTTAATATCACCAACCATTCCCATTTTATTAAGGTGTATCCATATAAATGGCCCACCCTGTACAATAGACCCGCAGTCAGATAGGAACGCATTGCATCGTAAATCATATGACGCAGTGAGCTTGTGTCACAGGAGCTGTCATTCCAGGAGATGTGTCCGAGACATGGGCTGCGTTTCCTGGACATGGTTCTGTGACTGAGCGCTTACACAACTTGTGTGATCACAATAAATGAATGAAGACAGCTATAGAAATACAACACAAGAGTGGACGCATGACAAGCTGATCTTGTCCTGCTGTGTTACTTCCATTTACCTCCTGCCCATAGACTAATTCAGACATAGACACCCCCGTTAGACTAATTTGCTCCTAAATAAACAGAACATTAAAAAGAAACATCATTTCCTTAAATGCTGTGACGATAATACATTGTAATATAACATTGACTATAACATTATAATGTAGTCCAGTGAGGAGCTGTAAGACGACTGGCTGCAGCAGGAACCTCCCTGCTGAGTCCCTTCATACTTGACTGAGCCCTCATTTGTTTCCTGCAGGATTTCTACCATACTGTTTGTGTCAGGATAATGCAAAGAGTGGTGCAGATGAAATGCTAAGGGCAACTTTATTTCTTATTTACTATTAGCCCTCATTAATGGGTTGTGTTCCTTTAAAGTTTTTTTTTTCATTAATTTGATTTATCAATTATAGATGGGTGATTATTTATAATTGGGGGATCCAAACAATTTACATCACACATATTGCTAGAACAGGTGACCACTATCCCCCAACCCTCCTCACCAGGCCATCTCCCATAGAATTGTATGGAATCCATTCTCAGCCATTGTGTCATACAACTTGCACTAGAACCTGTTTTTGCTTTTGATGGAGTGTTTGGAGTATTCTGTCACATCTGGGTATATGCTTTACCCATAAAATTAGAATGTTTTTTTGAAGAGGTGGGTCTCAATTATAAGTATATTTTCGTACTTTCCATCCTGCTACAATTTCAGCCCTCCAGAATACCTTCAGACACTGGGGAACAGACATGCAGCCAGAGGTATGCGGTCTGGAAAGCAGAGTATAGATTTGCAAAGTAAAGTGATGATATGTACTGTCAGGTTTCTCAGCCTGACAACATTTCTCATGTACAATCACCCCAGTACTACCCATTGTAGAGCAGGAAATAGTAATAATGCGATCCTCTGTCATGGCTGAGCAGCCTGACAGAACCCTTCAATCGTACATGAGATATGCTGACAAGCTGAGCGACCTGACATTATATATCCTCACCGTGCAGTGATTTCAGCACCAGTATGCAGTATATTGAGGCTTTGCCCCCTCATTCCTCTAAGCAGATGTGGAGGCAACCCTTTCTAGTCACATTCCAGGTCGAGTCAATGGAGGCCATTTTGATACATTCCCTGATGACCACTTTAAGTCTATAGATATTTTCAAAATACATCATGTACCCTCCCACTCGCTAAACTGTCTAACTAGGAGAAGATTACTCTTCTTATTTTATTGTTTCCCCAACATGTACCATCATTGTAGCTGCCTGACTTTCCCTCTGAATATATTCACACAATATTTGTGGTTTGTCCTCTATTTAGTATTATCTCCAAAAACTGCAGTTAGGGTACTTTCACACATGGGTTTTTGGTGGTGTTTTCCTGCACGTTTCTGTTTTTATTGGCATGTTGCGCCTGTGTTTTTCAGTGTGTTTTTTGGAGTAAAAAAATTCCAGCTCTAGATGTTAGCTGAATGTCTATGGGATATATGAAACACAGGATGTTTTTGCTCCTTACGTGGTGCTTTTTTGCCTTTTCAAAAACGGAGCGCCATGCTGTAGCTCTGTAATTTTTTTCAGGCGTTTGTACATTTCCTTCACTATAGGGGGAAAAAGCCATAAAAAACACAGTTCATACTGCCATTTAGAAAAAGAAACGCCACCCAAAAAAAATGAAAACCACAGCAAAAACACAGGTGCCCTACAAAAAAAGCGAGCTTTTGTCATATTTTTTTTTATAGCAAAACACTCCAGAGCCAATTTCATGTGTGTAAGGACCCTTAAAGCCATTTAATACTTGTATTTCTTCCTATAGAATAAGCTCAGTGATCTAGAGATTTTATCCTTGATGATTGCCACATTAAGCCATGATTTGGATCACAGAGGGGTTAACAACTCTTTTATACAGAGGTAAGAGCAAATCTAGTCTTCCGTACTACTTTATCTGTGAAGCTGTCTCACCTTTGTGAATGCAGGGGCACATTTATTGACCAGCGTTTTAGACGCCGGTCTTAATAAAGCCCTATAGCTGGCGGTGGATCAGCCGAGATTATGAAGTGGCGACAGCCTCTCCATAACTTTGGCACATCCAGCACCAGTTCTACATGTAAGACAACTTCCTTGCTGGCTTACATTTAGACCATTTTCTACACATAAAACAGGCGTAGAAAATGATAAATGAGATGCCCACACCACGCCCACAATTTTAAACCTGGTGTGAGAGAGGAAAAGTCGCAGATAACGACACAACTAACCGCTGCTCTGCCAACCACGCCTGAAATGCTTATATAGGTGTATTTCAGTATAATAAATGACCCTCGCAGTCTTTGTGTAAATTCAGTCACAAGCAAGGCTGGCTTGGACCACAAGTCAGTTTCTTCCTTTTGCTTAGTTAGGCCCCTTTTACACGGACGAGTTTTCCGTGCGGGTACAATGCGTGAGGTGAACGCTTTGCACCCGCACTGAATCAGGATCCATTCATTTCTATGGGGCTGTGTACATGAGCGGTGATTTTTACGCATCACTTGTGCGTTGCGTGAAAATCACAACAAGCTCTATATTGGGCGTTTTTCACGCAACGCAGGCCCCAAAGAAGTGAATGGGGCAAGCAAGTGCGATTTTCACACATGGTTGCTAGGATCAAAGTATTCACTGTATTATTTTCCCTTATAACATGGTTATAAGGGAAAATAATAGCATTCTACAGAATGCTTAGTAGAAGGTCAATTGAGGGTTAAAAAATAAATTTACTCACCTCCTCCAATTGATCACGTAGCTGCCGGTCTCCTGTTCTTTCTTCAGGACCTGTCAAAGAACCTGTGGTGACATCACTGTGCTCATCACATGATCTATCACCATGGTTGGAGGAGGTGAGTTAATTTTTTTAAATTTTTTAACCCTCAATTGACCTTTTACTAAGCATTCTGTATTAACCACCTCTCGTCTCGCTAACAGGATTGCGCAGTTCACAAGTTCATCTGCAGCCTGCTGGCCGCGATCATTGGCTGGCAGGCTGTGGATTTTTGAAATGACCAATGAAATCGGTATGTCATTCATATTTTGAAAATAGCGTCTGATATACCTGCTACCTGCTCCTCGGTTGGTCCCTTTTGCTTGGATCGACCACCAGAGGACACAGGCAGCTCTGTAAGTAGCACCAAATCACCACACTACACATTAGACATTACCCTGTCATTTATTAACCCCTTATTTAGCACCTGATCACCCATATTAGACTCCCTGATTATCCCCTTGTCCACCCCCCCTGTCATTGATCACCCCCCTGTAAGGGTCCCTCATCCCTGCCAGGTAGTTAGCTACTGCTAGGTAGTTTAGCGCCCAGCCCACTGCACCGCAGTCACTGATTAGTCGCGTCATCGCTGTCGCTAATCAGCACTAGTACTATATAGTATCTGTAAGTGATCAAGACTGATCGCATTCAGATCTATATAAGTACATTAGGGTCACCTTAGGCTCTACAAAACGCAGTGTTCGCCCGATCAGGCCTGATCTTGTGCGCACACTTACGTTCAGTCCACCCCACTGCAGTGACAGAAATTATTTTTTTCTGATCACTGCAAAAACACTGTAAAATCGCTGCGCCGCTATAAAGATCACTTTTGAGCTTTTTGGATCTTTATTAGCGATCGCAGCTTTACTTCGCAAGCACTCCTTTTTACTAGGTAGGTTTGCTCTTTTTCCTGGGTAGTCTCAGAGGAATACCCCCTAAATTTAGGGAACCCAAAATGTCAAACAAGGGATATTCCGCTGAAGAGGCCTACAGGATTCTGGCCGTGATGGATGTAAGCGATGGGGACGCCTCACCCGCTGAATCCAGTGGTTCAGCATATGAACCTGTAGACAGCAGTGGCACTAACCGCTAGCGAAGATGACGAGGTAGAGGTCCCTGCTACGGTCAGGCGTACCCGATCCCATGTCAGGGTTCTGCATACCCTGCATGATGAGCCTCATTTGCAGCAGAGTGGTGCTAGCGCTGATCTTGTTTATGGTGTGGCATACACCAGCAGTGCAGCACATCCTGGACCTTCTACCAGCACTGTCGTATTCCCTGGTGAAGTGGCGAGCACCAGAAGGGCAGTTCCAGCTGGTACGGTGGCACGTGCAATAACTCCCCCGTCGCAGCCACCGCGTTCACAGGCCCGTAGAACCCTTAGTCTCCCAGAGGTGCTGGCAAATCCTAATTGGCACTCACCTGCTTCCGCCGCACCCGTATTGCCCCCTTTCACCGCCCAGTCTGGAGATCGCGTGGAGACGGCTCATTTAGGATCGGCCCTTCAGTTTTTTGAGCTGTTCTTCACCGCGGATCTCTATGACCTAGTTGTGGCAGAAACCAACCGCTACGCCACACAGTTTATTACCGCCAATCCGGAAAGCTTCTATGCCCAGCCTTACCAGTGGAAACCAGTCACAGTTTCCGAGTTTAAATTTTTTTTGGGCCTTATCCTCAGCATGGGCTTAACTAAAAAAAAATGTATTGCGGTCATATTGGTCTAAAGACCCAATACATTACATGCCCATGTTCTCTGCTGCAATGTCCAGGGCACGTTTTAAGGTCATCATGTGCTTTATGCATTTCGCTGACAATAACACCTGTCATCCAAGAGGCCACCCTGCTTATGACCGGCTCCACAAAATTCGGCCCCTCATAGACCATTTGTCATCCAGATTTGCAGATGCGTATACCCCTAATCAAAACATCTGCATAGACGAGTCCCTAGTACATTTTACCGGGCGCCTTGGCATAAAACAGTACATCCCCAGCAAGCGCGCCCGGTATGGGATCAAACTGTATAAGCTCTGTGAAAGGGCCACAGGCTATACATATCGTTTTAGGGTCTATGAGGGAAAACACTCAAAACTGGAGTCGGTCGGATGTCCTGACTACCTGGGGAGCAGTGGCAAGATTGTCTGGGACTTGGTGTCACCCTTCCTCCACAAGGGGTACCACTTATACGTGGACAATTTTTACTCAAGCGTGGCCCTCTTTCGGCACTTACATCTAGTCGGAATTCAATGCTGTGGCACCGCGCGACCTAGTCGCCAGGGCTTCCCCCAACGGCTCGTTAGTACCCGACTTGCACGGGGGGAGAGGGCTGCATTGTGTGACCAAGAACTGGTCGCGGTGAAGTGGAGGGACAAGAGGGACGTTTACCTTCTGTCCACCATTCACGCAGACACGACTGTCCAAATTGAAAGGGCAACTGGAGTCATTGTGAAACCCCTCTCTTTTTTTTACCTTCTAGGTGGACCAAGCGATCAAGCATCTGCAGCACTGATGTGCATTCTGACAGAAGCATTGCGCTGCTGTCAGATTACACAAAAGTCGGTGTATGCGGCGCTGCAAGACGAGATTTCTCCTCTGCAGTAAAAGATACGTTTGCCGAGGCATATGAGCTGAGGAGGCGGCGGTGTTCATATGCTTTGGCAAACACTTTGTATATATAAAAAAATTTTAAAAAAATACCGGCAATTATTTATTCATCCACATCGATTGATGTGAATGGAGCAATCGGGTTTGCCAGGGCATACGAGCTAAGTGGGTATGGATGTTGAACGGAGCTCCTATGTCCTGGCAGATGCCTTTCCTCTCCTTTTTTTTTTGGCAGAGATTTTTTCATCCACATTGATCGATGTGAATGAAGAAATCTGTGCCGTTCATTTTTTTCTTTCAGCCCAGAGGCTGAACGGAAAAAAAAAAATCTCATTACCCGTATGCTCAATATAAGGAGAATAGCAGAAACTCCTAATGCTGGCCATACATGTAATGACTGCGGAGACCCTCAAATGCCAGGGCAGTACAAACACCCCACAAATGACCCCATTTTGGAAAGAAGACACCCCAAGGTATTCGCTGAGGGGCATATTGAGTCCATGAAAGATTGAAATTTTTGTCCCAAGTTAGCGAAAAGGGAGACTTTGTGAGAAAAAACTAAAAAAATCAATTTCCGCTAACTTGTGCCAAAAAATAAAAAATCTATGAACTTGCCATGCCCCTCATTGAATACCTTGGGGTGTCTTCTTTCCAAAATGGGGTCACATGTGGGGTATTTATACTGCCCTGGCATTTTAGGGGCCATAAAGCGTGCGAAGAAGTCTGGGATCCAAATGTCTAAAAATGCCCTCCTAAAAGGAATGTGGGCCCCTTTGCGCATCTAGGCTGCAAAAAAGTTTCACACATGTGGTATCGCCGTACTCAGGAGAAGTTGGGGAATGTGTTTTGGGGTGTCATTTTACATATACCCATGCTGGGTGAGAGAAATATCTCGGCAAAAGACAACTTTTCCCATTTTTTTATACAAAGTTGGCATTTGACCAAGATATTTATCTCACCCAGCAAGGGTATATGTAAAATGACACCCCAAAACACATTCCCCAACTTCTCCTGAGTACGGCGATACCACATGTGTGACACTTTTTTGCAGCCTAGGTGGGCAAAGGGGCCCACATTCCAAAGAGCACCTTTCGGATTTCACAGGCCATTTTTTACACATTTTGATTTCAAACTACTTCGCACGCATTTGGGCCCCTAAAATGCCAGGGCAGTATAACTACCCCACAAGTGACCCCATTTTGGAAAGATGCCCCAAGGTATTTCATGATGGGCATTGTGAGTTCATGGAAGTTTTTATTTTTTGTTAGTGGAATTTGAGACTTTGTAAGGAAAATAAAAAATAAAAAAAATTCATCATTTTCAACTTGTGACAAAAAATAAAAAGTTCTATAAACTCACTATGCACATCAGCGAATACCTTAGGGTGTCTACTTTCCGAAATGGGGTCATTTGTGGGTCATTTGTGGCTGCTTCAAAAAGCGGAAATTCACATTTTTGTACCATAGTTTGTAAACGCTATAACTTTTACCAAAACCATTTTTTTTTTCCCAAACATTTTTTTTATCAAAGACATGTAGAACAATAAATTTTGAGAAAAATTTATATATAGATGTCGTTTTTTTAAAAAATTTTACAACTGAAAGTGAAAAATGTCATTTTTTTGCAAAGATTTCGTTAAATTTTGATTAATAACAAAAAAAGTAAAAATGTCAGCAGCAATGAAATACCACCAAATGAAAGCTCTATTAGTGAGAAGAAAAGGAGGTAAAATTAATTTGGGTGGTAAGTTGCATGACCGAGCAATAAACCGCTAAAGTTGTGGAGTGCCGATTTGTAAAAAAGGGCCTGGTCACTAGGGGGGTATAAACCTGTGGACCTTAAGTGTTTAAAGAATGCTATTATTTTCCCTTATAACCATTTTATAAGGTAAAATAATAAAATTTACAGAATACTGAACCCAAACCCGAACTTCTGTGAAGAAGTTCGGGTCTGGGTACCAAACATGCTGATTTTTCTCACGCGCGTGCAAAACGCATTAAAACGCTTTGCACTCGCGGGAAAAAAATCGCACATGTTCCCGCAATGCACCCGCATCTTTTCCCACAACGCCCGTGTGAAAGAGGCCTTAAGGTTTCTGATTTACATGCCTATTTTTTGTGGACTTTTTGTTGCCATTGTGTAATATAAAGAAGTTCAGCATGTTTTTATTTCACTTGTTTTTTGACAGTGCTCTTCACCAGCAGTATCTTGTTTTTCTGATGTCTTTTATGGGGCATTATACAGGTCCTTCTCAAAAAATTTGCATATTGTGATAAAGTTCATTATTTTCTGTAATGTACTGATAAACATTAGACTTTCATATATTTTAGATTCATTACACACCAACTGAAGTAGTTCAAGCCTTTTATTGTTTTAATATTGATGATTTTGGCATACAGCTCATGAAAACCCAAAATTCCTATCTAAAAAAATTAGCATATTATGAAAAGGTTCTCTAAACGAGCTATTAACCTAATCATCTGAATCAACTAATTAACTCTAAACACCTGCAAAAGATTCCTGAGGCTTTTAAAAGCTCCCAGCCTGGTTCATTGCTCAAAACCGCAATCATGGGTAAGACTGCCGACCTGACTGCTGTCCAGAAGGCCATCATTGACACCCTCAAGCAAGAGGGTAAGACACAGAAAGAAATTTCTGAACGAATAGGCTGTTCCCAGAGTGCTGTATCAAGGCACCTCAGCGGGAAGTCTGTGGGAAGGAAAAAGTGTGGCAGAAAACGCTGCACAACGAGAAGAGGTGACCGGACCCTGAGGAAGATTGTGGAGAAGGACCGATTCCAGACCTTGGGGGACCTGCGGAAGCAGTGGACTGAGTCTGGAGTAGAAACATCAAGAGCCACCGTGTACAGGCGTGTGCAGGAAATGGGCTACAGGTGCCGCATTCCCCAGGTCAAGCCACTTTTGAACCAGAAACAGCGGCAGAAGCGCCTGACCTGGGCTACAGAGAAGCAGCACTGGACTGGAAAGCTAATTTTGCATGTCATTCGGAAATCAAGGTGCCAGAGTCTGGAGGAAGACTGGGGAGAGGGAAATGCCAAAATGCCTGAAGTCCAGTGTCAAGTACCCACAGTCAGTGACGGTCTGGGGTGCCATGTCAGCTGCTGGTGTTGGTCCACTGTGTTTTATCAAGGGCAGGGTCAATGCAGCTAGCTATCAGGAGATTTTGGAGCACTTCATGCTTCCATCTGCTGAAAAGCTTTATGGAGATGAAGATTTCATTTTTCAGCACGACCTGGCACCTGCTCACAGTGCCAAAACCACTGGTAAATGGTTTACTGACCATGGTATTACTGTGCTCAATTGGCCTGCCAACTCTCCTGACCTGAACCCCCATAGAGAATCTGTGGGATATTGGGAAGCGAAGTTGAGAGACGCAAGACCCAACACTCTGGATGAGCTTAAGGCCGCTATCGAAGCATCCTGGGCCTCCATAACACCTCAGCAGTGCCACAGGCTGATTGCCTCCATGCCTCGCCGCATTGAAGCAGTCATTTCTGCAAAAGGATTCCCAACCAAGTATTGAGTGCATAACTGAACATAATTATTTGAAGGTTGACTTTTTTTGTATTAAAAACACTTTTCTTTTATTGTTCGGATGAAATATGCTAATTTTTTGAGATAGGAAATTTGGGTTTTCATGAGCTGTATGCCAAAATCATCAATATTAAAACAATAAAAGGCTTGAACTACTTCAGTTGGTGTGTAATGAATCTAAAATATATGAAAGTCTAATGTTTATCAGTACATTACAGAAAATAATGAACTTTATCACAATATGCTAATTTTTTGAGAAGGACCTGTATATATAGCCTTTAATATGTGGCTGCTGCAGGGGAAATGTCTGGCCAGAAGTGGCTTGCCCTGGGATAACAGCTAATCACCGTAGGTTAGAGAATCCAGACCCATGGCCATCAGCTGATCGACATGTTAGATTCTATTTAAAAAGGGTTCTCATCATAAACCACCGCCTTTACTTACTTATTGCTAGAGGAAAAATGTTTCTCTGTGTTTTCTCACAAATCTTTTAACTTCAAATAACACACTCGGAAATATTTTTAGCTTCCAAACACATTCAAAGACTAGAAAGGTCCTTAAACTCATCGTTCATCAGTAAAAAAGAAAAAAAAAAGGGTTAAAAAAGACCTGATTTGATTAAATCCTCACAAGAGAATATAATGAAAGTGTCATTGATTAAAGCTCAGTAATTGGTGACCGATGCTCTTTAGAAGGTGGCAATTTTCCTGTTTTGCATTTTTGTTTTTTACTCCCTGCCTGTCATACATTTTGTTATTTTTCCATTCATATAGCCGTATGAGGGTTTGTTTTTTGCGGGAAAAGCTGTACTTTCTAATGACACTATTTAATATTGCATACAATGTAGTGGGAAGCCGGAAAAAAAATTCAAATGGGGTGGAAATGGTAAAAAAAAAATGCAATTCCTGCACAGTTTTCAAGGTTTTGTTATTATAATGTTCCTTATGGGGAAAAAATTGACTTTGTTACCTTCATTCTCTGGGTCAGTACAATTACAGAGGTACTACATTTGTATATTTTTTCTTGTGTTTTATTACTGAAAAAACTTTGGAAAAAATGAATTTTTTCTTTTAATCACCATATTCTGACCCCTATAAATGTTTTATTTTGATGTCTACAGAGCAGTTTGAAGGCTTATTTTTTGCACAGTGATCTGTAGTTTTTACGCTGGGTTCAGACCTGAGCGTTCGCGATGGAGCGCTCTCTATGCGCGATTGTATCGGCGTTTGCAATCGCGCATACAGAGACAAGCGAACGCCCATTGTCGCGCGTTCCCGAAAGTCTATGTACGGGAACGCGCAACAAGACGCCCCAAAGAAGTTCATGTGCTTCTTGGGGCGTCGGGCGTTTTACAGCGCGATCGTACGCGCTGTAAAACGCCCAGGTGAGAACCATGCCGATAGGGAAGTATTGGTTTCTCCTTGTTGAGTGTTTTAAAGCGCGTAGGAACGCGCTGTAAAACGCTCAGGTGTGAACCCAGCCTTAGTGATACCATTTTAGAGTGTCTTTGACTTTTTGATCACTTTTTATTCAGTTTTTTCTGGATGTGAAAAAACTAATCAGTCATTTTGATTTTCTTTTTCATTATGACCTTCACTGTATGGAATAAATGTATTTATTTTAATTATGGGGTAAGGGAAGTGATTTCAATTTTTACATTTTTAAAAACATACTTGAAATTTGTATTCTGTTATGGATTTTTATCTGTTACAGAATTCAGTATATTCCAATGCAGTGCTGCCATCTGCAGGCCAACATTGAAATATGTGTACAGGCTTAAGGCTCCGCAAAAAATACCGATGGCGTCCGTGTGCGTTCCATATTTTGCGGAATGGAACAGCTGGGCCCTAATAGAACAGTGCTATCCTTGTCTCTAATGCGGACAATAATAGAACATGTTCTATTTTTTAGCAGAACGGAAATACGGACATATGAAAACGGAATACACACAGAGTAACTTCTGTTTTTTTTGCGGACCCATTGAAATGAATGGTTCCGTATACAGTCCTAAAAAAAACGGAACGGACGCGGAAAGAAAATACGGTCGTGTATGAGCCCTTAGGCCTCCTTTTACTATGGAACGCCTTCCCCGATCTTAGCAAGGGAGATGAGTTCTTAGCTGAAGTTCTCTCAGAAGGGTGCAGAGTTAAATGTGTGCGATCGGCATTAGCGCTGGGTCTCCAGGACTGTTTGAGTTTGATCAGGTGCCAAGAACTATAACTTTTTAACTTTTCTGTTCACATAGCATAAGAGGGCTTATTTGTAATGGCACCATTTCATTTACCATATCTTGTATTGAAAATGGGGGAAGAAAAAAATCTCCAATTGTTTTCCAGGTTTTATTTTTATGGCGTTCACTGTGAATTATAAATGATATTTACTTTACTGTGTAGATCAGTACAATTACAGCAATACTACATTTATATAATTTTTCTTATGCATTACTACTTAAAAAAACATTAAAAATGTTTCTTTGTGTTGCTGTATTATACCCATAACTTTTTTTGATATTTCAATTTACAAAGCATGTAGGACTTAATTTTTGTGGAGCGAGCTTCAGTTTTTATTGGTACTATTTTGTCGTATAAAAAAACTTTGATTCCTTATTCAATTTTTTCAGGGGGAGCGGTATTAAACAGCAATTTACATTTTTTTATTTTTCCAGTTAGGGGTACACCATGCATTTGAAATTATTTCAAATTTTAATATTTTGGACATTTTGTGATACAGCAATACCAATGTTTATATTTTTTTATTGGTTAATTTTTCTAAGTAAAATTGGGCAAGGGTATTACTTGAATTTTCTATACTTTGAGACTTTTTAGTATCATTTTTAGTCCCCTTAGGGGACTTGAACATTCGATCCATATACTGTAATATTATGGTATTGCAGTCTATGGAGCTTGCGACAGCTTCCTATTAAAGGAGTTGTGCAGCTGGTACATATTGATGACTAATCTTTAGGATAGGTAATTAATTCCTGATCGGTGGGGGTCCCACTTCTGGCACCTCCTCTAATCAGCTGTTTAAATAGGAGGTGGTGCTTATGTGAGCGTGTAAAAGGGAAATATTAATTATTAATATTTCGGACTAATAATAAATAGGCGTAAACCTCTAATGTTGACTCCGCCTATTTCCTTTATTTTACCTGTTGCTCTCTTTTCCTGAACTGCATGCGCTGAATTGCGGCAGCTACAAAAGACTATATGCTGTATCTGAATAACAAAGAATTTATTAAACAATTAACAAGTCTACAGTCCATTATTTCTGCTATATATATTTATATCAATGGCTATATAAATAATAATACATATAGATGCACACGGTTATACACTAACAGCACAATAATAAACCTAACTACACTAACACTATACAATTCCAACTATAATTCCACCCCCAAATCTAGCTAGACATATACTCACACACATAACCGCAGCACCCTCCCACCTGGCTATAAACTGTCCCTACGGAATAAAAGGGGTTGATTACAATAATGGCAATGCAGGGGTTAACAGGACAATACAGGGGTAGCTGTGGGATGCAGGGGTATGGCAGGGATTAATGGGATATAAGAAAAGGGATACTGCTTTGGTGGTATAGGGCAATACAGGGATATGGCAAGGTAGGGGTAAATGATTTATTTGGGGTAGGCACTGCAGGGGTTAATATTTCAGGGAAAATGCAGGGGTAATATTGCAGGGAGTAGGGATGGGGTTAATGCAGGGGTAATATTGCAGGGAGTAGGGATATATAATGTAGGGGTTAATATTGCAGGGTGTATGGATATATTGGTGGCAGTGGGAAAGCATTAATAATAGCAATGCAGGGGTACAGGGGTTAATGATACTCAGCCAGCCTTTAAGGGGTTAATGCTTGTTCCTAGGGGATCATCCTCGCTTAGACTCGTTTTCCAGGGGTTAGTTCTCGCTTGTGGTGCTCGTTTTCTAGGGAATGATTCTTGCTTGGGCTGCAGGGCACAACTGTTGAGTTCTCCACCGCCGGACTATTAAATGGGAGAGTGGGAGTACGCCTGCAGGCAAGTGCACGTGGGCTGACGCGGTAATATGACATCACAGCACCAGCCCGCGCTTCCAGGCGGAGTATCGCTGGCACTGTAATTAGGTACGCTGCATACAAGGGCAGGGCAACCCTTTGTTCCCCTGTCCTTGTTATGCCAAACATCTCTGGCCCTGCCGGAGGTGTTTAACAAAAGGCAGAGGATCTCTTTGATCCTCTGTCTTTTGATGTGCCCGCAACTGGACACATTTGTCCAGTTATCCGGGCATGCGCCTGCAGGAGGATTCATCAGCTGGTGGTAGGGGACACCCGTGATTGGGGGCATTACTCGGAGCATTTAAGTATATATAGATATTGTGGAATTTCACTCTGGTAGATCGGACGCAGTACAGAGGCAAAAGACAAGTTCGTAACGCAAAACTTCAGTGTTTATTCACACTTGAGGCAAATGCACAAAACAATGCATTACTTTGCAGTCTTGGGGCCAGATTTATCATTAGCTCAAGTCAGAATAATGGAGTGAAAAAGTCGCAAATTTTTCACTAAAACTGCGCAAAAATTTGCGACTTTTTTCTGCTCTGCACTATGCTCGCCAGTTTTCTGAAAGTGGACGTGTTTTCTTATGTAAATTAATCTCTAGACAGATTTACTATTGTGACTATTTAAAAAGTCGCAAAAAAGTCGCAAAAAATTGCGCAATTTCACTCCAGTGAGGACCATGCTTATCTTATGAGACTTTTTAATAGAACATGCGACTTTTTCGTAAAGACGTGCGACTTTTGTAAAGCTGCTTACTGACGGATAAACTGCTACCGTCAAGCCACATTTATTACAGTCTTAAAGGGCCGATCATAAATCTGACTTGGCTAAAACTGACTTTAGCCATATGTGAAAGTGGAGTGAGCTGTCAGAGGAATGATAAATCTGGCCCTTGGTGTTTACTTCACACACAATGGAAAGTACATCTTGGTGTTACTTCACACAAATTGGAAAGTTCATATAAGACAAGTCACCTTGATGTCAGTTCTGCCTTCAGCAGTCCACGGCAGGCTTTAGGGGGCCTGTTTCCTCGGCCCATGGGTCTCAGCCCTCCAACCTGGCACCAAGGCTCAGATCCCAACACAGAGATCCTGCTGCTGAACCCAGCTGCATATTTAAGGACAGCCAGGTGCTGCCAAAAATCCAGACCAGCAATTAAAATCCATTCTGGTATTTGACCCCATTTGGCTGCAAATCAGCCCAGCAGAACACGCTGGGAGGAAAATACCTGTTTTCCCAGACCAATCCCCTTACTGTGTCACAATATGCTTATACATTACAGGGGCATAAATGTGTATGTATGTATATATATATATATATATATATATATATATATACACACACACACACACATACTGGGATATATACAGGGGATATATATATATATATATATATATATATATATACAGTACAGACCAAAAGTTTGGACACACCTTTTCATTCAAAGAGTTTTCTTTATTTTCATGACTATGAAAATTGTAGATTCACACTGAAGGCATCAAAACTATGAATTAACACATGTGGAATTATATACATAACAAAAAAGTGAACAACTGAAAATATGTCATATTCTAGGTTCTTCAAAGTAGCCACCTTTTGCTTTGATTACTGCTTTGCACACTCTTGGCATTCTCTTGATGAGCTTCAAGAGGTAGTGACCTGAAATGGTCTTCCAACAGTCTTGAAGGAGTTCCCAGAGATGCTTAGCACTTGTTGGCCCTTTTGCCTTCACTCTGTGGTCCAGCTCACCCCTAACCATCTCGATTGGGTTCAGGTCCGGTGACTGTGGAGGCCAGGTCATCTGGCGCAGCACCCCATCACTCTCCTTCATGGTCAAATAGCCCTTACACAGCCTGGAGGTGTGTTTGGGGTCATTGTCCTGTTGAAAAATAAATGATGGTCCAGCTAAACGCAAACCGGATGGAATAGCATGCCGCTGCAAGATGCTGTGGTAGCCATGCTGGTTCAGTATGCCTTCAATTTTTAATAAATCCCCAACAGTGTCACCAGCAAAGCACCCCCACACCATCACACCTCCTCCTCCATTCTTCACGGTGGGAACCAGGCATGTAGAGTCCATCCGTTCACCTTTTCTGGTCTGATCTCAAATTTGGACTCATCAGACCAAAGCACAGATTTCCACTGGTCTAATGTCCATTCCTTGTGTTCTTAGCCCAAACAAGTCTCTTCTGCTTGTTGCCTGTCCTTAGCAGTGGTTTCCTAGCAGATATTCTACCATGAAGGCCTGATTCACACCGTCTCCTCTTAACAGTTGTTCTAGAGATGTGTCTGCTGCTAGAACTCTGTGTGGCATTGACCTGGTCTCTAATTTGAGCTGCTGTTTACCTGCGATTTCTGAGGCTGGTGACTCGGATGAACTTATCCTCCGCAGCAGAGGTGACTCTTGGTCTTCCTTTCCTGGGGCGGTCCGCATGTGAGCCAGTTTCTTTGTAGCGCTTGATGTTTTTTGTGACTGCACTTGGGGACACTTTAAAAGTTTTCCCAATTTTTCAGACTGACTGACCTTCATTTTTTTAAAGTAATGATGGCTACTCGTTTTTCTTTACTTAACTGCTTTTTTCTTGCCATAATACAAATTCTAACAGTCTATTCAGTAGTACTATCACACAACTTCTCCACAACGCAAGTGATGGTCCCAACCCCATTTATAAGGCAAGAAATCCCACTTATTAAACCTGACAGGGCACACCTGTGAAGTGAAAACCATTGATGAAGCTCATCAAGAGAATGCCAAGAGTGTGCAAAGCAGTAATCAAAGCAAAAGGTGGCTACTTTGAAGAACCTAGAATATGACATATTTTCAGTTGTTTCATACTTTTTTGTTATGTATATAATTCCACATGTGTTAATTCATAGTTTTGATGCCTTCAGTGTGAATCTACAATTTTCATAGTCATGAAAATAAAGAAAACTCTTTGAATGATAAGGTGTGTCCAAACTTTTGGTCTGTACTAAGTATACATATATATATATTTATATATATATATATATATACTGGCTAATGAGAATAATGCATATATTTTAAAATGCACTTGGTTAATAATATTTTTTTCATCCTTTTCCAGGAGTGAGCATCCGTTAGCCCAGCTCTACTGCCATTCCATTATGGAGAATCACCACTTTGATCAGTGCCTCATGATTCTAAACAGCCAGGTGAAAAAAGGAAATATATCTTAGTATTTTTTTCTGTCATCAGTTTAGGATGATATAAGACATATATTCTGCATAATGTAATAGGTATTTTTTGCAATTTGTCATGTGTTTCTGAATTAAAGAGATTCTTCAGGACCCTGCACACCTTACCCCCCATACGCCCTGGATATCCCCCATATACCTTATTTGTCTCTGTGCCATTGACTTCACTGTGTTACCAGGATCAGTCCTGTGGCCCGGACATTTACTGCACATGCGCCAGGGAAGTACTACTTCTCCACAGACTGTTTAGGCCTACAAAGTATGTGTCGTCAGTGATGATGCCCTTACATTGCCCATGTCGGAAGAGAAGGGCTCGTCAGCAGTACAAGAAAAAAGCTAAAAAGGATGTTACTGGATTGGAGATCCATGAATCAGCGGCACTTTTTTGCAGGACATGTGTTTTTAATGGTACCCATATATTGATTCATATAATATAATGTGAAAAAGTTTGTGGGGAGAAATAGACAAAAGCATTCCCTGTGCGGTAAAAATAACATGAGGAGTTTATTCTGCTGGTCAAAACAGTTAGAATGATTAGTTTTTATTATTATGATATCGTTTTTATTATGTTTTATTCATTTAAAAAAATTATTAATTTCAGTTTTACCTCAGTAGAGTTGAAGACTTGTTTCTTGCATGATGCATACAACTTTATTGTATTCTATTTTTTTTGGGGGGGGCAAGGTGACCAAAAAACAACAATTCTGACTTTAAGATTTAGGCCTCATGCACACGACCGTTGTGTGCATCCGTGGCCGTTGTGCCGTTTTCCGTTTTTTTTCGCGGACCCATTGACTTTCAATGGGTCCGTGGAAAAATCGGAAAATGCACCGTTTTGCAGCCGAGGCCGTGATCCGTGTATCCTGTCCGTCAAAAAAATATGACCTGTCCTATTTTTTTGACGGACAACGGTTCACGGACCCATTCAAGTCAATGGGTCCGTGAAAGAACACGGATGCACACAAGATTGGCATCCGTGTCCGTGATCCGTGGCCATAGGTTGCTTTCATACAGACGGATCCGAAGATCCATCTGCATAAAAGCTTTTTCTGATCTAAGTTTTCACTTCGTGAAAACTCATTTCCGACAGTATATTCTAACACAGAAGCGTTCCCATGGTGATGGGGACGCTTCTAGTTAGAATACACTGCAAACTTTGTACAAGACTGCCCCCTGCTGCCTGGCAGCACCCGATCTCTTTCAGGGGGATATGATAGCACAATTAACCCCTTCAGGTGCGGCACCTAAAGGGGTTAATTGTACTATCATATTCTCCTGTAAGAGATCAGGGCTGCCAGGCAGCAGGGTGCAGACCCCCCCCCCTCCCCAGTTTGAATATCGTTGGTGGCACAGTGTGCGCCCCCCATCGGGCCCCCCCCTTCCTCCCTCTAATGTTAGAAATCGTTGGTGGCACAGTGTGCGCCCACCATCGCCCCCCCCTCCCTCCCTCTATTGTAATAAATCGTTGGTGGCACAGTGTGCCCCCACCATCGCCCCCCCTCCCTCCCTCTATTGTAATAAATCGTTGGTGGCACAGTGTGCCAACCACCATCGGCCCCCCCTCCCTCTATAGCAGTAACAACATTGGTGGCAGTGTGCGGCCTCCCATTCCACCCCCCCCATCATTGGTGGCAGCGGAGTTCCGATCGGAGTCCCAGTTTAATCGCTGGGGCTCCGATCAGTAACCATGGCAACCAGGAAGCTACTGCAGCCCTGGTTGCCATGGTTACTTAGCAATAGTACAACAGTATAAGATTCATACTTACCTGCTTGCTGCTGCGATGTCTGTGAACGGCCGGGAGCTCCTCCTACTGGTAAGTGACAGTTCTTTAGCAATGCGCCGCACAGACCTTTCACTTACCAGTAGGAGGAGCTCCCGGCCGTCCACAGACATCGCAGCAGCAAGCAGGTAAGTATGAATCTTCTACTGTTGTACTATTGCTAAGTAACCATGGCAACCAGGACTGCAGTAGCGTCCTGGTTGCCATGGTTACCGATCGGAGCCCCAGCGATTAAACTGGGACTCCGATCGGAACTCCGCTGCCACCAATGATGGGGGGGGGGGAACGGGAAGCCGCACACTGCCACCAATGTTGTTACTGCTATAGAGGGGGGGGGCGATGGTGGTTGGCACACTGTGCCACCAACGATTTAATACAATAGAGGGAGGGAGGGGGGGCGATGGTGGGCGCACACTGTGCCACCAACGATTTATTACAATAGAGGGAGGGAGGGGGGGGGGCGATGGTGGGCGCACACTGTGCCACCAACGATTTCTAACATTAGAGGGAGGAAGGGGGGGCCCGATGGGGGGCGCACACTGTGCCACCAACGATATTCAAACTGGGGAGGGGGGGGTCTGCCCCCTGCTGCCTGGCAGCCCTGATCTCTTACAGGGGAATATGATAGTACAATTAACCCATTTAGGTGCCGCACCTGAAGGGGTTAATTGTGCTATCATATCCCCCTGTAAGAGATCGGGTGCTGCCAGGCAGCAGGGGGCAGTCTTGTACAAAGTTTGTAGTGTATTCTAACCTGAAGCGTCCCCATTACCATGGGAACGCCTCTGTGTTAGAATATACTGTCGGATCTGAGGTTCACGAAGTAGCTCATATCCGACAGTATATTCTAACATAGAGGCGTTCCCATGGTGATGGGGACGCTTCAAGTTAAAATATACCATCGGATTGGAGAAAACTCCAATCCGATGGTATAAAAGAACTCCAGACTTTACATTGAAAGTCAATGGGGACGGATCCGTTTGAAATGGCACCATATTGTGTCAACATCAAACGGATCCGTCCCCATTGACTTGCATTGTAATTCAGGACGGATCCGTTTGGCTCCGCACGGCCAGGCGGACACCAAAACGACTTTTTTTTCATGTCCGTGGATCCTCCTAAAATCAAGGAAGACCCACGGACGAAAAAACGGTCACGGATCACGGACCCCGTTTTTGCGGACCGTGAAAAAAAACTGTTGTGTGCTTGAGGCTTTATTTTTACTATGTTCACTATAGGAAGTTAATAACAAAAGTTAAACATAAGTTTTTCCTATTATACCCTGCCAGAGGTCATGACAACTGCTAAGCACCCCTCAACTCCAACATGGGCAGGGCCGGACTGGGGCTAAAAACCAGCCCTGGAAAAAGTTGCACACCAGCCCCACAGCATTGTGTCCTTATTTACTTGTTTATAAAAGGCGAAAGCATTCATTTTAAAACACGTGTGTAAACACGAATATAAATTTTGCCCCACAATAGCTCTTTTGTAGAACCCCCATTGTTTATATTATCACAGTAGACCAGCTTTTCCCAAACAGGATGCGATAACGATATGCGATGCGATATTTTAAGGGAATTGTGCTAGAGGTCTATTTGCACTGTTATGGGGGATCTGTGGATGGCACTGTTATTGGGGATCTGTGGATGGCACTGTTATGGGGGATCTGTGGATGACACTGTTATCGAGGGGATCTGTGGTTGACACTGTTATGGGGGATCTGTGGATGACACTGTTATCGAGGGGATCTGTGGATGACACTGTTATCGAGGGGATCTGTGGGTGACACTGTTATGGGGGATCTCTGGATAGCTCTTATTGGGGTCTGTGGGTGACACTGTTATGGGGGATCTCTGGATAGATCTTATTGGGGTCTTTGGATGGCACTGTTATGGGGATCTGTGGATGACACTGTTATGGAGGGGATCTGTGGATGACACTGTTATGGAGGGGATCTGTGGATGACACTGTTATGGAGGGGATCTGTGGATGACACTGTTATGGAGGGGATCTGTGGATGACACTGTTATGGAGGGGATCTGTGGATGACACTGTTATGGAGGGGATCTGTGGATGACACTGTTATGGAGGGGATCTGTGGATGACACTGTTATGGAGGGGATCTGTGGATGACACTGTTATGGAGGGGATCTGTGGATGACACTGTTATGGAGGGGATCTGTGGATGACACTGTTATGGAGGGGATCTGTGGATGACACTATTATGGAAGTGATCTGTGAATGACACTATTATGGAAGGGATCTGTGGATGACACAGTTATGGGGGATCTGTGGATGACACTGTTATGGAGGGGATCTGTGGATGACACTGTTATGGAGGGGATCTGTGGATGACTGTCATGGTCTTACCTTCTTGCTGCTCTCCTTCGTTTGACATGTGCTGGCGGCCATCTTGGTTTCTGGGTTTCTTGTAGCCTCCCACCCTGCGGCTTCTCCTTCCCACTGGGAGGAGCTGGATGCCCATATATATAGGAGGTCTGTGGCTTCAGTTCCCTGCTTGGTCCTCCTGTGTTCACATGCTTCTAAGACTGCTGCTGCTTCTGGTTCCTGATCCTGGCTTCGTCTGACTACCCTGCTGGTTCCTGATCCTGGCTTCGTCTGACTACCCTTCTGGTTCCTGATCCTGGCTTCGTCTGACTACCCTGCTGGTTCCTGATCCTGGCTTCGTCTGACTACCCTGCTGGTTCCTGATCCAGGCTTCGTCTGACTACCCTTCTGGTTCCTGACTTCTGGCTTCGCAAGACCCTGCTTCGGTTTAGCCATCCGCTTGGACTTTTGCCTTACAGCTTGATTTGCAATAAAGCCTTCTTATTTCCACTTATCTCTAGTTGTACGTCTGGTTCATGGTTCCATGACATTAGGACCAAGCCATGAATTCTGACGGTACAGGACCATCCTCGCTACCTACGCTGGTTGCCAGACTTGATCAGCAGGATCACCTGTTGGGTCGGTTCGCTGTGGCGTTGCAAACCCTGCTTGAACGCACGGCTCATTTAGCTTCCGTTGCCGATGGGTCGGTTGTCTCTCCTGGACCTGCTCCTACTGCCGCTCCGGTTGTTGCGCCAGAGTCTACCCCGACACCTGTTGCTGCGCCTGCGGTGTTTCGGGGTATGACCGGTTCTGCCCCTCTTCCACAGCGCTTTGGGGGAGAGCCAACTCAGTGCCGAGGTTTCCTTAACCAGGTGGGCATTTATTTCGAGTTGCTGCCACATGCCTTTCCTACTGAGAGATCAAAGGTGGGCTTCTTGATCTTGCTGCTCTCGGACAAGGCCTTGGCCTGGGCCAGCCCTTTATGGGAGAACAACAATCCGGTGGTTGCCGAGTTTTCCGGTTTTGTTGCTTCTCTTCGGAAGGTATTCGATGTGCCGGCTCGTGCTGCCTCTGCTGCGAAGCTCCTTATGTCCATCAGACAGGGTTCACGATCCGTAGCTGAATACGCCATTGAGTTTCGTACCCTGGCAGCAGAGGTGGGCTGGAATAATGAGGCTCTGGTCGCTGCTTTCTCTCATGGTCTCTCGGATGCCTTGAAGGATGAGGTTGCAGCTAAGGACCTACCAGTGGAGCTCGAGTCCCTTATTTCTTTCCTGATTTTGATTGACACCAGACTCAGGGAGAGACCTTCCTTTAAGGAGAGCCTGCGGAGGTCTTCTAACAGATTGGCGCCTACGCTTGCTGTCCCACCCGTGCCTCCCTCTCCTCCCACGCCTCCTGGGGATGACTTGTCTGGGGGTGAACCCATGCAGCTGGGGTTTGCTCGCCTGTCCGAGGGGGAGAGGGTACTCCGGAGACGCGAGGGCCGATGCATGTACTGTGGTCTCGGTGGGCATTTTCGGTTGGCATGCCCGAACCGTCCGGGAAACGCTCGCACCTGAGATCCTGTCGGGGGCAGATCTTGGGTGGAGTCTCCTCGTCCCCGGTTTCCCGTGTTGACAAACCACTGATTACTGTTGTCCTCTCCTGGGCCGGGGGCTCGGTGACGACCCAGGCGTTGGTGGACTCTGGTGCTGGTGGTTTGTTCATTGATAGTGTGTTCGCTGCCGCCAATTCCATTCCTCTGCAGCCTCGAGGTTCCCCACTGGCTCTTGAGGCGATAGACGGCAGACCCCTTCTGCCGCCACACGTGACTCAGGAGACCCTTCCAGTGGGGATGGCCATTGGTGCCGTTCACAGAGAGTCGGTCTGTCTCCAGGTTATTTCGTCTCCACACTACTCGGTGGTCTTGGGGTACCCCTGGCTCCAGAAGCATAATCCGACTTTCGATTGGAGATCGGCCGAGATCCTCTCGTGGTCACCGCAGTGTGGGGCTAGTTGCATCCATGGGCCTGTCAAGTTGCTGTGTACTTCCTCGGACTCTCTGTTGCCTCCTGAATACGAGGAGTACCGGGATGTATTCGATAAGGTGCGTGCGGTTGCCCTACCTCCGCACCGCCCATACGATTGTGCCATAGAGTTACAATCTGGTGCCGTTCCTCCTCGTGGCAAAGTCTATCCACTGTCGGTAGCGGAGAATGAGGCCATGGAGGAGTACGTGAGGGAGGTGCTTTCACGCGGACACATTTGCAAATCCTCGTCCCCGGCAGGGGCTGGATTTTTCTTTGTGAAAAAGAAGGGCGGTGAGTTGAGGCCTTGCATCGACTACAGGGGTCTCAATCGCATCACGATCAAGAACGCTTACCCGATACCCTTGATTTCCGAGCTGTTCGATCGCCTCAAAGGGGCCACGGTTTTTACCAAACTCGACCTGAGGGCGGCATATAACCTGGTAAGGATCAAGGCGGGCGATGAGTGGAAGACCGCGTTTAACACCAGGACCGGTCATTATGAATCCTTGGTTATGCCCTTTGGGTTGTGCAATGCGCCCGCAGTCTTCCAGGAATTCATCAACGATGTTTTCCGTGACCTGTTGCAGCAGTGTGTGGTGGTCTATTTGGATGACATCTTGGTATATTCTGAATCCATGGAGGCCCACATTCTGGATGTCAGACGAGTGTTGCAACGCTTACGAGAGAACAAGCTGTTCGGTAAGCTTGAGAAATGCGAATTTCACCGATCCCAGGTAACCTTCTTAGGTTACATCATTTCCGCTGAGGGGTTCTCCATGGATCCTGAGAAGGTTTCGGCTGTCTTACAGTGGCCCCAGCCCAGTGGGCTTCGTGCCCTGCAGCGCTTTTTGGGCTTCGCCAATTATTATCGGAAGTTCATCAGGGACTTTTCCATGCTAGCCAAGCCTCTCACGGATCTGACCAGGAAGGGCAGTAATCCCCAGGTCTGGCCGCTCGAGGCCATCCGAGCTTTTGAGGCTCTAAAGTCCGCCTTTGTGTCGGCTCCGATTCTGTCGCATCCCAACCCTGGGTTGCCTTTTGTCCTCGAGGTGGACGCGTCTGAGACGGGAGTAGGCGCCCTCCTGTCTCAGCGTAGAACACCAGAGGGTCCTCTGCTTCCTTGTGGGTTTTACTCCCGGAAACTGTCTTCCGCGGAGTGCAACTATCAGATTGGTGACAGGGAGTTATTGGCCATCGTGCAGGCCCTTAAAGAATGGAGGCACTTGCTCGAGGGCTCGGTGGTTCCGGTTCTCATCCTGACGGACCACAAGAATCTGACCTACCTCTCTGAGGCCAAGAGATTGACACCACGTCAGGCCAGACAGGCTCTGTTCTTGTCACGTTTTAATTACGTGGTCTCCTACCTACCCGGTTCCAAGAACATCAGAGCGGATGCCTTATCACGGCAGTACTCCGAGCTGTCCGGGGAGGAGTCGATTCCGACTTCGGTCATACCTCCGAATCAGATCCTGGCCGCTATTCGCACCAGCCTGACCTCTCCCCTGGGTGAGCAGATCTTGGCGGCTCAATCTGGTGCTCCCTCTGGGAGACCCAACGGTAGATGTTTTGTGCCTGAGGAGTTGCGCACTCGGTTGTTGCGAACCTACCATAACTCCAAGGCCGCGGGGCATCCTGGAAAGAATCAGCTGTCCTGGGCTGTTTCACGTCTGTTCTGGTGGCCTTCTCTACGTTCCGACATCGCCGCATATGTAGCGGCATGCTCCGTTTGTGCCCAGAGTAAGTCCCCTCGGCACCTTCCGTTGGGCCTTTTGCAACCCATAGCCACCGGGGAGCGTCCATGGTCACACCTGGGGATGGATTTCATTGTGGACCTCCCTGCATCCCGAGGCCATACGGTCATTCTCATGATTGTGGATCGGTTTTCCAAAATGTGCCACTGTGTTCCTCTCAAGAAGTTACCCTCTGCACAAGAGTTGGCCTCGATTTTTGCCAGGGAGGTCTTCCGGTTGCACGGTTTGCCCAAGGAGATTGTGTCGGATCGGGGGAGTCAGTTTGTGTCCAGGTTCTGGCGCGCCTTTTGCTCCCAGTTGGGGATTCATCTCTCTTTCTCCTCGGCCTACCACCCTCAGTCCAATGGGGCCGCAGAACGATCCAATCAGGCCTTGGAGCAATTCCTTCGTTGCTATGTCTCCGATCACCAAGACAATTGGGTTGACCTCCTGCCTTGGGCTGAGTTTGCCAGGAACACGGCGGTGAACTCTTCCTCTGGGACGTCTCCCTTCATGGCCAATTATGGGTTCCAACCTGCCGTGTTACCGGAGGTATTCTCTCCCCAGGATATTCCGGCTGTGGAGGATCACCTTTCCGTCCTACGTGCTTCTTGGGTACAGATCCAGAGGTCCCTTGAGGTCTCTGCGCAGCGCCAGAGACTCCAGGCTGATCGCAGACGAGCGCCCGCTCCTTCCTACCAGGTCGGAGACCGCGTATGGTTGTCCACCCGCAACCTCAACCTTCGAGTGCCCACTCCAAGCTGGCGCCTCGCTTTGTTGGTCCCTTCCGAGTGCTTCGCAGGGTAAACCCGGTAGCCTATGCCCTCGCGCTTCCTCCTGGCATGCGGATCTCCAACGTGTTTCATGTCTCCCTGTTGAAGCCACTGGTGTGTAATCGTTTCACTTCCTCGGTTCCTCGGCCTCGTCCGGTCCAAGTGGGCAATCGTGAGGAGTATGAGGTGAGCAATATCCTGGACTCACGCCTGGTCCGCGGTCGGGTGCAGTTTTTGGTCCATTGGCGTGGTTATGGTCCAGAGGAGCGTTCCTGGGTTCCCTCCGCAGATGTCCATGCTCCTGCCTTGCTCCGAGCCTTCCACGCACGCTTCCCTCAGAAACCGTTCCTTACCCCGCGGAGGAGGGGCCCTTGAGGGGGAGGTACTGTCATGGTCTTACCTTCTTGCTGCTCTCCTTCGTTTGACATGTGCTGGCGGCCATCTTGGTTTCTGGGTTTCTTGTAGCCTCCCACCCTGCGGCTTCTCCTTCCCACTGGGAGGAGCTGGATGCCCAGCTCATATATATAGGAGGTCTGTGGCTTCAGTTCCCTGCTTGGTCCTCCTGTGTTCACATGCTTCTAAGACTGCTGCTGCTTCTGGTTCCTGATCCTGGCTTCGTCTGACTACCCTGCTGGTTCCTGATCCAGGCTTCGTCTGACTACCCTTCTGGTTCCTGACTTCTGGCTTCGCAAGACCCTGCTTCGGTTTAGCCATCCGCTTGGACTTTTGCCTTACAGCTTGATTTGCAATAAAGCCTTCTTATTTCCACTTATCTCTAGTTGTACGTCTGGTTCATGGTTCCATGACAATGACACTGTTATGGAGGGGATCTGTGGATGACACTGTTATGGAGGGGATCTGTGGATGACACTGTTATGGAGGGGATCTGTGGATGGCACTGTTATGGGGGATCTGTGGATGGCACTGTTATGGGGGATCTGTGGTTGGCACTTTTATGAAGGATCTGTGGTTGGCACGGTTATGGGGGATCTGTGGATGACACTGTTATCGAGGGGATTTGTGGATGACACTGTTATCGAGGGGATCTGTGGGTGACACTGTTATGGGGGATCTCTGGATAGCTCTTATTGGGGTCTGTGGGTGACACTGTTATGGGGGATCTCTGGATAGCTCTTATTTGGGTCTTTGGATGGCACTGTTATGGGGATCTGTGGATGACACTGTTATGGAGGGGATCTGTGGATGACACTGTTATGGAGGGGATCTGTGGATGACACTGTTATGGAGGGGATCTGTGGATGACACTGTTATGGAGGGGATCTGTGGATGACACTGTTATGGAGGGGATCTGTGGATGACACTGTTATGGAGGGGATCTGTGGATGACACTATTATGGAAGGGATCTGTGAATGACACTATTATGGAAGGGATCTGTGGATGACACAGTTATGGGGGATCTGTGGATGACACTGTTATGGAGGGGATCTGTGGATGACACTGTTATGGAGGGGATCTGTGGATGACACTGTTATGGAGGGGATCTGTGGATGACACTGTTATGGAGGGGATATGTGGATGACACTGTTATGGAGGGGATCTGTGGATGACACTGTTATGGAGGGGATCTGTGGATGACACTGTTATGGAGGGGATCTGTGGATGACACTTATGGAGGGGATCTGTGGATGACACTGTTATGGAGGGGATCTGTGGATGACACTATTATGGAAGGGATCTGTGAATGACACTATTATGGAAGGGATCTGTGGATGACACAGTTATGGGGGATCTGTGGATGACACTGTTATGGAGGGGATCTGTGGATGACACTGTTATGGAGGGGATCTGTGGATGACACTGTTATGGAGGGGATCTGTGGATGACACTGTTATGGAGGGGATCTGTGGATGACACTGTTATGGAGGGGATCTGTGGATGACACTGTTATGGAGGGGATCTGTGGATGACACTGTTATGGAGGGGATCTGTGGATGGCACTGTTATGGGGGATCTGTGGATGGCACTGTTATGGGGGATCTGTGGTTGGCACTGTTATAAAGGATCTGTGGATGGCACTTTTATGAAGGATCTGTGGTTGGCACGGTTATGGGGGTCTGTGGTTGGCACTGTTATGGGGATCTGTGGATGGCACTGTTATGGGGGATCTGTGGTTGGCACTGTTATAAAGGATCTGTGGATGGCACTTTTATGAAGGATCTGTGGTTGGCACGGTTATGGGGGTCTGTGGTTGGCACTGTTATGGGGATCTGTGGATGGCACTGTTATAAAGGATCTGTGGATGGCATTGTTATAAAGGATCTGTGGATGGCACTGTTATGAAGGATCTGTGGTTGGCACTGTTATGGGGATCTGTGGATGGCACTGTTATGGAGATCTGTGGATGGCACCGTTATGGGGGACCTATGGGTGATGCACTGTTATGGGGGATGTGTGCTATGGGGGGCCAGCATAAGATGCTATATGTGTGAATTACACACATATAGCATATTATGCTGGCCCCTCTCATGGCCCTATGTGTCACAGCATTACTTTATTAATGTCCCCTCATGTGTCCTAAACCACGCACATAACTGTCTTTGTATGCAAAGTGTTTCTTTACTGCTGAAACAATCGCTCTCCTATTGAAACTCCTATTGATATTGAAAATCACCAGCCTCTCTGTACTCAGCCTCCCACCTGACACACAGCCCTGAACAGCCGGATGACAGCTCTGCACAAGCAGCAGTTAGCAGGCTAAAGGACCTTCCGTGATGTCATGATCATGTGATCAGTCACATGTGTGGGAGGAGTCAGGCTCCGGGCAATGTCCGTGCTGGAGCCTGCTGTTGAGGGTCGGGGGATGGGCTCCTCTCTCTGTCAGTCACTCTGTGTAATATACTGCACCAGCCAAGGAGCCTCCTCGCTGTCGGCACGGCCGGCCGTGCGGCAGTAAAGGCTACCGGCCTAACGGGAATTTTACTGGTAGGCCAGTCCGGCCCTCAACATGGGGAGGTCGATCAGGGGACTATGCAGATTCCACTGTTACTATTGACTGCACTGAGGGTTTAAACATCTTATCCCTAGCGCTGCAGGCGGGTGTCAGTTATGCAGCGGTAAAGTTGCCATGGAAAAAATACTAAAAGTGGCCCCGTTTTGTTGTCGGATCCAAATTGATGTAAAGCAGGGCCAGCAATACCATATTGTGGGCCATTATACCACCCCAACAGAGCCAAATACCACAGTCCATCACAAAATACTGCCAGCAGCACAAAATACATCCCCAAAAACTTCCAGTGGCTGGCTTTTCAGTAGCATCCATTGCAGTGGATGAGAGCTATAGAAACAGTGTAGCACAGCAAGCTATGGTGTCTTCCTAACTCAGTGACAACATAGATTGCTGTGCTACACTGTTTCAAGAAATTCATGAAAAATAAATAATGTTTGTGTAAAATCTAATAATTAGGGGAGTTGCGCATGTTTAAAAAAACATGACTGCTTTCTTCCCAAAACAGCAACACACCTGTCAATAGGTTCTGTGAGGTTTTCATACAGACACAGCTGTGGCGCAATTTATGGAAGAAAGCAGCCAAATGGTGTTCACAAATTTGTTTCTTTTCATCTCAACAGGTTCAGCATTCTTTGATGATTAAAGGGGTTGTCTGGGCTTTTACTATTGATGACCTATCCTCGGAATAGTTTATCAGTATTAGGCTGGTTTCACACGGGCATTGCGGGAAAAGGTGTGGGTGCGTTGCGGGAACATGCGCGATTTTTCTGCGCGAGTGCAAAACATTGTAATGCGTTTTGCACGCGCGTGAGAAAAATCGGCATGTTTGGTACCCAAACCCGAACTTCTTCACAGAAGTTCGGGCTTGGGATCGGTGTTCTGTAGATTGTATTATTTTCCCTTATAACATGGTTATAAGGGAAAATAATAGCATTCTGAATACAGAATGCTAAGTAAAATAGCGCTGGAGGGGTTAAAAAAAAATAAAAGAAAATTTAACTCACCTTAATCCACTTGATCGCACAGCCGGCATCTCTTCTGGCTTCTTTTTTTGCTGTGTGGAGGAAAAGGACCTGTGGTGACATCACTCGTGTCATCACATGGTCCGTCACAAGATCTTTTACCATGGTGATGGATCATGTGATGACCGGAGTGACTTACCACAGGTCCTTTTCCTCCACACAGCAAAGAAAGAAGCCAGAAGAGAAGCCGGGCTGCGCGATCAAGTGGATTAAGGTGAGTTAAAAATGTTTTTATTTGTTTTAACCTCTCCAGCGCTATTTTACTATGCATTCTGTATTCAGAATGCAATTATTTTCCCTTATAACCATGTTATAAGGGAAAATAATAAAATGATCGGATCTCCATCCCGATCGTCTCATAGCAACCGTGCACGAAAATCGCACCGCATCCGCACTTGCTTGCGATTTTCACGCAGCCCCATTCACTTCTGTGGGGCCTGCGTTGCGTGGATTATCGCACTGAAATGCACAATATAAAACATGCTGCGATTTTCACACAACGCACAAGTGATGCGTGAAAATCAACGCTCGTGTGCACAGCCCCATAGAAATGAATGGGTATGGATTCAGTGCGGGTGCAATGCGTTTAACTCACGCATTGCACCCATGCGGAAATCTCGCCCATGTGAAAGGGGCCTTAGATCATCGTGGGACTGACAACCGCCCCTATGTCTATGGTCTTTGCCATAGACAGCAGCTGTCTATGGTCTTTGCCATAGACAGCAGCAGTGGCACTGCACGCTGTCTCCTCTTACAGCTGATCCGCGGGGTGCCGGGTGTCAGACCCCCGACGATCTAATAAAAGCCCAGACAAACCCTTTAATTTCTTAATATATACCTTTAATTTTTAGCTTTTTGCTGTTTCATTTGTACATTTTTTCTTTTTTTTTTTTTTTATGTTGATTTAAAATATTTTCCCTATATAATGTTCAATTTCTGAGATTACCTTTTTATGTATTTATGAAGTAAACATGTAGCCTGGCAAATGGAGCTATGACTCAAAGAATAAAGTGTGGATGTCTTTTCAGGGTAATCAGATTCTGAGCGGTCTCTCTGTTCAGGACTACAAGTCTGTACTGAAGATGATAAAGCAGGCTATCCTAGCTACAGATTTGGCTCTTTATATAAAGTAAGTCCAAATTATCCGAGGATTTTATTGATATTACAGCCCATATTTGATTTATTCATATTTAGCCATTGCACAGTCTCACTGACCAAAAAAGGAATGGCTAAGTTATTTTCCTTGGCAGTGCCTAGTACTTGTGTGCGTCATAAACAATCTGTCTTACAGCCGTCAGGCTTCATATTTCATTTGGGTATCCACCATAATGTTGCTAGCAGTGCATGCCTTGCTTAAATGATAACCATATCACTCGTGAAAATACAGAAATACTCTTTACTATCTTTGCAGGAGAAGAGGAGATTTTTTTGACCTGGTTAAAAAAAAGAATTTCAGGTGGGACCATTCAGCACAGAAAGATTTGTTTTTGTAAGTATTTGACTCTGGAGCCGTTTTCCAGTTTGTCCAAAAGCTGTAGTTGAACTGCACTGTATTCAAATAACATTTATTGCAGCACGAAAATTTATCCCTTTAAAAGGAATCTGTCAGCACTTTTGAAAATAATAAACTGCTGACAGCACTAAGTCAGCTTTTATTATCTGGAGCAGTGGGAATATGAACTTTTATTCTGCCAGATTCTGCTCCTAATCCTAGTCAGTGCTTCAATGTTAAGTGCTCTTTGTGGATCATGCTGCCGATTGCTGTGACCGCTCTGTTATTATACAGCTGTTGTCACAGTGAACGACCAATTAAAGTGGTTCCCAGGCATTTGATCACTGCGACAGCCTGTCACAGTGATTGGTGGTGGAAAAAAATATATAAATAAAGTGAGTTTATCGAAAGCCACTCTCTGCTAAGATTGTGTTACTTTTTTTTTTTTTCCCTTTCTTTCCTTTATTTATTATTAAAGCAGTGGAGTTATATCACATATATTAAACATCGGGTTACTCAATTAAACTCCCTGCCAAATAGAAACCAACTCATAAACTAACCCCATAATCCCCCTGGTGGAGGGAAAAAAATGTACTACAACCATACAATCTACCATAAAGACCATATTTTGGAACATTCTTCAGAGGTATATTTAATATTTTCATAGGCCTTCACTTTATTAACCAAATTGACCCAGTTATTAATGTCAGGGGAAGCTCTTGCCATCCACCCACGTGCTATAATCACTCTGGCCAACATAAACACAATGGAAATGAGTTTAAACTTACGAGCTGAACCCTGATCTTTCACAATATCCCCTAATATGGCATTAAAAGGCAGCTGTACCAGGTTGTGTTACTTCTTGACTTCTAGGTGTGAGAGAGATCAAGCTAGATTCAAAGTTACCTCAGGTATATATCGGGAACAGTGTTTAAGTAACTTAACCCCACACATACATTTTTCCACACATTATTTTTCTTTCCTTAAAGGGGTTATCCGAGACTATAAAATGCTCCCCCATATGCCGGGCCCCTCACAATGAATATACTTAGCTGGCTCTCTGCGCCGCTCCGGTGTCGGGGGGAGAGCAGCCAACGGCAGGCGGCGACAGGGAAGAGCCTCCCTAGCATCGGCAATATGGGGACCAGGAGGTTGTGAGGCACCTGGCATATGGGGAAGGTTTATATAGTCTCAAATAACCCATTTAAAATAAAAAAAATATATCTATAATCATTTAGTTTTAGCAATAGTATAGCAAACTTTATGTACATAAAATATACAAACATACACATTTTTTTTCTTTTTTATTCCATAAAAAAATAAGATAAAAAATTATATAGTTATCAATTTTAGCTATAGTTATTATAGTTTTTTTTTTTGGTTAGCGTAAAATATACCAATGCATTCACATTTTGTTTCATTTCAAAAAAATAAAGTGGTTATAGTTATTAGTTTTAGCTATAGTTAGTAAGTGTTTTGTTTGCGCATACTATAACTGCATGTATTTTTTATTTCATTTTGTTACTTATAGTTAGAATAGCGTTCTTTTGTGTGTTTTATATACATATAGGTGTTCTTTTTAATAAAAAAAAACATACATAAGCACACATGCCAGTTTTTATGTATATTTGAACACATCTTTATTTAAATACATTTTTGTTTTTTTGTATAAACTAAAATGGCACACAGACATTTCAGTGCTGAAGAGGTATCTGCCTTTCTTTGTCCCTCAAGTAAGGAAGGTTGTGTGGAAGAGTCAGGTTCTAAGTATGAACCCATTGAAGGTGGCAACACATTAACTGCAAGTTCTGCTGGCTCTGATTTTGACACCCACATACCACTAAAAATCCAGAGAAGGCAGTAGAGTTTAGTTTACAGTACTAAGGAATGCATGGCAAGTAGCAACAGTGATGTGCCAATGCCATCTACAAGTCACAGTAGTGGTGAACAGATGGGTGAACCTGGGCATGGAACTACCAGTGCTGAATTACTTAGTTAGCACATAGTCGGCATCAAACACAAAGTGCCCCATCTGACATAATAAATCTAGTATGGTCTCCCTCAAATAATACGCCAAACATTCTATCATTTACATTTTTTACATTTTCGTTTTTAGCAAGGACATTTTTGAGGGAATTGTACGTGAGACAAATTTATAGTCTCGGCAGTATTTGGAAAACAATCCAAATTCATCTTATGCAAAACCCAAATTTTGGAAGCCAACTAATGTGCCAGAAATTCCTTGCCATTATAATGTTCAACATATGAATCACTAAAAAAGCTAAGCTGACATCCCATACATCATATGCCAGTTTTTACATCTATATTGGCCAGGTCACAGTGGCAAATTTTCATGAGATTTTTAGATTTCCATGATAACTCCCTTTGTCGCAAAGAAAAATCAACTAAGCAAGACAGACTTCATAAACTGAGGCCCCTTATCTCTTACCTTAGTGGAAAATTAAGAGAACTTTAGAATACCCCTAATAAAAATGTTCCAGCACCATTAAAACAGTACACTAAAAAAAAGCCCATGTACAGAAGAATAATTGTAAATTATTATTATTAAAGGGCCATTCATTCCATAGCGCTGTACATATTAAAAGATGTATACATACATAATACAGGCAATTGCACTAAGCATGAACAAGACAAGTTACATACTGGTACAGAAGGAGAGAGGGCCCTGCCCACGAGGGCTTACTCGTGATAAACTCCACAACCAGGACGGCGCTCTAGATATGGTGTCAAGATGTATAAGTGCTACCTGCTATACATTTAGGGTGTATGAAAAGACAGTAAGTTGGATCCTTCTGATTGCTGAATACTATATGGACACGAATGAGAAAATTGTCTTGTATCTAATGAATCCACTACCATGACAAGGCTATTGTTATCTGTTTGTTGACAACTACTACAAGTATTTTATTGTTCAAACACTTGTATGAGTGGGGTACAGTGTCCTGTGGGACAGTTAGAAAAAACAAGAGGGGCTTCCCAGAGTCACTTGTCAATAAAAATTTAAAGAGAGAACAATCAGTGTCTCTGTCCATCTCAGAATTGCTGGTTGTGAAATATAGAATAAGAAAAATGTTTTACTCCTTAGTCCCAGTACTTCTTAGAGCAGTATTATATTTAGCGATACGGCTGACGATAGTCGGGAGGCAAGCTTTCCTTCCTGGCAATCAGTTCCTCGGAAGTGGAGGAGGCCACTGCTATTAGGGCTGTTTCACACGAGCGGATGCCGTGCGTGACATCCGCTCCGTGAAAGAGTGCCAAGACCTGATGCAGACTGCAGAGGCACGGAGCATTATCAGTCATGTTAATGCTCCGTGCCTCTGCAGTCTGCATCGGGTCTTGGCACTCTTTCACGGAGCGGATGCCACGCACGGCATCCGCTCGTGTGAAACAGCCCTTAGATTCAGCAATCTCCTCCACAGTCCCTATCATGACTAAATGTTTGCCGACAACAGATCTTGATTACACGGCACGATCTGTCACCAAAACAAATACGGTCGTGTGAATGTAGCCTAAGATACACACATGCTGAAAATCTAAGCACTGGTACAAAAAAGTTTCTCGCTATCTGCTGCAGTTAGCAGTATACAATTCCTATGTGGTATAAAAAATAAAAATAAATAAATCAGGAAATCAGAGTTCTTTTCTCAATTTTCAAGAAGAAATTAGAACATCACTGCTGTACCCAACAGATCATGTGCCTGTGAGCTCTGGATCCGTCAATAGATTGAGGGGAAAACATTTCCCTGATACCATACCATAGATTCCACAGAAGAGGTGCAGGGTTTGTGCAAAGCATGGAATTCATAGAGATACCAGATTATTTTCCCCAGTGTCCATCAAACCCTGGCCTCTGTATAAAAATTGCTTAGGAGAATATCACATCAATAAATCATTAGCCTAAATGTAACATACTTTCCTAAAATTTTATTCCATTGCCATAAAACACAAAATAAATAATTTTCCTGCTTAAAGGAATTCCCGGCAAACGGTTCCACCCCCTCCCCACGTCATAATCTACCAGAAAACTCGTGCAGGCGCAGTACCGCCTGTGGCCTGCGCGAACATTAACATCCTGAGGGCAACAGCGCTCAGGTCACATCACTGGGCTCGGCACATGCCCAGTGAGACTTTTGAGGCTGTTGCCCTCAGGAGGTTGATGATCGCGCAGGCCGCAGGCGGTACTGCGCCTCCGCGAGTTTTTTGGCCGCAGACAGGAAGAAGGACGGGGCATATCTATAAGGTAGATTATGACGTGGGGAGGGGGCGGAACCGTTTGCCGGGCTGTGGGAGGTGTTTTGATTATCAGGAGGCTGTCTTGGGCACTGCAGGGGGGCGTCACTGGGCACCGGAGATTGAAAAAAAACGCCCCTCTGGGCACCTTGGACCCTAATTAGCATAACATAAAAAAATCGCTTTTATATCAAAACTACCAAACGACAGGCGCATGCGCGCGGCTCACGAGGAGGTCATGCTTCAGTGAGCTCCGCACTTCGAGATTACCCTACTTTTAGCGCCTATTACTGGGCTCCATCACGCCTGAAATCTGATGCAGGGGTCCCCGAAGATGACCCGCACAAAGGGGAAAGCAAGAATCCCGGGCACCCCGGTCCCGTCGCAGACCTTGCCGGAGATCTTCCGACAGACCAGGCAGACTGTCATGGCGGACGTGCCAGCGACTCCCGCCAGCCCGGCTTCATCAGATGGCGGTGATCCGCCCCAAGAAACCACAGATACTCGGGTGGGTTCAGACGACTTATACAAAAACATTGCAGCACTTTTTAAAACCGAGTTGTCCCAAGCAGTCTCGGACTTTACGCGCCAAATACAGGACCTCGGTAACAGAGTCTCGGACTTAGAGACAAGAACAGACGACCTGTCTGACGCTCTGGGCCGCGACCGAGAGGACATTGACTCCCACGACAATCAACTGGCAGAGTTGGAACTTAAAATCGAGGATCTCGAAAACAGGTCCCGGAGGGGTAACCTAAGAGTTAGAGGTCTGCCAGAATCGTTCACCGATTTATCATCCACTCTGTCTGCCCTGTTCACGGCCCTGCTTCCTCAAGCAGAACCACATTTTCTTAAGATGGACCGTGTCCACAGGTCTTTGGGGAAACCCAGGACCCCGGATATCCCCAGAGATGTAATTCTGAAATTCCACCATCCCGATACTAGGGACAAAGTTCTTGCTGCAGCAAGGGACAATCCGGACCTACCTGGACTCCCGCGGTCAGTCCACCTCTATGCTGACCTAGCGCCCTCCACGCTCCGTAGGCGCAGAGAAATGAGGCCGGTCACACAGGCCTTGCAGAAGGCCAACGTTAGATACAGGTGGGGATTTCCCTTCAACCTATCATTTCAGCTGAATTCGCGCCCTCATACTATCTGGTCTGTGGCAGAGGGCCTGGAGGCACTGAAGCGGGCTGGGATCCAGTTTGACCATCAGGACTTACCGTCTGCATCACCGAAGCCACAGAGGCCGGCAAGGGTCTGGACAACTGTTCCGTCAGCCTCCGGGGGCCCGACCAGGCTGAGAAATACCTGACTTTTCACCTTTCCTCGACTAGAGAGCGGTAACAGTACTGTTTGTCTGCACGGGTCTACTTCGGGGCCTCTGGTTTCATCCCCGTAACCTATGTGTCGGGCCAGTTTTATTATTATAGGGCCTCGATCATGCGGACTTTCATGTTGTCCCAGATATGGGATGTTGTGAGAGAGGGCTGCTAGCCGTTACCGGGCTATGCTCTCTTTCCTATTTCCCGCCACTTTTTTTCCATAGGTTGGGGCTACGTAGTCCCACTTTCTGTTGCCTGTTCATTCAGGCTGTTATTATGTTCCGTTGTATTGATGTTGTGCTCTTGGGGAATGCTACTAGGATAATCAATGTATGTCTGGAAGTGAGGAGGGGGGCCAGGGTGGGGGTGCTTTGGGGTGCAGGCGACGGTTGGCGACTCTACTATAAGGAGTTTGTCATATACCGCCATGATGTGTAAGCTACTAACTCATAATGTGCGGGGTTTCAATTCAATTCTTTTAGGAAAAGAAAGACCGCCTTTGCAATTTATCTCAAACACATCCCTGACGTCATCTGTCTCCAGGAGACGCATTTTACACCGTCGTCGCACCCGAAGTACTTTCACCCACAATACTCCAGCTTCCATTCCTCCACTTTTGCATCTAAGTGTAGGGGGGTTGTGACGTTGCTAAGAAACTCATTTTCTTATACTATAACTCAGTCATGTATTGACCCTAATGGGAGGTATGTGATTTTAGTTGGGACCCACCAAGAGGAAACTCTCTGCATTGTCAACTCCTATGCACCCACAGATAACCCCACCGGATTTTTTGAAGCTGTCAGTAAAATAATTGGGAAGCTCACGTTTCAGAAATTAATATGGTGCGGAGACTTTAATTTTACGGTCCATCCAGTTCTAGATCGTTCTGTCCCTCCCACAACACCGCGCCCGGCAACTCAGGCAAAACTGATCACTCAGGTTATGCAATCATTGGCGATTGCTGACACGTGGAGGGAACACAATGGCCCCCAAAGGGGGTATACATACTTCTCGCCGGCCCACCAGATCTACACACGTATTGACATGATTTTGGCTTCCACCTCTCTTCTGCCATATATGTCCTACTCCAGACATGTGGTGTCATCATGGTCGGACCATGATTTGGTTATTGCAGAATTTATGACTCCACATCATAATGCTACACCCTACCATTGGAGGTTAAATGAATCTCTTCTGACTAACCCAACCATCTTTTCGCAGTTGCAGGAAGACCTTTCAAACTTCTTCTCTAATAATGATACTTCTGATGTTAACCCTATGACGCTATGGCTGACCCACAAGGCCTTTATGAGGGGTAGGTTGATAAGAGTTGCCTCCAGGAGGAAAAGGGAAAGGACTCAGGCTCAGACAGGATTAGAGGCCAAACTGAACAGATTAGTCTGGGCACACCAAAGAGCCCCCTCTCTATACCTTCTCAGAGCAATAAAGGAAGTTAAGCAACAATTGAATATAGTCCTCTCGAACAATACAGAGAAAGCGCTTCGGTGGACTAACTCCTTTTATTATAGGTATGCAAACAAGCCAGACAAGTTGCTGGCTAGCCAGCTTAGGGCCAAACAAAGGACCAATCAGGTTTTCCAAATACGTATGAGGACGGGTCAGACCACCTCAAATCCGGACACCATATATACGAGCTTCCAAAGATTCTATAAATCCCTTTATTCTGCCCCTATAGGTGACCCCAGCGCCCAAATCGATAGTTTCCTGGCTTCCATACGACTCCCCTCACTGACTTCTGAAGCTCAATTGGAGCTTAGTAATCCTATCACCAATGAAGAAGTGACTTTGGGTAAGGCCCCAGGCCCAGACGGGTACTCTGCATTGTATTACAAAAAATTTAGCACTACCATTATTCCCCACATAACAAACTACTGTAACCTTCTAATGCAAGGGGCTGCTCCCCCAGAGGAGTTTCTAAGAGCGTCCATCACGGTTATTCCCAAACCCAATAGAGACCCGTTGCTCCCGTCCAATTACCGGCCAATCTCCCTCCTAAACCTCGACAACAACATTTTCACCTCCATATTGGCAAATAGACTCAAAAACTTTCTCCCGTCACTGGTCCACAAAGATCAAGTCGGGTTTATACCAAATAGGGAAGCCCCTGATAATATTAGAAAAATTTTAAATATTATACAATCCTCTAACAAATTGAAGACCCCATTAGCACTTCTGGCCCTGGACATTGAAAAGGCCTTTGATACTGTCACCTGGTCCTATCTTTATAAGGTTCTCTCTAAGATGGGTATTAATGGCCCTTTCCTGGCAGCTATCCAGGCCCTCTACTCTGGGCCGGAGGCCTCCCTTAAGCTCCCCACCACGAAACCCCTCCCCATTGCCATTGAAAGGGGTACTAGGCAAGGTTGCCCCCTTTCCCCGGCTTTATTTGCCCTAGCCATGGAGCCACTGGCTACTCATATCAGGGCCCACCCCGATATCACGGGTTATACAATTGGGGGATCAGAATGCAAGTTGAGCCTATTTGCGGACGATCTGTTATTAACTATCACTAACCCCATTGTTTCTTTTCCCTCCCTTCTGAAGCTCCTGGACACTTTCACCAAAGCCTCAGGCCTGGCGATCAACCAAACCAATTCTGAGCTACTCTTATGCAACACACCTGCCTCCACTAAATCAACATTGCTGAACAGTTTCCCCTTCCAGCACAGACCTCAGCACATCTCTTATTTGGGGGTCCAGATGCCGAACAGCCTAGACTCTGTCTACAAATTAAATTTCTTACCTATTTACCGTAAGATCCGTCAGGATTTAACATCGTGGCAGACTTTACAGACATCTTGGATAGGCAGAATAAACATTATTAAAATGGTGGTTCTCCCTCGGCTCCTATACCTATTCAGGACCCTACCAATACCGGTCCCTATAGGGGATCTGAGATCCTTACAGAGAGATGTGCTGAGGTTTATTTGGGCAAACAAGCGTCACCGCATATCTAGAGTAACGATGTGTAGACACAGATCACAGGGGGGCTTATCCGTACCTGACTTTGTAAAATATTATAGGGCAGCGAGATTAGCCCAGATGTTTTTGACACATCTTGATCCGAACATGCATCCTCTTTGGATTGGGATGGAGCTGAACAGTTTTAAACCCTTCACATGGAAGGCACTGATATGGTCAACCTCTCCTGTCCCTCAGACTTTACGCAACGCCTCCATATTGTCATATTACTCAATACTGCTGTGGAGGTCGGTCAGATTTAAGTCCGCTTTGCAGAGTAAGCCCTCACCACTAGAATACCTTGTGGGTAACCCTGCTTTCCTGCCGGGCATTCAATCTTGCAATATGGATTGGTGGGCGAGCAATAATTTGTGTTCATTGCTTAAGTTCCTGTCTAAAGGCAAACTGATTTCCATTACGGATTTTAAGGAACGATTCTCTCCTCCCATTAGAGAATACCTCACCATGAACCAGATTTTTTCCTTTTTTAGAGCAATTCTTCCATCTGACCGACCTGTAGAGCTTACGCCATTTGAACGTACAATAAACTTCTCGCTATGTAGACAGGGGTTATTATCCAGAATATATGGGGCACTCAACTCGGTTCCTCCTGATCACAAACTGCCTTACATGAGAGCTTGGGAAGCGGATATGAGTCGGGAACTTACACCCTCCAAATGGTCAGATTGTTCCATTGCTCTCACGAAGGGTTCATGGCAAATCACATTAGCCGAGACCTCCATAAAAGTGCTTCATAGGACTTACCTGGTTCCTGCACGCCTACACGATATATATCCAGAAGTCTCTCCACTTTGTTTTAGAGGCTGTGGCGAGGTGGGTTCTATGATTCACACATGGTGGTCATGCCATGTAGTAAAGAGATTCTGGGATAGGGTGATTCATTTGATTTCCTCGGTCTTAGACTGTAATTGCCCCAAGACAGTTCCCTTCTGTCTGTTGGGTGACAAGCCGCACAAGCTTCCTTACGCCAAATTCAAGCTTGCCCAATTCATTCTTCTGGCGGCGAGGATTCACATTGCCTTTAAATGGCGTTCTGACTCGTTATCCTTCCCGGCTGTCGTAGATAGGGTCAATAAAATATTAATATTTGAAAAGCTGTCGGCTATCCGCACCGATGTGTATGCTGCTTTTGAGAGGGTGTGGGAACCCTGGCTAGCTTCTCCTCACTCTCCAGACATTAGATATAGTATTTCCCTATAATCTGAGCTTCTGTATGTCAGATTGATATATTCTTACATATTCTGCCATAACATGCATTGCTTACTGTGCTATGCTCTATGTATAAACCCAAGAGACGTACTTGTAATATGTCACCTGTTATGTGAATTTTTTCATGTAATTGCCTTCCTTTTTTTATTGTGCAAAAAACCCAAATAAATGGTTTTTTAAACTAAAACTACCAAACGAAAATAAGTAAAAAGAAGACTGCTGGAAATAAGGTCCGAATTTGGCGTAAACAGAATGAGAACATGTATCCATCATGCCTTGTTACCACTGTGCAGGCTGGTGGTGGTGGTGTAATGGTGTGGGGGATGTTTTCTGTGCACACTTTAGGCCCCTTAGTGCTAATTGGCCATAGTTTAAATGCCACGGGCTACCTGAGCATTGTTTCTGACCATGTCCATCCCTTCATGACCACCATGTACCCATCCTCTGATGGCTACTTCCAGCAGGATAATGCACAATGTCACAAAGCTCGAATCATTTCAAATTGGTTTCTTGAACATGACAATGAGTTCACTGTACTAAAATGGCCCCCACATAGAGCATCTTTGGGATGTGGTGGAACGGGAGCTTCGTGCCCTGGATGTGCATCCCTCAAATCTTCATCAACTGCAAGATGCTATCCTATCAATATGGGCCAACATTTCTAAAGAATGCTATCAGCACCTCGTTGAATCAATGCCACGTAGAATTAAGGCAATTCTGAAGGCAAAAGGGGGTCCAACACCGTATTAGTATGGTGTTCCTAATAATTCTTTAGGTGAGTGTATATCTCTCATCAACAAAAAAAGAGTGGTTGGGTGGTTGGGCAGGGGGTCTACTCACGCCAGTTTCTATAGAAGTATAAAGCCTCCATGCACAGGGCTCTGCTCCATTTGCCTGTGACATCCAGTAAACAGTTCATCCAGCACCGAAGGGTTAAAAAGTATTTCCAGCTTTATTGAGGATGCATGTTGAAAACATTCCAGGGCATACTTCTTTGCCATAATCCGTCAACGCGTTTCAACTGTTACAGTCTCATGACTAACATCCACCCATTATCAGGTGCGGATTAATAATACATAGATGCAAGTGGTGACATTATATTCTACATAGAACACTTGAAGAATCCATATAAACAAAAGTAAATTAAAATGTGATAGAAATAAAAATATATGTGGAACATGATGTCAATAGTATGACAAACCAAATTATAATTAATTATGCAATCCTGGCCGTGACAGCTGTCGCACGACCAGTGTAATCTTGTAGCCATACCCTAAATCAGGCAGTTATCAGTAACAAACAGTCTGTGAAGGTTCTCATTTATCCAGATCATGGTATATATCTGTAAAGAATAAATCATGTAAAGAATAATAAATGTACTTATTGGGAACAAACTGTTTGTTCCCAATAAGTACATGCGCAGTCGGCCCATGTAAAGGGGTCTTTACAAAGATGCTTCATTCTTCAGTGAACTCAGTTGTTGGATTCTGCTTACTTTGCAAGGAACTGTAGCCAGATCTCCTAGGACTTATTCTACAAAGTGTGTGCTGTGTCTTCTTGACTTCAGTGGAAGCTGCAGTTCTGTCATTTTACCTTTAGAATCAGTCAGAGCCATACAGCTAGGATTTACATGCTTAATACAGTACTGAATAGCCTATGGAGTGAAGATCTGGTGCACATCTCAGACTCTAACAGGTCTATCTGCAATATGTACAGAAAGGAGAAGTGCAATCTGCAGGCAGCATGTTATAGAACCGGAGAAGCGTAGCAGATTTATACACATGTGGACAAAATTGTTGTCTTCCGTTAAAGAGAAAAACCCACAATGGTCCCTGAAACAAATTTCAACTGACAAAAGTAATAATAAATAGAAATTTACCGAAAAATCAGCTAATGAAAATCAGACATTGCTTTCGAATTGTGGTTCAACAGAATAATTTAAAAGAACAAGCTAATGAAAGTGGCCTGGAAAAAAATGATAGTACCATTAGAAAAGATTAAAAATAATTTGACCATAGGGACATAATAGTATTACAGGTGTCTTCAAGCTTGTAATCAGTCAGTCTGCCTATTTAAAGGGTGAAAATTAGTCACTGTGCTGTTTGGTATCGTGGTGGGTACCACACTGAACATGGATCAAAGAAAGCTAAGGAGATAGTTGTCTCAGGAGATTAGAATGAACTATAGACAAACATGTTAAATTTAGAGGCTATAAAACCATCTCCAAACATCCTGATGTACCTGTTTCTACAGTTGCACATATTATTCAAAAGTTAAAGGTATACAGGACTGTAGCCAACCTCCCTGAATGTGGCCAAATGGTAAACGAAGAGTCCAGAACAGCTTCCAAAGAGATCAGAGGTGAAGCATAAAAAGGGAAGACTGGAATTTGCCAAAATGCATATTGACAAGCCACAACGCTTCTGGGACAATGTTCTGGAGCTTTTTGGCAAGTCACATCAGCTTTATGTTCACAGACGCAAAAATAAAGCATACAAAGAAAAGAACATTGTACCTACTGTTAAACATGGGGGAGGCTCAGTTTTGTTTTGGGGCTGCTTTGCTGCATCTGGCACAGGGTGTCTTGAATCTGTGCAGGGTACAATGAAATCTCAAGACTAACAATGCATTCTGGAGCGAAATGTGCTGCCCAGTGTCAGAAAGCTTGGTCTCAGTCTCAGGTCATGGGGCCTCCATCATGATAGTGACCGATTGAGCATATGGCAGGGTTTAGGACAAAAAACATTTTTATATAAATTTTTATTGAAACTTTATTAAATAAAAAAAAAGCACAAAAATATCCTCCTCCAAGTTTTTGAAGGATATGGGCACCTTTGTGAAAAAAAGAAAACATTTTTTACACGAATTTTTTTATTTTCTGGAGAAAAAATATCTCCAAATTGTTTTTGTTCTACAGCCTGCTGTGCTTCCTGTGCACAGCAGGCTGCTCTCAGTGAGTTTACAGAGAATCCGTCATCTGACAGATTTTCTGTAATTCCTCCTGTGCACACAGGAGCGCGCACTGTCTCCCTCTCCTCCCCCCCCCCCCCCCCCCTTTCAGGATGGTAGAGCGGCAGTGGGGCATAGTGTTAGCTGTAACATACAGCTGACACTCTGCTTGAAATAACTGTTTAACCCCTTCCATGCAGCGGCCCGATGCTTGAAGGGTTAATGCACCCCCCTCCTTTATAGATGGGCGAGCGGTGGCGATGCCCCCCCCTTTTAGGATGGCAGAGCGCGCAGCAGGGCAGAATGTTAGCTGTAATGTCAGCTGACACTCTGCTTGAAAATTATTCATGTGAATAATCTCATAGAATACTACTGTTCTTAAAACTGATGTGTGATGGCCATTTAAAAAAAAACGTTCATACACACAACATAAAATGTGCAAAACAATGGTCACAGTCAGTTTTTCATGGCCATTTTTCAACCATTTGTGCATTCATTTTGTGGCCATTTTGCATCAGTTTTTCATGGCTGTTAAAAATGGCTGAGGCTACGGATCAATTTCATTGGCTTTTTTTGTTTAATAAAGATCCCAACCCCTGCAGTGCCCCATAGTGTGCATGTACACTTACATATTTGCTCAGTTTTTTTTTTTTTACAGAAACTAGTGTATTAGAGACAAAACATTCACATTGTTAGCATACTTTTTACAAACTGTATTAAGAGAAGCATGGGAGTTTTTGTTAGTTGACCTAGGAGTTCAATTGCAGCACTGGCCTATTACTTGCTTTCTGTATATATAGTATGAGCTGCATCTGTATTAGGGCTCATGCACAGAAACTTATTTTTTCCCCTGTCCGTCCCTTTGTTTTTTTTATTTGTTTATTTGCGGCCCATATGCAGAACCATTCACTTCAACGGGGCCCCAGAAAAAATAATAATGACTCCGCGTCCATATGTCCGCATGACCGTTCTGCATTACGGACAAGGATAGATAGGACTGTTGGCTGTCCCTTCAGTTTAGCAAAATGCGGAATGCACATGGTCGGTATCCTGTACTGAACGGTCATGTTCATCAGCCCTTATGCTTAGGCCTCATGCACACGGCCGTTGTGCGGCCGTTCCGTGCAATTGCGGTCCCAATGCATGGGCAACATCAACTTGAATGAGTCCGTGCTCTGTCCGCACCGCAAAAAAAATGACATGTCATATTTATTTACGGTGCGGAATAACGGAGAGAAACACCACGGAAGCACTCCGTAGTGCTTCCGGTGTTCCGTTCCTTGACTCCGTTCCGCATCTTCGGAATTGCGAACCCATTCAAGTGTGCACGAGGCCTTATTCACACAGTCCGTATTCGGTCAGTGATTTTAAGCCAAAACCAGGTGCAGCTCTAAACAAAGATTTTTCCCTTAGGCCTCTTGCAAACGAGCGTGTCCGGATTAGGTCCGGATGCGTCCTGGTGCATAGCGGGAAACCCGCGAGAGTAAGTGCGCAATTGCAGTCAGTTTTTACTACAATTGTGTTCCGTTGTTCAGTTTTTATTGCGCATGTGCAATGCGTTTTGCACTCGTGTGATAAAAAACTGAATGTGGTACCCAGACCCGAACTTCTTCACAGAAGTTCAGGTTTGGGTTCAAGGTTGTGTAGATTGTATTATTTTCCCTTATAACATGGTTATAAGGGAAAATAATAGCATTCTGAATTCAGAATGCATAGTACAATAGGGCTGGAGGGGTTAAAAAAATAAATAAAAATAATTTAACTCACCTTAATCCACCGGCATCTTTTCTGTCTTATTTTGTGAAGAATAGGACCTTTGATGACATCACTACGCTCATCACATGGTCCGTCACATGATCTTTTACCATGGCGATGGATCATGTGACGGACCATGTGATGAACGTAGTGACGTCATCAAAGGTCCTATTCCTCACAAAAGAAGACAGAAGAGATGCCGGCTGCGCGAACAAGTGGATTAAGGTGAGTTAAATATTTTATTTATTTTTTTAACCCCTCCAGCCCTATTGTACTATGCATTCTGTATTCAGAATGCTATTATTTTCCCTTATAACCATGTTATAAGGAAAAATAATAATGATCGGGTCCCCATCCCGATCGTCACCTAGCAACCGTGCGTGAAAATCGCACCGCATCCGTACTTGCTTGCGATTTTCACACAACCCCATTCATTTCTATGGGGCTTGTGTTACGTGAAAAAAGCACAAAGAGGAGCATGCTGCGATTTTCACGCAACGCACAAGTGATGCGTGAAAATCACTGCTCATGTGCACAGCCCCATAGAAATGAATAGTTCTGGATTCAGTGCGGGTGCAATGCGTTCACCTCACGCATCGCGCCCGCGCGGAAATCTTGCCCGTGTGAAAGGGGCCTTAAACCTCCTGTCTGCTCCAATCCTGGTTTTGGTTCACAATCACTGATAGAAATCACTAAATCACTTTTCTATTAATCCATGGTGACACATTCACAGTAAGTAATGCTCCTCTAAGCAACATGGCAGATGTCCCAACTCATGAAGCTTTGCTTCCTTAATAAAAAAAAATCTTAAATGTAATTACTATGTAATATCAATCAATGCATTTACCATTCAATATTATGTAACCTTAATATCCCCATCTTTCCTGCAGAGCTATGCTGATGACTGCCTGTGATCTATCTGCAATAACAAAGCCCTGGCCAGTTCAACAGCGGGTTTGTATTTTTTTGCAGTAAAATGCACCCATATCCATATGTGTAAAATATGAGGAACATACATAAGAGTGCTCATATTTTTGCAGTGTAGTTGTGAGTACCATAGTGCCGTGCTCTATAGAAATAGATGTTTCCTCGTCGTCTTCAGGCAGCACAGAGCACGCAATATGTATGTGCTGCCTTCTGACTCGAGGAAAGTCAAATTACAGGTAACACAAATTTTCTATTTCCTCCTTGTCCTCAGGCAGTATATACATATTGCGTGCTCTGTCCTGCTTTTGGACTCGAGGAGAGTAAAATTAGTGGTATTACTTCATGTAAAGTCTAGAATCGACATTTAACATATTACGCTATACATTTGTACAACACACTGTTTTTTACAATATAATCTTGAGTAAGGCTACATGCACATGAACGTTGTTTGTTTCCGTTCCTTTTTTTTGCAGATAGGATGCAGACCCATTCATTTCAATGGGTCCGCAAAAAATGCGGACAGCACACCGTGTGCTATCCGCATCCGTATGTCCGTTCCGTAGCCCCGCCCAAAAAAATAACATGTCCTATTCGTGTCTGTTTTAGGCATCGTTACAATGGATCCGCAAAAAAAAAAAAAAAAACGGATGGCATACGAATGTCATCAGTTTTTTTGTGCAGATCCGCAATTTGCAGACCGCAAAACACATACGGTCTTGTGCATGTAGCCTAACTCTGTAAATCAATTGATTTACATAGGTTGTACCACAATTTAATAATGTGATGCTTTATAAGCAGTTCAGACACAAAGGTCAAATCTGACTTTGCTGGACTCCTGTTACCAGAGAGCAGTACATTGTGGCACTTCTGGCAGGTAAACGAATATATAAATGTAACGGAGCCAGCAAACATTAAGGCTCCATGCACACAACCATATTATAAAAATATAGAACATGTCCTGTTCTTGTCTGTTTGACGGACAAGAATAGGCATTTTTAATATAAGCTGGGATGTGCGGAATGGGAAATTGGAGAAAGCACACGGCCAGTACCTGTGATTTGTGGACATGTCTGTTTTAGTAACTGTCATTCCTTGTGTATTAACAATTCTAGTATTCTTATGAATTCATGACGTGTCACTGTTTTATTTTCCCTTTTACAAGTGTTGGAAGAATTGCTAGCAGTTTGCAGTGAAGGTCCATCTGGGTGTTACCATTTGTGGGTGTGTCCATGCACAAGGCCTCACGCACACAACCACATCCGTTTTGTGGTCCCCAAATCGCAGATCTGGAAAATACAGATCCGGTCTGTGTGGTGTCCGCATTTTTTTGCAGACCCATTGACTTCAGTGGGTCCGTCGTCTGCCTGTCTTATACTTGGCTGCAAAATTCGAACCACAGACTCATTGAAGTTAACAGGTCCGCAAAAAATGCGGATGCAACACGGACGGTATCCATATTTAGCAGATCCGCAATTTGCGGACCACCAAATGCATTTGGTTGTGTGCAGAGTACTGGCAATTCATAAACTTCTAAGTTGAATAACTGAAGAATAGCACTACGGAGAGTCATAAGAATGTATGCTGCAGAATTGCTAGTGCATGTGAAAGGCAAGTAGCTACTAAAACAGATGTCAGGAGAGGTGACAGGTCCTCTTTAAGAAAGTATTTATATTGGCTACGTACTTTATGTGAAAGGAGATAAAAACAGGAAATAGCTTGAAATCCACACAAAAAGCAAAGCCCATGTTTCATTCAGAATGCTGAAAGCAAACACATCCACTTTGTGAGTTGATCTGTTGAGCAGGACCATGTGAGCATATCCATAGCACCGTAAAGAGAATCTGTCACCAGGAAATTAGCACATTGGCCAAGATTCACTAACCCTGTAGATGGTGTAAAGTTAAAAACTGTCTAGACCTTTACCAGATTTTGTCTAACTCTATACCTACTATTGGTTGGCTTACTTTGTCACAGAATTTTACAGAATTATGATGCAATTTTGGCACACAAATGACACAACGTCACATGTTAGGCCCTGCCCCCTCCTGCTAAGCCTACCCCTTGTTGCTAAGCCCCACCCCTTTTTAGAGCAATTCAGAAATGGTGTAGAAATTTGCACCAACTTGCCCCACTTTTTAGACAGACACATTAGTAAATGTGGGCCATTGTCTTGTAGGGCTAGCTAGGCATAATGATATTTTTCATTTAGCAATCCGTTGCGTCATTCTGGAGGAAAAAGTACCCTTAAACTTTATGGCATTTAAGTGCACCTAGGTGGGCCCAAGCCACTTTGTTTGCCGTTGCTCCTCCTGTCTCCTCTGTCAGCCACTCAGTCTCCTTTTGATCGGCACGGCTAGGTGCCTACATAATCATCTTACCCGGCCCTGTCACCTAGGTGGGCCCAAGCCACTTTGTTTGCCGTTGCTCCTCCTGTCTCCTCTGTCAGCCACTCAGTCTCCTTTTGATCGGCACGGCTAGGTGCCTACATAATCATCTTACCTGGCCCTGTCAAGCTGCTGAGCTATCCCAATAGTAACTGTCACGACCGCTATCCCAGCAGCAGTCGTGTCACACCAGACGGAGGGGAAGGGGGACCCTTATCTACGGATGGGAAATAGAACGGTCACCCCTGACTAACCCTAAGCTGGCACCTGTCTGCCCTGATACCCTAGACGGGGTGTGAACCCGTGCGGCGAGCAGGATGCCTAAACCCTCAGTCACCCTAACAAGACTAAACTGGGGAAAGGCAGATGGGAGCACTAGTCACCATCACTCATGTCTAGGAGAACAACAGGGGACATGGCGGCCGTCCTATTAGTACACACAAAATCTGCCCTAATCAGACACAGGACAAGTTACTGCACAACACTGAGGTAAAGAACTGTCTCATCCTCCTCTCTGCTCTATTGGTCAAGGATTATGAATACAGTTTAATATGATCTTCAGCTGAATCTCTGTGGGAATGAAGTTTATGAGGAGACATGGAGTACAGAGAGAATGGCTGCAGAGAACCTTTATAGTTGTGTAATCACAGAAAAGGACAAGTTGCTTCACAACACTGAGCTAAAGAGCTGCCTCATCCTCCTCTTCTACTTGTCAAGGATTATGATCCCTGAATACCTCACAGGGGTTTTGTTTTGCCTTCCTCTGGATCAACTTGCAGGATCACAGGCCAAACTGGATGGACAAATGTCTTTTTTGGCCGTATATATTATGTTAGTATGATACTATGTTACTAATACAGCTGATCTTCAGCTGAATCTCTGTAGGAATGGAGTTCATGAAGAGACGAAGTACAAAGGGGAGGGCTGGGATGTGGCTAATCAGCACCATCACTTGTATGCGGTCTCCATTACCACAGTCTTTCCTGTCCGTCCTCTCTGTACTTCATGTCTCGTCTTGAACTCCATTCCCACAGATTCAGCTGAAGATCTTATCGGCTGTATTCAGGATCATAATCCCTGACAAAGTAGGAGACAAAGCTGAGGCAGCTGTTTAGCTCAGTGTTGTGAAATAACTTGTACTGCTGTGTAATTAGGACAGGTTTTCTGTGTACTAATTTGTTGCAGATTTTAAAGTGGATTCACAGTGTAATGCACAGCAATTTTTTTTTTTTTTCATTGGATTTAAATCCAGTGTGAATGTACCCATAGAGTATCAGGCCTCTCTCTTGTAAGGGCCTGTGTACTGATGTCACTGATTCATTACCATGTTGTTTGCCTCTATATGTAAACAATAAATATTCCATTCACTGACTGCAAGCACACATCTTGAAAAGGGTAGTGAATTGAAATTCAAAAGTTATTGAAAGTTATTTACCTTTTTAAATATTTATATAAAACATAAAAATTTAAAACCCGGAGTTCCAATTTGGGGAAAACGTGTGTTTCTTATTGTGTAGAGGTGTCCACTGCTTGTGTTGCTTTGTTTGATGTCATTGATGTGTTTATTTTCAAATTATTTTAAAAATTTCTTCCCTTCCTTCAGTGGCCATTTTAACCAATGTAATAGATAGATTTTTGAAAAATTAAATTTTTTGTCAAATGTGGGATTCTGTAGATGCCCTGATGGGGTTTTATATGTACCGTATTTTTCGCCCCATAAGACGCACTTTTTCTTCCCCCAAAACGGGGGAGAAATGCCCCTGCGTCTTATGGGGCGAATGCTTGCCGTTTTACATCGCAAGCTGCGATGTAGATGCGAGCGGGGACTCGGGGAGGGACTGGGAGGAGGAGCTGGGGCCGGCAATAGCGGCGGGGCGGTGCAGTCAGTGTAGTATCCCCGCCGCTCCGGTATAGTAATATAAGATGTCATATTCATTTATTGGTTATTAAACATGCCCCCTCAGTCCGATTACTACCTTATATCCTAATCGCATCTGTAGAATTCATGCAGGCCGGGCGGGCAGCAGCAAGTCTTGTCATGTGCCTGCGCCGCCTACTTTATGAATGAAGCAGGCGGCGCAGGCAAGTGACGTCACTGAGGGACGCGCCGGCCGCCCGCATGGCCTGCCTGAATTCTACAGATGCGATTAGGATATAAGGTAGTAATAGGACTGAGGGGGCATGTTTAATAACCAATAAATGAATATGACATCTTATATTACTATACCGGAGCGGCGGGGCGGGGATACTACACTGACTGCACCGCCCCGCCGCTATTGCGATCTGTGGATGGCACAGTTATGGGCTGGGGGGGTCTGTGGATGTCACTGTTATGGGCCGGGGGGGTCTGTGGATGGCACATATATAACAGTGGATGTGGATGTCACTGTTATGGGCTGGGGGGGGGGGTCTGTGGATGGCACATATATAACAGTGCCAGCCACAGATCCCCCCCCCCCTGTAACAGTGCCAGCCACAGATCCCCCTGTAACAGTGTCCGTCATCCACAGATCCCCCCCCATAACAGTGTCCGTCATCCACAGATCCCCCCCATAATAGTGTCCGTCATCCACAGTTCCCCCCCATAAGTGTCCGTCATCCACAGATCCCCCCCATAATAGTGTCCGTCATCCACAGATCCCCCCCATAATAGTGTCCGTCATCCACAGATCCCCCCCATAATAGTGTCCGTCATCCACAGATCCCCCCCATAATAGTGTCCGTCATCCACAGATCCCCCCCATAATAGTGTCCGTCATCCACAGATCCCCCCCATAATAGTGTCCGTCATCCACAGATCCCCCCCATAACAGTGTCCGTCATCCACAGATCCCCCCCATAACAGTGTCCGTCATCCACAGATCCCCCCATAACAGTGTCCGTCATCCACAGATCCCCCCCATAACAGTGTCCGTCATCCACAGATCCCCCCCATAACAGTGTCCGTCATCCACAGATCCCCAGTAATAGTGCCATCCACAGACCACCATTAGTTCCAAACACACAGCACACCTTTTTGGTTAAAAATATTTTTTTTCTTATTTTCCTCCCCAAAAACCCAGGTGCGTCTTATGGGCCGGTGCGTCTTATAGGGCGAAAAATACGGTACTCAATTACTTTGGTGTGATCCTAGCTACTGCATATTATATCCATGTTTTTATTTCCCATTTTTGTCTTATTTTTCTTTTCTTTTTTCTTTATAAAAAAAAATGTTTATCAATATCTGATCGGTGGGATTCCGGCACCACCGATAAGCTGTTTGAAGAGGCTGAGGGCCTCCTGTGATGTTAGTTAAAACTCCAGATTAGGTGTTACAAAAAACATCTCATTGAACTGGACAATACAGTCCTAGTCTTTAGGCTTCAGCATTGTAAATTATTTCCTGCACCTCTGAATATACCTGAAGACATAGAAAATTCACCATTATACTGTACAGTATATGTACATGCCCTGCGAACTTCTCATATTTCACATGTCGTTTTGATGTGCAAGCAAAGGCTTATTCCACCCATATATATAGTGTAGTGGAGATGGCTGAACCAGCAACCATGTGTACTAAGCCATCTGTAGCATTTTCATCCGACTTCATCTCAAAATTGTCCAGATTTCCTGAACCCTTGGCAGTCTTCGTAACATAGTCTGACCTCTAGTATCACCAGCTTCTGGATGTTTCATTTATTTACAGTTATGTGTGTGATCCTCATTAGAGCTGATATATCTGGTTTTCTAAGAGATAAATCATGAACACACTCATCACTGAATGAGATTAATGTCCTCACGTAGTAACAACAGGAAATATTCCAGCTAACTGGATAATTATTTGATTCTAGGCACGTGATACTGGAGTTCACTGTAAATGTCTCTTCTGTGTTATTAACATTGAGGTCATTACTTTCCTGGGACTTTCCAGGCTCATTTGACCAGTTTACAAAGTCTAAGACCCTAAGGTCCATGTGATGTTGTTCCTGCCTCAGACCTCCCCTAAGCACTGCACTGTTTTGTCTGCTATCATACTGGGAACTGCCATGTTCACCAAGATTACCAGTTTTATCCCGAATTAGGGCTCATGCACACGAACGTGTTCCGGCTGTGCCCATATTGTGTCCCACAAACAGCGGGTCCGCAATATATGGGCCCCCGACATTTTTGTATCGCATCACAGATCCGGAAGGTCGGGTGCAGAATGGAGGCTTCCAAAGGGTTTCCCTCCGTGCCTACGCACCGCAAAAAAAACATGTTGATGGATCACGGACCCATGGACCCGTCTGCGGAATCTGCATTTGTGCTTTGGGGACCGCAAATGACACAGAACAGAACGGCCGACCAACGGTCGTGTTTATGAGCCTTTAGACCAGGGGTGCACAACGTTTCCTGGTTGGGGGCCACATTGCCAGACTGAACCAATGACGAGGGCCGAAATTTAAATTTAAAGGTGTATTAACAACTGAAATATTGTACTTATGGCATATTGAACACACATTATATAACATTAATGTCTAGTTACACTTCCAGGACTCCCATCTAATGGGTGAAATACATGAAAAATACATGTGAGCAGCCACAAGACATAGGCATACATGTCTGTTACCAGATGGTTGGGGGCCGCACAGAATGGTATCAAGGGCCGCATGTGGCCCCCGGGCCGCAGGTTGTGCACCCCTGCTTTAGGCCTATTGCATACAGCCGTTTTTTTTCCCCGTTTACTGGCCGTTTTTTTGTGTTCCGTATACGGTCCGTATACGGAACCATTCATTTCAATGGTTCCGCAAAAAAAACGGAATGTACTCCGTAATGCATTCCGTTTCCGTATTTCCGTTTTTCCGTTCCGTTTTAACATAGAACATGTCCTATTATTGCCCGCAAATCACAGTCCGTGGCTCCATTCAAGTCAATGGATCCGCAAAAAAAACGGAACACATACGGAAATGCATCCGTATGTCTTCCGTTTCCGTTCCGTTTTTTCCTGAACCATCTATTGAAAATGTTATGCCCAGCCCAATTTTATCTATGTAATTACTGTATACTGTATATGCCATACGGAAAAACGGAACGGAAAAACGGAACAGAAACGGAAACACAACGGAAACAAAAAACGGAACAACGGATCCATGAAAAACGGACCGCAAAACACTGAAAAAGCCATACGGTCGTGTGCAATAGGCCTTAGACCTATCCAACTATTTGGCACCTCACAATATATTCACATGGCCAAGATTTCCACAGTGGATTTTGCAGGTCCACAGAAGGAATTTCCAGCTGAAAATCAAAATGGCTAAATGCATCTGCACACAGATGAGCTCCGTTGTGGTTCAGGGGAGCTAATCTACACTTCTTAGGCCCCTTTCACACGAGCGAGTATTCCGCACAAGGGCAATGCGTGATGTTAACCCATTACACCCGCACTGAATCCTGACCTATTCATTTCAATGGGTCTGTGTACATGAGCGTTGTATTTCACGCATCATTTGTGATTTGCGTTGAAATCGCAGCATGTTCTTTATTCTGCGTTTTTCACGCAGCCCTGGCCCTATAGAAGTGAATAGGGGTGCGTGAAAAACGCAACGCATCCGCAAGCAAGTGCGGATGCGATGCATTTTTCACTGATGGTTGCTAAGAGATGTTGTTTGTAAACCTTCTTTTTTTTAATCACACGCGTGAAAACGCATCAATGCGCATTTCACCTGCGCGGAAAAAGCTGAACAACTGAACGCAATCGCAGACAAAACTGACTGAACTTGCTTGCGAAATGGTGCAAGTTTTCCTGAACGCATCCGGACCTAATCCGTATAGTTTGTGTGCAAGAGGCCTTACTGCCAAATCAATCATCATCAATACTGAGCATGCCATGGTTTTTAAATCTGCAGGGGATTAATTGTTTCTTGCAGATTTTTTTCCTGGAGCGTGTGAAAATTACAAGAACATGTCATTGTGAAACATTGATGGAATTCTCAGTTCCATGTCCGTCAGTTACATATTACACATTTTTTTTTATGTTTTCATCATTTGAAGCCATAGGTACCCAAAAATATATAAATGTGCAATATATTCTTTTATCATTATGATGACAAACTGAAAAGAATAGCGTGGTATTAAACAAGCAGGAAGTGCTCAAACCTACATGCAGTTGTGCATATATATATACAGGGGAGCAAATCCTGCACTTGTGGGCCGTTGCCAATGACGATCCCCAGCAAAAATGCATACAGTGGAGGATGCCCGCAGCGAACCAAAAGTACCACAATAGACATCCTACCCAAGATAGTAATTATGTGGATGTAATAATCAATATAACAAAATAATAGCAAAGACAGGTGCACTCTGCGGTCTTACTAAACTCTCAAACTGATGTTAAAATTGAGAGATTAGCCAACATGTCCTACGGTGTAGGACATGTCTGAGCCCGAGCACCGCGCCAAGGTTTCTCAAGTAGCTCGGGACCTAACACTCACCTACCTGTGCCATGTGGGCAATACCAGGAGCCAGTGGGCCAATTACAGGAGCATGAGGCCAACTCACAAACAACTCACCAGTTACCTCCAGCATGTAACCATACTTGCAATGGGAGGAGGGAGGAGTCTGCGAGTCCCACTCAAGACTGGCTGATATGGCCCAGGCCTCACAGGTGCACCTAAATGTGGCCTGTAGATGGAAAACAGGCACATTTAAATTGGAGTTTATACACCTCCAGGCATCTCTATATATACAAACTGAAAAGAATGGCGTGGTATTAAACAGGCAATTTAAATGTGCCTGCTTTACATCCACAGGCTACATTTAGGTGCTCCTGTGAGGCCTGGGCCTTATCAGCCAGTCTTGAGTGGGACTCACAGACGCCTCCCTCCTCCCATTGCTAGCATGCTGGAGGCAACTGGTGAGTTGTTTGTGAGTCAGCCTCATGCTCCTGTAATTTGCCCACTGGCTCCTGGTATTGCCCACATGGCACAGGTAGGTGCGTGTTAGGTCCCTTGCTACTTGAGAAACCTTGGCGCGGTGCTCGGGTTCAGACATGTCCTACACCGTAGGACATGTTGGCTAATCTCTCAATTTTAACATCAGTTTGAGGGTTTAGTAAGACCGCAGAGTGCACCTGCCTTTGCTATTATTTTGTTATATCATTATGATCACAACTTTTTCATATGTTTCACCATTGTCTAAGGTCAGTGTGCATTTACTCTATGGGTGACTGAACTAAGGGCTCATGCACACGACCATATGTATTTTGCAATCCACAAAAAATACGGATGACATCCGTGTGCATTCCGTATTTTGCGGAACGGAACAGCTAGCCCCTAATGCAACAGTACTATCCTTGTCCGTAATACGGATGATGAGTAACTTCATTTTTTTTTGCGTACCCGTTCAAATAAATGGTTCTACATACGATCCTTAAAAAAAACGGAACGGACACAGAAAGAAAATACGTTCGTGTGCATGAGCCCTTAGAGGCAGGTAAAATATTTATCAGAATTTTCATTTCACAATACGGCATACAATTTATGCAGCTAGAATGCCACATTAGAATCCCAATATTAAAGTTCCCGTCTGACTATTAGGCCTCATTCACACTTCAGTGCTAGGTCAGTGATTTCCATCAGTGATTTGTGAGCCAAAATCAGAAGTGGAGCCTCCACAGACATGAGGTAGAAGGAAAAGATCTGCTCCTGTTCTGTGTTTAGAGTTGCACCTGGTTTTGGCTCACAAATCACTGATGGAAATCACTGACCAAACACTGAAGTGTGAACGAGGCCTTAGGTCTCTTTGACACAAGCGTTATGGATTCTCTCAGGGTCTGTTCAGGAAAAAAAACTGGTGGTTTTGCATGCAAGTTCAGTCAGTTTTGTCTGCGATTGCATTCAGTGTTTCATATTTTTTTCTGTGCAATCAGTTTTGGATGCGTTTTTCACACGTGTGAAAAAAAAACCTAAAGAATGACAATTTACATCTCCTAGCAACCATCAGTGAAAAATGCATTGCATCCGGATGCAATGGTTTTTTTTCACGCAAGCCACATTAACTTCTATAGAACAAGAGGATATAAAACATGCTGAAATTTTTCCTAATAGCAGAAATAATGTGAACACAGACCAATTGAAATGAATGGGTCAGGATTCAGTCCGGATGCTACGCGTTTGGAAAACTCCCTCATGTGAAAGAGGCCTTAGATGGAAGCATACTTACCTGCGCCCTGCGGCTCTGTTCAGACTTCAATTCTTCACACTGCTTGGCAGCTTCTGGAATGGACAGTTGTCATGTGTGCCATGGCAGCCAGTGACTGGCAGCAGTGGTGGCATGTCCCCCAAGCAGCATGTCACTGGTTCATATGCCGCTTGGGGACAAGTGCCACTTGGGTAACCAAAGATGTCGGAAACCGAATGGTGGGGAGCAGGCAAGTATTACGGTGTACAGCTGCACATTTAAGCCATGTTCCTTTCTTGCAGATTCACACCACTTTCTGCTAAGCAATGGCCCTTGTCAGACGAGGCATGAAAAGTGTCTAAAACACTTAGGCCTCTTTCACACGGGCGTCATGTTTTTTGCCCGGATAAGAGGCGGGTGCGTTGCGGGAAAATGCGCGATTTTTCCGCGCGAGTGCAAAAAATTGTCATGCGTTTTGCACTCGCCTGAGAAAAATCACGCATGTTTGGTACCCAGACCCGAACTTCTTCACAGAAGTTCGGGCTTGGGATTGATGTTCTGAAGATTGTATTATTTTCCCTTATAACATGGTTATAAGGGAAAATAATAGCATTCTGACTACAGAATGCTTAGTATAATAGTGCTGGAAGGGTTAAAAATAATAAAAAAGTTAACTCACCTTCTCCTCTTGTTCGCGTAGATCCCGGTCTGTTCTTTAGCTGTGGACTGAATGACCTGAGGTGATGTCAGATCACATGCTCCAATCACATGGTCCATCACCATGGTGATGGAGCATGTGATCTGACGTCATCAAAGGTCCTTCAGCCACAGCTAAAGAACAGACCGGCCTCTACGCGAACAAGAGGAGAAGGTGAGTTAACTTTTTTTTATTATTTTTAACCCTTCCAGCACTATTATACTAAGCATTCTGTAGTCAGAATGCTATTATTTTCCCTTATAACCATGTTATAAGGGAAAATAATACAGTGAATAGACTGTCACCTAGAACCCATGCGTGAAAATCGCACCGCATCCGCACTTGCTTGCGGATGCATGCGATTTTCACGCAACCCCATTCATTTCTATAGGGCCTGCGTTACGTGAAAAACGCACAAAGAGGAGCATGCTGCGATTTTCACGCAACGCATAAGTGATGCGTGAAAATCACCGCTCGTGTGCACAGCCCCATAGAAATGAATGGGTCAGGATTCAGTGCGGGTGCAGTGCGTTCACCGCACGCATCGCACCCGCACGGAAAACTCGCCCGTGTGAAAGGGGCCTTACTGTGCAAAATATGTACTCCAGTTTTTTTGGTGCACATTGTGCCAAAAATCTTTCACATTTTCAATAGTAAATCTGCCCAAATACAGAAAATGCATAAAAAGTTAGTGGTACAGACCTGGATGAACAGTTTTTACATGTAGAAAACACTGAACCGCTTTTACAGCTCTGACCACTATCCAAACTGAAATTGTCAGAAATGCTAAAAGCTTGCAAACAAATGGTGTCTAGCTACTTTATACATATTACTTTTTCATTGTACATTTTCATCTCCAAAAACGGAAACTATTCCTGAAAATGCTGATGCATATAAATAGTAATTTATATCAATATGTTGATTAAATACAGAGTATAGTAAATGGTGGAGTTGATTGTTTCAGATCCCTGGATATCAGATATCAGCATTTTTACTAATCAACTGCTAAGAGCAGTTAAAGGGGTTGTCCAGCATTAGAAAAACATGGTTATCAAGAGTAATATCCTGAAAAATCCTTTAAAGGTGCCTGTATATCTTCAGTAGCTGTTAGCTGAAATCTATCTCTTATCACTCCTCCATACACGTACACGATCGAACGTATGTTTTTAAAGGGGAGAGAAGAAAAAGTCTCTGCCAGACATCGCTGGAGGCAACTTATCTCCCAGGAGAACAAAAGAATCATAAAAAAAAAAATCAGTTTACCCGATCCTTTTCTCCCCCAACATAATCTCTCAGGGAAGATTCTGGAGCTCCCCATACATACAGCCAGGTCCATAAATATTGGGACATCGACACAATTCTAACATTTTTGGCTGTATACACCACCACAATGGATTTGAAATGAAATGAACAAGATGTGCTTTAAATGCAGACGGTCAGCTTTAACCACCTCAGCCCCCCTAGCTTAACCCCCCTTAATGACCAGACCACTTTTTACAATTCTGCACTATACTACTTTCACGGTTTATTGCTCGGTCATACATATTACCACCCAAATGAATTTTACCTCCTTTTCTTCTCACTAATAGAGCTTTCATTTGGTGGTATTTTATTGCTGCTGACATTTTTACTTTTTTTGATATTAATCGAAATTGACCCAAATTTTCGGTTGTAAAATTTTTCAATTAAAACTACATTTCTATATAAATGTTTCTCTAAATTTATTGTTCTACATGTCTTTGATAAAAAAAAATGCAATAAGTGTATATTTATTGGTTTAGGTAAAAGTTATAGCGTTTACAAACTATGGTGCAAAAATGTGAATTTCCGCTTTTTGAAGCAGCTCTGACTTTCTGAGCACCTGTCATGTTTCCTGAGGTTCTACAATGCCCAGACAGTAGAAATACCCCACAAATGACCGCATTTCGGAAAGTAGACACCCTAAGGTATTCGCTGATGGGCATAGTGAGTTCATGTAAGTTTTTATTTTTTGTCACAAGTTAGCGGAAAATGATTTTTTTTTGATTTTTTTACAAAGTCTCATATTCCACTAACTTGTGACAAAAAAATAAAATTTTACATGAACTAACCATACCCCTCACGGAATACCTTGGGGTGTCTTCTTTCCAAAATGGGGTCACATGTGGGGTATTTATACTGCCCTGGCATTTTAGGGGCCCTAAAGCGTGAGAAGTAGTTTGGAATCCAAATTTCGTAAAAATGCCCTGTGAAATCCTGAAAGTACTCATTGGAAATTGGGCCCCTTTGCGCATCTTGGGTGCAAAAAAGTGTCACACATGTGGTATCGCCGTACTCAGAAGAAGTAGGGCAATGTGTTTTGGCGTGTATTTTTACATATACCCATGCTGGGTGGGAGAAATATCTCTCTAAAAGACAACTTTTCCAATTTTCTTATACAAAGTTGTCATTTGACAGAGATATTTCTCACACAAAGTTTGGGTCTATGTAAAAATACACCCCAAAACACATTGCCCTACTTCTCCTGAGTACAGCGATACCACATGTGTGACACTTTTTTGCAGCCAAGATGTGCAAAGGGGCCCAAATTCCAATGAGTACCTTTTAGGAGGGCATTTTTAGGCATTTGGATTCCAGACTTCTCACGCTTTAGGGCCCTTAAAATGCCAGGGCAGTATAAATACCCCACAAGTGACCCCATTTTGGAAAGAAGACACCCCAAGGTATTCCTTGAGGGGCATGGCGAGTTCCTAGAATATTTTTGGCCGCCGGATCACACTGCCGCAAGTGTGAAAGTAGCCTTAGGGGAAAATGATTATTTTATTTATTTTTTTATCTTATGCCCCTCACGGAATACCTTGAGGTGTCTTCTTTCCAAAATGGGGTCACTTGTGGGGTATTTATACTGCCCTGGCATTTTAGGGGCCCTAAAGTGTGAGAAGAAGTCTGGAATATAAATGTCTAAAAATATTACGCATGTGAGATTTTATTTTTTGTCACACGTTAGTGGAATATGAGACTTAGTAAGAAAAAAACTAATTAATTAATTCCCGCTAACTGGTGCCCAAAAAAAATTCTTCTATGAACTCGCCATGACCCTCAAAAGTGATCTTTTTATAGCGCCGCAGCGATTTTACGGTGTTTTTGCAGTGATCAGAAAAAAAAAAATTCTGTCACTGCGGTGGGGCGGACTGAACGCAAGTGTGGGCACAAGATCAGGCCTGATCGGGCGAACACTGCATTTTTCGTAGAGCCTATAGAACATGTCCTATTCTTGTCCGCAATTGCGGAATAGAAAAGGCATTTTCTATATAGTTCTGGCAATGTGCGGATCCGCAAAATGCGGAAAGCACATTGCCGGTGTCAGTATTTTGCAGATCCGCGATGACCGTGGATCCGCAAAACACATACGGACTTCTTAATGGAGCCTTACAGGGGGGTGATCAATGACAGGGGGGTGAACAGGGAGTCTATATGGGGTGATCACCCCCTGTAAGGCTCCATTCAGACGTCCGTATGTGTTTTGCGGATCCGTGGATCCACAAAACACATACGGATGCCTGAATGGAGCCTTACAGGGGGGGTGATCAGGGAGTCTATATGGGGTGATCACCCCCCTGTAAGGCTCCATTCAGACGTCCGTATGTGTTTTCCAAAACACATACGGACGTCTGAATGAAGCCTTACAGGGGGGTGATCAATGACAGGGGGGTGATCAGGGAGTCTATATGGGTGATCACCCCCCTGTAAGGCTCCATTCAGATGTCCGTATGTGTTTTCCAAAACACATACGGACGTCTGAATGGAGCCTTACAGGGGGGTGATCAATGACAGGGGGGTGACCAGGGAGTCTATATGGGGTGATCAGGGGTTAATAAGGGGTTAATAAGTGGCAGGGGGTGTGGGGTGTAGTGTAGTAGTGTTTGGTGCTACTTACAGAGCTGTCTGTGTCCTCTGGTGGTCGATCCAAGCAAAAGGGACCACCAGAGGACCAGGTAGCAGGTATATCAGACGCTGTTAACAAAACAGCGTCTGATATACCTTTCAAGGGTTAAAAAAACCGAACGATCGCTGCTGGCAGGCTGTAGATGCACTTGTTTACCTGCCGTTTCCTGTGAACGCGTGCTCGTGTTCACAGGAAATCTCGCGTCTCGCGAGATGATGCGCCGGCGCATCAAGGAGGAATGAATCGACCGCCTCCGGACCGCAATCCTGTGTTAGGCGGTCAGGAGGCGGTTAATTTGAGGGCATTTACATCCAAATCAGGTGAACGGTGTAGGAATTACAACAGTTTGCATATGTGCCTCCCACTTGTTATGGGACCAAAAGTAATTGAACAGAATAATAATCATAAATCAAACTTTTACTTTTTAATACTTGGTTGCAAAGCCTAATGCGTATTTTTACATATATTTGTGACATTATATAATACTTTCTCTAATGGTATCTCTTTTTATACTGTTAACTTTATCAACAAGTTGAAACACTTTGCTCCTACTATATATTCTGTATGATAAAGTTTTACATTGTACTAACTAAATATATTTATGTCACTTTCAGATAGCTGAACTTGTTGCAACAGAATTTTACGACCAAGGAGATAAAGAGAGGCAGGAACTAAAAACTGAGCCAATTGTAAGTATAAAGTCCATTGCATAGATCTACTGTTAATCATGTTACATTGAAAAGTAAAATAAATAAAGGTAATGGTCTTTCATTCTTATGGGTGTGACCTGCCTATAACCTGGTATGATAAGGTGCATATGTGCCCTTTGTGCACCTAGAGCACATGGATGTAATGAACAATATATTAGCCAATGCAGATATGTAAAGTAATAGCTTCCTCTGGCAGTACGAAATAGGGTCCCTGATGGGAACAACTTCTTTAACCTTTTTACATCTTGTGACGTAAATGTGTTGTACATGGTCCTGGACTTTAAATTTACACCTCTGTAAGTGTACAGTGCAGGCTAAAAGCACCTGTTCCTCTAATCTAAGGCCTCATGCACACGGCCGTTGGGCGGCCGTGGCCATATTGCGGCCCACAAACGGCAGGTCGGCAATCCACGGCCACCGGCCGTGTGCACCCCGCTTCCGGACCCATTCACTTGAATGGGTCCACAATTCCGGAGATGCGGAACGGAGTCACGGAACGGAACTGCGGACAAAAATAGGCAGTTCTATGAGGGGTGCCGGCCGGGTGTATTGCAGATCCACAATACACTACGGACGTGTGAATGGACCCTAATGCCGCTACCTCTATTGGACTTAACAATCACTTGGCATCTATTTCTACCCCACTTACAGTGAAAAACTTAAAACATATATATATATATATATATATATATATATATATGAATAATTGTCCCCCAGAGGTATTTTAGGACCACATGGAGATCATATTATGTTAACAAATATCTTTACAAACCTAAAAATATATATACCAAAAAAACACACTGCCCATGCCAACACAACCATCACTCTTCACATAGATCATACATTATTGTGTATGAAAACCACTGAAACAAAATAGGCACCTCATTTTTGTATTTTATTTTAGTGTATATTAGTGCAAATTATTTTTTGTACCTTTTGTATGCATTTCCCCTAATAAAGCTAACGGAAATGTAATAAAATGCATTAAAGGGAACCTGTCATCAACTTTATGCTGACCTCACTGAGGGCAGCATAAAATAGTGACAGAAATGCCAGCATTATAATCATTGCAGCACAGGCTTTGAAAAGAGTCAAATTTACTTGAGAAAAGCCATGGCTATTTATAATCTTCTGCACTGTTACCCATCTGCTGATGGTTGGCAGTTCTCTCCTATATATAAAGGGAGAAAACTAGGTAGAAGACTGTCAGTCATCAGCAGGTGGGCAGGGAGAGCAGGAATATATGAATAACCAGGACTCTTCTCAGGTGGCCGTGACTGTTTTCCAGGCCCAGTCTGCAATGATTGTGATTAGAGATGAGCGAATCGAAGCTGACGAAGTGGAATTCGTTTAGAATTTCAGGAAAAATTTGATTCACAACGAATGCGAATTTCCTCGTGTTTCGTGGTAACGAATCGCAATTTTCCTAAAATGGCGGCTACATGTGTGAGGACTGAGGACATGGGGCAAGGAACTCTGGGAAGGTGGGGATCACCCAGATTAACATGCCTGTATGCAGCCAATTAGCAGCCAGCCAACCCTGTGATGTCACAGCCCTATAAATACAGCAGCCATTTTAAATTCTGCCATTTTCCAGCGTTCAGAGTGCAGGGACAGCCGTGTGAAGGCGCTAGGGACAGCTATTGGAAAAATGATTGTGGGGGAAAAAAGACAGAAAAAAAAAGATTTATAAGTGCAGGGAAAGGATAGGGATAGGGAGGAATCATTTCACAGCATCTTAGTGCAGGGAGAGACGTCAGAAGGCGCTAGGGACATTGATAGGAAAGTGATTTACAAGTGCAGGGAACGATTATTTGGGGATCCATATAGTCATTAGACAGCTCTGTCATTCCAGCTTTTTGTTATTGGGCTGCAAGTCTTATTTTGAAAAGCCTTCAGAGCAAGCATGCTCAACCTGCGGCCCTACAGCTGTTGCAAAACTACAACTCCCATCATTCCCGGACAGCCTACAGCTATTAGCCTACAGAAGCGCATGGTGGGAGTTGTAGTTTTCCAACAGCTGGAGGGCCGCAGGTTGAGCATCCCTGCTTTAGAGGCTTATGTCTTAGTATCTTATTCAGTACCACTAGAAAAATATATACGCATTTCACTGTTGCAGTTATTTCTGGTGAAAGCGTATAGGGGCGTATTTCAGTAACAAAAAATATATATACGCACTGCACTGTTGCAGTTATTTCTGGTGAAAGCGTATAGGGGTGTATTTCAGTAAAAATTACAAATATATACGCACTGCACTATTTAATTGTTTTCTGGTTAAAGTGTATAGTGGCCTATTTCATTCCAACAAGAAATATATATTCTCAGATCACTTCTGCAGTTATTTCTGGTGAAAAGCGTATAGGGGCCTATTACAGTAAAAAAAGAAAAATATTTTTAAAAATACCTGGGAAGGGAAGGCAAACTGGCACTGCAAAGTATATCAATACATAATTGTATAAAGTACTAACAATAGGGCATATAAAATCTTTCAGTTAGACCACATATATGATATTAAAAACAAGTAAAGTGCAAGTGCGTAGCCCAAATATAGCAGCATCACATGGTAACAGTTAATAAAACAAGCAGACACCAAGCTACCCACCTTTCCAGTGCCCCCTGACATACCCTACACGTGTCGCCACCAGGTGATTTATTACTTGGGCTAACACATCACGTATTATAGGTTGTATATTGCATTATGTGGCCCCTATTGGTCGTTGTGATAGGTTTTTTCTTCTGATCTGTCAGAAGGAAGGAAAAATGAGATGCACAACGGATCCTGTCTGTGTAGCAGCTGTAAGGTCTGTCTGGTCCCATCAGAATTGCCTTGTAATTTGGTAGCTAAAAGCAGGAGTGGGTAGAAAACACAGAAGACATGCAAATATTCCATTCATGTGTCATTTCTGTTTTACATCTACTCTTTTTTTTTTTTATTTTTTTTACATTATCAATACTGATGGTTATTGAGCAAATGCTGACCGAGTAAAGGCGGATGCTCCACAGACAGGATCCGTTTTATGTGGGTTATTGTTCTGATGGATCAGAGGAAGGGAAAATTAATCAATGACTCTGTCCGGGGGGCTCTACTTGTATACGCGTTTAATAGAACAGGTTCTGTAGACATCTATGTGGAATCAGCTGCCGACGGTGTAAAAGGAGTGCGCTTCTTCTTGGCACTAACATCGACCTGTAAGGCTGAGTTCATACCTGAGTTATTTGGTCAGTTTTGGCCCCGTGACTGCCCTAATAAGTGAAGTGTGCAGTGGTTCTAAGAGCAACGCCTGTCATCTGCATGTCATACGGATTCACAGTATTATTTCACTACCAAAGCAGACTCCCTGTGCATGTTACTGCAAGGCACAGTGTTCTACACCACTAAAAAGGCTCTCAGCAGCCAGGAAATAGCAGTTTTTCCACAAATATATTCGGATCGAAACAAATTTTTCCCGAAAAATTTGGCGAACCGGCAAATCGCATTTTAAAAAAATTCGTTCATCTCTAATCGTGATGTTGGTTCTCGGCAACCACTTACTTTTAACTTTTAAATGACAGACTGCTGAAATCAACTCTCCTGTTAGTATGGGCAGCATAAAGTTGATGACAGGTTCCCTTTAGGCTACTTTCATACTTGCGTTTGGGGTTCCGCTTGTGAGATCCGTTTGAGGGCTCTCACAAGCGGCCCCAAACTGATCCGTTCATCCCCAATGCATTCTGAATAGATAAGGATCCGTTCAGAATGCATCAGTTTGGCTCCGTTCCGCCTCCATTCCGCTTGCAGCGTTTTGGTGTCCGCCTGGCCGTGCGGAGCCAAACGTACGGATGGGTACGGATCCGTTTGACGTTGACACAATACGTCCCCCATTGACTTTCAATGTAAAGTTAGGAGTCCCTATTAATATACAATCGGATCTGACTTTTCTCCAATCCGATGGTATATTTTAACTTGAAGCGTCCCCATCACCATGGGAACGCCTCTATGTTAGAATATACTGTCGGATCTGAGTTTTCACGATCTAACTCAAATCCGATAGTATATTCTAACATAGAGGCGTTCCCATCGGATTTGAGTTAGATCGTGAAAACTCAGATCCGACAGTATATTCTAACACAGAGGCGTTCCTATAGTGATGGGGACGCTTTAAGTTAGAATATACTAAGAACTGTGTACATAACTGCCCCCTGCTGCCTGGCAGCACCCGATCTCTTACAGGGGGCTGTGATCCGCACAATTAACCCCTCAGGTGCCACACATAAGGGGTTAATTGTGCGTATCATAGCCTCCTGTAAGAGATCGGCTGCTGCCAGGCAGCAGGGGGCATTTTTGTACACAGGTCTTAGTATATTCTAACTTGAAGCGTCCCCATCACCATGGGAACGCCTCTGTGTTAGAATATACTGTCGGATCTGAGTTTTCACAAAAAGCTGTTATGCAGACGGATCCGTTCTGAACGGATACCATTGTTTGCATTATAGGTGCGGATCCGTCTGTGTAGATACCAGACGGATCCGCACCGAACACACGTGTGAAAGTAGACGTAATAAGCACTATATGTGTTGCAAAAAAAAAATCTAAAATTATTTTGGAAGCCCAATAAATTATAAAGCTAGAGTAGTTAAACAACCTGTGTGCACACATAGTTAAAGGTGTTATCCAAGAGTATAAAAATCTCCCCGTATGCCGGGCCCCTCACATTGAATATACCTACCTGGCTTCCCGTCCCTTGGATAACCCTGGTCATTTTGGACTAAGACACTGGTCATTAAGGAGTTAAGTAGAAATGTATATTTAATGTATTTTTTGTGGTTTCAGGATCTGATGAACCGAGAGAAGAAAGATAAAATACCCAGCATGCAGGTTGGATTTATTGATGCAATTTGCTTAGGGCTCTATGAGGTGGGTAAATACAAACAGTGGGGCAGATTTTATAATCCTGTCTAGAATTTAGACAGTTTAAACCTAAAGGGATCGTCTTATACTTCAACAAATGGCATTTATAATGTAGAGCAGGGATCAGCAACCTCCAGCACTCCAGGTGTTGTAAAACTACATTTCCCATCATGCACATTTGCTTGGCTTTTGGCTGTGCTCCCACAGAAGTGAAAGGAGCATGCTGGAGTTGTAGTTTCACAGCTGGAGTGCGAAAGGTTACTGATCCCTGATGTAGAGAAAGTTAGTACAAGGCACTTACTAATGTATTGTGATTGTCCATATTGCCTCCTTTTCTGTCTTGATTCATTTTTCCATCGCATCTCCAGGGGAAATAGGTAATAGTGTGCAAGCACAGCCACCACTGATGGATTGCATGGCGGTCATAACCCTTGCATACGATCAGTGTAAAATGCAATAAAAAAATGAATCAAGCCAGCAAAGGTGGCAATATGGACCAAATACATAAGTGTCTTGTATTAACTTTCTCTACATGATAAATGCCTTTTGCTGAAGTGACACAACCCCTTTAAGGTGGCCATACACATTAGTCTAAACTTGATCAAAATGGACAATTTCAACCAAAACAAATGTTTATCTGTTGAAATTTGACAAATAAGTATTGTTTTAGAGACAAATGACCGATCATCTGTCGGCCGTGTTTAATATTTTGTTCCGATAGTTGGACAAAAGATCCTTCTTTGAAAGAATGTTCTCAGAAAGATCCCCAGGTTTCATTGTACATGTATGTCCAGTCTGAACAACTGTAACGACCATTATGGACTAAAATGGGATGGCCGTGTCTGAAAAATGAATGGTCACCAGGTGTTTGTTCAACTGCTGTTCAACCATCAACCAACTTCTAAATAATGTGTATGATCACCTTAAGAAAGACAGTCTAAAATTCTGCCAAATTTTGTACAATAGCTGATGATAAATTTGATGCATTGCTAGACTCTTTTGTCTAACTTTATATTAACTATTGGTTGGTTTACTTTACACTGACATTTTGCCACAAAATTGTGGTGCACATCTTAAGTTACCCCCCTTTCAGCCAAGACCTGGGTGTAGGTGCAATTTTTCTCTAAGTGTGATTTCTTTCCTATCCCAATATAGTTATGTCAAACTTATAGTTCCAGTGTATGAAGCTGTGTGCCTTAGGGTGCTTTCACACAAGTATTTGCTGGCATTTTTCTGAACTTTTGCGTTTCTAGTGGCATTTTTTTCATTAGCGTTTTGTTGCAGTAGAAATGCAAGCTCCAGATGTTAGGTAAAAGTCGATGTGAAATATGAGTCTGAGGACACAAGCTTGAGGCCTAGTTCACACGAACGTTTTTTTTTGCGTGTGTACGGGCCGTTTTTTGGGGTTCCATATACGGTCCGTATACGGAACCATTCATTTCAATGGTTCCGCAAAAAAAACGGAATGTACTCAGTATGCATTCCATTTCCGTATTTCCGTTCCGTTGAAAGATAGAACATGTCCTATTATTGCCCGCAAATCATGTTCCATGGATCCATTCAAGTCAATGGGTCCGCAAAAAAAACGGAACACATACGGAAATGCATCCGTATCCGTTCCGTTTTTTCTGAACCATCTATTGAAAATGTTATGCCCAGCCCAATTTTTTCTATGTAATTACTGTATACTGTACATGGCATACGGAAAAACGGAAAGGAAACGGAAACACAACGGAACTCAAAAACGGATCAACGGATCCGTGAAAAACGGACCGCAAAAAACTATAAAAGCCATACGTTCGTGTGAACTAGGCCTTACGAGGGTAAAAACTTCACTGACCCAGATTTACTAATCCTATAGATGGCATACATTTAGACAGGCTGTCTAGGCCTATACCAGATTTAACCCAGTGCCTCATGCTGGATGATAAATGTGGCACAGGGATAGCTCTGTACTAACTACTGGTTGTCTTACTTTTAGACATCATTTTACACCACAATCTTGGTGCAATTTTTGCACAAAATGTCACATCTTAGGCCACATGAATTGTCTTCATCCAGGAATCGCCTGCATTATCAGACATTTCCAACCATGTGCACTCGGCTGGTGTCCATAACCTATTTATTCACCAGGAGCAGAGCAGCATATCGAACACGTCATGCATCGTTTCAAGAGCCCACCCCTTTGGCAAGCTCTTTGATGCTCTAGACAAAGTGGGCATGTCCCCAAAATGTTGTGTGACGGGTGCAATATGCTGCCCTGCATCTGGTGAATGAAAAGGGTTAAGGATGCCAGCCTTGTGTACACAGTTGGAAATGCATGATAATGCAGGTGATTCCTGGATGAAGACAATTATGACAGATCGTATGGACTCAGGTTTTTAACATTTTCTAGATGAAGTCATGGATTAATTATCTATTGAAGTTTGATCTGAATAAAAATAGCTGAACAGTGATTTAGTTCGCCCTGAATATACAAAGTGATTTATGCATATGTGCGGTGTAATAGAACTCCGTTGTGCACTGTTTTCTTCTTGGAACGTAAGGAAAGAAGGAGATCACTGCGGGCAACCCCTCTCCCGGGGCCCTTAGCAGTCCTGTGGTCTGCCTTTATTGACGGCATGTCACTGACTCAGTACTAGGATACTTACCTAGCATGTCATACACAATGGTATCAGCAATTAGACACCATAACGCTTCTTCTCACAATACAGCTTTAATTTGGTTGGTTTCCCAGAACCTAATCACCTGTATGAGGGTGATTAGGCTGACACAACATATAAGAATGTCAGAATACAGTGTTGAACCTGCCTTTCTCTTCACCACTCTAGCAACCAGACTCCCTTATATGTATATTATCTGTCTTTGAGCTATATTCAGGAGGTTTGGTGGGCAACTGGGGGCCAAATCTTATTGGCAGGGGCGTTGCTAGGGTCTCAAAAGATCCGGGGCACAAGCCCCAATAAATATATTGTTCCCCCCCCCCCCCCGTGCACTTTGCTGTACTTGCTATACAGCAGCACTTACCTGTCACATCCAGGGCCTCCAGGTGACGTCTCCTCTGTTATCATCTTCTCTCTCATCATCTTCTCCACTCGGTCTGGACAACTTCTCTCAGCCGCCTCGTCTCTGCAGAGACATCACAGACATCTTAACTTCAGATTAACCTCACATTCTATCATTATCCCCCAACTGGAGTCCCCACAGTGTTATCCTGTTTACGCACAATCCCATGTAAACATCACCCCCTAAGGCTACTTTCACACTTGCGTTCGTGCGGATCTGTCCTGTACTTGTACAGGGCGGATCCGCACCGATAATACAAACAAATGCATCCGCTCAGGACCGATTCGTTTGTATTAGATTTGAATTTCTAAGTCCCAATACGGATCCGTCCTGGCTTACATTGAAAGTCAATGGGGGACAGATCCGTTTACAATTGCACCATTTTGTGTCAATGCAAAGGGATCCGTCCCCATTGACTTACATTGTAAGTCAGGACGGATCCGTTTGGCTCCGCAAGGCTTGCAGCATTTTGGTGTCCGCCTCCAAAACGGAACGGGGGGTCGTACGGAGCCGAACGAATGCATTCTGAATGGATCCGCATCCATTCAGAATGCATTGGGATTAAACTGATGCATTTGGGGCTGCTTGTGAGAGCCTTGAAACGGATCTCAAAAGCGGATCCCCAAACGCAAGTGTGAACGTAGCCTAAACATTAAGTCCCATGTACATAAACATCATTCCCCCCCCACCATCCACTTTCAACATACAGTCCCATTTAAATAACATCACTCCCTCCCCCAGCCACCTCAAGCACACAGTTCCACGTCAATGGCATCCCTCCCTTCAGCCCTAACATACATCCCAGTTAAATAACTACAACTCCCAGCATTGCTCTGCCTCTCCCTTCACTAACCTCTCCTCATATACAGACATCACCATTAGGCTCCTTCTCCTCTTCACTCCGGTCCAATCCTGCACTGGTCACATGATGGTGACATCATCCAGGTCATCCTATCACACAGCCTGTTTTGCTGATCACATGACCTGTGATGTCACCACAGGTCCTTCATCTCTACCCAGTGTATTAGATTCAATTGTATTGCCGTTCTTTGTACGGCAATACAGTTGTATCTAGCAGGCAGGCAGGACATTCGGGGCATGGGACAAAACATCAGGGGCCCAGGCCCCGAATATTTTAACCTAGCGACGCCCCTGCTTATAGGGGACCTGTGGCCGCCCAAACAATCATCATTTTATAGGCCCACCATGCTTAGATTATGATCTAGGGCTCAACACATAGGAAATAGCTTTGACTGCCTGCTCAGTCAACCAGTGGTTGCAGTGGTGATCCACCTCATCCAGTGATTGGCTAAGTGGGCATTTCAAGTCGTTTCCTGTGTGTCTAGCCCAGTGTCAGGAAGTGGCGAGTAGCAACCCCTTTAACCTCATTTAGCTTTGCTTCCTTTTCATGACTGCCATTTCGATGACTTTTGCAACTGATTTGTTGAATTCTCTCCTAGGCTTTGGCAGAGGTGTCTGAATCATGCTACCCACTACTGGATGGCTGCTTGAGGAACAGACAGATGTGGCAATTATTAGCAGAGCAGCAAGAGAAGACTCTCCTTAATGGAGATGACAACCAGCCAAAAACGAACTGTGACATTGAATAAGCAACACCAACACCATCGTAGAGTCTTGTGGTACAAAATAGTATTACACTGTTTGGAAACCAAAATATATTTTGCCACTGTTATATTTATTAATTTCACATTTTCGTTTAAGGAAATAAGAACATGTAAATGACATATTTTCTAGAGAAGCAATATATTTTCTGATGTGCGCATTTACCCACTGGAGGCTCTTGGGCTTGATTCCTTTTTATATTGATCAGTGCCTTAAAGCATGGGTGCCATTTTAAATTAAGGACACCTGTCAAATGTGACACAGCACAGTAAAGAATAACTATAGCATTTTATTGCATGACTTGTTCACATACCGAATCAACTTGGGCTAATACTGCAAACAATGTAACACAAAATAATAATGTGAGTTTCTTGCAGATGTCACTAAGAAGAAATTATAAGTCATTGTCACAAGTCGCACAGAAGTCTTAAATGGTTTTTAAAACTCACTTTTTAATTTGCTCTTTTTCTCAGAGTAATTTACATGGTCGTCTATGCTAAATTTAATAGCATTATTGTGCGCCTTTAACTATATATTAAAAACACAAAAATTCACAACGGAGGTCAGTGACCAAATAAAGCAAAAGACTGCTGCATAAAAGTAGTGATACACACCACAGAACACATCCTTTTTCTTTTTGAAGGGGTTTGTTATTCAGTGTGATGCATAGTTTGAATGGGTTTGCTTTGTGACACATAAATCACTAGTGCCTGAATGGGGTTTGACCAACTGCTCACAAAGATGTGTAAAACACTCTGGATATAACTAATGATTATTATACAGTATAAATGACCAGCGGGCATAAGTTCTTTATTGCACTTATAATCTTGTGTTTATTGCTTACAGTTACCACTATTATATTAGAAGGGTTTTCTGATCTTATGCAGTGTGATGTAATACTTATGTACTGCCTGTAGTTGAGATGCTCTGTAAGCCAGTCTCACATGCAGTCACATTGACATGCTCCTGGTGTTTTATCTCCTGCTTATGTGAGATCCCATATTCTGAACATGTGGTTATCTCCACTCTTTCCCTTCTTATAGTATGGGATGTCACACATCTCCACTCTTCCTTGACTCTTTTCCTCGCTCCCTGTATCTGGAAGGATTGTGTTTCACATGCTGGGCAGCAAATCATTCAGTGTATAGTGAGCAAAAGAACAACACAGGGGTCTCCCACTAGCCAACCTACGTCTGGTAGCAGTTCTGTCTGGTGTGAAAACATTAAGTGAGAAATTAGGGCACTACCTTGCACCTTGTAATTGAGGGCATGTGGATAGATGTAAATAGTAGTAATGTCTGTAAGAGAGGATAGGAATCATGGGAACTGTAGTTTTTACATGGTAATGTTACAGTGTATAGAAAGTGTAACTAACAGTTTAAAAACAATGTTGCTTTCAAATTGTGAAGATGCTGTTATTTTTGCTATGAGATCTCCATTTCCATCTTTGTTTTCTTTGTGGTGTAGAACTGAAAGCATATGCTCTCAGTTGCAATAATAGTGAACTTAAAATTCATATACCACTAGGAGTGTATGAGGGAGATTTATCAAGATTGGCATTTCCTACGCTACTCTTGATCTCCTGGGCGCTGGAGTTAGATGTTCCTCTTTATAAATTAGGCCAATCTCTGACCAGATACACAAATCGTTGCCAGCTAGGCTAGTAAGGTAAGCCATCAGATCCAGTTGGAAAACAGAATTGAGCACTTTGATTTAGTTTTAAAGCAATGTAAATTGAAATTTCCTGTTTAACTTTTTTATAACTGTATGTATTTCATCAATCCATTTAGTATGTGAAATGTTTTATAATGTGGGTGTAATTTAAATTGTTGTACTTTTTAAATTAAACAAAGTTCCAGAACAGACATGAGGTTATTTTAAAAGACAGACACATTTAATTGTAAAGTAAAAGCAATTTGTCATTTTAGTACATTTACACTGGTGATCTCCAATCTGTGGCTCTCCAGCTGTTGCAAAACTACAGCTCCCATCATGGGCTGATAGCTGCAGCCTCTGGGAGTTGTCATTTTGCAACAACTGGAAAGCCATAGTTTGATGAGGATGAAGTGGTGACAAATGGGGATTCACTCAGAAATGATATATCGGTCTGCGTTACCATCAAAACAAAATGACTTACTGCCTGAAGAAAAACGTTTAAGAACTAATTAATTTTTGTTATCTTTAAAAACGTAGCTATCCGCCAAAATGCTAAAATCAGGCTGAGTGCAGGAGAGCGGCTACTGTCCGTTTTAAATATTTATCACATAGTCACCCTTCTGTCACACATAAACGCTGTTATCCAATATGGAGATATATATTACCATCAGTGTGTTGTATTCTTGGCACTTATGGCATGGATAACATATAAATAGTGGGAGCTATTGCAAGATATTTTATTTGGTAAGTGCTATTGTTTCTAGCTTACAAAGCCTCCAGCACCCCTAACCACAAGCCCCAATAACTCCCAATCGCCACTACACTAATTCCACATAAACCCTGTCACGGGTGGCCAATACAGCACCGGAGGCTGCACATCAGAGGCGTGCAGCGTTCTTCTTGTGTCCACACTGGTGCTGCATGCCAAGTGTATGGGCGGGCAGCTCTCACTTAACCTTGTGTTTAGTTTTTTCTGTTCCTGAGGACATGCCAATATAAATCAAGATAGCATAGAAACTCTTCGAGCAGACACAGAATCATACAAAGCTTTATGTGGAATTAGTGTAGTGGCGATTGGGAGTTATTGGGGCTTGTGGTCAGGGATGCTGTCTCCATATTGGATAACAGCGTTTATGTGTGACAGAAGGGTGACTATGTGATGAATATTTAAAACGGACAGTAGTCACTCTCCTGTACTCAGCCTGATTTAAGCATTTTGGCGGATAGCCACGGTTTTAAAGAAAACAAAAATAGTTCTTAAGCGTTTTTCTTGATGAAGTTGTGACTTCGTGCACACATCCATATATTTGGTCCGCATCGACATGCGGATGAGGACTATTCATTTCAATGGGCTGCAAAAAATTTGGACAGTATACCATATGCTGTCCACATCTTTATGCCCATTTTGTCATCATGCAAAAAAGCCAGAACACGTCCTATTTTTGTCTGTTTTGCAGACAGGAATAGACATTCTTAAAATAGCAGCACTATAGCAGTAAAAATGACGTGTTACGTGTTCTTTATTTAAATGAACAGCATTGGTTTTTTTCTATACAAAAACAAATACTGTATTTACCAAATCGCAGGTTTACAACAGAAAACTATAAAAACGTATTTTCTACTTATTAAACCTTCTATGGTGGTTTATTGAGTGGAGGGGGTAAAGTCACTAACTGTGGGGTCTAGCATGAAGAACTTTTCTCGATCAAAAATAACGGATAAGACGCAACTGCCTAAACAAAACGCACAATAAGCATAACGGATGCTCAAAATAAAGGATCTGTTTTTTCTTTGTTTATTTTTTTTCTGTTCTTATGCTGGATCAGAAAAAACGGAAAGCAAAATGTTTATGTGAACTTACCCTAAATAGAATATTTTACTTGCTAATTTGAAATGATGTAGTCTGTAATTACTGCTGCCTGCCTCAAGGTGGCATGTTAACATAGTACTCAGAGATACATCTAAAGGCATACAAAAAAGGTGTAATGATAAAAGTAAATAACGTAAAAGCTGTGTATTATATAATATTGGAAAAGGTTTATTCAGCAGCTGTGAGTTAGCATAACCTGCCAAGTTTAAAGGGGTTTTCCAGTATTTTACTTATTGATGACCTTTCCCATCCTGGGCTGTAACCAGACATGGCCACCACACAGTATACCGACCTGTGAGGGTATGGTGCATTGTTATGGTGCTGCAACTAGTAAAAACAACTGATCGGTGGGGTACCTAGAGTCGGACCAATCCATTATTGACGACATCCTTAGAATAGGTCATGAAAAAAAACACTAATTGTAACAATAAAAGACACAAAATGTATATCCTTCATCTCAAGATGTGTGCTTTAAAGGGAACCTGTCATCAACTTTATGCTGCCCATACTAATGGCATCATAAAGTAGAGACAGGTGAGTTTATTTCAGTAATTTGTCATTTAAAAGTTAAAAGTAAGTGGTTGCAGAGAACCAACATCACAATTGTTGCAGACTGGGCCTGGAAAAGAGTCAGGGCCACCTGAGAAGAGTCATGGTTACTCATGAAGTCCTGCTCTCCTGCCCACCTGCTGCTGATGACTGACAGGCTTCTACCTAGTTTTCTCCTTTCCTCTCTAGGAGAGAACTGCCAATCATCAGCGGATGGGCGGGAGAGCAGGAGATTAGGAATAACCAGGACTCTTCTCAGGTAGATTTGACTCTTTATAAGGCCTGGGCTGCAATGATTATGATGCTGGTTCTCGGCAACCACTTTTAGCTCATGAGTGACACACCGCTGAAATCAGCATTTCTGTCACTAATTTATGCTGCCCTCAGTGAGTTCAGCATAAAGTAGATGACAGGTTCCCTTTAAAGGGGTTTTCTGGGAAAAACTATTTTTTGCCTAATGCTCCCCGCTGTTTTGTTCCTCCCTGATGGCTCCAGTGTGTCGATCTTTCGTCCGGCTTGTTTTCTTCTGGTGCAATATGAGCACTCTTACGTGCTCCACTTCAGAGGTGACATCCACAAGTGACACATCACTGCTGAAGCCAGTCATTGGCTGCAGTGAAGCATGTAAATGTGCTCATGCTGCACCAGAAGATAACAAGCCCTCCCTCATAGACCCTTTTGATCACCCCTCTTTCCATAAAATGCCACACTGTCTGTCTCTATAATATGTACAGCACTGAATCTAAAATAAACGCACAACACAGGGAATATTCAATAAGATTTGCTCTCTGATACACATACGTTAGTATATTACAAAGGTCTAGTACTACTATATACACTGGCTGTTAAGTGCTAAATTATACAGTCCCTGCGGCCCTCAATATCATTCTGTGTGGCCCCCAACCATCTTATGACAGACATGTATGTCTATGTCTTGTGGCTGCTCACATGCATTTTCATGTATTCTTCCAGGGAATCCTGGAGCCGTAACCAAACATTTATAGTATATACTATATGTACAATATACAAAAAATATAGTATTTCAGTTAGTAATACCCTTTAAATTTTATTTTTAGCCCCTGGAATTCCTTCAGTCTAACAATGTGGCCCCCAACCAGAAAAAGATTGTGCACCCCTGATGTAGAGGAAGTAAATACAAGCCACTTACTTAATGTATTGTGATTGTCCATATTGCCTCCTTTGCTGGCTGGATTCATTTTCCCATAACGTTATGCACTGCTCATTTCTATGGTTATGTCCACCCTGCAATCCATCAGTGGTGGTCATGCTTGCACACTATAGGAAAAAGCACCAGCCTATGTGAGCTCCCATGGTCCCAGGCATGGACGGCTCTCTTTCCTATAGTGTGCAAGCACGACCACCACTGATGGATTGCATGGTGGTTGAAACCATGGAAATGAGCAGTGTATAATCTGATGGAAAAATGAATCCAGCCAGCAAAGGAAGCAATAAGGATAATAACATTACATTAGTAAGGGGCTTGCATTAACTTCCTCTACATAATAAATGCCACTTGCTGAAGTGAGGCAACCCCTTTAAGGTTGCATATGGGGACCTTCATACCTAATATTGGGCAGACAAGAAATGAGAGCTATAATCGAGGTGCATTGGTCATCTGCTTCACTTTAATTAATACCCAAGGTCCTGTATGTTTTCATTTAATGTTACAAGTATGTTGTGTGTATAAATGTGATTATATATGTATACATATATAGCAGGTCTTCTGTTTATGGAGGCAGACTGCGGGCACATACTGAAACATCAGTATTCCTGGAGAACCCCTTTAAGTTGATATTTCAGTTTGTCCTAGGGTATATTTTTAGTTGGAAATGAAAGCAGTTTTTACCAAAATGGCTCAGGTTTGGGCTACGGTATGTCGGCCCATTGTTTTGTTTCAGGTGCCTGTCAAAAACTGCTGATCAGTGAAGGTACCGGATATTAGACCCCCACCAATCTGATATTGATGACCTGCAGTATCCAGAGGACCGGTCACCAGTATATAAAAAGAGTGTCAAACCCCTTTACCCTGGTTTCACACCTAGGCGTTTCTCAAACGTGCGTTTCTATGTGCGTTTTTGTCGCACGTTTTTATGCACGTTTTTTTTAATAGTGATTGACAGCAGTGTTGTCCAAAGAGTCTATGGCCCAAACGCGCGTCAAACGCGCCAAAAAAAGCTCCTGTACTTGTTTGAGCGTCGGGTGTTTTACAGCGCGTAGGAACGCGCTGTAAAACGCTCAGGTCTGAACTTAGGGTTAAGGCATGTCTTTGGGTTTTATCTCTTTAAAAAAAATAAAAATTCTAGAAAAAGTGATGATACATTAACGTTTCCTTCTGCATTTCTATTAATTGTCCTTTCAGAAAGGGTCAAAATACTTCCTAACAAAAAAATGTAATTCTCTGAAGTGAATAAAAAAAAAATGATCTGCCTGATAACACACAATTATGACTCATGCAAACTGAAGTAATTTTGTGCTTCTTTTATCCACCCCACCACCCATTGAACACAGTGATTAAAAAAACACGATAATGACATTTCCCCCACGACCATTTTCTGGTGTAAAAAGTCACAAACCCTTTGGGAGATTTATCATCTCCCTGCACCAGAAAAGTGGCTTTAAAAAGTTACACCCAGGTGGATTACACCCAAGAGTGCTTAAGGAGCTCAGTTCAGTCATTGCTGTGCCCCTGTTTATAATTTTTAAAGATTCTCTAGGTACTGGTACAGTGCCACGTGATTGTGCTGCCCATATTCAAAAAAAGGTCTAGGTCCTCTACAGGTAATTATAGACCAGTTAGTTAACTTCTGTTGTGGGAAAAATGTTTGAAGGACTCTTAAGGGACTATATACAGGAGTATGTGACTATAAATAATATAAGTGATAACCAACATGGGTTTACCAAGGACAGAAGTTGGCAGATTAACCTGATTTGTTTTTATGAGGAGGTGAGTAGAAGCCTGGACAGAGGGACAGCTGTGGATGTAGTGTTTCTAGATTTTGCAAAGGCTTTTGATAATGTCCCTCATAGATGTTTAATAGGTAAAGTAAGGTCTATAGGCTTGGAAAGTATACTTTGTAATGGGATTGAAAACTGGCTGAAGGACCGTGTCCAGAGAGTTGTGGTCAATGATTCCTATTCAGAATGGTCCGAGTTATAAGTGGTGTACCCCAAGGTTCAGTACTGGGCCCTTTATTATTAAATTTATTTATTAATGATATTGAGGAGGGGATTAATAGCACCATATCTATTTTTTTGCAGATGACACTAAGCTGTGTAGAACTGTACAGTGTATGGAAGATGTCCACAAACTACAAGCTGACTTGAACACTCAGTGATTGGGAATCAACTTGGCAAATTGGGTTCATTGTGGATAAATGTAAAGTTATGCATCTTGGTAGTAATAATCTCTGTGCTTCATATGTCCTAGGTGATGTAACAGTGGGAGAGTCACTTATAGAGAAGGATTTGGGTGTCCTTGTGGATGGTAGATTAAATTCCAGCACACAATGTCAATCAGCTGCTTCTAAGGCCACCAGGATATTGTCACGAATTAAACGAGGTATAGACTCGTGGGGCAGGGATGTAATATTACCACTTTACAAAGCACTGGTGCGCCTCATCTGGAATACGCAGTTCAGTTCTGGGCACCAGTACATAGAAAGGATGCACTGCAGCTGGAAAAGTACAGAGGAGAGTGACTAAACTGATAAGGGGAATGGAGGGTCTTAGTTATGAAGAAAAATTAAAGGAATTGAATTTATTTAGTCTTGAGAAGAGACGTCTAAGGGGGGACATGATTAACCTATACAAATATATAAAGGGGCCATACAAAAAATAAGGTGAAAAGCTGTTCCATGTAAAATGTGCTCAAAAAGACAAGGGGGCACTGCCTCCGATTGGAGAGGAAAAAGTTCAGTCTCCGGAAGCTTCTTTACTGTAAGAACTATGAATCTGTGTAATAGACTTCCTCAGGACGTCGTCACAGCAGGAACAGTGGACAGTTTAAAAAAAGGGTTTAGATGAATTCTTAAAAGTAAAAAACATGAATGAAAACGTGTAGAAATCTGAGTCTCAATTCCTTTTGGGATTCACACCCCCACCTATCCCTTGGTTGAACTTGGTGGACGTATGTCTTTTTTTAACCGTATTAACTATGTAACTATGTAAAACATGTTCAACTTTTCAAATGTGACTTTAAAAAACTAAGTCACCAAGGGCAGTTTTAGTTGCTCTCTTTTTCCACCTCCAGGGCATCCTATTTATTAATTAGTACCCAGAACTGAACTTCATATTCTAGATGAGGTTACACCAATTCTTTTAAAGAGGTAATATTACATGCCTGTCCGTGTGTCCATTGCTCTTTTAATACATGACAATATTCTGCTGGCCTTAGAGGCAGCTGATTAACATTGCGTGGTTATTTACTCTGTGTTCTACAAGTAACACCGAAATCCTTCTTTACAAGGGACTCTCACAGTGTTACTTCCCCTAGGACATATGTTTCAACAGTGCTTTTAATCCCATCCTCTATATCATTACTAGATGAGTTGAATATTAGTGGACCCAGCACTGAACCTTGGGGTACAGCGCTTACAACCAGGCACCATTCAATGTATCGATCATTGACCACAACTCTCTGTACATGGTCCATGAGCCAGTTTTCAGCCCAATTACAAACTATACTTTCTAAGCCTAAAGACCAAGAGTCTCAAACACACAGCTCATGGGCCACATGCAGCCTCTTCAGGCAGTTTTCTGCAGCCTGAAATACCCTGGGGGGAAGCAAGCTATTAACTAATGAGCACACAAGAAGATGGGGGTGGGGGCAGTGATAATGCAAAGAAGTGCAATGCTAATAATCTATGCAAGCATATACAGAAAGTATATGATAGAAAAGAAGGACTGTCTAAAAAGTTGCAGATCCAAAAATATAACAATCTTTATTAAAGCCACCAATAAACAAGAAGTTAAAATACTGTATATTGGAGTTATCACACAAAAAAGTATTTATCAAATATTTACTATTAGTTTGTGGGAAGTCCAACCAACTGGACCTTCTTCAATGAAAACATAAGTTCCCCATGTACCCTCTCCAAATGGAGCAGTAATGTGTATGCCAGTCTACCTTGTCAGTGCTCTGTCAGTCCCATAGAAGTGAAAGAGCAGTGGACTGGCAAGCACAGTACTGCTTTATTCACAAAGGAGATCCACTGTCAGGATCACAGTAGATGGGTATTACATACTTTTAGTGGGATAACCTCTGTCTGATGCTTCCCGACAATGGGCTGCTAAATTGTAAAGGGACCTTAAATTCTGAAAAACCCCAAGAGTTAGTGATTACATTTCTGATAATATCCCTTTGTGGTCCTTAGTGGTTTACAGGTTAATACCTAATATCTCAGGTAGTCTATGTCTTTGGGATTAACCATATTATCCATGGTGCTTTAGTGTGGTGTTGCAGGTCCATGTGTGAACGGGTTTGATGATGCCAGTTATACAGTCACTTGAGTGAAACCAAGGAACATAAATATAACATAAACAACAAAACAAAAGTCCTTGCCCATCTGGGTGCTAACTAAACAGTGGGTTTTCATCACCTATGCTTTCAGCATAACATGGGAGATTAGGTTTTACACAGCTAACATGTCATGCAGCTTCCGGGCATCTGACCTTCATTGAGCATGTAAGCACTGTATTTATCTCAACAGCAATGAGCCCAGCAAATACACCTGGGTTTGCCTCAGGCTAGGGGAAAGTGTTGTACTGGAGTGGGGAGGGAATGGCATGTCCCACTACCAGTACCTACATCACATTCCATAAAAATACAGCCCATAAAACATTTTAAAGAAAAGTGTATCAGCGAACTATACTTTGCTGAAACAATCCAGCTTTCCTGGATTCTTTTTACCTTATCTACCTGAACATTCTGGGTGTGTTATACACCCCCTCCAGTACTTTTCCAGACAGATGTTACTGTTGTTATGGGTTCTTACCTAATATTCCAAAAGGTCCAGGGTGGGTCAGTGGTTAACACCTAATATTCTTTTTGGCTTAAGATGATGAAGGGGGCTCATTTTATTATCTGCATTTGTCTAGGACAGTAAAGGGGTAAGCTTTTACAGATTGTTTTTAAGCAAAATAAGTCCAAAATTCTGTGCTGATTAAGGTGGTTATCCCACAAAAAAGTATTTATCAAATATCTACAGGTTAGATGATACTTTTGGATCCTGGGAGGTCCAACTGACGGGACCCTCTTCGATGTTGAGACCATAAGTTCCCCATGTCCCCTCTCCGAATGGGGCAGTAGTGTATATGTCAGTCAACCGTTCCTTTCACTTCTATGGGACTGGCCTTGGTAGTGCTCTGTCAGTCCTATAGAAGTGAAAAGAGATGTGGGGAACCACCATTCTCAGGATCATAGTTGATTCGTATTACCGTATTTTTCGCTTTATAAGAAACCCCTCCCCCCCCCCCCCCCCCAAAGTGGTGGGAAAATGTCCATGCGTCTTATAAAGCAAATATTAGAAGCGCATAGTATGCATTCACTAGTATGCATTAGGTGCCAGGAGCGGGGAGGAAGCGCTGCAAGCGATTCCGGTACTCACCGTCCCTGGTTTTCTTTGCTGGGGCCGGCGCTGCACTGTCCTGACCCCGTACAGCGTCAGGACGTAGTGTTCGCACTATAACCTGATGCTGCACGCTGTCAGGTGATAGTGCAGCGCAGGCCGGAGAAGACAGGGGAGCGTGACTTCTGCCGGAGATGAAGAGGAGCCGCGGCACAAGAGAGGTAAGGGGAGTATTTTATTTTATTCTGATCTGAGGTCTGATGGGGTTCTGACATGGAGGGCTGATATGATGTCCTGATATGGGGGTCTGATGTGATGTCCTGATATTTATGGGGGCCCGATCTGAGGATCTGATATGAGGTCTCGTGAAAAATATTTTTTTCTTATTTCTCTACTCTAAAATCTGGGGGGGCGTCTTATAAAGCGAAAAATCTTTAATTTCCTAATATGTCTTGACAGCCATAATATAAAATATGGTGTGCCTGCAGCAACTATTAGGGGAGCTCATTGCGTACTGATTTATACAAGGGCTATTTAAATCAGTACTAGTGTTGTAGATCCATATGTGATCCACATGGTACTGCAGATTATGGGACAAGTGTTTTAAATGGATACAAACTTAGTATTAAAACGGCAGCCCTGGAGGTACACGACACCAGGAAGCGAAGGTCACTAGTTTATCAAAAGAAGAGCTGGCAGAACTGCAAGCTGTATAGTAGTAAAACATGAACCATCATTCACCATGCATTAGGAAACAAAGGTCCACGTTTCATTGTAACTTGGAGTTCTGACAGCTTTTCATTTGACGGCCCTGATTCACTGTCATAAATAAAAGCAATGTGTCACAGCTGTTGCGCTACTAATATTGTATAAATTAGGATGTGTAATATGTGTGTGCTTATATAGTGACCTTTGTCACACATTATTATGTGGCACAGATTGAGTGGAATATTAAAATTTCTATTTCGTAATTTCTTTCGTTTTTGTAGATACATTTTAAGACAGTCCCCAAAACTTACGGCAACTTATGTACATACGTTATGTAATTATTATTAAATATTGAAGGAATTCTGTCACCTCGTTTTAGCCTATAGTGATGCGGACATGCACGGCTAGATCGCCGCTAGCATGTCCGCAATATACCTGTCCCATAGCGCTGTGTGCTTTTATTGTGTTTAAAAAAATGATTTTAGAGATATGTAAATTAGCCTGGTAAGGAGCCCAAGGGGCTGTACGAACCTTCTTGGAGCCCAGCAACGAAAACGTTTTCAGTCATATACTGTGATGGGTACATTGAATATAATGGGTTAGAGTGCAGAGGATTCATTTTTAGACTCCATTTGACCTGCTGTCCCTTCCTTTTACCAGACAGACAAGCACAGTCTACCACACCTTTCTGTTCTGTGAAAATGCTGCAAAGGAACAAAGAGCAATTCTTTTATTTTACTCATTTACAAACCGGATTCCCAAAAAGTTGGGACACTATACAAATCGTGAATAAAAACTGAATGCAATGATGTGGAGGTGCCAACTTCTAATATTTTATTCAGAATAGAACATAAATCACGGAACAAATGTTTAAACTGAGAAAATTTACCATTTTAGGCCTCGTGCACACGACAGTTTATTTTCACGGTCCGCAAAAACGGGGTCAGTGGGTCCGTGATCCGTGACCGTTTTTTCGTCCGTGGGTCTTCCTTGATTTTTGGAGGATCCACGGACATGAAAAAAAAGTCGTTTTGGTGTCCACCTGGCCGTGCGGAGCCAAACGGATCCGTCCTGAATTACAATGCAAGTCAATGGGGACGGATCCGTTTGACGTTGACACAATATGGTGCAATTGCAAACGGATCCGTCCCCATTGACTTTCAATGTAAAGTCTGGAGTCCCTTTACTTTCACACTTGCGTTCATATAATGCAGACGGTGGCTCCGTTCAGAGCGGATCCGTCTGCATTATATTGTTAAAACATTTCTAAGTGTGAAAGTAGCCTCATACGGATCCGTCCAGACTTTACATTGAAAGTCAATGGGGGACGGATCCATTTGAAAATTGAGCCACAGTGTGTCATCTTCAAACGGATCCGTCCCCATTGACTTACATTATAAGTCTGGACGGATCCGCTTGCTTCCGCACGGCCAGGCGGACACCCGAACATAACTTGAAGCGTCCCCATCACCATGGGAACGCCTCTATGTTAGAATATACTGTCGGATATGAGCTACTTCGTGAAACTCAGATCCGAAAGTATATTCTAACACAGAGGCGTTCCCATGGTGATGGGGACGCTTCTAGTTAGAATACACTACAAACTTTGTACAAGACCGCCCCCTGCTGCCTGGCAGCACCCGATCTCTTACAGGGGGATATGATAGCACAATTAACCCCTTCAGGTGCGGCACCTAAAGGGGTTAATTGTACTATCATATTCCCCTGTAAGAGATCAGGGCTGCCAGACAGCAGGGGGCAGACCCCCCCCTCCCCAGTTTGAATATCGTTGGTGGCACAGTGTGCGCCCCCCATCGGGCCCCCCCTTCCTCCCTCTAATGTTAGAAATCGTTGGTGGCACAGTGTGCGCCCACCATCGCCCCCCCCTCCCTCCCTCTATTGTAATAAATCGTTGGTGGCACAGTGTGCGCCCACCATCGCCCCCCCCCTCCCTCTATTGTAATAAATCGTTGGTGGCACAGTGTGCGCCCACCATCGGCCCCCCTCCCTCTATAGCAGTAACAACATTGGTGGCAGTGTGCGGCCTCCCATTTCCCCCCCCCCCCATCATTGGTGGCAGCGGAGTTCCGATCGGAGTCCCAGTTTAATCGCTGGGGCTCCGATCTGTAACCATGGTAACCAGGACGCTACTGCAGTCCTGGTTGCCATGGTTACTTAGCAATAGTACAATAGTAGAAGACTCATAGTTACCTGCTGCTAAAGAACAGTCACTTACCAGTAGGAGGAGCTCCCGGCCGGTCACAGACATTGCAGCAGCAAGCAGGTAAGTATGAATCTTCTACAATTGTACTATTGCTAAGTAACCATGGCAACCAGGGCTGCAGTAGCTTCCTGGTTGCCATGGTTACCGATCGGAGCCCCAGCGATTAAACTGGGACTCCGATCGGAACTACGCTGCCACCAATGATGGGGGGGGGGGAATGGGAGGCCGCACACTGCCACCAATGTTGTTACTGCTATAGAGGGAGGGGGGCCGATGGTGGGCGCACACTGTGCCACCAACGATTTCTAACATTAGAGGGAGGGAGGGGGGGCCCGATGGTGGGCGCACACTGTGCCACCAACGATATTCAAACTGGGGAGGGGGGGGGTCTGCCCCCTGCTGCCTGGCAGCCCTGATCTCTTACAGGGGAATATGATAGTACAATTAACCCCTTTAGGTGCCGCTGCCAGGCAGCAGGGGGCAGTCTTGTACAAAGTTTGTAGTGTATTCTAACTAGAAGCGTCCCCATCACCATGGGAACGCTTCTGTGTTAGAATATACTGTCGGATATGAGTTTTCACGAAGTGAAAACTTAGATCTGAAAAAGCTTTTATGCAGACGGATCTTCGGATCCGTCTGTATGAAAGCAACCTACGGCCACGGATCACGGACACGGATGCCAATCTTGTGTGCATCCGTGTTCTTTCACGGACCCATTGACTTGAATGGGTCCGTGAACCGTTGTCCGTCAAAAAAATAGGACAGGTCATATTTTTTTGACGGACAGGATACACGGATCACGGCCTCGGCTGCAAAACGGTGCATTTTCCGATTTTTCCACGGACCCATTGAAAGTCAATGGGTCCGCGAAAAAAAACGGAAAACGGCACAATGGCCACGGATGCACACAACGGTCGTGTGCATGAGGCCTTAAGGGAAAAATACGTTGAATCAGAATTTCATGGTGTCAACAAATCCCCAAAAAGTTGGGACAAGGCCATTTTCACCACTGTGTGGCATCTCCCCTTCTTCTTACAACACTCAACAGACGTCTGGGGACCGAGGAGACCAGTTTCTCAGTTTAGAAATAGGAATGCTCTCCCATTCTTGTCTAATACAGGCCTCTAACTGTTCAATCGTCTTGGGCCTTCTTTGTTGCACCTTCCTCTTTATGATGCGCCAAATGTTCTGTATAGGTGAAAGATCTGGACTGCAGACTGGCCATTTCAGTACCCGGATCCTTCTCCTACGCAGCCATGATGTTGTGATTGATGCAGAATGTGGTCTGGCATTATCTTGTTGAAAAATGCAGGGTCTTCCCTGAAAAAGATGACGTCTGGATGGGAGCATATGTTGTTCTAGAACCTGAATATATTTTTCTGCATTGATGGTGCCTTTCCAGACATGCAAGCTGCCCATGCCAAATGCACTCATGCAACCCCATACCATCAGAGATGCAGGCTTCTGAACTGAGCGTTGATAACAACTTGGGTTGTCCTTGTCCTCTTTGGTTCGGATGACATGGCGTCCCAGATTTCCAAAAAGAACTTCGAATCGTGACTCGTCTGATCACAGAACAGTCTTCCATTTTGCCACACTCTATTTTAAATGATCCCTGGCCCAGTGAAAACGCCCGAGCTTGTGGATCTTGCTTAGAAATGGCTTCTTCTTTGCACTGTAGAGTTTCAGCTGGCAACGACGGATGGCACGGTGGATTGTGTTCACTGACAATGGTTTCTGGAAGTATTCCTGAGCCCATTCTGTGATTTCCTTTACAGTAGCATTCCTGTTTGTGGTGCAGTGTCGTTTAAGGGCCCGGAGATCACGGGCATCCAGTATGGTTTTATGGCCTTGACCCTTACGCACAGAGATTGTTCCAGATTCTCTGAATCTTCAGGTGATGTTATGCACAGTTGATGATGATAGATGCAAAGTCTTTGCAATTTTTCGCTGGGTAACACCTTTCTGATATTGTTCCACTATCTTTCTGCGCAACATTGTGGGAATTGGTTTTCCTCTACCCATCTTGGCTTCTGAGAGACACTGCCACTCTGAGAAGCTCTTTTTATACCCAATCATGTTGCCAATTGACCTAATTAGTGTTAATTGGTCTTCCAGTTCTTCGTTATGCTCAAAATTACTTTTTCCAGCCTCTTATTGCTACTTATCCCAACTTTTTGGGGATTTGTTGACACAAATTTGAATCAACGTATTTTTCCTTTAAAATGATACATTTACTCTGATTAAACGTTTGATCTGTCATCTACGTTCTATTACAAATAAAATATTGACATTTGCCATCTCCACATCATTGCATTCAGTTTTTATTCACAATTTGTTTAGTGTCCCAAGTTTTTTGGAATCTGGTTTGTATATAGTGCTCACACCAAAACAAACATAATAGATACACAGCACATGATCAGTCTAAATATTTTATTAATTACATATCATGTAACATTTAAAAAACAGTAGCAGCGGCATACATATACAAAAGAAAAAACTAAGGAACCACAATGGATATGTCATATACCAAAGAAAAGACCCATTGATTACTAGTACTAAAATGTAGTGCCCATCCTCACCATTAAAGGGGATTGAAAAGATACCTAAAATTGCATCCCCAGGATCCCCTGAGGAAGCGATATGCGAAACGCGCGTCGGGGTCAGAGCCACACTGGTCGGTATTACTTGTTTTATTATGTACTTCTTGATGAATTCTGTATGTGATATATTGCACTAGGCACTTTGTAGGAATGTGACTTCTTCCTTCCAAATGTAATTTGGTTTACTTGTATGAAAAGGTTGCACTATGCAATTTTAGGTATCTTTTCAATCCCTTTTAATGGAGAGGATGGGCACTACATATTAGTACTATTCATCAATGGGTCTTTTCTTTGGTATATGACATATCCATTGTGGTTCGTCAGTTTTTTCTTTTGTATATGTATGCCGCTGCTACTGGTTTTTAAATGTTACCTAATATGTAATTAATAAACTATTTATTTAGACTGATCATGTGCTGTGTATCTATTATGTTTGTTTTGGTGTGAGGAATCTACTTTAGCTATACACAGCCATTACTTGTGTGCTGCAGGGCACCAATAAACCATGTGCTGTAAGCTCTTTCACTGCCAAAGATATACAGACGTGGACAAAATTGTTGGTACCCTTTGGTCAATGAAAGAAAAAGTCACAATGGTCACAGAAATAACTTTAATCTGACAAAAGTAATAATAAATTAAAATTCTATAAATGTTAACCAATGAAAGTCAGACATTGTTTTTCAACCATGCTTCAACAGAATTATGTAAAAAAATAAACTCATGAAACAGGCATGGACAAAAATGATGGTACCCCTAACTTAATATTTTGTTGCGCAACCTTTTGAGGCAATCACTGCAATCAAACGCTTCCTGTAACTGTCAATGAGACATCTGCACCTCTCAGCAGGTATTTTGGCCCACTCCTCATGAGCAAACTGCTCCAGTTGTGTCCGGTTTGAAGGGTGCCTTTTCCAGACTGCATGTTTCAGCTCCTTCCAAAGATGCTCAATAGGATTGAGGTCAGGGCTCATAGAAGGCCACTTTAGAATAGTCCAATTTTTTCCTCTTAGCCATTCTTGGGTGTTTTTAGCGGTGTGTTTTGGGTCATTGTCCTGTTGCAAGACCCATGACCTGCGACTGAGACCAAGCTTTCTGACACTGGCTAGTACATTTCTCTCTAGAATTCCTTGATAGTCTTGAGATTTCATTGTACCCTGCACAGATTCAAGACACCCTGTGCCAGACGCAGCAAAGCAGCCCCAGAACATAACAGAGCCTCCTCCATGTTTCACAGTAGGGACAGTGTTCTTTTCTTGATATGCTTCATTTTTTCGTCTGTGAACATACAGCTGATGTGCCTTGGCAAAAACTTCGATTTTTGTCTCATCTGTCCACAGGACATTCTCCCAGAAGCTTTGTGGCTTGTCAACATGTAGTTTGGCATATTCCAGTCTTGCTTTTTTATGATTCGTTTTCAACAATGGTGTCCTCCTTGGTCGTCTCCCATGTAGTCCACTTTGGCTCAAACAACGACGGATGGTGCGATCTGACACTGATGTTCCTTGAGCATGAAGTTCACCTTGAATCTCTTTAGAAGTCTTTCTAGGCTCTTTTGTTACCATTCGGATTATCCGTCTCTTAGATTTGTCATCAATTTTCCTCCTGCGGCCACGTCCAGGGAGGTTGGCTACAGTCCCATGGATCTTAAACTTATGAATAATATGTGCAACTGTACTCACAGGAACATCTAGTTGCTTGGAGATGGTCTTATAGCCTTTACCTTTAACATGCTTGTCTATAATTTTCTTTCTGATCTCTTGAGACAGCTCTTTCCTTTGCTTCCTCTGGTCCATGTCGAGTGTGGTACACACCATATCACCAAACAACACAGTGATTACCTGGAGCCATATATATAGGCCCAATGGCTGATTACAAGGTTGTAGACACCTGTGATGCTAATTAGTGGACACACCTTGAATTAACATGTCCCTTTGGTCACATTATGTTCTGTGTTTTCTAGGGGTACCATCATTTTTGTCCATGCCTGTTTCATGAGTTTATTTTTTTACATAATTCTGTTGAAGCATGGTTGAAAAACAATGTCTGACTTTCATTGGTTAACATTTATAGAATTTTAATTTATTATTACTTTTGTCAGATTAAAGTTATTTCTGTGACCATTGTGACTTTTTCTTTCATTGACCAAAGGGTACCAACAATTTTGTCCACGTCTGTATATTATATGTGATGCTTAAAGGGGTTTTCTGTTAATTATGCTGTTTTTCCTAATGCCCCGTAGCCTGCATTCCCTATTGAAAGATTCATACTTACCTACTCCTCAACGTCCCTATCCTGTGGGCTGGATATTCACATGCACTGTTGCCGACAAGTTACCACTGAAGCCAGTCACTGGCTGCAGTGTCACATGTGACCATGTCCATAACCCAGGAGCAGCAGGTAATTTTTCAATATGCAATACAGGCTATGGAGCACTAGGAAAGGCAGTATAATTCCCAGAAATTCCCATTAACGCTGGCCATAAAGATTAGATGTGTATGTCCACTTGGATGAAAGCAGGATGAAAAGTTTTCCTTTCTGGTTCTGTGTGTGGGTGTAGCGGAGGGGTGCAAGTGACAGAAGGAAAAAGATCACAGCCTATCACGGTCAACTCTCCCTATACTGCCTTTTAGTGTTCTAGGCAAGGGTTTTTTTTGGTCTAGAAACTTGAAACGAGAATCTTTATGCATTTTTTATGCCAAAAGTGTAAACATTGCCTCAGAAGCAAAGGGTTCAACTCAATATAATCCGCTAAAAATTGGTGTATAATTCTAATGTTCCCATAATTATCCTAGACTTTTTATAGTCTTAACAGGAAGTTTATAAAATATGCAGCTATATTCTCTCCACATGTGTACTGTACATTCCATTCACTCTTTTTTTTTTTTCCCCATGCCACACACTGTTAGAAGGTCGGGACACAGCGGGTTTACAATTATCCCTTTTTATTGATCCTGTGTTACCAGGGCTTTAAAAGGGTCACTGACTTTTCATAAAACTTTTGATATGTCATAGAGATAGAATCGAGACAAGTCCATAGACTTTCTATTAAGTGCGTCTTGCTTCTTCTCCTGCAGCGAGGAGAGAGGGCGCGATATGCAAGCGCTTCCCTCTCCTCATTTTAGTGATTGTGGCGGTCTCAGCACTCTGACCCCATTATGACATACTAAGAAAATGTATAAAAACTCAGTGACCCTTTGAACCTATAAAGCATGCTAGAGGTGCTGGACAGGGTAATGGCACTTAAACATCGGTTATTCCTTAAAAATTGGATTTTTTAATAAAAATATCAAGCTGAATTTGCACAATATCCCCAAAAATTGCACAATGTGGTCAATTTTATGGTTGTTATTTTAGTCAAGTTAACTGATTCATGTTTTAGGAATTACAGAAAAATATAAATATTTAAAAATATTGTCCCACATTTACTAATGTCTGCGCATCTGACACATGTAGTTATTGACAAATCCTCTGCACCTAGCTTGCCTAGGGATGCACCTACCTTGAAATAGGGATGGCTTCGCTGGAGAATTGGCCTAACATTCAGGGTGCCTTCACATGCTGCGGATTTTACTGCAAATCAGTTCCATCCATTTAAATGAGGCAGCCACATTCAGGTGAGTTGAAAAGGTTTTCACTTGTAGAAATCTCTGCAACAAAATCCTTAAGGCTACTTTAACACTCGCATTTGGTGCGGATCCGTCACGGATCTGCAACTACGGATCCGCACCGATAATACAACCATCTGCATCCGTTCCAAATGGATCCGTTTGTATTATCTTTAACATTGGCCAAACGGATCCGTCTTGGACACCATTGAAAGTGAATGGGGGGCGGATACTTTTGCATTGTGTCAGTGAAAACGGATCCATCCCCATTGACTTACATTGTGTGTCAGGATGTTTGCCTCCGCATCGTCATGCGGACACCAAAACGCTCCAAGCAGTGTTTTGGTTTCCGCCTCCAGAGCGGAACGGAGGCAAACTGATGCATTCTGAGCGGATCCTTATCCATTCAGAATGCATTAGGGCAAAACGGATCCGTTTTGAACCGCTTGTGAGAGCCCTGAATGGATCTCAGAAACTGAATCCAAAATGACAGTGTGAAAATAGCCTAACATGTGAAGGCACCCTAGAGCTAAAAATCAGCCACAATTCTGGTAAAACATTCTGTCTGAAAGTATGCTAATAGCAGTTGTTGAGTTAGCGTCCATTCACACGTCCGCAAAATGGGTCCGCATCCGTTCCGCAATTTTGCAGAACAGGTGCGGACCCATTCATTTTCAATTGGGCCGGAATGTGCTGTCCACATCCGCATCCAGATCCGCAAAATGTGGATCGCACATTTTGCGGTGTCCGTGTTTTGCGGATCCAAAAAACACATACGGATGTGTGAATGGACCCTTAGACAAACGTGTCTATCCCTGCACGCCATTTATTATCCAGCCTGAGCAACTGTGATTAATCTGATGCATGTCTAGACAGCCTGCCTGAAGCTGCCCATACAGATTAGATAGAAGTTGGTTGATGGTTGAACGGCAGTTGAACTAACATGACATGGCCGTCACATTTTGGACCATATTGGCCATTAAAGTTGTTGAGACTGGCCGTACATGTTCAATGAAACCAGGTGATGGACGACCTTACTGGGAATGTTCTTTCAAAGAAAGATTATTTCACAAATGATCTTTTTGTTTTTATAAAAAAAATCTTCCATCCGCCTGTCAGATGAAAATATTAAACACGGCCGACGTCTTTCCAGACCACAATGTTCTATCATTGGTCGGTTAAATTGTTCATTGTTAAATTTCACCTGACAAACATTTGTTTTGGTTGAAATCATCCAACTGTAGACTAATGTGTATGGGTACCTTAAATTGAGACCATCTATGGGATTAGTAATTCTGCCCCAGAAATCTGTTGTCCACAACATGATGGATGTTGTAGTTTTGTATCAGGTGAAAAGCAACAGATTGGCGGCCTTTGTTATAAACTGCTGTATTAAAGTGGACCTGTCACCACTCCTGACATATCTGTTTTTAGTAAAAAATTGTAGTCTCTATAACATAATAATTCAAGATCATTTATTCTGATGACTCCATGTTGTGCCTCTATTATTCCTACTAGTATGAATAAAGGTACAACTGGGAGTTACCACTTGGGGTGTGTCTCTGCACAGTCTAACACGGTCAGTGCTGCCAGATGCAGATTTCTAATGAACTTAGTAGGAATACTGAAAGAACGGTACAATATAGAGTCATAAGAATGGATAATCCGGAATCATTTCTCCATTGTAAATGCAAGAAGTTCATGAAACAAAATGAAGATAGCTGTCATTTTGTAATGTGTTTCTTTTACTTTTACTCCTCCTATCTTCTGTTCTGGACAGTGGTCACATGACCATGGCCATGTTGCTCTTTCTTATTTCCAGTGATGTTATGTCCATGGGCATGTCAACAGCAAGAGCGGCAGTGATAGGAGAGTGTGTGAAAGTAGCTGGGTGGGAGGAGTTATAATCTAGCTGGGTGTTGTGAGGGGCGGGGCTGGAGGTGGGGCAGAGAAAGGAGAAGTGCATCATGGGTTTGGTTGGATGCAGCAACACAAAGTGCTACATACAGGATGTAACTAAACCAGAATGATATGTTTCCATGGTTAAAAATGGATCAAGACAGAGAGTCCAAATTGAAAAAAGTAATGGGGAGATAAGCAACTACATGAGCACATCTGTTAAAAACCATAGTAATTCCAGAAAAACCCGTTAAGACGGTCATACACATTATACTATTGTCAGCTGAGCCTGCCAGTTTCTGTGGTGCCTGTCGACAGTCTCCTGATCCTTTTGTCCTCCAGGGAGATAAGCTGCTGTCATAGGTGTCCGATCGCTGCACTCTCCTCCCTTGACCCCCCCCCCCCCCTTTAAAAACATATAGACACTTAGCCAAGCCTTTATGTGTATGGTGCAGTTGGGAGAGATCGCCTGACAGCTATTGAAGGTGTATAGGCTCTGGGAGGAGCAGGGCAATGTTCCCAATTATGGATTTTGCTGAATGTAGAGAAGTTCTTGTTTTGTGTCAAACATAATAATACATTCCCTTCTCTTTACTTGTTTAATAATGAACTATACAGTAAATGCACATTTATGAGAACACAAAGGGAGGATTTATAAAGATTAGCGGGCATGTAAAATGAAGGAGATTTCAGAATTCTGACTGGTTGTAGTTTCACTTTTCTTATGCACTAGTTTTCTGAAATCTTCCCGTATGTACATAGTGTCAGATGGTGATTTATTTAATAACTTGGTATAATGATGGTCACTTTTATGTCGTGTCACTTTGTTCTAGACATTACTCCTGAATTTATTTGCACAGTCACTTATTCCTGTTACTTTTTGTTTTTGAACTGCAGGGTGCATTTTAGGGAACAGATCTGTTCACTCGCACATACGCTTATTAATGTCGTTAGTGCAGTCTACTTGTAGCCAGTCCTGTTTATTTCATTTCTACTATTTTCTGACCATGTAAATAAAGAACTGAATATTTTATGAACTGACTTTGTGTCTATTTGTTTTTAAAATAATATTACCCGCAAACAAATTGTACCTCCAATGATGATGGCATCTCCTGCCAGAAGTTTTCATGTTGCCCGAACTATATGAAAACATGGACTTATAACAAGCTGGCCACAGGTAGAAGTATCCGCTGGGTGGCTACCGTTGGTCATACCATTGTGTTTCCTCAATGTCAGTTCTGCAGGGACAGTTAAAGGGGCATTCCAGGATTTTGTTATCGATAGTCTATCCTCAGCATCTAATTCGTGGGAATCCTGACAACCCACCCCTCATGAATCAGATATTTTAGTGTAGCTCCAACACAGCTCTATCTGTTGTGTAGTGGATGGAGCGGTTACTGCACGGCTGCTCCCACTGGAGTCAGTAGAAGCAACCAGCTCCATCCACTACACAATGGACAGAGTCCTATATTTCCTGCGCCAACTTCTGGCACTGGAGCTACATTAAAGCAGCTGATCAGCAGGAGTGTAGGACGTCTTCCAATCAGATATCGATGAGGATAAGCTGTTTACAACACATAATCCTGAAATAAACCTTTTAAAGCAGCCCTCTAGTATGAGGATTGTACTGTACATAGCAGTGTAAGTCCTAGACCTTGGGTAATAGCAAGTATGAACACTGGTTAAAAAACCTCTAAAGTTTCCGTAACAACAATTCTGCATCCGAATAACCAGTGAAGTCACTGGGGGTATTTTATTATGAGGGGAATATCTGAAGTCCGTTTTCTTGTGTGTTGTCGTACTTTGCACCAGATTTATCAAATGTTGCACATCATTTGTGATGCATCTTTAAACCTAACTTTTGTTTAGAATTTACAGCATCACCCTACTGCTGTGAGTTTATAACCTTTTATGCAAAGTCAACTGATAACTCTGAAGTGAAATTAACATAGCTAACCACATCCACCTTCCTACCCACAGTTTGAGCTAATAAGCCCACAAAAGCCCTATGTTGTGAATTTCCAAAGCCAGAGTGCAGGGCTTGATGAATTCCACCCACACGTGTACAATTTTATCACAGCAGCAACATTAATTGTAACTAAACCGAAGGGTGCTGCCACACATTTCATGTTTTTTTGTGCATATTTTGAAGTACGGTAACTATTATTGCACAGAGCACCCTATTAAAATATAACCTTAAGGCCTCATGCACACGACTGTGCAGTTTTTTGCGACCCGCAAACCACGGATCCGCAAAACACAGAAGCCGCCCATGTTGCCTTCCGCAATTTGCGGAACGGGCGCCGGCAATATAAATGCCTATTCTTGTCCGCAAAGCGCGGATAAGAATAGGACATGTTATATTTTTTCTAGCGGGGCCGCGGAACGGAGCCACGGAGTGCTGTCCGCATCTTTTGCGGCCCCATTGAAGTTAATAGGTCCGCATCCGAGCCGCCGAAATGGCGGCTCGGATGCGGACCCAAACAACGGTCGTGTGCATGAGGCCTTAATCAATAGCGAAAATTACAATGCAGATGGCAAACACAATGAATCGAGAGCCATTCCAATGTATAAAATCTGACAAATAGTTGCATAGAACAGGCAAGCCTGCAAGTCTCTCTTCATAAAGGCTTATTCACACAGCCATTGTGTGGCCGTTCCATGATTGCGGTCCCATTAAAGTGAATGGGTCCGCATGCGTGATGCCCGGCCGGTGCCCATGTATTGCGGACCCACCATATGCGGGCCGCAATACAGCCACGGACCCAAGATAGTCTGGTCTAGAAGATCTGCTGCCAGAGCCAAGTTTAAAAAGGCTCCCACCCCATTTGATACTGCTTCCTACTGAAAACATAAGTCCACATACCTGTCAAACATCCAGGAGTCTGCATCCTTATGAAAACATTTCTGCTTTTCCCACTCTCAAAGCACATCAAAATGCATCATATTATATGGCACTAGGGGCGCTGGAGTACAGCGCATGCGTTGCCATTACACAAGTGCATGCTGTAGAGTGGGAAGAGCGGGAATGCTCCTCCCTAGTCAGCATGCATGCACCCCTGTTATTCTTAGAAGCCGCCCCCACATGCTTTGAGAGCACACAGAAAGGAATGGCCCATTGATTGAAAGTGTTTGCCATCTGCATTGGATTGCTGGGGTTTTCATCTATTATTGACTTGTAGGTTTCAATTTTTGAAGCCAATACCAGGAGTGGATTCAAGGGGCAGAAGTAGTATCGATCCTTAACAGGGTTTCCCGTTTATAATGATTTTAAAGCAAGTGCAGGCTGCCTGCTGAAACAGAAGATGCATACATACCTGCTCCATGTCGCGCCTGTCCTCCACTGTCTCCATCTTCCAGTCCTTGCACTGTTTACATCCCCTGGTGCAGGGGCATGGTCACATGCATGGCTCCAGCCGATTACTGGCTTCAGTGAAGTCCTGTTTGTGGCCCATGCACCACCGGATGTAGAGTGAGTGGACCGGAAGATGGGGGACTAGACCGCCATGAAGCAGGCAAGTGTGAATCTTCTGTTCCAGCAGGCAGGCTGCAAGCACGTGCTTAAATATCATTATATCCAGAAAATCCCTTTATAACTTTCTCTTCTTTTATGATCCACCCCTGACTTTGGCTGAAAAAAACCTGCATGAAATGCCTGAACGTGTGCCAGCACCTTAAAAGCTGAATTAAAAGAATAATCCAGTAAAGATGATTTCACTCGGTTTAATCTTACCTCTTTAGTAACAATACTTTTGATCCCCTCAAATCTTTGCAAACCATGAACTCTAGACAGTTTTATCAAACTTCAAAGTTCACTGTCCTTGTAGAATATCTTGCTGCACTACATTTATACCTGATAAAACTAAAGGTCGTATTGTTTTTCCTTCAAATGGAGACAGTCTCATTCTGATAAAGACATCTAATTATCAGAAGGTTCAATGTGCAACAGGTATGTTGGATATAATTGGTTAGCTAAAAATGACATATCTCTTTTTATTAGGCATGTCTTATCTTACTGTGCTAATCTTATAATCTCTGTTTTGATAAACTGACATGTCTAACAGATAAAGCCACAAGTGATTATGCCATCCTATACTGTTTAGCCTTTTGTCGTCCGAACCTGCCATTTTCAGTGCAATTGGGAAACTTTCTAATGTGTGCAGGGAGCTCCCAACTGTCATCCAACAGATGATGTTCGGGGGAGAGAAGGATTTGGCGCATTTAATTTCAAAGCCCAATCCTTTTATTTCCGCAAGAGAGAGGCCACCACCAGAGGTGTTTGGCAGCAGCTTTCTCCTCACTCCCCTCAAAACACATACATACTCAGCCAAACGGGTCGTATATGTATAAAGCTTCATTGACACTGGTCAGTGATTGTGAGCCGAAACCAGGACTGGAACTACACAGACATAAGGTATAAGGCTGGGTTCACACTTGAGCGTCGCGCAAACGCGCGTTTTTGTCGCGCATTTTTATGCGCGTTTTTGTAATAGTAAACGCGCGTTTGACGCGCGTTTGTGTGATTCACTACAGTGTCCTATGGCCACAAACGCCCCAAAAGTCGCTCATGTACTTTTTTGAGCATCGGGCGTTTTACAGCGCGATCGTACGCGCTGTAAAACGCCCAAGTGTGAACCATTCCCATAGGGAATCATTGGTTTCTCCTTGTTGAGCGTTTTACAGCGCGTAGGAACGCGCTGTAAAACGCTCAGGTGTGAACCCAGCCTAAGGGAAAGATCTGCACCTGTTCTCTGTTTAGAGCGGCTTCCGGTTTTGGCTCAAAATCACTGATGGAAATCACTGACCAAAACACTGACGTGTGAATGAGGCATAAGGGAGAGTTAGGAGAGACAGCTGTTGGCCAAGGAGCCTTCATCCTACAGTTATTGATGGTATATGGGCACTTCTTGGGTCCCTACACACATTTTGTCTTGCATTGTTTTACCACTTAAAAATAAAATACCAGTATAACTGCATGTGTTTGCTTTTGTTGCATTTTTGTGGTGTTTTTAGGCTATTTTTTGCAAGCAATGTGTTTGCCCACTAGCGTATTTCTTAATGGCGTTCTGACCCAAAGAGCAGATGTTAAAATGCCTGAAAAAAATAAAAAATTTGAAAAGAAAAAGCCACCTTATATAAAAAAAAAATTCCAGGACATAAAAAGTTGGCATTTAGGCCTCTTTTAGGCTACTTTCACACTAGCGTTCTGCTGTCCGCTCGTGAGCTCCGTTTGAAGGAGCTCACGAGCGGAGCAGAACGCTTCCGTCCAGCCCTGATGCAGTCTGAATGGATGCGGATCCGCTCAGACTGCATCAGTCTGGCGGCGTTCAGCCTCCGCTCCGCTCGCCTCCGCACAGGCCAGGCGGACAGCTGAACGCTTCTTGCAGCGTTCAGCTGTCTGCCTGGCCGTGTGGAGGCGTGCGGATCCGTCCAGACTTACAATGTAAGTCAATGGGAACGGATCTGCTTGAAGAGGTCACCATATGGCTCAATCTTCAAGCGGATCCGTCCCCCATTGACTTTACATTGAAAGTCTGAACGGATCCGCTCAGGCTACTTTCGCACTTAGAAATTTTTCTAAGTTATTAATGCAGACGGATTCGTACTGAACGGAGCCTCCGTCTGCATTAATATGATCGGATCCGTTCAGAACGGATCCGATCAAACGCAAGTGTGAAAGTAGCCTTACACAGTAAGTGGTCAGTGACTTCCATCAGTGATTGTAAACCAAAACTAGGTGCAGGTAAGAACCACAGAAGCGGTGAAAATCTTCCCATTGTACCTTAGCTCTGTGTAGGTTCCACTCCTGGTTTTTGGCTAATAATCACTGGAAGATGGAAATTACTGATCAAACACTGACCCAACATTGACTGAGTGAACGTGGCTTTAGAAGGGTTTTCCGGTTACACAAAAAAATTATAATAATACCAGCATTGAACCTTACTACAATATATAAGTCAGATGATGAAGTTCTTAGTGCATTTTGGCTCCTCCATAGTTACTGTGATCTTTGACCCCCAGCCTGTGTTTACATTTTGACACAAGACTCACAGAGCATGCGTGTAGCATTATGTCCTTGGCTCTCCTTCTCCTCCCAGCTTGAACATCACAGATCCAAGCCTGCTTGAAGCCCTACTGCAAAAACCCTAGGGCAGAACATCATTTATGACATCATGTCTACAGAGCAGAGTTCAGGAGAATGAGCAGAAAACCATCCTCAGAGGCAAGGTCATTGATGATGTTGTGTCTACAGGGCAGAAACTTACAAGCCTTGCCACATCTCAGATGTAGACGTGATGTCATCGGGATAGGGAACCTACAAAGTGGAAAATGTCACATGACCACAATGAGTGCAGGAAGTTGGGGCATTACAGAAAAACAATCACTATTAGTAAATTATAAAGTGTTGTTTTCTGTCCATTAATACAGAAAATTGCTAAACCAGAATTCCCCTGTTGAAATCCCACAGTATTCTATTGCAGTCAATCAGAGCCCCATATATGTTTATGAAACCTATTAGACCAGCTGCAATTTATTACTTATTACCTATTCTGTGGATAGGTGATAAACAATTCTCATGGTATACCCCTTTGAAGAGTACCTATCACCAAATGCTGTGTAATCTGCAGGCAGAATGTTATAGAACAGGAGGAGCTGAGCAGATTGATATACAGGTCCTTCTAAAAAAATTAGCATATTGTGGTAAAGTTCATTATTTTCTGTAATGTACTGATAAACATTAGACTTTCATATATTTTAGATTCATTACACACCAACTGAAGTAGTTCAAGCCTTTTATTGTTTTAATATTGATGATTTTGGCATACGGCTCATGAAAACCCAAAATTCCTATCTAAAAAAATTAGCATATCATGAAAAAGTTCTCTAAACGAGCTATTAACCTAATCATCTGAATCAACTAATTAACTCTAAACACCTGCAAAAGATTCCTGAGGCTTTTAAAAACTCCCAGCCTGGTTCATTACTCAAAACCGCAATCATGGGTAAGACTGCCGACCTGACTGCTGTCCAGAAGGCCATCATTGACACCCTCAAGCAAGAGGGTAAGACACAGAAAGAAATTTCTGAACGAATAGGCTGTTCCCAGAGTGCTGTATCAAGGCACCTCAGTGGGAAGGTCTGTGGGAAGGAAAAAGTGTGGCAGAAAACGCTGCACAAGGAGAAGAGGTGACCGGACCCTGAGGAAGATTGTGGAGAAGGACCGATTCCAGACCTTGGGGGACCTGCGGAAGCAGTGGACTGAGTCTGGAGTAGAAACATCCAGAGCCACCGTGTACAGGCGTGTGCAGGAAATAGGCTACAGGTGCCGCATTCCCCAGGTCAAGCCACTTTTGAACCAGAAACAGCGGCAGAAGCGCCTGACCTGGGCTACAGAGAAGCAGCACTGGACTGTTGCTCAGTGGTCCAAAGTACTTTTTTCGGATGAAAGCAAATTTTGCATGTCATTCGGAAATCAAGGTGCCAGAGTCTGGAGGAAGACTGGGGAGAGGGAAATGCCAAAATGCCTGAAGTCCAGTGTCAAGTACCCACAGTCAGTGATGGTCTGGGGTGCCATGTCAGCTGCTGGTGTTGGTCCACTGTGTTTTATCAAGGGCAGGGTCAATGCAGCTAGCTATCAGGAGATTTTGGAGCACTTCATGCTTCTATCTGCTGAAAAGCTTTATGGAGATGAAGATTTCATTTTTCAGCACGACCTGGCACCTGCTCACAGTGCCAAAACCACTGGTAAATGGTTTACTGACCATGGTATTACTGTGCTCAATTGGCCTGCCAACTCTCCTGACCTGAACCCCATAGAGAATCTGTGGGATATTGGGAAGAGAAAGTTGAGAGACGCAAGACCCAACACTCTGGATGAGCTTAAGGCCGCTATCGAAGCATCCTGGGCCTCCATAACACCTCAGCAGTGCCACAGGCTGATTGCCTCCATGCCACGCCGCATTGAAGCAGTCATTTCTGCAAAAGGATTCCCGACCAAGTATTGAGTGCATAACTGAACATTATTATTTGAAGGTTGACTTTTTTTTGTATTAAAAACACTTTTCTTTTATTGGTCGGATGAAATATGCAAATTTTTTGAGATAGGAAATTTGGGTTTTCATGAGCTGTATGCCCAAATCATCAATATTAAAACAATAAAAGGCTTGAACTACTTCAGTTGGTGTGTAATGAATCTGAAATATATGAAAGTCTAATGTTTATCAGTACATTACAGAAAATAATGAACTTTATCACAATATGCTAATTTTTTTAGAAGGACCTGTACATGCAGCTTGTCTTATTAGTGATTGATAGCATTCTCTGTGCAAGTGTTTGTACACAGATAGCTGTCAGTTACTGATAACCCCCCCACCTTCCCATATACAATTGAACTAAAAAAGAGTAGAGATGTATATGTACAGGAGGAGCTGAGAGACACTTGTTCAACTGACCACTATTTTCTGTACATGGGCATTTTTAACACAGACAATAATGATGAAATAGAATTATGTAAAATATAAAGAACTAAATCCAAACACTCATATCATTATACAAAAATAACATTATTTGTTACCCCCCCCCCCCCCCCTTCCAAAAAACTCCTACACCAGATAAGAATAGAAGAGACAGGGTGTAGCAAGTCTCTTATATATATAAAAATGAGTTTCTGTCTGTCTAGACGTCTGTCTGGACATTCTTTATGCGTGACCAAACGACTGGATCGATCTTTACCAAATTTGGCACACAGGTACATCAGGTGTCCGGGAAGGTTTTAGACCAGGTCTCAGCTCTTTAGGGTCCTACCTGAGATATTCCCAAAATATGACCTGCATTAGCCAATAGAAGCAAGCAAGCCTTTCACTTAAATCCGAACTGCCATTTACACGGTCACATGCCCCTTATTAGCCAATAGAAGCTCGCAGGTCCTACTCCAGGTAGCCATAACAACTGATCACAGGTTTTAGCAGTTCGCAGGTCCTTATATATTCAGTCATATGACGTATGACAGCACAACTACACTGCTACATGCATAGGGGCCACTATTAAATGGACGGGCACCATGGAGCTCACTGTTAAAGGGGCGGGCACTGTGAAGGTCACTGTTAAAAGGACAGGCACTGCGGAGGTCACTGTTAAAGGGACAGGCACTGCGGAAGGCACTGTTAAAGTGGCGGGTACTGTGGAGATCACTGTTAAAGGGTCGGCCACTATGAAGTTCACTGTTAAAGGGGTGGTAGGTGTTAAAGGGCGGGCACTGGGGAGGTCACTGTTAAAGAGGCAGGCACTGTGGAGGTCACTTAAAGGGGGGGCAATGTAGAGGTCACTGTTAATGGGGTCGTCACTGTTAAAGGGGCGAAAACTGTGGAGGTCACTGTTAAAGGGGCAGGCACTGTGCACAGAGGACTTCTGCACGGACAGATCATCTGATTCGAAGAATGCTCCCCAGGGATTAATTCTGTACTGCAAGTGAAATTGGATATCACATCCCAAGCCTAGAGTAGAAAACAGTGTCTACACAAACCTTCAGAAGGCATTTGGATGACATTGGCCTACAAGCCAGACATCCAGCTACAGGTGTTCTATTGACCTCATGCCACCATTCTCAAACGCTATCAAGGCACACAGCAAGGACCCTAATGGAGGCTGGAATGGAGATATATCCTCTTCAGTCTCGGACACAATGATAATCAGAGATTGGTCTAGAGACCATGCGGGCAACAGCATAAAAGAGGACTTCAAAAGGGTATGTCACACAGGCAGGCCCAATGCTATATTAAGGCAGACCAAGCGGCTGCCTTAGGGCGCAGAGAGGGGGGGGGGGCGGAAAAATGAAACTTTTTTTATTTTTTATTAATCACTTGCACGCCGCCTGCGGCTGATCTCCTCTGTGTAGTGGTCCTGATATCTCTCTGGGCTCCCGAGTCCCGACAAGTTGTTTGAGGACCTTTCCCACTCAGCCAATCAGTCGCCTCAGCTGCTTCACATGTCAGTGCAGTGATTTCCCGCTGAGCCATGGGGGGGGGGGGGGGGGAATGTAACATGGGGGGAGAAATGTGCCATAGAGGGGGAGAAATGTGCCATGGAGGGGGTTGAAATGTGACATGGGGGGAGAAATGTGACATGGAGGGGGAGAAATGTCACATTTCACATTTCTCCCCCCTCCATGTCATATTTCTCCCCCTTCCATGTTACATTTCTCATCCCCCTCCATGTCACATTACCGCCTCCATTTTACATCACCCCCACGAGTTCTGGTTTCTGGTGGTGGGGGTGGGGGGGGGGGCGCCAAAATGTAGCTTCGCTTGTGTGGGCAAAAATCCTTGCACCGGCCCTGCACACAGGTCCTACTCCCAAGGATTATGGTGTGGGCTGGACCTCTGTAGTCTTCATTTGAGGTACACTAACAGCTCAGTGTTACATTGATTTGGTCATGGAACCAGTAGTGAACCGTTTACAACCCCTGGCTGCAGGTTGCATACCCTAGTGTGAGCAGCCTGCAAGACATAAACGTGTTACTATGGCCTGCAGTATCTTTGGACTTATCTCCCATCGAGCACATCTGGGATGTCATTGGTCAGCAACCGCAGCAATAGCAATCTTGACGATTTCTGTGCACAAGTGCATTCACTGTTGCAAAACATTCCTCAAGCAACTATAATAACCTCAATGCATCAAAAACATAGGATAGCACACCCAACCGGTATCACAGAGATCACCTGTGCCAATAGAAACATACAAGTATGAAGAAGAGAAAGGAATCAATCTTCAAAAAAATTCTTGACTTTATTAGTAAACAATATCCATAAAAAACAGACAAGGTCACAGCAGCAAACCTACGCATTTCGCACATTCATTGTATATGGTATACAAGTATAGCCGGACAACAAACATTTAAAAACACTACGGACCAATAAGAGCAAACACGGAAGTAGGGAATCATGGGTATAAACACAGCAGAATATCATGATATGCAAGATACAAAAAGCATAAAGATTTAAATTTACATAGCATGAATATAAAAATTATTAGAAAACACAATCAATAAAAATATAACAAATCATTTCTCCAATTAATGCTCATTGGTGCACTTGTATCAAGCGTATGTATCCAAAATGCCTTCCTGGCTACCAAGAACTGTTGTCTATTCGCATCTCTAAAGCCTCATGCACAGCCTCACGCAACTCAGTGAATGGTTGAATTTTTATTTATAACCTTTAGGCCCCTTTCACACGGGCGAGAATTCCGCGTGGGTGCAATGTGTGAGGTGAACGCATTGCACCCGCACTGAATCCAGACCCATTCACTTTAATGGGGCTGTATACATGAGCGGTGATTTTCACCCATCACTTGTGCATTGCGTGAAAATCGCAGCAAGCTCTATATTGTGTGTTTTTCACGTTGAAAAAACACACAATATAGAGCTTGCTGCGATTTTGAAGTGAATGGGGCTGCGTGAAAATCGCAAGCATCCGCAAGCAAGTGCGGATGCGGTGCGATTTCCACCCATGGTTGCTAGGAGACGATCGGGATGGGGACCCGATCTTTATTATTTTCCCTTATAACATGGTTATAAGGGAAAATAATAGCATTCTTAATACAGAATGCTTAGTAAAATGTCCATTGAGGGGTTAAAAATAATAAAGAAATTGAACTCACCCCATCCACTTGATCGCGCAGCAGATCTCCTCTTTTTTCTACTTTCTTCAGGACCTGGCTAAAGGACCTTTAATGACGTCACTGTGTCACATGGTGATGGACCATGTGATGGGCGCAGTGACGTCATTAAAAGGTCCTTTAGCCAGGTCCTGAAGAAAGTAGAAAGAAGAGGAGATCCGCTACGCGGTCAAGTGGATGGGGTGAGTTCAATTTCTTTATTATTTTTAACCCCTCAATGGACATTTTACTAAGTATTCTGTATTAAGAATGCTATTATTTTCCGTTATAACCATGTTATAAGGGAAAATAATAAAATCTTCAGAACATCAATCCCTGTACAGAAGTCCCGGTTCAGGTCTGGGTACTTTTCTCACGCACGTGGTAAACACATTAAAACGCTTTGCACTCACCCTGAAAAATCACGTATTTTCTCGCAACGCACCCACATCTTGTCCAGCCCTCACACGTGACGCCCGTGTGAAAGAGGACTTAGTACAAATGACGCATGGGTATTTACATGATAGCAAACAAGTTTTGGCAGCTATAGTACATATATGTATAATTTGGGATGGCAGGATAACTACACTTGAATTAGTTTGGATGTCGCCAGTTTATATTCTAGAATCCCTCATAATTTAGCCATTACTGCCATTCAATATTTGCTTTCTAATTATAGCATTTATTCTTTGGATGTATGCCTCATTGTAATAGCTGTTGAATTTGTTATCCCATAATTTTTTGATGACACACATTTTTTTGCAGATAGAAGGAGCGTCTAAGGGTTTAAATTTTCACCATCCTTGGCTAATCTCTACATGTCCTATTGGGAGGAGTTATTTATTTTTTCGACATCCAATGATTTTCAGGAGGCTATTGTCTGGTATGGGCGCTACGACTTGCTCATTGTTTGCTCATACCAGACTTTCTCCAATATGTTAATGAATCACAAAAAATGAACAAAATGCACGGAAATGCCACTGACTATACTAGCTAGTCATACAAGCAGATATTAAAAGCTGAGACTTTTGCCAATCTATTCCTGTCAGGAACACATCGGAGCCCATCATGCACCACGTCACGGTCTCTCAGCATGGCAAGGGTCCTACCACTACGCTAACTGTGAACACGGTCTGAAGGTGATGAAATCCAGCTCACAGCCAAGCTTCCACACAACCGCATAGCAGGACAACTAATGCAATGTGAATAAAGCAAGACTGTAAGCCACATTCATATCAGACCGTGTGATGGAGGTTACCAGGTGCAAAAGAGTGTTTAAATTCCAGGTAAATGCACATTCAATACATATAAAACAAAATCACAGAAATATAGTGGCAAATATGGGGGAACTGCTCAAACCCCAAACACTGTAGCGCGTTTCTCATTGGGGGAGCAGTCCCACCGCATGTGGACCGCAGCAAACGACCATCCCCAGCAAAAAATGCGTACAATGGAGGATGCCGGCGTGGTCCACGTGCACCACAAAGGCATCCTACACAAAACGGAGCATTGTGCGGATGAAAATATAATTATATAAATCACAGAAAAAATGCACTAAACGGATATGCCACTGACTATACTGGCTAGTCATACAAGCAGATATTAAAAGCTGAGACTTTTGCCAATATATTCCTGTCAGGAAGATATCGGAGCCCATCAAGCACTAGATTTTGATGTTCTCTAATAAAGCCAAGATTTTTTTTAGACGATGGATTTCTTTATTTTCTTTATACTTGAATAACCTCATTGATAGCATGCCAAGGCATGCAAGTGCATACTGTATATTTCTGCGTGTGAGGCTCATACTCTATACTGAATAAATTAAGATGTTTTGAGAAATCTTTTTATTATTTATTATCATTTGCATATCCATAATATGTCTATTGATCTTGTGATTAATACATAACTCCATAGCTTTTTTTTTTTATGTTGCAATGTTGCTATTAACAGTGGCATCTGAGAGACTAAATGACCAGGATCAGAGTCATCTCCATTCCCCGTCGCTGCCAGTGGCTGTCTGCTGTATTACACAGCTAGTGCTCACCGTTTATGAAGTGAGCTCAGCTCGTGAGCCCACTCCATACAACCCCCTAATGCAAATAACATACATGTACATGATTATGTGTTAAAGGGGTTATCCCACTTTGCGTTTTTAAACTCACCTGCTGCCACCGCGCGTTCACTTCCTGGATTCTGGCTGGGGGCGGGCTTCATCTTGATTGAAGTCTTCTCCCGGCCGTGCCGCGCGCTGGACTGAACGCGCACGCCGCCGCGCATGCGCAATGGTGACTTGTACGCAGCTCTGTACTATTCATGCGCGGCAGCGTGCGCGTTCAGGACAGAGAGCGGACCGGCCGGGAGAAAAGAAGGAGTCTTCTGGGCAAGCGCGACCATCGGGATTTTGGAGAAGAGCGGTGGTCGTAACCAGGGGAGACCGAGTCACAACAATAAGGTAAGTGGGGGTGAATTTTATCCTAAATCGGTGGGAATTTGTTAATAAAGTATATTTACAAAAATGATCACTGTCAAATCATTAACAGATTTAACAGTGATCATTATGATGGGATAACCCCTTTAAGGGATTAAAGTTACTTCTCCATTTTGAATTAATTCCTGGTTTTGGCTTAAAAAACTGCACCAAAAACCTGCATGTGTGGCTGTACCCTAAGGCCCCTTTCACACGAGCGAGTTTTCCGCACGGGTGCAATCTGTGACGTGAACGCATTGCACCCGCACTGAATCCGGGCTCATTCATTTCTATGGGGCTGTGCACATGAGCGGTGATTTTCACGCATCTCTTGTGCATTGCGTGAAAATCGCAGCAAGCTCTATATTCTGCTTTTTCATGCAACGCAGGCCCCATAGAATTGAATGGGGCTGCATGAAAATCGCAAGCAAGTGCGGATGCGGTGCGATTTTCACGCACGGTTGCTAGGAGACGATTGGGATGGGGGCCCGATCATTATTATTTTCCCTTATAACATGGTTATAAGGGAAAATAATAGCATTCTTAATACAGAATGCATAGTACAATAGGGCTGGAGGGGTTAAAAAAATATATATAATAATATAACTCACCTTAATCCACTTGATCGCGCAGCCCGGCTTCTCTTCTGTCTTCTTCTTTGCTGTGCACAGGAAAAGGACCTTTGATGACGTCACTGCGCTCATCACATGGCCAGTCACATGATCCATCACCATGGTAAAAGATCATGTGATGGACCATGTGATAAGTGCAGTGAGGTCATAAAAGGTCCTATTCCTCAAAGAAGAAGACAGAAGAGATTAAGGTGAGTTAAATTATTTTTATTTTTTTAACCCCTTCAGCCCTATTGTACTATGCATTCTGCATTCAGAATGCTATTATTTTCCCTTATAACCGAGTTATAAGGGGAAATAATACAATCTACACAACCTTGAACCCAAACCTGAACTTCTGTGACGAAGTTCGGGTCTGGGTACCACATTCAGTTTTTTATCACGCACGTGCAAAACACATTGCACCCGCACGATAAAAACTGAACAACGGAACGCAATCTCAGTCAAAACTGACTGCAATTGCGTACCTACTCGCGCGGGTTTGCCGCAATGCACCGGGACGCATCCGGACCTAATCCGGACATGCTCGTCTGCAAGGGGCCTAACAGGTACTTTCTCTAGATGGACTGTTGACTGCCAAGGAAGTAACAGCCCATCTATTCTATCAGACTTACATTTGAAAGCTTCTTTTTTTAGAACGTATAACCAGAAAACAGTCCACAAGTACACTGAAGGTGGAAGTCCCCAATATGTTACTCTTATTTATATGGCAAAAAACCTTCAAGGACTATGCTACACACAGAGAAAAATTTGAAAGATACTTGTCTACAGTAATTGCTTTGTGCAGCCATAAAATTTCCACTAGCTCTTGAGCTTACTGTGAACTACATACTATGCACTATTTAGCAATCAATAGAGACTCAGGGCAAAGGTTAGCACTGCTAGGGTGAGTCCTTTTGAAGGTGGAGAATCTATTAATTAACATCTTGACTTCAAATCAGACTTTAGCCAGTCATATCACATGGTGATCAGCCTACAGATAACGGGAAGGAATAAATAGCACGGAGACACACACATCTGCATCTTGGGTTGAACATTCTGTGCATCCTAGATCTCACCTTCAGCCGTCACCATGACCTTCAACGGAACCTGGAAAGTTGATAAGAGTGAAAACTATGAAAAATTTATGGAAGTTATGGGTAAGTTATTTATTCTCTTCTTTCCCTTCACTTCAAGTATTTGGAAGTTATATACTATTCGTTAGCAAATATCCTGTCGTAGATTGTAGCAAAGTCAAAATGTACTTAATAGGCTTCATATACATCATTAATTACTAATTCTTTTCATATAAATGTCATATCTTCAGACATTCAGAAGAAGGAATTCACTACTTTGAATCTATTAAAGTCCATGGTTCTGTGAAAACCACTGACAGTGGACATGAATGACATCTGTGTTCTGTCAGTGGTTTTCACTGACCATTAGTGGGAGGTGCACTGAAAATCGCCTTTCAGCCTAGTAGAGCACAGACGGCAGGAAATGGACACATGGACCCCTCACAGATGAAACACTGACACAGACGTGAATGAGACCTAACATATACCATGTTCTCTTGCAGGTGTTAATGTAATGAAAAGAAAACTGGCTGCACATGATAACCTTAAGATCATAATCCAGCAAGATGGGGACAAGTTTAATGTGAAGGAATCTAGCACATTCAGAAGCATTGAAATTAACTTCACGCTTGGGGTTACCTTTGAGTACTCTCTTGCAGATGGAACAGAACTCTCAGTAAGTGAACAAATAGCCCTGGCTAGTTTAATATCCAAGCTCAGTATGCCACAGTCAGTAGTATATTATTTGCCATATAACATCAATCAAAATCTTACTCATAGGTCAGAAAGCACATGGTATGTTAAAGAGATTTCCAGGATTTTTTAAGTGTCCCTGTACTTTGAAAAAACTGTTGATATGCCATATGCTGAGACATAACACATTCTCTGTCCTCACTGCAGAAGATAGACTCGAGATGGGCCCATAGAGTTTCTATTGAGTCCATCTCACTTCTGTCTCCTGCAGCGAGGAGAGACAATGCACCTTGTGAGTGCTTCTCTCTTCTCATTCAGTCAGTGGGGCTTCATGTCTCCTGGTCTGTTCTCACTGGACTTCTGTTTCAGGCATGTCAACATCTGCATGAAAGGGATCACATATGCTGCTGCAGCCAATGACTAGCATCAGTAAGTAACATGTCCCTAGGGGACATCTGACCCAGAAGTGAGGTGCCGCTTGGGCGCATAACAACACTGAGGTCAGTCATTGGCTGCAGTGCTGCACGTGACCCCGTCTATGAGAAAGTTGACAGATGGGGATTGCAAGTACAGTGAAGACAGCCTGGAAGCCATGGGGCCAGAACAGAGTGGCTTGGTGGCGGGCAGGTAAGTATAGATCTCTTCACAGGTACATTTGGGTGGGGGGATATTTTTAAAAGATCCTGGATATCATTTTAAAGGTCTTATTTTGAAACTAAGCATAAAGATAATTAAAAAACTTACTGTTTCTCCTAGAATTTACCCTGCTCCAAATCATATAAGCCTCATCTTCCCTACTTCTATCATACCCTGCTCTCAGATAGGGCAGCAGACATCGCCTGACAGGTTCCCTGCTGAAAATGACAATTCTTATGTCTAATGTACTAATACTATGGGTTCAGATCCATAGATTGTTATATGTATAGAATTTGCTTCACTTCTCTGTCTCTATGAGGTCAATGAGTGTAGCAATCAGACACTGTACATAAAATACCAGGACAAAACATCAGATTGGATATGTAGAATGTGAGATAGCAGAGCCAGGCTCAAGTGTATCTTTCTTTTCCCTTATAGCTAAGTCCATGTGGTATACATAATGTGTACATTATTGATATAATGATTAATAAGGCATTACAGGGAGTCTGTCAGAGATCCAGGCAGGGGTGTGGAACACACGTTACATAGATAACTTTATTGATGGGGCCCAGAAAGCTTTATGTAATGTACAAATCGGTGTCCTTTGGTCAGTTTTGACTGTGGCAATTGCATAATCTCTCCTCCATATTCCCTGCCCTGCCTGTTCCTTTGTCTTGGTTGACAGTCCCTTTGCTGTCCAACGTCACTCATCAGCAGTGCTGAAATCTCACGCATGGACACTACTCTACAGCCTGTGTCTATTGGCTTTAGTGATTTACTGCACATACTGTATATGCGGCACATTTGCAGCACGTCACTGTAGCTAATGGACAGAATAGATGGTACTGTGCATGCGTTGTCCAGCAATCACACAGTGCATGCACAAGAGTTCAGCTGCTGAGAGTGACATTGGACAGCAAAGGGAATGTCATTCAAGACAAGGGGATGAGCAGGGCAAAGAATGTGGAGGTGACACTGAGCAATTGCCGCAACTGAAACCACCTCAAAGGGCACTTGTGACTTACTAGCATATTGAACAAAAATGTGTTTTTCTATCTACCCAGCACTACAATTAGTTCAATGATGACAACAGCTCTGTAGTCAGTATGTAATTAATGTGATTTAGCCATGATGGAGCAGTGTCACTGACGGCTGCATTTTCTTCTCCACATCTAGGGCTCCTGGGCGCTAGAGGGTGATAAGCTTGTAGGAACCTTTGTCAGGAAAGACAACGGAAAAGAACTGAAGACACAAAGAGTATTAGTTGGAGATGAGCTTGTACAGGTGAGATTTCAAGGGAATGTGTCATCAGAAAATGACCTATTGCTTAATTAAAGTTTTTATTGTTAACTTTTTTTTTTTTTCTTGGGCAATTTTTGTTTTAATTTTTTGTCACTATCTATATTAAAAAAAATACCAACAATTGTGGAGTTTTCACAGTAGGCCTAAACATATACATGTTGAGATTTGCTATTCTGTGCATGAAACATTTCAGTAGCCATTGCATTATCATCACAGGCAGAATTACAATGACAGATATCACCATTCACAATAATTGATTATGAAAGCTCTTCTAATCTCTCCTAACCTCTTAACAGGTCACAGAGCTTACCTAGACAACTCTCCCACAAGTCAGTGAGGACCCCTCCTGTCCATTGAGTCTATGGTCCATCCTTGCTATCCTTTTCTCCCCTAACATCATCTATCGGACAAGATACAGGAGCTCCCCATACATGCTTTACTAAGCATATAGTATAGTATAATGCTTATAGGGACCTTAAGAAAGTGTGAAATACAGTGAACTGCTGTAAACTAATAACTGGAAGACTAGTGGAAGCATTACTTAGAAGACCACTAAACCTGAAAAACAAGCAAAAAGCATAACATAAAAGCCAAGTAAAGTTTACCTATAGCTCTTTCTACATGAAAAGGCGCAGGCCTCTCCATACCTTCGGCGCATCCAGTGCCAGTCTAAATGTTTGACAGCTCCCTTGCCGACTTACATTTAGATCATTTTATACTCCTAAACCAGGCGTAAAAAATGATGAATGAGACTGACCTGCTGGCCCAACCACTTCCCCGCCCACACCACATCCACATTTTATACCTGGCGTGAGCGGGGAAAAGTTGCCATCTGCTCCTGAAATATGCCTAATATAGGCATATTTTAGTATAATAAATGACCCCCTTAGTATTTTGCAGTCCCCATTACAGCTCCCTGAATGAAAAATCTGTCTAGCTATGCTACAGTATGGAGGATTTGTCATGGGGATTGTTACTCAGCTTTTCCAGGCTACTGGCTAGAAAATCCAACTCGGTATTTTACAATACTTGGAATTAACCAATCCATAAATAGGATGAGCAGGCATTCTGCAGCTCTGTCAATCTTACTGTAACTGGACAGCCCACCACAGGTGAAGAAGTCCTGCTCATGAGACAAATCTATTCGTTAGAAACAATTTGCTCATCTCTAGAATTCAGCAGTCTTTAGAAGGCTGGCCAACAACCTCTTCAGAGATGTAATGGAGACCACACTTGGTACATACATTATGCATACACTATATCAATAAATATATCAGGACAACCATGAGTGTATACAGTATTATATATGTAGTTTAATCTCCAGCTTACCTCTACATGTTACCCAGCTTTCCAAAGCTGATGAAACGCAAATCTGCACAATTTTGCATTGAAGGGAGGAATTATCCCTGCATAACTAGTCAGATTAGATATTCAGCTATCTAGAAAAGTTGGGTGACTTTCTCTTTTGAGTTGTAAATGACCCCCAATTGGCAGTATATACACTGCTATCCTGATTCTATATGTGTTATGAATTATTATTTTTTCATTCTTTGCTGATCCTTTAAGGAAACAACATAAATTTTTCATGTGATATAATCGCTGTATACTGTTCCATGCCTTTTGTCACTTCACTCCCATGCATCTCAATTCCCTTTCAGACATACCTCTATGAGGGAACTGAAGCCAAGAGAATCTTCAAGAGAGGCTAAGCTGTATCTAAAGTGACTGGAAAAGCACAAGTTACTGCGACACTGGCTCCAATACTGCCCACTACACCTAAAACATACATATTATTGGGTCATCTATTGTATATATTAAAGACAGTTTATCTATTGTAAATGACTTGAGGGTCTCCATCAATAAAGCTGATTGGTTCAGTACCGTGCATCTCATACATTTCATTGTGAACTCATATATATATATATATATATATATATATATATATATGCAGAGAATCGGACAGCACTCCAAGACTTGAAAAAAAGTAAATCTTTATTCACCCATGTGAAAAATAATTGCAACGTTTCAGCTCACAATCGAGCCTTTCTCAAGCAATTTGCTTGAGAAAGGCTCGATTGTGAGCTGAAACGTTGCAATTATTTTTCACATGGGTGAATAAAGATTTACTTTTTTCAAGTCTTGGAGTGCTGTCCGATTCTCTGCATATATTAGAAGGTGAAAAGCTCATTCCTTTGGACATAGCACCTGAGCCAACAGACTGGTGCCGCCAAATCTCCTTTTTGCTATATATATATATATACAGACGTGGACAAAATTGTTGGTACCCTTTGGTCAATGAAAGAAAAAGTCACAATGGTCACAGAAATAACTTTAATCTGACAAAAGTAATAATAAATTAAAATTCTATAAATGTTAACCAATGAAAGTCAGACATTGTTTTTCAACCATGCTTCAACAGAATTATGTAAAAAAATAAACTCATGAAACAGGCATGGACAAAAATGATGGTACCCCTAACTTAATATTTTGTTGCGCAACCTTTTGAGGCAATCACTGCAATCAAACGCTTCCTGTAACTGTCAATGAGACATCTGCACCTCTCAGCAGGTATTTTGGCCCACTCCTCATGAGCAAACTGCTCCAGTTGTGTCCGGTTTGAAGGGTGCCTTTTCCAGACTGCATGTTTCAGCTCCTTCCAAAGATGCTCAATAGGATTGAGGTCAGGGCTCATAGAAGGCCACTTTAGAATAGTCCAATTTTTTCCTCTTAGCCATTCTTGGGTGTTTTTAGCGGTGTGTTTTGGGTCATTGTCCTGTTGCAAGACCCATGACCTGCGACTGAGACCAAGCTTTCTGACACTGGCTAGTACATTTCTCTCTAGAATTCCTTGATAGTCTTGAGATTTCATTGTACCCTGCACAGATTCAAGACACCCTGTGCCAGACGCAGCAAAGCAGCCCCAGAACATAACAGAGCCTCCTCCATGTTTCACAGTAGGGACAGTGTTCTTTTCTTGATATGCTTCATTTTTTCGTCTGTGAACATACAGCTGATGTGCCTTGGCAAAAACTTCGATTTTTGTCTCATCTGTCCACAGGACATTCTCCCAGAAGCTTTGTGGCTTGTCAACATGTAGTTTGGCATATTCCAGTCTTGCTTTTTTATGATTCGTTTTCAACAATGGTGTCCTCCTTGGTCGTCTCCCATGTAGTCCACTTTGGCTCAAACAACGACGGATGGTGCGATCTGACACTGATGTTCCTTGAGCATGAAGTTCACCTTGAATCTCTTTAGAAGTCTTTCTAGGCTCTTTTGTTACCATTCGGATTATCCGTCTCTTAGATTTGTCATCAATTTTCCTCCTGCGGCCACGTCCAGGGAGGTTGGCTACAGTCCCATGGATCTTAAACTTATGAATAATATGTGCAACTGTACTCACAGGAACATCTAGTTGCTTGGAGATGGTCTTATAGCCTTTACCTTTAACATGCTTGTCTATAATTTTCTTTCTGATCTCTTGAGACAGCTCTTTCCTTTGCTTCCTCTGGTCCATGTCGAGTGTGGTACACACCATATCACCAAACAACACAGTGATTACCTGGAGCCATATATATAGGCCCAATGGCTGATTACAAGGTTGTAGACACCTGTGATGCTAATTAGTGGACACACCTTGAATTAACATGTCCCTTTGGTCACATTATGTTCTGTGTTTTCTAGGGGTACCATCATTTTTGTCCATGCCTGTTTCATGAGTTTATTTTTTTACATAATTCTGTTGAAGCATGGTTGAAAAACAATGTCTGACTTTCATTGGTTAACATTTATAGAATTTTAATTTATTATTACTTTTGTCAGATTAAAGTTATTTCTGTGACCATTGTGACTTTTTCTTTCATTGACCAAAGGGTACCAACAATTTTGTCCACGTCTGTATATCATGGTCCGTTGGGCACTTCAAATATCACTGTATGGTGCATCCTTAAAGCATTGTACTATATAGGCCCTAGAAGTTTACAGATCTGTACAACACAGAATGATAATTTTTGTGAGTGTCACATTATATATCATATATAATTAGAGATCAGCGAATTTCTCAAAAATTCGATTCGGTCGGTTTGCCAAATTTTCCGAAAAGATTAGAGTCAAATTTATTTGTGTCGAATCGTGTTAAAAAACAGCTATTTCCTGTATAGTGGTGTAGAACACTGTGCCTTGCAGTAACACGCATAGGGAGTCTGCTGTGGTAGTGAAACAATAGTCAGTATGACACGCAGATGACAGGCGTCGCTCTTATAATCACTGCACACTTCACTTACATGGGCAGTTACGGGGCCAAAACTGACCAACTAACTCAAGTGTGAACTCAGCCTTACAGGTCAATGTTATCGTCAAGAAGCACACAGCAGCATAAAGAGACCACATAATGGCCCAGAGACATAGTGTTGATGTAGGAGCAGCATAAGGAGACCACAGAGTGGTGAGGTGGCAGCAGCATGAGGAGACCACAGAGTGGCCCAGAGACATAGTGTTGATGTAGCAGCAGCATGAGGAGACCACAGAGTGGCATAGTGACAGAGTGGGGAGGTGGGGGGCAATACCATTACCAGCAGAAGATGGTGGCTAGCAGTAAGTGCTCCTGGCATCAGGTGTGTGGCAGCATCAGAATAGTAGCTGAAGACGGTAGCCAGAAGAAACAGGCCTCTTTTGTCAAAGTGTAGGTGTGGCACAATGGATGATCTAGTCTGATGCATCAGGCACTGGTGTTTGAAAATCCTGGCTGATCCACGCCTGACTCATTTTTTACAAAGGTCAGTTTCTCCACATTTTGCGTGGACAGGCCAGTGGCCGGGCAGGAAAGTTTGTCCAGGGCAAACTCGGCCAGTTTCTGCCACAAATCAAGTTTGGCTGCCCAGTGCTCCAGAGGATCTTCAATGTGGGGTTGGAGGGTGCACTCCAAGTATGCCACAACCTGCTGGTTCAGTTTCTGCTCTATGTCTAACTGCTGCTGCTGAGTAGTTTCTTCAGTAGGCGGGTGAAGAAAACTGCTCATCAGCAATTCTAGACTTAAGTTGCTGCTGATGGAGGTGCTACTGCTCCTGCTCCCCCCAGCAGCCATGGCAGTGGAATGTGAGTGCAAAGGGCCCCCCCAGACAGACCTGGCGCACATAGGCAGCGGCCAACTGACTACATAGGATGTCTCGATAGCAGTTCAGTTTGTCCTCCCTTTCAGCGTAAAAAGGACCCCATTTTGGACCGGTAGTGAGGGTCTAACATGGTGGAGAGCCAGCAGTCATCCCTCGAAAGGTGACAATTCGGCCGTCACTACACAAGCAAACGTGCATAGGGCCATTTGCGCAAGTGACTTGGAGGGACTCCCTGCATCCATCTTCACTGGATACTGCCACGGTGTGTCTGAGTCATCTGCCTCCTCTTCCTAATCACCCTGTAACTCCTCTGGCTTCTCCTGCTCCTCCTCTCCTGTCACCTGTGTAGAAAAACTACCCATTGTTCTACACATTGCTTGTGCTCGAATGTCCTCCTCCTCCTCTAGTTCAGCCCTCACAGGGCTCATGTGGCCATTAGATGTAGTCGCCACGTCTTCTGTCCCATCGCCAGCCAGATTTAGCAGCATCTGTTCCAGGACATGAATCAGTGGAATGACGTTGTTCATCCCATAGTCCTGGCGACTGACAAATAAAGTGGCCTGCTCAAAGGGCCCGAGCAAACGGCAGGTGTCATGCATAAGCTGCCACTGGCTAACATCGAAGTTACATAAGGGAGCACCTCTGTCCGCCTGTATCATCAAGAAATTGTTTATGGCCTTTCTCTGTTCATATAATCTGTCCAATGTATGGAGGGTGGAATTCCAACGGGTGGAAACATCGCATATCAGCCTATGTTGGGGCATGCCGTTCTGCCGCTGCAGCTGGAGAAGAGTGTGCTTTGCGGTGTACAAGTGGCTGAAGTGCATGCAAAGTTTCCTGGTCATTTTCAGGATGTTTTGCAAATGGGCGCAAGACTTCAGGAACCGCTTTACAACCAGATTGAACACGTGCGCCATGCAAGGCGCATGACTCAGCCCTCCTTGACACCATGCCGACACCATGTTCTAATTTTGAGTTGTCGAGGAGAAAGGCATGATTCGATTGCTTGATGAAGGATGCGGAGCAATTCCTCCCCTGTGTCACTCCCTTCGCCCAGGCAAACTAGGTGCAGAACAGCATGACACCGCCGTGCCCTGCACATGTGGTATGCTGGTGGGGCACTGTGAATTTTCCATGCAGTGGAGGCTGAGGACATGTGGAGAATGGACCAAAGGCTTAAGAATGTGGAGGCAGAAGCAGCGTCTCCTGGCCAAGTTGCTGGAACCAAATTTACCCAGTGGGCCGTAAAGGACATGTATTGTCCCTGACTGTAGTTACAGCTTCACACGTCGGCGCTGCCGTGCACTTTGGCAGACACCAACAGGCTCAAGGACTGGCCCAACTTCTGTTCTACATACAGTACGTGTCCACCACTTGGAAAGGTAGGGACTGCAGCACCAGCAATTTGGCCAGGAGCACGTTCAGCTTCTGCGCAATTGGATGAGTGCACGCATACTGTTGTCTCTTGGCAATCGCTTCGGTGATCGATTGCTGACAGAATGACTGACGAGGAGCAGGAGCATCAGGACCAGCAGATGATGGGAAGGACAGACAGCTCCCTTCGGCTGAGGTGGTTGAGCCTTGACTGCATGAAATCAGGGGTGTACCACTGGGTGATGCAGCAGTTGCTGCAGCAGGCTGGACCACCACATCGGAGCCACGGTTCTCCCAGGCCACTTTATGGTGACGCCGCATGTGCTGATGCAGGGCGGTGGTGCCAACATTGGCACCCTGCCCATGCTTCACCTTCTGCCTACAAATTCGTCAAATGGCCATGTTCACCTCCTCCGACAGCCTAACAAAAAAATTGCCATACCGCCGAGTATGGCATTTTCTCCCCAACACTCCGTACTGACTGCCTGCTACCGCTGCCTCCGTAAACCCCTAGGCCACTACTTCCCAGGCAGGTAGTCTCCTGTCAAGCGGGCAGTCTAACCCGAGCACATTTGGCTCCCGACCTCTCACTGCTGCCACCCTGCTGACTCCCGGCCACGCTACCGACTTGCTGGCTCTGCCGCTACCTCATGTGCAAGCTGCCACCCTTTTCTCCTGATGATGATGAAGCCCCTTCTTCACCCAGCTCCCAAGTGCGATTGGCTTCATCATCATCCACTACTGTCTGCACATCACTGATGTCCCCCTCAATGGTCTCAGGGCCAGGAGCCTGAACGCTCACAACATCATCTCCCACGCGACTCTCATCATCACTACTTGCTCGTTTACCAGAGGAAACGGCGGATCTCTCCTCTAGATCTTGACTGGGCAGTAGCCCAGTCATCTAGTAGCTCATCCTCGCTGAAAAGTGGAGCGGAGCCTACGGCATATAATACTTCTCTAGCACTCTAGCAGAGGGAACAGAGAAGAACAAAGGCAGGTTGAGGACAGGTGAGGGCACAGGGCCTGCTCCAGGGCCATGCCAACTAAGCGCTGTGTCTGAAGAACCCACCGACTCTTGGGTGGGGGTGTCTGATGTCACTTGCAACGAAGTAGAAGACTGAGTCAACCATTCAAGCACAGCTGGTCAAGACACGACTGCTTGATCAGGGTTCCCCAACTCCAGTCCTCAGGGCCCACTTGCCGGTCAGGATTTAGGAGTATCTCACAGAATGAATACCTGTGGTAAATCCTGATGGATGAACAATAATTATATCAGCTGCCCAATACTAAGGAAATCCTGAAAACATGACTGGCAGGTGGGCCCTGAGGACTGGAGTTGAGGACCACTGCGCTATATGACACCGGGAGCTCATGCCTCTTGCTGCGACTCCTGCTGCCACCCCCCCCCCCCCCCCCTTCTTCTGCTGCCTGCAAAAAAAACATTTTGGCCACTGCCTATTCCCTTTAAAAGGGCCTGTCACCTGTCTGTCTGAGCGGCAAATAAAACTTACTTGTTTTTTTCACTTATACACCCCAAAAAAGGCTGTAGTACAAAGTAACTGCACTGCAAAACGGCAAATAATACGTACTGTGGCGATAAGCTCAAATGGTGACTTCAGATATAGTTTAAACAATAGTCTTTTTATTTTGTCCAAAACGGATTCAACAAATACTCGCTTACTTCAGCATGTAAACACACAAAAAACACAGTCCATGTGAAGTGGTCTGACTCACAGTCCTCTGTAGTTCCTGGTTTCTACCACCAGCTTGAAGGGGGAAATACTTGGCAATAGCAGGCTTCTCCACTGAAACACTCCACACAACTGTACTCCAAATCTATCACACTTCCAGATTAGGAACCACAGCTTATATAGGCCAGCCAAAACCTGGTCTGGATACGTGGGAGTAGTCATCCCACCCTGCTCTTTGACTACTTAAATGAAACAGCTAAACTACTACTAACAAGTGACAGTAACCAAGGGTTACTGACAAAATGTTACCGGTTCATTTCACCGAGGCCAGGCACCTTGGTGACACTTATCTATCGTCTACTATGGCACCTTGTGCCTTCTCGCAGTACTTTTTTTTTACACTTATACACCCCAAAAAAAGCTGTAGAACAAATGTAACACCCCAGAGGTGCATTACCACCTTTGCATCCTGCCACTATCTTATAAGGTTAATCTAATATCATTTATGCATTTATTTCCAGGTCCTGTACAATGTGCATTCATAATCTTGTTATTTAGCTGTTCAAGTGTAAGGTGCTGGTTCACCAGCAGGTGGCAGCATCTATGGTAAAGCTACAGGTACAGAGAATAGAGCTGTCATAGGACGCCGGCGACGCGTATCCTTCCCCTTGCGCCGGCTGCGTCCTGTTCCTCTCCGGCAGCTGCAGGAGGCGCCCTCCGCACAGATCGGGGAGCCACTCGGCGTCTCCGCTGCCATGGCAATGGAGGGCGGAGCGTGCCCAGCCGCACGCTCCTTCTATGTGCGGCCTGCTTCCTCTGTTGCCAGGATACCTGTGTGGGCTGAGCGCCGAGCTGGACACTCGGTACTCAGCTATCAGTCCTGGGACAGGTCATGTGGCGCTGGCCACGTCACATGACCTTAGCCCTTCAGTATATAAGCAGGCAACCTGCTGGCCACAGGTTGCCTGTGATATTGTTTATATAGGCTCTTGATACTCTGCTCCATTGCTCTTATATTTGACCAACGGCTAGTTATTTGACCACGCTCCTGCTTCTCCCTTGTACTCTGACGCAACCTCCAGGTTTGACCTCCGGCTTGTTATTGGTACTGTCTTTGCATCTCGTTGACGTGACCTCTCGTTGTGACCTTTGCTAGTTTGTTTACCCTTCTCGACTGCTGTACGTTCCTGTCGCCGCACGCCGCCCATTGCCTGTCTCTGCTTTTCTCTGCTGGATGTGGAGGCCACAGCTTAAGGCCTCAGAAGCCAGGAAGTATAGTTCCTTGGACAAACCTAGAGTCAGACTACAGAGAGAAGTTGCAGCATCCTGCAGAAGCAAAGATTATTTTAAGCTTGACTGTACAGCAGGGCCAGAGAGCAACAGATGTAGCAGAGAGGAGTTTGCCTGCCACAGTTTTGTTCATGCTAAAGCCTGCTGGAAACCAAGATAAAGTCTATGACCATTTGGAAAAAACGTTTATGCAAAGTAAAAAGCAAAGCTGCTTTACAACTTCATCACAAGGTTTGGACTCAATTTATTTTTTACCCCCAAATTCAACTACCCCCTTTGCTCTGCTTCGGACAACAATGCCTGGGTTCCAGCGTATCCAGGTAGGAGCACCGTGAGACATGCACAAAACATTAAAGAGACATTTAGGCTACCCTACACCACTCTGGTTAGCTGTAGCCTTACTGAGAGTTACAGGCAGGTGTAATACATCACCCTATACATAAATGTGCAGTGGACCAAAAATCATCCTAGCTAATCCGTTCTGTTATCTGTAGAGTTATTGAGTATCCATATTACAGGCAGGTGTAATATATTGCCCTGTACATAAGTGTGCATTGGACTAAAAATCATCTGAGCTAATCTGTTCTGTTTTCTGTAGAATTACTAAGCGTCCGTAGTACAGGCAGGTGTAATACAGGTGAAACTCGAAAAATTTGAATATCGTGCAAAAGTCCATTTATTTCAGTAATGCAAATTAAAATAAATTGCATTAATGCAGCTTAAAATTTGAATTTTGTAAAAAGGTTCAGTATTCTAGGCTCAAAGTGTTACACTCTAGTCAGCTAATTAATCCATATCCCCTGAGCAAAAGGTACCTCAAAATTGTGACTTTGGGGTTTCGTAAGCTATAAGACATAATCATCCAAATTATAATAAACAAAGGCTTGAAATATCTCACTTAGTATGTAATGAGTCTATCTCATATGTTAGTTTCACCTTTTAAGTAGCATTACTGAAATAAATGAACTTTGCACGATATTCTAATTTTTTCGAGTTTCACCTGTACATCACCCTGTACATAAGTGTGCAGTGGACCAAAAATCATCCTAGCTAATCCGTTCTGTTAGCGATACAGTAGTTATACACTATGGCCAAAAGACAGGTGCCTGGGCCCTCGAAAGGAAAGGGCAGTGTCAAAAATGATGCTGTAGCCAGCAAAACAAGGGGTGGTGGTAGCAGCAGCCACAGCAACAGGCCAGAGCGCCACTTTTATCCAGTGGTTGTGTTTTGACCGACAATCCAACTGTACTGGAATGGTTGACTCGCTCTTCACAATCATCTCAAACTAGAACAGATACACACATCCAGGAATCAGTGGGTTCCTCTGACACCATGCTTAGTTGACATGGCCCCGGAACTGCCTTTATTCCCTCATCTGTTAGCCAAGTAATGTTTGCCACCGGCTCTGCTCCACTTTTCAGCAACGATGACCTTTGTGAGGACAGTCAGCAGTTATAGGCCAGCAAAGACTTGGAGAAGAGGTCTGCTGTGGACTCCTTTTGATGTGCAACTACTGATGATGACAGTCGGGTGAGAGCACATGAGTGGTCAGGCACGTGCGCAATAGGTGAGGGTGACACAAGTGGCAAATCTAGATGATGTAGCCAATCGCACGTTGTGAATAGGGGGCATCATCATCATCAGGGGGCGAGGGTGGCACCGTGCCCCTGAGACAGTAGGGTGGAAGTGTGCCCGAGAGACAGCAGGGTGGAAGCATGCCTGAGACAGCAGGGTGAGATCTGGACTGGAGCCAAGCAGGGGAGGGGTACACCGTCTGCTACTCGGTAGACTACCTGAGAGGAATATACTGGCAGTTCACAGGTTCATAAAAGCAGCAGCAAGCAGGCATGACGCAGGGTGCTAATGTTGGCACGACAGCCCTGCATCAAAACATGGAGCGCCACCATAAAGTGGCGTGGAAAAACCGTGCCACTCATTTATTGATACAGCCTCATGCAGTGAGGGCTGCATCTCCCACTGTCCTGCACCCCCTCTCAACAAATACTCGCTTACAAATACTGATCAAATACTAATGTAAGAAACTGACTAAATACCGACCGTGAGATAGAGGCCATTAAAGTCCTGCATAGAAGATGGTCAGTATTTTGCATCAGTATTTGTAAGCCAAAATACAGAAAATATGCAAATATTTCCATTATATTTTATCTCTTTAGGTTCCACTCTTGATTTTAGCTTACAAATACTGATCATACACTGATTTAAAACACTGACCAAATACTGACTGTGTGAAAGGCATTATGCTCAATTTGCATCCGTTTTGGTCATTTACATCTGAAATACTTTTTGTTTTCATATGGAAATAAAATCCTGCATGCAGGACTTTAATGGCCTCTTTCACACGGTCAGTAAATGTTATCTCTTCCACTCCTGCTTTTGGCTTTCAAATACTGATGCAAAATACTGACCATGCGATAGAGGCATTGCGGATGCTCAAAATACAGTATCCATTTCATTTTTATTTTTTTGGGCCACCCTCCCCACTCTGTCATGGAGCACCTACTGCCACGGTTACTGTCCAAAACAAAAATTAAAGTGAAAAAAAAGTTGAAAAAATTAAATTTAAGTAAAAATAAACAAAAACGTCATTTTCCCCAAATAGAGTAAAAACAAATTGGTAAAAAATAGGGGGGAAAAACACAGTTAAAAAAAAATAACTGAACTGTGCTAATTAAACCATTTTTTTGTCACCTTACATCACAAAAAGTACAACAGCAAGCGATCAAAAAGGCGTATACCCACCAAAATAGTACTAATCTAACCGTCACCTCATCCTGCAAAAAATGAGCCCCTACCTGAGATAATAGCCAAAAAAAATAAAGAAACTATGGCTCAGAATATGGAGACACTAAAACATAATTTTTTTTGTTTTAAAAAAGCTGTTATTGTGTAAAATTTACATAAAAAATAAAATAAAAGTATACATATTAGGTATCGCCGCGTCCATATCGACCGGCTCTATAAAAATATCACATGACCAAACCCCTCAGATGAACACCGTAAAAAATAAAAAATAAAAACTGTGCAAAATAAACAATTTTTTGTCACCTTACATCATAAAAAGTGTAAAAGCAAGCAATCAAAAATCACACGCACCTCAAAATAGCGCCAATCAAACTATCATCTCATCCCGCAAAAATCATACCCTACCCAAGATAACCGCCCAAAAACTGAAAAAACTATGGCTCTCAGACTATGGAAACACTAAAACATGATTGATTTATTTTTTCAAAAATGAAATCATTGTGTAAAACTTACATAAATAAAATAAAGTAAACATATTAGGTATCTGTGACAACCTGGTCTATAAAAATACCACATGATCTAACCTGTCAGATGAATGTTGTAAATAACAAAAAATAAAATAGTGCCAAAACAGCTATTTCTTGTTACCTTGCCTCACAAAAAGTGTAATATAGAGCAACCAAAAATCATATGTACCCTAAAGTAGTACCAACAAAACTGCCACCCTATTGCGTAGTTTCTAAAATGGGGTAACTTTTTTGGAGTTTCTACTCTAGGGGTGCTTCGAATGGGACATGTTGTCAAAAAACCAGTCCAGCAAAATCTGCCTTCCAAAAAACGTATGGCATTCCTTTCCTTCTGCGCCCTGCCGTGTGCCCATACAGCGGTTTACGACCACATATAGGGTGTTTCTGTAAACTAGATAATCAGAGCCAGCAATATATTTGTTTGGCTGTTAACTCTTGCTTTGTAACTGGAAAAAAATTATTAAAATGGAAAATCTGCCAAAAAAGTGAATTTTTAAAATTGTATCTATTTTTTATTAATTCTTGTAAAACACCTAAAGGGTTAACAAAGTTTGTAAAATCAGTTTTGAATACCTTCAGGAGTGTAGTTTCTAGAATGGGGTCATTTTTGGATGGTTTATATTATGTAAGCCTCACAAAGTGACTTCAGACCTGAACTGGTCCTTGAAAAGTGGGTTTTTTATTTGCTTCTACAGGGAGTGCAGAATGATTAGGCAAATGAGTATTTTGACCACATCATCCTCTTTATGCATGTTGTCTTACTCCAAGCTGTATAGGCTCAAAAGCCTACTACCAATTAAGCATATTAGGTGATGTGCATCTCTGTAATGAGAAGGGGTGTGGTCTAATGACATCAACACCCTATATCAGGTGTGCATAATTATTAGGCAACTTCCTTTCCTTTGGCAAAATGGGTCAAAAGAAGGACTTGACAGGCTCAGAAAAGTCAAAAATAGTGAGATATCTTGCAGAGGGATGCAGCACTCTTAAAATTGCAAAGCTTCTGAAGCGTGATCATCGAACAATCAAAATAGTCAACAGGGTCGCAAGAAGCGTGTGGAAAAACCAAGGCGCAAAATAACTGCCCATGAACTGAGAAAAGTCAAGCGTGCAGCTGCCAAGATGCCACTTGCCACCAGTTTGGCCATATTTCAGAGCTGCAACATCACTGGAGTGCCCAAAAGCACAAGGTGTGCAATACTCAGAGACATGGCCAAGGTAAGAAAGGCTGAAAGACGACCACCACTGAACAAGACACACAAGCTGAAACGTCAAGACTGGGCCAAGAAATATCTCAAGACTGATTTTTCTAAGGTTTTATGGACTGATGAAATGAGAGTGAGTCTTGATGGGCCAGATGGATGGGCCCGTGGCTGGATTGGTAAAGGGCAGAGAGCTCCAGTCCGACTCAGACGCCAGCAAGGTGGAGGTGGAGTACTGGTTCGGGCTGGTATCATCAAAGATGAGCTTGTGGGGCCTTTTCGGGTTGAGGATGGAGTCAAGCTCAACTCCCAGTCCTACTGCCAGTTTCTGGAAGACACCTTCTTCAAGCAGTGGTACAGGAAGAAGTCTGCATCCTTCAAGAAAAACATGATTTTCATGCAGGACAATGCTCCATCACACGCATCCAAGTACTCCACAGCGTGGCTGGCAAGAAAGGGTATAAAAGAAGAAAAACTAATGACATGGCCTCCTTGTTCACCTGATCTGAACCCCATTGAGAACCTGTGGTCCATCATCAAATGTGAGATTTACAAGGAGGGAAAACAGTACACCTCTCTGAACAGTGTCTGGGAGGCTGTGGTTGCTGCTGCACGCAATGTTGATGGTGAACAGATCAAAACACTGACAGAATCCATGGATGGCAGGCTTTTGAGTGTCCTTGCAAAGAAAGGTGGCTATATTGGTCACTGATTTGTTTTTGTTTTGTTTTTGAATGTCAGAAATGTATATTTGTGAATGTTGAGATGTTATATTGGTTTCACTGGTAAAAATAAATAATTGAAATGGGTATATATATGTTTTTTGTTAAGTTGCCTAATAATTATGCACAGTAATAGTCACCTGCACACACAGATATCCCCCTAAAATAGCTAAAACTAAAAACAAACTAAAAACTACTTCCAAAAATATTCAGCTTTGATATTAATGAGTTTTTTGGGTTCATTGAGAACATGGTTGTTCTTCAATAATAAAATTAATCCTCAAAAATACAACTTGCCTAATAATTCTGCACTCCCTGTAAACTTCTAAGCATTGTAACATCTAAGCAAGTAGAATGGGGAATTTAAAGTAATAACTGTTTTTGTAGGTATTACTATGTATTATAAAAGTAGAGAAATTTAAACTTGGAAATTTGCAAATGAAAATTGGAAAATTTGGTATTTTTTTATAAATAAAAATGTGTTTTTTTTACTCCATTTTGTCATGAAGTACAATATGCGACGAAACCACACTCAGAATGGCCTGGATAAGTCAAAGCGTTTTAAAGTTATCACCACTTAAAGTGACACTGGTCAGATTTGCAAAAAATGGCCTGGTCCTTAGGACACAGCCATATTTCACCTTAAGGACCAGGCCATTTTTTGCAAATCTGACCAGTGTCACTTTAAGTGCTGATAACTTTAAAACGCTTTGACTTATCCAGGCCATTCTGAGATTGTATTTTCATCATATATTCCCATTTGAAGCCCCCCTGATGCACCCCTAGTGTAGAAACTCCAAAAAAATGACCCCTTTTTTAGAAACTACGGGATAAGGTGGCAGTATTGTTGGTACTATTTTAGGGTACATATGATTTTTGGTTGCTCTATATTACACTTTTTGTGAGGCAAGGTAACAAGAAATAGCTGTTTTGGCACCGTTTTTATTTTTTGTTATTTTCAACATTCATCTGACAGGTTAGAGCATGTAATATTTTTATAGAGCAGGTTGTTTTGGACGCGGCGATACCTAATATGTATACTATTTTTTTATTTATGTAAGTTTTACACAATAATTTAATAATTTATAAAAATATTAATAAAAATCATGTTTCAGTGTCTCCATAGTCTGAGAGCCATAGTTTTTCAGTTTTTGGGCAAATATCTTGGGTAGGGTATGATTTTTGCAGGATGAGATGACGGCTTGATTGGCACTATTTTGGGGTGCGTGTGACTTTTTGATCGCTTGCTATTACACTTTTTGTGATGTATGGTGACAAAAAATTGCTTTTTTACACCTTCTTTTTTTTTTACGGTATTCACCTGAGGGGTTAGGTCATGTGATATTTTTATAGAGCAGGTTATTCCGGACGCGGCGATACCTAATATGTATACTTTATTTTATTTATGTAAGTTTTACACAATTATTTCATTTTTTAAACAAGAACAAAACATTTTTTTAGTGTCTCCATAGTCTGAGAGCCATAGTATTTTCAGTTTTTGGGCAATTATCTTAGGTAGGGTCTAATTTTTTGTGGGATGAGGTGACGGTTTGATTGGTACTATTTTGGCGTACATACGACTTTTTTGATCACTTTTATTACCTTTTTTGGGAAGTAAGGTGAGCAAAATTTCAATTTCATCATAGTTTTTTATTTTTTATTTTTTATTTTTATGGCATTCACCGTTCGGGTAAAGTAACATGACTGCTTTATAGATCAGGTCGTTATGGACGCGGTGATATCAAACATGTATAGGGAATTTAATTTTTTTCATTTTTAATCAATTATTTGAGCAGGCACCGGGTTCCGATCACCGCCCGCCGGGCGGCGGTGATCGGAACCATACATGACGTACCGTTACGTCATGTGTCCTTAAGTACCAGGACAACATGATGTACTGGTACGTCATGTGTCCTGAAGAGGTTAAGGTGAAATATGGCTGTGTCCTTAAGGAGTTAAAGGATGTGGTCCAGGCCCTAAGGACAGAATTGTGAGAACTTCAGCTGTAAGTGTCCCAGATGAAGGCAGGACCACCCCAGCCTCTTGAAATGACCCAATCGCCCCGCTCTACTTCACCCAGGATAACTCAGGTACAGGGGCTCGTCAAAAGAGGGCCCCTCTGCTGGGCTTGTCAACAGTACGGCCATATGGCCAGAGAGTGCCCAGAACAGATGAAGTCTGAGCTAACGTTAAACTTTTGACTGCTGCAGTAACTGGGCGTCCTGCGGCGGTACACCAGAAGCTAAGCCCTATGCATGAGGAACACGACCTGTATGCTAGCAGCCCCATTATGGAAGCCGAGTTTGAAGGCCAGAAGGTAAGCTGCCTAGTTGATACAGGGTCAGAGTGCACCCGTATGCCTCTGGAGTTCTTCGAAAGACACTTTACAGGAGCATCATCAGGCTGACAGCTTCCAATAAAAGAGCGATGGACATCCAAAGGATAGTCTGGATGCAGGTCTGACTGTTTGGCAAGACGTCGGCAAGAAGGGGGTTGTGCTGGGGAACCATTTGTTCCGGAGAGGAAGGGACGTGGCACTAGGTATAAATGTGCTGAGAGACCTAGACCATCAACTTTATGCCCAAAAAGGGCCAAAGTATTGGCTACAGTCCACCACACAACGGCAGACCCAGAAGGTTCTACAGCAGATGGCAAGGAGCTGTAGTCTGCAAAAGAGCAGCATGTCCGGTCAGCCCATTGGACACGTGAATGTGCCGCTGAGGACCCCAGTGAAGGTCCCACCTCGACGAGAACAAATATTGATAATGTCGGTGGGGGCTGGACGACAACTGAATGGACCGGAGGTGCAGATTGAGCCCGCTTACCAAGAGGAAACGCAGACTCGCCCAGTGGTAGCCCGGGCCCTCGCTATTGTGAAGGATGGATGTATGCTTGTATGCTGCCTCAATGTTGAAGACTGCAAATGAAACATTCCTGGGAATACCTTGCTGGCCAAATTTTATATGTCCGCAGGGGATATACCTCAGCGAAGGAGCTTCACGCTACAGCCAGATAGGAGATCAGCCTGGACCTATGCTGTAGAGGTCCATCAAAGGGAGACCCCGACAGCGGAGTAGAACGGTCGAGTGATGATGGCCCGGATGGGGGTGGACTGAAAGACCCTGACTCCAGGACAACAGAAGTTGCTGGAAGACACCCTTTGGGAATTTCAGAAGGCATTCTCGAGACATGATGAGCACTTTGGGTATGCTTCCGCCATCGAGAACGAAATCCCTACCAGTGATGCTGCACCGATCAGGGAATGGTACTGGTAAATCCCACCTAAAATGTACCAGGAGATGAAGGATATGGTGGCCAGCATGTTGGAAAACCGGGTGATCCAGGAGAGTCAAAGTCCTTGGGCTGCTCCAGTTGTCTTGGTGCAGAAGAAAGATGGGCGTCTCTGGTTTTGCGTGGATTATCAGAAGCTGAATGCCCAGACCGTCCGGGATGCTTCATCCTACCTATGGGACTCTACGAGTTCAACCGGATGCCGTTTGGCCCTTCCAATGCTTCGGGAACATTCCAGTGGTTGATGGAGCACTGTCTGGGGGATCTCAACTTCGAGTCAGTATTTATATACCTGGGCGACATAGTAGTGTTTGGGGCCTACATTGAGTATCACCTCCAGAAGCTGCGACAGGTCCTAGGACTGCTGCGAGACTATGGGCTCAAGATCAAGCCCAAGAAGTGCCAAGTGTTTAGACAGCAGAAAGAGTATTTGGGACATTTGGTCACCTAGGATGGGGTAAAGCCAACCCCCAGCAAGGGGGAGGCCGTCCAGAAGTGGCCCCAGCCGAGGTGCGGGCATTCGTGGGACTGGCCTGCTACTACAGGAGGTTTATACCAAAATATGCTCAATTGGTTGCCAGTTAAACGAGTTATCAAGGGACACTGCAGGGGGCCCAAAGAATTGTCCCATCGAGTGGGGACCCCAGCAAGAAGAGGCCATTGAAGCAGTAAAGGAGGCGCTAACCAGTACCCCGATTTTGGCTTATGTGCGGTTCAACACCCCATTCCTTCTGTACACTGACATAAGTAAGTATACATGGTCTGGGGGCTGTGTTAGCCCAAGATAGACGTGAGAGAGTCATTGCCTATGGCAACCCTGACAACTATAGCTCCTTTAAATTGGAACTACTGGCACTGGTGTGAGCCATGACCGAGAGGTTTGCAGAGAACCTGACAGGTGCAGAGGTGACCGTGATGACGGACAACAACCCGTTAACACACTTGGAGAATGCAAAGCTCAGTGCACTTGAGCAGAGGTAGTTGGCTCGCCTTTCTAAGTACCAATACTGCATCAAGGTCCGGTCAGGTAGAGAGAACGGCAACGCTAATGCACTCTCCCGAGTCCCTGTAGGATTGTCGACTCAGAGTGCCAATGAGGACCTAGAGGACACTGAAACTCCTGACCTTGGTCGATTACCCATGTTTCAGGACATGGCACATTCAAGTAGGGTGGCGTACGGCATGCCAATGGTGCTTGGAAAGACGTTGGCTAATTGGGAGAAAGTCTATGGAAAGTGAAAAAATAGGTCCGGACCAAGATCTGGCCTCAGCGGGCCCATCTGACTCCAGAGGGCCAAAAGTTGTTGAGGCAGTGGGATAAGCTGACTGTTACCCAGGGCCTCCTGTGTCGGACGATATACTTCAGCAATCAGAGCTGCAGTACCGGCGACAGATTGTCATCTCCATGCCCGGGAAGCCCATGAGAGGGGTGCCTATTTTGGGAGCGATAAAACGTTCAAGTGGCTCCAACAGATTATATACTGTCCAGATCTGGCAGACATGGTGGCCGAGGCATGTCTCAAGTGTCGACCCTGCGGGATGAGTAAGAGTACTTAACAGCGGGCTCCTGTCCAGGCCATCCGGACCTCAGCGCCCCTAGAGCTCATTATGATGAATTATGTACAGATTGGGCACTCTACCTCGGGACACTTGTACTGTCTAGACATGACAGATCATTTCAGAAAGTATGTAGTGGCTATACCCACCAGATACCAGACGGCAGAGTCGGCCACTAAAGCGGTCTGCAAACATTTTATACAGGTGTTCGGGTGTCCATGGAGGATACATTCGGACCAGGGGCATGTTTTTTAGGGTACTCTAATGAATAAGCTGTACCAACTGTATGGGATCAAACGTTCCCGCACCACCCCATATCACCCCCAGGGAAATGGGGCGTGCGAGCGGTTCATTGCTGGCTGAGAGCGATCCACAAGGTTGTGGGGGAGCGCCTGGGACAAGTGGTACACCCTAACCCAAGACCAGTGCAGAGGGATGGGCAATCCGGAAGGTGCGTTGCGGAATGGAGGGACAGAACCCATTGAAAGCACTACAGAGTGCTTCCATGGGGCTTCTCTCCATGCCTCCGAACTGAAAAAAAATTGAACATGTTCAAGTTGAGTGGGTCTGGATCCGTCGCGGTCCCCAATGCACAGAATGGCTGAGCGCATGAGGCCTAACTAGGATCTGCAGTTCCATGCTATCAATACTGTTTTACTGCCTAGGAGTGAAGGATAGACGGATTGTATAGTTCTGTGTGTCTGTTTTCCCTGATAATAATGTTTATAGAGTTTATAACTGCTTTGTATAGTATCAAAAATGCTAGTTTTGGTGTTTTTATGTCCATTTCTATAGGCATTTCTATAAAGGGCCGTCCATTCCACAAATTGTGGAAGGCACATGGGCGGCATCCGTGTTTTGGGGATCCGCAATTTGCGGACCGCAAAACACGGCACAGTCGTGTGAACAAGCCCCTAAAATGTATGGGCTGCACAAAATATAGAGACATGGTGATTTAGTTCGGTATTCCTATCTGCGGCTATAAAAATGTTTTAAACAACTTCGGCGGATCCACCCAGGGGTGGGATTCAAATTTTTAACAACAGGTTCCCTACTCAACGGCAAACACGCAGCGTCACGACACATGTTTATAAATACATACACCATATATATATGCAACACACATAAGTACACCATATATACAATCATCTAAAGAATTATTAGGAACACCTGTTCTATTTCTCATTAATGCGATTATCTAGTCAACCAATCACATGGCAGTTGCTTCAATGCATGTAGGGTTGTGGTCCTGGTGAAGACAATCTCCTGAACTCCAAACTGAATGTCAGAATGGGAAAGAAAGGTGATTTAAGCAATTTTGAGCGTGGCATGGTTGTTGGTGCCAGACGGGCCGGTCTGAGTATTTCACAATCTGCTCAGTTACTGGGATTTTCACGCACAACCATTTCTAGGGTTTACAAAGAATGGTGTGAAAAGGGAAAAACATCCAGTATGCGGCAGTCCTGTGGGCGAAAATGCCTTGTTGATGCTAGAGGTCAGAGGAGAATGGGCCGACTGATTCAAGCTGATAGAAGAGCAACGTTGACTGAAATAACCACTCGTTACGACCGAGGTATGCAGCAAAGCATTTGTGAAGCCACAACATGCACAACCTTGAGGAGGATGGGCTACAAAAGCAGAAGACCCCACCGGGTACCACTCATCTCCACTACTAATAGGAAAAAGAGGCTACAATTTGCACGAGCTCACCAAAATTGGACTGTTGAAGACTGGAAAAATGAGTCTCGACTTCTGTTGAGACATTCAAATGGTAGAGTACAGGTAAACAATTTGGCGTAAACAGAATGAGAACATGTATCCATCATGCCTTGTTACCACTGTGCAGGCTGGTGGTGGTGGTGTAATGGTGTGGGGGATGTTTTCTGGGCCCCTTAGTGCCATTTGGCCATCGTTTAAATGCCACGGGCTACCTGAGTATTGTTTCTGACCATGTCCATCCCTTCATGACCACCATGTACCCATCCTCTGATGGCTACTTCCAGCAGGATAATGCACCATGTCACAAAGCTTGAATCATTTCAAATTGGTTTTTTGAACATGACAATGAGTTCACTGTACTAAAATGGCCCCCACAGTCACCAGATCTCAACCCAATAGAGCATCTTTGTGATGTGGTGGAACGGGAGCTTTGTGCCCTGGATGTGCATCCCTCAAATCTCCATCAACTGCAAGATGCTATCCTATCAATATGGGCCAGCATTTCTAAAGAATGCTATCAGCACCTTGTTGAATCAATGCCACGTAGAATTAAGGCAGTTCTGAAGGCAAAAGGGGGTCCAACACTGTATCAGTATGGTGTTCCTAATAATTCTTTAGGTGAGTGTACACTACACACATAAATACACTATATACCGGTATATGCCACACACATACATAAATACACCATGTATACACTATATACATGCAACGTCTGACAGCGACCAGGGGTCCCTTTTATAGAAATATTCGTGATGCCAGTTGCGGTGAAGCAACAACGGGACAGAGATGGTGTTGGTGGTACCCAGGTGTAGGAGTGGCTGAGTGGTATAGGGTAGCATAAAATGTCCCTTAATGTTTTGTGTCACGGTGCTACTACCAGGATACGCTGAAACCCAGGCGTTGTCGTCCAAAGCAGAAAAAGGGGGTAGTAGCAATAGAGGATGAAAAATAAATTGAGTCCAGACCTTGTGATTAGTGATAGACGAACATCTGCTGGGACGGTTCGCTCAAACGTGATCGCGCAAATGCGATCAAATGTTCGTGAACCGCAAGTTCGCTGCAGGTCCCTTTCATTTTAATGGCAGGCGAACCGGAAAAACCTTCAGCTCATATTTGCAGCCAAGAAATAATTACTAGAAGTGCACAAATAGTCCCACAACATGGACAGTGACATACCAGATGTATTATTCGAATTTGCAATCTCCAGTCATTATTTTTTTCAATGCGAAATATTGGCAATATAATTTTTGCAAATGCGCATATGCACTATAAAGTATATTGGTATATAACACACCGCTTCAATCTGTTTTTTTGAGGGGCGACTGGTATATCACACCAGTAGAAATTATTTGTTCCAATAACGCTTGTCCCTCTATATACCTGCAATATCGCAGCAGAGCCGCACACTACAAATGCACTGTAATATACTTTCTAACATAGAAAGTATATTATAACATTGTACAAGGAAGGCAATCCATTAGAATATACTGTACATAAATATAAAACGTAACCTTTAATAATGTTACTATGAGGGTCCATTCACACGCATGTAAGTGTTTTGCGGATACGCAAAACATGGACACCGGCAATGTGCATTCCGCAATTTGCGGACCGCACATCGCTGGCACTATAATAGAAAATGCCTAATCTTGTCTGCAATTACAGACAAGAATAGGACATGTTCTATTTTTTTGCGGAAACGGAAGCACGGATGCGGAATTGCGGATCCGCAAATGCGGATCCGAAAATGTGGCTGCGGACAGCACATTCCGGCCCCATTGCGGACCCATTTTGCGGACGTGTGAATGGAATAGATATCCCTCAAAATGAAAATAAATTTAATTATTGAAGTTAAGCAAAAAGCATAGATGTGGTAGGCAATAACAAGTGCTCGGCGGCACCAAATCAGAAACCATATGTCCTACCACAATTCGGGGGGTTCCAGTGCACATCCATGAATCGCGGAGGGAAAGCAAAAAACATCTATCCCTGGGCTAGATGATGATGTGGTATTGAAGGACAGGGTGGGCAAAGAACTGTCCCTGATATTGCCCTACAGGGGGGTTCTATTCTGGCCCTGATAGCCTAACCACAGACCACCAGCCCTGATAAGAGCGACCCCGTCTGGAACCTTACCCTATATAAAAATGGCCCTAGTAAGCCCCTAGGCCCCTGACTTCCAGGTGATCACTATATAGATCTATGTGTTTTTGACTCATTATAAAAGTATATTATAAGTATATTGCACCCCTCTGTGTATCACACCTCTCGATAGCACACCTATACTAGTCCTTAAAAGGACTTTTGTGGCCCTATTAGCTAGCGTTTGGTGTCCCTAACAGCCTGTCCTTGCTCCACACAGCAACCTCTCCCTACACTGGCAAAACACTGACTGTAAAATGGCGGCCAGATCAGGTTTATTTAGAAGGTGGGGGTATGTCCATGTCCACCTGATGGATGTGTCATGGGTCAATGTTCTTCACAATGTAAAAAACATATGGCGGGTGCGAATATCTCCATATGTTCGCATGGTCGGCGAATCGCGAACACGCAAAGTTTGCCGCGAAACGACTGCCGGGTGAACTGCAAGGCCATCTCTACTTGTGATAAACTTGAAAAGAAGCTTTACTTTGGTAAACGTTTCTTTAAACAGTTTACAGACTTTGTCTTGGGTCCCAGCAGGCTTTAGCATGAACAAAACTGTGACAGGCAAACTCCTCTCTGCTATATCTGTTGCTCTCTGGCACTGCTGTGCTGACAGGCTTAAATAGAATCTCTGCTTCTGCAGGATGCTGCAACCGTCTCTCTGTAGTCTGGCTCTAGATTAGTCCAGGGAACTATGCTTCCTGGCCTCTAAGGCTACAAGCTGTGGCCTCTATATCAAGCAGAGCTGAAGGTGCTCTGGCTGGCTTGCTGGGCATGGACATGCCTGGTCTTTGCTTCCTTCCCTTAGCAGGGGGTAAGCTAAACTGACCTCTAACTAACTAGTCCCCTCCTTAGAGGTAGAGTTAGAATGGAAAGAAGGGTTCCATTCTCTGTAACTGTAGCTCTGCAATGCTTGCTGCCACCTACTGGGTAAATTACACTTGAACATAAATGCACAAATTACATGATATTAGCCCATTAGAGATAGTAGCGGGGTATAGAAGTGGTAATGCCACTCTGGGGTGTTACACACATACCACCCAACTTTTAAAAAGCCTAAGGAGCTAAACTATGGAATGGAAGCGCTCATCTCCAGCTGCCGCTATAATTTTAACAACCGGATCTGGAGAACCTGAGGGAACTGGCTGAATCCAATGCCTGGATCCACCAAGCACTTCTAAATCTACACCAGCTCCCTTGCTGGAGTAGATTTAAACCATTTTCTACATCTAAACAAGACATAGAAACTGATGAATGAGACAGGCCTGCCTACCCATCCCCTTTCCTGCCCTTGCCACGCCCACTTTCTTAGACCTGGCATGAGAAGGGAAAAGTCGCAAACTGCGGCGCAATTAAAATTTTTGACGCAATCTGCGCCAGAAATACACCTAATATAGACGTATTTCTGATTAGTAAATGATACCCCAGTGTAAAACATGCAGGTGCAGTATTACGATGAAAAAAGGGTGAGACATTTTGGTAAAATAATATGCTATACCTGAAAGCAGATGAACCTAGGAAACAAAAGTGAAATCAGCATTCAATATCCAATTTTTGACTTAAAACTACACCTGGCTGTTTATTCGTTTCATTATACTCAGAGACTTCGATAGTATTGACCTCTAGTGGATATATAGAAAATTGCAGGCATTTTTACTAACCGCAGATTCCAAATAAAAAAATAACAGCCAACAAAACTTAACATAATCTTCTTATTTCTGTTCTTCTTGTTTTGTTTTAATCTGCCTAGTCCTGCTGCTGCTAGGAACAAGGTAAGTATGTGGTGTTTATTTTTTTTACTTTCTGAGGGGCACATAACAGGGCATATTACTAGGGGCACATAACTGGGCATATTACTGGGGACACATAACAGGGCATATTACTGGGGGCACAGCTGGCTATATTACTGGGGGCACAGCTGGGCATATTACTGGGGGCACATAACGGCATATTACTGGGGGAACAGCTGGGCATATCACTGGGGGCACATAACAGGGCATATTACTAGGGGCATAGCTGGGCATATTACTGGGGGAACATAACTGGGCATATTACTGAGGGCACAGCTGGGCATATTACTGGGGGCACAGCTGGGCATAATTCTGTGAGGGGCCACAATGTGGGCATAAATACTCTGCGTTGGCCTGAAGGGGGAATAACTACTAAGTAGGGGTATTAAGGGGACTGGTTGGGATTAGGTGCATAGTAGTGTTGAGTGCTAATATTCTAATCGCAAATTTTTATCGCGAATATCAGCACTTCGAGAATTCACAAAATTCTAGAATATAGTGCTATATCTTTATAATCACTAAATAAATCTATAATTTTTTTTATTATTATATATAGCTTCTCTTTATCCTTATTATGCTATCTATCATCCATACCTTTTTTTATAGTGTATTATTTAACCTATCATTAATTAACTTTTATTATAAATATTTTCCTACCTATCGTTAATAATTTCTTTTTATAGATGCTTTATTATTTTATCTTTAAAATAAATCATTATCTATAACATACAAAAGACAACATGTAACAGACAATCACACAAAGGCTGTTTGCCAAAAGCAGAGTAAGGCTACTTTCACACCTGCGTTCGGTGCGGATCTGTCTTGTATGTGCACAGACAGATCCGCAGCGATAATGCAAACGCTTGTATCCGTTCAGAACGGATCCGTTTGCATTATTCTTTAAAAAAAAAGTCTAAGTCAAAACTGATCCGTCCTGACTTTACATTGAAAGTCAATGGGGGACGGATCCGTTTTCAATTGCACCATATTGTGTCAGTAAAAACGGATCCGTCTCCATTGACTTACGTTGTAAGTCAGGACGGATCGGTTTGGCTCTGCATCGTCAGGTGGACACCAAAACGCTGCAAGCAGCGTTTTGATGTCCGCCTCCAGAGCGGAATGGAGACCAAACGCAGCCAAACTGATGCATTCTGAGCAGATCCTTATCCATTCAGAATGCATTGGGCCTGAACTGATCCGTTTTGGGCCGCTTGTGGGAGCCCTGAAACAGATCACACAAGCGGACCCAGAAACGCCAATGTGAAAGTAGTCTAAAGCATAAAAAATTTAAGTTTTCTAATTGTCCTAACGTTTATATTCAATAACCTTTCTATACTGTTTTGTATGTAAACTCATTTGCATAACCATAGGCATATTGGAAAGACATGCAAATTAGCAGAATCTGCCTTGCTTTTCAGCTCAAACACTATTTGCATGTCTTTCCCATATGCCCATGTTTAAGCAAACGAGTTTACATGACAAAACAGTATAGAAAGGTTATTGAATATAAACGTTAGGACAATTAAAAAACTGAAAATGTTTATGCAGCCCTCCTAGGCAGTGAGAGAAGAGTTAGCTGGCATCCCAAAAACTAATTTACATATTTTGTTACCCTAATAATCATGATGTCGGTGCGCAGGTCCCCCAAGCCTGTTAATTCAAATCAAGTAACTTTGAGGCTTACTGGCTCTCAAGTCTGTATGAATAGAGAGCTGGTCTGGCCTGGCTGATCGCTTCTCGACTCTTTGCTAAAGATTTCTGGCTTGACTGGACTTTGGCAAGGGGTTGTCAAAGCTTCATAGCAATGACTTGGAAGGCGATTACTCAGCTGAAGAATGGCAGTATATATGTCGGACATCCGTTTCGCAAACCAAGGCGAAATGAGGATTCCAAAATTTTGTGCAGATTGAAATCTCGAAAGAAAAGGAGAAGAAAGGCGAGCTGTTTTTCTTTGTGAACAACATTCTACTAAAGACTTTGAACGTGAAGAAGGGAAGCATTCAAGAAAAGGTGTATACATTCTCACATTTGATAAGCTTTCAGACTGTCACAACTTGTACGAGCAGCTGAAAATCCATCACGCTGATCCTATTCTACATGGACTTAATTTTGTTCTACTCTACTCGACGGGGGAAATTCCACTAATTGTACACATGTACAATCCCTTTGTTTCCTTATGTGACATTGAGATATTGTTTAACTTTAAAATCTGGCCGGAAGCTTATGAATAAAGCAAACTTATGGACCGGAAAGTATACATTTTTTGTCACCTTCAGGGAGGACCCTGGAGGAATTGGAGGATTAAATCTCCCCCCATTAAGCGTCACAATTGGAAGAGACAGAGGGTACATTTACTATTCAGGGAAGCCGTAATTTTGTCAAAAGTGTCATCAATTTGGCCACGTACAAGCCAACTCTAAAGAGGAGGCAGGATTTTGCAGGAAGTGCCAACAAGCAGGGCATAAAAGCGCCGACTGTCAGAATGTGATTACATGTAACCTGTGCAGGATGGAAGGCAATGCCTTTAAAGACTGTGCAAAGCAGGGTAGAGCTCGGTCCTATGCGGATGTTACCTATAAAAGAACCGGAGGCCCCCCAAAAAGGCTGGAGCTGCACCCACTATGAAAGAACTGGAGAAACCTGAGACTACGAGCGTACCTAGAGCATCCAGAGTGCTGATGAAGCAGAAAATGGTGGATCCTGTGAAGAGTGCTTCTGGAAAATCTGCTCCTGCAAAGGTGGCAGGGGAACCTGCTACTGACGCAGGAGTGAAGGGGACAATCGCAGGAAATGAAGCCATGGACCTACAGACAAAAGAAACAAAAAGAAAAGTGAGTGGTCATGAAGAACAGGTTCTCAGTGTCAAAAGAGCCTCCTGTCAAAGTGCAGATGAGAGTGATAGCGGCTAAAGACCAAGCGTGACCTTATCTGATCCTATGCACATTCTTCAGTTTGAGAGCTCAGAATCACCAGAGCCATTAGTTCCTTTTATGTCAAGTAGTTCAGCTGATGAAATGACCTGATGCACAATGCTTTCCTACAAATTTATCTCACAAGTGAGAAATTTCGAGAGAGCTCAACAAAGAGAGCTGCTTTTGTATGCAAAGAGACTTTATGTTTTTTCTTAATGGACAATGTCTGATACGCTTAAAATCTCCTCCCTTAACGTAAGGAGTATTAAGGGAGCATCTAAGAGAGCAGCTGTTTTGGCTTATCTGTAGACAGTCAACTGATCTAAAAATACCAAAAGAACAGAAAAGAGCTGTAATTTTTTATGACAATAACAATGGTCAAAAGAGTTGGGAGGAAGTCAAAGCAAAAAGCCAAAAGAAAGTGGAGTTTTGGAATCTGCGCAAATTAACAATAAAACGGAAAAATTTGATCATTAAAGCCATAATAATCCCAATTTTACTGTACTTGAATGTAGTCTTCCCTCCAGATGATCATAGAAACATAAAAACATAGAATGTGCCGGCAGATAAGAACCATTTGGCCCATCTAGTCTGCCCAATATACTGAATCCTATGAATAGTCCCTGGCCCTATCTTATATGAAGGATAGCCTTATGCCTATCCCATGCATGCTTAAACTCCTTCACTGTATTTGCAGCTACCACTTCTGCAGGAAGGCTATTCCATGCATCCACTACTCTCTCAGTAAAGTAATACTTCCTGATATTACTTTTAAACCTTTGCCCATCTAATTTAAAACTATGTCCTCTTGTGGTAGTTTTTCTTCTTTTAAATATTCTCTCCTCTTTTACCTTGTTGATTCCCTTTATGTATTTAAAAGTTTCTATCATATCCCCTCTGTCTCGTCTTTCTTCCAAGCTAAACATGTTAAGGTGCTTTAATCTTTCCTGGTAAGTTTTATCCTGCAATCCATGTACTAGTTTATAGCTCTTCTCTGAACTCTCTCCAAAGTATCAATATCCTTCTGGAGATATGGCCTCCAGTACTGCGCACAATACTCCAAATGAGGTCTCACTAGTGCTCTGTAGAGCGGCATGAGCACCCACCTCTTTCTACTGGTAATGCCTCTCCCTATACACCCAAGCATTCTGCTAGCATTTCCTGCTGCTCTATGACATTGTCTGCCTACCTTTAAGTCTTCTGAAATAATGATCCCTAAATCCCTTTCATGTATCACTGATTTTTAGGACTGTATCACTGATTTTATATTCTGCTCTTGGGTTTTTACACCTCAGGTGCAATATCTTCAGAGAGTAATCTTTCAGTTTATTTGGAGCTCGAAAATGGAGAAAGTCAACAGGGAGACAATGTATAAACAAATAAAGTTCAGAGGCAAAGGGATATCTAATATTAAGAAAATTCTGTACCTGCATTTATTTTCCCTGTGCTTCAGGATGATTAAAAGAACTGAGAATACCTGGTCTTTTTCCCTAAAGTATGCAGCAAGACATTTGCTCCGGAAACGCCAATGGATACAAATTCCTTTAACAGTACCAGTGTTGCTTGTCCCACCAAGGCAATATGTACTAATTGAGAAGATTATTCAACAGTACTCCCTAGAGAATTGTGAAAGAGACTGTTTGGATAATGCTAAAAAAAATAATACAACATCTAAATAATAAGGTACAAGTCTGTCAAGTCTCAAATTATACAGAAGGTAAGTCTTTGGAATGTTGGAAGCTGTGTAATGGAGCTTACCTCTCGAACTGTATAAAAGACTTAGCCTGGATGGTAATGCAGGATTGTCTACCGACGAGAGCCTTTCAGCACAGGAGAGGACTGGTGTCAATGGCAAAGTGTCCAAGAAGTAAGAGTAAAGGGCAGTAACATCGAGTGGGAGTAGACCATAATCCGGTAACCACTCTATTGTTTGTAGTTCGCGTATCAGTTGGCTTGAATCATGTAAATAACTGGGTAACTGTTTGACATATGGTTGTAGGAATAAATCCAGATATTGTGATAAATTGCTGGTTGCACATTTTCTATTTGATATTATCGGGTGTCCTGGGGGATGGGTTGTGCTTTTATGGACTTTGGGCAGATGGTAGAAATATGGGATGCAAGGTGTTTTCGGGGTTAAGTTATTTTTTTTCTTGTTTATGTAGTGGTGTGCATAGGCTTCTTTTATCATTAGGTTAAATTTATTTATTTATTTCTGGAAATGGGTCGTTAGTTTTTTTTTTCATAGTAGGTGAGGTCTCCTAGGATATTTTATGCTTCTTGTTCATAATCGTCGGTATCCTGTATCACTATTCCACCACCTTTGTTTGCGGATTATGTCATTATTGTTTTTGAGACTGTTCAAAGCTAGTAGTTCTGTTTTGGTTAGGTTCCCTTTATAATTTAGGGTGTATGTGTCATAAATTTTTGTTTTGATTTTATGTGCAATTAACTCAAAGAAGGTGGGAATGATGTGTCCCTGGCTCTGTTGGGGGAAGAACTTGGATTGTGGTCTCACATCTAAATGTTCGTATGGTGGGCTTGTATGGTCATTTTCCGTGGTCTGGTAGTGTTATTTTCTATCTCAAAATGTCTTTTGATAGTTAGGTTCCTTCTGAATTTCTGAGCGTCTATGTAGAGTTCCAGAGGGTTGATTCTATTCTGGGGGCAGAAGGATAGGCCTTTTTGTAAGAGCTTAATCTCATGGGCTGTCAGTCGAAAGATTGAAGATTTTGATAGTTGATGTGGTGTTTATGACTGCATTTGGTATGTTAGTTGAGATTTTTAGTGGTGTTTTTCTAATTTTTGTTTTCTGTGCACTTCCTCTTTTTCCACGTGGTCTATTTTTCTTTTTCCGGTTGTTGGTTTGTAATATTGCGTGATTTTTGGGTAAAGGGTGGTTTTGTTCATGGCTGGGGTTGGATGTTGGTGAATATCAGCCGGACATAGAAAAGGTACCAGTGTGCAGGAGCTGGTGTTGTCGATGGTAATGATATTTTCAGTATATACGGACGGTGTATAATACTTGTAGTTTGCTAGGGGCTGTGGGCTTGAGGTCTGTAGTAATTGACCCCTCTGGTAACTTTGTGAAGGCGTCTGTAGTAGTAGATTGGAAGTCTATGAGATTTGGTGTGCCCTCTGTAGTGTTGGTGGGGGGTATTTCTCTAGGAGAGGCATCTCTTCTACGATTCTTTGATACTAGGTACTTTGATCTGAGTGCCCTAAACCGTTCAAGGAAACGATCTGTGTCGGTTAGTTCAGCGCATGGTATATAGGATTCATTGTTGATAAAGGGAGTGCTTGGCTTGTTATCTTCCTGTTCTGGGTTGTCTATTTTGTGGTCATTGTCCAGGCTGATTATGCTAGGTGTGAGATCTATATTTTCATGTTGGATATTAGGGAATTGGAGTTATTGCTGATGGGGGGTTTGGTTGTGATAGGCTTCATGGGTTTGTTTTGGTTTCTATTTTGTGGTTTGTGATATTTTTGGTTGGTGAAGTGGCGCCTCCTATGGTATAGTGGGGCTGCCGTGGCTTGTCTGTTGGGATAGTCTAGTGTCGGAGGGTTGTGTGGTCTAGAAATCGACTCTCGTCATGGATTAATGTTATTGTGATTGTGTTCGCCTTGTAGTGTTCTGGTGTCATCTGATTGGTTCTGTTTTTTTCCAATATCGATAGGAGTCTGACTTTCTGTCCATTTGTAGCTTACATGATTTTGTTGCTATCATATCTGTGTCCATTTGGTAGATTCTATTGGTTAGATTATGGTTTATAGCAGGGGCGTTGCTAGGGTCTCAAAAGATCCGGGGCACAAGCCCCAATAAATATCCCCCCCCCGCACTATGCTGTACTTGCTATACAGCGGCACTTACCTGTCACATCCAGGGCCTTCAGGGGACGTCTCCTCTCTGTCATCATCTTCTCCATTCGGTCTGGACAACTTCTCTCAGCCGCCTCGTCTCTGCAGAGTGTGACACACAGACATCTTAGCTTCCTCACTTTCTATCATTATCCCCCAACTGGAGTCCCCACAGTGTTATCCTGCTGCTTGCTATGCCAAAACCTCAACCCCCCCCCATACCCCCAAATACTATCCTAAAGAAACATTACTGCCCCCCATAGTAATAGTGCTCCTCATAGTCCCACCAATAGTAATTCCCTTCTAGAATGCCCTTATTAGTAACACTGCCCCAACCGTGATAATGCTCCTCAACAATGCCCTCCCATATTAATAATACCCTCACAGAGCCCCCAGTAGAAATAAGGCCCCCTATTGTTCCCCCAGTGGTAATAAAGCTCCATACAGACCCCTCAGTAGTAATAAGGCCCCCATAGTGCGCTTAGTAGAAATAAGGCAGATCTACAAGACCCTCCTATAGAGCCCCCAGTAGTAATAAGAACGCCTATAATGTCCCCTGGATTTGCAGTGCCCCCTGTAGTTATAATCCTCCCTCCACCATACAGTCCCATGTAAATAACATCACCTCCTCCCCAGCCGCCTCCAACGCACAATCCCATGTAAACATCACCCCCTAAGGCTACTTTCACACTTGCGTTCGTGTGGAACTGTCATGTACTTGTACAGGACGGATCCGCACCGATATAATACAAACGAATGCATCTGTTCAGGACCGATTCGTTTGTATTAGATTTTAATTTCTAAGTCCCAATACGGATCCGTCCTGACTTACATTAAAAGTCAATGGGGGACGGATCCGTTTACAATTGCACCATTTTGTGTCAATGCAAAGGGATCCATCCCCTTTGACTTACATTGTTAGGCTACTTTCACACTAGCGTTCGGGGCTCCGCTTGTGAGCTCCGTTTGAAGGCTCTCACAAGCGGCCCCGAACGGCTCCGTACTGCCCTAATGCATTCTGAGTGGACGCGGATCCGCTCAGAATGCATCAGTCTGGCAGCGTTTGTCCTCCGCTCCGCTCAGCAGGCGGACACCTGAACGCTGCTTGCAGCATTCGGGTGTCCGCCTGGCCGTGCGGATCCGTCCAGACTTACAATGTAAGTCAATGGGGACGGATCCGTTTGAAGATGACACACTATGGCTCAATCTTCAAACGGATCCGTCCCCCATTGACTTTCAATGTAAAAGTCTGGACGGATCTGTTCAGGCTACTTTCACACTTAGAATTTTTTTTACAATATAATGCAGACGGATCCGTTCTGAACGGATCCACCGTCAGCATTATATGAGCGGATCTGTCTCAGACGTATCCGCTCTGAACGCTAGTGTGAAAGTAGCCTAAGTCAGGACGGATGCGTTTGGCTCTGCAAGGCCATGCGGACACAAAAAACGCTGCTTGCAGCATTTTGGGGTCCGCCTCCAAAATGGAACGGGGGACCGCACGGAGCCGAACGAATGCATTCTGAATGGATCCGCATCCATTCAGAATGCATTGGGGTTAAACTGATGCATTTGGGGCTGCTTGTGAGAGACCTGAAACGGATCTCACAAGCGGATCACCAAACGCAAGTGTGAACGTAGCCTAAACCAGTGTTTCCCAACCAGTGTGCCTCCAGCTGTTGCAAAACTACAACTCCCAGCATGCCCGCACAGCCAAAGGCTGTCCAGGTATGCTGGGAGTTGTAGTTTTGCAACAGCCGGAGGCACACTGGTTGGAAAACACTGGACCCTAAACATTAAGTCCCATGTACATAAACATCATTCCCCCCCACCATCCACTTTCAACATACAGTCCCATGTAAATAACATCCCTCCCTCCCCCAGCCACCTCAAGCACACAGTTCCATGTCAATAACATCCCTCCCTTCAGCCCTAAAATACATCCCAGTTAAATAACTACAACTCCCAGCATTTCTCTGCCTCTCCCTCCACTTACCTCTCCTGTACAGACATCATTAGGCTACTTCTCCTCTTGACTCCGGTCCAATCCTGAACTGGGAAGAGGCGAAGGACCTTTGGTGACATCACAGGTCATGTGAACAGCAAAACAGGCTGTGATAGGATGACCTGGATGGTGACATCATCCTGGTCATCCTATCACAGCCTGTTTTGCTGATCACATGACCTGTGATGTCACCAAAGGTCCTTCGCCTCGTCCCAATATTAGATTCAATTGTATTTGCCGTTCTGTGTACGGCAATACAGTTGTATCTAGCCGGCAGGCAGGACATTCGGGGCATGGGACAAAACATCCGGGGCCCAGGCCCCGAATGTTTTAACCTAGCGACGCCCCTGGTTTATAGTAATGAAATCAGGATGTTTGGAATATTGCAGAAAGGCTTAAATGTTTAGTTCTATATCCCTGGTGTAGGTCTCAGTAATTGATTCTCGTTTGTTCATGATGATCCTGATGAGACCCGCTGCGCATTGGTCTAAATAATCATTCCACACATAGTTAAAACCAGGATCAACAGGAAATGTGGGTATTATGGCTAGCCGTATTCCTCTGGGGGCAGATTTTCTTGTAGATATATTTTCAGCAAAACATCTAATTGATGAAATAGTTCGCTTTTAAGATCATTCTCAAAGGTTTTGAATATATTTTAAAAAAAATCTGTGTCGTCTGTCCCAAAAGTCTGTGTGTTATCACTTTTTAGTGTTTTGCTTTTGGTTTCAATGTCTATGGTTGTGTATTGGGTTACCAGATGTTTCCTTTGTTGTATTCTGCACACAGGCTGCTTGGTTCCTCACGAAAAAAGGACTTCTTGTCCTCAGGTGTCTCAGGTTTAGAGTGTTCCGGTTTTAGATATGTAGATACAAGATACAAAAACAAAAAATATTTGTGGAATCGCACTCGCCAGATCTTGAGGTCGTCCGGTATGCAGCAGCCTACCTGGAGTTCAAGATTCGTCAGGGCTCCTACGTAAAGTCCCAAGAAAAAAGATGGAGGCAGCATGTCCGGTAAAACCCTTTTAATGGGAACCGCCAGGTGAACTAACGTGCAACAGGTTGTGACGTTTCGGCTGATCCACAGCCTTTATCAAACACAATGTACAATCTAAAAGTGCCTGTTTAAATACATTAAAACACACCCACTCACACAGGAGTGGCCAAAAACACAGTGAATGAAGTGCTGATATCATCAGAGGTGCGTCCTCCAGTGCTCCTATCAAGTGTCTTAGTCTACACCCACCATAGGTATACGATCCATTATCCCACATACCTTCAGGGCACACATGTTCCTCGGCGTTCCTGGGCCACTAGCGCGCATGTCAGGGAAGGAGGACTTACGTCACTACCTATCTGACCAGAGATCACATGATCGCGAGCGTCTCCGCCCTAGTGATCAGTGCGTCATCACAGTCTTGCCCCGTCATGTGCGCCGTTGTCAGGGACGCCTAAGAGCCGGTCCGCCTACCTCCACGTGATGAGAGTGCCCGCCTCGCATCCCCACGTCATCAGCGTCATCGGTCGGAACCTGAATCAAGCGGAACGGTAGTAGAAACTCACCGCCGCCCATAATGCATCCACTAGCGCAGTCAGGCACCATCCGGAGGAGTACAGGCAGAGACTCCCCACATCCATGTCTCCAGCCGAAACCCGGCCTGGGTGACACACTCGCCCCGCCCCTCCATCATCCAACCAGCCCTGTGTTGCTAGAGACGCAGTCAGGATCCAACACCGCCCACAGCAGTGACGTGTAGCGGGAGACACCCACACTCACGCAGGGGTACAGGCAAGGTCACTCAATGAAGATACAAGGTACAAGGTCACTCAATGAAGATACAAGGTCTTCTAATGGATGCGGTCCCTATCATCTGATAGTCTGACACATGTTCCTGGGACACAACTGCCTGATAATCAGATCTCTAGGACCGGGTGAAAATAATAAATTAGCATACCCACCTCATTAATATGTATAACTATAGACACAGCAAAGTTATGGGGCCCATAGGCTAAAAGAACAATGTTTGTGGGGTGTGATTATCCCGAACCTTTGGTGGTTGTCTAAGTACTTACTACACATATATAATCACATGAGAAGACATTATTACAATCAGTACATAAAGATGATGAAACTTAGAAAAGTCACTGGTTACTTATCGATGCCTACAAATCTGTGGGCTTTAGACCTGTACATGGGTCAATGGTTGTAATCTGGGGTTGGGTAGAGACTGCAGCTTTGGTGACTTGGAGGATCCAGTTCTGTTTCGGTAATATCAGGCTTCTGGTCAGGGCGATCTCTTGGTCCATCATAGGCTCGACATATCATGAAAGATATGGAGTCGCTAATTGACCTTTTTGGGAAAGCCTGTGATCGTGCCATTCTTCAGGCAGGATATTAGATGGTTTCTCATCACTTTATGCTGGAAGATCGCTGTGGGTTTAACATCATCTGCCAGAAGATTAAAGGCAAATGCTACTGCAAACACCCCACAGTCATAGGTATTTTTCTGCTGAGCCACGTTGAGACATTTTAGATGTTTCAGGGGCTCATTGACCACTACACTGTAGATTTTATTAATCTGCTCGCAAACAGATAGAGGTAAATTGCTGGTCTTGATGCTTTTGGCCACTAGGATGTTGCCATTTTTGAAGCAGGTGGTCAGCAAGTGCACCCTGTCCTTGTCGTAGTGGATTTGGTTGTACAAATTGTAGAGTCCATAGAATTTTGGCCATCCATTGACATTAGATTAATATGTAAGTGTTACGCAGCCATAATGCAGCCCCCAAAGTAGTCTATGGGGCCTTACAGTACCCAAGGGTGTAACAAGGCGCAAAATTTGGAAACACCCCAAGTAATTTTCCCATAACCTCTCCTCCCGCAGCGACTCCTGCACCGTTCAGCAGGAGGAGTCAAAAGTTTACTAATCAATGGCTGATAAAAGCCCCTCCCCAGGCCCCTTCCCCCTTATTAATGCCCCTCCATCTACATGCAGCAGCTTCCTGATAGTCTCTTCTCTCTGAGGGCTTGGGTCCCTGTATTTTATAATATTCTGTCCTTACTATAACCTAATGATCTCTCCGCGTACTGACCTTCCACTAACACACAGCAGCAAAATTGAACAGGCAGTGCTGCAGTGTAAAGCATGAGAGAGATACAGAACAGCAGAACAAGTTTATATGGAGACAAAATCTCCTATACACAATGCAGCTAAGCTGCAGTCACTGATCATAGTCAGGCTCGGACTGGCCCAGAGGGGTACAGGAGAATCCTGTACAGCACCTCAACCAGCCTATGTTCATATAAAAAACTTGATAGATTATTAAAAAAAACTCCCCAGTTTATTATTATAGACACGATCAGAGCTGAGATGTCTTCTAGGTATAGAGGAAAGCTAGTCAGTATCCTCTTTTTCCCAGGACCTACCTTCGCAAAGTTGCTGCAGCGACCTTCATATTCAATCATCTGGTAGCATCTTGCTGCTGTGTGAGCAGGTAATATTTGAATGTATCCATGTGGTGGGTCCCCAGAATAGATTTTACTGGTGGGCCCTAGGCACCCTAGTCCGACACTGCCTGGACTGCTATGGACTGGAACCGTATCACTTTTAGTGACTTCCAGGCTCTTTTTGGGCTCTTGCAATGGTCGGGTTTGAGTATGGAGGCCTCGTGGTGGGCGCTTCTGTCCTGCCTTTGCTATGGAAAGACACACAGCCCTAACTGCCCCCTGTGATCATCCAGTCGCCATATTTATTGCCAATTTAGTATTTATGGGACCAGCTAGGACAACAGCTTCTGCAACCTATGGGTGTGCAGGATCTACTGGTCCAGTTGGAACATCTGTGGGCAAATGTGGTGCATGATACCATAAGGAACCTGTATTTCTGCAATTGTATCTCATCTTGTATCCAGGCAAAAGACGGTGCCAGCAAGGATTCGTTGGTCGTAGTAAATTAATAGAAAATCGCAGCACATGGCTTTTGTCTGCAGTTCATGGCATTTACATCACACAAAATTCATGGTCCAGTAATATCTCTGAAGCGCAATTGATTATAAGTGTTAAATTAGGTGACCGGACGTTTCGGCCTATCAAGCCTCGATGGTCTATTATCTTAGTGCGGCTTTAGTGGTGCTTCGACGCTGAATCGCGGTTTCATTAATTTATTACAACAGGGTACTAAAGCCTCCTTTCTATTGTACAGTTTTCCCCAATAAACACATTTTGCTCTTGTAATCACTTACATATATCATAATTAATTACATTCGAGTAAAAAAAACTCCTTCTTGTTTGTTTGTTTTTACAAGTGTGTGTTAAATATTCCTCTTTAGTGATAATAACAGAAAACAAGATGGCTGCACACCATTATACATACAAACAATAGAGCTAAGAAATGGGGTCATTCTAAATAAAAGTGGTACAATACCGATTATAAATGAGTTAATTGAATCTCTTAGCGCACATATTTGCTCAAACGTGTGTCGGGCCCATCTACCAGGCGTCAAGGTGGCTTCCGCAGATGGGTCCCTAACACTAAATATACTGCCTCTCTTTGGACTTAGGCCTACAATATTCAGGGCAGTGTAGAGACCAGCTACATACGTACTCTGCTCAGAAGTCCCAGGTAGATGGGCGAGTTCAGTCTAAAAGAGGCCCTACCCTCAATATATAGCACAAGAGAATTTAGACTAGAACCTTCAGAATCACGGGCGCTTATCCATGAAGCAAACATAATTACAAAAACCAAGATGGCTGCACACTATTATACATACAAACAATAGAAATGGGGGTCATTCTAAATAAAAGTGGTACAATACCGACTATAAATGAGTTAATGGAATCTCTTAGCACACATATTTGCTCAAATATGTGTCGGACCCATCTACCAGGCGTACAGGTGGCTTCCGCAGAAAAGCCACATTGACGCCTGCTAGATGGGCCCTGCACATGTTTGAGCAAATATGTGCACTTCATAGTCGGTATTGTACCACTTTTATTTAGAATGACCCCCATTTCTTTTGTTTGTATGTATAATAGTGTGCAGCCATCTTGGTTTTTATAATTATGTTTGCTTTATGGATATGCATGTGATTCTGAAGGTTCTAGTCTACATTCTCTTGTAGTCTTTAGTAATAATAGTTATGGTTATTACTACAGTGTGTAATGAGTATGGCTGGAGAAGTGGTCTGCATATTTTACTCTAAACATCAGGTATGGACAGGGACCGAACAAACTGTAAAAAATGGCAAGCTTTATTGATGTTTGGGCGTTTGGTGTGAATTGACGCTGTGACCCTTGATGCTGGGTCAGCAGCCGGCCTAATAAAGTGCAAAGGAGTGATTAGATGGCAAGTGCTTGTCTTCACACTCCTTTGCTGGAAAAATGGCCCACATACTGTATGTGATAATCATAAAGCAAGTATGCATCTCACGTGAGAGGGTGGATTATATGTGCAGAAATCCATTCTAAGCTTCCCCTGGGTCATGCAGAACCAGACACAATGCAACAGCAGTCTGCAAACACTGAATACATAGGGGGAGAAAAACTATTTAGTTGCCCCTAGCACATTGATTATTCCTTTAATTTTCCAAGGGAGCTCTGAAATATTATTATGGCTGTCAAAAAAATAAAAAATACTGGTACTGGCAGTCTGAACACAATGCCGGCTTGGTCGGGGGAATACCGTCCAGGTGGCAACTCTACTTATAGCCCCCATCCTTCATACCAGGGACTTGCAGAGCCCGTGGGGCAGCAATGGAGCCAGAACCCAATAGCGGGGATCAGGTAAGTACGATTGCTAACACGGGTCCGGCCAAGCTGGGCGGGGGTCTGTAGAAAAGGTACCGGGAGGGAACAAACCCTTTAATAAGAGCATAGAAATTTTACTACAGACTGCAATGGTAAACCATAGTGTAAGTAATCTAATGAAGCATGCTCAAACCCCCTAGGTGGGTTCAAATACACCTACAAATGTAAAATAAAAAAGATTTTAAAGATTTTTTAAAAAATCAACTGAATTTGGAATTGCTCGAACTATACAAATATAAAAGTATTTATCCTGTAAAGTGAACAGCACAATGGAAAAAATTAAATGGTCAAACTGAAAAAAGACATACACAACCATAGTTCCCAACTGTCCTGAATTAGCAGGGACTGCCCCTGATTTTCAGAGGCAGTCCTGGCAAATTCAGGCTGTCCTGGGCTGAAAATGGGTGGAGGTTGGTAACCCTAGCCATAAGTGGGTGGGTATGGCAGAGTCTGGGCATTTTGGGTGCCCAATTTTACCAACCTAATCATTGGTAAATATGTACAACCACCCAAGTAATACCAATAAAAACTACAAAAAGAGTCTCCTAGCAAACTATAGATGTAAATATAAAGATGATATGGGTGTCAGAACATGGCAAACCAAAGAAAAATAGAACATTTCTTTACTGCTCTTGGAAGGAAGGGAGTAAAAAAAAAAAAAAATGAACAAGTATCAGAAAGGGGCTAAAGGTAAAGTAAAATTCCCGTTGACACTGCCCTGGCTACAAGGTGCATGCTCAGTGGCACTAGGGCTACTTTTATGTTGCTCGTTGTCATAGGACTCTCGTTTCCAAGGTTACAGTCCCCCCCTTCACGCCCTAGTATGAGAGGATGCCGCGCCCAGTACATGCAACGCTTCCCGTTCTCACCATAGAGACGACGTAACCTCTTCCTGTCACATGACCCCTCCCTGTCAACGACCTGAAGACTCGCCGTCGCCCTGTGAGACGCGGACACAGCGCAGCATGGACACTCGGCAGCGGGCACAGCAGACAAAATGAAGGCAGGCCGGAGACGGTGTCCACAGAGCTGGCTGATCCTGTTCGTGTTCATCTACCTGCTGCCCTGAGTCGGTAAATTGTGGCTGTAATGCCCTGTCTGCCCCCTGCGGTGTATGGACCACATAGGTGGGTGCCCCTACATTACGGTGGATCATGCCCTGTCTGCTCCCTGCAGCGTATGGGCCACATAGGTGGATGCCCCTACATTACAGTGGATCATGCCCTGTATGCCCCCTGCAGCCTATGGGCCACATAGGTGGGTGCCCCTACATTACAGTGGATCATGCTGTGTCTGCCCCCTGCAGTGTATGGACCACATAGGTGGGTGCCCCTACATTACAGTGGATCATGCCCTGTCTGCCTCCTGCAGTGTATGGGCCACATGGGTGGGTGCCCCTACATTACAGTGGATCATGCCCTGTCTGCCTCCTGCAGTGTATGGGCCACATGGGTGGGTGCCCCTACATTACAGTGGATCATGCCCTGTCTTCCCTCTGCAGTGTATGGACCACATAGGTGGGTGCCCCTACATTACAGTGGATCATGCCTTATCTGCCCTCTGCAGTGTATGAGCCACATAGGTGGGTGCCCCTACATTACGGTGGATCATGCCATGTCTGCCCCCTGCAGTGTATGGACCACATAAGTGGGTGCCCCTACATTACAATGGATAATGCCCTGTGTGCCCCCTGCAGTGTATGGGCCACATAGGTGGATGCCCGCCCCTACATTACAGTTGATAGCCATCTACCGACTAGCACTGCAGATATAATGCAGTTATAATGATGGACCAGGCTGACTTATGTCAGGTATATAAAGCAAATGCTTTATATATATATATATATATATATATATATATATATACATAAATAAATAAAATAACAGATCAAAATAACAATTATGCAAATGATATTGACCCGCGAGATGGACATAAACATCTCAAAAAGAGTTCAATCAAGAACCTGATTATTTTGTGCAATCAGCAAAACAGGGTACAAGCGTCTATGCAAAAATATAAATGGTTTATTATACAATATTTTAAAATACAATAAAAAATTAATCAATTCAAATGTCAATAATATACAATGATATGCAGTACCCATAATTCACCAGTAGATGGTGCCAACAAAACACTACTCAACCAACACAAGAATATTATGCAATGCGGCTTTAAAATTGTGAGAGATATAAAATCAATGAATTATGCGAAAAACTCAATCAAGAACATGACAGATACGAACCCTTGCTCTGTCCAAAATAATGACCAATCTCAGATAATGGTAGTATTGCAACAAAACTTATAAATTATTGGCTTGATAACAAACTAGGGAATATAAAGTTTCCCAACAGAGAGTTTCTCTTGTTATCAATATCAGATCTTGTATTCAGTGATGCATTTTCACTGAATGCTGACGACATTGATGTAGCGACTAACGTTACACATCCGCAAATGAGTGGGTATCTGGCTAAGTATCAAGCCAATTAATTTAGATCACTAATACATAAAACAAAAATATACATTACCAAAGGGTCAAGTGATGTGCAGAGTCTTGGGGCAGTCAGCTCTCAAGAGTTTTTCCGATAATCCAAATGTTTCTCCAGAGATCTCCCTTTCTTGCTTTGTTTATTTCTGTCCCCTTTTTTCTTTTTGGTAGCTGGTTTCTTAACCTAAAACTTATCAGATGAACACACCCTCCTAGTTTGGAACTTTCCAATCATTGTTGGAGGGGCGTGTGCATTGATAAGGAGCGTGACGTCATAATACTACCCAGAATGCACTTTTGCTACTGGTGTAGTATTAGCTGCTCATATCTAGGTGGCACTGTTATATAAGCAATAAGCATCATACCATTAAGGGTTAACTCATACATGCCTGATATTTTCAATACTACACACCTCTGACATCTGGAGGCCTTGTCTTAGAGCCAAGGGACAAACTTTGATACATGAATGTATACTTTGAGGAACATCTAGACAATTCTCACACTTTGGAATTCATGTTCAGATAAGAAAGACAATGAGGCCTCTAAATCTGCAGGTGTGGTGTATCTTCTAACTTTCTAAATGTATAATATATTGTTACAATAACACTAGCTCTTTGAATGGCACAGTAATCTTCCCATGGACTTACTTCGGCCTACATGAAAAATCCATACAAAATTGTAAATATAAATCAACATTGCTCTTAAAGGCAATGGAATACCCATTATAATTAAAATAAGTAGATATAACTGTTTACACTTATGAAAAGGCACAACACTTATAAGGGGGTTTGTCCTGTCAGACCAGCACTGTATTGTGGTTTATATTTCTAACAAGACCCATTACCCAAATGTGAAGAGATCCCGAAAGTGGCTCCATATCTGGAAGACTTGGTGTCCCTGTTCATAGGTAGGGGATGTGGGCAGTCGCTTACCGCTTCCCATTCTGATGTCAGTTCATCAGGGGGTTGTATTAGAGCAATTGGTCCTGGGGGCATTTTAACATGACTGACCTGATGGCGCACAAAATGACAACCCTTTTTATAGGTAGTAATCAAGAAGGTTTGTCAGTCTGTTTGACAGACACGGGTGGTGTCGAAACGCGTCAGATTTGTGGCAATAAAGATATACTTTGCAAGCTACAAAACATGAGTCCTTCTTGATTATTACGATTATATGGGCCGCCAACCCTAGGACACGTGCACTGTGGATTTTACTCGCAGTGCTGACTGATTTGGACATACAGTCAGGTCCATAAATACTGGGACATCGACACAATTCTAACATTTTTGGTTTTATACTCCACCACAATTGATTTGAAATGAAATGAACAAGATGTGCTTTAACTGCAGACTGTCAAGCTTTAATTTAAGGGTATTTGTAGTGTCCCACTATATAAATGTGGGCACTACTCAAGGGTCAATTGGGTCACGTTTGTTCTCCACCTCTTGTGGAACATGGTCATGGTATTTTGTATTGCATTTCAATGTATGTAGTCATGTTTTCTCCTGTGTACCAGGCCTGTTAGTTAGGGGTGTAGTTCCTCCTCCTAGGCAGTAGAGGGAGCTAGGAAACCCCCTAGTATATATAGTCAGGTCTAGTTCAGGGGGAAAGGAGAGTGTGTGGTTAGAAGCCAGTGTGCACTTTACCTAGAGAGCAGCTGAAGTTCAGCTTCTAACATGCAGCTAGATAGCCCAGGTTCCTAGCTTGCATCCAGGGGAAGAAGTTGCCTCCTGAAGATATCTAGCACCTTGAAAGGTACAGAGCACAGTCACTTTTATCAAGCCAAGTAGAAAGCTGAAGGGCAGAATGATATTTACAGCAAGAGGATTTATACCAGAGGAAGGTTTCCCTACCCAAGGATAAAGCCAGCTATAGGGTATACGGGCCTTGGAGAAAGCCAGACAGGATCTGAAGAAAATACAGCCTGATCTGTGAGTGTTATTCCCTCTATATCCCTAGTATCTTGCAAGAACTTTGCCTGCCATTTATGTGAAGCCTGCCTGTTACCAGGTCCCTGCATATGGAACCTGTATATAGTTGAACTGTTCAGTAAAAAGGAGTTCTGGTTCACTACAACTGTGTGTACCTCAATTATTCCTACTATAAATCGGTGTGCCACCGTTACCGGCACTGGCGTCACGAACATAAGGGATCTTGCCACTGGCACACTAAACCTACAGCACCCAGGGCACCTCACCTACCACCAGGCCTGGTCCCTATACCCAGAGAGTGCCCCAGAGGATCTATGTGCCAGCCTCTCCATCACTGCTGTACGCCTGCCCAGGGTAAAAACTATGAGTACCAATAGCAACCCTCAGTCTGTTAACTGTCCCCTGTGACCTCACATTCGCTCACCCTGCAGGACTGGCGTATTGCATATTTACATCCAAATCAGGTGAACAGTGTAGGACAGTGTTGGCGAACCTTTTAGAGACCTAGTGCCCAAACTGCAACCCAAAACCCACTTATTTATCGCAAAGTGCCATCACAGAAATGTAACCTGAATACCAATATACAGTAGTATATATTCCATGTACTTTATCATTTAGCTATAGTAGCCTGCCTACATTCAGTGTGCTGCCTGTACTGTTCATAGTGCGCCCTGTGCTGATGAATGGCAGGAAAAGTATAAGGCATATTGTTACACCATAGACATTTTCCAGGGTGCGGGTGCCCACAGAGAGGGCTCTGAGTGCCACCTCTGGCACCCGTGCCATAGGTTCGCCACCACTGATGTAGGAATTACAATAGTTTGCATATGTGCCTCCCACTTGTTAAGGAACCAGAAGTAATGGGACAATTGGCTTCTCAGCTGTTCCATGGCCAGGTGTGTGTTATTCCCTCATTATCCCAATTACAATGAGCAGATAAAAGGTCCAGAGTTCATTTCAAGTGTGCTATTTTCATTTGGAATCTGTTGCTGTCAACTCTCAAGATGAGATCCAAAGAGCTGTCACTATCAGTGAGGCAAGCCACCATTAGGCTGAAAAAACAAAACAAACCCATCAGAGTGATAGCAAAAACATTAGGCGTGGCCAAAACAACTGTTTGGAACATTCATGAAAAGAATGAATGCACCGGTGAGCTCAGCAACACCAAAAGACCCTGAAGACCACAGAAAATAACTGTGGTGGATGACCGAAAAATTCTTTCACTAGTGAAGAAAACACCCTTCCCAACAGTTGGCTAGATCAAGAACACTCTCCAGGAGGTAGGTGTATGTGTGTCAAAGTCAACAATCAAGGGAAGACATCACCATACATCACTGAATACAGAGGGTTCACCACAAGATGTAAACCATTGGTGAGCCTCAAAAACAGAAAGGCCAAATTAGAGTTTGCCAAACGACATCTAAAAAAAAGCCTTCACCGTTCTGGAACAACATCTTATGGACAGATGAGACCAAGATCAACTTGTACCAGAGTGATGGGAAAAAATTGTATGGAAAAGGAAAGGAACTGCTCATGATCCTTAGCATACCACCTCATCAGTGAAGCATAGTGGTGGTAGTGTCATGGCGTGGGCATGTATGGCTGCCAATGGAACTGATTCTCTTGTATTTATTGATGATGTGACTGCTAACAAAAGCAGCAGGATGAATTCTGAAGTGTTTTGGGCAATATTATCTGCTCATTTGCAAACACCATTCACCTCAAATTAAAGCTGACAGTCTGCAGTTAAAGCACATTATGTTTGTTTCATTTCAAATCCCTTTGGTGGTGGTGTATAGAGCCAAAAATGTTAGAATTGTGTCGATGTCCTAATATTTATGGACCTGACTGTACAACCCTTTTTATAGGATCAGCAGTTTGTTGGGGGATCTAGCAGTCGTCTATGTAATGCTTTACTCAGAAGGAAGGGGGAGGGGGGGGGTGCGGCTCTCACTGGGTGTAAAGTAGAACTGGTTTAGTTGCCCATAGCAACCAATCAGATTCCACCTTTCCTTTTTCAGAGCTCCTCTTGTTAAAGGGGATATTAATTATTGGTATTTATGCAAATCTCAATAAATAATATTCATAAATAGGCGTAATCGTCTGGTGATGACTCCGCCTATTTATGCCTTAAGAATCTCAATAATTAACAGCTGATTACCTTAGTCTAATCACCAACTACACTTACTGCATGCGCCTTACTGACTACCGCTAGTACTCACACGTTATACAATAGATACAAATGACACAGTATTTATTAATACACAAGTAATACAGTGCCAACAATATGCTACCTCCACAGCAGCGATTCCTTGTAATTATAAAGGAATTATAGGTTTATAACTATATATCTATAAACAGATGGATAGATATATATTGTTATAACAATGCACAATAATATAGATACACACACTAATACAATACACTAACACGGCACTGACTACACTAACGCAGTCCCAAATCCACCCCAAGATCTAACTAGTATCAATGACCATACACATTCATACACCTTAACGGTCGCCCACCCAAGCCTGACTATATACTATCCCTAAGGGGGCGAATCAGGGGTTATTACATAAACTGTGCTGCTGGGGTAAGCAGGACAGTTGCGGGGGTAGAGACACCGGGGAACAGGGGACGTTAATACCGGGGATATCAGGACCTGGGTCAAGGGAAAATGAGGGTTACCAGGGGTATAAGAGATGAGGGTATATTATGGGAGGGCAACAAGGTATGGGGGGAAATAAGGGATATAGTGTAGGGTAGTCTATAGGGTTAGGAGGGTTTATAGGGGGGTAGGTAGGGTATAGGAGGGTGGCGTTGGTGGTATAGGGGGGGTAGGTAGGGTATAGGAGGGTGGATTATATAGGGGGTGTAGGTAGGGTATAGGAGGGAGGAATATATATATCGTTGGTGGTATAGAGGGGGGGGTTGATACTTATGGTTTCTCTGCTCGTTGTCCAGGGGGGGCTCGTTTTGTCCAGGGATGATCCTCTTAATGCCGGTGGTCGTTCTGACTACTGCAGCGTAGCGCTGCTGGACTATTTAAGTCCAGCAGCGCTCGCTCCCGAGGCCGCCCGTCCCGCGGCGCGCATGCGCGCCGTCGGCCCGAACACGTGGGCCGGCGCGGTGATATGACGTCACCGCGCCGGCCCGCGCCTCCCAGAGCGCGCTTCTAGGCGGAGGATTCCTTTGATCCTCCGCCTGTAGTCCCCTGCATACCTCGCGGCGCGATAATTATTGCGCCGGAGGTATGCAGATAACAGAGGGAGGGATGTTTGTTTCCCTCTCTCTGTTATGTTAACTATCCCCAGCAGCTGGGGATAGTTAAATACCAAAAGGCATCGGATCTCTATTGATCCCATGCCTTTTGATGTCACCAGAGGCTGGACATGATTGTCCAGCCAGCTGGTGACCTTCCTCATCCCCTGCAGGGATGCAGGAGGAGGGGGGGGGGGGGGTCACATATTGTCTGATACTATATGTGTATGGATGCTTGGGGCACATCCATACACATATATATCTATATACATATATATATTTATCTAAATACATATGTGTATATTCATTGATGTTTGGGGCACATCCATGAATATACAGCTATACACAGGGCACAAATATTAAGCCCATCCATACCTGTATCTGTACATATACACGGAGATGCAGGCCGAAAAGGGGCCTATATACATCTCCGTGCATATCCACAGATCCCACCCGGACGAGCCCATGGACAAGGGCTAATATATATGTATATATGTCAAGGCATACATACATATATATTTAAATATGACATTTCCCTCAACAATCCCCCTGTTGTCGGGAATACGACAATAAACATTTTGGGGGAAGGGTTGGGAGGCATTTGCCTCCTCAATCGTAGCCTTGGTGACAGTTCAGGGAGGACTAAAGTAATCTGACTCTTAGGTACCTAGACATCACTCATCGTGTATAACATCTACATCCTGCCTCTCATTAAAAGGTCTCCATCCACCGAATACACCATCTTCGTCTCCTTGGATAACTTTCTTGGTATCTTATGATCTTTAGGTGACAGCCACTCCCAAACTCCGGAACGGCTTCACCCTTGCAGTCTTTTGTCTCTTTACCAGTGTTGCTTTCCCGGCGTCAGTCCCCCGCAATGTCAGTGCCAGTCCTTCGGTGTCAGTCACTCCCAATGATTCTGGAATGACTTTACCCTTATGTAGCACCTCCTTCTGGGGTACTGACGGCTGTAGGTTGGCCTTTTAAATTATCTTGATTGAAGACTTAGTTGTTCGAGAGGTTCTCCCATGGACAGATACGTTGATATTTTTAAGGCAGGACAGAGTTTCTGGTGCGGGGTGATGTCATAGTACCTAAATTCTAACCGCGGGAAGGAACCCCGCACTACCACCATTCAGTCCAACCCTTACAAAAAGTCACCATTGTCGATGTTAAAAGTGGCAAATGCTTTGGTAATGAGGGGCCTGACCCTAGGGAATCTACTCTTCCCCACTCACGCAAACAGGTCCCATCCCTCCCCATACAGCCTAATTCAATTTAGTGTGTACCCATAGAGGCTCCAGCAACCTGGCCTATCTTTCTACACCTCCAAAGATGTCGGTAGTTAACAGACTTCCGTGTCATTGGGAAATGACTATAGGAAGCAAGTGTGCGTTCAACCATAATGTAGTATGGCCGTCGCACAATTGCACCCAGAGCCTCCACGGGCACACAAGGAACTCACAGGCTTATCATCAATATGAATCTATACACAGTATAACGGTTACAGAGTGGCCTAGGATACATCCCGAACCCTTATATGAAACTCTACTATATTATAACACACATATATATATAATGCTATGAGGTTACAGAATGTCCTTTGGATTTTCATCCCGATCCTCATAGGAAACAGTATGTCCATTCAGTCTCTGGCTTCAGGACTTTGTTGGAGCTAAGTCCTGAGCCTCCTACGATTGACTTCATGAAGCTCTGTCTGGTTCTGGTTTAGTTGGTCCGCAAGTCTCTTGACCCTCCTGTAGATTAGACACAGTCCCGTGTACATGATGATTACCAGAACCAGAAGAACTATCACCGGGTGTATCAATAGATTAAAGAAGGATGTTGCCTTGGGGCTGTAGCCGAACAGGCTTTCCCACCAGGAAACTTTGGAGTCTTTGTCCAAGGCGGTAGTGATTGCCGTTATTTTGTTCTTGTCGTGGGTCAGTTGGATGGTGGCCCGTTTCTCAGTTTCTCGAAGATTTTGAAGTATTTCGTTTTCTTGGCTGAAGTCTAGTAGGAGGTGTTTGAGCTCTATCCCAAAACCCAGAGGAATCTTCTGGAGTCTCACCGGAACGTCAGGGCGGATGTCGAGTCTCTTCTCCGGGGTGATTGGTGTCCTTCCTTGTAGCTCTGCGACATCTAAACCTAGGACGGGACTAAGGGTGCAATACGCTCCAGGGAGGAGTTTTCCTCTCTCGGTGCAATTAGTTCCATAAATGGTGTAAGACATATTTTGCCTCTGGTACCAGCACCAATACCCTTGCCCCAAGTATTTAGGGGAGGAGGGCATTGGGCTGGCCTTCATCTCACAGGACCCCTCGGTGCTCCAGCACTGGTGTCTTAACACCCGATCCTGACCACCTTGACAGAGGATGGCATCCTCTTTCTTCCAGCATCCCTCTGTGTCTAACAGATAAGGATGGCCTCCCTCATAGGTTAGAACGCCCGAGGGGAGCTGTGGATGAAGCACCGTCTGGTTATTTATGACAATCCCTAGGTTAACTGCACTGTAACCCTGTCTAAGATGACCAGATACCGGAGCCAAGGATGACGCAGTGCAAGTGAGATTCCTACAGCCGTGCCACTGTACTACCCACCAGTTGGTGTGATTGGCTGCAAAAGGAGATATAAGAGGACTTACCCGTTGGCGGAGGTTAAATGGAAAGTGGCCGCCGTACAACGATGATACAATATGTTTAAGGTTGCCTGAGAGTTCACTCTGGACTTGCGTACACGCCAGAGCGAGCTGAGCTCTATCCTGTTCTTCCAAGAGACCCACAACTAACCTTCTAAACTTCTCTCGTAAAGCAGAAGATAGAGAGGTAGTGGCATCTATGTGCGAATGCTGCAAACCCTCTAAGACGTGGTTTACATCAAGCTGGGTCTCGAATCCTTCTCCGGCGTGTCGCGCAACATCCCCAAGTTTACCTCTCAGGACTTCCATATCCATAGTGTTCAGGGCGCCCACTCCCAATGCACCTCCGCCTAATCCCATGGCTATCAGATCTCTTCTTCTCCTTTGATTCCTGTGTATGAGATCATCCTTTCTTACCTCTTGCCCCGCCTCTATCCAACCTCTTATCATGTCAATTTGGTTCCTCACAAACTCCCCACATCTGTGATCCCATTGGTCGACTCGGAAGTCATCTACGGAAATTCTCCAAGTAAAAAGGACGAATTTTGTCCCCGTGATGATCTTCCATGGGGATGACAGTTGAGGAGCTATAGGATCTGCCAATTGATGGATAGGGGCGTTGCAAGAGTCTAAATGCATTTTTACAGGTTGGAGACCTGTTGCTTCATAGGGGATCCTCACCACGGTTACACAAACTTGCCCTCTACCTTTGAACGGATACCATTGGTCACTTTCTCCAACCTGTAGCACTAGTTTTCCTACGGGTTTGGATTTAGACAGATAGACCCATTGTGTAAAGGTCCAGCACCCTTCATCTACTGCCTCGCAAAAAGGCCATCTAAACGAACCATCTATATTGATGTCAAAGTTAATATCCCTGCCACTCGGGTCTTTCCAATCGGAAGACACATACCTCCCCCGGTATTCCTCATTCATAGGGGTACCGTCCATCCATACATCCACTGTAGGGGTATCCACTCCATTGCACACCAAATCCCATCTCCAGGGATTAGTGTCCAAGGTTACCATCTGGGTATCTTGCTCCCAGTGGGCATAGGTGATGAAATAATATCCAGTCACCTCCTGAACGCACTTGTCTCTCATGATGGTGATCATAAAAGACCGTATGGATGGAGATCCCTTTAACTGAGCATACCTGAGATCCTTGGCATCTGTCCGTACTTTTAAAACGGTGGCTCGGTAAAAGCCTTCCAGTTTTACCGGACCACTCTGGTCATTCCATAGGACCTGGCCAGAGTTACTGCAGTTTAACTTTAGCATCATTATACAGGTTCGTATGTAATCTGTGGACACGTGTCCCTGAACATAACTGGATTCCCTAGTGATAATCATCTGGGAATCTCTTAACATACAATAAGCTTTTAGGGTGCCCTTTATCGGAATGGGTCTGTCAAAATATGTCCTTACCCTCAGCCCATCTTGGCTATCCCTCCTTATGAAGGTAGCTTTAAGGATATACCAGCCACTATATTCTGCACCCGTGACATCCTCGGGACTCAGAACCCCCTCCTTGGTACACAATACTGTGGTAGTGTTGGCTTCCACTTGTTTGTAAGGATGCAGGTGAGGGTCCCTAGACACCCATCTTAAGGATCTCATAGGAGTAGGGTCAGAGTCCCGAAAATGTCTGAATTCTTTGAGGCAGAGGGCATGTAAATCATGTTGTATGGCAGACACATTCTCCACAGGGGTATAATGTTGAATTACACCTTGGGCAAAACTCTCCCTCTGGAAACCATACAGATACCACTGTCCTGGTGTAAAGGAAAAGTTCTCGTATGGTTTCAGGATTTTGCCCTCCAAACATTCCACCATTAAAAGGCCGGGTTTATTCATAGATATGTCAGCCATATCATTATTAACTCCCAGGCCCTCCCCCGAAGAGGTTGAGCCCGCCATCATCATGCTTACCACCAGTGCCACAAGTTGGGGATATGCCATGTTCAGAGGATTTCTATATCTTTTCAGGCTAGTCGTAACCTTGGTGAGTCTCCCTCCTGTGATCTGTTAATTCAATGTGTATGTAATTAGTTTCATGGATCCACCCTCGACCCACCAAACCCCCCCCCCCCCCCGTTTACCCTACTGTGTGAGTGTTATGTTATTGTATTGGGGAGGCTCGGGTGGCCTTGGCCTGGTCGATATGGATCCATAAAACTCCCTGTCGCCTACGTGACTTTTTCTTGGTTGTCATCGGCCTTTGCACCTTTAGCATGGTGTCACCCATTACTTCAAGGACCTGATAGGGTCCTTCCCAGTTTGCATCCCAGGGGCCGGCCCGACGGAAGATTTTCACCATCACCAGCTCTCCTACAGAGGGCATTGGTGTTTCCCCCTGTAGATACGGTCTGTGTAGCCGTATTGCTGCATGAGGCAATAACTCCTTCAGGTTTAGTTGTACCTGTTGGAGAAATAGGTCTCTGGCGATGGCGTTCTTTACCGGTTCTGACACCAGGGGTTCATTGGGCAGGCATAGGGGCATTTTGCGTCCGGTCATTAGTTCGAACGGGGTGATACCGGTACTGGTAGCCTCAGTAGCTCGGATTCCCATTAGCACGGCTGGTAGAGAGGTTACCCATGAGGAACCTTTCTCCAGTAGTGCTTTAGAAAGTCGTGTTTTTATGGTCCGGTTCATCCGCTCCACGATGCCCGCTGACTGAGGGTGGTAAGGCACATGAAACCTTTGCTTTATGTCTAAAAGACCACAAAGCGCTTTCATTACCTTACCCGTGAAATGGGTCCCTCTGTCTGACTCTATCAATCTGGGGATACCCCATCGTGACAGAACCTGTTCCCAGAGAACACGGGCAGTGGTTGTAGCCGAATCGTTGACCGTGGGGATGGCTTCTACCCATTTAGAGAAAACATCCACTACCACCAGTGCGTAACGATAGTTACGACTTCCTGTTGGTAAAGGTCCTATAAAATCTATTTGTAGTGCGGACCATGGACCATCTGCAGGAGGAACTCGCTGCAACACCGGCTTCAGGGCTGACGCCCTTGGGTTAACCTGAGCACATACCAGGCACTGTTGTGTTACTTCCTCTACTGTGTTGGACATTCCCGGCCAGTATAATTTGTCTCTCAGGAGAGACAAGAGTTTATCCCGGCCCAGGTGTCCAAACAGTTGGTGGTTCAATCTGGTCAGTTCTGCTTGCAAATGCTGTGGAACCACGGGAAGAGGAAGCTGTTGTGTACCGGCATCATAACACAGGATCCCTTGCTGTCTTGACCAGGGATGCTGTGGAGATGTGAGGTGTGTCATTAGAAGAGGGTCTTTTGCTTGTTCCTCCTCAAATGACACCGGGCCTTTACTCAGGTTGGTACGAACTGCAATCTGGTAGGCCGGTAACGGCTCAGTGTCTGTTTCCTGAAGGATCCCAGATACTGCCGCTAGTTTGGCCAATCCTCTAGAAAATGAAAGGTGGAATCTGAGTGGCTGAACTTGCAGGCTTTGGAAAGATGGCTTCTCCTACCAAGAACTGTTTCTTCTTTTTCTGAAGTGTTTATTTTCTCAAGTCCTACATTGTAATCTAATTGTACTAAATGACACGACCTCCCTCAGTCTTCTTTCATCCAGTTGGTGTGAAGCTTCACTGATGCTGCAGGAGAAATGAGCTTCGCTCCTGGTTCTCAGAAGATCTACTTAAAGTTTTGTAATTCACAGTATGTTCCAGTTTGAGCTGAGGGAACTTCAGAACTATTCAAGCTGCCAGCACCAAATTGGCACGTACCGTAAGTTACAGACTGGCACAACTTATATCCTGCTGCTACAAGGTGTGCAAGTGCATCAAAAAGTGTGCGTCCTCCTGATTTCTGGCTAACGGCTGGTGATTTTTTTTTTCCTTTAAAAAAAATGTTTTTCTTAATATAAAGCCAACCCTGCACTGTAAAATGACCAAAGAGATTCAAAATAGGAATCTGATGCGTGTTAGGTTATCATTCCTTGGTTTGGTGGTCCCAGAAAAGAGACCAGCATTAACCCTTGAGAGGAAAGATGAAGTATAATTACTAATTAATCACATTACGGAAATAAGGTTACAAAACAATAAAAATCTTAATCTACAGACTTCGTTCTACTGTAAAGAGTACAATGCACATTTACAGAAGTTGTACACGGAAGCTACAGTGACCATATTAATGCTGTAATTATATGAAATAACTATGAAAATACATAAATATTCTTCTATATGGAGTGTTTGTGACTTCTATCAGTGTATAAATGCGTGCTTAGGTGATGCCATATCTCCATTTACTCCTCTGGGAGTATTGAAAGTAGCTGAATGCTCTGATTTCGGTACTCCCGTAGAAGTGAATGGAGAGAGCCATACATTTGCAGGAGACCGGGCCCTGTCCAGTGGATAAGCCATCAAGGTCCAGATGGGAATAACTCTTTTTCTATCTGTTGAGCAATGCATAGTGACACCTGTAGACATCATTATCTTATGTGATATGCCATTGTCACCTAGAGATGAGAGAAGCAACTTCGGATGCTACATCCAAAGTCGCTTTGCTAAAAAAAATTGTTATAATGCTGTACGGAGATCCTTCTCCGTACAGCATTAGAATGTACTGCCTCTGATGAGGCGAAGTACATTATTCACAAAGTCGCATGCCACTTCGTTAAATAACCGTTAATTAATTATTATAGGGAAAAACCTTGGAACCGAACCTGGCTTCGCTTCCAATGTACCACTTTAGAACTAAAGCTGAGTTCAGTTCCAAATTTTAAAGTTGTTTTTCACTGTAATAATTAATTACCAAAGTTATCCAACGCAGTCACGCACTCTTCGGAGCCCATACATTCTAATAATGTACGGAGACAAATCTCAGTACAGTATTATTCTGAAGTTTTGAACGAAGTGACTTCGGCTTAAGCATCCAAAGCTCGCTTCGCTCAACTCTAGTGGCTGTGAATGCCTTGATAATGTGCACAACTGGGCAATTTCCAACAAATTTTAATAGTTGACTATGCCTTGGGTTACACCTTTAGGTTTTCTGATGCAGCTTTTGGAGCCAAAACCAGAAGCAGATTAGATAAAGGGTTTTATTTATCCGTGGGTTGACACATGCAGGGTTTGGAGCCAAAAACAGGAATGGATCACAAAAAAATGTATTTTTTTGTCCCTTACACTTACTCTCTTTTATAATCCACACTTTTTGACTTCAAAAACTGCATGAAAAAACCTGGACATGAAAACCCAGCCTAAGGCTACTTTCACACTAAGGCTACTTTCTGAACGGATCCGATCATAATAATGCAGACGGAGGCTCCGTTCAGAACGGATCCGTCTGCATTATTTTTAGCATATAACAGCTAAGTGTGAAAATAGCCTCGTACGGATCCGTCCAGACTTTCAATGTAAAGTCAATGGGGGACGGATCCGCCTGAAGATTGAGCCATATTGTGGCATCTTCAAACGGATCCGTCCCCATTGACTTACATTGTAAGTCTGGACGGATCCGCACGGATCCGCACGCCTCCGCACGGCCAGGCGGACACCCGAACGCTGCAAGCAGCGTTCAGCTGTCCGCCTGTCCGTGCGGAGGCGAGCGGAGCGGAGGCTGAACGCCGCCAGACTGATGCAGTCTGAGCGGATCCGCTCCATTCAGACTGCATCAGGGCTGGACGGCTGCGTTCGGGTCCGCTCGTGAGCTCCTTCAAACGGAGCTCACGAGCGGACACCCGAACGCAAGTGTGAAAGTAGCTTAAGATTGTCTCAGGATGTAAAGACTCACAGGATACTTTGAGTCAGAATCATGTTTGCAAATGTTTCGGAGTGCAGAAAAACTTTGACATCACCATCTCTGTAGAAGTAATCATATGATGCTCTTTCCATTCAAAAGGGAGTTGCAATGCAAAACTGTACAATAGTGACACTATTATAATTTTTACCTCCTCTTCTCCATTTGACTATGATTTTTTAGCTTCATCACAATATTAAACAATAAGGAACCTATGGTTCTTCCATGATCTGTAACTAATGTAATGGTCAGCATGCTCAGTAGTAACCATTATTGAAGCATGCAAATCTACCTTGAGATACCCCAGGTTGCTTCTTGTCCCTGAAGATGACCTTGCAGCTCCCCTTTACAATTTGCCGCTAGGTGCCAAGGCTTTCTGCTGTGGGGAACAGTATGTTTGGAGAAGGGCTTTATCTGCAAAACACCTTTAATGAATGATTTTGTTGATGGGATTGAGAGTAAGGCGTCAGTTTTTGCTGATGACACAAAACTGTGAAGGATGCTTAAACCCAGCTTGATTGTCAAATATTACAGAAAGACCTAGATAATCTGGCAGCATGGGCAGGAATATGGCAGGTGAATTTATATGCTGATAAATGTAAAATAATGCACCTAGGACACAGTAATCATATGGATGCATACACATTAAATGGATTAAAACTGCAGGCACCAGAACAAGAAAAGGACTTGGGTATATTCTGGATACAAGTAAGTTAAGCAGCAGTAGTCAATGTCAGGCAGCAGATGCAAAAGCAAACAAGATTTTAGAGCATATCTAAGGTTATGGCATCTATAGGCTTACTAAACCTACCCCATTGTGCCTGATTTAAAGGTAGGTTCAGATATGGCGGATTTACAGTTGCAGATATAACAGTACAAGCAGAGCATAGAAGGTCAATTATCGGGAATTAGTGTTTGTAGGAACATTGCTTCCCAATAATTCGTCAGATGATTGGCCAGTGTAGAAGGCTTTTAACTGCCTTGCTAGCAGGTGAAAGTCTATTGTCTGCTACTTCATGTAGGAAAGCATAACTCCTCCAAAACCAATCCTGTGCATAGTTATCACAATATGATAGATATTTGACTATTTAAGCCACAATTGTGCAATTTTGGCAAGAATACATAGGGCATGTATGTGGGTTTCCTCTGGGCTCTTCCCACACTCCAAAGACATACCTACCTCCACACTCTGTATAGCTACATCCCTGAGTGAAGCCAATTGTACCATGCATGTTTATGCTTCCAAATGAGTTTTTTATGACAGATGTCCCCATGACATAGATTACTGACTGCTGATACCATATAAGGGTCCATTCACACGTCCGGAAGTGTTTTGCAGTCCGCAAATTGCAGATCCACAAAACACGGACACTGGTCATGTGTGTTCCGCATTTTGCGGACTGCACATGGCCGGCCCTGTGATAGAAATGTTCTTGTCCATGGCTGCGGACAAGAATAGTACATGCTCTATCTTTTTTGCAGGGCCGCGGAACGGAACTACGGAACACGGTGTGCTGTCCGCATCTTTTGCGGCCTGTTGAAATTAATGGGTCCGCAGCCGTTCTACTAAATTGTGGAACGGATGTGTGAATGGACCCTAAAAGTGAGGTTCTTAGCACACATTTTAAATAAACTGTGCGAGCCCATCTGCCCCGTCAAGGCGACCTCATTCAGATGGGTCCCTACACTAACACTTTATTTGTATAAGAGGAGAAATTGAGATATAGCATGTGTCTCTTTTATATATGGCATCTGTACAGAATCACATTGTCCTGTTCTATTAAACTGCTTTATATAAAAGCACCTACAGCCTGGCGGGTGAGGCTATGGAGCAGGTAATAGTGCTGTGAGTCATCATACAAGCAAAGTACAAACCAACAAGGGTTCCTCCAGGAATAAACAACATACATATAACTGATCACTAGACGTACTCTGACCCTCTATATACTCATCTATGGCTGAGCAGTATAAACACTGCACTCCCCCTACAGAAGGTCCCAGAAATGAGGGGCTGCAGGGTAACAGGAGGTTAGAGCTCATTTATATAACCGCTATATAAATGCTGTTTAACATATTCCCCGAGAATCCCTACAAAGCCGACCAATTACACTCGTGATCTCCTCTTCTACGACTACAGGGGTGAAATCATTATTCCCCCTATGCAATTTTTTTCTCTGGCGGTAGACACTTGTCTGATGAATCAGGGCCTAAGTGTTAGTGTAGGGACCCATCTGAAGAAAGACTCAGATGGGATGAAGAATGTGTTTTAAAATGTGTGCGACACCTTTTTTATTGTGGGACAATACAGTATACTGTACATATGGGGACAATACATACAGCTGAATATATGATATTTGTAACTAATGGAGGTCATTTATTATCAGATATAGACCAAATTTTCATTTATATCTGTCGCAGATTCGGTTGCAAAGAGGATTTGCAAATCCGTGGTGTGGGCGGGGAAGGGGGCAGGCCGGCAGCCCCGTCTCATTTATCATTTTCTACACCAGTTTTAGCCGTAGAAAATTATCTAAATATACGGCAGCTTCCTTGCTAGCGTAGATTTAGACAGGCGGTGGATGTGACTAAGTTATGTAAAGGACTGTGCCTCTACATAAGGCCTCATGCACACGACTGTTGTGTGTTTTGCGGTCCACAAAACACAGATGGCGTCCGTGTGCGTTCTGAAATTTGCGGAATGGCACAAACAGTCATTAATATAACTGCCTATTCTTGTCCTCAAAACGGACAAGAATAGGACAGGTTTTTTTTTTTGCGGACCACAGAACGGAGCAACGGATGCGGACAGCACACGGAGTGCTGTCCGCATCTTTTGCGGCCCCATTGAAGTGAATGGGTCTGCATCCAAGCCGCAAAAACGGCGGCTCAGATGCGGAGCAAAACAGCGGTCGTGTTTTTAACTGCGGCACATCCACTGCCAGCGCAAGGGGTATTAAGACCGGCATCTAAAATGCTGGTCTTAATAAATGACTCCCAAATAGACTTCCCTAAATATACTGGAAATATGGGCAATATATACATATAAACATATTATATACAGCGCAATTACATACATTGAAATACATTACATATAGTGACAGTAAATATATATATATATATATATATACTATACTATATATATATATATATATATACACACACGTTACATATGGGGAAAATGCATGAATATAAATGCTGCATACGACATATTGGGACATTATATACATCCATAAGTCCATGATATAAGTTCTGTATATTACACATAGGGACAACATATATGTGAAAGTACATCCATATAAATACTATAATTCCAATACATGACTCACATATAGGAACATTATGGAAATTAAAATATTTTGCATATGGTTATAGTACATGCATATGAATTATGGATGGGGGGGCAATGCATACACGTAATACATATCTTGAGTAAATATATTCTATACATGCATATATTACATGGAGAAATTGCATACCTACAATTACTGTATATTACATATTGGGACAATAGATACATAGAAATATGTACATTACGTTCAGTTCAACCGGTGAAGTGCTGGGAAATCTGCAACAAGAAGAGGTTGTAAGAAAGTGCAGTGATTGTTCTCCATTATCTGCCATCTGTGTACTGTATGGTCCCTATAAGACGTCCATCAGATTTCTGCTCTGTCAGGCTCTGTTCACATTACTGTCATGGCTTCTGTTTATAACACAGTCAGGACAGCCATGCTGGATATGACGGCTCTTAATGAACCCCATAGTAACCCCCACACGAGAGGAGATTTATCAAAACCAATGCAAAGGAAAACTCACCCAGTTTGCCCCTACCAACCAATCAGAATGATCCTATTAATTTCCAAAGGAGCTCTGAAAAATGAAAGGTGGAATCTGATTGGTTGCTATGGGCAACTAAGCCAGTTCTACTTTACACCATAATCTAAAAAGATACTACGGAACACGGTGTGCTGTCCGCATCTTTTGCGGCCTGTTGAAATTAATGGGTCCGCAGCCGTTCTACTAAATTGTGGAACGGATGTGTGAATGGACCCTAAAAGTGAGGTTCTTAGCACACATTTTAAATAAACTGTGCGAGCCCATCTGCCCCGTCAAGGCGACCTCATTCAGATGGGTCCCTACACTAACACTTTATTTGTATAAGAGGAGAAATTGAGATATAGCATGTGTCTCTTTTATATATGGCATCTGTACAGAATCACATTGTCCTGTTCTATTAAACTGCTTTATATAAAAGCACCTACAGCCTGGCGGGTGAGGCTATGGAGCAGGTAATAGTGCTGTGAGTCATCATACAAGCAAAGTACAAACCAACAAGGGTTCCTCCAGGAATAAACAACATACATATAACTGATCACTAGACGTACTCTGACCCTCTATATACTCATCTATGGCTGAGCAGTATAAACACTGCACTCCCCCTACAGAAGGTCCCAGAAATGAGGGGCTGCAGGGTAACAGGAGGTTAGAGCTCATTTATATAACCGCTATATAAATGCTGTATAACATATTCCCCGAGAATCCCTACAAAGCCGACCAATTACACTCGTGATCTCCTCTTCTACGACTACAGGGGTGAAATCATTATTCCCCCTATGCAATTTTTTTCTCTGGCGGTAGACACTTGTCTGATGAATCAGGGCCTAAGTGTTAGTGTAGGGACCCATCTGAAGAAAGACTCAGATGGGATGAAGAATGTGTTTTAAAATGTGTGCGACACCTTTTTTATTGTGGGACAATACAGTATACTGTACATATGGGGACAATACATACAGCTGAATATATGATATTTGTAACTAATGGAGGTCATTTATTATCAGATATAGACCAAATTTTCATTTATATCTGTCGCAGATTCGGTTGCAAAGAGGTTTTGCAAATCCGTGGTGTGGGCGGGGAAGGGGGCAGGCCGGCAGCCCCGTCTCATTTATCATTTTCTACACCAGTTTTAGCCGTAGAAAATTATCTAAATATACGGCAGCTTCCTTGCTAGCGTAGATTTAGACAGGCGGTGGATGTGACTAAGTTATGTAAAGGACTGTGCCTCTACATAAGGCCTCATGCACACGACTGTTGTGTGTTTTGCGGTCCACAAAACACAGATGGCGTCCGTGTGCGTTCTGAAATTTGCGGAATGGCACAAACAGTCATTAATATAACTGCCTATTCTTGTCCTCAAAACGGACAAGAATAGGACAGGTTTTTTTTTTTGCGGACCACAGAACGGAGCAACGGATGCGGACAGCACACGGAGTGCTGTCCGCATCTTTTGCGGCCCCATTGAAGTGAATGGGTCTGCATCCAAGCCGCAAAAACGGCGGCTCAGATGCGGAGCAAAACAGCGGTCGTGTTTTTAACTGCGGCACATCCACTGCCAGCGCAAGGGGTATTAAGACCGGCATCTAAAATGCTGGTCTTAATAAATGACTCCCAAATAGACTTCCCTAAATATACTGGAAATATGGGCAATATATACATATAAACATATTATATACAGCGCAATTACATACATTGAAATACATTACATATAGTGACAGTAAATATATATATATATATATATATACTATACTATATATATATATATATATATATATATACACACGTTACATATGGGGAAAATGCATGAATATAAATGCTGCATACGACATATTGGGACATTATATACATCCATAAGTCCATGATATAAGTTCTGTATATTACACATAGGGACAACATATATGTGAAAGTACATCCATATAAATACTATAATTCCAATACATGACTCACATATAGGAACATTATGGGGGCAATGCATACACGTAATACATATCTTGAGTAAATATATTCTATACATGCATATATTACATGGAGAAATTGCATACCTACAATTACTGTATATTACATATTGGGACAATAGATACATAGAAATATGTACATTACGTTCAGTTCAACCGGTGAAGTGCTGGGAAATCTGCAACAAGAAGAGGTTGTAAGAAAGTGCAGTGATTGTTCTCCATTATCTGCCATCTGTGTACTGTATGGTCCCTATAAGACGTCCATCAGATTTCTGCTCTGTCAGGCTCTGTTCACATTACTGTCATGGCTTCTGTTTATAACACAGTCAGGACAGCCATGCTGGATATGACGGCTCTTAATGAACCCCATAGTAACCCCCACACGAGAGGAGATTTATCAAAACCAATGCAAAGGAAAACTCACCCAGTTTGCCCCTACCAACCAATCAGAATGATCCTATTAATTTCAAAAGGAGCTCTGAAAAATGAAAGGTGGAATCTGATTGGTTGCTATGGGCAACTAAGCCAGTTCTACTTTACACCATAATCTAAAAAGATGCACCAGATTTCTCACAGCCGTTCAGGCTGGATGATATTTTTTACATTCTTATTCACCTTTCTTTACCTTTGCACCACCTATTGCTTGATTTACTTTGCACCAATATTTGCCATATTTTCGCACCCATTGTTTCATCTGAACCCACACCCCTTCCACTGGGACATGCACCTTTCCTCTTCTCCCCCTTTCCTAAGTCTGAATACTGGCATAGAAATCTCCCCAGTGTGAGCAGAGCGCGTAGTGTCCTCTTCCTTTATCACTGATCAGTTACTGACTGGAGCCAACTGACTTTTTTTTTCAAATCCAAATCCAGCAATCCTATTGGTGGTTGCAGTTACCATGGTGACAAATGCAGCTGAGGATTAAAAGAGACATGACACATTTTTTTTAAATGAGAGAACATTATAATTGCATGATTGCTCATAACTTACAGGGGTGTCTGGTTTAAAATGCCTCATTCACACGTCAGTGTTTGGTCAGTGATTTCCATCAGTGATTGTGAGCCAGTTGCGGCTCTAAACACAGAAGAGGTGCAGATCTTTCCCTTAGGCCTCTTGCACACGACTGTATGGCTTTTTCAGTATTTTGCGGTCGGCAAAAAACAGATCCACAAAAAATACGGATGACATCCGTCCTGATAGAACAGTACTATCCTTGTCTGTTATCCTTGTCTGTTATCCTTGTCCATTATGCGGACAATAATTGAACATGTTCTATCTTTGAATGGAACGGAAAAACGAAAATACAGAAACGGAAGGCGGATCCATTGAAATAAATGGTTCCGTATATGGTCCATATACGGAACGCAAAAAACGGAATGTAACCGGAAAAAAAAACGTTTGTGTGCAAGAGGCCTTATACCTTATGTCTATGGAGGCTCCAATCCTGGTTTTGGTTCACAATCACTGATGGAAATCACTGACCAAACACTGACGTGTAAATGAGGAATTCAGAACCAGACACCCCTGTACGTTATGAGCAATCATACAGTTATAATGTTCTCTCATTTAAATTGCAATATGAGAACTGGCCGTAGGTTACATGGCACCCTGTGCGAGAAGTCTCTTTGGTGATATGTGACCCTGCACACACATATCTCTGCAACCATAATACGGTATTATTAGAAGCATCAACTTTAAAATGTAACTTAATTTTATGGAAAAATGCACAGCTAATGCTTAAAGGGGTTGGTGTCTTAAACTTACCTCTATACACCTTTTTTCTCGACGCTAAGCCTTTTCTTCCTATTCATTTCGAACCCATGCATTGCAACGATCCGTACACAGTGAGTGAGTCTACGGATTATGCCTCACAACAGAAGACGTCCTCAATGTTTGGGCGTAATAAGACCGTAGCAACCGCAAAAGGGAGGACAGATAAGGAGGATTTATGAACTACTTTTAAATAGACAATATATTACACATTTGAAGGTTAAGATAACAGGTACTGGATTAAGAAAAGAGGATTGAAATTATAGGTACACTTTAAGAATGGGACACCAAAGTGAATGGAGAACATGCAGCCACATGTCCACCCAGGGGCGTAACTAGAAGTGACTGGGCCCCACAGCAAATATTTGTAAGGGCCCCCCTCAGCACGCTTCGCACCTCCCTCCTCCTGTGTAAACCCCACTCCTTTGGCACAGTGTAGCGGTATACTGTATATTGTGTGGCACAGTGTAGCGGTATACTGTACATTGTGGGGCACAGTGTAGGCTATATGTGTATAACATAAACATATTTCACATGAAAACTCACAGTTACTTGGCCCTTGGGGATCTCGGACGCCACTTCCACACTTTGGCCGGGGGCTCGGCGGAGCTGATGATGTGTTTTATCCTAATGAGAAAGATTTTATAATAAGGATTTGGAGAAGGGGCAGAGGGATAGCAGAGCAGGGACCTCATGCTGTACATCTATACACATGACAGCTGCTCATATATAGAGATATAGCAGAGCTGAGTGTGCTGGGACAGCTGTCATATACAGATATAGCAATGCTAGGTGTGTTGGGGCAGCTGTCATGTGTATAGATGTACACTTAGCCAGCTATAACAGTAGAAGTCTCATATTTTTTCAATCAGTTGCAATGCAGCCTTTATGGCTGTGAGGGTAAATGCTTTGCCACTGATACATTGGAGGTTGTGGGTTTGAATCCCAGAAACATCAGGAGACTTTAGGAGACAGTAAGATTAGATCACATTAGCGAGGGGGCCTGGTCATCCACGGCTGCTGCTGTGAAGGGGCCCTGAACACGATATTTAACTAACTTGAAAATAAACACTTGGTTCGGGTGAGTAGCTGTACTGCAGGTGGGACGCCCCTGCAGTAAGCAAAACCCAGTCTCTTGTGAGTAGAGACAATTGAATATCTCACAAAATCGCATTAATTATTCAAGTGATACCAACTATCGATCATATCTTTTGTCTGTATGTAAACATCGATCAAAAATTAACTCGCCGTTAGCCGGCGCATGCACATTAATTACTGTGATGCCGTACCAGGAATGGACATCGCAGTGCGCATGCGCCGGCCAACGGACTCAGCATGCAGGCGCGGGATCTCGGCGAGAGAAGAAGTAAAAAGATGGGCGGGCAAACGGAAAGACTGGGTGGGGGGAAGCGACGATAAGGCAGAGCTGCCTGGGCACCTACGAGGTTGGCGCCGCCCCTGGGCACTTGCAAACCCTCATTTGCATATCCTACTAAGATGATTTTTGCCAGTTTTATAAGTCCACGATTGCTTATAAAGGTAACGTTTTTATCAACTGTAATGCTGCTAGAAATCTATGGGAAGGGTTAAAAAGGTGAAACTGTGGTGACAGATTCCCTTTAACAAATCTAAGTGTGACCGCTGATGCACCCTTTTTATCGTCTATGTGTATACTATCAATACTTACAACTAGTGTCGCCGCATGGACTTTTTGCTATCTATTTTTATATGTCATAAGGTCCAAATTTTATGCCATAGTATATATTTTATTGCAAGTTTTTTATCGTATGTTTTATACCATTTGTTTTTACTAATTGTACGTCAGATTTTTTATTACAATTATCCTTATAAATAAATGTGATTTATGTATGAAATGCAGAGGGTGAGTGCCTGCTAATCAATTTTAATAGTAAACTACGAAGTGAATAGCAAAGCACCATTGCCATAGTGTTAAGAGAGGTGAGCCACTATATATCAAAGTGTATCTATTTGTCTAAGGACACTGTTCAGATTTACCGATGTTTATAGATTGTATGGTACGCCCCACGTATTGAATGTGACCATTGCACTGTAATAAATACATGACATAATTACTAGCACAGGTAAAATGGTGCTTGATGTTAAATGATTTGCCAGTAGATAAAGAGATGAACATAGTCACGTTATGGGCAACAGTATCACAAGACGGTTGTTACACTTAAAACAACCATTAGGTAAATATGGTACTGTATAAATGGTTGGTAGAGGAACCCTCAGTCTGCCGGGTGCTAAAATGCTTTTAAGATTTAGTGCTCGTCTAAAAGTAGGTTTATGATTCAGGCCATAGCTCTGATGACATCATCCTCAGAAGCCTCTCCCCCGACTCTGAAGCTGGATGACATCACAATGCAGTGTCCAGTGTTCTATGTGTTGGGGGACTCTGGAGTCTTTTGAGGGTTTGTAGCTGAAGGAGATGGAGCTACGGAGAATTCTTCTCATTTTTTGGCAATTAGCGTATGCTATGCTGAGAAAAAATTCACAGTAAGACCATCAGGTAATGGACGTTATCACTGGGGAGAGTCTGTGGGGGTCACTTATAAGAAGAGTCTTCTATATCCTCCCCATGTTACAGTCTTTGGGGTCAGTTGCTGACATCATGGATTTCATGCTTTTATTTCTCTTCATTTTTATATGGACAGTGACTTTGCCAGTATACGGGACAACACCTGCCCGACCGGACAGCGGAGGACCCAGGAACGGTGAGTAGTTAGTTCCCCACCAATACTACCCCCATCATCCTCTACCAAGCTATGACTCTGGTGGAGGAGAACAACCACTCACCGGCTTCTTTGGGGGATTTCTCCTATCTAATGATGTGCTGCTAGAAGATATAATGATGTGCCCATTAGCCACAGTCCATCCAGTCTCTTCCCGCTGATATCTCCATAAAGGACGTTGCCGACCTCAGGAGGATCTAGAGATGATGGACAATGTCCTACAGAATTTCAGTCTCTAATAAGAATTAATAACTGGCATCTTGTTTCTTTATTACCAGCCACAGGTCCCGCAGTAAAAGCAGTATCTGCCATTTCATAAATTTCCGTCATTCTAGGCATCATTACATGCTGGTGAGTATCCATCGTCTACAGATCACATTATTCTCCATAGGGAACTGCTATATAACATGGTGCTGCACTTCCCTGTCTGAACTACAGGGGGCGCAATAACTAGAGCAGCCAGGCTATAACCCAGGGGCTGGATCAGCTGGTGCTATAATCAGATTGCCGCTGCTCTTCCTCTCCTGGTATTACAATGTAATATTATGGGCTATATGTAATAGTATATGCTGCACTTTTCTACCACCATCTGTAGTGGGGGGAGGGGATCAGGGGAATATTATTCTGGGGGTAATTAAATATTGTCATCTGCACCAGTTTATGTAAGGACATCTCTTTGTGCCACAGCTACAAGTGTATGAAAAAATCTCCACGTGCCATCCGGGACCAGCTGATAGAGGTGGTGGTGCACCGACCAGGTAAGAATGGCTTTATAAGATCATATACACGGGGTATAGGAAGACTGACCTTAAAGGGAACCTGTCATCAACTTTATGCTGACCTCACTGGGGCAGCTTAAAATAGTGACAGAAATGCTGATGTCAGCGATGTGTCACTCATGAGCTAAAAGTAAGTGGTTGCCGAGAACCAGCATCATAATCACTGCAGCCCAGGCCTTAAAAAGAGTCAGATCTACCTGAGAAGAGTCATGGTTATTCCTAATCTCCTGCTCTCCCGCCCATCCGCTGATTACTGGCAGTTCTCTCCTAGAGAGGAAAGGAGAAAACTAGGTAGAAGCCTGTCAGTCATCAGCAGGTGGGCAGGAGAGCAGGAATATATGAATAACCAGGACTCTTCTCAGGTGGCCCTGACTCTTTTCCAGGCCCAGTCTGCAATGGTTGTGATGTTGGTTCTCGGCAACCACCTATTTTTAATTTATAAATAGACCGCTGAAATCAACTCACCTGTCTTTACTTTATTCTCCCGTAAGTATGGGCAGCATAAAGTTGATGACAGGTTCCCTTTAAGGCTACCTCTAATAACTGGGGGTCCCAAACATTGAGTGGGGGGATGCCTACTAGCACTCTAGAAATCAGCAGAGTACAGCGGTGAAATTCTTGTGTCTGCTGATGAGCTGCAGGGAAGACATTGGGAATTTCCCTGCAACCTCCTTGCTATATTATCGCATTGCTCAAATTCTTATAGGGAAATATTCTGTTACGTCTGGAACTTACTGATGGTTTCCTTTTACATTCTATTAGGTCCAACAGCTGTAGCTGCGGTGATAAATACATTCCGACGTGTTAAACATGAAGCTGTAAGAAAAATGCCATCCAACTATGTGACAAGAATGTACCTCAAACATCTACACAAAAAACTGACGAAAAACAAGGATAAGAAGATGAGGAGTAAGAGGCTGAGGGACATAGCGATGAAGATGTGTGTGAAATCTCTATACCACCATTATAGCTGCCCCAGGAGATAAAGAAAGTGTGAAAAACATCTTACAAAAACCTACCCCCTGTCCCCACCCTGCCTCCAACCCCCCTTCTTAACCCACAAAAAAATGTTAAAAAATAATTTAAAAATTTAAAAAATCATCTCATTGTTCTCAGATAGATTTGATTCCTCTGTTCTCTTGTTTCCCTGAAGAGGTTTGTTCTTTCTTCTTCCCTAATAATTGGTGCCAGCAGGGGCAGATCTGGCATTTCAGGGGCCCCATGATAAATTAGGTCTGGGGGCCCTAATCAAAGACATTTACAATATTTACACAGTTTGTACTGTCCTTACCAATCTGGTTATGTGTTCCTCAAACAGTTTGATGCCCTCTGATTAGTGATGCAATATTCGAATTCGCCATATTTCGCAAATATTTTGTAGAATATTCGTCATATATTCGCGAATTCGAGATAACTGCTATAAACTTTAGAAGATAGCTGCTGGGGAGGTTCTTATATAGTAAAAGGACAGGCAACTTTTCTATTGGTTGCTAGGGATGTTGCTAAGCTCAGACAAAGCCTTCTCATTGGCCCACAAGCTAGAAGAAGGGAGGGAAGATCATCTGATGTGTACTGTGTTAAAAAACAAAAAAAAAAAACACACGAATATTCGTCATTACGAATATATAGCACTATATTCTAAATAATCGCAAATTCTCAAAGTGCCGATATTCGCGATAAAAATGTGCTTTTCGAATATTTGCGCACAACACTACCTCTGATATGTCCCTTACACAGTATAATGCCTTTTCTTTGCCCCCACACAATATAATGCCCCTTCATATGTCACCACAGTATGATGCCCCCTTATGAGCATCAAGTCTTAAAACTTCCTATCACGGCCCAAATTGACAGAAGATGGGGTCATCACAAATGGGAGGGGTTAACGCAAGTAAGTGGGGGCTAATACATAGATGGGGCGAGCAATACCATAGGGCAGGAATCAGAAACCTTTGGCTGTGAAACTACAACTCCCAGCATGCACATTTACCTGTTTTATAACTCCCATATAAGAAAAAGGAGGATTACTGGGAGTTGTAGTTTCAGAACAGCTGGAGTGCCGGAGGTTGCTGATCTCTGCCATAGAGAGTATATTGTGCTACACATTGGTATTTGGTTCTGCAAAAGAACCAAATACCACAGTACAGCACAGATTACTGCTCCAGGAGAACCAAATACCACAGTGCAGCACAGAATACTGCTCCAGCAGAACCAAATACCACAGTGCAGCACAGAATACTGCTCCAGCAGAACCAAATACCACAGTGCAGCACAGAATACTGCTCCAGCAGAACCAAATACCACAGTGCAGCACAGAATACTGCTCCAGCAGAGCCAAATACCACAGTGCAGCACAGAATACTGCTCCAGGAGAACCAAATACCACAGTGCAGCACAGAATACTGCTCCAGCAGAACCAAATACCACAGTGCAGAACAGAATACTGCTCCAGCAGAACCAAATACCACAGTGCACCACAGAATACTGCTCCAGGAGAACCAAATACCAGAGTACAGCACAGAATACTGCTCCAGCAGAACCAGATACCACAGTGCAGCACAGATTATTGCTCCAGCAGAGCCAAATACCACAGTACAGCACAGAATACTGCTCCAGCAGAACCAAATACCACAGTACAGCACAGAATACTGCTCCAGCAGAACCAAATACCACAGTGCAGCACAGAATACTGCTCCAGGAGAACCAAATACCACAGTACAGCACAGAATACTGCTCCAGCAGAACCAAATACCACAGTGCAGCACAGAATACTGCTCCAGGAGAACCAAATACTACAGTGCAGCACAGAATACTGCTCCAGGAGAACCAAATACCACAGTGCAGCACAGAATACTGCTCCAGGAGAACCAAATACCACAGTACAGCACAGAATACTGCTCCAGCAGAACCAGATACCACAGTGCAGCACAGAATACTGCTCCAGCAGAACCAAATACCACAGTGCAGCACAGAATACTGCTCCAGCAGAACCAAATACCACAGTACAGCACAGAATACTGCTCCAGGAGAACCAAATACCACAGTGCAGCACAGAATACTGCTCCAGGAGAACCAAATACCACAGTGCAGCACAGAATACTGCTCCAGCAGAACCAAATACCACAGTGCAGCACAGAATACTGCTCCAGCAGAACCAAATACCACAGTACAGCACAGCACAGAATACTGCTCCAGCAGAACCAAATACCACAGTGCAGCACAGAATACTGCTCCAGCAGAACTAAATACCACAGTGCAGCACAGAATACTGCTCCAGCAGAACCAAATACCACAGTGCAGCACAGAATACTGCTCCAGCAGAACCAAATACCACAGTACAGCATAGCATACTGCTCCAGCAGAACCAAATACCACAGTGCAGCACAGAATACTGCTCCAGCAGAACCAAATACCACAGTACAGCACAGAATACTGCTCCAGCAGAACCAGATACCACAGTGCAGAACAGAATGCTGCTCCAGCAGAACCAAATACCACAGTGCAGCACAGAATACTGCTCCAGCAGAACCAAATACCACAGTGCAGCACAGAATACTGCTCCAGCAGAGCCAAATACCACAGTACAGCACAGCATACTGCTCCAGCAGAACCAAATACCACAGTGCAGCACAGAATACTGCTCCAGCAGAACAAAATACCACAGTGCAGCACAGAATACTGCTCCAGCAGAACCAAATACCACAGTGCAGCACAGAATACTGCTCCAGCAGAACCAAATACCACAGTGCAGCACAGAATACTGCTCCAGCAGAACCAAATAACACAGTACAACACAGAATACTGCTCCAGCAGAACCAAATACCACAGTACAGCACAGAATACTGCTCCAGGAGAACCAAATACCACAGTGCAGCACAGAATACTGCTCCAGCAGAACCAAATACCACAGTGCAGCACAGAATACTGCTCCAGCAGAACCAAATACCACAGTGCAGCACAGAATACTGCTCCAGCAGAACCAAATACCACAGTGCAGCACAGAATACTGCTCCAGCAGAGCCAAATACCACAGTGCAGCACAGAATACTGCTCCAGGAGAACCAAATACCACAGTGCAGCACAGAATACTGCTCCAGCAGAACCAAATACCACATTGCAGAACAGAATACTGCTCCAGCAGAACCAAATACCACAGTGCACCACAGAATACTGCTCCAGGAGAACCAAATACCAGAGTACAGCACAGAATACTGCTCCAGCAGAACCAGATACCACAGTGCAGCACAGATTATTGCTCCAGCAGAGCCAAATACCACAGTACAGCACAGAATACTGCTCCAGCAGAACCAAATACCACAGTACAGCACAGAATACTGCTCCAGCAGAACCAAATACCACAGTGCAGCACAGAATACTGCTCCAGGAGAACCAAATACCACAGTACAGCACAGAATACTGCTCCAGCAGAACCAAATACCACAGTGCAGCACAGAATACTGCTCCAGGAGAACCAAATACTACAGTGCAGCACAGAATACTGCTCCAGGAGAACCAAATACCACAGTGCAGCACAGAATACTGCTCCAGGAGAACCAAATACCACAGTACAGCACAGAATACTGCTCCAGCAGAACCAGATACCACAGTGCAGCACAGAATACTGCTCCAGCAGAACCAAATACCACAGTGCAGCACAGAATACTGCTCCAGCAGAACCAAAAACCACAGTACAGCACAGAATACTGCTCCAGGAGAACCAAATACCACAGTGCAGCACAGAATACTGCTCCAGGAGAACCAAATACCACAGTGCAGCACAGAATACTGCTCCAGCAGAACCAAATACCACAGTGCAGCACAGAATACTGCTCCAGCAGAACCAAATACCACAGTACAGCACAGCACAGAATACTGCTCCAGCAGAACCAAATACCACAGTGCAGCACAGAATACTGCTCCAGCAGAACTAAATACCACAGTGCAGCACAGAATACTGCTCCAGCAGAACCAAATACCACAGTGCAGCACAGAATACTGCTCCAGCAGAACCAAATACCACAGTACAGCATAGCATACTGCTCCAGCAGAACCAAATACCACAGTGCAGCACAGAATACTGCTCCAGCAGAACCAAATACCACAGTACAGCACAGAATACTGCTCCAGCAGAACCAGATACCACAGTGCAGAACAGAATGCTGCTCCAGCAGAACCAAATACCACAGTGCAGCACAGAATACTGCTCCAGCAGAACCAAATACCACAGTGCAGCACAGAATACTGCTCCAGCAGAGCCAAATACCACAGTACAGCACAGCATACTGCTCCAGCAGAACCAAATACCACAGTGCAGCACAGAATACTGCTCCAGCAGAACAAAATGCCACAGTGCAGCACAGAATACTGCTCCAGCAGAACCAAATACCACAGTGCAGCACAGAATACTGCTCCAGCAGAACCAAATACCACAGTGCAGCACAGAATACTGCTCCAGCAGAACCAAATACCACAGTACAACACAGAATACTGCTCCAGCAGAACCAAATACCACAGTGCAGCACAGAATACTGCTCTAGCAGAGCCAAATACTACAGTGCAGCACAGAATACTGCTCCAGCAGAACCAAATACCACAGTGCACCACAGCATACTGCTCCAGCAGAACCAGATACCACAGTGCAGCACAATATACTGCCCCAACAGAACCAAATACCACAGTGCAGCACAGAATACTGCTCCAGCAGAACCAGATACCACAGTGCAGCACAGAATACTGCTTCAGCAGAACCAGATACCAAAGTGCAGAACAGAATACTGCTTCAGCAAAACCAAATAACACAGTGCAGCACAGAATACTGCTCCAGCAGAACCAAATATCAGAGTGCAGCACAGAATACTGATCCAGCAGAACCAAATACCACAGTACAGCACAGTATACTGCTTCAGCAAAACCAAATAACACAGTGCAGCACAGAATACTGCTTCAGCAGAACCAAATAACACAGTGCAGCACAGAATACTGATCCAGCAGAGCCAAATACTACAGTGCAGCACAGAACACTGCTTCAGCAAAACCAAATAACACAGTGCAGCACAGAATACTGCTCTAGCAGAGCCAAATACCACAGTGCAGCACAATATACTGCCCCAACAGAACCAAATACCACAGTGCAGCACAGAATACTGCTCCAGCAGAACCAGATACCACAGTGCAGCACAGAATACTGCTTCAGCAGAACCAGATACCAAAGTGCAGAACAGAATACTGCTTCAGCAAAACCAAATAACACAGTGCAGCACAGAATACTGCTCCAGCAGAACCAAATATCAGAGTGCAGCACAGAATACTGATCCAGCAGAACCAAATACCACAGTACAGCACAGAATACTGCTCCAGCAGAACCAAATACCACAGTGCAGCACAGAATACTGCTCCAGGAGAGCCAAATACCACAGTGCAGCACAGAATACTGCTCCAGGAGAGCCAAATACCACAGTGCAGCACAGAATACTGCTCCAGCAGAACCAAATACCACAGTGCAGCACAGAATACTGCTCCAGCAGAACCAAATACCACAGTACAGCACAGAATACTGCTCCAGCAGAACCAAATACCACAGTGCAGCACAGAATACTGCTCCAGCAGAACCAAATACCACAGTGCAGCACAGAATACTGCTCCAGGAGAACCAAATACCACAGTGCAGCACAGAATACTGCTCAAGCAGAACTAAATACCACAGTGCAGCACAGAATACTGCTCCAGCAGAACCAAATACCACAGTGCAGCACAGAATACTGCTCCAGCAGAACCAAATACCACAGTACAGCACAGAATACTGCTCCAGCAGAACCAGATACCACAGTGCAGCACAGAATACTGCTCTAGCAGAGCCAAATACTACAGTGCAGCACAGAATACTGCTCCAGCAGAACCAAATACCATAGTGCACCACAGCATACTGCTCCAGCAGAACCAGATACCACAGTGCAGCACAGAATACTGCTCCAGCAGAGCCAAATACTACAGTGCAGCACAGAATACTGCTCCAGCAGAACCAAATACCACAGTGCAGCACAGAATACTGCTCCAGCAGAGCCAAATACTACAGTGCAGCACAGAATACTGCTCCAGCAGAACCAGATACCACAGTGCAGCACAGAATACTGCTCCAGCAGAACCAGATACCACAGTGCAGCACAGAATACTGCTCCAGCAGAACCAAATACCACAGTGCAGAACAGAATACAGCTCCAGCAGAACCAGATACCACAGTGCAGCACAGAATACTGCTTCAGCAGAACCAGATACCACAGTGCAGCACAGAACACTGCTTCAGCAAAACCAAATAACACAGTGCAGCACAGAATACTGCTCTAGCAGAGCCAAATACTACAGTGCAGCACAGAATACTGCTCCAGCAGAACCAAATACCAGAGTGCAGCACAGAATACTGCTTAGGCAGAACCAAATAACACGGTACAGCACAGAATACTGCTCTAGCAGAGCCAAATACTACAGTGCAGCACAGAATAATGCTCCAGCAGAGCCAAATACCTCTTTGCAGCACAGAATACTGCTCTAGCAGAACCAAATACCACAATGCAGCACATAATGCTTCTACAGCAGAACCAAATACCAGAGTGCAGCACAGAATACTGCTTCCGCAGAACCAAATAACACAGTACAGCACAGAATACTGCTCCAGCAGAACCAAATACCACAGTGCACCACAGAATACTGCTCTAGCAGAACCAAATACCACAGTGCAGCACAGAATACTGCTCCAGCAGAACAAGATACCACAGTGCAGCACAGAATACTGCTTCAGCAGAACCAAATACCACAGTGCAGCACAGAATACTGCTCCAGCAGAACCAAATACCACAGTACAGCACAGAATACTGCTCCAGCAGAACCAAATACCACAGTACAGCACAGAATACTGCTTCAGCAGAGCCAAATACTACAGTGCAGCACAGAATACTGCTCCAGCAGAACCAAATACCACAGTACAGCACAGAATACTGCTCAAGCAGAACCAAATACCACAGTGCAGCACAGAATACTGCTCCAGCAGAGCCAAATACTACAGTGCAGCACAGAATACTGCCCCAGCAGAGACAAATACTACAGAGCAGCACAGAATACTGCTCCAGCAGAGCCAAATACCACAGTACAGCACATAATACTGCTCCAGCAAAACCAGATAACGCAGTGGAGCACAGAATACTGCTCTGTTAGAGCCAAATACTACAGTGCAGCACAGAATAGTGCTCCAGCAGAACCAAATACCACAGTGCAGCACAGAATACTGCTCCAGCAGAACAAGATACCACAGTGCAGCACAGAATACTGCTTCAGCAGAACCAAATACCACAGTACAGCACAGAATACTGCTCAAGCAGAACCAAATACCACAGTGCAGCACAGAATACTGCTCCAGCAGAGCCAAATACTACAGTGCAGCACAGAATACTGCCCCAGCAGAGACAAATACTACAGAGCAGCACAGAATACTGCTCCAGCAGAGCCAAATACCACAGTACAGCACATAATACTGCTCCAGCAAAACCAGATAACGCAGTGGAGCACAGAATACTGCTCTGTTAGAGCCAAATACTACAGTGCAGCACAGAATACTGCTCCAGCAGAACCAAATACCAGAGTGCAGCACAGAATACTGCTTAGGCAGAACCAAATAACACGGTACAGCACAGAATACTGCTCTAGCAGAGCCAAATACTACAGTGCAGCACAGAATAATGCTCCAGCAGAGCCAAATACCACTTTGCAGCACAGAATACTGCTCTAGCAGAACCAAATACCACAATGCAGCACATAATGCTTCTACAGCAGAACCAAATACCAGAGTGCAGCACAGAATACTGCTTCCGCAGAACCAAATAACACAGTACAGCACAGAATACTGCTCCAGCAGAACCAAATACCACAGTGCACCACAGAATACTGCTCTAGCAGAACCAAATACCACAGTGCAGCACAGAATACTGCTCCAGCAGAACAAGATACCACAGTGCAGCACAGAATACTGCTTCAGCAGAACCAAATACCACAGTGCAGCACAGAATACTGCTCCAGCAGAACCAAATACCACAGTACAGCACAGAATACTGCTCCAGCAGAACCAAATACCACAGTACAGCACAGAATACTGCTTCAGCAGAGCCAAATACTACAGTGCAGCACAGAATACTGCTCCAGCAGAACCAAATACCACAGTACAGCACAGAATACTGCTCAAGCAGAACCAAATACCACAGTGCAGCACAGAATACTGCTCCAGCAGAGCCAAATACTACAGTGCAGCACAGAATACTGCCCCAGCAGAGACAAATACTACAGAGCAGCACAGAATACTGCTCCAGCAGAGCCAAATACCACAGTACAGCACATAATACTGCTCCAGCAAAACCAGATAACGCAGTGGAGCACAGAATACTGCTCTGTTAGAGCCAAATACTACAGTGCAGCACAGAATAGTGCTCCAGCAGAACCAAATACCACAGTGCAGCACAGAATACTGCTCCAGCAGAACAAGATACCACAGTGCAGCACAGAATACTGCTTCAGCAGAACCAAATACCACAGTGCAGCACAGAATACTGCTCCAGCAGAACCAAATACCACAGTACAACACAGAATACTGCTCCAGCAGAACCAAATACCACAGTACAGCACAGAATGCTGATTCAGCAGAGCCAAATACTACAGTGCAGCACAGAATACTGCTCCAGCAGAGACAAATACCACAGTGCAGCACAGAATACTGCTCCAGTAGAGCCAAATACTACAGTGCAGCACAGAATACTGCTCCAGCAGAGCCAAATACTACAGTGCAGCACAGAATACTGCTCCAGCAGAGACAAATACTACAGTGCAGCACAGAATACTGCTCCAGCAGAGCCAAATACCACAGTACAGCACATAATACTGCTCCATCAAAACCAGATAACGCAGTGGAGCACAGAATACTGCTCTGGTAGAGCCAAATACTACAGTGCAGCACAGAATACTGCTCCAGCAGAACCAAATACCACAGTACAGCTCATAAAACTGCTCCAGCAGAGCCAAATACCACAGTGCAGGACAGAATACTGCTCCAGCAGAACCAAAGAAATACCAAAACGCAGCACATTATACTGCACCAGAAGACCAAATACCAAAATGCTGACAGTATACTGGCCCAACTGCACCAAATACCACAGTGCAGCACAGAATACTGCTCCAGCAGAACCAAATACAACAGTGCAGCACAGAATACTGCTCCAGCAGGACATCTTGTGGTATTTGGTTCTGCTAAGGAAGTATTTTGTCCTTGATTGGGATATTTGTTTCTGCTGGGGAAGTATATTGCCCTGCACTGTGGTTTTTCGTTCTGCTCTAGAACCAATACCAAAGTGCAGGACAGATACTGTCCCAGCAGAACCGAATACCAGAGACTGCCGGACAGACATGTTAGGTCCCTCACCTTTCCATCATCCTCCCCACCTTTTCAACACAAACTTCCCATTAATAGTGCCTCAAGAGGGTCATTCTACTGCTACCCTCAATACTGTGTCCAATGTGCTGCCCAATGCCCCAAAATACCATAAAGCTTAAAAAATACTGCTCCCAGTAGTAGTGCCCCTATAGTGCCTCCAGCAATAATAATGCTCCACTAGTACTAAATCACCGCCTCTGCAGTCTATGTTGGCTACCTACTGCGCGCCCAAAATCCCAACTTTCTAGCGATGTTCTCAAAGGGTAATGATTTTTTATTTTTTTTTAGAGATCCCAGCCACTGGGCATCAAATTTTGGAGTTTTATCCCAATAGGCTAAATCCTCTTCATTGAAGGGATATTTCCTTTTAAATAGCTTGGAAATGCCCAATCTTTTTTCTGAGTCATTCCATTTACTAGATATACATTTTTTGGTTATCATGTACTGGAAAGACTCCTCTTTTTTTATTTATTCCCAAGCCTTTGAATATCTGATCCTGTATGAAATGTGATTCCTTGGCTTCCTCAATATTAATTGTTCCTTCTGCTCCCTCTGCAGTTACTTTTATGAACGTGAAGAGAAGGGGCCACTCCTTCAGTCCAGGGCATAGCAGAGGTAATGCCTACATGCTTTATATGCCCCCCCCCCCCCCCCCCAGGCACCTTGTCTTCGCTTGTGGAATGTACCTGTTGCTCTGCTCACTCCAGAGATGTCCGTGGGAGCTCTTACAGAAGCTCTCCTGGCAAGGTTCCAAGCAGAGGGCGAGGGTTGTCTCCGCTCCTTTCTTGGCAGCCTCTGCTCTCTCCCGCCTTCCTCGACCCCAGCTCCTGCTCCTGTCCCACGCGGGCTGCCGCATGTGCAATGAGCAGGACCGTGGTACGGTGGCCATCTATGCAGTGGGTCAGGATAGATGTATATAAGTCTATGGTTTGTTTGTGACGCCAATTGCAATATGTGCAGGGTACTGTTGCAGGGCTTTTTAAGATGTAATAACTCACGTACAAGGTGAGGAATGCCAGAGTGGGGATAGTGTCTCTGTGTAATGTCAATGGTGTCTCCTACCTGGGTACGGCTGGACTCCTGGATCCTGGTTCACTTGCAATAAATTGAGTGTTTGCTAGTAGGAGTAATTGAGGAACTTGGAAGCAGTAAATGAGATCCAGACTTGTAATATAATTCAAACTTGTCTTTACTTAATGGCAGCATAAAGTCATACGAGTTACAGCAATAGTCCTTTAGGTCCCAGCAGGTATTGGCAATATGGGACAGGGATTACTATCTCTTCTGCTTCTTATCATATGCCTGGAGAATATGGCAGGTAACTACCTTCTGCTCTGTCTATCTTCTGCTTGGTATGGGCCTGACTAGCTGAGGAGGAATTTGGCTTCTCCTGGTCTCTGGATAAGTACTCACAGCTATGCTCACAGGGGATGCTTCTTCCTGGAGCACTGGAGGTGGCTGCTTGCTTGTCAAGGCGTTCCTGCTTCCCCCGCCTGACTCAGTCACAGTCCCCCTCGACCCCGCTCCTCGGTGTGCTCCAGGCGCGACACCAGCGTGGCTCTTCCTACACAGCCTGTGGATAGTACACAGGGCTATGTATTAGCTCCTCCCTTTCCTCCCCCTGTGTTTCCCGAAACGCATTCCTCACATACCACGTGGCAGGTGAGTTTGCTGGCTAATACCTCCAGCAACGCCACTCCAGTCTTTGTCTGGTGAGTATCAATATACAGGGTGTTGCGGAGCTTCAAGGTATACCCTCAATATCTTCACTTAAATCCCCCTTGTAGCTGAAGAAGCAGGTCAATATCCAAGAGACAGTTTCCCCAGTAACTGGACGACACACAGTTTGGGAGTCAACTGACTTTACTAGGCATGCGCACCTGGTTTCAAACCTCCAACAGCCTCATTTACATACAATACATAGATTACTATGGTACAAGGAAAGGTGGGGTCAGACAATAGCAAGGGCTGATGGGAGGTTGAGGGGGGACACTGCAGCTGGTTATAACTGGTCTCCCAGTGTCCCTGAGACAACACCCTGCTGGGGAAACAATGGTACAGGAAAAGGGGGGAGGGGAAGAGGTACAGACAAGAAAGACATTCTATAAGTGGCGATGTTTGCCACAATGCTCCCCCAGAACCAAGCCGGCATACACAGTCTGAACCCAACGGATCGGCTTGGGGATGTCCGGACGAGTGCTCACAGATAACTTTTCAAGTTCAGTTTGTCTGGATAACCCGTCGGCGTTGCCATTTTGCTTCCCAGGGCGGTAGTGGATGGTAAACTCAAAAGGCTGCAGCGCCAAACTCCAGCGCAGCAGCCTGGCATCGTCTCCTGACACCCTGTTCAGCCACACCAACGGGTTGTGATCTGTGAGTAAGGAAAAGGGTTGTCCATACAAATAGGGCTGCAGCTTTTTAAGGGCCCACACCACGGCCAGGTATTCTTTTTTTATGGCGGCGTAGCTTACTTCCCGGGGTAAAAGTTTTCTGCTTAAGTAAGCCACTGGATGCTCGCCGCCATCTTCTCCAACTTATAATAAAAAGATACTGGGCACTCTTTAACTAATGGAACCTAATAGTTTAATAAAATACATCATATACACTTTAATACATTAAGCATAAAAATACGTATAATAACGAAAAAAAAAATATATATAATAATAAAATAGGTTCCTTCACCTATTGGTACCAATAAGAATGTGTGTTGGTAAAATAAAATGAATGGCCTCTAGGTATTTGGGGTGTAGATCACTCCTTGAGGTATGTGTCCTTAGGACGAATGGCTTTATATAAAACCGCAAGAACAAGTGGTCGCAATCAGAATTGATGCAGTGATTATATTGAGCGGCGTCCCGCTGTTACTCACTGTTAAATTCCTGCGTTAAGCTCCCCTGTTGTAAAAAGTCCTTTGAATCAGGGATTTCGCCGACAGTCCGCGGTTCCCCTGCTGTTTCTTTAGCGTCGCTCCGTAGATGAAAGAGCCGGCGCTTAGATGTTGTCACAGCCTCCTTTTCTCGCGCTGCACTCGTTGTGCTGGTGAGCGTGTTTAGATGTTAAAATCCGTTCCCAGAGAGTGCGCGTCAAGACTGTGGTTACAGCAGCAGAGGTTCCAATAATGGCGGTATAATAGTCCTCGATGTCCAAATGTAACGGGGGTCCTGGCACCAAACGCGTTTCGGGGTCTATTGTTACCCCTTCCTCAGTGGTAATGCCTCCCCCTTCTGAATCTCCTTATAAAGTCTTTACTGATTAGATGACACTCATCAGCTGGGTGGGTTGGTTTCTTTTTTCAAAACCTGGTATGGCCCCAAAAACCATCTATTTGTCAAGATAATATATATCTTCGCCTTCAGTCCTTTATTCGCATGTATATTCTTATGTTTGAACTTTGTGACACACTTACTGTGCTACTTGCTGGCTAAAAGATATTTAATTAGCATCAAACAGACTCCCAAGTCTGCGCAAGTTTATTTCATCCTGTACGCTTCTATATGGTATTTTCCTTTTACCGCAATCTCATCTGCGATATTCATGCGGTTTTTGGAGAGGATATACCAAATAAGTACCATTCACATATACATCAAAATTATTATAAAATATTTATATGAGAATAAAAATAAAAAACTATTTTTAATATATATCTAAAAGTTCATAAGAGAATAAAACAGACAAGAAAAAACAGTGTCTTTCTAGATACAGTATTTTTGTTAACCTTCATTACATCCTTAAGATGTCATTTATTGTTTATTTTTATTTTTATTAAAAGATTTTTTCTCAAATCTTCTCCAATTCACTTTTTCTTTACATCTATTAGGATCCTTCCCAGTGATTTTATTTCTGGGGGGGTCCGGTCCCCCGCGGCGGACCTCCACCGGTCATTCGGTCTCACTATCCGACACATCACGTGTGCGCTCTGTGGATCCACAATACCATCCTTTAAATTTGATTACGTTAATAATAACACATATATGAGTAATATGAGAAATAGATTGCCCCTACCTCCACAAACAACTATGAATACACCAAATTAATAGATGTAAAGAAAAAGTGAATTGGAGAAGATTTGAGAAAAAATCTTTTAATAAAAATAAAAATAAACAATAAATGACATCTTAAGGATGTAATGAAGGTTAACAAAAATACTGTATCTAGAAAGACACTGTTTTTTCTTGTCTGTTTTATTCTCTTATGAACTTTTAGATATATATTAAAAATAGTTTTTTATTTTTATTCTCATATAAATATTTTATAATAATTTTGATGTATATGTGAATGGTACTTATTTGGTATATCCTCTCCAAAAACCGCATGAATATCGCAGATGAGATTGCGGTAAAAGGAAAATACCATATAGAAGCGTACAGGATGAAATAAACTTGCGCAGACTTGGGAGTCTGTTTGATGCTAATTAAATATCTTTTAGCCAGCAAGTAGCACAGTAAGTGTGTCACAAAGTTCAAACATAAGAATATACATGCGAATAAAGGACTGAAGGCGAAGATATATATTATCTTGACAAATAGATGGTTTTTGGGGCCATACCAGGTTTTGAAAAAAGAAACCAACCCACCCAGCTGATGAGTGTCATCTAATCAGTAAAGACTTTATAAGGAGATTCAGAAGGGGGAGGCATTACCACTGAGGAAGGGGTAACAATAGACCCCGAAACGCGTTTGGTGCCAGGACCCCCGTTACATTTGGACATCGAGGACTATTATACCGCCATTATTGGAACCTCTGCTGCTGTAACCACAGTCTTGACGCGCACTCTCTGGGAACGGATTTTAACATCTAAACACGCTCACCAGCACAACGAGTGCAGCGCGAGAAAAGGAGGCTGTGACAACATCTAAGCGCCGGCTCTTTCATCTACGGAGCGACGCTAAAGAAACAGCAGGGGAACCGCGGACTGTCGGCGAAATCCCTGATTCAAAGGACTTTTTACAACAGGGGAGCTTAACGCAGGAATTTAACAGTGAGTAACAGCGGGACGCCGCTCAATATAATCACTGCATCAATTCTGATTGCGACCACTTGTTCTTGCGGTTTTATATAAAGCCATTCGTCCTAAGGACACATACCTCAAGGAGTGATCTACACCCCAAATACCTAGAGGCCATTCATTTTATTTTACCAACACACATTCTTATTGGTACCAATAGGTGAAGGAACCTATTTTATTATTATATATATTTTTTTTTTCGTTATTATACGTATTTTTATGCTTAATGTATTAAAGTGTATATGATGTATTTTATTAAACTATTAGGTTCCATTAGTTAAAGAGTGCCCAGTATCTTTTTATTATTTGATTTTCTATTTAAAGGAAGGGTGATATCCTTTTTACTGAGAGCACCTCCTGTGTCAGTACCAGCCCAGTGCGCCACTTCTCTTTTCTAACATCTTCTCCAACTTGGCTCAGTACTGCCCCCAATCCAAACATAGAAGCGTCTGTGTGGACGAGAAAGCGTTTAGTTGGATCAGGGGCGGCAAGTACAGGTGAATTCACAAGAGCCGTTTTTAGTTGCTGGAATGCCTGCTCACACTCTGGGGTCCAGACTACTATCTTAGGAAGATTCTTGCGGGTCAAATCGGTGAGGGGTTTGGCCAGGGTACTGTAGTTGGGTACAAATTTACGGTAGTATCCTGCGGTACCTAGGAATGCCAGTACTTGAGTTTTGGTACAAGGGGTTGGCCATTTGGCTACAGCCTCTACCTTAGCCGGTTCGGGATTTTGTTGGCCGCTCCCTACCAGGTGTCCTAGGTATTGGACTTCTGCCATCCCTATATGGCACTTACTGGGTTTCAGATTTAATCCTGCCTCTCTAATACAGTCTAGTACGGCTCCTATGTAGGTCAGGTGTTCAGTCCAGGAGTGGCTGAAGATCGCTATATCATCTAGATAGGCGCAAGCGTACTCCTGGAACCTATCTAATAGCCGATCCACCATCCTCTGAAAAGTAGTCGGAGCGTTTTTCATCCTGAATGGCATGACTTTAAACTGGTACAGGCCAAACAGGGTGACAAAAGCCGACTTAGGGATGGCGTCTTCGGCTAGGGGTATCTGCCAATACCCCTTACAAAGATCTATTGTGGTGAGGTATTAGCCCCTGGCCATTTTGTCCAGGAGCTCATCTATCCGGGGCATAGGGTAGGCATCGGATACGGTCTTATTATTAAGCCTCCGGTAGTCTACGCAGAAGCGGGTAGTCCCATCTCGCTTCGCCACCAGAACTACTGGGGAGGCCCAAGGGCTTTCAGAGTGCTCTATGACTCCTAGTTGTAGCATTTCTTCAATTTCCTTGCGTATATTATCCTTTACGGATTCAGGTATGCGGTCAGGAGGTTGGCGGAGAGGGGTCTGCCCTGGTGTTTCTACTTTGTGGGTGGCTAACGGGGTGTACCCAGGGAGATTAGAAAAAGTGGTTCCTTTTTCCATTATTAGACTATGAGCCTGCGCCCTTTCCTGGGGACTCAGCCGTTCACCTAACTGAACCTCTTCCAGGTCCTCTTTCTGGCCCTCTTTCTCTAGGAGGTCTGGGAGAGGTAAATTGTCAAAGTCCTCTGCGGCAGAGGCGCAAATAGCGGTCACCTCTTCTATGCGCTCGTAGTAGGGCTTCAGCATGTTCACATGGAGCATGCGTCTGCCCCCTGCTCCAGCGCACGGGCCGATCACATAGGTGGTATCGCAGATTTGCTCCACCACCTTGTATGGGCCCTGCCAGGAGGCCTGCAGCTTGTCATTAGGGACTGGCCGTAGGATTAACACCTTCTGCCCGACCTGAAAGCTGCGGTCCCTGGCCCCCTTATCATACCATCTGCGCTGTCGTTGTTGGGCCGCTTGGAGGTTAGTACGTACCGTCCGGGTCAGAGCCTCCAAGCATTCCCTAAACTCCAGCACGTATGGGACAATAGGGGTACCATTCGTAGTTACCCCTCCCTCCCAGTGTTCTCTGATAAGGTCTAAGGGACCCCTCACTCTCCTCCCAAACAATAATTAAAAAGGGGAGAATCCCGAATTCTTGGGGTACTTCCCTATAGGCAAAGAGCAAGTGGGGCAAAAACCGTTCCCAGTCTTTTTGAGTGTCTATGAACGTGCGGATCATCTGTTTAAGTGTTCCGTTAAACCGTTCACAGAGCCCGTTGGACTGGGGGTGGTAGGCGGAGTTTAAGATCGGTTTCACCCCACACACTTTCTAGAGTTGGTGGGTGACCTCTGCAGTGAACTGGGTGCCCCTATCCGATATAATCTCCCAGGGAAATCCCATACGGGAGAATATTCGCATAAGGGCATCGGCTATAGTCTCTGCATGTACATGGGTCAACGCCACTGCCTCTGGGTATCTAGTGGCGTCGTCCATTACGGTCAAGATGTATTTCTTGCCGGAGGGACTGGGTTTCGCTAGGGGTCCTATTATGTCTACAGCTACTCGACTGAAGGGTTCTTCAATTATGGGCAGGGATCTGAGTTTGGCTTTATAGCGATCCCCCCTCTTCCCTACCCTCTGGCAGGTATCGCACGTTTGACAGTATTGTCTAATATCCTTTGAGATACCTGGCTAGAAGAAGATCTGCGTCAGCCGATGTTTCGTTCGGCTGATTCCTAAATGTCCTGATAATGGTATATCGTGCACGATGAGCAGCAACTCTTGTCTATACTTTTGGGGTACCACTAACTGCTTAGTGGGCACGGGTATGGACCCTGCTACTACCTTCCCTGCATAGCGGTATATGAGACCTTTGTCCCAAGCATATCTCTCTCCCTCCAACCCTCCTTGGTCCTTGTTTATCCTATCTTTATATACCTGCAGGGAGGGATCTAGGGCCACCTCATTGCCAAATTCCAGGGGGCCATCCCAGGGGAGAATAGGAGGGATGTGTTGCATATTGTTTACCTGAGCCTCAGAGTGATCGGATGGAGCCGTGGTGCGTGCTTGCTGCCGGGTAACAACCGGGTAGGCCTCTTAGATAGTTGGTTGAGGGACAAAAGCAGAGGTGAGCTCCCCCAAGTCGTTGCCCAAAATAACATCAGCAGGCAAATCCTGCATAATTCCCACCTCCACGTTTCCATGCCCTGCCCCCCAATTCAAATGCACCTTGGCAGTGGGAACTTTGTAAATTGCTCCCCCTGCCACCCGTACAGTTACGCAGTCTCCTGTGAGGGTGTGCTTAGGCACCAAATGATTTCGGACCAGGGTAATCGTGGCCCCAGAGTCACGCAATCCTTGTATACTCTTACCCTCCATGTGTACCACCTGGCGGTGCCCCTGGCCCCTGAGGCGGCTTGTATGGGGTTTACCTCGTGTAGGATCCCCAGAGGCTCTTCTATTGAGGTGACTGTGGATGTTGGGAGCAGTGGATGTGAGATTCTCTTTGGCAGCAGTGTAATGCAGCCCGATTGGGGGGAGGAGGACCCTGGTGGTTCCAGTTATGGGGAGGTCGGTTACCTGGGCAGTCTCTCTGGATGTGCCCCTGTTGGTTGCAGGTGTGGCAGCGGATCAGTGGTTGGGTATTGTACCTAGGAGGGTACTGGTTGTGGCTCGCGGCTGGTCCTGGGTGAGCCAAGGTAGTCACTGCTGGCAGAGGGGTGGTAGATCCATACGTGGTCCGGTGTGGTGTGCGTTGGTCTCGCCTGGTGTCTTGGAACTCGTCAGCTAGCTTGACTGCCTCTGGTAGGGTACGGGGTTTGCGATCTCGTACCCAATTTTGCAGTTCTGTGGTTAGTCCATTAAAAAACTGCTCCATTACTATTAACTGGAACATCTCTTCCATAGTGGTGACCTGTGTCGCTTCCATCCACCCCTTGGCAGCTCGTTGTAGTCGGTGTGCCCATTCAGCGTGTGAGTCTTTTGTTTGTTTCTTGCTGTCCCGGAATTTGAGTCGGTATGCCTCAGAGGTAATGGCATACCGTTCTAGGATGGCTTGTTTGACTTTGGGATGATAATTCCTGATGTCTTCGTCTGGGACGGTTCGGTATGCCTCTGTGGCGCGGCCTGACAATCTACCTGCCAGCAGGGGTACTTGGTCGGCTGGGCTGATGTCGTGTAGCTGGCACAACCTTTCGAAATCCTGTAGGTATTCGTCAATATCACTTTCTCCTTCTGTGTAATTTTTAAAAGCTTGGTAGGGAATCTTAGCTTTTCCCTGGGTAGTGCTGGTGGGCGCTAGGGCTCCTTCCCCAACTCGCTGAATAGCGTTTTGCTTAGCTACAATGTACTCGTGTACATCTGCTATCAGTCTTTCTAGTGTCTCTACGGAGGGGGTGTTTGGGTAAAAAGCTAACCTGCTATTGAGCTCTCTTGTAAACTCTGTTGGCTCTGTCTCCTGTGGAGTTGCCGCAGTGGTCGCTCTGTCCCCCTCCATGAGTTTGGCCACAACAGTAGCTTTGGTTTTGTTGCTGGCTTTTCTTCCTCTTGCTTCCAATTATTTATTTTAACGTAGTTGCATAATTCGTCTCCATTCACCGTTCGTTCGAATGACTGCACATATTCTCGAACTCCGGTATATCCGAATAGCTGTTTCAATGAACTGCTGCTTTGCTGTGCTGCAAGGCTTGTATCCCGCCGCTTGCCACCAATTGTTGCAGAGCTTCAAGGTATACCCTCAATATCTTCACTTAAATCCCCTTGTAGCTGAAGAAGCAGGTCAATATCCAAGAGACAATTTCCCCAGTAACTGGACGACACACAGTTTGGGAGTCAACTGACTTTACCAGGCATGCGCACCTGGTTTCAAACCTCCAACAGCCTCATTTACATACAATACATAGATTACTATGGTACAAGGAAAGGTGGGGTCAGACAATAGCAAGGGTTGATGGGAGGTTGAGGGGGGACACTGCAGCTGGTTATAACTGGTCTCCCAGTGTCCCTGAGACAACACCCTGCTGGGGAAACAATGGGACAGGAAAAGGGGGGAGGGGAAGAGGTACAGACAAGAAAGACATTCTATAAGTGGCGATGTTTGCCACACAGGGATCTAGGGGGCGGGCGGTAGTGGCACAGAAGTAGTGTCAGTCCTGCAGACAGTTTTCGAAAAATTAAAGCAACAGAAGTAGGTGAGTTTGCTCCCCAGTGAGTTCAATCCCCAGCCCCAGCCTGCCCCCAGAAACCAGCGCCCGTGTTAGCAGGTGTCCATAAAGATTCCTTTTTCTGCGGTGTCAGCCCAATGGGAGCTCACTTAGAGGAGGCAGTCACGGAAAAAATGTGGGCGAACCAATACATAGACCTCTGGTATCTGATCTCTGTGGACCAACATACAATTGAAAAGGAAAGGCGTTTCACAGAAAAGCCTTACGAGCGCAGACCTAAGGTGGCGAAGATTATGAACAACTGGCTTCAAGCCTTCTCCGTTTTGGGTTGTATTATGGGTCAGCGTCACCCCGAGCGTTGTTTGGAGCTTTTCGTCTATCAGGACATAATTTACAGCGCTTACAAAGTCCATGCGGCAGCGCGTGGTGGAGATATTACGAAGAGTTCTGCCGACGTTTGTCCTTGCAGCCGGACATTGGGTGGGGGGACGTATGGTTCCGTTTAATGATGTCGCGAAGACTGACCCCTTTTCCTGGATCGGCCACTGGTTCAGGAGAATCTGCCCATGGATCAGTGGCCATCCGCAGCCTGGGGGTGTGCTGGCTACTTAATGAAGGCTACTGCAACTTTGCAGGCCTCTGAAAATACAAGCGTGAGTGCACTGCATGAGGGGGTTCTTACACCGCAAATCGTTGCCCTTGCCCATTCCCCCGTCAAGCCCTCTAATCACCCCAGCCAAGGGGACCCCAAGGACTCCAGTGAGCGTAGCCGAGATAGGCCCCTGGCTCGACCAGTATCCCAATAAGCCGGCTGCAGCACAGTTGCGTTTTGGTTTCCCCTTCGGTTTCTTTATCCCATTTGTTTTAAGTCAGGCTGCAGTTTTTTCCGGTAACCTCAAGTCGGCTCTGGGTAGATTTAAGGGTCCATTTTCTTCTATTCTGTTCCCCAACCTCCGAGTTTCCCCATTGGGGGTGGTCCCCAAAAAAGTTTGGGGACCAAACTTTGGCAAGTTCAGGTTAATTCATCAGTGAATTATGCTATCTCCCCGGAGGACGCATTGGTTTCGTATGTCTCCTTTGACCGCGTTGTCATGCTGGTCAAAGACGCGAGGCGGGGGCCTTCCTTGCGAAATGTGATATAGAATCGGCATTTAGACTCCTCCCAGTTCACTCAGATTGTTTTCATCTTTTGGAATACTTCTTTGATGGCCAGTTCTATTATGACACCTGCCTCCCTATGGGTTGTTCCATCTCCTGCCACTACTTTGAAATGTTTAGCTCTTTTTCGGAGTGGGTCATGCAATATGACTTAGGTTCTAAGGCCGTCATTCATTATTTGGATGATTACCTTTTTGTGGCCCCTGGGGCAGGGGATGTCTGCCTGGCTCTATTGAACACTTTTCTGTATCGCATGGGTCAGTTTGGGGTACCCATCTCTGCTGATAAAATGCAGGGCCCTGTTACGCGCCTGTCGTTCTTGGGTATCGAGATCGACACGGTAGACATGGTTTTTCATCTCCCCCTCAACAAACTGCAGAAACTTTGTGGTTTGATTGAGGTTTTTTTTGCCAGTCAAGAAAGTCACCCTTCACCAGCTTCACTCCCTGTTAAGCCTGTTATGTTTTGCATGTCGAGTTATGCCCATGGCCAGAGTTTTTTCACTGTGCCTATCGTTGGCTACTCGCGGGGTTAAGTCCCCCCTTCACCATATTTGACTCACCAGGTCGTTGAAAGCTGACTTGGAGGTTTGGAGGGCATTCCTACACTCTTACAATGGCCACACTTGCTACATTTTCAGGGAGGTTTCGCGTCCCACTCTGGCCCTGTTTTCTGACGCCTCTGGCTCTTGTGGTATGGGACTATACTTGGGCATAAATGGAGTTCCTCCCCTTGGCCTGACTCATGGTGGGCATCTGGTCTCTGCAAGAATCTCACTTTGTTGGACCTTTATCCTATCATTGTAGCGGTTGAGATCTGGGGAGCTAGATTGGCTAATCGACATGTCTGCTTTTGGTTGGATAACCTGAGTGTGGTCCACTGTATCAACAGTTTGTCCTCCTCTTCTCTTCCTGTTCTTGCGTTGCTGCAGTACTTGGTTTTACGTTGTTTGTAACGCAATATCTACTTTAGGGCTCGCCACATTCCGGGGTTGGATAATAAACTTGCTAACGCCCTAGGTCGTTTTCATTGGCAGGATTTTTGGGCCCTCCTTCCGGAAGCAGAGCATGAATGTGGACGTCAGCTGTTGTCCCTGATCAGCTCTTCGGTTGCTTCAACTACATGGCAATTGCATGGTAAGGCCAGGGCCGACTTGCTGTCGCTTGTGGGCATAAGAGACCGCGCTTTGCAAGATGATCTGAGACTGGAGGTCACGGTTGAGTGGTTGCTTCGGTGTTTCTGCATCGGTAGCTCAGTGCCGATTGTCTGGGATTGCTTTCTATGTTCAGCTATGCGGCTGGCCTGATGTCTCCAAGCACTTCATCATACGGCAGGCATTGCGGGGATGGCAGAAGGAGTATGTTCAGCGTGAGAGCAGGCGTCCAGTCTCTTACAAGCTTCTGTGCAGCCTGATTTACAGTTGCCCCAGTTGACAAGATAGTTGTGTCTCATCATTTGAGGCTGCATTGTTTTCCACAGGCCTAGCATTTTCGGCGCCCTCCAAATCGGCGAGTTATTGCCAACCTCTAGTCGTAGGCCAGGCAGTCTGTCATGCCAGGATGTGGTACTGTGCAATAATGCCCACAGAATTTGTACCCGATGCTCCAAAACGAACCAGTACGGTAGGGGGGCCTGGATCCTTCATGCAGTCCCGGGCGCAGCTTGCCCAGTACTGTTGATCTCGGAATATATTGCAGTTCGCTCAGGGGGCTCCAATTTCTTTTCCCATTCGGATGGTTCCCCCCTGACCAAATTTTTGGAGTTTTAGGTATTGGATTCTGATACCTATGTATGTATATTGCTAATTATCTCTCTTACAGGTCCAGGGCGTCCAGCCATTTGGATGGTCAGCAACTCTTACATCATCTGGGCGGCTCAGAGGGCGGAATGCAGACCCGGAGGGCGAACGCTGGGATTACGTAAAGTGGATGTCTTTTAGCGGGGAATCCGGGGCCTCCGTTGGTCGCAAATCCTTCCAGAAGCGGCTAACATAGGCTTGCACTCCAGAGGTACGGTAATACTGGTTATCCATGTGGGTAGGCAATGATCTCCGCCTGTTACGGTTGGCGGAGCTGATGACCCTTATGCGCTCTGACATAGAAAGGTTTGCTTCGTTCTTCACAGAAATGGTGCTGGTATGGTCAGAGATTATTTCCTGGGTGGTATAGAATGGTGCCAGGGATGCAGAGGCGGTGGAAAAATGAAGGGGTACTGTTAATTCTCGTACTTCCCATTTTGTGAGCTCCCGTGGGGGTATTGTGGTCCACCATCGCCAGCTGGAAGGGGATCACCGGTTCTTGGTGAGACCTGATGGTGTTCATCTATCAGACATTGGCTTAGACATATTTCTTTCCGACCTTCAAGATGAGGTTGAACAAGCCATGTTTTTGTTCGGTGGTGGTTGGAGCCCCGTATAGGAGAACGGGTCTCCTCCGTGGGGGCATTTGAATGGGATGGAGATATGCTGAAAACAGATGGCGGAATTGCCTGCTGGGAGTCCAGCAGTTGGCATACCGCTCCGTTGGTTATGGAGATGTTTTTTGGGTTTGCCACATTATAATTAATAAAGAAGTTGTGGCCGATCACCACCCAGCAATGAAGAATAAAGTATGTGTCAGTGTCTTTTGTAATGGTTGATAAAGGGTCGTCGGCCGAAGGGGCCATGGGTTTAATTAAGTGGCACTCCTCTCCCTTTTTACCAGCAGTCTAGATTGTATGGTACGCCCCACATATTGAATGTTGCCATTGCACTGTAAGGGTCCATTCACACGTCCGTTTTTTCTTTCCTGATCTGTTCCGTTTTTTCAGGAACAGATCAGGACCAGATCTGGACCCATTCATTTTCAATGGGTCCTGGAAAAAATCGGACAGCACAATGTGTGCTGTCCGTTTCCGTTGTTCCGTTCCGCATGTCCGTTTAAATATAAAACATGTCCTATTCTTGTCCTGAAAAATCGGATCCTGGTACAATACAAAGTCAATGGATCCGCAAAAAACGGATGACATTCGGATGTCATTCCGTATGTCATCCGTTTTTTGCGGATTCCGTTCCTGGAAACACATAACAAATTTTTTTATTTTTTATTTTTTTCAATTTTTTTTCAAAGAAATCCAAACAACTTTATTTGATTATTGAAATGTATACAAAAAACGGATGACATACGGATGACATACGGAAACATTTTCAGGAACAACGGATCCGCAAAAAACAGGACGTGTGAATGGACCCTAATAAATACATTACATAATAACTAGCACAGGTAAATTGGTGCTTGATGTTAAATGACTTGCCAGTAGATAAAGAGATGAACATAGTCACATTATGGGCAACAGTATCACAAGATGTCTGTTACACTTAAAACAACCATTAGGTAAATATGGTACTGTATAAATGGTTGGTAGAGGAACCCTCAGTCTGCCGGGTGCTAAAATGCTTTTAAGATTTAGTGCTCGACTAAAAGTAGATTTAAGATTCAGGCCATAGCTCTGATGACCTCATCATCAGAAGCCCCTCCCCCAGCTCTGAAGCTGGATGACATCACAATGCAGTGTCCAGTGTTTTATGTGATGGGGGACTCTGGAGTCTTTTGAGGGTTTGTAGCTGAAGGAGATGGAGCTACTGAGAATTCTTCTCATTTTTTGGGCGATTAGCATATGCTACGCTGAGAAAAAATTCACACTAAGACCATCAGGTAATGGATGTTATCACTGAGGAGAGTCTGTGGGGGTCACTTATAAGAAGTCTTCTATATCCTCCTCATGTTACAGTCTTTGGGGTCCTTTGCTGACATCATAGATTTCATGGCTTTATTTCTCTTCATCGTTATATGGACAGTGACTTTCCCAGGATTCGGGACAATAACACCTGCCCGACCGGACAGTGGAGGAGCCAAGAGCAGCGAGTAGTTATTCCCCCACCAATACTACCTCCATCATCCTCTATGAAGCTATGAATATAGTGAAGGAGAACAACCACTCAGCGGCTTCTTTAGGGTATTTCTCCTATATAATGATGTGCCCATTAGTCACAGTCCATCCAGTCTCTCCCCGCTGATATCTTCATAAAGGACGTTGCCGACCTCAGGAGGATCTAGAGTTGGTCCTACAGAATTTCAGTCTCTAATAAGAATTAATAACTGGCATCTTGTTTCTTTACTACCAGCCACAAGTCCCGCAGTAAAAGCAGTATCTGCAATTTCATCAATTTCTGTAATTCTAGGCATCATTACATGCTGGTGAGTATCCATCTTCTACAGATCACATTATTCTCCATAGGGAACTGCTATATAACATGGTGCTGCACTTCCCTGTCTGAACTACAGGGGGCGCAATAACTAGAGCAGCCAGGCTATAACCCAGGGGCTGGATCAGCCGGTGCTATAATCAGATTGCCGCTGCTCTTCCTCTCCTGGTATTACAATATAATAGTATATGCTATATGTAATAGTATATGCTGCACTTTTCTATCACCATCTGCAGTGGGGGGAGGGGATCAGGGGAATATTATTCTGGGGGTAATTAAATATGGTCATCACCAGTTTATGTAAGGACATTTCTTTGTGCCACAGCTACAAGTGTATGAAAAAATGTCCACGTGCCATCCGGGACCAGCTGATAGAGGTGGTGGTGCACCGACCAGGTAAGAATGGCTTTATAAGATCATATACACGGGGTATAGGAAGACCTAAAGGCTACCTCTAATAACTGGGGGTCCCAAACATTGAGTGGGGGGATGCCTACTAGCACCCTAGAAATCAGCAGAGTACAGCGGTGAAATTCTTGTGTCTGCTGATGAGCTGCAGGGAAGACATTGGGAATTTCCCTGCAACCTCCTTGCTATATTATCGCATTGCTCAAATTCTTATAGGGAAATCCTCTGTTACGTCTGGAACTTACTGATGGTTTCCTTTTACATTCTATTAGGTCCAACAGCTGTAGCTGCGGTGATAAAAACATTCCGACGTGTTAAACATGAAGCTGTAAGAAAAATGCCATCCAACTATGTGACAAGAATGTACCTCAAACATCTACACAAAAAACTGACGAAAAACAAGGATAAGAAGATGAGGAGTAAGAGGCTGAGGGACATAGCGATGAAGATGTGTGTGAGTTCTCTATACCACCATTATAGCTGCCCCAGGAGATAAACAAAGTGTGAAAAACATCTTACAAAAACTATCCCCTGTTCTCAACCTGCCCCCTCACCCTACAAAAAAAATGTACATTTTTTTTAAAAAAAATTAAAAAATCATCTCATTGTTCTCCTCAGCTAGATTTGATTCCTCTGTTCTCTTGTTTCCCTGAAGAGGTTTGTTCTTTCTTCTTCCCTAATAATTAGTACCAGCAGGGGCAGATCTGGCATTTCGGGGGCTAAGTTAGATCTGGGGGCCCTAATCAAAGACATTTACAATATTTAGACATTTTGTACTGTCCTTACCAATCTGGTTATGTGTCTCTCCACAAGTTTGATGCCCTCTGATATGTCCCTTACACAGTATAATGCCTTTTCTTTGCCCCCACACAATATAATGCCCCTTCATATGTCACCACAGTATGATGCCCCCTTATGAGCATCAAGTCTTAAAACTTCCTATCACGGCCCAAATTGACAGAAGATGGGGTCATCACAAATGGGAGGGGTTAACTAAAGTAAGTGGGGGCTAATACATAGATGGGGCGAGCAATACCATAGGGCAGGAATCAGAAACCGTTGGCTGTGAAACTACAACTCCCAGCATGTACATTTAGCTGTTTTATAACTCTCATAGATGTAAAAAGAGGATTACTGGGAGTTGTAGTTTCACAACAGCTGGAGTGCCGGAGGTTGCTGATCTCTGCCATAGAGGGTATATTGTGCTACAGATTGGTATTTGGTTCTGCAAAAGAACCAAATACCACAGTACAGCACAGAATACTGCTCCAGGAGAACCAAATACCACAGTGCAGCACAGAATACTGCTCCAGCAGAACCAAATACCACAGTGCAGCACAGAATACTGCTCCAGCAGAACCAAATACCACAGTGCAGCACAGAATACTGCTCCAGCAGAACCAGATACCACAGTGCAGCACAGAATACTGCTCCAGCAGAGCCAAATACCACAGTGCAGCACAGAATACTGCTCCAGGAGAACCAAATACCACAGTGCAGCACAGAATACTGCTCCAGGAGAACCAAATACCACAGTGCAGCACAGAATACTGCTCCAGCAGAGCCAAATACCACAGTACAGCACAGAATACTGCTCCAGCAGAACCAAATACCACAGTGCAGCACAGAATACTGCTCCAGCAGAGCCAAATACCACAGTACAGCACAGAATACTGCTCCAGCAGAACCAAATACCACAGTACAGCACAGAATACTGCTCCAGCAGAGCCAAATACCACAGTGCAGCACAGAATACTGCTCCAGGAGAACCAAATACCACAGTGCAGCACAGAATACTGCTCCAGCAGAACCACATACCACAGTGCAGCACAGAATACTGCTCCAGCAGAACCAAATACCACAGTACAGCACAGAATACTGCTCCAGCAGAACCAAATACCACAGTACAGCACAGAATACTGCTCCAGGAGAACCAAATACCACAGTGCAGCACAGAATACTGCTCCAGCAGAACCAAATACCACAGTGCAGCACAGAATACTGCTCCAGCAGAACCAGATACCACAGTGCAGCACAGAATACTGCTCCAGGAGAACCAAATACCACAGTGCAGCACAGAATACTGCTCCAGGAGAACCAAATACCACAGTGCAGCACAGAATACTGCTCCAGCAGAGCCAAATACCACAGTACAGCACAGAATACTGCTCCAGCAGAACCAAATACCACAGTACAGCACAGAATACTGCTCCAGCAGAGCCAAATACCACAGTGCAGCACAGAATACTGCTCCAGGAGAACCAAATACCACAGTGCAGCACAGAATACTGCTCCAGCAGAACCACATACCACAGTGCAGCACAGAATACTGCTCCAGCAGAACCAAATACCACAGTACAGCACAGAATACTGCTCCAGCAGAACCAAATACCACAGTACAGCACAGAATACTGCTCCAGGAGAACCAAATACCACAGTGCAGCACAGAATACTGCTCCAGCAGAACCAAATACCACAGTGCAGCACAGAATACTGCTCCAGCAGAACCAAATACCACAGTGCAGCACAGAATACTGCTCCAGCAGAACCAGATACCACAGTGCAGCACAGAATACTGCTCCAGGAGAACCAAATACCACAGTGCAGCACAGAATACTGCTCCAGGAGAACCAAATACCACAGTGCAGCACAGAATACTGCTCCAGCAGAGCCAAATACCACAGTGCAGCACAGAATACTGCTCCAGGAGAACCAAATACCACAGTGCAGCACAGAATACTGCTCCAGCAGAACCACATACCACAGTGCAGCACAGAATACTGCTCCAGCAGAACCAAATACCACAGTACAGCACAGAATACTGCTCCAGCAGAACCAAATACCACAGTGCAGCACAGAATACTGCTCCAGCAGAGCCAAATACCACAGTGCAGCACAGAATACTGCTCCAGGAGAACCAAATACCACAGTGCAGCACAGAATACTGCTCCAGCAGAACCACATACCACAGTGCAGCACAGAATACTGCTCCAGCAGAACCAAATACCACAGTACAGCACAGAATACTGCTCCAGCAGAACCAAATACCACAGTACAGCACAGAATACTGCTCCAGCAGAGCCAAATACCACAGTGCAGCACAGAATACTGCTCAAGCAGAACCAAATACCACAGTGCAGCACAGAATACTGCTCCAGCAGAGCCGAATACCACAGTACAGCACAGAATACTGCTCCAGCATAACCAAATACCACAGTGCAGCACAGAATACTGCTCCAGCAGAGCCAAATACCACAGTGCAGCACAGAATACTGCTCTAGCAGAACCAAATACCACAGTACAGCACAGAATACTGCTCCAGCAGAACCAAATACCACAGTGCAGCACAGAATACTGCTCCAGCAGAGCCAAATACCACAGTGCAGCACAGAATAATGCTCCAGCAGAGCCGAATACCACAGTGCAGCACAGAATGCTGCTCCAGCAGAGCCAAATACCACAGTACAGCACAGAATACTGCCCCAGCAGAGCCAAATACCACAGTGCAGCACAGAATACTGCTCCAGCAGAACCAAATACCACAGTGCAGCACAGAATACTGCTCCAGCAGAGCCGAATACCACAGTACAGCACAGAATACTGCTCCAGCATAACCAAATACCACAGTGCAGCACAGAATACTGCTCCAGCAGAACCAAATACCACAGTGCACCACAGAATACTGCTCCAGCAGAACCAAATACCACAGTGCAGCACAGAATACTGCTCCAGCAGAGCCAAATGCCAGAGTACAGCACAGAATACTGGTCCAGCATAACCAAATACCACAGTGCAGCACAGAATACTGCTCCAGCAGAACCAAATAACACAGTACAGCACAGAATACTGCTCCAGCAGAACCAAATACCACAGTGCAGCACAGAATACTGCTCCAGCAGAACCAAATACCACAGTAAAGCACAGAATACTGCTCCAGCAGAACCAAATACCACAGTGCAGCACAGAATACTGCTCCAGCAGAGCCGAATACCACAGTACAGCACAGAATACTGATCCACTAGAACCAAATACCACAGTGCAGCACAGAATACTGCTCCAGCAGAACCAAATACCACAGTGCAGCACAGAATACTGCTCCAGCAGAACCAAATACCACAGTGCAGCACAGAATACTGCTCCAGCAGAGCCAAATGCCAGAGTACAGCACAGAATACTGCTCCAGCATAACCAAATACCACAGTGCAGCACAGAATACTGCTCCAGCAGAACCAAATACCACAGTGCACCACAGAATACTGCTCCAGCAGAACCAAATACCACAGTGCAGCACAGAATACTGCTCCAGCAGAGCCAAATGCCAGAGTACAGCACAGAATACTGGTCCAGCATAACCAAATACCACAGTGCAGCACAGAATACTGCTCCAGCAGAACCAAATAACACAGTACAGCACAGAATACTGCTCCAGCAGAACCAAATACCACAGTGCAGCACAGAATACTGCTCCAGCAGAACCAAATACCACAGTGCAGCACAGAATACTGCTCCAGCAGAACCAAATACCACAGTGCAGCACAGAATACTGCTCCAGCAGAGCCAAATGCCAGAGTACAGCACAGAATACTGCTCCAGCATAACCAAATACCACAGTGCAGCACAGAATACTGCTCCAGCAGAGCCAAATGCCAGAGTACAGCACAGAATGGTGCTCCAGCAGAACCAAATACCACAGTGCAGCACAGAATACTGCTCCAGCATAACCAAATACCACAGTACAGCACAGAATACTGCTCCAGCAGAACCAAATATCACAGTGCAGCACAGAATACTGCTCCAGCAGAACAAAATACCACAGTGCAGCACAGAATACTGCTCCAGCAGAACCAAATACCACAGTGCAGCACAGAATACTGCTCCAGCAGAGCCGAATACCACAGTACAGCACAGAATACTGCTCCAGCATAACCAAATACCACAGTGCAGCACAGAATACTGCTCCAGCAGAACCAAATACCACAGTGCACCACAGAATACTGCTCCAGCAGAACCAAATACCACAGTGCAGCACAGAATACTGCTCCAGCAGAGCCAAATGCCAGAGTACAGCACAGAATACTGGTCCAGCATAACCAAATACCACAGTGCAGCACAGAATACTGCTCCAGCAGAACCAAATAACACAGTACAGCACAGAATACTGCTCCAGCAGAACCAAATACCACAGTGCAGCACAGAATACTGCTCCAGCAGAACCAAATACCACAGTAAAGCACAGAATACTGCTCCAGCAGAACCAAATACCACAGTGCAGCACAGAATACTGCTCCAGCAGAGCCGAATACCACAGTACAGCACAGAATACTGATCCACTAGAACCAAATACCACAGTGCAGCACAGAATACTGCTCCAGCAGAACCAAATACCACAGTGCAGCACAGAATACTGCTCCAGCAGAACCAAATACCACAGTGCACCACAGAATACTGCTCCAGCAGAACCAAATACCACAGTGCAGCACAGAATACTGCTCCAGCAGAGCCAAATGCCAGAGTACAGCACAGAATACTGGTCCAGCATAACCAAATACCACAGTGCAGCACAGAATACTGCTCCAGCAGAACCAAATAACACAGTACAGCACAGAATACTGCTCCAGCAGAACCAAATACCACAGTGCAGCACAGAATACTGCTCCAGCAGAACCAAATACCACAGTGCAGCACAGAATACTGCTCCAGCAGAACCAAATACCACAGTGCAGCACAGAATACTGCTCCAGCAGAGCCAAATGCCAGAGTACAGCACAGAATACTGCTCCAGCATAACCAAATACCACAGTGCAGCACAGAATACTGCTCCAGCAGAGCCAAATGCCAGAGTACAGCACAGAATGGTGCTCCAGCAGAACCAAATACCACAGTGCAGCACAGAATACTGCTCCAGCATAACCAAATACCACAGTACAGCACAGAATACTGCTCCAGCAGAACCAAATATCACAGTGCAGCACAGAATACTGCTCCAGCAGAACAAAATACCACAGTGCAGCACAGAATACTGCTCCAGCAGAACCAAATACCACAGAATACTGCATCAGCAGAACCAAATACCACAGTGCAGCACAGAGTACTGATCCAGCAGAGCCAAATACTACAGTGCAGCACAGAATACTGCTCCAGCAGAGCCAATACCACAGTACAGCACTGAATACTGCTCCAGCAGAACCAAATACCACAGTGCAGCACAGAGTACTGATCCAGCAGAGCCAAATACTACAGTGCAGCACAGAATACTGCATCAGCAGAGCCAATACCAGAGTACAGCACAGAATACTGCTCCAGCAGAACCAAATACCACAGTGCAGCACAGAGTACTGCTCCAGAGGAACCAGATACCACAGTGCAGCACATAATACTGCTCCAGTAGAGCCATTACCAGAGTACAGCACAGAATACTGCTCCAGCAGAACCAAATACCACAGTGCAGCACTGAATACTGCTCCAGCAGAACCAAATACCACAGTGCAGCACAGAGTACTGATCCAGCAGAGCCAAATACTACAGTGCAGCACAGAATACTGCATCAGCAGAGCCAATACCAGAGTACAGCACAGAATACTGCTCCAGCAGAACCAAATACCACAGTGCAGCACAGAGTACTGCTCCAGAGGAACCAGATACCACAGTGCAGCACATAATACTGCTCCAGTAGAGCCATTACCAGAGTACAGCACAGAATACTGCTCCAGCAGAACCAAATACCACAGTGCAGCACAGAATACTGCTCCAGCAGAACCAAATACCACAGTGCAGCACAGAATACTGCTCCAGCAGAACCAAATACCACAGTGCAGCACAGAATACTGCTCCAGCAGAACCAAATACCACAGGGCAGCACAGAATACTGCTCCAGCAGAGCCGAATACCACAGTACAGCACAGAATACTGCTCCAGCAGAGCCAAATATCACAGTGCAGCACAGAATAGTGCTCCAGCAGAACCAAATACCACAGTACAGCACAGAATACTGCTCCAGCAGAACCAAATACCACAGTGCACCACAGAATACTGCTCCAGCAGAACCAAATACCACAGTGCAGCACAGAATACTGCTCCAGCAGAACCAAATACCACAGTGCACCACAGAATACTGCTCCAGCAGAACCAAATACCACAGTGCAGCACAGAATACTGCTCCAGCAGAACATCTTGTTGCTCTGTGGTATTTGGTTCTGCTGAGGAAGTCTTTTGTCCTTGATTGGGATATTTGCTTCTGTTGGGGAAGTATATTGCCCTGCACTGTGGTATTTGGGTCTGCTCCAGAACCAATACCAAAATGCAGGACAGAAACTGTCACAGCAGAACCAAATACCAGAGACTGCCGGACAGACATGTTAGGTTCCCACCTTTCCATCATCCTCCCCACCTTTTCAACACAAACTCCCCATTCATAGTGCCTCAACAGTGTCATTCTACTGCTACCCTCAATACTGTGTCTAATGTGCTGCCCAATGCCCCCAAAATACCATAAAGCTAAAAAAAATCTGCTCCCAGTAGTAGTGCCCCTATAGTGCCTCCAGCAATAATAATGCCCCAATACTGCCCCCTAGTAATAATGATATCCCCTAAGATGCCCCCAGTTATGATAATAATACCCCCACCTACTGTGCTTCCAATAATGGCTGTATAGTGTCCGTGGAAAATACTTTCCCCATAGGAACAGAATTGCACCTACAGAGCTTCCGGCAACAATACTCCCTATTGTGTAGTACCCCAGTAAAAATGACATTATGGGGGAGCGTGGCCAGCTATGGAGCGATGAGTACGCATCTCCTGTGAGCTCTGAATTTATCCACAGCCATCAACCTACTATCATGCATATTTGACCTGATTGAAACCTAAAATAGTGTTACCCGGGCTTACACCATTACACAAGGGCTCTCCCGAGCCCAAATATCACATTTATATCAGTTCCAGGAGCTTATTGTACTTTGTATTGCAGTGAATAAGTTAGGGCTGTCAATTAGCCTATGTATAATCAGTTTGATCTGTCGGCTATTTGTGGTCAGGATATTGGTTGTATATACCCGCCAGCTGAGTGGTGAATATAATGATAATGCCCTGCGTTAGCTATAAGGCGATGCACCTAATGCGGGTCCGTCAGCCAGATTACTAAATCACCACCTCAGCACTCTATGTTGGCTGCCTACTGCGCGCCCACCAGCCCAACTTTCTAGCGATGTCCTCAAAGAGTAATGATTTATTTATTTTTAATCCCAGCCACCGGACATCAATTTTTGGAGTTTTATCCCAATAGGCTAAATCCTCTTCATTGAAGGGATATTTCCTTTTAAATAGCTTGGAAATGCCCAATCTTCCATTCACTAGATATCCATTATTTATGTTATCATGTACTGGAAAGACTCATCTTTTTTTAAATTCCCAAGCCTTTGAATATCTGATCCTAATGCAGGCATCTCAAACTGCGGCCCTCCAGCTGTTGCAAAACTACAACAGCTGGAGGGCCGCAGTTTGAGATCCCTGCTCTAATGGTTTTTAGAACTGACTCAGTCCCTCCTATAGAGCAGAGCGGACGACCTGAAACAGAGGTGTAGCTAGGCTTTCTTGCAACCGGGGCAAGGATTCAGATTTGCATCGGCACCCTCCCCCTCCGTGTGCAACTCAAACTTAAAGAGGCGGTAGTTAAGCCAATGCATACTATACTCACCCAGTCAGGGCCGGCCTTTGGGGTGTGCGTGCTGTGCGGCCGCACAGGGCGCCATAGCAACAGGGGCGCCGGGCGGCCGACAGCCCGCCGCAAACTAAGTCTATCTACTAACTACTATTTTGTTGTGGCCGCCGCCCGCTGGCCATCTAACAGCACGGACTTTAGAAAAAGACTGAGTGAGGAGGGGGCGGGGCCCGCTGCCGCTCTGCGCTCTGCTGCCTGGCCTGCCTGTCTCTTTAACAGAGCAGACCAGTGGCTTCTGGAGCGTGACGCAGCTGCCGCTTTTGACGTTGCCACTGAGCTCCGCCCCCAGGGCCCCCAGTCACAATCAGAGAGAAGAAGGAGGCGGAGTGAGCCCAAGCGCCAGCCACAACAGACACAGCTCAAGCAACTAAGCAAGTTCCACCATAAGTCAGAACTTACAGGTATTTGGTAGTACAATTTTGCACAAAGATAACAACTGGATGGATCCCATCTGCCACTGGCCCATGATGGAGTGGGAGAAATGTGCCATGGGGGGGCTCTTAGGGGACAGTATGTGCTTTTCTGCTACTACATCAACCCCCCCAGGGATTTTGGGGGCCATTAAGGATTGGACTTTAACTCCTTGCTGCTGATGTTGAGTGTGCACATAGCCACCAATCATATTCCCCTCCCCCCAGCACATCAGTTACCTTTAGGAGGGGGGGGGGGGATATGATTGGTGGCTATGTGCACACTCCGCATCATCCAACCCCTAATGCCCCCCAAAATGCCCGGTGGGGGGGTGGTATGACAGGCAGGAGGGGCGATGTGTATGCGGGCCCTTGTCCTATGCCCTGCTTTGCCAAAGCAGACAGGCAGGAGCCGTGTGGTAATCATATTTATTGTATGTATGTGTGTGTGTCCGTCCCTGTGTGTGTGTGTGTGTGTGTGAGAGAGACTGTCTCCATCCCTGTGTGTGTGTGACTGTCCGTCCCTGTGTGTGTGTGTCCGTCCCTGTGTGTGTGTCCGTCCCTGTGTGTGTGTCCGTCCCTGTGTGTGTGTGTCCGTCCCTGTGTGTGTGTGTTCGTCCCTGTGTGTGTGTGTGTGTGTGCGTCCCTGTGTGTGTGTGTCCGTCCCTGTATATGTGTGTCTCTCCCTGTGTGTCACCATCACCATGTCCACAGTGTTCCTATGTCTTGATGCAGCTGCTTCAGAACGTTCTGTGCAAGAGAAGAAGAAGAAGAAGCAAGAGGAGGCAGCGCCAGCATGGAGTCCGTGCGATAGACACAGGGAGGCACACTAAGGACGAAGGTAACACTTCCACATGATCTACACTAGTTTTATCTGTGGTTTTATACAGGACTGCAGGTAACACTACTACATCATCAGCACTAGTGTTATCTGTGGTTTTACATAGGACCGAAGGTAACACCACTACTACGTTTTCGGAAATCAGAGAGCCATCACTGTGTTATCCGTATTCAGAGAGCTATGTGTTATTTGTGGTGTCACATAGGACTGCAGGTGACATCTACTATATTATCTGTAGACTGTACTCAGAGATTTTTTTCCTCTTTGTGTATGTTTATGTGACCAGGGGTAGGGGGAGGGGGGGGGGGCGCCACAAGGTTAGCTCGCACAGGGCGCCTGAACACCTAAGGCCGGCCCTGCACCCAGTCCCACCTAATAAAATCTATCATAGAGTACACGGCGGTACCAATACTCCTTGCAATAAACAAAAGAACCAACTGGTCCCACCTCATGCATGGTGTCAGGGTGATGTCCGCTGGATCCGGAATAAGGGCACTGTGGTGATAGAGAAAAAAGAATAATCACATAAGGAAGGGATGGTGATTGCCCCTGTGAAATCCTCAGCTGGGGGCGCTTTGCTGGCCTGTAAGACCGAGCCATCCCAATGTATAACAGGGTAGTCTAGGGAATTTCTCCTTAGTGCTACCACACAGTACTAATGCCCACATTGTGGCCCCTTCACAATAGTCATGTCCTCCTTGTGGCCCCTTATGGTAGTTTTGCCCACCTTTGAGCCCATCACAGTAGTTATGCCCACCTTGTGTCTGTCACAGTAGGCATGCCCACCTTTGTACCTGTAACACTATTATGTCCTCCTTGTGTCCCCCTCACTGTAGTTATGCCCACCTTTGTGCCTGTCACAGTAGTTTGCCCACCTTTGTGACAGTCACAGTAGTTATGCCTATCGTTTTTGTCTGTCACAATAGTTATGCTCTCCTTTGCGCCCCTCCACATTAGTTATGTCCACCTTGTGGCCCCTAACTGTAGTTATGCCCAACTTTGTGCCCATTACAGTAGTTATGCCCACTTTTGTGCCTGTCACAATAATTATGTCCACCTCTGTGCCCCCTCACAATAGTTATACCCACCTGTATGCCCATCACAGTAGGTATGCCGGCGCAACCACCTCCAATTGCAACTGGTAACACAGGCGCCTGCCAGAAGGAGCCTATCCACGTAACACGGCCGTGACAATATATGGGAGCTGAGAATCGAGAATCATTTAAAGCATTAACTCCCCAAACCGTATACTTGCTGCCACCAGGTTCATAAAAAGAACCACACTAGCCTGAAGATCAGGGATTTTGATACTGTAATTTCCAATTTACCCTCAATTAAGCATCAACTTGCTCTCTGCTGATCAATATCTTATCGCTAGCCTATGACCTATTGCACTGTAACACTTGAGTTCTATGCCAGAAGACCTATTTGTCACTTTCCCAGACACAATAATCTCTTCTCAGATGACCCACATCTGATTGGACAGTCCCATACATATACATTTTTGAGAAGATGGAGAACCGCACTCTATTCGGCAAGTTCTGGTGCTAATCAAGGGCTGTGGACAGCCAGTATACATATAGTAAAGTGGAGGCCCACAGATTTTTTGTGTTGCAATTTCAAAAGGGTTTATTCATTCAATTCATACAGTAGTTTCATCCATTTGCCCAATGTTTGTATTAATGAGTATGAACAGTATTCTTAGACCGGACGTTTCGGTCACATTAGACCTTCATCTGCGGTCACATTTTATCTATAATAAAGTAATTAACATGAGCTGGATTAGAACCACTGATACAACCAGGGCAAATACATATATACAGACCTATGACAGTGAATAAGTCCAAAATGGTGCTAAATGTCAAGTATACATTGAAATTAAAGCCCACAAAGTCCATAATGGAGAATTCTATAGGTGCTCAGTCCATATTTCATATCAATCATATAGTACACATCTACATGAATCCTAAATAATCATGATAATATGCTCGATACTGGTTCATTAATTATGAAACATACTGTATGTCTATATATTATATATAGTCCCCCCCCCCCCCCCCCGAATTCCTGCATAGTATACAATGAAATGTTGGTTATATATTAGACTATCACATAGTTAATGAATAGGGATAGCTGAGTTAATATGTAAAACCTGCGTGTATAGAGCACTGGGAAAATGCAGAGCATATAAAGACTGCTAAACACGTATATGTTATGATATATGGTAGGTATTGGTTACATTTAGTGAAATACATATTATTACAGGTTATATCACAACATTATCACCCCATGAAGTATGCGCTTTGATCCCCGGTGATGGCCGAGCGCTGGATACGACTAGACCTGTAGAGAATAAAAGACCTATAGACCGGAAGTCACGTGACGCCTGGGACGAGCGTGTGCGTTCCACGATGACCTCACGTGAGCGCTGCGTTCCACCATTCTGCACTATGGGGACGGTGCAAAGTATAATCTAAGGAAGGGAAATTTATATCAACTATTGAGGGGAATTAATAAGACAGGATTGCATATAAACGGAGATAATGGGGGTATAACTCAGCATAATAAAAGGGGAAATGAATACTATGTGATAAATATAGAGTAATGAACTATATAAAGAGATGAGATGCAGGTAAAAGCAGGGGGGAGAGAAAGGGAAGAAAGGGGGAAGGATAATCTCACCCACACCCATTGCAGATAAAAATTATTCTCAGCGAGTCTGTGAAAAAAATGGGATAATGTTTAGACCATATTCATAACACCTATAATGATACAATCATGCATTGATAAAAAAAAAAATCACATTCGCGATTTAGGCCATTTGGTGAAAGTGTCCCTAGTTTGTGAATCCAAAATGCCTCCCTTTGTTTCAGGAGGAGTGTCCGGTTGCCACCTCTCCTGGGTCGATCTACTTGTTCCAGAATCTGGAAATAGAGTTGCGAGATTTGGTGTTTCTTGTCCGAAAAATGATGTGGTATTGGCAGGAAGATATGGCCAAGCCTGATGGTCGACTTGTGTTTGCTTATTCGGTCTCGTATATGTTGAATGGTCTCCCCAACATATGCGAGGCCGCACGGGCATTTTATTAAATAAACCACGTAACTGGAATCACAGGTATAGAATCCTAAGATTGGAAAAGTCTGTCCGGTACGTGGATACGTGGCGTACTCCCTTTTATCACGCTTGAGCATTGAGCGCAATGTAAGCAGGGATATGTACCTTGTCGTCTACTCCGAAGATGGGTCTGTATCAGTGGTTTAGTGAGACTCCCTATATCAGCCTTGACCAGTTTGTCCCTAATGTAACCAATACCTACCATATATCATAACATATACGTGTTTAGCAGTCTTTATATGCTCTGCATTTTCCCAGTGCTCTATACACGCAGGTTTTACATATTAAGACAGAAGTCAGAACTCACCGTTCGGATGGAAGAGCTCCTGAGGAAGCTGATTCACCGCGCCGAGTCAAGAGGAGGGGAGGCGTGGCTTCAGCAATGTCAGGCTGACGGCTTGTCGGCTGAAGAGGAAGAAGCGGGATCACGTGACGTCGCGCTGCGGAATGACGTCACAGAGCAAGCGACGGCGTCAGCGTCAGTGAGGTCATCAGGAGGCGCGTCCCATAGCGCTGAATCTCGCGTTTCCAAGCTAATCAAGAGGCCGAGGAGGGCTTATTCGCCATCGGAAGCAAGATCCAAGAAAGGTAGAAGTGTGCGCTCCTCCCCTAGATGTGCGGCATCGTAGCCTGGGGTTTTGAGTCGAGCGCAACTGTCGGCCTCCAGTGTTCCCAGTATGGACCATGGACCGGAGACTGGTGAGGAGATATGTGGGCAGAGCTTGTCTTTGCCTACCGACATAGGGAACAAGGATAATAAATTGTTACTTAGTTTAGCCAAATTATTTTCTGTATGGGCTGCAGCTAGTGCGCCTGTTATAGTAGATCAGCCTGCATCAGTGTGGAAGGATATTTCAGCTGATGCAGGTGCTGATATTGTAAGTTGTAATAAGTCAGTTAATACTTTGGCTTTAGATAATGGAACTGGCATAAGTGAAACTTGTTTAAAGGAAGCGTTGACATGTGATGGCTCTCCTTTGGGGTTTCACTTGGCTCAGTCTGTGAAAGAGAAAATTTGGAGAAGGGAGTACATTGATATTTTATCGTTACTTCCTTCTGCAAAAGAATCATTTAAGATTGAAAAGAAAGCATTTGAGAAAGAGGAGGATAGGAAAAGGGTTGCGCCAAGATCTTTTAATAATTGTCTGCAGGCCTTTTTTATCTATGCTTCAGTATTTTGTGCTAAACATCCTCAAAGTAGTGTTGGTTTGTTTCGGCATATGGATTCCATTTTAGAGGCTTACCGTAATTTGGGGGGCTTTGCATGGTTCACATATGATGAAACTTTTCGCCAGAAGTTAGCGCTACACAGTAACATGAGTTGGGGTTCTAAGGATGTGGGTCTTTGGCTTAGTTTAATGTTGCCACAAAAAAAGTGGTTTTCAAGCTAGGCCAATTAATTCAATGGTGTCTGGTGCTGTTATGAAAAAAGGTGTTTGTTTCGCATACAATGAGTCAGCGTGCAGATGGCTGAGCAATTGTAGATACCGGCACGAGTGATCATTTTGTTCAGGTGCGCACCCTATGTTTCGGTGTTTTAAAAAATCAAACCAAACCGTTTTACAAAATCAATCCAACAGAGATTTTTCAAAAAAGCGCAGACACCAGTGAAATGGGAAAAAGTGCTTCCATGGTTAGATTTGTTTCCAGACCGTCTGAAGGCGGAATTAATTCTTAGAGGTTTTGTTAATGGTTTTTATGTACCGAAATTTACAGGTAAGGGTTGTTTAGTGCATGATAATTTGCCATTAGTTAGAAAGCATTTAGATATTGTTGAAGAAAAGATTGTTAAAGAGTTGAGAGAGGGTAGGATAGTGGGTCCTTTTATTTCCCCACCTTTTACTGATTTTAGGGTATCTCCTTTGGGAATTGTTCCAAAGAAGAATCCTAATGAATTTAGATTAATTCATCATTTATCATATCCAGCGAAAGAGTCTCTGAATGATTCTTTGAAAAAAGATATAGCGTCTGTAGCCTATACATCTTTTGACGATGCTGTTTCTTTAATACGTTCAGTAGGGGAGGGGTGTTTTATGCCAAAGGCAGACATTAAGGCTGCTTTTCGTCTGTTACCAGGAGATCCGGTAGGCTTTAATTCGCTAGGTTTCCAGTTTAACGGTCAATTTTTCTTTGATAAATGTTTGCCAATGGGGTTTTCTTGGTCTTGTTCTTATTTTGAATCATTTTCTTCTTTTTTGAACTGGGTTGTTATGAAAGAGTTGGGCTCTATGAATATTTTGCATTATTTAGACGATTTTTTATTTGTTGGTGAGTTTAATGATTGTTCTCGTTTATTGGAAGGTTTTTCACAAATTTGTCAGTATTTTGGTGTTCCATTGGCACAAGAGAAATCAGTAGGGCCTTGTCAGGTGATTGAGTTTTTAGGTATTATAATTGATTCGGTTAATATGGAGGTCAGGTTGCCCATGGAGAAAGTTGAGAAGGCTAGATTGTTAATTAGGAGAATTGTTTTGGTAAAGAAAACTCAGTTGAGAGAAGTACAGAGCTTATTAGGTGTGTTGGCTTTTGCGTCAAGGGTCATTCCGGTAGGTCGTGTTTTTTGTAGGAGGTTATATATGGCAACAAAAGGGTTAAAATCTCCGTATGCGCATGTTAGAATTACAAAGGTCCTCAAAGATGATTTAGCAGTGTGGGAGGAATTTCTAACTCATTTTAATGGTCGCTGCGCTTGGCAAGAGGAGTTCCGAGAGGCAGGCTCAATAGGTTTATTTACGGATGCCTCAGGATCATGGGGTCACAGTGCCTTTTTGAATGGCCAGTGGTCTGCTGAACCATGGCCGGATTGGTGGGTTAAGTTAGGTTTGAATAAAAATTTAGTGCTGTTGGAGTTGTTTCCTATAGTGGTTTCTTTGGTTATTTGGGGTAATGTTTTTAGGAATAAGAGAGTATAAATTTTTACTGATAACAAGGGAGTGCTATTCGCAATTAATTTTTTTATCTTCACATTCAGAAGTAGTTGTTAGATTATTGCGCTATTTGGTTTATTGTTGTTTAGAGCTAAACGTTTGGTTAAAAGCTAAATATATTCCTAGTAAAGAAAATTAAATAGCTGATTCTTTTATCTAGTGCCGCAGGCAGAGAAAATTGGAATTCCAGTGCCCGAAGCGAGTTTGGAATCTTATCCGGATATACCGGTAATCAGCAATTTCATTAAGAAGTCGGAAGCACCTTGTACATGGAAAGTATACTCGTTAGCTTGGAGCAGATGGTATCAGTTTTGCATAGTTAGGAATGTTTCATGTTTTATGTTTGATTTGGATGTATTTTTTCAGTTTCTTTGTTCTTTATTAGAAGAAGGTTTTGGTTATTCAGTTCTGCATTCAACAGTTGCAGGTGTGTCTTTCTTTTATAAAGTAGCTGGTTGTCAGTCATTTTCGAACCAATTCATAGTGAGACAATTTTTTAAAGGGGTCAGGAGGTCGTTGAAGAAAGAAGACGATAGATGACCAATCACATTTGAGTTGCTTGGTTCTCTGGTGTCAGTAGTTAGAAAGGTGTACATACTCAAATTTCGAGGCAATTTTATTTAAAGCAGCTTTTGTGGTGATATTTTTTGGGGCACTCCGGATAGGAGAGTTAGGCCTCTTTCACACGGGCGTCATGTTTTTTGCCCGGATAAGAGGCGGGTGCGTTGCGGGAAAATGCGCGATTTTTCTGCGCGAGTGCAAAACATTGTCATGCGTTTTGCACTCGCGTGAGAAAAATCGCGCATGTTTGGTACCCAGACCCGAACTTCTTCACAGAAGTTCGGGCTTGGGATTGATGTTCTGAAGATTGTATTATTTTCCCTTATAACATGGTTATAAGGGAAAATAATAGCATTCTGACTACAGAATGCTTAGTATAATAGTGCTGGAAGGGTTAAAAATAATAAAAAAGTTAACTCACCTTCTCCTCTTGTTCGCGCAGATGCCACTCTGTTCTTTAGCTGTGGACTGAATGACCTGAGGTGACGTCAGATCACATGCTCCAATCACATGGTCCATCACCATGGTGATGGAGCATGTGATCTGACGTCATCAAAGGTCCTTTAGCCCACAGATAAAGAACAGACCGGCATCTGCGCTAACAAGAGGAGAAGGTGAGTTAACTTTTTTATTATTTTTAACCCCTCCAGCACTATTATACAAAGCATTCTGTATTCAGAATGCTATTATTTTCCCTTATAACCATGTTATAAGGGAAAATAATACAGTGAATAGACTGTCACCTAGAACCCATGCGTGAAAATCGCACCGCATCCGCACTTGCTTGCGGATGCATGCGATTTTCACGCAACCCCATTCATTTCTATAGGGCCTGCGTTACGTGAAAAACGCACAAAGAGGAGCATGCTGCGATTTTCACGCAACGCACAAGTGATGCGTGAAAATCACCGCTCGTGTGCACAGTCTCATAGAAATGAATGGGTCAGGATTCAGTGCGGGTGCAATGCGTTCACCGCACGCATCGCACCCGCACGGAAAACTCGCCCGTGTGAAAGGGGCCTTAGTAGCAGCCAATAGAAGGTCTGTATCACCACTGGAAGTTAGTGATGTTAAGTTATTTGATAATTCAGTTGGAATTTTTATTAGAAAATCAAAAACGGATCAGTTGGCAAAAGGCGCATGGATTAAGTTAGCTATGCTAAATGAATCACTGCTGTGCCCAGTTAAGACAGTGGGTACATTTTTTAAAGTTAGGCCTCAGAGCAAAGGGTCTTTTTTAATTCATGAGGATGGTTCAGTGTTGACAATTTATCAATTTAATGCAGTGCTAAAAAAATGTTTGGGATTATTGAATCTGGGTAAAGAAAATTATTCGTCTCATTCTTTTCGAATTGGCACGGCAACAGTTGCTGCCGGCCTGGGATTAAATGAGGCAATAATTTAAAAAATTGGTCGCTGGGAATCTAACAAGTTTAAGTTGTATGTTAGGCCTAATTTGGTTCTTTAATGATATTTGATCTTTTTCAGGTCCAAAGGAGATGGCTATATGGATTCTGGGCCATTCTTTCGTGTTTTGGGCAAAAAGAAAGGCTGCGGAGAGTAATTATTTTAAGAATAACTGTTTTGGTTCTTGTTTTATTTCTATTTTTTGGTTGGGTTTCAGAGGTTTAATATGGTACCAGATCATTCCGATCCTGAAGGGTGAGTTGAGTTCATTACCATATCCGGATGTTTTAATAATTCATGCTGGTGGTAATGACTTGGGGAAAATTAAGACCTTGGATTTACTGGATCATATGAAATCAGATCTGGTTTGTATTAAATCAATGTTACCAGATGTAACAATAATATTCTCTGAAATTATACAAAGATTGATTTGGAGAGGAGAACAGTTTGGTTTTATGGAAAAAATTAGGAAGAGGATTAATAGAAGCTTGGAGAAATTTCTTCCTAAGCTGAATGGATGGTCCATAAGACATACGGAACTTGATGGATTTTTTGCGGGTCTTTATCGGAATGATTTGGTACATTTGTCGAATATAGGTAATAATATATTTAACTCAGGTTTGCAGGACATGATAGAGAAGGCCGTGGTTTTTAGGGGGGGACATGTGGGATAATTCCCTTATGTCTGGTGGGTTAGTCACCCAGCTTTGCTGGGGGGACAATTTGTGGACTCAATGAATTTTTAAATGAGTATTTATTTATTGGTTATTTAATTATTATGGTGTTTATCAGCAGTATTATATTTATGTAACCCTTAATAAAAGACCACGGCCAATTTCTACCACAATTTTGGTTTTGTGTTTATTTTTAACCAGTATAAGATTTAATTTTAATTATTAAGTACGAGTAATTGCTCATATGACACCATGTACGGCCTGAGGGGTGAGCGCTGGATCTCAGAAGAACAGTAAAGCATGGAGAGGAGGGGTCCCTGCTTTACTATGGAAACAAAACGGTTGCACCCCACTTGCCTCTGGGCCCGGGGCATGTGCCCCCTCCCTTGCTACGCCTCTGACCTGAATCATCCTCTGATGAAATAGATCAAGATAAAGGAAAAGTTTCATCTGACTCAGAGTCTATTTCCATATCTACTAAGACTGGAGACTGATTTAGAGGTAGATGGTTTCAGGGACATAACGGATAATCTTGCATCAGTATCAGAGCTCACTTCCTCTTTTATCACAGGTCTCATGCTCTCAAGTAATGATGGTGATTCTTCGGACACTACTTTGTCTGTACATTTTGCAAAGTGTTTTTTTTGTAAGATGTCGCCAGTGATTTTCTGCATATAGCACATTTTCTGTTGTTTTGTGAAGGTTCACCCATTTTAATGGGGTGGTTTCTCTATCGTGGAAGTATAGCAAACAAACCTTCCTAAGAAAATGGCCGGGAGTGCTATGCCAGGATTTAATAAACCTCTGGGGGGCACGGGCAGGATCAGCAATATGCGCTGCTGCCTGTACTCACTGCGCTGCGGCCCCATTCATAAACTGTACAGCCCGTACTCAGTACACCACAGAGAAGTCAGAAGTGTACTGAAAAGTTCATTTTAAACGCACAGCAAAACGTGCGCTTTGGGGGGGGGGGAGTGTAAAGTGTATTAAAAATACAAAAACCATTAGTAAAGTATATTACAAAAACTATTATTAGGGCATTAGAGACATGTTAACAAAAATTTATATCAAAGTTTAGTTACTCTTTAGTATTTTCTAACAATTCATTGAAACCGTCTGGCGTTTTAAGTTTAAATATCCAGTAGGATTCACAGTTAATTAATCTATTAAGGCCTCATGCACAAGAATGCATGCCGGCCGGGCCTGTGCTGCGGACCGCACATTGCGGTCCGCAATGCACGGGCACCAACCATGAGGCCGCTGCATGCGGATTGTGGACCCGTTCACTTGAATGGGGTCCGGGATCTGCATCCGATAGTCTGCACCGCAAAAAAGTAGTGAATGCACTCCTTTTTTCCGGTAAGGCGGCACGGACAGAAAACCCATGAAAGCACTCCGTAGTGCTTCCATGGGCTTCCAATCCGTGCCTCCGTTCTGCACCGCATCTCCCGCAACCGTGATGCGGGATGCACACGACCGGTGCCCGTGTATTGCGGACCTGTTATTTGCGGCCATGAGCCCTTAGTCTGCAATATTTAATCGGGGGGAATCAATTACAGTTAGACTGAGTAAGTTTGGATTTTTCCCCTGAACTTGGGCAAAGTGTCTAAGGACACTGTTCAGATTTACCGATGTTTATAGGTTGTAAGGTACGTTCCACATATTGAATGTGACCATTGCACTGTAATAAATACATGACATAATTACTAGCACAGGTAAAATGGTGCTTGATGTTAAATGATTTGCCAGTAGAAAAGGAGATGAACATAGTCACGTTATGGACAACAGTATCACAAGATGGCTGTTACACTTAAAACAACTATTAGGTAAATATGGTACTGTATAAATGGTTGGTAGAGGAACCCTTAGTCTGCTGGGTGCTAAAATGCTTTTAAGATTTTGTGCTCTTGTAAAAGTAGGTTTATGATTCAGGCCATAGCTCTGATGACATCATCATTAGAGGCCCCTCCCCCGGCTCTGAAGCTGGATGACATCACAATGCAGTGTCCAGTGTTCTATGTGTTGGGGGACTCTGGAGTCTTTTGAGGGTTTGTAGCTGAAGGAGATGGAGCTACGGAGAATTCTTCTCATTTTTTGGGCGTTATCACTGGGGAGAGTCTGTGGGGGTCACTTATAAGAAGAGTCTTCTATATCCTCCTTATTTTACAGTCTTGGGGGTCATTTGCTGCCATCATGGATTTCATGCTCTTATTTCTCTTCATTTTTATATGGACAGTGACTTTGCCAGTACTCGGGACAACAACACCTGCCCGACCGGACAGCGGAGGAGCCAAGAGTGGTGAGTAGTTATTCCCCCACCAATACTACCCCCCATCATCCTCTACCAAGCTATGACTATAGTGAAGGAGAACAACCATTCAGCGGCTTCTTTAGGGGATTTCTCCTATATAATGATGTGCTGCTAGAAGATATAATGATGTGCCCATTAGCCATAGTCCATCCAGTCTCCCCCCGCTGATATCTCCATAAAGGACAGTGCAGACCTCAGGAGGATCTAGAGATGGTGGACAATGTCCTACAGAATATTCAGTCTCTAATAAGAATTAATAACTGGCATCTTGTTTCTTTATTACCAGCCACAAGTCCCGCAGTAAAAGCAGTATCTGCAATTTCATCAATTTCTGTAATTCTAGGCATCATTACATGCTGGTGAGTATCCATCTTCTACAGATCACATTATTCTCCATAGGGAACTGCTATATAACATGGTGCTGCACTTCCCTGTCTGAACTACAGGGGGCGCAATAACTAGAGCAGCCAGGCTATAACCCAGGGGCTGGATCAGCCGGTGCTATAATCAGATTGCTGCTGCTCTTCCTCTCCTGGTATTACAATGTAATATTATGTGCTATATGTAATAGTATATGCTGCACCTTTCTATCACCATCTGCAGTGGGGGGAGGGGATCAGGGGAATATTATTCTGGGGGTAATTAAATATTGTCATCTGCACCAGTTTATGTAAGAACATTTCTTTGTGCCACAGCTACAAGTGTGTAAAGAAGTGTCCGCGCGTCGTCCAGGACCAACTGATAGAAGTAGTGGTGCACCGACCAGGTAAGAATGGCTTTATAAGATCATATACATGGGGTATAGGCAGACTTTAATGCAGGGGCGTTGCTAGGGTCGAAAAAGATCCGGGGACCAAGCCCCAATGAATATGGCCCAATTCTCTAAGTCTCTCCCCTCCCCCATACCGCACTTTGCTGTACTTGCTATACAGCAGCACATACCTGTCACATCCAGTACCTCCAGGTGACGTCTCCTCTGATGTAGATCTTCTCTGTCATCCTCTTCTCCATTTGGTCTGTACAACTTCTTTCAGCCGCACCTTGTCTCTGCAGAGTTTGACACACAGACATCTTAGCTTCATCACTTTTCTGTCATCATCCCCTATCCTGGAGCCCCCCCACAGTGTTATCCTGCTGCTCGCTGTGCTCCCCAATACCCCAAATACTATCCTGAAGAAAAATAACTGCCATACAGATAGACCCCCCCTCCATAGTAATAGTGCTCCTCATAGTCCCACCAATAGTAATTCCCTTCTAGAATGCCCTTATTAGTAATTCTGCCCTCTACAGTGCCCCCAACAGTGATAATGCTCCCCAAGAGTGTCCCCATTAGTAATACTGCCCTCTACAGTGCCCCCCAACCGTGATAACGCTCCCCAAGAGTGGCTCCATTAGTAGAAGAGCCCTCCAGTATTAATAATGCCCTCACAGAGCCCCCTATTGTTCCCCCAGTGGTAATAAATCCCTCAGTAGTAATAAGGCCCCCATAGTGCTCTTAGAAGAAATAAGGCGGATCTAAAAGTCCCTTCTATAGAGCCCCCAATAGTAATAAGAATGCCTATAATGTCCCCTGGATTTGCAGTGCCCCCTGCAGTTATAATCCTCCCTCCACCATACAGTCCCATGTAAATAACATCACACCATCTCTCCAACCCCCTCCAACATACAGTCCCATGTAAATAACATCACTCCCTCTAGCCCAGGCAACTTCTTTCTGCCTGTTGGTTTCCTGACACACTCAGGCCTTGGGACACTTTATGACTGGGAGCTTTTGTCACACTGCCTGTCCAGGAGCCTGCTCACACCTCTAGATTCCTGCTGCACTGCCACTGCTGCTGCTGTTCTTGTGGGTCCCTAAAAACATTTTAGTAAAAGCCAAGGCTGCACAGCTTGCACTCTGTCGCAGGCTATTGCTGAGCTGAGCCTCACTTCCTGCCAACCCAGTACTGATAAGCCGAGCCAGCCTGACTTCCTGTGCACCCACAGGATAACTAGGAGAAGTGAGGAGGAGCCACTGCAGTCGTCACTGCCGTACTTAGTGCAGCGGTATTGTGTTGGTGCCGCCGGCACCCGGCTGTGTGAGTGAGTCAGTCCAGGAATCAGATGTCAGGCCGCACCTGATATAAGCCGAGTAGCTGCCTTAATAGATGCAATATCGCGTTGTGCAGCACTGCAGCCAGTCACCACCAGTCTCCCGAGTCCCGAGGTTCGGGGCAGTGGTAGTTTGATTCAGGGCCCTGGCCCTGGATAAAAAGCCCTAGCAATGCCCCTGCCTTAAGGCTACCTCTTATAACTGGGGGTCCCAAACATTGATTTGGGGGATGCCTCCTAGCACCCTAGAAATCAGCAGAATACAGCGGTGAGATTTCTTGTGTCTGCTGATGAGCTGCAGGGAAGACTTTAGGAACATTATCGCATTGCTCAAATTCTTACAGGGAAATACTCTGTTACATCTCCAACTTACTGATGGTTTCCTTTTACATTCTATTAGGTCCAACAGCTGTAGCTGCGGTGATGAATACATTACGACGTGTTAAAGATGGAGCTATAAGAAAAATGCCATCCAACTATGTGACAAGAATGTACCTCAAACATCTATACAAAAAACTGAAGAAAAACAATAATAAGAAGATGAGGAGGAAGAGGCTGAGGGACATAGCGATGAAGATTTGTGTGAAATCTCTATACCACCATTATAGCTGCCCCAGGAGATAAAGAAAGTGTGAAAAACATCTCACACAAACCTACCCCCTGTCCCCACCCTGCCCCCAACTCCCTTTCCCACAAAAAATGTTAAAAATTTATTAAAATAATTAAAAATGTAAAAAAATCATCTCATTGTTTTCCTCAGCTAGATTTGATTCCTCTGTTCTCTTGTTTCCCTGAAGAGGTTTGTTCTTTCTTCTTCTCTAATAACTGGTACCAGCAGGGGCAGATCTGGCATTTCAGGGGCCCCATGATAAATTAGGTCTGGGGGCCCTAATCAAAGACATTTACAATATTCAGACATTACCAATCCAAAAATAATGAGTTAACTGAGTTCCTTTTAGTAATCAATAACATACCAAAGTGCTGTGGTGCTTGTGGCAGGCTTCCTCAATGCGCGTTTCGCAGTTTAGCTTCATCAGGAGGAAGTTAAACCGCGAAGCTAACGAAGCTAAACCGCGAAACGCGCGTTGAGGAAGCCTGCCACAAGCACCACAGCACTTTAGTATGTTATTTAGACCATACTTCATTGGGTGGGGTTTACTCAAGTAAGTGGGGGCTAACACATAGATGGGGAGAGCAATACCATAGGGCAGGAATCAGCAACCTTTGGCACTCCAGCTGCTGTGAAACTACAACTCCCAGCATGCACATTTAGCTGTTTTGTAACTCCTATAAAAGTAAAAGGAGGATTCTGGTAGTTGTAGTTTCGGAACAGCTGGAGTGCCGGAGGTTGCTGATCTCTGCCATAGAGGGTATATTGTGCTACAGATTGGTATTTGGTTCTGAAAAAGAACCAAATACCACAGTGCAGCACAGAATACTGCTCCAGCAGAACCAAATACCACAGTGCAGCACAGAATACTGCTCCAGCAGAACCAGATACCACAGTGCAGCACAGAATACTGCTCCAGCAGAACCAAATACCACAGTACAGCACAGAATACTGCTCCAGCAGAACCAAATACCACAGTGCAGCACAGAATACTGCTCCAGCAGAACCAAATACCACAGTGCAGCACAGAATACTGCTCCAGCAGAGCCAAATACCACAGTACAGCACAGAATACTGCTCCAGCAGAACCAAATACCACAGTGCAGCACAGAATACTGCTCCAGCAGAACCAAATACCACAGTACAGCACAGAATACTGCTCCAGCAGAACCAAATACCACAGTGCAGCACAGAATACTGCTCCAGCAGAACCAAATACCACAGTGCAGCAGAGTATACTGCTCCAGCAGAGCCAAAAACCACAGTGCAGCAAGGAATACTGCTCCAGGAGAACCAAATACCACAGTACAGCAAGGAATACTGCTCCAGGAGAGCCAAATACTAGGGATCGACGATTATCGGTTTTACAGATATTATCGCCCGATATTCAGGATTTTGAACGTTATCAGTATCGGCATCTATTTTGCCGATATACCAGCAGAACATCTTGTTGCTCTGTGGTATTTGGTTCTGCTGAGGAAGTCTTTTGTCCTTGATTGGGATATTTGCTTCTGTTGGGGAAGTATATTAACCTGCACTGTGGTATTTCGTTCTGCTCCAGAACCAATACCAAAGTGCAGGACAGAAACTGTCACAGCAGAACCAAATACCAGAGACTGCCGGACAGACATGTTGGGTTCCTCACCTTTCTATCATCCTCCCCACCTTTTCAACACAAACTCCCCATTCCTAGTGCCTCAACAGTGGCGTTCTACTGCTACCCTCAATACTGTGTCTAATGTGCTGCCCAATGCCCCCAAAATACCATAAAGCTAAAAAAAAAAAATACTGCTCCCAGTAGTAGTGCCCCTATAGTGCCTCCAGCAATAATAATGCCCCAATAGTCCCCTCTAGTAATAATAATGTCCTCTAAAATGCCCCCAGTTATAATAATAATAATAATAGTATAGGCTGGCTCACAGTATTTTTGCATACAAATTTATTAATACACTTAATAAAACAAAAAACAACTTAGTGTCGACATGTCAGCATAAATACATTAAATAGCTATATAAAGTGCGGAGCTCGCGCACAAAACCTAAATAGCTGGAGTACTCCAAAATAAATGAGACCTTATGACTAGGGTGTAACTGCAAGAATGATTCAATTGTACCACTGAACTGTCCATAGAATTATATGCCGATTTACCAGCTTGTTGGAACCACATGGTTCAGAGGATGTCCTTACTGCAAACTCCTGCAACGAAAGCTCTGTTCTCAGGTGCCGTTCAGCAGTAGTACTTGCACCGCTTCCAATCAATGGCGCTCCACTTACTTTTTTCTTACGGAGCAAGCTTCCGACCTGTTCTCACAGCGTCCCACGTGGCCAGCTAGATGGTAATTTGCTGGTTGATGACTTAGGAGCTTGGAGCCGTCGGGTTAGCGGAAGCTGATGCAGCTGAGTTCGTGATTGTTTGAGCCCGTCGGATTAACGGAAGTTGTTATAGCAGAGTTTGCTTAGTACTGTTCGGCAAAGTTAGATATATCCACATAGATTTAGACCACCTTATCAGTGATCAGCAGATAAGATCTTTAGAGGGGGTATAGGACTTCTTCCAATAGTTGAAAAGAGCTTATTTCTTGCACATTTATAAAAAAAACTGCACCAGTAGCCAGGTCTTTGTCCACACTAGACGCGTTTCGGAACTATGTTCCCTCCTCAGTAGATGTGAAATGCAGCAACTTCCGTTAATCCGACGGGCTCAAACGCAGGTGTGAAAGTAGCCTTACATTGTAAGTCTGGACGGATCCGTTTGCCTCCGCACGGCCAGTCCGCCTGCTGAGCGGAGCGGAGGACAAACGGTGCCAGACTGATGCATTCTGAGCGGATCCGCATCCACTCAGAATGCATTGGGGCTGTACGGATCCGTTCGGGGCCGCTTGTGAGAGCCTTCAAACGGAACTCACAAGCGGAGCCCCGAACGCAAGTGTGAAAGTAGCCTAAAAAAAGTAAGTGGAGCGCCATTGATTGGAAGCGGTGCAAGTACTACTGCTGAACGACACCTGAGAACAGAGCTTTCGTTGCAGGAGTTTGCAGTAAGGACATCCTCTGAACCATGTGGTTCCAACAAGCTGGTAAATCGGCATATAATTCTATGGACATTTGAGTGGTACAATTGAATGATTCTTGCAGTTACACCCTAGTCATAAGGTCTCATTTATTTTGGAGTACTCCAGCTATTTAGGTTTTGTGCGCGAGCTCCGCACTTTATATAGCTATTTAATGTATTTATGCTGTCATGTCGACACTAAGTTGGTTTTTGTTTTATTAAGTGTATTAATAAATTTGTATGCAAAAATACTGTGAGCCATTATTATTTGCTCTTTTCTCAGTTGGTTACTGACAGGCTGAGCTCCAGTAGTTTGCGGGTAGAGCTTTTCTCAATATATACTAATAATAATACCCCCACCTACTGTGCTTCCAGTATTAAAGCCTGTATAGTGTCCCTGGAAGTAATTTCTCCATAGGAATAGAAATAAACCTACAGAGCGTCCAGCAACAATACCCCCTATTGTGTAGTACCCCAGTAAAAATGACATTATGGGGGAGCGTGGCCAGCTATGGAGCGATGAGTACGCATCTCCTGTGAGCTCTGAATTTATCCACAGCCATCAACCTACTATCATGCATATTTGACCTGATTGCAACCTGAAGTAGTGTTACCCGGGCTTACACCATTACACAAGGGCTCTCCCGAGCCCAAATATCACATTTATATCAGTTCCAGGAGCTTATTGTACTTTGTATTGCAGTGAATAAGTTAGGGCTGTCAATTAGCCTATGTATAATCAGTTTGATCTGTCGGCTATTTGTGGTCAGGATATTGGTTGTATAGAAGTTACTAAATCACCGCTTCGGCGCTCTGTGTTGGCTGCTTAATGCGTGCCGACCAGCCCAACTTTCTAGCGATGAGAGTGCAGCTATGTTTAAAAACACTTGCCACGCTTTCCCTTGAGAGCTGCTTTTATAATGTTTTTTTTTCAATAGAAATGACGATGGAAATGTACTGTCATTCGCTTGCATCCTGTTGTGCACCATTTATATTGCAGCACGGTTTTATTACAAGCAGTAAAACAACAATGCAGACTTGAAATTATTAAATGTTTGCTGCTCTCTAGAGTCACAAATTGGTATTTCACAAATCCATGAAAAGAGAAATCTGGAAGTGCAAGTTCTTCTTTACTCCTGCCATGTTGCCCTTTTAGAACTGATCCATAGATATGCACAGGGGCGGATGCATGATAGGCCCGGGGCTGTCTACCCAACTTAGGCCCCTCCCTCCATTTTAGTTTAGTTTTTTTTTTGAATGAAGAGGCTGTGGTGCTTCATGAGCACCACAGTCTCTTCCTAGGCCATATGACATCTTCAGACTAAAAAAATACCCCAAATTACCCCAAATTGGGTCCTAAACTGAAAAATACATAAAGTTATAATAAAAAAGACATGGAGGAGAATACAGCACCAGATACCTCTTACATCCAGTGACATCTCCTGTCATGTAGACGTTCTCTTTCCTCTTCTCCTCCATTTGACCCAGACCACCATGGCAAATTCTTTCAGCCACATCTCGTCTCTACAGTTTGTAACACAGACACGTTAGATTTCTAAATTTTTCCATCAACCTCCCCATCCTGGTGTCCCCACAGTGTCATCCTGCTGCCACTCCCAATACTGTGCCCGTTGTGCTCCCCAATGCCCCAGGTACTATACTGCTGAAAAAATAGTGACCCTAATAGACATAATTGGAGTCATTCATTAAATTGGTGTAAGGAAGAACTGGATTTCCAAAAGAGCTGTCAAAAATTAATGGTGGAACCTGATTGACTGCTATGGGCAACTAAGCCAGTTCTGCTTTACACCAGTTTGATAAATTACCCCCAATGTCCCTATAGTGTCAACAGCAGCTATAACGTCCCCTAGAGTGCCCCCAGTAATAATAACACCCTCTATTGTGCGCCAGGAAATAATCCCTGTATAGTGTCCCCAAAAATAATAGAATTGCCCCTACAGTGCCTCCCCAATAGCAACACCCCCATATAGTAATTTCCACCACACTGCCCCCACATAGTAATTTGCCCCATACAGTAATTTCCCCCAAACTGCCCCCATATAGTAGTTTGCCCCCACACAGTGATTTCCCCTACATAGTAATTTGCCCCCACACTGCCCAATATAGTAATTTGCCCCCACATAGCAATTTCACCACACTGTCCCCACATAGTAATTTCTTCCACACTGCCCCACATAGCAATTTTCCCCACACAATAGTTTTCCCCACACTGCCCCACATAGCAATTTCCCGCACACAGCAATTTCCCCCACACTGCCCCCACACAATAGTTTCCCCCACACTGCCCACACATAGTAATTTCCCTCACACTGCCCCCACATAGTAATTTGCCCCACACTGCCCCATATAGTAATTTGCCCCCAAATAGTAGTCCCTCCCATAATAATTTGGCCCCACACAGCCCCCACATTTCCCCCCCGAAGTACTCGATGTCTCTTCACTAATATGTCCTCCTGTGTGTCCCCCCCCCCCACACATTTACCCCAAAGTAGGCACAGGCTCGCAGAGGAAGGCTGGATGAGGCAGGCATGTACACTTCACAGTGCTGCGTCCCGGCACAGGCGCGCAATGACGTCATCACACCCGCCTGCGCTGGGATTTCACTACCGCTTAGGCCTCAGGCCTACTAGGCCTTAAGCCTTTGGTGGTGATCGGCGACGGGACAGGGAACTATGCGCTCCCGTGCCCCGCCGCAGTATGTGGGCGTTCGGGTCGGCGTTGGGCCCCCCAGTGGTGCTGGACCCGGGGCTGCTGACCCGAATGTCCCTATTGTAATCCGCCACTGGATATGCATGAATAAGATTAGTACCGTATATTCCGGCGTATAAGACGACTGGGCGTATAAGATGACCCCCAACTTTTCCAGTTGAAATATAGGGTTTGGGCTATACTCGCCATATAAGACTACCCCTCCAACAACATTTACTTTGGCATCAAGATCTGCAGGTAATTGTTGTGCAATTTTCGTCTTTTGCCTCAGTACCATACTATGCCTTTCCAAGAATCTAGTACACCAGGATGCAGTGGCCTTAAATCTGTTGCTGTGATCTGGGTTAGATTTGGCTCACTGAAGTGCAAACAAACGTATTTTATTTGGTGTCACTACATAACCGTTTTGGCGATGCTCATTCACCATGTCTGCTACATGTTTTTCGAGTTCTGGCCAATGTGGGGTGCCTCTCCTTAATGCACACTTACCCCTTGGCATACTCTTTAATGCTTTTAATTTGCTTTCCAGTCGCAAACCATATTTTCTGTTACTCCATATTGTCTTGCAGCAGCGCAGTTATTATGTTCCATGGCAAAGTTTACAACTTTAAATTTGAAACTGGCTTCATATTTCTTGCTGGTAGAGCCATGACGGGGTCTTGACTGTTAGCCATTTGTATACTGTACTGTATGTACTGGTGCTATACTGTATGAACCGATGCAGATACTGGTGCTGTACTGTATGTACAGGTACAGATACTAGTGATGTACTGTATTCACCACCACATGTATCTGCTCCCCAGATAGACTCGGTTTTTTCACCACAGATAAGATGCACACCAAACTTCATTAGAGATCCGCCAACATTAGAATTGGCTGAAGTGCAGATGCTCCTGCTCCCCCCCCCCCGCCTTCCCTCAGAATCGCCAATCCAACCCAGTATACAACAACCAGCCAATCACAGCAAGCGATGTACCGGTATTTTCTGTGCACACTGCATACAAAGCCTGCTTGGATTGGGTGGGTCAGCTCTCCCTGCCTGCCCAGCCCTCCCTGTCTTCAAGACGATCTGAGCGGTAGTACGCAATGTGATACTGCCGGCATGAGAAAACCACTGAGAGCAGGAAGAGGGGGCTGCTTCAGGAGCGGCTGGCCGGGATGCAGCACACGGTGGCTCAGCTAGAAGGCGCCTGTCCCTGAAGCTGGAGAAGGACAGCTTCTCCAGTCTTGCTAGGAAGTAAGTTTCAGCACGCTGTATACCGGCATATGGGACGACACCCGGCATATAAGACGACCCCCGACTTTTGAGAAGATTTTCATGTGTTAAAAAGTAGTCTTATACGCAGGAATATACAGTATTTCACTCCAGATGTATCTGTCCTATACTTGTATATTGTCTCCCACCCTGCCTATTATCTAAAAAATTATTATTATGTGGTCCATATACATATGTACGGTGGGAAAATACCGTAAAATCCAGAAAATCACATTGTGTTTTTAAATAATTAATTTGCGATTTATTACATGAAATAAGTATTTGATACAATAGAAAAACAGAACTTGATATTTGGTACAGAAACTTTTGTTTGCAATTACAGAGGTCAAACGGTACCTATAGTTTTTGAGCAGGTTTGACACCGCCGCAAGGATTTTGGCTCACTTCTCCAGATCGTTCATGTTTTGGGGCCGTCGCTGGGCTACATTGAGTTTTGGCTCCCTCCAAAGATTTTCAATTTGGTTCAGGTCTGGAGACCTAGGCCACTTTAGGACCTTGAAATGCTTCTTAGGGAGCCACTCCTTAGTTGCCCTAGCTGTGTGTTTCGGGTCATTGTCATTCTGGAAGACCCAGCCACGACCGATCTTCAATGCTCTTACTGAGGGAAGAAGGTTGTTGGCCAAAATCTCACGATACATGGCCCCATCCATCCTCCCTTCAGTACGGTGCAGTCATCCTGTCCCCTTTGCAGAAAAGCAAGTATGATGTTTCCACCCCCATGCTTCACGGTTGGGACGGTGTTCTTGGGGTTGTACTCATCCTTCCTTTTTCTCCAAACACTGCGAGTGGAGTTGATACCAAAAAGTTGTATTTTGGTCTCATCTGACCATATGACCTTCTCTCATGCCTCCTCTGGATCATCCAGATGGTCACTGACGAACTTCAAACGGGCCTAGACATGTGCTAGCGTGAGCAAGGGAACCTTGGGTGCCCTGCAGGATTTTAATCTATGACAGAGTGTGTTACTAACAGTAATCTTTGAGACTGTGGTCCCAGCTCTCTTCAGGTCATTGACCAGGTCTTCCCATGTAGTTCTGGACTGAATCCTGACCTCTCTCAGAATCATCTTTACCCCACGAGGAAATATCTTGTATGGAGCCTCAGACCGAGGAAGATTGACAGTCATTTTGTGATTCTTCCATTTTCTAATAATTGCGCCAACAGTTGTTGCCGTCTCACCAAGCTGCTTTCCTATTGTCTTGTAGCCCATCCCAGCCTTGTGCAGATCTAGAATTTTGTCCCTGGTGTCCTTAGACAGCTCTTTGGTCTTGGCCGTTGTGGAGAGGTTGGAGTGTGACTGATTGAGTGAATGGACAAATGTCTTTTATACAGGTAACGAGTTCAAACAGGCGCAATTAATACAGATATTGAGTGCAGAGTAGGAGGGCTTCTTAAAGAAAAAACAGGTCTGTCAGAGCCAGAATTCTTGCTGTTTGGTAGGTGATCAAATACTTATTTCATGCACTAAAATGAAAATTAATTATTTACAAATCATACAATGTAATTTTCTGCATTTGTTTTTAGATTCTGTCTCTCACAGTTGAAGTGTACCTACGATAAAAATTACACACCTCTCCATTCTTTGTAGGTTGGAAAACTTTCAAAATGGGCAGTGTATCAAATACTTTGTCAGGTCCATAAATATGGGGACATTGACACAATTCTAACATTTTGGGCTTTATACACCACCACAATGGATTTGAAATGAAACGAACAAGATGAGCTTTAACTGCAGACTGTCAGATTTAATTTGAGGGTATTTACATCCAAATCAGGTGAACGGTGTAGGAATTACAACAGTTTGCATATGTGCCTCCCACTTAATAATATATAATAAATAATATAAATCAAACTTTCACTTTTTAATACTTGGTTGCAAATCCTTTGCAGTCAATTACAGTCTGATGTCTGGAACGCATAAACATCACCAGACGCTGGGTTTCATCCCTGGTGATGTTCTGCCAGGCCTCTACTGCAACTGTCTTCAGTTCCTGCTTGTTCTTGTGGCATTTTCCCTTCAGTTTTGTCTTCAGCAAGTAAAATGCATGCTCAATCAGATTCAGGTCAGGTGATTGACTTGGCCATTGCATAACATTCCACTTCTTCCCCTTAAAAAAACTCTTTCATTGCTTTTGCACTGATGAGGTGGTATGCTTAGGATCATGAGCAGTTCCTTTCCTTCTCCATACTCTTCTCCTTCTCATCTGTCCATAGGATGTTGTTCCAGAACTGTGAATGCTTTTTTAGATGTTGTTTGGCAAACTCTAATCTGGCCTTCCTGTTTTTGATTTCACTGGTATAACTGGTATGAGGTATACGTTTCACCTATCAAAATTAAATCACTGTCGTTTGGAACGCTATGTTACTGTTAAAACTATTACTTTATTGAACAGAACAAGGGAAGGGAAGGGAAACTAACCTATATTAAAATTCTAGGACGCCGTCCAACCAGTGTAAGGTCGATGGATGAGACCTATGAAACCGCAGGGTGCGGTATATGCAACTGTGGATGGCGTCACTAGAAATGCCGCAACTAGTGCAGTACTGCAGGCTGGATCATAAGGCCGTGGTGCTGTGCTAGATCAAGGTGCGGTCAAGGTGCTCTGAACCATTGCCAGCTAATGGAGCCCTAGACTAAAATTACGATAGACTAATCCATTGATAAACATCTGTCTGCAGAAGCCGACCTCAATTGAAACCATCCGTTCGGTATGAATCAGATGTCTGAGAGTCGGCCCTGCAGGCACGAATCAATGGACCTAGGCTAAGCTGGATGGAACAGAAGAGCTGAATTGCATCTGCTCACTAACTGCAGAGGGCTGTAATCCACAGACCTCAACTGCAGTGTGGGCGCAATACAGACAGTATAAACATTAATTCATCCCCACACCACACTCGACGCGTTTCGCCATAATCGGCTCGTCAGGAGCGTGAATCTGTGGATATTAGGATAAATAATAAAAGCTGCTGAGCTTCCGTGACAGAGGCTGCAGCTGTTAGTACGAGGTGGCCGAACGCGGCCGCTCAGGTGCACGAAATATGAGGAGAGTCCTCCTCCCCCTATGCTGAGCCACGCCTACAGGGCGGCCAATGAGGATGCAGGAGGCGCGGCATCACCGCATCATCCATCCCGCCCCCATTGTGCCGCCCCCTCTATGAGACAGGCCCAGATGAATGTCACAACATTCATGCATTTAAGGATAGAGTTATATATGCGGCGACTTACTGAACTGGCAGCATAGTACAGCACCGGTCGGGACGAGGACCGCAGAGCGGTCTTTGATACATATTGTTGAGGACACCAATCGATATGGTCGGAACAACACCACAGGATCACAAAGGATCACAAAGGACCCTGCAGCATTATTACCTAGGTGGTAACACAGTGATCAGGCAGATATAGGTTGTACTCCCTTTCTAAGTTACACAGGGGGGGTGTTTAGAATAATATGGTATACACAACCCAAACTAGTGGTTACACTCCCCTACCCCTGCTATCTTATGGCCCTGTCCGGGGCCCAGGTGTTAACACTTCTGCTGACCTACTGGCATGGAGTCACTGGTGGTCAATACCTGTGGGACACAGGGATCACGGGCAGTAGATCCTAATATTCCCCCTGTTGCACTCACAAACTGGAGATTTAGAGAAAACACGCAAAGGAGTTATACTCATTCAATCCATGAGGTTGGAGTGCATACAGGCGGTAAATCCACTGTGTCTCTTTTTGTAATAGACGCCTGTCAAAGTCGCCTCCTCTTGGCGATCTTCTAACCACCTCCACAGCCTGAAATCTAATAACATCCGCATCACCATTGTGTATAGTTGATATATGTCTGGCAATAGGGGTGTCAGCCCCTTTGCGGATGTCATTTAAATGTTCTGCTACTCTTCTACGGAATTCCCTTGTGGTTTTACCCACATATTGTTTACCGCAAACACAAGTGGCCAGGTATACCAGGCCTCTCGTTTTGCAATTTACAAATGATCTGGTAGTGAACCTCTGTTCAGTGACGCTACAAATGAATGTAGCGCCCGTCTGGATTGCAGGGCACGCCACACACCCGCCACAGCGGAAGGTCCCTTTGAGGCTGGTACTCAGCCACGTGGATGTAGTAGGGGCCTGAAAGAAGCTGTGGACCAGGAGATCTCTCAAACTACGTCCACGTCTGTACGTGATTAGAGGTGCGTCGCCTATGATATCACCAATATCTAGGTCTGATTTTAAAATACCCCAATAGGTCGTCAGCAAATCTCTCACTGTGTTGTGCGCTTCATCATATGTGGCTATGATGCGCAACTGCTCCCCTCCCATCGATCCTGGCTTGGGAGTAAGGAGGGCATCCCGATTTTGGGCCAGCGAGTGATGGTACGCCTTGGCTAGTACATGTTGCGGGTACCCCCTACTCCTAAACCTAGTCTGTAGATCACTGGACGCCGTTCTAAAATCCGACATGCTGGAGCAGTTGCGCCTTACCCAAAGGTATTGCCCTTTTGGAATTCCCCAGGGGTGGCAACTGTCCCATCTAAGGAGGCTATTGGTCGCAGTCTCCTTGCGGAACAGTCGTGTGCCGATATTACCCATCTTGTCCCTGAAGACGGTCAAATCCAGAAAATTGATTTCAGATTCCTGGATCTCCGATGTGAAGAATAGTCCCATGGTGTTTATATTCAGGTCTGAAACAAACCGATTGAAGTCCTCCACACTCCCCGACCATAAAATCAGCACATCATCGATGAAGCGTAAGCACAAATTAATGTGGTCAGCCCATCTCTGGTTTTCCGCGAACACAACTTCACGTTCCCACCAGCCCAGGTAGAGATTGGCGAAGGTCGGGGCACAGGGGCTCCCCATCGCCACTCCCCTGAGCTGGTGGTACATACGATGGTCAAAAATGAAACAGTTGTGCTCAAGGATAAACCTCATTAGTTCAAGGATAAACTCGTTATGCTGCCAGCAATGGGTGCCACGTTGACTAAGAAATGAGGCCACAACTCCACACCCCCTGTCGTGGGGTATGGAGCTTTACAAGGCCTCAACATCCAGGCTGGCCAGCATAACGTTCTCACCAAGATGAATTCCCTCCAATTTTTTGATCACATCCATAGAATCACGTACATACGAGGATAGGGACACCGCAAAGGGTCGTAGAATCCTATCCACATATGTACTGATTGGATGTGTCAAACTCCCAGTCCCTGATACAATGGGACGTCCCTTTAATGGGGAGAGTCCCTTGTGCACCTTGGGTAACCCATAAAAACAAGGGATCTGGGGATGTTTGGGGAACAAAAAATCAAATTCAGACCTACTAATAAGGGCATGATCGTGTGCTGTGTCCAAGAGGTCCTTCAATTGCCTCCTGAATGTCTCAGTTGGATTCGTTTCCAACACACGATAGCATGAATCATCACTGAGAATGTTAAGACACATGGTCTTGTACTGTTCACAATTCATTACGACAATATTCCCTCCCTTGTCCGATGGTTTAATGACAAGGGAGTTGTCGCGTTCCAGTGAGATTAGAGCATCAATCTCCTTTTTCCGGAGGTTGGGCCCAATCCCCTTGGATGTGTCAAGCATTCTCAGTTGATCTGTCACGACCTTAAGAAAAATGTCAGGCGGTGTACCATCACTTAGGGGTGGGTTTTTTGTGGAGGGCAGTTTGAGGTCCGTAAATGGACCCTCACCAACATCCCTTTCCCCTTCCTCCATAAGGGATACCAGTAGTTGAACATCCGGCAGGTCATGTATGTCAACACCCAATTCATTGCATTGTTGTTGGTTATGTGTCGCAAAGAATTTTTTCCATTTTAATCTCCTTACGAATAGGGTCAAATCCTTGACCCATTCGAAGGAGTTAAAGGAACAGGTGGGAACAAATGAAAGGCCCTTACTAAGCAGTTCCAATTCTGCCTCCGCAAGGGGTCTATCAGACAAGTTAATAATTTGTAACTTGTCCCTAGACCTGTCTTTAACTGCGGAGCCCACAGTCTGATAACCAGTTGCACCCATCCTGTGATGGCGTGCTATTGGTTTTTCCTGTTTCTTAGACTGTAGGATCTCGTGGTTTGGTTCCCTAAAAACCCCCCCCGTGATCCGGGGTTTCTACCTCTACCTCCTCTCCCTCTAGGTCCCTTATTAGAGGGCTGGAAAATGGGGTATTGACTATTTTGGTAGGGGGTACCTTCCAATTCAGTTTCCCCCTCTGAGGATGAGGGTTCTGTCTCAACCTCGAGGGTCCTTGCGGTTTTGGTCGCAAACTCAAGAATGCGTCCTTCTTTAAAATCCGCCTTGTCCCTCAAGAACTGAGAATGTTTACGCTCTTTGAGCTGGGCTGTGAATCGTTCCACCGTCTGTTGTAGAAACACCTCCTTACGCGTAAATTCAGAGTTGCTGGAGAATTTGCTCACTTCCGCAATTTGCTCCTGCAACAATGTGGTATTTTTGGTGTACAGGGCCTTTTCCTCATCCAGCAACAATGCCATAAGTCTAAGGGAACTTTCAACGGCCTCTTTTTCCCATTTCTTGCGGAACTCTAAAGACTGAATTCTGTTGGATGGGAGGAAGGGGATACGCATGCCCCTGGGAACTATTTGATGTTGAATATAAGTTTCAAGGGTTTGAATTTCCCACCACCCTCTGACTTGGTCTTTGTAAATTTTGGTGAGCAGTTTAAATGAACCAGTGATACTTAAAGCGCGGTTAGTAGGGGGTAGATCTGCTTCAGAAAAAAACACTCTGGCTTCCTCATCCCACTGGCTTCCTGTTTTTGAGGCTCACCAATGGTTTACAGGTCCTTCTAAAAAAATTAGCATATTGTGATAAAGTTCATTATTTTCTGTAATGTACTGATAAACATTAGACTTTCATGTATTTCAGATTCATTACACACCAACTGAAGTAGTTCAAGCCTTTTATTGTTTTAATATTGATGATTTGGGCATACAGCTCATGAAAACCCAAATTTCCTATCTCAAAAAATTAGCATATTTCATCCGACCAATAAAAAAAAAAGTGTTTTTAATACAAAAAAAGTCAACCTTCAAATAATTATGTTCAGTTATGCACTCAATACTTGGTCGGGAATCCTTTTGCAGAAATGACTGCTTCAATGCGGCGTGGCATGGAGGCAATCAGCCTGTGGCACTGCTGAGGTGTTATGGAGGCCCAGGATGCTTCGATAGCGGCCTTAAGCTCATCCAGAGTGTTGGGTCTTGCGTCTCTCAACTTTCTCTTCCCAATATCCCACAGATTCTCTATGGGGTTCAGGTTAGGAGAGTTGGCAGGCCAATTGAGCACAGTAATACCATGGTCAGTAAACCATTTACCAGTGGTTTTGGCCCTGTGAGCAGGTGCCAGGTCGTGCTGAAAAATGAAATCTTCATCTCCATAAAGCTTTTCAGCAGATGGAAGCATGAAGTGCTCCAAAATCTCCTGATAGCTAGCTGCATTGACCCTGCCCTTGATAAAACACAGTGGACCAACACCAGCAGCTGACATGGCACCCCAGACCATCACTGACTGTGGGTACTTGACACTGGACTTCAGGCATTTTGGCATTTCCCTCTCCCCAGTCTTCCTCCAGACTCTGGCACCTTGATTTCCGAATGACATGCAACAGTCCAGTGCTGCTTCTCTGTAGCCCAGGTCAGGCGCTTCTGCCGCTGTTTCTGGTTCAAAAGTGGCTTGACCTGGGGAATGCGGCACCTGTAGCCCATTTCTTGCACACGCCTGTACACGGTGGCTCTGGATGTTTCTACTCCAGACTCAGTCTACTGCTTCCGCAGGTCCCCCAAGGTCTGGAATCGGTCCTTCTCCACAATCTTCCTCAGGGTCCGGTCAACTCTTCTCGTTGTGCAGCGTTTTCTGCCACACTTTTTCCTTCCCACAGACTTCCCACTGAGGTGCCTTGATACAGCACTCTGGGAACAGCCTATTTGTTCAGAAATTTCTTTCTGTGTCTTAGGCTCCATTCACACGTCCGCAAAATGGGTCCGCATCCTTTCCGCAATTTTGCGGACCCATTCATTCTCTATGGGGACGGAATGTGCTGTCCGCATCCACATTTGCGGATCCGCACTTCCGCATCCGTGCTTCCGTTTCCGCAAAAAAATAGAACATGTCCTATTCTTGTCCGCAATTGCGGACAAGAACAGGCATATTCTATTATGTCGGCAATGTGCGGTCCGCAAAATGCGGAACGCACATTGCCGCTTTCCGTGTTTTGCGGATCCGTGTCTCCGTGTATCCGCAAAACACATTGCGGACGTGTGAATGGAGCCTTAGCCTCTTGCTTGAGGGTGTCAATGATGGCCTTCTGGACAGCAGTCAGGTCTTACCCATGATTGCGGTTTTGAGTAATGAACCAGGCTGGGTTTTTTTAAAAGCCTCAGGAATCTTTTGCAGGTGTTTAGAGTTAATTAGTTGATTCAGATGATTAGGTTAATAGCTCGTTTAGAGAACCTTTTCATGATATGCTAATTTTTTTAGATAGGAATTTTGGGTTTTCACGAGCTGTATGCCAAAATCATCAATATTAAAACAATAAAAGGCTTGAACTACTTCAGTTAGTGTGTAATGAATCTAAAATATATGAAAGTCTAATGTTTATCAGTATATTACAGAAAATAATGAACTTTATCACAATATGCTAATTTTTTTAGAAGGACCTGTACATCTTGTGGTGAACACTCTGTATTCACTCTGGTGAAGTCTTCTCTTGATTGTTGACTTTGACACACATACACCTACCTCCTGGATTGTGTTCTTGATCTGGCCAACTGTTGTGAAAGGTGTTTTCTTCACCAGGGAAATAATTTTTTAGTCATCCACCACAGTTGTTTTCCGTGGTCTTCCGGGTCTTTTGGTGTTGCTGAGCTCACCGATGCGTTCCTTCTTTTTAAGAATGTTCCAAACAGTTGTTTTATCCATGCATAATGTTTTTGCTATCTCTCTGATAGGTTTGTTTAGTTTTTTTCAGCCTAATGATGGCTTGCTTCACTGATAGTGACAGCTCTTTGGATCTCATCTGGAGAGTTGACAGCAACAGATTCCAAATGCAAATAGCAAACTTGAAATTAACTCAGGACCTTTTATCTGCTCATTGTAATTGGGATAATGAGGGAATAACACACACCTGGCCATAAAACAGCTGAGAAGCCAATTGTCCCATTACTTTTGGTTCCTTAACAAGTGGGAGGCACATATGCAAACTGTTGTAATTCCTACACCGTTCACCTGATTTGGATGTAAAATATCTCAAATTAAAGCCGACAGTCTGCAGTTAAAGCACATCTTGTTTGTTTCATTTCAAATCCATTGTGGTGGAGTATAGAGCCAAAAATGTTAGAATTGTGTTGATGTCCCAATATCTATGGACCTGACTGTATTTTCCCCACTGCATATTAAGTTGAATTGATTGGTAATTGATAAGTGGTAAACTGCTAAAAAAAATACGGCCATTAAATGGAATGTAGTTGGTTAGACAATGAGTTTTAAAGGAGTACTCCAATCTTATACATTCAATAACAGAGCTTTGGTCTATGTTTCCTTGTAGTTCTTCCTGGTGATGGACCCTGGCTCAGTTCCTGAAATTGTGTGGTCACCAGGTTAGGCTACTTTCACACTCGCGTTTTGGCTTTCCGTTTGGGAGATCCGTCATAGGCTTTCACAAGCGGTCCAAAACTGTTCAGTTTTGCTCTAATGCATTCTGAATGGAAAAGGATGCGCTCAGAATGCATCAGTTTGCCTCTGATCAGTCGCCTTTCCGCTCTGGAGGCGGACACTAAAACGCTGCATGCAGCTTTTTTCTGTCTGCTTGACGAAAATGAGCCAAACGAATAATAGAAAACAGATCCGTCTCCCATTGACTTTCAATGGAGTTCATGACGGATCTGTCTTGGCTATGTTACAGATAATACAAATGGATCCATTCATGACCGATGCATGCGGTTGTATTATTGTAACGGATCTGTTTTTGCAGATCCATAACGGATCCGCCCAAAACGCGACTGTGATAGTAGCCTTATATGATATCCTCTGCAAAACTATGTTTTAGCGCCCCTTTGCTTCCTGGCTGTAGTGGTGACGTTCCGCAAACACAGGTCACCATGCAGCCAAACACTGGCCTCAGCAGTGCACGGGACATCGCCACTGAGGCCACTGATTGGCTGTATGGTGATCTGTGTGTAAGATAGGTCACCGATATAGCTATTAGAGCGCAGCGCTGGAAGCAGCAGGGCAGAAAAGGGGGGCAAATTGATTTGTTTGTTATTTTACAACATATACCAGGGCTGCCTGAGTTTTAATTAACTAGGACAACCCCTTTAATACAATTGTAATAACTGAATACATTACTAATGCTGCTGTGTGCGGATTTGAAATTCTCTATTACATGATGCGGATTGACCTGCGGTGCGGATTTTAAAATCTGCCGCAAGTCAATTTATTTTATTTATCCTGACCGGATTTTCACCATTCACTTAGTAAAATCCACCTGTAAATCTGCACTAATTGATGCAGATTGTCCGCACTGATTTTCCTGCGAACACCTGCGGATGTCAGTGTGGATTCTCCGCACATGTATCCTTATATTGCTTTTATCTGATATGATTGCAATAATGTCTGATATCAGCCTATATTGTGAAGGGGAGCAGGAGATCAGAAGTCATGATTTGCATATATACACAAACTGTGCTGTATATACAGACGTGGACAAAATTGTTGGTACCCTTTGGTCAATGAAAGAAAAAGTCACAATGGTCACAGAAATAACTTTAATCTGACAAAAGTAATAATAAATTAAAATTCTATAAATGTTAACCAATGAAAGTCAGACATTGTTTTTCAACCATGCTTCAACAGAATTATGTAAAAAAATAAACTCATGAAACAGGCATGGACAAAAATGATGGTACCCCTAACTTAATATTTTGTTGCGCAACCTTTTGAGGCAATCACTGCAATCAAACGCTTCCTGTAACTGTCAATGAGACATCTGCACCTCTCAGCAGGTATTTTGGCCCACTCCTCATGAGCAAACTGCTCCAGTTGTGTCCGGTTTGAAGGGTGCCTTTTCCAGACTGCATGTTTCAGCTCCTTCCAAAGATGCTCAATAGGATTGAGGTCAGGGCTCATAGAAGGCCACTTTAGAATAGTCCAATTTTTTCCTCTTAGCCATTCTTGGGTGTTTTTAGCGGTGTGTTTTGGGTCATTGTCCTGTTGCAAGACCCATGACCTGCGACTGAGACCAAGCTTTCTGACACTGGCTAGTACATTTCTCTCTAGAATTCCTTGATAGTCTTGAGATTTCATTGTACCCTGCACAGATTCAAGACACCCTGTGCCAGACGCAGCAAAGCAGCCCCAGAACATAACAGAGCCTCCTCCATGTTTCACAGTAGGGACAGTGTTCTTTTCTTGATATGCTTCATTTTTTCGTCTGTGAACATACAGCTGATGTGCCTTGGCAAAAACTTCGATTTTTGTCTCATCTGTCCACAGGACATTCTCCCAGAAGCTTTGTGGCTTGTCAACATGTAGTTTGGCATATTCCAGTCTTGCTTTTTTATGATTCGTTTTCAACAATGGTGTCCTCCTTGGTCGTCTCCCATGTAGTCCACTTTGGCTCAAACAACGACGGATGGTGCGATCTGACACTGATGTTCCTTGAGCATGAAGTTCACCTTGAATCTCTTTAGAAGTCTTTCTAGGCTCTTTTGTTACCATTCGGATTATCCGTCTCTTAGATTTGTCATCAATTTTCCTCCTGCGGCCACGTCCAGGGAGGTTGGCTACAGTCCCATGGATCTTAAACTTATGAATAATATGTGCAACTGTACTCACAGGAACATCTAGTTGCTTGGAGATGGTCTTATAGCCTTTACCTTTAACATGCTTGTCTATAATTTTCTTTCTGATCTCTTGAGACAGCTCTTTCCTTTGCTTCCTCTGGTCCATGTCGAGTGTGGTACACACCATATCACCAAACAACACAGTGATTACCTGGAGCCATATATATAGGCCCAATGGCTGATTACAAGGTTGTAGACACCTGTGATGCTAATTAGTGGACACACCTTGAATTAACATGTCCCTTTGGTCACATTATGTTCTGTGTTTTCTAGGGGTACCATCATTTTTGTCCATGCCTGTTTCATGAGTTTATTTTTTTACATAATTCTGTTGAAGCATGGTTGAAAAACAATGTCTGACTTTCATTGGTTAACATTTATAGAATTTTAATTTATTATTACTTTTGTCAGATTAAAGTTATTTCTGTGACCATTGTGACTTTTTCTTTCATTGACCAAAGGGTACCAACAATTTTGTCCACGTCTGTATATGTGCACTGTATATATGTGTACTGTATACATATATTTTATATATACGCACACAAAGTACCTACATGTATACAGTGCATATATACACTCCTCAACATTGAAACTGCAACACCAAGAAGGATAAGCTATAAGGTTAGGAAAATCAAGGAAGAAGCAGGTGTTGTTAAGATCTGCAGATGATCACATTTTCAAGCACCTAGCTCCAGTCTGTGGCATGTGGGAGGGGCATAAAAACCAGATTGAAAGCAAAAGTTTTTTAGCCACATTAACCCTCTCATACTAATCTCCTCTCCTACTTGTCAGGGATTATGATTAGTGTTGAGCGAAGTGAGTTTCGGTTCATAGATCCGAAGTCGCTTTGTTGAAAACTTATTTTGAATGCTGTACAGAGACCCATCTCTGTACAGCATTCAAATGTATGGGCTTCGTGGAGGTGGAATTCGTTACATCCGAAGTCTCGCGACACTTGGTTGAATAACTTCAGACTTCGATTATTCAACTTGGAAACCATTTTAAAACTGGGATCTAAAGTCTGTTTCGGTACCCAGGTACCAGCCAGCACCAAAGCTGATTTTGGCAAGTTGAATAATCAAAGACTCATGAGACTTCGGACATAATGAATTTCACCTCCACGAAGCCCATACATTTGAATGCTGTATGGAGACGAGTCTCCATACAGCATTCAGATGAAGTTTTGAACTAAGCGACTTCCAATCTATGATCCGAAGCTCGCTTCGCTCAACACCAATTATGATGCTGAATACAGCTGCTAAGAGCTTTAGCGGAATCTCTGCAGGAATGGAGTTCATGAGGAGACAGCTTAAGTACAGAGAAGAGAGTGCGGGTATGGTTAATGAGCAGCAGCACTTGTATGCAGTCTCCATTACCACAGTCTGTCCTCTCTGTACTTTATGTCTCCTCATGAACTCCATTGCTAGAGATTCAGCTGAAGATCTTATGAGCTGTATTCAGTGTCACAATCCCTGACAAGCAGAGCAGAGGACAATGCAGCTATTTAGCTAATTGTTCTAAGCAGGGGCAGATTGGCCATAGACCTTACAGAAAAATTACTGCTGGGCCGATGCCCAGGGGGCCAGTTTTTGGGGATGTATTTTGTGATGGACTGTGGCACTTGGCTCTGTTGGGGTGGTACAATGTGCCACAATATGGACCCAACTACAAAACAAGGCCACTTTAAGCTCCCAGTCCACCCAGGGTTTTGCGGTAACTTGTCCTGCTGTGTGATTAGGACAGATTTTGTGTGTACTAATAGGACGGTGGCCATTTAATTTCCCCTAAGGACTGCTCCCCCAGACAAAACAAGCCATTATAGCTAATGAAAGGTATGTAGGAATATATTTATTTAAGTAAATTTCATTTTCATAAATTTATGGAGAACCCCTTTAAATTCAGGTACACTAACACCTTGGGATTACATTGATTTGGTTGTGGAACGGCCATTTATCCAGGAACCGTTATTCAACAGGACAACGCTAGGCTGCATGTTGCTTTTGGTAATGTGCGCAGTCTGCGAGGTCTAAATGTGCTACTGTGGCACATCTGGAACATCATTGGCTGGTAATTGCAAAGGGGTTGCCAGCAGCAGAACATTCTTCAGACAACCATTTATTTATCTTTGATAGCATGCCATACTTGATAATGAATAAATCAAGATGATTTGAATATTTGCATATCTTTAACATGTTTTTCATCCAGTGATTTCCATAACTTTTACTTCTTGGGGCTGCAATTTTAATGTCGAGGGTCAGTGGTGGAAGCTTCAGATTAGTCCTGCTTTGGACCAATCCGAATCTTTGAGATTTGTTTAAAAAAAAAAAAAAAAAAAAAAAAAAAAGAGAATGAGTTCCCAATCACTGTATGTTGTATGGGCTCCACTGAGCCCGCAGGAAGATGGCCAACAGTAATGGAAAACTACATGAGACTCACACATTCACCATTACTGTAATGTATTTCAGAACAAATCCGTATCTATTCAGGACTGTGGCGCACCAAACTATTCCAGTTTCGGATTCATTCTGAAAGGCTCACGTTACCAACTTAGCAATCTCTCCAAAATGACCACCGGTGTGCAAAACGTTCACAATCAATTCTGCAGTTCCCACAGCGGGTTGTAGATCTTCAAACAGACTGCCAATCCGTTAATAGTTAATATGGTAGCCTTTTGGTATAGTAGCCAAGGCGATGTGCTGGAACATAGGCTGGTTGAAATGTTATGCACTGTATCTATATGTAGTGCAATTAGTCTACTGTGCCACATGTGCAGATGGTGGGGAACTGGGGGGCCTGGGCCAGCCCAATCCTGAATGCCCTACCCCAAAAGGTAGTAGCAGATACTATGTCAGCATTTTATAAAGGGCTAGATGCTTATCTAATAGCAAACAGCATTGAGGGTTAAAAATGTAAATCCCAATAGCACTTGCTCATCTCCTCACCATGTAGCTGCAGTATCGCAGCAGAACCGCAAAAAAAAAAAAAACAGCTCCACTAGAGTTCACAATCTAAAAATAAAAACAGCGATACCGTGCTCTCCCTATATTGAAGGTAGCTGCCAACAACCCTCCGCCCTGCTAGGAAGCTCCCTGCAGAAATATGATCAGTCTAAGTTACCTTGACTTCACATTCCACAGGATCCTGATTATTTCTTAGCGCAGTGTGGGGTTGTTACAGGCACAGGTCTAGTATCTAGATACTCACACAGATCTCGGATTCTTTATGCAGACCATAGATTTATATTATGACGGAATAACGGAATCCCTTAAAGGCATTCCGTTTATGTATTCTGTCATAGAATTGCGTTAAGGTCCCTGGTAATGGAATCCATAATGCAATTCACCTTTTACCACTAAATGAAGCGTGAACGAATTTCAAAATATGAAATTCGCTCATCTCTAGTTGCTTCCTTTCCCAACAAAAAATACTGCTTAAAGTTAAAAAGATTGGCTTGGATTAATACGGGAGTTATTTGATAATATTTTACGTTTTCCTCCATTTTTTTAAATGCTTTGATGGAGATTTGAACTCACAACTGTCTACTTTAAAAGGCAAGAACCTTAACCACTGAGCTATAGAGCTCCATGTTAAATTACTGTAACTAGATTATAGCAAAACCCTCATATTAGTGTCCCACGCATTTTGCATTCATATATAATCAGAAGTAAAAAAATTGTAATTTTTTTTTTTAGTAATTACATATTTTGTGCCATACATTCTTTTACAATTACAAAAAATAAAATACTGCTGTTTTCCAGCAATAGTTTAGCATTGAGCTCTATAGCTATAATATAGGCTAAATTAGACTTAAATACACACAGTGTGTCCCCAAGCATACTAACAATGCTTGGGGATACCCCCTTCATTTTTTTAGCACTGACTCCATATATGGACACAGCTCTGACTCCAGGGATCTGAAGCAGGGGCCCCTTGGAGGATATAACTCAGCCCTGATTAGACTAAAACTTGGGAAGCCCAAACAGGATCTGTTCCTTCACAGTTATTATTGTACAAAGAAGCACAGCCATTATGCACAAAAAAATTATTTGAAAACTCAGATACGCTTTAAACAACAGTTTTGTCTATTCCAGTTTTCGTAGGCCACCCTTCCCCCAACTTGAGTGATTTTGTGACTTATTTTAAAGGTTTCCCATCCAGTTTTCAAAAGTGTCGTAAAGAAAGACCGTCGCAAATTTTGTTGCAACTTATGTAGCCCATAAATATACCATATCAGTTTAATACGTTCTTCCCCAATGTAGCTAGTAGAGAATGGCTTCATAGATAAGAAGTCCAATGGAGCAGGCATTATGAAATCATGGTCCTCCACGTGCCGGTGAACAGCGGCTGTATCAGCCATCCAGACTTGATAAAGGGGTCAGCGGTACCCTGAAACGCATCATCATTTTTTTATTTATTTATTGAACAACCGGGTCTGAAAGTGCACCCCTTGTTGTCCACACGCTTGACTTCTATGGTCTAGCGTTCTTCTACTTCTTATGAAATCAGAGGCATAAGGAAGAAAAGACTCCTCTATGCACCTCTATGACAGCACCATTACAGCTCAATACAAAACTGATCTATACGGTTGGGAGCATGAGTCCATGGCATCATGTTAACAGATCCACTTAGAGATGTTTTCCCATGACATCAATTACATGTTGTCAATTCATAAGTACCATTATGGAGAGAAAAAGGGAAGTGCACATCTGTAAAAAACTATTTATTACTAACACATTTGTTCTCAGATTGTCTTCACATGTGGACACTTATCAAGGCTTTATACAGAAAATATATGATCAATGCACAAGTAGGTGGCAAATATTGTAACATAATGCTTTTACCTTCCAATGTCTCTAGCAATGCTATTGAGTAGTAAAAGAGAACACTTGCTATGTATATGCCTATGTCCATACCATGTAGCTTGGGAACAACTTAGCAGCAACTAACCTACTGCGAAAGTTGGTGGGCACAACCCTTCTCTGTGCCGAAGATGGTTAATAGTGCTCAATGTGCTTGATGGTTTTAGTGCAAAGTCTGCCCTTTAGTATAAGTAGCTCCCACCCAACCCTATTTTTGCTATTTAAAAACATACAAGCCCTAATCATAAAATAGTTGGTGCCAGGACCCCCGTTACATTTGGACATCGAGGACTATTATACCGCCATTATTGGAACCTCTGCTGCTGCAACCACAGTCTTGACGCGCACTCTCTGGGAACGGATTTTAACATCTAAACACGCTCACCAGCACAACGAGTGCAGCGCGAGAAAAGGAGGCTGTGACAGCATCTAAGCGCCGGCTCTTTCATCTACGGAGCGACGCTAGAGAAACAGCAGGGGAACCGCGGACTGTCGGCGAAATCCCTGATTCAAAGGACTTTTTACAACAGGGGAGCTTAACGCAGGAATTTAACAGTGAGTAACAGCGGGACGCCGCTCAATATAATCACTGCATCAATTCTGATTGCGACCACTTGTTCTTGCGGTTTTATTAAACCATTCGTCCTAAGGACACATACCTCAAGGAGTGATCTACACCCCAAATACCTAGAGGCCATTCATTTTATTTTACCAACACACATTCTTATTGGTACCAATAGGTGAAGGAACCTATTTTATTATTATATATATTTTTTTTCGTTATTATACGTATTTTTATGCTTAATGTATTAAAGTGTATATGATGTATTTTATTAAACTATTAGGTTCCATTAGTTAAAGAGTGCCCAGTATCTTTTTATTATAAAATAGTCTGTTGTAGTGAAATCACTGCCCAACTTTATAAATGAAGGCAAATTAGATATATGTACCATACTGAGGAGAAACTATTGTGCTTGTCTCTGTGTGCCAGTTGCTAGATATCAAGAATAAAAGGTGCTCACATTGACTCTAAATCCCTGATAACGCTTTACCAGCATAAAACTATAAAAAGATCCTTGGGTTACATTCTCTGGCCTATACAATATACTTTTTTTTTTGGGGGGGGGGGGGATTTCTCATAATTCAAACAGGTTGATAAACTTGATTCTTATTATTTTGATTAAATTACTCCATATAAAAAAAGTTTCTGTTAGGCTCACACGGTTAGTAAATCACTCTATAAAAAGCATTTTTACACTAAATATTGCACATTAACGTTTTTTTATATCAACACAATATTAATTGTCTTGCTCTCCATGTACAAAAATTTACAAAAAAATCTGTAACAAAATTCAAAAACACATTGCGAACTCAACATAACAAAAAACACAAGAAACACAAGTCAGTTCAATTTTCAAACTCAACACAAACATAAGGAAATGTTACGACATATATATATTGTTCTAATATTACAAGCCATTTCAAAATAGAGTTTCCTGTAGTACAAATCTATATTTTCAGGTCAGAACACAAAATATATATATGTATATATATATTAGGCACAGAAGCAAAGCCATACAAAGATAAGAGGTCACATTCTACAAATAAGAAGAGGTTGTCACTTGTCCTCAACATACAGTTCAATAAAATTTATAAAACTGGTATAATAAAGAGCATATTCTCAGCTTAGGTTCAATAAAACTGCTTCCACTGGAGTGTATCTCAAGAAACTGTGTAGATACAATTTACACAGGCAATGCTTTCAAAGCAGTCGGCGTACTCAAGGGTTCTGTTCCACACAGGGCTGGTTGACCTAATGCACGCAATTTTCTGAACTGCGTCAAATCCAGGAGTCAGTGGCTCTTAAAATGTGCATTTACTGCTCCAGAAGATATTTTTTTTTCTAACTAGTGTTAAAGATATAAATAAAAACTCAGTGTACATAAAATGTTATGGTAGTGTGATCAATAGTCAACTGCGACAAAACTCTGCAACAGGTCCGTCAAGTTGGAAGGTGGGTGGCCTTAATACTGCAATACCCAGTCTCTCTTGCTTTTCTAAATGAGACATAGGATCCTATGGTGATCTAAGCTCAGTTTCGTAAATCTGCACAAGGCCCGAGTTACTGCATCCACTAAAATACATCCATATTCGAAGCTAGGGGTGGCAGGCCAAGGTGTGATTCCTGCAGGGCATCTCCATACCTTCTGGTCCCAGCCTGAAGTATGACATGCAGACTCCTGCCACATCCCTACTGCTGGCCAATCAATGGCTGGGCCTGCCTACTACTTTGTTGAGGTCAACTGGGAGGTGATTATGCCCAGCTATCCCTAGTTTCCTCAGGGCCCAGAGAACCCCTCTAAAGCTGGATCATCATGAATAAGGACATGCTAAAAAAGGGACAACCTAGCAGCCTCACCAATGTCTACTGAGCGCCAGGTGAAACTTCATCTTTGACCAAACTATACAGTCAGCAAATAAATTATTTTTCTTCCCTTCAGTTTATTTTGTTTTAGTTTTTTAGTGTAGAGTCCAGAAAAAAAAAAGGTCTTAAAACCTGTAAATGAGCTGCTATTGAAAAATTTGGCTTTTTTTTTTTTACACAAGCGATCAGGAAAGTGTGAAAGATGGATGATTTTGCATACATATTGAATCAGTTTTGTCTGCGATTGGCTTCAGTGTTTCCCTCTGGATTGCAACCGTTTGTTATAATTTTTTTACAAGCATGAAAAAAAGCCCTGAAGAATAGCGCACAGCATCTGCTAGCAAACATTGGTGAGAAACGTATCGCACATGGATGCGATGGCTACTGCTAGCACTCGCCCCATACAGATTATTTCTGGGCTGCAGAGACCTGTTTAAATAGCACAATCTGCTGGCAAAATAACGAGGACTTATTTGTCTGCATAAATGATTTCACCAGATGAATGAGCGCCTTGGTCGTTCATCAGGTGTCCGGCGGCATCCTTACACGGGCAATCGGGAATAAGGGTTTGTACTAGTAGTCGTTCTCAATAAACTGCGTGACATTTACCATGTGTAAATCCGGCATCATGTGCATAAACAAAATTAAATGAATGTGTCAGTGTTCAGCTCGGATGCGGTCCATTGGATGGATGACCCATGTGAAAGGAGCTTTAGTCTCCCCATTTGGTACCTTTACAGCACTACAGCCTCATGCATTCATTAGGCCGTGGGTCTGCCTAACCTATACAATGGCACATCCGGTCATAAACTATGGTAAGCAAGAGGTGTATAGTATTCATTGATACGGTGTTAGAGGTGTAAGTGTTCTGTAGAAACGTTGCTCGTAGGGGAGAATACGGTGCCTCATCAAAGCACCATACATGTCTCATGGTTTGAAAGGCCCCACGCGGGCTTTATGTGCCCACGGGAACAACATTTGTTGCAATTCCTGATACACTGATAATTCTACTACCTGAGCAGTCGCCAGAAAATTCTGAAAATGTGACACGCTGGGAATCTTCACCAGGCAGTAACAAAAAAAGAAAAAATTATTAAACTGGAAAAAAATTAATAAGAAAAAGGTAAGTGGTTTAACAAAAAATGCTAGATTGTATATTTGCTGACTGCACTGCCAATGCTAATTAAAGATGGAGCTTCACTTAACCTTCATAGACTAATGGCTATTGATATATAAAAAAAAAAAAAAAATCTGTATGGTTGGTAATAAGTTTGGAAACTAATCGTACGACATTAGCACTACAAATATTTTTCTGGTTCAGAAATTTGTACAAAGGCTTCAGATCTAGAGAGTGTTAACATATAAAACGGTGCATATACAAAATACATATTAAAACGACATGTGCAAGGCCTGCCCTTAATCCTCTATGTTCCAGGTGTGGCAGCAACATCCATGCTGATAATGTACCCATTAGTCACTGAGCTCATGTACAAAGCTTTGACGGCACTACACAGACCTCGTTTCATTCATTTTGTGCTCAATGAAAACAGCAGTCGGGACGAATCTTTAAAAATACAGATCGCAGTCTGTCAACTAATAATTTACTATACATTTTTTTTTCTCCTTATGTAAAAATATAAAAAGAGATATGCCATTTAAAACAAAAGGTTGGCGATTTGCCACGTACTAGCGTACAATTTATACCATTCTACCTACTGCGCTATGTGCAAATTCCATTACCTGCTCCCGCGTGACCCATGTAATCTCGTTCGGTTAGCACTTTGTTAATTGTTAACTGGAGTGAAGTGCTGGGTTACGACTTCCTAGGCCTATTATGGGGCTGCAGATTTAAGGCCATTAATACATGACAATAGATAAGCACGTGCCAAGTGAGCAATGTAATATGTTCATTGTAGTTAAAGGGGTTGTCTAGGACTTGAATGACGTCCATGATGAAGTCATTGCTGCAGGACTGACTGGGGACGACCAGCGTGGGGGATCTGTCAGGGAATAATATTCATTTTTAAATGTTCTACATGCTACTGTTCTTAGTCAAATCCTGGACAACCACATTCATGGGCGGTTAGATTATCAACCACATAATTTTATGTGGAAATGTGCAAGCTTTTCGCAACACGAATGCCATGTAGCTAAATGAACCCTGGACAATATCTGACTGACCAGTTAGAAATGAAACCTCCACAGAAGGGGACTCGTAACTAACCTGGTAGTCGGTCTACCTATTACATGGGACATTTCCAAACGCCTTCAATCTGGAAAGTGAATGATGAGCATTATCAAGGTTTCTGTGGTAAGAAGGCTCAGTAACTGTCTCGGGTACTTGTAAGTGCCCGGGATCCCTGTGGAAAGCTGTACTTTCCGTCATATAGACTTTGGGCTTCTGATGGTATTTCAGCCTATATGTGTCAGTCATACAGTTGTCCACAGAGAAGTAGGTAGTGAGGGAGACGGTGTCATTTACATGGGAAATGGGATCCAGATCCATCTTTGAGTGACAGTCATACATTGTAGATCCAGACACGTTTGGTATGTGTATTTGTAAACCACTGCTGTGATAGGAGTCTTTCTTTGGATAGTAGTCTATATCCGCATCTGGTCCGATAAAACCACCAGGCGAATGCTTCTCGGCACTGACTGAATGTACAGGAGACAATATGTCCGGGTGTGCAGCCGGTGCAAAACCCAACTCCGTTCTTGGCATAGTGCTTCGTATATACTTTTTGGGAGGAAGAGGGGGAGGTAAATTGTCACGGTGATTTCCACAGCAGCCGTCCTGCTCTTCATCAGATGGAAAATATGGGGTGTTCATGTACTGCACCCTATATGCAGAAGGACTGCCTGGAGAGTATGCCTGCCCATTCATCTGCCCCAGTGGCGAGTTCTCAATGTGAAGACAACAATTTTCTGGAGAGCAGGGCGACAGATGAGTCTTCTGGGAGTCTTCTGGCTTCATGGTGTAGTTCTTACGTAATGATAGGGAAGGTGAGCGAATGTCCTTTTTACAGTCACCAATTTGCTTCCTTTAGGAGGAACAGAAGTTAAAATTAGTAAATGCAAATGACAAAAGATGACAATACTGTGTCTAATGAAGATCAGTTCACTTTCTAAACTTCTAACAAAAGCCATCAGAGGTTTCCAAAGCTTTATTGCAGCAGCGTAGTAAAAGGGATATTTTACAATACTCCATTTCCATAATGCGGCCAAAAAGAACCCGGAAAAGCCAGAAGAGAAGTTGTGTGGTAGGGTCAAGGAGATTTTTTTTAAAGCGGCTGTGGAGCACTACAATACTGATGGCCTATCCTCAGGGTAGGTCATCAATATCAGATGGTCGGGGATCAAACGCCATTCACCCTCACCAATCTGCTGTTTGAAGCGCTTTGAATGGAAGGAGCAGTTGTGCACGGCAGCACTAAGGAATGATAACCGTAATCCTACCGCTCTGTCGTCAAGATCCAGGGTGCAGTCTGTATCCAGATGAAACTGAGTCGTCTTGCTCCGATCGGACTATTAGCTGGTAAAGGTGGCGAGGTCTGTTTAATCCCTGTTATAGCCCTGTGGTATAAACCTCGGCTGACCCTAGTTGCTAAATAATAGGAGCAGCTTAACCACAGGGCACTCGTCCTTAAAAGGGTGACCCAGTCAGGAACCTTACGTATACTGGCCCTAATCTAATCCCACTCCCTACATACACGTTTCATATTTAAAGAATCATAAGGGGAAGATTATCTAGGATTTTAAAACACAGAATGGACGGTCGGGTGATACCAGTTATACACACCCAAATGATCGCCATTAAGATGGGGAAGGGAGTGCTGGATATCATTTGGACGATCATTTGGGTGTGTTATAACTGGTATCACCCGACCGTCCATTCTGTGTTTTAAAATCCTAGATAATCTTCCCCTGATGATTCTTCAAATATGGAACGTGTATGTAGGGAGTTGGATTAGATTAGGGCCAACCAGGGCCAGTATGCAGGGGTGGGGTTCCTAACGGGGTCTCCCTTTTAAGGACGAGTGCCCTGTGGTTAGGCTGCTCCTATTATTTAGCAACTAGGGTCAGCTGAGGTTTATGCCACAGGGATTAAACAGACCTCGCCACCTTTAGCAACTAATAGTCTGATTGGAGCAAGACGACTCAGTTTCATCTGGATACAGACTGCACCCTGGATCTTGACGACAGAGCGGTAGGATTACGGTTATCATTCCTTAGTGCCGCCGTGCACCTTTACCTTCGTTTTTTGTTCAGGTGCCCATTGGGTCTTTACTACCGCTATTTTCGTTTCTATTATTTAGTATTATTTATCAATCAAGGGCCTATCAGTTTAATAGTGAATTAGTAAAAGTTATTTTTTAATATAACAATTGATCACTACTTTATGTTCTTTGCTCTTATTTTGTAGTGGCCTTCATTTTTGACAAATACACAATTGTCTCTTCCCTGTTCTCTGAGGAGCAGTTGTAATTACACTGCGCAGCATCTACAAGCGAGACATTGCACAGTGTAATTTTGAAGCAAAAGCAGCACGAGTGGAGCAGACGGTTTAAACAAATGGATCGATGGGGGTGCCGGGAGTGTTGACTACCACCAATCTGATATCGATGACCTATCCTGTAGTGCTGTACAATCACACTTTATCTATGTACATAGCTGTTTTTTTGCAGGATGACATACATTTTTTTCCAATAAATTATTTTGGAGTACTGTCACCCAGTGGCTGTAATGGCTTAATTCTAATGGATGCATCATCGCAAGTTATTCAAAAGCTCATAACATGTTTTTAATGGGTACCTGTGACAGATGCCACACAGTCCATCTGTCAATGAGTACCTAAAGTGGTTGTCCTGCTCTCTCTCTCTCATAGAAGGTATTTTCCTCCCAGCATGTGCTGCTGGGCTGGTTTCCAGCCAGGTGGGGTCAAACACTGGACCGGAGATTAAGTGCCGGTCCGGGTTTTGGCAGCACATGGCTGTCCTTAAATAGGCAGCTGGGCTCAGCAGAGATGCCTCTGTTTTTGGGATCTAAGGCTTTGTCCCGTGCTGGAGGGCTGAGAGCCGCACGCTGGGAAAACAGGCCCCCTAAAGCCTGCTGTGGACTACTGGAGGCAGAACTGCCAGCAAGGTGACTTGTGTTATATGAACTTTTCATGGTGTGTAAATTAACACCAAGACTGCAAAGTTACGTGCTGTTTTGTGCAATTGCCTCAAGTGTGAATAAACACTGATGTTTTGAGTTAAGAACTTGTATTTGCCTCTGTACTGCGCCCGATTACCCTATCTACCAGAGCAAAACTCCACAATTGGTGGAGGATGCGGGCAAGAACAGTAAGGTTGGCGTGAACGCCAATATTTTTGGTTTCTGCATTTTTCAGGCACGGTTGTATGTCGTACATTAAACCAGCTGTATTACAACCAGTGCCCCACGACAAAATGGAGGCTGTTGTGAAGGCCCTCATGGAGGCTAATCTGCAGCATCGAGACAAATCTGCAGCAACGCGAGGCTAATAAGCAGCAGCAGGAGACCAACCAGTTGCTGCTACAACATGTGATGGCTTTGCAGACAGCAGGACATAGAAACCTACCTGGCGATGTACGAGAAAGTGGCCATCAGGGAAAAGCTACCCCGTGACCAGTGGGCTGAGGTTGTCGCTCCATTCCTGGCATCTGATTCCTAGCGGGTGTATTTCGACTTGCCGGACGGTCAAGCGGCCGACTACCAAAAAGTAAAGGGCGAGATTTTGGCAAGGGGGTGAATCTGTTGGTCCGGGCCCAGCGGGTACATCAGTAGGGGTTTAAGCCGGCTGAGCCTGCGAGGACCCAGTATTATGACTTACTCCACCTCTTGCAAAAGTGGCTACAGCCTAATGTGCCAAGTCCCACGGCTATGATGAATAGACTATTGGCTGATATATTCTGAAGGTCTCTGCCACCCTCTCTCCAGCACTGGATCGGCTAGGTGTCTCCTGGCAACGCCCTAGAAATGGTGGACCTGGTGGAGTGCTACGAGGCCACTAAGAATGTTACAGGGGGTTATTTTGGAATGGGGCAGTCAAACCCCGTAAATCTCCATCCCAGACCCGGCGACTTGTACCAACCAAACCCACCCAGGTGTTAATAGTAGATGGTGAGCCACAACAACCTGGGGCAGAGTCTGTGTTTCCCCGTTTTGTGGTTCACCAGAATATGTTGTATCAGGTAAACCAACTACGGGGTGAGCCTATTGAACAGTTGGTGGTCACCAAGGCTTATCGCAAGCTTGTGATAGATCTAGCCCAACAAAAAAGTCTCGGGGGTCACCTGACCCAGCATATTCAAAGAAGTGGAAGAGTTTTATGAGTCTTGCCCGACCCGCCAGATAACTAGCCCCCAGCCACATTTTTGTAGTCCCCTAGTACCTCTCCTGATTATCTAAGTACCATTTGAACGAATAGCTATGGACCTCATGGGCCCAGTACCGAAGTCTGCCAGAGGGCATCAACACATCTTAGTCATTCTAGACTATGCAACTCAGTACCCGGAGGCGGTGCCACTGCGACATACCTCCGCCAAACTCATAGCTAAGGAGTTAATGGAGATGTTTTCCCGAGTAGGACTACCTAAAGAGGTTCTGACCGACCAAGGAACACCTTTTATGTCCATGGTGATGAGGGAACTCTAAGTTGCTGCACATAAAACTACGGACGTCTGTTTACCATCCGCAAACGGACGGTCTAGTAGAACGATTTAACCAAACATTAAAAAATATGTTGAAATAGGTAGTGTCTAAAGATGGGAAGGACTGGGACTTTCTTCTGCCCTATCTCATGTTCGCAGTGCGAGAGGTACCTCAGGCCTCTACTGGGTTCTCGCCCTTCGAACTGCTATATGGCAGACACCCTCGCGGTCTCTTGGACGTGGCCAAAGAGGCGTGGGAACAACAACCCACTCCACGTTAAAAGGGTCATTAAGTACGTTACCCAGATGCAAGATCGGATAGAGACAGTCTTGCCTCTTGTTAGGGAGCATATGGAGGCAGCTCAGCCACGCCAGAGTTGGGTCTATAATCGGAAGGCTCGGGTCCGAATCTTTAACCCGTGTGGTCGAGTTTTGATTCTGGTGCCGACCGTGGAAAGTAAGTTCATGGCTAGGTGGCAGGGGCCCTGCGAGGTACTCGAGAAAACTGCCTTCATCACGCCTGAGGGGCTGTATCAATATAAGGCCTTACCCTTGGTCTGCATGGCGCCTTCGCCATTTTTTAGCGACTAATGGACATTGTGCTTCGTCCACAGTTATGCTTCGGCTTACCCGGACGATATTGTCATCCACAGTAACGACTGGGAAAGTCACCTACCCAAAGTGCAGGCTAGAGTGGACTCGCTTCGGAAAGCTGGCCTAACCTCTAACCCAAAAAAAAAAGTGCGATAGGGTTAGAAGAGACTAAGTAACTGGGGTATGTAATTTGGCGCGAAGTCATCAAACCCCAAGTGAACAAAATAGAGGAGTTACGGAATTGGCCCCGATCTGTCACCACTAGGCAAATAAAGTCATTCCTGTGAATGGTGGGCTATTACATGAGGTTTGTTCCCCACTTTGCTACTCTAGCCGCGCCCCCTTGACAGGGCTCTTGAAGGGACGAAAATCAGTGATGGTTCGCTGGGATGGTCGGGCAAAAGAGGCTTTTGCCGCTTTAAAGTCGGCCCTGTGTGGGTCACCGGTTCTGGTGACGCCCGACTTCAAGAGGGAGTTTGTGGTACAAATGGATGCCTCCGAAGTAGGCCTCGATGCTGTAGTGTCTCAGGAAGTCAACGGGGAGGAGCGTCCTGTTGTCTTCCTAAGCCGCAAGCTCACCCCAGCCGAAACCCGGTACAGTATAGTGGAGAGCTATTTGTTGGGGAGAAAGTTCGCCTGGTGACCGACCACTCCCCTATCAACTGGATGAGCCAGGCCAAAGACCGGAATGCCCGGGTCACCAGATAGTTTTTGTCTCTTCAGAACTAAGTTCTCGGTAGAACACAGAGTAGGCCGGTTGCAGGGAAACGTGGATGCCCTGTCCCGGGTGCATTGTCTGGCATATGTCCACCCCCTCAGGGTTGAACAAAGGGGAGGATGTATATGACACAGTGAGGGGTTGTGTTTGGCATGGCAGGTATTTTCCTCCCAGCATGTGCGGCTGGGCTGGTTTCCAGCCAGGTGAGGTCAAATACCGGACCAGAGTTTTAATGCCTGTCCGGGTTTTGGCAGCACATGGCTGTCCTTAAATAGGCAGCTGGAATCAGCAGAGAGTTCTCTGTATTTGGGATCTGAGGCTTTGTGCCGTGCTGGAGGGCTGAGAGCCGCATGCTGTGAACTGCCAGCAAGGTGACTTGTGTTATATGAACTTTCCATTGTGTGTGAATAAACACCAAGACTGCAAAGTGCAATTGCCTCAAGTGTGAATAAACACTGACGTTTTGAGTTAAGAACTTGTATTTTGCCGCCCAGGTAGGTCATCAATATCAGGTTAGCGGCGGTGCAATTCCCGGCCCCCCGACCGATCAGTTGTTTGAGGAGGTGGTGGCACTCCATGCAAGCGCTGCTTCCTGTTCATTACACTACACGTCGTCTCCCTTACAGCAGTGGCGTAATGTAATTATTAAAGTAAATGGAGCAAGTACTTGACATCACACGGCACCACCAAAACGTCCAAGACAACAGGGAAGGCAACCAACAGGAAACTGCGCTCGCAACAGCTGACTGGCGGGGGTTCCAGGTGTCGGTCCCCACCGACCGGATGTTGATGACCTATCCTGATAATAGGTCATCAATATAAATAGCAGGAGAACCACTTTAAGGTACGCCTTAACAGGGCCTTGTACTGGACAGTTCTGCCTCAGTGATTAACATGCCAGAGTTGTCAGTGAGTCATCTTCCTTTGTCAGCGCCATAATCTGCATTAATCGCAGTGCACAGAGTATTAAACAGTTGCAAATAAAGTTTGCTCAGACCCTGGCTGTTCGTGCTGGAGGGTGCCTGTTGTTCAAAGAAGTCCCACAGTGGTTGATCACATGGGCACTTCTCGCAATATATGTGATTATGCGAGAAGGATTTTAAGAGACCCTTCACTTCAAGAAAAAATTATATATAAAATTTACATTAACTGGGGAATGAACAAAACACTTACCTGGTGACCTCCATTTCATGTTTTTAGCTGCAGATCCGGGCTCCTCTTCTGCCATCCAAGATGATCACACCATTTCTCCTCTGCCCAAGACTTCCTACTTGCTCCGCCCTCTCGGATTGGCCAGCGCTGTTCATGTGAGTAGGGCAGTCCAAGGGCAGCAGGAAGTGTCTTGGGCTACCAGTATGCATCAGGAAGTCTGAGAAGCGGTGTGGCCATCTTGGATGACAGAAGAGGGGCAAGGAACGGTCAGATCTGCTGCTAAAAATATGAAAAGAAAGGCGACATGCAAGTGTACTGTTTATTCCCCAGTTAAAGTTTTTCTTTTTTTTTCTTGAACCGAAGGGTCGCTTTAAGAAAACAGAACCATTCCTCCTTGTCCTGGTGAGGTTGTGCAGCATCTAGTACATTTTATCTAGAAAATTAATGTATAAACATTAACATTATTTGGCACATATACAAAATACCCTCTCTGAGGCTGGGTTCACACTTGAGCGTTGCGCAAACGCGCGTTTTACGCGCGTTTTTATGCGCGTTTTTGTAATAGTAAACGAGCGTTTGACGGGCGTTTGTGTGATTCACTACAGTGTCCTATGGCCACAAACGCCCCAAAAGTCGCTCATGTACTTTTTGGAGCGTCGGGCGTTTTACAGCGCGATCGTACGCGCTGTAAAACGCCCAAGTGTGAACCATTCCCATAGGGAATCATTGGTTTCTCCTTGTTGAGCGTTTTACAGCGCGTAGGAACGCGCTGTAAAACGCTCAGGTGTGAACCCAGCCTGAATGAAGATGTAAAGAGTGTGCACATTCAGGGTCTGTGTAAGCACCAAATAGGCATTTAGACAGTCCGAGAGTAAATCAAAACCCATACACAGTACACTACGCAGATGCCAAATATTCTATACTACCAGAGGGCCAGAGAAAAGTACATGAACTAACGTACAGGTGAAACGCGAAAAATTAGAATATTGTGAAAAGTTCATTTATTTTGGTAATGCAACCTCAAAGGTGAAACTAACATATGTGATAGACTCATTGCATGCAAAGCGAGATATTTCAAGCCTTTATTTGTTATAATTTGGAGGATTATGGCTTACAGCTTATGGAACCCCAAAGTCTCAATTTTGAGGTACCCTTTGCTCAGCGGATATGGATTAATTAGCTGACTGGAGTGTGACACTTTGAGCCTAGAATATTTAACCTTTTCACAAAATTCTAATTTTAAGCTGCATTAATGCAATTCCTTTTAAGTTGCATTACTGAAATAAATGGACTTTTGCACAATATTCTAATTTTTCGAGTTTCACCTGTATGTAGAATCCATCCATGAAGAAGGCCCAAAAGAAGATCTGTAGCAGCCGTAAAGTAGTTCTATGCTGGAAACAGGCACCATCTTCTGGATTATCAGATACCAGATGATTTACTGGATTTAATGTACAGGTCAGACAAAAACACACAGCCATGATTCTAGTAACAAAACGCATGAAAAACAAAAAAGAAAGCAGCAGAGAATAAATTCCAGCCCTACCTTTGACCAGATGGACTGTGCATATGCAAGGGCTCACGAGGAACTGGGGATAACCGATCTTCATATCTACTACGCTCCAAGCCATTATAATCTTTGATGTAACCTTAAATACAAAATAGCAAGCATAAAAAAATAGCTAAAAGGTACCCCTGTGTCTTCATATACAGTACACCATTCTCTAGACTAAGTGGGACATAGAAAATATTCGGCTGCAGTTCCAGAGCCAGCACAGCAGGTGGCAGCAGTGATCCACCAGGAAGACTACACAGCAGGAGGGAGGCATGCCTAAGTGAGTAATGCTCGCTGACACCAGGAGGGTTTGTCTTCAGGATTCCAGTCCATTTAAAAATAGAAGCGTTATTTTTCTCTTCTGCTGACACGGAGAACCATGCATGGCTAAAACTAGCTAGTGATTCTGTTCTGAAGCCTGGCCCATGGCTCTTTGCAAAACTAAATATGGCAGATGTTTGCATCCTGGCCTGTAGAACCAATACTGCATTATCGGAATACAGGTGGGTGGTAGTGCAAAATGCCTTACAATAACAGCCCCTCAAGTAAGTATGCTTGTCATGTGGCAGGAGACCTTCACCTTTCGTTTTATACCAGTCAATGCTCCTCTGTGAGCGTATGAGAAAATTTGACCCATACATAATCCCCAGTAAAATGATTGCAGTTCACATGCATTTCCAATAGCTTACCATTTAACGGACTTCTACTGTGTGGAGAGGTAGAAAGAAATCCATTCCCTGGCTGCTGATGGTCACTAAAATACAGAAGAGATCACCATGAAGATATAAAACTGTGCCCTCAACCACGTCTCACATCCGGAAAACACATTAAACGAGTCATCTGGTTTGGAAAGACCTTCCTGCCCTGACTATGTTCACCTGTTTAAAGGGGTATTCCAGTTAGCACAAGTCATTCTCTATACAGTGAAGATCAGTGGGGGCCTGACCGCTGGGACCCTCACCAAGCACTAGAATGCGGGAATGGAGTGGCAGCACAGGCATGCACACTACTGCTCCCATCATCCCTATGGGACTGCTGGAGATAGTGTACACCTCAGCCATCTTTGGCAGTAATATACACTTTGAATGGAGTGGAGGGGCGCTTACTTGACCAATTAAAAGCTGAAAATTCAAGATGTGACATTAAAGGTCATAGTTAGGCATGACAACTTTGTTGCAGATTTTCACATAGTACAGTATAATACAAATGGATGAGGTTTTACGTATTCCCCTGTACACACTGTGGCGGCAGAAATCCAGGGATTTTAGGGGACGCTAGAGATTAACATCGGTAGCACTATCTTATTTGTTGCAGATTTCTCTTTCAGTCACGATTTCATCTTGTGCGTTGCATGTGCTCTTGATACTGGACCCAGAGCATCACCGAGCTCCATCAACATCTACAATACCAGACGAGCCCATGGAGTAGAAGGAGACTTTCCCCCAACCTCATTCAGCCCTTTACATTCCTCCGATAAATAAAGTGAGACCCAGCAGGGACTCCATATAGTGCCATCTGTCACATTCAGCTAGCACAGAAGGTACGCAATGCTGCACCACTAGCTCGCGCAGTCTGCTTATTATGCATCCATTTGCCAACTTAACTCTTTAACAGCTTATGATGTAACTGCACGTCATTGGTCACAAGGGAGAGAATAGCGGATTGGCAGCAGTGTTATTTAGTTAACACTCCGATCCTGCCCAATCAAACCCTCAGATGCTGCGGTCAATAGCATCTGCAGCATCTGAGCAGTTAGGCCTCTTTTACACGGGCGTCATATTTTTTGCTCGGATAAGAGGCGGGTGCATTGCAGGAAAATGCAAGATTTTTCCGCGCAAGTGCAAAACATTGTAATGCGTTTTGCACGCGCGTGAGAAGAATCGGCATGCTTGGTACCCAAACCCGAACTTCTTCACAGATTGTTGTGTAGATTGTATTATTTTCCCTTATAACATGGTTATAAGGGAAAATAATCGTATTCTTAATACAGAATGCATAGTAAAATAGGGCTGGAGAGTTAAAAAAAAAAAATAAAAAAAATTAACTCACCTTAATCCACTTGATCGCGCAGCCCGGCTTCTCTTCTGTCTTCTTCTTTGCTGTGCACAGGAATAGGACCTTTGATGACGTCACTGTGCTCATCACATGGTCCAATCACATGGTTCATCACCATGGTGAGGAACCATGTGTTTGGATCATGTGATGTGACGTCACCACAGGTCCTTAGCCGGCAGCTCAACATTACAGAAGAAGACAGAGATCTGCAAATACGCGATCAAGTGGACTCGGTGAGTTAATTTATTTTTATTTTTAACCCCTCCATCACTATTTTACTTTGCATTCTGTATTCAGAATGCTATTATTTTCCCTTATAACCATGCTATAAGGGAAAATAATACAGATCGGGTCCCCAGCCCGATCGTCACCTAGCAACCATGTGAAAAACCGCACCGCATCCGCACTTGCTTGCGATTTTCACGCAGCCCCATTCAATTCTATGGGGCCTGTGTTGCGTGAAAAACGCAGAATATAGAACATGCTGCGATTTTCCCGCAACGCACAAGTGATGCGTGAAAATCACAGCTCATGTGCACAGCCCCATAGAAATGAATGGGTCAGGATTCAGTGCGGGTGCAATGCGTTCAACTCACGCATTATACTCGCCCGTGTGAAAGGAACCTTAGACATATGGAGAGGACACCTGTGGCTCAGATGTGGAGAGACAGCTGCATGTTGGGCAGGACAGTTGTCACAACAACCGTCTGATGGCCAGTGAGTAACGTCCTCTGGTCCTGTTTTAATTAATGGGATTTGTGCACAATACTCCCTGGATGTCAAACGGCTGCCATGGCAATTGTCCCTCCCAGTGAGCTTTAAATGGGTTGTGCGGTGGCATAATATTGATTAACTATCCTCTAAATAGGTCATCAATATCAGATCAGCGGGGTTCCAAACTCCCTGGACACCCCTGCTGATCATCTATTTGAAGGGGTGGCAGTGCTCTGCCTCTTCATCATTTAACTGCCCACCATCTAACCTGTAAGGGTGGTGCAGTGTGATTACAACTGCTCATCCTGCCACTACAAGGGAGAAGGCATGCAGTTAAAGGGGTTGTCCAAGTTATATTTATTGATTACCTTTCCTCAAGATAGGTCATCAATATAAGATCGGCGGGGGTCCAGTACCCCCGCCGATCAGCTGTTTGAAGAGAAAGCGCGCGCACTGTGCCAGCGCTGCCTCCTCTTCACTGTTTACCTTCTAGCCGTTGCATCTGCAGCGGTGAGCAGGTGTAATTACCCCCAAGCCGTCCCACACATTTCAATGGTACGGATCGCTCCTATACACTTGTATAGGAGCGATCCGTCCCATTGAAATAAATGGGACGGCTTGGGTGTAATTACACCTGCTCACCGCTGCAGATGCAACGGCTAGAAGGTAAACAGTGAAGAGGAGGCAGTGCTGGCACGGCGCGCCTTCTTTTCAAACAACTGATCGGTGGGGGTGCCGTGTGTCGGACCCCAGCCGATCTGAAATTGATGACCTATCCTGAGGATAGGTCATCAATAAATATAACTTGGACAACCCCTTTAACCCTTAGAGGGCTAGACAATTTTCCCTTTTTGTATTTTCATTTTTCACTCCCCGCCCTCCCAGAGTCATAACTTTTTTATTTTTCAGTTCACATGGCTGTATGAGGGCTTATTTTTTGCAGTTGCATACAATGTAGTGGGAAATTTTTTTTTCCAAATGGGTTGGAATTGGAAAACAAAAACACAATTCTGCCACAGTTATTTTTTCACAGTATTCACTATGTAGTAAAAGTGACCTGTTACTTTCATTCTCCAGGTCAGTATGATTACAACGATAGTACATTTGTATAATTTTTCTTGTGTTTTAATACTGAAATAAATAAATTTAATCTTGGGGGAAAAAAAAAGATACTTTTTTTTTTTCAACACCATATTCTGACCCAACTTTTTTGTAGTTATGCGTACGGAGCAGTTACGCCATTCCCCATATGGGATTAATATGGTTATATTTTAATAGCACAGGCGGTTTCGCATGTGATGATATTATGTTTTTTTCTATTGGTTAAGTATTTTTATTTTGGGGAAAGGAGAGTACGATCTGAACTTTTATACTTTTTTTTTTTTTATATTTGTACATTTTTTTTGTCACCCTGGGTGACTAACTGCCAATTATCAGATTGCCCATTGTGATCATGGATGATCATTGAACACTTTATTTTCAATATTAACAATACAGTGCTGCCAGCTAGTGGTCTGTATTGGTATATTCCACTAATAGTTGCCAGAGCCCACTTGAGACTTTAGCGTCTGGCCTGCTCAGATGCCGTGGTCACATTTGACCACAGCATCTGAGGGGCAAAATGCATGCAATCAGCCTTATGGATGATCGCATATATGTGCTGCAGGTCTCTGCTATTTGAAACAGAAACCAGTCGCCCTCTGCACGCACAAGCGGGCGCCATGTTTAAAGACGCAACTTCCGCTATATATATATATATATATATATATATATATATATATATACACACACACAGCGAAGGTTGAGAAGAGTTGAAGCTTTAAAGAGGACGCAAAGCTTGCACAAGTGCTGTGATGCCTTCAAACAGCTGACTGGAGGGGGTGCCGGAGTTGGACCCTGCCAATCTGATCTTGATGACCTACCCGGAGGATAGATCATCAATATTATACCACTGCACAACCCCTTTAAAAAAAAAAAAAAAAAAAAAAAAATGGGTCACAACCAACAATTATTAGCAGAGACCCCCACAAATTCCTAGAATGAAGGAGAACCAGTGTTTTAGGAGCTCTGCGCCCCTTTGGGTTCTGGGAGATTTGTGGCCATTCTATATGAAGAAGATAAGAGCATATACAAATACAGAACACTGCTCATCACTGGATGTAGGACAGTTCTACCTATGGCCAATGCAAATACTTGCTCTAAGCCAACGATGGGGGACAAAAGTTAACTTTCAATGTGATAAACACGTCTGCAGGCTTATCTAGATAACCCACACTACATACATTAGAAAGGTCTGCCAATATATGGACATTACACTGTATGCGTGTCTCAATCATTCCACCAAATGGAAGGGGTTATCCAGTTTCAAGAGAAAACCAGACAACTCAGGGGGAACAACCGGTAATAAAGAATAGATAATTACCAGTGACATCACATGATGGCATGACATCATTGCTGCAGTCAGGAAAACAGAGCCCTGCCAGGAGCAGCGACGGGGCATCGGTCAGGTAATCTATTCTTTAGTAGAATTCAGTACCCAGAGTGGTCCGGTTTCCTCTCGAAAGCAGATAACCCCTTTAAAGAGGTTTTACATTTTCTTTTTTCAAGAATTAATTTCAATGCAATAAGAGAACGTCAAGGTTTGATTCCTGAAAGCGTTCTTTGCCCAACTCTCAGCAAAATGACAATTCTGCTCTGAACTGGGCAGAAGACAGACTGGTTTCTAGAGAAGCACCACATGGCAGTCCAATATAAAAGACTGTAGCTGCGTACCCATATAGTGCCCCTCCTGCACCTATATATGAGACTTAAAGGGGTATATCTGTTTGTAAACTTATTGCATATCTACAGGATATGCCATAAATATCTGATAATCTCTGGGACCCGCATTTGAGAATAGGGCAATACACATGTGCAGTTCTCTCCATTTTCTTCTATGGAAGTTACATGGAAGAGCAAAGCACATTTAGCAGGCTATTTTCGGAACTCCTATAGAAGTGAATGGAGAGAGCCAAGCATGCACTGTCATCTCTCCATTCGTGGTGGTGCGAGATGGGACTCCGTTCTTGAGATGGGTGTGGGTCCCAGAGGTGCATATCCAGATGGGAGTACATCCAGGTAGGACAGGAAGCGCAGTACTCCATAGGTAACACTAGTACACCAGCCATCATAGCCACACCAATTTGCATCATGTCCAGATGGACTCCACTCAGAATATCTGAATTTTTAAATGGTACAGTCGGCGGGTATTACAGATGTGAACCAACATTAAAACGCTGACATACGTGGCATTTGCTGCAGTTTTCGAACCAAGTGCCAGCAGTGGATCGTAAAGAAAGGAGAAGTATACAGGAAAGATTCTACTGCTCATTTCTTGAATCTACTCCTTGCTCTGGCTTCAAACACTATCTGTGAAAGCAAATCATTGTGCATATTCTCATTTACCTGCAAAGACTTTCCTGAAGACCCTTCATATCAGCAAAGCTGGTTCCTTCAATAACTGGAGAATCCAGATTGCTTGAACCACTGCTGATGTGATCACTGCTTTCATATCCAGACTCTGCTCTCTGCATTTGCCAACTGTCAAGATGGTACATTTTGGAATCGGAATTGAGTTTGTTCCTCTCGGTCTGACTTTTCCCCAGAGATTCTAAAGAACTCCTGCTGCCCGATTCCTGTTTGACTTCATCCTCGTAGATGGTCATTAGGGTTTTCTTCTTAGGACTTTCTTTTGAACAGTGGTTAGCATTTTGACTCTTGACAGCCTGGTGTTTGCCATTAGACTGCGCTATATGCCGAGGGCTTGATTGGCTTTTCTCATTCTCATTAAAGATGCTATCCACGTTTAGAGTCTCTCGCATGGGTCTCCAGGGCTTTCTGTTCTTGCCGTTTATCTTTTCTCTGTATTCCTGACTGCTGTCGGTATCGTAGCCATTCGAAGCATTGTTTTTCACTCGACTTAGCTGCCTGGATTCATGGACTGTGGACTGCACTGCAGTTGAGGGAGAAACATGCCTGGCCTGCGGTTCAGATCTCGGCTGCTTATATGGCCCTCTTCCTTGACTGCTGAAGAAGTGAGGGTCAGGATACTGCCTGAAACCATTTCTAGTAGGAGAAGATGCAGGTTTCAGTTGGGTTCCAGAGAAGGATTTTGATGGATATACTACCGCTCCAGAGGATTGTTCTGCAACAGAAAAATCAAAATCAAAGAGATCAGTTTTATTCTCCAATTCATCTACTCTGAAGTCACTTCGGAACATTATTGGACTATATTCACATGCAGATGATTTTTCCAATGTAGAGGCCAGATGTTAAACTAGGAGTAAATGGGATTTTAGCACACATTTAAGAGTAGACATAAAGGATGCCATATGATTGAATATGCCAATGGTGCATATTTTGCATATGCACCAAACACACGGTGGAAAACAAAGCCTTAAAGTCCTTTTACATAGACCTGGCAGATTATCAAGGATGAGCATTTGTAGAAACGCTAATTCCTGATAAAAAAGGTGTCAGTGATAATCCCATCGGGTGATCGTGCCTTTCTGCTGGCATCAAGAATCATCGTTCCTGTAAAGCATATCTTGCCGTCTAAACAAGATCTTCTCTGCCGCTGATGATATGGCAGTTATCAGGAACGTTTGCTTCGAGCCCAATAATCAGATTGGCCCATGTAAAAAATAATAATTAAAAAAACGTTATTCTGACCGTGGACTGATGGGAAAAAAAAAATAAAAATAAAAAAAGAAAAAAAAAGTTACGTAATGCATATGGTTAATGCTCCAGTAAAGCCAATTGCTTTTATTAATAACATTTAACACAGGATCAGGACTGTTTTCAGAAATAAACTAAAGAAAAGTCTGTTTTTATAGTAAATCATTAGCATCAAATGGATCAAACTACCTTTCGGCCTGGCAGGTTCCTTCTTCTGCGTTTTATCCAAAGGCTTTCTTTGAGAAGATGATGCACTTTTTAGATTATTCGCTCTTTGGGCACATTCTCTGGACAAATCTTTTAATTTTTCCTGAGGATCATTACGACCTAATTTAACTTAAAAAAAAAAAAAAAAAAAAAGGGAGTCTATAATTATTATTCTATTAGCTCAGTTCTGAGATACGGCACGTGCAGTGTTCTATATGGAGAGAATCCTTCCTTCAAAACCTTTTTGAGATTTGATTCCCGCATTTGTATATGATTTACATAGCTGCCTGTATAGGTAGGTAGTCATACTGTATGTGAGCATAACTCTGCAAATCCCACTGAAAACGGTATTAAGCAAATCCTTTCACTGTAATATTGTAATCACTGACATATCATCATTACATTCACACATAGGTGTCTAATTATATATACATACATACACACTGACCTACTGCCAAGTGACCTATTAAATAAAAAAATTGCAGGACATGTTTAAGGGTAGGAACAGTCTGTCCAACTGCCACATGTACTAGACACCCCACCCACATGACACTGCAACTGACTAATGCACATGGCCTTCAGCCACCCTTGGCAGCCAGATTGCCTGTTCTTACCCTATGGCCAGGGCTACACACAGGGGCGGATTGGCCATAGACCTTACTAACTTCCCAGTAGGCCGATGCCCGGGGGGCCGCCTGGGCTCCCTCATGGCGGCCAGTGGATATTTTTGGGGATGTATTTTGTGATGGACTGTGGTATTTGGCTTTGTTGGGGGGGGGGGGTGTATAATGTGCCGCAACATAGTATTGCTGGCCCTGCCTTCCATCAGTTTGGACCCAACTACAAAACGGGGCCACTTTTAGTATTTTTTCCAAGGCCACTTTAGGTTCCCAGTCGGCCCCTGGCTACACAGACTTTTAAGTGCTACTGATACAGCTAAAGCAGTCCACAAGATCAGAGCAGAAACAGATAAAGTACTAATAGTGCACTGTGTGTTCAGCTCTGGGACCCCCATTTATTGGCACAATGGGGGTCTCCTGATTTCTACAGTATGTGGCACTTCAGAAACTTCACTGTAGTTTATAGCAGTAATAAGATATGGCATATTCAGCAATTCACAAACTACAAAGAAGGTAAGCACGTCCATGCATCGTCCAAACTGAGACAGAAGAATAGTTTTACATACCATACTTGAAAACTATATTACACTGGCGCTTTTATTCTCTGTGAACCTACCAATTCGAAATACTGCCTATTATCACACAATATAATTGTCATACTAAGGCCACATGCACACGACTGGTGTGTTTTGCTGTCCGCAAATTGCAGATCCGCAAAACACGAATGGCGTCTGTGTGCGTTCCGCAATTTGCAAAACGGCACGGACAGCCATTAATATAACTGCCTATTCTTGTCCACCAAACGGACAAGAATACAAATAAAAAATACAGATGACTCATTTGTACATGATATAAAGAGATTATATCACATGTAATAGTTGAGGTGTCATTTACTGATTAACCTGTCCATGTAAGAAGATATACATAGGACGTACAAAAAGGCCATTAAATAAAAGAATGGGGAAACACATTTATAATATCCATAGAAAATATTATGGCCATTATCCATTAGCCCGACACTATAAGGAGAAACATAGGGGTTTAAGTGGGGGAACTCAATTCAGTGGAATAGATATAGTTAAGGGAGATAGGAGATTATTATTTATTTTTTTATGTCTAAAGTGTAGACACGTTGGATTTTTAATATGAACACATTAACACCAACAGGGTTAAATTCAGACATTGAACTATTTGCATTTGAATGAAGAAGAAAAGCAGGCTGAAACATCAAAGTATGATGAGAGAGAACTAAGTTAAAAATGGGAGGGGAGGGGGAGAATCCTATATAAGGACCACTAGGAGAGCCAGTCTATATCCCTGACGAAGTATAACGATTATCCAAAACGCATTGGAGCTTTTTTTTGACACTCCTAGATACCTGCAACTCAGTTCAGTGACGTCATGAAGCGCTCTGATTTGAGCGCGAGTTTAATACTGAGCGGTGCCACCCTGAACACAAGTACCAGCATACAAACAAGGATTGGTACGTGCAGAAAAGTGACAGCAAGGTTCAAACCGGTACATCTATACATATTTGGATCTATGCTGTGAATGCTGGTATTGTAAGGAGGAAGTGTGGGGAATTGTCGCGCGGAACCACATTATTGATATTAGTTTTACATACCAGGTCCCCTTCCAGCGCTCATCTGAAGAGCGCCGCCATTAAATGCTGGATCATTCTGATGCTTGCAACCGCTGTTCTGATATATATGTTCTCCAAGATCACAATCTCTATTGTACTCTGGCTTTTTTGATGTCGATGTCATTCGATCATTGGCTTAGAGGAAACAAAAGCGTGTGCAGGAGTTACTATCGATAGCGTTTCATGTCTCAGGTGGCAAAAGCCATAAAAGAAGAAGTGGAAACCTATAGAAGGGGTGGACTGGTGAGAAAACAAGCGGACTATATGTGCCCTCTCCCTCGCCCGTTCTCCCGTCTAATATCAACTGCCCGCAGATTTCTTTTAAAATATACACTGGGAAAGTGTGTGAAATAGGCTATTGCTTATACAGAGTTCTGTACGTACTTGGATGCCAAAGCTAAAACAGATATTTTTGCTGTATATACGGAGCAGGTTATGGCGACACCCAATCCTTAAGGGGTTTGCTCATTATAGAGACTACTATTCCCAGTCTCCTTGGCAAACAGCCAATTTTGTGGAGAAGACAGACAGATATTTCCCCAGGGAAAATGCAGTATTACATGGCAGCCATTCAGAGTAATCACTATTCATGCACTACAAGGACAGCTCAGCTCGTCCCCCTCTAAGAGGTCTATAAAGCCCAATATGCACAGGGGCTGTCTTGTCAAGGAGTTGTCTTAACCATTTTAAAGGGGTTGTGCAAGAATTAGTTTTTTTGGCACCCACTTGGGAAGCTTGCTAACTTTCTGGCCCTGGCTCCTGGCTCCTTCTCCTCCCAGCCTGCGATGCTCCTCTGGGCTCCCTCGCTGTAAACATTCGGTTGAACGCCAACTGTAGCCAATCACTGGCCGCGGTGAAGACCAGCTCCGCTTATGTCACGACAAATCGGATTCCTGTCTCCGCTGCGGCCAGTGATTGGCTGCAGGCGGTGTCAACCAAATGTTTACAGCAAGGGAGCCCAGAGGAGCTTCACAGGCTGGGAGGAGGAGGAACGAGATGCCATCACTGGGAAGCAGGCAAGTAAGATTCCCTTTACAGGTCCGGCCAACTGTGTTGGCCAAAACCCCACTCTTTAAAAATAAAATAAATAAAAATCACAAAGCAATGAGACAGATTACTGTACTTTAATGTTTTTGTATACACACCAGTGTCTTCATTGTTGAAGAGTCTTTTGTAAGGTGTCCAGTGCATGACGTGCCTGAGAGCATCATCTGTAGTCACCGCGGTGCCATCAGGATTTGCATAAAATAGTAGCAAAGGCTGGTAATGACACCGAATGCACTTGGTGACTACATCTTTCCATTTGGTCCCAACCTGAACAATGAGAGGGAAAAAAAGTGAACATAAAAGTTGCAGTGAACTAAAACAAAATCCTTGCACAAAGACTTCTAGAGTTACCTCTTTCACCGACGCATCATCAAATAAGACCCATCTGGCACTTTTAGTATGATAGGCAAAGGCACAATAGTGTCGGCTTGTATAGCAGATCATACCCACAAGGTAAAGTCTACTTTCTTTCGCTTTTTCATCAGTAACTCTAAAAAATAACTAGGGAAAAGAAAAAGTAATACTTCAGTTCACCACTCTTGGAAAGAAAAAAAAAAAATAGGCATCCTATGCAGAAAAATGCATTGGCGATATTGAGAACATTGGTACAAACCCCAGGTAAGTACAGCTGTGTAGCCAAATTCCGAACAACGTCTTCTGTCAAGTCCGAGTTCTCAGAGTCCCACACAAGACCAATAGTTACTATCTCTGGACAGTTCATCAGCACCCGACGAATCTTGATCTTCTGTCCACAATTACTCTAAACAAATGCAGATATTAATATGAAAAAGGTCTTCCGAGACAGATCAGAGTTGTAAAATCTATCATCTCAGACCATCACCAATGTATACAACCCCTTTTGCACTGCTCAAAAATGTCTGCTACCCCCAGGCCATAATGAAGAAGCAGTCTCTGAAATATTCACAATATCATCCTTTGACATTCAATGGGGAAGATTTTTTTTTTAAGGCAGATTTGCAAGAATTCATATTGTGGTAATTTGAGGCAAATTTATCAATGTCTGATACATTTGGTCCAAGTTTAAATCCATCACTGCTGTCATCATACATTACTGGAGGAAGATTACAACAATGTGCAACTTTTTAAAAACTCACAGGTGGTTTAAAGGGGTATTCCCATCTTAGACAAACGGGGCATATGGCTAGGATATGCCCCGATTGTCTGATAGGTGCAGGTCCCACTGTTGGGACCCGCACCGATATCGAGAATGGAGCGGGGAGCGCTGTGGCTGGAGGACCCCAGATTTCCGGGGGTCTGTCCACCACCAAGCGCTAAAGCCCGCCTCTCCCATAGAAGTGAATGGGAGTGTGCCACGCATGCGCGGCCCATGCTCCCATTCCTTTCTATGGGGCAGACGGCAATAGCCAAACCAGCGCTCGGCTATTTTCGGCGACCCCATAGAAATGAATGGAGGGTGGCTGCGCATGCGCAGTGCGCCCTCCTCCACTTTCGGGGCTCTGCACCTACAAGACAATGGGGGCATATACTAGCGATATGCCTCCATTGTCCGAGATGAGAAAACCCCTTTAAAGAGGACCTGGTACGTCTCCTGACAAGTTGTTTTAGGGACTACTTCCATTGCCTGTGTAATAACTATTCTAGAGCATATATTTCTATGACCATGTTGCGTCGTTCCTTTGTTATTCCAAGTAGGAGATTTATTAATAAATTGCCAACTAGGAGTCACCAGGTGGGGATGTGTCTACGACTTGCAGCACTGATTGGATAGTCCTTCTAGTAGGAATAATATTTGGATGGCACAACAAAGTCATAAGAATAGATGCTCCAGAATAGTTAATCCATGTAGAAAGCAATTACTAAAACAGACATGTCAGGAGAGGTAATGGGGCTTCTTTAAAGGGGTTTTCCGAGATATTGTCAGTGGGTGTGATCATCTGTTTGAGAAGGCACTGGCGCTCGCGGTAGTGCAGCCTTCTCTAGGCCATGTGACATCACATTCATTGGTCACATGGCCTAGGTGCATTGATGTGAATGGAGCTGAGCTGTAATACTTAGCACAGACGCTATCAATTTTTTTTAAACTGGAGTAAGTGGTGTAGAAATGCAAAATGATGCAAATGGTTACAAATAACCCCGCCAAAAAAATGTCATAAAGCCCTTTATTTGTGACTTTTTGAAGGTTAAATTCTCTCTTTGACTTTCATCTACTTACAGGACACTTCCTATAGTCATCTGCAGTGTTGGCAGCCTGTAGTAACTCCGCAAACATCTCTTGCTTCAGGCGCTCATGTCTCTCCAGCATTCGATCAACTTCATTACTAGATAAGACACGGAAGGTATGCAGGTGTTAAAAGCATCACAAAGGGAATATATTAATTTTCTTTTACAATTCATTATATGCTCAATTTCTCATTACCATCTATTGCCATAGTGATTACTGGTCCCGTGGGATTTTTCATTGTGGCTTCTTTGCATGTAAATTAACTCCCAGGGCAGAGAGAAATGTAAACTCATCTAACAAAGTCTTCAATTAATCCCGACTAGCCAGGCAGGTTTGTACATTAGAATTAGCACAACTATGAAGGGGAGGTCAATTAGATTTGCTCAGTACACTGATTTATCCACATTTCTCCTGATTTTGGATTGGGGCACTAAATAGAGTTAACATTCACATTTGATTTAATAGGCTAGAGTAAAAAGATCTAAAATTAGAATTTAATTATAAACTGCAATAATTTGTGATGACCAATTACTTTATTTGGCATTTTAGAAGCAATTCTTCTTCGAGAACGCCAGGGAAGAAGTTGGCAAAAAGGTCAGCCAAGAGACTTTGCTAGCCATGTGAAATGTTTTTGATACACTGATTTTATCTCCTGTGAGTGTAATTAAAATATGTTAGATTAAAACGCAACTGTGTTGTGCAGCTCTAGGTCGGAATCCAGTAAAAGATCTATGCCGGGGAACTACAAAACCCAGCGTACACAGTGCAAGTACAGCACAGTTTTAGCTATTGTAACTAAGGGCCTTGGAGCTGTATGAAGATACCTAGTATAAGGGACAGGAGAAAACACAAGAGGTGAGAACTGATTATCTATCACCACTAGAACATGCTGCTCATCACTGTTTATAGTACAAGGACAGGTGAGATGAGAACTGATTATCTATCACCACTAGAACACCCTGCTTATCACTGTTTATAGTATCAGGAGAGGACAGAACACAGGAGAGGTGAGAACTGATTATCTATCACCACTAGAACACCCTGCTTATCACTGTTTTGATGAGGGCCTTAGACTGATAGAACATAAAATACATTTATGATTAACATTTCTAAACTTTTCAAACTTTATATAAAAGTTAATAAAGTTACAAAATATGAATAACTATTTTTTAAGCTGGAGACGGAACATTTCTACAGACTCCATAGCCTTAGTACCGCCAACCATTAGAGCAGTACATTTTAGAAGTAATATTCTTCTATTTCTGCTCATTTACATGCCTGAGTGGACTATGTGCGTCCGAAGTATTGGGGTCAGCTGCAACTGCTATAACTGTCCTTAAAGGCTGTGTTTCAGCTGCCTGCATCACAAAACGCTGCTGTTCTTCTATAAGCATTGGATACAAATGAATAATAGGATCACTAAAGTAAGTGTTGCCTGCAGAGCTAAACACTAAGGTTTTCATTTGGTCACTACGCAAGTCTTTGCATCCATTTGTTGAAAGCAACATGAATTGAGGCATTTATCCATTCTTACCATCCAATTATATTTACATGCGCTTATTTCCCGCGAAGGTTAAAGCACATTAGCAGCGCCATACTCCAGCTAAATTGCAGAGAGCTCACCCAGACACGATGTAAGTATTTTAGTTTTTTTTTAAACTTTAACAGTAAAAGCGATTTTCATTCCGAAAGTCATACCAAGAGGCAGCACAGCAGCCCAAAGAAAGAACATCTGCTTGTGTCTGGAACCCTGGGCCCAAATAACATGGTGCACTTACAGCTTGAGTCACAATTCAAAAAGGCTGCAATTTAAATACAACATTAACATGCTAAAATCCTCCCACGCCTCGCTAACTGCGCATTATTTATCGGAAGATTGGAAAAACTTTGCCCAGCAAAGCTTATAATGCCTCTGACTCACTCGATATAAGAATGCAGAGGAAGTAATTTCCTGCCACTCATGTCTGAAACACAAGGCAAAATGTGTTTTTGACAGGATTAATTTGAAAATGCTAGATATTGGAGAAACGCGCTTCGCCTTTTGAAAGGTTCTCAAAAGTAACATGCTGCAGTTCCAAAAGCTGTTAGCGACGTTTAGCTCCCCATTCACTTAGACTCTCACTTGCTGAGATCAATGCTGGGTAAAAACTTGCTATTAGACCGAATACGAAGGAAATGCAGTGCAAAAGGCTGCATAGCGCTCTCTCCCCTACACAGACATGCCCTGCAAGCAAACAACATTCACATATGGGGGCTAACGCCACATGTGATCCACTGTATGTCAGCCACTGATTTCCACGGTAAATTCTTTGTTGTTGTTTTTTTCACATGAATATACTCTGACATAATAAAACTGAAAAACAAAATATTAAGGCAGGCTAGAAAAATGAAGTATTCATATGACCATCACTTTTCTCCAGGGTCAGTCTTGGTCAAACTTGAGCATTTACATTCTTAGTAAATCTCCATTATTTAGCACAAGATTCAAAATTCTAAAACTCTGTGCAGATTTATTTCTTACCATTTCTTTATAGTAGCATCTGGAGCTCCTTTTTTCCCTGATACAAATAGAATTCTGGCTTCTTGTAGCCACCACCAGAGAAGGTGAGAGGGTGGACAGTCACTAATGTATGCATGGATGTTTCTTTTCATTAAATGTACTATCTTAAATGGGTTCTTCAGGATTTAAATAACTGATGACCCATCCCCTAGGATAAGCCATCAATATCCGATCGGCGAGGGTGCGACACCCTGCACTAGCGACACCCAGATTCGTCCACAGGATAGTGCATGGTGCTCAAGTGAATGGGAGTAGTGCTGCAGTAATCAGTGTGGTTCCAGCACCAGAACAACTCCACAACCAGCTGACCGGTGGAGCTGCAGCATGTCGGACCATCAACAATCTGATACTGAGGATGTATTCTAGGTAAGGGTCATCAATTGTTGAACTCTTTTAGGGCTGGGGATACAAAGCGACTTGCCCGGGACAAGCTTTGCATGGCCAAAGATCGCTTTGTAGCAGTGCAGCCTCACAATTTGAAGGAACGATGACCATGAACCAAGAAACAAAACAAAAAATCCATCAGTGACGATTCTGGGGTTGTGGGCCGTGGCAAGGTTGAGCTGCAACCCCATTCGGTTTTGAGGCTGTGCTGCTACACAATGAAGGAGTGCAGTGCCTTCCCAACAATTTTAACAAAAGGGTTTCTACTAACACTTTTTCAATGCAAGAAGTACATAGGGAGTGAATGACCTGGGATTTAGGACCTTTAATGCGATTAAGGGAGATACATACCTGTACAGTGTGGTGATGCTGCCACCCTCCTGGTTGATTTTTTAAAAATATGCCTCCTATGCCCCGCTGTGCCTCGCCAGATTTCTCCCGCTCAGTATGCCAATACTGAGCATCGGAGCAATGGGGAGGAGACGCAGTCTTTTTCTGTGGGAGTCTCCTTCCCCCTGGCTGTAGCGCTGTCCAATCGCAGGGCAGAGCGTCACAGCCAGGGAGAAAAAAAAAAACTCCTGATTGGACAGTGCTACAGCCAGGGGGAAGGAGACTCCCACAGAAAAAGACTGCGTCTCCTCCCCATTGCTCCGATGCTCAGTATTGGCATACTGAGCGGGAGAAATCCGGCGAGGCACAGCGGGGCATATTAAAAAAATAAATAAATAAATAAAATAATATACGGAAATTAGATAGATAGAGAATATATATATATATATATATATATATATATAATCTCTCAACCAGGGTGGCAGTATCACCACCCAGTACAGGTATATATCTCTCTTAATAAAATCGCATTAAAAAAAGGTCCTCTTTAAGTCTCATCAGCTTACCACAAAATGAGTAAAGGTGCATTTACACAGCCCGAGAATCAGGCATATTATGGGGAATAACAGTTCCGGCGAATGGTCATTCCCAACAATCTGGCAATGTAAATATAACGCCAGGCACATGCAGGCACCACCGATTACAGCTTCTGGGCAGCAGATCGTGCCATCTAAACAGCGATCTGCTACTCAGAAACCTTGAGTCTGTATCCCTATTGCGATCCCTCGTTCTCTTACAGTGAAGAAAAACGCTGAGGGTCTCCTTAACTAAAGGAGCAGCCGACTGCCTAAAAAGGAACGCTTCCTTCCCAACAATCGGCTGCTTAGTTGGCCTGTGTAAATCCAGCTTAAAGGGGTTGTCTCACTTCCGTAAGTTGCATTTATCATGTAGATGCAGTTAATACAGGCCACTTACTAATGTATTGCTATTGTCCATATTGCTTCCTTTGCTGGCTGGATTAATTTTTCCATCACATTATACACTGCTCGTTTCCATGGTTACAGACCACCCTGGAATCCATCAGTGGTGGTCGTGCTTGCACACTATAGGAAAAAGCATCAGCCTCTCTGGTGGCCGGGACTGTGAGAGCACACACAAGCTGGTGTTTTTTCCTATATTGTGCAAGCACGACCACCACCACTGATGGATTGCAGGGTGGTCTGTAACCATGGAAACAAGCCAAGTATAATGCAATAGAAAAATGAATCCAGCTGGCAAAGGACACAATATGGACAATCACAATACGTTAGTAAGTGCCTTGTAGTAACTTTCTCTACATGATAAATGCCACTTACTGAAGTGAGACGACCCCTTTAAGTAACCAGTAGCCAATACAGAGCAGAGTGGAGTGAGATGGTATATATTCAATCAATGTGTAAGGCGTATAATAAAAGGTAAATCATTTAGGGCTTCTGGTTAAATGAATGTAGCAGTGGTATGTAAAGCACTTACCAAAGTGCAGTAGTGGAAATGTAACGTACAAACTCTGTAAAAGGCAATGGATCCGATGAAGCTCCACAACTCCGACACACACACTGTGGAGAAACACATAGGGTCAGTAAAAGAAGATGAAATAGGAGCCGATATTTGGAGCCGGAAACATAAAGCAAACTACCTGCTCATACAGAGTCATCGCAAACTTCTGATGGGTGATGCACGATTTGGAAGTGCACATATCGCCCTCACTATTTGGCACAATGTGGAAATGAATTCGCTGTAGTATATTTTCCTGCATGTGGCGCACAATGGAAAGAAAAGGCCGATTATTGAGAGCACAGGAGGTGAACAGGTGAAGGCGTGCATTTATGGATTTATTAGCGTTTCACAATCAGAATACAGAAAACATCTTCTGGCCGCCAGTTTCTTGGCCATAAAAAAGGCACCGATTTTATCTGCCTTGATCAAGGTTTACAGAGATGTCAGACACATGACACAAGTACTATTAAGTACTAGTATGCCAGTGGTTTAGACTATTGCACATGAAAGGGCGCCATTTCTGAACATCAAAAAAACATTTTTTGTAGTTGCTCGCAATTCTCATTCCTAAAAAGGGAAATCCTGAAGCCCATGAGTCCCCATAAGGCTCCATATACACGTCCGCAATTCTGTTCTGCATTTTGCGGAACGGAATTGCGGACCCATTCATTTCCATGGGGCCGCCGCACTATGTGCTGCCCGGATCCGCAATTCCGTTCCCGACAAAAATAGAACATGTACTATTCTTGTCCGCAATTGCGGACAAGATTAAGCATATTCTATTATAGTGACGGAGATGTGCGGTCTGCAAAATGTGGAACGCACACTGCCGGGGTCCGTGTTTTGCGGATCCGCAAAACACACACGGATGTGTGAATGGACCCTAAAGCAGCGATTTCATTACATAATTTAGGAGATACAGTGTCACCTTGCCCAATTCTTTATATGGTCTGTGGATCAGAGGATGGGCAGTCAAGGGCCATCCCAATAACTGCAAGACTAGCAAATGGAAAGGAACAGGAGACCTTCCCACTGCATCCAGGGTGGGGGGGCTGATGCCTATTCTGACAAGAGTGGTGCAGACATTCTGTGTGATTTTACATGCAACAATACTCACAAAGCACTCGGCAGCATCATCCATAAGTCCGAGCTGGAAGCGGTGCTCATCTTTAAAGCTTTCAGCAAGAGCAAGCCTCATGGCATCAGAGGGGAGTACCTTCTCGCGACTGGTTTGAAACTGGGAAAATATGGACTGCAGGCAAAAGAAGCAAAACAGCAGCTTTAAATCCATAATCCAGGGAGCGGTCACTAATTACACCACATTCATTAGGTTATGTGCAGTGCTACACCCAGGTAAAATAGGAAATGTACCAAGGCTGGTGTAGCGTACAGCATACAGGGACAGTGCCCGGATTACTACCACCCTTCAGAGTACAGCGGTGAGGTTCTGTATATCGGCTGTGCCCCTTGTAGCCATACAAACAGGAATTCTGTGTCTTGGAAAAGTGAATTCTTCATAAATATTGAGTTTGAACCTTTTTAACTTTTGCTGCATGGTTCCAAATGACCATGAAATGACCGCGGCTTTAGACTCAATTCTCCACACTAGCAATATGGGAATAAGTAGTCCAAGACGGTAGACGGTGGCGATGTCTGCATTAGGTACCAGAAAAATCTAAAGCTTCTGCTGCTGTCCCCATGTTACTGACCAATGAAGGAGCTGGGCACAGGTCTCCAACTACAGGCCGCTGGGAAGTTTCAGTTTTGTTCATGGGCTATGGACACCTTTGGGTGAATGTTTTTATTGCATCGTTTCAGTGAATTATTTTCTAGTACTGGCTGTAATATGGGATAAAACATTTGTTTTTATTAAAGGGGTTGGCCACTTTCTGGTTAGGTGCCCAATGTGAAGATGATTATAGCCTTTGTGGATATTCTGTGCCCTTTGCTGTATTTCATAAGACATGTCTCCTGGTTAGACAAATCTTCTCTGCTGTTCATATAGAGGTCCTGTCCATAATAAGATGGCCGTAAACAAGGGAGCATTCTTTATGAAACATAGAAAAATGGCACAGAATTTCAATAATTTGTGTCTTATAGACCTCCTACAAACATATTGGTCAACTGTAACCAGGAAGTTGCCAACCACGTTAAAAATTGCGGTCAGTCTTCTGCGGATTGTATGCGGTGCTCATACATTTCAAGCTGCTCACTTCCATTCAGTGTGAAGTTTATCAAATGAGCTTTCTGATGCCTAGGGGGTATTGACCACTGGTACAACTGGGAGAAATTCCAGTTGGCCAGTTTTGTCAAAGGGTCGCCATCATGGTCGTACTGATGGTACTGCAATCAGATGCAACTAAAAAAATTAATTAAAATAAAATTCTGCTTACTGGCAGGGGAAAATGAGGAGGAGATTGATGAAGCAATGAAGCTCCGGCTGTACCGCAGAGAGTCATGCAGCTCTTCTCTGCAGGAAGTGCAAAGAGAACTCCAATTGGTGGAACAGCATCTCCTGCCTGCTGCTCACTATTCAGCACAACCAGTGCCGGCTGCCAAGGTAGCACTTCTGCCAACTTACCTGCCTTAGGGACCCAAAAGCAATAGTTTATGAGACTCTTCAGTAGTCCCCACCAGAAACCGACAACAAGGCCACCTGTTAGTGTCGGATGGGGACTATGGAAGAGCCTCAATCTGTTACTTGTTGGCCCCCCAGGCATAGTGGCTTTGATGGCAGCTATGATCACGATACACCCCATGTATAGTTGGGGGTGATTACCAAATTATGGATGTTAAGCAGAATGAAGGTGCCAGTGCTGTGCACCCTCAGGAGATCATAAGTCTTTACCTCTCCCAGGTACTCTATGGTCTCTGCACACTGCATCCTTGCCTACACTGACACTCTTGAGGAACAGAGAAGCCAAGAGTTAAATATATAGAGGTGGCAGAATTTTACTCTGTTTTATCTATAAGGTTACTTTCACAACAGTGTTTTCCTTTTCGCAGTTTTGTCCCCATTCATGGATTTTTTGCAACTGTCGTGTCGCAGTGCAACACCATAGCCTATCATTATGGCAGGGCACTGTGGAGGTCACTGCTAAAGAGGTGTTCACTGTGGATGTTAGTGTTAAAGGGGGCAGGGTCCTGTGGAGGTCTCTTAAGGCAGTGGGGTACTGTTGAGGTCACTGTTAAGGGGATGGGCCCCTGGGGAGGTCACTGTCAAGGTAGTGGGGAGCTGTGAAACTGAAACTCACTGTTAAAGAAAGGGGCAGAAAGGTCCTGCATACTGTCTCTACTGTAGTGTATGGAGTCTGTTCAGCTCTATTGGGGTCAGTTATGTGCCCTATCGGGCACTTCAGTTATTTTAGTTTTTCTGCTCCTTTACTCAGACCCATTCAGCGTTTGGACCCCTGCCGATCAGACACTAATCCCCTTCCCTGTAAATAGGGGATAATTTATTCTAATGCCACAATCCCTTTTATGAGGATTTCCACCTTCATTTTACAAAAGTCAACTAATATAGAAGCCAAGCCATGTTACCTTCAGCACACATGAGTAACCTGGGACACGCTGGTTTCTAGGGGAATGCTGTCTGACAACATCTACAGCTGGCAGCTTAAGAGTTAAAAACATCATGAGTCACCTGGCACAGTGCCGACAGGAGGGAAGGAAGCCTAGCAGCAGCAGCATAGCCACGTCAATGCTTACCTAAGCCTAGGGACTCATGCACACACCAAAGTTTTGGTTTGCATCCAATCCGCAATTTTTGCAGATTGGATGAAGACCCATTCATTTCAATGGGGCCGCAAAAGATGCCATGTGCGGTCTGCATCCGGATTTCCGTTCCACGGACCCGCAAAAAAATAAAAAATAGATGTAGTCCTATTCTTGTCTACATCGTGGACGCGAATAGGCAGTTCTAACAGAGATCAGGACGTACTCATCCACAAAAAGTGGAAAGCACACGACCAGTATCTGCAAAAACAGCTACAGCCATGTGGATGAGAACCTGTTCAACATACTATACATTGCACAAGTGGAAGGTATACATGTGACAAACACAATGGGGCCATGTATGGTTCTACACCAGATCTGTTGTATAGAAAAGGCACAAATTCAGTTTTTCCAATACACATGCCAAAAAGTGGTTGGGGTTGAGGTCAAGGGAAAGCTCATTTACCAATATTTGCATCAGAAAACTGGCACACATTAGACTCTTGGCTGGAGTAGATTCCTGTTTTGGTGCACAAACAGAAGATGCAACCATTTTATTAAAAAGGTGTGTGCCAATTGGTCAGATATTCCACCAGCGGGGTTTTCACATCTCGGTGAATGACCCCCAGTGACTGATGAACTGCCATATTAGTTGAAAACTTTACTCAAAAAACCAAAACACGCGAGCACGTAAAAAACGAACTAAAAAAAACAAACAAACAGTAGCTGAGAGTATTCAGCACTTTCCAAGTGGATGCCCAAAGGAAATGCAAATACAAAAAAAACCTGTTTAACTAGAAAACTATGTAAGGGAGAGAAGAAAAACAGGCATGTAGAAGGAAAACGGCCAATGAATGCCATTTTACTGGGCAGAAGAGAAGACCATGCTATTCTGCTCACCAAAAGTTATGAAAACCTGAAAAAACAAGGCCAACTGATGCCCATCATAACCCCAACTGAAATTAATGAGACTGTTCACGGAAAAAATAAAAATTGGGGGCACATACACAGAACCAAGCCTATTTTAGAGATTAGGACCAAAGGACCGTTTTCATTTTTACTTCTCCACATTCATAAAGCCAATAAATCTTACTTTTCTGTCGGCATAGCAGTATGAGGACTTGTCTGTGTTACAAGATTACATTTGTATTTTTCAATGACGTCATTTTGTGGTACATTTTGTTTTGTAAATGTTTAACTTCTACGTTTCTTTTTTTTTTTTGTCCCACCTTGGGGATAGACTGTGGGATCAACGGAGTGCTCTTTAGATACACTGACAGGCATCCCAATTTGGCCCTCTGGCAGGGCCTAATAGGAATACAAAGATGGTAGAACTACATTAGGTCCTAGCGACATCTCAGGGGAGCAGATGGGGTGACAGAGGAATACTTAGATGCCGTGGTCGCTAATGAATGTGGCATCTAAGGGGTCAAACTGCTAGTATCATAGGTTTCTCAGATTATGTCAGTTAAGATATGTCAATGTAATTACCTACCTTTAAAGCACAAAATATGCATGCTTCTCCTAAACAAACATGTCCAGTTAGCCCACGTAAACTGCGCCGAAAGATGTCCAACTGCCACAAAACCTGCAAGACAATAAAAATGAAATAATAAGCCAACACCAAAACAGGTTCTATAGATTATAGAAAAACGTACTAGACAAAGATCCTAATATACCAGGTGAAAATGTGATTGGCATCTGGGACCATGTCTACCAGGCCTTGTTCACACAGTGTGCATTTATTTTTACATTTTAAAAATCAAAGTTTTTCCTGGCAAAGTGGCTTCAATCAAACATAACCAATATTAGTTTCCTCAACATGCCTAGATGTTGCACAAATACACTTGGGCAGAATAAAACCCACAGGGACCACAATGTAACAGGCAAGGACCTCCTTTCCCATGACTGGAAGGTGTCCAAACAGTTAGTCCCCCACATATCACCTATTCATAGGATCGGTATGAAAAGTTTTTATTATGGGAAATCATCCTTAATGGTGCATTTCAGTTTTTTGTGGCAATCAGCATACTGTAGCTCTTGCCGTCTTTTTTTCTTTTTCAGGCATTTTACCAACACCTTCTCTACAGGAGAAAATGCTAAGAAGAAAACGCTAGCTGTAAGACACACTGGGTGGAATCTATCAAGACACGCTCTCCAGTCTTCAAAAATGTTGTGACTTTTTGCAGCACTCACTCCAGTTTTTAAAAGTAGCTGGAAAATGACTGGGACTTTTTTTTTTTTTTTTAAAGGGGTATTTCCATCTTCAGTTTTCATACATACCTTCGTCGAGCACGACGTCCACTTCCTGGATTCGGCTGGGCTTGAGTGACGTCTTCTCCCGGCCAGGCGGCGCTTGCGCAGAAGACTGAAGTTTTTCTCCCGGCCGGGCAGCGCAATGTCCTGAACGTCCATGGTGACTTATTCCTGGCCTGTATAGTATAGAGCCGACGTGCGCGTTCACGGCTCTGTACTATACTGGCCAGGAAGTAGTCATCATGGCGCATGCGCGGCGTGCGTGTTCAGGACATTGCGCGGCCTGGCCGGGAGAGAATCTTCAGTCTTCTGCGCAAGTGCAGCCTAGCGGGATTCGACAGGAGAGGTGGCCGTAACAAGGGGAGACGAAAGACAACAATCAGGTAAGAGGGGACTTATTTTCTCAAAAAGGGTGGGAATTGGGTAATAAAATGTATTTAGAAAAATTATCACTGTCAAATCATTAAGAGATTTAACAGTGATCATTGAGATGGGAATACCCCTCAAACAAAAGGTCCTAAAAAAGGTGTGAAGTGACTCCAGAAGGGGAGAAGTGTAGAAAACTGGAGTAACCTTTCTAGACAAAAAGTGTTAGGTTTAAGGGTTCATGCACATGACCCTATCCATTTAACAATGCCTGTCCTTGCCAGAAAAACGGGCAAGAATAGGACATGTTCTACTTTTTTGCGGACACCTCTAGTCGATACATAGCATGAGATCCTGCCATCAGTATCACAGACACATGAGATGTCCTTCGCTACTGAAGTGCCACCTTGCAAAGACTTACAAAATAGGTCCTTGGCAAGTAAAGAGTTAATTTGTCAACAAACCATGCAGTAATCCTGGCGATCGACGCTGCCATGGCATTCAAGCTACCATATTTCTCTAGTGGCATATGGGCAACAGAGATCAATACTGAAACTGTGCAAATGCCTCCAATAATCTGAGTGAATGGGGCTGATGGGCACGGCTCGCCAACCTCACTATAAAGCAATTTAAAAAAGAACGCACCCACCAATATATATAGGACCCTCACAAAGAAAAAAAACCAGTACTGGACCAACTTTTTATTTGTTTTTTAGAAGAGAACGACCAGACAGAATACAGTGTATAAAACGGTAGATTAGAGAGGTGCAGACCGATAAGCAGGATCTGTCCCCCTGTTGGGGGCTGACCCTGCAGGTGAAAAAGTGCCCCACTTACCTCTAGTTCATCTATACTGTAGATTAAAGTGACATCTGATATCAAACCTGTGTCTGCACTACTGAGGACAAGCACGAGAGCTGGATTGGTCACGGCCTCTTCCACATTCCGTTGCGCTCCCATGCATGTCTGTGTGTGCGTCATGGGAAACTGAGCTCAACGGATCCATCATGAAACACAATGTAAGTCAACGGAGACGGGTCCGTTTTCTCAGACACAAAGAAAAACGCTTCTGTCCCCCATTGACTTACAATGGTTTTAGTGACGGATCCGTCTTGTTCATTTTGGAAATAATACAACCCAATACGTTCTGAACGGATGCAGATGGTTGTATTATTGAACCACGGATACGTTTTTTTTTTTTTGCCGATTCCCTGACGGATCCAGCAATAATGCAGATGTGAAAGTAGTCTAAAACTGATGGAGAGTCCACACAAGTTTTCTAGAATGTGGACTCTGGCCATAGACTTCCATCATGACTGAATGCCTCTTATAGGCTTCCGTGGTGCATGACGCCATAGAATTCCGTTATGGTCCGTGGTAGCAGAATCCATTACGGAATTCTTAGATAACCTGAACGCCAAACTTGCTAATCGCAAGTTCGCTCATCTCTGGTAGACATGTGTTTTTATTATTTTATTATTGGAGGACATGTTTTTATTATTATTGGAGGACATTAGAGATGAGCGAATTTCGTATTTTGAAATTCGTTCACTGGTAAAAGGTGAATTGCGTTAGATTCCGTTACCACGGGCCATAACGCAATTCTATGACGCAATACATAACGGAATGCCTTTAGAGACAGCAGAGCACAGCCATTCTTGCACAACTCCTTTAACCCCTTAGCGCAGAACGCCGTACATGTACGGCGGGGGATGCATTGCCAGAATGCATTCCGCCTTACATGTACGGCAGGATGATCGGGCGGGCACCGGAGCGGTGCGCACCCGATCACTGCAGGGGTCCGGCAGTCCCTGGTAGCCGGGCCCCTGCTGTATCCGCCGGCATCGCTGTTTACAGCGATGCCGGCGGATTAACCCTTTCTATGCCGCGGTCCGCGCGGACCGCGACATAGAAGTTGTTTGCGGCAGGTGAGTGATCGCATCGAGTCCCCGCGCTGCTGTGGCGGGGACCCGATGCGTGACAAGGCAGCCCGATGCCGTGCAGAGGCTGCCCAATGCCCTGCACGGCATCGGGAACTGCCTTCTACGGGAGCCGAGGAGATCCAGCCTCAGGCTGGGTCTCCTAGGCAACCAGTTAGTGTATGACTCAATGTCATACACTAACAGGCAATGCATTACAATACAGATGTATTGTAATGCATTGCAGAGGGGATCAGAGTGGGATAGAAATAAAGTTTTAAAAAAAGTAAAAAAAAAAAGTGTTTGGAATAAAAAAATAAAGTTTCAAGTAAAAAAAAAAAAAAAAAAAGCCCCATTCCCCTGATTTTCTAATAAAAAATTGAAAAAAAAAGAAAAAACACACATATTAGGTATCGCTGCGTCCGTAACGAACGGCTCTATAAATATATTACATGATCCACCCCATCCGATAGGCACCATAAAAAATAAAAAATAAAAACTGTGTATAAAAAAGCCATTTTTGTCAACTTACATCACTAAAAGTGCAACACCAAGCGATCAAAACGGCGTATGCCCCCCAAAATAGTACCAATCTAACCGTCACCTCATCCCACAAAAAATGAGCCCCTACATAGTACAATCGCCCAAAAACTGAAAAAACTATGGCTCTCAGACTATGAAGACACTAAAACTTTTTTTTTTTTTTTCAAAAATGAAATCATTGTGTAAAACTTAAATAAATAAAAAAAATATTTATATATTGGGTATTGACGCGTCCGTATTAACCTTCTCTATAAAAATATCACATGACCTAATCCCTCAGGTGAATACCGTAAAAAATAAATAAAAAAAACGGTGTAAAAAAAGCCATTTTTTGTCATCTTACATCACAAAAAGTGTAGTAGCAAGCGATCAAAAAGTCATACGCACCCCAAAATAGTGCCAATCAAACCGCCATCTCATCCCGCAAAAATCATACCCTACCCAAGATAATCGCCCAAAAACTGAAAAAACTATGGCTCTCAGACTATGGAGACACTAAAACATGATTTTTTTTGTTTCAAAAATGAAATCATTGTGTAAAACTGACATAAATAAAAAAAAAGTATATATATTAGGTATCACTGCGTCCGTAATAACCTGCTCTATAACAATATCACATGATCTAACCCCTCAGGTGAATACCGTAAAAAATAAAAAATATAAACTGTGTAAAAAAAGCCATTTTTTGTCACCTTAGATCACAAAAAGTGTAATAGCAAGCGATCAAAAAGTCATACGCACCCCAAAATAGTGCCAATCAAACCGTAATCTTATCCCGCAAAAAATGAGACCCTACCTAAGATAATCGCCCAAAAACTGAAAAAACAATGGCTCTCAGTCTATGGAGACACTAAAACATGATTTTTTTTGTTTCAAAAATGAAATCATTGTGTAAAACTGACATAAATAAAAAAAAAGTATATATATTAGGTATCACTGCGTCCGTAATAACCTGCTCTATAAAAATATCACATGATCTAACCCCTCAGGTGAATACCGTAAAATATAAAAAATAAAAACGGTGTAAAAAAAGCCATTTTTTTGTCACCTTAGATCACAAAAAGTGTAATAGCAAGCGATCAAAAAGTCATATGCACCCCAAAATAGTGCCAATCAAACAGTCATCTCATCCCGAAAAAAATGAGCCCCTACACAAGACAGTCGCCCAAAAAATAAATAAAACTATGGCTTTCAGAATGTGGAGACACTAAAGAATCAGTTTTTTTTTTCAAATGCTTTGTTATGTAAAACTGAAAAACAACCAAAAAAAGTTGTCATATTTGGTATTGTCGCGTCCGTGACAACCTGCTCTATAAAAGTACCACATGATCCAACCTGTCAGATGAATGTTGTAAATAACAAAAAATAAAAATGGTGCCAACACAGCAATTTTTTGTTACTTTGCCTCACAAAAAGTGTAATATAGAGCAACCAAAAATCATATGTACCCTAAAATAGTACCAACAATACTGCCACCCTATCCCGTAGTTTCTAAAATGGGGTCACTTTTTTGGAGTTTCTACTCTAGGGGTGCATCAGGGGGCTTCAAATGGGACATAGTGTAAATAAACCAGTCCAGCAAAATGTGCCTTCTAAAAGCCACACGCCGCACCTTTCCCTCTACGCCCTACTGTGTGCCCGTACAGTAGTTTACGGCCACATATGGGGTGTTTCTGCAAACGACAGAATCTGGGCAATAAATATAGACTTTTGTTTGGCTGTTAACCCTTGCTTTGTTACTGGAAAAAATGGAGTAAATAAAAAATTTGGCAAAAAATTTAAATTCTCGAATTTCATCTCCATTTGCCAATAACTCTTGTGGAACACCTAAAGGGTTAACAAAGTTTGGAAAACCAGTTTTGAATACCTGGAGGGGTGTAGTTTCTTAGATGGGGTCACTTTTATGGAGTTTCTACTCTACGGGGGCTTCAAATGGGACATGGTGTAAATAAACCAGTCCAGCAAAATCTGCCTTCTAAAAGCCACACGCCGCACCTTTCCCTCTACGCCCTACCGTGTGCCCGTACAGTAGTTTACGGCCACATATGGGGGGTTTTTCTGCAAACTACAGAATCTGGGCAATAAATATAGACTTTTGTTTGGCTGTTAACCCTTGCTTTGTTACTGGAAAAAATGGAGCAAATAATAAATTTGGCAAAAAATGTAAATTCTCGAATTTCATCTCCATTTGCCAATAACTCTTGTGGAACACCTAAAGGGTTAACAAAGTTTGTAAAACCAGTTTTGAATGCCTTGAGGGGTGTAGTTTCTTAGATGGGGTCACTTTTATGGAGTTTCTACTCTAGGGGTGCATCAGGGGGGCTTAAAATGGGACATGGTGTAAATAAATTAGTCCAGCAAAATCTGCTTTCCAAAAACCACACGCCGCACCTTTCCCTCTACGCCCTACCGTGTGTCCGTACAGTAGTTTACGGCCACATGTGGGGTGTTTCTGCAAACTACAGAATCAGGGCAACCCATATTGAGTTTTGTTTGGCTGTTAACCCTTACTTTATTGCTGTAAAAAATGGGTTAAAATTTAAAATTTTCCAAAAAATAGAAATTTCTAAATTGTTTCTCCATCTGCCATTAACTCTTGTGGAACACCTACAGGGTTAACAAAGTTTGTAAACCCAGTTTTGAATACCTTGAGGGGTGTACTTTCTTAGATGGAGTCACTTTTTTGCAATTTCTATTCTAGGGGTACAAGGGGGGGGGCTTGAAATGGAACATGGTATAAACAAAACCAGTCCTGCAAAATCTGCCTTGCAAAACCCATATGGTATTCCCCTCCTTGTATGTCCTCCCGTTTGGCCAAACAGTAGTTTACGACCACATATGGGGTATTTCTGCAAACTACAGAAGCAGGGCAACCCATTTTGAGTTTTGTTTGGCTGTTAACCCTTACTTTATTGCTGTAAAAAATGGGTTAAAATTGAAAATTTTCCAAAAAATAGAAATTTCTAAATTGTTTCTCCATCTGCCATTAACTCTTGTGGAACACCTACAGGGTTAACAAAGTTTGTAAACCCAGTTTTGAATACCTTGAGGGGTGTACTTTCTTAGATGGAGTCACTTTTTTGCAATTTCTATTCTAGGGGTACAAGGGGGGGCTTGAAATGGAACATGGTATAAACAAAACCAGTCCTGCAAAATCTGCCTTGCAAAACCCATATGGTGTTCCCCTCCTTCTATGTCCTCCCGTTTGGCCAAACAGTAGTTTACGACCACATATGGGGTATTTCTGCAAACTACAGAAGCAGGGCAACCCATTTTGAGTTTTGTTTGGCTGTTAACCCTTACTTTATTGCTGTAAAAAATTGGTTAAAATTGAAAATTTTCCAAAAAATAGAAATTTCTAAATTGTTTCTCCATCTGCCATTAACTCTTGTGGAACACCTACAGGGTTAACAAAGTTTGTAAACCCAGTTTTGAATACCTTGAGGGGTGTACTTTCTTAGATGGAGTCACTTTTTTGCAATTTCTATTCTAGGGGTACAAGGGGGGGCTTGAAATGGGACATGGTATAAACAAAACCAGTCCTGCAAAATCTGCCTTGCAAAACCCATATGGTATTCCCCTCCTTCTATGTCCTCCCGTTCGGCCAAACAGTAGTTTACGACCACATATGGGGTATTTCTGCAAACTACAGAAGCAGGGCAACCCATTTTGAGTTTTGTTTGGCAGTTAACCCTTGTTTTTTTCCAGGAAAAAATTGATTATATTGGAAAATTTTCCCAAAAATCTAAATTCTTAAAATGTATGTCTTTTTGCCATGAAGTCTTGTGGAAGACCTAAAGGGTTAAAAAAGTTTGTAAAAACAGTTTTGAATACCTTGAGGGGTGTAGTTTCTAGAATGGGGTCATTTTTGGGAGGTTTCTATTATCTAAGCCTCACAAAGTGACTTCAAACCTGAACTGGTCCATAAAAAGTGGGATTTTGAAGATTTCTGAAAAATTTCAAAATTTGCTTCTAAACTTCTAACCCTTGTAACATCCCCAAAAAATAAAATATCATTCCCAAAATGCTATAAACATGAAGTAGACATATGGGGAATGTAAAGTCATCACAATTTTTGGGGGTATTACTATGTATTACAGAAGTAGAGAAACTGAAACTTTGATATTTGCTAATTTTTCCAAATTTTTGGTAAATTAGGTATTTTATTATGCAAAAAAATTAATTTTTTTGACTTTATTTTACCAGTGTCATGAAGTACAATATGTGACGAAAAAACAATCTCAGAATGGCCTGTATAAGTAAAAGCGTTTTAAAGTTATCAGCACTTAAAGTGACACTGGTCAGATTTGCAAAAAATGGCCTGGTCCTTAAGGTGAAAATGAGCCTGGTCCTTAAGGGGTTAAAGGTCATCCCATCTTGTCCTGCACCCACCACAACGGTCATTCCACAGATAAACTTGTTCGCCGGGGGATCGAATCTTTCGTGCAGCACCAAATCCTTGTTTGTTGGCAGCGCATTACTGTGTGCACAGGGATTTATTACTGACATACAGGGAAACAATGTAACAATTGTTCATCGCCATTCAAGACGGATCACTGCTGCATGTAGATGCATCCGAACTAGCAGGCAGTTATCACGAGTGAACATCCCTCATTTCCGATCTTTTCCCTACCAGAGTAACATGGCTCTTCAGCAGGTTAGATTAGTAGGGGTACGACTGCTTGAAAACTCACCAATCACTAAGGCCGCATGCACACGACCGTTGTGTGCATCCGTGGCCGTTGTGCCGTTTAAAAAAAAATATATAATTTTGGAAAATGCACCGTTTGGCAGCCGCATCCGTGATCCGTGTTTCCTGGGCGTGAAAAAAAATAGGACCTGTCCTATTTTTTTCACGGCCAACGGTTCACGGACCCATTCAAGTCAATGGGTCCGTGAAAAATCACGGATGCACACAAGATTGGCATCCGTGTCCGTGATCCGTCTCCGTTTTTTCCTATCATTTCAATGGCAAACTTGACTTAGATTTATTTTTTTCATTTTTCATGTCCGTGGATCCTCCAAAAAACAAGGAAGACCCACGGATGAAAAAACGGTCACGGATCATGGACCTACGGACCCCATTTTTGCGGACCTAAAAAAAAAAAAAAACGGTCGTGTGCATGAGGCCTAAAAGGGAGGTCATGTCGAAAACACATGGAGGGGGCGGCACTGGATTTAAAAGCTTGAGTGGATTTTTTATTACGTTTAGCAGCGGTTTGCTTGTTTTTAAGCTCAGAAAGACTTTTAATGGGTGGACTGGCGGTTTAGTCGTTTTTGAACTAGCTGAAGAGGAATGTGGAAACCACACACAATACACACAGGCTTCATCCATGAAAACGTTTGCAGATAATAAAGTCAGCTTTGCCCATAACAGTTAGTCTGTGTGTTTTTAGACCTTGGCCGGCAAGCTGGCCTTCGGCTGGTTCCTAATGACAATACTGCCAAGACTTCTGCTTCCCTAAAGAAACCAGTTCTGTATGGAGACTAAGGGTCCATTCACACGTCCGCAAAATGGGTCCGCAATTTTCAATGGGGCCGGAATGTGCTGTCCTCATTTGCGGATCCACATCAGTGCTTCAGTTTCCGCAAAGAAAAAAAACAAACATGTCCTATTCTTGTCCGCAATTGCGGACAAGATTAGGCATTTTCTATTATAGTGCTGGAAATGTGCAGTCCGCAGAACACTTACGGACGTGTGAATGGACCCTTACTGGAAGTACTACATGGTAGTGCAGCTGTCTACGGATGGATAACTGGCCTGATTAAAATTTAGATTCTGACTCATAGGAAGCCACTTTCAACAGGTGGCACTTTCGAGATGTTCTCTTCCTTGGGTGGTACCTCTGCATGCGGCTCCTCTCAGTTAGGGCTCATGCACACAACCGTTGTTTTGCGGTCCGCAAATTGCGGATCCACAAAGCACAGATAACAACTATGTGTAACTATTCTACAGTTTGCAGAACTGAATGGCCCTCCCATAATAAAACAATCCTATCCTTGTTCATAACGCGGACAATAACAGTACATTTATTTTTGGAGAAACAGAAATGCGGACAGGGAATGCACACAGTCATTTCCGTTTTTTGCAGCCCCATTGAAGTGAATGGTTCTGCATCCAGCCCATCGTCAGGATAAGTCATCAATATCAGATCAGCGGGGCTGCCGGGTGTCGGACACCCACCAATCTGATATTAAAAGTTAATTAATTGCGCAGTCTCCTGTCCTGCTCGCTGCTGCTTTGCCATAGACAGGAGACGTCACGTGCACACTGCATGCGCTGTCTCCTCGTACAGCTGATCAGTGGTGGTGCCGGACCCAGGGCTGTGGAGTCGGTAGATAAATGCTCCAACTCAGACTGCTCAGTTTTTGGTACTACCTTTGTATTTAATATGCGAATGTCATTACCACAGAACTACTGGCCAGGAAGCTGCTGCCTTCTCCTTTGTGTGCTGATCTTCTGCTGAAGATCGGGCAGTGGGAGGATCCGGGAAGGGGCATTTATTGTAAAACATGATTTTCCTAGTAGAATCCCATAGTCATGTTTAAATTTTAAAGGGATTCTGTCACCTCCCCTAAGCCAAAAAACGATTTTAAAGCAGCCATGAAGCACAGCTTACCTGGATTAGGCTGTGCTCTTTTATCTTGAAATCCGTCCAGCAGTTACTGCAAAAAACGACTTTGATTGATATGTAAATGTGTCCTGAAGGTGCCCAGAGGGGCGTTTTTTTCTTCTTAGAGAGCCCAGTACCGCCCCTCTTACAGTGCCCAGCCCGCCTTCCTTGCACTGTCTAACCGCCGCCTCCAGCCTGCCACAGCCTCCCCTCCCTCTCCTCCCCCTCCCTCACGGCGAACGAACTCTCGCACAGGCGCAGTACCCACTGAGGGCTGCGCCTGTGCGATCAGCAGGAGACTGAGGGCAGCAGCTTCATCCTCGTCACTGGGCATGCGCCGAGCCCAGTGACGTCTGATGCTCGCTCTTCCCTGCTGACTGAGGGAAGAGCGAGCATCGGACGTCACTGGGCTCGGCGCATGCCCAGTGACGAAGATGAAGCTGCTGCCCTCAGTCTCCTGCTGATCGCACAGGCGCAGCCCTCAGTGGGTACTGCGCCTGTGCGAGAGTTCGTTCGGCGTGAGGGAGGGGGAGGAGAGGGAGGGGAGGCTGTGGCAGGCTGGGGGCGGTTAGACAGTGCAAGGAAGGCGGGCTGGGCACTGTAAAGAGGGGCAGTACTGGGCTCTCTAAGAGGAACAAAACGCCCCTCTGGGCACCTTCAGGACACATTTCCTTATCAATCAAAGTCGTTTTTTGCAGTAACTGCTGGACGGATTTCAAGATAAAAGAGCACAGCCTAATCCAGGTAAGCTGTGCTGCATGTCTGCTTTAAAATCGTTTTTGGGCTTAGGGGAGGTGACAGAATCCCTTTAAGCTAACAATCGAGTTTACAAGTTTTTATAGCCTTAGCTGAATGACAGCAGTTTTTCAAATGGTTTACAGCTTCAGTCCTGAAATATTGACCATCCATTCCCTTCACTTATACAAGTGTCTAGTCCTGCAAAAAACATATTTAATCAGTTATCAGTGAGAGGCTAGGCTAACCATGGGCCTGTAACAGAGGAACGCAACACAATGGAAAGTATAAGTATTGCCGCTCCTTAACTGTGCGTTGCGTGCCATATAGTGAAGCATATGACAAGCATGCTTCTTCACGGTCACTTAACGTGTTGGTTTTGCGGTAACGTGACGCACTGCATGCATTGGCCTTTATTCTTACAGTAGTGAAGTACCGTATTTTTCGCTAAAGTGAGGGAAAAATAGCAGTGCGTCTGATGGGGCGAATGCTGCGACCGTCCGGTGAATAGGCTGAGAGGGAGGAGGGGCTGGGGGCCGGCATCTGTTTCTGTAATGGCAGCGGGGCCCGGTGCAGTCACTGTATTCTACTACACCAGGCCCCGCTCACTGTAGTATACAGTAATCATATCTAACTTGTGGGTATTGTTAAAGTATTCCAATCATCTTAAATCTAGCGCTGTACTACTTACCACTAACTTCACGGGCCTGCTCCGCCCACTTTATGAATGAAACCGGCACCGGGCCCCGCTGCCATTACAGAAACAGATGCTGGCCCCCATTCACTACACAGGGACACTGTTATGGGGGGGGGGGGAAATCTGTGGATGACACATAAGATAAGATGCCCCCCACAACAGTGCCATCCACAGACCACCATTAGTTCAAAACCCACCAAAAGCACACCTTTTGGTTCAAAATATTTTTTTTCTCATTTTCCTCCTCAAAAACCTAGGTGCATCTTATGGGCAGGTGAGTCTAATATGGCGAGAAATACGGTAATTAATTATAACTTTTTGTGAATTGGGACATTTAAATTTGCCCTTTTTTTTTTTATTCAAATTTTAAATTTAGTAGGAGTTGGAGTCTGTTCATTTTTTGCCGACTGACTCCAGGTACCCAAAATTGGCTCCGACTAACTCCACAGTCCTGGTCGGACCTCCGCCAATCTGATATTGATGACCTATACTGAGGATAGGTCAGCAATATTAAAATCCCGGAGAACCCCTTTAATGTGAAATTATTTCTAAAGGAAAAATGAACCTAGTGGTAGGACCCTCACTGATCAAACATGGATATTTGAGAAATGTTCTTGCGGGAAAGATCCTGCCACTGGTCCTCATTAAATAATCCTGTGCCGATTCTGTTATTCCTCTAGGAAATTTACATATAAATTCACAGCTGGATATTACCATTCTCCTTGCAAAAGGGGTGTGCCCTTAGACCACCTGGCACCACGGGCAGCAGTGACTGGACTGTGTTAGGGTGCTAGTATACTGTGAAGCCAGGCCCGTGGTCAGCACATACAGATTACCACCAATTGCTGGGCTGCACTTGTATTTGCAACTCAATCCAATGGAAATATAGGAGCAGCCTGGCAATTAGCATTAATTCATGTGCTGCATGAACAGCATAGCCATGCAAGTGGTGGCAGTACTTAAATGGGTTCTCCAGGAATTAAGAAAATGAAAATATTTAAAAATTACTTTATGAGAAATATATTCCCAAATACCTTTCATTAGTTATAATGGTTTGTCTTGTCTAGGGAGCAATCAGGGGAAACAAAATGGCTGCCGTCCTATTAGTTCACACAAAACCTTCCCTGATCACACAGGAGGACAAGTTACTTCACAACACTGAGCTAAACATCTGCCTCATCCTCCTCTCTGCTCTACTTGTCAGGGATTATGATCCTGAATACTGGCGAATCTCTGGGGGAATGGAGATGCTGAGGAGACATGAGAGGAGGGTGAGGTGTGGCTATTGAGCAGCAGCACTTGTATGCAGTCTCCATTACCACAGACTTTCCTGTCCGTCCTCTCCGTACTAAATTCCCCAGAGATTCGGCTAAAGTTCTTATCAGCTGTATTAAGTTTCATAATTAGGGATGAGCGAATTTCATATTTTGACGTTCATGTTGTGGCCTTTACTCAAGTGTATTATGGATTCTGTTACCACGGACCATAATGCAATTCTATGATGGTATGCATAACGGAATGCCTTTAGACGCATTTCATTATAATAGAGGTCTATGGCCTGCATAACGGATCTGTTCCGGTTCCGTTATGCAGGAGAGGACTCCAGTATAACGGAAACCGGACGGATCTCTTCACAGTGTTGTGAAGTAACTTGTCCTACTGTGTGATTAGGACAGGTTTTGTGTGAACGAATAGGATAGCGGCCATTTTGTTTCCCCCGATGATTGCTCCCTAGACAACATGAGCCATTCTAAATAATGATAGGTATTCGGGAATATATTTATTATAAAGTAACATTTAAGTATTTTCATTTTCTTCATTCCCGGAGAACCCCTCTATCTCTTTACAAACCGTTATGCGCTGCACACTTTTGGGGGTTACCACGTTATTAACGAACACTAAGAAAACAGTCTGTAATGCCTCAGTTAAATACCACTAGAGCTTGCATGGAAGCTCTCTTCAAAGCCATATCCTTTAGTGTGTGTATATGGACACTCCACCCCGTCAATCTATTCATACATTTCTAGGAGGAATAACAGAGGAGCTTCACAACACACAGAGTCCTAAGAAACTATGCCATAGAATAGTTATTTTATGAAATATACAGGTGTTTACTGAAAATGTCAGAAGAGACTATAAAGTGGTTTATAAAATCCACATATTCGCGGTAAGGAGGTCATACCATTAGGCACCATGTATATTGATACTTTATACATTGCTCTTTCCCATAAGACTCTGGCTAGCAAACCAGTTTGGGCAGCTTTTAGTAACTGACCTTTAAAGATCATTTCTAAGCATAATCAGAAGAGTCCTTAAATGGGTTGTCTCTCTTCAATAGCATTTATCATGTAGATGCAGTTAATACAGGCCACTAACTAATGTATTGCGATTGTCCATATTGCTTCCTTTCCTATCACATTATACACTGCCTGTTTCCATGGTTACAACCACCCTGCAATCCAGCAGTGGTAGTCGTGCTTGCAAACTATAGGAAAAGGACTGGACTGGCCAGGACTGCGGGAGCGCACATAGGCTGGCGCTTTTTCCTAGTGTGCATGCACGACCACCCCTGCCGAATTGCAAGGTGGTCATAACCCCTTGATACAAACCGTGTATAATGTGATGGAAAAACGAATGCAGCCAGCAAAGGAAGCAATATGGACAATCACAATACATTAGTAAGTGCCTTGTATTAACTTTCTCTACATGATAAATACCACTTGCTGAAGTGAGACACTCCCTTTAGGAATGTGTTATATTCCAGGGTTTCTAGTGCAAGAAGCTGGGCTGTGTGCCGTGCAATGACTAAAAGATTTCCCCCCGCTTCCTCCTGATACACCATGCTTCCCCTCATTTCCCATCAGTCACACTTGACCCGCTGTGTACAGGTATCAAAAAAAGGAGGCGAACAACGGTCCAGAGGTTTAAGGTGGATTGCTTGTTCTCCTGCATACTGTAATGTCTTCATCTTCCTGGACAATTTCCTGATACATGTGTAGATACTACAAGCATTTGCTTCTTTAATCTCATAAAGGAAACGTATTCCTGAGTCGATTAGAGTTCAAAGCATTTCCTTCCTGCGTTTAAAGGTCCCTTGGTGACTTATCTACAGCTCTGAGGAAAAGGGCCCTTTCAATCAGGAACCGGCCTGCAATAAACCAGACGATTTCTGTGTAAAACAGTCCAAGCACAAAGTAAGAGCAGACTCTTCTGCTGTGCGTTCAGAACGTCCTTCAAGCGTCACAACCACATTTTCGTATACAGAACAGTTACACGTAAACAGGGGCAGCGAGACGTGACTTCCCACGTGCTCTGGCACAGCCTTATTAAATGTCTTCACATAGCGTACTTAATGATTGCATCACATAATTTTAATATCGAGGTCAATGGATGCAAATGCTGCTCTAAGGCTACTTTCACACTAGCGTTTTAGTTTTCCGGTATTGAGATCCGTCATAGGGGCTCAATACCGGAAACAAAACACTTCAGTTCTGCCCCCATTCATGGTCAATGGGGACAAAACTAAACATAACGGAATGCTCCAAAATGCATTCCGTTTAGTTGCGTTCCCATACCGGAGAGAAAACCGCAACATGTTGTAGTGTGCTTTCCGTCCTGGGATGTGGAGCAAGATGGATCCGCAATGCCCCCCCCAATGCAAGTCAATGGGGACGAATCTGTTTTCTCTGCCACAATAGAAAACGGATCCGTCCTCCATTGACTTTCAATGGAGTTCATGACTGATCCGTCTTGGCCTATGTTAAATATAATACAACCGGATCCGTTCACAGCAGACGCAGATGGTTGTATGATCAGTAACGGAAGCGTTTTTGCTGAACCCTGCCGGTGTGATAGTTGCCCTACATCCAGCTGCTTCCCAGACTGAGACAAGGTACATACCAGGGATGGGCTAAAACTTAGGGAACAAGCCTCAAGAAGTGCCAGTTTATGTTCCTGCACCCGCAGGTCCTTAAAGGGAAGGTTCACCCTTGCAGCAAACGTTTTCATTACTACTATTATAAAACAAAGCAGCTTTTAAAATCTTAACTCATCATTTTTTTTTTGTCTACAGCTCCTCTGCAGAACTATATGTTGTCCATGGTAACAGACAACAAACAAACCCTGTGTAGTCTGACCCGGAATTCATACTTCTTTTAACCCTCAGAGGACTGGGCAATTTTCTGTTTTCGTTTTTCACTTCCCACCTTCGCAGAGTCATAACTTTTTTTTATTTTTTTCTGTCCACATAGCCTTTTGAGGACTTAATTTTTACAGGACAAGTTGTACTTTCTAATGACACCATTTACGGTTGAATAAAATGTAGTGGGAAATTTAAAAAAAATAAAATAAAAAATGTGGTGGAATTGGATTTAAAAAAAAAAAACAAAAAAAAAAAAAACGCACAATTTTTATTTTTTTAAGGCATTCATAGAGTATTGACCCAAATACCTCACTGGGCCAGGATACTGTCAACTTACAGGGAATTTGCCACCACATACCTTCATATCAATCTAATAAATAGTTAGATGTCGGCTGCTCCCCCGGAGTAAAACGTTCTTGATACCAAACTGATTGTTACTAGAGTTTCAGAGAAATTCTTATTTTCTCATATGCAAACCAACTGGTGGGTTCAAGAAGGGTGTCACCACTGCACTGAAAGCCACGTTCCTTATACTTGGTCCCCCCAGCTTTGAGTAACGAGGCCAGGCAGTGATGTAGTCTCGCCTGGCTCTGTGTTACTGCGCATTTGCCATCGCTTTAGAAATTGGCACTCGCGCAGTACAGCCCTGTAGCTTGCCAGGGCTAAAGTAGTCTGTATGGGCGCATGCATCGATTTCTGAAGCAACCAAACAGTACAGATAAATTCAGCCATGGCACGCAACATGGCTATAATTGCGCATGCGCAGATGCCCGAGTGATTGCAAACATACAGTAACGCAGGGCCGGGCGAGACTACATCACTGCCTGCTGGTGTCACTCAAAGCTGGGGGGGATTGGAGCCTTTGTGCAATGGCGACGTCCTCGTTACGCCACGTTCATTTGCATAAAAGGAAAGAAAGAATTTCTCCGGAATGCGGGCAACAGTCAAGATGGGTTTCAAGAAAGCTTTCCACGGGCGACCAGTGCACATCTAAGAACTGTGTCTGAGGGGAAAGTAGTGAAGACACCATGATTTTTACCAATATGCAATTGTTCATGTAGAGCAGGAGCTGAGGGCTGTGTAATATGCAGGTTCACCTGGGGCTGATTGACAGCTTGCTCCCCATTACTGTACATAGGGAGAAAGCTACCATCTGGGGGGCCTGCTGCTCATACATATGGAGGATCCAGTGTAAGCATATATGAAGCGGACGCTCTGATCGTACGGAGCCAAATACGTGTGATTTTATGGAAACTGCTACAAGAAAAGCGACCATGCAATTGCAGTTAGGGTCTGTGTCACTACTGCCCCCGGGTTTTCTGGGACCTACCGTATTCTCCGTAGGGATGAGCGAATTTCATATTTTGAAGTTCGTGTGCGGGTTCGTGTTGTGGTATTTACTGAATTGCGTTATGGATTCCATTATCACGGATCATAAGGCAATTCCGTGACGGAATGCCTTTGGGTATTCCGTTATTCATTCCATCATAATAGAAGTCTATGGCCTGCATAACGGATCCATCCGGTTTCCGTTATGCTGGAGTCCTCCTGCCCGTAACGCAATTTAGTAAATACCATAACACGAACGTGCACACGAACTTCAAAATGTGAAATTCACTCATCCCTAATCCTCAGAATAGATTATCAATATCAGATGGGTAGGAGGCTGGCACCCCCACCGATTAGCACTTTCACCTGAATGGGAGCGGATCTGCAGTACCCCAGGACGGTCACTAGGCAGTGGATGAGTTCCGCTAACCAGCTAAATGATGGAGATGCCGGCTCTCCACTTAGCTGATGATAATGACTAGAGATGAGTGAAGTTTTAGAAAACGCGATTCGGCTGCTTAGCTGAATTTTACAAAAAAATAAAATAAAATTTGCTTTGTGACGAATTACTTTGTCACAAAGTGAATATTTTTGTAAGTAGCGGGTGCAATGACAGGGAGCTGTAATGGCGCTGCCCCCCCCCCCTCATCATTGTACCCCTTAGATGCCAGCGTTCATACTTGATCACGGCATCCGAGTGTAAAAACTGTGTAAAATTAACATAAATAAATAAAATATGTAATCAAACTTACTGCCTCCATTTGCTTGCGACAGGCAGCTGCCGCCATCTTACTTGAAGATCTGGCGCTGCGTGGTGATGTTATACAGTACGTCACAGCGCATGGGATTTCAGCCGATATCTTCAACCAAGATGGTGGCGGCCAGCCCGTCGCGAGCAAATGGAGGAGGCAAGTATAATTTAGTTTTTTTTACACTATTTCAGGTTAAATCGATTCGCTACCACCATCTCTAATAATGGCCTACCCTGAGGATAAGTCCTCAATATCAAAGTAACTGAAAACCCCTTTAGGAGGCAAGCGGCAGATAGAGATTCGCCGGTTATTGTCATGCAGACTGACGACGGCCCCAAGACCAGTCATTTGTTAACAAGTCAAATAAGATCTAATGATGAATGGACACAAGGCAACAGGACGGGAAACACGCTGTACACCGCCGAGATACATTAGTCACATGAGAACTGACACTGGGTACAGGAGACTCGGCTCAGGTCCCCACAATACTAGGAAAATGTGCCAGATCGGTGCTCGCTTTCTGTCCTGTACACATGGGCACATCCATGCCAACTGGTAATACAGCAGAAAGGAACATAATAACAGCAAATGATCCTGAACAGTATGGTCCCTTTCACACTAGCGTTATTCTTTTCCGGCGCTGAGTTCCGTCCTAGGGGCTCTATACTGGAAAAGAACTGATCAGTTTTATCCCCATGCATTCTGAATGGAGAGTAATCAGTTCAGGATGCATCAGGATGTCTTCAGTTCAGTCACTGTACGGAGAAAATACCGCAGCATGCTGCAGTATTGGGAACGCTTGCCGGAATGCCGGATCCGGCATTATTTTCCATCGAAATGCATTCATGCCGGATCCGGCCCCAAGTGTTACGTAAAAGCGGATCCGGTTTTGCAGTCTGCGCATGTGCAGACCTTTAAAAATGTGAAAAAGGATAAATACCGGATCCGTTTTTCTGGATGACACCGGAGAGACTGATCCGGTACTGCAATGCATTTGTGAGACGGATCCGCATACTGATATGTAAATTGTATCCATCTGCATACAGATTGCCGGATCTGGCGACGGAACTGCCTGCCGTATCCAGCAATGCAAGTGTGAAAGTACCCTAAAATATAAGCACTGATATCCAGTTACCAAGGACAGCGGAGCAGACCTATAGACACAGCATCCAACACTGGCATATGCCCATGTACCTGCTGCAAATGGTACGCTCATATCCATAATGAGATAGAGATATATACACATACACCCACCAGAAGTACAGGATCACACACCGAGCCAAATCCTGACCCGGGCCCTTGGGAGTCTGCACCCTGGTACTGCCACACCTACCGTACATGTGTGACACAGCAGGGAATACTACACACGGAGTACAGACAATAAAAAGGCGTACACCCAGATATCTGGTGTAGTCACCCACGATGCTAGGGAGACTCGTCCCCGTCCTCCATTGCCTGCTCCCCCCCACAACGGATGTTTACATCTGCGCATGGAAAGAAGCAGCAGCGGCGGTCCGGGATCAGGAGTGGCACGGGGAGCGTGGTAAGTATATTCCCTGTGAGGGGGTCCGGCATATGGGGGGGGGGGGGGGGCTGTTTATAGTACTGGATAACCCCTTTAATTATCAAAGTTATTATACGAACTCTCTCGCAACTTTGCGAATCAGGGACTTCGCCTCATCGGATGCAGTACTGTCTAATGCTGCGCGGAGAAGCATCTCCGTACAGCAAAGCGACTATAGATATAGCATTCGACGTCACTCCTCTCATCTCTAATAGAGATATACCATAACCCGGGAATCAGCATCCTTCGGAACGCCACCTGCTGTGAAACTACAACTCCCAGCATGCACACTTACTTGGCTGTTCTTGTAAATCCCCACAGAAGTGAAAGGAGGATTCTGGGACTTGTGGTTTTTTGCTACAAGCATCATGTGCACATAGAGAAGCGTCATCTAAATACACAGGTATGTACTACAACCAGGCGTGTACCACTACAAGCATCATGTTTTCCCCCTTCCCCCCCAGGCATGTACCACAACAAGCATCATGTACCTCCCCCCCCCCCAGGCATGTACCACAACAGGCATCATGTGCACACAGAGAAGCGTCATCTAAATACACAGGTATGTACTACAACCAGGCGTGTACCACAACAAGCATCATGTACCCCCCCAGGCATGTACCACAACAAGCATCATGTACCTCCCCCCCCCAGGCATGTACCACAACGAGCATCATGTACCCCCCCCCCCCCCCAGGCATGTACCACAACAAGCATCATGTACCCCCCCCCCCCCCCCAGGCATGTACCACAACAAGCATCATGTACCTCCCCCCCCCCCAGGCATGTACCACAACAAGCATCATGTACCCCCCCCCCCCCCAGGCATGTACTACAACAAGCATCATGTACCTCCCCCCCCCCCCCCAGGCATGTACCACAACAAGCATCATGTACCTCCACCCCCCCCCCCCCAGGCATGTACCACAACAAGCATCATGTACCTCCCCCCCCCCCCCCAGGCATGTACCACAACAAGAATCATGTACCTCCCCCCCCCCCAGGCATGTACCACAACAAGCATCATGTACCCCCCCCGGGCATATACCACAACAAGCATCATGTACCTCCCCCCCCCCCCCCCAGGCATGTACCACAACAAGCATCATGTACCCCCCCCCCCCAGGCATGTACTACAACAAGCATCATGTACCTCCCCCCCCCCCCCCAGGCATGTACCACAACAAGCATCATGTACCTCCACCCCCCCCCCCCCCAGGCATGTACCACAACAAGCATCATGTACCTCCCCCCCCCCAGGCATGTACCACAACAAGAATCATGTACCTCCCCCCCCCCCCAGGCATGTACCACAACAAGCATCATGTACCCCCCCCGGGCATATACCACAACAAGCATCATGTACCCCCCCCCCCCCCCCAGGCATATACCACAACAAGCATCATGTACCTCCCCCCCCCCCCAGGCATGTACCACAACAAGCATCATGTACCCCCCCCCCGGGCATATACCACAACAAGAATCATGTACCTCCCCCCCCCCCCCAGGCATGTACCACAACAAGCATCATGTACCCCCCCCGGGCATATACCACAACAAGCATCATGTACCCCCCCCCCCAGGCATATACCACAACAAGCATCATGTACCTCCCCCCCCCCCAGGCATGTACCACAACAAGCATCATGTACCTCCCCCCCCCCCCCCCAGGCATGTACCACAACAAGCATCATGTACCTCCCCCCCCCCCCCCAGGCATGTACCACAACAAGCATCATGTAGCCCCCCCGGGCATATACCACAACAAGCATCATGTACCCCCCCCCCCCAGGCATATACCACAACAAGCATCATGTACCTCCCCCCCCAGGCATATACCACAACAAGCATCATGTACCTCCCCCCCCCCCAGGCATGTACCACAACAAGCATCATGTACCCCCCCCCCCCCAGGCATGTACCACAACAAGCATCATGTACCCCCCCCCCCCCCAGGCATATACCACAACAAGCATCATGTACCTCCCCCCCCCCCCGGGCATATACCACAACAAGCATCATGTACCCCCCCCCCCCCCAGGCATATACCACAACAAGCATCATGTACCTCCCCCCCCCCCAGGCATGTACCACAACAAGCATCATGTACCTCCCCCCCCCCAGGCATGTACCACAACAAGCATCATGTACCCCCCCCCCGGGCATATACCACAACAAGCATCATGTACCCCCCCCCCCCAGGCATATACCACACAAGCATCATGTACCCCCCCCCCCCCCCAGGCATATACCACAACAAGCATCATGTACCCCCCCCCCCCCAGGCATATACCACAACAAGCATCATGTACCTCCCCCCCCCCCCCCAGGCATGTACCACAACAAGAATCATGTACCTCCCCCCCCCCCCCAGGCATGTACCACAACAAGCATCATGTACCCCCCCCCCCCCAGGCATGTACCACAACAAGCATCATGTACCTCCCCCCCCAGGCATGTACCACAATAAGCATCATGTACCCCCCCCCCCCAGGCATATACCACAACAAGCATCATGTACCCCCCCCCCCCAGGCATGTACCACAACAAGCATCATGTACCCCCCCCCCCCCCAGGCATGTACCACAACAAGCATCATGTACCCCCCCCCCCCCCCCCAGGCATATACCACAACAAGCATCATGTACCCCCCCCCCCCCAGGCATGTACCACAACAAGCATCATGTACCCCCCCCAGGCATATACCACAACAAGCATCATGTACCTCCCCCCCCCCCCCAGGCATGTACCACAACAAGCATCATGTACCCCCCCCGGGCATATACCACAACAAGCATCATGTACCCCCCCCCCAGGCATATACCACAACAAGCATCATGTACCTCCCCCCCCCCCAGGCATGTACCACAATAAGCATCATGTACCTCCCCCCCCCCCCCCCCCGGCATGTACCACAATAAGCATCATGTACCTCCCCCCCCCCAGGCATGTACCACAATAAGCATCATGTACCCCCCCCCCAGGCATGTACCACAATAAGCATCATGTACCCCCCCCCCCCCCAGGCATGTACCACAATAAGCATCATGTACCTCCCCCCCCCCCCCCAGGCATGTACCACAATAAGCATCATGTACCTCCCCCCCCCCCCAGGCATGTACCACAATAAGCATCATGTACCTCCCCCCCCCCAGGCATGTACCACAATAAGCATCATGTACCACGGTAGTTCGGACTGTGTATTTCAGTGCAGCTTTGACAGCGGGGGATCAAGGGGCAGTAGGGAAATAAAAAACAGTGATCTGCAGTACTAGGCATGTATTACTGTAGATAACACTCCAAAGTCGGGGTGACAGATTCCCTTTAGACTACATGCACACGAAGGTTGTTTGTTTCCGTTCTGTTTTTTTTTTGCGGATAGGATGTGGACCCATTCATTTCAATGGTCATCAAAAAATGAGGACAGCACAGTGTGCTGTACGCATCAGTATGTGTGTTCCGTAGCCCGCAAAAAAATAGAGCACGTCCTATTCTTGTCCGTTTTAGGCATTGTTACAATGGATCCGCAAAAAAAAATAAAAAATTAAATTAAATAAAAATAAAATAAAAAAAACAGACCATGGATGGCATACGGTATATGTACCAGGACCAGCAGCAGGTACCCCCCACACACAGGTATATATGTACCAGGACCAGCAGCAGGTACACCCCACATACAGGTATATATGTACCAGGACCAGCAGCAGGTACCCCCCACATACAGGTATATATGTACCAAGACCAGCAGCAGGTACCCCCCACATACAGGTATATATGTACCAGGACCAGCAGCAGGTACCCCCCACATACAGGTATATATGTACCAAGACCAGCAGCAGGTACCCCCCACATACAGGTATATATATGTACCAAGACCAGCAGCAGGTACCCCCCACATACAGGTATATATATGTACCAGCAGCAGGTACCCCCCACATACAGGTATATATGTACCAGGACCAGCAGCAGGTACCCCCCACATACAGGTGTATATATATGTACCAGGACCAGCAGCAGGTACCCCCCACATACAGGTATATATATGTACCAGGACCAGCAGCAGGTACCCCCCACATACAGGTATATATGTACCAGGACCAGCAGCAGGTACCCCCCACACACAGGTATATATGTACCAAGACCAGCAGCAGGTACCCCCCACATACAGGTATATATATATGTACCAGGACCAGCAGCAGGTACCCCCCACATACAGGTATATATATGTACCAGGACCAGCAGCAGGTACCCCCCACATACAGGTATACATGTACCAGGACCAGCAGCAGGTACCCCCCACATACAGGTATATGTACCAGGACCAGCAGCAGGTACCCCCCACATACAGGTATATATGTACCAAGACCAGCAGCAGGTACCCCCCACATACAGGTATATATGTACCAGGACCAGCAGCAGGTACCCCCCACACACAGGTATATATGTACCAGGACCAGCAGCAGGTACCCCCCACATACAGGTATATATGTACCAAGACCAGCAGCAGGTACCCCCCACATACAGGTATATATGTACCAGGACCAGCAGCAGGTACCCCCCACACACAGGTATATATGTACCAGGACCAGCAGCAGGTACCCCCCACACACAGGTATATATGTACCAGGACCAGCAGCAGGTACCCCCCACATACAGGTATATATGTACCAGGACCAGCAGCAGGTACCCCCCACATACAGGTATATGTACCAGGACCAGCAGCAGGTACCCCCCACATACAGGTATATATGTACCAGGACCAGCAGCGGGTAACCCCCACACACAGGTATATATGTACCAGGACCAGCAGCAGGTACCCCCCACACACAGGTATATATGTACCAGGACCAGCAGCAGGTACCCCCCACACGCAGGTACGTACAGCTGAAGCGTGTACACACAGGGAGCGGAAGCAGTATGTACACACAGATACGCAAGGCAAACAGCACGGTGTGCACACACAGGTAGGTACAGCCGCTCACCTGCACGGCGCTGTTCAGGAAGCAGCTGTTCTGGCCGGGCTCGTTGAACAAGCCTTTAGTCGGGGCTAACGAGAGAACACTGCCCGGTTGGTAGACCTTCCCCAGGTTCCCCCCCGCCTGTCGGCGGAATAGTTTCACCCAGGCCATGTCCGTCCGGCAGGATAGGAGCGTCGCACGTTCCACAAGGCACAGCAGGTAAGTCCAGACACAGCGCCTCTCACACAGGTGTCGCTCCTGAGCCTAGTGGCCGGGAAGGCTCCATCTTCTCCCGGTGGCCGCACATGTGTTATGTAGTCCCGGAGCTGCTCCGCTCTGTACAGCGATTACAAGGAGCTGGGGAGACAAGTGGAAGAAGGCGGCTGCGGGGGAGGAGGAGACTCGCTCTCTGGTGGTTTCAGGAAACGAGAAGGAGGAGCTTGTTGATCTGTCAGCAGCTAGTGACCGGAGCAGGGAGAGATCACGGGCTGCACACCAGCCGCTGGAGGTTGGCCGACGCGTGAAGTCAGCCGGAGCCCAGCATGTCACTCTGCAGCCGGCTGGGCGGCACAAGTTTCTCCTGCTCCCTGTCAACAGGTCTCCGAGGTGGGGGGAATGACAGGGGGCTGCAGCGTGTGTCTCAGGAGGAGAGGCCTGCACTAAAGGCTACAGAGGAGCAGGTGTGGTGGGGCCTGCTCCAGAGAGGAGTTGTGTAGTAGAGGAGCAGGTGTGGCGGGGCCTGCTACAGAGAGGACGAGTTGTGTAGTAGAGGAGCAGGTGTGGCGGGGCCTGCTACAGAGAGGAGTTGTGTAGTAGAGGAGCAGGTGTGGTGGGGCCTGCTCCAGAGAGGAGTTGTGTAGTAGAGGAGCAGGTGTGGCGGGGCCTGCTACAGAGAGGACGAGTTGTGTAGTAGAGGAGCAGGTGTGGCGGGGCCTGCTACAGAGAGGACGAGTTGTGTAGTAGAGGAGCAGGTGTGGCGGTGCCTGCTCCAGAGAGGAGTTGTGTAGTAGAGGAGCAGGTGTGGTGGGGCCTTCTCCAGAGAGGAGTTGTGTAGTAGAGGAGCAGGTGTGGTGGGGCCTGCTCCAGAGAGGAGTTGTGTAGTAGAGGAGCAGGTGTGGTGGGGCCTGCTCCAGAGAGGAGTTGTGTAGTAGAGGAGCAGGTGTGGTGGGGCCTGCTCCAGAGAGGAGGAGTTGTCTAGTAGAGGAGCAGGTGTGGTGGGGCCTGCTCCAGAGAGGAGGAGTTGTCTAGTAGAGGAGCAGGTGTGGCGGGGCCTGCTCCAGAGAGGAGGAGTTGTGTAGTAGAGGAGCAGGTGTGGTGGGGCCTGCTTCAGAGAGGAGGAGTTGTGTAGTAGAGGAGCTGGTGTGGTGGGGCCTGCTTCAGAGAGGAGGAGTTGTGTAGTAGAGGAGCAGGTGTGGTGGGGCCTTCTCCAGAGAGGAGTTGTGTAGTAGAGGAGCAGGTGTGGCGGTGCCTGCTCCAGAGAGGAGTTGTGTAGTAGAGGAGCAGGTGTGGTGGGGCCTGCTTCAGAGAGGAGGAGTTGTGTAGTAGAGGAGCAGGTGTGGTGGGGCCTGCTCCAGAGAGGAGTTGTGTAGTAGAGGAGCAGGTGTGGTGGGGCCTGCTCCAGAGAGGAGGAGTTGTCTAGTAGAGGAGCAGGTGTGGCGGGGCCTGCTCCAGAGAGGAGGAGTTGTGTAGTAGAGGAGCAGGTGTGGCGGTGCCTGCTCCAGAGATGAGTTGTGTAGTAGAGGAGCTGGTGTGGTGGGGCCTTCTCCAGAGAGGAGTTGTGTAGTAGAGGAGCAGGTGTGGCGGTGCCTGCTCCAGAGAGGAGTTGTGTAGTAGAGGAGCAGGTGTGGTGGGGCCTTCTCCAGAGAGGAGTTGTGTAGTAGAGGAGCAGGTGTGGTGGGGCCTGCTCCAGAGAGGAGGAGTTGTCTAGTAGAGGAGCAGGTGTGGCGGTGCCTGCTCCAGAGATGAGTTGTGTAGTAGAGGAGCTGGTGTGGTGGGGCCTTCTCCAGAGAGGAGTTGTGTAGTAGAGGAGCAGGTGTGGCGGTGCCTGCTCCAGAGAGGAGTTGTGTAGTAGAGGAGCAGGTGTGGTGGGGCCTGCTTCAGAGAGGAGGAGTTGTGTAGTAGAGGAGCAGGTGTGGTGGGGCCTGCTTCAGAGAGGAGTTGTGTAGTAGAGGAGCAGGTGTGGTAGAGGAGCTGGTGTGGTGGGGCCTGCTCCAGAGATGAGTTGTGTAGTAGAGGAGCAGGTCCAGTGCTGGAGTTTCTCCGGTGGCGGTCTGGGCACCAATGTTGTCGGTATCTGTTGGGGCTCAGAATTCAGCCGCAGGGAGTTGGCTGTAGGCTTTTGCTATTCTGGCTAGTGTAGTGGGGGAAATGTTTCCTGATCGTTGCTCTGCATTGTTTTGTTATATGGACGCCATTGGGGAGGCTTACAGGTTGTATGGGGGAGTAGCCTGGCTCAGGTATGATGAACAGTTCCATCAGCGGAAGGCGATGCGGCCTAGTTTCAGATGGGATCAAAAAGACATTAGTCTTCAGCTGCTGGTTTGCCGGCCGGGAAGTTTGCTTTCCATTCCTTTAGGATATGGGTGGGTACGGAGGCAGCCAGGTGGGGTTTAGGTGATGCAGCAATTAAGTCGCTGGGAGTCGGCATGTTTCCTATTCATATGTAAGGCTACTTTCACACTGGGGATTTGGCTTTCCATTTGTGAGATCAGTCATGGGCTCTCACAAGCGTCCAAAATGGATCCGTTTTGCCCTAATGCATTCTGAATGGAAAAGGATCTGCTCAGAATGTATCAGTTTGCCTCCGTTTAGTCACCATTGCGCTCTGGAGGCGGACATCAAAATGCTGCTTGCAGTGTTTTTCTGGCCGCCATGCGGTGCCGAGCAAGACGGATCCGTCCTAACACACAATGTAAGTCAATAGGGACGGATCCGTTTTCTCTGATACAATAGAAAACTGATCCGTCCCCCATTGACTTTCAATGGTGTTCATGACGGATGCATGCGATTGTATTACTGTAACGGAAGGGTTTTTGCAGATCCATGACGGATCCACAAAAAATGCTAATGTGAAAGTAGCCTTAACCCTCATTTGCTTTGAGGAGATGTTGGTGGGGGATGGATTGTGGGTTCTGGTGGGCACAAGGTGGCTGTGGTGGCCTTAGGCTACTTTCACACTAGCGTTGTTTAAATCCAGCGTTCAATTCCGACACCGGAACTGCCCGCCGGATCCGGAAAACCGTGTGAAAACTGATTACATTTGAATCCTGATCAGGATTTTGATCACAATGAAAAAATGCATTGGAAAAAACGGATCCGCCATTTATGGACTTTAACTTTTTTTTTTCACATTTTTCGGGTTTAACATGCAAAAACCGGATCCGGTTTGACTGAACACACGGCGCTGGATCCGGCGTTAATGCAAGTCAATGGGAAAAAGGCCTGATCAGGCGTTCAGTCAAAGTGTTCATGCTACGGTTTTCTGAAAAGCCTGATCAGTCAAAAAGACTGAACTGAAGACATCCTGATGCATCCTGAAGGACGGACTCTCCATTCAGAATGCATTAGAATAAAACTGATCAGTTCTTTTCCGGATTTGAGCCCCTAGGACGGAACTCGGCGCCGGAAAAGAAAAACGCTAGTGTGAAAGTAGCCTATGTGTGATGCATGTTTTTTTTGGTTGTTTTTTTTTTTACAGGGTCCTCTGTGTGTTTGGCCTGGATATTTGGACATTCTTATGTGTATTGGGGTGCCTGGAGGGCTGATGTGTAGTGGAACCGAAGACAATTGGGATTTCCTGAACGTCGGGTCTTTCGGGGCCTTTTGTTGGGGTATGGTGCTCCCGGAGTTTTCGTTTCTATATTTCTTTGGATAGGCTCCCAGATATTTTGGTGCTTCATGTCGGGGGTATGGGGGGAGGGGGTGCTATGCTCTAGGGATGTCATAAGAGAAATAACATTTTAAAGGGCTTGTTGATAATTTGGTCTTGGGTGGTAGCTTGTCGGTCATGGAGGTTTGCTAGATCAGTCAATGGAATCAACAAAGCCAAGGTAAAGTTGAACAAGGAGGTAGGGTGTTTCGTGCGGCGGCAAGGAGGTTTTGTTGTGCGCCATAGGGAGTTGAAGGAGGCGTCTGCACAGTTTTTGCGGGCGCGTGGTGCACCACCGCGGCTCTAACAGCCGCCATCCGCTCCTCCAACGCCGACATGCCTGCACTTCAAATTCCTTCTCCCAGGTGAGTGACTAACCCCCACCACCACCACCACCACTTGCTTAAATACTGCCCGCCAAACCTCAACTTCACCACCCTCGCTTCAACCAATCCCTACCCTTGGCTATTTAAACTCCTTAACCCCTTCATTGCCTGAAACCCCCTGCCCCTCCAAGTCGAGCCACATTCTGCTACGGCTGCACCCCACTCCATCACTCTTTTTTAGGCCTCTTGCACACGACCGTATGCCCTCCGAGACATACGGTCCGTGAGCGGGCCATACGTCTCGAAGCGGCATTGATCGCACGCACAGGAGTACACAGCATCATCTGAATGAGGTGGGGATGGACCTGTGGGCATTGGGGTTTCAGGAGGTCTGGAGACAGCAGTTTGGGTGTGGCAGGACAAACATAGGTGAGGTGTCACTGATGTTCTCTTGTGGCAGGTAGAAAGGGAATCCTGGGAGGCAAAACGATTAGAGATATTTGCATGACTCTTTGGGGCGTGCATCTTAGGAGTTTTGGTGAGTTGAAGGCTGGGGGCTCCTGTTAGGGCTAGAAGGCCTGCAGGGGCGTTATGTGGGTGTTTTGGTGCCCTTGGGTCAGTGAGTGCGGCCAAGGGTAAGGTGGAATTGCAAGTGGAGGCTGCAAATGATTGGGTTGCCTTCTAGGATTATGAAGTTGGAATGTTTGGGCATTTTCAGATGTACTCACTGTCTAATAAGACAGTTAAAAGAAAATAATAGCACTTTTTATTAAAGATACTTGTTAAAATATGGCTGATCCCTCTCTTGAAATCTAGAGATGGGCATATGAAGTATTTATTTAATAGAGGTAAGTATATGTACAACTATCCCCTGTATCAAACTGTGGATGCCTATTAGCCCTGTTTATGGATGTCCACCATGATGAGGTAACCATCCGCAGTGAAAATGCCAATAGACCGTGCTGGGCTATTGTATCTTTGCAGTCCCAGCACACTGATAGCAACCCAGGCATATTTAAAAAGCCTGGTCACCATCCAATGTTTTATGCATCAAGGATCCATATATTTAGCCCAAGATATGCCACCATGCTATCCGTATACTTGAGAGTCAGAGTGGTCACCCGGAGGACCCCTATCACCATTAGAATAAAAAGCTAACTAATCATGCCCAGCCCTGCTCGACGCGTTTCTGGTGACCCTGTGTCGGGCACCTCCTCGGGAGCTTATGGGCAAAGACTACTGAGTGACTGGTTAGTTGCCTAAATGAAGAAATTGGTGGAGGACACCGCACATGGTTTGTGCAGCCGTATCGGCGTTAGTATGGCCGTGATATTTTCAGATATATGCACATTGTGTAAAAGAACAATGTTATAATGGTTATTTTGTTAATAAAATCGGCCGCTATGGCCTTACACCAAATGAGGTCGCTGTGTGTTTGTTAATGGGAATAGGGGGGTGGGGGCCAGTGGCCAAACTAATCTTCCATCCTAGTAAGTCAACTGTACAGTAATTGTCACCGTACAGACCCCAGTACCTGCTGTCATCGAGCTCACATCAGGCCAGAGCTCTACACAGTTATCATTCACTTAGGTTTTGCAATTTGTCCTTAAAACATATTATGCCCATGAAAATCAGCATTATGTGCCAGGAGCGGCAGCATCTACTCACAGGTATGTACCCCCCCCCCACACACACACACACACACGTATGTACCAGCAGCATGTGAACACAAGTATGTACCAGCATCATGTAAACAGACAGATATGTACCAGGAGCAGCAGCATGTACCCCCGCTCCCACAGGTATGTACCAGCATCATGTACCAGAAGCAGCAGCATGTGAACACAGGTATAGACCAGCATCATGTAAAGGAAACAGGTATGTGCCAGGAGCTGCATCATGCACCTACACACACAGGTATGTACCATGACCGACAGCATGAACCCCAACACATAGGTATATGTATCAGGACCAGCAGCAGGAACCCCAACACACAGGTACGTACAGCGGCAGCATGTACACCCAAGGAGCGGAAGCAGTATGTACACACAGATATGCAAGTCAACCAGCACGGTGTGTATACACAGGTAAGTAGGCTGCTCACCTGCACGGCGCTGTTCTGGCCGGGCTCATTAAACAAGCCTTTAGTCGGGGCTAAGGAGAGAACACTGCCCGGTTGGTAGACCTTCCCCAGGTTTCAGCAAAAAAAAACAAAAAACGGATGGCATCCATGTGATGTCCGTTTCACAACAGTTTTCCTTTGCAGATCCATTGTAACAATGCCTGTTCTTGTCCGCAAAACGGATATGAATGACAAGTTCTTTTTTATTTTTTATTTTGCAGACATACTGATACAGAATGCACATAGTCATTTCTGTTTTATTTGCTGACCCAATTAAAATGAATGGTTCCACATACAGGCCGCAAAAAAAACCTAACAGACAGACAAAAAGTACGTTTGTGTGCATGAGCCCTAAAGGTGAGGAAGAAATGAATGCAAATGCTGCACTATGTAAGCACGTGGCCTGCCAATACACTGAATTATAACTTTAAAGGGGTTATCCAGGAATCTGATATTGATGGCCTATCTGCGCCTCTCCATGAGTCTGTTCCTAGGCCAGGGACATCACATTTGTTGGTCACATGGCCTAGGTGCAGATCAGTCCCATTCACGTTAATAGGGTTGAGCTGCAATAAACTTCATTACTCTGTTCTCCTTGACCTGTGCTCAGCCTTTGATACTGTCGACCACTCTCTCCTGCTACAAACTCTCTCATCCCTCGGCATAAAAAATCTGGCCCTCTTCTGGATCTCCTTGTACCTCAGCAACTGAACCTTCAGGGTTTCCCATTCATACACCAACTCCTCATCATACCCCTCTCTGTTGGTGTCCCTCAAGGCTCTCTCCTGGGTCTCCCACTTTTCTCCATTTATGCTTTCGGCCTGGGAGAGCTGATAGAATCCCATGGCTTCCAATACCACCTCCATGCTGATACTTCTATGGCCCAGATGTCACTTCCCTGCTATCCAGAATCCCAGCATGTCTGTCAGCTATATCTTCATTCTTTCTCCTCCCGCTTCTGTAAACTCAACATGGGGAAAACGGAAATCATCAGGTGTTCACCATGTCACACAGCCGTCCTACGTGACGTATCCATTACAGTTAATAACATAACGCTTTCTCCAGTCATACAGGTCCTTTTGCCTGGGGATTACATTTGATTCTGCCTAGCCTTCAAGCCACACATCCAAACCCTCACCTCCTCCTGCCGCCTTCAAGTCAAGAACATCTCTCGTATTTGCTCCTTGCTCACCCCTGAGTCAACTAAAACGCTAGTGCATATCCTTCTCATCTCCTGCCTAGACTACTGTAACATCCTCCCATCTAGCACTCTCACACCCCCTGCAATCTTTTCTCAACTTTGCCTTCCAGTTAATCCACCTCTCCCCTCGTTTCTTCTGTCTCTCCCCTCTGCCAATCCCTTCACTCGCTCCCCATAGCCCAGCAAATTCAGTTCAAAATACTAACAACTACATATAAGGCTGTCCACAACAAGTACACTAGTTATATCTGCTTTCCCTATACATCCTCTCACGTAATCTCCGATCCCTACTGGACCTTCTTCTTTCTTCTCCTCTCACCAGTTCTTCACAATCGTCTATAAGATTTCTCACATGACTCTCTCATGCTCTGGAACTCACTACCCCAACACATTGGACTCTCCCCCCAACATCCAAACCTTCAAAATTAACCTGAGAACCCATCTCTTCAGGAAAGTCTACCATCTACAGTGAGCATGCTGCCACCATACAGCAAGATGAGCAGCTTTTACCTTCACCTACTATGTCGTTTCCCTCTTCATTGTAGACTGTAAGCTCTTGGGGGCAGGCTCCTCTGTACCAGTCTGTTAATAGTTTCATGTTTATTGTATTTTTTATATTATGTATGTGTAACCCTCTCTAGATGTAGAACACCATGGCATTAATGGCACTTTCAAATAAGTAATAATAACAAGCATAGTCATTATCTAATGTACGACACTGTGCTTGGCAAGCTGTGAGGAGGCCAAGGTGCTGATCAGTGGGGGTCCAAGTCCTGAGGATAGCCCATCAATATCAAATTCCTGTATAGCCCCTTTAACACTGTTTTGTAACTCTAAGCTCCAAATGATGAAACCCTCCTATTCATTGTTTTGGAGAGCTACTGTACAGCTCATTATCTGCTGATCAGTGATGGACATCCAAAATCATCCCTTAAAGGGTTTGTCCAATTTGCATTTCCATACTTTAAAATATTGATTTATGAAGGTAGCTGTAATTTTGTAATGTACTTTACCTTTTTTTTTCCTATGTTCACGTGACCATGTCCATGCAGCTTTCCTATTTTCTGTGATATTATCTGTTGGGTGATGCATTGTTTAGGTGGCTCATAATATCATTTTTTGGCAGTACATCGCCCGTTTACAAATGGGTGTTCTGCTGACAATGAATCGGCTGGTTTAGATTGGCCTGGGCATTTTTTCTTTATTTCTATTTAATTTTTTAATTGTTCGCTCTATATATATATATATATATATATATATATATATATATATATATATATATTTTGTTATTTAAAGGAAATGTCACTAAACATTTTATCTGCCAGGTAAATCCAGATAGAGACGCCTCTCCTTTTTACTAATCTGTTGTTATTTTCTGATAATAGATTTTTATTTATTTATTGTATTTCCTGAACATGATTCTGGGGCGGCCATCTTGCCTGAGCTGCTCTTAACAGCATTTACAAAGCATAAAAGAATTGCTTTATGGCAGCCCCATGGGCCATAGACACAACAGCCAGGACCTCCTGGACTTACATGGGATAGTCTTCTAGGCATGCTCTGTGACCTGTGCAGAGGTCATTGTACAGGGAAAGGATAGATAAGCTCTGCCAATCACCTGTTGTGAATGGTGGATCCTGTGTTATGTCATTCTAATCCTGCCTGTAATGATATAACCTCTGTGTATAGATAAGCAGATAACTGCAGAAAGTACATACCAAGAAGTGCGCTTATTATTAGGCTTAGTGACCATTATTAAAAATGTTGAATTTTATGGTTTTTGTTTAAATATAGATAGTGATATAGAAAATTAAAAATATCATGAAAAATTCTTAAAAGATATGTTAAACATAAAAATGTGAATTAACAATAGGTCGTGTTCTGATGACACACTTCCTTTATTTAGTCCCCAAATAGGTCATTTTCAGCACCATCATGGGGATTTTCACTATCATTTTTATTTTTTATTTTTCCACTGTGACTGGGACATCCATAGCAGCTCGAGGTACAGTGGAAAACTGTGGCACTTGTTGGCACAGGCAGAGGTGATCTGGGCCTGCTACCACTCAGCAGCTCTGCCATGATGGGGGGCACCCATTGATCATGTATTGCTGCCTCTATTCATTGCATAACACTCATTAAGCATTATGTAGACTACAAAAGATAAGCCAAAGATGGTACTAAACTGCTTCAGTATTCTTCTCAGGGTCCTGACCTACTCCCACTAGATTGAAGGAGCGTTAATGCAGCGACAACAAAAGAGGTTACTGGCAATTTGGGACCTGCCTCTCTGGCCATAAAAAGATGGTTGGCTTTTAAGGGGCTAAGCTGTTGTTACAGCAGGCATGGGATTCAGCCAGTTCTCCAGATCCGGTTGTTAAAATTACAGTCGGATCGGAAAACGGTGTTACCGGCTAAGTCCAGATCCAGTGCTCTCACTGCATCAGGGCAGCGGGAGATGAGCGCTGATAGTTTAAAAGTTGGGAGGTATGTGTGTGTATGTAGTGTATATATGGTGTATTTATGTGTATTGCATATATATGGTGTATGTACTGTATATGTAAACATGTGTTGTATCCGCCGTTAAGTGGGAAATTTGAATCCCACCCCTGTGTTCTAGTACTGGCACTGGTGCATTGACAGTAAGTGTCAACATGGTTCATTTTTCATTTTCTGTCTGACTGTACAGGAGACTATGAACACGACTATCTACACAAATACTCAGTAAACAGCAATGTCCGTATCTCAAGGCCTTGAGAGCAGTCATGAATCCACTACATGTCATGATTCTTACAACATCATATATTACACTATCTTCAACATTAGTGTCAACCATAGTGACCACATATGTTCTCCATAATCAGGGCTGGCTCCAGGTTCATGTGTGCTCTTGGACAATAAATCTCAGTGGGCCCCTTTGTGGCATTTTTATTTTATTTACATGTACCCCTGTGGCTCCCACACCGTATAATGACCCCCAGTGGCCCCCATACAGTATAATGACACCCCAGTGGCCCCACACAGTATAATGACCCCCCCAGTGGCCCCACACACAGTATAATGACCCCCCAGTGGCCCCCACACACAGTATAATGACCCCACAGTGGCCCTCCATTCAGAATAATGACCCTCATTCGTCCCACTTTCAGAATAATAACCACCAGTGGCCCCCACACTGGGGGTTATACTGTATGGAGGGGGCATTGGGGTCATTATACTGTGTAAGACTAGCTAGAACTGCCTGGGCCCCACAACAAATTTGTGTACGAACCCCTCTCCCCCCCCGGTGGTTTCACATCACGCCTATATTAGGAGTATTTCTGACATTGATTGTGGCACAAAGAGCCTTTGGCGTGGGTATGGAAGGGGATACAGTTATGGCCATACAGTTATTGGATAACACCTCCATACAGTGATTGGATAAAACCGCCATACAGTAACTGGATAACACTGCTATGCAGTGACTGGATAAGAGGGCACAGTACATGATGTCCTGCTCTGCTGAACGGAGTGGAGGTGGCGTGTCTGAAGCTCTGCAGCACAGGAGCTTGTGAGGAGGACTGCAGCAGCCGGCTTCTGCATGCTGTTGATGCTCCTTACTCCAGTCGGACGCTGCGGCCATGCTACTGCTCCCGGGCCACTTCTGCCCTCAGGGCCCGAAACAGTGGCTTCCACAATAGCTTCCCCCCTTGGAGCTGCGGTTAGTGAATTAAATGACCGCAGCTCCCTGCACTCCAGCAATGAGCGTTTTCATCTGTATTGATGGAAGCTCTAATAGCAGCGCATTGGGCCCCCCCAGGAGCAGTGGGCCCCGTACGCCGAGTGCTGACGCCGGCCCTGCCCATAATAATGGCAACACACAATGCCAGAGACTGACAACAGTAACAAGTACCAAGCCCCTCTAATAGTGCAACCATACTTTCACAGTGCCTTGTACTAAAGGTACTTTCACACTAACGTTAGAAGAATCCAGCCGGATCCGGAAATCCATATGCAAACGGATATCATTTGTTTCCGGATCCGTCTGACAAATGCATTGAAATACCGTATCCGTCTCTCCGGTGTCATCCGGAAAAACGGATCCGGTATTTATTTTTTTCACATTTTTGAAGGTCTGTGCATGCACAGAACGGAAAACCGGATCTGTCAATGTGGCAATTTCATGAACACTTAGTACCGGATCCGGCATTAATACATTTCAATGGAAATTAATGCTGGATTTGGCAAGTGTTCCTGGAGTTTTGGCCGGAGAAAATACCTCAGCATGCTGCAGTATTTTCTCCGGCCAAATACCGTAAAAGGGTTGGAACAGAAGACATCCTGATGCATACTGAACGGACTGCTTTCCATTCAGAATGCATTAGGATAAAACTGATGCGTTTTTGTCCGGTATTGAGCCCCTGTTATGGAACTAAACACCGGAAAACTTTAACGCTAGTGTGAAAGTAGCCTAAGGCTGTCTACTTTGCCCTCATTTCAACTCTGACATTCTTCACTCTATGATGTTAATATCCCAAGGGATTGTCAAACAACCCTCCCCCAAATGACAGCAGCCTGTCTAACAAGTAGATCACTGTACCTTTTTTGCTGCTCCAAGGCTTCCAATAAATAGGCCATCCATTGCCCTGCAAATCTCAGAGTGACAGACCCCTAGTTCTGTACTGAATATAAGGTGAGCGTTCTGTAAAATCCTTTTTGAAAATTACATTCCAGAAGGTTGTCACGATCCTCCTACACCTCCAAACCATGCTGAAAGTAACTTGAATCATATAAAATTGGCTTAAAAGGGGTTGTCCAGCTTTGGCACCTTTTTAACTGGCGAGCAGCATGTTTTACCTAGTGAAAAAATCATACACACCTGTTCCCTCCCTGCCATTCCAGTCCAACTCCCTTCAGTAGTCTGCCAGTCCCATCCTGTAAATTGTCGAGTGGACAAAGCCAAGTGCTCCTAATTTGGGACACATCACCATTGAGGCCAGTCATTGGCTGCAGTTGCGCACATGACCTCATCCTCCCGGAGGTATACAGGACCAGAAAACCACTGAAGGGAGGCGGAACGGACCATCGAAGGGCGAGTATTGTTTTTTCAAAAGGTACAACTGCCCACAGTTAAGAAAGTCCCAAAGATAGACAACTCCTTAAAGCTGGCCATAATCAGGTGAAAACTGGTGACCAAACTATATTTGGCCAGCAGTTAGCTCCTAAGGCTTGTCATAAAACATGCTGAACAAGTGTGGAAGTGGGATTGTCCGATCCCTGTTTCCTATGAGATGGTGTCAGTGGAGTTTACTGACATAAATCGAAAGTCTATGGTTAGCTTTGCTGTGAGTGTTTAAAGTGTATGGCCAAAAGTATATACACATGACCATCATGCCTATATTTAATTGTTGGACATCCCATTTCAAAACCATCAGGTTGGGGTATTTTGTAAATACACCCTTGGCTTTCAACACTGCCTGAATCTTTCTGGGCATGCTCTTGATCAGATTCAAGCATGTCTCAACCAAAATCTGTTCCCAGGTCTTTTCTACATGTTCCCAATGTTGGTCCATACTGGTCAACTCACTTGGGTACGAATACAGCTTTGTTTTCAACTCTACCCACAAGTGTTAGTGTGGGTTTAAGTTTGGTGACTCTGGTGGTCAATCCAGCACCTCTACTTCATTGTCATTGAACCATTTATCCGCCAGTCTCGATGTATGCTCTTGGTTTTTGTCCTGCTGGAACACTATGTTGTCCGTTTCATACCCATAGTACTCAAGAGTATGAAGTAACTCGTCTTGTAGGATACTCAGCATTGAGACTACCATTGATCCTAATCAAGTATCCAACACCTTATCAACCCCATATCATCAGACTTCCTTCACCGAACTTGACATTTCCTTCAATATCTCGATCCTTTAGCCCCCTTTTCCCTTGTTTCTTCCAGACTCATTTGCACCCATCAGAATCCAGTCTATTGACCTTCGTCTCATCGCTCCAAATCACCAGTTTCCAATCTTCTAATGTTCATACTTTATTGCAAACTTGAGCTGACGTTTCTTATGATGATATTGAAGTCGAGGCTTCACTAGCATATCTCCTGGCCCTGTAATCTTGCACATGTGCCATAATCTACACTCTCACAGTGCATCTGGCTGTGACAATTATTGCGCATGTGCCGATGACATCTTCCTCCACCCGAAATTGAGCGTCTCCATTTCCTGGTGGAGGATGACCCGATGCACTGAAGACCTCATTTAAATATACCTGGATAACGGAATGTAAGTAAGATATTGTCAGGATCAACCCTACTGGGCATTATGCTTGGTGTAATAGGGTAGATCCTGACGACAGATGCTCTAATTATCAATTACCTTTTTTTCGCACAGATAATGAAATTCAATTACTGTACTCAAAATTTTCAAAAATAGGCTTAGGGAATTAGCTGCAGATAAGGGGAATTACTGATCCTAAAACTCACCCTATTACTTGATTCCCTGCCGAAGAACGGAATGGCTGTGTCAGGAACCTCCTATATTCCCTAGGATAGCCCTGATCAGGGGACGAAAATTACAACTATAGGGAGTTGGTTTTCAGTATCAGTTGCCACATCAAGAAACAAAAAACAAAATTACAAAAAATAAATGAACAAAAGTATGCCAAAATCCTTTAGTGTAAAAAAGGTAGATGAAAATATGTTATACAGATAACACACAACAGACCCTAATATGAAAGAGTAGGTAGATATGAATGTATATAATGTAGGATATAATATACCCCATATTAAGAGTGTCCCTGACCCAACGCATTTCGCCCTTTAATTGTGAGGGTTCATCAGGCTTGGAATTGGATTTGCAATGGTAAATAATTAAATTAAAAAATACCAAATATGTCCTGAGGGCGGCGGTACAGATGACTATGGAGGTGAGCGATTCCACAATGGAAGTGCTCATCTCCCTGTGCCCTGCTGCCGACCCCCACTTGCAGCCTATCAGAGAAACGGGGAAGGGCGACTCCTCTCCCCTGCCCCGCACTTGCAGCGTATCAGAGGAACAGGGAAGGAAGACGCTGTCCTGAGGATGGCAATACAGATGACTACGGAGATGAGCGATTCCACAGTTCTGTGCAGTTCTGCTGCGATACCGCAGCTATATAGAGAGACAAGCGCTATTGGAACAACTATTTTCAATGGGTGTGATATACCTGTTGCCCCCCAGAAAAACTGAATGAAGGGTGTGATATACCTGCTTCACAAAATACTGATTGACAGCTGCGATATACCTGTTGCTTCAAATGGGTGGTGTGATATAACTGTTGTGGCAGAAATAATAATTGAGGGGTGTGATATACCTGCTTCCACCAAATATTGATTGAGGCCTGCGATGTACCTGCTTCCACAAAATACTGATTAAGGGGATTGATATACCTGCTTCCACCGAATATTGACTGAGGCCTGCAAAATACTTGCTTCCACAAAATACTGATTAGGGGTTTGATATACCTGTTTCCACCAAATATTGATTGAGGCCTGCGATATACCTGCTTCCACCAAATATAGATTGAGGCCTGCAAGATACCTGCTTCCAAAAAATACTGATTTAGGGCTGCGATATACCTGCTTACACAAAATGCTGATTAAGGGGTTTGATATCCCTGTTTCCACCAAATACTGATTGAGGGCTGCAATATACCTGCTTACACAAAATATTTATTAAGGGGTTCGATATACCTGCTTCCACCAAATGTTGATTGAGGCCTATGATATACCTGCTTCCACAAAATACTGATTAAAGGGTTTGATATACCTGCTTCCACCAAATATTGATTGAGGCCTGCGAGATACCTGCTTCCACAAAATACTGATTAAGGGGTTCGATATACCTGTCTCCACCAAATATTGTTTGAGGCCTGTGATATAGCTGCTTCCACAAAATACTGTTTAAGGGGATTGATATACCTGTTTCCACCAAATATTGATTGAGGCCTGTGAGATACCTGCTTCCACAAAATACTGATTAAGGGGTTTGATATACCTGTTTCCACCAAATATCGATTGAGGCCTGCAATATACCTGCTTCCACAAAATACTGATTATGGGGTTTGATATACGTGTGCAGGCTTAACCTGTGGCCAGAGCTGGCACAATTTGCCATGGAACTCTTGGCTTGCTCCTCGTCGAGTGTCCTGTGCGAAAGGACTTTCAGAGCGGCAGGGGGGATCGTGACCGATAAGCGCACTCGCCTAGCTCACGACAGTGTGGACTACCTCACATTTATAAAAATGAATGAGGCATGGATCTTGGAGGAATTCAACACCTGTAACGACCACGTGTAATTGAATTTCCCCATGCCAGCCCACACATATCCGCCACTGCCCAGAACAAAGAATGGTCCTTATCTTATGTATATACAGCGGCATAAAAAGCCTTTTCTGTCAGGTGAATGCCTAATTTTTGGGGCCTTCAGTCCAGTGGCCTATAGTCAAATTTTTATCCGGTGACCGCCTAATGTACCTCCAGCCACATAATCACAAGTTCTTTTCTGTCAGGTGAATGATGAATTTCTGGGGCCTGTATTGGCCTACAGTAAAAGTTTTATCCAGTGACCGCCTAATGTACCTCCAGCCACATAATCACAAGTTCTTTTCTGTCAGGTGAATTCCTAATTTTGGGGGCCTGTACTCCCGTGGCCTAAAATAAAAAATGTCTAGGCTCCAGCAGGGCATATTTTTGAGAGTTTCCCTTTAAGACGCATAAAAATGGCCCCTGATTAAAATACATATTTTTTGTGGGAATTTTTGCCAATGATCCCCCTCTGGTATGTCACTGTCCATGTTGTGGGACTATTTGTGCACTTCTAGTAAGTATTTGGTGGCTGAAAATATGACCTGAAGGTTTTTCAAGTTCGCCTGCCATTAAAGTCAATGGGACCAGCCACGAATGCGCGGTTTGCGAACATTTGGTCTCAAACGCGCGTTTGCTAACCGTCCCGGCCGATGTACCTCCATCACTACCCAATAACACACTGAGCTATTAGGGAATATGAGAACAGGTTGCAATTTGTAGTATGCAAGAAGAAAAAGATTGTTCCACCACCAGGAGCAAAACAGTAACAATGTAGTTATATGACAAGAATCTGCATAATTAATCATATTCTAAATAGTTGCAAGTCCAATTTATGTATGACATAGCCAAGATGATTGTCTATAAAATTATGGTAGTCTCACATTCAAAGCTGTAGTGGATGGTGAGATATGGAGCCTGAAAGTCAAAAATTCTAAACATTGTTACCCTTTTGCTCGTCAGTGTAAATTAGGTCTTCAGTGCATCGGGGGGCCTAAGCCTGAGACCCTTGGAGCACCAGAGCTCCTCCGCGCTGCAGTTCTTGCCGCTCCCTAAACCCTTTTATTGATAGTGCCCAGCATATCTCCTGGCCCTGTAATCTTGCACATGTGCCATAATCTACAAATATCTGGCTGTGACGATTATTGCGCATGTGCCGATAAGATCATACTCCACGACTCCACCCGAAGCCGAACGTCTCCATTTCCAGGTGGAGGATGACCCAATGCACCGGAAACCTAATTTACATATACCTCGACAATGAATGAAATGCAATTACTGTACCATTATGTCATACCACTTAGGATGCCTTTTTTTTATTTCCATCAAAATATATATATATATATATATATATATATATATATATATATATATTTTTTAGACAAACTGGATCCATTCATAAAACATATGCAAACTGATGTAAATATTTACAATAGATTTGTTTTTTTCCAAACGAGGCAAATATAACAAAAAATGTGGAGTCTGGATTGTGTGACCTGTGATTAGTTAAAATATTGACCTTTTTTGAACAAGGCTTGTCTTGGTGGGAGGCATTTATTTTGTTTTAAAGATGAAAAATAGATGGATACTATTGTATGAAGTCCATTTAACAGATCCAGTTATTACCTTCAATTGAGTTTTTTTTGCCAGATTGCTACAGGACAAGCCACATCCAGACCGGAACGCAAACTGGAAAAGATCTATGCACTTTTGGCTTACGTTTTTGCTATGGACACCTATTTATCCATTAAACTTACCCATTTTTCAAATTTTTCTGTATAAGTCTTTGCCGCATGGCGACGTGTCGCACCGCATTGGATCTAATGATTGTCAATGTCACAGTTCGTGTGACTGTGACGTGACAGTCACAAAAAATCCAGATCTGATGGATGTTGAGTTGCTGGTTGCAGGTAAAAAATACTTTTTCTCTACTGACTTTAATGTAGGTTGCTTGCCTGCAACTCTTCTGTTACTTGCCCGAGTTTTTACAGCCAAATCACAGCTCTAAAATAGTTGCGCAACTGCAAGTTGAAAAGAAAGTCGCACATATTTTTTTGTCATTTGTCTTTTCTGTGAGCCATGTCGACGTGTAGCCCAAGCGTAAAAATGCATAATTTTAACGAAAGGGGCCTAATAGTTTACTATGCAGACTGTGCTCTGCATTCAGCTCTAAACCCTTGTGTTATCTAATTTGACAGGTCAGAGGCTTGTAACATGGGCACCCGTTGTTCCCTCTATCATTCTCTATTGCGTTATGCAATGTACAACACATTACAATTATGTGCACATGTCCAAGACAGATGGTCTGTCTACAGCTTGATTGATGAAATGTTTGTCTCTTTTGGGAAGACATTTTTTTGAGCCAAGCTTTTTTTTTTTTCTATTAAAGTTATGCTACATTTTAACTGTGTAAAATAACAGCACATTTACCAGGGAGGAGAGAGTGCGCCGAATACATAACTCTTCTCTCAGCACCATAAGCTGCTCTATATAAACAAGCTCAAATAAACAAAAACTGTCTGTGTCGCCAACGTAGAAACAACACTAGTTCCACGCAGTGAGCGCCATCTTCCATAGCGCTGATCTGTCCTTCAATGCTAGAAACGTGACAAGCTAAGGGAGGCCGAGTAGTTGTGTCTAGCATTGGAACCCTTTACGCTGTAGGTTCTTCTTGTATACCAAAGAAAGTTTTTGGGTGTTATTCCCGGGCACCAGATGCCTTCTACTTTTAAAGTCTTGCTTTTTTTTTACGATAATCTGTGACGGAACCTCCACCACAGATATGAACCTAGCCTTGGAGATATGCAGTTGGTTGTAGTCCTAAATTATGCTCTTGGTCTGAAGAATCAGGCCAGCAGTAAAGTACAAAAGTCTCTATTTACTTGCAAAATATAACTTGTGGCACATCCAGCAGTGTAATACAAAGTGCAGTTTCTGGCACCAGATGGGAGGGTATGGTGGTAGATTAGATGGCAATTTAATGGCACTTGCAGGAACTTGTGGATATAGGTGTCCACTGTGATACAGGCTTGATGTTTGTCTGGCCTGGTTGTTAGGTATGTGATGGTGTCTGAGCCTTAGCCCTTTACCTGCAGCAGTGTCTGTAAAGCTAAAATTTTGCTAATCACTCTGCTGTCTTGGCACACTGATGCTTACTGGAAGCAGTGTTCTGAATCTTGATAGTCTCAATAGAGTGATGGTCCCACAGGAGAATTGGATACTGTTACTAAAAGTAGGAGCTCTGTACTGTGCTTCCTCTTCCTTCTCTCTTTGGACTGGAACTCTCCCTTCTGGCAAGAAGTAGGACCAGCCCAATCCTACCAAAAGTGAAGGAACATAGAGAAGCCCTGTTCCTGCCAACTATTCCTCCTCTAGCTGGAATGAATGGCCAAAACATGACATGAACATTATAATACACAATACAATACATAATAAAATAACAGTAATTGCCGATACCCCAGGTCTGGGGTACTGCATACTCAAAGTATGAAACGGTACACATTGAAATTTCTCTAAAATACAGCTTCTTTGAGAAGACCACCCTTTTTTCAAGACCAGATTAAGGCCTCTTTCACATGTCCATGCCCATGATGACTTCCGTGACAAGATGTTCAGTGGTTCTTCAGTTGTGTCTAGCATTGGAACCCTTTACGCTGTAGGTTCTTCTTGTATACCAAAGAAAGTTTTTGGATGTTATTCCCGGGCACCAGATGCCTTCTACTTTTAAAGTCTTGCTTTTTTTACGATAATCTGTGACGGAACCTCCACCACAGATATGAACCTAGCCTTAGAGATATGCAGTTGGTTGTAGCCCTAAATTATACTCTTGGTCTGAATTGTAGGTCCACTATGGCTAACTATGGAAGCATTATATGCATCAGATGCAACACATGGTGGATATTTAAACCCTTCCCAAAGCAACCAGTTTGGACCAAACAACGGAACCATATTTTCCATTTTTGAGGAGTTATTTTATGTGCTAATAACTTTGGAATGCCATTTCATATCCAAGTGATTCAGAGAATGTTTTTTTGTGAAATGTTGGGGAGATACACTTAGATTGGTGTTAAGAGTCTTATAATAAAATCCATCAATGCCAATTGCACACAGGACTCTAAATCAATTTGCCGCATTTTCAGGCAGTCAGTGCGCCAGACTTTCAAATCTACGCCAGCTATGACCTAGTGTAGGTTTAAACTATTATTTATGCCAGTGCATCCGGCAGGCTGAGGAGGCCATGCGGCTGCTGCGCAGCTCTGCCCACCTTCATTGCCACTATTAAAAAGTTGCGAGACAAGTAAAAAGTTGCCAGTTTTCCGGGTTCAGAGTTGAACCTGGAGATATCCGCTTCTTCACCCAGGCAGACCCTCTGAGATGAATCGTGCAGGGCCAGGCTTTTTCTGTAGATCCGGTGACTTACCGGGTCTCTGCTAGGGGGAGGGTTCCGCCTGGCAGTGCTCCCGTGACATCACCAGCACTGATGGGCGGGCTTTAGCACTGCCCTAGCCTGTAAAACATTAGCAGAAGCCTCTGCCTAGCAGTGTAAGAATGTAAACAAAAAAAACCTTGCCCTGCGCAATACAGCACAGGGCAAGGGAAAGCATCAGAGCATGAAATGCTCTGATGCTCATCTCAGAGGGGCTGCCTGGGTGAAAACAGGGATATGTCTGGGTTAAGCCATGAACCGGGACAGCCCCTTTAAAGCGTGCACCATAATTTGTGATTTTTTTAATGCCACAATAATGGCATAAACACTTCGGTAAATGTGCTTCATTGTACTTCATATTGTAGTCGTCATGTTTTACATTTTATTTATAAAGAAACACAAAATTTGGAAGAATTAGCAATGTTAAAAAAATTTATTTCTCTATTTTTTCAACTTTCTTTAATAGGCTATTGAAAACTACACATATAGAAAGAAAAAATCCAAAATCCAAAAGATATGACTCAACAAAAAGCACATCCCCACTTTCTCTTTCAGTTTTCCAGCAATCCAAAATAGGTCCTTTTACAAAGTTGGTCAAGGTAGAGAACCTCTCTCCAGCCATGAAAGCACAATAGTTTATGCTGGCATCATTTCTTAAATGTCCTTTTATTTTTAGGGATGTTAAGAAGGACATGTTTACCTGTACTTTTTCAAATTTTTAAGAATATTTCCAAAACCTATTTGTTTAGGTACCAATTCATACCTGAAATGGCTTAGAGAGGCCTAGATATAAGAAACTCACCCAAAAATTACCCCATTTTAAAACTACATCCCTTAATGTATTCAAAATTGCTTTTAGAAACGTTAACTCTTTCAGTGTTACACAAGTATTAACGCAAAACGAAGGTGTAAATTGTTTTGCTCCCTTTAGGTCTTGCTTCCTTCAGAAGGAATTCAGTGGTGGTCAGCATGAGCACTACCACTCTATTCATCTCTATAGGACTGCCGGAAATAGCCTGTGTGCTGTACCAAGCTATTTCTGTCAGTTCCATAGAGAATGAATAAAGCCTCAACTCACATGTTCATCTCCACTTCATTCATTTGGGGGCACGGGGGACAGGGCCCCTGTTCTTGTGATCAGTGGCGGTCCTAGCAGTTGTTGTAAATCTTGGGAAAAACAGTTAAATATACCATTCAGACTATTAAAAAAAAAAGTATGCACACCAATACATTATATACTTGCAGCAAGCCCCTGAGGAGCCGATGCAGAGGATTGGAGTGGTAGTGGGCCCGTTGAAGTGTTGTTTCACGGTGTACTCCATCAGGCCATTGCTTCCTGTGGAAAGGTACAGTGGAAAGGTGGTTTGAAGAATCAGGCCAGCAGTAAAGTACAAAAGTCTCTATTTACTTGCAAAATATAACTTGTGGCACATCCAGCAGTAATACAAAGTGCAGTTTCTGGCACCAGATGGGAGGGTATGGTGGTAGATTAGATGGCAATTTAATGGCACTTGCAGGAACTTGTGGATATAGGTGTCCACTGTGTTACAGGCTTGATGTTTGTCTGGCCTGGTTGTTAGGTATGTGATGGTGTCTAAGCCTTAGCCCTTTACCTGCAGCAGTGTCTGTAAAGCTAAAATTTTGCTAATCACTATGCTGTCTTGGCACACTGATGCTTACTGGAAGCAGTGTTCTGAATCTTGATAGTCTCAATAGAGTAATGGTCTCACAGGAGAATTGGATACTGTTCCTAAAAGTAGGAGCTCTGTACTGTGCTTCCTCTTCCTTCTCTCTCTGGACTGGAACTCTCCCTTCTGGCAAGAAGTAGGACCAGCCCAATCCTACCAAGAGTGAAGGAACATAGAGAAGCCCTGTTCCTGCCAACTATTCCTCCTCTAACTGGAATGAATGGCCAAAACATGACATGAACATTATAATACACAATACAATACATAATAAAATAACAGTAATTGCCGATACCCCAGGTCTGGGGTACTGCATACTCAAAGTATTAAACGGTACACATTGAAATTTCTCTAAAATACCGCTTCTTTGAGAAGACCACCCTTTTTTCAAGACCAGATTAAGGCCTCTTTCACATGTCCATGCCCATGATGACTTCCGTGACAAGATGTTCGGTGGTTCTTCTGTGAAGAAGTCCGTGAAGAATCTCTGTTTGGTTCATGTGTCTGTTTTTACCCTCCATATGTCATCCGTAGTCCATGGACACTGCTAGGCAGAAAATGTATCTCCAGAGCATCTCCGTGTTGCGTTCCTGGTTTTTACAGACCCATGAACTATAATATGCATTATGGGATCTGCAATCTCGGACTAAAACAGGGAAGCACCTTGTTGAATTTTCACATAAGCAAATAACTGCTTTTTTATACAGGATATAGCAAAATTAAATTAAATTTAAAGGGGTTGTTCAGCAAATAGCATTTATAATGTAGAGAAAGTTAATACAAGGCACTTACTAATATATTGTTATTATCCATATTGTCTCCTTCGCTGGCTGGATTCATTTTTCCATCACATTATACACTGTTCGTATCCATGGGTTATGACCACCCTGCAATCCAGCTGAGGTGGTCGTGCTTGCACAATATAGGAAGAAGCGCTGGCTTCTCTGGTGGCCCGGACCATGCATAGGCTGGTGCTTTTTCCTATAGTGTGCAAGCACGACCACCACTGCTGGGATACAGGGTGGTCATAACCATGGAAACAAGCAGTGATGGAAAAATAAATCCAGCCAGTAAATGAAGCAATATGGATAATAACAATACATTAGTAAGTGGCTTGTATTAACTTCCTCTACATAATAAATTCTATTTACTGAAGTGAGAAAATAGCAAAAATGTGAAATCAGCTATATTACAGAGATTCTACACTTACAGTTGCTGACTTAGAATTTCTTTGCACTTATCAAGCTTTATACTCTTCATGTATTAAAGAGATTGTCTGGTCTTGGTCACAATCATAACCTGTGCCCCATAAAACAGGAAACAACATTCATCTGTCTGTGGTGCCGTTGTCCTGCGCTGCTGCCCTGTTCCCATTCGCTTTCAGTCCCTGCAGGACCAGTGATCGTAGTTGCAGGGAAGCGCCATGGACAGGTGATTTTTTATTTTTTTTTTGAAGGGCCACTGAGATTGTCGGATTCTAGGCCGGACAACCCCTTTAAGTATTTTAAATGTCAGAATTAGCTCACGCAATAAAGCTGGAGTCAATACTTTTCTCTCCTGGACCCCGGGGCACTCTGAGCACATGCATACAAGAGACGTATTGACTGGAGGGCTCCTGTTGCAGAGATTTCTGCAGCTGGTTAGGATGTGGTTTAAACTCTGCTCCAACATGACAACACGAATGAGAGATACAGACATATTTCTGCTCCATGTCATCAAGTGCAGATTCTATTCTAGGGAGCTGATGTGCAAACACTAAACTCGCAAACAAAATGTTATTCAGGAAATTAGCTGTAACCAATGTAGAGGGAACTTCAGAGTGGTAGAAGCATCAGTTACATGATCATTTCGAACATATTTTTTTTTGGTTTTTTTTACTTTTACAGCTTTAGATAATGATTTATGAGATACAATTCCTCAATTGATCGTGACTGTGCCAACAAAAGTTCATGAAGATTGAAAAAAAACCATACCCCAAGGATAAGCTCTTATATAGAAAAAGAGTTCTGTATTTTCTAAGTTCAAACTATGTTTTTCCATTGTGGCTGAGTCATCTGATTCCAAAGTGGGGAATTAAGCCTGATCGAGATGTTCTTGGAAATATCTTCTTTATTTTTCCACTTAGGAAATCTAGCCTAGTCAGGCCAAAGAATCATAAAAGGAAATGTATTCAATACTGTCTTTCATTAATGTCTGTCCGTACAGAATGAACAGAATACAGATTTTGAAGAATTGTTTAATATGAACAGATATGTTGAATACACTGTACAATGAATATTATAACCACAATGATGTGTGTGCCAAGTCCTTGTGACTGCCATAGGGCTCAAAACTCAAGTTGTGCCAAGATTAAAACCAATCACCATTCCATAAGATAGGTGATAAATGTCTGACTGATGGAGTCTGACCCCATCACGAGAATGTGGGTTTTACATCACCGGCTTGACTGGAGTGGTGGTTAAGCATGCACACTGTCACTCCTTTTAAACTCTATGGGACTTCTGGAAATAGCCGAGAGATGTAGTCCCATAGATTTTGATGAAAGTGGCAAAACACGTGCCCAATAACACTTCATTCATTCAAATTGGGGGCATGAGACTCCTGTTCTGATGTTTGGTGGGAGTTCCAGTGGTCGGACCTCCATCTGTCCTGTGGATAGGGGATAGGTTTGAAACCTGCCATAACGCCTTTACCATCGGCATCTCCACATTGGCAGACAAGAGAGGGAGAAGTGACCTGAGAATCCACCTGTGCTTGTCTACTACAAAATATTGCAATGATGATGAACAAGGGCTTGGATCTTCTATCTTGATATGGTGGTGAGTATCAACTCTTAAAGAGGACCTTTCATCTGGCAAAAAATTGTAAACTCATGATCTGTACAGCGGCACCCAGGGATCTCACTGCACTTACTATTATCCCTGGACGCCACTCCGTTCTCCTGCTATGTCCTCCGGTATGTTCGGTCACTTGGTTATAGTAAGAAGAGACTGCCCTTGTTCTCCTGGGAGTCTCCTTCTCATAGGCTGTAGCGCTGGCCAATTGCAGCACAGAGCTCACAGCCTGGGAGAAAAAAACTCCCAGGCTGTGAGCTCTGCGCTGCGATTGGCTAGCACTACAGCCTGGGAGAAGAAGATGCCCAGGAGAACAAGGGCAGTCTCTTCTTACTATAACCAAGTGACCGAACATACCGGAGGACAAAGCAGGATAACGGAGCGGCGCCCCACTTAGTTCAGAATTTTTTGCCAGATGAAAGGTCCTCTTTGAGTAGATCTCATTTAGAGTTTTACTGTGAAGTTCACCTTTTGGTATATGCACCCTTGATTGAATGCTTTATTTTATATTGGTTTCCTTTATAGATAGATACTCCTCTCAAAGTCTCAATATTCACTCTCTGACACCCACCATCAAAACCTTTAAAAGCAACCTCTTGAGGGAAAGTCTACAGTAACCCACTACACAGCGGGATGAGCAGCTTCTACCTACTGCCTCCTTGTATGTAGTAAGCCCTCGTGGGCAGGGTCCTCTCCCCGTCTCTACCAGTCTAATCTTCCAGATACCAGCAGCACAAGGATAACGTCCTGTACAATAGATGATTACTGCCTCCTTGTATGTAGTAAGCCCTCGTGGGCAGGGTCCTCTCCCGTCTCTACCAGTCTAATCTTCCAGATACCAGCAGCACAAGGATAACGTCCTGTACAATAGATGAAGTTTGAAATCTCTTTGGTGCCCACGGTTTTAGGTCCCAGCCCTGGAATCTGTAGTCACATAGCGATGTTTAGTCAATAAAGGAATTATTTGTATGGAACGAGGAGTGCTGCAGTCCTTCAGTAACCTCTCCACCAGTCTGTCAGTTTCTTAGTCCATGCTCGTTGTATTTCTTTTGTTTTATATTATATATGTATACCTATTTGACATGTAAAGCACGTTGGAATTAATGGTGCTTAAAAATGAATAATAATGATATAGATCATGGGATTCCAGAAAACAAGACAAGTACCAGCCAAGGCATCTACATTAGTGAGCATCTTGCATGGCTAATCTTCCTTCCCATGAGAATATGGTTGGTTTTGCACATAACAATACATTATTCCTTTTAGTTTATGTTCTGTATTATCTTACTTCTATGCTCTATCCACACCAGCTGTTGCTAGGTGGCAAGCCTCCCAAAGAACAAACAGTTTGTGTTGGACTGGCTCTTCTGATACCACCGCATGAATGCAGCACTGTGTCAACGTCTTCTTTCCACAGACCCTTTCAGTCTAAAGTAAAACATTAACAGTACTTTAGCTGGAGTTGTGAGAAGTAGAAGTGTCAACATTAAAGAGTAAGCATGATTTAATGCTGAGCATAATAAAAGTCTTATCTGAAAAAATATATAGCTTTTTTCACTTACACTGCACAATAGTTTTTGTAGATTATGTGGGTCATGTTTCAAACAAAACTACTCCTAAATTAGGCGTATTTCTGGCGCAGATTGTGGCGCAAAGGTCCTTTGTGCCTCAGTCTGCAACTTCTCCCTGCTCACGCCAGGTGTAAAAAAAGTGGGTGTAGCGGGAAAAGACTTCCCATTTTCTACACCTGTTTTAGAAGTGGCGGCCTCTTCATAACTCCGACAGACCAGGTATTGGGGTTATAAGGATTGGCATCTAAAACGGTCCTAATAAATGTGCCACTATGTGTATAAAGGGACACTACCATCAAATGCTTTTATCTAATATTATCGGCCTATATGTGAATATGCTATGTAATATATATATATATATGTAATTTTCGAATTCTGCTTCCTGTCCTGGCTGTTGAACTTCTCATTTGGTTGGACTTTTAGCATGGCAAACTGTCTCTCTTGCTCTCAGTCAGCAATGAAAAACAGCCAAAGTACAAACCCTAAAGTACAAACACACACGCCCCGCGCACGTGTGTATGTATGTAGATATATATATTATATACATACACACACAGGTCGGGCATCACCCTAGCCTCTGCGCAGTGGCGACTCTAGGAACAATATATAGGGGGGGGGGGGGGGCACATAAGATACCACAGTCAAAAATGGGGGGGGGGCACTAATAATTTTCACTACTTAATTATACTACTGAAAAAAACAAAATAAGTATATATAAATAATTTACAAAATACGAGAGTATTGCGGTATGCAGGGATACCTTTTTATTGTACTATCCTAATACTTAACAGACAAACTTTCAAGAGTTTTCCTTTCTTCTTCGGTATTGCTTCAGACCTGAGAAAGAGAGAAACACTCTCCAAAACTTTCCTTTAGAGTTTAAAGCAGTTTCAGCGCTATAATAAAATAATTTACTTACAAAAAAAGCCATTCAGTCGTCTGCTGTGCCGTCCTCTGCTTACTTCCGCGGATCTTCCCCTCCTTTCAGTCTCTCTAAAAGAGAGGTGCACTGTTATGGGAGATCTGTGGATGACACATTGTTATGGGGGATCTGTGGATGACACATTGTTATGGGGGATCTGTGGATGACACTGTTATGGGGGATCTGTTGATAACACACTATTATGGGGGATCTGTGGATGACACACTGTTATGGGGGATCTGTGGATGACACTGTTATGGGGATCTATGGATGACACACTGTTATGGGGGATCTATGGATGACACATTGTTATGGGAGATCTGTGGATGACACACTGTTATGGGGGATCTGTGGATGACACACTGTTATGGGGGATCTGTGGATGACACATTGTTATGGGGGATCTGTGGATGACACATTGTTATGGGGGATCTGTGGATGACACACTGTTATGGGGGATCTGTGGATGACACTGTTATGGGGGATCTGTGGATAACACACTATTATGGGGGATCTGTGGATGACACTGTTATGGGGATCTGTGGATGACACACTGTTATGGGGGATCTGTGGATGACATACTGTTATGGGGCATCTGTGGATGACACTGTTATGGGCATCTGTGGATGACACATTGTTATGGGGATCTGTGGATGACACTGTTATGGGGATCTGTGGATGACACACTGTTATGGGGGATCTGTGGATGACACACTGTTATGGGGCATCTGTGGATGACACTGTTAGGGGGATCTATGGATGACACACTGTTATGGGGGATCTGTGGATGACACATTGTTATGGGGGATCTGTGGATGACACATTGTTATGGGAGATCTGTGGATGACACACTGTTATGGGGGATCTGTGGATGACACACTGTTATGGGGGATCTGTGGATGACACATTGTTATGGGGGATCTGTGGATGACACATTGTTATGGGGGATCTGTGGATGACACACAGTTGTGGGAGATCTGTGGATGACATACTGTTATGGGGGACCTGTGGATGACATATGACTGAGGAGGGCTATCAGGGGACATTATACAGGGGGTAATATAACTGAGGGGTATTAGGGTAAATTATACAGGGGGTAATTTAACCAAGGGGTATCAGGGTACATTATACAGGGGTAATATAACTGAGGAGGGCTATCAAGGACATTATACAGGGGTAATATAAGTTATATTACCCCTGTATAATGTCCCCTGATAGCCCTCCTCAGTTATATTACCCCTGTATAATAATGTCCCCTGATACCCCTTAGTTATATCACCCTGTATAATAATGTACACTGATATCCCTTAGTTATATTACCCCGCCCTGTATAATTAAACCTGATACCCCTCAGTTATATTATATAACTGAGGGGTATCAGGGTACATTATACAGGGGGTAATATAACTAAGGGGTATCTATCAGGGTACATTATACAGGGGTAATATAACTGAGGAGGGCTATCAGGGACATAATACAGGGGTAAGGGGTGAGATAAGTTATATTACCCCTGTATAATGTCTGATAGTAGCCTAGCCCTCCTCAGTTATATTACCCCTGTATAATGTCTGATAGTAGCCTAGCCCTCCTCAGTTATATTACCCCTCATGTACCCTGATACCCCTAGTTATATTACCCCCTGTATAATTTACCCTGATACTCCTCAGATATATTATATAACTGAGGGGTATCAGGGTAATACAGGGGACAACAGAGGAGGCGTAGAACTGTGGGACGGGGGGGGGGGTACATACTTCTTTTTTATATGCCCTCACCTCACTAGTTAGCAGGCACGCGAGGCACACAGATGCAGCGTGACGTGACATCAACTCAGCCTGCGCCGCACAGCACGCACCGTACGGCTCCCTCTCTGCCTCCGCTGGGTCCAGGACTCCGCCCCCCTATGTGAATACTAGCTGCCGTCCGCCCACAGCCAGGTATTGTAAATTAATTTACAGTGCAGCGGGCGGCAGCAGCCAGCATAACAGGAGTATAACAGACAGGGGAATCAGCGGGGTGCAGTGAGCACGGAGGTGACGAACCTATTATGGTGTGCCCAGGTACACCCGGCACACCCCGTGCGCGCGCCTATGGTAATAACTTTGGAACACTTTTACTTATCCAAGCCATTCAGAGATGTTTTCTCGTGACACATTGTACATCATGATAGTCACAAATTTGAGTCAATATATTTCACCTTTATTTAGGAAAAAATCCCAAATTTACCAAAAGATTTGAAAAATTTGCCATTTTCAAAATTTCAATTTCTCTGCTTTTAAAACAGAAAGTGATACCTCATAAAATATTTATTACTTAACATTCCCCATATGTCTACTTTATGTTGGTATCATTTTGGAAATGTCATTTTATTTTATTAGGACGTTAGAAGGCTTAGAATTTAGAAGCAATTCTACTAATGTGTTGTAATTGTCCATATTGCTTCCTTTGCTGGCTGGACTCATTTTTCCAACACATTATACACTGCTTGTTTCCATGGTTACTACCACCCTGCAGTCCATCAGTGGTGGTCGGGCTTGCGCACTATAGGAAAAAGCACTAACCTATGTGTGCTCCCACGGTCCCAGCCACCAGAAAGGCCGGCACTTTTTCCTACAATCCATCAGTGTTGGTCGTAACCATGCAAACGAGCAGTGTAGGATGTGATGGAAAAATGAATCCAGCCAGCAAAGGAAGCAATATGGACAATCACTATACAATAGTAAGTGGCCTGTATTAATTGCATCTACATGATAAATACTATTTGCTGATGTGCGACAACCCCTTTTAAGGTGGAAATTCTTGTATAGGTTATTATTATTATTGCAATTGTCATTATTTGAGAGATCACAGTAAATGCTGATAATGTGTTTGTGTCAGTATTCTTGCCTACAGGCATATATTACTTAAGGTTTTCCTGATTCATAATTTTTTTTCCAGTTTGTCCATAGCAAACATTAAGGTGACTGTGATTTTGAAAAAGTTGTCGAGAAAGAAAAAAATGTTAGACCCATGTACTGTATGTAACTGTTACTGTTCAGTTCTGTACTGTAAACCACAGACACGATGTTCTGGCTTGCAGGTTGTCAGATCGGGTTAAAACAGCAGTAAATAGCCAAGAGGAGGAACTGAATGGAAGCCAGGTATGAGCTTGCACCAGCCAGAAACAGCCAGGAACTCCAGCACAGCCCTGACCTAGTTTAGTAATGTCTTAATTCTTTGTTACGGAGATCAAACTAGTTCAGAAATGCTAATTAACTATGACGGTAGACTGAAGAACATCTAATGAGGCCTGACCCAAACTTCTAAATGTATTAATAAGGCGATGAACCTAGGGAATACTGCCTTTCCTCATACAGCGTTGAAAGGTGAAATACTGCAGACATTTATTTGGTGAAAAGTGGCCGTAGATATTTTTGCTTAGAGGCAGCTCTATAATTGAGTCCTGTCTAGGGTCATGTATCAATGGCATATAACACATTCATTTTTATTGCAGTGCCTCTTAAAATGGCTGTGTCTGTGACATATTGTCAAAATATTGACTACCCTTCTATAAAAATTCTAAATTGTACATGGATAAGGTTCAAAATTGTACATGGAGAAAAATCACAATATGTTCTGACACTGTTTATGGTAAAGTACTGGAGGTGGTGTATCTTTCACCCAGATTGCTCAGATGGGGGAGGTAAAAAAATCCAGGAAACCTGGTTCGTTACAGCAAAATGTAGTTTGCCGAGGCACTTTCGTTTGAAGTATTTCATGGACCTGGATTTTTATGGAATGGTTGGTAGGTGGACCTACCATTCCCTCCCTTCCAGTACAGCACTGTCCCCTAGCCAGAGTTAGACCCAAGTGTAGCTGATGGGCTTATGTGGGGAGAAAGACAGGGCCGAAAGCCTTAGGGCTCGTTCACACAAACGTTTTTTTGCGTTTTATACGGGCCATTTTTTGCATTCCGTATAAGGTCCGTATACGGAACTATTTATTTCAACGGTACTGCAAAAAAACTGAATGTACTCCGTATGCATTCCTTTTCCGTTCTTCCGGTCTGTTCAAAGATAGACCATGTCCTATTATTGCCTGCAAATCATGTTCCGTACCTCCATTTAAGTCTATGGGTCCGCCCCAAAAAACGGAACACATACGGAATGCAATGCATGGGCACCGTGCGTGGGGCAGCCGCATGGGGATAGTGGACCAACTCACTTGAATGGGTCCGCGATCCCTCCGTTCCGCAAAAAGATAGAGCACGTTCTATCTTTTTGCAGTGCGGAAGCGCGGAACCCCAGTGCTTCCGCATTGTTCCGTGCTTTCGTTCTGCATCTCCAGATTTGCGGACCCATTGAAGTGAATGCCGTGATGTGGAATGCACACGGAATGGTGCCCGTGTATTGCGGATCCGCAAATGGGGTCTGCAATACGGCAACGGGCATCACACGTTCGTGTGAACGAGCCCTTATTCTGGGTCATAGCCTGGAACCTGCAAGTTGTCTGCTGTATAAGCCTGATCTACCGTGTGACTGAGAACATAGTTGAGCAAAGCATTCTGTTTAGTTAGTGCCCAGACGGGCAAGGAATTTTGTTTTGTTGTTTAAGTTCTGTTTTGTGCCGTGGATCCACTCAAGTGATTTTTTAACTTGGAAGAAAAAAAATAAAGCTTTACATGGCCTTTTAAACGGCTGAATGTTGTGAAATCTGCCATCGCCAACCCCATTAGCACACGGACCTGCGACGATATTCACAATATATTAATAAATATGTGAAACTCATGTATTTGCATTGTTAGAAATTAATTTATATATGTGACCAGAAATATGCTAAATAGGTGTGCTGACGTGTATGGATGTGTAAGTGTATAATTATAGGTATTCGGAGAATCACTTAGACAAAGCAGTCAAAATTATGACTAAAATATCTGCTTAAAGGCGTGGTTTAAAGTTTTCCTTTGTTCTGCCTCTCCATTAGGATGGGAGGATGGGACCTGCATTTTTGGGAAGGTGTGGGTCCTGGCAGTCAGAACCCCACTGATTACTTAATTGGACAATATTTTTGGCCAATATCTGATGACCTGAATGACATGTGATAGAAGCATATATATAGTATTAAAACAACGGACTGCACTTCTCCTTTAAGAGTCAGATGCACATGTCAGTCTGGACATTTATAACCTCTGATTTAGAGCCGTGTAACTGGAATTTAACAATGTTTATTCTTTTATATACATTGCTGCTTTTTGTCTTTCAACATAAATTTACCATTTTTTTTCTTGACATCCAGGTTTATATACATGAATTTAATTATAGCATAATTCAATTTCTATAGTCAAACATGGATTTCTATTGGGTTGTCCAAGTTATTTAAAAAAGTCAACCAAGGCCGAATTTATCTTAAAATAATGAAATAACATATACTCACCTATTTCATCCTCCCGCTACTTCCAGCGCTGCTGCTCTGATCGTTCCCCATATGACATCATCTAGGCTGATGTATCCACATACCCCAGACAGTGCTGCAGCCAATCACTGGCCTCAGCTGTATACAGCACAGTGTGGCCAGTGACTGCAGCGGTCATGTGCCATTCACCTCCGCATCATTGCTGCAGCCTTCTACATAACCATCATGAGGAGGACTGGAGCTGTGGCAATGAAAAAGGCAGTGGAGTAATATATAATTATTTTATGACATCTAGTGGTTTTTAGGATGTTTTTAATTAAGTTTGACGACCTCTTCAAATCTCTTCTTGCTTTACAGCACCAAATGCTGGGTGGGATCACCGAACTAACAGCATCATAGGTCATAGTTTGGGTGATCGAATTTGCTCCTTTATTACGCTGGTGTGAAATTAGCCTAATTTGAATAATAATTGGGTGCTTCCCTGCATCAGCAGCATAAAAGTGCCTATTCAGCAACCTGAATGTCTGCCTGCTCACTGCAGCAGTTTCAGTTATTGTTCCATTCACAGAATACAGACTGCTGCAGACAGCTTCTTCAGGAAACATGGCACATTTCTTCTTCTTGTATAGTAATTCAAGTAGTTTGTTTGTAGGTAATTGCTGGCAATGCCGTTCCCTATTGTAAAGTATGCTTCCTAGGTGGAGATTCCCCTTTAAAACCTCCGGCATTACTGTTTGCCACGTGATAACCAGGGGTAGCTGCCTTTTCACAGCTCTCCTAAATTCTATGAGGCTGTGAAAAATTCTGACCACATAATTTCACTCTATATACCCTTTGTACATCTTGCCTTTACAAATATGTGCGCCCACCTAGTGTACCCACTGGACCCACATACATTTGGTACAGACTACAATTCTATCTAAGAATGTAATCCTTGAAAGCTTTGAATAGGGATATTCACACTGTACAAGCAAGGGTGTTGATATGCAGCCATTAAAATCTTTCTGTGCTGCGAGGGTGGGGCACGAGCAACTCAAGTACACTGTGTTCTTTTTCCTGCCACTAGAACAGACTTCTCACGAGCTATGCTAAGCCGCTCCATTATTACTATCTGCAAATCTAAAACAATTGTGGTAGTCACTAGTCTGTGACATTCCATTGTTATACCGCACGTGCATCTACTGTACATTCCGCTGTGTACAATAAGCAGGTATTCTTCTGTAATAATATCTGTTCTTATTACCAAACCTGTGTGTTACGTCTTGTTGACACTAATCACGCCGAGTTACGTAACTGAGCTAAAACCATCCCCCAAAAAATGTATGTAAGTCAATATCAGAACCTGTGTAAGGATAAACTATTCCTTCTGATGCCACTAAGTTGTGTTTATAGGAATATTGTGATGTAAAGTGTATCAAAGGTAGAAAAATAATAACAGAGTACCAGATTCGGCTGTATTCACACCAGGATTTCCTCTGTTAGAGGAGCAGAACAACACAAAATAACAGAAGTGCTGGGTTCGGCACATAATGGACCTGAAAGGAGCTGAACAGACCCCATTGACTATAATAAGGCCAAATCAGATTCTGTTTGGGAAGCTGCATTTTTACTAAAAAAAAAAAGTCCTGCGTGCCAGACTTTTTTTTTTGCCTGGTCATTTTGATGGAATTCCCAAATAGAGCCTCCAATGCGGATGTGAACAAGCCTTTATGCAGATTAAGGATATGTTCACCCAGCTAAAATCAGCCCCTGATTCAGCAGCAAAACACACCCGGAAATCCACATTGAATTTAATGTTAAAAACTCCACCTTGTGCACACAGTGTAAAACTGTATAAAACACGGATGCTGCCCACGTGTGGCCTAATATAGAAATGCCTATTCTTGTCCACAAAACGGACAAGAAAAGGCAGGTTCAATTTTTTTTTTTTGCGGGGCCACGGAACAGAGTAACGGATGCGGCCCCATTGAAGTGAATGGGTCCGCATCTGAGCCACAAAAAATGAGGCTCTAATGTGGACCCTAACAACGGTCGTGTGAATGTAGCCTAAAGTGGATCTCTGATTTGGACGTACACAAGCTCAGATGGAAGAAAAGGCATGGTGCCATACTCGACAATTTAACCGTACCATTATAATAAATACAACAGACTACTACTGTGGATAAAAATGGCCGCGGTCTTTATTAAACTGGGGGGGTGGGTAACCATAAATATTAAAATTCCATAAATTATTAAACCATTTAAATTCCCACCAATATTAACTCAAGTCAATTAGTGCACTACTCCTCAAGAGTCCACCCAGTAAGGCTGAGAGACTAACCCCCACCCGCCAAGCACGGCATTAGCCGTTCTTGGCCCCCCCCCCCCCCCCCAATAAAACAGCGGCTTTCTCAATAATTGAATGCGATCCCAAATTGAAAAAATCTAGACCTATGTCTGATAAAAGGACCAAATCCTCATGATAAAGCCCCAATACTGAGCCATCTAATTCAAAATGTCTAAATGACCAACCTTTTATTGACAGTAAAAAAAAATCTAAGCCCCTGTTTATTCTTTTCCAAATTTTCTTGAAAAAATGCAGCTAAGGATTGTTCCACACAAAACGCGGAATGATTTCCGAAAAAAACAGTAACACTTCTGTCAACAATTGCTTAATATATGACAGGTCCTTCTTCATATCAGCTAATAACTGTAATGTCTTCTTTTTCCCTAAATTATTACCTCCTGCGTGGAAAATAATAACCTGAGGAGGAGGCCGAGCATGTAACTCGCCTTTAATAATCAGAATTACTTGGTTCCACCTCAACCCTCTAAATCCTAACCAATAAATATAAACTGATGGGATATCAAAAAACTATTGCTGACCATATTTACGATTTGAAGCCCTCTTCTCTGCCCAAAAAACAAAGGAATGCCCGAAAAGCCAAACATTGATCTGTTCGGAACCTCAAAGAAAATTAAATTACAGTAAAACTAAATTAGGCCTGATATATGACTTATATCGGTCAGAATCCCATCTCCCAATTTTTTTTATTACAGCATTATCCAAACCCATCCTAGACGCTTCAGTTGCTGCGCCAATCTGGAAGGAATGAGATGAATAATGCTCACCTTCTAGCCCTAATAATGACAAACATTTTCTAAAAACTGCATTAAACTGAAACTTAGAAAGCGCCCCACCATTACAGTGTATTAAAAAGGAATTAGGTCCACTAGGCCTCATCTCCCAAATTTCTCTAACTGCTAACACCGGACAAATTGGGGACTCAACAAACTGGTTCAAATAAACCACCGTCCCTTTCCCTAACTGATCAGTTTTCGACTTTACGCAGTCCGAACATAACTGAACATCCGAACATAACAATGCAGAACAGGTGCGAACATTTTTAGCAACCAACTTGCTGATTCTCAATGCACCAAAAAACGCTACCACAAACGCAGCTCTAAACAATTTAAACTCATACAAAGAAAAACAGCACTGCTGTAAAACAGATACTAACTTTACTAGTAACTCCACTGTGACAGGTCTACGAGAATCCGGAATAATACTATGTCTTGCTAAACCCTTCAAACATTGTTTAACCACAAACTAGTTGTTCATAGGCTCCAAACCTGCTAACTTAAAAAAGAAAGACACTCCCGCCACAGTTTTCTTTACTGCCGAACATCCTAGACCTAACTGAACTAAACTGCCAATAAACTCCAAAACCAAGCCTACATTACCTTCAAACACATTTATATTATTACTTTTGCAAAATACTGACCATTTCTTCCAAGATAGCTCATACCCACTCCACGTATTAGGTGCCAGCGAGTTTCGTATCTGCATACACATCAATGCCAGATTAGACTCTACAGGTTTACCGGACACGGAATCCCTTCCTTCTCTGCATTCGGTACCAAGGCGTAAAACTTCTCCCACTGTGCGCGTGAAAGGGCATCCGCAATTACATTCGTCTTACCAGGAATACACTTGGCTTTAAGCCATATATTCTTACTCAAACAGTACCGCACTAGAAAATGGAGTAACTTCACTACTTGCTCATTATTCGATGACAGACAATTAACCACAAATAATACCCCTTTATTATCTGTATATACTAAAACTCTCCTATTTGCTAACTCATGACCCCATATTACTAAAGACACCACTAACGGAAATAATTCTAATAACACTACATTTTTTATGGCAGCCCTGCTTTTCCAAGACTAATGCCATGGTTCTGCTGACCACTGTCCTTTAAAAAATGCTCTGTATCCCCATGAACCTGACGCGTCTGTCACAAGGCCTAACGCCTCTGCTTCAACGAATTCACTTTGCCAAATACCAGCCCCATTAAAATAAATCAAAAATTCCTCCCAGATCCTTAAGTCATCTTTCAAAGCTTTATTTAACCTGATGTGAGCAAACGGAGACTTAACACCTCTAGTCGCCATATATAGCCTTCTAGAAAATACTCTACCAATAGGAATTACTTTAGAAGCAAATACAAACAGTCCTAATAAGCTCTGCAATTCCCGCAGAGTGGTTTTCTTAACTGCTAACATACGCTTGATAAGCTCTAACATTTTTTTCTCTACTTTCTCTAACCTGAATTCCATTGATACAGTATCGATAGTTATACCTAAAAATTCTATTACCCTACATGGTAAAACCGTTTTCTCTTCCGCTAAGGGGATGCCAAAACACCTACAAACTTCCATAAAACGATTCAACAATGACAAGCAAATATCTGAATTAGCAGGACCTATAAACAAAAAATCGTCTAGATAATGTAAGAAACCACCTCTATTAACTGAAAACATAGTAACCCAATGAACAAATGACGAAAACGACTCAAAATACGAACAAGATAACGAAAAACCCATCAGCAAACATTTATCAAACTAATAAAACCCTTCAAACTGAAAACCCAAAGAATTGAAACCTTCTGGACAGACCGGTTGCAATCTAAACGCTGACTTTATATCAGCTTTTGACACTAAACAATTTTGGCCAAATTCGTTCAACAAACAGACAGCTTCATCAAATGAACTATACGAAACTGAGCATAATTCTCTATTTAAATCATCAAGGAATATTTCTCTGGCAATGACAAATGGTGAATTAAACGGAATTCATTAGTTGTTTTTTTAGGAATCAAGCCCAACGCAGATATCCGAAAATCTTTGAATGGCGGCTGTACAAACGGTCCAGCCACTCTACTAGCCACCACCTCTTTCTCTATCTTTGACCGAACTATCTCAATATTCACATTAACTGAGCTTAGGTTCTCTATCCACATACACCCTGAATCTTTAAATTTAGGGACAGAGAAACCGTTCTCAAAACCATTACGAATTAACTCCGCCTTCTCCTGATTTGGGTAGATGTTGAGCCATGGGACCATGTTTTTCAAATTCACTGGTGTCACTGCTTTTTTGAAAATCACGAGTGATAACAGCCTGTTGGGGTCCTGACATTCTTTTGAAACAACGAAACATAGGATGAGGACCCAAACAGACCGAACACTCGTGCTTATATTTACACAAATTTAACCACTTGCATGCCGACTCATTGAATGCAAAACATAGTCCTTTCTTTATAACATTCTGAGACGGATTCACATGCTGCCTAAACCCTCCATTCGATTTCTGCAGAAGCATTAAACTTAACCACAGACCCATGTCTTTAACACCCCATTTTAAAGACGGATGGACTGCTAACTTCTGCCTAAATGTCTCATCATACTGGAACCATGACATACCTCCGAAATTACGGTATGCTTCCAGTATGGTATCAATATGTTGAAACAATCCTGAACAATATTGCGGATGCTTAACTCCCAATATTGATGCATAAATGCAAAAGGCTTGAAGCCAATTGTTGAAAGATCTAGGGGGACTCCTCTTTCTGTCTTCCTCTGCTTTATCCTCCATTTTCCTATGCGATTTGAAAACTTTTTTTGACGACGGGTGCAACATGACAAAATGTCAATATACTCCATATGCCAATTTTTTTCCCTAACTGAAAAACATTTTTCTCACCCATCTCTTGTCCTGTCGTGTCTTCAGCTGGCAGCCTAGCTATCACCTCAACCTCAGGCTGCGAGATCGCCTTCCTGGGGGGGACCGCTGGCGCCCGCCTATACTTTGCTTCCTTGATGGAGAATATGCGATCCTGGGCCTCTTCTTTCTTCTTGATGCACGGACCGTCGCTTCCTGATGATGTATTCCCGGCTGCCGCGATACTTCCTGGTTCTCGCCAGCCGCGCATGCGCCGTTTCTTTCCGACCTCAGCTGACGTCCGAGCCGCTCCTCAACTTGACTCTCGCCGCCTGCTTCTGCTGCTGCCTCTTGAGAAGGACCCGGCTCTGGAAGCACAGGAACTGCATCAGCCAGACATCTTTGAAGCCAGTCCTCGCCACCACAGGTTTTAGCTCTTTCTAGAAGCTGGCTGAGCAGGGCTTCCATGACTCTCCAGATCCTCTGTTCGCCGACGGGTTCAGGTCTTCTCTCAGATGTCGCTCCGTTTCTTCTAACTACCGGCAATACTTTTCTTCTTCCAGGATTCTTTCTACGATATTTGTTTGAACCGCCGCTTCTTCACAGCTACTTCGTCCGCTGCTGCAACTGCCGCCGTCACTGCCGCTTGACCCGCAGAGTGTCACACGTTGTTCTTTCTTCTATCTTCAGCCGCTGACAGAGCTTTCAATAGTGAGTGTCCTCTATAAATACTCAAGCTTCCCGCCGAAACTTGCCCTTGACCAATCCATTGTCCAGCTAAAAATAGCCCTTTGCCCAGCAACTGGGCAGCAACCCTTTTCTGCCAATCACTTTTTACTTCAGCTGCCGGCTAACATCCAGGTTTACCTGAGGAGAAATAAATGGCGGGAAAAAGGAGAGAGACACGGCCACCAACAGGACACAACATATGTCTCAATGACATCATGAGGGGAAAATGCTTATTACTGGCCCTGACCCTTTCATTATCTACACTTCCCAATACACACCTACAAGCACATTCATAAAACATCAAATTGGCAACCCATAGGGCTGTTATTACACCACATGCTTATACATTTACAAATTTGACATGCAGAAATGAAAGGGATTGTTGTTAATAAAACGGAGCCAAAAGCCATTAAATGCGCTAAAATAACTAAACAGTCACAATGGTTCTTTTTTGAGAACACATGGCTGGATACGATATCCAGCCCTGTCACTCAAAGGATAAGGTGGAGTACAGAGAGCACAGAGAGCTTTGCACTAGTGGTGCTGCTAGCGCTGTGGCCAGCCCTCTAGTACTCCAAATACCTAATTGACATAAATTAAAAAAGATTAATATATGTCTGCAACGCTATAGAGGAAATATAAGAAAGAAAAATATAGTGTTTACTCAGCATGATCAGCCCTACCAGGCAAGATACCTGGTTTAATAGGCTCTTTAAAATTTGGAGTTCAGGTCAACAGACATAATCACACACTAAGGGCTCGTATACGGAACCATTAATTTCAATGGTTCGGCAAAAAAAAAAACGGAATGTACTCCATATGCTTTCCGTTTTTCCGTTCTGTTCAAAGATAGAACATATCCTATTATTGCCCGCAAATCACGTTCTGTGGCTCCTTTCATGTCAATCGGTCTGCCCAAAAAAGGGAACACATGCGGAATGTACTCCGTATGTCTTCCGTATTCGTTCTGTTTTTGCGGAACCATCTATTAAAAATGTTATGCCTAGCCCAATTTTTTCTATGTAATTACTGTATAATGTATATGCCATACGGAAAAACAGAACGGAACCGGAAACACTACTGAAAAAAACAAACTTAAAGACAGATCTGGGAAAAACTGCCCGCACAACACTGAAAAAGACATACGGTCGTGTGAACGAGCCCTAACCCTTATCCTGGAAAATGGTACGAAGGAGGGTAAGAAATTTATAAGGATAAGGGAGGATGTAGATCTCTAGAGAAGGTGTTTGGGAATTGGTTGGGTGGAGAACCAACTGTTCCTGCACTTTTATGTGACCTAATTGTAGAATATGAGTTCTGAAGGATTTGGGTTGCCACTGAAGTGGGTAAGGTATCATCAAGGAGGGGTCATTTCCCTTTATGTGTGCCTAACATTGTGGCTTTGTTTGACATTACGTTTGTATTCTGACTTGGCAACTGTGGAAATATATTTCCTTATATTTTGCCAGTCTTAAACCTTGGAGATATTTTGGAGTATAGTGCCTCATGGTATAGCAAAGACTCACTCTGTCACTTGCCCTTATAGATAATAATGTAAGGCTTCATGTTGCAGTGTTATATAGGTAATGCATATAGTTCACATGCATTTATCATATTTACTTATTGCAGAACCAGATATCATGATATAAATCTTCACATTACGTAAGGACTTAGAATGTCCATAAAATCTGTGCTGTGTTCCAGAAAATCAGCCAATCTGTCCTACTTTTACTCCTGTTACATAATTGGCCTTGGCAGGTCTCCTGAAGGTGCCATGTCTCCATCTGATTTCTCAATTGTCATAACAACACACTCTCCAAGCATCATCTTGACAAATAGTTGAAGGCTGCAGCAGAACAGAGAATATTATGTCAGATGGAAATAATCTCCACCCAATATTCTTTAAAACAAATCCCTAAATTGACAATAATGTGGCTTATTAAGGGATAAATCAGTGTAATCCTATTAATCCTATTACTTTCCATGCGTTTTTTACATCTCACCTGACTGACAGTATTGTTAGGTTATATTATATTTAGTCAGAGGTAATACTGGATATCCATTGAGAACAATACAATTCGATCAACTGGATTAAAGGACAATGGGAGCATATCGATAGGTGGGACCCGCACCTATATCGAGAGCAGAGCCCCGCAAGGTGGTGGCTGGAGGACTCCAGTCCGGCCACCCCCAAGCCGGCTCCCCATAGAAGTGAATGGGAGCATATTGCGCATGCGTGGCCCATGCTCCTATTCTTTTCTATGGGGCCGACGGAAATAGCCGAGCCAGTGCTTGGCTATTTTCGCCAGGCACATAGAAAATGAATAGAGGGCGGCTGCGCATGCACAGTGAGCCCTCCTTCACTTGCGGGGCTCTGTTCTCGATATAGGTGCGGGTCCCATCGGTGGGACCCGCACCTATAAGACAATGTGGGGATATCCTAGCAATATGCCCCCATTGTCCATGATGAGTTAACCCCTTTAAATTCTGTGAAAAAATGACATGTATATTCTGTACATTTTTTTCAGCTTTTTTTACTCAGGTGGTAAATATCATAAACACTGCATCCAATAAATAGTCCCAAGAGAGCTGATGGAGTGTTACAAAGTAGATGTGGATCTGCAGTGTCACTAAATGGCCGCCCTGGACCCACTGGTCTTCATCTTTTAACCCCTTCACAGGAATCTGGACCCTACTGCAGTTGAATCACCAGGCCACTACCTCATGGAACAATCTCTGTTTAAGTGACAGCTGACCCACGAGGGTCAAGAGACACTGGTGGGGAGCACTGAAGGATCAGGCAAAACCATAGTCAGGGACAGGCCAAAGTCAGGGCAGGCAGAGCTTGTGCAATCTGACGAACAGTCTGAGGTCATAGCGGGCATCTCATGGTCAGAATGGAGATCAGGTAGAGGTCAGGACAGGCAGCTAAGGGTCAAAACCAGGAAACGGGCAGAAGTCAGTATATATGCGAACATGGAAACAACATGCCTTTGCAGGACAGTAGCAAATTAGCACCTATTAATCTGGCACCTTTACACATTGGAAAGTACCTTAAGTTGCCCTTGCCATTGGATGGGGAAGATTAGGGTGCGTGTTGGCTCTTTAAGAGGCAGAGGATGCATGCAAGCATGTGCCCTATTGGTAGAACAGAAGCAGGCTTCGGCCTTCAAGGAGGAAAGGAATGCCGGCAAGAAGCAGGCTGCAGCCTGCAGGAAAAGGGTAAGCTTCTGCAGCGCCTTGGCCCGCTTTAAAGACATACACCGGTGTACCTGTGTCTAAGCCGCCAAAATCTGGTACCAGAGTGTCACGAGGGTGTCTCAACCTATCTCTGACCCTGTTGTGCCTGGGGTCAGAAGGTCGCAGCGGGTGGCTATGCGCTCGGTTTCTCACCTAATGGTGAGAATAGATTCCGTTCCAGGTTTTCCTGCTTAGGTTTGCGATCCTTTTTGGCCCATTTAGGAATCTGTAGCTTTTCATTTCAGCTGTTTTTGGTCTGCCACTCCCAGCTACTATATATTCTCCCTTTCTGCTTCCCTTGTTGCTATATAGACCTTATTTCCAGATCTTCTATTCTGACCTCAGATGGACAACTGTTGCTGTGAAGCTGTTGGAACTGGAGCTGACGGATGTCTGGTTCTCTCCTGTTGTTGTTATCTCCCTACTGGGATTGTTTGTGGTGTTTGTGTTGTTTGTCTTTTCCCTGTTGTTACCCTAGATGTCAGTGGTGAGGACTAGTGCTCCCAACGCCCAATCCACTACCTAGGTCTTATTTCAGGGTAAGCCAGGAACAAAGCGCGTGATCGGCGTATGGGTTTGCAGCCCAGTGCCAGGGGCCAGTGCCAGGTGAGCTAGGGGTGACCACTCCTCCCTCTCCCTAGTGGAAGGGTACTCCTCTTCCCTCCCCTCTGCGCTGCACGTCTGTTACCTGCCAAATCAGATGTGATACAGGTGAGTGGTGCCACAGCAGACTGCTGCCATAACATGGAGAAACCTTGAAATAAGCATGTATGACTCCTCTAGCTGGCCATTTCATAGTGCCAATGGAGTCCACATATCAACTTGATTTATTCTTTGACTTCTGTGGGGCTTACCTTGTGGTGGAGGAACTAAGGTCTGATGGGCTACTACAGTATGTCCTGATTTATACTTCTCAGGCTGTTTAGGGGGCACATTCGACATCTATCAGTTCTGACATCTCAATATTATATCTTTGTTACTAAGGCTATGTTCACATCTTCAGATGCCATCACAAAAGCAGCGCTATTTTGCCTAGCAAAATGTCGGATCGCAGGAAAAACACACAGGCTCCATTATAAACTATGGGAACTGGTGGGCGCTGTTGCTGTTCTTCATTTGACAGACCTGGCACTTCTGTAATTTTCATTGTTCTGCTCTTGTAACTGAGCAGAAGACCAGAAATGTATGGGTGCCAATGTAAACGACCCCTTATGTTGTGTCTAAATTCTTTTATGCACTTTTTTATACAAGAGAAAATAATTCTGTATAGATATATTTCTTATGGAATGTATTTTGTCAGAAGAGAATTCTGATATTTGATACAGTATGTTTATATGATTGATTTTCCTTTGGCATGATTCACAAGGTATGTAATAAATTGCAATTCCAAACTGCTAAACATTTTTTTTTTACAGAGATCTTACATTCTTCTTCAACATTCTTGGGCATATTATCTACTATAGCAGCACTTAACGTGGTTCAAATGAACCAAGAACTATACCTGACATCATTTCCAAGTAGAAAATTGATATTAATTGGAAATGTAATTTGGGAGGTATACTTCTTTTGACTAATGATTGATGATGTCAAAAGAAGATACATGACAGAAGGAGAACAGAATGTTGGATAGTCAGTATGATCACATTGCATAATCAGAAATATTTGTCCAGTGTCATACATCACTGTATTTCCCAATAACAAGGTGTACTAGGAAGGTATGTCATGTTATACGATGTATTATCATAATCAGGGCTAGACTGCTATTTTTAATTCTTCTCATGTATGATGTACACATGTCCTCTGTGATATTAGTAATTTTATCACCCAATGATTGTCAATGGTCGTACAATCCTTATAATCTATTGGGAATTACATTGTAATTGTAATTAACAGCCAAAAAAATGATCTTCATATGGGGGAAAGACACTAAAGGAGATGTTTCAAGATGACAACTCTTGATCATATGCCCTAATACATAAGTCTCAAGCTATGTAGTCAGGAAAAAAAAGGAAAACGATGTCCAGCACTAAGATGAAAACAAAATCTTCAGTCTTAATTTAGCTTCATGTAAAAATATACCTTGACATGGAAAGCAGTAATGCAACCAATGCGTTTTGATCTAACAGACATATACCATAACTAAGACATGTTAGATCGAAACGCACTGGTTGCGTTACCACTTTCCTTGTCGAGGTGTATTTTTACATGAAGCTTAATAAAGACTGAAGATTTTATTTTTTATCTCAGTGCTGGACATTTGTTTTTCTTTTTTTCCCAGATTGCTTACGGACTGGACCGAGTCCCTGCACGAGAGGCTATAGCGGTAGTGCTGGCTTGATTCCTGATTTATCAAGCTATGTATTACATGGATGACAATTCATTTAAATGCCACCATGTAACAATACATCCTAAATTCCTGACTGGCTATATGTATACATATAAGAATACAGTCAAGAGATCCATCGCTCCTCCGAAAATCACTTCTTCAAATCTGTAGCCAATTCACAATATGGCATCTGTTTTAACTCTGCTGTATAATTTATGTAATGGCCACCCCAATGTGATCTGTGACCTTCTTGCACTGTCCACATTTTTTTGAGAACCCATAAAAATGAGTCTGTGTGTGATCCGCAAGAAACGCAAGTAGGACATGGACCAAAACTATGGTCTACCACATAAGACCTTAGGGGTAAGCAGTACTGTATATTGTTCCCTCGCTAAGTCTTTCTATAGGTCCGCCATCCAATCTCCCCAAGTAAACCCAGACCTGCAGACCCTCAAAAAACGTACTGCAGTTCCCAGATGCAGGGTTAAGTCCTTAAACATGTTGCCTATCTGTCTCAAAAATGTGGTGGGTGCAAGAAGCAATTAACCCGGCGGCAGTAAGGTCTAAAACCTTAGGACTATACATGTGTTAAATTGGTTATCCAAGAGTAAGACAGGCCTCCCAGAGGGGCCTACCCAGGATGGAGATCATACTTATCTCCCCCTCCCTGGGTTTGGTGTCTAACATACTCGGGCCAGTTGTTCTTCCTGCCGTGCTGAGATCAGCATACGTTGACAGGTGGACACGTGATTGCAACCCTGGCCACAGCAGTGACCTGCGCCCCTTGCATCATGTGACCAGTTGTCATGTGTCTCTCCGATCAATGGAGGTTCATCTGAGCACAGCAGGGAGAGGAGAAGCTAGCTTTGGAGCATTAGACACCAAACCCAGAGGCAGGGACCAGGTACTTATGATCTCCACCGTGGGTCAGCCACTCTGGGTGTTCTTTCTTAATCTTTGATAACCCTTTTAACTTTACTGTCTTGTGTATATACACAGCATTTATGGTCCTCTTTCCTCAGAGGTTGCTCCTTAGTAAAGTGGATTTTCTGGCAGCTTTCACTCTCACGGATGGTGTGTTCCTGTAGAGAAGTTATTTCATAGCCTATTTGGCAGAGCACACCAAACAGGTCTTAACTCTAGCTTGGCTTGGTAGGAACTTCCCACACTACACTAACCTGGGGAAATGGGACCAGTCCATAATGCGGCAACTGGTTACCTAGGCTGCAAGATTAACTATATCCTCCTATACACTGCCTTGCTGGTTCATAAATGAAAAGAAGCATAACAGTAACCCTTTTTAAATAGTGAACCTGAATATAGAAGCATTAAACCTTTAGCAGTGATGGGTCACTGTAGATGCATTTTCATAGGATCTGTATGCTCTGTTTGTTACCAACTATAGACCTAAAAGTGGCTTTTGCCCATAATACACAAAATAATATCCTTGTCTGGTTCTTCTTTATGGGGTGTTCTTTCTCACAGTGCATGATGGTTCCTCTACTACCTGTTGCTGATATCTACAGATATTTAGTAGTTTCTACTGATGGCATGGCACATTGGCAATCACTATAGAGCCTGGAGTCCTCTTTTCACCTGGTTATAGAATAGTCTCAGGTCCCTTTGATGACTTAAATTTTAACCCCTACATTTTGAGAAAAGAGCACTGTAGGCTCAAGCTACCACCCTTTTTCAGTTTAAAGGGCAAGGTTAAATATCTGCTTATACTTGCTTGTGCCAATGTACAGTATATGGACAAAAGTATTGGGACATCTGCACATTACACCTACATGAGCTTTTATGACATCCCATTCTAAATGCATAGGAATTAATATGGAGTTTGATAGGGTTGAGATCAGGGCTCTGTGCAGGCCAGTGAAGTTCTCCTACACCAAGCTCATCAATCCATGCCTTTATGGACCTTGCATTATGCACTGGGCCACAGTCATGCTAGAACCTAAAAATACCTTTTCCAAACTGTTCCCACAAAGTTGGAAGCATACACTTGTCCAAAATGTCTTGGTATGCGGAAGCATTAAGATTTACCTTCATTGGAACTAAGGGGCCTAGGCCAACCCGTAAAAATACAATCCCATAGCATTATCCCTCCTCCACCAAACTGTTGGCACAATGAGGTCAGGCAGGTAACATTCTTCTGGCATTTTCCAAAACCAGACTCATGCATCAGACTGCCAGAGATGCATGATTTATCACTGCTCCAGAGTCTACTCCACTCCAGAGTGCTTTACATCATTCAGTCCCACACTTGCCTTGCTTTCGGCAGACAGTTTTTGTGGTGATGTTAATCACATAGAAGGTTTGGAGCTCTGCAGTTATTGAGTCAGCAGTGTTGGTTACTGTTAATTGTGGAATATCTAGGAGGGAAGACATTTCACAAACTGACTTTTTGCAACTAGGGATGAGCAAATCGACTTCGGATGAAACATCCAAAGTCGATTCGCATAAAACTTTGTTTCAATACTGTACGGAGCGAGCGCTCAGTACAGTATTAAAATTTATTGGCTCCGATGAGCCGAAGTTATTACTTCACGAAGTCTCGCGAGACTTCGCATAATAACTTCAGAAATTGATTTATACTGTGAAAAAAACATTTCCCAAACTCGGGTTTGGTTCCAAGGTACCATTTGGAACCGAACCCGAGTTGGGGAAATACTGTACGGAGCGCTCGCTCCGTACAGTATTAAAAAAAGTTTTATGCAAATCGACTTCGGATGTTTCATCCAAATTCGATTCGCTCATCCCTAGTTGCAATGGTGACATCTTATTACAGTACCACGCTGGAATTCAGAACAACCCATTCTTTCCCAAATGTTTTTATAGTCAGACTGCATGGCTTTAGGCTGGATTTTATACACCTGTGAGACTGAAATTCACTAAATTCAGTGATTAAAAGGTTTGCCACAATATTTGTGTTCATATAGTGTATCTGTAAGGGTACTTTCACACTAGCGGCAGGACGGATCCGACAGGTTGTTCACCCTGTCGGATCTGTCCTGCCGCTATTTCGCAGTGCCGCCTCACCGCCGCTCTGACTATAATGAGGATGGGGGCGGAGCGCCGGCGCAGCAGGGCAGTTCGCGATGAGAGGCCGCCGGACTAAAAAGTCGGACATGCAGTACTTTTAGTCCGACGGCCTTTCGCCGTGCGCTGCCGAGCTGCGCCGGAGCTCCGCTCCCGTCCCCATTATATCAATGGGGACGGAGCGGCGGTCCGGCGGCACGGCGAAATAGCGGCAGGATGGATCTGACAGGGTGAACAGCCTGTCGGATCTGTCCTGCCGGTAGTGTGAAAGTAGCCTAAATCAAGTTCATCACAAAGTGAATGCAGCTTTTATATAAGCATCCAGGAATATGATATAACTATAGGAAATATACTATGTATCATATATAAGAATAAATGTAGTAAAACTGCAATAATGTAAAATTAATCTCAACTGTGAAGGATGCATTTTGCACTCTTTTAAGCTCAAGTAATTTTTCCCACATAGAACATTTAGTGTGTAACATGCATGCTTAATTACATCAGTCATTTATTACTTTCTCATCTTTAGGCCTCATGCACACGGCCGTTGTTTTGGTCCACATCCGAACCGCAGTTTTTGCAGCTCGGATGCGGACCCATTCAATTCAATGGGTCCGCAAAAGATGCGGACAGCACTCCGTGGTGCTGTCCGCATCCATTGCTCCGTTCCATGGCCCCGCAAAAAGAATATAATCTGTCCTATTCTTGTCCGTTTTGCGGACAAGAATAGGCAGTTATATCAATGGCTGTCCGTGCCGTTCCACAAATTGCGGAACGCACACGGAAGCCATTTGTGTTTTGCCTAAAACGAACTCCCCTTGTGTCTGCTGTTTTTTTCCAACACTCACAGGCGATCTGTGGTTTATTGCGAATGTTGCAGGATTACAGTATATAGGAAAGGAAAGTAGGTGGTGTTTACTTCTAAGTCAGTTTATTAGGAAATGTGTATTTTGGTAAGGACTAGAAAAATTAGGCACTGGCAGAATGGAAGATTACTTGCGCATTCAAGGTATTAGAGATAAATTTCTCAAAAATTAGATTCGGTCGGTTCGCCAAATTTTCTGAGAAGATTTGGTTCGATCCAAATTAATTCGAGGAGAATCGCGCTAAAAAAACAGCTATTTCCTGGCTGCAGAGAGCCTGTATGAACACTGTGCCTTGCAGCAACACGCATAGTAAGTCTGCTGTGGTAGTGAAACAATACTGTGAGTCAGTATGACATGCAGATGACAGATGTCGCTCTTAGAATCACTGCACACTTCACTTCTTTGGGTAGTTATGGGGCCAAAACTGACTAAATAACTTGTGTCGATGTTAGCGTCAGGTATAAAGAACCATGCAGAGGTCCAAGATCCTACTTCTTTTACACCGTCGTCAGCTGATTCCACATAGATGTCTACAGACCTTGTTCTATTAAACGCTTATACAAGTAGAGCCCCCCTGACAGAGTGGAGAGGGTGTCAGCAGTAAGTTTGTTTTGACGTCACTGATAATTTTGCCCTTCCTCTGATCCGCCTTCACTCGGTTAGCATTTGGTCAGTAATCCATTAGTTTTGCTAATACAAAAAAAAACAGGAGTGGGTCCTAAACAGAGATGACACGTGAATGGAATATTTCGATGTCTTCTGTGTTTTGTACCCACTCCTGCTTTTGACTACCAAATCATAAGCCAATTCTGATGGGACCATACAGGCCTTACAGCTGCTACACAGACAGGATGTGTGTTTCATTTTTCCTTTCTTATGACAGATCAGAAGAAGGTTTAAATAAATGATGATGTCAACCAGGCCAAAAAGGCAAAATAGTGGCCCAGTCATGAAGTGGGGAGGGTTGAAACAGCATGAGAATTCCACAGAATGGCCCAATGACATAGTGTGGAGATGGCAACAGCATCAGTAGACCACAGAGTGGCAAGGCACTACTGGCCGGGCAGGACAGCTTTTCTAGGGCAAACTCGGCCAGTTGCGGCCACAAATCCAGTTTGGCTGCCCAGTAGGCTGGCAGGATACACTCCAAGTATGCCACCCCCTGCTGGTTCAGGTTCTGCTCTATGTCTAGCTGCTGGTGAGTAGTTTCTTTACTATGCGGGCGAAGAAAGCTGCTCATCAGCGACTCTAGACTCAGGCTGCTGCTGATGTGTGAGATTGAGAAACAGCTCTCATTGTCTAAACACTGTTTGTGTGTGGAATAAATTAAACGTTCTTACTGACGTTCTGAATAGAGTTGAGCGAACACCTGGATGTTCGGGTTCGAGAAGTTCGGCCGAACATCCCGGAAATGTTCGGGTTCGGGATCCGAACCCGATCCGAACTTCGTCCCGAACCCGAACCCCATTGAAGTCAATGGGGACCCGAACTTTTCGGCACTAAAACGGCTGTAAAACAGCCCAGGAAAGGGCTAGAGGGCTGCAAAAGGCAGCAACATGTAGGTAAATCCCCTGCAAACAAATGTGGATAGGGAAATTAATTAAAATAAAAATTAAATAAATAAAAATTAACCAAAATCAATTGGAGAGAGGTTCCATAGCAGAGAATCTGGCTTCCCGTCACCCACCACTGGAACAGTCCATTCTCAGATATTTAGGCCCCGGCACCCAGGCAGAGGAGAGAGGTCCCGTAACAGAGAATCTGTCTTCATGTCAGCAGAGAATTAGTCTGCATGTCATAGCAGAGAATGAGGCTTCACGTCAGCCACCACTGCAACAGTCCATTGGCATATATTTAGGCCTAGCACACAGGCAGAGGAGAGAGGTCCCGTAACAGAGAATCTGGCTTCATGTCAGCAGAGAATCAGTCTGCATGTCATAGCAGAGAATGAGGCTTCACGTCAGCCACCACTGCAACAGTCCATTGGCATATATTTAGGCCCAGCACACACACAGGCAGAGGAGAGAGGTCCCGTAACAGAGAATCTGTCTTCATGTCAGCAGAGAATTAGTCTGCATGTCATAGCAGAGAATGAGGCTTCACGTCACCCACCACTGCAACAGTCCATTGGCATATATTTAGGCCTAGCACACAGGCAGAGCAGAGAGGTCCCGTAACAGACAATCTGGCTTCATGACAGCAGAGAATCAGTCTGCATGTCATAGCAGAGAATGAGGCTTCACGTCACCCACCACTGCAACAGTCCATTGGCATATATTTAGGCCTAGCACACAGGCAGAGGAGAGAGGTCCCGTAACAGAGAATCTGTCTTCATGTCAGCAGAGAATCAGTCTGCATGTCATAGCAGAGAATGAGGCTTCACGTCAGCCACCACTGCAACAGTCCATTGGCATATATTTAGGCCCAGCACCCAGGCAGAGGAGGGAGGTCCCGTAACAGAGAATCTGTCTTCATGTCAGCAGAGAATTAGTCTGCATGTCATAGCAGAGAATGAGGCTTCACGTCAGCCACCACTGCAACAGTCCATTGGCATATATTTAGGCCCAGCACACACACAGGCAGAGGAGAGAGGTCCCGTAACAGAGAATCTGGCTTCATGTCAGCAGAGAATCAGTCTGCATGTCATAGCAGAGAATGAGGCTTCACGTCAGCCACCACTGCAACAGTCCATTGGCATATATTTAGGCCCAGCACACACACAGGCAGAGGAGAGAGGTCCCGTAACAGAGAATCTGGCTTCATGTCAGCAGAGAATCAGTCTGCATGTCATAGCAGAGAATGAGGCTTCACGTCAGCCACCACTGCAACAGTCCATTGGCATATATTTAGGCCCAGCACCCAGGCAGAGGAGGGAGGTCCCGTAACAGAGAATCTGTCTTCATGTCAGCAGAGAATTAGTCTGCATGTCATAGCAGAGAATGAGGCTTCACGTCAGCCACCACTGCAACAGTCCATTGGCATATATTTAGGCCCAGCACACACACAGGCAGAGGAGAGAGGTCCCGTAACAGAGAATCTGGCTTCATGTCAGCAGAGAATCAGTCTGCATGTCATAGCAGAGAATGAGGCTTCACGTCAGCCACCACTGCAACAGTCCATTGGCATATATTTAGGCCCAGCACACACACAGGCAGAGGAGAGAGGTCCCGTAACAGAGAATCTGGCTTCATGTCAGCAGAGAATCAGTCTGCATGTCATAGCAGAGAATGAGGCTTCACGTCAGCCACCACTGCAACAGTCCATTGGCATATATTTAGGCCCAGCACACACACAGGCAGAGGAGAGAGGTCCCGTAACAGAGAATCTGGCTTCATGTCAGCAGAGAATCAGTCTGCATGTCATAGCAGAGAATGAGGCTTCACGTCAGCAACCACTGCAACAGTCCATTGGCATATATTTAGGCCCAGCACACACACAGGCAGAGGAGAGAGGTCCCGTAACAGAGAATCTGTCTTCATGTCAGCAGAGAATTAGTCTGCATGTCATAGCAGAGAATGAGGCTTCACGTCACCCACCACTGCAACAGTCCATTGGCATATATTTAGGCCTAGCACACAGGCAGAGCAGAGAGGTCCCGTAACAGACAATCTGGCTTCATGACAGCAGAGAATCAGTCTGCATGTCATAGCAGAGAATGAGGCTTCACGTCACCCACCACTGCAACAGTCCATTGGCATATATTTAGGCCTAGCACACAGGCAGAGCAGAGAGGTCCCGTAACAGACAATCTGGCTTCATGTCAGCAGAGAATCAGTCTGCATGTCATAGCAGAGAATGAGGCTTCACGTCACCCACCACTGCAACAGTCCATTGGCATATATTTAGGCCTAGCACACAGGCAGAGCAGAGAGGTCCCGTAACAGACAATCTGGCTTCATGACAGCAGAGAATCAGTCTGCATGTCATAGCAGAGAATGAGGCTTCACGTCACCCACCACTGCAACAGTCCATTGGCATATATTTAGGCCTAGCACACAGGCAGAGCAGAGAGGTCCCGTAACAGACAATCTGGCTTCATGTCAGCAGAGAATCAGTCTGCATGTCATAGCAGAGAATGAGGCTTCACGTCACCCACCACTGCAACAGTCCATTGGCATATATTTAGGCCTAGCACACAGGCAGAGCAGAGAGGTCCCGTAACAGACGATCTGGCTTCATGTCAGCAGAGAATCAGTCTGCATGTCATAGCAGAGAATCAGGCTTCACGTCAGCCACCACTGCAACAGTCCATTGTCATAAATTTAGGCCCAGCACCCAGGCAGAGGAGAGAGGTCCCGTAACAGACAATCTGGCTTCATGTCAGCAGAGAATTAGTCTGCATGTCATAGCAGAGAATCAGGCTTCATGTCAGCCACCACTGCAACAGTCCATTGGCATATATTTAGGCCTAGCACACAGGCAGAGGAGAGGTTCATTCAACTTTGGGTAGCATCGCAATATAATGGTAAAATGAAAATAAAAATAGGATTGAATGAGGAAGTGCCCTGGAGTCCAATAATATATGGTTATGGGGAGGTAGTTAATGTCTAATCTGGACAAGGGACGGACAGGTCCTGTGGGATCCATGCCTGGTTCATTTTTATGAACGTCAGCTTGTCCACATTGGCTGTAGACAGGCGGCTGCGTTTGTCTGTAATGACGCCCCCTGCCGTGCTGAATACACGTTCAGACAAAACGCTGGCTGCCGGGCAGGCCAGCACCTCCAAGGCATAAAAGGCTAGCTCTGGCCACGTGGACAATTTAGAGACCCAGAAGTTGAATGGGGCCGAACCATCAGTCAGTACGTGGAGGGGTGTGCACACGTACTGTTCCACCATGTTAGTGAAATGTTGCCTCCTGCTAACACGTTGCGTATCAGGTGGTGGTGCAGTTAGCTGTGGCGTGTTGACAAAAGTTTTCCACATCTCTGCCATGCTAACCCTGCCCTCAGAGGAGCTGGCCGTGACACAGCTGCCTTGGCGACCTCTTGCTCCTCCTCTGCCTTGGCCTTGGGCTTCCACTTGTTCCCCTGTGACATTTGGGAATGCTCTCAGTAGCGCGTCTACCAACGTGCGCTTGTACTCGCGCATCTTCCTATCACGCTCCAGTGCAGGAAGTAAGGTGGGCACATTGTCTTTGTAGCGTGGATCCAGCAGGGTGGCAACCCAGTAGTCCGCACAGGTTAAAATGTGGGCAACTCTGCTGTCGTTGCGCAGGCACTGCAGCATGTAGTCGCTCATGTGTGCCAGGCTGCCCAGGGGTAAGGACAAGCTGTCCTCTGTGGGAGGCGTATCGTCATCGTCCTGCCTTTCCCCCCAGCCACGCACCAGTGATGGACCCGAGCTGCGTTGGGTGCCACCCCGCTGTGACCATGCTTCATCCTCATCCTCCTCCACCTCCTCCTCATCCTCGTCCTCCTCGTCCTCCAGTAGTGGGCCCTGGCTGGCCACATTTGTACCTGGCCTCTGCTGTTGCAAAAAACCTCCCTCTGAGTCACTTCGAAGAGACTGGCCTGAAAGTGCTAAAAATGACCCCTCTTCCTCATCCTCCTCCTCCTCCTCCTGGGCCACCTCCTGTTCCATCATCGCCCTAAGTGTTTTCTCAAGGAGACATAGAAGTGGTATTGTAACGCTGATAACGGTGTCATCGCCACTGGCCATGTTGGTGGAGTACTCGAAACAGCGCAACAGGGCACACAGGTCTCGCATGGAGGCCCAGTCATTGGTGGTGAAGTGGTGCTGTTCTGTAGTGCGACTGACCCGTGCGTGCTGCAGCTGAAACTCCACTATGGCCTGCTGCTGCTCGCACAGTCTGTCCAGCATGTGCAAGGTGGAGTTCCACCTGGTGGGCACGTCGCATATGAGGCGGTGAGCGGGAAGGCCGAAGTTACGCTGTAGCGCAGACAGGCGAGCAGCGGCAGGATGTGAACGCCGGAAGCGCGAACAGACGGCCCGCACTTTATGCAGCAGCTCTGACATGTCGGGGTAGTTGTGAATGAACTTCTGCACCACCAAATTCAGCACATGCGCCAAGCAAGGGATGTGCGTCAAATTGGCTAGTCCCAGAGCTGCAACGAGATTTCGCCCATTATCACACACCACCAGGCCGGGCTTGAGGCTCACCGGCAGCAACCACTCGTCGGTCTGTTGTTCAATACCCCGCCACAACTCCTGTGCGGTGTGGGGCCTGTCCCCCAAACATATGAGTTTCAGAATGGCCTGCTGACGTTTACCCCGGGCTGTGCTGAAGTTGGTGGTGAAGGTGTGTGGCTGACTGGATGAGCAGGTGGAAGAAGAGGAGGAGGAAGCCGAGAAGGAGGAGGTGGCAACAGGAGGCAAAGAATGTTGCCCTGCGATCCTTGGCGGCGGCAGGACGTGCGCCAAACAGCTCTCCGCCTGGGGCCCAGCTGCCACTACATTTACCCAGTGTGCAGTTAGGGAGATATAGCGTCCCTGGCCGTGCTTACTGGTCCACGTATCTGTGGTTAGGTGGACCTTGCTACAGATGGCGTTGCGCAGTGCACACTTGATTTTATCGGATACTTGGTTGTGCAGGGAAGGCACGGCTCTCTTGGAGAAGTAGTGCCGGCTGGGAACAACATACTGTGGGACAGCAAGCGACATGAGCTGTTTGAAGCTGTCTGTGTCCACCAGCCTAAATGACAGCATTTCATAGGCCAGTAGTTTAGAAATGCTGGCATTCAGGGCCAGGGATCGAGGGTGGCTAGGTGGGAATTTACGCTTTCTATCAAATGTTTGTGAGATGGAGAGCTGAACGCTGGCGTGTGACATGGTTGAGACGCTTGGTGACGGAGGTGGTGGTGGTGGTGTTGGTGGTACATCCCCTGTTTGCTGGGCGGCAGGTGCCAACGTTCCTCCAGAGGCGGAGGAAGAGGCCGAGGCGGCAGCAGCAGAATAGGCCGAGGCGGCAGCAGCAGAAGAGGTAGCAGGGGGAGCCTGAGTGACTTCCTTGGTTTTAAGGTGTTTACTCCACTGCAGTTCATGCTTTGCATGCAGGTGCCTGGTCATGCAGGTTGTGCTCAGGTTCAGAACGTTAATGCCTCGCTTCAGGCTCTGATGGCACAGCGTGCAAACCACTCGGGTCTTGTCGTCAGCACATTGTTTGAAGAAGTGCCATGCCAGGGAACTCCTTGAAGCTGCCTTTGGGGTGCTCGGTCCCAGATGGCGGCGGTCAGTAGCAGGCGGAGTCTCTTGGCGGCGGGTGTTCTGCTTTTGCCCACTGCTCCCTCTTTTGCTACGCTGTTGGCTCGGTCTCACCACTGCCTCTTCCTCCGAACTGTGAAAGTCAGTGGCACGACCTTCATTCCATGTGGGGTCTAGGACCTCATCGTCCCCTGCATCGTCTTCCACCCAGTCTTGATCCCTGACCTCCTGTTCAGTCTGCACACTGCAGAAAGACGCAGCAGTTGGCACCTGTGTTTCGTCATCATCAGAGACATGCTGAGGTGGTATTCCCATGTCCTCATCATCAGGAAACATAAGTGGTTGTGCGTCAGTGCATTCTATGTCTTTCACCGCTGGGGAAGGGCTAGGTGGATGCCCTTGGGAAACCCTGCCAGCGGAGTCTTCAAACAGCATAAGAGACTGCTGCATAACTTGAGGCTGAGACAGTTTCCCTGGTATGCATGGGGGTGATGTGACAGACTGATGGGGTTGGTTTTCAGGCGCCATCTGTGCGCTTTCTGCAGAAGACTGGGTGGGAGATAATGTGAACGTGCTGGATCCACTGTCGGCCACCCAATTGACTAATGCCTGTACCTGCTCAGGCCTTACCATCCTTAGAACGGCATTGGGCCCCACCATATATCGCTGTAAATTCTGGCGGCTACTGGGACCTGAGGTAGTTGGTACACTAGGACGTGTGGATGTGGCAGAACGGCCACGTCCTCTCCCAGCACCAGAGGGTCCACTAACACCACCACGACCATGTCCACGTCCGCGTCCCTTACTAGATGTTTTTCTCATTGTTATGGTTCACCACAACAACAAATATATTATTTGGCCCAATGTATTGTATTCAAATTCAGCGGGATATAAATTTGAGGCCTAGTATTTAGGCGCTGGGTGACCGGTATGGATTTAGTGACAGAATTAGACTTGGAAATGCACAGAAGCGTGTGTGTGAAGTTATTCTGAATGACCCAATGTGCACCTTGAATATTATATACCCTTTTTGGGATAGATTTCAAATAGCTCTGATATAGCAGGAACCACTAAATTATGAAATTGCTAAATTGGGAATTGTACTTCAACCCAGAACAAAAAATGTGCTTTGACGGGCACTAAATAACTTTCCCAGCTACAACAGTACAGCGGTAACGAGAGATTTAGAGGGATTTAAATTTGAGGCCTAGTATTTAGGCGCTGGGTGACAGGTATGGGTTTAGTGACAGAATTAGACTTGGAAATACACAGTAGCGGGTGTGTGTGAAGTTATTCTGAATGACCCAATGTGCACCTTCAATATTATATACCCTTTTTGGGATAGATTTCAAATAGCTCTGATATAGCAGGAACCACTAAATTATGAAATTGCTAAATTGGGAATTGTACTTCAACCCAGAACAAAAAATGTGCTTTGACGGACACTAAATATCTTGCCCAGCAACAACAGTACAGCGGTGGGTAACGAGAGATTTAGAGGGATTTAAATTTGAGGCCTAGTATTTAGGCGCTGGGTCACCGGTATGGATTTAGTGACAGAATTAGACTTGGAAATGCACAGAAGCGTGTGTGTGAAGTTATTCTGAATGACCCTATGTGCACCTTCAATATTATATACCCTTTTAGGGATAGATTTCAAATAGCTCTGATATAGCAGAAACCACTAAATTATGAAATTGCTAAATTGGGAATTGTACTTCAACCCAGAACAAAAAATGTGCTTTGACGGACACTAAATATCTTGCCCAGCAACAACAGTACAGCGGTGGGTAACGAGAGATTTAGAGGGATTTAAATTTGAGGCCTAGTATTTAGGCGCTGGGTCACCGGTATGGATTTAGTGACAGAATTAGACTTGGAAATGCACAGAAGCGTGTGTGTGAAGTTATTCTGAATGACCCTATGTGCACCTTCAATATTATATACCCTTTTAGGGATAGATTTCAAATAGCTCTGATATAGCAGAAACCACTAAATTATGAAATTGCTAAATTGGGAATTGTACTTCAACCCAGAACAAAAAATGTGCTTTGACGGACACTAAATATCTTGCCCAGCAACAACAGTACAGCGGTGGGTAACGAGAGATTTAGAGGGATTTAAATTTGAGGCCTAGTATTTAGGCGCTGGGTCACCGGTATGGATTTAGTGACAGAATTAGACTTGGAAATGCACAGAAGCGTGTGTGTGAAGTTATTCTGAATGACCCTATGTGCACCTTCAATATTATATACCCTTTTAGGGATAGATTTCAAATAGCTCTGATATAGCAGAAACCACTAAATTATGAAATTGCTAAATTGGGAATTGTACTTCAACCCAGAACAAAAAATGTGCTTTGACGGACACTAAATATCTTGCCCAGCAACAACAGTACAGCGGTGGGTAACGAGAGATTTAGAGGGATTTAAATTTGAGGCCTAGTATTTAGGCGCTGGGTGACAGGTATGGGTTTAGTGACAGAATTAGACTTGGAAATACACAGTAGCGGGTGTGTGTGAAGTTATTCTGAATGACCCAATGTGCACCTTCAATATTATATACCCTTTTTGGGATAGATTTCAAATAGCTCTGATATAGCAGGAACCACTAAATTATGAAATTGCTAAATTGGGAATTGTATTTCAACCCAGAACAAGAAATGTGCTTGAACGGACACTAAATAACTCGCCCAGCTACAGCACTAGGGACAGATTTAGCTGGATATAAATTTGAGGCCTAGTATTTAGGCGCTGGGTGACCGGTATGGATTTAGTGACAGAATTAGACTGGGATATGGCCAAAAAATGAACAGACTATTGCTGGTTAAATGCACTTGGTGTGACAGCTTCACCCTGATGTAGGCTTTAGCCAAAAAACAACCACACCATTGAGGGTTAAATGCACTTGGTGACAGGCGCAGCTTGCCCCTGATTTTGTATATGGCCAAAAAATGAACAGACTATTGCTGGTTAAATGCACTTGGTGTGACAGCTTCACCCTGATGTAGGCTTTAGCCAAAAAACAACCACACCATTGAGGGTTAAATGCACTTGGTGACAGGCGCAGCTTGCCCCTGATTTTGTATATGGCCAAAAAATGAACAGACTATTGCTGGTTAAATGCACTTGGTGTGACAGCTTCACCCTGATGTAGGCTTTAGCCAAAAAACAACCACACCATTGAGGGTTAAATGCACTTGGTGACAGGCGCAGCTTGCCCCTGATTTTGTATATGGCCAAAAAATGAACAGACTATTGCTGGTTAAATGCACTTGGTGTGACAGCTTCACCCTGATGTAGGCTTTAGCCAAAAAACAACCACACCATTGAGGGTTAAATGCACTTGGTCGCAGCTTGTGCTGGCGCACCACAAGACACAAAATGGCCGCCGATCACCCCAGAAAAATGAGACTGACAAACGGTCTGTGCAGCCTAAAAACAGTGAGCAATTGAGGATCAGCAGCTCAATGATCCACAGCTGCAGATCGATCAGTTAATCAAGTCCTTTGGAGGAGTTAATCTGCCTAATCTCGCCCTACTGTCGCAGCCGCAACCTCTCCCTACGCTAATCAGAGCAGAGTGACGGGCGGCGCTATGTGACTCCAGCTTAAATAGAGGCTGGGTCACATGGTGCTCTGGCCAATCACAGCCATGCCAATAGTAGGCATGGCTGTGATGGCCTCTTGGGGCAAGTAGTATGACGCTTGTTGATTGGCTGCTTTGCAGCCTTTCAAAAAGCGCCAAGAAAGCGTCACAAAAGCGCGAAGAAAGCGACGAACACCGAACCCGAACCCGGACTTTTACGAAAATGTCCGGGTTCGGGTCCGTGTCACGGACACCCCAAAATTCGGTACGAACCCGAACTATACAGTTCGAGTTCGCTCATCCCTAGTTCTGAAGTTTGGCCCCAAGATGCTGCTGTTTCCTAGGCACAGCTGACTGACTGCATATATATTTTCATACTCATGAGAGGTGTGCAGCCAACTTAGGAGCGAGCTGAGAGCTGTGTGTGAGCATAGAAGCTAATGGAGCGAGGAGTGACAGGACCCCCTCTGTGACCACAGCTGCAGTTGAGTGAAGCTGATCATTCTCCAAGACCCAGATTCTGTCCGGGGAAAGAAGGATTGTTTCCAGGAAGGCTGACAAGAGCTAAGGAACAAGCTGCATACCCTGTGGGACCTCATGTTTGCTGGAGAGACTTTGTTCAGTTCAGAGACATCATTGGATAAAGAGCAGACCCGGGTCGGTAAGATCGTGCACGCATCACACTGCAGTGTTGGCGCCTAGAGACTTAGACCAGGCCTGTAGTTAGATAATTAGGGTCTCTGCTTTGTGTCAGGCCTAAAGTGTTGCTACTGTACTACAAGGACTCCATTACTAAAAAGGAAATTGCACATTTGAGAGCTGATAAATACCCCCACAAACTCTATCCAGTTCAGCGTTTTGCTCAGGAGAAATAATCAGGTACGTGCTATCGGACTAGTTATGGGAGGGGAAATAATATAGAGCATGGTAAGGTTGTGAACTGTTGTGTTGCACCACAGGCCAGCCCGTACTAAGCACCCAACCAATTGTTTGTGTTTGTTTCAGGGTAATAATAGGTACATTAAGGCAGTTTTGGTAGTGCCGGCCAGTAGGTAAATTACAACAAAATTTCCACTGGCATCCATCAGGGGGTGCTGTGCAACACAGGGGTCTCAGCCTTTGGGCTGGGTGTATTTAAACCTTTTTTATGTTCTCAGAATTTGTGGTTGTGTTTATTATCATGTGTTAGTAAAATTCCGTTTTTGCAAAGCCTGGTGTCAGACTTGCTTTCCTCGTTTGTGACTTCGCTGTATCCTGGGGAGCCCACCTCGGTACATGGCTTACAGATAGAGCTGGTACTGCTCCTGCCACCCCCCTCAGCAGCCATGGCAGTGGAACGTGAGTGCAGAGGGCCCCCCAGTCAGACCTGCGAGAGGATGGACGATGGCGCAGATAGACAGCTGCCAACTGACTACATAGTGATGAATGGTTTGTGTGCTAGCACACAGTATGGGTACTTCTTTGGCGCACAGAAACTACCTCAATTCTGGGATTTTTGATGTAGTAGCTATTTATTTTACAATGGAGTCCATTGTACAATAAATAGCTACTACATCAACAATCCCCGAATTGAGGTAGTTTCTGTGCGCCAAAGAAGTACCCATACCGTGTGCTAGCACACAAACCATTCATCGCTCTTCCACAGTCCTTAGGAGTTTTGGCAACTCCATCTAAAAGGACCGAACGGGTATTGGCAGCACCGACCCCCTTCTCTCTGTGTATCTGTCCCTACGGACGTTGTGCTCACACACGCACAACACCAAAAGGTGAGCATATTCCATTCATTATGCTAAGCTGAATTATCGATGCTTATTACCCTATGAGAGCCTCTCCCGATTTTTTTCCCTCTCGCCATAATTGCTGTAACTGACTACATAGGATGTCTCAATAGTAGTTCAGTTTGTCCTCCCTTTCAGTGGGTGTAAAAAAGGTCCCCATTTTGGACCGGTAGCGAAGCGTCTAACATGGTGGAGAGCCAGTAGTCATCCCTCTGCCGAATGGTGACAATTCGGCTGTCACTACGAAGCAAGTGAGCATGCATCAGGCCATTTGTGCAAGTGACTCGGAGGAACTACCTGCCTCTATCTGCACTGCATACTGCAGCGGTGTGTCAGGGTCATATGCCTTGTCTTCCTCATCTCCCTCTTGCTCCTCCTGCTTCTCCTCTCCTGTCACCTGTGTAGAAAAACCACCCATTTCGCTACACATTGCATGTGCTCCAATGTTCTCCTCCTCCAGTTTAGCCCCCACAGGGCTCATGTGGCCGTAATAGGTAGGCGCCACGTCTCCAGTCCCCTGACCAGCCAGATTAACCAGCATCTTTTCCAGGATATGAATCAGTGGAATGACGTTGTTCATCCTGTAGTCCTGGCGACTGACAAATTAAGTGGCCTCCTCAAAGGGCACAAGCAAGCGGCAGGTGTTACGCATGAGCTGCCACTGGCTAACATCAAAGTTACACAGGGGAGTACCTCTGACCGCCTGTATCATCAAAAAATTGTTTACGTCCTTTGTCTGTTCATACAGTCGGTCCAACATATGGATGGTGGAATTCCAACGGGTGGAAAGATCGCATATCAGCCTATGTTGGGGGACACGGTTCTGCCGCTGTAGCTCAAGGAGGGTGTACTTGGCGGTGTACGAGTGGCTGAAGTGCATGCAAAGTTTCCTGGCCATTTTTAGGATGTCTTGCAGATGGGTGGAAGACTTCAGGAAACACTTTACATCCAGATTGCATACGTGCGCCATGTAGAACGCATGGCTCAGCCCTCCTTGACGCAGCGCCGACACCATGTAATTCCTGTTGTCCGTCAAGATGGTTCCAATTTTGAGTTGTTGCGGAGAAAGCCAGAATTAGATTTCTTAATGAAGGACGCAGAGCAGTTCCTCCCCTGTGTGACTCAGTTCGCCCAGGCAAACTAGGTGCAGAACAGCGTGACACCGCCGTGCCCTGCACATGTGGTATGCTGGTGGGGCAATGTGAATTGTCCCTGCAGTGGAGGCTGAGAACCGCGTGAGAACGTGGAGGCAAAAGAGTCATCACCTGGCCTAGTTGCTGGTTTTACTGGGCAGGAACCACATTTACCCAGTGGGCCGTAAAGGACATATATTGTCCTTGACCGTAGTTTCAGCTCCACACGTTGGCGCTGCTGTGCATTTTGGCAGACACCAACAGGCTCAAGGACTGGCCCACCTTCTGTTGTACATATGTGTGTAGGGCTGATACTGCCTTTTTGGCAAAGAAATGACGACTTGGGGCTCTCCACCTCGGCTCGGCACAAGCCATCAGTTCTCTGAAAGGTGCAGAGTCCACCACTTGGAAAGGGAGGGACTGCAGTACCAGCAACTTAGCCAGGAGCACGTTCAGCTTCTGCGCCGTTGGATGAGTGCACGCATACTGTTGTCTCTTTGCAATCGCTTCGGTGATCGTTTGCTGACAAAATGACTGACTAGGAGGAGGAGGAGCAGGAGCATCAGGACCAGCAGATGATGGTAAGGACAGACAGCTCCCTTCAGCTGAGTTGGTGGAGCCTTGATTGCCTGAAATCGGGTGCGTGCCACTGGGTGATGCAGCAGTTGCGGCGGCTGACTGGTCTGCCACATTGGAGCCACGGTTCTCCCAGGCCACTTTATGGTGACGTTGCATATGTTGCCGCAACATTGGCACCCTAGCCACACTTCACCTTCTGCCCACAGATTCGACAAATGGCCATGTTCACCTGCCCCGACGGCTTAACAAAAAACTGCCACACCGCCAAGTAGGTGATTTTACCCTCAGCACTGAATGACTGCTACCGCCACGGCCTCTGTGAACCCCCGCACCACTACTTTCCGGGCCGTAGGCTCCTGCGAGGCGGGTGGTCTACCCAGGGCATGTTTTTCTCCCGGCCACGCTACCGACTTGCTGACTCACGCGCAAGCTGCCACCCTCTTCCACGATGATGATGAACCCCCTTTGTCACCCGGCTCTCAATTGCGATCAACTAGATCATCATCGAGTACTGTCTGTATGTCACTGATGTCCTCCTCAACGGTCTCTGAGCCAGGAGCCTGACTACTCGCAACACCAACTCCCACACCACTCTCCTCATCACTACTTGCCCGCCAACCGGAGGAAGCGGCGGATGTCTACTCTGGATCTTGGCTGGGCAGTAGCTGCTGACTTCACTCTAGTATCTCATCCTAGCTGTACAGGGAGTGCAGAATTATTAGGCAAATGAGTATTTTGACCACATCATCCTCTTTATGCATGTTGTCTTACTCCAAGCTGTATAGGCTCGAAAGCCTACTACCAATTAAGCATATTAGGTGATGTGCATCTCTGTAATGAGAAGGGGTGTGGTCTAATGACATCAACACCCTATATCAGGTGTGCATAATTATTTGGCAACTTCCTTTCCTTTGGCAAAATGGGTCAAAAGAAGGACTTGACAGGCTCAGAAAAGTCAAAAATAGTGAGATATCTTGCAGAGGGATGCAGCACTCTTAAAATTGCAAAGCTTCTGAAGCGTGATCATCGAACAATCAAGCGTTTCATTCAAAATAGTCAACAGGGTCGCAAGAAGCGTGTGGAAAAACCAAGGCGCAAAATAACTGCCCATGAACTGAGAAAAGTCAAGCGTGCAGCTGCCAAGATGCCACTTGCCACCAGTTTGGCCATATTTCAGAGCTGCAACATCACTGGAGTGCCCAAAAGCACAAGGTGTGCAATACTCAGACACATGGCCAAGGTAAATAAGGCTGAAAGACGACCACCACTGAACAAGACACACAAGCTGAAACGTCAAGACTGGGCAAAGAAATATCTCAAGACTGATTTTTCTAAGGTTTTATGGACTGATGAAATGAGAGTGAGTCTTGATGGGCCAGATGGATGGGCCCGTGGCTGGATTGGTAAAGGGCAGAGAGCTCCAGTCCGACTCAGACGCCAGCAAGGTGGAGGTGGAGTACTGGTTTGGGCTGGTATCATCAAAGATGAGCTTGTGGGGCCTTTTCGGGTTGAAGATGGAGTCAAGCTCAACTCCCAGTCCTACTGCCAGTTTCTGGAAGACACCTTCTTCAAGCAGTGGTACAGGAAGAAGTCTGCATCCTTCAAGAAAAACATGATTTTCATGCAGGACAATGCTCCATCACACGCGTCCAAGTACTCCACAGCGTGGCTGGCAAGAAAGGGTATAAAAGAAGAAAATCTAATCACATGGCCTCCTTGTTCACCTGATCTGAACCCCATTGAGAACCTGTGGTCCATCATCAAATGTGAGATTTACAAGGAGGGAAAACAGTACACCTCTCTGAACAGTGTCTGGGAGGCTGTGGTTGCTGCTGCACGCAATGTTGATGGTGAACAGATCAAAACACTGACAGAATCCATGGATGGCAGGCTTTTGAGTGTCCTTGCAAAGAAAGGTGGCTATATTGGTCACTGATTTGTTTTTGTTTTGTTTTTGAATGTCAGAAATGTATATTTGTGAATGTTGAGATGTTATATTGGTTTCACTGCTAAAAATAAATAATTGAAATGGGTATATATTTGTTTTTTGTTAAGTTGCCTAATAATTATGCACAGTAATAGTCACCTGCACACACAGATATCCCCCTAAAATAGCTAAAACTAAAAACAAACTAAAAACTACTTCCAAAAATATTCAGCTTTGATATTAATGAGTTTTTGGGTTCATTGAGAACATGGTTGTTGTTCAATAATAAAATTAATCCTCAAAAATACAACTTGCCTAATAATTCTGCACTCCCTGTATAGTGGAGCTGAGCCCACAGCATATAGTAGTTCTCTGGCTCAGGGAACAGAAAAGGACAGAGGCAGGTTGAGGACAGGTTAGGGCACAGGGCCTGCTCCCTGGCCAAGCCAACTAAGGGTTGTGTCTGACAAACCCACCAACTCTTGGCTGGGGGTGTCTGATGTCACGTGTGACAAAGTCGAAGATCGAGTCAACAATTCAAGAACCGCTGGGTTGCTGGTCAAGACACGACCACTAGCTGACACTGGGAGCTCAGGCCTCTCGAACCCCTGCTGCCACTCCCTATTACCTGTGCCTGTGCCAGAAACATTTAGGCCTGTGCCCCTCCCCTGTGCAGGGCCAGTCACTTCTCTGTCTGACATACTGTTAGATCAAATAAGTAAATAAAAAGGAAATTAATGCATACTAAAAAGGGCTGTAATTTTCTCACTTCACCACACAACGGCTAATTAGCCTCCCCCCCCCACTAATACACAACAAAAAAAGGGTTTACAACATATAACTGCGGATGTGTACGGCAAATAATACTTTTTTTTATGTAAGGAGAAGATAAATGTGAGTGTCAGAGTCAGACTCTGGGAAGAAGAGGACCTGGACTCATCTTCACCTGTCACCGTACAGCCAGGATCTCCATACTATCTGATCCGCCTTCCCATAGCCCGGACATCAGGACCTGACAGAAACCAACCTACCCGTATCACGTGGGACGCCACGTGGGAGGTTCGGATCACGTGGGACGCCACGTTGGATCCTGCAAAGAGAACACAGCAAGCAGACACGGTTACAAGCGGCAAGGATGATTGTTGTATAGGGGGACACACCGGTACTACAGGACTGGTAAAGTACCAATACACTTCTATGCCATAACAGAGAAGTGTGTACATGTATAAATATAGAGGTTGATCGAGTCGCTAAAAGAAAGTGTTAAATACACACTGGATGAAAGCCCCTCAGCATTAATGCGATTTGAAATACTTAGCACTTTGTATTACCCTTATGAAGTGGACCTATCAATAACTTAAAAGCAGCGTCTCTTTAGGCTGCTGAATATCAACGAAAAATAGAGATTATATATCGCCAACTCCAAGGGTCCATGCTGAAAATATCACCCAGTTAGAGGGGCTCGATAATACATTTCCTAAACATTTTATTGTATGTCTTGATCTCGTCCTTATGCGTATTTTTATTATTCATTTTATGTATATAATTCTATTGTATATCATTTTAGTGGAATAATCCAGGAACCATCAAATGAGTGGGGTGGATGTTTGATTGACGTGGCCGCATCATCCAGCACCTACCTATCACGTCGAGGAGATTTCTGTATATATTTGTTTTTTCAATAACTTTTTATTCGTTTTTAGAAATATTCTGTCTCAAAATTGCAATCGTCCATATATATCCAAAAGTTAGAGTGCCCCTCAAAACATTTTTTACTCAACATTTCTCTCTTTTTACAGCATTGGGTGACCCGTGGGGAGTGCACCTACTAATCCTGAGGTACTTTGGTGAAGCCACTAATTTATCAAAAGTTTTTTTTTTTGCCACTAATACACGCCAAATAGGGCTGTAATTTTCCTACTTCACCACACAATGGCTAATTAGCCCACCGATACACGACAAAAAAAGGTTTTAGAACATATAACTGCGGCCTTGAACGGCAAATAATATATTTTTTTTGCCATGAATACAAGCCAAAAAGGGCTGTAATTTTCACACTTCACCACACAACGGCTAATAAGCCCCTTTTTTCGCCCCACTAATACACGCCAAAAAGGGCTTCAATTTTCTCACTTCATCACACAACAGTTAATAAGCCCCTTTTTTCCCTCAGTAATACACGCCCAAAAAAAGCTTTAGAACATATAACTGCGTCTGTGAACAGCAAGTAAAAAATTTTTTCCCCACTAATACACGCCAAAAAAGGCTGTAATTTTCCCATTTCACCACACAAAGGCTAATAAGCCCCTTTTTTTTCCTCCACTAATACACGACAAAAAAAGCTTTAGAACATATAACTGCGGCCTTGAACGGCAAATCATTTATTTTTTTTGCCACTAATACACGCCAAAAAGGGCTGTAATTTTCCCACTTCACCACACAACGGCTAGTAAGCCCTTTCTCTTTTTCTCCACTGATACACGCGAAAAAAAGGCTTTAGAACATGTAACTGCGACCGTGAAAATGGCTGAATCCAAGATGGCTGAGGCTATTTATAGGGCTGTGACATCACAGGGCTGGCTGGTTTCTGATTGGCTGCATGCATGGTATTGTGGGTTCTCAGAGTTCCTTGCTCCATGTCCTAACATGTGCAGCAGCAATTTTAGGAAAAAATACGATTAATTACCACGAAGCATGAGGAAATTCGGATTCGGTGCGAATCGAATAATTCCTGAAATTCGAAACTAATTCCACTTCGTCAGCCTCGATTTGCTCATCTCTAGTATTAACCAAAGTCCTTAATTTGACAATGCCAATAAGTTTTTATGGAGGTCATAATGGGTCTTATTCTAGGCTGCTGCCTGTCACGGTTCCTCCTGTGAGAGAGGTGAGAAGATCAGATAGACTTGTTGCACGTGAGGCTATCTGACAGGTTTCTCTGTTTTCCTCTATGTATGTTGTTATTTAGCAGGATCTCACCTCTCCTCGGGTGCCGCCCGTTATCAGTGATGAGGCTCTATTTAGATCTGCCTCACACTGCTGACCATGCGGTTGATAGTTTCTGCTTGGAGTTGCTAGTGCTGGTGTGTCTTGGATCTCCTGCTTCTCCATACATCTCTAAGCTAAGTACTTGTTGCCTTCGCTATTTCTTATTATCTGGAGTGTGTTGTTTCTAGGCCTCAGGGAGATGCAGGTTCCTTCATTCTGGAAGGAACCAGCTGTCTCATCCCCTGCTACCTATCCTAGGGCTCATCAGTTTTAGCAGGGTTTTAGGTATCCGGTGTATGAGTATTTCCACCTTCATGATCTGCTCAAACTGGCAGGAGTTAGCGAAAGGCCTAAGGATTACTAGGAGGTCACCATCCCTCTTTCTTAGCTTTTTAGGCCTAGATTGTTGTCTATTCGTTGTGGTGTGTAATAGTGTATTTGGTATTTTCCCTTCCCCTTAACCTGTGACATTATCAACCGACTAAACCGTTATATTTTGTTTTATCAGTGTAGCTATGGATACTGTTTCTGCACTGGTCGATCATATGCAAGGGCTGTCTTTGGAGGTGGCTGACCTCCGCACGGCTGTTGCACAGTTTCAGAGACCACAGGCGGTGGGTTCCGGCAGCGGGAACCAGGCCTGCCCTGAACCGGAGGTTGCTCTCTTGGATAGGTTTTCTGGGGGAAGTGACAACTTTGTTCGGTTCAGGGAATCGTGTAAATTATATTTCACACTGCGTCCTAGCTCTTCTGGGGATGAGAGTCAGAGAGTGGGGATTATTATTTTGTTGATGAAAGGTGACGCTCAGTCTTGGGCTTTCTCTTTGCCGACTGGTTTACAATCCCTCCAGTCGGTTGATGAATTTTTCAGAACTCTGGGACTTATCTACGATGACCCAGATCGGGTTTCCCTGGCCGAATCTAAGTTGCTTTACTTGCAGCAGGGAAAGCGTTCAGCTGAGTCCTATTGCTCTGAATTTAGGAGGTGGGCAACTGATATGGAGTGGAATGACCCAGCTCTCAGTAGTCAATTTTGTCAAGGACTGTCTGAGAACATGAAGGACACCTTGGCATTTGAAGCAAATCCACAGTCATTGGAGGCAGCCATGTCTCTGGCGGTGTGTATTAATAGACGCCTGAGGGAGAGATCTAAAGTTCCTCTCGCTTGGGACGTATTATCATACAGTGAAGCTGTCTCTTCTGACACTCTGGGTAAAGAGACACTCGAGCTCGTGTCTGGTGATGAGCCAATGCAATTGGGTCAGGTCACTCCTGGACCAGGTGATAAAAACTTTAGGGTTAAGAAAAGACTTTGCTTTTTCTGTGGTCAAGGAGGACATTTTGTTAATGTATGTCCTTATGTTAAACATCAAGGTGAAAAGGGAAAAAAAAAGTCCTAATGTGTCTAGTCCTCTTCTCACTCTTGGTAGTGTGGATAGAGAAGTTGAGAATATACTTTTGTCAATTACCAGTAGTACCCAATTTCTCCTGCATGCCAAGTTGGCGCTAGATTCCAAAACTGTGGAAATGGAAGTATTTATTGACAGTGGGGCAGGAGTTAACTTAGTGGATGGCCAGTTTGTCCGTATGCATGGTTTGACAACAAGCGCATTAGACAAAAATATTTCTGTGTTTGCGATTGATTCTGCCCCTCTCTCCCAAAAGTGTCTGTCTCAAATGGTGCAGGACATTCACCTAAAGGTGGGAGATTCTCATATTGAATCCATTTCATGTTTTGTGCTGGAGGCTTTGCCTGCTCCTCTGGTGTTAGGTTTCCCATGGTTAAAAAAACATAACCCTACTATCGATTGGCAATTGAGACAGATTCTCGATTGGATTGATTTTTGCCTTGACAACTTTCTCAGCACGTCGCTTTCTGTTGTAACTACTAAAATGTTACCTCCTTTACTTTCAGATTTTTCTGATGTATTCTCTAAGGGTGGAGACCAAGAGTTGCCTCCTCATCGGGAGTATGATTGCCCCGTCAACCTTATTCTCAGAGCTAGATTGCCAAAGTCTCGGTTGTCGGAGTTTGGCTAAAGGTCACATTAGACCATCCAAATCACAAATGGCGCCAGGGTTCTTCTTTGTTAAAAAAAAAGGATGGAACTCTTAGGCCATGTTTGGACTTCCATGAGATTAATCGTATCACTATCTGTAATCCCTATCCCCTTCCTTTGATCCCAGATTTAGTCAATCAGATTGTCGGCGCCAAGGTGTTCTCTAAGTTGGATTTGAGGGGGGCATATAATCTGATAAGAGTTAAGGAAGTAGACGAATGGAAAACGGCCTTTAATACTCTGGGGGTCATTTTGAGAATCTAATTATGCCATTTGGTTTGTCCAATGCTCCTGTGGTTTTTCAACACTTAATCAATGACATCTTTCATCATCTGGTGGGCAGGTTTGTGGTGGTTTATCTGGATGATATTTAAATTTATTCCCCTGATATGGAGACGCATAAGGATCACATGAGAGAATAAATTGTATGCCAAAATGGAGAAGTGTGTATTTGCGGTCCCTGAAGTGCAATTTCTGGGGTACCTACTCTCATCTTCGAGTTTTCGTATGGATATGGAAAAAGTTTGTGCTGTGTTGGACTGGGATCTGAAGGCACTCATGCGATTTTTGGGGTTCACCAACTACTACTGTAAATTTATCTTGAATTACTCAACTGTTGTTAAACCATTAACTGATATGACTAAGAAAGGCACAGTTTTCTCAGTCTGGTCTGAAGAAGCATTGCATGCTTTTTCAGCAATAATAAATATTTTGCTTCTGCTCCTATTCTGGTGCAACCGGATGTGTCACAACCATTTATTGTGGAAGTTGATGCATCAGAGGTATGGGTTGGAGCAGTCTTGTCGCAGGGTTCTTCTCCTAGCAAATAGTGCGCAAATAGTGCGCAAATAGTGCGCTTGTGCTTTTTTCTCTTCTGCCGAAATAAATTATGATGTAGGTAATAGAGAGTTGTTGGCCATTAAATTGGCTTTTTTCATCCGGGGGGGGGGGGGGGGGGGGTGATTAGGAAGATCCTGCTCCGATATTGGCTGATGGGGTGGTTGTATCCGCCCATTATCCTGAACTTCAGGCAGAGGTGTTGGAGTTCCAGGGGGAGGGCTATGTGGCAGCTTGTGAGACTTGTGCGCGTGCTAAAGTGGCTCATACTCAGCCTTCAGGATTTCTACTTCCCTTGTCTATCCCATCCCGACCTTGGACTCATTTGTCCATTTGTCCATGGACTTTATTGCAGATTTTCCTAATTCTTCTGGGAAAACTGTGATTCTGGTGGTTGTTGACCTCTTCAGCAAGATGGCGCGCTTTATACCATTATCAGGTTTGCCTAATGCCAAAACGCTCGCTCAAGTGTTTGTTGATAACATTGTGAAACTACACGGCATTCCCTCTGATGTGGTGTCTGATAGAGGGACTCAATTAGTTTCCAGATTCTGGAAGGCATTCTGTACTCGTCTGGGGGTCCAATTGTCCTTCTCTTCGGCCTTTCATCCTTAGTCGAACGGGCAGGCTGAGCGCACTAACCAGAATCTGGAGACTTATTTGAGATGTTTTGTTTCTGAGAATCAAGAGGAGTGGTCTTCATTTTTGTCGTTGGCCGAGTTTGCCATAAATAACCGTAGACAGGAGTCCACTGATAAGTCGCTGTTTTTTGGTGCATATAGGTTCCACCAGCAGTTTGGCACATTTTCTGGTACTGAGATGTCTGCTATACCTGAAGAGGAAAGATTCTCCTCTTCGTTGTCATCTATTTGGCAGAAGGTTCAAAACAATTTAAATAAAATGGGCAAAAAATATAAACGTATGGCTGACAAGAGACGTGTGAGTGGTCCGGACCTGAGAGTGGGTGATTCTGTGTGGCTGTCCATAAGAAACATTAAGTTGAAGGTACCCTCTTGGAAGTTGGGGCCAAGGTTTATTGGGTCATACAAGATCTCTGCCATTATTAATCCAGTTGCTTTTCGTCTTGAGCTTCCGCAGGCTTTGAAGATTCATAATGTGTTTCACAAGTCATTGCTGAAAAGATATGTTGAATCTGCTGAACCGTCCTCCCTGCCACCACCTCCTGTCATGGTGGATGTTAATCTTGAGTTTCAGATCGCCAGGATAGTGAACTCACGTATTCTTTGTGGATCACTTCAGTACCTCGTGCACTGGAAGGGTTACAGTACAGAGGAAAGAATGTGGGTTCCTGCGACCGACATGAATGCCAGTCGCCTTGTGAGGGCCTTTCACAGGGTGCATCCTGATAAAGTCGGTCCTGGGTGTCCGGAGGCCACCTGTAGAGGGGGGGGGGGGGGGGGGGTACTGTCATGGGTTCTCCTGTGCGAGAGGCGAGAAGATTGGATAGACTTGCTGCACGTGAGGCTATCTGACAGGTCTCTTTGTTTTCCTCTATGTATGTTGTTGTTTGGCAGGATCTCACTTCTCCTTGGGTGCCGCTTGTTATCAGTGATCAGGCTCTATTTAGATCTGCCTCACACTGCTGACCATGTGGTTGATAGTTTCTGCTTGGAGTTGCTAGTGCTGGTTTGGCTTGGATCTCCTGCTTCTCCATACATCTCTAAGCTAAGTACTTGTTGCCTTCGCTATTTCTTATTATCTGGAGTGTGTTGTTTCTAGGCCTCAGGGAGACGCAGGTTCCTTAATTCTGGAAGGAACCAGCTGTCTCATCCCCTGCTACCTATCCTAGGGCTCGTCAGTTTTAGCAGGGCTTTAGGTATCCGTTGTATGAGTATTTCCACCATCTGGATCTGCTCATACTGGCAGGAGTTAGCAAAAGGCCTAAGGATTACTAAGAGGTCACCATCCCTGTTCCTTAGCGTTTGAGGCCTAGATTGTTGTCTATTCGTTGTGGTGTGTATTTTGTGGTTTCCCTTCCACTTAACCTGTGACACTGCCTTTTTACATGCATGGATCTCCAGTGTAGCAGAGAGCAGGAGCTTAGCTCTTATTTGACAGCCCGGCTCCTGTTGTAACAGCCTAGTTTGGCTGAAGGACAACAGCATCTAAGTGGTTTAGAGGAGGGGGTGGGACTAATAAATGGCAAAAAAAAGTTAAAAATTGCACCTTTGTATTCCTTTGTATTGAAAAAAAAATGTTCAATGGAAAAAATTAAAAAAATTAAATTCCCTCCACACATGGTGTATGTAATGACCCATACTATACAATTATCATATAATTTATCCCACACAGTGAACGCCGTAAAAAAAAACAAGAAATGTCAGAATTGCTGTTTTTTGCATATACGTCACCATAGATACTGGATGTTGCAATGTTATTATCTTAAATATGCCTAAAAAATAATGTCGCTAAATTTGCAACATAAAAACTCAATAGCAGTATTGCTGTTTTTTTCTGGGTTTTTTTGTTAGTTTTTTTTGTTGCTGTTTTTTTCCCATCTTCCCAGAAAGAGTTAATAAAGTTATATGTACCACAAAAATTCCAGAAGGAAGTGAGACTCTACACATTTTCTTAAGCATTAATGTTGTTTACTTTTAAGAATTCATCTAAACCCTTTTAAAACTGTCCACTGTTCCTGCTGTGACCACGTCCTGAGGAAGTCTATTCCACAGATTTACAGTTCTTATAGTAAAGAAGCTTTGACACTTCTGGAGACTGAACTTTTTATTCTCCAGTTGGAGGCAGTGCCCTCTTGTCTTTTGAGGGCATTTTACATGGAACCGTTTTTCACCGTATTTTACTTTACCTATTAAAAATCTATGAGGGACAGTATGAAAAGCCTTTGCAAAATCCAGAAACACTACATCCACAGCCGCCCCTCTGTCCAAGCTACTACTCACCTCCTCATAAAAACAAATCAGGTTAGTCTGACAACTTCTGTCCTTGGTAAACCCATGCTGGTTATCCCTTATAATATTATTTACAGTCACATACTCCTGTATATAGTCCCTTAAGAGTCCTTCAAACATTTTTCCCACAACAGAAGTTAAACTAACTGCTCTATAATTACCTGTGGAGGACCTAGATCCTTTTTTTAATATGGGCACCACATTTGCCTTGTGCCAATCACTTGGCACTGTACCAGTACCTAGAGAATCTTTAAAAAATTATAAACAGGGGCACAGCAAGGACTGAACTGAGCTCTTTAAGCACTCTTGGGTGTAATCTATCTGAAGCCGGAGCCTTGTTCACATTTACCTTATTTAATTTATCTTGGACCATATCTACAGTTAGCCAATTGAGTTTATTACTGGATGTACTAACAGCCCCAGCACCACAGATATCAGCTTCTTTCTCTTCTTTTGTATATACAGAGCTAAAAAAACATTTAGTAACTCTGCCTTTTCCTTATCTTCAGTGACTACCCCCCTTTACCAATATTTAGGGAATCTACCTGCTCAGACCTTGGTTTTTTAGCATTAATATATTTTAAAAAATTTGGGGGGATTTGTTTTGCTCTCTTTTGCCACCTGCTGTTCATTTTGTATTTTTATCTCCTTTTTACAGATTTTATTAAGCCATTTGTAATCTTCAAATGCTACAGCTGACCCCTCAGATTTGCATATGAAACAAGAGGTTAAAACTTAAATCATATGTGCTTAGCCAATTCTACCCACTGCATATAGCAGCATCATGTGCCTTGTATATGTTGGGCAATTCATCTGGTAGCAGTGTAATGGGTACTAAAATGAGTAGCTTGAGGTATTGTTTTAAAATATTTTCTATTTTTCAATGGGGTTGTTTCATAAATTACTTTTTACTCTAAAGTATATTTTCATCAGTTACTCTAGCTCCCATCCTCCATGATTATTTTAGTTTTTTAAATGTACCTCATTTACAGCTTTCTCTTACCCCCCATGCTTGAATCCTACTTCCTGGTTTGTCTGCTGCCCCTTAATGCCTTAGGGCAGTGAGATGTCAGAGGTCCCAATGACACTTTTTATGTCCTACAATACAAAGCTCCAATGCAGGACAAAATACAGCAACTGAATATCAAAACAGATTTTCACAGGGTTCAGTGGTAGGTTAATAAAGTGAAATCTGTTGGGTGGGATACATTTATATTAGTGGCACAACTCCTTTAACTGAAACTATACAGGTCTCACAGAGAGTGTCAGTGACAGTTTGTACAGCAGAAATAACACCAGTAAGACCCTGTGTACAATAGGATTTGGTGCTGCATATTGGATATACCATTTGGCGAGAGATAATAAAAAAGTAAGTGACCAAATTGAGAATATGTATTCCCTAGCACTGTTCATTCAATAGAAGCAACCTGTTTCTACAATTCCCTTGCCCACCAAAATACCTGAATGTAAATCTCTTGTATGCTGGTATTTCTCTTTGATGGAACTGAGCTTGCAGTACATTTCTTCACCACTATGCAGTGTATGGAGCTGTGCTACTTCTATCAACTGATCAGTGGGGGTGCTGGGAGTCAGATCCCTCACCGATCTCATATTAACGACACATCCAAAGGAATGAATGTGTAATGATTATACATACTGTATGCAAAAAGTAATAGTTCATAATGAAAAATACAATCTGCATGTTTTTTGCGAGATTTACAATAATGTGTAATGAAATTGTCTGGCCCTCACGCCGAGTAACTTGTGTCATTCACAGTTCCCCATAACAGTGTGTCATCCACACATCCACCAGAACAGTGTGTCATCCACACATCCACCAGAACAGTGTGTCACCCACAGATCATCAAATAATAGTGCGTCATTCACAGATCCCCATAACAGTGTGTCCTCCACAGATCTCTCATAACAGTGTGTCCTCCACAGATCTCTCATAACAGTGTGTCATCCGCAGATCCTCCAAACAGTGTGTCATCCACAGATCCCCAGTAACAGTGCATCATCCACCGGATCCCCATAACAGTGTGTCATCCACAGATCCCCCATAACATTGTGTTATCCACAGATCCCCAATAACAGTGTGTCATCCACAGATCATCCCGTAACAGTGTGTCATCCACAGATCCCCCATAACAGTGTGTTATCCACAGATCCCCAATAACTGTGTCATTCACACATTCCCCATAACAGTGTGTCCTCCACCCATCCCCCAGAACAGTGTGTCATTTAGAGATCTCCAATAACAGTACGTCATCCACAGATCCCCAATAACAGTGCATCATCCACAGATCCCCAATAACAGTGCATCATCCACAGATCTCCCATAACAGTGTGTCATCCACAGATCCCCCATAACAGTGTGTCATCCACAGATCCCCAATAACAGTGTCATCCACAGATCCTCCATAACGGTGTATCATTCACAGATCCCCATAACAGTGTGTTATCCACAGATACCCCATAACAGTGTGTCATCCACAGATCCCCCATAACAATGTAATTCACCGATCCCCAATAACAGTGTAATCTACAGATCCTCCATAACGGTGTATCATTCACAGATCCCCATAACAGTGTGTTATCCACAGATACCCCATAACAGTGTGTCATCCACACATCCCCCAGAACAGTGTGTCATCCACACATCCCCCAGAACAGTGTGTCATCCACACATCCCCAGAACAGTGTATCATTCACAGATCCCCATAACGGTGGTCCAACTTCACAAGCCTCAGGCCGCTAGGGCTACTTTCACACTAGCGTTACCATTTTCCAGTATTGAGAGCCGTCATAGGGGCTCAATACCGGAAAAAACGCTTCAGTTTTGTCCCCATTCATTGTCAATGAGGACAAAAATTAACTGAACAGAACGGGATGCTCCAAAATGCATTCCGTTCTCATACCGGAGAGCAGCATGCTGTGGTTTGCTTTCCGTCCTGGGATGCGGAGCAAGATGAATCCGTCATGACCCACAATGCAAGTCAAATGGGATGGATCCGTTTTCTCTGACACAATCTGACACAGTAGAAAATTGATCCGTACCCCATTGACTTTCACCTGGCACTCCCGACGATCAGCTGTTTGAGGAGATGACGTGCTCTGTGCGCACGTGCTGTATCCCTTCTCTCTTCCTGCTCTCTTGCAGTATGTCTATGGGACAGCAGCAGTGAACAGCACGGTCCGTCTCCTCAAACAGCTGATCGGCGGGGGTGTCGGACGTCGGACTGTGTTTTTAGCACATTATTACAAGATGTGGGCCCCCCCTTTTGAAAACCGGCCCTTATGGGAGTTGTAGTTTCACCACAGCTGGAGTGCCAGAGGTTAGCCATCACTAGTTCTAGGCCATGTGATGTCATAAAAACAAAAACAAACAATGCAACAGCACTCTGCCAACACAAATAATAAAGTAAATGCAATAGTGCCATAATCACTATAGAAAGTGTACTAATGCTACGTTTTAAATGTGAGATTCTTGGCAAATACATTTTGTACAAAGTCATTTGTGCCTGTCCGCCAGCGTCAAGGTGATTCGTTTAGGACAGGAACATACACCTCCAGTGGTGCCATGCTGGCCTCCATTAAATTCAGGGAATGCAGGTTCCACATGCATGCTGAGCCCACACTATATTATACCTCTTTTGGTGCTACAGTGATCTCTTCAGGGAATGCAAGTCCCAGATACGCTTTCAGCCATGGCGACGTGCACCTGCGTGCTGGAATCTGCTGACTAACCCTCATTTATTGTTTTGCATATGACGTCATGTTCATCGGTCACATGACCTAGGTGCAGCTCAGTTCTAATGAAGTGAATGGGGATGAGCTGCTATACCAAGCACAGCCGCTATACAATGTAAACACTGTGCTTTGTGAGCAGAGAGAAGGCCATGGTCCTACTGCGAGCGCCAACGTCTTCTCAAACTGCTGATCTGCCGGGCTCAGGTGTCAAACACCCACAGATCAGATACTGATGACCTATACAGTGGATAGGTCATCAGTTGAAATATTTCAGAAAATTATTTTAATATCTGTAGCCTGAATACCCCTTTGAATTAAAAAAAGGATGCACAAAAAACAAAAAAATCGAAGCACGATTTAAATCCCTGCTGGGGGCAATATTAGGTAATAAGGACAAGGGTGCATATTCCCCTTTCAACAGAATTGAATGGCATATCTAGCAATTTATTTCTTAAATTACTGCAAGTGCAAGGCAATTTTTTTATGTCTTTTAGTTACATTATGTAGATGAAATATTCATGTGGCCACATAACTGTACTGTATATTTAAAAAACAAACAAACTTAATTTTCACTTCTCTCTGTATGTACATTTTTCAAGTCTGCCTAAATAATGGTAAATTGAATAACCTATTTTAACTGTACTTTTCCATGAAATATTCTGAACTAAGTAGATTAATACCATTTGATATTTCACTTAGTAACTGCATATTCTCCATAAAATTCCTTGAACGCTCATTCCTGTGCCTGGTTTTGATCATGCTAGGTGCCCATACTGTATTCTAGGCTTGTCTGCAATGGTGTTGGCAAGGATTAGCTGTTGTCTTAAGCAAATCATTTTCATAAACGTATTTGGAACAATTCAAAGCCTAGGTATGAATCATAGAATAGGTATGAGGACGAGAACCGGTTACATCACAAATATTATTCTTAGATTTGCATTGGAAATATAGACGCCTAGCTGATTATTACAATTCTATATGCTTTGCTTCTACTGTATTATTTATGATAACAATAGCAAAGGCAGGTGCACTCTGCGGTCTTACTAAACCCTCATACTGATGTTAAAATTGAGAGATTAGCCAACATATCCTACTGTGGAGGACATGTCTGAGCCCGAGCACCGCGCCAAGGTTTCTCAAGTAGCTTGAGACCTAACACTCATCTACCTGTGTCGTATGGGCAATACCAGGAGCCAGTGGGCAAATTACAGGCGCATAAGGTCCGACTCATAGCCAACTCACCAGTTACCTCCAGCATGTAACCATGCTAGTAATGGGAGGAGGGAGGAGTCTGTGAGTCCCACTCAAGACTGGCTGATATGGCCCAGGTCTCACAGGTGCACCTAAATGTAGCCTGTAGATGGAAAACAGGCACATTTAAATTGGACTTTATATACCTCCAAGCATCTCTATATACAAACCAACAGAAAAAATGGTGTGGTGTTAAACAGGCAGGAAGTGCTCAAACCCATATGCAGTTGTACATATATATATATATATATATATATATATACAGGGGAGCAAATCCTGCACTTGTATCCCTTTGCTAATGGCGATCCCCAGCAAAAATGCATACAGTGGAGGATGCCCGCAGCGAACCACAAGTACCACAATAGACATCCTACACAAGATAGCAATTATGTGGATGTGATAACCAATATAGCAATATAATAACACTTGCAAAGACAGGTGCACTCTTCGGTCTTACTAAACCCTCATACTGATGTTAAAATTGAAAGATTAGCCAACATATCCTACTGTGGAGGACATGTCTGAGCCCGAGCACCGTGCCAAAGTTTCTCACACAATTGCTATCTTGTGTAGGATTTCTATTGTGGTACTTGTGGTCCGCTGCGGGCATCCTCCACTGTATGTATTTTTGCTGGGGATTACCATTAGCAATGGGCTACAAGTGCAGGATTTGCTCCCCTGTATACACATGCACAACTGCATATGGGTTTGAGCACTTCCTACCTGTTTAACACCATGCCATTTTTTCTGTTGGATTGTATTATTTATGCAATATTTATGCAATATATCTTTGAATAGTACTCATTAAAGGGGCTTTCCAAGCTCTTGATATTGATGAACTGGGTCATTAATATCCCAGATAGGTCATTAATATCCAACCACCGATCAGCTGTTCCCTACAGTGTAGGATCTAGCACTTAAATGGAGCTCCATTCAACGTGTAGTGGCCAGGCTAGGTTCCTGAAGCTAATCTCATGTTAGGGTGAATTGGAGCTGAGTTGCAGTAACCCGGCATGGCCACCACACTTTGAGCGGAGCTTTTCTTCATTCTTCATTCAAGAGCTAGTTCCTGTGCTGGAGGCAACAGCTGATCGGTGGGGGGTATGGGGTGTGCCCCATCACTGTTCGGATACTAATGATCTATCCTGAGGAAAGGTCATCAATATCAGGAGCTTGGAAAACTCCTTTAAGCTTGGTCAGTTTTGTTTAAGGAGTTGTATCATGAAGACGACCTTGGTTTAGGTGCTCTCTAAGTGCATATTGATGTCTTAGAAGGTGATTCTCTGCTTGGCCCCACTTTGATCCAGAATGGAGGGATGCAAGAGAGCTTCTTACTCTGGTGTTCTTGACCCCTTCATTCCTTCCACGGGGAAATACCTGGTTAGACGTTGCTTTTGGTGATAACAACTTGTTGTTGGGGGTAGACAAGATTCGATTCTGAAAGGGTTGTTCTTCACCGGATTGCAAGTGCTGATGATGATACAAGCTGTGTTTTGGGGAAAACTGGTCTGATATTTTACAGTGTTCCTAAATGTCTAGGTTTCCTCAAAATAAGTCAAATAAAAAACAACTGAAATAAAATCATCTAACCAATGGGTTGAAGGCTATTGCTATTATTCGTAGCTTGGCGTGCATGCCAAAATCCCCAGGGCTTCATCAACTCACAGCGTGGTAATGATTTACTATTAAATGATAGACTGGAATGATATGCAGTAGTTAACTCACTGTTGTGGTTTATTAATTGCATTTTAACAAGCAGGGATTGAGCTGAGACCATGGCTTGTCATTCTAGCACTGAAATAATGTGAACATTCCAGTTACAAAAATAAAACATGATACATTCTGAAAAGCAGGTAATCCAGGTTACAAAATGTAAATCAGAAACATCATGGAATCCATAACTAAACTACTGTACATGAGGTGAGAAAACGGGGCTTTAGATTTCACTTAGAAGATTTATAGATCATCCGATTCTGGGACATCAGGATTGAAGAGGATGTCAGAAGAGACTATAATATGGGGGTTTTCTGATGTCCATCCTTGAGGTGCTCTGTTAAAAGACTTTCTTGCCCTTATGGGGTCTATAGACATGTCAAATGTAAGGTTGTTCATCGAGAGCAAGTCAAATTCTGGGATCTTGAAAGTGATCATCTTAGATGCTTTTTCAAATCCTCCAAATGGAGTTGCCGCCCTGGTAAGAAAACAGCAAAAATCGATATGAATAAATGCATTTTAATAGCAAGAGACACTTATTAAAATCGAGAAGCACTTCTGGCGCAGTCCACTCATTTTTATCCCCATTGACAATGAATGGAGACAAAACTGAAGCGTTTTCCTCCACTATTGAGATCCTATGACAGATCTCAATAGCGGAAAGGGAGAGCACATGTGTGAAAGTAGCCTAAAGGAGATTTTTTTCAGATCTCTATATTCTACCACTGCCAATTATTGGCGTCTGACCTTTGCTACCTCCACCAATCCCTAAAATTAAGGATTTGAACTTATTTATATTCAGGTGAATGGTGCTAAGTTACATATGTATACAGTGCAATGTTTCTACTTAAAGGGGTTGTCACATGAAAAATATTTTATATTTTTCAAACCAGCCCCTGGACCTGAATACATTTGTAACTGTATGTAATTAAAATTGTATTATAGCATCTGGGTTATTCAATAAAATCTATCTGTATAGCGCCACCTGCTGTTTCCTCATTTTCTAATTTCTCTGTCCTGCTCACTGAGATGGAAGCACATGTTCAGTTCGATTCTTCAACTGTCACCATCTGCAGTGGAAAGGACATACCCTCTAAGAAAGTGAACACTTGCTGAGCTGCCAGCTTGAAATAGTGCAAGTAGAGCAATGAATGAGGAGATCAATGGATCCATGTGAGGTACAGGGCTGGTTCTCGCTTTGTTAGAAATAGACTGTTATGTACTATATGATATGTGATTTTCATTTTTTCATTAATTATGGAATAACCCCTTTAAGTAACATGTTTGCTTCACTGCTGCAGACCCTTCTTCTAGTTATGATGAGAGTACCGGCAGTTGGACTACTACCATTCTAGAAGTTATAGCATAGCCTAGTGCTGTGCCACAATATACTTTGGTGGAAAATCCCCTTCAGTCTTAGCAGCAGAGGAATGCCATCCGCCCATTTTATCACTTTTCACATATTTCATCTGAGATTGATATTAGCGTTGTGACTGAGATAATAAGAGTGGGATGTGCAGTAAAAGTGGAAAATAAAATTATATAATCCACTTACCAAATTCTGATTACAACTGGATAATAAAAATACTGTAAAGCAGAGCGGACTCCTTGAAAACCGGCATATGAATAAGGCTCTGTTCAGACGTATTTTTCTTTACAGTCCGAATATGCTCCAGGGAGGCTCTGACTGTGTCCTCAGGCCCCCAAGGAGCCAATGTATACCATCAGAGGGTCCTGTTGGCATATTCTGGGCCTGTATGCATAAGTATACTTTTTATTGTACAGAAAACCACAGATTGCTACCCTTTCCTGTAAAGGGTATGACTTCTTTAAAAGGGAGTCAATAACTGATGTAAACTTCTGTATGCCTATAAAATGGCAGAGATGAGAGGAATTCATCGGTTGAATACAGTGAGAAAAAACACCTGACATATACCTCCAACAGAAGAAAAATAAGGAGCTCTGAACAAAGACTAAGGGGGAGATTTATCAAGACCGGCGCGTTTTGTGACACGCCCCCTTTCAGAAAAATGGTGAGGGGTCTAATATTGTGAGAGTATTTTCTCCCGTTGTGTCTCAAAAGTTGCAAGCATGAGGTTTGTGCCTTTTTTTTACCCCAGAAATCAGGCACAGGGAGATATTATATTAAATTAGCAATTTTCCTCTACTGTCATCACCTCTATTATTTCCTATGAGAAAAGTAAAAAAACTACCGTAAGTCATATTTGCAAAATTATACCAAATAGGAAGGCCTTATGTTGGCTATATAAAATGCAGCATCAGAAATGGAAGCCAACACTCATATATCTTACCCGATACATGACATTTTGTCTGTTATTCTGACAATATTTCTAGCTTTTTTGTATTTCCTTCTAGTAATAAGGACATTTATGTTTGGCATCTGCCTTTTGACACAGGTTTAAAGAACAATAGGCACAATTCAATAATGATCCCTATTCCTAAGAAGACTGTCATCATTACGGACGAGCTGATGTGTAATCAATTTGGCAGGAGACAAATCATTTTTTGCTTTGCCTTAACTTACAGGAAAACACACAAAAAATTATGCAATTAGAGGTTAAGGTCATATAATCAAATAAATATGGCATCTAGAGTGAGTGAAGAATAAGATCAATGTTATTAATTATCCCTCTGCAATTCTTTACACTGAGGAATACTGAATAACACAGAAGACATCATCTTCTACACAAACATGAAAGAGGTGGCACAAAAAACATATAGGAATGTATGTGCCTTGGCCGGGATCTCCTTTTCCCAAAGTACTCCAACACTGAAGGACGGGACGGGACCTTATATTACATGGCTCCTCATACCACCCTACCAGACCTGCAGCTTTCCCTGACACTAATGAATGACTGCTGGGAGCCCAGGTAACCTATCAGAAATCAGTTCACCTTTGGGTCGCCAAAACAAGAAATGGGTTGTCTTAGTTGGATCACCTCGTAAAGCCTCAGACCACCATCAGGCTTGAGTATCCTTCAGTGAGTCAAGGCTCTGACATGTAAAGGGTTCCCAGATAAAACAGGTAGAGTGCAATGATAAACGGAAGATTTGCAATGGAGTTAAATGGAGATGTGCACTTCTGAAGAGTGGTACTTCAAATGTTTTCCCTAATATGTACAAGGTACATCAATATATAATTTAAATCTAGAATCATCATAGATCTTTTTCTGCTGGAACATAGCACATTAATGATGAAAGTACACAGCTATTAAATTTCCATACAGTTTTGATATAAAACTGTGCAAAACAACCGTTTTTTCTGAAGTAAATTTAAGAACTAAAAACTAATTAGAATGATCCTGTCGGGTCTCCTGACATGTCTTCTTTAAAAATACTTGTATTCCTCATAAAACAACAATTCTGCATCTTTCCTCAGAACTGCCTCAAAACATTCAGACATCAATGTGTCATCATGTGTACTGCATTCCTTCAGAAAATGTATGAATTAGCTGTCAACAATTTCACGCATTTGCAGCAGAGAATAGCAGAGAAAAATTTGGTTCCTAACTGCAAAATTAAGCAACTTTGTAAGTAGTTTTAATTAGATATTTCATACCAATTGAATGCTGTAGAGTCTGTATAACTCCTTCATATAGCTGGTGCTGCTTCTTCTCACATACTGTAGATACAACAGCCCACTGCTCCTGCCTTAATCAGTTTTATCTTTCTCCCTCGCCCTTCTCTCAGTGTTAGAGATACCAGCAGGGATGGAGAGGATTTTGGACACAGCAGGAGAGAATGTATGGAGGGAGAGGAGCATCAAATTATTCAGGAAGGGGAAATCACACTGGCTGCACTGTGTTAGGCTAGTTTTACACTAGCGTTAGACATCTCAGGCAGGCTGTTCTGGCAGGGAGCAGCCTGCTGGAGATGTCTGGATCTGCCACTGCTGGATGCTACCTGAGGCACACAGCGGTTTTAGTCCAGCCAATTCTCAACATATTTGCTGGGTTGCGGCTGGATCTCTGCTGGTCCCCATTATAGTTAATAGGGCCAGAACTCAAGGCGGTAGCTTCTGGCAATGCCGGAATGCCGAGAGATCCGGCAGGCTGTTCCCTGCCAGAACAGCCTGCTGGATCTCAAAGCAGTAGTGTAAAAATTAGCCTTAGAGTGTCGATATGGAGGAAAACCGACTCAGCATCAATGGCTGCCAGTACAAAGGAGAGGAGATCCCTCAGGAGGTAGAAGAAGGAAGCAGCCCAGGAATGAAGCTGTGCCGATACATGAGAGCTAGTGAAGGTAACAGCATCCTGGACACATAACTCTTATGCAGAATATCTTACTGTTAGGGACAGACATGTTCATGTGAGAAGTTCCTGAAGCTAGGAACAGGTTGCAAGCTGAATATCATGAATGAAGGAATAAAGACTGAAACAGTGCAACATTAGAATAGCTTCCCTTTTAAATTCACTAAGCATCAGGAAATCCCATATCACACACATAACCCTACAGTATTATTATGGTTCTATATATACTTTATATGGAAATAGTGTAACTTCTCCATTATGAGAAGAAATATGGCAAAAGTGAAAATCCTTTAAACTTAATGTTGCTATTAAGTTCTGCGCTAATATTTCCTATTTTATATTTCTCTTGCCAGATATTCACTCCTCTCCATGAGTCAGTCTGAAAGTGAAATCACAGCATCCAATAATTATTTCCAAAAGCTGTTCATAAGACCTTGTTATCCTCAGATAATTCTCACATATAAGAAAACGATACATAGATTTCTGCTAATTTACATTGTCACATAACGGTTAACACTTGAAATGATGAGAAGAATTTATTGAAAGAGCATTACTATAGGGCAGGTATCAGCAGTAACTGTAGTCATCCTTACATTCCTTCTGGACGGCTCAGGAGTAAAGGTGCTCGAGGACAGGAGGAAGAACGTGGACATTGTCATCACTCACTGTCTCCCACTGGGGCTCACAACTCTTTATAATTTTGCTATCTTCTACATAAATCATACATGTATACATGCAACAGATTTACTGTAATTATTAATGTCAACAATAATACTCCTAATAAGAATTAAAAGGGATTTTCCCTCAACATAACATTTTAAGGGGTTGCCACTTTATGATTACTCATGACCAATGTGTTTGTAAGATAATTATATGGCACTTACAAATATAGCATTTGTAGAAATTCTGGGCCATTTTCAATATTTCATGAGGTGTGCCGCCTTGTTTTGCCAAGACTTTTGTGCTGGCCACAGGAAGGTCCTGTCCATAAAATGGCTGCTGATGGTGGGTCATGTGACTAGGCAAATCACCTCCATGTGATGCCTCCTCCATTCAAATATACTACACCTGCCTCTGCACTTTACTGCTGCGAGTCTACTGCAGGTGCAATGTGTCTGAAGGGGGGAGGCTGAGTGATGTTTCTGGTCACATGACCCTCCATCAGCGGCCATCTTATGGACAGGACATCTATGTGGACAGCACAGAAGATTTGCCTAACAATGGGGCATGGCCTATGAAGTACAGCAAATGGCACAGAATTTCTCCAAAGGCTATATTAGTAAGGATCATATAGTCATCTTCCATACACATTGGTAACAAGTAGCCAGAAAGCGGCCAACCCCTTTAATTATTAAATTATGAAAAGTTATAGGACTGTTGAAGAATTTTTTACGTTAGATCCACACCACTGTCATGATCTCTGCCAGCAGTGAATGAAAACAATCCTGTTTGCATTCAGAGGATGAACATGAGATCCCAGTCTAGCTGCAATAGAGAGTTTGTTTCCGTGTATCAGTGTAGTTAAAGGGTTATTCCTAATATGTCATCGCCTTAAGATTATGACCTGACCTGGCTGTGATGCTATTCCAAAGACAGCAGGTAAATTGGAGCTTGGCTGAACAGGGAAAAACTGTGAGGGGTAATGAAGCGCTGTGGCCCCTTCATTCTGAGGCCTGGTGGTTGTCTAGGTAGTCAGATCCCCATTGATTAGGAAGTAAATACATGCCATAGCTATCACTTCCAGTGGCGAGCCCTTTTAATCCTCTGTAGCCTAAACACATCAGAAATCTCTCTCCTATCCTGGACTTCAGACTGTAGTGCTAGTCCACCCTGATGCATTGTTGTAAACTGGTTTCATGAGATACTGGAATTTATACACCTTGAGATAAGTAAGACCACAGGCATCTTGCTCACTCCACCTCCCCGACATAGGGATTATAAGCCTCCTGATTCCCGTTTTGCAATATACACTGTGTACTCTTGGGGTCCACTTCAAGGGACATCATATGCCTCAGAGAGGCTAAGTAATATATGTTGGATCATGACGCAATTCTATCTCTGTGTAGAATCATTGGCATACACAGGTAGCATCTGGCTCCAAAGCAGGGATGTGTGTATTAGGACCTTAAAAAGTTGGGGGTCTAAATATTTTAGGAAAAATTGGAGTTGATTCTTGCTGAAGTCCGTCAGCCATACAGTATCTGGGTATACGGAGTGAATGTGTTTGGTATATTTACCTGTTGAAGCTTCTGTAGTCTGGAGCCTCCACTTTGTTCTCCGGTGTGGGCATTTTAGGATATAGAGCCTCTACCAGATCTGGTTCATTCACAATTGCCTCTTGCCAAGGAGACATATAATACTTAGGAACCGCAGTCTCGTTGAATTTTTCTGGAGGAATTTCTTTAAGTGGACCTGTGTATCCTGGGTAAGTAATAGGGACACAATTAACAATGACATTAAGTTCTAGTGTTCAGTTAAGGGTGTATTAGACACCCCGATCACACAGACGTTTTTCAGGGAGGAAGCGTTCCCTCCTGGCAATCGCCTGCTCGCTTGCAAAGGAGACCACTGCTATTACAGGCAATGATCTCCTTAGCAACATGGGGAGGAGCGATCGCTATACCGTCGCTCATACCCATGCTGTACAGTGGTTAGCCGGCAGCAGATCGTAATTATGTCACATGGCACATTGCAGCATGTTGTGTGTTGCATTGCAACACCATTGACAATCATTAGGATGCCTTCACACGCGCCAGATTTTGTGGCAGAAAATTCAGTGGCTGAAAATTAGTTCCATTCATTTTAATGGGGCAGCGAGCACGTGGAGTTCTGCAGGCTCTATTAAGGTGAACGGAACATTTTCAGTCACCAAATTTTCTGCCAGAATATCTGTCGTGTGTGAAGGCATCCTTAGATGTCATGCAGCACTACTTTTATGTCACCATATAGCCCCAGCCTTAGACACCCTGCCGTGGATAATCATAAATAATTTAGGTAGACACTGTGGGGGACATTTATCAAGTCAGATACGTCAATTTTGTGGCTTAAAAATGTCTCACATGATGCTGATTGTGGCGTTTTCAGCGACATTTAGTCTATATTTGTGACATTTCGTGATCCTCGCCAATTTTCAAATTTGTCAATGTCTTAGAGCTAGAGGGGTTAAAAAAACTCACCTCATCCACTTGTTCACGCAGCCCGGCTTGTCTTCTTTCTTCTTCTTTGAAGACCTGGGAGAAAAGGACCTTGGGTGACGTCACTGCGCTCATCCCATGGTCCATCACATGATCCATCACCATGGTGATGGACCATGTGATGAGCGCAGTGACGTCACCAAAGGTCCTTTTCTCCCAGGTCCTCAAAGAAGAAGAAAGCAGACAAGCCGGGCTGCACGAACAAGTGGAGGAGGTGAGTTTAATTTTTTATTATTTTTTTAACCCCTCCATCCCTAATTTACTTTGCATTCTGTATTAAGAATACTATTATTTTCCCTTATAACCATGTTTTAAGGGAAAATAATAAAGATCGGGTCCCCATCCCGATCGTCTCCTAGCAACCCTGCGTGAAAATCACACCGCATCCGCACTTGCTTGCGGATGCTTGCGTTGGGTGAAAAACACAATATAGAGCATGCTGCGATTTTCACGCAACGCACAAGTAATGTGTGAAAATCACCCCTTATGTGCACAGCCCCATAGAAATGAATGGGTCCGGATTCAGAGCGGGTGCCATGCGTTCACCTCACGCATTCCACCCGCGCGGAAAACTCGCCCGTGTGAAAGGGGCCTGACACATATAGGTGTAAACCACATTGCACTCACTCCAAATATATTATTACTGTGTGCCATTTTATAAATTTGGTGTAGGCACACAAAGCAAAGACAGACTTAATTTTGACACAAAAACAACAGCAATTGATACATTTTCCTTATATGCCCAAATTTATGTTGACGTCTCATGTAATTAGTGGTTTCAGCTATTTCAGTCACACCCATCACTAGCAACACTCGATCACAGAAGTAGACTAGGACAGGGATGTCAAACTCATGGCCCTCCAGTTGTTGCAAACCTGGAACACTCGGCATGCCCTGATAGCTGTAGGCTGCCTGTGCATGATGGAAGTTATAGTTTTACAACAGCTGGAGGGTCACGAGTTTGACATCCCTGGACTAGGAAATTCCACATGGATGAACTGACAGCACAAGAAGTGTTCAGATGCATGACGGATTGGGAATGGGATCATGTACAACGCCAAGCACTGGCTGTAGTGTAAAGCATTGGACTCAACAGTGGAAATACTTTCTTAGAAGTGATGAGTCAACCCTCACGGAGGAGTCTGAGTCTGCTGGATTCCAGGGGAACACTTTATGCTGTAATGTGTAATGTTAGCTGGAAATTTTGTTGGAGGAAGAATAATGTCAGCCACAGACCAGTCGTAATTGGGCAGAAGGGTGGCATGACTAGGTGAGTCATACATAGTGGAGGGAGAATGGGGAGAAAAAAGGAAATCAATTGGGCCATTTTTAACGGCCTTTTAGACAGGAGTGCACCTGTCTAACGGCTGTCAAAAAAGAGTACACTATGTTAAAAAAGGGCCTTTCAGGGGTTAAAAATATATATATACCTTATCCACTTACACACAAGGGAACACTCATTTTGTAATGGAGGCAGCAGGGCCTGATGCTCCCTGCGTGGTGATGTCACATGATCATGCTGGGAAAATCAGGTCCTGCTGCCTCCAGTGCAGAGCAAGTGTTCCCTCATTTGATAATGGTAATTTTTTTTTTCCAATTGTTGGCACTACCGGGTGGGTGGGTGAAGGGTTGTGCTGAGGGGGAGGAAGGGAGGGGTTGGCTCGGTACTATAATTACTCACGGCCACGGCCCAAATAGGGCTAACTTATATATACTGAGGCTACTGGGGCCATTACTCATACTAGTGGCACAAAAGGGGGCATTAGTTATACTGGGTGGCACTATGAGGTCCATTCTTTATACTAGGAGATACTATAGGGACTATTCTTTATATTGGGTGGCACTATGGGTACCATTCTTTATACTAGGAGATACTATAGGGACTATTCTTTATAATGAGGGCACTATGGGGCCATTCTTTATACTGGGGGCCCCAATGAGGGCCATTAAATGTTCAGGGGGCACTATCCAGGGCATTATGTGTACTTAGTCACTGAAGGGTTGGGTTTTAAAAAAAAAAGCTTATGATTTTTTTTAATGACCGTTAAAAACTGATGAAAAATGGCAATTAAAAGTATATAAACAGCCAGAGATTTGGATTACACACTGATTCAGAATGGCCCTAAAAAACTGACAGTCTATCCATTTAATCTGTTATAATGGCCATTTTTCATCTTCTTAATATACCCTTAGGCTAGGTCTACACGACGACATTTGTTGCGCGACAAAAAGTCGCGCGACAAATAGGGCGCAACATTTGTCGCGCAACATTTTGTTGCACTAATGTCGCGCGACAATTTTTATAATGGCAGTCTATGGTGTCGCACTGCAACATGCGACATGCTGCGACTGCGACGCGACAGTCGCAGAAAATCCATCTCAAATGGATTTTCTGCGACTGTCGCGTCGCAGTCGCAGCATGTCGCATGTTGCAGTGCGACACCATAGACTGCCATTATAAAAATTGTCGCGCGACATTAGTGCAACAAAATGTTGCGCGACAAATGTCGTCGTGTAGACCTAGCCTTAGGCTGCTTTTACATGTCAGTGAATCACAGAGGTGCTATCCGTGTTCTACATGGACAGCACATGGATCCTTTGACTTTAATGTGTTTATTGCGGCCAGGCCACACTAACTGATGATTGTGAATTATGGAATCTGTCCTATTCTTGTCCATTTTGTGCTTCTTTTTTTTTACAGTGGATCCCGCGAAAATTGCGGTATGCGCACGGACCGCATCCATATTTTGCAGATCACAAAACAAATACGGTCATGTGCAGGAGGCCTAAGTGTAATTCCAATATTGGTACTGGAGTAAGTAAGAGTAGGAGGTAGGTAGCTGATAATTGCACTTTCAGATCTACGCAGCAAAGACTAGCTGAAGCCAACGATCCTTTATCTGAGTTCTGTTATCAGCATGTCCAAGATAAGGTAGATAACAAAAAGAGTATTATTTTCCAGACAATAGTGCCTAGACACCGAGTATAATGGATTCAGCCCTTTGGCCGGAATGCTGCATATCTGGAAAGGATATAGCATTTTTACTCAACAGCAGTGAATGGAAATCAAGGGAGGGGTAGTAAAGCCACAATGTGCAAAGAACATGATGGTAACACTTCATAAGGGTCCATTCACACGTCCGCAAAATGGATCCGCATCCGTTCCGCAATTTTGCGGAACGGGTGCAGACCCATTCATTTTCAATGGGGCCGGAATGTGCTGTCCGCATCCACATTTGCGGATCTGCACTTCCGCATCCGTGCTTCCGTTTCCGCAAAAAAATAGAACATGTCCTATTCTTGTCCGCAATTGCGGACAAGAACAGGCATATTCTATTAGTGCCGGCAATGTGCGGTCCGCAAAATGCGGAACGCACATTGCCGCTTTCCGTGTTTTGCGGATCCGTGGCTCCGTGTTTCCGCAAAACAGATTGCGGACGTGTGAATGGAGCCTAATACTTTATCTTGTAAAACTACGGGAGCTGCTCGTGATTTTCCGGGTGAGGCTGCGAATATTTGGAATTCTTCATGCAGGGAGGCTCTCTATAAAAGAAACTAAGATGCTTTTTTTTTTAAGAAAAGCTACTTTGTCTACTTAATTAAGGACTTCATTAAGAGAATATTAGCAGAGTTTTTCACATGCCAGACTTTCCTGAGAAAAACAAAATCATTGGGGCCTGACTGACTACACATTTAGGCCTCATGCACACGGCCGTTGTTTGGGTCCGCATCCGAGCCGCCTTTTTTTGGCGGCTCGGATGCGGACCCATTCACTTCAATGGGGCCGCAAAAGATGCCGACAGCACTCCGTGTGCTGTCCGCATCCGTGGCTTCGTTCCACGGCCCCGTTAAAAAAATATAACATGTCCTATTCTTGTCCGCGCTTTGCGGACAAGAATAGGGATTTATATTGCCAGCGCCCGTTCTGGTCCGCAAATTGCAGAAGGCAACACGGGAGGCTTCCGTTTTTTGTGGATCCGCGGTTTGCGGACCGCAATAAACGGCACGGTCGTGTGCCTGAGGCCTTATAGGTGTCAATTATGTATTTCATGGAGTTCTCATACACAGTACTGTATATATAGAGATCTTAATAATTGCATCTGGTATAGAAAATGCTGTCATTTTTCATTTTTCAGGTGTGACTTTGTAACATTTTCAGTTGTCGGACACAATGGTTTTCTTAAGAGATTAAAAGGGGTTTCCTGAGCATAAGTCATCAATATCTGATTGGTGGGGATCCTACATCCAGGACCGCAGCCGATCAGCTGTTTGAAGAGGCTGAGCGCTGGAGCCTCCTCACAGAATGCCAAGCACAGCGCCATACATTGAATAGTGGCTGTGCCTGGTATTGCAGCCCAGGTCCATATATTTGAACGGCAACTGAGCTGCACATAGCCAATGTGATCAATGAACATGACGTCAGTGGCCTAGGAAGAGGCTTTGGTGCTCACAGGGGAACACCAGCCTCCGCAAACAGCTGATCATCCCAGGTGCTGATCTGATATTGATGAACTACTATCCTGAGGATAGGTCATCAATCTTTTACTCTTGGAAAACCCCTTTAAAAGCTCCTCCTGTGATGATAAATTTGCTACATTCATTTGACTGTGTGCTACACATGTACGAGGTGTTGCAGGAATAATGCTTGAATTATCTGGTTGACCTGGAAGTGTTTGGTGCTTGAAGACACATTGTATACATTTTGGAGTTTCCAGATTAAGGCCTCTTTTACATGGTCAGTATTTGGTCAGTATTTTGCATCAGTATTTGCTCAGTATTTGTAAGCTAAAACCAGGGGCAGGTCCAAAACTCAGAAGGTGCACACATATTTAAATTATACTTTTTCTCTGTAGGTTCGATTCATGGTTTTGGCCTCATGCACACGACCGTTCAGTTTTTTGCGGTCTGCAAATTGCGGATCCGCAAAACACGGAAGCCGCCCGTGTCCCTTCCGCAATTTGCGAAGCCGAACAGGCAGCCTATTGTAGAAATGCCTATTCTTGTCCGCAAAACAGACAAGAATAGGACATGCTTTATTTTTTTTGTGGGGCCACGGAACGGAGCAATGGATGCGGACAGCACACGGAGTGCTGTTTGCATCTTTTGCGGCCCCATTGAAGTGAATGGGTCCGCACCCGAGCCACAAAAACTGCGGCTCGGATGCGGACCATAACAACGGGCTTACAAATACTGACCATGTGGAAGTGGCTCTTAGGCCCCATGCACACGGCCGTGTGCGGGCCGTGGAACCGCGGCCTGGATCCCTCCTGAGAGCAGTAGCGCACGGCGTCACTGGTTGCTATGACGCCGTGCGCTCCCTGCTGCCGGCACAGTACAGTAATACACTGGTATAGATCATACCAGTGTATTACTGTATTGCGGCGGCAGCAGGGAGCGCACGGCGTCATAGCAACCAGTGACGCCGTGCGCTCCTGCTCTCAGGAGGGATCCAGGCCGCGGTTCCACGGCCCGCACACGGCCGTGAAACACGGCCGTGTGCATGGGGCCTTAGAGATAGGCCTCTTTCACATGGTCAGTATTTGTCAGTATTTTGCATCAGTATTTATAAGCCAAAACCAGGAGGGGGTCCAAAACACAGAAGAGGCACAAATATTTAAATTATACCTTTTGTCTGTAGGTTACAAATACTGACCAAATACTGATGCAGAATACTAACCAAATACTGACAATGTGAAAGAGGCCATACTAGTGAAAAGCCTAAAAGCCCTTTAGGGTCTCTATACACATTCATTTTGTGTGTAACTTTTTAATTGTAAAAAAGAGCTGATAAAGCGAATGTATTTTTTTGGGCCACCTGCTTATTTTTTCCTTTTTTTTTGTTGCATTTTTTGTTTTTTTTTAATGGATTTTTTCCCCTATAGAGAAGAAGATATCAAAACTCTCAAAAACGCTGAGAGCACATATAATAGGTATAGATTTAGGGCTCATTCTTACGGCCGTAGTGTTTAGCGGATCCGCAAATTGTAGATCCGCAAAACACGGATACTGCCCGTGTGCATTTTGCAATTTGTGGACCACACATGGCCGCAACCATAATAGAAAATGCCTATTCCTGTCCGCAATTGCGGACAAGAATAGTACATGCTCTATCCTTTCCGCAGAACAGAAACACGGATGCGGACAGCAAACCGTTTTGCAATGAATTTTGCGGAACAGGTGCGGACCCGTTCATACGGTTGTCTGAATGGGGCCCATTATAGTGAGAATAGGCATAAGTGACCGGACACCTCAATAACACTTTGTCACGAGGGTGTCAAGAGCCACGTCTGACTCCGTTATACCCGGGGTCAGGAAGTCGCAGCAGGTGGCTGCGCGCTCTATGTCTAAAGATCACGTTGTTTCTTAGTGATTGTTTTCTGTGTTTTCCTTGCTATCCTTTTTGTCTCACTCAGGGATCCGTAGCTTCTCCTCCTCAGCTGTTTCTTGTCTGCCACTCCCAACCTCCTTATATTCTCCTCTCACACTTCTCTAGTTGCCAGTCATAGAGCTTCCTGCCTGGACTTCTATACTGACCCACTGGAGCTGTGAATCCTGGTTGTTGTTCCAGAGTGCTACCCTCCGGATCCCTGTTGGGCTTTTTGTTGTCTCCTGTGGTCGCCCACCTGGGATTATATGTTTAGTCTGTATTGTCTGTCCTCCCCTTGGTGTTTTCCTTTAGAGCTAGTGGTGCGGACTAGTGTTCCCACCGCCCTGTTCACTATCTAGGGCTCATCTTAGGGAAAGCCAGGGTTTTAGGCACGTGATCGGCGTACGGGTGAGGAACCCGTCTAGGGACGTCAGGGCAGCCAGGTGCCAGCCGCAAGGTGAGTCAGGGGTCACCACCTTCCCTCTCACTTGGGTAGGGCCTTCCTCTTTCCCTCCCTCTGTGTCACCTATGTGATAGTCACGCCGATCGTGATACACTTTAATGTGTATGGGAGCCTTCATAGTTTTATTAGCAAGAGTAACATTTACAATTCTACAGGCTTTAGAGCTGAAATCAACCAGCAGTAAGGCTACTTTCACACTAGCGTTTTTCTTTTCCGGCATAGAGTTCCGTCCTAGGGGCTCAATACCGGAAAAGAACTGATCAGTTTTATCCTAATGCATTCTGAATGGAGAGTAATCCGTTCAGGATGCATCAGGATGTCTTCAGTTCAGTCTTTTTTACTTTTCAGGACGGAGATAGTACCAGAGCATGCTGCAGTTTTATCTCCGGCAAAAAAAAACTGAACACTTGCCTGAATACCGGATCCGGCATTTTTTCCATAGGAATGTATTAGTGCCGGATCCGGCATTCAAATTTTCGCATTTACGGATCCGGTATTCCGGTCTGCGCATGCACAGACCTTTTAAAAATGTGAAAAAAATAAATACTGGATCCGTTTTGACGGATGACACCGGAAAAACGGATCCGGTATTGCAATGCATTTTTCTGACTGATCAAGATTCTGAAAGTCTGAAAAATGCCTGATCTTTTAGAAAAAAATTACATGCGTTTGCATACAGTTTGCCTGATCAACGGAACTGCCTGCCGGAATCAAACAACGCAAGTGTGAAAGTACCCTTAAACTGTGACCATTGTTGAGCATATGCTTCAAGCAACCTTTAAGGCATACCTCTAGCCATGGTAATATTCACATTGCTACAAAATCTACATATCTTATGTGTGTAAAGTACTTTTCTCAAAGGTTCAGGGGATTTTTCTCTAGACCTGTCGATCTATTCAAAACGTAGAGTGGAAGAATTGCAGTCTTCATCTCTGTGTCTCCTTCTCTGCTTACAAGGTGGCTACCTAAGCATGGTCTATGAGCTTCTCCCTCCTCATTTCCCTGTCAGCGGGGGGCTGGGGGGAATTGTTCTATGGTGATGTATTTGAGAAGTAAGGTCCAGGAAGGGCAGTAGCTAAATAGTTGCAGTAGCTAAATCAACTCATATTCTGGAATGAATCCACCCCCAACACACACACACACGCTAAAAAAACTGCTTCAACTCATGGCCATATCATTTCCTATTAATATTTAAAAACTAGCTGAAGGACCCGGCTTCACTCGGGTATATTTATTCAATTTCATTTAATGTTTGAAAGAGAGAAATGGACCTCCCTGCGCTCCCTTCGTTTGGAAATGTAAAGATCAACCTGGATTGGATGACCCCGCAGCTATAATGTCCTAGGAAGGAGCTGTTGTCCTCCTCGGAGTAAGGTTAGAGTGAAAGCCAATGTATCACCCGTGGGTGATGTCCAGTATCACCCACGGGTGATACATTGGCTTTCCTTCATTTAATGTTTGTGTGTGTCGTTGAAAGATATCAACACTATCCACTATAACAGTGACATCTACAGCACCTTGCCCCCTTAACAGTGACCTCCACAGCCCCCCACCCTTTAACACTGCCCCCCCACAGTTCGCCATCCCTTAAAATTGAACCTTCACAGCAGCCCACCCCCTTAACTTTGACCTTTACAGCAGCCTTCCCCTTTAACAGTGAGTTTTACAGCACACCACCCCCTTGACAGTGACCTCCACAGGGGCCCGCCCCCTTAACAGTGACCTTTACAGCAATCTGCCCCTTAACACTGACCTCCATAGTGGACCATCCCCTTAACTATGACCTCCACAGCAGCCTGCCCCTAGGGTGGCCAGAGGTCCAGTTTTAGGCCGGACAGTTCGGCTTTCAGACTCCCTGTCCTCCATCTGGTGCAGGGCCTGGACGGACACAAGGATGTCCTTTTGAACAGCTCACTCTTGGACAGCAGCACTGTGCTGTCTGAGTGTGAGCTGCAGGAAGAAAGTCACCGTCCCTCCCACCCCTGCAGCTGACAAAAATTAAACCTAATTTTTTCAATCTCTGTTGGCTGAGGAGTGGGAGGGGCGTTGACTAACCAGATCGGGGCGTGGCTTAGCGGGACCTAGGGGTTGATTTTTACCTTCATTTTTTCAATCTCCGTCGGCTGAGGAGTGGGAGGGGCGTGGCCTAAGTGGATCAGGGTCGAGGCTTAGCATGACCAGGGGGCGAGGTTTTAAGTTCGTCTTTTGAGGGTGGACACATTGTGTCAGGGGCGCCAGTCTGGGCTCTTTCTTGCAAGAGTGACGCCCCTCTGGGCACCTTACTGGCTCATTTGCATTTCAAGTAAACTGGATTTTCAGAGGATAAAAACATCTATTGCTGGAACACAGGCACATCTTAAAAAAAAAAGGTACTAAGTGCTATTAGGCCATGGCTTCACTTCAATAGCGATTGTCCTGGTGACAGATTACCTTTAGAGCTCACCTACAGCAGTGAAGAAAAATGGCTGGGTTGTTATGGAAACCTGGAGTAAAACTGTGTATGTGGAGGCTAACGGCCTGCAAACTTCTATTGGCTGATAAGGGCAATGTGACCAATCTTCTATTGGCTAATGCATTTTTGGGGAATATCTGAGAAACTGTATGTCCTAGAGAGCTGAGACCTGGTCTAAAACCTTCCCGGACACCTGATGCACCTGTGTGCCAAATTTCGTGATTGAAAATGCGACGGTGTGGATTCCTTTAGCGGACATACATACACACACATATACACTGAGCTTTATATATTAGATTATACAAGATAACTAGACCTGTGCATATGTTATTTTCCACAATTCAGGTTGGATGAGAGGAACTGAGAAAAAAATCCAAAATGTAGATATTAGGGGAGATTTATTAAAGCTGGTTTTAAAGGAAAACTGGCTTAGTTGCCCATAGCAACCAATCAGATTCCACCTTTCATTTTACGAAGGAGCTCCGAAAAGCAAAAGGTGGTATCTGTGACTGTAATTCTTTGAGACAAGGCACATTGGTGTTGGTATTGGCTGCTGCTTTAGATATGTATATTATATAGTGAAATGAATAAGTGATATATCGTCCAATCCCAGGAGAAGCTCTTATTATCTGTTCTCATTATCACTCAGATTATATACAAGGCACAGTGTCCAACATAACCATGCAGAATGAAGCTATGCTCTACAGAAAAACCTTTCCACGTCATTCTGCACAGTTTACAGATATGATGATCTAATAATACTGGTTATTATACAATGGCAGAAACATTTTCAATGGTGGACATGAGGTGTGCAAGGAGATAACTTACCTGGCGCAATGTTTTCAGGGTTTGGAGGGCTTCTTGGATCTGGTGTATTAGGAGCTGTTTGTTGGACGGATTCAGTTAAGTTTTCTTCTGTGTTTTCATTCTGGTCAACCTGATTTTGCTAAATGAAAAATGTAAAACCTGGTTACTTCATAGTAATAGCAATTAAGATATTTATGATCCCCTGGAACCCTTGGACGTTAAGAGACAAATTGTAGCTGCTAGTTGACTCGTTCTTAAATGATGCCAACCAATGTATTTGTAGATAGTGGATTCCTCAAATGATGAACGTAGAAGGTGTTGTAAAACCAATACGGGTGCAGACTTTCAATATGACCTTTCTGAAAGGTGTTAAAGGTAAAATCCTGTTTTAAATGATCTTCTAGTGTCTTAGATTCAGTAATGTCATCATCATCCTGTTTGGAGATCTCATGGATATCTTTTCTCAATAGAAGCCTAACAAATAATCAAGAACTCCAGTAATTACTATGGATTTGCTGGATTTACTTGAACTTTGTTGGATTTGATGTAAAATAAGCTATTAAACGTCAAGTGATTTTTTGTTTTATCAAGATAAGTATTCTTAGCTGTATGTCAGTCACCACAATTTCTATAAAAGTAACATGCCACTCCAAATGGGCATGTTAATAGGGAAGTCGGGCTAGCAAAAACCAGGTCTACCAAAACCCAAGCTGGCCATACACATTAGGTAAAAGTCAGTCGAATCTGGGAAGGCAATCTTAATCATGTTAATATGATTTCAACTTGCATGATGTGATGGAAAAAAAGTAGCTTCTAGAGGGGTCCGACAGCGGCCTACTCCCTCTTCCCATTAAAATAAAAATGCATAGAGTGTAGAAAATGTAGCTTGCTATCTGTCTATCTATCTACAGTGCTGCCCATAATTATTCATACCCCTGGCAAATTTTGACTTAAAGTTACAAGAGGCATTATTGTGGGGGAAAAAAAACATTTCTCAGCTTTTATTTACATTTGAGCAAAAAGTGTCCAGTCCAAAATTATTCATACCCTTCTCAATAATCAATAGAAAAGCCTTTATTGGCTATTACAGCAATCAAACACTTTCTATAATTGCAGACCAGCTTTTTGCATGTCTTCACAGGTATTTTTGCCCATATATCTCAGCATGTCATTTTGTATTGCAACACCTGTTGTATCCCTGTTCATAGGCTGGCTAGGTGTAATGTATACATCCCACCACTAGATGGGGGTAGCACTTAGGTCATATAAATACTTAGGTCAGGCCTAATGGGAGTGTGGAGCAGCTTAGTTGAGGTAGAGAACAGTGAGGAGAGGAGCAGAGCAGTTTGTTAAACGGAGGCTACACACCAAAGATTAGTGGGTGAAGCTAAATGCAGAAATGAGGTAGAGCCAAGGTATGAGGCGCAGGAGAGCGTTTTCCTTCTGTGACCCTCTTAGATCCTAGATCCTACAACCAGAGGATAGCGTTTTCGTCCCTGGAAGAAGTTAACCAATCTAAAGAGAGACATCGGTGATAACAGCCATTACTTAAGGCTTAATGGGCACCTTTGCACATGGTGGAGGACAATCTAGCTACAGGCAGCCTCACCATACATTGAAGAATACAGATTAGCTACCTGTTCAAGGGCTTGGAAGATACAGAAACAAAAGGACTAAGCATACCAAATAAGCATTACAGGCAACCTCACCAAATGGCTCTGGTTTACTAGGGACCTGAAGCAGAGTCACCTACCAGAAGCACTGATACAGAACCTTCAAGCTAAGCTAAACCCAGGCAAACGTATTAACAGTGGATCAACAGAATTCCTCTAAATTGCAAAAGACTGTATTCTGTCCGGATGTTAATGCTGCAACTGGAACCAACATCAGTAAAAGTTGTGAGTTGTATCCTTCCACTGTCTACTTCATTCTTACCACTGGTTGTACCACCATTAACGGTACTGGCGTCACGACAAATAACACCAAGGGACCCAGCGGCCACAAGCACCCTAAACACCACTGCCATCAAGGGCACCTCGACCTCCATCTAGGCTGGTGCTTCCCTACCACAGAGCGTGCCCCGGAGGATTTCGTGCTTCCTCAACACTGTGCTGCCAGCCCAGGGAGGCTTTCTGCTAACCGTGAGTAAACTGATGAACTGTGTTGTTATTTGGCCCCTCATCGGCCCACCGTGCACCTCATGTGTTGCCCATGCAGTTCTGGCTGGCTGCACCACCACCATGTTTGACAGTGGGGATGGTATTCTTTGGGTTGAAGGCTTCTCCTTTTTTACGCCAACTGGACACTTTTTGCTCAAATGTAAATAAAAGCTGAGAAATGGTTTTTTTCCCACAATAATGCCTCTTGTACATCGTCTTATTATCTTTTGGGAGACACCTATGTAATTTCCCGTCAAAAAAACGTACTTGCTGGTTTAATAAAAGTAACTTTAAGTCAAAATTTGCCAGGGGTATGAATAATTATGGGCAGCACTGTATCTATCTATCCAATATCTATCTATCTATCATCTTCTATCTATCTATCTATCTATCTATCTATCTATCTATCTCGTATCTATCTATCTATACAATATCTGTCTATCATCTTCTATCTATCTATCTATCTATCTATCTATCTATCTATCTCGTATCTATCTATCTAGCTATACAATATCTATCTATCTATCTACCCAATATCTAACTATTTATCTATCCAATATCTATCTATCCAATATCTATCTACCCAATATCTATCTATCTACCCAATATCTATCTATCTACCCAATATCTATCTCGTATCTATCTATTTATCTATCTATCTATCTATCTATCTATCTATCTATCTATTTATCTATCCAATATCTATCTATCTATTTATCTATCCAATTCTATCTATCTATCTATCTATCTATCTACCCAATATCTATCTATCTATCTATCTATCTATCTATCTATCTATCTATCCAATATCTATCTATCTATCTATCATATCTATCATATCTATCTATCTATCCAATATCTATCTATCTATCCAATATCTATCTATCTATCCAATATCTATCTATCTATCCATATCCAATATCTATCTATCTATCCAATATCTATCTATCTATACAATATCTATCTATCTATACAATATCTATCTCGTATCTATCTATCTATCTATCTATTTATCTATCTATCCAATATCTATCTATCTATCTATCTATCTATACAATATCTATCTATCTATACAATATCTATCTATTTATCTATCCAATATCTATCTATCTATCTATCCAATATCTATCTATCCAATATCTATCTATCTATCTATCCAATATCTATCTATCTATCTATCTATCTATCTACCCAATATCTATCTATCATCTATCTGATATCTATCTATCTATCTATCTATCTATCTATCTATCTATCTATCTATCTATCTAATCTATCAGTCTGCATGTACCCAGCATGTCTGAGCCGGTGTGCATGGCTATGCTGGAGATAAGGTATATTAGCAGTGAACATTTGGTTGACAGCTGTTGTTTGTGTATAGTCGGCTTAAATGCAGCCTAAGTCCATTATTTCGGCTTCTGAAAGCAACTATCATATTTTCATCATACACTCACCTAAAGAATTATTAGGAACACCATACTAATACGGTGTTGGACCCCCTTTTGCCTTCAGAACTGCCTTAATTCTACGTGGCATTGATTCAACAAGGTGCTGATAGCATTCTTTAGAAATGTTGGCCCATATTCATAGGATAGCATCTTGCAGTTGATGGAGATTTGAGGGATGCACATCCAGGGCACGAAGCTCCCGTTCCACCACATCCCAAAGATGCTCTATTGGGTTGAGATCTGGTGACTGTGGGGGCCATTTTAGTACAGTGAACTCATTGTCATGTTCAAGAAACCAATTTGAAATGATTCGAGCTTTGTGACATGGTGCATTATCCTGCTGGGAGTAGCCATCAGAGGATGGGTACATGGTGGTCATGAAGGGATGGACATGGTCAGAAACAATGCTCAGGTAGCCGTGGCAATTAAATGATGGCCAATTGGCACTAAGGGGCCTAAAGTGTGCCTAGAAAACATCCCCCACACCATTACACCACTACCACCACCAGCCTGCACAATGGTAACAAGGCATGATGGATACATGTTCTCATTCTGTTTACGTCAAATTCGGACTCTACCATTTGAATGTCTCAACAGAAATCGAGACTCATCAGACCAGGCAACATTTTTCCAGTCTTCAACAGTCCAATTTTGGTGAGCTCGTGCAAATTGTAGCCTCTTTTTCCTATTTATAGTGGAGATGAGTGGTACCCTGTGGGGTCTTCTGCTGTTGTAGCCCATCCGCCTCAAGGTTGTGCATGTTGTGGCCTCACAAATGCTTTGCTGCATACCTCGGTTGTAACGAGTGGTTATTTCAGTCAACGTTGCTCTTCTATCAGCTTGAATCAGTCGGCCCATTCTCCTCTGACCTCTAGCATCAACAAGGCATTTTCGCCCACAGGACTGCCACATACTGGATGTTTTTCCCTTTTCACACCATTCTTTGTAAACCCTAGAAATGGTTGTGTGTGAAAATCCCAGTAACTGAGCAGATTGTGAAATACTCAGACCGGCCCGTCTGGCACCAACAACCATGCCACGCTCAAAATTGCTTAAATCACCTTTCTTTCCCATTCTGACATTCAGTTTGGAGTTCAGGAGATTGTCTTGACCAGGACCACAACCCTACATGCATTGAAGAAACTGCCATGTGATTGGTTGACTAGATAATCGCATTAATGAGAAATAGAACATGTGTTCCTAATAATTCTTTAGGTGAGTGTATATTGTGCATATTATACATTTTGAGTACGAGAACTTTAAACAGTATAGAACTGAATACTGAGCAAGTTACTGTATATTAAGTAGGTTCCCCAATAGTTAAAAAAGATAATTTCAGATCTAATCATATTGGTTAGGTGTGAAATCCTGTGCTGCTGCATGACATCACATCTAGTGGTCTGTGCCCTACCTCCATACATGTACAGTGTCGGTGCAATGACTTTTACAATGACTGGTGTGCTGTGCTATAAAATCAGTGTAATACAGATGTGATATGATCAGCTCCTGTAGGTGTACTACCCATTGTATATCATGTACAGAACGTACCGCAGAGATGTATGATGATTTATAAGGCTGTATATGCCGAACACCAGTGAGTCAGTGGAATCTGCTGTGAAGTACTGGTATGAGGAAGTAACAGGTGTTGTCAATAACAATATGATGTATCTTAAGATATTGTGGTTGTGACTTTCCCAAATAAGAAATACCTGGAGCCATCTCACAATGATGTCACTGCATGTGTGGTGCGGCATCAGTGATCAGCGTTACATAACATCATATAATACATGGAAGTAATGCTGCATGAACTGCTGCCAGCAGACACACACATCATTTCCTTTGAGCTGTTTCCTCAAATTTATATTGTTGGCACTAACCATGATGGCTAGTCATACAGCAGTTGTGCCTAAAAGAGTCAATAAATCCAAATATAAAAAAAATACCATCATTGGTACTTATTAAAAAAAAATCCACAATATAATTTCAAAAACCACTGAAGGCCAATCTAATAGACTATGTTATTTTCTAGTGTATGGTCTAAAGGTCAGGGCATAACACAGGATCCAATCCTTAGTATTCTTCTTGGTGGCTCTGTGTCAGGCACTGCCCTGCACCAGGCATAGCACACTGGCCCACATTTGTCTAATTTGTAGACAGTCTGAAAATGTACAAAATTTATCCTAGTTTCTGATGCCGGATGATAAATCGGGTACATCTTTAGACTGTCAGTCTAGTCCAGACTATTCGTAGGCTTCGCTTACACCACAAAATGTGTCCACTTGTCCTGAAATTCTCCCACTGCAACAAAATTCCTTCTCCCTGAGCCAAAAATGTGTTCCAATTCGCCCAATGATGTCTCCCTGAGCCAAAAATCAGTCCCAATCCTCCAAAGTTCTGTCTCCAAGCCAAAAATGTGTCCTATTGTGCCAAAATTCTGCCTCAGAGCCAAAAAAATCTGTCCCAATGTGACAAAATATTTTCTCCAAGCCAAAAATCTGTCCCAATGCACCAACATGTTGTCTTCATGCCAGAATTCTCTCCAGTGCCCCAGAATTCCAGCCACCAAAAACTTAGACTAACTGTAAATCTAATCTGTGCAACTTTTCTGCTGCAGAATAGTGGATTTCAGTTTCATAAATATATCTAAAAGGTAGACAAAAGCAGTGTCCATATTCATTTTTACAACCAGGAGATGTTGAGTGATTCTTTTTGACGCATTGAATAATTTACTAATCCTGTCAAATTTGTAGACAAAGAAAACTTAGACAGACACTCTGAAGATGCATCACATTTGTCAGTGGGTGATCCTGGATGATATATATGGTGCATCTTAAGACTGTCTAGTGTAGCTTATACTGGTATTTCTTTGCTTAATTTATACCGAAAATGTGTCTATGTCCTGATATTCAAAAATCTGTCCCAATGCATCTATCTATCTATCTATCTATCTACCCAATATCTATCTATCCATCTATCTATCTATATCTGATGTCTTTATAATATCCATCTATCTTTATCTGATATATTTCTATTATCTATCTATCTATCTATCTATCTATCTATCTATCTATCTATCTATCTATCATCTATCGTATCATATCTCTGCAGTACTCCAGAGGGTACTACTATTGTGTCCTTAATTGTTGCGTTTTATATGTTTTATATTCAATGATATGTAATATTATGTATTTCTTGTACTGTGTCATTTTATCCAGCCAGGAAGATAATGGTAGTTGTTGGCAGGAACAGGGTTAACCACCCTGTTCCTCTTCTCTTGGTAGGAACGGGCTGGTCTGACTTCCTGCCAGAATGGGGAATTCTAGAGGGGTGCTAGGAGGAGATAGGACGAGTGAGGACTTGTTCTGATAGTGGGGGAGTTGGGAAGTGGATTGTAGAGCAACCTCTTCCATGAGCTGTATCTTTTTCCCTGCAAGGGAAGTTCAGGAACCAAATACCCTTCTCCTGCCAGAATAACAGCTAAGTACAGCCTCAAATGAAAACTTCAGATTTACAGCAGAGTGATCAGCGAGATACAGCTTTACAGACACTGCTGCAAGGTGAGGGACAACAGCTCAGACACCATCACCTACCCAACAACCACTAGGCCAGCATCATCTACGTAAGAGAAGAATTGCAGCCATCCAACCAGCCACCATACCCCCTCAGCTGTTGCCAGCAAAGACTTGCACTTCAAGCCTGCCACGGTATGTATTTCAAGTTCTACGCTGCACTTAGTAAAAGGGACTCTGTTACATTTAACTCTGGCCTCATTCTTCAGTACTATAATTCCACTGCATTGAACCCCAGGAAGCAATGGCCTGAGGTGGGACACCGTGACACTACCACAACAACACTATATCAGGGCCACTACCACTCCTGTCCTCTGATCTGGCTCCTCACAGAGGCTTGCTGTATATCTGTCTTTCCACAATAAACCTTATATAGGTATTCATGCCAGTGAAGGGACACATTACTGGAATTATGTGATACAAAAGTCTGAATAAAGACATATGTGCCGAATAATGTGACATGGAGTATGTCAGGCCAATCAGGTTTAGTCAGCTGACGAAATGCAGCATGGGATGACCTCTCTTACATTGAGTCATTCTGTGTTTCGCAATGTTCCCAGATGCTTTATTATTGTACACAGAGTACTGTTAGGTTTCAAGCATAACATTCAACTTTCTCAGTCTGCAGCCACCTGTGGAGGCAGGAGATAAGTAAAATATTATCCAGAAAATGAATCATTTGCTCACCACGTGTAATGTAGCTTTGTAATAGCTTGTGCTTATGATCCGGCTTCTGTATTCACAAAAAAATTAGCTTCATGACGAATTGCTTCGCCACAAAGCACATTTTTTTGTAAGTAGCAGGTGCAATGACAGGGAGCTGCAATAGCGCCGCTCCTGTCATTGTACCCCTCAGATGCCGCTTTCAAACATGATTGCGGCATCTGAGTGTACAAACAGTGTGAAAGTAACATAAAAAAAATATTATCAAACTTACCGCGTCCATTTGCTCGCGACGGGCCGGCCATCTTGCTTGAAGATCTCGACTGAAATCACGTGCTGTGCGCGATTACATCATCAGGCCGGTGTGATGACGTCATAAGTCACCACGCCGGCCTGATGATGTAATCTCGTGCCACACGGGATTTCGGCTGAGATCTTCAAGCAAGATGGAGGCTGTCAGCCCTTTGCATGCAAATGGAGGCAGTAAGTTTGAATTTAAGGATTAATTGATTCACTGAAACGAAGCACGAGGAAATTCGGCTTCTAGGCGAATCGAATAATTCCTGAAATTCGGATTGAATTTGTGGGATTCGATATGCTCATCTCTAGTATTCAGCCCACACTGTACTGTGACCATGTAGTACGTATAGACATTGAATGCAAGTTCTATCATACACCCTCTGCTTAAATGGTTGGTACAGAACTACAGGACACTATGAGTAATTACAGAAAACCGTTATCAGCAGTTGTAGTTTGTATCAATGCAACGCTTGACATGTTATCACGAGGGTGTCACGACCTATCACTGACCCTGTGCCTGGGGTCAGAAGGTCACAGGGGGTGGCTACGCGCTCGGTTTCTCCATGACCTAATGGTGAGAATAGATACCGATCCAGGTTTTCCTGCCTAGGTTTGCGATCTTTTTTGTCCCATTTAGGAATCTGTAGCTTTTCCTTTCAGCTGTTCTCTGTTAGCCACTCCCAGCTACTATATATTCTCCCTTTCTGCTTCCCTTGTTTCCAGATATAGACCTTCCTTACAGATCTTCTATTCTGACCTCAGGTGGACAACTGTTGCTGTGGAGCTGTTGGATCTCCGGTTTTCTCCTGTTGTTGTTGTCTCCCTTCGGGGACTGTTTGTGGTGTTTGTGTTGTTTGTCCTTTCCCTATTGTTACCTTAGGTGTCATTGGTGAGGACTAGTGCTCCCAATGCCCTATTCACTACCTAGGGCTTATTTCAGGGTAAGCCAGGGAAGAGGTATGTGATTGGCGTACGGGTTAGCAACCTATCTAGGGACGTCAGGGTAGCCAGGTGCCAGTGCCAGGCGATCTAGGGGTCACCACTCCTCCCTCTCCCTAGTGGAAGGGTACTCCTCTTTCCTCCCCTCTGTGCCGCACATCTGTTACCTGCCATCTCAGACGTGATACATGTTCTGGCATGTGACAGTACATTATGTGACTGACAGAGATAATAGGCAAATAACCTATAACACTTGCTAATTATAAGATCATATTGGCCACAGTGGCCCCCGCGTATCCAGGTGAAAGGCAAAAGCGTTTGCTTTCGTCACACCAAAGTAGAGAAGAATGTTTAGATGTCAGATGTACTTACTTGACGAAAAGGGTTACATAAATAACACTTCTATAACTTACCATAGATATCTGGAAGTTCAGTATCCCAGACCTGGTAGTATCTGCAATAATGTTGTATATTATGTATAATGTTGTGTGTTATCATATATATCTGCTGTGTACACTAGCACATGTGGTATGTTTGGCAATGGTTGGCAAGAGTAGGGCTAACATCCCTGTTCCTCTGTTCTTGGTGGGAGTGGGCTAGTGAGATTTCCTGCCAAGAGAGGAAGTTCAAGTCCAGATTGAGCGGAGATAGGAAGCACATGCCAGAGCTCCTACTCCAAGGGACCATAACCAGTTCTCCTGTGAGACTTTCAGTCCAGGAAGAGTATCAGAACTGAGAACACTGCTTCCAAAAATCTTCAGTGTGCCTAGACAGCAGAGTAATTAGCAAAACCACAGCTTCACAGACCCTGCTGCAGGTGAGGGACTATGGCTCAGACACCCATCACCTAGACCTCTTTAAGCCAGTAAACACCAAGCCTGTTTCACAGTGTAAACACCTATACTTGTAAGTGCCTGCTAGTGCCATTTAATTGCCATCTAACCAGCCACCACACCTCATCTCCTGCTGACCAAAACTGCTAATTGTTTACAGAGGGCTTGTGTGAGGATAAATCCATAGCATTTACAGTAGTAGCAAAGTGGATCAGACTTTAAAATGTTTTATTCACAGACTGTGGAAAATTTCCACAGCAAAATGTGCACATAACTTGAGATGCTGTGCAGGTTTAAAATCTGTGGGGATTTTTACAGCGGACTGCACGCTTTGCAATGTATAGGGTGAAATCTTAAGCAAACTCTCAGCATTTCCACAAAGAATGGCACAACAAATTTGCACCATTTGGGATTTTGCTGCTGCAGAATTCTGGCAGGTTTTTGACTGTGGGACGAATTAGCTGGTCAGGCTACTTCAGATCTGAATGTGCTGATCTGTCCGAGCATGGACAACTCTAGCATCTGTCTAGGTATGCAGATAGCTAAGAATTTTTTTGTTGCATTTTTCTAGTAAAATAATTCATGTTATTTTAAAATGACTAAATTTCACACTGATTAATGCCTCATGCACATAGATTTATTACTGCCCTATACAACCAGGGTTTTGTCGTGATGCAAGTCATATTAGTCCATGGAGCCTTGCTGTATTTCATATAGAGGTGTATGAAGGTTTTTCTCCCATCACATGTATGGTCCATCACTTCAATGGGACAACTGCTGCAGTATATTGTTCTGTCCCCTACACAATGGAGGTAGCTGTGTAGTATGGTGCCGTAGCTACTCTGGAAGGTAAATGCTTGTTGTCGAACCCCTGCCGATTAGATCCTGAAGATAGGGCATCGCTATTAAAATGCCAGAAAACCCATTTAATCTATCTGTCTGTCTCTTGATCAAATTCTTCTTATTTATTATTAAAGCTCCATTCATTCAATGGCGCTGTACATATAATAAGGGGTGTACATACATAAAACAAGTACAATAAGCATGAGCAAGACAAGTTACAAACTGGTACAGAAGGAGAGCGGCTTTCGAGGGCTTACAATCTACAAGTCAATATATCTGTCGATCTGGCAATCTGTATATGAATTGGTATATTGTATAGGATTTTGATTGAAATGTGCAAAACAGGGGTTTCCCATCCTCCACTTACTTCCACAGCGAAGTCTAAAACTGTTGCCACCTCCTGGTTATATTATAAGTCTAATTTACCTTTTCCAATTTCTCAAGAATATCTTACATTTTCATTATTCTTCTATATATGTGAAGCTAGCAAAACGAAAAAGCGTTAAAAGGGTTAAACAATGATGGTGTACACCCTCTACAGGCTTTACTGAGACTTGTAAAGCAGCAAGGTAGGTGAGGTGAAGTCATGTGCGTCTCTTTTCAGACAGTGACTAATACATCTTACTGCAGGAAGTCAATGACGTAATGTCAAGCTATGAACGCGGACGGATACACTGTCAGAGTCGATCTCATACCTCCATGTATCATAAAAGGGAATGTTTCAGGCACTGTGTACTATACACAGCATAGCATGAATGACTGTCTGTGATATAACCTGCCTTCAGGAAACAACAGCTATTCCCATCACAATGTCACTTCTATTATTACTAGTATTGAAAAAGGGACCTTTCAGCTGAGCTGTACAGAAAATGGTCTCCAAATTCGGTCCTCCTTTTATGCAGTCCCTCAATCAGACAGCCATTATTCTTCAATACTGGAGACCAATATCTTTCCTGGTAAACACTTGACCCAATGTGACAAATGCCACTTCCGACTCCCAGAATGCGGGTCTCTTATATAGTGTGATTCTTCAACTCCTCGCTACACCATATTTAACATGTCTGTTGTCCGAGAAGAGGCTAAGTGTGCAAAAAAGTTGTTTCCACTCTTTTATTGTAAGAAGTTTTTAGGCGCATAAAAATACAGTGTCCATTTATACAAAACTGACTGAAACCGGTTCACCCTGACCCAAAGCTCTAACTGCTACTTAAGGTGACCACTGAATGGAATGCATTCAATATTTTGCTTCCTCTTTTATGTTTATATATACTATATACCATATACACGGTAGACAATATACTGTAGATATCCCACAGAGATGTAAAATCAAGGGAAATTTAACATAGGACACAATTATGTATACAATGTGCAACAAAGAACTGCACAAAAGCGGGAAAGGAACCTGCTGAGAAGGGAATTTATCGTTTTCATAGTAGTTACATTCAGCATTTGGAATATAACATAAAAGTGGGGAAGGAAATGGGTATGCTGCTAATTCCTACCACCATCTGCTTGGTATAAAATTGTAACGAGGGGCCGGCGACGCGTGCTTCCTTCGCAGTGCCGCCGGCGCCCTGCGCAAGGAGAGGGTCAAGAACGCAGCCTGCGTCCCTGTCTCCATGGCAGCAGGTGAGCAGCAGAGGAGCTGAGCGCCGATAATGATGATCGGTGCTCAGCTGTGTTGGGCTGTGTACTGTGAGTCACGTGATGCTGGCCACGTCATGTGACTCACCAGCCAGGGCTATTTAAACAGGCAGCCTGTGATTGGCCTTATGTCATTCACCAGCATATCGTCTCTTAGTGTTTGTTGTGTTTTTACCTTGGCTCCGTATTTTGACCTGGCTCTTGCTACCTCCTGCATTTGACGTGACCTCTTTGGCTTTGACCCCGGCGTGAATTTGACTTGATCTTGCTTTTCCCTTTTGTAATGTTGTTCCTCCTGGCTCCTGACCTCTGCTCGTATTGACTTTGATATTTGATTAACCCCTCAGTGCCTGCCTGTCACTTTGTTTGTTGTTTTCTCCTTTATTGTATTCTTACCTTTAAGGCCCTGCACGTACTCAGATTAGGGACCGCCGTCAAGTTGTACTCCATCGCCTAAGGCGGACCGTGCAAGTAGGCAGGGACAGAGATGAGGGTGGAGCTCAGGGCGGCACACACTCCTCCCGTACGTGACAAAAATGTACTGTATAAATGTTGGTTGGTGTAGGCCAGGCATCCTCAAACTGCAGCCCTCCAGCTGTTGTAAAACTACAACTCCCACAATGCCCTGCTGTAGACTGATAGCTGTATGCTGTTCGGCCATGCTGGGAGTTGTAGTTTTGCAACAGCTGGAGGGCCGCAGTTTGAGGATGCCTGGTGTAGGCAGTCGTATCTTTACTGCAGACTTCATTCCCTACTATAGCTGGACACCTCTGTGCCCCAAAATGTTAGTTTTACAACTACAGTACTTGAGGGAAAGGGAACCTTAGTATAATTTTTTTTTTAAACTAACTAGTCTATACCTTGGGAAGCAGACAATAGGCATACCAAACCTGGTAAACTGAAGTTCTACAGAGCCATCAAACCTATAAATTAAATACTTCTTGAAGCCTTAAAGATCCCCTTTTTTGTTTCCTTGGTGAGTCACAGTGTTGAGGTGGCATTTCCTAGTAAAACTTCAATTGCTGTTCTAATTGCCAAAGATCCCATGTGAACTACTTATTTCTCAGAAGCACAGACCAAGAAACTTCCAGCGGGCAATTGTTACCCTGGTGTCTAGGAAACTACTATATTATAATGGTGTTTCCTTTGTTTCTTAGGACATTTAGTATTAGGCCACTTAATTGCTTCCCTTCTCTAGAAATCTGTTGATAGCTGTTCAACTCTCAAAACCTAGTAGAATATTTGTCCATCAGAAGTGCAAAGGTGTTCATTCATTGCTCGGAGAACTTCATGTACAGGAACTATCAGTACAAGAAGTGACTTTGATGCCCATAGCAGTCATCTTGTGGCTTTTATTTTTACAGACCAGTTTTGAAGACGACAGTATTGAAATCATTCGTTTTACTATAAGGATATATTTATATCTCCATCAAAGTCAATAAGGAACTCAAGAGCATAGCACCAAGACAGACTAATCTCCAGGCTATGAGCCAAAGAAGCATAACCCTTTGACAAACATAACAGCTTATTATTTATAGTAATTGGAGGAGGTCCCTTGTACGTGTGCATATTCATATTGTGAATTGTGATCAAAATAGGGTTCAGTTTATATTGCCTTTGACTTACTCCTGGTCACAGTATGAAGGCTGAGCTTTCAGTTGAGTCGATATTCAGGTGTCGTGACATTTATCTATTGTATGGTCTTCTCATGGCTGCTGGCCGTGTACATAGTGATTTGATGCTCTCAGCATTAGTTAATGCTAGGAGCATCAGTTGCTAATGCACCTGACCAGTGGCCGTTCTCCTGAATTCAACTATATCACTGTCCTCAGGATGATAATACAGTTTCATACTGTGGCATGGATGGCAGTATCTTGTGCTGCACTGTGATATTTGCTTTTGCAGAGGCAATATCTTTGGTGCACCGTGGTAGTTGGTTCTGCTGGGGTGGTATGTTGTGCTCCATTATGGTATTTCTGGCACCACCTACTTCTGTTGTCCCTGCCTATTTGTGTTGCCCTGTCTTCTGTCAATTTGGACCTGCTTAGGTCATGGGGCTACTTTTAGTTTTTTATTCCAGTGCCACTATAGGGTCCCAGTCCGTCCCTGTTGATCTCCCACTATGCATAAGGCTTAGCCTGATGTTAAACCATCTGCACCATTGAGACTGCATAGATAGAGACAGTCTTCTGTATATAGACATCTGTTCTCTATGGATGGGCCAGCAGGGAAAACTACAGCCCTTAAGGCTATCATCAAAGCTCTTCCACTGCTAATGAGTGTGATTTGCCTTAAATTACTGTATAGCATTATAATAAGCATGTTCTACTTATTCAGTGATGTATTATTCAGTGTAATATTCTTTTGGGATACTTACATTTGTCTGTTGCCCCATTTCATAAGGAAAGTTTTCAAATGTATACTTGTCAGATCTTCTCTGTCTCATCTTAAAAAGTCTTGCTCCTCGGTTGTTGTGAAGAGAGAGTTCTTCCAGCATTATTTCTCTGGGCACATTTATTTTTTTTCCAAGGTTCAGGTCACTTGACTCTGTAAAAGCAAAACCACACCATTATTACTGCTATACAAAAATTTTAGGATCCCATAGCGAAGAAGTAAAATTGCATCCAGTCTAGATAATGGTCTGGGAGGAGCAGCTGCAGAAGTACCACAAGCCTTCTGCACTGTATCCTTGACCCTGGGTTCACACCTGAGCGTTTCTGAGACGCGCGTTTTACGCGCGTATTTGTCGCGCATTTTTATGCGCGTTTTTTGCAATAGTAAACGCGCGTTTGTGTGATTGACTGCAGTGTTGTCCAATGAGTCTATGGCCAAAACGCGCGACAAACGCCCAAAAAAAAGCTCAAGAACTTGTTTATGCGTCGGGCGTTTTACAGCGCGTTCAAACGCGCTGTAAAACGCTCAAGTGTGAACCAGGGCCATAGGGAAGCATTGGCTTTCACGTGTTGAGCGTTTTACAGCGCGTTTGAACGCGCTGTAAAACGCTCAGGTGTGAACTAACGCTGGGTTCACACCTAGGCGTTTCTCAAACGCGCGTTTCTATGCGTGTTTTTGTCACGCGTTTTATGCACGTTTTTTTTAATAGTGAACGCGCGTTTGACGCGCGTTTGGGTGATTGACAGCAGTGTTGTCCAAAGAGTCTATGGCCCAAACGCGCGTCAAACGCGCCAAAAAAAGCTCCTGTACTCGTTTGAGCGTCGGGCGTTTTACAGCGCGATCGTACGCGCTGTAAAACGCCCAGGTGTGAACCCTTCCCATAGGGAATCATTGGTTCTTGCCTGTTGTGCGTTTTACAGCGCGTGGGAACGCGCTGTAAAACGATCAGGTGTGAACCCAGCGTTAGGGTTAGGGGTCCATGCCACTTAGCTCACACAGCATGGCCTCGGCTGGATACCATTGTCTTGGCTAGCTAATGTTGGGTTCACACTTTGTTTCTGCTATTCACTGAGGATGAAAGCATAGTAGACTACACTACTGTGTCCTGCAAAAAACAGACGAAAACCAACAGAAAGCATGTTAAATGGAGTTAAAACGTTAATCTTTTGGACTCTGAAACTGGCAGACTTGTTACATGTGTGCTTGGCAGTAGAAGACATCTGCGTTGGTTACATGTTCATATGTACCTGCATTGCTGAGAAAAAGGATGTTTTAATATATGCATATTAGCCTATAGGAGCAACAGGGGCGTTGCCGTTGCACCTAGAGGCTCAGCTCTCTCTACAACTGCCGCACCCTCTGCACTTTGCTTGACCGCACCAGGTGTGATGATGAGATTTTCACACCTGGCCCTGAACATGAGACTAAGGGCTCTTTCACACGACAGTTGTGTGCATCCGTGTCCGTTGACTTTTAATGGGTCCGTTGAAAACTCGGAAAATGCACCGTTTGTCATCCGCGTCCGTGATCCGTGTTTCATGTCCATCCCAAAAATATGACCTGTCCTATTTTTTTGACGGACAACGGTTCGCGGACCCATTCAAGTCAATGGGTCCGTGAAAAAACACGGAGGCACACAAGATTGTCATCCACGTCCGTGATCCGTGTCCGTTTTTTTCCTATCATTTTCAAGGCAAACTTGATTTAGATTTTTTTTTCACTTTTCTGGTCCGGTGATCCTCCAAAAATCAAGGAAGACACACGGAAGAAAAAATGGACACGGATCACGGAACAACGGAACCCCGTTTTGCGGACCGTGAAAAAATACTGTTGTGTGCATGAGACCTAACACAGATGTCTTCAGCTTCCAAGTGCACATGTAACAGGTCAGCCAGTGTTATAGGGACAAATCTGCTGACAGATGCCCTTTAAAGGGAATCTGTCACCTATTTTGAGCCTATAATACTGTTAACATAGCAATGTGCAATAAAGTACCTTCATTCCAGCATGTGTCCTCTTTCTTTTATTCAACTTTTCATTCAGATGAAAAAGCGATTTTTCTGATATGCTAATTAAGTCTCAAGGTGCCCAGAGGGGCGTTATTACTCTGCTCTAGTGCCCAGTAATGCCCCCCTGCAGTGCCAAGCCCGCCTTTCTTCCAAGCCTAGCACGCCGCCTAAGAAATAAATGTACTCCCACATCCTTGAGGAACGGCGCCGCCTCCTCCACTACGTCATTTAATTTATTCACTGCACCATCCTTGTTTTCTCCTCTCTTGGCCTCCAAAATCCCGCGCAGGCGCAGTATCGCTGAGTGCCTGCACCTGTACGATACTCCTACTCTCAGAGGCAACAGCGCTCTGATTATGTCACTGGGCTTGGCGCATGCCCAGTGACACTATTGAAGCTGTTGCTCTCTGGAGCAGGAGTATCGTACAGGCGCAGGCAGTCAGCGATACTGCGCCTGCACAGGATTCCCCTCTGGGCACCTTGAGACTTAATTAGCATATCAGAAAAATCGCTTTTTCATCTGAATGAAAAGTTTTATAAAAGAAAGAGGACACATGCTGGAAGGAAGGTACTTTATTGCATATTGCTATGTTAACAGTATTATAGGCTCAAAATAGGTGACAGATTCCCTTTAAAGTCAATGGATCCGCAAACCAATTTGACTAAATACTGTCTTCAGGTATTTAAACGTACCCCTTGCCAGTATGCAGGAATGAAGTATGAACCCAGCCTAAGAGCAGAACTTAGGTGTGTATGGGATTTCATCCTATGAATGTAACTGACAGATATCTTGAAAACGGTGAGAAAGTGAAGCAAGGAATATTAAGCAGTTTTAGAACTGTAAGTAAGCATTATTGAAAAAATATACTGATCTGGACCAGGACTATTCTGGCCTTGTGGACCATTGAAATTTTTATCATCTTTTAATTTTTGAGCGGCTGCATGCCATAACTTTTTTATTTTTCCTTTGTTGTACCAGTAGGAGGCCTTGTTTTTAGTTGCATAAGTTGTATTTCTTTTAATTATATCGTTTTGATACATATTTTAGTACATAACTCTGCGGCAATGGAAAAACAGGAATTTCCCCATTGTTTTGTGCATTTTACATATTGCGTATTACATAAATAACATGGGTAAAGTAAAAAAGCAATTCTGCCATTTTTTTTTTTTACGGTGTCCACTATGAGGTAAAAGTTATGGGGCTCATTTACTAAAGATTAGTGCTTCATACACCAGTCTTAAGCCTCCTGCACACGACCATATCCATTTTTGCAGTCCGCAAATCATGTATCTGCAGAACACAGATACTGGCCATGTGCATTTTATATTTTGCGGATCAGTACATCCTGCTGTCTTTTATGAATGCCTATTTTTGTTCGCAACTCAGACAAGAATAAGACATGTTCTATATTTTATTTTGTGGAACCGCGGAATGGAAATACAGATGCAAATACAGTGTGCTGTCCACATTTTTTCGTCCCTATTGAAATGAATGGGTCAGCATCCAATCTGCAAATCGGACCAAAACTACGGTCGCATGAATGCACCCTTAGTTAAATGTCCACTGGAGCAATATGTGAAAAATCTATTATAAGGTGCATGCATCTTAATAAATGTGTTGTATCTTGTGCTGTCCATGCACCAGGAGCTGGTATATATTTCAGTTACAATTCATTACTTTTCTAGTGTTGGCCACAGTGTCCTTGCCCCTTCTGCTTTAAAAAAAAAAGTGGCAAGTGCAATGAGAAACATAAGAAGCCACAAAAATGATTTACTAAATAAAGCAACTTTTTATGGACAAACCTGTTAATCGTTTGCCTTTCTATTTTTTTTCTATTTTTTTTTTACAAACTTTAACTTTAGGCTGCCCCAACTGCCATAGCAATCATCAGCACCATGTGATTGTGTTGTGAATGCCAGTGGGTACAGAGCTAACCACCTCTATCTAACCACCTCGATTATGTAGGTTAATGCATCAACATTAACTCCGATCCCAGCTATTGACGTGGATATCAGTTATGCCCATATGCACCAAGGGGTTGATTAAAGTTAATGTCTACCTTTGTATATTGTTTAAAGGGATTGACCAAGGTAATAAAAATTTTATTAATGCCCCCCGAATGCTGTAAAATTAAAAACAAAAATAACACACTCTTACTCCTGCTGAGGACAGTGATTGGTTGTGTGCCGTACACCCGGAAGGGGGAGCTCATTGTATATGAATTAATACAGTCCCCAATTGAACTCCTGGTGAATTGTTTAAAGGGGATTTCTTAGAGTTTTATACTGATGGTAGGTCTGACACCCCGGACCCTAGCCGATCAGCTGTTTGAGAAGACAGTGGCGCTCGCAGTAGCCTTCTCTCTGCCGACCAAACACAGTGCCATACATTGTAGAGCGGCTGTGCTTGGTAACACAGCACAGCCCCATTCACTTTAATGATGCTGAGCTGCGCCTAGGCCATATGACCGATTAATGTGATGTCACATGGCCTAGGGAAAGCTGAGAGAAGGCTGCAGCGCTTCTGTGTGCACCAGCATCTTCTAAAAACAGCTGATCGGTGGGGGTCCCAGGTGTCGGAACCCCACCGATCCAAGTGTCGGACCCTCACTGATCAGACCCCCACCGGGAATGTAAAACTCACAGAAAACACCTTTAAATCTTTATATGAATAGCAGCAATGGGAGTTTAGTGCCCAGCCCCACCTTACAACAGACCCCTTAGCAGTGGTGTTTTTTCCCTCTATGGCAGCTCTTCATACCAGCCATAAAGTAGTTAAATTGTACATCAGGAATTTTACAGTGGGCACTTAATTTGGTTTTCATTTAAAACTGCAACGAAAACCTGGGAATGAAGGGAAAAACACAAAGAAAACAAAGTGACTATAATTGCACTGATTAACTTCATAATTGTGGCGAAACCAACCTCGCCACTGGGTTTTGGAGAGGACTGTTTAAAAGCCTCTTGCCTCAGGATTATGGCCCATAGTAACTTTTAAACCCCTGAACCTATTCCAGGGAATTTTGGATAGGTTTGTCCCCCAAGTTATACTGTTTAAATTGATGTAAGTTATATGTATGGCCAATGTAACCTCACAAAGTTGTAACAACTTATAATAAGTGTAACTTGTCAGCTTGGGAGGAATATGCTAGGTGTGGTTCTATTGTCCCATTGTCCCATTGTGTGTTTACATGCTGATGTCTGCCCTGTTGTCTCCACATGTGTATTGGCGATCTCCCCTTTGTCCTGAGAGATAATTGGATTGTCTTCGGTCGTCTCCCAGGCAGAGAGGAGGAAACCATGATGCATTGTGGGGATATGTTGTATCTGTTCTGTGTCGCAGTCTCCCTTCTGGTCCTCTAGGGGGCGGGAACGATTGGTTGCTGTATTTACATTGTGTGTGTTGTGAATTACTGATTGGTTGGATTTCAAAACCCTGTGGGCAGTACTATGTTTGGTTTTTATCAATAAAAGAGGCTGTACTTGAAGTACAGTCAGAGCACTGTTTGACCCTCAACACGGAGCCTTGTCTCGTTATTGGGGGGATTCCCTGTATGCTGTTAGAGACTGATTGCCAGGAGTGTAAGCTGACTGTACGCTTTTCCTGTTCGTCTGACTGACAGCTATTTGCGAGGTTCCAGTTTGGAGTGCTATTTTGTATCCAGTTCGGGAGGTTGGTGTTCTGCAGTAGCTGTGCCTGTCTCTCGGAAAGGGGCATATCGCCTGAACGGATCTTAACCCCTTGTCTGCTGAAACGTTCCGTTACAATAATATACCATATAAAATGTATAATATGTGATATAATACAGGGCTCTGTAAACATATATTATCAAATATATCAGTACTGAATTTTGAACCAATTTGGACTTTGGTACATGCTAAAGTTGTTTTTTCTTTATTTCATACAGCTCCCTGCTCTCCGACAATTAAAAAAAAAATATATTGGAAAACCTATTTTAAAAAGTTATGAGGCGCAATGGCAAAACTGATCAGAATATGATATAGTGTAGTACAAGTAAGTGACAAATGTACGCTATCAGGCTGTAATAATAGCACATTGTGTTTGTAGTTTGTCTTGACACAAGTCAAGGAACTGCCTGGCAGAATCAAACGTGTACTCAAGGTCAGAAGAACAAAGGCCCACACATGGCATCGCTACCGGGACCTTTAGTAGATGCCAGACATGTGGTCAGGGTAATATCGTCATCATGTCGAGATCACACACATTTTCACTGGCATGGCGCCCGTCAAAGCAGTCAACATACTTGTTTTTTTATTTCATTGTGGTTCATTATTTCAAATTAGAAGATTATTTCACGGGCATGTAGGACTGGAACGGTCTGGCCTGTGGTCTGAAATAATATTTATTTCCGTGTAACCACCTACTCTCAGTCTAGCAAAATATACTGTTTGAAGAGTGCAGACTTCCTTCTGATCAAATGTCTGACCAAGCCTAACAGGCCAACACAAACAAAAACAACGTATGAATCCGCTTAATAAATGAAGCCGCTTTTATTAGAAATGTTGGCAGTAACAGGTAATGATCTGGAAAAGAACAGTTTTAACTGCTTCAGGACCAGTTATTGTTTGTTAGGACCACACAAAATTTAGGGGAGGATATATCAAACTGGTATGAAGTAGAACTAGCTTAGTTGCCCATAGCAACCAATCAGATTCCTCCTTTCATTTCCCAAAGGAGCTGTAAAAAATCTAAGGTGGAATCTGATTGGTTGCTATGGGCAACTAAGCCAGTTCTGCTTTACACATTTATCACATTATACACTGGTCATTTCAATGGTTACAACCACCCTGCAATCCATCAGTGGTGGTCGTGCTTGCGCACTTAAGAAAAAAGGGCCAACCTCTCTGGTGTCTGGGACTGTGGGGGCGCATATAGGCTAGTTCTTTTTCCTGGATTGTTTTTGGTCTCTGGAACTTACCATAGGACCGTTGTGATGTCACACTCCACGCTCCGGAATCCCACACCAACTGGCTCCTTCGCACGCACGCCAGCTACCGGCCGGGGTGGCGCTCGCGCTTTTGAGGTTGAGCAAGAAGTACTGCGATTTACCCTGCAACATCTATGGATTAAACATTCGCCATACAACACACCAGCATCGAGCTATCACCTCACCGGAACAGGTACTTTTCTAATAGCTTTGCTGTATAACCCCCTTCCCCCCTTTTATTCCAGCGCTGGCACCGCCACTTATTTTATACATTTTGCATGTTTTATTGGATCGGGGAAGCCGACATCCATTTAGGTACCTAGCAGTGGCTCTGTTTACTAATTGTTTATAGAGTTAACTACCTATTGACTTGCAATAGTATGCAAGTATGGCCACCGCTGATGGACTGCAGGATTGTCTTAACCATGGAAATAATGAGATGAAAAAATTAATCCAGCCAGCAAAGGGGGCAATATGGGTAATAATAACAAAACATTAGTAAGTGGCTTCTATTAACTTTCTCTACATAGTAAATTCTATTTGCTGAAGTGAGACAACCCCTTTAACTACCACTGATCATTTCTCTTTCAGTTTCTTTTTCGCTACCACAACAAGCAGTACATCTTTGCCATTCTCCAGGAAATCTGTTGTCTAACTTGAAGCTTCTACTGGAGGCCAAAACATCATCTCCTGTGGTGGATCACACAGTCCACTGTAGTGCAAACATGATGGAGGTCACTAAAGTGTGAGGATTTTAGGGGGTCATTTACTATTCTGAAATACGCCCAAATAAGGCGTATTTCAGGTGCAGATGGTGGCGCAACGGTTAAATGCACTGCTATCTGCGACTTCGCCGCACTCACACATAAAATTGTGGGTGTGGCGTGGGCAGGAAGGGGACAGGCTGGTAGGCCCATCTCGTTCATCATTTTCTACTCGTAGAAAATGGTCTAAATGTTAGACAGCAAGGAAGCTGTCTTACATTTAAAACTGGTGCTGGATGCGTCTAAAATGACGGTCTTAATAAATGTGGCCCTTAGTTTCTGATCATTTGGATTCCATTTTGTTTCTGACCTGAGAAGCTCCATGTTGTTTTGAGAAGCTCCAGGTTGTTTTGAGAATCCAGAGTTATACTTTATCTGCTCAGAGTTGTTCAGAGAATTTCGATCTGGAAAGCTGTAACCGTTTGGGGTTCAGAGTAAGCCAGAAGCTCATCCTAAGGGGGTATGCCTCATGTAGGGACCTAATCAGTGTTTTTACGATGAAAGGGCTTCCCAGCTGATGTGTCGCTGCCAGATGATGTTAACTCAGTCTAAAGTAACTTCATTCTGGATGTAGTCCGGACTCAGTTGAAGTGTTGATGTAATTGTGTATTATATTCTTTATACTTTGTATATAGATAAGTGCAAAAGAAGAACATTATATCGCTACATGTATATACTACTTATGATATTAAAATCATATCATTAACCTTCCTTTGAAGTGTAGCCATAGTTTCAGTTAAGAATCTCTCTTTAAAGAGTGTCCAAGCCTGAAGTCTTGCTCTTACGAACAAAACTGCACCTTATGTAACATCTCTTGGGAGCAGAGTGGATGCACCACCATCATGTGAAGAAGCAGCACATAGAATCTAGTTCCATGGGTCACACTTGTTTTTCTTTCCAGGGATCCAGGTGGACTTTGGTTCTGTACACTTGAGGGAACTGTATCTGGCTCCTATGACTAATTGGATGTTTTAATGATATCTATCTTCCTTACTGATGGATTTGTTTTTTTTAGGACTTAAAGGGTCCTACAGTGGGTTCATATTCACATGTATTCAATATATTTAAATTCACCAGTTGATTACCAAAAGCTGTACCTTAGTTCCACAAAGGAATAGCCTGGATGTTAAAAGTTATCCTTTTTTTTCCTGTAATGTATTTTACGCTGATACTGGGCTTCTCATCAATTTTTTTAAAATTTAACTTGGGAGGTATTTAGTTGCTCTTTTGACATGTGTGTGGCACTGCTTTTGTGACGGTCTGCACACTGACAGTTGACTTAATGAGACCAGAAGGTTTGACTTGTTTTTATAATTTTGCTATATACTGTATTTGCTATACTGCCAGTGTCTCCCTACTGCCGGCAGGTACTCGCCCATCCAGTAACACCTGCATGGAGCTGGTCTGTGGTCCCACTGACCCCTCTATCCTAATGGTGGGCATGGCTGCCAGAGCGCTTGCTCCTCTGTCTGTTGAGCCTCTTCTCCTCTGCTATCTCTAGGGTGTGCAAGGGAGCTCTCTCTGGCTTTTAAAAGACCAAAGTGCTGAGCCCAATCTGTCCCTAGCCATTGGCTGCTGTCTCTGGGTGTTATAAGACACTTTCCCCTATGAGAATTTGCCTGAGCAATAGGTTCTTTAGCTTGCTAGTCCCTGCAAAGGTGTGCTGTTATTCAGTTTTGATTTCCTGTGTGGGACCTCTGCCTGTTACTGGATTTGACCCACTGCTGCCTGACCTTAATTCTGCCTCACTCCTGTATTGATCCACTGCTGCCTGCCCTAACATTTGGACCTTGTCACGGCTGAGGATGGGGAAAACCCTCAGCCGTGCGATGCTGGAAGATGGTCCCTGCTTGACCAGGACAACAGGATTAGGGAGCAGGTCACCTCCTATCGCGTCCCTAACCTGACCCTAACTCCTAGCTGCATGGGCCGACCTTTCAGGTAGGAGGACCCATGCTCAGGAACCTCGGAGCCCTAACTCACCCTCCGACCGGTCCCTGGACTAGGAGTCAGGGTAAGACAACCTGTTCCTTCTGGATACGGAGGAACAGGAGTCTCACTGGCCAAGCTGCAAGGAAGGGAGAACAAATACAACCTATGGCAATGGCAGGTACTTGCCACAAACATAACTCTCACCTGCCACAGACACAAAGCCTGGAACCCATGTGGAAGTACTGCTATCCACAAACACAAGGACTCAGCACACAACACACATCACACGGGAACCCAGGACCATAGGTGCAATAAACAAGCAAAAAACCAAACACATCTTCTAGACACCAAACAACATTATATTTGCTATGACCAGAACGATGGCCCCCCACTGGCAGTTGGTAAGTAACCAGGAGGATGTCTCCAGCCAGCATGGCTGAAGCACCCTCTCTGGCTACTGCCTACAACTGAGGCTTTATAGGGCCAAGAGGCCACACCCAACAGTCAGACACACCCCGTGACTCACACACACAGAAAGGGAGTTAACCCTTCCAAAACCACAGAAGAGAAAACACAACTTAAAGGGGAAGTGTCCAAACAACGAACACACTGTGACTGTTGCCGCAGGCAACGACATGGGTGGCAACCGTGTCCTGGGAGTCAGCCCGAAGGCCGGGACACTGCCACCACATGTACACACAACGACCAAACGTTGCCACAAGCAACCACAGTGAGGGGAAGATGTAAGTGCACACCACACATAACACAGAGTGCACACAAACATACCAAAGTGCATACAAACGCGCACACAACTCCAAGGGAACCGCACACATAGCTGTTGTCCGCGGCAACCGCACTTGAGGCCAACAACATTATGCCTCCAGCTGCGGTTGACACAACAACCCAAAACCGCGGGCAACTGTATGCGGCTCCCAAGGAGTCACGGCCATAAACATGGTCGTGACAGACCTTTAACCAAATTAAATCTACTCTGCCTGCCCTGACCTTGGTTTGTCCACTGAGTATGATTTTGCCTTACCCCTTGGTGCCATCCACCAATGTCTCTTGTTCTGCCTGGGTAAGCTGTAACTGAACAGAGACTACTTCAAGATATAGTTGGCTGGTGGTTCCCCTGGAGCGGAATGAATATCTACAAACCTGCTTTATCATTATGGGGTTTTGTGCATAAATTGATGGTATTTTATTTGAAATAAGGCTCTCTAGTAAATGTATTGTAATGTAAATTACAGGGGTCAGAATACTTTCTGAATATACATTATATGGCCTATGTGTGACTTACAGCAAAGAAAAGGTACATTTAACCCCTTTGTCCCAGATGTGCTGTCTTCAAAACTCTATATCAGTCACTTGTTTTGTTTGCTGACATGGCTGTCATATTTCCATATGGCTCAGTGCAATACAGTACATCCGATTGTGAACGCATGCTGGATTAAAATTATGTGTTTTCATCTACGTGTAATATGCCAGGTATGCTTCAAACTATGCAGCATGTCCGTAAATGCAAAGGTCTTTTGATGTCCCAGAAATTTTACGCTCTAGTAAACAAATATAATTTTGATATTCAAAAATAAGAGACACGTGTGTCCATTGATTCCGTCAACTAGGTTCACAATTGCTGGACCTGGCACATGTACAGTATGGATTAGGTCCAATGTAGACACAAGTTGATCTCTAGGCATGGTGACAACGTACAACTCACCGTTCCTGTTATTTTTCACCTACCACAGGAAGATGGCAGTTGTGAACTGCCAACCACGGACATTTCCTAACATAATTAGGTGTCCAAGTTTCTTTCTACTGTGGGTAAGGATAAATACAGATATGACATGCAATACTGCCAGGACGGTATAATAGTAAATAATGAATAAAAAACTGATCTTCAAATAATATAGAGATAGACTCTATCTAGGCATCGACACTTAAAACCCATTATATCCTTATATTTTTAAATACAATTTTTACAGTTTATGTCATCATGTACGCCAGTTTTCGGGCAGAAAGCTCTGAGCTGCTGTAGATTTCTGTTTAGGTGAATAAACTGCCAGAGGATGCGACTAATTTATGATTAGGCATGCGTCTAGTCATAAATTAGGCGCATCCTCCTGCAACGAAGGGGAAATCATAGACCGGCATAAAACATCAGTCTATGATAAATCTCCCCCATAGCGTACTGCAAGAAGTACACCACATGGTACACACATCATCAATACAATACACATACTGTACCAATATACTGGCTGGGTGCTCTATTCATGTATGGCGTTACACTGCATGCGTGCTTCCAACAAAGAAAGAAAGGTTTTAGCCAAAGGATGTCCAACCTGCGGCTCTACAGCTGTTGTAAAACTACAACTCCCAACATGCCCTGCTGTAGGCTGATAGCTGTAGGCAGTGTGGACATGCTGGGAGTTGTAGTTTTTCAACAGCTGGAGAGCCTCAGGTTGGCCATCCCTGAGAACAGCTCTACTAATGAGTGCATTATAAACAGTCTTACACATTGGCTGTTTTGGTAGCAATATTTAGTGAATAATTATTGCCTCTATTACATTTATTCTTGCCCAAAGTTCACAACAAAATATAAAAAAACTCTCATTCAGCCAACCGCCAATAGCACTGTTGGCTTAAGTGCCAGCTCATGGGCACCCTCAGTTTATAAGGATGTTGTTAAAATGATTAAGGGCATGTTTTAGATGAACATTATTAGTGTATAAGTGTATCTGGGGAAAGTGTATCTTAGTTAAAAGGACATTTCCACCAGAAAAGCGTATTTAAAAAAATATATACCGTATATACATGGAAATTTTTTTCTTCGAATCTTTGGTTATTTTTCTTTCTTTTATTTTGGCAGTACAATGCCATCAAAAATTAAATATAAATTATTGTTGTTCTGTAGTATTTGACACAAATGATGCAATTTCCTATATAGATAATCCGTTATCAGTTCACTTCTGCTGTAAGGAGAAGATTATAGCTGAAGGTTAATCCTCATTGATAATAGTAGGTATATAATTAGGATAACAATATGATAGCTCTATTGTTTTATTGATAGGTCTAGATAAAGACGTCCACAGAAGAGCATTGTACTTATTATTATAAAGTGTGATGCTATAATGGAGTCAGTCATACCCTTCCCTCTCTGGCTGCAGTTTAACTGAGAAAGTCAAGTGAGGCTGTTTGCTGTGCTAAAAGTCCAAACAAAGAGGAAGTTAAAGAGCCAGGACAGGAAGTAGAATACATAGAGTAACTTAAAAAAATTATATCTTGAAAACTTTTTTTTTTATAAAAAAAAAATACCTGGGATATTCCAATATAGGTTGCTAATATGTGATAAAATGTTTTGATGGAAGTGTCCCTTTAAAGTGTATATGAGTTTCAGGCTTATATACAGGACAGCAGATATTTTCCTTTGCATGGTTAATAATATAGTGGCTCTACAACAGTGGTCTCCACCATTCTTAAGTGAAAAAAAAAATCATAATTGCCAGTACTTTTTCTAGCCTTGGCTGCTCAGCCAAACTGAACAATCGAGGGAAAAGGGTTTCAAGTAGTGATGAATTTCTTAAAGTTCAATTCCGATTCAATGGACATTCTATTCGAATCAAAAGTTCTCCAATTGCCCTGAAAAGTTGCAGACATTCTAGGGTCTCCCAGTATTGCATCCAATCTCTTTCAAGTGACAGTGACATATATGGCTATAGGTAAACGCATGGCAGCCAGTGGTAACAAACAGCCTCTTTAAAAACTGCACTGTAGGATTTGCTCACACGTCGCTTGGGGTCATACAATCCTCCTTCTTCATCTTTCCTGTCTTTTGATCTCAAAATGGCTTATGCCATTTCAAAAATTTGCCCAAATTGAATTGCCAAAAATTTGGATTCTAGAGTCGAGCAACCAAAACCTCATGGTCATGGTCAATGTAGCACTTTACCAATCAGACAGAAGCCATTCATTCGTAAACTGCACTTCACAAAGACCATGATAGAAAAGATTCTTTGGCCAGACAAAACCAAGAGTGCACTTTTTGACTAGAATGCCAAATGTCTTGGAGATAACCAAGTACCGCTGCTCAGGGGCGTGGCTATAGGGGGTGCAGAGGTAGCAATCGCTACTGATCCCAGGAGCATGAGCCTGTGCCACAGGCACAGGAAGACACTGGTATTATAAAAAGTGCATGCAGGTCAGGTTACACCTCTGGCAGGAGGAAAGGGGTAAGGCCACTGATCACACGGACAATACCAACCCGACAGTGAAGCATTGTGATCTGTTGTGCAGATGTTTTTGAGACGCAGGTACTGGGAGACTAGACTAGTCAGGACTTTGCCTTATTATAATTAACAGTATAGTGCATCCACATCGGTGGCGGACATCCACTGGTTCTCCATCTCCTGCCGTACTTACAAGTAGCTATAGGCTGTGAGTGGAGCTGGTTAGTCTGACTCTACAACTACAGTACGTTATTCAACTGCAGGGACAACCTGCTTAATAGAAGCTGAAATAAAACTTACGCAGGACAGGGAAGCACAGAAAAATAAGCTAGGAATAAGTACAAGGTAATTACAGATAAGTATGGTAAGTGTGGGGTATGCAGGGCCGGCGCTACCATAAGGCAGACCAGGGCGGAAGAATGGAAGAATGGAAGAATGAATGAATGCTTTTTTTTTTTTTGCACTTGACTTATTGAACCCGCCGCGCCCGCCCTGCGAGTGCCGGCCGCGGCGATCGTCTAGTCTAGAGTAGTCAGGGACTCAGGGCAACAGATATCAAAGGCCCGCCCCCCCCCCCCCCCCCCCCCGAGCCTGCGTGTGCGGCTGTGTGCCGGGCCGCCCGGCCGGCAGGGCAACATAGCTAGCTAGGCACTTAGGCAGAGATAGATGATCATAGATAGATGAATGATATTCATTCATTGGCTCAGCGTGCCGCTCTGGCTGCCACTAGTGACAACTTACAAGTCACCTGCACAGGGGGGGCGTGAGTAGACACAGGCAGCCGCGGCCTGCGCCCGCCAAGAAATTGAATCCGAGGTGTGGGACCAATAAATTGAAGCAGGGACTAGAGGTGAGGCGAGCTGACTGTGTCTGTGTTGTGTTTGCGCTCACCGTCCTGCAGCATTCAGAGTTGTGGGATGAGTAATAATACTTACGGGGGAGGAAGGTGAGATCACTAATGTCCATTTATAAGTGTCATCAGTAAACATCATCATACTTAGCGTCTATGATGGCAGCTAGAGGTCTATACAACCCCGGAGAAACTCATCTCGGCCATCTTCTTAAGATTCAGAATAGACAATGATTCCTTGATTTGTTTTATTCTGCTTCTATTCTCATTCTATTGGGCCATCACCTAGGCATATCTGTTCCTGGGAAAGCTGAGTGGCAATCGATATGGCAAGAGTGAACGTACCATAACTTGTGTCTCGTCTGACTAACAGACACAGCCGTCAGTCAGACTGAAGACGCAGCCAGCAGCAGAAGTCAGACAGTCACAGCCCTACTCAGGTGTTAACATGGAGGCCTTGAGGGGGAGAAATGTGACATGGGGGGCTGATGGCTGACATGGGGGGGCTGATCTGAGGCATTGGGGGTCTGATTGCTGGCTGGTCTGACCTGAGGTGTAATGGAATATATTTTTTTCATATTATCCTCCTCTCATCCTCTAAAACCTAGGTGCGTCTTATGGGCCAGTGGACCGGTGCGTGGGGGGGGGGGGGGGGGGGGGGGGGGGGGCGCCAAAATGTAGCTTCGCTTGTGTTGACAAAAATCCTTGCACCGGCCCTGGGGGTATGGTAAAAGGTGAATTTATAGTATTGCTGTAAAACAACGGCTGCACGATCTCCTATAAATCCTTTGTTATATAACTGACATTATTCCTGCCTCTGTTTAGTTCCACAAAAAAACTAAATCCAAATACGCACAACGGCTTCTTTATGGGCAGCTGAATGCTTTAAAAGGAAACAGATTAATATTTGTGATTCTCTTAATGGTGCCGTTCCCATGAAGTCAGGGTGTTTTAGCATAGAAATCCAATGAAACATCTACTAGTTACACAATCACACATTTTACTCAGTTCAGCTCGCCCTAAAACATAAACTTCCTTCATAAAAGTGCTAAAGCCTCTAAATCCATGCTAAAGGTTTTCCTGCCATTTGTTTCCATCATAAAGAGTTTTTGTTTAACTTGATATTTATAAAAAAAAAACATTTTTAAAGATTTTTTTTCTTTTTCATTTCTGCAGTACTATACCATTGAAAATGACATACAAAGAGAGATAAAATTACATATACATAGGTAATGCATTGTCAGTTTACTGTTGCTGTGAGGGAAATGAGTTATCTGCTAGTATAATAGTAGATCTAGAACTTAGGATGACAGTATGACCGCTCTATTGTTCTCTTGATAGGCTGAGATAATGATGTTCACAGAAGAGCATTATAATTATCAGTGTAATGTGTGACACTCTAATTGAGTCACTACAGGGGGGTTCTCTCTGACCACAGTGAATGGTCTGAGAAAAGGTCACCTTACATGAGATGATAGAGCAGCAGATTGTCGGGAAGGAAGCGTTCCTTCGCGACAATCTATAACATGCAGCGATCTCCTCCACAGTATCAGGAGAAGCGATCGCTAATGCCATTGCTCTTCCCCATTCTGACTCGTTTGCTGGCAGCAGATCATGTTTACCCAGCACAATCTGCTACCGACAAACGACGATTTTTCAAGGATTACCCGATGAACGAGTGTTCAGCTCTTTCATCGAGTAATCACGGTATATCGGCCGTACACTATGAATGCTCATTAGCAATTATCTTTAAGATTCTTGGCTTGTGTAAAGGGCCCTTAAAAAGTAAAGCGAGGCTGTTTGCCATGCTGAAGGTCAAAACAAAGGAGGAAGTTAAAAGCAAGGACAGGACATATAATACATATTGAATGCTTCTCTTTAACCACTACAGGACCGCCGCACAAAGGATCTCGTCCTGGCGGCGGTCATGTTATTCATCCTGGACGCGCCGATGCGTCCTCTTGCGAAACGTGAGATTTCTGGCAGAGCCGGCCCGTACATGCGCAGTGCGGGCCGGGAATCGTTAAAGGGGTATTTTGGCACCAGCCTGCCAGCCAATGATCAGCGCTGGCAGGCTGGTGACTTTAAAAAAATAGAATCAAAAGCCATATAACACCTTATATTTATAAATATAATGTGTTAAATGGCTTCTGTGCTCCTCTGCTGGTCCTTTTCGTCGGTTGGTCCCAGCAGAGGAGCACACATCACAGTGAGTACACACCAAACACTACACTTAGCCCCAGATCACCCCCCATCACCCCAATTAACCCCTTGATCATCCCTGTCAATCACTAGTGAAAGGGAAAAAAGTGATCAGTGTAAACTACCACTTTTTTTTTTCACTAGTATTGACTGTTAGGTTTTAGGATAGTTTAGGCCCCTTGGTTAGGTAGTTAGCGTCGGTTAGCGCCCAGCCCACCGCACCGCAGTCACTGATTCGCTGATTAGCATATCGCTAATCAGCATTGGTACTTTTATAGTATCTGTAAGTGATCAGAACTGATCACAGTCAGATCTATAATAGTATTAGTGTCACCTTAGTTCGCCCTCCACCCAAAACGCAGTGTTTGCCCGATCAGGCCTGACCGGTCGCCCACACGTGCGTTCACCCACACCCGCAACCGGAGTCATTGACAAGCCCCTCTCAGTCCACGACTATAACCTTCACATGGGAGGGGTGGACTTCAATGACCAGCTGTTGTCTCCGTATTTAGTGTCCCGCAGAACCAGACGCTGGTATAAGAAGGTGTCTGTATATTTAATTCAATTGGCTCTGTATAATAGTTTTGTTCTCTACAGTAAGGCTGGGAGAACTGGATCCTTCCTCAAATTTCAGGAAGAGATCATCGAGAACCTCCTGTACCCAAGAGGTTCCGTGGCCCCATCCACCAGTGTAGTTAGCCGTCTACACGAGCAACATTTCCCCAATGTCGTTGCTGGCACCTCAACCCACCCGTCACCCCGAAAAAGATGTTGTGTCTGTAGCAGGAGTGGAATAAGGCGTGACACCCGCTATTTCTGTCCTGACTGCCCTGACCACCCTGCCCTATGCTTAGGGGAGTGTTTCCGGAAGTACCACACACAGGTACACTTAGCATAGGGATCACATCTCACAGGACAGGCACACAGGGCTCTTAGGGCCCATTCACACAGAGCTGCTGCAAATATCTCCTTTCACCTGGGACAAAGTGCATAATGTACTTTGCCACATCTCTGGGCGATTTGCGCTTTGCACATTGTCCCATGGGAAAGGAGAGGTTTGTCCTATAAAAAGGTAAAAAAAGCAAAAAATAAATAAAAATCACCGGTAAGCAAAAAAGTTAATGTTCTGTTCCAAAAGTTCAATAAAGTTTATAAAAGTTAATGTTCTGTTCAAATGTTATTATAAAGTTCATGTTAATAAATTTATTGCGTTGCGGCCTGTTTTTTTTTTTACCTTCTAGGTGGACCAACCGATGAACCAGTTGCAGCACTGATGTGCATTCTGACAAAAGCATTGCGCTGCTGTCAGATTACACAAATGTCGGTGTATGCGGCGCTGCAAGACGAGATTTCTCCTCTGTAGTAAAAAAGATAAGTTTGCCGAGGCTTATGAGCTGAGGGGCGGTGTTCATATGCTTTGGCAAACACTTTGTATATAAAAAAAAAACAAATAAAAAAAAACGGCAATGATTTATTCATCCACATCGATTGATGTGAATGGAAAAATCTGGTTTTCAAGGGCATACGGATGGTGGCATACAGCATATTGGATGTTGGGCGGAGCTCCTGTGTCCTGGCAAATGCCTTTCCCCTCCTTTTTTTTTTTTGGCAGAGATTTTTTCATCCACATTGATCGATGCGAATGAAGACATCTGTGCCGTTCATTTTTTCTTTCAGCCCAGAGGCTGAACGGAAAAAAAAAATCTCATTACCCGTATGCTCAATATAAGGAGAATAGCAGAAACTCCTAATGCTGGCCATACATGTAATGATTGCGGAGACCCTCAAATGCCAGGGTAGTACAAACACCCCACAAATGACCCCATTTTGGAAAGAAGACACCCTAAGGTATTCGCTGTTGGGCATAGTGAGTTCATAGAACTTTTTATTTTTTGTCACAAGTTAGTGGAAAATTATGTGTTTTTTTTTTTTTTTTTTTTTTACAAAGTCTCATATTCCACTCTAGCTAACAACTAACTTGTGACAAAAAATAAAAACTTCCATGAACTCACTATGCCCATCACAAAATACCTTGGGGTGTCTTCTTTCTAAAATGGGGTCACATGTGGGGTATTTATACTGCCCTGGCATTTTAGGGGCCCTAAAGCGTGAAAAGAAGTCTGGAATCCAAATGTCTAAAAATGCCCTCCTAAAAGGAATTTGTGCCCCTTTGCGCACCTAGGCTGCAAAAAAGTGTCACACATGTGGTATCGCCGTCTCAGGAGAAGTTAGTCAATGTGTTTTGGGGTGTCTTTTTACATATACCCATGCTGAGTGAGAGAAATATCTCTCTAAAATGACAACTTTGTATTAAAAAAATGGAAAAGTTGACTTTTAGAGAGATATTTCTCTCACCCAGCATGGGTATATGTAAAAATGCACCCCAAAACACATTGCCCTACTTCTTCTGAGTATGGCGATACCGCATGTGTGACACTTTTTTGCAGCCTAGGTGACCCCATTTTGGAAAGAAGACACCCCAAGCTATTTCGTGATGGGCATAGTGAGTTCATGGAATTATTATTTTTTTGTCACAAGTTAGTGGAATATGAGACTTTGTAAGAAAAAAAAAAATAATAATAATAATTTTCCGCTAACTTGTGACAAAAAATAAAAACTTCTATGAACTCACTATGCCCATCAGCGAATACCTTAGGGTGTCTACTTTCCGAAATGGGGTCATTTGTGGGGTGTTTCTACTGTCTGGGCATTGTAGAACCTCAGGAAACATGACAGGTGCTCAGAAAGTCAGAGCTGCTTCAAAATGGGGAAATTCACATTTTTGTACCATAGTTTGTAAACGCTATAACTTTTGTGCAAACCAATAAATATACACTTATTGCATTTTTTTTATCAAAGACATGTAGAAAAATAAATTTAGAGAAAAATTTATATAGAAATGTAGTTTTATTTAAAAACATTTACAACTGAAAGTGAAAAATGTCATATTTTTCTCTGAAAAATCTGTGAATTTCGATTAATAACAAAAAAAGTAAAAATGTCAGCAGCAATGAAATACCACCAAATGAAAGCTCTATTAGTGAGAAGAAAAGGAGATAAAATTCATTTGGGTGGTAAGTTGTATGACCGAGCGATAAACCATGAAAGTAGTGCAGTGCAAAATTGTAAAATGTAATGCTCTGGTCATTAAGGGGGTTTAAGCTAGGGGAGCTGAGGTGGTTAATCCCTTCCTGACACAGCAATTTTTCCTTTTTTTTCATTTCCTACTTTATGCCTTCCAGGAGCTATACCTTTTTTTTTTAAAAAAAATTATTGTTCTGTTCACCTAGCCATACGAGGGCAAATTTTTTGTGAGGCAAGTTGTACTTTCTACTGGCCCCATATAACACTGCATACAATGTAGTGGGAAGCTGGACAAAATTCTAAATGAGGTGGATTTGGGAAAAAAAAATCAGTTCTGCCCGTTTTATGGGTTTTGTTTTTACAGTGTTCCCTACAGGGTAAAACTGACCTGTTATCTTCATTCTATAGGTCAGTGTGATTACAGTGATACCACATTTTATAGTTTTTCTTGTGTTTTAATACTTTTAAAATAAGAAAAACTTTAGGAAAAAATGATTATTTTCTTTGTATCGCCATACTCTGAGCCAATAACTTTTTTATTTTTACTTCTATAGAGCTTTGTGATGGCTTTTTTTATTTTGGTGCAATCTAATACCATTTTGGGGTGAGTATGTCTTTTTGATTATTTTTTATAAAAAAATTTAGAAAGTAAAGTGAGTCTTATTTTTTTTTTTCCATTAAGCCATACAGGATAAATACTTTTTGGGGGATTTGGTAATTATGCTAATCTTAAATTTTTTTTTTTTTACTTGTTCAATGGGAAAAGGGGTGTGATTTACATTTTTATATCTTTTTGTGTTTTTTTTTATATTTTTAAAAAACTTAAAAAAAAGTTTTTACATTTATTTTCAGTCCCCTTATGGAACTTTAACATGCGATCTTCTGATTGCTTCCGCCATAGACTGCAATGGCATTCGACAAGCACTACATCCCTATGAAGCTCTGCCACATATGCTTTGCTATGGCCATAGCATCTGAAAGGCTCCAGCTATCTAGTCATGGGGAAGTCTGTGATGAGAGTTATGTACTATGTAAAACAGCAGGCTCCTGTGGAAAAGACCCAGAAGGGGTTAAAAATTGTAGATATAAAATGTCTTTACATTATATCATTATATCAGTTATGTCAGTTTAACAATAAGGGTCCATTCACACGTCCGTTTTTTCTTTCCTGATCTGTTCCGTTTTTTGCGGAACAGATCAGGACCAGATCTGGACCCATTCATTTTCAATGGGTCCTGGAAAAAATCGGACAGCACAATGTGTGCTGTCCGTTTCCGTTGTTCCGTTCTGCATGTCCGTTTAAATATAAAACATGTCCTATTCTTTTCCGCAAAATTCGGATCCTGGTACAATACAAAGTCAATGGATCCGCAAAAAACGGAAGACATTCGGATGTCATTCCGTATGTCATCCGTTTTATGCGGAATCCGTTCCTGGAAACACATAACAAATTTTTTTTAATTTTTTTTTTCAATCTTTTTTCAAAGAAATCCAAACAACTTTATTTGATTATTGAAATGTATACATGTTTCAGTTTTTTGCGGATCCGCAAAAAACGGATGACATACGGATGACATATGGAAACATTTTCAGGAACAACGGATCCGCAAAAAACGGACCGTTTTTCAGGATGAAAAAAAACAGGACGTGTGAATGGACCCTAACTTCGTCCTTTGAGACCCAACTCTCCCAGGCAATGTAGAATGCAAAGTGCAATTACATATTTGTCACAAAATGTTTAATTTTATTTATTAAGTGCAAGAAATTTTGATTAAAAATTGTAATTAGAAAAGTCACCCTTGGCCTTCCCCACTTTATTCGACTTTTATGTTGGAAAACATGGAATCGGAGCTACATAACTATGGCACTCATTCTGAACACCATATTTCTTAATCTAATTACACCAGACAACTGGCATAAATACATTGTAAAATCTTCCCATTTAGCTGTATTCCTGGAGATTCCCTGACACCATCACTAGGGGAAGCTCAGTTACCATTGGTTGCAATGGAAGACGTAAAAACCTCTTTGGTGGCTGCATGAAACTGAAGTTTTTTCATATCGGGAACAGAAGGAGTTCTGCATTGGGCCACCAGTTTCCCCTGGCAATCCTGGCTCATAAACAGGTTGCCCCATCCAGAACAAAATTCATATGTCCCCTTTGGGCTAACCAGATTTTAACTGTGTATCAATTCATTTGATTGGACACGTGCAATACTATATTTCCAAACAAGGGGCTTCAGTAACTGGATTTTTGGAAATCTGCAGATTGTTGGCCTTTTTAGATGGAGATGTCCTGATAGGTCAGCCTCTCTAATCTAGAAATATCATTTGGAAGCATCTTATAAAACTTTCTAGAAAATTGTATAGCTTAAGGGTCCATTCACACGTCCGTTGTTTCTTTCCTGATCTGTTCCGTTTTTTGCGGAACAGATCTGGACCCATTCATTTTCAATGTCTGATTTTTTTTCAGGACCCATTGAAAATGAATGGGTACAGATCTGGTCCAGATCTGTTCCGCAAAAACGTAACAGATCAGGAAAGAAACAACGGACGTGTGAATGGACCCTAATACTTTCTAAAAATAGTTGTCCTATGATTAAGATAAAAAATGAAAATCAGGCATCATATACTGTAGTACATGAAAATATCTGTCAAACAAAGCTAGAACCAGCTCTGTACCCAACATGGATCCAGAGCTCCCCCCACCGATTGATCCATTTGCTCTGCTAGATTTATATCAAGCTCAGGGGGTGTCTTTCCTGCTGCAGCTCAGGAGGTTTGTCTCTCCTGCTGCAGCTCAGGAGGTGTGGGTTTCCTGCTGGAGCTCAGAGACTGTGTCTTTCCTGCTGCAGCTCAGGAGGTTTGTCTCTCCTGCTGCAGCTCAGGAGGTGTGGGTTTCCTGCTGGAGCTCAGGGGATTTGTCTTTCCTGCTGCAGCTCAGGGACTGTGTCTTTCCTGCTGCAGCTCAGGGACTATGTCTTTCCTGCTGCAGCTCAGGAGGTATCTTTCCTGTTGCAGCTCAGGGGCTGTGTCTTTCCTGCTGCAGCTCAGGAGGTTTGTCTCTCCTGCTGCAGCTCAGGAGGTGTGGGTTTCCTGCTGGAGCTCAGAGACTGTGTCTTTCCTGCTGCAGCTCAGGAGGTTTGTCTCTCCTGCTGCAGCTCAGGAGGTGTGGGTTTCCTGCTGGAGCTCAGAGACTGTGTCTTTCCTGCTGCAGCTCAGGAGGTGTGTGTTTCCTGCTGCAGCTCAGGAGGTGTGGGTTTCCTGCTGCTGCTCAGGGGATTTGTCTTTCCTGCTGCAGCTCAGGGACTGTGTCTTTCCTGCTGCAGCTCAGGGACTATGTCTTTCCTGCTGCAGCTCAGGAGGTATCTTTCCTGTTGCAGCTCAGGGTGTGTGTCTTTCCTGCTGCAGCTCAGGGTGTGTGTCTTTCCTGCTGCAGCTCAGGGTGTGTGTCTTTTCTGCTGCTGCTCAGGGGCTGTGTCTTTCCTGCTGCAGCTTAGGAGGTGTGTCTTTCCTGCTGCAGCTCAGGGGCTGTGTCTTTCCTGCTGCAGCTCAGGAGGTTTGTCTTTTCTGCTGCAGCTCAGGAGGTTGTGTCTTTCCTTCTGCAGCTCAGGAGGCTGTGTCTTTTCTTCTGCATGCTCAGGAGGCTGTGTCTTTTCTGCTGCAGCTCAGGGGGTGTGTTTCCTGCTGCAGCTCAGGAGGTTTGTCTTTTCTGCTGCAGCTCAGGAGGTTTGTCTTTTCTGCTGCAGCTCAGGAGGTGTGTCTTTTCTTCTGCAGCTCAGGAGGTGTGTCTATTCTGCTGCAGCTCAGGAGGTGTGTCTTTTCTGATGCAGCTCAGGGGGTGTGTGTTTCCTGCTGAAGCTCAGGGGGTGTCTTTCCTGCTGCAGCTCAGGAGGTGTGGGTTTCCTGCTGCAGCTCAGGAGGTGTGTCTTTCCTGCTGCTGCTCAGGGGCTGTGTCTTTCCTGCTGCAGCTCAGGAGGTTTGTCTTTTCTGCTGGAGCTCAGGAGGTGTGTCTTTTCTTCTGCAGCTCAGGAGGTGTGTCTATTCTGCTGCAGCTCAGGAGGTGTGTCTTTTCTGCTGCAGCTCAGGGGGTGTGTGTTTCCTGCTGCAGCTCAGGAGGTTTGTCTTTTCTGCTGCAGCTCAGGGGGTGTGTGCTTCCTGCTGCAGCTCAGGAGGTTTGTCTTTCCTGCTGCTGCTCAGGGGATTTGTCTTTCCTGCTGCAGCTGAGGGACTGTGTCTTTTCTGCTGCAGCTCAGGGACTGTGTCTTTTCTGCTGCAGCTCAGGGTGTGTGTGTGTTTCCTGCTGCAGCTCAGGAGGTGTGTCTTTTCTGCTGCAGCTCAGGAGTTGTGTCTTTCCTGCTGCAGCTCAGGAGGTATCTTTTCTGCTGCAGCTCAGAGGGTGTGTCTTTCCTGCTGCAGCTCAGGGTGTGTGTCTTTCCTGCTGCAGCTCAGTGTATGTGTCTTTCCTGCTGCAGCTCAGGGTGTGTGTCTTTCCTGCTGCAGCTCAGGGTGTGTGTCTTTCCTGCTGCAGCTCAGGGTGTGTGTCTTTCCTGCTGCAGCTCAGGGTGTGTGTCTTTCCTGCTGCAGCTCAGGGTGTGTGTCTTTCCTGCTGCAGCTCAGGGTGTGTGTCTTTCCTGCTAAAGCTCAGGGTGTGTGTATTTTCTGCTGCAGTTCAGGGGCTGTGTCTTTCCTGCTTCAGCTCAGGAGGTTTGTGTTTCCTGTTGCAGCTCAGGGTGCGTGTCTTTCCTGTTGCAGCTCAGGGGCTGTGTCCTTCCTGCCGCAGCTCAGGAGGTTTGTGTTTCCTGTTGCAGCTCAGGGTGCGTGTCTTTCCTGCTGCAGCTCAGGATGTTTGTGTTTCCTGCTGCAGCTCAGGGGCTGTGTCTTTTCTGCTGCAGTTAAGGAGGTGTGTCTATTCTGCTGCAGCTCAGGGGATTTGTCTTTTCTGCTGCAGCTCAGGGTGTGTGTCTTTTTTGCTGCAGCTCAGGAGGTATCTTTTCTGCTGCAACTCAGGGGCTGTATCTTTCCTGCAAAAGCTCGGGAAGTGTGTCTTTCCTGCTGCAGCTCAGGGTGTGTGTCTTTCCTGCTGCAGCTCAGGGGCTGTGTCTTTCCTGCACAGCTCAGGGGCTGTGTCTTTCCTGCTACAGCTCAGGGTGTGTGTCTTTTCTGCTGAAGCTCAGGGGCTGTCTTTCCTGCTACAGCTCAGGGTGTGTGTCTTTTCTGCTGCAGCTCAGGGGCTGTGTCTTTCCTGCTGCAGCTCAGGAGGTGTGTCTTTTCTGCTGCAGCTCAGGAGGTGTGTCTTTTCTGCTGCAGCTCAGGAGGTGTGTCTTTTCTGCTGCAGCTCAGGAGGTGTGGGTTTCCTGCTGCAGCTCAGGAGGTTTGTCTTTCCTGCTGCTGCTCAGGGGATTTGTCTTTCCTGCTGCAGCTCAGGGACTGTGTCTTTCCTGCTGCAGCTCAGGGACTGTGTATTTTCTGCTGCAGCTCAGGGTGCGTGTCTTTCCTGCTGCAGCTCAGGAGTTGTGTCTTTTCTGCTGCAACTCAGAAGTTGTGTCTTTCCTGCTGCAGCTCAGGAGGTATCTTTTCTGCTGCAGCTCAGAGGGTGTGTCTTTCCTGCTGCAGCTCAGGGTGTGTGTCTTTCCTGCTGCAGCTCAGGGTATGTGTCTTTCCTGCTGCAGCTCAGGGGCTGTGTTTTTCCTGCTGCAGCTCAGTGTGTGTGTCTTTTCTGCTGCAGCTCAGGGTGAGTGTCTTTCCTGCTGCAGCTCAGGGTGCGTGTCTTTCCTGCTGCAGCTCAGGAGTTGTGTCTTTTCTGCTGCAGCTCAGAAGTTGTGTCTTTCCTGCTGCAGCTCAGGAGGTATCTTTTCTGCTGCAGCTCAGAGGGTGTGTCTTTCCTGCTGCAGCTCAGGGTGTGTGTCTTTCCTGCTGCAGCTCAGGGTATGTGTCTTTCCTGCTGCAGCTCAGGGGCTGTGTTTTTCCTGCTGCAGCTCAGTGTGTGTGTCTTTTCTGCTGCAGCTCAGGGTGAGTGTCTTTCCTGCTGCAGCTCAGGGTGTGTGTCTTTCCTGCTGCAACTCAAGGTGTGTGTATTTTCTGCTGCAGTTCAGGGGCTGTGTCTTTCCTGCAAAAGCTCAGGAAGTATGTCTTTCCTGCTGCAGCTCAGGAGGTTTGTGTTTCCTGTTGCAGCTCAGGGTGCGTGTCTTTCCTGTTGCAGCTCAGGGGCTGTGTCCTTCCTGCCACAGCTCAGGAGGTTTGTGTTTCCTGTTGCAGCTCAGGGTGCGTGTCTTTCCTGCTGCAGCTCAGGATGTTTGTGTTTCCTGCTGCAGCTCAGGGGCTGTGTCTTTTCTGCTGCAGCTCAGGGGCTGTGTCTATTCTGCTGCAGCTCAGGGGATTTGTCTTTTCTGCTGCAGCTCAGGGTGTGTGTCTTTTTTGCTGCAGCTCAGGAGGTATCTTTTCTGCTGCAACTCAGGGGCTGTATCTTTCCTGCAAAAGCTCGGGAAGTGTGTCTTTCCTGCTGCAGCTCAGGGTGTGTGTCTTTCCCGCTGCAGCTCAGGGTGTGTGTCTTTCCTGCTGCAGCTTAGGGTGTGTGTATTTCCTGCTGCAGCTCAGGGTGTGTGTCTTTCCTGCTGAAGCTCAGGGGCTGTGTCTTTCCTGCTGCAGCTCAGGAGGTTTGTCTTTCCTGTTGCAGCTCAGGGTGTGTGTGTCTTTCCTGCTGCAGCTCAGGAGGTGTATCTTTCCTGTTGCAGCTCAGGGGCTGTGTCCTTCCTGCCGCAGCTCAGGGTGTGTGTCTTTCCTGCTGCAGCTCAGGGTGTGTGTATTTCCTGCTGCAGCTCAGGGTGTGTGTCTTTCCTGCTGCTGCTGCTCAGGGGCTGTGTCTTTCCTGCTGCAGCTCAGGAGGTTTGTCTTTCCTGCTGCAGCTTAGGCGGTGTGTCTTTCCTGCTGCAGCTCAGGAGGTGTATCTTTCCTGTTGCAGCTCAGGGTGTGTGTCTTTCCTGCTGCAGCTCAGGAGGTGTATCTTTCCTGTTGCAGCTCAGGGGCTGTGTCCTTCCTGCCGCAGCTCAGGAGGTTTGTGTTTTCTGCTGCAGCTCAGGGGCTGTGTATTTCCTGCTGCAGCTCAGGGGTTGTGTATTTCCTGCTGCAGCTCAGGGGTTGTGTATTTCCTACTGCAGCCCAGGGGCTGTGTCTTTTCTGCTGCAGCTCAGGGGTTGTGTATTTCCTGCTGCAGCTCAGGGGCTGTGTCTTTTCTGCTGCAGCTCAGGGGCTGTGTCTTTTCTGCTGCAGCTCAGGGGCTGTGTATTTCCTGCTGCAGCTCAGGGGTTGTGTATTTCCTGCTGCAGCTCAGGGGTTGTGTATTTCCTACTGCAGCTCAGGGGCTGTGTCTTTTCTGCTGCAGCTCAGGGGTTGTGTATTTCCTGCTGCAGCTCAGGGGCTGTGTCTTTTCTGCTGCAGCTCAGGGGCTGTGTCTTTTCTGCTGCAGCTCAGGGGTTGTGTATTTCCTGTTGCAGCTCAGGGGTTGTGTATTTCCTGCTGCAGCTCAGGGGCTGTGTCTTTTCTGCTGCAGCTCAGTGTGTGTGTCTTTTCTGCTGCAGCTCAGGGTGTGTGTCTTTTCTGCTGCAGCTCAGGGGTTGTGTCTTTCCTGCTGCAGCTCAGGAGATGTATCTTTCCTGCTGCAGCTCAGGGGCTGTGTCTTTTCTGCTGCAGCTCAGGGGCTGTGTCTTTCCTGCTGCAGCTCAGGAGATGTATCTTTCCTGCTGCAGCTCAGGAGGTTTGTGTTTCCTGTTGCAGCTCAGGGGGTGCGTCTTTTCTGCTGCAGCTCTTTTCCTGTAACTGTCACAACAGAAGATAGAGCTGGTGGCAGTTGAAGGATGGAACTGTGTGAGGACAGTAAGTGAGCAAAAATATTGTGTGGGAGAACAAAGGAGTTAGAGGCATGGCTTGTAAAAAACATTGCTACAATGCTCTGTGTGCACAACGATCTTGTCCATCCCTCGACTTTTCAAAAATTAGCAGGTATCTGTTTATACATAGGGGGCAGTTATTTAAAATAGACTTTAGATGCTATACATTTTACACTTGCCAATTTCCTAAAGGGTGAATATACACAGAACAAATTTGCGACAAAAATCTCTGCCACTGTCCCGTTCATCTTATTGGCGCTTTCAAATATCCATGAATGGAACTTAATTTCAGTCACAGAAATTTCTGCATAAAATATATGCTGCATATGAGTGTACCCTAACAGACCAGTTCTTCCTGGTTTATATATATACATATTGTTCCTGGTAGAAGTTAATTGAAGGTAACATTCTTGGAAAGTGTTCTTGCAGTTACTTATGTGATCTCCATTGATACACCCTTGTAGAAGCAAGGTCACAAGAATAAATTCATTAACGCATTTCACTGTGGTTTCCAGGAAGGTGAACATCGTTAATATTAAATTGGTCTGTTATTCAACACGGGGAATAAAACTATAACTCTAATACAATGTGAGGACAACTATCATATATACTGTCCACTGCAAAATGTTTTCAGTGGATGATAAATGAGCATGAATCAGTAAGACTAAGGGGGTGGGTCATTTACCAACAGAAATTTGCCTATTTTTGGCGTATTTCTGACGCAGATTGCAGCGCAAAGATTATTTGCGCTGCGAACTGCGAAATTTTCCTCGCTCACGCCAGGTCTAAAAAAAGGGGAGTGGCGGGGATGGGCTCTCATTTGCCATTTTCTACGCCTGGTTTGGGCGTAGAAAATGGTCGACATTTAAGCCAGCAAGGAAAGTGGAGTAGATTTATCCCGGCGGTGGATATGCAGAAGTTATGTAGTGGCCGGCGCCTCTTCATAACTTCAGCAGATCCACCACCAGCTATAGGGGTTATTAAAACTGCGTCTAAAACGCCGGTCTTTAAAAAATGACCCCCTAATTTAACACATTGTGGATTTGTAGCAGATGAAATCACCACTATGTCTGCAGTCTGCATAAAGTCCGACGATTTAACTTGTCATTTACGCCAGTTTCTGAGGTAACTGATAGTAAGTCTGTCAGGTTGTGGGTGCTATGTCTTCTCCTGCCCACTTTTGAAAAGTCACAAATTATGGCGCAAATATGTCGTGCAGCAGAGTTTTTTTAATGCCACAATTATGGCATAAAACCTTTAGGCTTTTGTCACTTGAGCCTAAAGGTTTTCCGTCAGAGTGAAATGCGTGAATCAAACGCATAGCATCCGGACTGAATCCTGAGCTATTTATTTCAATGGGACGGCTTGGGTGTAATTACACCTGCTCACCACTGCAGATGCAACAGCGAGAAGGTAAACAGTGAAGGGGAGGCAGCGCTGGCACGGCGCACGCCTCCTCTTCAAACAGCTGATCGGCAGGGGTGTCGGGTGATGGACCCCCGCCGATCTGATATTGATGACCTATCCTGAGGATAGGTCATCAATAAATATAACTCGGACAACCCCTTTAAACCTTATGTCTGTGTAGCCTCCTCTCTTGGTTTTGGATCACAATCACTGATGTAAATCATTGACAAAAACTCGGATGTGTGAATGAGGCTTTACAATGTAAATGATTGCCCCCAGATCCTCTGCTGCAGGGCTTCCTATCTGTTTACATGGTAAGAGAGGTGATGCATGCATCCTGCCTATACAGTGCCATTCATGTGAATTTGGACCATGCTGTAAATAAAAATATACTCTTCCCCACTAGAGCACTCAGGTGTTAATGTTAGACAAGGGCTTTTACTATAACATGGACACTTTTTCCACAATGCTCACTAAAGGGATTCTGTTAGCAATTTTGACCATACTAAACTGGGAGCACTAGGTAGGTGCCAGGGACAGCAGGACACACATACCATTTGCATAGTATTTTGTATCAGGAGCAGTGTGAATATGAACTTTTATTCTGCTAGATTCTGTTCCTGCAAGTGCCCAGGAGGTGGTGCTTCACTGTGAACTGCATTGATCTTCACAAGCCATCCCATCTCCTCTGAGTGACAGCTGTAGCATCCAACCAGGAGACTGTCGCTCAGAGCAGATGGGAAGGGCTGTGAAGCAGCAAAATGCAGAGAGCACTACACAGTAAAGCCCTGGTCTGTGCACTTGCAGGTGTAGAACCTGCCAGAATAAAAGTTCATATTCACACTACTACTCATAATAAAGCTATACAAAATATAAGTTTGTCCTTCTCTCCCTGGTCCCTACCTTGAACTGTCAGCTGTTTTGCAGGAATAAAACTGCTGACAGACTCCTTATAACCCCTTAATGATATACACCACACATGTACGGCGAATGTCCTCTCTTTAAGGGCTCATACACATGACAATGTGCCGGCCATGCCCGTGCTGTGGATTACAAATTGCTGTCCATAATGCATGGGTACCGACTGTGTGCCATCTGTGGACGTGGACCCATTCACCTGAATGGTTACTGAGATCTGCATCCTACAGTCGGCACTGCAAAAAAATAGTGAAATATTTAAGTGAATGGGTCGCAATATGGGCACGGGCCGCCTAAAGGTCTGCAATTGGCATAAGATGTGACCATGGCATCTAAGTGCTGAAAACCAAGGAGTGGTACGCTCCTGGGACTGGAAACGCTCCCCCTAGTGGTATCAGGTGAGCCATTTATTCTGCGTGGTGGCCTTGGTCCCTCTGAAGGGTCAAAATGGAATAAATTAAAAGTACAGATCGCTCCGCAAAAAAATGAGATCCACACAGCTCTGTAGACATAAAAATATAAAAGGTACATGTATATGGGTTAGAATATGGAGATAAAAAAAACTAAATTATTTTTTCCAAATTTTTTTTTTTTAAGTATTGAAACACAAGAAAAACTATACAAATGTGATATCCCTGTCATCATACTGACCCGGAGAATGAAGAACACAAATCAGTTTTACAGCATAGGGAACACTATAAAAACTAAATTCATAAAAGTGGGGAATTTTTTCCCAATACCAACCCATTTGGAAATTTTTCTAGCTTCCCACCACATCATATGCAATATTAAATGGTGGCATTAGAAAGTACAACTTGTCCTGAAAAAAACAATCCCTCATATGGCTATGTGAATGAAAAAATTTAAAAAAGTTGTGGCTCCAGGAAGGCAGGTAATAAAAAACTGAAACACAAAAACAGAAAATTGTTCTCAAAAGGTATTTTGCACATAGTATTGGGCCATTACATAGAGTTGACAGATCTGAAAGAATTCTTCACTTTGAGCCCTACATTAAAGGGGTTTTCTGAGATTTTAGTACTGATGAGCTATCTAATCAGTGGGAGTCCGTCACCCGGGTCCCCTGCCGAACAGCGGTTTGACACCTGTTCTCCTATGAGTGCCGCAGCCTTTTGTCTGCTTATCCTGTAGCAGTGACTTCATGTTTATTGCTCATGTGGCCTAGGAGCAACTCAGTCCTATTCAAGTGAAAAGGGGTGAGTGCCATACCAAGCACAACTGCTATACAATGTACGGCGCTGTGCTTGGTGAGGTGTGAGAAGGCAGCAGCCCTCACAGGAGCATCGGTGCCTTCTTAAACGGCTGATCTGTGAGGGTCTTAGGTGTCGGACTCCCACCGATCAGATACTGATGACCTATCCTGAGGATAGGAAATGACTCCCCTACATATAAGGTAGCATGTCCCCAGGGGATCCTCAGTATGAAAAGTGCTTGTTAATTGATATATGTTTTACAGCTATTGATGAAGCTGCTGGCTTTAGTGGCAATGCTGGCCAAGAGTTCTTTACATAGCTTATACTTGAAGTACATAGCAGTTACACTTTGTCTTGTTGTGTTGGATATCACATTTACTCCTTGGATTAACACGAGATGTAAGTGCCAAGATGATGCCAGACATGTTAATCAAGATCTGCTAGGTGGCAAATATCTCTGAGATGTGGACTTCTTTCCATGTAGTTTATGGATTCACCGGAAACGTCATACTTTCATGTTTCATCATATGTCCGGTTCCTCTCAATATTGCCCCATCTCACACCTTAAACTGAAAACATGTCCACCGACCACATGCACAACATAAGAACCTGTAACACATTCATACTTATGATACAGACCAGATAAGATTTTTGTAATGTAGCTCTAAAGCGTCAGACGAGAAAGATTAGAGATAAGCCGTTGCCTAGTATAATGTTGGTTGTGTCTGATGTGGATTTGACTTGTGTCTCATCTCGTGTCTGGCTATTAGAAAAATAAGAACTACTCAATGTGCATTCTTCTTTCAATAACATCCAGATGATTTCCTCTTATCTGAATATATCAAGGCAGAGAAAAAATTACTGACTCATCAGATGTTGACTCTTTATCCACTAACATTTTGACTCCCTTTAGATGTCTCTATCAAGAAACACAGCAAACAATCTATATTTCATTTTGAGACCCATCAGTTTCTCAGTGTCATATGGTCCACAATGTGCACTGTAGGAACTGATGGGTGAAATATATTTCATGGGTTATTAACCCCCAGGGACAGGGCTAATTTTTTACCTTAAGGACCAGGCCATTTTTTGCAAATCTGACCAGTGTCGCTTTATGTGGTGATAACTGTAAAACCCTTTGACTTATCCAGGCCATTCTAAGATTGTTTTTTCGTCACATATTGTACTTCATGACACTGGTAAAATGGAGTAAAAAAATTCATTTTTATTTATAAAAAAAATACTAAATTTACCAAAAATGTTGAAGAATTAGCAAATTTTTAAGTTTCAATTTCTCTACTTCTATAATACATAGTAATACCTCCAAAAATTGTTACTACTTTACATTCCCCATATGTCTTCTTCATGTTTGGATAATTTTGGGAATGATATTTTATTTTTTGGGGATGTTACAAGGCTTAGAAGTTTAGAAGCAAATCTTGAAATTTTTCAGAAATTTTTAAAAACCCACTTTTTAAGGACCAGTTCAGGTCTGAAGTCACTTTGTGAGGCTTACATAATGGAAACCACCCAAAAATGACCCCATTCTAGAAACTACACCCCTCAAGGTATTCAAAACAGATTTTACAAACATCGTTAACCCTTTAGGTGTTCCACAAAAATTAATGGAAATTAGAGATACAATTTCAAAATGTCACTGTTTTGGCAGATTTTCCATTTAAATATTTGTTTTTCCAGTTACAAAGCAAGGGTTAATAGCCAAACAAAACTCAATATTTATGGCCCTGATTCTGTAGTTTACAGAAACACCCCATATGTGGTCATAAACTGCTGTACAGACACACCGCAGGGCGCAGAAGGACAGGAATGCCATACGGTTTTTGGAAGGCAGATTTTGCTCGACTGTTTTTTTGATACCATGTCCCATTTGAAGCCCCCCTGATGCACCCAAAAAGTGATCCCATTTTAGAAACTACGGGATAGGATGGCAGTTTTGTTGGTACTAGTTTAGGGTACATATAATTTTTGGTTGCTCTATATTAGACTTTTTGTGAGGCAAGGTAACAAGAAATAGCTGTTTTGGCACAGTTTTATTTATTTTTGTTATTTACAACATTCATCTGACAGGTTAGATCATGTGGTATTTTTATATAGCAGGTTGTCACGGACGCGGCGATACCTAATATGTATACTATTTTTGTATTTATGTACAGTACAGACCAAAAGTTTGGACACACCTTCTCATTCAAAGAGTTTTCTTTATTTTCATGACTATGAAAATTGGAGATTCACACTGAAGGCATCAAAACTATGAATTAACACATGTGGAATTATATACATAACAAAAAAGTGTGAAACAACAGAAAATATGTCATATTCTAGGTTCTTCAAAGTAGCCACCTTTTGCTTTGATTACTGCTTTGCACACTCTTGGCATTCTCTTAATGAGCTTCAAGAGGTAGTCACCTGAAATGGTCTTCCAACAGTCTTGAAGGAGTTCCCAGAGATGCTTAGCACTTGTTGGCCCTTTTTCCTTCACTCTGCGGTCCAGCTCACCCCAAACCATCTCGATTGGGTTCAGGTCCGGTGACTCTGGAGTCCAGGTCATTTGGCGCAGCACCCCATCACTCTCCTTCATGGTCAAATAGCCCTTACACAGCCTGGAGGTGTGTTTGGGGTCATTGTCCTGTTGAAAAATAAATGATGGTCCAACTAAACGCAAACCGGATGGAATAGCATGCCGCTGCAAGATGCTGTGGTAGCCATGCTGCTTCAATTTTGAATAAATCCCCAACAGTGTCACCAGCAAAGCACCCCCACACCATCACACCTCCTCCTCGATGCTTCACTGTGGGAACGAGGCATGGTAAGTCCATCCATTCACCTTTTCTGCGTTGCACAAAGACACGGTGGTTGGAACCAAAGATCTCAAATTTGGACTCATCAGACCAAAGCACAAATTTCCACTGGTCTAATGTCCATTCCTTGTGTTCTTTAGCCCAAACAAGTCTCTTCTGCTTGTTGCCTGTCCTTAGCAGTGGTTTCCTAGCAGATATTCTACCATGAAGGCCTGATTCACACAGTCTCCTTTTAACAGTTGTTCTAGAGATGTGTCTGCTGCTAGAACTCTGTGTGGCATTGACCTGGTCTCTAATCTGAGCTGCTGTTAACCTGCGATTTCTGAGGCTGGTGACTCGGATGAACTTATCCTCCGCAGCAGAGGTAACTATTGGTCTTCCTTTCCTGGGACGGTCCGCATGTGAGCCAGTTTCTTTGTAGCGCTTGATGGTTTTTGTGACTGCTCTTGGGGACACTTTCAAAGTTTTCCCAATTTTTCGGACTGACTGACCTTCATTTCTTAAAGTAATGATGGCCACTCGTTTTTCTTTACTTAGCTGCTTTTTTCTTGCCATAATACAAATTCTAACAGTCTATTCAGTAGGACTATCAGCTGTGTATCCACCTGACTTCTCCACAACGCAACTGATGGTCCCAACCCCATTTATAAGGCAAGAAATCCCACTTATTAAACCTGACAGGGCACACCTGTGAAGTGAAAACCATTTCAGGTGACTACCTCTTGAAGCTCATCAAGAGAATGCCAATTGTGTGCAAAGCAGTAATCAAAGCAAAAGGTGGCTACTTTGAAGAACCTAGAATATGACATATTTTCAGTTGTTTCATCCTTTTCTGTTATGTATATAATTCCATATGTGTTAATTCATAGTTTTGATGCCTTCATTTTGAATCTACAATTTTCATAGTCATGAAAATAAAGAAAACTCTTTGAATGAGAAGGTGTGTCCAAACTTTTGGTCTGTACTGTAAGTTTAACACAATGATTTCATTTTTGAAACAAAAAAAATCATGTTTTAGTGTTTCCATAGTCTGAGAGCCATAGTTATTTCAGTTTTGGGGCGATCATCTTGGGTAGGGTATGAATTTTGCGGGATGAGATGACGTTTTTATTGGCACTATTTTGGGGTGCATATGACTTTTTGATCACTTGATATTTTTGTGATGTAAGGTGGAAAAAAATGACTTTTTTTACACCTTTTTTTTTTTTTGTGTCTCCATATTCTGAGCCATAGTTTTTTATTTTTGGGGCGCTTGTCTTAGGTAGGGGCTCATTTTTTGCGGGATGAGGTGACGGTTAGATTGGTACTATTTTGGTGGGCATACACCTTTTTGATCGCTTACTGTTGTACTTTTTGTCATGTAAGGTGACAAAAAAATGGTTTATTTAGCACAGTTTTTATTTTTTGGGTGTTCATCTGAGGGGTTAGGTCATGTGATATGTTTATAGACCCGGTCGATACGGATGCGGCGATACCAAATATATCTACCTTAGATTTTTTTTTCCTATTTTTTACCAATTTTATTTATTTATTTTATTTGGGGGAAATGAATTATTTTATTTTTTTTACTTCAAACTTTTAATTTTGGGGGGGAAACTTAATTTTTTAAACTTTTTTTTTCCACTTTATTTTTTGTCCCACGTTGGGACTTTTGGGGTCTGATCCCCTTTACAATGCATTCCAATACTTCTGTATTGGAATGCATTGGCTGTATGAGTAATACAGTGTGTACTACTCATACAGTTTCCGGCCTATGAGATCCATCTTCCATGCCATCGGGTCCCCCTACAGCCCCTGTACACTGTCCTCTTTTGTGTTCATTGCTTTACAGAGTTTAGTATCGTCAGCAAAAAATTATTTTTTACTGTGCAACTGTAACACCTAGAGAAGCCGCACTACCCATGCAGGCAGAGTGTCCAGGTTCTGTGTTTGCAAGAGGGAGGTGAAACCAATGTTCAGCAGACAGTTGGGGAAGTTTTAGGAGGATCCACCAGAGTTTCTTGTTTTGAAGCAGTCAGAGAGGATGTAGTGTGGACTGGACTGAAAGATGGTAGAAACAGAGGTTTCTGCAGACCTAGGGGGGAAAATCTGGCCCCCAAGTATGAGCTGCTGAGTCCAGAGTTGTGCAAGCAGATTGTAAGAGCTGAAGAGGTGAAAAGCTGTGCAACAGGTTGTAAGATAAAGGCACAGTACCAAGCAGATTATAAACTGTATGCCAGCCCTAGAACTAGGCACAGCATGATCTCAGGACAATCACTGGATTACAACTCAGAGTGAGGGTCCATTCACACATCCGTGTGTGTTTTGCGGATCCACAAAACACAGACAGCGGCAATGTGCGTTCTGCATTTTGTGGACCGCAAATTGCCGGCACTAAGAGAATATGCCTATTTTTGTCCGCTATTGCGGACAAAAATAGGACATGTTCTATTTTTTTCAGGATCGGAATTGCGGACCCGGAAGTGCGGATGGGTGAATGGACCCTGAGTCTAAGGCCTCTTGCACACGAGTGCCCCGTGGCCATGCTGACGATACTAAACTCTGTAAAGCAATGAACACAAAAGAGGACAGTGTACAGCTACAGATGGATTTGGATAGATTGGAGACTTGGCCTGAGAAGTGGCAAATGATGCATTGATAAGGCCTCATGCTCACGACTGTCCATATTGAGTTCCGCAAACCACAGATCTGCAAAATACAGACTCCTTCCTTGTACAATCTACAATTTTTTCTCACTCCCATTACTACAAATGCGCAGTACACCAATTTTTTCCTGCAGAATTAAGTAGAAAAAATAACGTACATGTTGACGGATATTTATTTTTTACAGTGGGACGCTGCCAATAACTGTTTAAGCCCTTCCATGTCTCGATCCCTCTGGACCGCTGTCTGGAAGGGGCTAACCATCGGGCCACTGCTCTGCCCTGGCAGCGGCCCGAGGCTTGAAGGATTAATGCCCCCCCCACTCCTTTATAGATGGGCGAGCGGTGGCGATGTCCTCCCCCCCCCCCGTTCAGGATGGCAGAGCGCACACAACATCCCACCCCTTTCAAGATGCAGAGTGCGCAGCCCCCCTCCCCACCTGCCAGGATGCAGAGCGCGCAGCACCCTCCCTTCAGGATGGCAGAGCGGCAGTGGGGCAGAAAATTAAAAATGTGCCAAACAATAACATTTTTTATCACCTTACATCACAAAAAGTGTAATACCAAGTAATCAAACCATCATCTCATCCTGAAAAAAAAAGAGACCATACCTAAGACAATAGTCCAAAAAATATATATATGTCTTTCAGAAAAGAGAGACACAAACTTTTTTAAATGTGTAAAATAAAATTATAAAAATACACATATTAGGTATCGCTGTGTCCGTAACAACCTGCTCTATAAAAATATAATGTGATACAAACCGTCTGGTGAATGCCATATAAAAAAAATAATAATAATAAAATAAAATAAAAAATGTGCCAAGAAAGCCATTTCTTATCACCTTACATTACAAAAAGTGTAATACCAAGTGATCAAAAAATAATATGCGCCCCAAAATGGTACCAATCAAACCATCATCTCATCCCGCAAAAAATGAGACCCTACCTACTGTAAGATAATGGCTCAAAAAACAAAAAATAAAAACTGTGCCAGAACAGCCATTTTTCGGTTACCTTGCCTCATAAAAAAGAGTGATATATACACACACACACACACACATACACAATGCACAACTACCTCTAGCAAAAGATGTATATACTTCAGGAATAACACTTTTTTCACCCTTGTGGTCGCAACTAGGGATGAGCGAACTTGTGTTTCGTTTGGCATGCATGGTTCAGGTTCGGGTTATGTAAGAATTCCGTTATGGATTCTGCTACCATGGACCATTCACAATTTTGCGGAAAGGAGTGCGGACCTATTCCTTTTCAATGGGGTCGTAAAAGATGCGGACAGCACACCATGTGCTGTCCGCACCCGCACTTCCGTTCCCCGCAAAAAAATAGAGCATGTCCTATTCTTGTCCGCAGCCATGGACAATAGGCACTTCTATCATAGTGCTGGCCATGTGCAGTCCGCAAAATGCGGAACGCACATGTCCGGTGTCCATGTTTGGCGGATCCACAATTTGCGGACCAACAGTTGCGGATGTGTGAATGGTCCGTGGTACCGTAATCCATAACAGAATTCTTAGATAACCTGAACCTTGTACCCTGAATTTGAAACACAAACTGATATATAGTAGAACTGGATTAGTTGCCCATAGCAACCAATCAGATTCCACCTTTCATTTTTCTCAGCTCCATTGGAAAATGAAAGGAAGAATCTTATTGGTTGCAATGGGCAACTAAGCCAGTTTTCCTTTGCACCAGTTTTGATAAATCTCCCTCACTGTGTACTTCTATGTGTACATTGCATTGTGTGTCGTCACACTATACTAGTCTGTGTGGGAAAAGTGTCCGCTCACTGTGCGGACTGCACAATATACTGTATTCAGAAGAGAGTGCATGTAGTGAGATCTGTCAGTAATGAGATCTATATTTCTCCCATGACAGAGGTGAGAAGATCGGAGAGACTGGCGGCACATGACGGTATCTCACAGTCTCTCAGTTTTTTTCCTTTCAGTGTTGTGTTTGGTAATGACCACACCTCTTGTCAGGTGCAGCTTGTAGTCATTACTGAGGTCCTATTTAGTTCTGGATAAAGTAAGTATATATGGATGGCACACACTATATCTGAAACAGTGTAGAAAAATATATAATGTATTTATTTGGAATAAAAATATAAAGAATAAAAATATACAAATTAAAGGATAGCCCCCGTAAATAGATAACAGGCGATATGGATATTATTCAGTATACATGATTAGTGGTAGTTGTGATGATTAGTCACGATCAGACAAATCAATGGTATCCTAAAATACAAGATGTTTCGGGTTGATCAAAAAGTCTATATTGATATTATGAGTCTTAAAATAGTTTATGTCTGATCATGGTTATATCAATAACAAATTGATGATAAAAAATATAAAAAAAATCCAAATACCCCTACAAAAACATAAAATGATGCCTAATAATGGTGACTAATATCAATTAGCAAAATTGTTCCTCTTGATTGTCATAGATATGTAGTATATAAAAAAAATCATATAAAGGAAAAAGGTCCAATTTGTCCTTAATATTTGAGAGAAAGTACAATTGTAAAAATATTCTAATTTGTTATTAGTCCTCCTGTAGTAGATGTATAGTAATAATAATTCTTTAGATTGTAACAATGTCCCGACTTATGGTGAAGGTAGATAATGATCTAGATCAGGCATCCTCAAACTGCGGCCCTCCAGCTGTTGCAAAACTACAACTCCCAGCATGCCCGAACAGCCTACAGGTATTAGCCCACAGAGCCTCACAGGAGAAAATCTCTCAATAGGATACACCTTGTGACTACATATACAGAGGATAGCCACAAGATCAGGGAGATAATGAATAAACATTGGTCGATCTTAAAAAGTGGACATACTAACATTGAGTAATTTAAGCTTCCCCCTTTACTATCTTACAGACAGCCTAATAATTTAAGAGATAAACTCGTGCATACGGATGTAGGCCCAAAAATAATTGTTGTTATGTACGGAAAGGGAATAGTTTTGTGCACCCCATTACTAACAAGGAATATACCATCAAACATTTCTTAACATGTGAATCTACCTTTGTTATTTACGTTTTGTGGTGTCCTTGCAATATGTTATACGTAGGTGAAACCTCGTTGGAGTTTATGTAACCAGCATAGGTACACCATTAGAGAAAAACGGATGGATCTCCCAGTATCTAAACATTTAGCTGATTTTGGTCATACAGAAAGAGATCTCAAAAGTATGCTAGTTGATCATGTCCCCATATCCCGTAAAGGAGGTAACAGAAATTTGACCTTAAAAAAAGTTAAATCCATTGGATTACATAGAAACCTAGAAACATAGAATGTATCGGCAGATAAGAACCATTTGGCCCATCTAGTCTGCCCAATATATCTGAATCCTATGAATAGCCCCGGCCCTATCTTATATGAAGGATGGCCTTATGCCTATCCCATGCATGCTTAAACCCCTTCACTGTATTTGCAGCTACCACTTCTGCCGGAAGGCTATTCCATGCATCCACTACTCTCTCAGTAAAGTAATACTTCCTGATATTTCTCTTAAACCTTTGCCCCTCTAATTTAATGTGGTATTGAACTCTTTGAAACCATATAGGTTAAATGTTGACTTTAAACCTTGGATCCTTTAAAAGGATCCATTTCCCCTTTGTTTTTGTTTTCACTTCTGTTGTATTCCTCATCTCGCATTGTTTAAGGTGCTTTATATACTCGCAGTTTTTTGGGGAAAATTTAATGGAGTAATTTTGTTCTTGTTTTTATTGCAGTTATTGGATGGGGTCAACAAGATGAGTGAACACCAGCATAGACCATTCTCCATCTTTAATACGGATACTTACCTATGGGGTTTCCTCACAGTCTTTGTTCATTATCTCTATTTTTTACAGAATGAATTCTGGAATGCTTGCTATCTTTCCATCATTTATATTAGTTTTGATCTAAAAAAAAAGTTGTTGTTTAATAAAATATGGAGATGGGATGTGTAGCTGTATGCATAATTATTGATTCTATTTTTTTTAGTTTTTTATTTTCTATTATCTAATGGATTCATATGTGGTCTTTGCTGTGTTTACAGTGATGTCCGCATGTGATATTTAAATGTCAGCCTCTCCTGTGTATCATCATTGCATTGGTTTGTCTGATATAATTTTATTTAGGTACTTATAAAAAAAAATTTCTTTTCTTTTTGCTCTGGATGCAGGGACTGGACACATTTGTGTTTGGCATTCGTGGTTCAGATGTCAAACACTTGCATCTCTCCCAAAACAGGGTTTTGCTGCGGTGGAAATCGCATAATACTCTGTGTAATGCCGATATATATGATTCCGCTATCCATCCCTATCCCCTTAATAACATAAGTATACAGCCTTATTATATGTGATTACTAGATGGTCAGATATATTGAGTCTCCCAGAATCATTTTTATACAATATTATATATAGATGCTCTAACCTGCTGCTAATTGCAGCTTGCGATGTTCTCCCGATCATGTGAGCGCATTGCTGAGCACGTGTTTGCGTGCCAGCTTGCGTTTCACTTCGGGAACGATCATGTGACGCTGGTTAGTCATGTGATCGAGTGCTTTATTTTTCTGGACATGCGCACTGGACAATGTAAGACGCTATGAATGGCTAGATTTATTCCATGCTGGTTAGTAAACTCCCCCTCATTCATTAACTTGCGTTTTTAAACCACACACCTGGCACTTCACATATTTTCACCATCGCATAATTAGGAGAAGGTATGGATTATTTTATATTAGGTTTTGACACCTGGTATTCTCACAAATGCTTTATATATGCAATCATGATGAATTATTGACAGATTGGGCATATGTACACTATGGTATCATTGTATGTAACATGTTTTATATGTATTTTTATCGATTTTTTATTTGGGTTGTGATGAGATGAATTATGGCACTTTATATGTATGATATTACACATATTTTATAATTGATTCGATAATTGCTTTAATTTGTAACAATGATGGAGGCTAGGGATGAGCGAACTCGAACTGTATAGTTCGGGTTCGTACCGAATTTTGGGGTGTCCGTGACACGGACCCGAACCCGGACATTTTCGTAAAAGTCCGGGTTCGGGTTCGGTGTTCGTCGCTTTCTTCGCGCTTTTGTGACGCTTTCTTGGCGCTTTTTGAAAGGCTGCAAAGCAGCCAATCAACAAGCGTCATACTACTTGCCCCAAGAGGCCATCACAGCCATGCCTACTATTGGCATGGCTGTGATTGGCCAGAGCACCATGTGACCCAGCCTCTATTTAAGCTGGAGTCACATAGCGCCGCCCGTCACTCTGCTCTGATTAGCGTAGGGAGAGGTTGCGGCTGCGACAGTAGGGCGAGATTAGGCAGATTAACTCCTCCAAAGGACTTGATTAACTGATCGATCTGCAGCTGTGGATCATTGAGCTGCTGATCCTCAATTGCTCACTGTTTTTAGGCTGCCCAGACCGTTTGTCAGTCACATTTTTCTGGGGTGATCGGCGGCCATTTTGTGTCTTGTGGTGCGCCAGCACAAGCTGCGACCAAGTGCATTTAACCCTCAATGGTGTGGTTGTTTTTTGGCTAAAGCCTACATCAGGGTGAAGCTGTCACACCAAGTGCATTTAACCAGCAATAGTCTGTTCATTTTTTGGCCATATACAAAATCAGGGGCAAGCTGCGCCTGTCACCAAGTGCATTTAACCCTCAATGGTGTGGTTGTTTTTTGGCTAAAGCCTACATCAGGGTGAAGCTGTCACACCAAGTGCATTTAACCAGCAATAGTCTGTTCATTTTTTGGCCATATACAAAATCAGGGGCAAGCTGCGCCTGTCACCAAGTGCATTTAACCCTCAATGGTGTGGTTGTTTTTTGGCTAAAGCCTACATCAGGGTGAAGCTGTCACACCAAGTGCATTTAACCAGCAATAGTCTGTTTATTTTTTGGCCATATCCCAGTCTAATTCTGTCACTAAATCCATACCGGTCACCCAGCGCCTAAATACTAGGCCTCAAATTTATATCCCGCTAAATCTGTCCTTAGTGCTGTAGCTGGGCGAGTTATTTAGTGTCCGTTCAAGCACATTTCTTGTTCTGGGTTGAAATACAATTCCCAATTTAGCAATTTCATAATTTAGTGGTTTCTGCTATATCAGAGCTATTTGAAATCTATCCCTAAAAGGGTATATAATATTCAAGGTGCACATTGGGTCATTCAGAATAACTTCACACACACCCGCTACTGTGTATTTCCAAGTCTAATTCTGGCACTAAACCCATACCTGTCACCCAGCGCCTAAATACTAGGCCTCAAATTTATATCCCGCTAAATCTGTCCTTAGTGCTGTAGCTGGGCGAGTTATTTAGTGTCCGTTCAAGCACATTTCTTGTTCTGGGTTGAAATACAATTCCCAATTTAGCAATTTCATAATTTAGTGGTTTCTGCTATATCAGAGCTATTTGAAATCTATCCCTAAAAGGGTATATAATATTCAAGGTGCACATTGGGTCATTCAGAATAACTTCACACACACCCGCTACTGTGTATTTCCAAGTCTAATTCTGTCACTAAACCCATACCTGTCACCCAGCGCCTAAATACTAGGCCTCAAATTTATATCCCGCTAAATCTGTCCCTAGTGCTGTAGCTGGGCGAGTTATTTAGTGTCCGTTCAAGCACATTTCTTGTTCTGGGTTGAAATACAATTCCCAATTTAGCAATTTCATAATTTAGTGGTTTCTGCTATATCAGAGCTATTTGAAATCTATCCCTAAAAGGGTATATAATATTCAAGGTGCACATTGGGTCATTCAGAATAACTTCACACACACCCGCTACTGTGTATTTCCAAGTCTAATTCTGTCACTAAACCCATACCTGTCACCCAGCGCCTAAATACTAGGCCTCAAATTTATATCCCGCTAAATCTGTCCCTAGTGCTGTAGCTGGGCGAGTTATTTAGTGTCCGTTCAAGCACATTTCTTGTTCTGGGTTGAAATACAATTCCCAATTTAGCAATTTCATAATTTAGTGGTTTCTGCTATATCAGAGCTATTTGAAATCTATCCCTAAAAGGGTATATAATATTCAAGGTGCACATTGGGTCATTCAGAATAACTTCACACACACCCGCTACTGTGTATTTCCAAGTCTAATTCTGTCACTAAACCCATACCTGTCACCCAGCGCCTAAATACTAGGCCTCAAATTTATATCCTGCTAAATCTGTCCCTAGTGCTGTAGCTGGGCGAGTTATTTAGTGTCCGTTCAAGCACATTTCTTGTTCTGGGTTGAAATACAATTCCCAATTTAGCAATTTCATAATTTAGTGGTTTCTGCTATATCAGAGCTATTTGAAATCTATCCCTAAAAGGGTATATAATATTCAAGGTGCACATTGGGTCATTCAGAATAACTTCACACACACCCGCTACTGTGTATTTCCAAGTCTAATTCTGTCACTAAACCCATACCTGTCACCCAGCGCCTAAATACTAGGCCTCAAATTTATATCCCGCTAAATCTGTCCCTAGTGCTGTAGCTGGGCGAGTTATTTAGTGTCCGTTCAAGCACATTTCTTGTTCTGGGTTGAAATACAATTCCCAATTTAGCAATTTCATAATTTAGTGGTTTCTGCTATATCAGAGCTATTTGAAATCTATCCCTAAAAGGGTATATAATATTCAAGGTGCACATTGGGTCATTCAGAATAACTTCACACACACCCGCTACTGTGTATTTCCAAGTCTAATTCTGGCACTAAACCCATACCTGTCACCCAGCGCCTAAATACTAGGCCTCAAATTTATATCCCGCTAAATCTGTCCTTAGTGCTGTAGCTGGGCGAGTTATTTAGTGTCCGTTCAAGCACATTTCTTGTTCTGGGTTGAAATACAATTCCCAATTTAGCAATTTCATAATTTAGTGGTTTCTGCTATATCAGAGCTATTTGAAATCTATCCCTAAAAGGGTATATAATATTCAAGGTGCACATTGGGTCATTCAGAATAACTTCACACACACCCGCTACTGTGTATTTCCAAGTCTAATTCTGGCACTAAACCCATACCTGTCACCCAGCGCCTAAATACTAGGCCTCAAATTTATATCCCGCTAAATCTGTCCCTAGTGCTGTAGCTGGGCGAGTTATTTAGTGTCCGTTCAAGCACATTTCTTGTTCTGGGTTGAAATACAATTCCCAATTTAGCAATTTCATAATTTAGTGGTTTCTGCTATATCAGAGCTATTTGAAATCTATCCCTAAAAGGGTATATAATATTCAAGGTGCACATAGGGTCATTCAGAATAACTTCACACACCCGCTACTGTGCATTTCCAAATCTAATTCTGTCACTAAACCCATACCTGTCACCCAGCGCCTAAATACTAGGCCTCAAATTTATATCCCGCTAAATCTCTCGTTACCGCTGTCCTGTTGTGGCTGGGAAAGTTATTTAGTGTCCGTCAAAGCACATTTTTTGTTCTGGGTTGAAATACAATTCCCAATTTAGCAATTTCATAATTTAGTCGTTTCTGCTATATCAGAGCTATTTGAAATCTATCCCTAAAAGGGTATATAATATTCAAGGTGCACATTGGGTCATTCAGAATAACTTCACACACACCCGATACTGTGTATTTCCAAGTCTAATTCTGTCACTAAACCCATACCTGTCACCCAGCGCCTAAATACTAGGCCTCAAATTTATATCCTGCTAAATCTCTCGTTAACGCTGTCCTGTTGTGGCTGGGAAAGTTATTTAGTGTCCGTCAAAGCACATTTTTTGTTCTGGGTTTAAATACAATTCCCAATTTAACAATTTCATAATTTAGTGGTTTCTGCTATATCAGAGCTATTTGAAATCTATCCCTAAAAGGGTATATAATATTCAAGGTGCACATTGGGTCATTCAGAATAACTTCACACACACCCGCTACTGTGTATTTCCAAGTCTAATTCTGTCACTAAACCCATACCTGTCACCCAGCGCCTAAATACTAGGCCTCAAATTTATATCCTGCTAAATCTCTCGTTACCGCTGTCCTGTTGTGGCTGGGAAAGTTATTTAGTGTCCGTCAAAGCACATTTTTTGTTCTGGGTTGAAGTACAATTCCCAATTTAGCAATTTCATAATTTAGTGGTTCCTGCTATATCAGAGCTATTTGAAATCTATCCCAAAAAGGGTATATAATATTCAAGGTGCACATAGGGTCATTCAGAATAACTTCACACACACGCTTCTGTGCATTTCCAAGTCTAATTCTGTCACTAAATCCATACCGGTCACCCAGCGCCTAAATACTAGGCCTCAAATTTATATCCCGCTGAATTTGAATACAATACATTGGGCCAAATAATATATTTGTTGTTGTGGTGAACCATAACAATGAGAAAAACATCTAGTAAGGGACGCGGACGTGGACATGGTCGTGGTGGTGTTAGTGGACCCTCTGGTGCTGGGAGAGGACGTGGCCGTTCTGCCACATCCACACGTCCTAGTGTACCAACTACCTCAGGTCCCAGTAGCCGCCAGAATTTACAGCGATATATGGTGGGGCCCAATGCCGTTCTAAGGATGGTAAGGCCTGAGCAGGTACAGGCATTAGTCAATTGGGTGGCCGACAGTGGATCCAGCACGTTCACATTATCTCCCACCCAGTCTTCTGCAGAAAGCGCACAGATGGCGCCTGAAAACCAACCCCATCAGTCTGTCACATCACCCCCATGCATACCAGGGAAACTGTCTCAGCCTCAAGTTATGCAGCAGTCTCTTATGCTGTTTGAAGACTCCGCTGGCAGGGTTTCCCAAGGGCATCCACCTAGCCCTTCCCCAGCGGTGAAAGACATAGAATGCACTGACGCACAACCACTTATGTTTCCTGATGATGAGGACATGGGAATACCACCTCAGCATGTCTCTGATGATGACGAAACACAGGTGCCAACTGCTGCGTCTTTCTGCAGTGTGCAGACTGAACAGGAGGTCAGGGATCAAGACTGGGTGGAAGACGATGCAGGGGACGATGAGGTCCTAGACCCCACATGGAATGAAGGTCGTGCCACTGACTTTCACAGTTCGGAGGAAGAGGCAGTGGTGAGACCGAGCCAACAGCGTAGCAAAAGAGGGAGCAGTGGGCAAAAGCAGAACACCCGCCGCCAAGAGACTCCGCCTGCTACTGACCGCCGCCATCTGGGACCGAGCACCCCAAAGGCAGCTTCAAGGAGTTCCCTGGCATGGCACTTCTTCAAACAATGTGCTGACGACAAGACCCGAGTGGTTTGCACGCTGTGCCATCAGAGCCTGAAGCGAGGCATTAACGTTCTGAACCTGAGCACAACCTGCATGACCAGGCACCTGCATGCAAAGCATGAACTGCAGTGGAGTAAACACCTTAAAACCAAGGAAGTCACTCAGGCTCCCCCTGCTACCTCTTCTGCTGCTGCCGCCTCGGCCTATTCTGCTGCTGCCGCCTCGGCCTCTTCCTCCGCCTCTGGAGGAACGTTGGCACCTGCCGCCCAGCAAACAGGGGATGTACCACCAACACCACCACCACCACCTCCGTCACCAAGCGTCTCAACCATGTCACACGCCAGCGTTCAGCTCTCCATCTCACAAACATTTGATAGAAAGCGTAAATTCCCACCTAGCCACCCTCGATCCCTGGCCCTGAATGCCAGCATTTCTAAACTACTGGCCTATGAAATGCTGTCATTTAGGCTGGTGGACACAGACAGCTTCAAACAGCTCATGTCGCTTGCTGTCCCACAGTATGTTGTTCCCAGCCGGCACTACTTCTCCAAGAGAGCCGTGCCTTCCCTGCACAACCAAGTATCCGATAAAATCAAGTGTGCACTGCGCAACGCCATCTGTGGCAAGGTCCACCTAACCACAGATACGTGGACCAGTAAGCACGGCCAGGGACGCTATATCTCCCTAACTGCACACTGGGTAAATGTAGTGGCAGCTGGGCCCCAGGCGGAGAGCTGTTTGGCGCACGTCCTTCCGCCGCCAAGGATCGCAGGGCAACATTCTTTGCCTCCTGTTGCCACCTCCTCCTTCTCGGCTTCCTCCTCCTCTTCTTCCACCTGCTCATCCAGTCAGCCACACACCTTCACCACCAACTTCAGCACAGCCCGGGGTAAACGTCAGCAGGCCATTCTGAAACTCATATGTTTGGGGGACAGGCCCCACACCGCACAGGAGTTGTGGCGGGGTATAGAACAACAGACCGACGAGTGGTTGCTGCCGGTGAGCCTCAAGCCCGGCCTGGTGGTGTGTGATAATGGGCGAAATCTCGTTGCAGCTCTGGGACTAGCCAATTTGACGCACATCCCTTGCTTGGCGCATGTGCTGAATTTGGTGGTGCAGAAGTTCATTCACAACTACCCCGACATGTCAGAGCTGCTGCATAAAGTGCGGGCCGTCTGTTCGCGCTTCCGGCGTTCACATCCTGCTGCTGCTCGCCTGTCTGCGCTACAGCGTAACTTCGGCCTTCCCGCTCACCGCCTCATATGCGACGTGCCCACCAGGTGGAACTCCACCTTGCACATGCTGGACAGACTGTGCGAGCAGCAGCAGGCCATAGTGGAGTTTCAGCTGCAGCACGCACGGGTCAGTCGCACTACAGAACAGCACCACTTCACCACCAATGACTGGGCCTCCATGCGAGACCTGTGTGCCCTGTTGCGCTGTTTCGAGTACTCCACCAACATGGCCAGTGGCGATGACACCGTTATCAGCGTTACAATACCACTTCTATGTCTCCTTGAGAAAACACTTAGGGCGATGATGGAAGAGGAGGTGGCCCAGGAGGAGGAGGAGGAGGAGGAGGAGGAAGAGGGGTCATTTTTAGCACTTTCAGGCCAGTCTCTTCGAAGTGACTCAGAGGGAGGCTTTTGGCAACAGCAGAGGCCAGGTACAAATGTGGCCAGCCAGGGCCCACTACTGGAGGACGAGGAGGACGAGGATGAGGAGGAGGTGGAGGAGGATGAGGATGAAGCATGGTCACAGCGGGGTGGCACCCAACGCAGCTCGGGTCCATCACTGGTGCGTGGCTGGGGGGAAAGGCAGGACGATGACGATACGCCTCCCACAGAGGACAGCTTGTCCTTATCCCTGGGCAGCCTGGCACACATGAGCGACTACATGCTGCAGTGCCTGCGCAACGACAGCAGAGTTGCCCACATTTTAACCTGTGCGGACTACTGGGTTGCCACCCTGCTGGATCCACGCTACAAAGACAATGTGCCCACCTTACTTCCTGCACTGGAGCGTGATAGGAAGATGCGCGAGTACAAGCGCACGTTGGTAGACGCGCTACTGAGAGCATTCCCAAATGTCACAGGGGAACAAGTGGAAGCCCAAGGCCAAGGCAGAGGAGGAGCAAGAGGTCGCCAAGGCAGCTGTGTCACGGCCAGCTCCTCTGAGGGCAGGGTTAGCATGGCAGAGATGTGGAAAAGTTTTGTCAACACGCCACAGCTAACTGCACCACCACCTGATACGCAACGTGTTAGCAGGAGGCAACATTTCACTAACATGGTGGAACAGTACGTGTGCACACCCCTCCACGTACTGACTGATGGTTCGGCCCCATTCAACTTCTGGGTCTCTAAATTGTCCACGTGGCCAGAGCTAGCCTTTTATGCCTTGGAGGTGCTGGCCTGCCCGGCAGCCAGCGTTTTGTCTGAACGTGTATTCAGCACGGCAGGGGGCGTCATTACAGACAAACGCAGCCGCCTGTCTACAGCCAATGTGGACAAGCTGACGTTCATAAAAATGAACCAGGCATGGATCCCACAGGACCTGTCCGTCCCTTGTCCAGATTAGACATTAACTACCTCCCCATAACCATATATTATTGGACTCCAGGGCACTTCCTCATTCAATCCTATTTTTATTTTCATTTTACCATTATATTGCGATGCTACCCAAAGTTGAATGAACCTCTCCTCTGCCTGTGTGCTAGGCCTAAATATATGCCAATGGACTGTTGCAGTGGTGGCTGACGTGAAGCCTCATTCTCTGCTATGACATGCAGACTAATTCTCTGCTGACATGAAGACAGATTCTCTGTTACGGGACCTCCCTCCTCTGCCTGGGTGCTGGGCCTAAATATATGCCAATGGACTGTTGCAGTGGTGGGTGACGTGAAGCCTCATTCTCTGCTATGACATGCAGACTAATTCTCTGCTGACATGAAGACAGATTCTCTGTTACGGGACCTCTCTCCTCTGCCTGTGTGTGTGCTGGGCCTAAATATATGCCAATGGACTGTTGCAGTGGTGGCTGACGTGAAGCCTCATTCTCTGCTATGACATGCAGACTGATTCTCTGCTGACATGAAGCCAGATTCTCTGTTACGGGACCTCTCTCCTCTGCCTGTGTGCTAGGCCTAAATATATGCCAATGGACTGTTGCAGTGGTGGCTGACGTGAAGCCTCATTCTCTGCTATGACATGCAGACTAATTCTCTGCTGACATGAAGACAGATTCTCTGTTACGGGACCTCTCTCCTCTGCCTGTGTGTGTGCTGGGCCTAAATATATGCCAATGGACTGTTGCAGTGGTGGCTGACGTGAAGCCTCATTCTCTGCTATGACATGCAGACTAATTCTCTGCTGACATGAAGACAGATTCTCTGTTACGGGACCTCCCTCCTCTGCCTGGGTGCTGGGCCTAAATATATGCCAATGGACTGTTGCAGTGGTGGGTGACGTGAAGCCTGATTCTCTGCTATGACATGCAGACTAATTCTCTGCTGACATGAAGACAGATTCTCTGTTACGGGACCTCTCTCCTCTGCCTGTGTGTGTGCTGGGCCTAAATATATGCCAATGGACTGTTGCAGTGGTGGCTGACGTGAAGCCTCATTCTCTGCTATGACATGCAGACTAATTCTCTGCTGACATGAAGCCAGATTGTCTGTTACGGGACCTCTCTCCTCTGCCTGTGTGTGTGCTGGGCCTAAATATATGCCAATGGACTGTTGCAGTGGTGGCTGACGTGAAGCCTCATTCTCTGCTATGACATGCAGACTAATTCTCTGCTGACATGAAGACAGATTCTCTGTTACGGGACCTCCCTCCTCTGCCTGGGTGCTGGGCCTAAATATATGCCAATGGACTGTTGCAGTGGTGGCTGACGTGAAGCCTCATTCTCTGCTATGACATGCAGACTGATTCTCTGCTGACATGAAGCCAGATCGTCTGTTACGGGACCTCTCTGCTCTGCCTGTGTGCTAGGCCTAAATATATGCCAATGGACTGTTGCAGTGGTGGGTGACGTGAAGCCTCATTCTCTGCTATGACATGCAGACTGATTCTCTGCTGTCATGAAGCCAGATTGTCTGTTACGGGACCTCTCTGCTCTGCCTGTGTGCTAGGCCTAAATATATGCCAATGGACTGTTGCAGTGGTGGGTGACGTGAAGCCTCATTCTCTGCTATGACATGCAGACTGATTCTCTGCTGACATGAAGCCAGATTGTCTGTTACGGGACCTCTCTCCTCTGCCTGTGTGCTAGGCCTAAATATATGCCAATGGACTGTTGCAGTGGTGGCTGACGTGAAGCCTCATTCTCTGCTATGACATGCAGACTAATTCTCTGCTGACATGAAGCCAGATCCTCTGTTACGGGACCTCTCTCCTCTGCCTGTGTGTGTGCTGGGCCTAAATATATGCCAATGGACTGTTGCAGTGGTGGCTGACGTGAAGCCTCATTCTCTGCTATGACATGCAGACTGATTCTCTGCTGACATGAAGCCAGATTCTCTGTTACGGGACCTCTCTCCTCTGCCTGTGTGTGTGCTGGGCCTAAATATATGCCAATGGACTGTTGCAGTGGTGGCTGACGTGAAGCCTCATTCTCTGCTATGACATGCAGACTAATTCTCTGCTGACATGAAGACAGATTCTCTGTTACGGGACCTCCCTCCTCTGCCTGGGTGCTGGGCCTAAATATATGCCAATGGACTGTTGCAGTGGTGGCTGACGTGAAGCCTCATTCTCTGCTATGACATGCAGACTAATTCTCTGCTGACATGAAGACAGATTCTCTGTTACGGGACCTCTCTCCTCTGCCTGGGTGCCGGGGCCTAAATATCTGAGAATGGACTGTTCCAGTGGTGGGTGACGGGAAGCCAGATTCTCTGCTATGGAACCTCTCTCCAATTGATTTTGGTTAATTTTTATTTATTTAATTTTTATTTTAATTCATTTCCCTATCCACATTTGTTTGCAGGGGATTTACCTACATGTTGCTGCCTTTTGCAGCCCTCTAGCTCTTTCCTGGGCTGTTTTACAGCCTTTTTAGTGCCGAAAAGTTCGGGTCCCCATTGACTTCAATGGGGTTCGGGTTCGGGACGAAGTTCGGATCGGGTTCGGATCCCGAACCCGAACATTTCCGGGATGTTCGGCCGAACTTCTCGAACCCGAACATCCAGGTGTTCGCTCAACTCTAATGGAGGCGTGTATTTATATTTGGATTGTGCACCATTGCTTTTTCTGTCACTGCTTGAGAAAGGTCCCATTGGGAGGACCGAAACTTGCTGCTATCTGGTGATTTTTTTTGGAAGTGCTGTGGAGTTTATTATATATATATAATAAAACATTCAATGACTCACCCTAATCCAGTCTAGAACTTACCTCCTCATAGAAACTGATTAGCATTACAGGACTAACCCCTCATAAACCTGTGCTGATACAGAGTCATGCCCTTATAATCACTGAGACATTCCATCTCTTAGAAAACGTCATTTTACCCACAACAGATGTTAGACTTACTGGCCTATAGTTTTCAGAGCCACTTTTGGGCCCCATTTTAAATATAGTCACCAGGTTTGCTCTGCATTGTCTTATGGAACTGACCCAGCTATTATAGAGTCCTTATGGAGCCATTGTAGTGCTTCTTCACAGCCTTTCTGTTCAAGTTAAAATGCTTTCTTTTTTTATTTATTTAACATTTTTATTTATCACATTATTTTTCATTTTCCTAATTCTTTTATCCCCATAAGGTATGTACCTCTCACAATAAAAAAATTTGTATGCTTTTAAAAATATCCCATATAGTATCTGTAGTCTTATTTTTAAAGACATTGTCCCAGTTAGGCTACTTTCACACTAGCGTTGTTTGAATCCGGCGTTCAATTCCGACACCGGAACTGCCCGCCGGATCCAGAAAAATGTGTGAAAACTGATTACATTTGAATCCTGATCAGGCTTTTGATCACAATGGAAAAATGCTTTGGAAAAAACGGATCCGCCATTTATGGACTTTAACTTTTTTTTCCTATTTTTCGGGTTTAACATGCAAAAGCCGGATCCGTTTTGACTGAACACACGGCGCCGGCGTTAATGCAAGTCAATGGGAAAAAAGCCTGATCAGGCGTTCAGTCAAAGTGTTCAGGATTTTTGGCCGGAGGTAAAAATACTGCATGCTACGTTTTTCTGAAAAGCCTGATCAGTCAAAAAGACTGAACAGAAGACATCCTGATGCATCCTGAACGGATTACTCTCCATTCAGAATGCATTAGGATAAAACTGATCAGTTCTTTTCCGGATTTGAGCCCCTAGGACGGAACTCAGCGCCGGAAAAGAAAAACGCTAGTGTGAAAGTAGCCTAAATGAGGCTAATGGCCTCTCTACGCTGCTCAAATTTTGCTTTCCTAAAGTTCAGCATTTTTCTGCCTACTCGACAAAACACCCTTTTGAATGATAATTGGAAGTTTATTATATTATAGTCACTATTTCCCAGGTGTCCCCCAACCTGCACATCTGTTGTTCTATCAGGTCTATTAGTTAATACTAAGTCCAGTATGGCCGTCCCTCTAGTCGGGTCCTGAACCAGGACAAAGGTAATTGTCTTTGGTTATTGGCAAGAACCTGTTTCCTTTATAAGATCTACAGGTTGAAGTCCTCCATAATGACCTCATTATGATTTGCCGCCTTACCTATTTCCCTCAGTAGTAGATTTTCTTTGGACTCTGTAATATTAAATAGCTTATAACAAAGCCATCAGAATTTTATTATTGGTTTTCCCTCTATGTGTTTTTAACTACAGTGACTCCACATGTTAATTTCCCCCCTTCATATCTTCCTGAAGTGTAGGCTTTAGAAAGGATGTTACATAAGGATGTACCTTCTTGCTTTCCAGTTTTGACGATCCTTTCTAAACAGACTGTAACCCTGTACGTTAACCGCCCAGTCATAACTATCTTCTAGCCATTTCTCATTTATTCCCACTATGTCATATTTTTCCTCAGACATTTTTAATTCCAGTTTGTCAGCTTTACTGGTCAGGCTTCTGAAATTAGTCATCAAGGTTTTGAGTTCTGGGTTATTTTTTATTTGCAACATATTCTTATTAACTAAATTCACTTCTCGCTCCATTCCACCCCCAGGTCACAGATCTACACTATCTACCCCTCCTAAACCGTAATTTCCCTCCATCTAGGTTACAGGTCTAAGCCCCAAAGAGAGAGGTAAGTCTCTTGAGGCAGGTATAGGTGTAGGAATAGTCTGATCGAGGTTACTTTGTTGTGGCAGGAGGGAAGCCATTGAGGAAGTCACTAAATGTTGTGTTGGGACTCCATGGAACTATTTCAATGTCACTAGCCATAGATGTAGGTGATATGTTCCTCTAACTATTCCCTACTTATTGTTTTCTTAAATGGTTGGCTACATTAATTGATTTATTGGCCAGAATATGCATATGTGTGTATGTGTATATATACAGTGGATACAAAAAGTCTACACACCCCTGTTAAAATGTCAGGTTTCTGTGCTGTAAAAAAATTAGACAAAGATAAATCATTTCAGAACTACTTCCACCTTTAATGTGACCTATAAACTGTACCATTCAATTGAAAACCAAACTGAAATATTTTAGTTGGAGGGAAGAAAAATAATAATAATAATAATAATAATAATAATAATAATAATGTGGTTGCATAAGTGTGCACACCCTCTTATGACTGGGAATGTAGCTGTATTCAAAATTAAGCAATCACATTCACAATCATGTTAAATAGGAGTCAGCATACACCTGCCATCATTTAAAGTGCCTCTGATTAAACCCAAATAAAGTTCAGCTGCTCTAGTTGGTCTTTCCTGAAATTTTGTTAGTCGCATCCCACAGCAAAAGCCATGGTCCACAGAGAGCTTCCAAAGCATCAGAGGGATCTCATTGTTAAAAGGTATCAGTCAGGAGTAGGGTACAAAAGAATTTCCAAGGCATTAGATATACTATGGAACACAGTGAAGACCGTCATCATCAAGTGGAGAAAATATGGCACAACAGTGACATTACCAAGAACTGGACATCCCTCCAAAATTGATGAAAAGACGATAAGAAAATTGGTCTGGGAGGCTACCAAGAGGCCTACAGCAACATTAAAGGAGCTGCAGGAATATCTGGCAAGTACTGGCTGTGTGGTACATGTGACAACAATCTCCCATATTCTTCATATGTCTGGGCTATGGGGTAGAGTGGCAAGACGAAAGCCCTTTCTTACGAAGAAAAACATCCAAGCCAGGCTACATTTTGCAAAAACACATGTGAAGTCTCCCAAAAGGATGTGGGAAAAGGTGTTATGGTCTGATGAAACCAAGGTTGAGCTTTTTGGCCATAATTCCAAAAGATATGTTTGGCGCGAAAACAACACTGCACATCACCAAAAGAACACCATACCCACAGTGAAGCATGGTGGTGGCAGCATCATCATCCTTTGGGGCTGTTTTTCTTCAGCTGGAACTGGGGCCTTAGTTAAGCTAGAGGGAATTATGAACAGTTCCAAATACCAGTCAATATTGGCACAAAACCTTCAGGCTTCTGCTAGAAAGCTGAACATGAAGAGGAACTTCATCTTTCAGCATGACAACAACCCAAAGCATACATCCAAATCAACAAAGGAATGGCTTCACCAAAAGAAGAATAAAGTTTTGGAATGGCCCAGCCAGAGCCCAGACCTGAATCCGATTGAAAATCTGTGGGGTGATTTGAAGAGAGCTGTGCACAGGATATGCCCTAGCAATCTGACAGATTTGCAGTATTTTTTCAAAGCAGATTGGGCAAATTTTGCCAAGTCAAAATATGCCACCATATTATTTTATTTTTATATTTTTTCTTCCCTCTACCTATAATTTTCAGTTTGTTTTTCAATTGAGTTGTACAGTTTATAGGTCACATTAAAGGTGGAAAAAGTTCTGAAATTATTTATCTTTGCAGACTTATTATATCCACTGTATATATATGTGTGTGTATACATATATATATATATGTATATATGATCCATCCATGTTTTAAACTAAGCAGGTGGGCGGATCCCTGACTAACATCAGTCAGGCTCCACTTACCCACATCATAAGTGAGTACTTTGGGCCTGATAGATGCCGGACTGAGTGGATGGAACGCTTCTGTGATGAGCATGATGACGAGGGCCCAGCATGAAGTACAGTGACAGTGCCGGGCCCAGTTACCAGTGAGTGAAGTCTGGGGGAAAATTACTGTAGTCACTATAGGGAGATTACTAGGGCAAAGGTGTAGCTAGTAGTGTTGATTGAGCACCAAAGTGCTCGGGTGCTCTGGTGCTCAAGTAGAACACTTTGGGACCGAGCACCCGAGCACAATGGAAGTCAATAGGAGAACCAGAGCATTAAACCAGGCACTCCCTGCGCTGAAGAGGGGAGGGTGTCTGGTTCATAGGAAAAGGTCAGAAATTGATGGAAACACCACTGAAATGGTTCGGTAACAGCATGGAGTGGATGTCTGGATGCATCTTGGACTCCCAGGTCGCTGCTGAGAACGATGTTGTCTGAGTAGTATGCCACTTTTACAGACTGACAATAATATGCACAAAACCGAAGATAAAATCGATTTTAGAAGAAAAATTGTTAAGAAACATTCTTTCCTGTATATTTACTTGTATATAAAGTGCAAGTGCTGCCAAAAATTACAAGGAAGAGGCATCCGATACAACCTGTATATCACATAAAGGAGGGCCTCATTCACATTGTGGTACAATTGTTCAGGTAGTGGACTCCTACACTCATGAAGCCTATGCACTAAGTGAAAGAGCTGCCAAAATTTACAAGGAACCAGCGCTCTAATACACCCTTTATTACACATAAAGGAGGGCATCATACACACCCTTGAAAAATTATGAATAATGGCCTGCTGGTGACCCTCAAAAACATTAGGAGCAAAGGCCTGCTAGTGACCCTCTAAAACATTAGGGGCGAGGGCCTGCTGATCAGCTGACCCTCTAAAACATTAGGGGCGAGGGCCTGCTGCTGATCTGACCATCTAAAATATTAGGGGTGAGGGTCTGCTGCTGAGCTGACCCTCTAAAACATTAGGGGTGAGGGCCTGCTGCTGATCTGACAATCTAAAACATTAGGGGTGAGGGTCTGCTGTTGAGCTGACCCTCTAAAACATTAGGGGCAAGTGCCTGCTGCTGATCTGACCATCTAAAACATTAGGGGCGAGGGCCTACTGCTGATCTGACCATCTAAAACATTACGGACGAGGTCCTGCTGGTGACCCTCTAAAACATTAGGGGTGAGGGTCTGCTGCTGAGCTGACCCTCTAAAACATTAGGAGCGAGGGAAGCCTAATAAGCATTTGATATGATGGAGGAGGAGGACAAGAAAAGGAAGATTGAACCATATACCTTTTTTTGTGGTGGAAGGGGTGCATGGGAATGCAGTGTATTCAATACACCATAAAAGCCACATTTAAAGTGCCTTTATGTTCAGCCTCTTTCCTCTGATGGAGTAGAGAAGTCAGGGGCAATCCAGGCCTTGATTATTTTGATAAGAGTCAACCTGTTAGCATTTTCAGTTGACAGGCGGATGTGCTTATCAGTTATTATGCCAAGTGCAGCACTAAATACACGCTCTGACAAAATGCTAACGGCGGGGCAGGCCAGCACCTCCAAGGCATAGAGCACCAGTCCAGCTTGGACACCCAATAGTTGTAAGGCACAGAGGGATCACTGAGGACACTGACACGGTCTGCTACGTACACTCCTTCACCATCTTCCAAAACGTTTCCCTCATTGTGACACTAGGCCGCGCATCAGGGTGAGGGTGCTGGCGGGGTGTCATGAAACTGTCCCAGGCCTTGGAGAGTGTTGGCCTGCCTCTGTTGGAACTGCTGTGTGTCCCCCTCATTTCCCTTCCTCGGTTGCCGATGGAACTACGTACTCTGTCGCCAGTGTTGTCAGATGGAAATATTTGGAGCAATTTTTCCACAAGGACCTTCTGGTATTGCACCATTTTGCTAGTTCTCTCCACCACAGGAATGAGAGATGAGAAGTTCTCTTTGAAGCGGGAGGTCGAGAAGGGTGAACAACCAGTAATCGGTGTTGGCAAAAATGCATATAACGCAAGGGTCATGGGAAAGGCAGCATAACATAAAGTCAGTCATGTGTGCCAGAGTCCCAACAGACAAGACTTCGCTGTCCTCATCAGGAGGATGACTCTCAATCTCCTCATCCTCTTCCTCCTCTTCGGCCCATCCACTCTGAACAGATGGAATAAACCTGCTATGGGTACTACCCTCTGTAGCAGAGGCAACCGTCTCTTGCTCCTGCTTCTCATCATCATCCAATTTGCGCTGAGAAGACGAACGGAGGATGGTCTGGCTATCACCCTGTGTACTGTCTTCCCCCATTTCCACCTCTTCCACATGCAAAGCGTCCGCCTTCATTGTCAGCAGCGAGCGTTTCAGCAGAGACAGAAGTGGGATACGCTGATAATAGCGGCATCGCCGCTCACCATCTGTGTTAATTCCTCAAAGGTCAGACATTTATGCCCACTCCTTGCTTGTGAAGAGCGGAAGATGACTGGAAAGGCAACATGTGGAACGTGGAGTTGAAAGCACTGCTGCAGCATTGCCAGACCGGCGGCAGCTGTAGATGACTTTCGGAAATGGGCACACACGCAGCGCACCTTCACCAGTAGCTCAGACAAATTGGGGTAGGTTTTGAGAAAGCATAAATATAAACACCCTTTGATAACCGGGTGTCCAAAATAATAATAGGACAAGATGTTGCCCAGCTACCACCGTGAAATGGTGAAGAAGAGTAGATAACTTATAGATAATAAAGGTAAATTCCCAGGGGGCGTTGGTAACTGTATATTGAGGTTGGGAATTGGGCGGAGAGTAGGGCACATAGATAAGGGTGTTAGGGATAATTCTCTCCCTGTACCCGCCCTATAATAATCCTCTGCCCAGGGATGATCCCTGATGGTGGGGTCACCCTGTCCCCGTACCTACCCTGTCTGGCCCTGTGTAGCCCTGTACAATGGGAATTTAGAGTGTGGTTAGCATCAATGTTTTATCCCTTTATTTGTATATAGCCCCTATAGCCCCGACGCGTTTCCCCTTGTTTTGGTTCATCAGGGGGTCGGTTTAGAACATAATAGATAACATCATGCTGGATGGCAAAAACAGATAATATACCGGATAATCTTATATATAGAAGGTTCACAAGTTTATTCCTATAAAGAGGGAGGTGTGTCACATGTTAAGTATCCCCCTGTAGTCTGGACTGCCATCTGCCGTGTCTGATGGGGCAGACACGGCAGATGGCAGTCCAGACTACAGGGGGACACTTAACATGTCCCTTTACAGAAGTTATGCCCACCTTTGTGCCCCTTCACAGTGGTTAACCCACATTGTGCCCACTTCACAGTACTTATGTCCCCTTGTGGCCCCCTTCACAGTAGTTATCCCCACCTTTTTGACCCTTTACAGTGGTTATACCAACCTTTTTGCCCCTTCATAGTAGTTATATACACCTTTGTGCCCCTTCACAGTAGTTATGCTCCCTTTTGTGCCCCTTCACAGTAGTTATGTCCTCCTTGTGCCCCCTCACTGTAGTTATGTCCTCCTTGTGCCCCCTCACTGTAGTTATGTCCTCATTGTGCCCCCTCACTGTAGTTATGTCCTCCTTGTGCCCCCTCACTGTAGTTATCTCCTCATTGTGCCCCCTCACTGTGGTTATATCCTCCTTGTGCCCCCCTTTGGCCCAGAGTCCCCCCTCCAGCTCCATAAAAAAAAACACACAAATACTCACCTGTTTCCATGATAATCTGCACATCCTGCGTTCCCAGCAGCATCAGCACGACCAATGCTCTCAAACACACATCGCACTGCTGACTGCAGGAGGCTGATTCCCGAGCTTTCACCGCTCCTCCCACACAGCCAGCAGCACGATGTGCAGCCTGCTGGGGAGCACTGGAGATCAGTATAACAGTGAAGCAGGGAGCGGATGGCTCCCTGCTTCACTATGGAAATGAACTGCCCGGCAGGGCACTGTGGGGACATTATTACATATGAACATGGGACCAATGGGACAGATGCCTTAAGCTACCAAGCGCACATGTAACAGGTCAGCCAGTTTCAGGTATAGATCTCCAGACAGATGCCCGTTAAGGCTAATACCAGTTACTGAAAGGTTAAATCCACCTCCTTTTTATTATGGACCTATGCTATACTACTTTAATTGGCTCTACTGCATGTGCACTGGTTTATGGACAATATAGTAGGCAGCCTCACAGTGTACAGGTAAAGGCAGGAGCTCTACGTAACACATGCTGCTCCTGCCTGTGCCCTCTCTGCTCCACCAAAAACTCTGCAGAACACATTGGAGCAGGAAAGCCTATTGAACTCTTCATGAATCAGGTTCACCTAACAAATAGCACATTAAATAGAACACATGACACCAGAGTTTGGGCTGGGGGATGGTCATGGTTTTATTAATGCCCACAGAGCATGTGCAGGCCAATGGCCACCACAATGTCACTGAACCACCAGCTGTGACTTAAAGATTAGAGGTCATGGAGGTCTAAGGCTACTATCACACCAGCAATTTGCTGGATCTATAAAATAAATGAAAAAAGAGGGAGCGTATGTTAGGTAATTTTGGAGAATCGGAAGGGTTAAAAAGAATTTGGAAGGAAACAGAGGAGTGGAAGAAAAAGGAGAGAAGAAGAAAAGAAAAAGGTTGGGTGAAGAGGGCAAGATAGAGGGAGGGGGGGGGGTCTCTTGTGCGTCACGTATCTTGAGGCTATCTTGCGCCAACCCCCCCCCCCCCACCCGTGACGTGAGTAGTACACAAGATTGGGTTACGATTATTTCTCCAATGCACGAGATATCCCGTCCTATTTTCTGTTGGTTGAAGGACCGCACAGTGGTCGACAGATCACAAGTATAGGTGCACACTGTTTATGTGACCACACAAGTAGTGTTCCCTTCACCTATTTTTTATATTGCTCTCTGTTCGATGCGCTAGTCCTCCATTCTCCCTCTCCCCCTTCTTTGGGACACAGGTCCTCTGTAGTCCTGTAGGGGTCAGAAGGAAGGGGAGGGGGGGGGGGTGGCTTGGCGAATTGGGTATCTGCACTGCGTCATAGTACTATTGTATCTGTAATTAAATCATCTGAATCTGAACTTGGTATAGCCTGCATTACCTTATTACCTTGACCTCAGGCGCTCCACTGACCTATTCAATAGTTTTTTTCGCGTATCAATTTGCTGGATCTGGCAGGGCTCAGCAAAAACGCTTCCGTTACTGATAATGCAACCATCTGATTCCATCATGAACTGATCCGGTTGTATTATCTGTAACATAGCCAAGACGGATCCGTCATGAACTCCATGGAAAGTCAATGGGGGGCGGATCCGTTTTCTATTGTTTCAGATAGTGTCAGAGAAAACGGATCCGTCCCCATTGACTTGCATTGTGGGTCATGCTGGATCTGTTTTGCTCCTCATCCCATGACGGAAAGCAAACCACAGCGGTTTGCTCTCCGGTATGAGAACGCAATCAAAAGGAACGGAATGCATTTTGGAGCATTCTGTTCTGTTCAGTTACGTTTTGTCCCCATTGACTGTGAATGGGGACAAAAAGGAAGTGTTTTTTTTTCCGGTATTGAGACCCTTTGACGGATCTCAATACCGGAAAATTGAAACGCTAGTGTGACAGTAGCCTAAGGGGAAAAAAAAGAGGACCGCTCACCAAGAGGAGAGGTATGTATAAAAGTAGCCTAGGACATCTGGCCAGCCCACAGCCCATAGGGTGTGAATCCCTTCTTTATCCACTTTAACCCCTTCCACTGCAGTAAGAGGACACCACACTTGAAAAGTGTGGCTCTAGACTGGACTAAAGCAGAGTGCAGGATCACCACTGGCCGCTGTATGTGGTGGAGAGGGCATTATGGCTTCCCCTTGGCCACTCAGTCAATGCCAGTAATAAGGTGCAGAGAGTCACAAGGACATCTAACTGCACAATACCAGATATTCTCTATGTTATACGTGGTATAGAATTCTTTTTTTTGATGTAATTGCAGTACTGTGATTGTTCCTTCACTAGATCCCTTCTGTGAAGCTGTTTATGGTGTTAACCCTAAAGACAAAGGTGAAAGACAATCCAAGTAGACTATCTGTCAGCTGTTCCTCAGATTCATTCCATTACAGCAGTTGTTCATCTGAAAATAGATCTGAAATAGACAACTACAAAAGGCTCAGCTACTGAGGAAGCGTGATAGTCTCCCAGGTTATTTATGGATGTCGGTTCAATGACAACATATCTGTTACTTTACATTTTAGATAAACTGATTTCAATGTCATTAAATCAATGGTACCGTTTCCCTGAATCTCCCTCATTATGGCTGAGGCTTGTGCTTGTCTTTCTTTTTGAAGGGCAGTGTGTGATAGCATTGTCTTCTTCTTCACACTGCAAGATAAAAGAAGAGAAACAACCTAAATATGAATTATAAGCACAAAAACATCCCAAAAAGCTAACGGCTCCAGATCATACACAGCTATAAGTGTCAGCTACTGAGACAAGATCACCCTATTCTACTGAAGTCTACTGGATAGTAAAACCATGACCCTAGTTTATATGTAAATATCATGCAGTTACCAAAGATCGTCTGTTCTGCTGCTATAGGGTTCATGGAGATGGGTGCAGCTTTTTTTGTCCCACGCCCTTTCCTTGTGGGCAGTATTCCAGCTTTAGGCAACTTTTCACATTTGGGCAGTACTGTGCTGTACCTAAACCAAGAAGTCCACTCACCTGCTCCACTGCCCACCACTTAATTTCAAGGCAGAGGCCCCTCAAGGTGATGCTTCCAGTCTCAGGCCTTTACACATTTGGATATGCACCTACAGTAAGTGGAGTACTGGACTAAATCTGGATGTGTAAGGGCCCTGGACTAGAAGGTTCTGCACAGGACTGGCCAAAGGTAAAAAGCTGCCTGTAGCAGAAGAAACCCTCTATTTGCAAAGAGGGAGGAGGAATTAGGCTTCCGCCCGGCAGTGTGTTCGGTGACGTCACCAGCTCTGATGGGCGGGCTTTAGCGCTGCTCTAGCCATTTTACTGGCTAGGGCAGCGCTAAAGCCCTCCCATCAGTGCCGGTGATGTCACTGGGCTTCCTGGCAGCCCCATGGAGAGCCCCGGTACATCACCGGAACTCCAAAAAATGCCTTTGTCCTGCGCAATTTAGAGCAGGGCAAAGGAGAGCATCGGAGCATGAACTGCTGCCGGGGTGAAAATGGAGGTATGTCCGGGTTCAGCTCTGAACCCGGACAACCCCTTTAATGCTACCTATTTTTCCCAGTAAACAGCTTTTTAGGCCGTGTAGACTGTTCAACAATATGATTATTAATGGCCCAGAAAAATATGTGCCCAGTACCTAAAATTGTTTCTGAGTGTAAGTATGTTGGAAATGGCCATAAGCAGCCAAGTGATCCACTAGATTATCCAGTATGAGATAGAATATAAAATCTCAATGTAGAAGACATTCATGCAATCTAATTAAATTAGAGGCATATGGCTGAAAAGTGGGGTTTAGTAGAAGGTTATGAGTGTCGTGTTGCTGATCTGTACAACTCAGAATTTTAGAGTTATAAAGATAGATGGGAGTAACATGTGACCAAGAGGCCCAACCTAAGCAGCAAGTTAAGAATATGGAACATGTATCAATCGATTAGTTCTCCCTAATGTCCAAGGATAATCTGCGTGACGTCGCAGTACAAAGATACCATGCACAGGGACGTCACAGTACAGGGATAATACAGTACAGGGATAATGCACACAGTGATAATGTACACAGTGATGTCACAGTGCAGGGATAATGTACACAGTGATAATGTACACAGTGATGTCACAGTACAGGGATAATGTACGCAGTGATGTCACAATACAGGGATAATGTACACAGTGATGTCACAGTACAGGGATAATGTACACAGTGATGTCACAGTACAGGGATAATGTACACAGTGATGTCATAGTACAGGGATAATGTACACAGTGATGTCACAGTACAGGGATAATGTACGCAGTGGTGTCACAGTACAGGGATAATGTACACAGTGATGTCACAGTACAGGGATAATGTACACAGTGATGTCATAGTACAGGGATAATGTACACAGTGATGTCACAGTACAGGGATAATGTACACAGTGATGTCACAGTACAGGGATAATGTACACAGTGATGTCATAGTACAGGGATAATGTACACAGTGATGTCACAGTACAGGGATAATGTACACAGTGATGTCATAGTACAGGGATAATGTACACAGTGATGTCGCAGTACAGGGATAATGTACGCAGTGGTGTCACAGTACAGGGATAATGTACGCAGTGATGTCACAATACAGGGATAATGTACACAGTGATGTCACAGTACAGGGATAATGTACACAGTGATGTCACAGTACAGGGATAATGTACACAGTGATGTCATAGTACAGGGATAATGTACACAGTGATGTCACAGTACAGGGATAATGTACACAGTGATGTCACAGTGCAGAAATAATGTACACAGTGATGTCACAGTACAGAGATAATGTACACAGTGATGTCACAGTACAGGGATAATGTACACAATGATGTCACAGTATAGGGATAATGTACGCGGTGATGTCACAGTACAGGGATAATGTACACAGTGATGTCACAGTACAGGGATAATGTACACAATGATGTCACAGTATAGGGATAATGTACACAGTGATGTCACAGTACGAGGATGATGTACACAGTGATGTCACAGTACAGGGATAATGTACACAGCGATGTCACAGTACAGAAATAATGCACACAGTGATGTCACAGTGCAGGGATAATGTACACAGTGATGTCACAGTACAGGGATAATGTACACAGTGATGTCACAGTACAGGGATAATGTACACAGTGATGTCACAGTGCAGGGATAATGTACACAGTGATGTCACAGTACAGGGATAATGTACACAGTGATGTCACAGTGCAGAGATAATGTACACAGTGATGTCACAGTGCAGGGATAATGTACGCAGCGATGTCACAGTATAGGAATAATGCACACAGTGATGTCACAGTGCAGGGATAATGTACACAGTGATATCACAGTACAGAGATAATGTACACAGTGATGTCACAGTGCAGAGATAATGTACACAGTGATGTCACAGTGCAGGCATAATGTACACAGTGATGTCACAGTACAGGGATAATGTATACAGTGATGTCACAGTACAGGGATAATGTAGACAGTGATGTCACAGTACAGGGATAATGTACGCAGTGATGTCACAGTACAGGGATAATGTACACAGTGATGTCACAGTATAGGGATAATGTACACAATGATGTCACAGTATAGGGATAATGTACGCGGTGATGTCACAGCACAGGGATAATGTACACAGTGATGTCACAGTACAGGGATAATGTACACAATGATGTCACAGTATAGGGATAATGTACACAGTGATGTCACAGTACGAGGATGATGTACACAGTGATGTCACAGTACAGGGATAATGTACACAGCGATGTCACAGTACAGAAATAATGCACACAGTGATGTCACAGTGCAGGGATAATGTACACAGTGATGTCACAGTACAGGGATAATGTACACAGTGATGTCACAGTACAGGGATAATGTACACAGTGATGTCACAGTGCAGAGATAATGTACACAGTGATGTCACAGTGCAGGGATAATGTACACAGCGATGTCACAGTATAGGAATAATGCACACAGTGATGTCACAGTGCAGGGATAATGTACACAGTGATATCACAGTACAGAGATAATGTACACAGTGATGTCACAGTGCAGAGATAATGTACACAGTGATGTCACAGTGCAGGCATAATGTACACAGTGATGTCACAGTACAGGGATAATGTATACAGTGATGTCACAGTACAGGGATAATGTAGACAGTGATGTCACAGTACAGGGATAATGTACGCAGTGATGTCACAGTACAGGGATAATGTACACAGTGATGTCACAGTGCAGAGATAATATACACAGTGATGTCACAGTGCAGAGATAATGTACAAAGCGATGTCACAGTACAGAGATAATGCACACAGGTATGTCACTGTGCAGGGATAATGTACACAGGGATGTCACAGTACAAGGATAATACAGTACAGGTATAATACAGTAGAGGAATAATGTACACAGTGATGTCACAGTACAGGGATAATGTACACAGTGATGTCACAGTGCAGGGATAATGTACACAGTGATGTTACAGTACAGGGATAATGTACACAGCGATGTCACAGTACCGAGATAATGCACACAGTGATGTCACAGTGCAGGGATAATGTATACAGTGATGTCACAGTACAGAGATAATGTACACAGTGATGTCACAGTACAGAGATAATGTACACAGTGATGTCACAGTGCAAGGATAATGTACACAGTGATGTCACAGTGCAGGTATAATGTACGCAGTGATGTCACAGTACAGGGATAATGTACACAGTGATGTCACAGTACAGGGATAATGTACACAGTGATGTCACAGTGCAGAGATAATGTACACAGTGATGTCACAGTGCAGGGATAATGTACACAGCGATGTCACAGTATAGGAATAATGCACACAGTGATGTCACAGTGCAGGGATAATGTACACAGTGATATCACAGTACAGAGATAATGTACACAGTGATGTCACAGTGCAGAGATAATGTACACAGTGATGTCACAGTGCAGGCATAATGTACACAGTGATGTCACAGTACAGGGATAATGTATGCAGTGATGTCACAGTACAGGGATAATGTAGACAGTGATGTCACAGTACAGGGATAATGTACGCAGTGATGTCACAGTACAGGGATAATGTACACAGTGATGTCACAGTGCAGAGATAATATACACAGTGATGTCACAGTGCAGAGATAATGTACAAAGCGATGTCACAGTACAGAGATAATGCACACAGGTATGTCACTGTGCAGGGATAATGTACACAGGGATGTCACAGTACAAGGATAATACAGTACAGGTATAATACAGTAGAGGAATAATGTACACAGTGATGTCACAGTACAGGGATAATGTACACAGTGATGTCACAGTGCAGGGATAATGTACACAGTGATGTCACAGTACAGGGATAATGTACACAGCGATGTCACAGTACCGAGATAATGCACACAGTGATGTCACAGTGCAGGGATAATGTATACAGTGATGTCACAGTACAGAGATAATGTACACAGTGATGTCACAGTACAGAGATAATGTACACAGTGATGTCACAGTGCAAGGATAATGTACACAGTGATCTCACAGTGCAGGTATAATGTATGCAGTGATGTCACAGTACAGGGATAATTTACACAGTGATGTCACAGTACAGGGATAATGTACGCAGTGATGTCACAGTACAGGGATAATGTACGCAGTGATGTCACAGTACAGGGATAATGTACGCAGTGATGTCACAGTGCAGGAATAATGTACACAGTGATGTCACAGTACAGGGATAATGTACACAGTGATGTCACAGTACAGGGATAATGTACACAGTGATGTCACAGTACAGGGATAATGTACACAATGATGTCACAGTATAGGGATAATGTACGCGGTGATGTCACAGTACAGGGATAATGTACACAGTGATGTCACAGTACGAGGATGATGTACACAGTGATGTCACAGTACAGGGATAATGTACACAGCGATGTCACAGTACAGAAATAATGCACACAGTGATGTCACAGTGCAGGGATAATGTACACAGTGATGTCACAGTACAGGGATAATGTACACAGTGATGTCACAGTACAGGGATAATGTACACAGTGATGTCACAGTACAGGGATAATGTACACAGTGATGTCACAGTACAGGGATAATGTACACAGTGATGTCACAGTGCAGAGATAATGTACACAGTGATGTCACAGTGCAGGGATAATGTACACAGCGATGTCACAGTATAGGAATAATGCACACAGTGATGTCACAGTGCAGGGATAATGTACACAGTGATATCACAGTACAGAGATAATGTACACAGTGATGTCACAGTGCAGAGATAATGTACACAGTGATGTCACAGTGCAGGCATAATGTACACAGTGATGTCACAGTACAGGGATACTGTATGCAGTGATGTCACAGTACAGAGAAAATGTACACAGTGATGTCACAGTACAGGGATAATGTACGCAGTTATGTCACAGTACAGGGATAATGTACACAGTGATGTCACAGTACATGGATAATGTACACAGTGATGTCACAGTGCAGGGATAATGTACACAGTGATGTCACAGTACAGGGATACTGTAAGCAGTGATGTCACAGTACAGAGATAATGTACACAGTGATGTCACAGTACAGGGATAATGTACGCAGTGATGTCACAGTACAAGGATAATGTATGCAGTGATGTCACAGTGCAGGGATAATGTACACAGTGATGTCACAGTACATGGATAATGTACACAGTGATGTCACAGTACAAAGATAATGTACGCAGTGATATCACAGTACAGGGATAATGTACGCAGTGGTGTCACAGTACAGGGATACTGTACGCAGTGATGTCACAGTGCAGGAATAATGTACACAGTGATGTCACAGTACAGGGATAATGTACACAGTGATGTCACAGTGCAGGGATAAGGTACGCAGTGATGTCACAGTACAGGGATAATGTACACAGTGATGTCACAGTACAGGGATAATGTACGCAGTGATATCACATGTAGGGATTTGCTCTGGTAGGCAGGGTAAGCGGATGCAATACAGAGGCAAGACCATGGTTGAAAAACAAAAGTCCAGTGTTTAATCACACAGAAAAGGCAGAAAACAGGGTCCTGGTGTTAATTCACACATTACAGGGATAATGTACGCAGTGATGTCACAGTACAGGGATAATGTACACAGTGATGTCACAGTGCAGGGATAAAGCAGTGGCCGGACTGAGGGGGGGCGGAGCCCCCTTTAGGGGAGGCCCCCATGACGGGGGGTTTGGTTTCAGTGAGCTGGGGGGGGGGGGGAGTGGTCGGGCTAGAGGAGAGGGAGGGGGCTTTGGCAGGGAGAATAGGCTAGGATAGGTTGGGGGTATGAAGGGGTGGAGTTAAGGGGTTAAATAGGCAGGGAAGAGGAAGGCTAGGGGCCATTTTAGGTAGAGAAAAAAGCTGGTGCGTCACCTGAGAGATGGAGCGTCTGGAGGCTATGATCGGCGAGTTGCGGGCAGCGGCGGAGGTGAGAGCAGATCCAGCTGCTGCTGGGGGGGCCGAGTGAGGTGCCTGTCTTGCATCACTCGCCGGTATCACGGCCGCGGCGGGACAGGCCGCCGGCGCCCTTTTCCCCATCAACTTCCCCCCCTAGGGCTCAGCGCCGTATTAGGAGCCCCTCTCGGGACCCTCCACACCGGATGCCGCCGACGCCAGCTTCTACTAGGCCCCGGCGTGGGAGGAATCCTCACTGTAGGTGGAGCCTTGTGGGCGGCCGGGCCCGGCCGTCCACTCCTGCAGGCGGCGACGGCGTGGGATCGGGACCGGGTACTGTGGGCGCCCCTGTAACTCTTGGCTCAGGGGCGGCCCCTCGGCGTGGGAGGTCAGGCACTCAGCGCGGGGCTGCTGCATGTGGATCCGGTGGTAGCAGCAGGCCTCAGGTGGCAGACAGCTCGAGAGGCTCCGCCCCCAGGAGCAGTTCTGGTGACATCGTTGACCCCGGCGTCCCTGGTTTGCATGGAGCCAGGGGACAGGAGCCGACCGAGCCCAGGAGAAGTGCGGAGGTCCGGACCGTGGAGGGATCCTGTTGCAACGCGCGTTCCTGCCCTGCCAGGAGGCAGGGTGAGGATGAAGGTTCCGGCAGCATGGTCTATCCGGGTGAGGACGTCCCTGGTCCCGGCGGGTCCAGGGGACAGAGAGACGGCGACAGCGTGACGCAGAGGAGGGATCTTCAGGAGTCAGGACCTGCGGCTGATGGGGACACAGCGCCCAGGCAGCCAGGTGAGATTGCATGGGGTCCACTTGCGCAGGTAGTGCAGGGTGTGGGGGCTGGTGTGGGGGGTGTTTCCCAGTTGGAGTTGAGTAAGGGCCTGGGGCAATTGTTGGGGGTCTGGCGGGGTTGGTTGCTAGTTGGGGGTTGAGTGGGGGGACACCGTTGCAGGCCTGGGGCGTGCAAGGGGTGGCTGCGGGCGCAGGGTCGTCGGTGGAGCCGCAGCGGGGGTTGCCGGGTGTGGGGGTGTCGGTACAGACGCAGGCGGGAACGGAAGGGGACGAGGATGCTGTGCGGGTTGATGATAAAGCAAAAGGGGAGGTTTATGTTTGCTTTGAGGGTCCGTTGGGGGCGCATTTGAAGTCGGAGGTGAGGGAGAGGATTTGGAAGGGGGAATATGTGGAGATATTTTCCTTGCTTCCTTTGGAACGCTTCAATCTGGATAGGGTGCGAAGGGAAGATGGTAAGCAGGAGGAGGAGGAGAAGCGCCGGTATATGTTAATACCGAGGACGTTTGCTAACTGGTTGCAGGCGTTCGCGATATTGGCGAGTGTGATTGGGGAGAGGACTCCGGAGGCTTGTTCGGGGTTGTTTTGTTATTTGGACGCAATCGGGGAGGCGTATCGGGTGTATGGGGGAGTGGCGTGGTTGCGGTATGACGAACAGTTCCGGCAGAGGAAGGCGGTTCGCCCTGAGATGCGGTGGGACCATAAGGACATTGCTTTGTGGCTGAAGGTTACGGCCCCAGTGCGGCCGGGGCAGCCCTTTCGGGGGGAAGGTAGTAGTGGGGGATCAGGCAATACAACGGTTGCCTCTGCGAGGGGACTGTGTTTTGCCTTCAATGACGGCACCTGTAGGTTCGGGCCTAAATGTAAATTTAAGCACGAATGCTCAGGCTGTGGAAGGAGTCACGGGGCAGCGCAGTGTTTTAAGGGAGGCAAGCAGAGAGGGGGGGATGGTTTTGGAAAAGGGGGTGACGCCGGTGCGGCTGGAAGGGATGCAACCGTACTTAGATAGGTACCCCAATAGGGAGGAGGCGGGTTTGTTGGTTTTGGGTTTTGCGGAAGGTTTTCGGATTCCGTTTGTTCCGGGTGAGGCGGTGTTGCTCAGGAAGAATTTGCGGTCTGCTAGGGAGCATCCAGAGGTGGTGGGGGAGAAGTTGGGGAAGGAGGTGATGCTGGGGCGGATGGCGGGTCCGTTTTTGGAGCCACCGGTTTACAATTTGCGGGTGTCACCGCTGGGGGTTGTACCTAAGAAAGAGGCGAATAAGTTTCGTTTGATTCATCACCTGTCGTTCCCGAGGGGCTCCTCGGTCAATGATGGTATTGACCCGGCGGTTTGTTCTGTAGTTTATACGTCGTTTGACGCGGCGGTCGGTTGGGTGAGGCGTTTTGGGGCGGGAGCATTGATGGCTAAGACGGATATTGAGGCGGCGTTTCGGTTGTTGCCAGTTCATCCGGATTGTCAGCATTTGTTGGGATGTTTTTGGGATGGGGGGTTCTTTGTGGATCGGTGTTTACCCATGGGGTGTTCATTGTTGTGCGCTTACTTTGGAGTGGGCGGTTGTGGACTCGTCGGGTTGTGAATCGCTGATTCATTACCTGGATGATTTTTTGTGTATGGGCCCCCCGGGGTCGCCGGTTTGCGCATTATTGTTGGCAACGTTGAGTTCGGTTTTTGAGAGGTTTGGGGTCCCGCTGGCGGAGGGTAAGACGGTGGGGCCGGTGTCGGAATTGAGTTTCCTTGGCATAGTGATTGACTCGGTGAGGATGGAGTGTTGGTTGCCGGGCGATAAGTTGGAAGATCTGAATAGTTTGGTGGCTAGGGCACTTCGGGCAAAAAAGTTGCAGTTGAGGGAGCTTCAGTCGCTGTTGGGGAAACTTAATTTCGCTTGCCGGATAATGCCCATGGGGCGAGTGTTCTGTAGGCGCTTGGCGCAGGCAACTGGGGGGGTGGTGGCTCCGCATCATTACATTCGGTTGGGTAGGGAGCTGCGGGCGGACTTACGGGTTTGGAGTTCTTTTCTGGACCAGTACAACGGTCGCTCACTGTTCATGGGGGAAGTTGTGGAGACGTTTGATTTTGAATTGTTCACGGATGCGGCGGGGGGTTCAGGTTTTGGGGCTTTTTGTGGAGGTCAATGGTGCGCTGGAGTGTGGCCGGCTGTTTGGGTGGAACGAGGTTGGGTGAAGAATCTGGCTTTGTTAGAATTGTTCCCTATTGTGCTGGCAGTTGTGTTGTGGGGAGCGCGGTTCCGGGATAAAAAGGTTCGTTTTCACTGCGACAACTTGGGGGTGGTTCAAGCGATAAATGGGCTGTCGGCATCGTCACCATTGGTGGTGCGGCTGTTGCAGCACTTAGTGTTAGAGTGCTTGTCACTGAATGCTTGGGTTGTGGCGGTGCATGTGCCGGGGGTTGACAATTGTATTGCTGACGCCCTTTCTCGTTCGCAGTGGAATCGTTTTCGGCAGTTGGCTCCGGAGGCGGAGGCGATTGGATTGGAGTGTCCGGGTTGCCTGTGGGAGCTGCTGGAGGAGCATTGATGGGGCTTATTCGGGCGTCATTGGCTCCGGGTACGTGGGATGCGTAAGTGCGGGCTTGGAGGGTGTGGGAGGACTGGTGTGCCGCTTTGGGGGGAGGGATTGAAGAGCCGGAGTTGGTTTTGCTAATGTTTTTGGGTCATGGTAGGGAGCAGGGTTGGTCGGTTAGCAAGATAAACGGTTACATGACCGGGTTGGCTTTTGGTTTTAAGGCTCGGCAGATGGTGGATGTGACAAAGTCATTTTTGGTGGTGCAGGCATTAAAAGGTTGGAGGAGGATGGGTGCTGGGGTGGACGGGAGGAGGCCAGTCTCGTTTGGGTTGTTGCTTAAGTTGGGGGGGCAGTTGCGGACGGTTTGTCGGTCAGAGGGGGAATCGAGGTTGTTTCGGTTGGCTTTCTCGCTGGCCTTTTTTGGGGCTATGCGGGTGGGGGAGTTGGTTTGTCCGTCGGTAAGTCGGGTTGGGGGACTTTTGAGGAGGGATGTTGAGCTGTTTGACGATAGGGTAGAGTTTATTATTCGGCGGTCGAAGACGGATACGTTGGGAAAAGGGAAGAAGGTGGTGCTTTTCCGGGTGGAGGATTGTGACATGTGCCTGGTTCAATGTTTGCAGGATTATGGGTTAAGGGGGGGGGACGGGTCCCCTTTGTTGGTTCATATGGATGGGACCTTTTTGTCTCGCTTTCAGTTTTCTGCTATTTTTTAGAGGTGTTTGAGCCGGGTGGGGGTGGATAAGGCAGGGTATTCTAGCCACTCCTTTAGAATCGGAGAGGCGACAGAAGCGGCTAGATGGGGTATGGGTGATGACGTGATTAAAAGGATTGGCCGTTGGGAGTCGGCGAGGTTTAAATCTTATGTGCGTTTGGATCGCTTGTAATGTGTGGAGGGTTGGTTGTTGTTGGGTTTATGGTGTTTGTGCAATGCTGCGGTATTGTTCTTTTTGTTCTCTCGTTTCAGATACAGCGCCCGCTCTGGTGTGGATTGTGGGGCATTCCTATATCTTCTGGGGGGCCGTCCGGGCAGCGGTTCGGCCGGACGGTCAGCAGCTGGGATTTGACAGGGAGTCTGCGGTGGTAAGGTGGATTGGGAGGCGGGGTATGGTGTGGAAAGGGGTGCTGCCTGAAATTCATAGGTTTGTGAGGATGGATAGGGCACCGGAGGTGTTGGTGGCACATGCAGGGGGCAATGATTTGGCGGCGAAGCCTATCCGGGAGTTGATTAAGGAGATCAAGTGGGATTTCTTGCGGTTGTGGTCGTTATTTCTGGATATGGTGACCGTATGGTCGGATATTGTCCCCTGGCAGGTGTGGAGGGAGGCTAGGTCTCTGGATGCGGTGAATAGGGCGAGGATAAAGGTGAACAGGGCAGTTGGGCGTTTTATGGCTAGGAACGGGGCGGTGGTATTCAGGCATAGGGATTTGGAGGCGGGAACGGGGGCTTTTTGGAGATCGGACGGAGTGCATTTGAATGCAGTGGGGTTGGATATGTGGAGTTTGGCGTTGCAGGAAGGCATTGAGGTGGCCCTGAGGTTGTGGCGGAACGCCTGGAGTTGAGGTGGTCAAGTCCGGTCATTGGTGGCGGTGGGGGGGGTCCTTGGAGTTGGGCACGGTGGAATCTGAGGACAATTGGGGGGGCCCCACGGTGGGGGCTGGACTCCCAGGTGGACCGAGCGGTTGTGGTGAATCGAGGGGGGGTCATTCGATGGTGCCTTTGAGCTGGGCGGTACGGCTGGAGGCAAGAATGGCTCACCCTGGTTTGACAGCTCGATGTTTTGGGGCTTCAAGGACCTCCCCCCATTTGGGTTATATTGTATTATGTTATGTTATGGTTGTAAATGTTATTTAATAAACGTCTGCTGTGGCCATTACATATCCAATTGGTGGTCCGAGATTTTATTGGGATTAGGGCTCTGGGGTGGAAATGTTTAATGGTGGTTAGAGGTGAGTAAGGGGGTATGAAAGTAATGGTTGAGGCGAACAGGGATAACCAATACCCTCGTCATGTACGCAGTGATGTCACAGTACAGGGATAATGTACACAGTGATGTCACAGTACAGGGATAATGTACACAGTGATGTCACAGTACAGGGATAATGTACACAATGATGTCACAGTACAGGGATAATGTACGCGGTGATGTCAAAGGACAGGGATAATGTACACAGTGATGTCACAGTACGAGGATAATGTACACAGTGATGTCACAGTACGGGGATAATGTACACAGTGATGTCACAGTACAGGGATAATGTATGCAGTGATGTCACAGTACAGGGATAATGTACACGGTGATGTCACAGTACAGGGACAATGTACACAGTGATGTCACAGTACAGGGATAATGTACGCAGTGATGTCGCAGTACAGGGATAATGTACGCAGTGATGTCATAGTACAGGGATAATGTACGCAGTGATGTCACAGTGCAGGGATAATGTACACAGTGATTTCACAGTGCAGGAATAATGTACACAGTGATGTCATAGTACAGGGATAATGTACGCAGTGATGTCACAGTACAGGGATAATGTACGCAGTAATGTCACAGTACAGGGATACTGTACACAGTGATCTCACAGTACAGGGATACTGTACACAGTGATCTCACAGTACAGGGATACTGTACACAGTGATCTCACAGTACAGGGATAATGTACGCAGTGATGTCACAGTACAGGGATAATGTACACAGTGATGTCACAGTACAAGGATACTGTAAACAGTGTTATCACACAGTGATGTCACAGTACAGGGATAATGTACACAGTGATGTCACAGTACAGGGATAATGAACACAGTGATGTCACAGTACAGGGATAATGTACACAGTGATGTCACAGTACAGGGATAATGTATACAGTGATGTCACAGTACAGGGATAATGTATACAGTGATGTCACAGTACAGGGATAATGTACACAGTGATGTCACAGTACAGGGATAATGTACGCAGTGATGTCACAGTACAGGGATAATGTACACAGTGATGTCACAGTACAGGGATAATGTACACAGTGATGTCACAGTGCAGGGATAATGTACGCAGTGATGTCACAGTACAGGGATAATGCACACAGTGATGTCACAGTACAGGGATAATGTATGCAGTGATGTCACAGTACAGGGATAATGTACGCAGTGATGTCACAGTACAGGGATAATGTACGCAGTGATGTCACAGTACAAGGATAATGTATGCAGTGATGTCACAGTGCAGGGATAATGTATGCAGTGATGCCACAGTACAGGGATAATATACACAGTGATGTCACAGTACAGGGATACTGTAAACAGTGTTATCACAGTACAGGGATAATGTACACGGTAATGTCACAGTACAGGGATAATGAACACAGTGATGTCACAGTACAGTGATAATGTACACAGTGATGACACAGTACAGGGATTATGAACACAGTGATGTCACAGTACAGGGATACTGTAAACAGTGTTATCACAGTACAGGGATAATGTACACGGTAATGTCACAGTACAGGGATAATGCACACAGTGATGTCACAGTACAGGAATAATGTACACGGTGATGTCACAGTACAGGGACAATGTACACAGTGATGTCACAGTGCAGAGATAATGTACCCAGTGATGTCACAGTACAGGGATAATGTACACAGTGATGTCACGGTACAGGGATAATGAACACAGTGATGTCACAGTACAGGGATAATGTACGCAGTGATGTCACAGTACAGGGATAATGTATACAGTGATGTCACAGTACAGGGATAATGTACGCGGTGATGTCAAAGGACAGGGATAATGTACACAGTGATGTCACAGTACGGGGATAATGTACACAGTGATGTCACAGTACAGGGATAATGTACGCAGTGATGTCACAGTACAGGGATAATGTACACAATGATGTCACAGTACAGGGATAATGTACGCGGTGATGTCAAAGGACAGGGATAATGTACACAGTGATGTCACAGTACGGGGATAATGTACACAGTGATGTCACAGTACAGGGATAATGTATGCAGTGATGTCACAGTACAGGGATACTGTACACGGTGATGTCACAGTACAGGGACAATGTACACAGTGATGTCACAGTACAGGGATAATGTACGCAGTGATGTCGCAGTACAGGGATAATGTACGCAGTGATGTCGCAGTACAGGGATAATGTACGCAGTGATGTCATAGTACAGGGATAATGTACACAGTGATGTCACACTACAGGGATAATGTACGCAGTGATGTCGCAGTACAGGGATAATGTACGCAGTGATGTCATAGTACAGGGACAATGTACACAGTGATGTCGCAGTACAGGGATAATGTACGCAGTGATTTCACAGTGCAGGAATAATGTACACAGTGATGTCATAGTACAGGGATAATGTACGCAGTGATGTCACAGTACAGGGATAATGTACGCAGTAATGTCACAGTACAGGGATACTGTACACAGTGATCTCACAGTACAGGGATACTGTACACAGTGATCTCACAGTACAGGGATACTGTACACAGTGATCTCACAGTACAGGGATAATGTACGCAGTGATGTCACAGTACAGGGATAATGTACACAGTGATGTCACAGTACAAGGATACTGTAAACAGTGTTATCACACAGTCATGTCACAGTACAGGGATAATGTACACAGTTATGTCACAGTACAGGGATAATGAACACAGTGATGTCACAGTACAGGGATAATGTACACAGTGATGTCACAGTACAGGGATAATGTATACAGTGATGTCACAGTACAGGGATAATGTATACAGTGATGTCACAGTACAGGGATAATGTACACAGTGATGTCACAGTACAGGGATAATGTACGCAGTGATGTCACAGTACAGGGATAATGTACACAGTGATGTCACAGTACAGGGATAATGTACACAGTGATGTCACAGTGCAGGGATAATGTACGCAGTGATGTCACAGTACAGGGATAATGCACACAGTGATGTCACAGTACAGGGATAATGTATGCAGTAATGTCACAGTACAGGGATAATGTACGCAGTGATGTCACAGTACAGGGATAATGTATGCAGTGATGTCACAGTACAAGGATAATGTATGCAGTGATGTCACAGTGCAGGGATAATGTATGCAGTGATGTCACAGTACAGGGATACTGTAAACAGTGTTATCACAGTACAGGGATAATGTACACAGTGATATCACAGTACAGAGATAATGTACGCAGTGATGTCACAGTGCAGGGATAATGTACACAGTGATGTCACAGTACAGGGATAATGAACACAGTGATGTCACAGTACAGTGATAATGTACACAGTGATGACACAGTACAGGGATTATGAACACAGTGATGTCACAGTACAGGGATACTGTAAACAGTGTTATCACAGTACAGGGATAATGTACACGGTAATGTCACAGTACAGGGATAATGCACACAGTGATGTCACAGTACAGGGATAATGTACACGGTGATGTCACAGTACAGGGACAATGTACACAGTGATGTCACAGTGCAGAGATAATGTACACAGTGATGTCACAGTGCAGAGATAATGTACGCAGTGATGTCACAGTACAGGGATAATGTACACAGTGATGTCACAGTGCAGAGATAATGTACACAGTGATGTCACAGTACAGGGATAATGAACACAGTGATGTCACAGTACAGGGATACTGTAAACAGTGTTATCACAGTACAGGCATAATGTACACGGTAATGTCACAGTACAGGGATAATGTTCGCTGTGATGTCACAGTACAGGGATAATGTACGCAGTGATGTCACAGTACAGGGATAATGTACACAATGATGTCACAGTACAGGGATAATGTACGCGGTGATGTCACAGTACAGGGATAATGTACGCAGTGATGTCACAGTACAAGGATAATGTACACAGTGATGTCACAGTACAGGAATAATGTACACAGCGATGTCACAGTACAGGGATAATGTACACAGTGATCTCACAGTACAGGGATAATGTACGCAGTGATGTCACAGTACAGGGATAATGTACACAGTGATGTCACAGTACAGGGATAATGTACACAGTGATGTCACAGTACAGGGATAATGTACACAGTGATGTCACAGTACGGGGATAATGTACGCAGTGATGTCACAGTACAGGGATAATGTACACAGTGATGTCACAGTACAGGGATAATGTACACAGTGATGTCACAGTACAGGGATAATGTACGCGGTGATGTCACAGTACAGGTGATGTCACAATAGTGGGATAATGCGCACAAGGATGTCATCATACAGGGATAATACAGTACAAGGATAATGTACACAGTGATGTCACAATAGTGGGATGATGTGCACAGTGATGTCACAGTGCTGTGGTGAGCTACTCAGTGATGCTACAGACTTTTTTTTTTTACAGTGATGTCACAGCATAGTAATAAAGGAGCCCATGACATCTTAGATTGTGTACCCGTGATCCCACAGTATATGAAGAATAATGCCGCAGAGTTAGGCCTCCTAAACAAGACTGTGGTTTGGTTCTGCATTCAAGCCTCATTTTTTGCTGCTCGGGTGCGGACCCATTTACTTCAACGGGGCAGCAAAAGATGCGGACAGCACTCCATGTACTGTCCGCATCCGTTGCTCCCTTCCGTGGCCCCGCAAAAATTATAGCTCGTGTCCTATTCTTGTCCGTTTTGCGGACAAGAATAAGCATTTCTATAATGGGCCGTCTGTTCCGTTCTGCAAATTGCGGAAGTCACACGGGCGGCATCCATGTGCAAGAGGCCTAATATGGTAGTTACTCACTGCCATGAAGCTAGGCTTTTTGCACTATTATCCCCAACTATGAATCCAGGTGAAGGCAAAAATCAGGAAAATGTGCCTTTAAAACAATAGCTTTCATGTAATAATAGTGCACATCTGTCCACATGTCACCATCCAAATATTACCGGCTCCTTTGGGACTGCAGATGTTCAGGAAATGAGTGTGTAAAGATTTCAGACAAAAATAGAAATGTTGGTCTATTCACTGTACACTGTACTAATTAAATGCAGCCTCCTTCAGGCATAAGAGAAGTATAAAAGTCCTAAAGGTCTCCCAAGATGTAAGTAACAGCCATCCTCACTGATATTATACCAATAGCATATAATTATGTACAGTATCCAGATGAGTCACAATGGGGGCTGTGGTGTCTTTTCTTTTACACCATTATATGTGTTTGTTGCATGGAGCTGGGTATAGTAGACGTATGATTTACCTTTACACCGTAACCTGCTGTACTCATAGTCAGTTATATACAACTTCATACCTACACAGGTGACATACACTACTGTCGGCACCACTTTAACTAACCACTCGATAGCTCAGGATCCAGACCCCAAGCTTGGGACGGTGCACTAACATGAACCGTCTCAGTGGCGAAACACCAAATCCAGCAGCACATCCTACCTAAACTCTCCAATCATAAAATCACGGCATGCAGAAGAAATGGCACTCCAACGCGTTTCGGACAGTTACCTACTGTCCTAGTCATGGCATAATAGGAAATAATCCTGCACAGCAATTTAAAAGAGTCAGACTGTCCGAAATGCGTTGGTTGTACTTTTTCTTCTGAATGCCCATGATTTTAATATAAAATACTAAAGATTGTAGATTTTAGGACATGCTGATGGATTTGGTGTTTCGTTCGCTCTCATGCATATATAGGGAGTATACCTTTTTTGTATACAGTTGTATTGAAAATTGCAGTCAAATACAATTTTCAATACAATTGGCAGGGACGGATCGGCCATAGACCTTACAGGGAAATTTCCCGGTGGGTCAATGCTCAAAGAGCCACCCGAGCCCTCCTCTTTGCTGCTGACCGGGTACATAATGAACTCTCATCTCCATATCTTAATCAGGGAGGACTGGAGGAATAGGGCAGAAAATGGCAGCTATTGACCAGCTCTTGGGGCAATATATTGTGCAGCACTGTGGTATATGGTTCTGATGGGACAGTATTTTGATCTATGGTATTGCTGACCCCCCCCCCCCCCCCCCCTTGTGTTGACCACCTTCTGTCAATTTGGACCCTCACTACAACATGGGGCCACTTTTAATTTTTTGGTCCAGGGCCACTTTAAGTTCCCAGTCCGTATCTGACAATTGGGACTGTGGGGTTTAGACCAGTCCCAGCCAAAATGATGACAAAATAGCGTCCTTTTAAGATAGATTTGCGTATAAAGTCTAAGGACATATCATTGTATCCATCAGATCTAACAGGCCGATATAATGACATTACAGATGTCGTGTGAACCACAACATCTGATGCATAAAATTAAATTGGCCCTGTACATGGGAGCTGAATGATGAGAACCCTTCGGTGATGCCATGAAGCCTAGCAGGGGTTACTCTTGTTTATTTGCCTGAGGTTATATGTTCTGCATTAAACTGATGTTTCGGCTGTTACATCATATTATGTGTTACAAGGCTTTTGTACATTGCGAGCGGACGCTTTTGTATTACTGTGCGAGCAAACATGAGTCACGCATTTGTGCAGCCTCTGGAAAATAACAGCTGAATCCAATAGATGACAAAAATACAAAGCAAAACCTGTGGGAGTTGATCATTGTGATATTACGCATCGTGATGTAACATGTGTGTATCTGCAATGTTCTTCCATCTTCATGCTACTCCGATCAGCGCTCTAGCCTTTAGAAAGCATGCACCAGGCAGTGAGGGGTTAATTTATTAATTCCAGGGCTGGAATAAGCGCTAAACATTGTATTTTGCAATCCACTCAAACCTAAGTATTTTGCTACTTTTCTTAATCACGTGACATTTCATAAATAGAACCTGGTATTCCTATTTAGAGCAAGTAACAAAAGTAGTTGCCTAGCAACATAATCTTCATAACTGGCCGAGTTCTCAACAACTTATATAAACCATCAGATTTGACGAGGTTTGCCCGCCGTGAAAGTTCACCTTTAAGACGGATCGGTTGCCCCCCTAAGGCACAAGCCCATCTTGGGCCAAACTGAATAATACAGGGGAGTCAGTAGTTTTCCTTATGGGGCAAATCTGCTTGTGCTTAAATACATAATTTTGGAAAATGATGATAGCTTTGATCATGATGATAGAAGACACTTCTGATATTTCATGACCATCACTGAAGATGGTTAGAATTGCCATGTATTTAATTCACCTTCAAATGGTTCCTTACTTCTTATGACTATGACCAAGCAACACCAACTTCTCCATTACCAAGTCATCGTAAGAAACCACAACTGGACAGATTCTTTGTGCGTCACTAAGATTAGAAGAGCAGTCTCTGAAGAACAATATATATATATGTAATATTTAAGATGATAATTCTTACCTGTGTCTTACTGATGGAGACCAACCAGGACAGTTTGAATGGATTGCTCCTACTGTGCTACAAGTGTGAATGACCTTCCTACTCCTGGACAGACTTTCCATGCATAGTAACTGGTATGGAGGCAAACCCGGGGTCTCGAGCACTCTCCACAGCCTGGCATCTCAATGACATCAGCTGGCTAAATATAGATTCAACACTCGTGGCTCTTATAGCTTTTAAACCTGAATGCATACATGAAAACGGAACATCTTATGGATTTATTTCTTGGATTCTTTTGATAGTTTACAGAAATCAGTAGGAGTTGTGGGGACACAATACGATGCCCCATGGGTAACAGTAAAGATCAGAGGGTTTTACTTTGATAGACTCGTGGCACTGTGCTGTAACAATGTGCGGTGGTGTCACATGGTATTTCTCACTTTGGAGGTCATCTGTCAGATCTTTTTTTTTCTTGTAACATGAACTGCACTTGTGTGCTGGCACTGCCTTCTGCTCTGTAGACCATAAATAAGCCTGCAAAACGCTTTTGTGCATGACATTATTTCTAGCAATGAAGCCTACACATGCCTAAAAGCTTAGAACATGTTCACACGGAAGATTTGTTGCAGATGTTTTTGCAAATGAAAAGCTATTCTGTCTATCTGTTTCTGATGCATGGACATTTACAAATCCCATTAAGATGTATGGGAAAGTCTCACTGTAGTAGGCTACAGATGTTGTCCTTGGTCAGGTTTGAACCTAGGACCCCAGTGCTAACCACTGAGCCCCTGCAGTAAATGTGTATCATTATTTTATTTTTTTTACCCTAAAATAAGTGCTCTCACAATATATGCACACTGCAAATTAAAATTGTCTTTTTCACATTGTTAATGTTATTTCTGCTTACTGCTTTACCCCTTTACCAGTGGTGGCAGGTCCCTGCACTTGCAAAGGGAACAATCAAATAATTCTGGTAATTGGCATTTTTTGAAGACTGGTGGGGGTCATTTATCAAACTGGTGTAAAGTAGAACTGTCTTAGTTGCTCATAGCAACCAATCAGCTTCCACCTTTCGTTTTTGACAGCTTCTTTGGAAAATGAGATGTGGAATCTGATTGGTTTGCTATGGGCAACTAAGCCAGTTCTACTTTACACCAGTTTGAACATGGAAACCCATGGGGTAATTTATCAGATTTTTATGCAATTTATGAAGCCAAATACAGGAATGGATCACATATGGTGGACACATACAGTACAGACCAAAAGTTTGGACAGTGTGAAAAAAGTGTGAAACAGAAAATATGTCATATTCTAGGTTCTTCAAAGTAGCCACCTTTTGCTTTGATTACTGCTTTGCACACTCTTGGCATTCTCTTGATGAGCTTCAAGAGGTAGTCACCTGAAATGGTCTTCCAACAGTCTTGAAGGAGTTCCCAGAGATGCTTAGCACTTGTTGGCCCTTTTGCCTTCACTCTGCGGTCCAGCTCACCCAAAACCATCTCGATTGGGTTCAGGTCCGGTGACTGTGGAGGCCAGGTCATCTGGCGCAGCACCCCATCACTCTCCTTCATGGTCAAATAGCCCTTACACAGCCTGGAGGTGTGTTTGGGGTCATTGTTCTGTTGAAAAATAAATGATGGTCCAACTAAACGCAAACCGGATGGAATAGCATGCCGCTGCAAGATGCTGTGGTAGCCATGCTGGTTCTGTATGCCTTCAATTTTGAATAAATTCCCAACAGTGTCACCAGCAAAGCACCCCCACACCATCACACCTCCTCCCTCCTCCATGCTTCACGGTGGGAACCAGGCATGTAGAGTCCATCCGTTCACCTTTTCTGCGCAGCACAAAGACACGGTGGTTGGAACCAAAGATCTCAAATTTGGACTCATCAGACCAAAGCACAGATTTCCACTAGTCTAATGTCCATTCCTTGTGTTCTTTAGCCCAAACAAGTCTCTTCTGCTTGTTGCCTGTCCTTAGCAGTGGTTTCCTAGCAGATATTCTACCATGAAGGCCTGATTCACACAGTCTCCTCTTAACAGTTGTTCTAGAGATGTGTCTGCTGCTAGAACTCTGTGTGGCATTGACTTGGTCTCTAATCTGAGCTGCTGTTAACCTGCGATTTCTGAGGCTGGTGACTCGGATGAACTTATCCTCCGCAGCAGAGGTGACTCTTGGTCTTCCTTTCCTGGGGCGGTCCGCATGTGAGCCAGTTTCTTTGTAGCGCTTGATGGTTTTTGAGGACTGCACTTGAGGACACTTTCAAAGTTTTCCCAATTTTTCGGACTGACTGACCTTCATATCTTAAAGTAATGACTGTTGGTAATAACCAAAGGATGAGAGGGGGGGGGGGACCCCTACCCACACTGGCCCATACTTAAACATCCCAAATAAGGACACTGACCACGTTCTTCCTTTTAACCTTTCTTTATTGTTGGGTGGTAGTCGGCCACAGCTATATCTCTTTTATTCATCCAAAAACGGCAACAGTATAAAAACCGTGCGATCCGCCAGCCGCTGGACTCCCAACGGGCAGATTTCGCCAAACCCATCATTAATAACTTTTAAGTTACAGTAACTTGCCGCCAGCTGTGACTTATAAAATTCCTCAAGCCCGCACACAGCCTCCCTGAGAACAGAACACACAGATAAACAGCAATATAAATTAACATTAAAACTTCCAAATACAGGAAACAAAAGGGAGGGAGGGTGGGGACACCTCGCTTCCGATAAAGAGGAAGAGGATAGGCGGGGACAGCACATAAGTACCCTCCTGCTACCCGCCCCCTCTTCCTGCTGTGCACTAGATTAACCCCTTAACTACTCCCACAAACTGAACTCTAAATCTAGGGCCATACAGGTGCCCTAAGGAGATAGAAAGGGAGGGGGGGAGACCCACAGTCCCTGTCTACCCTCCCTAAACAGTCGGGCAGCCACCAGACTGTTGGTAATAACCAAAGGATGAGAGGGGGGGGGGGACCCCTACCCACACTGGCCCATACTTAAACATCCCAAATAAGGACACTGACCACGTTCTTCCTTTTAACCTTTCTTTATTGTTGGGTGGTAGTCGGCCACAGCTATATCTCTTTTATTCATCCAAAAACGGCAACAGTATAAAAACCGTGCGATCCGCCAGCCGCTGGACTCCCAACGGGCAGATTTCGCCAAACCCATCATTAATAACTTTTAAGTTACAGTAACTTGCCGCCACGGAGGAGACCTGCCCTCAAACAGGGCTCCGACCACCACCCAACAAGAACAGGGCTTGCTCAATCCCATCCTGAAGTCCAGAAAGGAAGATATCCAGTCCAATATCAGTCAGATGGACACCGTCAGGCCTCACTAAAGAACGGTTGTCCCCTTCCAACTGGCGGTGCCGAACAACCACACACCCCCGGGACCGGACAAAACGGGAAACTCGCAAATTCAACGTCCGCCTGCACCTTTCTATAGCCTCCCCGTCCCTGTCACCGTGCCAAACCACCCGCGGAACAATTTCAGACCACACCAACACTACCTCCCTAAAGAAGGACGGGAACCTCTCCAAATCTGACCGCATCAGGGTCAACAGTTCCAGCAAGGGAACAGAACCAATGTCATTGCCCCCAGCGTGAACAACCAGGACCACCGGGCCCACGGCTTGAACGCCAATCTCCACCACCTGCGAGAGGAGATGCGACCACCGGAGGCCACGAATACCCCTCCATGACACTTCCACGTCTCGAAAACTGAGCGATCTCCCGCCAGGCCTACATTCGGCTCGTTGCGCCGCCCAAAAAACATAGGAATGGCCGATCAACCACACCGCCGGCCTGCCCGAACCTGCAAGAAAAAACTGTCAGAACGGAAAATAGCACTAGAAACATTGACAAATAAAACATTTTTTCATTTTTTTTTTTTTTTTTTTATAACAAAAGGTCCGGTCTAATGTACCGTGCAAAACAGGCCGATTTCCATCTACCTATCCTCATAATCTCCGATTCAGGTAGACCCGCCCTGGCAGCCTCAGTAGCAGCCCCAATACGAAAAGAATGAGTCCCAAATTCCTTGGGATCGGCACCACATAAAGCCAAACAAGACTTGAAAACCGAAACAAACTGAAATTTGGTAAGGGGGGAGCCGTCCGCATGCGCAAAGAAATTGCAACCCGCAGAACGCAAAGAACTATACTGTGATATCAGATGAACCGGGCTTGACACACCAGGAACCGGGTGGAGGGGAATCCAGGCGCCCCTCCCAAATTGGTCCGTCTTTGAACGCCGAACCCGGATCCTAAGCGAATCATTACCCAGGACAACATCATCACTAGAAAGCCCCCCCGGTTTACGACAGGAAGGGGCAACCAACTCGCTGACCCTAAGGGCCGCAAAAAAGGCCAAACTAAAACTGCCTGAAAACAGGGCCACCTCAAAGGGAGATGAGCAAACCTGGGGAAGCAGGGAAATAAGCTTGCCGAGTAAGCCAAACGAGACCGGCCGTCGACTCTCTCGGGAAACATATTCCTTCCTCCAACCCTTTAAAGCCTGCCGAATAACGAAATGCTTGGTAACATCCGACCATCCCCGCAGCTTAAAGTGAAACGCAATGCCCGATAGACGGCGCTGCGCAACCGCTGCAGAAACCCGCAAGGACCGCAAATACAACAGCCACTCCACAGTCACCTCCAGCCGCAGATCATCCCTAGCGCCAACATCTCGTTCACCCACAATCCCCCACCATTGAACCCATGAATTACCGTGAGTCTGCCAGGTAGCAGGGGAAACCGAGGATCTGACCAGCGACATCAGCTGCTGTCCACCAAATCCCACAGGTGCGGGGGGCATTCCCGGCCCTCCCGTTCCGCTTCCGGGAGAAAGGATCGGAATTCCTGCCAACGAAAACGGGAAAGAGCATCAGCAACCTTATTTTCAACACCCGGAACATGACGGGCCCTAAAATAAACATTCAATGCAAGACAGCGAAGAACCAAGTAACGCAGTAGAGACAAGACAGGAAGAGAAGAGGAGGATAAGCTGTTGACACAATACACCACTCCCAGGTTGTCCGTCCAAAAAGACACATGTTTGTTGGACAACCTGTCCCCCCACAGCTCCACCGCCACGATAATGGGGAACAACTCGAGCAGAGTAAGGTTCTTACACAACCCCGAGGACCGCCACGACTCAGGCCACTCAGCAGCGCACCAGTCCTTCCCCAGAATGGTCCCGAATCCACGAGACCCCGACGCATCAGAAAACAAAGACAACTCAGCGTTAGACATTTCCCTGGACATGTAACACGTGTGACCATTGTAAGACAGCAAAAAGGACCTCCAGACCCCCAAGTCCTCTTTCAGGGACTTGGAGAGCCGGATGTGGTGCCGCGGAGATTTAACACCCCGTGTGGCCAAGGAGAGGCGACGGGCGAAAACCCGGCCCATGGGCATAACTCGGCATGCAAAACACAACAGACCTAACAGGGACTGAAGCTGCAACAAGGTAACCTTCACCACCGATAGGAAACCATCAATCAACCCCAGAAGCTTCTGCAACTTCTCCGGCGGCAACCTGAAAACCATATCCAACGTGTCAATCTCAATGCCCAAAAACGACAGCCGTGTGACCGGGCCCTCAGTCTTCTCACTCGAAATGGGAACCCCAAATTGCGCCATCCTCTCCAGAAAAACAGTTAACAGGGATAGGCAACCACCACCACTGCCAGGGGAAACAAAGAGAAAATCGTCTAAATAATGCAAAACTGACGTAGAACCAGACTCATAACGAACGACCCACTCCAGGAAAGACCCAAACATTTCAAAATAATGGCAAGAAATAGAACAACCCATAGGGAGGCACGTGTCGTAATAAAAAAGGCCATCAACACAACAACCCAACAAGTGGAAACAATCCGGATGAACCGGAAGAAGCCGAAAAGCCGATTCGATATCCGACTTAGCCAGCAGGGCCCCCTTGCCCGCATCCCTGACCAACGCAACCGCCCTGTCAAAGGACACATAAGACACAGATGCATCCTCCGGAGAGATGCCGTCATTAACCGACGAACCCTTAGGGTAAGAGAGATGGTGGATCAACCTGAACTTGCCTGGCTCCCTTTTGGGGACCACGCCCAACGGGGAGACCCTCAGATTAGGAAACGGCAATTCAGTAAACGGGCCCCGGACCCTACCCAGAGAAACTTCCTTACCGACCTTTTCCCTGAGAACCTCGGGGAGATCACGGGCCGATTTCAGGTTATCCGCAAAATACGGGAACCGGTTCAGAATAAAAGGGATGAAAAAACCAAACGAAAAACCAACACGGAGCTGAGCAGCCGCCTGCCTATTGGGGTACCTGTCTAGCCAGGGGCCCATCTCTGCTACGCTCACCGGGGTCCTTCTGAGCCCCATGCTCGAACTGCTTGGACAGCTTAACTGGGGGGCGGGAGCATTTATTAGCCGGGTGGGAACCACCACAGGCCGAGCACTCGTGCTTGAATCTGCACAACCCTGCGAACCTGCAGTTGCCTTCATTAAATAACCAGCACGATCCGGGTCGGCGGACGGCCACCGGTCCCGGGGAAGGAGATCCCCCTGAACCAGCGGCCGCCCCTGGAAAGGGGGCTGGTCTCTGTGACACCATCAATCTCAGCCACACATCTGTGGCCTTAACCCCCCAACCTATCTCCGGCTGCAAACCCAAACGGCGCCTAAATTCCTCATCATAGCGCCACCATGCGCTACCCCCATGGGACTTGTAGGCACTATAAATGATGTCCTGATAAACAAACAACTCAGAACAGCGCTCGGGGTGACGCTGACCCATAATGCAACCCAACACCGAAAAAGCCTGCAACCAATTGTTCATGGTTCTGGCAACTTTGGGCCTCCGCTCATACGGCTTGTCCGAAAAACGCCTCTCCTTGTCAACAGTATGTTGATCCACTGATATGAGAGACCAAATATCCACATAATGGTTATCCCAAATTTTCTCCCGGACGGACTCGTCCAAATGGGCACCCAAAAGACTAACCCCACAAAAACACGATTCTTTATGCACCCCCGCTAACACAGGAGCTGGCTTAGCAGGAGGCGGCGGAAGGGACAGGTCAGCAGTAGGCTGCAAACGATCGACCAACAATTTTAACAGTGTAGCCATATCAGAACCCCCACCACCCGCCCCCCATGCACCCGTAAATTGGTACTCACCGGACGGAGGCGGTATTGGCGCTACCGCGGGACCAGGCACGGGAACCTCAGGCTGCAAAGAAGGTGCCAGAACCAGGCTCTGAGCCCTGGAAGACCGACCAGACGTCCGCCTATTGCGCTGGACCCGCACACGCCGCACAGACTCCCCAGACGCGGCAACGGACCCCTCCGAGGACGACGGGGACCGCCACCTTGAGGATCTGGATCGCCTGCTCCATGCTGAGTCACCAGACCTGCGACGCGACCGGTGCCTGTGGGATCCATGGCGCCTCCGGCTCTCATGAGAGGAGGATGAAGAGCTGGACCTTCCCCTGCGGGCACGTGACCGTTCGGGCGCAGGAGGGGGAGGAGGTACGAGTGGCTGAGACAGTGCAGTGATAGGGGAAAAAAGCACTTCAGCACCACTAGGGGTCACTGCAGGCATCATGGCCAGTGAAGGAGCAACAGAACTAACTCCCGGCTGCTGCTCAGTAATAGCAGGGGGCAGAGTGATTTGAGTGGAAGGGGGGGTAGGGGGGAGACTCTGGGAAGAATGGCTGCTACCCTGTGACCCCATCCTGCTGCCTGCACGTACACCTAAACTTCCACTGACCTCGTGTGAGGAGGGAAGAGCCTGGGGCTGGGAGGGGGGAGGAAGGGGCGGAGCTACCGCCCTCTGCACAGAGCCGGCAGCCAGAAGCTCCAGCGATCCTGCAGCAGCACAGATACGGGAGCCCAAGGTAAGCTGAGAAGGAGGGGGGCTATGGCCGAGACGTACGGGGGGGCGGATAAGCCGGGAGGACCGCCTGCCCTCCGCAGGAGCAATCGGGACATCACATGGCTGCATCGGAAACACCGCAGCCGGCGCACTGACAGAAGGAGGTGAGGGGTCAGGGGAACCCAGACTACACAAAAACGAGCGCAGCCACCCCTCACCCCCCTCCGCCATGCGCGCCAACAAGACCTCCCTCAGACGGGCATCACCCGCAGCCATCGCAATCTCTTGTACAGACAGAGCGCAGGTGCAACTCACCAGGACACCTCGCTTCCGATAAAGAGGAAGAGGATAGGCGGGGACAGCACATAAGTACCCTCCTGCTACCCGCCCCCTCTTCCTGCTGTGCACTAGATTAACCCCTTAACTACTCCCACAAACTGAACTCTAAATCTAGGGCCATACAGGTGCCCTAAGGAGATAGAAAGGGAGGGGGGGAGACCCACAGTCCCTGTCTACCCTCCCTAAACAGTCGGGCAGCCACCAGATGGCCACTTGTTTTTCTTTACTTAGCTGCTTTTTTCTTGCCATAATACAAATTCTAACAGTCTATTCAGTAGGACTATCAGCTGTGTATCCACCTGACTTCTCCACAACGCAACTGATGGTCCCAACGCCATTTATAAGGCAAGAAATTCCACTTATTAAGCCTGACAGGGCACACCTGTGAAGTGAAAACCATTTCAGGTGACTACCTCTTGAAGCTCATCAAGAGAATGCCAAGAGTGTGCAAAGCAGTAATCAAAGCAAAAGGTGGCTACTTTGAAGAACCTAGAATATGACATATTTTCTGTTGTTTCACTCTTTTTTGTTATGTATATAATTCCACATGTGTTAATTCATAGTTTTGATGCCTTCAGTGTGAATCTACAATTTTCATGAAAATAAAGAAAACTCTTTGAATGAGAAGGTCTGTCCAAACTTTTGGTCTGTACTGTATATGCGAAATGTGACTTTTTCTCCTTTTGAATCCACTCATGGCTTGAAAAATGTTGTCAAAAACCCTGAATGTGGAAACCCAGCCTAAGAGCATATGATCTTAATTAATAATTAATGATGTTTGCTCAGTACACATACTGGAGATTTTCTTTTAAATAGGTTAAAAATAAAAACAAAACAGCAGGGCACTTAGAATAAAACAAAATTCTCACTTTCCTGAACCTCCTCTATAGTAGTGCTGCAGCTGCTGTACTGCTGTTCCATACTCTCCTCTGGGCTTTGTTGTCCTGACTGCAGCAGAGACATGCCCATGCCTCAGTGGTATAAGGCAAGACACTTCTAAAGTAGCAAAAGTGGTCATGTGCAGTATACAGGTACATCATAAGTGCAGTCAAAACATTGTTACGTGTATAGGGGCAGAGGAACAGCCCCTTGATACCAGACAGAAACCAAAGAGGACTGCTCTGGATTTGAGCATGGGAAATAGTCCACTGGGAGATACTTAACACCTCTTACTCCCTGCCCGATCAATTAAAGACCAGGTGGGGATAGGAGATAGCTGTTTTTTTTTACATTTATGTTTATCAGATAGCTATACAGTGGACAGATGCAGGAGACAAGAGGATAGTAGTAGTAGTAGTAGGCCTGATGATGGTAGTAGTATTCACGGTGGCTTGGGTCCTCCTTGCTGGTCTCTGAGCTGGTGCACAGTAAAGGAAGGACGCACCCAGTTTTTCTCCATGCACACCCTGGTTTTGGGGGTTCTCCTGCCTGGTGGTGATTCAGGGTGCCCTTGGTGTTAATGGCTGCCAGGGGTGCAAGGCAGGGCACCTATGAAGTGCCAAAAGGCAACGCGATATTGTGGCAATACGAAGGCTGTTGCATGCAATGATGAGGCTAGTTTTGCATCAAACAACTGTAAACAATAAAGTTTAAATATAGCAGACACAGTCTTTATCATGCATGGAACAGCAGATCCTATACAGGTAGCAGTTTCCACAGTTGTTAAAGTTAAAGCAACATTATGTCTCGGGGGCCTAATCAGGGCAGCCAGCCAGGAATTACTGTTTCTGGCAGTGGTTACCTTTCTGTCCACAACTGTATCTGCATCCTTAGGATGTAAATACAGTTGAAAGTTGTGGCCCAGGGTGATTCTACTTCTACTGCCTGAGATGCTAACTGAAATGGTGCCCCCTGTGCCAAATTATCAATCTAACTCATACCCCCAGCCCTACTGCTAAAGACTAGTGTTGAGCTAGCATGCTCGGCCAAATACCTGTTCGGCTCGAGCATCGCTATGCTCGGCACATGGCAGTACTCGGCCGAGTACCGCATGTGCTTGAGCGCCATGCTAGAGTCTCCTTCCCGCACGTTTTGCGGCTGCTAAGCAACCAATAAACGTGCAGGTAAGTGCTGCCATCACTGTAATGCCAGTAGCCATGTTGGCTACTGGCATTACAGTGATTGGCTGTCCGGAACGCGTCATTGGGTGCTATATAGCACCCGATAACGAGGGTTCGGCTCATTGTGAGTCAGGGAGAGCTGCGATTAGGAAGGGACAGATAGTGTAGGGAGTTTGTGATCGCAATTTATTCAATTTTAAAATGTTTCAAAGACCCAAAAGTTCTTTTAAGGACTATTGTGTGTGGTGGCAGCAATTTAATTTTGCAAAGTAGTCCGATTATTTTTTTCCATACTTTGCGATTCTTTTTCTATAGAGGGTGTCTGCAGTGACTTGTGGCATCGGTTCAGCAATACCTTTTGTGTGTCAGGGACAGAGATAGGAAGAATATTATTGAAAACAATTATATTTTTTCCATAATTTATCCAATAAATGGCCCCTGCAGTGAATTGTCACATCTGTGCTGCAATAGCGTGTGTGTGTGTCAGGCCCAGATATTGGGAAAAATATTAGCGAAAACAATTATATTTTTTGCATAATTTAACCACATTTTTTCTATAAACGGTCCCTTATAACATATAACATTTATTATAAAAAAGGCGAGCATTAAGGGACGGGGAAGTGGCTGTGATGCTGATGGTGCACGCAAAGGCCATGGCCCTAGGCGCGTTGAAACTGTGCCTGATGCCAGAGCACAAGAAAAACAATTATCCAAGATACCTAACTTCATGTGCCAGTTTTCAGGGCGGCGCAGACACCACTCTTAAAGACAGCCCAGTGCGAGCAGGTGGTCGGTTGGATTACAGCAGATAGTGCTTCCACCAAGTCCAGTCTCAGTAGGCAGGAGTCTGGTCCACACAATCCTCACCTTGATCCTCCTTCCTCCCACCATTTACAGTCTGGCCAAACAAGTGATCCCACACTCGGCTATTCCGAGGACCTCTTTGCATCGCCTTTAATTGATTTGGCCCTCTCGCCAAGCACGCTTGAAAAGGGACCTGAGATCTTGTGCCCCGATTCCCAACCTCTTGAGCATCCAGAGTCACAAGAATATGACGCTGGGGAACGGCAATTAGTGTTTAATGAGGTGGATGATGATGAGACACAGTTGCCAATGACTCAAGCGCTCAAAGTACTGTCTCAAAAGGTTGAGGAAGAGGATGACACACAGTTGTCAATCACTGAGGTTGTGGTTAGGTCAACAAATCATGAGGATGATCAGAGTGAGGAAGTAGGAGAGGAGGTGCTGGACGACGAGGTCACTGACCCAACCTGGGAAGGTGGCTACAAGCCTAGTGAGGAGAGCAGTACAGAGGCGGAGGGATCCGCAGCACTGCAACAGGCTGGAAGAGGCAGTGGGGTGGCAAAAGGTAGAAGGCGGGTACCACCGAACAGGCCCGCAACTGTTTCACGGAGCACCCCCTTGTGTGAATCTCCCTTGCCCTTCGGGTAGGTGTTCGGCAGTATGGCACTTTCTTTAGGAAAGTGAGGACGACAAAAGAATAGTAGTTTGCAACCTGTGCCACACCAAAATGAACACTAGCAACCTCACCACCAGCATGATCCGCTTCATGTCATCAAAGCACCTTAATAGGTGGGCCGAACGCCTGGGTCCACAATTTGTGTCTGCAAGTCACACCACTGCCTACTCTTCCCCTGTGTTATGTTCTGGCCAATTCCCTGTCCAAGACGCAGGTCCAGATGCCTCCCACCCTGCACCTGGACCTTCACAAGCACCATCAGCAACCACATTCACTTCCATGTCCCAGCGCAGCGTCCAAATGTCATTACCCTAGGTATTTAAACGCAAGCGCAAATACCCAGCCACCCACCCACAGGCCATAGCACTAAATGCGCAGCTTTCCAAATTACTGGCCCTGTAAATGTTGCCATTTAGGCTTGTGGACACTGAGGCCTTTCGCAGCCTGATGTCGGCAGTCGTCCTTCGTTATTCAGTCTCCATCTGCCACTATTATTCAAGGTGTGCCGCGCCAGCCTTACACCAACACGTGTCCCTTAACATCACACGTGCCCTGACCAACGCAGTTACTGGGAAGGTCCACTTAACCACAGACACATGGACAAGTGCTTTTGGGCAGGGATGCCACATTTCCCTGATGGCACACTGGGTAAATGTTGTGGAGGCCGGGAGCGACTCATATCCTGGGATGGCACAGGTGCTACCGATGCCAAGGATTGCGGGCCCCAATTCCATCAGGCTTTCCGCCACCACCTACGTTAGACGCTCCAACCCCTACTTCTTCTCCTCAGCCTCCTCCTCCACTTCCACCTCTGAAGTATCCGCGTGCAGCACCAGTCAGTCATCAGTCAGTAGCTGGAAGCAGTGTAGCACTGCAGTGGGGAAGCGGCAACAGGCCGTGCTGAAGCTGATCTGCCTAGGTGACAAACAGCTCACCGCCGCGGAGCTGTGGCAGGGGATAAGAGACCAGACTGAGCTGTGCCTTTCGCCACTCAACCTAGAACCAGGCATGGTTGTGTCTGATAATGGACGTAACTTGGTGGCGGCTTTGGAGCTCGGCAACCTTAGACACATACCATGCCTTGCCCACGTATTCAACCTTGTGGTTCAGCGGTTTCTAAAAACATACCCCAATTTACCTTAGCTACTGGTGAAGGTGCGCCGCGTGTGTGCACATTTCCGCAAGTCACCGACAGCTTCAGCCGGTCTGTCAACGCTGCAGCAGCACTTGAAATTGACAGCTCATCGGCTGTTGTGCGACGTGAGCACGCGCTGGAACTCCGCGTTCCACATGTTGGCCAGGCTTTGTGAGCAGCAGAGGACAGTTGTGGAATACCAGCGGCAGCATGCTCATCGCCTTTCCAGTCAGCTTCCACTATTCATAAGCAAGGAGTGTGCATGGATGTCTGACCTCTGTGAGGTGTTACGCAACTTTGAGGAATCAACACCGGTGGTGAGAGGTGATAACGCTATTATCAGCGTCACCATCCCACTTCTGTGTCTTCTCAAACGCTCCTTCCTCACAATTAAGGAAGACGCTTTGCATGTGAAAGAGGTGGAAATGGGGGAAGACATTACACAGGTTGATGATAGCCAGACCATTCTCAGTTTGTCTTCTCAGCGTGAATTGGAGGCTGAAGAGAAGGAGGAGGAGCAGGAGACGGTTGCCTCCGCTACAGAGGGTAGTACCCATGGAAGTTTAATTCCATCTGTTCAGCCTGGATGGGCAGAAGAGGAGGAAGAGGATGAGGAAATTGGGAGTGATCCTCCTGATGACGACAGCGAAGTCTTGCCTGTTGTTACTCTGGCACACATGGCTGACTTCATGTTAGGCTGTCTTTCCCGTGACCCGCGCATTATACGCATTTTAAACAACGCGGATTACTGGTCGTTTACCCTTCTCGACCCCCGCTACTTCTCATCTCTCATTCCTCTGGTGGAGAGGATGAGCAAAATGGTGCAATACCAGAAGATCCTTGTTGAAAAATTGCTCCAAAAATTTCCATCTGACAACACTGGCGACAGAGTCCGTACTTCCTTGGCTAACCGAGGAGGGGAGACAAGGGGAACACACAGCAGTTCCAACAGAGGCTATGTACTCCTTCACCAAAGATGGTAAAGGAGTACATAGCAGACCGTGTTAGCGTCCTCAATGATCCCTCAGTACCTTACAACTACTGGGTGTCCAAGCTGGACACGTGGCACAAACTGGCCCTCAACGCTTTGGAGGGTCTGCTCACCAGGAGGCCCTCACATCTAATTTTTTATAGGGTCCACTCACCAGCAGGCCCTCACATACAATTTTTTACAGGGTCCGCTCACCAGCAGGCCCTCACATATAATTTTTTACAGGGTCCGCTAACCAGCAAGCCCTCACATATAATTTTTTACGGGGTCCGCTTACCAGCAGGCCCTCACATTTAATCTTTTACAGGGTCAGCTCACCTGCAGGCCCGCAAATCAAATCTTTTACAGGGTCAGCTCACCTGCAGGCCCGCAAATGCCAATCTTTTACAGGGTCAGCTCACCTACAGGCCCGCAAATCAAATCTTTTACAGGGTCAGCTCACCTGCAGGCCTGCAACTCAAATCTTTTACAGGGTCAGCTCACCTGTAGGCCTGCAAATCAAATCTTTTACAGGGTCAGCTCACCTGCAGGCCCACAAATCAAATCTTTTACAGGGTCAGCTCACCTGCAGGCCTGCAACTCAATGTGAATGAGGCCCTCCTTTATGTGATATACAAGTTATATCGGACTGCCTCTTCCTTGTAATTTTTGGCAGCACTTGCACTTTATATACAAGTAAATATACAGGAAAGTACAAACCGGATTTCCAAAAAGTTGGGACACTATACAAATCGTGAATAAAAACTGAATGCAATGATGTGGAGGTGCCAACTTCTAATATTGTATTCAGAATAGAACATAAATCACGGAACAAAAGTTTAAACTGAAAAAATGTACAACTTTAAGGGAAAAATATGTTAAATCAGAATTTCATGGTGTCAACAAATCCCCAAAAAGTTGGGACAAGGCCATTTTCACCACTGTGTGGCATCTCCCCTTCTTCTTACAACACTCAACAGACGTCTGGGGACCGAGGAGACCAGTTTCTCAAGATTAGAAATAGGAATGCTCTCCCATTCTTGTCTAATACAGGCCTCTAACTGTTCAATCGTCTTGGGCCTTCTTTGTTGCACCTTCCTCTTTATGATGCGCCAAATGTTCTCTATAGGTGAAAGATCTGGACTGCAGACTGGCCATTTCAGTACCCGGATCCTTCTCCTACGCAGCAATGATGTTGTAATTGATGCAGAATGTGGTCTGGCATTATCTTGTTGAAAAATGCAGGGTCTTCCCTGAAAGAGATGACGTCTGGATGGGAGAATATGTTGTTCTAGAACCTGAATATATTTTTCTGCATTGATGGTGCCTTTCCAGACATACAAGCTGCCCATGCCACACGCACTCATGCAACCCCATACCATCAGAGATGCAGGCTTCTGAACTGAGCGTTTATAACAACTTGGGTTGTCCTTGTCCTCTTTGGTCCGAATGACATGGCGTCCCAGATTTCCAAAAAGAACTTTGAATTGTGACTCGTCTGACCACAAAACAGTCTTCCATTTTGCCACACTCCATTTTAAATGATCCCTGGCCCAGTGAAAACGCCTGAGCTTGTGGATCTTGCTTAGAAATAGCTTCTTCTTTGCACTGTAGAATTTCAGCTGGCAACGGCGGATGGCACGGTGGATTGTGTTCACTGACAATGGTTTCTGGAAGTATTCCTAAGCCCATTCTGTGATTTCCTTTACAGTAGCATTCCTGTTTGTGGTGCAGTGTCGTTTAAGGGCCCGGAGATCACGGGCATCCAGTATAGTTTTACGGCCTTGACCCTTACACACAGAGATTGTTCCAGATTCTCTGAATCTTCGGATGATGTTATGCACAGTTGATGATGATAGATGCAAAGTCTTTGCAATTTTTCGCTGGGTAACACCTTTCTGATATTGCTCCACTATCTTTCTGTGCAACATTGTGGGAATTGGTGATCCTCTACCCATCTTGGCTTCTGAGAGACACTGCCACTCTGAGAAGCTCTTTTTATACCCAATCATGTTGCCAATTGACCTAATTAGTGTTAATTGGTCTTCCAGGTCTTCGTTATGCTCAAATTTACTTTTTCCAGCCTCTTATTGCTACTTGTCCCAACTTTTTGGGGATTTGTTGACACCGTGAAAATTTGAATCAACGTATTTTTCCTTTAAAATTATAAATTTACTCGGATTAAACGTTTGATCTGTCAACTACGTTCTATTACAAATAAAATATTGACATTTGCCATCTCCACATCATTGCATTCAGTTTTTATTCACAATTTGTTTAGTGTCCCAACTTTTTTGGAATCCGGTTTGTATGTTTTCAATCAATTTTTCCCCAAAATTTATTTTTTACTTTAGCTTTTTTGCCTTAATTAGATTGTGGGCCTGGTAATCAGTTTAAGGCCTTTTAAGCAGCATCAGCAATGGTGATAAAAATGAGTGGCAAGGTAAGCATACTGTGGAGATGGCAGCATGAGGAGGCCACACAGTGGCACAATGACTGAGTCTGGATAAAAGACTAAGGCCACTGATTGTTTAGAAAGATGGAGATGGAACAAATCTGTGGAGCTGTATCACGGTCACCTGCAGATTAATGCAGCCATCAAAATCAAGTTGGGTTTGTCGGTTCCACCTCAGCTCACCCGCAGGCCTGCAACTCAAATCGTTTACAGGGTCATCTCACATGCAGCCCCTTGCAGAAAATTTTTTGGAGGGTCAGCTCAGCTGCTCAGCTGCAGGCCCTCGCGTATATTGTTTTACAGGGTCAGCACACCCGCAGGCACTCGAATATAATGTTTTACAGGGTCAGCTCAACAGCAGGCCCACACCTAAAATCTTTTACAAGGTCAGCTCACCTGCAGGCCTGCAACTCAAATCTTTTACAGGGTCAGCTCATCAGCTCACATGCAGTCCCGCAACTCAAATATTTGACAGGGTCAGCTCACATGCAGGCCCTTGTATATAATTTTTTAGAGGGTCAGCTGATCTGCAGGCCCTCGCATATAATGTTTTACAGGGTCAACTCACCCGCAGGCACTTGCATGTACTGTTTTACAGGGTCAGCTCACCAGCAGGCCCACACCTAAAATCTTTTACAGGGTCAGCTCACCTGCAGGCCTGCAACTTAAATCTTTTGCAGGGTCAGCTCACATGCAGGTCCTCGCATAGAATTTTTTAGAGGGTCAGCTCAGCTGCAGGCCCGCACCTAAAATCTTAAGAGTCCTGTATTGTTATTTATTGTCACTACCTCCACGAGTCGGGACTGGAGTGTGTGATTTGCGCGCCACCTGCTTGCCTTCCTTGGATGTGGTAGCCATTTCTTAAGCTCCCTCTCCGGAATCAAACACTGATTCCCTGTTACCTACAGTTTACAATGGTTTAGAGCTGACAATTAGATCGAAAGTTGATAGGCCAGACATCCGAATGGATCGTCGGCGTCACGGGGACGTGCCATCGGCCCCAGGTTAACTAGAGTCACCAAAGTGGCAGCAGGCCACCGCCCATAATGTTTTAGATGGTCAGATCAGCCAGGCTCCTAATGTTTTTGAGGGTCGCCAGCAGGCCATCAATCATAATTTTCAAAAGGTGTGTATGATGCCCTCCTTTAGGTGTAACTAAAGGTGTATCAGAGAAGAATGATTTCTATCAATTTTTCCTCTACAATCGATTTCTTTTCCTTGGTTTTGTGCATATTATTGTCATTATTTAAAAGTGGCGTACTATTCGGACAACATAGTTCCCAGCAGCGACCAGCGAGTCAAAGATGCATCCATACATCCTCCCCATCCTGTTACAGAACCATTTTGGTGGTGTTACCAACAATTTCTGATATTTTCTTATGAACCAGGCACCCTCCCCTCTTCAGAGCAGGGGGTACCTGGTTTAATGCTCGGGTTCTCACATTGACTTCCATTATACTCGACCGAGCACCCGAATATCACGATGTGTTCGGCCCGAGCTGCTGAGCACCCACTCACTACGGTGCTCGATAATCACTACTAAAGACATATTTGAATTGGACGATACATACAGCACCACATACTTCTTACTTCCAGTGATGTCTCCTCTGATGTAGACGTTCTCTTTCCTTATTTTCTCCATTTGGACCAGACCGTCATGAAAGATAAATTAACCACTTTCCATCCGCCCATAGGATATAAACGTCCTATGGGTGGACCTCTATTTCTGAAAAGCACGTTTTAAAACGTCCTTTCAAAAACAGCAGCTGCACGCTAATCATGCAGCTGCTGATCGGGTTGCTCGCTGTCAGTGACAGCAGGGCAACCCAGAGATAAGGCAGGGACAGTTCCCAGGTGTCCCTGCCTTCCGGATCGCTGTGCGCTTCCTGTTCCGGCCCAGCGGTCATGTGACCACCGGGACCGGAGAGTGCAGGAGGTCTTTCAGAGACCTCGATCAGCCCTGCTCTGAGGCTGTACAGTGCAGAATCATGCTGTACAGCCTCTCTGGGGGGTGCATTTATTCTGTAACTGGCGCTACTATGTCAGCCCCAGTTACAGGAGAAATCAACAGTGAAAAAAAAAAGAAAAAGTGAAGCAAATGTCCCCCAGAGGTCTTGTATGACCTAATGGGGGATGAAAAGTGTAAAAAAATAAAAATAAATAAAGGGTTGAAAAAATTAAATAAAAAAAGTTTCACATGTAAAAAAAAAAAAGTCCCCAAGTAAGGAATAAAATAAATAAATTTTAAAATAGAAAAAACAAAATAAAATAGACATATTTGGTATTGCCGTGTCCATAAAAACCAGCTCTATAAAAATATCACATGACCTAACCCCTCGGGTGAACACCGTAAAAAAAAATAAAAAAACAGTGTCAAAACAAGCAATTTTTGTCACCTTGCATCACAAAAGGTGCAACACCAAGTGATCAAAAATGCGTATGTCCCACAAAATGGTACCAATAAAACCGTCACCTCATCCTGCAAAAAATGAGCCCCTACATAAGAAAATCTCTAAAAAAATAAAAAAACTATAGCTCTTAGAACATGGAGACACTAAAACATCATTTTTTTGGTTTCAAAAATGCTATTATTGTGTTAAAGTGAAACAAATAAAAAAAAGTATACATATTAGGTATTGCCGCGTCCGTAAAAACCAGCTCTATAAAAATATCACATGAGCTAACCCCTCAGTTGAACACCGTAAAAAAAAAAAAAAAACTGTGTCAAAACAAGCTATTTTTGTCACCTTGCATCACAAAAGGTGCAACACCAAGTGATCAAAAACGCCTATGTCCCACAAAATGGTACAAGTAAAACCGTCACCTCATCCTGCAAAAAATGAGCCCCTACATAAGAAAATCTCTCAAAAAATAAAAAAACTATAGCTCTTAGAACATGGAGACACTAAAACATCATTTTTTGGTTTCAAAAATGCTATTATTGTGTTAAAGTGAAACAAATAAAAAAAGTATACATATTAGGTATTTCCGCGTCCGTAAAAACCAGCTCTATAAAAATATCACATGAGCTAACCACTCAGTTGAACACCGTAAAAAAAAAAAAAACTGTGTCAAAACAAGCTATTTTTGTCACCTTGCATCACAAAAGGAGCAACACCAAGTGATCAAAAATGCGTATGTCCCACAAAATGGTACCAATAAAACCGTCACCTCATCCCGCCAAAAATGAGCCCCTACATAAGAAAATCTCTCAAAAAATAAAAAAAACTATAGCTCTCAGAACATGGACACATTAAAACATAATTTTTTTGTTTCAAAAATGCTATTATTGTGTAAAACTTTAATAAATGAGAAAAAGTATACATATTAGGTATCGCCACGTCCGTAACAATCTGCTCTATAAAAATGTCGCTTGACTGAACCCCTCAGGTGAACGCTGTAAAAATAAATAAATAGAAACTGTGCTAAAACAACCTATTTTTTGGTCACCTTGCCCCATAAAGTGTTATAATGAATGATCAAAAAATCATATGTACCCAAAAATAGTACTAATAAAACTGGCACCTTATCCCCTAGTTTCCAAAATGGGGTCACTTCTTGGGAGTGCATCAGGGGGCTTCAAATGGGACATGGCATCTAAAAACCATGTGGAGTTCCTTTTCTTCTGCGCCCTGCCGTGTGCCCATACAGCAGTTTATGACCACATGTGGGGTGTTTCTGTAAACCGCAGAATCTGGGTAATAAATATTGAGTTTTGTTTGGCTGTTAACCATCGATTTGTTAAAGAAAAAATTGGATTAAAATGGAAAATCTGCCCAAAAAGTGAAATTTAAAAATTTGATCTCCGTTTTCCTTTAATTCTTGTGGAACGCATAAAGGGTTAACAAAGTTTGTAAAATCGGTTTTGAATACCTTGAGGGGTGTAGTTTCTACAATGGGGTCATTTATGGGGGTATCCACTATGTAGGCCCCACAAAGTGACTTCAGACCTGAACTGGTCCTTATAAAGTGGGTTTTGGCAATTTTCTTAAAAATTTGAAGAATTGCTTCTAAACTTCTAAGCCTTCTAACGTCCTAAAAAAATAAAATGACATTTCCAAAATGATGCCAACATAAAGTAGACATATGGGGAATGTTAAGTAATAAATATTTTATGAGGTATCACTTTCTGTTTTAAAAGCAGAGAAATTGAAATTTAGAAAATTGTGAATTTTTCTAATTTTTGGGTAAATTTGGGATTTTTTCATAAATAAAGGTGAAATATTTTGACTCAAATTTATGACTATCATGAAGTACAATGTGTCACGAGAAAACAGTCTCTGAATGACTTGGATAAATAAAGGCGTTCCAAAGTTATTACCACATAAAGTGAGATATGTCAGTTTTGCAAAATTAGGCCTGGTCAGGAAGGGGGCAAATGGCCCAGATGGGAAGTGGTTAAGCCGCATCTCATCTCTGTAGAGTTTACCACACATACATGTTACATTACTCACTTTTCCATCATCCTCCCCCTCCTGGTGCACCAACAGTGTTGTCTCAAAGAGTGTCCCCATTAATAGCAATGCCCTCCATATTGTGCCCAATAATAATACCCCACAGTACCACAGTAGTAATATGGCAGTTATAATGCGCCCCTGTTGTGCCCCCAGTATGTTTAATGTCCACAGTTGTGCCCCTTGTATTATTATGTGATCCAACAGTGCTCCTTTATTTATAATGCTCTGCCCTCTTTACTGCCCTCAGTAGCAAAACACAGACATATTAGTGAGCAGCCCCTCTAAATGGCTGCCACATTCCAATACAATCCTAATTGCTTCCTCAGTAGTCCATGTCTTAGCTTCAACTCCTCCCCCTATAAAGTCTAAGCCGCTACCTATGGGGAGGGCAGTGTAGCCCCACCTAATATCTAGCACCTGTTAACCCCTTGACAGCCTATAAAAAGGAAATGCTCATCGGAATATTTTTTCACATTTGTAAACCTTTTAGCAATGGGCTACCTGCAATCTGTAGATACTTAGGGGTTCATTTATTACGACTGCAACAAAGTCTGCATCTAATATATGCCACAAAAGTAGAGTATATCAGTTCATAAATGAGCTCCTTAATGTGTAAGGTAAGCTTTTAGTTAGGTAAAGTTTTCTCTTATTGTTTTATGAACACATTTATATAGTTCCCAAGTGTTAACTATCCGTTTGTCATCAAGATGATTCTATTTCACAGACTGATACAGTAATCTGCATTCTTCTGTTCATCTATTTATTATCAATGACGCTTACAAAGTGTCAGTTTTGCAGTAACAGTAAATATGCCTTGGAGATATATATTATATAAGGGAACCTGTCATCTATTTTATGCTGACCTCACTGAGGGCAGCATAAAATAGTGACAGAAATGCTGATGTCAGCGGTGTGTCACTCATGAGCTAAAAGTGGTTGCCGAGAACCAGCTTCATAATCATAGCAGGCCAGGCCTCGAAAAGAGTCAAATCTACCTGAGAAGAGTCATGGTTATTCCTAATCTCCTGCTCTCCCGCCCATCTGCTGATGACTGGCAGTTCTCTCCTAGAGAGGAAAGGAGAAAACTAGGTAGAAGCCTGTCAGTCATCAGCAGGTGGGCAGGAGAGCAGGAATATATGAATAACCAGGACTCTTCTCAGGTGGCCCTGACTCTTTTCCAGGCCCAGTCTGCAATGATTGTGGCTTTTAGCTTTTAAATGACAAATCACTGAAATCAACTCACCTGTCTCTACTTTATGATGCCGTTAGTATGGGCAGCATAAAGTTGATGACAGGTTCCCTTTAAATATAATATTATAGGACAAGCCTTGTATACTATGTTGAACAGTAACACCATTTAGATCTAGTATTTAATATAGTGATTAGCATGGTCACTTACTAGTATAGCTATTAATTGCTACACTGTAAATATACACAGGCTGGCATACTGGTCTTGTCCTTAATGGGAACCTGTTTTGTTGAAGATGTTGTCTGATCTGTAGGCAAGATGTTATAGAGTAGGAGGACCTGGGCAGATTTATTTACAGTATAGCTCTCTCTGTTTATCTATCCTGTCTGTCTATCTATCTATCTATCTATCTATCATCTATCTATCTATTATCTATCTATCTATCTATCTATCTAGAAGACAAATAATGAGGCAGCACTCCAAAGGGGGTAAAGGGTGGCAGACCCATTTATTACCCCTCTAGCAACGTTTCAGCCCAGTTCAATGGGGCCTTTGTCAAGCTTGACAAAGGCCACATTGAGCTGGGCTGAAACATTGCTAGAGGGGTAATAAATGGGTCTGCCACCCTTTACCTCCTTTGGAGTGCTGCCTCATTATTTGTCTTCTGGAAATTATCTATGGCCTTTTACCATTGCTATGCTGCTGTTGCTCTTTGCTTTTGTATCTATCTATCTATCTATCTATCTATCTATCTATCTATCTATCTATCCTGTCTATCTATCTATTATATCTATCTATCTACTCAGGTCCTATTGCTCTGTAGTATTGCAGCAAGCCCAGGAAGAGGGAGGGGAGGATGGGAGTGGTAGTGGCTCTAGCAATGATAGTTATGCACAAGCATCGCAGTGACAATCCTCACAGCAGTTCACAGTACAATTCTTTCCCAAAAGCAGCAAATGAATAGCAGCAATGATGGGAGTTGTGGTACTCCTTCTGTATGTCTTTCTAAAGTCTCTCTTCAGAACCAGTATAATATTCTGTAATTCCCAGGCTGAGGGGTACAGAATTACAATATGGTTGGCCAAACCGTCTCAAAATGTGGATGGGTGGGTTAGCTATTTTTCCTTTCACAGTAGTAAAGTCACCATTGGCCATAAACACACCCATAATATCTTGCTGACTGGCTTCAATGCATGGCCTTACTGATTCTCAACCTTCTAATATTCCTTTCTCTTTCTAGAACCGTCACGGCGTGGTGTGGGTAGACAACTCCACACCGAACACAAGAGGAAAGGAAAAAGGAACTAGGCCAGGAACCTAGAAAAGGGGAAAAGTCACCACTTAGCGAATCCCTAAACTGAGCTCTGACTTCTATCAGTATGAACAGACCTTGAAGGTAGGAATGTTCATACACTGTAATCTAGGGCCGTATCTGACCCTAAAGGACCCTGGAAATAGTTTCAGGAGAAGAGATGACCTGTTCCTTCTCAGCTAAAGGAATAGGAAACTCCCTCAGTCCTAATACCAAAAGGTAGGGGAAAACAACAAACAAGAAATAAAGGAAAGACACTTAACTCCGAAGCATGCGGACAAGCAGGAACTCAGAGGAGAACCAACACCAGCACTTCCAACATCCAAAAGGAGCTATCAACCGCATAGCATGATGGGTGAGGTCAGACTTAATAGAGGAGCTGGAATGACCACTTAAGCTACACCTGAGACCAGAGGCGTGGTCATACCCAGCAATAACACAGAAGCAAGTGAAACCAGAGAGGCTGTAAGATCACATCACGTGCAGCCAGTCTCCTAGATCTTCTGACCCCTGTCACAGGAGAGACCGTGACAGGAACCCTTTTGCGTGAAGTAGCTTTAGGTGTAGATATCTGAGAGATGATGGTTCTCTGGGACTCAGGCCTAGCCCTGAGGAGTAAGCACATGTAGGTACTCTCCCTTCCTCAGCTATGCACTCCCTACTAACTAGGGGGTGGACTCAAGTCCATCTCCCAGCAACCTCAAAGGGGATGGCATCCATTTTTTGCCAGTGTTTCATGGACCACTGGTAGGAGATGGTCTGGAAATACATTTTCAGCTGAACAGTCTCTATGGAATATGGATGACGCAAAAAAATGGGGAGGAGTAAAGTGAAATGAAGGCAGGGCAGCCTGGGCACTTACACACTGAACGCCGCCCCTGGGCACTTGCGAGTGCTCATTTGCATATGAATAAAACTTTGTTTTTCCTGCTGGTGCAAGTCTAAAGAAAAGAACAAAGGTACTGTTAGACTCATGTATAGGTTTGCTACAGAGCCATGTAAGCACTGTATATGGCCATATGGAGGTGACAGACTCCCTTTAATGAGGGTGAAATGTACAGTAAATAGCTGCACCTAGCCCAGCTTCCAGGGAATATAGTGTGTAACATGAACTCACTTAGGTTTGCTTTTCTCTTCCCTTTCTTGGTATTTCTGGCATTTCTCTTCTGTCTACTAAACTGTTGACCTTCCGGAATAAAAATAATGAATATGTACTTTTGAATGCCATGGGTGTTTTTTTTAAAAGATATTTATTTATGGTATTATTTTAGTATAAAATCATGTAATACTGAGTCCTCGGCCTAAAAGCTAGAGGAACTCATACAAAATGTTCATGCATAATCCAAAATGTTGATGTTACCTCATTTTTTATTCTCTACCTCCTAGGGGGTCATGGCTCATGGAGTTGACTGTTTTTCAGGAAGCGCAATAAGAACATTTACAGAGCTACAGACCCGGGTATTGTTCTACCACTGTGCTTGGAACAGTACTAGTGTAATCTTGAATTGTCATGCGTTACCTTGTTCCTAAACATGGGCTTGACTCATTTGTTTTTTTTTTACCATGAAATCAAAAACAGTCTTCAATGGCTTTTAAAAGGTATGCTTCCTCCTTCTGTAATTTCAATAAACACATCCACATCTTTTAACAATTTAAAGGGAGTCTGTCAACGTTTTTTGCAATATTAAACTGCTGCCAGCATTATATAGGGGCTGGGCAAACAGTATAACAGTACAAATATACCTTTTGCAGAACTTTTATGATCAGGAGTAGTGAGAATATGAACTTTTATTCTGCCAACTAGTTGTTGGAGAAAGCAGTTGTTGGAGAAAGCAGTACAAACATACATTTTGAGGAGCTTTTATCATAAGTGGTAGTGATAATATGAACTTTAATTCTGCTAGATTATGCTACCTAAGTGCACAGCAAGGAGAGTGACAGCTGCGCTGGTGTTCTGGTTGGATGCTACAGCTGACAAGCAGAGAGGAGGGGCGGTAAGCATCTCAATGCAGAGAGCTGTAAGCACTTCACAGTGAAGCTCCACCTCCAGTGCACTTAAGGAGCAGAATCTAGCAGAATTAAAGTTTATATTAACACTGCTACTTATGATAAAACCTCCTCAAAATATATTTTTGTATAGCTTTTTCCAGCTCTAGTTTTGCATGTTCTAAACTTTTGATGGACTCTCTTCAATTCTACATTAACACCAATAATAATAATGTGGTTGATATAGCCCAAATTTTAAATACAGTCAATTCTTTCAATGGAAAGACCCTTGCATTTGATAGTTCAAGACACTTTTTGTTGCCACTGGATTGGCCAGCACTACTCCAAGAGCAGGGCTGGACAAGTAGCAAGTGTCTTGGTCTACAGATGCAGAGTTTGTTCCCCTGTTAATATGATATTTTTTTCTTAAACAGGGTCGCGTTAAGCTTAGCTCAGATATTAGATGCTCTTCTGCAACAGAGGGTCTGTACAGTGACTTAAGGCTTTGAATAAATATATTACTTAATACATTGCTCAATATCTGATCTGCGGAGGTCCGACACCCGATCAGTTGTTTGAAGAGGAGGCTGTGCTGCTTCCTCTTCATTACACGATGCGTCATCTCTTGTGGAGCAGCGGCGTAGTGTAATTACAAGTACTCATTCCATTAAAGTTATTGGAGACGACAGGCAGTGTAATGAAGAGGAAGCAAGACTTGCATGGAGCGCCATCTCCCTTACAAACAGCTGATTGGTGGGGGTTCCCGGTGTTGGACGCCCGCTGATCAGATATTGATGACCTATGCTGAGAAAAATCTACGTGTTTGGGCAGCTCGGTGGCTCACTGGTTAGCGCTGGTGCCTTGCAGAGCTGGGGTCCTGGGTTCAAATGCGACCAAAGACAACATCAGCATATAGTTTGTATGTTCTCTCCATGTTTTGTGGGTTTCCTCTGGGTATTCCGGTTTCTTTCCACACTCCAAAGACACAGATAGGGAACATAGATTGTGAGCCCCATTGGGGACAGCGATCAATGATAATGTTGCAAAGTGCTGCTGAATATGTCAGTGCTATATAAGTGTGTAAAATAAATAAAGCCAATGTGTTAAAGAGGTAGGCCCATCTCAGCCTTTCATAACCGATGGAAATTACTCATAGTAAGCACCAGCCTGGGGAGGTGACATTATGGCAATCAGATCTGCTGTTTCCATAAGGGGGTATTCCCATCTGAAACAATGGCATATCGCTACGATATGTCCCCATTGTCTGATAGATGCGGGTCCCGGCGGTGGGACCCGCACCTGCACCGAGAACAGAGCGAAGAAGGTGGTGGCAGGTGTACCCCGGGTTTTGCCAGGTACGGCCACCACCAAGCGCTCTCCCCATAGTACTGAATCATATTAACAGGGAAACAAACTGTGCATCTGTAGACCAAGACACTTGCTACTTGTCCTGCCCTGCTCTTGGAGTAGTGCTGGCCAATCCAGTGGCAACAAAAAAGTCTCTTGAACTACCAAATGCAAGGGTCTTTCCATTGATAGAATCGACTGTATTTAAAGTTTGGGCTACATCAACCACATTATTATTATTGGTGTTAATGTAGAATTGAAGGGAGTCCATCAAAAGTTTTGAACATGCAAAATTAGAGCTGGAAAAAGCGATACAAAAATATATTTTGAGGAGCTTTTATCATAAGTAGTAGTGTTAATATAAACTTGCACGTCCACCGCTCCCATTCATCTCTATGGGGCTGATGGAAATAGCTGAGCCAGCGCTTGGCTATTTTCAGCGGCCTCATAGACATTAATGGAAGGTGGCTGCGCATGTGCTCTGTGTAGTACCCTGGAGCAGGGAGTACTTTGATATTTGGGCATTTGCCTATATCCCCTATTAAAGTTAAAACTTCTTACTTTATTTCACCTGAAAGGGTTAACTTGTACTAATTAATACTGTGTAACTGCATTTTATATGTTGTGATATATATCCTGTTCATTATCACTGTATTTACATTGCTCTGTGGAAAGGGTTTATGAATACTAAGAGACTGTTAGGGCTTTGATTGAGAAGCTGGCAATTTTCCACAGCTGCCATAGAGTTTAAAGAAGATGTTTTGGAGGAAAAAACCCAGACTTGTTTACCACCAAAAGCAGACAGTCTGACCTTTTAAATATCTTGTTTTAGCTATGTTGTTATATCTGGAAACTTGTTTTTGTCTGGAAAACCTGCTGTGTCATTGCCATTGAGTATCATTGAAGCTTTAATGTAAGTCTATACCAGACGGGAGCTGAAACAATGTATCTGTTTGTGCTGAGTTTCTCCACTCCACCCCTCCCACTAGAAGGTTCTAGTCTAGCAAAAACTGTATATAAGGAGAACAGTCAGAGCCCCTAGTGTGCTGCAGTTAGGGACCAGTGCTTGGAGGGGAGACTTATGCCAGCCTGCACGAGTGACCAGAAGAAGACACTGAGATGGGGAAGCTGAGCCACAGACCATGGGTCACTTGCCCTGTGACCAACGATCCACCTGGACTACTTAGCTACAGACCGTGGGCCCTTTACAAGGATGCCTGCCTTCTGAGATAGAGAGAGGGACAGCTAGCTCAGGTCTTTCCTCAGCATCAAACCCTTTTTCTGCCAGGGAGGAGACTATGCCAGACTACGGAGCGACCAGAAGAAGACGCTGAGACAGGGATACTCTGCCACAGACCCTGGATCACCAGCCTTTGACCAGGGTACCAGCCTTCTGAAGAGAAAGAGGGACAGCTAGCTCAGGCCTTTTCTTAGCATTAAACCATTGTTCTGCCAGGGAGGAGACTGGAGAAGCCAGCCCAATGCCTCGCCTGTATTGTTTTGTACCTGAATTCCTCCAGTAAAGAAGCACCCTGGTTTACTGCAGAGCCTGACTCTCTGGACTTATTTCCCATTGGGGTGCACCATGCCTTACCATCGCTTCCGGAGAGCAGCAACACGTGGTGACACCTCAACGGTGTCCGGGGAACCCAGCGTAGTGTTGGGGCCACCACAAACACGGCGACTGCAAAAGCGCCCTCCACAACTTTAGGGCCTCCTTTCTCAGTGTAGGTGTGGATCCCAGCGGTGGGACCTGTACCTATCAGACAATGGGGGCACAGCCTAGCGATATGCCCCCATTGTCTTAGATGGGAAAACCCCTTTAACTCCCATAGCTATGAATGGAAGCTACGCTGTTTCTGTTAACTTGGGAAAGCGCAGCTCCCCTTCTAGGGGTTTTGACCTGTCTTTATGTTGACAGTCATTCATCTAAATGCCTGCCATGTAATACTACATTTCTCCTGTAGCAGCTGCTAACCAGAAATGTCTGGCTAGCCACAGCTTCCCCTGCAAAATCAGCCAGGGTTTGCCTGAGAGCCGTAATATTGTAAAATGTGGAGATGCATTGTTGGTCACAACAGCAGCATATGGGCATTTCCTTCTGCTACACTTGTGACAACATATCCTGCTATTTGACCTTGTCTTCTGATAATCTCTTGAATTCAGTGCATCTAAAGCAAAATTCTACAGAGAAAGAGATTAAGCGATTATCCAAAAGCCCACATATCAAAACATGAATTCATCTTCTCTTTGTGCTCTGAAGTAACATTTAGCAAATCACACACTTTATGATCTGAGTTTTCCAAGTGTTCTTTTATTGTGGACAATCAAGGCATGACAATAAAAAAGGTCCAAAACGCAATAAAATACACTCAAAAAGAATAATATCAGGATGCTTAGGTGATTTACAGTAGATCAATGATCCCCAAGTGCCCAGTTCTCATCTCAGCATTGCATATTTGGATAACTGGTAGTGTACATAGTCCACAATGATCAGCTTAAAGAACAATTGTATGTCATACCGGTGCAGGAAACAGTATATAACATTATGTAACCCCTGGAGATGTCTTGTGCTTTCTGTATATTAGTCAGCAACCTCCACTACTCCAGCTGTTGTCAAACGACATCTTCAAGCATGCACTTCTATCGGATTTTCTGAGAACAGCCAAGCAACTGTGTATCGTGGGAGGTTGCTGACCCCTGGATTGTTGTATTCTTGACAAGTTTTAAAAGTGAATTTTACAGAATATTTACATTTACTATGCAGTAATTCAGCCATTTCACTTATTTTTTTATTGTGTGATACATTATAAAGAGGTACTTGCGTTGTGGGTAACTTCTCAGTGTTGATATTACTTCCACAAGGAGAGATGCGAACAAAGATCAAGTCAGCCACTGGAAATTAAGATTTCTTGTGTTTGTGAAATAGTATGTTGCCTGGAGTAGCTATAGGGGGTGCCAAGGTTGCATCGCACCTGGGCCCTGATGCCCGAGGAGGTCCCAAAAGTTGCTCTGCTATACAACCAAAATATTTTAAACAATAAGGGCTTTATAAGGCCAATTTCCCCTCAGTGTGTCTGGTCCCGGAAATACACCCTGTGTGATAGCCACATTTCCTGGACTGATACTCACTGGGAGTTCCTGCCCAACTGCAGATCTCCTGTACTGTACTGACAGCATCCTGTGAGTACAATACAGTAGACTTGCAAATGAGCAGGAACTCACAGCATCATAAATCAATATATGGTGCATTGAGTTCAGGACAGACGATCAGTGGTCAGTCTGGGAAATGAGGGCGTGAGATGGACTGAGGACACTCATGTGAACCTGGCCTAAGCCAGGACAGAAAATTACAGTATGACTATAAGCCACATCTCCACTTTTGGACAAGTTTTAATGAAATGCATAATCCTAGGGACCCCAGCTGCACAGAAGGAGTGTATATTTACATCCGTATATACAATTTCTCCTACAGCTACACGGCATTAGCATTTATAAATGTAATGTAACAAAAATGTACACCTGGTTCTCCTAAAATTCTGGCGGTTTATAATCCATTTTGGTGCTGACAGGTTCCCTTTAAAGGAGTTTTCTGGGACTTAAATATTGTATCAGATTGGTGGAGGTCTGGCACTCGACACCCCCACCTATAAGCTGTTTTGGGCTCTAGACAGTGGACAGAGAAGGAAGCTGATGTCCTGTCTTGAATGGGAGCTGAGCTGCAGTATGCAACCACCTGAAACTACACCAACCAGAAACTACCTTCTATCCACTGCATAGTCACCAGCAATGGATGCTGCCCGACACAGCAGATTTCTGGAGGTGCCAGTTGTTGGCCCCTTACTGATCTAATATTCATGACCTATCCTGAGGATAGCGCTTTAATAATGAAGTCCCTAAATGCACATACTGTAATTAGCATATACAGAAAGAAAGATATTTTTCATTTTAGCATAACAGTTATAGCACTGACGATGGTGGCATTTGGGGAATCATTGATGCCAGCAATGTGTATACATACATGTATGAAATAAAGAACATGCATCTATAAAATTCAACTCAGTTGTACAAATATGTGGATTAACTCTTAAAAGATAAAACACCATAATAAACAAAATAAAAGCATTGAGCAAGTACAATCATATACCATAGATCTGCTGAGAGAAGATCATACAAAGTTAAATTCCATTTTTTATTTGCTAGTGAAGCATATGTCTGTCATACGTGTTCATTTTAATGATCAAGGGCATGTCTCCATCATTGATGAAAATGGCTGGCATGGAATACTACATTAATGTCCAGCATTCCATTTTCAGGTCCAAACTTTTGACTTGAATGAATAATACAATTATGTCTAAACACAGCCACCACTAGGAGGAGCAAATCCATATAGATGTATACAGCTGGCATTGAACCTGATAGAGGCTGTACAAATCAGTATGCCAACTTTCCCTAGTGGCCAGTTCAACAGACACCAAGAGGGAGCAGTTCAGTGTCAGGCCCTCTCCCACTACCAGCCTCAGTAGTTGTGTGCTCTGCCTCTATAGTAGGTATGTCACTATCCCCACATTTATTGATGCTGTATTAAATGGCATATTAAAAGATAAATGACAGTGCACATACTTATCAAGAAACTGCATAAATAATGTACTGAACGGCTTGAGATAATTACCTGCTTATAACCACGCAGAACTGTGCATTCTGAAATTCTTCTATATGATGACTATGTTCTCTGCACATATGTGTCATTTATACACAAATGGTAATGATTTCTATTACTTCCTTTCTCATTTTGTACACCGTTCTCCCCTCTTTTCTTTGGTTATTAGCCAGTCTCTATTTAGGACAGAGACCGAAGGAGCCTAAAGGTTCCTCTAAAACTTAACAACGCTGTTCAATGACGCCTGGAGAATGCACAAGCTTTATAATCCATTCAAAACCTCAGCAGAGAGCTCAGGGGCCACACTCTTTAGGGGCGTCTATGTATGTAGCTTGCCCATAGAATCAATGTTAACTGGCAAGGCCTCCATTCTACATGGTTCATAAGATTTCAAGAGACTGAGAAACTGGGCCCAAAACTCATGCCATGAATGGCTTGCCAGAAAAATATGGAAATCTGATATAATTGTTAGCTGTCAACCCCAATAAGTCGTTTCATGCTAAATACTTAACCTCTCAAGTCATAGTTGTGGCTAATTCTTCACGAAATGTAATATACTGTATATGTCTCATGTTTTATGTCTCAAAGGGTTTTTCCAGGATTTTAATACTGATGGCCTATTCTCAGAATAAGCCATCTGATACCCTGCCCCCCGATGATAAACTGTTCTGCAGTAGCTCTGGCACCAGAAGTTGGTGCTGGGACTACATGGTTCCATCCATTGTGCCAAAACTACTGCAGAACATCTGATCATAGGGGTTTGGTGTGTCGGACACCAGCCAATGAGATAATGATGGCCTATCCTAAGGATAGGTCATCAATATTTAAATCCAGGAAAATCCCTTTAAGCCCAGTTCTATTCTGTAAATTCTGTAGTGACATAGAAGGGTTGCCATGTTTTGACTATTCCTTTTTCATTTGGCAGGGCTCTCTGCTGGGGAGATCCCCATACTGAAAGCCCAATTCTTACCTGTAAGAAACCATTGGGCAAACACCTCTAGTCCTCAAGAACTGAGGGCCATATATGTTGCTGATTTAGGTTCTGTCTAGTAGAAGGTTGTCAAGAGTGTCACCCCTTACTGAGTTATGGTTGTCTGATGAGAAGAACTCATCTAAAGCAGGTTACAGTGAAGAAGCCATTACAACTGACAAACTGACAAACCTCTTTTTGCCCACCCGTAGTTAACATTTTTGCAACCAGTGCTGTTACATTTGTGTAATAATTACATACGGCTATGTATGACAGATGCCTGAATATACTCCTACACATAGCGTAAAGAGAATGCATGTTTACCCATCACTTTCTTAACACCATAATCATGCTTTACCATCCCTGTGCTATTCTGAAGAGTGAAAGAAAGACCATCGCTGACTGCAGCTAACGTACAGCTTATTGTTGAGGACTAATTCGAAACTCTAGTCGTGGGTTGCCATGGAATCTATGCATGGTATTTGAAGCATGGAACATAGTAATTGCGGAAAAGAGAATTATATACAGTATTATATCCAGCATAAGAACATTGTGATATGTATAGGACTTTCAACGTACAAAAGTAAATCCTAAAAAATATACCAGACATTTAAAAAAATGTTCTAGTGCTGATTGATTGATACAAAGTAGTACGCAATGACTATGCCCAGGCCATTTGGATGCCCCCAACCACTGTTGTAAAGGGGCAAGCGTTAAAAGATTTCATATACATTCAAGGGCTTCTTCACATCACATTACATCCCTACCTTGGCAACTACACAGGGAAAAGTTCCCAGTGTATACGTAAAGCATATCCATAGGGCTTTCCTCACCCAGAGAATACCAAAAGAGTTATAGGCTTCACCTGCAGTTTATATGCACTGGTCACTTTAGTGTTTTCTCTATCAACAGTTTTTGTATGATTTAGGTTCTTGATACTGGGTCTCACTATGATATGTAGCCTTATTAGGGGTTGATTGTGAGGAAGATGGGAGGTACGGGCTTACCAATTATCTTTGCTGCACATTTCCTTTGTAATTGTTCATAACGATTCTTAACTTTGTGAAGATGTTTTGGATATTAATAAACTTTGGGATTTAATCATGTGACTTTTTGGTGTGCGTCCTTTCTTCATGTGCCATTTTCTATTATATTTGGTTGGCATAGCATTCTAGACTACACTATTCCAACGATAAACGGTAGAGAAGCATGCCACATGGTATATATTTCTTTATCCAATGTTAGCCTCTAGTCAAAGTATCACACTCTATACAAGACAGGGATCAGCAACCTCTGAAACTCTAGGTGTGGTGAAACTACGTCTCTCAGAATGCACACTTGCTTGGCTGTTCTTGAAACCCCATAAAATAGCTGGCGTGCTAGATGTTGCTGACCCCCTACAGTAGGATACAATAGTGCTTGAAACTTTATGAATCCTTCAGAATTTTCTCTATCTCTGCATAAATTTGACTTAAAACTACAACAGATTTTTTAACACAAGTCTTAGGTCATTTATTTATTGAGGAACATGATCCAATATCAGATATCTGTGAGTGGCAACAGTATGTGAAACTTTATTTTTAGTATCTGGTGTGACTTCGATGTGCTGCAATAACTGCAACTAAATGATTCCAGTAATTGTTAAATAGTCCTGTGCATCAGCTTGGAGTAATGAACTACTCACTTCAGGTTCTTCCACATCATTTCTATTGGATTAAGGTCAGGACTTTTTTCTTCTTTAACCATTCTTTGGTAGAATGACGTGTGTGCCTCGCCACTCACCTTGCTGTTGTCCCTCCAGCGGCAAGCCATCCCCAGATGCAGCAAAACAGCCCCAAACCATGTTACTACCACCACTGTGTTTCACAAGTGGGATGAGGTTTTTATGCTGGAATGCAGTGGTTTCCTTTCTCCAAACATAAAACTTCTAATGTAAAACAAAAAGTTCAATTTTGGTCTTATCCATCCACAAAATATTTTTCCAATAGCCTTTTGTCTTACCCAGGTGATCTTTAGCAAACCTCAGAAGCACACCATTGTTCTTTTTGAAAAGTAGAGGCTTTCTTCTTGCAATCTTGCCATGTACACCATTATTGTTCAGTGTCCTCCTGTTGGTGGCCGACCACTCTTGGAGAGGGTAATAATGGTCTTTGAATTTCCTTCTTTTGTAGACAGTCTGACTGATGATTAGAGATGGTTTGGTAACCTTTTCCAGCCTGATGAACATCGACAACTCTTTTTCCGAGGTCCACATAAATCTCTTGTCCGTATCAGAATACACTTCCACAGACGTGTGTTCTGAAGATTAGACTTTAATAAATCACCTTATCATCTCATTGATTGAAAACACCTGCATCTAATTTCATATTAAAATTATCTGCTAATCTTAAAGGTTCACATACTTTTGCCATTCACAGACAAGTAATATTAGTTCATTTTCCTCAACAAATAAGGGACCAAGTCTAATATTTTTGACTCATTTGTTTGATTTAATTATCTTTATTTACTTTTAGGACTTGTGTGAAAATCTGATGTAGTTTTAGGTCAAATTTATGCAGAAATATAGAAAATTCCAAAGGATTCACAAACTTTCAAGCACCGCTGTATCTCATGGTCTTCAGGAATACATTGGCAGCTTGTATACTTCAAAGGCCAAAAACACGATATTAACAGGCCCTAATTGTCTCCACTACAATGTGTATAAAATTATATATCTTGTGAGAGCTTGGTCAAACTGTTCTAACTACAAAGAGGCACACTTAATGCCAGAAACAGTGCCACTCTCATCCATCAGCTGTACAGGTGCACTACCTGACCAGACTCATTTCTGTGTTTACATGGTACTCATGAGCAACGGTTAACTACCAACAAACCATGCTCACATTACAGTAAGAGCCACCAATCACTTCATTTCCTTCAATTTCACATAGTTTGCTGACTATAGTTTAGTAGGAACTCAACATAACAGCAATTCACACAGTTTATCTTGTTTGATGATCATAATTACTGCAATGGCAGAACAATGGATTTACAACATTGTGAAGGAAATTATGATTGCCTCACGTACAAATACATTGGCTTTCAATAAAGTATATAGCAAATCTAGAGCATTATTTGACTTTTTTTGATTAGAGGTCTCTTTTGTAAACTGAATGAGCAGTATGGTGTCTGACAACTAGGTGACCAATGTGCACCAAATAGATAATTGTAGTGATGCTGGTGCTCCTCCAAGCCACCCTCTCAGAACAGTTGCAGCCTATAATCTATAATTTATTGTCCTCGTATTGTCATCCATGTCTGTTTTTATCCAAATGTTATGCAGTTCCTAACCTGCCTATCTACTGTGGCACGTTAAAGAGGACCTGTCACCACAAAATGCAACGCAATCTGAAAGCACCATGTTATAGAGGAGTAGAAGCTTAGCAGATTAATATATAGTTTAATGGGAAAAGTTTAATTGATATATTTATATCTTTGATTTTTCCACCTCCTGTGAATCCCTATAGGTACAGGATGGAGGGGTCATCAGTGATATCATTGTATGTATAAGTGTGCATACAGAGATAGATGTCAGTCCCTTATAACACCTGCTTACTGTACCGATAGCTGTTTACAGGAGGTAAAAAACATTGTATAAAATACATATCCATCTACTCGGTTTCTCCCACTCTATAACATGGTGCTTTCAGACATATTGCATTTTGTGGTGACAGGTCCTCTTTAATATATTGTTATCGATGAAAGAACTTCCTGTGACCACTTCTGTACAGAAGCTACATGAACTCAATTGGTGGCCTCCTAGAAATTATTTTTATGGAACGAGGATTTCATTCTCCAAAAATAAGTGTTTAACTACAGTACTTAGCCTTTTTTGTTGATGGTTATCCAGCATGTATTTCTAAAAGATCGCCACTAAAAATGTTGTAGAGAATTTTTGGAACAGAACTGTATGTGCAAATCCACTCAATATTTTGGTGAGAAAATATTGACCTGAACAACCTTTTACAAAATTGCCCAAGGGTGTACTGGGTAGAACACTGTAGTAATGGTGCATCGTAGAGTATATATACCTATAGAAAATGGACACTGGTCTCCCGAATGCAGTTTCTGTAATATTAAACTATCATTAATCTATTATGTGTGTCTTACATCCCTCACTTTCATCAGTCACTTTCATTTTTTGGCAGGCCGGATTCACATACTATTTTAAAACCTCACAATATTCTCACTTTCTAGTCTTCTGAATCACATGCATCCAATTTTTCTTCCAGTTCCCTTTTTAATCTTTATCATATACCCCTGCTATCTTTCAAACAAACGTCTCATCATTATGGTTGCAGTACGTGAAAGTGTTTTTCAAAATGGCATCATAGAAGACGGAGAGGCTAGACAACTGGGCAGTGCACCTGTGAAATCCCATATGCAGACAATGGGGCCATGTGTCCTAGATACCCTATCCGAAGATTAGCTTTTACTCCAGAGAGCTTTTTAGCTGGGCTTCTTTACACAGGCTGAAGGTTTGGAGGAATAACCTTCAGCATCATGGAGCAAGCTGTTTGAGAAACAACACAGGGAAAACGGCCTGCTGCATTTTGCCTTCTTTTTTTTAGCTCAAAGCATCATTTTTAATGGTGGTTCGCTCACCATATTTAGTGATTGGTCTGTAGATGCTGAATTTTGGAGTACTGTATAAAAGCCTTATGAAGCATTTTTGGAAAATCTGACATCTGAAATCGTGCATTTCTAAATCTCTGTGATCTCAAAAAGATTAAGTGATAGTTTCACATGAACTCCTGGTTCACTAGAAGCCCACATGAAGTCCAAAACTTTGGACGACCATTATAACTTGTGAGCCATTTGCACAACTGTATATTTATACTTGACATTCAGCTCCTCCATGCCCTAGGATAAGGATTAAAGTTTGGATTGCGCCCTGTAGACATGCAATATTCTGACCTTGTTTCCAATGGTACAGAACCTGCATTTGTCATACAATGTGAACTGGAATAAGGATACCTGAGCTGATAACCGCATTGCATAGAAGGTGGAGACACTACATTCTTTGGTATGGTTGAAATGCTAGGTCTACTCCTATAGACGTTAGCACTATTAGTAGGTGGCAGAGTGAAGGTGGACTTAAAAGCTGCTGGAGGCTCTGGTAGAGTCTTTCGACGTGCAGCAGACACTACATTGGCAGATACAGATTCATGTATAGTTTGTGGCAAGAATGCATCATCCACAAACCCCAATGGAGATTTTGTTGCTGCTTCCCATGGAGTTAATCTCTTGCCCGGTGTTTCAGGTGTTGCTGCTGATTTGCCAAAGTAACCAGATGCAGGCTCAAAAAGTGTTGGAGATAACAGAGAACCATATGGTTGTGAACTGGCTGATGAAAAACTTCTGGCAGGGAAGGATATGGATCTTCCATCCTTTTCCTATGAAAATACATAAATGATGAATGATTATTTATCAGTGAGTTATTACTTCCTCCTTATACATAATGACCCCTAAGAGCTGCTAGTAAACTGAATAATAAAGCGATCTTCAGGTCCCAGATGGGATTATAATAAACAATGCTTGATCTCCTATTACAGAGGGTGATCGGGTATTGACTGTTCTACTGCAGTTGGGGAATAGTGGGCACTGGACAGTGGACAGTTGTGGCCCTTGTATGCATTCAAGGGTCAAATCTAAGTCCCCTAAATGTGGTAAACTGACCACCACTGATATTAAATGCATCATATTATCAGTGCCCTCCATTTGATCCCATAACTCTTGATAGATATTGGCATCTGTCAGCAGATTTGTAGCTATGAAACTGGCCAAGCTGCTAAATGTGCGCTTGGCAGCTGAGGGCATCTGTGTTGGTCCCATGTTCATATGTGCCCGCAGTGCTTAGAAAAGTTATGTTTTGATATATGCAAATGAGCCTCTAGGAGCAACGGGGGCGTTGCCATTACACCTAGAGTCTCTGCTCTCACTGCAACTGCCGCACCCACTGCACTTTGATTGACAGGGCCTGGCAAGTGTAAAGGCCCTGTCAATCAAAGGGCAGAGGGCGCTGCAACTGCAGAGAGAGCAGAGACTCTAGGTGTAACGGCAACGCCCCCGTTGCTCCTAGAGGCTCATTTGCATATATCAAAACATTTTTCTCAGCAATGTGGGCACATATAAACATGCAACCAGCACAGCTGCCAAGCGCACATTTAACAGGTCGGCCAGTTTCAAATCTGCTGACAGATGCCCTTTAAAGCTGGACAATAAAATACAGGAATATATTGATGCTTTTTAAACTTTGGTGTTGGCAAAAACATATGACAGTACAAAGCGTAGCGTAGAAAACAAATAAGAAGACAATTGTATCAAACCTATTTGACTAGCATTTGTTCATAGGTACCATCCCCTCATTGGCAGAATTGATCAGATAGTCACGAGACAGTCTATTCTGCAGAAATCTTACACGCAAATTAAGAAATTTCAGAACCACCCCCCCCCCCCCCTCTGATTTGTAACAAAAAAGCGTCAAGTTTATGTGATAAATTTGTCTGAGTGGATAGGAACATAGGAAGTAAGATTAAAATCCCTAGACAATTTCTATCATCCCCAAGCAGGACAAACTTATAAAAACAAGGGTTACTATACATGTGAAATGACAAGTGTTATTTATATCATTGAATGCCCTTGCAGCCTCTTGTATGTCGGAGAGACGATCCAGCAAAGATAAGTCAATGATACAAGTAGGAAGTCTGCTCCTCCCTATTCCTTATTTTTTTCACCAACATAAACACCCCATTTCACAATTAAAATATCAGATAATCAAACAAGAACAATATCCAAGAAAGAAAGGGTGGTGATATAAAGAAGCAACTTTTACCTAGGAAGGCATTTTGGATTCACACACTGCACACTCTGGAGTTAAAGGGGTTAAACAGAGAAAATTAGATTGCCCATCTATCCCTGATTGAATTATCAGATATATGCGTACAGGAACTACATGTCACAGTCAATATTTGATATTATGTTAGATTTTGTGCATTTTGTCATATTTTGTTTCTCTGTAACAATGTGTTGTTAAATAATTGTTTTCTCATCTAGATAAAGGGGTTAATATGTGTTTTAAATTTTTTAGACATCGCAGAAATGGTAATCTTCATGAAATCATGACACTCATGTTTACTTTGGTTGTATCATTTTTGAAATATCATTTTATTTATTTCAGGAAGGGAGAAGGCTTAGAAGTTTAGAAGCAAATTTTAAATTTTTTTAAGAAAATTGCCAAAACCCACTTTTGTGGGTTCAGTTACGAAATCACTTTTTGGGGCTTACATAGTAGTAACCACTCATAAATGACCTCATTTTAGAAATTACACACCTCAAGTTATTCAAAACTGATTTTTACAAGCTGTGTTAACCCTTAGGTGTTCCACAAGAATTAAAGCAAAATGCAGGGGAAATTTTAAATTTTGATCAATTTTTCCTGTAACACAGCAAGGGTTAACAGCCAAACAAACCTCAATATTTATTACCCTGATGCTGCAGTTTACAGAAACACCCCATACGGGGTCATAAACTGCTGTATGGACACATGGCAGGGCACAGAAGGTAAGAAGCGCCATATTGTTAACGGAAGGCAGATTTTGCTGGAATGGTTTTCAAGTGCCATGTCACATTTAAAGAGACCCTGAGGTACCCCTAGAAATATAACCCCAAAAAGTGACCCCATTTTGGAAACGACACCCCTCAAGGAATAAATCTATGAGTGAAGTGAATGCTTTGACCCAACAAGCGTTTCATAGAATTTAGAAATACATGGCTGTGAAAATAAAAAATGTACTTTTATTTCCAGTATAATGTTTCTTTACCCCAATTTTTTTATTTTCACAAGAGGTAACAGGAAATAAACCCCTTTAACATGGAAGCAATTTTGGAATGACAGGTTAGTAACTGACAGTACTGAGAGAGAAGTCAACAGTGAAGTTCTGAAAGCTCTCCAAATGTATTTAGCTCTCCCTGAAACAAAATGTAAAAAAAAACAACATATCCAAATGGCGGGTGCAAACGGAACATATTCTGTTTGTGTCTGTCATCCATTGACTTTTTTGTAAAAAGAGAGCAAACTGCATTCCATCTGCAGACAGGACCTTTTTATCCTCCAAAAATAGCGGATACATGATGGAGAGGACACTAACAGCAAACCAGGTGCTTTAAAAAACAATTCAAACAAATAGAGCATAATACTTTTTTCTGTTTCTTGGAAAACTCTTCACAGATGTGAACGATCCCTTAGTTACATCTGTTTTTGCGAAAGCTCAACAACAGTCAGCACATTATCAGCACTCTGACCGGACTTGCTACCAAGATCTTCCATCCTCAGATAGCAGACCTTATTAGTGATACTACTTCTGGTAGAGGCTAGTATCTCAGTAATGACACGCTGCTATTTACAAGCACAAAATCAGAAAACTGCAGAAATATTTCAGATGTAAGCCCCATCCACAGTCATAGCTAGACTTTACTTCACTGTGAACAAAGGGGGTCCTTTACTAATCTGAAATACACTTAAATTAGGCGTATTTTAGGTGTAGATTGTAGAGCAACGGTTAGAGAAGCTGTCTCATATTTAGAACTGGCGCTGGATGTGCCGAAGTTATGGACAGGACTGCACTTCTTCATAACTATGGGGCTTTATTAAGACTGGCGTCTAAAAACGGCAGTCCTAATAAATGTGCCCCAAAGTGGTGTTTTTTCACTTTCCTATCCCTGTATCTAATAACCAAAACTAAGACAAAGTGACTAAGGCTGCATTCACATAACTATGTCCGTTTAGCAAAATACAGATTCAGTCCATGTGCATCCTGTGCTTTTTGCAAGCTCCAATTGTACAAATGCCTTTTCTGATCCACAAAACGGACACGAATGGATTACAGCTCGTGGATGACATTGGATGATAAAAAAATTTGCGGCCTCATAAAAATTAACGGGTCCATATGCGATACACAAAGAATGCAGATCAAATGCGGACCGAAAAATACGTTTGTGTGAATGATTTGAATGAGTGAATTGGTAGTTCCCTGGCTTGCGGCACAAAGGGCACAGAGGACCAATTTGGATATTGCTGCTGAACCTAAACACTTTTTCTAATTTATCTAATGAGCAGTTGCAAATAATAAATCCATCCTACTAGATGCACACATGGACAATATTGTTGGTACCCTTCCATTAAGAAAGAAAAACCCACCATGGTCACTTAATTTGACAAATGTAATAAATAAAAATGTACTGAAAATCAGACATTACTATTTGCTGCAAGCAAATACTTTCAACCCCCCACCTCCATTTTCATACAGCAATCTACCTGTATGTATTAACAAGAAATTGAGCATCAAGCCTCAATTGTCCGTTTCTATTTATTCATGGTTGTAATAAAAAATCCTTTAAGGGTTCAATTAAATAAAGCTGCATATATGCAACATTTTCACACTTCTCCAGCTGATTCTGATGAACAGACCTCGCCTTGCTGGTAGTGCCCCATCATGCCACTGTTGCTGTCTGTCTGCCTACCATCACGTTCTGTACGACTACTACTACATGTTCTGTACAGCTTCTTCCGCCGCTGCCTCCATCATGCCACTGCTGTGACCTGCTGACCATCATCTTTCGTAAGGCAGCTGCTGTCTCCATCATCCTGCTGCCTTTCTGCCAATATGTACCATATGGCTGCTGCTGATGCTTGCTGTTAATCCCCTACTACCACCATTATTAAAGCAAAGCATCTGCCACCACTATCACTATAACTACTACTACTATTACTGCTACTACCCATAGACAGCCTTGTATGTTCCATGCTATGCTGCTTCTGCTGCTGCTACTATTGCGGCCTCATGTGTCTAAATTTGTACGGTACCCTTTCCACATCTACACTGCACTGCTGTTGCTCCCAATTAAAAGGGAGAATTATTTTAACACTCGTTCACAACGAGACACTTTTTGTTCTGGCAATTAGCACTTGTGCATGTCATATGGCAGGTCTCTCAAGCCACTTTTTTGTTTTATTTAAAAAAAATTAATCCCATAACACTGTATGTATTTACACATCATCTTCCCCCAATAAGGGACAATTTTTGGAAGCTTTGGAATAAGAAAAAGCATGAGACATGTGCCGACACAATGTATTTTCAAACACACCGTATGTTAACGCCATCAAACAAGCGTTTACCCATAGCTACGTATCTCAGTGTCACTCAGACATCATTTACTATTGCTGGCAATGTGTTCCAGAGCTTGGGGAGGAGGGAGAGAGTTTTTTTTATAAACAATAAACAAAAACAGATAACAAGTTTTCCTAAAAATTCTGAGTTTTGGAAGGCTAGAAGGAGTTATATCACAACTTTCAGGGCGATTGGAGCAACTTCGGTTTGGATCAAATGGATTCGGGTCAGAACCGAACTTTTTCAAAAATTCGGTGAACTGGACCTGAAACAAATCTCGACTGGTTTGCTCATCTCTAGTACCAACAATTTTGTCTACAGGTGTATGTTTAGTGGAGCAGTAGGGGACATGTAAGAATGGTCAGCAGTATGGAGTATGGAACTGGTGTAGAACTAGATGTTCATTCTTTAACTGAGCAGGAAGGATACAAAAACACAATATGTATATGACAAACCCCTAAGAATCACCCAGGGTAAGGCCTATTGCACACGACCGTATGGCTTTTTCAGTGTTTTGCGGTCCGCATAAAACGGATCCGCAAAAAATACGGATGACATCTGTGTGCATTCAGTTTTTTGCAGAACAGAACATCTGGCCCCTAATAGAACAGTACTATTCTTGTCCGTTATGTTCTATTTTTGAACGGAAATACGGAAACGGAATGCATACGGAGTACATTTTGTTTTTTTTTGTGGACCCATTTAAATGAATGGTTACGTATACGGTCCGTATACGGAACACAAAAAATGGAACATAAACGGAAAAAAAAACGTTTGTGTGCATGAGGCCTAACATGTTTTGATGCAGATTTTCCTGCAGGCTTTTCAGCCAAAGCCAGCAGTGAATCCAGCAGGAACGAGAGGTATTAGTCCTTCTTTCAGATGTCTTATTACTCTCGAATCCACTTCTGGCTTTAGCTGAAAAATATTAAGGAAAATCTGCCTCAAAACCTCCTCCTAAAAACTCCATGTGAACCTACCTAAGGCAGTAATTCCAAATTGTATTACTGGCGGAGCGTGTAGGGGCAGCTAAAGCACAGTGTAATTCTAGTCCTGTGCTATACTGTAAGTGAGACTGGGATATATTTACTTCTCTGCAAAGCATCCTTGAGCTGAAATCAGTTTGTCTTCCCTACTGTAAAAGTGACAGGTCTTGTTGTTTTTTTTGGAGAGACCCCTGATCAAGATTTGAGGAGTCCCATGATTTCTGGGAACCCTTATCAGGAAATCCTGATCTAAGCTAACAATCTGCTTTTAATGTGTTCGGTGAATTGTGGACCACAGTAGTTATCACGGTATTCATCAATGCAAATAACAGTTCTATAATGTAGAACTGCCATATATGTCTATGGCATGTGAAGTCCCTTACTTCAGAAATGTATAAGGGTACGACCACACTGTCAGGTTTCTTGATGCAGTTTTGAAAGCCAAATTCAGGAGTGGATCATAAAATGAGAGAAAGTATAAAGGACAGATAATATTTCTCAACTTTGAATTCACTCCTGGTCTTGCTTCTAAAGTTGCATCAGGAAACCTGACCATATGGCCATATCCTAACTCTCTAGGAATGTTCTTCACTATGGAAGCATTTCTCTGAAAGCTGGAGAAACAGGTGTCTGGCATTTAAGAACTTCCTTCCTATTTGAAGGAGAAACATCCTAGAGCTGAGTAATTTGGGAAAATGATCATGATATAAGACATTCTGCATGTTCTTATAAGGTTAGTAAGGTTGTGTAGTCTTCTGGAGTTTAAAGGGATTCTGTCACCTCCCCTAAGCCAAAAAACGATTTTAAAGCAGCCATGAAGCACAGCTTACCTGGATTAGGCTGTGCTCTTTTATCTTGAAATCCGTCCAGCAGTTACTGCAAAAAACGACTTTGATTGATATGTAAATGTGTCCTGAAGGTGCCCAGAGGGGCGTTTTTTTCTTCTTAGAGAGCCCAGTACCGCCCCTCTTACAGTGCCCAGCCCGCCTTCCTTGTACTGTCTAACCGCCGCCTCCAGCCTGCCACAGCCTCCCCTCCCTCTCCTCCCCCTCCCTCACGCCGAACGAACTCTCGCACAGGCGCAGTACCCACTGAGGGCTGCGCCTGTGCGATCAGCAGGAGACTGAGGGCAGCAGCTTCATCCTCGTCACTGGGCATGCGCCGAGCCCAGTGACGTCCGATGCTTGCTCTTCCCTGCTGACTGAGGGAAAGAGCGAGCATCGGACGTCACTGGGCTCGGCGCATGCCCAGTGACGAAGATGAAGCTGCTGCCCTCAGTCTCCTGCTGATCGCACAGGCGCAGCCCTCAGTGGGTACTGCGCCTGTGCGAGAGTTCGTTCGGCAAGAGGGAGGGGGAGGAGAGGCAGGAGAGGCTGTGGCAGGCTGGAGGCGGTTAGACAGTGCAAGGAAGGCGGGCTGGGCACTGTAAGAGGGGCGGTACTGGGCTCTCTAAGAAGAAAAAAACGCCCCTCTGGGCACCTTCAGGACACATTTACATATCAATCAAAGTCGTTTTTTGCAGTAACTGCTGGACGGATTTCAAGATAAAAGAGCACAGCCTAATCAGGGTAAGCTGTGCTTCATGTCTGCTTTAAAATCGTTTTTGGGCTTAGGGGAGGTGACAGAATCCCTTTAAGCGTAATCATGAAAAATATAGCATATTTACTGAATCATGAAATAATGAAATAACAATGCAAAACAATAAAAGGATGAAAAATAAATAAAAAATAATAATTAAGAATTATGCAGCTTACTTGATTTCCCCATATCTCACCATGTTCAAGACTGCTGTCAGCTGTCAGTGAATGGTAACATTGTTCTGAAAACCTGTCCTGGACTATATATAATCATAAAGCTGCCGTATGTCATCAGGCAGGGATGCTCAACCTGCGGCCATCCAGCTGTTGTAAAACTACAACTCCCACCATGCCCTTCTGAAGGCTGTCCGGAAATGATGGGAGTTGTAGTTTTACAACAGCAGGAGGGCCGCAGGTTGAGCTTGCCTGTCATAAGGTAACAGTTTAATCCATGCACACAGCAAAACTGGCGACACATGGAGGCTGTATAGCATAGAACCACGTGGTCTCCATGCGCTACTGTACAGACTCTGTCCATTGCCGTATGTATGGGGGTATCCTCCCCTTGCAGACAGATTCCAATGGATCTTGCCTCTATTTCTTTGTAAAAATAAAAAATAAACTGTATAAAATCAGAGGCATAGACATACAGTAAATGCCTCATGGACTAAAATTGCACAGTGGAGGTGCACAAGAAGTCCAAAAGTAGGAGTAAGATCAAAGAGCCCAAGACAGGAAAGAAAACCCACAGGCCAGTACATTGGTTTCATTCTCCACATGAAAACCATACTATTTGCAGTCAATGACACCAGGCAGAGATCCACTGAAACTCAAAGCATATTGAATTAAGCAATAATTTATCTTTCTTTGACCAAGAACAACATTGTCCAAATACACTAAGGAGCAGGATACTGCCACATGCACACAGTCTATGTACCACCTATGAGTTGCATGGAGCTATATTTATGGTATTCTTAGAGTACTGTGGGGCTCTACTATACCTCAATATGCCACTCATCACAAAAATTGTGGCATCTTCCCTTGGACCCCATGGTAAAGGCCTTCTCTAAAAGTCTGCAAGGATTATAGTATGGAATCACAGGGACTCCATCATGTACATAAGGCCTAACGCTGCTTTAATGGCTAAGGGTTCAAGATGTCACCCTAAAGTCCTTGCTTAAAGGGGTTCTCCGGGAATTAAGAAAATTAAAATACTTAAATATTACTTTATGAGAAATATATTCCCAAATACCTTTCATTAGTTATAATGGTTTGTTTTGTCTAGGGAGCAATCATTAGGAGAAATAAAATGGCTGCCGTCCTATTAGTACACACAAAACCTGTCCTAATCAGACAGCAGGACAAGTTACTTCACAACACTGAGCTAAAGAGCTGCCTCATCCTCCTCTCTGCTCTGTTTGTCAGTATACAGCTGATCAGATCTTTAGCTTAATCTCTATAATAATTGAGTCCATGAGGAGACATGAAGTACATAGGGAAGGGTGTGGATAATGAGCAGCAGCTATTATATGCAGTCTCTATTACCAAAATCTGTTATATCTGTACTTCATTTCTCCTCATGAACTCCATTCCTACAGAGATTCAACTGAATATCTTATCAGCTGTATTCAGGATCATAACCCCTGACAGGTAGAGCAGAGAGAAGGATGAGGCAGCTCTTTAGCTCGGTGTTTTGAAGTAACTTGTCCTGCTGTGTGATTAGGACAGGTTTTGTGTGAACGAATAGGACGGCGGCCATTTAATTTATCCTAATGATTGCTCACTAGACAACATGAGCAATTATAAATAATAATTATAAAGTAATATTTAAGTATTTTCCCTTTGTTAATTCCTGGAGAACCCCTTTAAATGCAGCTGGCACTAATTTGTACTTGTCAGAAAGAAGCTCTGATTTATGTAGGACATACCCCCAATCTGCACATTTGAATACCATATAGTACAAATGAGCGAAATGATACACATCAATAAACACCACTGAAAAAAAAATCAAACTAAAAAGGATTTTTAATGTTCTGTAATAAGGAGATTTTAATGCAAAACTGTTCTTTTTGTTAGGTGACTGAACATTCAAATATCTTCCTCCGCATGAACTGAACTCTGCAGGGTTTGTGAGTTTGTGAACTTTCTGGAGCAGTTAATGACAGAAGGGACTGTTCTGTATATGAATTAGCCAGACATATCCTGGTGATTTTCCATCCAGTTTTACTGTGGCGGCTCTACAAGGAGGAGTCTGCTGCCACCTGGTGTTACTGTGAAGTATTGCTAGAGCACGAGTGCTGGGAGATTATTTACTATGTCTATGCCTTCTGTAGCTTTTATAAAAGATCACTGAGAAGCTGTTAGACAATAGTAAATTTGAAAGCTGATCACTGTAAAATAACAGAATATGTTGCACTTGTTAAAAGGCATTGTTAGGGTCTTGGAAAATCAGGAGCAAAAACCCCATGGCATATGCCCCCCCCCCCCCAAAAAAAAAGTATATGCATATAGTCATCATATATATGCATATAATCATAGTATATGGAATCTAATCTCCCAGGTGTCCCATAGTATATGGAATCTAATCTCCCAGGTGGTGTTAAGGAGGGGATCTCATGCATGCTCTGTATGCATGTGTGTGTGTGTGTATAGTATATATGTGTGTGTGTAGTATATATGCGTGTGTGTATAGTATATATGTGTAGTATATATGTGTAGTATATATATGTGTGTGTGTGTATAGTATATATGTGTTTATAGTATATATGTGTGTGTGTAGTATATATGTGTGTAGTATATATGTGTGTGTGTATAGTATATATGTGTGTGTAGTATACATATGTGTGTGTGTGTATGTATAGTATATATGTGTGTGTATAGTATATATGTGTGTGTGTAGTATATATGCGTGTGTGTATAGTATATATGTGTGTGTGTGTAGTATATATGTGTAGTATATATATATGTGTGTGTATAGTATATATGTGTGTGTATAGTATATATGTGTGTGTGTATAGTATATATGTGTGTGTATAGTATATGTGTGTGTATAGTATATGTGTGTGTGTAGTATATATATGTGTGTGTGTATGTATAGTATATATGTGTGTGTGTATATTATATATGTGTGTGTGTAGTATATATGTGTGTGTGTATAGTATATATGTGTGTGTAGTATATATGTGTAGTATATATATATGTGTGTGTGTATAGTATATATGTGTGTGTAGTATATATGTGTAGTATATATATATGTGTGTGTGTGTGTATAGTATATATGTGTGTGTATAGTATATATGTGTGTGTATAGTATATGTGTGTGTATAGTATATATGTGTGTGTATAGTATATATGTGTGTGTATAGTATATATGTGTGTGTATAGTATATATGTGTGTGTATAGTATATGTGTGTGTATAGTATATGTGTGTATGTGTATAGTATATATGTGTGTGTATAGTATATGTGTGTGTATAGTATATGTGTGTGTGTATAGTATATGTGTGTGTATAGTATATATGTGTGTGTATAGTATATGTGTGTGTGTATAGTATATGTGTGTGTAATATCAAACCTACTGCTGTAAACCCTGCAGCAGTCCACAGTCTGACTCTGATCACTGGTTTTGCACTATAGGTACCATATGTCTGTGTATATGTGTAGTGCAAAAGCTGTGGACTGCTGCATGGTTTACAGTAGGTTTGATTATATATATATACACACACACACACACAAATACATACAGTATATAAATGTACAGCCACGTGGAGATGTCATACATATTACACATACATGGCACACAATTATTACAGGTATGTACATACACAATACATACACACCTATAATACACATAAGTAGACATTACAGGTATCATTTCTGTAGATGGCTGGACATATGTCATGCAGGCAGTAAGTGTGGGGAGCACAGGAGAGGCCATTAGAGGCTGGCATCTATCCCATGTTCTCTCTCCATCCATATATTTGTGGCTGAGTGATAGGAGAATATGCTGCTGAGATGCCAACACAACTGGAATGAATGAATGGATTTTAGTCATATTTTAATCTGATCCAGTGTTGATCCAGGGGTGGACATACGATATGGGCAACCCGTGCAACTGCTGAGGGGCCCAGTAAGTAAGAGGAGCTCCTGCCCATTAAAACTATCTTCCTAACTGTTTATTAGATTGTATGCAGAGGACTGAGCTAGTGAATTACATGCTGTGGCTCACAATTAGGCCTCCTGCACATGACCGTATCCATTTTGCGGTCCACAAATCATGGATCCGTTAAATATGGATGTGGTCCGTGTGCATTCCACAATTTTCATGGTACCCACGGCAAAAAAAGCCTATTCTTGTCCGCAAAATACTTTTTTTTTTTTTTTAAATACTGCAGTGTGGGATAAGAAGTGGTATGTTCATTCTTGGGGCCCAATCCACATCCAAACTTCCCATGGAAATCGGTAGGATCAAAAACAGCATAAAAAACAGGTTGAATTTTGAAGCAGGTTGTACAGCACAGAAAAACTCAGTGTGAACACAGCCTTAGAGAGCAGGGGTCCCATACACTTAGGCCCCTTTCACACGGGCGAGTATTCCGCGCGGGTGCGATGCGTGAGTTGAATGCATTGCACCCGCACTGAATCCGGACCCATTCATTTCTATGGGGCTGTTTCACTTATGCGTTGCGTGAAAATCGCAGCATGTTCTATATTCTGCATTTTTCACATAACGCAGGCCCCATAGAAATAAATGGGGTTGCGTGAAAATCGCAAGCATCCGCAAGCAAGTGTGGATGCGGTGCGATTTTCACACATGGTTGCTAGGTGACAGTCTATTCACTGTATTATTTTCCCTTATAACATGGTTAGAAGGGAAAATAATAGCATTCTGAATACAGAATGCTTAGTAGGTGATCAATTGAGGGTTAAAAAAAATAAAAAAAATTAACTCACCTTCTCCTGTTGATCGCGTAGTTCCCGGTCTCTTCTTTACGTCTTTAATGATGAACTACCGGCTAAAGGACCTGGACGGTGATGGACCATGTGATTGGAGCATGTGATCTGACGTCACCACAGGTCCTAGCCGGTAGTTCATCATTAAAGAAGTAAAGAAGAGACCTGGAACTACACGATCAAGAGGAGAAGGTGAGTTAATTTTTTATTTTTAACCCCTCCAGCGCTATTTTACTTTGCATTCTGTATTATGCTATTATTTTCCCTTATAACCATGTTATAAGGGAAAACAATACAATCTTCAGAACATCAATCCCAAGCCCGAACTTCTGTGAAGAAGTTCGGGTTTGGGTATCAAACATGCGCGATTTTTCTCACGCGCGTGCAAAACGCATTACAATGTTTTGCACACGCCCGTGTGAAAGAGGCCTTACAGTGGGCCCATACACATTCTTGCACAGGGGCCCTTTGTAGCTGTGTTCTCCCCTGGGTAGACTGATAGAAATACTATTAAATGTAAAACATGTATCCAGCTATGTCCACCCAGAGTGTAGTGAACTTTCATGGCAAAAATAAATCCTTCATCGAACTTATCAAACTGGTGTAAACTAGAACTGGCTTAGATGCCCATAGCAACCAATCAGATTCCACCTTTCATTTTCCAAAGAAGCTGTGAAAAATGAAAGGTGGAATCTGATTGGTTGTAACTAAACCAGTTCTACTTTACGACAGCTTTATGAATTCCCCTCATTGTCTTTATACACCTCAGGCAGTGATATATTCATGAGAAGCAGTAAGGCCAGTGATTTCCGTCAGTGATTGTGAGCCAAAACCAGATGCGGGTAAAAAGCACAGCATAGGCAGAGATCTTTCCATTATACCTTATCTCTGTGTAGGCTTCTACAGGTTTTGGTTCACATTCATTTATGGAAATCAGTGACGTGTGAATAAGGCCTAAGCCTCCCAAGCTGTAGGTGAGGAACAGGCACTGAAGGGAATGGCAGCAGGTGCCTGAATGATAGAAGATGGCACAGTAGCCAGCAGTTCTCCCTTTATAGAAATCAGATGGCATGTTATATAAATGGCATTGGTAATGACTTTGAAAGCTATCATCTGGTATTCCACTTTCATAAAGTGGCAGTGAATAAGATTAACTGGGATGCTTTTTTCTAGACTGGTACTTTACCAGATTACTGGATTAGACAGTAGAAATTAAGTCCATTTGGGTGGTGTCTATACTGGACATGTCCGCTTTGTAGTTTTCCTTTAAATAATTCAGCAGTGTCTGCGCAGTGCATTTCCTCGGATCATTTACTATAACTACCAAACAGCTGTAAAAATAGATTGACCCCAGTTGGGGATACATTGAACATATCGCAGCAGATGGGAGGTAAAGCAATGCAAGTGAGGAGAAGGGAAAATATACTGTATATAGTGAGGAAATGATGAAACATGGTGATGCCACAGTATTTATGCCAAATAATCCTACAAATGTGAAAGTATTCCGTTTTGTGGAAATATTCATTCTAGATTGGGTACAAATGGGGATCTTTGTGTCTTAGTTTAATGTGTCCCTGTCATTTGGAAAAACTTTTGATATGTCAAAGCAACATCAAGGGTTTAGATCAGTGGGGGCCCTAGTTCTGAGATCCCCATTAATTGCTAAAATGAGGAGAGAGAAGGGCTCACACTCTCTAGTGCATCTCTCCTAGCTGAAGGAGATGGAATCGAGGTGTCTCACTCCCGTCTCCTGCATTGAGGTGAGAGAGTGCACTAGGCAGGGTTGACAACCAGAATTTTTCTTTCTTCTGGACAACTTATCCTAAAATCGCAAACATCCAACATTTTTCCCAAAGTATAGGGACACTACCATACCTCCCAACCTTTGAAAATGTCAAGGAGGGACAATAGCAGCGGTGCGAGTAGTTCGCCGTGGCACCTGCTGCATATCTATAGACGCCCAGTCTCCTTAGTGGCCCTACACAATAGCAATGCCCGCATTGTGCACCCACAGTAGTAATGCCCACATTGTGCACCCTTACAATAGTAATCCTAGATTATGGCCCCTCACAGTAGATATGCCCACATTTTGTTCTCTCACAGCAGTTATACGCTCATTATGTTCCCTCGCAATAGTTATGCCCACATTGTGACCTCATTTCAGTAGTTATGCTCACATTGTGCCCACCTTCCAGTAGCTATGCCCACATGTGCCCCCTTTCAATAGTCATGCCCAGATTGTGCCCCCCTTTCAGTAGTTATGCCAACCTGGTATACCCCTTTCAGTATTTATGGCCACATTGGGTCCTCCTTTTAGCAGTGCTACCTCTGTTGATAAAATAAAAAACTAAACACCAACCTAGGCATTCTGCCAATGATCGTTGCTCCCCAGCAGGCATGATGGAGTCACACATCGTGCCTTCTGGGCTGTGTTAGAGGAGCACAGAGTCTGATTTCCGCGCCTGCATGCTCCTCCTCCTACACAGCTCAGCAGCACTGGGGAGCGCTGGCAGCTGAGTTGAATGATAAAGACGGGAGCGCACAACTCCCTGCTTCTCCATTGCAATTAATTATCTCTGCGTCCTTAGTTCAGAGGGGGGCATAGCTCGACCCTCCTGGAACCATGGGACAGCAGCCAAAATCTGGGACTGTCCCACTTGATCCAGCATGGTTGGGAAGTTTAAAGGTGGTAGAAAATGTGGGTTCCACTGACCACTAATATTTATAGTTTCACTTTAAAAGAGGCTTTGAGCAATCCTACACTACGTGCAGAATTATTAGGCAAATGAGTATTTTGACCACATCATCCTCTTTATGCATGGTGTCTTACTCCAAGCTGTATAGGCTCGAAAGCCTACTACCAATTAAGCATATTAGGTGATGTGCATCTCTGTAATGAGAAGGGGTGTGGTCTAATGACATCAACACCCTATATCAGGTGTGCATAATTATTAGGCAACTTCCTTTCCTTTGGCAAAATGGGTCAAAAGAAGGACTTGACAGGCTCAGAAAAGTCAAAAATAGTGAGATATCTTGCAGAGGGATGCAGCACTCTTAAAATTGCAAAGCTTCTGAAGCGTGATCATCGAACAATCAAGCGTTTCATTCAAAATAGTCAACAGGGTCGCAAGAAGCGTGTGGAAAAACCAAGGCGCAAAATAACTGCCCATGAACTGAGAAAAGTCAAGCGTGCAGCTGCCAAGATGCCACTTGCCACCAGTTTGGCCATATTTCAGAGCTGCAACATCACTGGAGTGCCCAAAAGCACAAGGTGTGCAATACTCAGAGACATGGCCAAGGTAAGAAAGGCTGAAAGACGACCACCACTGAACAACACACACAAGCTGAAATGTCAAGACTGGGCCAAGAAATATCTCAAGATTTTTCTAAGGTTTTATGGACTGATGAAATGAGAGTGAGTCTTGATGGGCCAGATGGCTGGATTGGTAAAGGGCAGAGAGCTCCAGTCCGACTCAGACGCCAGCAAGGTGGAGGTGGAGTACTGGTTTGGGCTGGTATCATCAAAGATGAGCTTGTGGGGCCTTTTCGGGTTGAGGATGGAGTCAAGCTCAACTCCCAGTCCTACTGCCAGTTTCTGGAAGACACCTTCTTCAAGCAGTGGTACAGGAAGAAGTCTGCATCCTTCAAGAAAAACATGATTTTCATGCAGGACAATGCTCCATCACACGCGTCCAAGTACTCCACAGCGTGGCTGGCAAGAAAGGGTATAAAAGAAGAAAATCTAATGACATGGCCTCCTTGTTCACCTGATCTGAACCCCATTGAGAACCTGTGGTCCATCATCAAATGTGAGATTTACAAGGAGGGAAAACAGTACACCTCTCTGAACAGTGTCTGGGAAGCTGTGGTTGCTGCTGCACGCAATGTTGATGGTGAACAGATCAAAACACTGACAGAATCCATGGATGGCAGGCTTTTGAGTGTCCTTGCAAAGAAAGCTATATTGGTCACTGATTTGTTTTTGTTTTGTTTTTGAATGTCAGAAATGTATATTTGTGAATGTTGAGATGTTATATTGGTTTCACTGGTAAAAATAAATAATTGAAATGGGTATATATTATTTTTTTGTTAAGTTGCCTAATAATTATGCACAGTAATAGTCACCTGCACACACAGATATCCCCCTAAAATAGCTAAAACTAAAAACAAACTAAAAACTACTTCCAAAAATATTCAGCTTTGATATTAATGAGTTTTTTGGGTTCATTGAGAACATGGTTGTTGTTCAATAATAAAATTAATCCTCAAAAATACAACTTGCCTAATAATTCTGCACTCCCTGTATTCTACATCCAAAGCATTCGATTTTAGAAAGACTTGAATCAAATAATTTAAAGTATTTAAAAATCACTACCTTTTCATAGAGACATATCAAAAGTTTTGATGGGTGTGTGTCTCAGTGCTGAGACCCCTGCCAATCTCTAGAACGAGGGGAGAGAAGCGTTCACATATTGCGCACTGTCTCCTCTCTGCACAAGACGGGCTCCATAGAAGTCCATCCTCGGCAGCTAAGGGAAAGCACACAATATGAGCACACTTGACTCCCCTTATTCTAGAGATCGTGGAGGTCTCAGCACTCAGAACCCCACTGATCAAACATTTGATATGACTCTCTGACCTATCAATTGTTTTTTGAAAAGTTAATAATGCTATATTAAAATTGAATTAAAAGGGTGAAACAAAACAGTAAAAGTGGGTACCCTGTGGTCACTGTAAAAATGGGCACCTTAAAGGCAACTAAACTGTATATTTAACAAACCAGCAAAAGGAAAGGAAAGCAGAACCCTTTATGGCTTACTAAAGGAGGGGGATAAAACCTTCATCAACTATATTAGCGACAGAAAAAGAAAAAATTGCAGAATTACAATAATTAGAGATGAGGATGATAACTATATTATTGATAGGGATAAGGCTCTCTCTGAACACTTTCAGAAGGTGCCGTTGATAATCATGCCCTTGGTCAGATCATTCCCTCCATTTGTAAGGGTTCTGCTTCCGTATTTTTGGAGGGGGATATTTTAGGCGAACAAGTTTGAAGTTAAGGCTATGGATCCAATTACCATCCACCCTACGGAGAAGGGTTTCTCCAAGAAATATTTAAAATGGCCACCAGCAACCCAGAATGTAAATAGACGGGTTGTGTCCAGCTGCGGGGATGTGTTGGGGTGGGTGGGTGCACTTGGAACTCTGCTCTACAATAGTAATGATGTAATCCATCCTTCAATATGCCTACAAGATTCAACTCAACTGCTCAGCGCTGAGTGCAGGCGCTGGAGCTCAGTGTTAGTGAGGCAAGGCCCTGTCCACCCTCAATCCCCCCATGCAGCCCTGCAGCTAGATACAACCCAGTAGTAATAGAGAGATTGTGATCCTGCAGAATAGAGCTCTAGTGAGATCACATCTGGACCACTTGTTCAGTTCTGGAGGCCTCATCTACAACAAGACATTGATAAAATGGAACGTGTGCAAGATGGGCTACAAAAATTATGGCGGGTCTGGAAATCTGAAATTAGTTGGGGGAAGGTCAGAATCAATGTCAGAAAATATTGTTTTACTGAAAGCCTAGCAGATGCTTGGACCAAACTTCCTGCAGATTGGGGAATCAGCAGTAAGTGACCATAAAAACAGCAGGGATAATATTTACAGTATATAATATTTTTATGGAATTAACTCTAGTAGAAGATGAAGCAGTTATGTTACTTGTGATTATCATAGTGTCTAGGAGATCTGATGATAGTTCATTGGTATATGAAACGTCATTGTGGTCAGTGAAAAGCTCAACTTACCACTACTCTTCAGGCTGGTGATTGACAGGCTGCTGTGTATGCATGCAGGGGCTGGAGAGGGGGGAGCGCTTTCCTCATGAATACACCAGACTCATAACTATTAGGACCAGTTCACATTGAATTTTTTAGAGCTGATTTTAGTGCATTTTGCCTCAAAATTATTTAAACACTTCAAAACCAACAACCTCCTATTTATTTCGATAGTAAACAGCACTTGGTTATTTTTAAATGGAAAAAAGAAGTAGTAGTCCGCAATAAAGGTCCATCTTGGTGTTAGCAATTGTGGGGTTGCCCCTGCACAGTCTGACACTATCCAATCAGCATTACCAGTGTCAGACTGTGCAGGGACCCCCCTTCCCACAACTGGTAACACCCATGTGGACCTTCATTGGAGACTGGTGGCAATTCATTCATGAACTTCCAGCAGGGATAATAAAGGAATGGCTCAACATTGAGTCATAAGAAAAGATGCTTGCAAATTATTACATGGGGAAAGCAAGAAGCTACTAAAACTGACATGTTACGAGAAGGGACAGGTCCACTTTAAACCTAACTTTAAGATGTTCAGTAAGGATGTAGGACCTATTCTGAAGCCTGAAGGTGCTTTACAACATAAAGCGTTCCAAAGACAGTGACAATAGCTTTGTCTTTGAATAAACTTGGCACTAACGGATTGCTGGTGGAGACTGGTGGAGACTGTAGGTTTGTAAATCTATTGATACTATATACATGATATTCAACCTGAGCAAACTTCTTGAATGCATACCCGTATTTATATATTCAAAAGTATAAGTGTTAGTGTAAGTGTTAATAGTCAGAAGAAAGAGTGGCCTGTTCTGCACAAGCATCCAAAAATAATGCCTTAATGGGTGCACAATGCTTTCCCGTATTTATAAACACGCATTTATATATTCAAAAGTATAAGTGTTAGTGTAAGTGTTAATAGTCAGAAGAAAGAGTGGCCTGTTCTGCACAAGCATCCAAAAATAATGCCTTAATGGGTGCACAATGCTTTCCCGTATTTATAAACACGCATTTATATATTCAAAAGTATAAGTGTTAGTGTAAGTGTTAATTGCCAGAAGAAAGTGTATTGTTCTGCATAAGCATCGAAAATTGATTCCTTAACAGGTGCAGAATGCCTGTCTGTATTTATAAATGCACAAGTGTCAAAAGAAAGAGTGACTTGTTCTCAATGAGCCTGGAAAAATGTATCTTTTAATTGGGATACAGCAGCAGTACGCCAGTCTTAATAAGCCCCTGCACTGGCCTCTAAATAGATTTAGACTGTTTTTTACGCTTAAAACAGGCTTAGAAAATGATGACCGAGAAGGGCCTTCCAGAATCTATACCAGAGATACGCTTAATATAGACATATTTCTATTAGTAAATAACCCCCCTTGTCTTTTGAGAGCAGCTACATGGGCCATAGACACAATGGACAGGAGCTGGTAGAATATTCTAGGCATGCTCTGTGACCTGTGCAGAGATCTGGAGGGAGCTGATATCACCTATTGTGAATGGTGGATTCTATGTTATCTATATAGAAGTGTTACTTGTTATTGTAATTCTGCCTTTGGTGATAATGAGAATAGGAAATCATGATCTATTATATCTATGTTTTGTTAAATATAGATGGTGACATGAAAAAAATGTAAACTCACCAAAAATGCAAAAAAATATGTTTATGGTCATTTTCTGATGATACATTCCCTTTAAGGGCTATTAAGGTTCTCGCAAATAAATAGTAGGATCAGGAATAGAAACCGGCGGCACTACTGGGCACGCACAAATAACCCCGGTGGACGGTGTGACATCGACCAAAACAGCCTCTTGTAATTGAAAGCAACCTCTTCGGTGGTGCACAGCAATACAAAAACAGAGGTCCAATGGATGCAATAGTAAGAGAAAGAAGATGCGGCACTCACCAAGTTGTGACAACAATTTCAGCCTTTATTCCTTCATGTAAGAACAACAGACAGGCAGGGGAGCGGAGCAAGCCATTCACTGAGGATCAGCGTGAAACGGCTGGCACCGCCGATCCTCAGTGAATGGCTTGCTCCGCCCCCCTGTTTGTCGGTTGTTCTTACATGAAGGAATAAACCCTGAAATTGTTGTTGCAACTTGGTGAGTGCCGCATCTTCTTTCTCTTACTATTGCAGCTATTAAGGCTCTTACCGCTAGGTTACTTTCTTCATTTCTCCTTCTCACAATACACATTTTGTTTCTTAATGTAGTGGCCGATCATTTTTTATGGTAAGCTTATGTAAGGTAAAAGTATGGTAGAATACCCTAACTTATTTTTTTTTCCCCTGGCTTCAAGCACAGTGAAAAATAAGGTAATTTTGCATGCAGACCTGCAAATATTATAATAAATCTGTCAGCCATGTTTTCTTCCTGATACCATCATGTGGCGATTGTAAAGTTTTACATGCTAAACACTGACAATCTAGATATTGCTGCCAATGTATAAAATCTTAGAACCTTAATAAATGTAGTCAGTCCCAGCGTCACCTACTCAACAATGAAAACGACTTATCGCCTTCCAAAGTTCTTGTTTTTCCATTAGAATTATCTTGGCAAAGTGTTAACACGTGTCCACTTCTGCACTCAAGAGTGGCTGTGCAATGTCTCCTGATTGCAGGGAAAGGAAGGTTCTTGGATATTTCTCTGGGTGGCTAAGATTGGGTTCAAGTAGGGACTTCACAGTGTGATTGAGCAACAGATCCATCAAGCTAAAAAATACTTCCAGAGCTGCATTCACAATTCTCCTGGTTAATTTTGTATGTAGAACATTACTGCACAGTGGCTAATGTAGATACTTTGCAGACTTCAAATTCACAAAGAAAGCCGTTTGGGGACTTTGAATTAGCAAAGAATGCTGGAAGGTGAATTGCAGCTGTTGACTAAAGGTTATAATGTAAAAGACATGTATGGGCAGATTTGTAGCTATGAAACTGGCTGACCTGTGCGCTTGGTAGCTGAAGGCATCTGTGTTGGTCCCATGTTCATATGTGCCCACAATGCTGAGAAAAATTACTCTTTAAAATATGCTAATGAGTCTCTGGGAACAACGGGGGCATTGCTGTTACACCTAGAGCCCCCGCTTTCTCTGCAACTGCCGCACCCTCTCCACTCTGATTGACAGGGCTAGGTGTGATGATGAACTGCCTGGCCCTGACAATCAAAGAGCAGAGGGCGTAGCAGTTGCAGAGAAATCAGAGCCTCTAGGTGTAACGGCAATGCATAATTTTTCTCATCAAATGCCCTCAGCTGCCAAGCGCACGTGTAACAGGTCAGCCAGTTTCATAGGTACAAAGATGCCCTTCAAAAGGGCTTTCTGTCTGGTTTTTATGTAAACTAAACCTAACACTGTATATATGAAGAAATATGCAACTTTTTTAATATATTTTGTTTTCCAATTCCTTACAATTTTAGAAAATATGGCATTTTAATTGAATGAGAATATTCCTAGAGATAATGTATATTCAGTGGCGTAGCGTGGGTTGCCAGCACCCGGGGCAAGCCAAGTATTGCGCCCCCCCAACCTGTGGCCACACCTAGGGTGGCCAGTCGTCCGATTTTCCGGTTTTTAGACTCCTGGTCCTCCGTCAGGCGCAAGGCCAGAACTGACAGCCAGAAGTCCTCCTTTTTTGTAATTATCGTCCGGTACGGCGCTCAGCTGGTCACTTTAAGTATCCCCAGATTCTCCAACCAATTGGCAGGCCTGTCCAGACCGGGTCACACACACGCGTGCTGCCGCTGTGACGTCACATGCCAGCGCTGCCTGCATCTTTTACCGGTCAATTCTGGTTTGTGCAGGCGGCAGCGCTGCGAGCCCTCGCAGAGCCCTTATCAAAGTTCGTTTTTGGCATATTTAAAAGTCCACCAAAGCATATAAAGGTACTGTGTTAATCATCTGTTTTGCGGCTACAGCGGTATGGCAACTGTTAAAAAGGGGTAAATCTGCTGACAGACTCCCTTTAAGTGAAGTGCCCAGAAAAAGCCAGAGGCAGCCACAAGCCACCCTCAGCTGGCCGTCGACTCAGCCAGCCATTAGATAAATCTATTCAGCCCAGCCAGTAGGCACTAGGCAGCCCCACTGAGCCCACAGCCATCCAGCCCAGAGCAGGCTTCTTCTCTTTATATGCCAGTTGCCAACTTGCCACACTGTCTGCGACTGCTAGCCACTTCTTTCCAAGTTGATTAGTGGCTTTTTCAGTTTGCCAGCCAGCCCGGGGTGTGGTGTCCTCCTTTTTGGGGTTCTGCAAGTGGCCACCCTAGCCACGCCTCGTTTTACAGATTATGTAGTAGATATCACCTGCAGTCCTATGTAACACCACAGATAACACGGTGATAACTCTCTGAGTACAGATAATGTAGTAGATGGGTGTGAGCCCCCAGAATTCAGAACACGTACAGTGTGACCTGAAGTCTGGGGCCAGGATGCGGCAGAGTGGGCTAAATTCTATATCCACCCTCCCATCACTACAGAACATACAGGGTAAAACAGCGCACATACCTCTAACATCCAGTGATGTCTCCTTTGATGTAGATGTTCCTTCCCTCTTTACTTATCTTCTCCTTTCAGACCTTCAGACCAGACTACCATTTTACAGCCATTACACGTCTCTGCAGTTTGACAAAAAGATCTTAGTTTACTACTTTTCCATCATCCTCCCATCTTTTGGACAAATCATCCTACCATCCCCAATACTCTGCCTGCCGTGCTCCCCAATATTATAATGCAAAAACATATAAACCCCCTGATAATACTAGTACCATGCAGAATGTGCCCTTCAATAATTATTGCCACACAGTGCCCTAAAATAACTGCACCCAGGAAATAGTGCCCCGGACACTAATAGTGCCCCCAACAGCAATAGTGCTCCCAAAAGTCTAAGCAATAGAAATAATTCTCTGCTAGAGCACACATGGTAGTAATAATAGTGCTCCTACAGTGCCCCCAACATGTCCCCACTGTGCCCCAGAAGTGATAATGCTCCCATAGTGCCCATACTAGTAATCATGTTCACCCTAGACCCCTAGTAGTAATAAAGCCCACCATAATGCCCCCAGTAGTAATAATTCCCCTTAATAATGTGACCGTGCAAAAATACCCTCTTTTAATGCCCCCAGTTGAGCTAATGTCCCCATAGTGCCCCCATAATGTGCCAGTATAAAATATCCCTATATAGTGCCCCTAGTAAATGCCCCCATAGTGCTCCTCTCCCCCTTCCTCCTAGTGCCCCCCTAATCTACCAGTATAAAATACCCCTTCTTAGTGCCCCCATAGATTACCCCATAGTACTCCCCCTTCTCCATAGTACCCACCATAATGTGTCCCAATATAAAATGCCTCTATACAGAGCCCCCCATATAAAATACTCCTTGTTTGTGGCCTCAGTAGATGCCCCCAATAATGTGCCAGTAAGAAGTGCCCCCATAGTGCCACCAAATAATTTGCCAGTAAAAAGTAACCCCAATAATGTGCCAGTAAGAAGTGCCCCCATAGATACCCCCATATTTCCCCCAATAATGTGCCAGTAAGATGTGCCCCCATAGATGCCCCCCAATAATGTGCCAGTGAGTGCCCCCATAGATGCTCCCCAATCATGTGCCAGTGAGAAGTGCCTCCCATAGATGGCCCTTCAATCATGTGCCAGTAAGAAGTGCCCCCCAATCATGTGTCAGTGAGAAGTGCCCCCCATAGATGGCCCCCCAATCATGTGCCTGTAACAATGGCCCCCCAATCATGTGCCAGTAGCCAGTATTGTACCATATCAAAAAATAAACACTTACACTTACCTCCATGGCAGCGATGCAATGCAGGCCTCTTCCGGCCTGTGTCCCACGCTGTACGGCTCGCGCCACCTGCAGCGGCCACTGATAGGCTGCAGGCCCTGCTACAGGCCCTGCTGGCACCCCTTAAAATGTTGCGCCCGCTTCCTCGGCCGCTCCATCCTCAATGCGCCTGCACCGATGACGTCACATCTACACCTGGCGCAGGCGCATTGAGGATGGAGCGGCCGCCTCTCAGTGCGCCTGCGCCGATTGAAGACAGGTACGGCGCAGGCGCAATATTTTGAATTCAAACAGGGCCAGCAGAGGACGATCCCGTTCCCTGGCCCTGTCAATCAACATGCGGAGGGGGCGTCTTTAAGATCGGAGGATGCGGCTGCTACCAGCAAGTATCCGCCCTACTTGCTGGTAGCAAGGTAATTTGCATATTTTAAAATTACGCTTTTAACAAATTCTACTGAACCGAAATGATTATTTAGCTTATGTATGCAGAAATCGCACTATAGGGATTATAAGTAAACAAAAAGAAAAAAAAACGGTTTAGTGGGGTGACAAAAGCCCTTTAATGGAATGCATATTTCCTGTGGCTAACATACCACAGACCAGACCTAATACAATTATACCCTTTTCTCACCTAGAGCAGGATTAAGCCACTTTCACACAGTCAGTGTTTGGTCAGTAATTTCCTTCAATGATTTCCATCAGTGATTGGGAGCCAAAGTCAAAAGCACAGAACAATTGCAAATCTTTCATTTATACCTTACCACCTAGTTTTGGCTCACAATCACTGATGGAAATCACTGACCAAACACTGCTGTGCGAATAAGGCCTTAGTGGCAGGACTCAGTGGCCAGCAAGTGGTTGAGACACAGCTGCAATGTGGACATGCAAGGTGGGGCTCTTTCCTATAAATGGTTAAAAATTGGGTAAACCCACAAAACTACACATCCATTAACAATAAGAAAGTCATTGACATTTGCAGTACCTCAGACCTGGGGGTAACTGCAAATGTTTATTATGTATTCTTCTGTTGTTGTTTTGGCTGTTTATTCTAACAAGAGGAGGAATGGTTGGCACTAGATGGCAGGAACAGGGCTAACCACCTTGTTCCTCTCATTTTGGTAGGAGTGGGGTGGTCTTACTTCCTGCCCGGAGGGGTAGTTCCAGTTCAGAGAGTGAAGGGAGAGGAAGCCCATGCCAGAGCTCCTTCTACTAGGAACCATATCCAGTTCTCCTATGAAAGCTTTACTCCAGAGAGATCTTTAGAATCTATAACACTGCTTCCGGAAAGCATCAGTGTGCAAAGACAGCAGTGTGATCAGCAAAAGTACAGCTTTATAGACACTGCTGCAGATGAGGAACTACGGCTCAGACACCATCACCTAGAACAATCACTAGACTAGACAAACATTAAGGCTGTATCACAGTGGACACCTATATCAACAAGTGCTTGCAAGTGCCATTAAATTGCTGCATAACCAGCTACCATACCTCCTTATCTGGTGCCAGAAACTGCACTTTGTGTTTAATACTGCTGGATGTACCACAAATTATATTTCGCACAGTAAAAAGAGACTTCTATATGTTTAATAATGACCTGATTCTTCAAACTACCGTTCCACTGCACTGTTTCCCAAGGAGCAATGGCCTGAGTGAGTACAAAGTGAACCAACACCTCATCAGGGCCACTTTTCTGTTTTGGGATAGGAACAGAAGAATACAAAATAAACATAATTGCCAGATCCGTGATATGATGGATCCTACTCACTATAAAAGCATTGGTTGGGTTTCCATTATGGTGTCTGTTATTCTACTGGAGTAAATAATGTAGCACAGTGCGGTATTTCCACCAGTAGTTTTGTCAGAATCTTTGATGGAGTAAGCAATATATGCAACTTTGTATAGATATTGGTATTATATTTAATGTATTATAATGCTCAAAGCTGAACTTATTGTATATGTTTAAAGGGGGTTGGCCACTTTCTCGTTACTGTTGACCAACATGTTTGTGAGATGATTATATGGGACTTACTAATACAGCCTTTGCTGAAATTCTGCACCATTTTCTATATTTCATAAGGTATACTCCCCTGTTAATGGCCACTGATGGAGGGACCAGGCAAATCACCTCCTTGTGATGTCTTCTTTATTCTAACACACTGCACCTGTCATCTGTACTTGTTCTGTTGGGTGTTTAGTGCATGTGCATTGTGTATGAATTGAGGAGACATCACATGGAATGATTTGACTGGTTATATGACACAAAATCAGTGACCTTTAGCGAATTTCCCAAAAATTCGATTTTGCCGGTTTGCCGAATTTTTCAAAAAAATTTGGTTCGATCCAAATTTATTTGAGGCAAATTGCATTAAAAATGGGCTATTACCTGGCTGCAGAGAGCTTTTATTGTGGTGTAGAACACTGTGGCTTGCAGTAACACGCATAGGGAGTCTGCTGTGGTAGATGACAGGCGTCGCTCTTAGAATCACTGCACACTTCACTTATTTGGGCAGTTACGGGGCCAAAACTGACCAAATAACTCAAGTGTGAACTCAGCTTTACAGGTCAATGTTAGCGTCAAGAAGAAGCACACTCCTTTTAGACCATCGTAAGTTTGTGTTCACTGATTATTTTGCCCTTCCTCTGATCCGTCAGAACAATAACCCCCAAAACACGGATCCTGTCTGTGGAGCATCCGCATTCACTCGGTCAGCATTTGGTCAGTAATCCATCAGTATTACTACAGCCAACAAAAAGTGGAGTGGATCCAAAACATAGATGACACGTGAGAGGGATATTTGCATGTCTTCTGTGTTTTGTACCCACTCCTGCTTTTGGCTACCAAATCATAAGCCGACTCTGATGCAAAATAGGGACCATGTCACGCAGGCCTTACAGCTGTTACATGGACAGAATCCGTTGTGCGTCTCATTTTTCCTTCCTTCTGACAGATCAGAAGAAAGGTCAAATAAATGATGATGTCAGCCAGGCCAAAAGGCAAAATATTAGCCCAGTCATGAAGTGGGGAGGGTGGGAACAACATGAGAAGTCCACAGAGTGGCCTTATGACATAGTGGTGAAGTGGAAGCAGCATGAGGAGACCACAGAGTGGCCCAATGACAGAGTCTGGAGGTGGCAGAAGCATCAGGAGGAGGCCACAGAGTGGCACAATGACAGTGTGGAGGTGGCAGCAGCATCAGGAGGCCACAGAGTGGCACAATGACAGTGTGGAGGTGGCAGCAGCATCAGGAGGCCACAGAGTGGCACAATGACAGAGTGTGGAGGTGGCGGCAGAAGCATCAGGAGGAGTCCACAGGGTGGCACAATGACAGTGTGGAGGTGGCAGCAGCTGCATCAGGAGGCCACAGAGTGGCACAATGACAGAGTTTGGAGGTGGCGGCAGCAGAAGCATTAGGAGGAGGCCACAGGGTGGCACAATGACAGTGTGGAGGTTGTAGCAGCAGCATGAGGAGACCACAGAGTGGCAGAATGACAGAGTGTGGAGGTGGCAGAAGCAGCACCCGGAGGCCACAGAGTGGCAAGGTGACATAGTGTGGAGGTGGCAGCAGCATCAGGAGACCACAGAGTGGCAAGCAGCATCAGGAGACCACAGAGTGGCAAGGTGACAGAGTGTGGAGGTGGCGGCAGCAGAAGCATTAGGAGGAGGCCACAGGGTGGCACAATGACAGTGTGGAGGTTGTAGCAGCAGCATGAGGAGACCACAGAGTGGCAGAATGACAGAGTGTGGAGGTGGCAGAAGCAGCACCCGGAGGCCACAGAGTGGCAAGGTGACATAGTGTGGAGGTGGCAGCAGCATCAGGAGACCACAGAGTGGCAAGCAGCATCAGGAGACCACAGAGTGGCAAGGTGACATAGTGAGGAGGTGGCAGAACCATCAAGAGACAACAGAGTGACCCGGTGACAGAGAGGGAAGGTGGGTGGCAATACCAGTAGCAGCTGAAGATGGTGGGTGAAAGAAGGAGCACTTGGCATCAGATGTGTGGCATCAGGCGGTGACAGCATCAGAATAGTAGCTGAGGCAGTTAGACAGAAGAAACCAGTCTGTTTTGTCAAAGTGTTGGTGTGGCACCATGGATGATCTAGTCTGATGTATCAGGCATTGGTGGGTGGAAATCCTGGCTGATCCATGCCTGATTCATCTTGACAAAGGTCAGTCTCTCCACATTTTGGGTGGACAGACGAGTTCTTCTTGGGGTAACTATGCCTCCGATGCACTAAACAACCGCTCTGATACCACACTACTGGCCGAGCAGGACAGCTTTTCCACGGCAAACTCTGCCAATTGCGGCCACAAATCCAGTTTGGCTTCCTAGTAGTCCAGAAGATCTTCAATGTGGGGTGGCAGGGTGGTGTCCAACTATGCCACCACCTACTGGTTCAGGTCCTGCTCCAGGTCTAGCTAGCTGGTGGTGAGTAGTTTCTTCACTAGGCGTGTAAAGAAAGCTGCTCATCAGCGACTATAGACTTAAGTTGCTGCTGATAGAGCTGGAACTACTCATACCCCCCACCCTGCCACAGCTGACATCTAAGTTACACAGGAACGTGAGCGCAGAGGGGCCCCCCCAGTCAGACATGCGAGAGGATGGACACAGCGGGTTTAAAAAAAAGGCCATTTTGGACCAGTAGCGGGGGGTCGAACAAGGTGGAGAGCCAGAAGTTATCCCTCTGCCGAATTCTGACAATTTGGCTGTCACTACCAAGCAAGTGAGCATGCATTGGGTCATTTGTGCAAGTGACTCAGAGGTACTCCCTGCCTCCATCTCCACTGCATACTGCCACGGTGTGTCTGAGTCCTCTGCCTCATCTTTCTCACCTCCCCCTTGCTCCTCCGGCTGCGCCTGCTCCTCCTCTCCTGTCAACTGTGTATAAAAACCACCCATTTCGCCACACATTGCTTGTGTTCCAATGTCCTCCTCCTCCAGTTTAGCCCCCACAGGGCTCATAAGGCCATGAGATCTAGGCGGCACGTCTCCATTCTTCTGACCAGACAGATATACCAGCATCTGTTCCAGGACATGAAGCAGTGGAATAACGTTGTTCATTCCGTAGTCCTGGCAACTGACAAATAACGTAGCCTCTACAAAGGGCCTGAGCAAACGGCAGGTGTCACGCATGAGCTGCAACTGGCTGACATCTAAGTTACACAGGGGAGTATTCCTGTCTGCTTGGATCATCAAGAAATCGTTTATGGCCTTTCTCTGTTCATATAGTTGGTCCAACATATGGAGAGTGGAATTCCAACGGGTGAAAACGTCGCATATCAGCCTATGTAGGGGGATGCCATTCTGCCACTGCAGCTCAAGGAAGGTGTGCTTTGCAGTGTACGAGTGGCTGAAGTTCATGCAAAATTTCCTGGCCATTTTTAGGATGTCTTACAGATGGGTGGAAGACTTCAGGAACTGCTTAACAACCAGATTGAACACGTGTGCCATGCAGGGCGCATGCCTTAGCCCTCTTTGACGCAGCACCGACACCATGTTCTTCCCATTGTTGGTCACCATGGATCCAATTTTGAGTTGCCGTGGAGAAAGCCAGGATTCGATTTCTTTATGAAGGACACGGAGCAGTTCCTCCCCTGAGTGACTTCATTCGCCCAGGCAAGCGAGGTGCAGAACAGCATGACACCGCCGCTGTACAGTACTTACCCCTCCTCCTGCTTGCTCTTCTCAGGGCTGGCACTGCTGTGTCCTGACTGACCTGACGCTGCAGGAGGTCAGGTGACTGCAGAGAAGAGAAGACAGCCAGGACAAGGAGAGTGGCGGCAGGAGAGGTAAGTTACTTTATTATTTTACAGTCTGATCTGAGGTCTGATATGGAGGTCTAATGGGGTCTGAAGAGGTCTCACTGGGCGTCTGGCGAGGTCTAATGGGGGTCTGTAGTTGTCTATAGGGGGTCTGGAGGTCTGACTGGGGGGGTCTGACTGGGAAACTGGAGGTCTGACTAGGGGTCTGGAGGTCTGACTGGGGGTCTAAAGTGGTCTAATGGGGGTCTGGAGGTCTGACTGGGGGGTCTGGAGGTCTGACGGGGGGCCTGGAGGTCTGACTGGGGGGGTCTGGAGAGGGCTGATTGGGGGGTCTGGAGAGGTCTGACTGGGAGGTCTGGAGAGGTCTGACTGGGGGTCTTGAAAGGTCTGACTGGGGGTCTAAAGGTCTGACTGGGGGTCTGATTGGGGGTCTGGAGGTCTAATGGGGGTCTGATTGGGGGTTTGAAGGTCTGATGCGGGTCTGGAGATCTAATGGGGGTCAGATATGGGGGTCTAAAGTGGTCTAATAGGGGTCTGGAGGTCTGACTGGGGGGGCTGGAGGTCTGACAGGGGGGTCTGGAGGTCTGACTGGGGGGTCTGGAGGTCTGACTGGGGGGTCTGGAGAGGTCTGACTGGGGGGTCTGGAGGTCTAATAGTGGTCTGATTGGGGGTCTGGAGGTCTAATGGGTGTCTGATTAGGGGTCTAGAGGTCTAATTGGGGTCTGATTGGGGGTCTAGAGGTCAAATGGGGTCTGATTAGGGGTCTGGAGGTCTAATGGGAGTCTGATTGGGGGTCTAGAGGTCTAATGGAGGTCTGGTTTTGGGTCTGGAGATCTAATGGGGGTCAGATATGGGGGTCTGAAGTGGTCTAATGGGGGGTCTGGAGGTCTGACTGGGGGTCTGGAGGTCTTACTGGGGGTCTGAGGTGGTCTAATGGGGGGTCTGGAGGTCTGACTGGGGGTTTGGAGATCTGATTGAGGGGGCTGGAGATCTAATGGGGGTCAGAAATGGGGGTATGGAGGTCTAAAGAGGGTCAGATATGGGGGTCGAGAGGTCTAATGGAGGTCTGATTTTGGGTCTGGAGATCTAATGGGGTCAGATATGGGGGTCTGAAGTGGTCTAATGGGGGGTCTGGAGGTCTGACTGGGGGTCTGGAGGTCTGATTGAGGGGACTGGAGATCTAATGGGGGTCAGAAATGGGGGTCTGGAGGTCTGAAGAGGGTCAGATATGGGGATCTGGAGGTCTAGTGGGAATCTGGAGGTCTAATGAGGGTCTAGAGGTCTGATATGGGGGTCTAGAAGTCTGATATGGGGTCTGGAGGTCTAATGGGGGTCTGGAGGTCTAATGGTGGTCTTATCTAAAACTGGGGTCTTATATTAGTTCTGACATAGAGGTCTAAAGGAGGTTTGGTCTGAGATGGGGGTCTCATTTAGGGTTTTATATGGGGGTCTGATCTGAAAGGAACGTTTTTTTTTTGTTCTAGCGCACAATATAAAGGGGGGTGTGGTACCAATATTTTCAGGGGGACTGTTTCTGCAGGAAAGTATTGGGGAGCACAGTGGGCACAGTATTGGGGGTGGCAGGATGGGGTGTTGAGAAGGTGAGGAGGATGATGGAAAAGTAGGAAAGTAAGATGTCTGTTTGTTGAACTCTGAGAGACTAGGCGCGGCTGAAAGAAGTCACCATGGTGGCCTGGTATGACAGGAGAAGAAGAAAATATCTACATCAGAGAAGATAAGTCACTGGATGTAAGAGGTATGTGGCGCTGTAGGACCCTATATGTTCTGTAGTGCTGTATGTAATTTTTTCCAAGTATGTCTTTAAAGGGGTTGTCCGCTTTTTTTTTTTTTTTTCTATGAGCGCTGCCTTCTCTGCTCTGTTTACCTGCTCATCACTGCAAATGCTACGGCGAGCAGGTTAACACAACAGAGAAAGCAACTCTCATATGAGCGCTGCCCTCTCTTCAAATAGCTGATCGTCGGGGGTGCCGGAGGACCCCGGCTGATCTGATATTGATGACCTATCCTGAGGATAGGTCATCAGTAGTAAAAAGAGGACTGGAGGGAAGGGGGGGGGGGCATTTTATTATTTGCCTTGGGCAGCAGTGAAGCACCAGCACCAGCGCTGAGTGAAGGGGGAGGGGCCAAGCTGAACTCTTGCACCAGGGCCCATGAGCCTTAAAGGGGTTCTGCACCTTCATTTGACTGATGATCTATCCTCTGGATAGATCATCAGCTTCTGATCGGCGGGGGTCCGACACCCGGGACCCCCGCCGATCAGCTGTTTGAGAAGGCAGCGGCGCTCCAGCAGCGGCGCGGCCTTCTCACTGTTTACCGCCGGGCCGCCCGCCCACTGACGTCACGACTTGTATCAACTAGAGTGGGCGCGGCTAAGCTCCATTCAAGTGAACAGAGCTTAGCCGCGCCCACTCTAGTTGATACAAGTCGTGACGTCAGTGGGCGGGCGGCCCGGCGGTAAATAGTGAGAAGGCAGCGGCGCTGCTGGAGCGCCGCTGCCTTCTCAAACAGCTGATCGGCAGGGGTCCCGGGTGTCGGACCCCCGCCGATCAGAAGCTGATGATCTATCCAGAGGATAGATCATCAGTTAAATGAAGGTGCAGAACCCCTTTAAGCTATGCCCCTGTCAGCCACACTAGTGACTTGCAGGCTTTGCGGCTGCCTCACGGGCAAGCTGCCACCCTCTTCTCCCAATAATGATGAAGCCCCTAATACACCCGGCTCCTAAGTGCAATTAGCTACATCATCATTGAGTACTGTCTGCACGTCGTCACTGATGTCCTCCTCAACTGACCGCTCACAACACCAGCTCCCACGCCACTCTCCTCATCACTACTTGCCCGCCTACCGGAGGAAGCAGCGGATGTCTCCTCCACATATTGGCTGGCTAGCTGCTGACTGTCCTCTAGTAGCTCGTCCTCGCTGTATAGTGGAGCTGAACCCACAGCAGTGGCTTGCCTAGTGTGTAAGGCACCTTGGGCGGGTCCTTTCTCTGGCAGTGACCCCCCACCCCCAAAAACTTTAAAAAAATTGTACCCCCTCACAGTAGTAATGCCCTCATTATATAATCTTCACATTAGTTTTGTACAGATGTGTGCCCTCTAATAGTAGTTATGCCCACATTGTGCCCTCTCACAGTAGTTATGCCCACATTGTGCCCCCTTCACAGTAATAATCCCCATTGTGTCCCCTTCATAGTAATAATCCCCAGTGTGCCCCCTTTATAGTAATAATGCCCACTGTGCCCTCTTCATAGTAATAATGCCCATTTTGCCCCCTTAATAGTAGTAATGCCCACTGTGCTAGTAATGACCTCTGTGCCCCCTCCATAGTAGAAATCCCCATTGTTCCCCTTCACAGTAATAATGCCCACTGTGCCCCCTTTATTGTAGTAATGCCCTCTATCTCTGTGCCCCCTACATAGTAGAAAGGCCCATTGTGCCCCCTTCATATTAGTAATGCCCTCTCTGCCCCCTCCATAGTAGTAATGCCCTCTGTGCCACAGCCCCCAGCTGTTTGAAGAGAGGGCAGCGCTCATAAGAGAGCTGCTTTCTCTGTTCTGTTCACCTGCTCGCCGTAGCATTTGCAATGATAAGCAGGTAAACAGAGCAGAGAAGGCGGTGCTCATGCAAAAAAAAAAAGCGGACAACCCCTTTAAAGACGTACTTGGAAAACATTACATACAGCGCTACAGAACATACAGGGCCCCACAGCGCCACATACCTCTTACATCCAGTGACTTCTCTTCTCTGATGTAGATATTATTTTTCCTCTTCTTCTCCTGTTAGACCAGATCACCATGGGGACTTCTTTCAGCTGCGCCTCGTCTCTGCAGAGTTTAACAAACAGACATCTTACTTTCCTACTTTTCCATCATCCTCCCACCTTCTCAACACCCCATGTCAGACCCCATATAAGACTCCAGTTTTAAACCTCAGATCAGACCCCCATTAGACCTCCATGTAAGATCCCGACCCAATATCAGACCTCAGATATAACCTCTATATAAGACCCCCATTAGACCTCCAGACCCACATATAAGACCTCAGACCAGACCTACATATCAGACCTCAGACCAAACCCCATATTAGACCTCCATACCCCCATTAGACCTCCAGACCCTCATATCTGACCCCAATTAGACCTCTAGACCCCCCAGTCATACCTACAGACCCCCAATCAGACCCCCATTAGACCTCTAGATCCCCCAGTCAGACCTCCAGACCCCCAATCTGACCCCTATTAGACCTCTAGACCCTCCAGTCAGACCTCCTGACCCTCATTAGACCTCCAGACCCCAATCAGACTCCCATTAGACCTCTAGACCCCCAATCAGACCCCCATTTGACCTCCAGACCCCCAATCAGACCTCCAGACCCCCAATTAGATCCCCATTAGACCTCTAGACCCCCCAGTCAGACCTCCAGACCCCCCATAGACCACTACATGTTTGCAGTGCCGGAACAGCCTGTCGGAGAAGGCTGCTGCTAGTGTGAAAGTAGCCTAATAAGCCCTTTCTTTCCACTAATACATGCCAAAAAAGGCTTTAGAACATATAACTGCACAGCTGAACGGCAAATAGGCGCTTACTTTTTTCCACTTATACACCCTACAAAAGGCTTTAGAACATATAACTGCACCGCTGAACGGATAATAATATATATTTTTTTTGCCACTAATACACGCCAAAAAGGGCTGTCATTTTCTTACTTCCCCACACAATGGCTAATAATCCCTTTTTTCCCACTAATACAAGCCAAAACATGCTTTCGAACATATAACTGCACTGCACAAGGGCAAATAAGACGTAGAAATATTTCCTTGTAATAAACCCTGTTAATGGCTGTATCAAATAGCACTTGCACCCCAATAACAAGAACGGTTTGCTGGAATTACAGAGCTGTATAATTGCAATAAGTGCAGCAAGGTGTAATAGGATTGTTCCTATTACCCAGGCTGTACACTCTCCTACTGAACCCTGTTGTGCTTCAATACTGTGGAATAATTCCTTCCTATCCATTCCCTGAACTTCTATACAGCAAAATAAAAGTTTTAAAGTCTTTTCTACCACTGTCCCTAGCGCCTGCTGACGTCTCTCCCTGCACTAAGTACACTGGAAAATTGCTGAATCCAAGATGGCTGAGGCTATTTATAGGGCTGACTGGCTGCTGATTGGCTGCTGATTGGCTGCTTGCATGGCATTGTGGGTGATCCCTCATTCCCATAGTTCCTTGCTCCATGTCCTAACACGTGTAGCAGCCATATCAGTGCAGCAGCCTCACAAAGCGTGAGGAAATTCGGATTCAGTGCGAATCAAATTTTTCCTGAAATTCGGATCGAATTCCACTTCGTCAACTTCGATTCACTCATCTCTAGTTGCCATCTTATGGACAGAACCAATAAGTGTACAGCACAAAAGACTTTGTAAACAATGGAGTATGCTTTAGAAAATATAGGAAATGGTGCAGAATTTCAACAAAAACTATATCAGTAAGTGCCATATAATTGGTCAACAATACCCAGAAGGTGACCAACCCCTTTATTAATGGAAAGGTTTGACCATGTTATGTAGTAACATTTATGTACATAATTCTCATGCTGGCCCTGCATTATATTCCTAAAATGTATGTTGTGTTCATGTCAAATGACAAATTGATGTGAATTTTATGACATTTTGTTACTTTGGCTGACATGCTTTTATAACAATAATAAAATGGGACCTATGGAGATGAGTGGTGGTGAAACAGTAGAACGCCTAAAAGGTAAGTATAGCCTATTGTTGTCTTTTTTTAAGAGCATTGAAGACTTTTTATAAATCTCAGAAAACCACTGTAGGGTATGTTCACACAACATTTTTGTGCATTTGTGCATTTTTTCATGTGTTTTTGACACATTTTAATGCAGTTTTTTCACACTTTTTTAAACCACTTCAATACAAAACTACAATTTCAGCTCACAGATTTTAGTGTGGATCCGTACAAAAAAACCCACCCAGATAACACATCAAAAAAGCGTGGATGCATATGGAACATTTTTTTGACACTTCCCATTCATTCGGAGCGGATTTTGCCCCAAGATAGGGCATTCTTTTTTCCATGCTTCTTTTTCCACATGTTAAAAAAAGAGCTGCTTACCATTAAAATGAATGGGTGACAGATTTGAGGCTGATTTTGAGGCAGATGCATGCCGAAATAAATATAAAAAATCTCAGTATGAACAGGCCATTACAGTGATAATGTGTGTACTACTAATATCCCATTTGGCTAACTTAGAAGAATGGCTAATCTAAATAGGCATGCACTAAAAAAGAAACAGGAGACAGAAGGAGAAGACAGGAAATAGTTTTTTAATGCTGGAGTGAAAAATACAGCAAATCAACAATGGAAATATGAAAATGTGAAGACGGAAAATGAAAAAGAACTCGCCTGTAGTAAATGCAGGGTGTAACTGGTGACATTTTTGAGAAAGGGGGAAAGGAGTTATAGTATATTGAGTTCTTATAATGAACAGATTACTCTCTGCCATATAAGAAGACACCAGTGTTATAACTAGAACATGGCAGGTAGGGGGCCCTGTTGCCTATTTTTTTATAGGGCTTATAAGCTTCAAGTTACTCTTCTGAATAGTGCAATAACAGCAATGGGAATTTTCTCAAAATTACATAATAAAGGTATTTTTCCAGCTGAGTTTCAGATGATTTCATTTCCAGTTACTTAGAAGCCAGTATATATATATATAAAGCAAGCATAGTTTTGATAACTAGTATGCTATGAAATACAATCTCTTCTCTAACTTTAACCTGGCTCCAAATGGAGATGCTCACCCAGAGTGCCTTCTGGAATTATAATGAAGACAGACATTTCAACTGATATGAGGTCTTCAAATTCGAAAGATTTACAGTTGGTAAATGGCAGATACATGGCAGGGCTTCTGTACTGTTGATTAGTTAGCTTCTTTTTTAAGTGTCTGAGAAGTGGGCCCTAGTGCTTTCTAGAAGCAACTGATGATTAGGCAGCGCTATGGGGCACTATCATTGATATAAAAAAATACTAATGATACAAAAATAGCCAAAAAGACAAATCCCCGAATTAAGATGAGTAAACCAAAAATGGCTCTCTTATGCAACTGACTTAACAATTAGCCTGGCATCTATTCTATATTAGGGAGCCCATTGACTAGTATGTTTGTACTGTACCCAACCCTATAATAATCTAGAAAATATTTGGAACTTGGACTGTTATAATTACATATAACTCTACTAGGATCTATTTAGGATCATATTTGGACATCAAATGGTGGCCTAAGAAATCATTGTGATCAACCATGTACTTGTTAGCTCTTTCTTTGGGTATATGCTTTACCAACCAAGTATCTAAGGCTTCATTTTGTAAATTGAACATGTTGACTTCATTATCATGAGTTCGAGATCATGACATAAACATCAATTTAAGCACTGAAGTTTACTGCTTATCTCGTTATCATCTTACTAATCTTATAGTGCCCATACATTTTAGAAGTTTGGTCAAGAGTGCATGTTTGTTTCAATAAGAAGAGGGGAATAAGTCAAAACCATTTTAGCCCTGACATCTGCCATTGAGGGAAGAATCAGAAGACACATTAGATAGCCTTTGCTGACTTTTAGCCGACTTTCATCTAATGTGTATGGGCAGCTTCAGTGTTTAGCATCACGATTACAACAATGTTACTAAGGACATTTCAAATTCACTACTGTAACATAACTAATAAAACATAAAGTGAAACAAAAACTTTAGAAAGAACAATCAAAAAAAGTATGTGAAAGCAGAAAAGTGTCTCATTGACCATTATATGTTATTGAGATCTTTGGTTTAAGATAAAGAAAAAGTGAAAATCAATGATCTATGTGTATAAAAATCTAGCTTCTTCTGATAAAGGCTCCAAGAGCATAGGTATCGTGTATGTAGCACCAGTGGCTACTACAGTTTGGGCTCACTGATAGAGGGTTTGTTCCACCTCCCTTTTCCATGGGATAAATGTGTGCAGGACTCTATTTCACAGTGGCTTCAATGTTAGCAAACCATGGAAGAACCAACTAGCCTTAAAGTGACATAATCCTTAGATAGTTGTCAGCTGAATGATTGTTTGGATAACAACTATTCCTACATGCACACTTGGCTAGGCTCAGCCAAGCATTTATGTGTTCTCAAAAAGGAGAAGCAAATAAGCTGCCTCCAGACACATCTGAAATTGGCTTATAGTAGTAGAAGAAAGGATTGATCGTGTTGAAATCCAACATACTTGATCCTCCTTTCGCCCCACATTCACAATTGGGTGAGAGTCAGGACACTCTACAGACATTATGGGCAGGTTTAGCAACAGTCATCTAAAGTGTATCAACACTTTTAGGTAAATCCACCTTGTATGGAAAGGGGGTGTGAGGGCAAACATACACTGGGTTCTTATATCTCAGAATTGATGGTTGGGTAAGAACACACATCATTGGAGGCCCCTTCTTTGTGTACCACCCTGGTAAACTCTGTACACTACAAAATTGTTTCCATTCAGGTTCAATTGGTTTGTACTTCAGAACTGTTGACAAATGTGGGTGAAATGTTTCAAAAATGATTTTGGCATATAAGACTATATTGATATTGTGCATGACATTTAAGTGCATTTAACTATAAACCATTGTATTAAATCAACTACAATATGAATAGTTTTGATAATAGCGTGCTCTTTTAATGTAGAGGTTGCATTCTTATGTCTGGTCTGATGTAAAAATGGCTTTTGAAAACATGGTACTTGGAAGAAGAGACCAGATCAAATCAATAAAATGAAGAGCAAGTAGTCATTAGGAGAAATCCACAAGGTGTGCTCCATATAATGGCTGCTGACAAATATAATCAACTCTTCCAACCAACTATCTGTTTCTATAGAAGAGTAGTAGCCCCATCAATATTATAAAGGATCAGTTGAGATCTGTGGTGGCTACAATTGGTTACAATTATAAAAAAGGAACATGCACAGACTGATGTGTCACTAGAAAAGTTTTTGTCAGTAAAAAAGTAGCAATCAAGTAATATACTATGTATATATATTTTTTTTATACTTCACATTTACAGTTGGACAACACGGCCATGGGTAAACTGGGCTATCTTAGTGAATTAAAGATACTTTCTAGGAGCATTCTCTAATAGTTACCCCAACAAACATTTTTTCAACCACCCACTGTAGTCTATGTAAAACATACTTGGCTCAACCATAACTGAAGTACTGTGGTCTGCATTTGCACTTTCATTCTATCATCCATACAATATATTAGCTCTCCATAGCTAGAATTTAAGGCTAAAAAAATTCATTTTCTAAGACTAAGACAACAAATGGTTTCTGATATCTAGCCTACATTGTGCATGATCCTTATGGCATACTGTACATTTGACTAGTACCTTTTTATAACCAATCTCAGTTAAGAATAAATAAAAGATGACAAAACTAACCCATCAACCAAAATAAATTAACCATAAGTATACTTTGCAAAAAAAGACTCATTTTCTAGATATCTCTCCACCATGGGCTCAGACTAATCAATGCTGATTGATCAGTGACCTAGGGAGATATCGGTTAACATAAAGATATTGGGGATCTGGACAGACAATAGAAAGTGTTTTTGTGTAATAGCTTTATATATAGTGATCAGTAGTCACTACACTCAGTTGAAGCACAAACCTAGCAGTCCTGATTACTTAATAGTGTACAAATGTATGCATCCAATTGGGACATCAATTACTGTCAAGTACTGAAATGAAGTTATACATATATATGTATATGCATATATATATATAGGAAAACCTATGTGCAATTTCGTTTTGAAAGGTGATACATTATTTGGACCCATTTTAAAGGATGAATACAATGTTATGATATTAAGTATAGCCAGGACATAGGGCAATGTCAGATCACCACTGCAAACAATTTTCCCCCTCTACAAGTGGAAATACATTTCCAAAATTAATACTATTCTTCACCAACTTCTGGTTTCCACACCTGGGCAGTAACACCAGCTTTCTTTGCAGAAAATTTCGGCCTCGGAGGAGCAATCAGTGTTGCTACTGGTGATTCTTGTCTAGGCTGCATGGCATAGGCCACTGAAGGGTAGGAGTCGCTGGTAGGAGTGAAGACACTCGACTGGAAGGAAGGTTGTGTGTTGTACGCTGGCTGACAATATTCAGGTGTTGGCTGGGCATTAATGTAAGGAGCATTGACAGGCTTTGCAGGTTGAGCTTGCTTTGCTGGAAGAGGAACGTTTGACTTGGTGGTCTTCTTAGATATTTCTGTATCTGATGTGCTTTGAGAAGGTGGTTGAAATGTAAATAATGAAGAGTTAAGCTGATATGGCTGGTGTTTCATTACTTCAAGAGAGCTCAGTGCTTTTTTTGGCTTTTTCTTGGCAGCTAAGGATCCAGGCTTGGATCCAGGTTTGCTTGCCGCTGTAGGATAAAGTGGTGATTGGATTGGATTGTATGCTAATGGAGGTGGAGCTCGGACATTAGATGAATATTTCCAAGAACATGGTAATGATGGAGTCGGAGAGATTGGTCGAGCTGCCTTTTCTTGCACAGTGGTTGAATCTACCACAAATTTTTCCATCCGAGATTGTCTCCTGGCAAACAGTTCTGCTCCTTTTCCTTTTAAAGCTGGCATCTCATAGGCTGGCCCTGAAGGAGTAGTAGGTGGTGTTTTAGGTTTAGATATTTGGCTTAAACTTGTAGATACCTTGGGTGGACCTCTTGGGGGACCAGATAAATTAAGAGTGTTTGGAGGATTGTATTGAAAATTTGAGTGTGCCACAGTGGTTTCTGCAGGACCTTGACTTTGAAATGTGTTCTGGACTGCAAAAGGTTGCTGCGCAGAAGCAGCAGATGGTGGAGTCCATACTGGTGATGTTGGCATCACCGTAGTTGGTGACTTGACTGATGGTTTGGGGGCAACAGGTGGAGGTGTTTTTTGCTTGCCACTGTGAACTTGCATAAAATTACATGCCTCTGCTCCAAGACTGAGGTAGTCTTCTTCTGGTCCTGACTCATTACCAGTACCACGTTTAACTTCTCTGTTCTGAACAAGTGTTAGAAGCTCTGGATTTGGACTTACTTTTGGCTGCTCTTTAAATGTGAACATAGGTTTTGTGCTTCTACGTTTGGCTTCCAATAAGATCCCTGTTTGGCTTGCGGGAACTGCAATTCTTTCATCTCTAGAAGCAATTTGTTCTGTAGGATAGGATGGAGCCCAAACAGCTGCCTGGGCTTTATTAGGCACTGGTGAAGACACTTGAAATCTTGGTTCAGGAGGTGGAGTGACTGAAGAATAAGGAGGTGGTGCAGGTACATCTGACATAGGGCTTGCTATATTTCGGGTAGGAGAAAACAGCAGAGCTGTCTGATTTTGAGCCCCACCAAAGGGTCTAGCTGTTCTGTTTAAAGAAGACTGAAATGAACTGTTTGACTCATTTGCTCCAGCAATGCCATTCTGCACTTGTTGCTGGCTGTTGCTGACTTCTATATAACTCTTGCTTACACAGCTCTGGGTCTTAATGGTTTTCTGTTGCTGCTCTGCCTGATATGTAATTGTGTTATTTACATTCTCTGTGAATGAAACTTTCTCTTCAATGCTATGCTTCCTCATCTCTTCTTGTTCTGCTGATATTTGATCCATCCTCTCCTTCCTCTTTGCAAACATGAGCACTCCCTTTCCTTTGGTCTCTGGAAGTTCTTCCATTCCTTCAGCAGTATTTAGTTTCCTTTCAACCTCTACTAGCCCAGTGTCCCAGTCAAATGTTACAATATGTGAGCTGTTTTCAGGATCTGATGAAAAATCTTCATCTAGATCTGATCCACTAGCTCCATAGAAGGTGACCTCATAGGTATTCTCTTTATTTTCTTCGTCCTCGTTATCGTCTTCTTCGTCTGCGTAACGCTCAAGTTCCCCTGTGCCGTAACTGGTCAACGTAAATTTCCTGGCCCTTTGTCGACGCTTTTTAAACATCAACACCCCCTTGGAATTGGGGTTTGGAGCAGAAGTCAGGAGAAGAGCAATACTTTTACATTTAGACTTGGCTTCTTTAACTTGCTTTTCAGAGACGCTCTCACTACGTCTGAGCCCTGAATTAAAAGAGAGAGAAAAAAAAGAAAATTACTTTAATGAATAGCTTGACAAAGGCATGATCAAACAGTATATATTTACTTATAGTAAAAAAAATTAGGAATTACAGATCTTGTTCAATATAAAAACTGGAATAATAGAGGCAGGTCAGAGTAATTGACTTTCTAGACGTGTTACTCAATTACTTTGGAAATTTTAATGTTAATATTTTTCATGTAACTGAATAGGCTGGGATTAGTCTTTTGATACTTGTGTGTCAATATGTTAAAGGGATATTCCAGTTACCATAAATAAAACTTATGTTTTAGACTAATTAATCATCAATAATTACCTAATTTAATTTAAATTTTACATATTTGCCATTCAGTAGTTATAAAAGTAGTTTTCTTCCTCTGCTACCCTCTGTGTTTCCTCATAAATTACCATGGCATCGACCTGTAGTTCTGAGCCTTTGTTAGGTCGAGCATGCTCAGTGTGTTGCTATCAGTTCTCTAGCTAAATGTCTTGTGAAACAAAGGGCATGTCAGTGTGCTGGTGATTACTGAGTAGAGGGGGCGTGACCGGACTGTATATTAGGCAGCCAATCAATAAACTTCAACACTCATGAACAAGCACAAAATCACAGCAGGAAAGCTAGGCATTGTGGGGATTGTAGTCTTTGAAGTTTTGTGAGGGAAGATCAGGAGCCATGATACTCTGTGTGTTGCAGGTTCACATAGGAGCTAGACAAATGGATTGGAAGGTGAATTGAAGCTTTGGTTATATGTATAGGTGTGGGTTCTGTAGGGGTCACAACATGCAGCCTTAATGCAGTTTTTAAAAAATTACGTTACTTTACCGGAATACCCCTTTAAGTACTGTATTCACCAATAATATGAAGAGCAAACTGTTACAAATGTGTTGTTATAACAATTACGACATATTTAAATAATGTGTGTTCATACTGTACATTTACCGTTCTTACTGTAATAACACCCCCTGACCAGTGGAGGGGGCTGTCTAACTGTAGTCTAAATACCGAAGGCTGGATTCTCAGTGTCAGTAGCAATCTACACCATTCAGAGCCTATGGTATAAAGTTGGACAGATCTATCTCCATTCCATGGTTGGAGGTGACAGCAAAGATTGGAGCTGCTGAAGCCTGGCGGCAATGCTTGGATTTGGAATATCAATGCAAATTTTTTCCAGATATCAACTTTTAATAATGAGTTGAAATAAGGTAATAATGTTTATATATACTTTACAAGAATTACCATATTCTTCAGACTAAAAGACGCAACAGACCATAAGATGCACCAACAATTTGAAGCATAAAAATATAAAACACTATTTTTTGCAGTATATATCCTATGGGTGACACACATTGTATATGGTACAAGTACAAAAGCCGATGCCTCAGCCACAGTGCCCCCTGACTATGCGAGACACAGTGCCTCATCACATTAGCAGCTATAATACCCCCTGACTATGCCAGAAATAGTGCCTTATCATATTGCCAGCCACAGTGCCCCCTGACTGTGCCAGCCACAGTGCCTCCTCACAGTAGCAGCCATAATGCCCCCTAACTCTGCCAGTCTCAATGTCCTCTGACTATCCCAGCTGCAGAGCACTATCATTATTAGGGACAGCCTTGCTCACCCAGTCAGAGGCAATAGTAGGAGTTAAGCCTCATTCACACGTCAGTGTTTCACGTACATGTTCTCCGCGGACAGCACACGTCCCCATTCATTTGAATGTGTGTATTCACACATCAGTGTTTTAGCACGGTCCGTGTTTTCAGCACGGATGCCTGTCCTATCTTGGTCCGTGTTCCCGGATCCCTCACGTCCATTATAGTCTATGGGTCCTTGAAAACCACGGATGCCATCCGTGTTGCATCCGTGTTTCACGGATCATTAAGAAGAGATGCTTTGAAAATTATTTTTCAGCTGTTCAGTGTCAGTGAAACATGGACGCAACATGGACAGCAAAAAACTGACACACGGACCCAACACGGATCCTTCACGGACAGCTTCACGGATGCATCACTGACCACCTGCTCATGGATTTGAGCACGGACGTGTGAATGAGGCTTTACAGTCATTGATCTGTCCCGAGCACAGTATGGGGGAGGCGGGAGGGTGTGTAGCTACACAGGTTCTGGCAGGGCAGACACTGCACACAGTTACTTTGATGTTGGTACCAATATGTGTGTATTTTCTGCACACTGAACAGCTCAGGGAGCAGATGCTACAGATTAGGAGCACAGTACATGCTGTGTCCTTACAACTGCACTGCCAGGACCTGTCAGTTAGGAGCTCAGAGTCTCCTGCTTCTATTGCTGGCATTTAGACGCACCAGGAGATGGCAGCACAAGATCGAGGCGAAAAAGTGCATCTAATAGTCTGAAAAATACAGTAAGGACTTTTATAAAATCTGCTGCTTAAGCTGCCATAGACAGAAGATAACATGTTTTTTTGCCAAATAAAAACAAAGTGCTGTATTTTTTTTAAAAAAAGGATATGGTGTGAAACCACCCTGAAAATGCTACCATTTTTTAAACCTTCTCTATTGTTCTTATTTAACTCTTATATATGGGACGCTTTGGCTGCAATAGCCCTCTGTGAGTCTTCTCTATTGTTCTGACCAATGGAGAGGACTAACATCAGAATTGATGATTTCTAGAACCATAGATTTAACAACCATCTATCAGTGAGAAGGATAAATAATACATCTTACTTGTAGGGCCACTTTTACACTTGCATATTTTGGTCCGTATTTTGGATCAGTATTTGGAAACCAAAACCAGGAATGGTATAATGGAAAGGTCTGCATTTCTTTCGTGTTTCAGGCCAACACCTGGTTTTCGCTTGCAAGCACTGATCCAAAATAGTGTAATAGTGGCCGTAGGGCATGTTCACATTGTAGAAATGTGTGCTGCAGAAGTCCTGCAGAACTAAATAGGGTTATTTCTGCAGCATGTAGCAGTTTTTCGTACAGTTTTTTGGGCCAAAGCCAGCAGTTGGTTGGAAGGGAATGGGAGCTATAAAAGGAGGCCTTATAATTCTCCATACTGCTAGATCCACTACATCAAAAACTGTCACAAATAAGCTGTGTGTGATACCACCCTTAGGCCGTTTTCACAGAGTGTTTGGCCAGTGATTGAGCAGTGACTGTAAAATCAAAAACAGCTGCAGGTCAAAAACACAGAACAGGTGCAAATCTTTCCATTATACCTTATCTATGGGCTGCTTCACGCGAGCGAGTCCATTGCAGGAATCATGCTCCATGTATGAGCATGATCCTCCGTTTTGGACTTCCAGGAGTGCAGGGTATCATGATATTTTATAATGCTGTGTGCCTCTGCTTGACCTTACTGCTACAGAATTATGCTGACAGCTTTATGTCAATATGAGGGCTCAGGCATAGAAATGGGTGCCGCCTGTGCTGTGCATTGGAGACAGCAAACTGCGGTCCGCAATATATGGGCAGCGTCCTTGTGTCCGGTGCTGACGGATGCAGGCCCATTCATCTTAGATGGGTCTGCGATCCGTCCTCACTGCTAAAAATATTAGAGCATTTCTAACCGAAATGCAGCGGAAGCGATCCGTAGTACTTCCATGGCCTTCAGCTCTGTGCCCCTGCTCTGTATCTTCCGGGTTGCAGACCCATTCAAGTGAATGGGTTCGCATCCGTGATGCAGTGTGCACGCGGCCGGTGCCCGTATATTGGGGACCTGCTGTTTGCGGGCCGCAATACGAGCACAGCAGGCAAACGTTCTATAGAAGTAAGGTCGGCAGAGGCCCATAGCATTATAAATCATGATAATGCTGTGCGCTCCTGCAAGTCCAGAAAGGAGGATCACACTCACACACGGAGTGTGATTCCCACAATGGACTCGCTCATGTGAAGGACAAGGATAGTACTGTCCTATTAGGGGCCAGCTGTTCCGTTCCGCAAAAACGGAATGCACATGGACGTCATCAGTATTTTTTGCAGATTTTTTTGGGGAGGACTACAAAATACTGAAAAAGCCATACGGTCGTGTGCAAGAGGCCTAAGGTTGATCAAAATGGCCGATTTCAACAAAACGATCATTCGTTATGGGAAATTTAACAACAAACTATTGTTTTAGCCAACCGATGAGAGACTATTATCATCTGAAAAGAAGTCGGCCATGTTTAATATTTTCAGACAATAGTTGTACGAAAGATCTTTTATTCAAGGAAAGATCATTCGTGGACAAAGGATCTTTTCTTGAATGAACGTTCCTTTTATCCATCGCCCAGTTACATTGAACATGTATGGCCAGTCTGAACAGCTGTAATGGCTAAAATGGACTAAAATGTGTATGGTCGTGCCTGTGAAATGAACGTTCACCAGATGTGTATTCGTTCAACTGTCAACCAACTTCTATCTAATGTGTATGGCCAGCTTTAGGGTGGGTTTACATATAGGTGCTTTATGCAAGGTGCTTTTGTGCACTTCTGCTTTTTTCTTGGAGTTTTTGTACATGCGGTTTTTAGTGCGTGTGTGTGTATGTTTATTTATTTTTTGCTGTAAAAACACCAGCTCCAAATATTATCTAAAAATCAATCAGAAATATGAAATGCAGGACCCACATGAATTCTTTGGTACTGCAATTTTTTCTGCTGTTTGAACTAATTTAAACTTGGTTCACCACTGAAAATAAACAATATAAACTACATGCGACTTGGAAAAAAAAAAATATAATTCTATAGCCAGAGCAAAATCATGTGTGTAGGGACCCTAAGGCCTCTTGCACACGTTTATGTTCCTTTTTTTGCGGTCCGTATACGGAACCATTAATTTCAATGGGTCCGCAAAAAACCCCGGAATGTACTCCATATACATTCCATTTCCATATTTCCGTATTTCCATATTTCCGTTCCATTCAAAGATAGAACATGTCCTATTATTGTCTGCATAACGGACAAGGATAGTACTGTTCTATCAGGAGCCAGCTGTTCCGTTCCGCAAAAACAGAATGCACATGGACGTCATCCGTATTTTTTGCGGACCGCAAAATACTGAAAAAGCCATACGGTCGTGTGCAATAGGCCTTAGGCTATATGCACATGACCGTGCCGTTTTTTGTGGTCCGCAAAAAACGGAAGCCATCCGTGTGCCTTCTGCAATTTGCGGCCCATTGTAGAAATGCCTATTCTTGTCCGCAAAACGGACAGGAATAGGACAGGTTATATTTTTTTTCCGGGGCCACGGAACGGAGCAACGGATGCGGACAGCACATGGAGTGCTGTCCGCATCTTTTGCGTCCCCATTGAAGTGAATAGGTCCGTATCCGCAAAAACTGCGGCTCGGATGCGGACCAAAACAACGGCCGTGTGCATGAGGCCTCAGACTGCCTTAAGAGCTGACCATAGACATAGAAATTATCATTAAAAATCACAATAATTTTGCAGTTGACAACAGTAGCTTAAAGGGGTTGACATACCTCCATTTTCACCCCGGCAGCAGTTCATGCTCCGATGCTCTCCTTTGCCCTGCTCTAAATCGCGCAGGGCAAAGGCATTTTTTGGAGATCCGGTGACGTACCGGGGCTCTCCATGGGGCTGCCAGGAAGCCCGGTGACGTCATCGGCACTGATGGGCGGGATTTAGCGCTGCCCTAGCCAGTAAAACGGCTAGGGCAGTGCTAAAGCCTGCCCATCAGAGCCGGTGACATCACCGAACACACTGCCCGGCGGTGTGTTATTGAAAACAAAAGAGACCTTGCCCAGCGCGACTCAGCGCAGGGCAAGGGAGCACATCGGAGCATGAGATGCTCTGATGCTAGCCTCAGGGGGGCTGTCTGGGTGAAAACCTTTAAGTGGTGGGCTGATTAGTTGATTGATTTATTAATTAATTCATTGAAATCAAAAAGCATCCTTGTACTTGTAAGGATGCCTTCACACAACCATATGTATTTTGTGGTCCGCAAAAAATATGGATGATTTCCATGTGACATCCATGTTGCATCCGTTTTATTGCACACCCATTGTAACAATGCGTATCCTTGTCCACAAAATGGCCAAGAATAAGACATGTTCTATCTTTTTTACAGGATTGCTGAACAGACATACGGATGCGGACAGCACACTGTCTGGGTCTGCATTCAATCCACAAAAAATGCAGATCGGATGTGGAGCAAAAATACATTCATGTGAATGGGGTCTAAATAGGGGCTTCTACTCCACAAGGTTTAGAGAGTTCGGGGGTCATTTATCATAGAGAAATACAACTAAATTAGGTGTATTTTTGGCGCAGATTACACTGCAAAGGTCCTTTTTGCCGCAGTCTGGGATTTCTCCCCGCTCATGCCAGGTCTATAAAAGGGAGATTGGCATGGGCGGGAGAGGGGACGGGCTGCTAGGCCTGTCTCAATTAATCTATGCCTGTTTCAGGAGTTAAAAAAGGTCTAAATGTAAGACAGCTAGGAAGGTGTCTTACATTTAGAAGTGGTGGAGGATCCGCTGAAGTTGTGTAGAGGCCGGCGCCTTTTCACAACTCTGGCGGATCCACTGCCAGCTATAGGGGATATGAAGACCGGCGTCGGCGTCCTAATAAATGTACTCCTCCAAGTAAAATGGAATCAATTGAGTGAATGAACCTGATAGTTTTTCTGTTGCTCCAAATGAAAGCTCAGTTAGTTTGCACATGCTATTATGGAACACATATAAGAAACATTTCATTTTCATATGTCGCACAAGATATTCTTAGTAAACCTGCCACACAACTGTGTCAAAACCCTAAGAAGTGCTGAAAAGTATGTATTGAATTCTTGCCTAAGCTTTGGGGCGAGCTTCTTATTTACAGCGCCCTTACCTCAGCACTGCATTCCAACAGTTACCCCTGTCCCTTCCATGAAGTTTATGTGATGGCTTCAAACAGCTGATTAGATAACCTGATAGTCACTGGCCGGACCCTTCTTCTAGACACTTAAATGCTGCTGTTCCTTTACAGGAATTCTGTTGTCGAAAACTGGCTTAAACACTTAGGCCACTTGTTGTCAGTATTTTGCATGAGTGTTTGTAAGAAAAACCAGGAGCAAGTCCAAAAAACAGAAGAGTCAAAGATCTTTCTATTATACTTTGTCTATGCTTATGTTCCATTCCTGGTTTTGTCTTTCAAATTTTCATGCAAAATACTGACCATAATAAAACCAATGCGAAAATGAACTAACTTTTTTAATGTATTTTTAATCAATGAAATAATATTGTAGTTTCAAATATTTGTAAAAAAAATAACGCTGCCATCAGAACTTTTCATCTTTTCAACCAATCGCGTGTATAATAAATGACAGTATGTAAAAACATTCCTTCATAACATAATAATTGTACTATAGTAAGAAAGCATATCATTATAATGTATAGTGTGTACAACAGCTCCCAGGTGTGTGGAACTATAACTCCCAACATGCCACTACAGATAAAAGCAATAGTCAAAACCACTAATAAAAAACAAGCACAATTATAGCAACGGAAATGAGGAAATGTAATAATAATAATTAATAATTTCTTAAAACCAGATTAGTCAAAGCCAATCATTATGTGGCCTGCATAAAGCCTTTCTAGATCTCGTAACAGTGGAGATCAGAAAACCCAATTCTGGAGAATAATTGTTTCAATTATTATAAAATAACACTGATCATCAGCATTGTGAAGTCCGCATTGTTCGGTGACAAATTCTTTCAGTAGAGCAAAACCTTATAGATGGTAGAATAATAATATAAAACATCATATAAAAACCATTGCAAAGTCCTGTGACTCATTAGAAGTCAGAGACCTAAATGACAACCATTGCCTGTCACACAGTTGCTCCTGAGCTCGCTGTCAAAAATAAAACATGCATGCAGACTACTCCCTATTCCACCGTCAAGATTAATACCATGCTTATAGTGATGAATAACAGAATGGTCAAGACCCAGAATATAACAAATGCAAAGAGCAGTACTCACCGCTAACTCAACGATAATCAAGGTAATTCATACTCTAATTTAGTTCCAGACTATGATTTCTAGCTTCCACTACAAACCCTAGAAATGTTATCCAGGAAAGTTCAGTGAATATCGTGAAGTCAGCATGTCGTTTTGGACTACGTCAGGTTATTTCTCAGAATAGAATTTGGGTCTGACCTCTAAAGGGATCAAGGCAGAAGAAATAGTAAGTTCATTTCACAGTCTAGCAGACTCACAAAATGGAAAGGATCATGTAGCTACCCAGAGCTCCACATGTTAGTGTCTGTCAAACTGTCTTCTGCAAGGCTCATCAAGCTTTTCACCCAGTCTGACTTGAAGGCTAACAGTCCATCTCAACAAGTCTCATTTTACTGTACAATGAACTATCAATTAACCTCTTTCTGCACTGTCGAGACCTTTCATGCAAAACACTTTTTTGTAAAGACATCTAGACGTGTCTTATTCTTAAAGCTGGGAAGAATGCACTATTAAATAAAATTTAGGAGCACTAGATTATGGTCCATAGGACATCAGTGCCATAAGACAAACAATAATGAATGACCAAATGTATAATACTTACTGGCGTGCCTGGCCCGGTGTTTGTTAGGTCTGATGGGATCCTGCTGATCCTCCTCGCCTTGTTCTGAGTCTTCTACTGTGATTCCAAAGGAGACAGTAGAAGGAGGTTCTTCTGAGTGCCCTCCTTCCTCTACAGACTTAACACACCCCTCATCAGGCAAAGATCTGGACTTATTTTCTCTGCCAGAGCAGTCTAAGATCAATTCCACCCTGGGAAAAGCTGTTTCTTGTGTCTCAGTTACTGGGATGATTTTTGCCTGCTGCTTGCCTGTTATCTGGAATGTGGTGAATGCCTTCTGCACAGGTGTCTCTTTCTGAGTAAGGCATGCTGGAGCATCAGCTTCACTTTTTTGCATACTGTGCTCCACTTCAGAAGATGTGTCAGCGCCTAAAAGAGTCACCATAGGTACTCCTCTGGTATTTAAATGCATGTCTTGTGAGAGGGACAACTGTAGTTCTACCATAGCACCTTGTAGTCCTTCTTCTGTACTTCTTATCTGAGGAATGTCAATTGTGGTGTCGCCTTTTGAAGTTTCAATCACTTTAGGAGTTATCTTGTGGCAGACAATGATCTCCTTGTCTATTCCTGCTTCCATTACACCAGTTTCACACTCTTTCCTTGAGTAGAAAGACTGACAATTTGTTTCTGAGATTTCATGTCCTTTGGATACAGGTTCTGGGCCTGTACGGATCTGCAGTGTGGTACTCTCCGTGTATTCTTCTTTATTGATATTCTCATCCCCATTTTTATTTTCCACTGCCACAGTCTTGCTAGATGTTCTGTAATAAAAGTAAAAAAGACACACCCTCATGAATACATCTGTTCTAAAGCTAAACATGCATCATATACCGTATATACAGAACATCATATAGATGCCCAAAACAGATCAATTAAATATATATATATTTTTTAAGTGCATGATAATTCTGGATGCATTTTCTGAATGCACAATAAATGTTAGATATACAGTATGCCCCATGCATTCATTTACTGTACATAGAAAGGCCTAACATCTGACCATGAACTTAAAGGAGTTGTCGGAGTGTTTGATGATCAATCCTAAGTAAAGGTCATCAGTATGCAACTAGTGAGGATCCAACGAACAGCACCTACCACTGTGAGCTATTGCATAGTGCAGGTGGTAACGCATGTGGTGATACCAAACATGTAGAGAAATTTTTGCAATTTTCAATTTTTTATTGGAATTCTTTTATTAAATAATTTTTTTAAACATATTTTTTAACCAATAAATAGTTTAACAAGGGGACTATAATAGGTAATATTTTAATCGCTTCTAAAATACATTGCACAATTCCTATAGTGCAATGCATTTTAATGTCAGTGCTATACTGACATTGACCAGCAGGTTATGCTAGTGAGGTGCAGCCTGCTGGGAAACACTGGAGGCAGGTCTGAGGCCCACACTAGGCCCTGGATTGCCTGCATAGGCATCGGCACCCTGCAATCTTATTTGCAGGGTGCCGATGGGAAACAGAGGGAGTATGTACCCCCTGTAACCCCCTACATGTGGTGGGCGCCACTGCCCATGGCATGTAAGAGGTTAAACAGCCTGGATAGGAGCTCCTGCCAGTCTGAGCTGTTAGAGCAGAAGCACGGCTGTCATGTGAGAGCCAAGCCCCTGCTGTCCCTGCAGCGCTTAGACTGGGCAGCTGTAAAAAAGCAGTGGCCCAGCCTAAGGCCCCTTAGTGAACGCTGTAAAAAGGTGTATGGGTGGTCACTAACGGGTTGAGGCTACAGCAATTTTTCTTGTTTTCTTGTTTTTCTTCTAGTTTTTTTTTTAAGGTAATCTTTGCATTTCAAAAGCGATAACTTTTGTATCTTTCTGCCAACATAGCCATATATGGGATATGGTATATGAGAATACCAATGTGAAATTGTAGAAGTTTTTTTTTTATTTTTTATTTTTTATATTTTAGTTTTTTATATATATATTTTTTTCATGATTTGTGGTAATTTGCACTATACACTGTAATACTCCTGTATTACAATGCATAGGGATTTTGACAGAGCCATGAAGTAATAGCGGCCGGGACATGGCAGGTCTGGGGGCCTTCCGAAGACCCGTGGATGCAATATCATTTATTTGGCAAACTGCAATTGCAGTTGTTGAGTGCCAATAGGAGGACAGAGGGAACCCTCTTCCTCTGTTTAACCTCTCAGATGCTGTGATCACTATTTACCACAGAATCTGAGGGATTAAACTGCCAGGATTGTCATTATCTCCAATCCCAGCAGTGAGAGCACAGTGCATAATACAGCTGGCATCTTTCTTTAATGCAGGCCCGCTCCTCAGCCCATGTCATCACTGTAACATACATATTATGGCACAGAGCTTTAACTGCCTACACTCTGTCACATAGCAATATGCTACTGAGCATGAGGAGGTTAACTGCCCTGTTCTACATAAACAGTCTGCATATCTCATCATTAAACTAACCTATAGTCCAATGGAGCAGGGCTACATTTGCTACTCTGCTCTACGTATCAGCCAGCTTGTCCAACATTATGGATGTAATATGCTAACAGAAAAAACGTTCTGAACCTGTAAGACGGACTGCATAAAAGCTGTATTAACTACAGACATATCAATGTTGTTGCACATCCTTATTATCATCCATATGATGACCGGGTTATCTTATTATTTAGTCATTTTCCAGCATATGACCCTGCAATTAAAGAGAAAATGTAATAATAATGTAACTGTTGTTTTCCTGTTTGCAGATGTTTTTTCCCTTCATGCTAACAGCTCACACAGCCTTGTACTATAGTAATAAATCATAAGCTATACTAAATAACTAGATGATAGACTCATGATAATATTTACATACACATTGCTATGTCAATGGCCCCTATGTACCTAGCACAATGAATGGGTTAACCTCTTAGTGACCAGCCTGTTTTGGGCCTTAGTGGCATTACGAACAAGGATAGTACTGTTCTATTAGGGGCCAGCTGTTCCGTTCCACAAAAATACGGAATGCAGACGAACACCATCAGTATTTTTTGCGGATCCGTTTTTGCGGACTGCAAAATACATACGCTCGTGTGCATGAGCCCTAACTCTTTTTGAGGAGATGGGAAAAAAATGGTAATACTGCCAGTGAGTTACATTATAATTTTTGAGGCATTCATCTTCTGGCATAAATAACATTATAACTTTATTCTCTGGGTTATGATCACAGCAATACCAAATACTGTATATATCTTTTTTGGTATGAATAAGAGGGGCACACCTACACCTAGAATTCACACAGACCACTAGCCAATATGTTACTAAAACAATTTATTTAATATATATCAGATAAAGGTACCTAAATTTACACTAAAAATAACATAAAATACATATATTATATTAAAATAAATACAATTATAACCATGCTAAGGGTTAATATGTACAACATCGGTCATGTAATCGGTGACTGATTCAAAGTTCCTGAGTCTCAGCCGATGATTTAGTAAATACAGTCTCAGCAATTATCCGCGGTATATCTGCGACTATTCAGTATGAAAAGTTCCAATGTAATTAGTGATTACTAGGTAGATATAATGTCCATTCGACTTGCTGAATATATCTCTTCACAGCTAAAGCGTTGCTATTGCACTGTAAATAATTTCAACGTGTTACTTACTTTTTTGGAAGCGGTGGAGTGTTCAGATCCCTGTGCTTAGCGTGGCGTTCCACGTGTTTCCAGCACAGATGGTCTTACCTCCGGTCAGCTTTTTAGAGTGAGTGAGATGGGCTTTCAAACAGGGAAACAGTCCGCTTTGACGCCGGGGTCGGTGGATAGTTGGACCCACTTTAGTATATGGCGTAACTTTGTGTCTTTTGTACAAGACAAGACGGAACTTTCGTTTCTTCGTGTAGAGTGTTCGGAAGCTCTTACAAATTCACGGATGGTGCGCAGATGGTATGCTGCGGTTCCTTCTTTACCTTGAGACTTGTGTACACCAGACGCGTTTCGGAGTTAACAGGCCTCCTTCCTCAGTGGTCCTGTTAACTCCGAAACGCGTCTGGTGTACACAAGTCTCAAGGTAAAGAAGGAACCGCAGCATACCATCTGCGCACCGTCCGTGAATTTGTAAGAGCTTCCGAACACTCTACACAAAGAAACAAAAGTCCCGTCTTGTCTTGTACAAAAGACACAAAGTTACGCCAGATACTAAAGCGGGTCCAACTATCCACTGACCCCGGCGTCAAAGCGGACTGTTTCCCTGTTTGAAAGCCCATCTCACTCACTCTAAAAAGCTGACTGGAGGTAAGACCATCTGTGCTGGAAACACGTGGGACGCCACGCTAAGCACAGGGATCTGAAAAATCCACCGCTTCCAAAAAAGTGAGTAACATGTTGAAATTAATTACATGTCGAATGGACATTATATCTACCTAGTAATCACTAATTACATTGGAACTTTTCATACTGAATAGTCGCAGATATACCGCGGATAATTGCTGAGACTATATTTACTAAATCATCGGCTGAGACTCAGGAACTTTGAATCAGTCACCGATTACATGACCGATGTTGTACATATTAACCCTTAGCATGGTTATAATTGTATTTATTTTAATATAATATATGTATTTTATGTTATTTTTAGTGTAAATTTAGGTACCTTTATCTGATATATATTAAATAAATTATTTTAGTAACATATTGGCTAGTGGTCTGTGTGAATTCTAGATGTAGGTGTGCCCCTCTTATTCATACTAATATTTTGTTTCTCTTTAAAGGATTGGGGTCACCTTTTTTAGGGGGAGCACCCACTCCTTGTAATTTGGAGGGTGAGCCATCCCAATATACCCATTTTATATCTTTTTGGGGTTTTTCTACTTTTGCACAATAAAACCCCCTTTAAAAAAAAAAGGAAAAAAAGAAAATGCTTTTGCATCTCTGCACCAAAGACCCATAACCTTTTTTTTCACTCTATGGAGCTATGTGAGGGCTTGATGTTTGTGGGATGACTTGTAGTTTTTATTGGTATCATTGTTACATAATACTTTTTGATCTATTTTTGTTCCTTTTTTGTGGGAAATAAGCAAAACACAGCAATTCTGGCAGTTTTTTTACACTGTTCACCGTACAGGAAATAGTATATGATAATTGTATAGACTGGATCGTTACAGATGCGGTGATACCAAATATGTGGGTATTTATTTATTTTTTGCAGTTTTTCCCATTGCAAAGCTTTTTTTTTATAGAAAAAGATACAAACCAAATTCCAAAAAAGTTGGGACACTATACAAATCGTGAATAAAAACTGAATGCAATGATGTGGAGATGGCAAATGTCAATATTTTATTTGTAATAGAACGTAGATGACAGATCAAACATTTAATCCGAGTAAATGTATCATTTTAAAGGAAAAATACGTTGATTCAAAATTTCACAGTGTCAACAAATCCCAAAAAAGTTGGGACAAGTAGAAATAAGAGGCTGGAAAAAGTAAATTTGAGCATAACGAAGAGCTGGAAGACCAATTAACACTAATTAGGTCAATTGGCAACATGATTGGGTATAAAAAGAGCTTCTCAGAGTGGCAGTGTCTCTCAGAAGCCAAGATCGGTAGAGGATCACCAATTCCTACAATGTTGTGCAGAAAGCTAGTGGAGCAATATCAGAAAGGTGTTACCCAGCGAAAAATTGCAAAGACTTTGCATCTATCATCATCAACTGTGCATAACATCACCCGAAGATTCAGAGAATCTGGAACAATCTCTGTGTGTAAGGGTCAAGGCCGTAAAACTATACTGGATGCCCGTGATCTCCGGGCCCTTAAACGACACTGCACCACAAACAGGAATGCTACTGTAAAGGAAATCACAGAATGGGCTCAGGAATACTTCCAGAAACCATTGTCAGTGAACACAATCCACCATGCCATCCGCCATTGCCAGCTGAAACTCTACAGTGCAAAGAAGAAGCCATTTCTAAGCAAGATCCACAAGCTCAGGCGTTTTAACTGGGCCAGGGTTAATTTAAAATGGAGTGTGGCAAAATGGAAGACTGTTCTGTGGTCAGACGAGTCACGATTCGAAGTTCTTTTTGAAAATCTGGGACGTCATGTCATCCGGACCAAAGAGGACAAGGACAACCCAAGTTGTTATCAACGCTCAGTTCAGAAGCCTGCATCTTTGATGGTATGGGGTTGCATGAGTGCGTGTGGCATGGGCAGCTTGCATGTCTGGAAAGGCACCATCAATGCAGAAAAATATATTCAGGTTCTAGAACCACATATGCTCCCATCCAGACGTCATCTCTTTCAGGGAAGACCCTGCATTTTTCAATAAGATGATGCCAGACCACATTCTGCATCAATCACAACATCATGGCTGCGTAGGAGAAGGATCCGGGTACTGAAATGGCCAGTCTGCAGTCCAGATCTTTCACCTATAGAGAACATTTGGCGCATCATAAAGAGGAAGGTGCAACAAAGAAGGCCCAAGACGATTGAACAGTTAGAGGCCTGTATTAGACAAGAATGGGAGAGCATTCCTATTTCTAAACTTGAGTAACTGGTCTCCTCGGTCCCCAGACGTCTGTTGAGTGTTGTAAGAAGAAGGGGAGATGCCACACAGTGGTGAAAATGGCCTTGTCCCAACTTTTTGGGGATTTGTTGACACCATGAAATTCTGATTCAACATATTTTTCCCTTAAAATGGTACATTTTCTCAGTTTAAACTTTTGTTCCGTGATTTATGTTCTATTCTGAATAAAATATTAGAAGTTGGCATCTCCACATCATTGCATTCAGTATTTATTCACGATTTGTATAGTGTCCCAACTTTTTTGGAATTCGGTTTTTTATTTATTAAACCTTTAACTTTTTCAAACATTTACTGATCCTGAAAGGGGACTTTGACAGGTGACCTTTTGATCACTTCTATAATACACTGTACTACTTACGCAGTACAGTGTAGTATTCTGTCAGTGCTATACTGACAGGCACCAGCAGGGCACAACCTGATGCAGATATAATGCAGGCAGGTCTGGGGCCTTCAATGAGGCCATGCGAAGACATCAACATCCTGTGATTACATTTGCGGAGTGGCGATAGGAGACCTTCCTCTAAACTACTTAGATGTTGTGGCCGCTATTGACCATGTGAGGTGTTAAACAACCCAGATTGTAGCATCTGCCAAACCAGGCTGTTAGAGCAGAAGCCAAGCTCTTATGTGAGAACTAAGCCCCTACTTTTCACTGCATGGGAGACCCATAAAAAAGGCAGTGGCCTAGCTAAAGGCAGTTAGTGACCACCGTAAAAAGGCATATTGGCGGTCACTAACAGATTAAAAGGAATGTGTCATCAGAAAACCTATTATTTAAATAATATTTTTATGTTAAACGTGCTTAAAGAATTTTTGGTGATTATACCTTTCACTATCTATATTTAAAGAAAAATACTAAAAAACTGCAGCTTTCATATTGTCCACTAAGGCTAATAATAGGCGCCTCTTCTCGGTCTGTACAGATCACTTTACTGCAGTTATCTGCTTATCATTACATCCAGGATTAGAATGACTGTCATCACTTATATTTAAATAGCACAGGATCCACCATTCACAATAGGTGATATCACAGCTTATCTACTCCCTGCTGACAGGTCACAGAGAATGTCTAGAAAACTCTCCCAATGAGGTCAGCAACTAATCCATTGTGTCTATGACGCACGGTGGCTGCTGTAAAGCATGTCTCAAAATGGTGTTAACAACAGCACAGCCAAGATAGCTGTCCCCTATCATATCCTGGAAATAGTGGATGGCATTATGATGGTGGAGGGATCTGTGGGTCGCATTGTGATGGTGGTGGGGGGGTCTGTGGATGACATTATGATGGGGGGGTCTGTGGATGACATTATGATGGGGGGATCTGTGGATGGGACTGTTATGGGGGGATTTGTTATGAGGGGATCCACAGATCCCCCCATCATAATGCCATCCACAGATCCCCCCCACCATTATAATGCTATCCACAGATCTCCCCACCATCATAATGCCATCCACAGACCCCCCATCATAATGCCATCCACAGCTCCCCCATCATAATGCCATCCACAGATCCCCCACATAACAGTGCCATTCACAAATCCCCCACCCCATAACAGTGCATCATCCACAGATCCCCCATAATAGTGTTATGCACAGACCGTTATTAGTTCAAACCCACCAAAAGCACACCTTTTGGTTAAAAATATTTATTTTTCTTATTTTCCTCCTCAAAAACCTAGGTGCGTCTTATGGGGCGGTGCATTTTATAGGGTGAAAAGTACGCTACTAATCAAAATGCACCAGAATTGCTGTGTGCCACATTGATTAAGTGTTTCAAACACTTTTGGGGCATGGCTTAGAGGAACTGAGCTTGGTTGAAGATGTGTCAAAGTGAATCAAATATTGGGTACAAAATGTTTGCAGAGGTTAAGCCAAGAAATACAGTAGGTGCTGTACAGTTAGACACGTGTCTATCCATACTCGAAATGTATCATTCAGCATGAGCTACTGTCATAAATCTGGCACATCTTTAGAATGCTTGCCAAACTATTGGACAAGATGAAGGATTCTGCCCCACTGACCTCCTTTATAATCTTATTACACCTTCTTCAATTTATGGACAGAATACCAAAACATTAACCGTAAGAATTTTCTGGAACAGTAGATGCTTCATGGCTTGTCAAATTGCCCATGGCCTGAGGTAGCAAACCATATCCTGGATATCCAGCGCGGACACCGAGTGGAACCACGTGAGACGCCGGCCTCCGATACCATTCAAGGTGTTCCACGCACCCCGGCTGCACTGCGGTAAAATATCCTGAAAAGTCCGACCAGAATGCAGGACTGAAGACACATATGAATGAGAGGTAAGCGGCTATTAAGCCGGTCATTTCATCCTTACCTTATCTTTGTCTCATTGCATACTTTGGGACTATGATCTGACCAACGAAACAGTGCTGGAGCCTGTTAGGTCATAGTAATACCATCTCCATGGACTCTTAAACATAATTAGAGGACCTCATACAACGCAGTTTCAGGACTCTTGAGAAACCGATCATCTCCAACTAAGAAAATCATTACCCCATTGTGGTTATATTTACTTTAGTGTCATTTTATAAAGTTATTGTTTTAAGAAGTTTTATATGCTATTATATACATTTTTATTAATTCAAATAAATGTGTACCAAATGGTAGAGTGCTCGTCCTTACACCTTTGATCAAAACATATCCTGGATGACTGTAGTCGATTTTGCCTTATTGAGGAAAGAAATTCTTCCCTCGTCCCACCAAGGCAGTTGGGTAATTTCTCTATTTAGTATAATTGGCCTCCATTATCAGTTATCACTTTATCATTTTTAACCTCTAAACCCTAGTTTGACTTGTTCTTATTATGAAGTCACTGACTTGAGTCTAAAGAGGCTTCCGGCTTCTTGGATGCTATCTTTTGAGACGTTCCTGGATGAGCAGTTACTTCATACTCAGGTTCTCTTAATATGAAAGCACAATGAAATTCCAGCACTCACGATTTTGGTAGCTAAAATCTTCATCTTTTATTCAGGCAGTAGACATATAAACAGGACATCCACCCACAAGTGCAGCAACCTTGACGCGTTTCGAACAGTAGTTCTTAGTCGTAACAATGAGCAGTGTCTCCTCTGGCACCTTTATACCAGTCTGAACAAAAAAATTCAATTACTTTCCCCTCACCAGGTTCTCTTAGTCTGATTACATTATTATGATCTGAGACTAGTGATAAAGAAATAAAATTGCATATATAAGTATTTGCAATTCTTTTCACAGCACTGCAGTAAAAGGTATTCAATTAGATAATTTCTTTTGGAACAGATATATGAATATGAGACAGGCAATAAAAAAGGATTGAGTCTCTGGGTGGTAATACAAGTTTGTACAGAATAGTTGTACAGAATAGTGAGAACATGTCTTGGAAGTATTGTATGCACTGTTCCTATCCAGAGGCTGGGTAATAATAGTCATTAAAAGACTACCTCAGATATCAAGGAAAACTGTGAAAATGAATATTTGCAGTAATTTTTATAGTAATGTAAAATGTTCTCAGGTCCCATACACTATTATCAAATTATTAGTCCTAATAATTGCACTAAATTATAGAATGTCAAACCACTTGGCTATAAGGGATATGATGCTGCTCATCTCTTCACTATTACTATACAGTGATATCATATCAATAGAATCCTATATGAAACCTGAATTATATGATCATTAAAGTATAACTGTCATCTTTTTTTTTTTTGTATTGGATTGTGGTGATTAGTATCTCCTTGGTGGCCCTATTTCAACTTTTCACTGTGTACTCAATTACCCCTAATTCCACATTTTGTTCCCTGTACTGCCTACTTTTACCTGTGCTTAAAATCAGGTTGCTCGGCATGGTCCGTCCTCTGTTGAAGGACGGAGGACGCAGAAGCACGCAGCGTGCAAGGTCAGATTACTGACAGCCAGGGACTGTAAGTAAATGATTAAAGCCAGGTCCTCCCCAGCAGCTGATAACAGTGCCTGGGCTGTGTGCACTTCTCCCTGTCCCTGCGCTTGGCAGATGCTCCCTCACTCAGCAGACTGGGACAATGCAGAGTTGGAGCAGCGCAGAGCAGGGAAGGGAGATCGTCTGCTCAGTGTATAAATGAAAGCAACATGTGGTAAGAGGACCCCTTTGTGCTGCAGGAGATTAACCCTTTAGGGGGAGAGCTGTGGTTACTGACACTTTTGGGGGGTTATTGTTACTGGCTAGTGAGGGCAGGCGGGATTAGCCTCAGGGTGAGGGCATTGGCGGCCATCTTAACTGAATAGTGAAATTTCAGTTTTATGCAGACTGGTTGCTAAGGGCTGAATCTTATTAAATATGGGGTAAATCAGTCTAATAGTAACTGATTCTGGAATATCATGTTATTAGTAACTACATATATGAAAATTGAAACTAGGGTCTAAGTGTGACAGTTATCCTTTAAAGAAGAACTCTCGCCAAAAATGTTATTCTCTGACCTGTCAGAAAGGTACATGATGTCATCTGCAGTGCAGGTAATTTTCTTACCAGTGGCTGTATTTGTGAGTTATAACCTCCTTTATGCTTCTCACCTGTGCCATGTGACCAGAAATCAGATTCTTCAACTGACACAGCATCTTATGTGTGGACAGGAAGTCAGTTTCTCCATGTATTCCTATGGAAGCCTCAATGTCAGTCTCATAGGAATGAATAGAGAAGTAACTGACTTTCTGTCCTGTGGAGATCAGAGAGTTGGTCACATGACACAGCATCTTATGTGTGGACAGGAAGTCAGTTTCTCTATGTATTCCTATGGGAGCCTCAATGTCAGTCTCATAGGAATGACTAGAGAAGTAACTGACTTCCTGTCCTGTGTCAGTTGGAGATCAGAGAGTTGGTCACATGACTTCACTTTCTAGCAGGTCAGAGAATAAACATTTTGCTGGGAGTTCTACTTTAAGGTGGGGATTAAAAAAAAAAAGGCTGGAAAATGATCAAGAGAAAAAATAATCTTACCTTATTACATACCTCCATCAATCTCTTGCTGCTGCTCGGACTTTTGATCCCCACTCTGCACTTCCTGTCTCAGCTCAACACGTGGAAATGCCAGGAAGGCACGCTAGTGATTGGCATTTCCAGCACAGGAAGAGGAGAACATTGGAGACTAGAGCAGCATCAGATTGGCAGTGGTGAGAAATCAGTGGAGGTGAGTAAAGCTTTTTTTTTACAAAAAAAAATATTTATTTTTATTGTTTTATGCCCCCTCTTTTTTTATTTTTTATTTTTATAAAAATCTCCTTTGAAAACATCTTTAAAGACTTATCCTTTTCACCTCGGACCAGCCCAAAACTAAGAAATGCCTCTTTAATGTAACTATTCATGTCAAGTCCCAAAAAAAAGTTAACCTGGCAGTCCTGTGAAAAGTGGGACTGTTGGCTAATATGCAAGTTGCGATTCTCCCCTGACTGTTAAGTTTTAGACTACGTGAACTGGCATTCAAAGCTGTACATATCAATACTATATTTTTCTATACATTATAGTTTACTAAAATGAATTTGTGTTTAAGGGCAATTTACCTGCAATACAATTGGGGATAAATCAAATATTAGTTTTGTTTTCCTTTTATTTTAATTATTTTCGGTTTAACCATCCAATAACTTAGCAACATATTTGTGTTTTCAAGTCAAATGCATCAATAGCAAAAACTTCTTAATACAAGAAGCAGTGAACTTTCAGTGCTACAGTCATCAATTCCAATGTAACGTTCTCTGGAGAAAAAGCAAGCAGTGTTCTGCCCTTGTTGCCTCCTTAAAAGGCTAAGAACATTTAAGGATGCAATAACCTCTGCTGCCAGCCAAGACTCATTTCTCAAGGAACCTTCACTGTATTCACTTAATTTATACTTGGCAGTAAACAAGACAATACTTAGTAATGTTTGTGTCAAGCAAGTAACACGGACAGCTATAAAGTGCAGAGTACAGATAGATATGTTTTCCACCATTACGATTATACATTATTAAATATGAGTAGATTATAACTGGAAACTAAATGTTCCATCAAAAGACGAATGTGTCTATTGTTCTTCAACCATCCAAAATCTTACCTAGGATACCAAAATTTCTAATGCAGAAAACCATCATTTATTGTTGTTTTTTTTTATTTCACCAGTTGTGATGTTTGCTTTATCCTAAATTTGTCTATAAATAAACTAAGGAAAGAGCTTGAATGCCATTGCAAAGTATAGTTCAAACAATATAGTTTTATTCTCCTGAGCATGCTATTTTTTTTCCACATTATATAGCGATTTGGTAAATGATGCACCCCACTGGTATGGCTCTGTTAGCATTGATGGACCCCATTGACTTGGGATCTGTCATGCTTTGGTCAAGGTTTGTGTTATTTTTCATGGTCAGAATATTGGTGCATTCTGTGCTGTTCTTGCCATCAAGTGAGAGAAACCTCAAAATCCTTCCCAACAGAAGCTTGTAGTGTGAACACTTCAGTCTGGGGTGGGCAGAAATACCCTTATTATTACTGCTTTTGTTGCATTTTTTAAAATCAGGATATGACACATTTAGGCTAGGTTCACACTGTGTATTAACACTCATTTGGGCCTTTGCTAATGGGTATAGATTTGAATACTCAACAATATGTTCAAATGTGTACTGCAACAGATCCATTCACTTCAATGAGGCAAAAAACAGTCCAAAGAATTCATCTTTGGACTCCATTTTAGCTGCTTTTGTTCAGTTCTGTCTTTTTTGCCAGACAAAATAGTGCAGTAGAGGGTTAAAGTACACATAGAATCCAACCTAATCCAATATTTTATTTTTATATACTAAGGACACGTAAGGCTACTTTCACATTAGCGTTTTGAATTCCGCTATTGAGTTCCAACATAGTGCTCAGCTACGGCAGTAAGGCTTGGTGTGGTATGTGATGTCACCCTCCAAGACCTTTAAATGGAGACTGCTCCAGCATGCGACTGCTTGGTTAACAGCCTCTGTAGTTAGTTCTCTGGTCACATTGCCATTGCTGTTTTCCTTAACTCCTTGTGTTTGACCTAGCTTGCCTGACTCACTTAATCCTGACTATTTGTGTAATGACCCTTGGCCTAACCTTCTGACCCTCCCTGCTTTTGGATATCGATTATAGACCTGATATTCATCTACCTTTTGCTGACTCAGATCTGTATTTTGCCTACCTCAATGATAGCCAGCCATTTATGACTGTCCTGGGATTGTCACCTGGGTATTCAAGCCTATACCTTTTTGGTTGGGTTAAGGGGAAAGAACAGTAGATACCTTAGACTCAGCAACTCAGGTTAGCTAGCCAACAATGGTCTGCATTGTGTGTATGACTGTCATGGCAGTGGGTGTGGAAGATTTAGCTTAGGGTAAATTCTAAATGGTCCAGGGTGAGGGCAAACAGCAAAGGGTCACTACAGAGGTTAGGCACAGGTCAGGTAGCAGAGGGTCAAAGTACAGTAAACAGGCAGAGGTCAGTACACAGGCAGACAACAAGAAACAACACACCTAGCGGACGCTAGCAAGATAAGGTGCCTGAAGTAACCCAAGGATGCCAGCCATTGACTGGTGAAGATTAGTATACATGCTGGCCCTTTAAGAGTCAGAGAAGGAGTGAACACGCCGTATGGGCAGCAGTGGAGAGGCCTTGCCGGCAAGCAGGCCACAGCCTAAGGCCTCATGCACACGACAGTCTTTTTTCACGGTCCGCAAAATGGGGTTCCGTTGTTCCGTGATCCGTGTCCATTTTTTCTTCCGTGTGTCTTCCTTGATTTTTGGAGGATCACCAGACCAGAAAAAAATGGACACGGATCACGGACGCGGGTGACAATCTTGTGTGCCTCCGTGTTTTTTCACGGACCCATTGACTTGAATAGGTCCGCGAACCATTGTCCGTCAAAAAAATAGGACAGGTCATATTTTTTTGACGGACAGGAAACACAGATCACGGAAGCGGATGACAAACGGTGCATTTTCCGAGTTTTCAACGGACCCATTGAAAGTCAATGGGTCCGCAGAAAATCACGGAAAACGGAACAACAGACACGGATGCACACAACGGTCGTGTGCATGAGGCATTAGTGGAGTACCAGAGCAGACTCGCCTGGAAGAGGGCAGATTAAGACACATGCAGACCACCGAGAGGGGTGGAAGGAGTAGTGGCAGCTCACAGCCATTGCTGTAATAGTACTCCCCTTATACCCTCTCTTATTTGATCCAGATTGCTATTAATACATCTTCAGTACAGACCTAAGCAGAAGCAGGAATAGTACATCTTGAATTTTGATTAAACACTGTTGGCTTGAGGAGGAAGACATGAAAATAATTTGGTATACATATATATATATAATGGACTCGAAGGCACAACTTTTAGCAAACCGGATTCAACTGTTTTAGCACCTCGTAATTACCAATGAAGTGGGGAGCCAATTTTTATAAGGATACCTTGCGTTTTTTGTGGGAAACCAGACCTTGTCTATAGGAGAAAATTGAGGAGGAGTCCTGTGTTTGCGATCTGGAGACCTCTTCATTCGAGCAGATGCCTGAAGCAGAGATGTTTTGGTTTATTGCCTAATCTAGGAAAAGTGAAAGGGCGTTTACCAGGAGATTTGCTAGAATGGTGGTTGTAAGAAAACTCTACCCAGGGGAGGAAAGCAACCAAATCATTGTGACATTGTGACATGCAGACGTGAAGCTTAAGCCACTGGCGTACTTAGGGGGGGGGAAGTGGTCCACCCCGAGTGCCGGATCTCAGGAAGTGCCAGAAGCAATGAGCGCTTCCATCAATACAGATAGAAGGGATCATTGCTGGAGCGGCGGGAACTTCGGTCCTGTCACCCATTGCCCAGCTCCCAGCGCTCCTCCACTCCTTCAGGCCGGCGGCGCTCTGAATAGTGAAGCAGGAAGACTTCTGTGTGGGCGGAGCCTGCAGCCTGGAAATCTGCATAAGCTCCGCCCACACAGTGCTGCAGCACGATCTGTTTTTGCAGGGAAGAGAGGTATGTGAGCTTCAGAAGCGGGACAAGGTGAGTAGGTACTGTGTTTTAATTTTTTTAATACAGAGGAGGTAAAGAGGGCTTTATTACTATAGAGGGGGCACAGAGGACTTTATTACTATGGAGGGGGCACAGAGGACTTTATTACTATGGAGGGGGCACAGAGGACTTTATTACTATGGAGGGGGCACAGAAGACTTTATTACTATGGAGGGGCACAGAGGTCTTTATTACTATGGAGGGGGCACAGAGGACTTTATTACTATGGAGGGGGCACAGAGAGCATTACTACTATAGAGGGGACACAGAGGGATTTATTACTATGGAGGGGGCACAGAGGGCATTACTACTATGGAGGGGACACAGAGGTCTTTATTACTATGGAGGGGGCACAGAGGGCATTACTACTATAGAGGGGACACAGAGGGATTTATTACTATGGAGGGGGCACAGAGGGCATTACTACTATGGAGGGGGCACAGCGGGCATTACTAATGTGAAGGGGGCACAATGGGCATTTCTACTATGGAGGGGGCACAGAGCCAGAGGGCATTACTACAATGAAGGTGGCACAGAGGACATTATTACTGTGAAAGGGGTACAGTGGGCATTATTACTGTGAAGGGGGACAATAGGGATTTCTACTGTGGAGGGGCACATAGGGCATTACTACTGTAAAGTGAGCATTAGTACTATAAAGGGGGCATAATGGGCATTATTACTGTGAAAGGGGCACAAAGGGCATTATTATTATGAAGCTGGCACAGTGGGCATTATTACTAGAGATGAGTGAATTTTTTAAAAATTTGATTCGGCCGACTATTTCCTGGCTGCTGAGAGCCTTTATAGTGGTGTAGAACGCTGTGCCTTGCAGTAACACACCGAGGGAGTCTGCTGGCAGTGAAATAATACTGTGAGTCCGTATGACATGCAGATGACAGGCGTCGCTCTTAGAATCACTGCACACTTCACTTATTTGGGCAGTTAGGGGCCAAAACTGACCAAATAACTCAAGTTTTAACTCAGCCTTACAGGTAGATGTTAGCATCAAGAAGAAGTGCACTCCTTTTACACCATCATCAGCTGATTCCACATAGATGTCTACAGAACCTGTTCTATTAAACGCTTATACAAGTAGAGCCCCCCCGACAGAGTGGAGAGGGTGTCAGCAGTAAGTTTGTGTTGACGTCACTAATTAATTAGCCCATCCTCTGATCCATCAGAACAATTACCCAGAAAAAACAGATGTCCCTGTCTGTGGAGCATCCGCCTTCACTCGGTCAGCATTTGCTCAATAATCTATCAGTATTGCTAAAGGCAAAAAAAACCTGAGTAGATCTAAAACAGAGATGACACGTGAATGGAATATTTGCATGTCTTCTGTGTTTTCTACCCATTCCTGCTTTTTGCTACCAAATCATAAGCCAATTCTGACAGATCAGAAGAAGTGTCAAATAAACTATTATGTTAGCCAGGCCGAAAGCCAAAGTAGTGGACCAGTCATGAAGTGGGCGGGTGGGAACAGCATGAGGAGACCACAGAGTGGCCCAATGACAGGGTTTGGAGGTGGAAGCTGTATGAGGAGGCCACCGAGTGGCACAATGACAGAGTCTGTAGGTGGCGGCAGCATTAGGAGAAGGCCATCAAGTGGCACAATGACAGAGTCTGTAGGTGGCGGCAGCATTAGGAGAAGGCCATCGAGGGGCACAATGACAGAGTCTGGAGGTGGCTGCAGTATGAGGAGGCCACCGAGTGGCACAATGACTGAATCTGGAGGTGGCAGCAGCATGAGGAGACCACAGAGCGGCACAATGACAGAGTCTGGAGGTGGCGGCGGAAGCAGCAGCATCAGGAGGAGGCCACAGAGTGGCACATTGACAGAGTCAGGAGGTGGCGGCAGCATGAGTAGGCCACAGAGTGGCACAATGACAGAGTCTGTAGGTGGCTGCAGCAGCAGCATTAGGAAAAGGACACCGAGTGGCACAATGACAGTCTGGCGGTAGCGGCAGCAGCAGCATCAAGAGTAGGCAACAAAGTGGCACAATGAGAGAGTGTGGAGGTGGCAGCAGCATGAGTAGGCCACAGAGTGGCACAATGACAAAGTCTGGAGGTGGTAGCAGCATGAGAGGACCAATGACAGAGTCTGGAGGTGGCAGCAGCATTAGGAGGCCACAGAGTAGCAAGGTGACATACTGTGGAGGTTGGTGGCAATACCAGTACCCACTGAAGATGGTGAGTGAAAGAAGGAGCACTTGGCATCAAATGTGTGGCATCAGGCGTGTAACAGCATCAGAATAGTAGTGAGGCAGGTAGCCAGAAGAAATCGGTCTCTTGTCAAATTGTTGGTGTGGCACCATGGATGATCTAGTCTGATGCATCAGGCATTGGTGTGTGGAAATCCTGGCTGATGCACGCCTGAGTCATCTTGATGCAGTGTTCTACTATGTGCTATATGTGGGCACATTAAACTGTTGCTAAATGTCATTTTAAATGTATTGTGGTATCATGCTGTAATTCCCTTTAACAGGCTGGCAGTGTAATTTACCTTTATTCGCCCCTAGGTGGTCACTTATATATATAGCTGGGAAGGAAGGGGGGGGGGGGGGGGGGGTCAAGTCAGTGTGTGTGTTAAGGATGAGAATAAAGAGAAGAGGAAATTAATGGAGGAGTTCGAAATTTGTTTATTCACCAAAATAATTCACAAAAGATTTTACCACATATAACTGCAGCGCTGAAAGCTGAATGAAATTAGTTTTTCCACCGAAATGATTCACAAAAGATTTTACCACATATAAGTGCAGCGCTTAACGCTGAATACAATTTTTGACACTCGTGTTTTGTGCGGATCTGTCATGGACGGATCCGTTCAAATAATACAGCCATCTGCATCCATTTAGAACGGATCAGTTTGTATTATCTTTAACATGGCCAAGACAGATCCATCTTGAACACCATTGAAAGTCAATAGAGGATGGATACGTTTTCTATTGTACCAGATTGTGTCAGTGAAAACGGATTCGTCCCCCTTGACTTACATTGTGTGCCAGGACGTTTGGCTCAGTTTCATCAGACGGACATCAAAACGCTGCAAGCGTTTTATTGTCCGCCTCCAAAGCGAAATGGAGACTGAACTGATGCAAACTGATACATTCCGAGCGGATCCTTTTCCATTCAGAATGCATTAGAATGCAAACTGATCCGTTTTGGACCGCTTGTGTGAACCCGGAACGGATCTCGCAAACGGAAAGCCAAAACGCGAGTGTGAAAGTAGACTAAAGGGTACTTTCACACTATCGTCACTGGATTTCGGCAGGCAGTTCCGTCGCCAGATCCGGCAATCTGTATGCAAACGGATACCATTTGTAGACAGATCCGGATGCAGATCTGTCTCACAAATGTATTGCAATACCGGATCCGTCTCTCCGGTTGTCATCCGGAAAAACGGATCCGGTATTTATATTTTTCACATTTTTAAAGGTCCACGCATGCGAAGACCGCAAAACCCAATCCGTTTTTCCAGAACACTTAGGGCCGGATCCGGCATTAAAGCATTTCAATGTAAAATAACGTACAGTGACTGAACTGAAGACATCCTGATGCATCCTGAACGGATTTCTCTGCATTCAGAATGCATTAGGATAAAACTGATCAGTATTTTTCCGGTATTGAGCCCCTAGGAAGGAACTCAATACCGGAAAAGAAAAACACTAGTGTGAAAGTACCCTTAGTGTTCAGGATCATATGCTGCTATTATGTCCGCTATGTCCCTTATGTCTGATTTTTGCTATATTACCAGTTGGCATGGATCCTTAGTCACAAAAGATCTTACCACATATAACTGCAGCACTAAACGCTGAATGAAATTTGTTTTTCCACCGAAATAATTCACAAAAGATTTTAACGCATATAAGTGCAGCACTAAAAGCTGAATAAAATTATTTTTTCCACCAAAATACTTCAATAAAGATTTTACTGCATATAACGGAGCACGGAGATGGGAAGGGTCTTTGGATTCCCCCGCACTATACGGACGTCTCAGAAATGAACCACTGCTCCCAACAGCAGGTCATGGAGCGTCCCGGTCATCCGGCATCTATTCGCTCCGCTGAAGGATTATTTTAAAAGTGTGTAGAATCTACACTGGGCCCCACGCTGCAGATTTATCATGGAGACATCATGGAGATTTAACCACATATAACTGCAGCGCTGACCGCTGAATAAATGTTTTTTTTTTTTTTACCGAAATACTTCAATAAATATTTGACCACATATAACCGCTGCTCTGACTGACTGCTACCGCCGCTACTTACGTGGACCCCTGCACCACTACTTCCCAGGTAGGTAGGCTGCTGCAAAGCAGGTGCTCTACCCCGGGCACGTTTGGCTCCTGACCTCCCACTGCTGCCACCCTGCTGAATTCAAGCCATGTTTCCAAAACATATCTGAGAATGTATATATTTTTTTGTACTGAAATAGGCCACTAAACGCTTTCAACACATATAACTGCCGCCGACGTGAACTGAGAATATATTTTTGTACTGAAATGCAAAATAACACAAATAACCACCGCACTGACTGACTACAACTGCCGCTACTTCCGTGAACCCCTGCACCACTACTTTCCGGGTAGGTAGGTTGCTGCGAAGCAGGTGCTCTACCCTGGGCTCGTTTGGCTCCCGACCTCCCACTGCTGCCAGACTGCTGACTCCCAGTCATGCTTTCAACACATATAACCGCCAACGTTAAATGCTTTCAGCAGAAATAAATGCACCAGTGAAGTGCGTATATATTTTTCTTTCTGTACTGAAATAGGCCACTGAACGCTTTTGCCACAAATAAGTGCACTAGTGAAATGCATATATATTTTTCTTTTTTAACTGTTATACACCCCTATACGCTTTCAACAGAAATAACTGCAGAAGTGAACTGAGCATATATTTTTCTTGTTGGACTGAAATAGGCCACTATACGCTTTTACCAGATTTAACTGCAGAAAGGCACTAAGAAAATATTTTTCTTGTAGTACTGAAATACGCCCCTATATGCTTTCACCAGAAATAACTGCAACAGTGCAGTGCGTATATATTTTTCTTATTTTGCTGAAATACGCCCCTATACGCTTGCACCAGAAATTACTGCAACAGTGCGTATATATTTTTCTTGTTGGACTGAAATATGCCCCTATACACTTTCACCAGTAATAACTGCAACAGTGCAGTGTGTATACATTTTTCTTATTTTACTGAAATACGCCCCTATACGCTTCCACCAGAAATAACTGCAACAGTGCAGTGCGTATATATTTTTCTTGTTTTACTGAAATACGCCCCTATACGTTTCCACCAGTAATAACTGCAATAGTGCAGTGTGTATATATTTTCTTTTTTTTACTGTATTACGCTCCTATATGCTTTCACCAGAAATAACTGCAACAGTGCAGTGCGTATATATTTTTCTTTTTTTAATGAAATATGCCCCAAGATGCTTTCACCAGAAATAACTGCAACAGTGCAGTGCATATATATATATTTTTTTTTTACTGTAATACGCCCCTATAGGCTTTCACCAGAATTAACTGCAACAGTGCAGTGCGTATACAGTTGTGTTCAAAATAATAGCAGTCAGACATCTCTAACCTGATCAATCACTGTTTTTGGTAGAAATAATATTTCTACATGGCAAATAATTTACTAGCAGGCGCAGTAGAATAATAAAAAATCAGCTGGCTGCTGATTGGTTGCATGCAGGCATGTCAATCTGGGTGATCCCTCCTTCCAGAGTTCCTTGCCTCATGTCCTCTATCCTCACACATGTAGCCGCCATTTTAGGAAAATTGCGAATCGTTACCATGAAACGCAAGGGAATTCGCATTCGTTGCAAATCAAATTTTTCCTGCAATTCAGATCGAATTCCACTTCGTCAGCTTCGATTCGCTCATTTATAATTATTACTTTGAAGGGGGCACAATGGGGATTATAACTGTGAAGGAGGCACAATGGGGATTATAACTGTGAAGGAGGCACAATGGGGATTATTACTGTGAAGGGGGCACAATGGGGATTATTACTGTGTTGGGGGCACAAAGAGGGCATTACAACTGTGAAAGGGGCACAGAGAGGGCATAACTACTGTGAAGGGGGCACAATGTGGGCATAACTACTGTTAGAGGGCACAATGAGGGCATAACTACTGTGAGGGGGCACAATGTGGGCATAACTACTGTAAGGGGGCACACATCTGTACAAAACTACTGTGAAGGTTGTACAATGAGGGCAATACTACTTTAAGGGGGGGTACCATTTTTTTAAGTATTGGGGGGTGCCAGAGAAAGGACCCGCCCCAGGTGCCAAACACCCTAGGCACTGGCATAAGTGCTGGTAATTGACTATTAGATTGCAAAGGGTAGGCCGAGGAAAATTCCAGTCTGATATTCAACAGCTTGGAAGAGGTAAACTACCCACCAATCAGACATGAAGTGCAAGGACAACTAATATAACCTGAAAATGTGTTCCACAAAGACTTGGCCATTTTACTGGCAGAGAAAGAAAGCAGATACAATTCCAAGGCAATATGCTGCCACAGTACATCAGGCACTGGCTGTAAGAGACCGGCAGCTTTTTGTTTAGGAGACTTGTTCTGGGCACAAGTAGAGCAGACAGCAACAAAGTAAATATCATGAGAAATTGTACTATTAAGTTATCAGAACTACTGTCTTGTGTCTTGTGGAGACCAGAATGACAGCCAGCTTTGGAGTGATACCCCTAGACCAGGACCTGTTTTCTCTTGGACACAGGGACAAACATTTTGCCAGATGGAATATCCTTCAGATGAATAGGAGCCACAGGAATGATGTGGGCAGAATCGATGATGTGTTGGGGCTCCTCTGTTCGATCAGCAGGATCAAAAGAACGGGAAAGAGCATCTGCCTTGGCTTTTTTGTCAGCTGGACGGAAATGTAGAAGGAAATAGAATCGTGCCAAGAAAAAAGAGCTGACTGCCGATAAGTTAAGTTTTTGTTGTCAATGTAAACAATGACAGGATAAAAGGCACTCTCCAGCAGGTGGCACCATTCTTTAAGGGACAAATTAATTGCCAGCAATTCTCTGTCACCAACTGAATAATTTCATTCAGTTGCAAAGAAAAGAAACCACAGGTGTCGATCTTGGCAGAGTTACCCTTCTGAGTAAGAATGGCTCCAGCTCCTATGGAGGATGCGTCCACCTCCAAAAATACATCTGGACGATCAAGAATTGACACAGAGGAGAAGGCTTGTTTGGGAAACTGGTAGGTAGATTGAGCTTTTGGAGACCACTCCTTGGCATTCACCCCTTCTGGGTGAGGGCAGAAATAGGGGCATCAGGGTAGAAAAGTGAAGAATGAATTGTCTGTAATAATTGGCGAAGCCCAGAAATCACTGGATAGCAAGCAGACTGGTAGGATGAGGCCAGTCCAATATAGAAGACGACATCTCAGGATCCATTTCAATGCAAGGTACAGAGGTCTTTTCAAGACACGCTTTTCATACTTAACAGAGAGTCTATTTTCCCTCAAGAGCTGGAGGACCATATGCACACAGGTATAGAGGAGATGTCATAAAACATCACTGAGAAATCCTTGAAAAACTGCAGGAGCGTTACTGAGCATAACGGGCCGGACAAGATATTCATAGTGACCATTTCAGGTGTTTAAGGCGGTCTTCCAGTCATCACCCTCATTGATTGTAAGCTCCTTCTAGATCCAACCATCCTACTTTGTTAAAATTCTGGCTCAACAGAGCCTATCAAAGAGTTCAGGAATTATCGATAGGAGATACTTGTTTTTCACTGTAATTTTATTTAGTCTGTGGGAGGGACTCATCTTTTTTCTTGACAAAGAAGAAACCAGCACCTGATGGTGAAGAGGACTTCTGAATGAAGCCAGTCTCAAGGTTCTTTAATATATTCTGTAATTAGACAGTGCTTGTGTTTAAGACAGAGACAACAGGTACACATGGCCATGTGAAGGAGTAGTTGTAGGGATGATGAAGTGGCAGAGTCTTATCTTCCTTCTTTTAAAAACATCAGAGCAGCTGGTTTAGGCGTGAGAAAAGGCCCTGTAAATTTTGAGGAACTGGTGGAGCTTAAGCAGGCTGACATAATGGCAGACAACAAGAGTGACAAGCAAAACCCCAATGCAAAATCTACCCGAATTCCACTCAAGAACACGACTGCGTAAGAAAAGCCAGGACAGCCCCAGTGTCAGAGGACTGGTAGACACTGGCAGGACATAGAATTAGATTTTCTCTATATGCAGAACTCCCACTTGATGCTCAATGGGCATGGTGGCATACTGTATGGATTCTGGGAGTGCCATCCCACTGATAGATGTCACCACCAAGGTCTTCTCCAGGTGCACTCTGGGTATGTGGTATCGGGTCACCAAGGACTAATGCAGAAAGTTTCTTGTCAAACCAGAGTTTAGGAAAGTCTGCATGGTAAATGGAATATCACTAAAATACAGAAACAGAGTAAGTGGTAGTTTTGGAGAGAACTTCACACGGGGTCATCTTTCCAACTGACCCTGGAAAGATGACCCCTGTCTTGTGTCTTGTGGAGACCAGAATGACAGCCAGCTTTGGAGCGATACCCCTAGACCAGGACCTGTTTTCTCTTGGACACAGGGACAAACATTTTGCCAGATGGAATATCCTTCAGATGAATAGGAGCCACAGGAATGATGTGGGCAGAATCGATGATGTGTTGGGGCTCCTCTGTTCGATCAGCAGGATCAAAAGAACGGGAAAGAGCATCTGCCTTGGCTTTTTTGCCAGCTGGACGGAAATGTAGAAGGAAATAGAATCGTGCCAAGAAAAAAGAGCTGACTGCCGATAAGTTAAGTTTTTGTTGTCAGTGTAAACAATGACAGGATAAAAGGCACTCTCCAGCAGGTGGCACCATTCTTTAAGGGACAAATTAATTGCCAGCAATTCTCTGTCACCAACTGAATAATTTCATTCAGTTGCAAAGAAAAGAAACCACAGGTGTCGATCTTGGCAGAGTTACCCTTCTGAGTAAGAATGGCTCCAGCTCCTATGGAGGATGCGTCCACCTCCAAAAATACATCTGGACGATCAAGAATTGACACAGAGGAGAAGGCTTGTTTGGGAAACTGGTAGGTAGATTGAGCTTTTGGAGACCACTCCTTGGCATTCACCCCTTCTGGGTGAGGGCAGAAATAGGGGCATCAGGGTAGAAAAGTGAAGAATGAATTGTCTGTAATAATTGGCGAAGCCCAGAAATCACTGGATAGCAAGCAGACTGGTAGGATGAGGCCAGTCCAATATAGAAGACGACATCTCAGGATCCATTTCAATGCAAGGTACAGAGGTCTTTTCAAGACACGCTTTTCATACTTAACAGAGAGTCTATTTTCCCTCAAGAGCTGGAGGACCATATGCACACAGGTATAGAGGAGATGTCATAAAACATCACTGAGAAATCCTTGAAAAACTGCAGGAGCGTTACTGAGCATAACGGGCCTGACAAGATATTCATAGTGACCATTTCAGGTGTTTAAGGCGGTCTTCCAGTCATCACCCTCATTGATTGTAAGCTCCTTCTAGATCCAACCATCCTACTTTGTTAAAATTCTGGCTCAACAGAGCCTATCAAAGAGTTCAGGAATTATCGATAGGAGATACTTGTTTTTCACTGTAATTTTATTTAGTCTGTGGGAGGGACTCATCTTTTTTCTTGACAAAGAAGAAACCAGCACCTGATAGTGAAGAGGACTTCTGAATGAAGCCAGTCACAAGGTTCTTTAATATATTCTGTAATTAGACAGTGCTTGTGTTTAAGACAGAGACAACAGGTACACATGGCCATGTGAAGGAGTAGTTGTAGGGATGATGAAGTGGCAGAGTCTTATCTTCCTTCTTTTAAAAACATCAGAGCAGCTGGTTTAGGCGTGAGAAAAGGCCCTGTAAATTTTGAGGAACTGGTGGAGCTTAAGCAGGCTGACATAATGGCAGACAACAAGAGTGACAAGCAAAACCCCAATGCAAAATCTACCCGAATTCCACTCAAGAACACGACTGCGTAAGAAAAGCCAGGACAGCCCCAGTGTCAGAGGACTGGTAGACACTGGCAGGACATAGAATTAGATTTTCTCTATATGCAGAACTCCCACTTGATGCTCAATGGGCATGGTGGCATACTGTATGGATTCTGGGAGTGCCATCCCACTGATAGATGTCACCACCAAGGTCTTCTCCAGGTGCACTCTGGGTATGTGGTATCGGGTCACCAAGGACTAATGCAGAAAGTTTCTTGTCAAACCAGAGTTTAGGAAAGTCTGCATGGTAAATGGAATATCACTAAAATACAGAAACAGAGTAAGTGGTAGTTTTGGAGAGAACTTCACACGGGGTCATCTTTCCAACTGACCCTGGGCTCTGACGTTTCCCACCTTTAGAGAGCATCTATGCAGATGCTTTTCCACAATTGGACCTTGTCCAGTTGTGTAGGCACAGGATCCATGGATTCAGAAGACAGAAGCATAGGCCTCTGAAAAGTAAGCGCCATACTAGGAAGTTTCCTCTCACATGCAGCTGCCTTGAGGAGCTCTCTGAAGGAAAGATCAATTCAGGTAACCAGAGTGACTCTGTCATCTGGGGTAGATGGGAAATCACATTCTCAACCTGCCAGTTCATCTTTTATGAGACATGACAGTGGCGCACAGAAATCTGTCAACAGAGCCTCGTTGTTCCAAGATAACTCAGAAGCCAGGGTGTGGAACTATATAGAATATCGCCTGACTGTGAGGTTGCCTGGAGGCACAGGCGGGCAATAGCAGCTTAGGTGGTACAGCCAGGTTCCTCAAATACCTTGTATAAGGTAGACAAGAACTCCTGGAAATTGCTGGTCAGAGAGTTGCTGCATTCCTATAGAGGAGTAGCCCAGACAAGTGCTTCACCAGACAGAAGGGAGACCAGAAATGTAGTTTTAGACTGCTTAGTATGAAACTGGTGGGCCAGTAACTCAAATTGGATGATACACTGATTCAGAAATCCACGACATAACTAGGAGTCCTATTCATTGAGAGAAGGATGTAGGAGATGCTCTTGGTGGCCATGTTGAGTAGTCAGCTCCTTATATACTCCAGCAGGCCCATCTTGGGTGGGCCAGCAGGTTCCATTGCTTGTGCAAATTGTTAATGCAGTGGAGGTGAAACCACTTTGTTAACCAGCAGATTTAGCTTAGGGCTAATTCTAAGGGTGTTGGCAGACCCCTGGTATTCAGTCTTTAACCCCTATACAGGGATCTGGATTTTGCTACAGGGGAACCACCAGGCTGCTACCTCCTGGAATAGTCTCTGTGTGGTTAACAGCTAACCGATGAGGGTCAGATACAATGGGGCAGAGAACCAAGGGCCCACACAAAATCATAGTCAGGGACATGCCAAGGTCAGGGCTGGCAGAGTGCATGCAATATAGTGAACAGTCCAAGGTCAGGGTAGGCAGCAAAGGGTCAATATGGATGTCAGGCACAGATCAACCCAGGCAGTGGAGAGTCGGAGTACAGTAAACAGCTTCAGAAGTGTACTTCTCAAGAAGTTTATCCTAAAAGTCTCTGCGTCTACCCAGAGTTTGTGATGTTAACTTCAGCTTGGCAAGGGTTTTGCTAGCATGCAGTGATAGTGTTGAATTGGCTTAATGAGAAAATAGGATTCTTAACCAAATTAAAGAAAGGGTGGACACACCTGTATTCATTAACCCAAGGTACCCTTGAGGGGATTGGAGAAGTTTTCAAAGAACATACAATTCTCCTATTTGTCTACATTTGCTATTTTGCTCTTCTCTCTTAATCCTTGTACCAACCAAGGAAAGTTGTGAACTATAATTGCATTGCTAAAAGGCAAACAACTACACTGGGCACTTAAAATTTTCGAACAAGATACCATATATTTCACTTTATAAGATGCATCCCCCCCAACATGACAGCCAGGATATGAAGGGGAGCTCAGGGGCCAACCTGGACATTAAATATGACTATAACCCCCCTCATCCACAGAAATGCACTCATGTACTGCAGTAGACGGGTGTATTCGTAAGGATGAGGGGAGTTATAGTCATATTTAACATAAACTCTGTTGAGTGACTGTACCGTAATTGGTTTTTAATGGTAAGTGCTTATGTTAAATGTGACAATAGCCTCCTCATCCTTAAGAATGTATTCATGTACTGCAGTGCCAGGATGCATTCTTAAGGATGAGGGGAGGTATAGTCCCATAACATAACAGTGTGTTAACCGTTATCCCCCCATAGTAGTGTGTCATCTGCAGATCCCTCCATATCAGTGCGTCAGCACCAGATTCCTCCATAACAGTGTGAAATATTCTATTATTTTATTAAATTTTTTAACACACCTTATGGTTCAAAATATTTTTTTTATTTTTCTCCTCTAAAATCTAGGTGTGTCTTATCATCAGGTGTGTCTTATAAAGTGAAAAAAAAAAGGTAATTCCCCTCTCCTTAACCTTATCTCTTTTCTGAAAGTTATGGTCATGATTTATGACAATCTTAACAGGGCAACTTCTGCTGAGTCTACTATTAGTTCATATGCTATGAGTAAGCACTAGTTTGTACAAACTTAGTTTGGACATTTTTATCTTTGGATCTGTCAGTCTATTTTACAAGAGTTACCCAATAAATGCTTTGGGTTTAGAAGACTGTGCTGGATCATCTTTTCTTTCATTAGTTTGTTATGTCAGAGCTCAGATCCGTGGAAGATTACATCATGGAATTCCAGAGGATAGCTGCCAATACTTACTGGAATGGACCTAAACTTGAGTTCTAATTTCTCCTCAGTTTTGGGAAAATACAGTCAGGTCCATAAATATCGGGACATCAACACAATTCTAACATTTTTGGCTCTATACACCACCACAATGGATTTGAAATGAAACGCACAAGATGTGCTTTAACTGCAGACTGTCAGCTTAAGGGTCTATTCACACGTCCGTTGTTTGTTTCCTGATCTGTTCCGTTTTTTGCTGAACAGATCTGGACCAGATCTGGACCCATTCATTTTCAATGGGTCCTGAAAAAAAACGGACAGCACAATGTCAGATTTTTTTTCAGGACCCATTGAAAATGAATGGGTCCAGATCTGTTCAGCAAAAAACGGAACAGATCAGGAAAGAAACAACGGACGTGTGAATGGACCCTTAATTTGAGGGTAGTTACATCCAAATCAGGTGAACGGTGTAGGAATTACAGCGGTTTGCACATGTGCCTCCCACTTGTTAAGGGACCAAAAGTAATGGGACAGAATAATAATTGGGAGGAAGTGACAGGCCTCATGGTTGTTAGGGGAGATATATGGCAGGATTTGCTGTGTCTTCCCCAGAATCACCAGGTCTGAAGAAAGACCAGGTGCAGTAATCACCTGGGGATAAAGTATTCCTCAGAGTGAGAGGGGGGGGGGACTTGCACACAGAAGGCTGGAGTGGCTCTGTGTGGTCTGAGCCGGGAGGGCTGAGAGACCACTATCCCACAAGAGACCCTGGTGTGGGAGCAGCCTGGAGGCTGCTGAAGGTTGGGCTGGGAAAGCCGCATCTCATCATGGGTGTGAACTGTGTTACGCTTTAGGTGAGTCGGGAAAACCTATGTGTTTAGATAGGGCCCTGACGGGCAAGGTATTTTATTTTGGCTTTGTGTGTTTTTCTTTATGCCGTGTGCTACAATAAAGCACATTTTGGCCCCTAAATCCTGGTGTCTGTGAAGAAGTGTGTGTTTGCAACCCCTGGAAAAGAGCTAATCCCCTACAATTGGTGTCGGATGCGGGCACATGTCCGTGCTGAAAAGTAAAAAGCCAACGTGGTTGCTAGGGGCAACAACATCACTGAAAGGAGCAGGTGCTGCTCATGCTATTCTGGACACTTTTTGCTGGGTTGCAAAGGAGTTACTGTGCAGGATTTAAAGCAGGGGTGCACAACCTGCGGCCCGGGGGCCACATTCGGCCCTTGATACCATTCTGTGCGGCCCCCAACCATCTGGTAACAGACATGTATGCCAATGTCTTGTGGCTGCTCACATGTATTTTTCATGTATTTCTCCCATTAGATTGGAGTCCTGGAAGTGAAACTAGACATTAATGGTATATAATGTGTGTTTAATATGCCATATGTACTAAATTTCAGTTGTTAATATACCTTTAAATTTTAATTTCGGCCCTCGTCATTAGATCAGTCTGGCAATGTGGCCCCTAACCAGGAAACGTTGTGAACCCCTGATTTAAAGGGACAGAAGCGGAGTACGAGAGACTGACTGGTGGAAATGGCTGCAAAATGGTATAGCCAGTGGGAGAAATCCTGCGAGTTAGTGATCGGCGGAATCCCGCTGGGGGTCATTCTAGACTCTCGCCAGCAATTGTCTTGGGTCCTGCCTGAAATTCTGGACTTTCTGGAGAGAGGGCCAGAGACGGATGCCACCGTGTCTCTGACCTTTGTGACACAGTATGGCTCTGTGCAATCAGAGCTGTTAAAATGTGAGACCCTGGAAGTGGAGTTTGTACTGGGCAAGGACTTTCCATTGTTTGGGCAGTTGTGGAGCGGAGTTCCTAATAAAAAGCAAAGATATGCCGTTGCCAAGGGCAACCGTCGGGAAGAAAAGGAGGTGGAGAGCGGTGCGGTTCTCAGGAGTGCATATCTTCCCTGCGACTGTGCCCGGAGTCCTAGAGAGGAAGTGCGGAGGTGCAGTAAAGCTGTTGCTAGGAGCAACCACAACCTTGATGAGTCCGCAGGAGAGAATGTCACTGCTTTACCAGAATGGTTGATTACAAAGGGTAAGACTGTTCCTGTTATTAACCATGTGGCAGAGCCAGTGACAGTGAGCCGGCAGCAGGGGATATCTGCTGGGCCGGTAGGTGATAAGTCACACAGAGAAAAAACTGTGTCTGAACAGGCGGATAAGCCTGCTGTGATGGCTCCCTCGCAGAAACCTGCAGGGGAGAAGGTTTCTGTGTTACCTCAGTTGCCCATGACCAAAGCTAGTTTTGGGATGACAAGGATCCGGGATCCCATGCTAGCTCGGGTAAGGGGTAGCACAATATTGAAACCTGAGACTGGTATAATAATAAAGGTGCTGGACAGTCGTGCGGAGAAGGACTATCCACTGATTTTCAATGAGCGTGAGACTCCAATGAGAACAGAGACTGATGAACTTGATGTTACAGATACGCTCATGCAGAAGGGAGTGTTGGGGTGTACTTTTCCCTTATGCTGGGAGTTGTGGAGTAATGGAGACACTTCTGCAGAGAGTGCAAAAACTCCTGCAGAACTTGTACCTGTCCCTTTAAGTGAACGTGTAAGGGAAAGGACCATTGAAAACAGTGATGTAGTTGAAGTGAAAAATGAAAATGTGAGGTCATGTGAAGTATATGATGATGATGACATGCCTTTTCCCTTTCAGGATGTGATCAGGAGAGAAGCGCCCACAGGTGGTAAAAATGTAAATGATGATGAATCTTTATTTTCTTCATCTGCTATTTTTCATGAAGAACTTTATGACTTGATCAGGAGGTTTGAAGAATTGCATAAGTAATGTGAACCAGGCACCTGAAAGAGAGCCTGAGCAAGTGCAGGTGGTTCTTACTGAGGGGAAGTCTCCAGTAACAACTGGGTCTTATGGACCTGATGTTACAAATATGTTCTTATATGATGTGATGTTGGGTTGTGATAATGTTTCGTTGTTGTGGGGCAAGGTAGACACTTCTGCAGATAGTGACGAAACTCCTGCAGAACCTGTACTTGCCTGTGTAAATGAAGGTCTAAGGGAGCTGCACATTGACTGCCATAAGGAAAGAATATTGCCTATTGAAAACAATGATGCAGAAGTGCAGATAAATGTTGTGAGCACTGAGTGGAGCAATCCTACTCTGGTGAATGTGCAAGAAAGGGTAGCAGTCCTAGAGGGAGTATCACAAGTACCAGAGGTGGACATGCAGTCTCCACAGTGTTTTATGGACCATAAAGTAATGTCCCAGGTAGGGATTAACTCGGCAGTACCCCTAGAGGTTAGAGTTAATAATGACACCAGTGACATAGGTGATATATGCGCTGTGACCATTAGCAACTCTGAGAAGGAAGCTACGAAGTCAAGGTATTGCAAAATTCAGGTGGTCACTAGTAGCGACCAGACGACAGTTTTACCTGACGTGATGAGAGCTGAGTGGGGAGATGGCAGCCTAGTGTCTGAGACCAATACCCAGGCAGGGGTAGATGACCTGACACGTCAGTACAGCTGCAATCCTGAAGATTTTTCTCTCTCCACACTGTCCCTAGATATGATAGAGAAGGGACTAGATGTCTTCACAGAGTCACCGAAGAAGACTGCAGTAGATACAAACAAAGTGCTTAAAGAGACCCTGCGTGGAACCCCCACAGGGTGGACAAAAGAGAATGGTGATACTCCTACATCGGCTGCAGCAGAATCAAGTGAAAAGCATCTGGAACAGGAGACACTCTCCTTGGCTCGATCCCTTGAAGAAGCGCTTGAGGAGCGAGATAAATGTGAGAGGCTGAACAGACAACTCAGAGCAGGGATGGAAGATCTCATGAGCTCAAAGGATGATGTCAGGAAGAACGTCTATGAGTTGAAGAAGTCTAAGCCAGAGCCTGTTAAGAATGGGTCTGGAGATGGTGGCGCCGTGGTGCCGACCGAGGTGGAGAAGATGGAAGATCTTTCTGCTCACCCAACTGATGGTGCTGAGGTGAATGCAGAGGCCAAGAGACTTGTGGCAATAAGTAGCCAGGACCTGGTCATGAAAGATGTTCCCTCTGCCGTCAGTGCCTTACAGAAAGCCAGCGATCTGCTGGAGAAGAAATACCAGGAAACAGACGATCAGCATACAGATGGTGTCTACTACTGTGATATGGCTCCACTAGCGCTTAAGCGATTGGGGAACAATATCCTGAGTGAACCTCTGGAGGGTTTGCCAGAAGGCAACGAGTCTGGTGAAGATCCTGATGTCCCCAGTGCCTCCAACCTTGATGAGAAGGAGGAGGCGTTAAGAAGGCAAGGATATGAGGCCAAGTCTGTGAAGGATGAAAAGGATAATAAAGTAAATGGAGACTCCAAAGAAGCTAAAGCAGAGGTCTTAAAATGGGAGAAAACCTTGGATGTCCCAGAGACCAAGGTTAGGGCGAAAAGAGCGACTGCTGAAGTGGGAAAAGCCACTGAAGACGCAGAAGACTCTGAAGTTGGCTCTAAACCCGAAGAAACTCCTACTGAGAATAATGGTAAAGGGGTCCAGATGTGTGGAAAAGGAGCGAGACATAAGAAACCTGCTCTGCTGAAGGAGCCCCGCAAGGCAAAAGAGAAAGGGTTGGGACAGGACCATGACTGGGACCAGTTCAGTCAAGAGTTGCCGCAATCCAAGAAAGGATGTGAGGGGCCTGTGCAGAAGCCAGGAAATATAAAAAGACAGTACCTACTCATGAGATGGGCAAGAAAATCCCAGAGGCCTTGTCAGCTCTGTAATAAACTCATGAGGGTGACAAACCAAGCACTGTTGTCCTGGGTCTGGCAGAACAAAGGGAAGGTACGTGTCACCAAGGTTCCTGGCCTCGGTGAAATAAGAACTGGTAATTTTCTGTGTCAGTGGCAGCTAGTGCTCGCTGACACTGGGTTACTTAGTGTGGCTGTAAAGCCAATCTGGGCCGGTTCTTATTGGGAGCAGCCAAAGAGCAAGGTGGGTGGCTGTTCCCCACGTCCAGGCCAGGTGGATGCCCTCTCACCAGCCTCCCCTGGTTATGCAGGTGTTCACCCTCACGGGCTTGAACAAAGGGGGGGGGGGGGATATGTGAGGAAGTGACAGGCCTCATGGTTGTTAGGGGAGATATATGGCAGGATTTGCTGTGTCTTCCCCAGAATCACCAGGTCTGAAGAAAGACCAGGTGCAGTAATCACCTGGGGATAAAGAAATCCTCAGAGTGAGAGAGGGTGGGGACTTGCACACAGAAGGCTGGAGTGGCCCTGTGTGGTCTGAGCCGAGAGGGCTGAGAGACCACTATCCCCCAAGAGACCCTGGTGTGGGAGCAGCCTGGAGGCTGCTGGAGGTTGGGCTGGGAAAGCCGCATCTCATCACTGGTGTGAACTGTGTTATGCTTTAGGTGAGTCAGGGAAACCTATGTGTTTAGATAGGGCCCAGACGGACAAGGTATTTTATTTTGGCTTTGTGTGTTTTTCTTTATGCCGTGTGCCACAATAAAGCACAGTTTGGCCCCTAAATCCTGGTGTCTGTGAAGAAGTGTGTGTTTGCAACCCCTGGAAAAGAGCTAATCCCCTACATAATCATAAATCAAACTTTCACTTTTTAATACTTGGTTGCAAATCCTTTGCAGTTAATTACAGCCTGAAGTCTGGAACGCATAGACATCACCAGACGCTGGGTTTCATCTCTGGTGATGCTCTGCCGGGCCTCTACTGCAACTGTAGTCAGTTCCTGCTTGTTCTTGGGGCATTTTCCCTTCAGTTTTGTGTTCAGCAAGTGAAATGCATGCTCAATCGGATTCAAGTCAGGTAATTGACTTGGCCATTGCATAACATTCCACTTCTTTCCCTTAAAAAACTCTTTGGTTGCTTTTGCAGTATGCTTTGGGTCATTGTCCATCTGCACTGTGAAGCGCAATCCAATGAGTTCTGAAGCATTTGGCTGAATATGAGCGGATAATATTGCCCGAAACACTTTAGAATTCATCCTGCTGCTTTTGTCAGCAGTCACATCATCAATACATACAAGAGAACCAGTTCCATTGGCAGCCATACATGCCCATGCCATGACACTACCACCACCATGCTTCACTGATGAGGTGGTATGCTTAGGATCATGAGCAGTTCCTTTCCTTCTCCATACTCTTCTCTTCCCATCACTCTGGTTCAAGTTGATCTTGGTCTCATCTGTCCATAGGATGTTGTTCCAGAACTATGAAGGCTTTTCTAGATGTTGTTTGGCAAACTCTAATCTGGCCTTCCTGTTTTTGAGGCTCACCAATGGTTTACATCTTGTGGTGAACCCGCTGTATTCACTCTGGTGAAGTCTGCTCTTGATTGTTTTCTTCACCAGGGAAAGAATTCTTCAGTCATCCTCCACAGTTGTTTTCCGCAGTCTTCCGGGTCTTTTGGTGTTGCTGAGCTCACCGGTGTGTTCCTTCTTTTTAAGAATTTTCCAAACCGTTCTTTTGGCCATGCCTAATGTTGGGTTTGTTTTTCTTTTTCAGCCTAATGATGGCTTACTTCACTGATAGTGACAGCTCTTTGGATCTCATCTTGAGAGTTGACAGCAACAGATTCCAAATGCAAATAGCAAACTTGAAATGAAATCTGGACCTTTTATCTGCTCATTGTAATTGGGATAATGAGAGAATAACACACACCTGGCCATGGAACAGCTGAGAAGCCAATCGTCCCATTACTTTTGGTTCCTTAACAAGTGGGAGGCACATATGCAAACTGTTGTAATTCCTACACCGTTCACCTGATTTGGATGTAAATACCCTCAAATTAAAGCTGACAGTCTGCAGTTAAAGCACATCTTGTTTGTTTCGTTTCAAATCCATTATGGTGGTGTATAGAGCCAAAAATGTTAGAATTGTGTCGATGTCCCAATATTTATGGACCTGACTGTATAATTCATACTACAGTATGTGAGAGATGTCAGGACCTGATAAGTCAATCTTGGACTTCTCAAGGGTTCTGGTCAGTTTAGGAGATAATTTAGTTGCTTACTCTTCCTAATTTACATGATGGCAGAATTGTGACATTTATTGAAAGGAGTAGGTCACCTATTTATAATGCCACGTGGTTAAAAAGGACCTGCCATGTTCTTACACTGAATCTGACTGCATATCTTTACAGCTAGCTCTTCACTGATTCCAGCGCTTTTCTTTCCTAGTCTGCCTCATTTGCCTGTACTCGGTGCCATTAGGGAATTGTCATGTGGGTGTTTCCACCACCCAATTTCTGTGGCTCATTGTTGGGTGCAGAAAATAACAACACTGATTACCGTATGTGTGAACAGTGTGCACTAAAAGAAAACAAATTGCCAATCCCAAAGGGCTTTTTTTTTTTTTCTAGAGCATTATTCCATATTGCATACTGTCCAAGATCAAAGTATTATAAGGCTGATGCCTTTTGCTGTTTATAATCCTCTGACTCAATCCTCTGCTTGGAACATGGTAAATGCTGGTGTTGCAATCTTACAAAAAAACTTCCTTGGTACTTTTCCTGATCTCATAATCTTTCTTAAGGGTGCTTCTTCACACTGTCCCATTAATAAAGGCAATCAAGTTAACAATCCTAGGATGGTCTTCTTTTCTTCCAAAATCAAATCTTTTTGATTGTGCCCAACTGCATAACTTTTTCTCTGCTGAACATTTTTTCTGCCTTGCTCCCAAACTGCTTCCAAAACTCTCCAAATACTTTGCATCTAACTACTGTCCAGAAACCTCCAAAGCTCCCCGTAGTGAGTGCTGGTGGCAGCTAGCTGTGTATTAGAAGGGAAGCAGGAGATTTATCAATGTATTTATGCCAATCAATGTACTTATGCCAGTTGTCTTATGTGAATACATTAAGAAATATGGTGTTCGATCTGAGCTCCATATTTATGAAGCACCTATTCCATTTTACTAACATAAAAGTCGGATAAAGTGGGTGAGACCAGGTTTGACTTCTCTTATTACAATTTCTTTAATTAAACCTTCTTCCGCCTAATAAAAAAAATAAAAAATCATCACAAATCTGAGGCTTTCTGCTCTGCATTCCTCATTGCATGGGGGTGATTGACACATGAATACTATGAAACTAAGTTGGGCAGGAGGGCCCATACTAAGTTTTGCTATGGGGGCCTATAAGATCTGTGTACACACCTGCCACCAAAGATGTAAACAACCCATGAAAATATAACTGTATTGGAAATCATTATGTCTACACAACCAAGAGAGAATGACAGCAATGGATAGAAACCAGATAGAAGAAAGCCCTAACATTTACAAAGAAGGATTCCTTGTGTTTGATTACTTTTTTTTTTTTTGCTACATGAACATCTTTACAAACAGCAAATCTAATGGAGATTGTTTTTCTGATTGATCACGTAGATGCTTTAAGAATCAATGGTAGAGATTAGTACTGACACCGTGTGTTTATTCTAGATTAAATAACATTGACAGGAGATACAATGAACTCGGAAAACACTGTAAAAGGACTTTATCGTCAGACTACACTGTAAAGTACTACAAAATGAACACCAAAAAAGTTCCAGTTGAAAATCAACTTTCCTGAGAGCTTTTATGTTGTATAGCAAAGACTAGCAAAGTCGATAATATTTTAAAACTATATCTAGGCTGTATCCAATATTAAAAAAAAAGTAAAACAATACCATTGCTCATCTCCAAAAGGGTGAATATGGTGCTCAATTAGTTAAAAAAGTTAAAAAGTTAAAAAAAGAAGTAATAAAAATAAAGTTTTACAAAAAATTTAAAGTTTCAAGTAAAAAAACAACATCCTTTTCCCAAAATAAAGTTAATTATATATATTTTTTTAAGCGAAAAAGAGAAAATAAGACATATTAGGTATCGCTGCGTCCGTATCGAACGGCTCTATAAACATATCACATGATCTACCCAATCAGATGAATGCTGTAAAAAAAAAATGAACTGTGCCAAAACAGCCATTTTCTGGTCACCTTTCCTCACAAAAAGTGATCTAAAAGGAGTATTTAGCCCAAAATGGTACCAATCAAACCGTCATTTCATCCTGCAAAAAATAAGACCCTACCTAAGACAATCGCCCAAAAAATAAAAATAAATAGCTCTCAGAAAATGGCAACACCAAAAACAAGATTTTATTCTGTTCAAAAAGGCTTTCACTGTGTAAAACTTAACAAAAATAACAATGATAGACATATTAGGTATTGCTGCATCTGTAACAACCTGCTCTATAACAATATCACATTATATGCCCCCTCAGCTGCAAAAGCCATATGGCGCTCCTTCCCTTCTGAGGCCTGCCATGTGCCCCCACAGCAGTTTACCACCACATATGCGGTGTTACCATATTCAGCAGAAAATGGGTAACGAATTATGGGGTGCTTTTTCTCCTGTTACTCCTTGTGAAAATGAAAATTTTTTGGGGCTAAAGCAACATTTTCTTGGAAGAAGTGAAACTTTTCATTTTCACAACCAAGTGTTTCCAAATACTGTAAAACGATTAGGGGGTCAAAGTGCTCAGTACCCCCTTAATATATTCTTTAGGGGTGTAGTTTCCAAAATGGGGTCACTTTTTGAGGGTTTCCACTGTAGGGGTACATCAGGGTCTCTTCAAACAAAATGGTGCCTAAAAACCATTCTAGCAAAATCTGTCTCCAAAATCCATATGGCGCTCCTTTCCTTCTGACCACTGCATCGTGCCCATAGGGCAGTTTACCGCCACATATGGGGTATTTCTGTAAACTGCAGAATCAGAGTAATATATATTGAGGTCTATTTTGCTGTTAACCCTTGCTGTGTCGCAGGAAAAAAATTATTAACATAAAAAAAATCTACCAAAAAAGTGAAATTTTGAAATTTCACCTCCATTTTCCTTTAATTCTTGTGAAACACCTCAAGGGTTAACAAAGTTTGTAACATCAGTTTTGAATAATTTGAGGAGTGTAGTTTCTAAAATGGGGTCATTTATGGGTGGTTTCCATTACGTAAGCCCCTCAAAATCACTTTATAGCTAAATTGGTGCTTAGAAAAATGGTTTTGGAAATGTTGAAAATTAGAAAAATGGCTTCTAAACTTCTAAGGCTTCTAACATAAATAACAAATAACAAAAATAAAATGACATTTACAAAATGATGCCAGCATAAATAATACATATAGAGAATGTTGATTGATAACTATTTTATGAGAAATTACTATACTATCTGTTTTAAAAGTAGAAAAATTCTAATTTAGAAAATCATGAATTTTTCCAAATTTGTTGTAGATTTGGGATTATTTTATAAATAAAGGTGAAAAATATCGACTCAAATTTACCACTGTCATGAGAAAACAATCTCAGAATGGCATGGATAAGTAAAAGTGTTCCAAAGTTATTACCACATAAAGTGGGATTTAAGGTGAAAAGTGATTTGGTACTGAATGGGCTAAAAATGCTGCCATATGTTTTTGTTTGCTATCTTTAAACAAAAAACATAAAATCCTGCAGTTTTTGCACTGGCCACTCAGCCTAATAATAGGAGCCACTTCTTGGTCTGCACTTTGGTTTTTACTATAGTTACCTGCTTATCTAAAAAATAAGCAAAACAATACCATTGCCCATCTCTAAAAGGGTGAAGATGTTGCTCAGAACTGTGAGACCTCTCTGTCCAACTGGAAGACACTTACGGGCACATTTATTAAGATCAGCGTATTAGACACAGTCTTAATAAAGCCCTGTGCTGGTGATATCATTACAGGCAGGATTAGAATGACAGATAAGACAGTATTCACCATTCACAATAGGTGATTGTCCGAGCTTATCTAGTCTTTCCTTGCACAGGTCACAGAGCATGCCTAGAAAACTCTCCCATAGAAGTCAATAGGGTCCCCTCCTGACCATTGTGTCTATGGGCCATGTGACTGCGTAAAGCTATTTTTTTTTTAATGCTTTCTAAATGCTGTTAACAGCAGCTCAGGCAAGATCGCAGCCCCATAATCATGTTCAGGAAAAAGAACAAAAAAAAATCTGCAATCAGAAAATAAAGAAGAGATTAGAAAAAAGGATATTTGCTGCTAAGTGGTTTTAACTGGCAGAAAAAAAAGTGATACATTTCCTTTAAACTGTTGTGAGTGTTCTTTATTTATTTAAGGGGTTTGGTCTGGGTTTGTATTTACTTAAGCAGCCTGTGGTCTGTATTTGTTTGATCAGGGTATGTATTTATTTTACTGTTTATTCTGGGGTTGTCAGCAGAAGTCGTCAAGTGGTCTGGGCTGCATGGAGTAGAAAAAAAGATTTACAGAACACCTGTCACCTCCCTTAACATGTCTGTTATAGTAAATATTTGTGTTCAACAAAAAGTATACAAAAAAGTATCTTTGTAGCCCATACCTAATTGACAACTAGGTGTAACAATTTCCAAAATCAAGAGCATATAGTCTGATTCTGTCAGCAATGATTGGACACTGTTAGCGTAAAGATGAACCATGCTTTGACATGGGAATGGTAACACCCAGTTGTCAAAGTTAGCAGAGAAGGGTGGTGTTGAATCATGGTGGGGCAGTGGTGGGGAAGGGAAAGCCCATGTTTTGTGAAAAGCTCTGAGCTTCTGGTCTACTTAATCCACCAGTGTATTTACAATCCTCAAATTATAGTGCTATACAATCAACTACACTACAGATCAGTTTGAAATGGAAGATAAACTTAAAGTGTTATATGTTTTACATATTCCTTACCTTTTCACAAATATCTGTAGGATATCAAGTGATTTTTCAATAAGAGCAACAACTTCTGAGTAGGGTATGTCAGTGCAATTTGTCCCATTGATAGAGATTACCTCATCTCCCTCACATAATCCGGCATTAGAGGCCTTACTCATACTGCGGACCTAAAACAAGACAAGAAAAAATCATGTGACTATTCATGGCTTTTACCAGTTAGATACTGCAATCATGAAACTTCTGATTGCCATGTGAAATATGCCAAAGATTACCCATGTATAAACTAGGACTGAAAATATAGGGATCTCCAACCAAACTTAACTCTTTCTTTTTTATTAGCAAATAACTATCGTCCTATACTAAGTTTACATCAGGTTGGATGACCTCTTTTGCTAAGTACCACAATAAAAAGTAACCGGTAACAATTTGAAAAGAAACAAAAAATTGTACTAAATGTCCAAATATTTTACTCCTGGATCTTAAGCTAGATTTGTAGTAGTGCAGATCTGGCCTTGGTAGAGCACCAATAAAATATGCGCAAATAAAATATACATATTAATAATATATTTTTTATTTAAACCACTAATATTAGCTGAAATGTCAGAAGTTTCCAGGATTTAGGCCCTGTTCATACTACGTCTATTGATGTTGGGATTTGACACTTCTAAGTGGCTGTTCATGTGGCCAGTGGTTTATAGCTTTGACTGTGCCAAGAAAGGACATGTCCTTTCTTGGCTGGATCACTGCTTTAAACTAGTGATGAGTGGCAGGAGCAATATTTGAATTTGCAATATTTCATGAATATTTGGGCGAATATTCATCATATTTGCGATAATTTTCTTGATTGCGAAAATCGGCAATGTAATATGCGCGTATTGCGCGCACAATACAGGTGTGGGTCACAGTTGCTACTTTTTTTAAGCTGCTAGAAGTTTCCTGAGACTGGAGAAAATGGTTGGCACGGCAGAGCATTACAATAGCTTTATATGCAGATAGAGTGCTCTGATATATTGACGATTGCACAAATTGGCAATTAATGATGCGCATATTTTTGCGCAATACGTGCAACTTCACATTTTAGCAGGTCTGACTACATACTGATTGGTGCACTAAGTATTGTCACACTACCTAACACCCTGCACTGGAACCTATCAGCTACACTATATCACCATCTAACCTACACTGACTATCCCCACTAACTATCTGTATTATATATATGTAAGCTAACTAACTACTAACTAACTAACTAACTATCTAATGTAATTAAACAGTAAAGCACAGAGCACAGCAATAACACTGCTATCTCTCTCAGAACTCCATAAAACTACAGAAAATGGCTGCTGGGGAGGTTCTTATATAGTAAGGGGTAGGCAACTTTCCTATGGGTTGCTAGGGATGTTGCTAAGCTCAGACAAAGACATTGCAGCCTTCTCATTGGCCCACAAGCAAGAAGGGAAGTTACTGATGAAAAAAAAAAATCTAGAATATTCGAGAATACGACTATATAGCACTATATTAAAATTTGCGATTCGAATTCGCGCCCAACACTACTCTAAACCGTACAGCCGCTGGCATTCTTTGGTCATGGAATCTGCTCAAAATTTCCAGTGGGACCTTTGGGCTTTTTGCACAGGTAAGGTGGCCTTCACAAGCAGAAGATTTTGTTGCAGAATATTTCTGCAACCGAAAATCAGTTCCTTTTATCTGAATGCCAAAATTCATATGATTGCCACCAAAACAACCCTTCTCAGAACTTATCTGCTAAAAAATCTTCCACTTGTGAAGGCAACTTTAGCCTGCTACAGACAAGTGAGGATATACAGAACAACGTTTATTACTTTTCTCAGGGAAAGTATATTTATGATATTCACATAGATCAGATTACAACACAAAGAGCATCGGTCAGCATGATCAACCATACTAAACCAGGCCTACTGCAGCAATTAGAGGTGTCCTGTTAGAGAAATGTGTAATTTCCTTTTTGTGTTAGTGAGGTGCTCGGAGCTCCGATGGGCTGGAGCACCATTTCACCATCTCCTCTCCCCCTGGTTACTTCCCCTGGCACATTGATTGAGAGGGCAAGGCATCTTCATTGTTCGGATGCTTGGTCCTGAAATCTTAGGCATGCACCGGCGAGAGTATAGTTGGTACAGTTCAGATCTCATATCAGGGTCTCTCCTGAGATCTGTGCATGCGTGAGATTTCACGGCCAGGCATCCGAACCACCAGGATGCCTGATTCTGACGATAGTAATGCAATAATGTATAAACCATGCATACTACTAGCACTAATACATATCCTAAAAGTTTTGTTCTATTGTAAACAATGGTTTTCATTGACCAAGAGATTTTCCAACTTGAGAAATTAGGAAACAACTCCAAAACATTACCTTTGAGATATGTTTCATTTATTTATTTCTGATGTTTCTAGTTGAGTGGAAGGCTGTTTTCATACATAGTGAAGGACATTTATCAAAACTAATGTAAAGTAGAACTGGCTTAGTTGCTCATAGCAACCAATCAGATTCCATCTTTCATTTTTCAGAGCTCCTTTGGCAACCATGCCAGTTTTCCTTTACATTTGATAAATCTCCCCCATAGTGTTAGGTTAGCTTTCTCAAATGGAAATATTAGATTTTCACAGGACACTGCTTCCTAAAGGGTTATTTCCATCAACTGGTGGATGCACTGTTGTGCCCCCTGTAGGCATGTCCTAGCGATATGCCAGCATTTTTGTGATAGGAATAACCATTTAATGAGGCTGACTAATTTAAAAAAGAGTGAATATGACTCAATTTCACCAGGAAATTATCTATTAAACCAGGCACAATGCCTTGTAGCTCATCTAAATGTAATGAGACATTTCACTTAGTGATCAGCTGCTTCATTCTGTAAAAAAAGTGCTTTTGATCTGAAAGCAAATGAGCGATTAAGTGCAATGAGGGTGGGTCCAAGCCACATGCTCCTCCTGCTTCCTCTGCCAACCCACACTCTTCTTCTTGATTGGCAGAGCCAAGCGAGATGACTATGCAGGAACCTGGCCCTGTCAATCATGCAGGGCCATATCTACCATGAAGGGAGATGAGTTCTTTGCCGCAGGTAACTGCCGAACTGCATTTGAGGGCTCCTGTCCCTTCCTTTCAGCCTTAGCCTGTGGCTTGCATCTATATACTGGCACTACAGGGGGCATTACATACTGGCCCTACAGGAGAAGCATTATATACTGGGGGCATTATATACTATACTGGCACTACAGGGGGAGCATTATATACTGAGGCCAATGTATACTGGCACTACAAGGGGAGGATTATATACTGGCATTACAGATGAACCACTATATACTGGCACCTCAGGGGGCATTGTATACTGGCACTATAGGGGAGATTGTATAGTGCCACTATAGGGGGACCATTATATACTGGCATTAAGTGGGGTTCATTATATACTGGCAATATGAGGGGAATAATATAGATAGAAAGATAGATAGATAAATAGATAGATAGATACACTACAGGCATTATATACTGGCACTTCAGGGGGAGAATTATATACTAGCACTGCAGGGGGCATTATATACTAGTGCTACAGAGGGAGCATTATATAATGGGGGGCATTATATTTTTGAAGCGGTGACATGACTGCACTGTATGTTCATACCCATAAGTAAATTTTTTCCATGTGCAGAACCACAGAACCCTTACATTATGAAAAATAAGAAAAATCGGTGTGGTACTAAAAAGGAGAAACACCATAATACACAAGACTGCATTGTATCAGTAAATGGCACTAGTAGGGTATGGCCACACATGGCATAAATGCTTCAGGGGAAGAAGTACAGCAATTTTTATTATAAATCTTGGATAAATCTAGAATTGTGTGCTTCCTGCTTAAATTTTTGAAATGCCACAAATAAACCTATGTGAACACCATGTGAAAAGCTAAAACGGCCGATTGCTTATCCCAGCGACCCCGTAGAAGTCTGCCTGCAGAAAGAAAACGCAATTCAAAGGGAAAACAAAGTAGAACTTTTTGCACGTGTCTCCAAAATTTGCAACTCTTTGAAGGCAGAATTGTGAAGTGTAGGGCATGATAAATTCCCTCATAGGTGAGTAGGCATCATAAGAAGTCTGTGCGATTTATTTCAGCACACTCAGATATAAAGTGTATACTGTCAATTCTGTATACTGTAAACTCGGGTGGCAAAGGTTACAAAGAGTACCAGTCATGAAACCGTATGGCGTGATGTACCCATTATGATGCTGCCAGTGATATGATCATTGCCTGTTATAGAACTATGTGGTGAACTACTCTGTGTATTTCATGCCTAGTAGGTTTTGTTTTTTGCACTTTTTTTTCCACATGAATCACTTTGTTTCCTTTCCTGAAGATGCACATTACTGAAAATCTCAGCACTACCATTTCAGAGAGACCTTCTTTCTTGTAACTGTAATACACAGTACATGATGTGACATGATATGGAGGTTTTATAGACGCGGAGGATGCCAAACACTATAATCCCAGCATTTACTAATAAGGAATGGTATTCAGAGTTTTTCCCCGGTGTAAGAATGTAAATAGCTTGGCAATATTCAAAGCAACAAGGAAAGAGATGTTAATGCGAAATCCTGTGAAACAATGTTTCATCTGCCAGATAGTTCCATTAAGATTTAAGTTTCCAGAGTCTGTGATGAGGAAATCTAAATATTAGTAACAATGATTGCATGTAAGTGATGTATAATTACAGGCAGCATCAAAGGCGCTTACACACCAGCACTTTTTCTAAATTAAATACTGGATATAGAAGTATTGTACCATAGAGGTAAATGTAGTGGAGCAAAGTGTGATATGATCCCTCTGCTATGGGATGTTCTATGACCAGAACTGCACACATGTTGATAGCTCCTTTTATATAAGCGAGGACTGAATTGGCTGCATCATTAAAGGGGTTAAGCCATGTTTAAAAGTTATTCCCTCTGCCAGTGGCGTACATAGAGAAATAAGGGTCCCATAGCATGGATCAAACCAGGCCCCCCATACAGGGCAGAAGGGTTCCTGCCTAAACCCTTTTCAATGACTCGTGGGCCATTTTTCCACTGCCTCACTTCCTAAGAGTTGTTCCTTTAGAGGGTAGAGTCCTGACCAAGTTTTCACCTCCAGTAGAATAGTGTTGAGCGCGAATATTCGAATTGCGTATTTTAATCGGGAATATCGCCACTTCGAGGATTCGTGAATATTTAGAATATAGTGCTGTATATTCGTATTCGCAAATAGTGTTGATTCCGAATGTTCTAATTGCGAATTTATCGCAAATATTGGCACTTAGCAACATTCCTAGCAAACAATAGGAAAGTTGCCTACCCCTTAGTGTTGATCGTGAATATTCTAATCGCAAATTTTTAGAGCAAATAAATTACATTGCCGATTTTCGCAATCAAGTAAATAATGACTGGAGATCAAGAATTCTAGAATTTGCAAATTTATGGAGAATATTCAACCAAAAATTTGCAAAATATCGCAAATTCGAATATTGCCTATGCCAGGCATGCTCAACCTGCGGCCCTCCAGCTGTTGCAAAACTACAATTCCCAGCATGCCTGTACAGCCTACAGCTATCAGCCTACAGCAGCGCATTGTGGGAGTTGTAGTTTTACAACAGCTGGAGGACCACAGGTTGAGCATGCCTGGCCTATGCCACTCATCGCTACAGTAGAAGAGGAGACAATCCCAACTAAGACTGGGCCTCCTCTTGCTCTGGGTCTCATAGCAGTGGTATGGTCTGCCGTTATGGTAGTTACGCCCCTGCCCTCTACACAGGAGATGGAAAAACTAGCTGATTCTTGGAGGTCCAACTGCTGGTACACCCACCAATCCCAAGAATGGGGGTCCCATTTAGCCACCTGAATAGAGTGGGAGGTGGAGCATGCATACTGCCACTCCATTTATTCTGTATAGGATTCCTGGAGATTGCCAAATGCCATACTCAGCTATCTGTAGAGGCAGGTGCAGGAAAGGGACCCCCAGGTAGTTATTGCCAATTCTAGGCATTGGGGATAACTTTTAAACTTAGTTTAATTACTTTAAGGAGATGTAGGTTGCTCTTGGGTCATGCGGAAGTTCCACTGGAAATGAATAACCATACAATGAAAATGTAGGCTCTATATACATTAAGGGCTTCTTCACACACACATTTTTCTGGTATTTTTTGTTAACTTAAAAACACCATAGAAACTACTTGCATTTTTTTCCATACTGCATGTAACTTTTATGGCATCCATTAATTCATTTCTATTTAGTGCCATTTTTGTCTAAACAACTGGGTGAAGAACTTTTTTTTTCTGCCATTCTGTTCTCTATAGAGGAGATGTTGAAATGGCAGAAAAAATGCTAAAAGCTTCAACATGCTGTGTTAAAAAAGAAAACACTAGAGACCTAAAAACACAACCTAATTATATAAAACACTACTACCAAAAAAATGGTTGTGTGTCCTGCATTTAATATTTCCCATAATCCTTCAGCTAACATGAGATTGGTGGGGATACAACTCTTGGCACCCCACCAATCAGCTGTTTGGAGAGGCTGCAGTGTTTCTGCTGTGGTCTATTCATTGTTCACACCAGTTCATCTCCTTGCACACCATCTACCCATTAGTGGTGGTGCAGAATATTGAAGCTTTGCCACTTTCAAGTGAACAGTACAAAGTAAGGGCATGCAAGTAGATGGTAAAATGTAAACAACAAAGAGGCTTCTTCAATCAGCTGATCGACAGGAGTGCCAGAACTGGACTGAGGCTCCTTGTCTTTGTTTTGTGCACCCAACCATGGCAATATAATGTATAATGGAGCGCCTTCTTTGTCTCAATTATTTTTGGTTTTATGTTCTGTAGGAAGGTGCAAGTGACCATTGTTGATGGAAGGTATGTGTCACTGAGGTTCCTAGCATCGGTGGAGCAAGAGCCAGTTTTCAGGTGTCAGCAGCAGTTGCTGTTTGACACCTTGCTATTTAGTATAGCTGTCATAGCTGATCCGGAATGGCTCTTACTGGGAGTAGTCAAAGTGCTAGGTGGGTGACTACTCCCCACGTTCCAGGCCGGGTCTTGACTAGCCTATATATAAAAAAAACAGCCAGCAGTGTCAGCTGGTGGTAATTACCTCTCTCTCTGACAGAGGAGCTCTGGCAATCGCTGGATTGGGATCTGAGCCGTGTGCTACCCTGGAGGCCTGAGTTTGGGAGGTCTGCTCTGTCCTGGGCAATGCCGATCGGGTGTGAACTAACACCTAGGATAACAGGTGACTGTTTTGCTGTATGAACTGTCTAGGTGTGAACGAACACCAAAACTGCAAATGGACTGTCATACTGTTTTGTTGCCATAAGTGTGAATAAAACACTGAAGTTTTTGAGTTACAAACTGGTCTTTGCCTCTATACTGCATCCACTTGTTGTCCTGTATTTACCTGAAGCTCAGTATTTTTAGACCTTTTTTTTTCACAGAGACTTAGTGTTCCTAAAGCTTCATGCCCGTCATTACTACCATACAGTCTCAGATTGGGGTTCCTCGGGCCCACCAGAGGAGATTTGTTTCTTATATTGTCTATAAAGTCTAATAAATTTTAAATCAATGCAATAGACTCTAGTAGCAAGAGACTTTTTCCCAATTTTTTTTCACTTGGGCCTTTGGGGCCCACTATGGTATCAGAGCGTGGGCCCACTGGAGGATCCTCCGGTACTCTGGGGGGCCAGTCTAATCCTGCTGCCATATAATTGTACAGTAATTGTGAATAGCAATATTGCAGTATACCATCCAAATTATAATCTCATACAACTCCCATTTAATAGTCAATTGTCAATCTCTGTCCTGCCTTCTTAGGACCTGAATCACAGATGCCATTTAAAGATTTGGTCTGTGACCATGACTATCCTGTTTATGCAAAGTATCTTCTTCAAAATGTTCTTGTCTGAACCCTGCTGCCAACTACATGAGTATTATTGTATATGTAGGTGAATATTACATTGTAGAATCCTAGTTTTTATTAGCCAAATCAAAAGTGTTTAAAATGTCTCAGCCACTAGTGGTGGTAATCAGATACCCTTGGCAGCAAAAGGGTCAAGAATTTCAGTGCTCTACACTACAGCACATTTATTTTACTAAAGTACTTGAGAATTAAAGGGTCATAGATAAGTTATTTTGAAGAAGTACACCTAGTTTTAACATCTGAAGAAAAGTATTTTTAATATTATACACTATACAATGAGAATGCATTTACATTACAAAAAAAAAAATAGGATCTTTTAGTAGAATCCACTTCCTTCAAAACTCACTTAAGGCTACTTTCACACTGGGGATTTGGCTTTCCATTTGTGAAATCCGTCATGGGCTCTCACCAGCGGTCCAAAACGGATCAGTTTTGCCCTAATCCATTCTGAATGGAAAAGGATCTGCTCAGAATGCATCAGTTTGCCTCTGTTCAGTCACCATTCCGCTCTGGAGACGGACACCAAAACGCTGCCTGCAGCGTTTTGCTGTCCGCCTGACGAAACTGAGCCAAAAGGATCAGTAAGTCATTGGGGACGGATCAGTTTTCTCTGACTCAATAGAAAAGAGATCTGTCCTCCATTGGATCTTTCAATGGAGTTCATGACGGATCCGTCATGGCTATAGAAGAAATAATACAACCGGATCCGTTCGTGATAGATGTATGCGGTTGTATTATAGTAGTGGAAGCGTTTTTGCAGATCCATGACGGATCCGCAAAAAACGCTAGTGTGAAAGTAGTCTAACACAAAACAGACTAAAGATGTAGCAATCATTAACTACACTTAACATGTTAAATACACAGTTGCAGCAAGCGTTGACACGTTCAATGACCTTTGTTGCATTAAGTGTCAAGTATCTTGGTGGACTTATGTCTTTTTTTTTAATAACTTTGTAACTATATAACTAATATATATATATATATATAATAGCAGGAAAGTCCAGAATGCACTCCAAAATAAAAGTGAAAAAAGTGATTTATTCACCCATAACAGGCACAACTCGCGACGTTTCGGCTCGCAGAGCCTTTCTCAAGCATTGAAACAGTGAAAGTGAGGGTATTATAAAAAAAATAATAATAATTTTTTATAATACCCTCACTTTCACTGTTTCAATGCTTGAGAAAGGCTCTGCGAGCCGAAACGTCGCGAGTTGTGCCTGTTATGGGTGAATAAATCACTTTTTTCACTTTTATTTTGGAGTGCATTCTGGACTTTCCTGCTATTATAACAATTGAGGTATGCCGCTACCTTATACCGGATAGTGCACCCACACCCAGGTTGATGCTCCCGCTGGATTTCTCTGGTTCTATATATATATATATATATATTTGCAGCAACAGCATGTTTAACAGTTTAGTATCAAGTTAATGTCTGCTATATCTGTAGTTCATTTCCTGCAATGAATATGTTGGATTTTACTAAAAGAATCTAAGCCTTGCCTAAAGAGATGTATTTAGAAATACCCCACACTATTATCAAGGAGTTATATTTAGAGAAGTGTATGTTTCCAAGGAGAAGCATTCCTGGTCATATTTAATTAAGTCACTTTAAAGGGACATAAAAAAAAAAAATATCACGCATTAACAGCCTATATGTGAATATTTCATGTCTTTTTTTATTTAAAAAAAAGTGCTTCATTTTTCGGATATGCTGTAATTTTTTAAAGTTGCTCCATGTATTTTACTTCCTGTCCTGGCCCTTTACCTTTCTCTTTGTTCATAATTTTAACACAGCAAATAGCCTCGCTCAAGTTATCAGTCGGACTGTCACTGAGGCTAGAGAGAGCCCCCCCTGCATTGACCAAATTAAAGCATTACACTGTCCAATGCAATGCTTGATAGAACAGATTTATCTAGGTCTACCAAGATAACAAAAGAGCTGTCATACTATTATCCCAAATCTACACCTACTATTATATTGAGGATTACCCTGCAGATAAAATCTTCCCTTCACAGCAGCAGTAAATTGGATTAACTAACTATTTAGGAGGTTTTATCATTTGTATTCAGTGCTACAGAAGGATATTTTTTGTATACATTATTCAATGGCATAGTACAGCCAAAATAAAATAGAAAAATAGCCAAAAATGTTTTCTATTAATATTGAGTTTAAAAATACCCCTATGTGATGGGTATTAGGATAAACGATCCTTCAATTTTGCCTATTGAAAGAAAGTAATCTAACTCTATGCCAAGAATGATTATTATAGGTGTAGCAGAGTTAACAGTCACATCTGGTGGGTTAACACATCTAGTTAACATGTTAATGTTCTAAAGCAAAGCTTCTATAAGATGTCTGAAATGCGCAACATGTCCAGGCTAATACTGGGTGATACATCTTGCCCTCCTTTAGATTGTCTGGCCATATATTGGTTGACTTACTTTGCGACAGAATTTTGTGCAAGCATTTTGTTGCAAAATATTAATCCACACTCTTTCTCACAAAGCTACACCCCTTTCTAATGAAACCATGCACTTGGCAGATGCAGCACTGTGGATTATTCTTTGTGGCTTATTTGCTTTATAAATAAGTCTAAAATTAGATGCACCAAATTGCTTAAAAATACAAGTTTTGGCACAATTTACACCACAGTTCAGCCACAAAATAAAATGTGCACCGCTGCATGCTCACATGTTTCCTCTGCATGGATCCCTTGCAGTCTTTCAAAGTAAGATGTAGAAAAATGTAGGCTTATCCAACACTTCAAAAAATAAAATCTAGACTTTATTCACAGCTAAATCCATAATCTACAACATGATCTAATGGATTATTCTCTAGATCAGGGTTGTCTAACCTGCAGCCCTCCAGCTCTTGCAAAATGACAACTTCCATCATGCCCAGGCAGCCTACAGCTATCAAAGCATGCTGGGAGTTGAAGTTTTGAAAGAGCTGGAGGGGTGCAGGTTGGGGATCCCTGCAAAATAAAGACTGGGTTTTATTTTTGGAAGTGCTGAATCAACCTACATTTTTAATTCTTTGCATAACCTATTCTGCGTTGTCTTAAATATAGGTGAAACTCCAAAAATTTGAATATTGTGCAAAGTTCATTTATTTTAGTAATGCAACTTAAAGGGTGAAACTAACATATGAGATAGACTCATTACATGCAAAGCGAGATATTTCAAGCCTTAATTTGTTATCATTTGGAGGATTATGGCTTATAGCTTATGAAACCCCAAAGTCACAATTTTGAGGTCCCCTTTGCTCAGGGGATATGGATTAATTAGCTGACTAGAGTGTGACACTTTGAGCCTAGAATATTGAACCTTTTTAAAAAATTCTAATTTTAAGCTGCATTAATGCAATTACTTTTAATTTGCATTACTGAAATAAATGGACTTTTGCACAATATTCAAATTTTTCGAGTTTCACCTGTATGATCAAATGACTGAGGTCTTGAAGGCATCTGTAGCAGAATTAGCTGACCGTGACTTTTCTGGAATTGTTCTATGAAGTCAATACACCTGAATACACCTGTAACACTGAGGTATTGGGGGGGGGGGGGGGGGGGGCTACCACAAAACAGATCCCACTTAATACACACAAACACATATGCATGGAAACAAAACTTACTGTTCCAATCTATGGACTCAACCTGGTTTCACCAAATTCTGAACTTTCAATTAAAAAGAATAATAATGGCCCATGATTGCCTCAGTTTTTTCTAGCCTGCAATACTTCATTTTTATTGGTAGTAGATATTGGAAAGCTTCCAATGCAGGGATTGTCCTGGTTTAGGAAAACATCCAAGCACAGCACAACGGTCCACAGGTTATGTGTAGTAGTATAGACCAGTTCCATTCACTTCAATGACACTCGATAAACCAATTATAGCAGGAGATATAAACATGAATGCAATAACTTGCCGGGGGATACACTAAATTTCTGATGAGGCGCACACCTCGTCCTCCCGCAGTCTGTGTGCCTACACTGAACCCCCCCCCTGCCCACACACACACTTTTTTCCCTTCCCCCTCTCTTACCCTCTTCCCATCTCATGCCACCATTTAAAGGGGTTATCCCATGTTGAATGTAAAAAAATCTAAATCTGAAAAATGTAGTACACAACAGTCTCTTTCTAACAAAGCTAGAACCAGCCCTGTACCCCACATGGATCCAGAGATCTCCCCATTTATGGCTCCAGTTGATCAGATAGAGTTATTTCAAGCGGGCAGCTCAAGGAGCATGTCCTTTCTCTGGGGATGGGGGTGTCTCCCTATCACAGGCTAGGGGGGCACTTCTTTTCTACTGCAGCTCTCTCCTCTCTCTCCTAAGTGTGAGAGCTTCTAACAGAAGATAGGGTTGATGCTAGCTAAAGGATGGAACTGAGCATGTGCGTCCACCTCAGGGAAGTGGACAGAGATATAATAAAAAGAACAAACACCAGGTGGCATTATACAGATAGATTTTATTGAATTAGGCTACTTTCACACTAGCGTTTTTCTTTTCCGGCATAGAGTTCCGTCCTAGGGGCTCAATACCGGAAAAGAACTGATCAGTTTTATCCTAATGCATTCTGAATGGAGAGCAATCTGTTCAGTGTGCATCAGGATGTCTTCAGTTCAGTTTTTTGACTGTTCAGGCCGGAGATAATACCGCAGCATGCCAAAAAAACTGAACACTTGCCGGCGTTTTTTTCCATAGGAATGTATTAGTGCCGGATCTGGCATTCAAAATACTGCAATGCCGGATCCGTCCTTCCGGACTGCGCATGCACAGACCGGTAAAAATGTTAAAAAAATAATATAACGGATCCGTTTCTCCGAATGACAAACGGAGAGACGGATCCGTTCTTGCAATGCATTTGTAAGACGGATCCGCATCTGGATCCGTCTACAAATGCTTTCCGCTTGCATGCAGATTGCCGGATCACTCTGTCGCAAGTGTGAAAGTACCCTAACTCAGTAGCTATGCCAAATTTTAAATTCATATCCTGGTGCTGGTTTAAAATAGTAAAATAGTTTTCATGGGACCACCCCTTCATCAATAGACATCAATAGACCAATTATCTCTGGTCCATGTTCTCAATACTACACCTTAATTGCTTACTCATGCACTGTAAGTACTCATGCACATGGATCAGAGGCTTATTGATTAGTCGGATAGCCCTGTTCACGGAAGAAATAAGCCATGCCTATCTAATCTTGTAAAACCCAATTTAAAGTGAAATTATTTCTCCAAAACAAGTTACTACAAAATATAGCTAATGTCTCAAGGAATGTTCTTAACAGTACCAGTGCAGCACGCACCCTTCATTATAGAAGCAAACACAGAAGACACGACTCAAGAGACTGCAGAGCAGGGACGGCTTTAGTTGCTAACTTGTTAACAGATGAAGGTGACGAAAATCATTAATACATGTGTGACTAGAAAAGCCAGGCAGACTTTCCTCTATAGCCTCTGGTATGAAGATGGGATAGCTGCCCAGTATGAAATTAGTGACAAGAGATTATAGCCATTTTGAAGGCTTTAACAAAGTGCATTTATTGCTAGGTAGCTCTGTTGACATGGACACTGGCCTTGAAGGAAACCCTTAAAGGGTTTCTACCACCAGATTTGGTCCCATTTAGCTGACTGACACTAGCGATGTGCTAGTGTCAGCAGTCCATAACAGTGTTCTTACTTATCATCTGTCTGCTGCCGTTCACCTTAAAAACGTACTTTTATAGATATGCTAATGAGCCTCTAGGTGCTATGTGGGCGTCATTAGCACCCAGAGGGCTCCGTCCACTAACCATTGCGTCCTTCCAGCCCGCCCCGGTCCTGTTGATTGACTTGAAACTTCTCAGTATCTCATACCAATTCCCGCGCCTGCGCCGTGCGATTCTGTATTCTCCCGGTGCCGGCTTCCTCACTGCGCCTGCGCCAACTACGTTACAGTGAGGAAGCCGGCACCAGGAGCGCGGCACTCACTCACTGCGCCTGCGCCGAATACAGAAGCGCACGGCGCAGATGCGGGAATTGGTACGAGATACTGAGAAGTTTAACGTCAATCAACAGGAGCGGGGCGGCAGGAGAGACGCGATGGGCGGCTGAAATGGTTAGTGGACGGAGCCCTCTAGGTGCTAATGACGCCCACATAGCACCTAGAGGCTCATTAGCATATCTATAAAAGTACGTTTTTAAGGTGAACGGCAGCAGACAGATGATAAGTAAGAACACTGTTATAGACTGCTGACACTAGCACATCGCTAGTGTCAGTCAGCTAAATAGGACCAAATCTGGTGGTAGAAACCCTTTAAAAAACTACTTTTTAAAATTTCAGGATTTTTTGGGAAATGAATGTATGAAGTCAAAGAACTGTTTCTAGTAAGTTACACAACCACTATATAAATTATATGAGAAGGCTAAGACTAAAGGTCTGTGGTGTGATGAGGGTCGATGGAGGGACGCTGGATCGTCTGAGTGTCCAGCCAGGTCATGTGGGGAAAGATCGTAATACGACAAGCTCAGAACCGGTTCAATATCACTATGGGCAACGGACACCTGCTGTATGCATAGATAAGGCCCTCAGTGGAGAAAGTAGCGCTGTGGGGAAACTCAGCCTGGGACTTGCTATACCACCTGATTGCCCCACCTCTCAGTTTCATCCTCAGGACAACTGTTTTCCTAGTAGGTTTTGGAAATGTATCCTCATTTACTGAAGTTATACCAGTTGGGGAGTATTTGGACAGTGGAACACTTTTCATAAATTTGGCCACTGTTCTCCACGAAAATTGATTTTAAACAAAGCCATCAATATGTGACTGAGCTGTAGACTGTTAAAGGGGTTCTGCATTTTGTTTAAACTGATGATCTATCCTCTGGATAGATCATCAGCATCTGATCGACGGGGATCCGACACCCGGGACCCCTGCCGATCAGCTGTTTGAGAAGGCATCGGCGCTCCAGCAGCGTAGCAGCCTTCTCATTGTTTACCGCCGGCCCAGTGATGTCACGACTAGTATCACTGGCCTGGGCGCGGCTAAGCGCCGCTGCCTTCTCAAACAGCTGAATGGCGGGGGTCCCGGTTGTCGGTCCCCCGCCGGTCAGAAGCTGATGATCTATCCAGAGGATAGATCCTCAGTTTAAACAAAGTGCAGAACCCCTTTAATTCAAAATTATCAACATCATCTCAGTATAGGTTGCTAGTGATATAAAGCGGCCGAGGAGACATCAATGAAACCAGGAGGAGCAGGGATGGAGCACTGACTGTATAACTGTTCCTATGGTAATTTACACGTACAGTGCAGCGTATGTAATCCAGTGATTTCTGGATTTCTGCACTTTGGCTATATTGGATTTTCAAGTTAAAAAAGCAAACAATGCAACAGCACTCTTCAAACGTTGAATATATGAACTAATGATATATTCACTATAGAAAATAAATATAAGGTACTTAATAAATATAATTTGTACCCATCCAACACAACAAAGTGACCTCATTCTGGATGGGAACCTACTCTAAATTATACCTCTCTCTCTACCAACCAGCCTCTTAATTTAGCGAGAGCAGGCTCCATGTTTAATCTGTGTCTGCTCCATTAGTTACCTCTCTGTGCCAGCTGGCCCCAAGTGAATTCAGGGAGAGCAGATTCCAGCTATATATGCAGTTATTAAAAACAGCCTGTGGAAGGAATGGGTTCGTTAGGAGTGCATAACCATAATGGAGAAAGTCATACCTGCTGCACTCCCTAAATTCACTTGAGGCGTGCTAGCACAGAGATAGTTATAAGATATAGGTATATTTAGAGTAGGTTCCCATCCAGAATGAGGTCACCTTGCTGTGGTGGATGGGCACTAATGATTTTGAGCAAAATATATTTGTCAAGTACCTCATTCATTTTTTTTCATGAATATAGTATTAGTCAATACAGTGAGGAACAGAAGTATTTGAACACCCTCGATTTTGCAAGTTCTCCAACTTAGAAATCATGGAGAGGTCTGAAATTCCCATTGTAGGTGCATTCCCACTCTGAGAGACAGAATTTTAAAAATAATTCAGGAAGTCACATTGTATGATTTTTAAAGAATTTATTTGTCTTGCACTGCTGAACATAAGTATTTGAACACCTGAGAAACAGCATAAAATCTGGCTCTCAAAGACCTGTTACTGTGCCTTTAAAAAGTCCATCTCTACTCCACTCATTAATCTAACTTAATAGCACCTGTCTGAGCTCTTTAAAGACCCCTGTCCACCCCACAGTCAGTCAGATGCCAATTACTACCACGGGCAACACCAAAGAGCTGTCAAAAGACACCAGATTTAAAATTGTAGACCTCCACAAGGCTGGAAAGGGCTACTGGGGGAATTGCCAAGCAGCTTGGTGAAAATAGATCAACTGTTGGAGCAATTATTAGAAAATGGAAAAGGCTCGGACTGGGGCTCCATGCAAGATCTCACCTCGTGGGATATTACTGATGATAAGAAAGGTGAGGAATCAGTCCAGAACTACAAGGGAGTAGCTGGTCAATGACGTGAAGAGAGCTAGAACCACAGTTTCAAAGGTCACTGTCGGTGGAACACTACGACGTCATGGTTTCAAATCATGCATTGCACGGAAGGTTCCTCTGCTCAAGTCATCACATGTCCAGGCCCATCTGAAGTTTTCCAATGACCATCTGGATGATCCAGAGGAGGCATGGGAGAAAGTCAGATGAGACCAAAGTAGAACTGTTTGGTCTAAACTTCACTTGTGTTTGGAGGAAAAAGAAGATTGAGTTGCATCCCAAGAACACCATCCCTACTGTGAAGCATGGGGTGGTAACATCATGCTTTTGGGGTGATTTTCTGTGAAGGGGACAGGAAGACTGCACTGTATTAAGGAGAGGATGAATGGGGCCATTTATTGTGAGATTTTGAGCAACAACCTCCTTCCCTCAGTCAGAGCATTGAAGATGTGTCGTGGCTGGGTCTTCCAACATGTCAAGGACCCGAAAGCACACAGCCAGGATAACCAAGGAGTGGCTCTGTAAAAAGCATATCAAAGTTCTGGAGTGGCCTTGCCAGTCTCCAGACCTAAATCCAATAGAATATCTTTGGAGGAAGCTGAAACTCCGCGTTGCTCAGCGACAGCACCAAAACTAGTGGAGATCTGTGCGGAGGAGTGGGACAAAATCCCTGTTGCAGTGTGTGCAAACCTGGCCAAGAACTACAGGAAACGTTTGACCTCTGTAATTGCAAACAAAAGGCTTCTGTACCAAATATTAACGCTGATTTTCTCAGGTGTTCAAATACTTATGCTCAGCAGTGCAAGACAAATAAATTCTTAAAAAATCATACAATGTGATTTCCTGAAATGTTTTTTTTTTTATTCTGTCTCTCAGAGTGGGAATGCACCTACAATGTGAATTTCAGACCCCTCCATGATTTCTAAGTGGGAGAACTTGCAAAATCGCATGGTGTTCAAATACTTCTGTTCCTCACTGTATATGTTTGTGCTGTTGCATTGTGTTTGCTTTTTCTTTTTGCAGTTTCAATCATGGCAGAATTTTAAAGGATATGCTGGCTAACTTTTGTCTTTTTGTTTTTTTCTGTATTGGATTTAGCATACGGGGGTATGTATAAAACATTAATCAGGTCATGTAGTAAGGCATGGTGGAAGTTTATAGGCATAAAAAAGAACTGACAGGTTTCCTTGAAATCTAAGAAAAGTTGATGAGATAACTCCATATGCTGCTCAAGAGGCATATACACAAATATCTCTGTGCACTTGTCCAAGGGTTTGCATAGTTTTGTAACTTTATTCGGTGCATTCAATTCTTCATATAACTAAGCTGTAATCACAGAGGTGTAATATTTCCGAATGTAAATGGAACTCTGCTTGTGAAGATATCTGCAGCGTGCTTATCTTCATTTTTGTTCCTGTTCCAGGGAAAGAAATATAAGTAGTTATGAGGTAATGTCCCTGTATAAAGGACTGTGCAGGCAACGCTGAGTACTGAGACAAGAAAGTAAATCTTTGGAAGCTGTGCTGTGATAACCAGTACTGAGACATGATATACTGTATTTTGTCTATTGCTGTTCACTGAAATGCTCACTTCTAATATATACAATATGCATTCCATGTTCTTTCAAATAACTTTATGTAAAAGTAGCTTCCATATCATTGATGTAATGGTGCTGGTCCAAGTTTAGTAAAACATTTTTTCCCTGGGAGTACATCATTGATGAGCTATGCTCAGGATAGGTCATCAATATTTAATTCGTGAAGGTCTGACTCTTTGTACCCCTACTGATCAGCTGTTTGAAAGCGCTCACATGAGCTCTACAGCCTCCCCACAGAATACCAAGCACAGCGCCATACATTGTTTAGTGGCTGTTCTTAGTATTGCAGCCCAGGCCTATTCACTTGAATGGAAGTGAGTAGTACATACAGTCAGGTCAATAAATATTGGGACATCGACACAATTCTAACATTTTTGGCTCTATACACCACCACAATGGATTTGAAATTAAACAAACAAGATGTGCTTAATTTGAGGGCATTTACATCCAAATCAGGTGAATGGTGTAGTAATTACAACAGTTTGCATATGTAATGGGACAATTGGCTTCTCAGCTGTTCCATGGCCAGGTGTGTGTTATTCCCTAATTATCCCAATTACAATGAGCAGATAAAAGGTCCAGAGTTCATTTCAAGTGTGCTATTTGCATTTGGAATCTGTTGCTGTCAACTCTCAAGATGAGATCCAAAGAGCTGTCTCTATCAGTGAAGCGAGCCATCATTAGGCTGAAAAAAACAAAACAAACTCATCAGAGAGATAGCAAAAACATTAGGCGTGGCCAAAACAACTGTTTGGAAAATTCTTAAAAAGAAGGAACGCACTGGTGAGCTCAGCAACACCAAAAGACCCTGAAGACCATGGAAAACAACTGTGGTGGATGACCGAAGAATTCTTTCCCTGGTGAAGAAAACACCCTTCACAACAGTTGGCCAGATCAAGAACACTCTCCAGGAGGTAGTTGTATGTGTGTCAAAGTCAACAATCAAGAGAAGACTTCACCAGAGTGAATACAGAGGGTTCACCGCAAGATGTAAACCATTGGTGAGCCTCAAAAACAGGAAGGCCAGATTAGAGTTTGCCAAACGACATCTAAAAAAGCCTTCACAGTTCTGGAACAACATGCTATGGACAGATGAGACTAAGATCAACTTGTACCAGAGTGATGGGAAGAGAAGAGTATGGAGAAGGAAAGGCACTGCTCATGATCCTAAGCATACCACCTCATCAGTGAAGCATGGTGGTGGTAGTGTCATGGCGTGGGCATGTATGGCTGCCAATGGAACTGGTTCTCTTGTATTTATTGATGATGTGACTGCTGACAAAAGCAGCAGGTTGAATTCTGAAGTGTTTCGGGCAATATTATCTGCTCATATTCAGCCAAATGCTTCAGAACTCATTGGATGGCGCTTCACAGTGCAGATGGACAATGACCCAAAGCATACTGCAAAAGCAACCAAAGAGTTTTTTAATGGGAAAGAAGTGGAATGTTATGCAATGGCCAAGTCAATCACCTGACCTGAATCCGATTGAGCATGCATTTCACTTGCTGAAGACAAAACTGAAGGGAAAATGCCCCAAGAACAAGCAGGAACTGAAGACAGTTGCAGTAGAGGCCTGGCAGAGCATCACCAGGGATGAAACCCAGCGTCTGGTGATGTCTATGTGTTCCAGACTTCAGGCTGTAATTGACTGCAAAGGATTTGCAACCAAGTATTAAAAAGTGAAAGTTTGATTTATGATTATTGTTCTGTCCCATTACTTTTGGTCCCTCAACATTCACCTGATTTGGATGTCACTACCCTCAAATTAAGGCCTCATGCACACGACCGTGCCGTTTTTTGCAGTCCACAAACCGCAGATCCGTAAAAAAGGGAAGGCGCCCGTGTTGCCTTCCGCAATTTGCGGAACGGAACGGGCGCCGGCAATAAAAATGCCTATTTTTGTCCGCAAATCGCGGACAAGAATAGGACATGTTATATTTTTTTTGTGCTGCCACGGATGCGGACAGAACACGGAGTGCAGTCCGCATCTTTTGCAGCTCAATTGAAATGAATGGGTCCGCATCCGAGCCGTCAAAACGGCGGCTCGGATGCGGACCCAAACAACGGCGGTGTGCATGAGGCCTAAAGCTGACAGTCTGCAGTTAAAGCACATTTGTTTCATTTCAAATCCATTGTGGTGGTGTATAGAGCCAAAAATGATAGGATAGATAATTAATATTTTACTCCCGGAAAACCCCTTTAAAAGTGAATGCTTAGTTATATCCAGTGATCTTGCCTATCTTTTCCATTGTTGACTGTACTAATCATCCACCATTTTGTCATTGGTCAGTACATACAGTAAGGAGATTGCTAGTAGTGCAAAATCATTTCATCCTAAATAAATCCTACTTACCTTGTGCAATTTGACCTTTTGGATCTTTTTAGTATGTTTTTTTTTTTTTGCTGTGCAGTGTACTGCATTTTGAGAACAGCATAACAAATTTAAGCTGGGCAAATAATAGCCAATTAGCATTTTAACCTTATTAATTGCTGATGAGCTAAGGGTGCTGCCACAGGTTGCGGCTCTGATATATTGTTGGTGCATTTCTAAAAAACGCATGCAGTTTTTGTAGCAACATATTCTGCATTTTCTTCCAGCAAAGGGGAAAAAATTAAATAAAATCACACCCAGAAAAACTAAAATAGAAAAATAGAATTACATTAATGTACTTTAAGGCCTCTTTCACACGGGCGTGTGCGCCCCGTGGTCCTGCTGCAACGGGCCGCAATGCACGAGCACAGTCCGTGGGGCAGCCTCAGCGGATTGCAGAACCATTCACTTGAATGGCTTCGCGATCCGGCTGTTCTGCAAAAAGATAGGACATGTTCTATCATTTTGCAGAACGGAAGTACGGGACGAAACCCCACGGAAGCACTCTGTAGTGGTTCCGTTCCGCACCATTTCACATCTCCGGATTTGAAGTGAATGGCTCCGCTTCCGTGATGCGGAATGCCCACGGAACGGCGCCGGTGTATTGCGGATCCGCAAATGTGGTCCGCAATACGGCAACGGGGCGCCCATGTGAAAGAGGCCTAAGTCTGCTGTGTGTTTCTCCTGGAAGAAAACGTGGCAAAAACACAGGTGCAAGAGGTGAGTGCGTTTTTTTTGCGGCACCAAAAACACAGCATTACAGCAGCCTGTGGCAGCACCCTAAGCTAGTCAGGCATTAGGACACCAGAAGGAACTGAAAGTACTAAGTAATTACCTAACTATCTGTAAATTGGGCTCCATGGCTTCCTCTGACTTCATTGTGTTACATTCTTTGCATTACTTCACTCTACAGTTTCAGCTACAGAATGCTGAGGCAAGCATTGTTAGCATGCTGCGGCTGTTCACTTGGAGGAAAGTATGAATCCTTAATTTAATATCAGTAATATTCCTAACATCAGAACTATTGACTACATATATTGTATTGACATTTCTGCAATGTATATTTCATAATTGATTCAACAACAAAAAAGAATTAAACTCTCACAGCCTAATAGAACCTATCAATCCCACAGTGTAAGTTAAAACTCAATATTTTAGTACACATTCATTTAAAAAAAATTGACAACTTACAAAATACAATACATACAAAATATCACATAAAGTACGTAAATTAACAGCTACCAAATACACAAGGTACGGTATATCCATTAAATAATTAAGATAAGAGTGTATCAATTCAAGAATAAACAGCCAAATAAATCAATATATAAATGAATCAAATCCCCAGTGAGAAAAGAGAATGAAAGTACGGCTACATGTACACGAACGTTGTTTGCGTCCGTGTCCGTTCCGTTTTTTTTTTGCAGATAGGATGCAGACCCATTGAAATTCATATCAATGGGTCCACAAAAAAATGCGGACAGCGCACCGTGTGGTGTCCGCATCAGTATGTCCGTTCAGGAGGCCCACAAAAAAAATAGAACATATCCTATGAAAACACCATTCCCACTTTACATTATTATTCTTATACATTTAATAAATTACAAAGTGCCAACCTATTCCCAGCTCTGTATAGAGATTGTCACCATTCACATTGGTACCTGTCCCCATTGGTACTCACAATATAAATTCCAAAGTTAACCTATCATTATTTTTTGGAGTGTGGGAGTAAACCGGAGCACCCCCACACAAACACAGGGAGAAGAACATACAAGTGTATATTTTATATTATGGAATTGTGCTGGTGGTATCGTTCTAGTTTCAGGTATGAGCACCATATCGGTTGTTTAATTTTTACCAGTTTTATGGGGGGATCAAAAATAAGACTGAGATAAGGTCTTTTAAGGGGTAACTTTGCTTCTAATGACATCAACTAGACTGAATACTCATGCCTGGCTAATCTACAACATTTGGGGTATTTGATAGTACTTAGTAAATGGGAAGTTGTTTTGTTCACTGTGTTTATTATAAGTAGGCATATTTCTGGTAATACTGATATTACCAAGCAGCTACAAGAGTAATAGTCTAATCTCATGAATAATATAGTTAATAAAGAGCGGTAGCTCCGGCGGCAGAAGTCAGAACTACACAGCTCCTTCCATTAGGTAGACAACAGAGCAAGTTACTGCATACTCTCACCAGCTACATCCACTACACAATAAGCTGTCCATTCAGTATGTCAGTCCTTCTAGACCAGGGATGCTCAACCTGCGGCCATCCAGCTGTTGTAAACCTACAACTCCCACCATGCCCTTCTGTAGGATGATAGCTGTAGGCTGTCAGGGAATGATGGGAGTTGTAGTTTTGCAACAGCTGGAGGGCCGCAGGTTGAGCATGCCTGTTCTAGACAAATTTATATTGTTAGAATGTGAACGGATACGGATACCAGCCATGTACCTCCAGTACTTCCCTTAGTGTCCATTATAGAAATGACTATTCTTGTCACGAAAATTAACAAAAAAGGGCCTGTTCTATAATCTGCAGAATTGCCGTATGAATGCGGATAGCACATGGATGACATACGGGGTGCTGTCTGCATTATTTGTAGCACCATAGAAATAAATGGACCAAAAATATGGTCTTGTGCATGAGGCCTTATACAACCTGTTAGCAGTCTGTACAACTTCGGCAGGAGTACTGGGTCTCCTGAAAGAGACCAGCTATGTATGGTGACTTACTGGAGGTGCTGATGGAGACTGATTGGCAATGTGCCACTTGTAGTACACATAGATATACTTGTAGTGCAGCATAGAGTTAGTATATACTTGTAGTACACATAGATATACTTGTAGTGCAGCACAGAGTTAGTATATACTTGTAGTACACATAGATATACTTGTAGTGCAGCATAGAGTTAGTATATACTTGTAGTACACATAGATATACTTGTAGTGCAGTGTAGGTTAGTATATACTTGTAGTACACATAGATATACTTGTAGTGCGGTGTGGGGTTAGTATATACTTGTAGTACACATAGATATACTTGTAGTGCAATGTAGGATTAGTATATACTTGTAGTACACATAGTTATACTTGTAGCGCAGCACAGGGTTAGTATATACTTGTAGTACACATAGATATACTTGTAGTGCAGCACAGGGTTAGTATATACGTGTAGTACACATAGATATACTTGTAATGCAGTGTGGGGTTAGTATATACGTGTAGTGCACGTAGATATACTTGTAGTGCAGTGTAGGATTAGTATATACTTGTAGTACACATAGATATACTTGTAGTGCAGTGTGGGGTTAGTATATACGTGTAGTACACATAGATATACTTGTAATGCAGTGTGGGGTTAGTATATACGTGTAGTGCACATAGATATACTTGTAGTGCAGTGTAGGATTAGTATATACTTGTAGTACACATAGATATACTTGTAGTGCAGTGTGGGGTTAGTATATACGTGTAGTACACATAGATATACTTGTAATGCAGTGTGGGGTTAGTATATACGTGTAGTACACATAGATATACTTGTAGTGCGGTGTGGGGTTAGTATATACGTGTACTACACATAGATATACTTGTAATGCAGTGTGGGGTTACTATATACGTGTAGTACAAATAGATATACTTGTAGTGCAGTGTGGGGTTAGTATATACGTGTAGTACACATAGATATACTTGTAGTGCGGTGTGGGGTTAGTATATACGTGTAGTACACATCGATATACTTGTAGTGCAGTGTGGGGTTAGTATATAAGTGTAGTACACATAGATATACTTGTAGTGCAGTGCGGGGTTAGTATATACGTGTAGTACACATAGATATACTTGTAGTGAAGTGCGGGGTTAGTATATACGTGTAGTACACATAGATATACTTGTAATGCAGTGTGGGGTTAGTATATACTTGTAGTACACATAGATATACTTGTAGCGCAGCACAGGGTTAGTATATACTTGTAGTACACATAGATATACTTGTAGTGCAGCACAGGGTTAGTATATACGTGTAGTACACATAGATATACTTGTAATGCAGTGTGGGGTTAGTATATACGTGTAGTGCACGTAGATATACTTGTAGTGCAGTGTAGGATTAGTATATACTTGTAGTACACATAGATATACTTGTAGTGCAGTGTGGGGTTAGTATATACGTGTAGTACACATAGATATACTTGTAATGCAGTGTGGGGTTAGTATATACGTGTAGTGCACGTAGATATACTTGTAGTGCAGTGTAGGATTAGTATATACGTGTAGTACACATAGATATACTTGTAATGCAGTGTGGGGTTAGTATATACGTGTAGTGCACGTAGATATACTTGTAGTGCAGTGTAGGATTAGTATATACTTGTAGTACACATAGATATACTTGTAATGCAGTGTGGGGTTAGTATATACGTGTAGTACACATAAATATACTTGTAATGCAGTGTGGGGTTACTATATACGTGTAGTACACATAGATATACTTGTAGTGCAGTGTGGGGTTAGTATATACGTGTAGTACACATAGATATACTTGTAATGCAGTGTGGGGTTACTATATACGTGTAGTACACATAGATATACTTGTAGTGCAGTGTGGGGTTAGTATATACGTGTAGTACACATAGATATACTTGTAATGCAGTGTGGGGTTACTATATACGTGTAGTACATATAGATATACTTGTAGTGCAGTGTGGGGTTAGTATATACGTGTAGTACACATAGATATACTTGTAGTGCGGTGTGGGGTTAGTATATACGTGTAGTACACATGGATATACTTGTAGTGCAGTGTGGGGTTAGTATATAAGTGTAGTACACATAGATATACTTGTAGTGCAGTGCGGGGTTAGTATATACGTGTAGTACACATAGATATACTTGTAGTGAAGTGCGGGGTTAGTATATACGTGTAGTACACATAGATATACTTGTAATGCAGTGTGGGGTTAGTATATACTTGTAGTACACATAGATATACTTGTAGCGCAGCACAGGGTTAGTATATACTTGTAGTACACATAGATATACTTGTAGTGCAGCACAGGGTTAGTATATACGTGTAGTACACATAGATATACTTGTAATGCAGTGTGGGGTTAGTATATACGTGTAGTGCACGTAGATATACTTGTAGTGCAGTGTAGGATTAGTATATACTTGTAGTACACATAGATATACTTGTAGTGCAGTGTGGGGTTAGTATATACGTGTAGTACACATAGATATACTTGTAATGCAGTGTGGGGTTAGTATACGTGTAGTGCACGTAGATATACTTGTAGTGCAGTGTAGGATTAGTATATACGTGTAGTACACATAGATATACTTGTAATGCAGTGTGGGGTTAGTATATACGTGTAGTGCACGTAGATATACTTGTAGTGCAGTGTAGGATTAGTATATACTTGTAGTACACATAGATATACTTGTAATGCAGTGTGGGGTTAGTATATACGTGTAGTACACATAAATATACTTGTAATGCAGTGTGGGGTTACTATATACGTGTAGTACACATAGATATACTTGTAGTGCAGTGTGGGGTTAGTATATACGTGTAGTACACATAGATATACTTGTAGTGCGGTGTGGGGTTAGTATATACGTGTACTACACATAGATATACTTGTAATGCAGTGTGGGGTTACTATATACGTGTAGTACATATAGATATACTTGTAGTGCAGTGTGGGATTAGTATATACGTGTAGTACACATAGATATACTTGTAGTGCGGTGTGGGGTTAGTATATACGTGTAGTACACATGGATATACTTGTAGTGCGGTGTGGGGTTAGTATATACGTGTAGTACACATGGATATACTTGTAGTGCGGTGTGGGGTTAGTATATACGTGTAGTACACATGGATATACTTGTAGTGCAGTGTGGGGTTAGTATATACGTGTAGTACACATAGATATACTTGTAGTGCGGTGTGGGGTTAGTATATACGTGTAGTACACATGGATATACTTGTAGTGCAGTGTGGGGTTAGTATATAAGTGTAGTACACATAGATATACTTGTAGTGCAGTGCGGGATTAGTATATACGTGTAGTACACATAGATATACTTGTAGTGAAGTGCGGGGTTAGTATATACGTGTAGTACACATAGATATACTTGTAATGCAGTGTAGGGTTAGTATATACTTGTAGTACACATAGATATACTTGTAGTGCAGTGTGGGGTTAGTATACACGTGTAGTACACATAGATATACTTGTAGTGCAGTGTGGGGTTAGTATATACGTGTAGTACACATAGATATACTTGTAGTGCAGTGTGGGGTTAGTATATACGTGTAGTACACATAGATATACTTGTAGTGCAGTGTGGGGTTAGTATATACATGTAGTAAACATAGATATACTTGTAGTGCAGTGTGGGGTTAGTATATACGTGTAGTACACATAGATATACTTGTAGTGCAGTGTAGGGTTAGTATATACGTGTAGTACAAACAGATGCACTTGTAGTGCAGCACAGGGTTAGAAAATGTATAGTACACATAGATATACTTGTAGTGCAGCGTGGCATTAGTATATACTTGTAGTAGACATAGATATACTTGTGCTGTGTAGAGTAAGTATATACTTGTAGTACACAAAGAATACTTGTAGTGCAGTGTAGGGTTACTATATACTTGTAGTACACATAGATATACTTGTAGCACTGCATAGAATAAGTATATATTTGTAGTACACAAAGAATACTTGTGCAGTGTAGGGTTACTATATACTTGTAGTACACATAGATATACTTATAGCACCGCATAGAGTAAGTATATACTTGTAGTACACAAAGAATACTTGTAGTGCAGTGTAGGGTTACTATATACTTGTAGTACACATAGATATACTTGTAGCACTGCATAGAATAAGTATATACTTGTAGTACACAAAGAATACTTGTAGTGCAGTGTAGGGTTACTATATACTTGTAGTACACATAGATATACTTGTAGCACTGCATAGAGTAAGTATATACTTGTAGTACACAAAGAATACTTGTAGTGCAGTTTAGGGTTGCTATATACTTGTAGTACACATAGATATACTTGTAGCACTGCATAGAGTAAGTATATACTTGTAGTACTCAAAGAATACTTGTAGTGCAGTGTAGGGTTACTATATACTTGTAGTACACATAGATATACTTGTAGCACTGCATAAAGTAAGTATATACTTGTAGTACACAAAGAATACTTGTAGTGCAGTGTAGGGTTACTATATACTTGGAGTACACATAGATATACTTGCAGCACTGCATAGAGTTAGTATATACTTATAGTACACATAGATATACTCGTAGCACTGCATAGAGTAAGTATATACTTGTAGTACACAAAGAATACTTGTAGTGCAGTGTAGGGTTACTATATACTTGGAGTACTCATAGATATACTTGTAGCACTGCATAGAGTTAGTATATACTTATTGTACACATAGATATACTCGTAGCACTGCATAGAGTAAGTATATACTTGTAGTACACATAGATATACACTACGTGCAGAATTATTAGGCAAATGAGTATTTTGACCACATCATCCTCTTTATGCATGTTGTCTTACTCCAAGCTGTATAGGCTCGAAAGCCTACTACCAATTAAGCATATTAGGTGATGTGCATCTCTGTAATGAGAAGGGGTGTGGTCTAATGACATCAACACCCTATATCAGGTGTGCATAATTATTAGGCAACTTCCTTTCCTTTGGCAAAATGGGTCAAAAGAAGGACTTGACAGGCTCAGAAAAGTCAAAAATAGTGAGATATCTTGCAGAGGGATGCAGCACTCTTAAAATTGCAAAGCTTCTGAAGCGTGATCATCGAACAATCAAGCGTTTCATTCAAAATAGTCAACAGGGTCGCAAGAAGCGTGTGGAAAAACCAAGGCGCAAAATAACTGCCCATGAACTGAGAAAAGTCAAGCGTGCAGCTGCCAAGATGCCACTTGCCACCAGTTTGGCCATATTTCAGAGCTGCAACATCACTGGAGTGCCCAAAAGCACAAGGTGTGCAATACTCAGAGACATGGCCAAGGTAAGAAAGGCTGAAAGACGACCACCACTGAACAAGACACACAAGCTGAAACGTCAAGACTGGGCCAAGAAATATCTCAAGACTGATTTTTCTAAGGTTTTATGGACTGATGAAATGAGAGTGAGTCTTGATGGGCCAGATGGATGGGCCCGAGGCTGGATTGGTAAAGGGCAGAGAGCTCCAGTCCGACTCAGACGCCAGCAAGGTGGAGGTGGAGTACTGGTTTGGGCTGGTATCATCAAAGATGAGCTTGTGGGGCCTTTTTGGGTTGAGGATGGAGTCAAGCTCAACTCCCAGTCCTACTGCCAGTTTCTGGAAGACACCTTCTTCAAGCAGTGGTACAGGAAGAAGTCTGCAAGGTAAGAAAAACATGATTTTCATGCAGGACAATGCTCCATCACACGCGTCCAAGTACTCCACAACGTGGCTGGCAAGAAAGGGTATAAAAGAAGAAAATCTAATGACATGGCCTCCTTGTTCACCTGATCTGAACCCCATTGAGAACCTGTGGTCCATCATCAAATGTGAGATTTACAAGGAGGGAAAACAGTACACCTCTCTGAACAGTGTCTGGGAGGCTGTGGTTGCTGCTGCACGCAATGTTGATGGTGAACAGATCAAAACACTGACAGAATCCATGGATGGCAGGCTTTTGAGTGTCCTTGCAAAGAAAGGTGGCTATATTGGTCACTGATTTGTTTTTGTTTTGTTTTTGAATGTCAGAAATGTATATTTGTGAATGTTGAGATGTTATATTGGTTCCACTGGTAAAAATAAATAATTGAAATGGGTATATATTTGTTTTTTGTTAAGTTGCCTAATAATTATGTACAGTAATAGTCACCTGCACACACAGATATCCCCCTAAAATAGCTAAAACTAAAAACAAACTAAAAACTACTTCCAAAAATATTCAGCTTTGATATTAATGAGTTTTTTGGGTTCATTGAGAACATGGTTGTTGTTCAATAATAAAATTAATCCTCAAAAATACAACTTGCCTAATAATTCTGCACTCCCTGTACTTGTAGTGCAGTGTAGGGTTACTATATACTTGGAGTACACATAGATATATTTGTAGTGCAGTGTAGGGTTACTATATACTTGGAGTACACATAGATATATTTGTAGTGCAGTGTAGGGTTACTATATACTTGGAGTACACATATATATATATATATATATATATATACTTGTAGTGCAGTGTAGGGTTACTATATACTTGGAGTACACATAGATATACTTGTAGCACTGCATAGAGTTAGTATATGCTTGTAGTACACATAGATATACTTGTAGTACACATAGATATACTTGTAGCACTGCATAGAGTTAGTATATACTTGTAGTACACATAGATATACTTGTAGTACACATAGATATACTTATAGCACCGCATAGAGTTAGTAAATACTTGTAGTACACATAGATATACTTGTAGCACTGCATAGAGTTAGTATATATTTGTAGTACACATAGAAATACTTGTAGTGCAGTGTAGAGTTAGTATATACTTGTAGTACACATAGATATACTTGTAGCACTGCATAGAGTTAGTATATACTTATAGTACACATAGATATACTCGTAGAACTGCATAGAGTAAGTATATACTTGTAGTACACAAAGAATACTTGTAGTGCAGTGTAGGGTTACTATATACTTGGAGTACACATAGATATACTTGTAGCACTGCATAGAGTTAGTATATACTTATAGTACACATAGATATACTCGTAGCACTGCATAGAGTAAGTATATACTTGTAGTACACATAGATATACTCGTAGTGCAGTGTAGGGTTACTATATACTTGGAGTACACATAGATATATTTGTAGTACAGTGTAGGGTTACTATATACTTGGAGTACACATATATATATACTTGTAGTGCAGTGTAGGGTTACTATATACTTGGAGTACACATAGATATACTTGTAGCACTGCATAGAGTTAGTATATGCTTGTAGTACACATAGATATACTTGTAGTACACATAGATATACTTGTAGCACTGCATAGAGTTAGTATATACTTGTAGTACACATAGATATACTTGTAGTACACATAGATATACTTATAGCACCGCATAGAGTTAGTAAATACTTGTAGTACACATAGATATACTTGTAGCACTGCATAGAGTTAGTATATACTTGTAGTACACATAGAAATACTTGTAGTGCAGTGTAGAGTTAGTATATACTTGTAGTACACATAGATATACTTGTAGCACTGCATAGAGTTAGTATATACTTGTAGTACTCAAAGAATACTTGTAGTGCAGTGTAGGGTTACTATATACTTGGAGTACACATAGATATACTTGTAGCACTGCATAGAGTTAGTATATACTTATAGTACACATAGATATACTCGTAGCACTGCATAGAGTAAGTATATACTTGTAGTACACAAAGAATACTTGTAGTGCAGTGTAGGGTTACTATATACTTGGAGTACTCATAGATATACTTGTAGCACTGCATAGAGTTAGTATATACTTATAGTACACATAGATATACTCGTAGCACTGCATAGAGTAAGTATATACTTGTAGTACACATAGATATACTTGTAGTGCAGTGTAGGGTTACTATATACTTGGAGTACACATAGATATATTTGTAGTGCAGTGTAGGGTTACTATATACTTGGAGTACACATATATATACTTGTAGTGCAGTGTAGGGTTACTATATACTTGGAGTACACATAGATATACTTGTAGCACTGCATAGAGTTAGTATATGCTTGTAGTACACATAGATATACTTGTAGTACACATAGATATACTTGTAGCACTGCATAGAGTTAGTATATACTTGTAGTACACATAGATATACTTGTAGTACACATAGATATACTTATAGCACCGCATAGAGTTAGTAAATACTTGTAGTACACATAGATATACTTGTAGCACTGCATAGAGTTAGTATATACTTGTAGTACACATAGAAATACTTGTAGTGCAGTGTAGAGTTAGTATATACTTGTAGTACACATAGATATACTTGTAGCACTGCATAGAGTTAGTATATACTTATAGTACACATAGATATACTCGTAGCACTGCATAGAGTAAGTATATACTTGTAGTACACATAGATATACTTGTAGTGCAGTGTAGGGTTACTATATACTTGGAGTACACATAGATATACTTGCAGCACTGCATAGAGTTAGTATATACTTATAGTACACATAGATATACTTGTAGCACTGCATAGAGTTAGTATATACTTATAGTATACATAGAAATACTTGTAGTGCAGTGTAGAGTTAGTATATACTTGTAGTACACATAGATATACTTGTAGCACTGCATAGAGTTAGTATATACTTGTAGTACACATAGATATACTTGTAGCACTGCATAGAGTTAGTATATACTTGTAGTACACATAGAAATACTTGTAGTACACATTGATATACTTATAGCACCGCATAGAGTTAGTAAATACTTGTAGTACACATAGATATACTTGTAGAACAGCATAGAGTTAGTATATACTTGTAGTACACATAGATATACTTGTAGCACTGCATAGAGTTAGTATATACTTGTAGTACACATAGATATACTTATAGCACCGCATAGAGTTAGTAAATACTTGTAGTACACATAGATATACTTGTAGTGCAGCATAGAGTTAGTATATACTTGTAGTACACATAGATATACTTGTAGCACTGCATAGAGTTAGTATATACTTGTAGTACACATAGATATACTTGTAGCACTGCATAGAGTTAGTATATACTTGTAGTACATATAGAAATACTTGTAGTACACATAGATATACTTATAGCACCGCATAGAGTTAGTAAATACTTGTAGTACACATAGATATACTTGTAGTGCAGCATAGAATTAGTAAATACTTGTAGTACACATAGATATACTTGTAGTGCAGCATAGAGTTAGTATATACTTGTAGTACACATAGATATACTTGTAGCACTGCATAGAGTTAGTATATACTTGTAGTACACATAGAAATACTTGTAGTGCAGTGTAGAGTTAGTATATACTTGTAGTACACATAGATATACTTGTAGCACTGCATAGAGTTAGTATATACTTGTAGTACACATAGATATACTTGTAGCACTGCATAGAGTTAGTATATACTTGTAGTACACATAGAAATACTTGTAGTACACATAGATATACTTATAGCACCGCATAGAGTTAGTAAATACTTGTAGTACACATAGATATACTTATAGCACCGCATAGAGTTAGTAAATACTTGTAGTACACATAGATATACGTATAGCACCGCATAGAGTTTTTATATACTTGTAGTACACATAGAAATACTTGTAGTGCAGTGTAGAGTTAGTATATACTTGTAGTACACATAGATATACTTGTAGTGCAGCATAGAGTTAGTATATACTTGTAGTACACATAGATATACTTGTAGCACTGCATAGAGTTAGTATATACTTGTAGTACACATAGATATACTTGTAGCACTGCATAGAGTTAGTATATACTTGTAGTACACATAGAAATACTTGTAGTACACATAGATATACTTATAGCACCGCATAGAGTTAGTAAATACTTGTAGTACACATAGATATACTTGTAGTGCAGCATAGAGTTAGTAAATACTTGTAGTACACATAGATATACTTGTAGTGCAGCATAGAGTTAGTATATACTTGTAGTACACATAGAAATACTTGTAGTGCAGTGTAGAGTTAGTATATACTTGTAGTACACATAGATATACTTGTAGCACTGCATAGAGTTAGTATATACTTGTAGTACACATAGATATACTTGTAGCACTGCATAGAGTTAGTATATACTTGTAGTACACATAGAAATACTTGTAGTACACATAGATATACTTATAGCACCGCATAGAGTTAGTAAATACTTGTAGTACACATAGATATACGTATAGCACCGCATAGAGTTAGTATATACTTGTAGTACACATAGATATACTTGTAGTGCAGCATAGAGTTAGTATATACTTGTAGTACACATAGATATACTTGTAGCACTGCATAGAGTTAGTATATACTTGTAGTACACATAGAAATACTTGTAGTGCAGCATAGAGTTAGTATATACTTGTAGTACACATAGATATACTTGTAGTGCAGCATAGAGTTAGTATATACTTGTAGTACACATAGATATACTTGTAGTGCAGCATAGAGTTAGTATATACTTGTAGTACACATAGATATACTTGTAGCACTGCATAGAGTTAGTATATACTTGTAGTACACATAGAAATACTTGTAGTGCAGCATAGAGTTAGTATATACTTGTAGTACACATAGATATACTTGTAGTGCAGCATATAGTTAGTATATACTTGTAGTACACATAGATATACTTGTAGTGCAGCATAGAGTTACTATATACTTGTAGTACACATAGATATACTTGTAGTGCAGCATATAGTTAGTATATACTTGTAGTACACATAGATATACTTGTAGTGCAGCATAGAGTTACTATATACTTGTAGTACACATAGATATACTTGTAGCACTGCATAGAGTTAGTATATACTTGTAGTACACATAGATATACTTGTAGTGCAGTGTAGGGTTACTATATACTTGGAGTACACATAGATATATTTGTAGTGCAGTGTAGGGTTACTATATACTTGGAGTACACATATATATATACTTGTAGTGCAGTGTAGGGTTACTATATACTTGGAGTACACATATATATACTTGTAGTGCAGTGTAGGGTTACTATATACTTGGAGTACACATAGATATACTTGTAGCACTGCATAGAGTTAGTATATACTTGTAGTACACATAGAAATACTTGTAGTACACATAGATATACTTGTAGCACTGCATAGAGTTAGTATATACTTGTAGTACACATAGAAATACTTGTATGGGTCAGCAAGAAAACAGAAATGACTCTGTGTGCATTCTGTTTCTGTATGTACTATTCTTGTCTGTTTTGGAGACAAGGACAGGCATTGTTACAACGAATCTGCAAAAAAAGGGATGGAATACGGATGTCACACAGATGTCATCCGTATTTATTTTTTGTGGATCCGTGTTTTGCCTTCCACAAGACACATATGGACCTTTCATCGGTCCAAACATTGTAAGATCACTATCAGGCTGTGTAGAGCGGCGCCCAGGGATCTGACTGCACTTACTATTGCCCTGTTTCTCCCTGGGCGTTCCTTCTCCCAGGCTGTGAGCTCTGCACTGCGATTGGACAGCGCTACAGACTGGGAGAAGGAACACCCAGGGAGAAACAGGGCAGACTCCGCCTAGTATAGCCAAGTCCCCGAAGATACCGGGGGACATAGCGGGAGAACGGAGCGGCGCCCAGGGATAATAGTAAGTGCAGTGAGTTCCCGGGGCGCCGCTCTACGCAGCCTGATAGTGATCTTACAATGTTTGGACCGATGAAAGGTCCTCTTTAAGATGAACTTTTCCCATAGCTGAAATCCCCTGGTGGTGTGCCATTATATCGCTATCCATTGGGAAAAGTTGAACCAGGGGGGCCCAGTGTTTTGGTGGCATATAATACAGGTCCACGCCTCCTACATCGAGGAATACATTCCCACATATTGTATATGCAGGTGACTACTACTCCTAGGATTTCCGCTGGACAGCACCGGCATGGGGACTTTATTAGTGCACCCTTAAAATGCAAAATTGAACACAACTTGAAATCTGTAGTTGTCTCGTGTGTCTATGTGACTTTGATGCAGTCTGAGTCATTGATAATACTAGACTCAATGGTAACGGTGACTAATCCTTCTGTGAGAGTGATGTCAGCCATACAACGTGTGTGTAGTCTAGCATCAGTCACCATGGCAACAATATCTAGTGCTAAATCAGAAGTCATGGTTGCACTGCCTCATGAATATGTCGGAAATAAACAGAGTATGCAAATGTGCATAAAAGGCATCTCAACTCTCTGTTCAACAGGCAGCTTAACATGAGGAGGACAGTTCTCTTATGCTGTAGAGCAGGCATCCTCAAACTGCGGCCCTCCAGCTGCTGCAAAACTACAACTCCCAGCATGCCCGAACAGCCTACAGGTATCAGTCTACAGCAAGGCATTGTGGGAGTTGTAGTTTTAGAACAGCTGGAGGGCCGCAGTTTGAGCATGCCTGCTGTAGAGCATGGTGCAAAAAGAACATGGAGGAGATTTATCAAACTGGTGTAAGGTAGAACTGGCTTAGTTGCCCATAGCAACCAATCAGATTCTACCTTTCATTTTCCAGTGGAGCTGTGAAAAAATGAAAGGTGGAATCTGATTGGTTGCTATGGGCAACTAAGCCAGTTCTACTTTCCACTAGTTTGATAAATGACCCCAAATATGTCTTAAGTGCAAGCCATACTAACATGAGGGAATTGTAGTAAAATAACAATATACTGGTATTACTGGTAGCACTGGTCCTCGCTGCACTGCAGGACGGCTGTGCAACTCAGAAGATGTCCCTGCTCTCACACAAACTCACTGAGCTCTCTCCTTAAGGACTCATTCACACGAACGTATTTTGCATTCCGTATACGGGCCATTTTCTGCGTTCCGCATGCAGTCCGTATACGGGACCATTCATTTCAATGGGTCCGCAAAAGATGCGGACAGCTCACTCTGTTCCGTGGCCCCGCAAAAATTCCTGTCCTATAAATAAATTACAAATGAGGTGGAATAAAAAAAAAAACGCAACTTCACCACAGCTTTATGGGTTTCATTTTTATGCGTTAAAACCGACCTCTTATCTTTATTTTCTGGGCCAGTATACCACATTTATATAGTTATTCTTATGTGTTAATACTAAAATGGTAAAAAACGATTTTTTTTTTCTTCGCCTCGCCACATTCTGACCCCTTTGACCTTTTTACATTTATATATACAGAGCTGTGTGAGGGGTCATTTTTTGGGGTGGAAATCTGTAGTTTTTATTGATACCATTTTGTTTTCTATGTCTTTTTTTAAATCAATTTTGTGTGTGTGGGGGGGGGGGGGGGGGGGGTAGAAGTAATGAAAAAATTGCAAATTGGCCATATTGATTTCTTTTTTTCTGTTATGGCATTTACTGTACAGAATACATATGTTTATATTTTAGGAATTGGGGCACTTAGGGATAATAATGTTCTGCATTTTTTATTGTTTATTTTTTAATATGGTTTTGAATATAGGGAGTGAGTGGAAAAAATAAAATAAAATATATATATTATGTTTCCACTTTTTTCACTTATTTTAAGTTCCCTTAGGGGACTTGATCATGCGATTGTCTGACTGCTAAGTCCCTAGACTGCAGAAGGATAAAGCTGCCATAGCAAATGATTGGCTCCTTCGATCCTGGTGTGGGGCCCGGGAACACAGCATTCCCAGGATTTGACTGCTTGAACATGGCATCTGAGGGGTTAAAAGTCTGTGATCTCATTACCACTGATTACGGAAAATGCCTCTGGGTGTCTGCTGGGTAAAACAGAAGGCACCTGGCAGCTATGGCGCCCACTCAGTTTCTGAGTAGGCACCATCTTTGAAGTGTGGACTTCTGCCATACACGTACGATGAAGGTCCTTAAGGGGTTAATGGTCAGACAGAGAGCTCCTGAATTAGTATGCCCCATCATAGACAAAATTGTGCCGCTGTAGAGATACAGCTGCATGGTCCTTTCTATTCCCTATCTGCACTCATTTCTATGATCAGGACAGGGAGGAAACAAGAAGCTGAAGAATGAGTAGCCACACTCTTCCTCCAGATGTCCTCTGTGGTGCAGGACCTTTTTCATGTGACTGTGATGTCACCCAAAATCCTGTATGGCAGCAAAAATGCTGTGGTTTTGAGGCAATTTATGTTGATCCGCATCCAAAATAATGCAGTCCTGTGCAAATGTGCAAATTGTGGTAAATTCACAGCAAAAGTATTTCTGAGCCAATTGGAGAATGGAGCAAAATTTGCGGAACAATTATAACTATATATATATATTTTATAATCTAATACTGTGAAATATACATTTACATATTATTAATTATAGATACAATGATACCTGCTATCGCTAGATGTCATATGTACTGTAAGTATCAATTAGAGGTGAGATATGGATAAAAAGTAGCTATCGCTGAAATAAAACCTTAAAAACAAACTTTTAATTGATACATAAAATATCTAATCTATCTATCTTATCCAATCTATTTTATTTAATCTATCTATCTACCCAATATCTATCTATCTATCTATCTATCTATCTATCTATCTAATATCTATCTATCTAATATTATCTATCTATCTAGCTATCAAATATCTATTTATCTATCTATCTAATATCTATCTATCTAATATTATCTATCTATCTAGCTATCAAATATCTATCTATCTATCTAACAAATATCTATCTATCCAATATCTATCTATCAAATATCTATCTATCTAATATCTATCTATCTAATATCTATCTATCTATCTATCTAATATCTATCTATCTAATATTATCTATCTATCTATCTATCTATCTATCTATCTATCTATCTATCTATCTAACAAATATCTATCTATCCAATATCTATCTATCTATCTATCTAATATCTATCTATCTATCTAATATCTATCTATCTATCTAATATTATCTATCTATCTAGCTATCAAATATCTATCAAATATCTATCTATCAAATATCTATCTATCCAATATCTATCTATCAAATATCTATCTATCAAATATCTATCTATCTATCAAATATCTATCTATCCAATATCTATCAAATATCTATCTATCAAATATCTAATATCTATCTATCCAGTATCTATCTATCTATCTATCTATCTATCTATCTATCTATCTATCTATCTATCTATCCAGTATCTATCTATCAAATATCTATCTATCTAATATCTATCTATTCAATATCTATCTATCTATCTATCTATCTATCTATCTATCTATCTATCCAATATCTATCTATCTATCCATCTAATATTTATCTATCCAATAGCTACCTATCTATCAAATATCTATCTATCTGTCTATCTATCTATTTGATATCTATTTATCAAATATCTATCTACAGTGGGATGCGAAAGTTTGGTCAACCTTGTTAATCGTCATGATTTTCCTGTATAAATCGTTGGTTGTTACGATAAAAAATGTCAGTTAAATATATCATATAGGAGACACACACAGTGATATTTGAGAAGTGAAATGAAGTTTATTGGATTTACAGAAAGTGTGCTATAATTGTTTAAACAAAATTTGGCAGGTGCATAAATTTGGGCACCACAAAAAAGAAATGAAATCAATATTTAGTAGATCCTCCTTTTGCAGAAATTACAGCCTCTAAACGCTTCCTGTAGGTTCCAATGAGAGTCTGGATTCTGGTTTAAGGTATTTTGGACCATTCCTCTATACAAAACATCTTTAGGTCATTCAGTTTTGATGGCTTCTGAGCATGGACAGCTCTCTTTAAGTCACACCACAGATTTTCAATTATATTCAGGTCTGGGGACTGAGATGGCCATTCCAGAACTTTGTACTTGTTCCTCTGCATAAATGCCTTAGTGGTTTTGAGCAGTGTTTAGGGTCGTTGTCTTGTTGAAAGATCCAGCCCGGGGCAGCTTCAGCTTTGTCACTGATTCCTGGACATTGGTCTCCAGAATCTGCTGATACTGAGTGGAATACGTGCGTCCCTCAACTTTGACAAGGTTCCCAGTCCCTGCACTGGCCACACAGCCCTACAGCATGATGGAACCACCACCATATTTTACTGTAGGTAGCAGGTGTTTTTCTTGGAATGCTGTGTTCTTTTTCCTTCATGCATAACGCCCCTTGTTATGGCCAAATAACTCAATTTTAGTTTCATCAGTCCACAGCACCTTATTCCAAAATGAAGCTGGCTTGTCCAAATGTGCTTTTGCCCACCTCAAGCGGCACTTTTTGTGCTGTGGCAGAGAAAAGGCTTCCTCTGCATCACTCTCGCATACAGCATCGCCTTGTGTAAAGTGCGCAGAATGGTTGAACGATGCACAGTGACTCCATCTGCAGCAAGATGATGTTGTAGGTCTTTGGTGCTGGTCTGTGGGTTGACTCTGACTGTTCTTACCATTCGTCGCTTGTGTCTATCCGAGATTTTTCTTGGTCTGCCACTTCGAGCCTTAACTTGAACTGAGCCTGTGGTCTTCCATTTCCTCCAATATGTTCCTAACTGTGGAATCAGACAGTTGAAATCTCTGAGACCGCTTTCTGTATCCTTCCCCTAAACCATGATGGTGAACAATCTTTGTCTTCAGGTCCTTTGAGAGTTGTTTTGAGACCTCCATGTTGCTACTCTTCAGAGAAAATTAAAAGAGGAGGGAAACTTACAATTGACCCCCTTAAATGCTCTTTCTCATAATTGGATTCACGTGTGTATGTAGGTCAGGGGTCACTGAGCTTACCAAGCCAATTTGAGTTCCAATAATTAGTTCTAAAGGTTTTGGAATCAATAAAATGACAACAGTTCCCAAATGTATGCACCTGCCTAATTTTGTTTAAACAATTATAGCACACTTTCTGTAAATCCAATAAACTTCATTTCACTTCTCAAATATCACTGTGTGTGTCTCCTATATGATATATTTAACTGACATTTTTTATTGTAACAACCAACGATTTATACAGGAAAATCATGACGATTAACAAGGTTGCCCAAACTTTCGCATCCCACTGTATTCATCTATCTGATATCTAATATCTATCTATCCATCTATCTAATATCTATCTGATATCTATCTATCTATCTATCTGAGATCTATCTATCTATCTATCTATCTATCTATCTATCTATCTATCTATCTACCCAATATCTATCTATCTATCTATCTATCTATCTATCTATCTAATATCTATCTGATTTCTATCTATCTGATATCTATCTATCTATCTATCTATCTATCTATCTGAGATCTATCTATCTATCTATCTATCTATCTACCCAATATCTATCTATCTATCTATCTATCTATCTATCTATCTATCTAATATCTATCTGATTTCTATCTATCTGATATCTATCTATCTATCTATCTATCCAGTATCTATCTATCTATCAAGTATCTATCTATACTATCTATCTATCCATCTAGCCCTCTTTTCTGCAGGCTGCAGCGTTCACAGAGGGACGCTCCAGGCCTCCATACTGTCCTGCACCTGAATGTGACAGGCAATACTATTTATAGGATAGTGCTCTTCTCAGCTATAAAAGGATATGAGGGCTGATGACAGCTCTGTACAATAGACAGGGGCACAAAACATGGAGCCTTCTCCAGCCTTGCTTTCCTCATCTTCATTATAAGCCTGTTATGATTCCACCCTCTGTTGGAGGCCAAAAATTTGCAGAGATGATAATAAATTCAAGCCAAAGAAGTTTTGCCAATGCACATACTAGGACAGGGCTGTTATACCGAAAATAGGAAGTCAGATGCAGGGCAGTTTGGTTTGAGGATTTAAAAGGTATTTGCAGTGCAAACAAAGGGTTTATACATATCAATAGAGATGGCCTTGCGGTTCGTCCGGTGGTCATTTTGCGGCAAAATTAGTGTGTTCGCAATTTGCCGAACATATGGAGAAATTTGCGCCAGCCATATTCTTTTACATTGTGAAGAACTTTGACCCATGACACATCCATCAGGTGGTACAGGACAGCCAATTGAGACGTTTCAGCACATGGACACACCCCCACCTTCTAAATAAACCTGATCTGGCCGCCATTTTACAGTCAGTGTTTTGCCAGTGTAGGGAGAGGTTGCTGTGTGGAGCAGGGACAGGCTGTTAGGGACACCAAACGCTAGCTAAAAGGGCCACAAAAGTCCTTTTAAGGACTGGTATAGGTGTGCTCTCAATATGTGTGAAACACAAAGGGGTGCAATATACTTATAATATACTTTTATAATGAGTCAAAAACACATAGATCTATATAGTGATCACCTGGAAGTCAGGGGCCTAGGGGCTTACTAGGGCCATTTTTATATAGGGTAAGGTTCCAGACGGGGTCGCTGTTATCAGGGTTGGTGGTCTGTGGTTAGGCTATCAGGACCAGAATAGCACCCCCCCCCCCCCCCCCCCCCCCCCGTAGGGCAATATCAGGGACAGTTCTTTGCTCACCCTGTGCTTCAATACCACATCATCATCATCTGGCCCAGGGATGGATGTTTTTTGCTTTCCCTCCGGGATTCATGGATGTGCACTGGAACCCCCCGGATTGTGGTAGGACATATGGTTTCTGATTTGGTGCCGCCGAGCACCTGATTTAGTGCCGCCGAGCACTTGTTATTGCCTACCACATCTATGCTTTTTGCTTAACTTTAATAATTTAATTTATTTTCATTTTAAGGGATATCTTTTCCATTCACAGTCCGCAAAATGGGCCCGCATCCGTTCCGCAATTTTGCGGAATGGGTGCAGACCCATTTATTTTCAATGGGTCCAGAATGTGCTTCCGTTTCCGCAAAAAAATAGAACATGTCCTATTCTTGTCCGAAATTGCAGACAAGATTAGGCATTTTCTATTATAGTGCCGGCGATGTGCGGTCCACAAATTGCGGAATGCACATTTCCGGTGTCCGTGTTTTGCGGATCCGCAAAACACTTACAGACGTGTGAATTGACCCTCATAGTAAAATTATTAAAGGTTACGTTTTATCTTCATGTATATTCTAATGGATTGCCTTCCTTGTACAATGTTATAATATACTTTCTATGTTAGAAAGTATATTATAGTGCATTTGTATTGTGCGGCAGTTGTGTGCGGTTCTGCTGCGATACTGCAGGTATATAGAGGGACAAGCATTATTGGAACAAATAATTTCTACTGGTGTGATATACCAGTCCCCCCCCAAAAAAAACTGATTGAAGCGGGGTGTTATATACCAATATACTTTCTTTATAGTGATTTGGGTACTGTATAGCGCATTTGCGCATGCGCGTACGCGAAAATTATATTGCCGATATTTTGCATTGAAAACAAAAATGAATGGAGTTCTCAAATTTGAATAATACATCTAGTATGTCACTGTCCATGTTGTGGGACTATTTGTGCACTTCAAGTAATTATTTCTTGGCTGCAAATATGAGCTGAAGGTTTTTCAGGTTCGCCTGCCATTAAAATGAATGGGACCCACCGCAAACTTGCGGTTCGCGAACATTTGATCGCGTTCGTGCGATCGCGTTCGCGAACTGCCCCGGCACATGTTCGTCCATCACTACATATCAATGATGCACTAAACTCAAAACAATGCATACAGCACATTCAGAAAGTCTTCAGAGCCTTATACTTTTTGTAATGTTGCAGCCTTGTCCTAAAATACAATAAATATGTTAAAATTTGTCCCCATTATTCTGCACTCAATATCCCATAATGAGAAAGTGGAAACAGCGTGTTTGAAATCTCTTAATTTATCCAGACCCTTTACTCAGCACCTTTGGCAGTGATTACAGCCTCCAGTCTTGGGTATGATGCCACAAGGTTTGCACACCTGGATGTAGAGATGTTCGGCCATACTTCTCTGCAGATACTCCTAAGCTCTCACGGCTTGGCATGAGTAACGTCAGTGGACAGCCATTTTCAGGTGTCTCCATAGATGTTGCTATTGGGTTCTGGCTGGGCCACTGAGAGACATTCACAGAGTTTTCCCTACGCCAGTCCTGTCTTGTCCTGGCTGTGTTCTTGGGGTCATTATCTTGTTGGAAGGTGAACCCTCAGCTCAGTCTGAGATCCAAGGAACCAGGGATCACATTTTCATTTTTTCTCTGTTCTGTGCTCCATTCAGATTTTCCTCAACTCTGACCAGTCTCCCTGTTCCAGCCGCTCAAAAACGCCCCCCAGCATGATGCTGCCACCACCATGCTTCACTGTAGGGATGGTATTGGGCACTGCCTGGTTTCTTCCAGATATGACACTTAGGGTTCGTTCACACGAACGTGTGAAGCCCGTGCCCGTGCTGTGGACCGCAAATTGCGGTCTGCAATGCACGGGCACCGTCCGTGGGGCAGGCGCATGGGGATCACAGACCCATTCACTTGAATGGGTCCGCGATCCTTTTCGTTCTGCAAAAAGATAGAGTAAGTTCTATCTTTTTGCGGTGCGGAAGCACAGAACGCACTCCCTAGTGCTTCCGAAGTGGTCCGTTCTTCCGTTCCGCACCGTTCTGCATCTCCGAATTTGTGGACCCATTGAAATGAATGGGTCTGCATCCGTGATGCGGAATGCACACAGAACGGTGCCCATGTATTGCAGAACCGCAAATGCGGTCCGCAATATGGCAAGGGGCAGCACACGTTCGAGCCCTTAGAATGGAGGTTTAAAATGTCCATCTTTATTTTATCAGGCCAGAAATTCTTGTTTCTCACTGTCTGAGCACTTAAGATGCTTTTTTGCAACCTATGTGGGCTTCTTTCTTACCATTCTGCTATAAAAATGGTTTGTTTTTGTAAATAAAATAATGAAAGATTTGGTAGTTTTTTTGTTTTTGTTTTCTGCCTTATTCTTTCATTTTGGGAACACTATGCAATTAAAAATACTGCACCTCTCTAGCAGTGATCACAGAGCAGTAAGTAGGAAGAAATTATATTATGATACTGCTGTACAGGTAGTCTCCTTATAATAGTAGGTAAGTGATTGGAATGACTCAGTCTATTGTTTTCTTGATAGGCTTAGATAAACATAGAATAGAAAGATAAGGACCACAAAATGAATAAAACTTCCAAGGCAGCAGTTTAAAATGAAACTAACCTTTAAAACACAACCACAATTAATATTGTATCCAAACTGATCTTTTTAACACTTTTTTTTATTCTAGATGTAAACGAATCAATTAGCTTCAAACCTTTCTTGTAAAGTGGTGCACATTTTATTTTCTTCAGGGTATAATTTATATTTGAGCAGTGTTTATAGTGGATATATGTATTTTATTGATTTTTTTATTTCTTCTTTTCCATTTAGAGTTCCTGAGTTGTGGAAGCCGTTACTATATGAATTAATTTGGAAGAAATCAAAATAGAAAATCAGTATCCTGATGAAGTATAAGGACTATAGAGTCGCAAAGGGGATTTGCGGCCGAATCTGCAACTTTTTTCCTTTCCATGCCACGTACGTCCGTTCTAACAAAAGGGGGCATAGCGTGGTCAGGGAGGAGGTCTCATTTATTATTTTCTATGTACATTTCTGGTGTAGAAAATGATCTAAATCTATGCCAGTTCCTCTAGATTTAAGGCCCCTCTACATAACTTAGGGGCATTAAGCAACACCGCCAGGGGCGGACCGGGATCTTAAAGTGGCCCTGGAAAAAATACTAAAAGTGGCCCGTTTTGTAGTCAAGTCCAAATTGATGTAAGGCAGGGCCAGCAATACCATAATGCAGCACATTATACCACCCCAACAGAGCCAAATACCACAGTCCATCACAAAACACTGCCAGAAGCACAAAATACATTAGGTGGCCCCCTGGTCATCGGCCCACCGGGAAATTTCCCTGTAAAGTCTATGGCCAATCCACCCCGGGACACCCCAGGGGAATTAAGACCAGCGTCTAAAACACCGGTCTTAATAAATTACCCCTTATAATTTGCTCACTATATTTTTATGTCCAATTCAATAGGGATGGTCTACTATTACATGCACTCTGCTAATGTATTGTGTTATAATATCTGCTTTCTTATTTATATGAATTGCGGCATATCGTTTTTGTGGCACATATTATTATATTGACAATAAATGTTTGGCCACAACCCCGTCTTCAGTAATAAATAGAAACTACAGCATACAGGTTTATTTTCTTTGATAGAAGAATTTTGATTTATTTATTCAACATGCGGCAATTATCGTGTTACGTTCCTCAGACACTAGCCATATCAAGAAACATAAAAATAAAAGGGTTTGGGTAATTGACCATGTTTTTGTCCTTTCTATGGAGCACATAGATACTGCGCATGCGTCCTCCATTTCCGTTCCACACGACAGGGCCTCCAGGATTCTCTGATGCCTAACGGGACCCATAGTAACAACTTGCTACATGCGATAGTACAGCCCTACTCCCGAACACATTATTGTCTTTTATGTTATAGTATCGGGCCCTTTGTTAAGTTATTTTACACTATGTGTTCCACACAATCCCGACCTCCGGGACAGTGGAACACATGCGCAATAAGGCTACAGGGACGCGCTTTCTCAGGAGACCACATGCCCTCTTCAGATGCTCATTCCCCTGATGTTTCTCTACACATCACAAGTCTTGCATCTGATCTTTCACACACCTGCGGCATAGGTAAGTATTATGGATCCAATATGGCAACATACAACTGTTATTAACTTATAATTAGAGTATGTCAACACCTTGTGCTCCCTATTCCCTTAACCCGAAGTGGATTGGCTTTGGGTCTAAATAGGGACTTGGTTTAATGTTTTGACGAAGTGATACAACCTCTATGATATCCCAGGATTATCTTACCTTCTCCGGATGTGTACCTAATTAGCAACATCCACATTGATGTAATATGATACAATACTATAAGACAGTTCTGTTGTTTGGGGCTTGTCGTTCCTGTTTTGTTCCCTTCAGAAATCGTTTTGCAGTAATTCATATAATTCGTGTAATTATGCCGCTGTAACTTGCTGCTATATGGCGCATGTTGAACAAATAAAAACATTTCTTCTATCAAAGAAAAAAACCCTGTATGCTGTAGTTTCTATTTATTACATATTATTATACTGTCAGCCTAATGCTTGCCTGCCTGGCTTGTGCCGCTTACCCATTGTGGCCCTCACCGTGTATGCTAACATTGGGAAGTCTTTTTTGATTTTTGCACTCTTTATCCTCTAATCATGGCACATCAATTATGGATCATTGCTTTGCGCTATGATCTTGCACCAGTTTACTTTATTCTGGGTCACCCTAATGCACATTTGACCACTTTGTACAAATTATTGTATGTGGCCCTCATCGCCCAGATTAGAAAAGGGGTGACTTTATCATGGTCCTCATTAAATTGATTGCACATTCTCTTTCTGATGTCACAACATGAGGCACCATGGTCACATGGTGGGGCAGTATAAGTCTGCCTGGGATGGGGAGCGCCATCATGGACGGATTTGCGCCCACATGAGCGGCGACACTGGGTAGGTGATTTCCATTCCCCCTTCCCATATGGCCTCGATATATACCCTGCCTTTTCTTACTAAAATCACCTCCTGATAGGGTTGCCACCCGGCCGGTATTTTAATAGCCCTGCCGGTATTTTTTTTTTCTACCGTCAATTAACATTTTGTTACAAGGACTGCTACTAATGAGCGCTTCCATTGTGGAGCGCTCATTAGTGCAGCCTTTACCCCCGACCTGCCCATGTTAATAAAAAAACAAAACCTCACCTCCTCCATTTGCTCGCGCTGCTGACTGGAGGACAGGACCTGCCAGACGTCATCACGCTGGAGTCCTGTCCTGAGCTTCCAGTCAGCAGGGGCGTTGACAGTGGCATGACCAAATGAAGGAGGTGAGTGCTTTTAGTTTTTTGGCAGAAGCAGAGAAAGGGGCATTAATGCATTGCCAAGAAGACATAATTTCTTTTGGAAACTTTATCAATAACAATGATGGTAACATTGTAAATACACATTTTTCGGATTTGTCGCTTACTGCTTATAATCATGATATTGTTTCTACCACTTACACTAAACCCACTGCGGGTATTCTTTACTACATGTGAAATCTTGTCATCCGCTACACATTATTAAAAATATTCCGAAGGGTGGGTTTATAAGGTCTAGACGTAACTGTTCAGATGATGCGACTTTTCAGAGTGAATGCCAAAGAATCTCTAGTCGTTTTTTAGTGAGAGAATATCCCACCTGGTCATTGGATCGAGGCATTGAATATGCCTCCCGGACTAGGAGGATGGACTTATTGGCTTCATCTTCGAGGAGTACACGTATGAGCCAGCCCAAAAATATATGGCATACGGCAGTGCTGTTTTTTTCTCACTTGGATTGAAAAGTCTCTACTCACGGTGACACGCCGACAGCCTTGTGGATATTGGGGTTCTCTGATTGAGCTGGTAAGGGGGAGATTCCCTGTATCGTGTTTCTTTTTGTAGCATTCAAATTAAGTTTAGAATAAAGCAATTTTGGATCTATGATCTAAAGCTCGCATCGCTCAACACTAAGTATGTATATCCAAATGAATTACTGAAGTAATACGGATGATATATCATCTGGAACCCATGCATATTCCGGCACTGGAATACAAACAGATTTAAATATGCTCATGAAAGAGACCTTTCCAAGTATTTGCTTCACAACTCCATCCCCATCATATCAGATCATCCACTCTTAGCCTCTTCCCATATCAACTCCACAATTCCCAGTATAAATCCCATATCAGATCCTATACTAATAAAGTTTCCCCATATCAACTGCAGTTTTGCCAGCACGTTCTATATAAGATACGTCATGCCCTGCAAACCCCATTTATCAGCTGCCCTACTCCCAGTATCTGCAATATCAGACCCTCCACTCACCACATACAACTGAATGTCAGATCATTCACTTTAAAATATCCTAGATGCATAGCTTAAAGGGGTTCTCCGGTAATAATTATATTTTATAGCAGGTAAGATTCATTACTGTATCTATCTTGAAAAAAACTGTGTGGGGACTGGAAGGTGGAGACCCGTGTGCCATGAAATAGATAAGTATGAATCTTCTTTTTCAGGAGGCAGGCTGGGGGCATTATATAAAATATAATTATTACCATAAACACCCTTTAAAGGGGCTGTGAAATGAGAATAGTTAGAAGTGGCATAGATTCCACTAGGTGTTGCATTTGTTCGGCAGTCCAGGTGAAAAGGATAGCGTCTTGCACTCGCCACAAATTTGATGGAGGTGCTGAAATGCTCTGAGCAGCCCATTTTACCGTGTCACACAGATACTCTATAGAATAAAGGTCTAGACACTGTGAAGACCAGGGAAGCAAGGAAAACTGGATGTTATGTTCCTGGAACCAATACATGACTATATTACACTTGTGGCATGGTGCATTGTCCTGCTGAAGTTGTCTATCTGCCATAGGGTAAACAGGTGCCATGAAGGGAGGAACTTGCTTGGCCACAATGCTTAGATAGGCTCTACTTTCTAAACGTCGAGGGTGCTCCAAGAAAACACTCCCATTAATCCACCTCCACCAGCCTGAACTGTTGAAACCTGAAAGGCACCAAATTGTGACCATCCTCCCATCAGCATGGTGCAACAGAGATCTAGATTCATCTGACCAGGCCATGTTCTTCCACTGCTCTGTGATCCATTCTCTGTGTTCTTTTGCCTACTGAAGTCTTGCCTTTCTGTTTCCCTTAGACAGAAATGGTTCTCAAACTGGCCATCTCTTGTTATGGCCATCCGTACGAAGAACGACAAGTTCTTTTTCTACTCATATATCTAGCAATAAGAGTGTATATAGCTGTTGGGGATAGAGTGCTTCTATAAATACATTTTTAGTATGTTCTGAGCATTGATATTGATGTTTGTATGTTGGTACCGTCTGATCTGTCTTGCCGTATCTGGTTTTTATATACTAATCGATATCCTCATTTTATGTACTGCAGAAAAAAGCTTATCATGAGTGGAAGTGTATATAGAAGATAATGTAAAAGATAAAACATTACATTCTGTTCTGTTCTGAACGTTGTAATAATGTGCAGCTCCTCTTCAATATTAAGCAACACTGCCACCTGGTGGATAGCAGAAATACAGTAATGTTCAGTGTATCACAGGTTTTATGGGCTAGGTTTATGCATTAAATCTAGAGGAAATAGGACCCTTAAAATATAACTTTTATTATTGATCAAGCTAAAAAAAATGTATGCCCCAGTATTGGTGACAGGATGCAGCCCACCTATTACTGCATATATAGCGTCCACCACAGGTATAACTAATGAATGTGAATATACTACAACAACGGGGAGGAAAGAGGATCATTGACCAGATATTGAGGTGAAGAAGCTGATGTCTCACTATCAGGGGAATCTTTCCCTAGTCAGATCCTGGTCTAACCTGGATAGAGCCGAAACGTCGCTACACCATTGGGTGAATAAAACAACCTCCCTTTTCACTTTTATCTTGGAGTGCTGCTCTATTTTGAATAAGGTATATATATATATATATATATATATATACTAGCTGATGGACTATATTTAGTCTATTTCATTTAATGTTTGTGTGTGTCGTTAAAAGATACAAACACTATCCACTATTACAGTGACATCTACAGCCCCTCGCCCCCTTAACAGTAATCTCCACAGCCCCCCACCCCTTAACACTAACCCCCCCCCCTTCACAGTGCCCCTTCCCTTAAAATTGGACCTCCACAGCCCCCCACCCCTTAACACTAACCCCCCACAGTGCCCCTTCCCTTAAAATTGGACCTCCACAGCAGCCCACCCCCTTAACTTTGATCTTTACAGCAGCCTTCCCCTTTAACAGTGAGTTTCACAGTACACCAACCCCTTGACAGTGACCTCCACAGGGGCCCGCCCCTTAACAGTGGCCTTTACAGCAATCTGCCCCTTAACACTGACCTCCATAGCGGACCATCCCCTTAACTGTGACCTCCACAGCAGCCTGCCCCTAGGGTGGCCAGAGGTCCAGTTTTAGGCCAGACAGTCCGGCTTTCAGATTCCCTGTCCTCCGTCTGGTGCAGGGCCTAGACGGACACAAGGATGTCCTTTTGAACAGCTCACTCTCAGACAGAAGCACTGTGCTGTCTGAGTGTGAGCTGCAGGGAGAAAGTCACTGTCCCTCCCACCCCTGCAGCTGACAGAAGTTGATTTTTAACTTAATTTTTTCAATTCACAGACCAAAAGTTTGGACACACCTTCTCATTCAAAGAGTTTTCTTTATTTTCATGACTATGAAAATTGTAGATTAACACTGAAGGCATCAAAACTATGAATTAACACATGTGGAATTATACACTCACCTAAAGAATTATTAGGAACACCTGTTATATTTCTCATTAATGCGATTATCTAGTCATCCAATCACATGGCAGTTGCTTCAATGCATGTAGGGTTGTGGTCCTGGTCAAGACAATCTCCTGAACTCCAAACTGAATGTCAGAATGGGAAAGAAAGGTGATTTAAGCAATTTTGAGCGTGGCATGGTTGTTGGTGCCAGACGGGCCAGTCTGAGTATTTCACAATCTGCTTAGATTACTGGGATTTTCACGCACAACCATTTCTAGGGTTTACAAAGAATGGTGTGAAAAGGGAAAAACATCCAGTATGCGGCAGTCCTGTGGGCGAAAATGCCTTGTTGATGCTAGAGGTCAGAGGAGAATGGGCCGACTGATTCAAGCTGATAGAAGAGCAACGTTGACTAAAATAACCACTCGTTACAACTGAGGTATGCAGCAAAGCATTTGTGAAGCCACAACACGCACAACCTTGAGGCGGATGGGCTACAACAGCAGAAGACCCCAGCGGGTACCACTCATCTCCACTACAAATAGGAAAAAGAGGCTACAATTTGCACGAGCTCACCAAAATTGGACTGTTGAAGACTGGAAAATTGTTGCCTGGTCTGATGAGTCTTGATTTCTGTTGAGACATTCAAATGGTAGAGTCCGAATTTGGCATAAACAGAATGAGAACATGTATCCATCATGACTTGTTGCCACTGTGCAGGCTGGTGGTGGTGATGTAATGGTGTGGGGGATGTTTTCTGGGCACACTTTAGGCCCCTTAGTGCCAATTGGCCATCGTTTAAATGCCACAGGCTACCTGAGCATTGTTTCTGACCATGTCCATCTCTTCATGACCACCATGTACCCATCCTCTGATGGCTACTTCCAGCAGGATAATGCACCATGTCACAAAGCTCGAATCATTTCAAATTGGTTTCTTGAACATGACAATGAGTTCACTGTACTAAAATGGCCCCCCACAGTCACCAGATCTCAACCCAATAGAGCATCTTTGGGATGTGGTGGAACGGGAGCTTCGTGCCCTGGATGTGCATCCCTCAAATCTCCATCAACTGCAAAATGCTATCCTATCAATATGGGGCAACATTTCTAAAGAGTGCTATCAGAACCTTGTTGAATCAATGCCACGTAGAATTAAGGCAGTTCTGAAGGCAAAAGGGGGTCCAACACCGTATTAGTATGGTGTTCCTAATAATTCTTTAGGTGAGTGTATACATAACAAAAAAGTGTCAAACAACTGAAAATATGTCATATTCTAGGTTCTTCAAAGTAGCCACCTTTTGCTTTGATTACTGCTTTGCACACTCTTGGCATTCTCTTGATGAGCTTCAAGAGGTAGTCACCTGAAATGGTCTTCCAACAGTCTTGAAGGAGTTCCTAGAGATGCTTAGCACTTGTTGGCCCTTTTGCCTTCACTCTGCGGTCCAGCTCACCCCAAACAATCTCGATTGGGTTCAGGTCCGGTGACTGTGGAGGCCAGGTCATCTGGCGCAGCACCCCATCACTCTCCTTCATGGTCAAATAGCCCTTACACAGCCTGGAGGTGTGTTTGGGGTCATTCTCCTGTTGAAAAATAAATGATGGTCCAACTAAATGCAAACCGGATGGAATAGCATGCCGCTGCAAGATGCTGTGGTAGCCATGCTGGTTCAGTATGCCTTCAATTTTGAATAAATACCCAACAGTGTCACAAGCAAAGCACCCCCACACCATCACACCTTCTCCTCCATGCTTCACGGTGGGAACCAGGCATGTAGAGTCCATCCGTTTACCTTTTCTGCGTCACACAAAGACACGGTGGTTGGAACCAAAGATCTTAAATTTGGACTCATCAGACCAAAGCACAGATTTCCACTAGTCTAATGTCCATTCATTTTGTGTTTTTTAGCCCAAACAAGTCTCTTCTGCTTGTTGCCTGTCCTTAGCAGTGGTGTCCTAGCAGATATTCTACCATGAAGGCCTGATTCACACAGTCTCCTCTTAACAGTTGTTCTAGAGATGTGTCAAGCATTGACCTGGTCTCTAATAATCTGAGCTTCTGTTAACCTGCGATTTCTGAGGCTGGTGACTCGGATGAACTTATCCTCCACAGCAGAGGTGACTCTTGGTTTTCCTTTCCTGGGGCGGTCCGCATGTGAGCCAGTTTCTTTGTATCGCTTGATGGTTTTTGTGACTGCACTTAGGGACACTTTCAAAGTTTTCCCAATTTTTCGGACTGACTGACCTTCATTTCTTAAAGTAATGATGGCCACTCGTTTTTCTTTACTTAGCTGCTTTTTCTTGCCATAATACAAATTCTAACAGTCTATTCAGTAGGACTATCAGCTGTGTATCCACCTGACTTCTCCACAACGCAACTGATGGTCCCAATCCCATTTATAAGGCAAGAAATCCCACTTATTAAACCTGACAGGGCACACCTGTGAAGTGAAAACCATTTCAGGTGACTACCTCTTGAAGCTCATCAAGAGAATGCCAAGAGTGTGCAAAGCAGTAATCAAAGGAAAAGGTGGCTACTTTGAAGAACCTAGAATATGACATATTTTAAGTTGTTTCACACTTTTTTGTTATGTATATAATTCCACATGTGTTAATTCATAGTTGTGATGCCTTCAGTGTGAATCTACAATTTTCATAGTCATGAAAATAAAGAAAACTCTTTGAATGAGAAGGTGTGTCCAAAATTTTGGTCTGTACTGTATGTCAGCTGAGGAATTGGAGGGGGCGTGTCCTAACCGGGTCAGGGGCGTGGCTTAGTGAGACCTGGGGGCGGGGGTTTTAAGTTCGGCTTTTTAGGGTGGACACATTGTGGCAGGGGGCGTGTCTTGGCTCCTTCCTGCAAGAGTGACGCCCCTCTGGGCACCTTAGTGGCTCATTTGCATACCAAAGAAACTGGATTTTCCGAGGATAAAAACATCTATTGCTGGAACAAAGGCACATCTGGAAATAAGGTACTAAGTGCTATTAAAGCCATGGCTTGACTTCAATAGCGATTATCCTGGTGACAGGTTTCGTTTAAAGCTCACCTATAGCAGTGAAGAAAAATGGCTGGGTTGTGAGAGAGCTAACGGCCTGCGAGCTTCTATTGGCTGATAAGGGTCATGTGACAAGCTTCTATTGGCTAATGCATTTTTTAGGGAATATCTCAGGAACGGTACGTCCAAGAGAGCTGAGACCTGGTCTAAAACCTTCCCGAACACCTGATGTACCTGTGTGCCAAATGTTATGATTGCAAATGCGACGGTGTGGATTCCTTTAGTGGACATACATACACACCCACACACACACACACATACACACAGCTTTATATATTATATATATATATATATATATATATATATTTATTTACACACATACACACACACAAAGTTTAGTAAAGAATCATATATTGTAGTGGACCCTGCCTCTACTAGTAGCCCTACACAGCCACACATTTCCTTGCTGGAAACTCTCTCCTACACACCAAACCTGAAACTGCTCCCAAAAAGGGATTTATTTTTTTATTTTTGTAGCAAGCAATTAGTACTTCACTACACATTTTCTTTAAAATTATACCAAAGCTGCTAATACTCCCCAAAAGAGGGTAATTTTGACTACTTTTTATAAACAATCCATTACTTCTTCAAATACCACTATCATTTTCAGCATAGGCATTAGTGTTGAGCGAGCATGCTTAGCCAAACAATAGCTCGGTACATCGCAGTGTTCGGCCGAATACTGTGTATGCTCAAGCACAATGAAAATCAATGGGAGACCCAAGCATTTAACCAGGCACCCCCTGCTCTGAAGAAGAGAGAGTGTCTGGTTCACAGAAAAAGGTTAGAAATTGATGGAAACACCACCAAAATGGTTTGGAACAGCATGGGAAGAATGTCTAGATGCATCTTGGACTCCAATTACCTATGACATACAATAAACAACCACACAAACGCTATATGCCAAAAGCTGGGTATGTGCAAGCCAACAATCTATCCATGAGACAGATACAGTCAGCATACCTTACAATGGCAGCCTTGTGCAATATGAGACATTCAAAACCAGCTCTCATAAGCCTCAAAGCTGCTTCACATCTGTTGGATGGCTTGGGTGGACCTGTGCATCTAGATCAATATCATTAGGGTGACAAAAAGTTTTCTGATTGTCCTAACATAATATTCAATAACCTTTTTATACAGTTTTGTCATGTAAAATCATTTGCATAATCATGGGCATATGCAAATTAGCAGAATCTGCTTGTTTTTCAGCTGAAACACCATTTGCATGGAAAATTTGTAATAAAAATTCTCGATTAGAATATTTGCGATCAACACTACTCATGAACAGCGCCATTTATTGGATTCATAGTCTTATGACAAGACTGTGAATCCAATAGATGGAGCTGTTCATGACTCATGAACAGCGCCATCTATTGTTTCATAGTCTTTTTTTTAAAATACATTTTTTTAGGTTTTGATATAATTTGCACATTTACATTCAAAGGTACATATTAGATCAAATTACAGGTCATATTCTTTTTTTTACAAGGCAGATTATGCTCATTTGCATGTCTTTCCCATATGCCAATGTTTATGCAAATGAGTTTACATGACAAAACTGTATAGAAAGGTTATTGAATATTATGTTGGGACAATCAGAAAACTTTTTGTCACCCTAATGATAATGATCTAGGAGTGCAGGTCCACCCAAGCCATCCAACAGATATAAAGAAATTTTGAGGCTTACTAGCTCTCAGTCAGATGAGAGCTAGTTTTGAATTTCTCATATTGCACAAGGCTGCCATTGTAAGGTATGCTGACTGTATCTGTCTCATGGATAGATTGTTGGCTTGCACATAATCGGCGTTTGGCATATAGCTTTTGTGTGGTTGTCTATTGTATGTCATAGGTAATGGGAGTCCAAGATGCATCCAGATGTCTTCCCTATGCTGTTTCCAAACCATTTTGGTGGTGTTTCCATCATTTCTAACCTTTTTCTGTAAACCAGACACTCTCTCCTCTTCAGAGCAGGGGGTGCCTAGTTTAATGCTTGGGTTCTCCCATTGACTTGCATTGAGCTCGGTAGAGCACCCGAGCATCCCGATGTGTTCGGCCCGAGCACTTTGGTGCTCAATCAACACTAATAGAAATCCTACATTTTGGACCATATTTTAAAAAGCATGAAACAATCAAACAGTGTGTTATTAATCAGACTGGTTTTTACCAGCGGCAACCAACCATTTACACATAGCCATGTACGGTATATTGCTTTTGTTTTGACAATTATAATGTTGTCTTGGTGTTAAAGAGCTTGGAAGGGGTTGGATACATTCCCAGGAGACCCCAGAGTGTCATGCACAACTTTTCAGGGCAATTGGGGAACTTTTGATTCTAGTAAAATTTATTCGGAATCTGGCAATTGAATTGATAGAATCAGATCCGGATGTTTCCAATCTTCTTTAAATTCCTAGATAGTAATAATAGTGTAATGTGTTCACTATAACCTATGTGTGATGTAGTGCATGTAGAAAGTTTGTAAGGTCTGTATAATGGGTGAGGAGCATTTTCTACCTCCACCATGGGCACCAATGCACTTGGAAACCTCTATTTTAAACCCTGTTTTTGACCCACCAGTCATGTGTCTACTAACTCCTTCAATGCCCTAGATCAGGGATCAGCAACCTCCGGCACTCCAACTGTTGTGAAACTACAACTCCCAGCATGCTCCTTTCACTTCTGTGGGAGTTCAGAGAACAGCCAAGCAAGTGTGCATGATGGGAGATGTGGCTTCACAACATCTGGAGTGCTGGAAGTTGCTTATCCCTGCCCTAGATAATCAGTGATATTGGCATTAATCCTTTTAAAACTTTACATTACAGAGGTGTTACAATTTAGTTCTGTTAGAAGCATAGAATAGAAGCATAGGTGTTACAATTTAGCCCTTGAATACTCTAGACCACAAGGGAGGCTGACATTAAACCTTTCAGTATCATTGACCAACAGAAATTGTAGATTTACCACTACCAAACTTTAAACCAGTAAAGGTTTTGCTGTTAACTCACCGATAGATTGCCGTGATCTCGCGATGCGCGAGCTCGCGCATGCACAGTTCTTTTCCTGAGGCTGATGCGAGCACAGGGAAGAAACATTATACCGGCACTGCGCTTGTGCATCGCGAGATTACGGCAATCTATCGGTGATGAAAGGAGGAGATTCTGAGGACATAGGCGGTGCTGGGTTCCTTCACAGGCGGGCGTGGCTGGGCACGGCTGGGCACCAGGAAGGTTCGTATAGCCCCTTGGGCACCTACAAGACTGATTTACATATCTCTAAAATCCTTTTTTAAAGAAAATAAAAGCACACATCCCTATAGGACAGGTATATTGCGGACATGCTAGCGGCGATCTAGCCGTGCATGTCCACATCTCTATAGCCCAAAACTTGGTGACAGAATCCCTTTAACGGCATGATGCCCTCATTTTCCTCCAGTGTCAGGCAGTTCAGTAAGCACACTATATTTAGCTATCTGGAGTGATGCATATTCTGTTTACATTGAATATAAACTTACTGTGATAAACGCTCTCTAGGCGGTATTTATTTTTGCTTTTCTAAAATCATTATCTTTCACAGAACCGTTTTCTGACATCAGCAAAGCTTTTGCTTGTCTTTTGAAGTTACAAAGTGTGAAGCAGTCTAGTAACTACAGCCCTGTTTTAGTCTGTTTTGTAGTTATGTGCTGTTGCCAAATACTTTACCATGAAGAATTGTTATACAATCTGAGATTCTAGTCTGCATTGCCGCTAAGATTTGGTCAGGAAATCTCCTTACTTTTCTACACTATACTCTTTATTGGCTTTGAACAATCACGATGAACACGATATCCAACAGAACAAATTTGTTATGCAGGGAATTGACATATCTGAAGACACAGGTGCAATAGCTAGTCTACTGCAGTTTAAAAGAGGACAAGAGACATAAAGATGTCCAACCATAAAGACTGCTATGAAATGTCTTACCGTTTTACCAATTCAAGGGAGTCTGGCACTTCTAAAATCAGTTTCAACGCAAGCTTACTGCCATGTGGGGTAGGTGCCCCAAAACATAGATTCGCCTTTCTTGTGAAAATCCAGTCCTCCAACCTTGGAAAATGCTTCTTTTTATTTTTGTACAAATAAGGTTTTTGGGCCATTCCATTCAGTGCACCTAGCCTCCCCATCATCATTGTTACTGGCTCTGAAATTTCAGGCACTGTCAACTAAAGAAGAGGGGCAGGAGTGCTCGGTGGAGTTATAGTGGAACAACGGGGCAACAAATGGAGAGGTCCCACCCACAGTGCACTGAAAACCTTATTTGGATAAAGATAAAAAGGAGCATTTCTCAGGACTAGAGGACTGGATTTTCACAAAAAATGTATGGTTATGTTTTGGAGCACATACCCTGTATGGTGCAGACCCCACTGATTGCTAGTACAAAGGGGGTTTTGGTAGTCTACTGTCCTTTTGGCTTCTACTGGCTTTCTGCAGCTATTTCCTTGAGTGAAACTGATGGGCAAAACAGTCTTGTCGAAATTACATATTGGTAGATGCCCACATGCCTTTAAGTTTCTATTTTTGTTTCACATGAAAAAAGTGGAAGTAGAACAAGAGAGATACACCATTTTGCCTCACAACAATGACACACAGACTGAAAACCAAACCACGAGAACCTAGGTCACTGGCTACTTTTTACAAAATTGATCATTATTATTTCTTTGCATTTCTTAATTACAACCACAATTCCAAAAAATGGGATGCTGTGTAAAATGTAAATAGGTGTAAATAAAAACAGAAGACAATGATTTACAAATCTCATAGATCCATATTTCTTTCACAATAGATCATAGAAGATGTTGAAAGTGAGACATTTACCATATGATTTTATTTTATTTTTTACTGATTTAGAACTTGACGGCAGCAACGCACCTCAAAAAGTTATGACAGGGGTAGCAAAAGACTTAAAAAGTAAGTGGTACTAATAAAAACATTGGGAGGAGCAATTTGTAACTAAGTCAAATGACTGGGTATAAAAAGAGCATGTTAGAGAGGCAGAGTCTCTCAGAAGAAAAGATGGGCAGAGGTTCACCAATCTACGAAAAACTGAATCTAAAAATTGCGGACCAAGTTCAGAAAAATATTCCTCAATATAAAATTACAAAGACTTTAAATATCCCAGAATATACAGTACATAATATCATCAAAAGATTGATGCCGACGATCAATATCGATCCTTGGATTATTTGAATACGGATGGCACTGCATTAAAAACATGCATGATTCTGTTCTGGAAATCACTGCATGGCTCAGGAACACTTCCAGAAATAACTGCCTGTGCAATCCACAAATATGTCAACATGATCCAAAAACTCCACCATCTTCTCTGGGCCAAAGCTCTTTTAAAAGGAAATGTAGCATAATAGAAAATTGTTCTGTGGTTAGAGAAATCAAAACTTGAAATTATTTTTGGAAACCATGGATGAATGGAGACTCAAGAGGAGAAGGATCGTCCAGCTTGTTATCAGCACCCAGTTCAAAAGCCTGCATCTCTGATAGTATGAGGTTGCAATAGTGCCTATGGCATGGGCAGCTTACACATCTGGAAAGGCACTATCAATGCTGAACAGTATATTGAGATTTTAGAACAACATATGCTCCCATCCAGAGAATGACTCTTTCAGGGAAGATCTTGCATATTTAGGCAAGATAAATTAAACCACATACTGCAGCCTTCACGACCGCATGGCTTTGCAGAAGAAGTGTCCGGTTGCTGAATAGGCTTGCCTGCAGTCCAGAGCATTCAACAATAGAAAACATTTGGCGCATCATGAAATGAAAAATCTGGCAGAGAAGACCAAGGACTGTTGAGCAGTCAGACAAGAATGGGACAACATTCCCAAAACAATTATTCTCCTCACTTCCCAGACATTTACAGACTGCTGTTAAAAGAAGATGAGATGCTACACAATGGTAGACAAGGCCCTGTCCTAACTTTTTTGAGTCGTGTTGCCGCCATCTAGTTAAAAATGAGTTAATCTTTTAAAGAAATGGTAAAAAGTCTCAACATCTGATATGTGTTCTATGATCTATTGTGAATTAAATATGGGCCTATGATATTTGCAATTCATTGCATTCTGGTTTTATGTACAGTTATTTATATTTTATACAGCCTCCCAACTTTTTGGGAATTAGGGTTGTAAATCAAGATATGCAGGATTCGTTGTCTTCATATTCTGGTCCCAACAGTGTTTTCCCTGCGTAGCATAGGCATAGTCACATGTTCCACTGCAGCCAGTGAATGGCTTCAGTGGTGACATGTCCTGCAGCACGTCACTACTGAATTGGCTGCAGCATTGTATGTGACCTTGCTCATGCCATGCTGCATCAGGGACCGGAAAATGGAGATACCTGAGGCAGCGCAGAGGATGGCAGGCTAATGATAATTTCAAAAAATTCATAATTTCCAGAGAACCACTTTAAGTCGAGCCACTGTTAGGCTGCCCATATACAATGCTGCCCTGACAGCTGTATCCACAAGCAGATCACCGCTAATTGCTAGATTGCGGCTGTAATTGTCGGCTGGCGTCTGTACATGCTGTTTGCTTGCAAATTATTATTAATAGTCATGGCATCCTCGAAAAGTAAGGCTACTTTCACATCTGTGTTCAGGTGTTCTGACCAGCAGTTCCAACTGAGAATGCAAGGAATCTGCCAGACAAAAAATACACATTTCTCTGCATATTTGCTGGGTAGATCTTTGCTGGGTATAGTCAATGGGGTCTGGCGGGCAGGTGACAGTATCTGGCAATGCCAGATCAGGAGAACGCTGGCATGCTGTTCTCTACCAGAACAGCATGCTGGCGGCTCTGCTGCAGATGTGAAACTAACCTAAAATATAGTAATCCAAACTTTATTCTGATAGAATCAACTTTAGTCGATTTAAAATAAAGGGATTGCTAAAAATCTGCAAAACAGTTAAATGTCATATTCCTGTGAGCTCACATGACATTTAATTCTGGGAATCTTTCCCAAATTAAAATGCTTTGACAGGTTATGGGTTTGAAACTTGAAACTTTCTCACACTGGTTGCCAAAGTATAATCACAGCAAAGAAATGACTGTTATCAGGGACGAGACTTTGGAATGTAACAATTATTGTGTTACATGTAATGGATCCTAGAAAAGTGTGATGTGGATGTCTGATGGCGACAGGTTACAAAGAACTATGCTGCCAATTGGTTTCAACCTCATGCAGTCTAGCATGGTTTTCTCTTAACTGGTAATTATGACCATGGCCATTTTCACACAGCAGTATTCGGTCTTTGTTTTGCTTCAGTCTTTGTAAGCCAAGACCAGGAATAGGTCCAGTTTACAAAAGAGGTACAAATCATTCCACTATACTGTTTACCTGTGTAGGTTCCACTCCTGAGAGGTCCAGGTATAGCAAATATGGTGACCAGAAAGTGGCCTAAGACAGGGTCTACACAGGTTCATCACAGCTGAACTATCTAATTCATGCAGCGGATGGAAGTCTTGTTTTTGGTAAAAAGGAAGAATGCCATTGTCTGCTACTTTATAATTTTCTAATTCAATTGTGCAAGGAATATTGGTGGTAATTGGGGATGAGCGAACACCTAGAAGTTTGGGTTCACCGGGTTCGGCCAAACTTCGGTGCAAAGTATGGGTTCGGGACCCGGACTTGACCCTGAACCCCATTGAAGTTTGGGGCACAAAAAATTCGGTAAAATAGTCATAGTAAGGGCTAAAAGGTTGCAAAAGGAAGCAAAATGGGGGTAACAGCAGAACAATCGCCCTGCAAACAAATGTGGATAGGGAAATGACATAAAAAACATAGAACAGAAAAAAATAAAAATAATAATAATCTTGAACTAGGAGGTGGAGGTCAAGAAGTTGAGTAGTAGGTTGAGGAGGCGGTGGATGTGGTGGTGTAGGTAGAAGTGGTGGTGCAGGAGGAGGAGGTAGCCAACACTGTTTTAGTTGTTTTTTATTTTTATTTTTTTCCCTTTATTTTGTATTTTTTATAAATTTGGGAAGACCCCAAAACATTGGGAAATAGAAAAGAGAATGCAAAGAGAAAGCGTGCTGGAGTATAACAATGGCTGGCTGCGGCCGGTATACTTGTCTATTCAGCACAAGGTACGGACAAATTCTGTGGGATCCATGCCTGGTTCATTTTAATGAACGTGAGCTTGTCCACATTGGCTGTGGGCTGCGCTTGTCTGTGATCACCCCTCCTACCGTGCTAAACAAACGTTTGGACAATACACTGGCCGCAGGGCAGGCCAGCACTTTCAAGGCATAAGGAGCAAGCTCAAGCCATTTGCCCAATTTGGAGACCCAGAAGATGAATGGGGCAGATCCATCAGTCAGCACACAACTGTTCCTCCATATTGCTGAAATGCTGCCTCCAGCTAAGACATTCCGTATCAGCTGGTGGTGCTAGTTGTTGTGGCTGACAAAGCTTTTCCACATTTCGGACATGCTAACCCTGCCTTCTGAGGTGCTGGCGGTGCCCCAGCTGCGTTGGCAACCTCTTCCTCCTCCTCCTCCTCTGCCTTCGCCTTGTGCTTCCACTGTGCCCCCACTGTCAGGTGTGAATGCTATCAGCAGTGCATGCGCTTGTACTTTCGCATCTTCCGATCACGCTCCAGTGGTGGAATTAAGGATGGCACGTTGTCCTTGTAGCAGAGATCCAGCAGGATGGCCACTCAGTGATCAGCACTGGTTAGAATGTGGGCAACTCAGCGGTCATTGCGCAGGCAATGCAGCATGTAGTCGCTCATGTGTGCCAGGCTGCCAGAGGCAACGACAAGCTGTCCTCTGTGGGAGGTGTATTGTCTGTGTCCTCTGTATCCCCCCAGCCACGCTCCAGTGATGCCCATGAGCTGCTTTGGGTGCCACCCTGCTGTGAACACAATTCCTCCTCCTCATCTTCCAGAACTGTGCCCTGGCTGGACAGTAGTTGTGTACCTAGCCTCTGTTGGTGTAGGAACCCGCCCTCCGAGCCACTTATAAATGACTGGCCTGATAACCGTGAAAATGATCCTTCTTCCTCCTGTGCCACATCCTCTTCCATCATCGCCCAAAGTGTTTTTTCAAGGAGGCATAGAAGGGGGATAGTAACGCTGAGGACAGCGTCATCGGCTCTGGCCATGTTGGTGGAGTACTCGAAACAGCGCAACACGGCACACACGTCTCACATGGAGGCCCACTCGGTGGTGAAGTGGTGCTGTTACTCAGAGCGCTGAAACTCCACTATTGCCTGCTGCTGCTCACACAGTCTCTCCAGCATGTGCAAGGTGGAGTTCCACCTAGTGGGTACGTTGCATATGAGGCGGTAAGCGGGAAGGCCGAAGTTACGCAGACAGGCGAGCAGCAGCAAGGTGAGAACGCTGAAAGAGCGCACAGATGGCCCACACTTTCTGCAGCAGCTCTGACATATCGAGGTAATTTTTCAGGAACCTCTGCACCACCAAATTCTGCACATGCGCCAGGCAAGGGATGTGCGTCAAACCGGCTAGTAGCAGAGCTGCTACGAGATTATCGCACACCACCAGGCCGAGCTTGAGGCTCAGTGGCACCAACCACTCATCGGTCTGTTGTTCCATGCCCGTCCACAGCTCATGCGCGGTGTGGATTTTTTCCCCCAAACAGATGAGTTTCAGAACAGCCTGCTGTCGTTTCCCCCTGGCTGTGCTGAAGTTAGTGGTGAAGATGTTACGCTGACCGGATGAGGAGGTGGTAGAGGAGGAAGTGGAGAAGGAGGAGGAGGAGGCAGCAGGGGCAAAGAGAAACGTCCTGCAATCCTCGGTGGCGGAAGGACATGCACCAAACTGCCTTCCGCCTCAGGCCCAGCCGCCACTGCATTTACCCAGTGTGCAGTTAGGGAGATATAACGTCCCTGCCCGTGCTTACTGGTCTAAGTATTGGTGGTTATGTGGACCTTGCCACAGATGGCGTTGCGCAGTTCACACCTAATTTTGTCCGCCACTTGGTTGTGCAGGGCAGTGATGGCCCGCCTAGAATAGTAGTGGTGGCTGGGAACCAAGTACTGTGGGACAGCCACCGCCATAATGTTTTTAAAAGTCTCCGTCTCCACAAGATAGAATGACAGCATTTTCAAAGGCCAGGAATTTTGAAATGCTGGCATTCAAAGGGGTACTTCCTCTTTTTCTCCAGTGTTTAGGAGATGGACAGCTGAGCGCTTCCATGGGACAGTGTGGAGATGCTTGGTGACGGTGACAGAGGCGGTGGCATTTCTGCCACATTCTCTGTTTGCGGGGTGGCAGGTGCCACTGTCACTCCAGAGGGGGAGGAAGAGGCCAAGACTGCAACAGAAGAGGGAGCAGGAGGTGCCTGAGATCTTTCGTATTTTTTGAGGTGTTTACTCCACTGCAGTTTGTGCTTTGCATTTAGATGCCTGCTTATGCAGATGGTGCTCAGGTTTAGAACACTTCAAGCTCTGATTGCACAGCATGCAAACCATTCGCGTCTTGTCATCAGCACATTGTCTGAAGAACTGCCACGCCAGGGAAATCCTTGGAGCTGGCTTTGGTGTGCTTAGTCCCTGGGTGCGGTGGGCAGTAGCAGGCGTACTGGCTAGGGGATGGCCACTCTGCTTTTGCACCTTGCTCCCTCTTTTGCTGTGCGGCTGGCGCTGTGTAACCACCACCTTTTCCTCCAAACTGCACACGTCACTAGCATGACCTTGATTCCATGTGGGGTCTAGGACCTCATCATCCTCCACATCATCTTCCACCCACTCCACCCCTGCCCTCCTTGCCGGTCTGCACACTGTAGAAAGCCGCAGCAGATGGCACCTGTGTTTCATCATCATCAGAGACGTGCTGCGGTGGTCCTCCCATGTCCACATCCTGAAACATAAGGGGTTGGGCATCGGTGCATGCAGAGTCATCAAAAAGCAAGAGACTGCTGCATGACTTGGGGCTCAGACTGCTTGGCTGATTTGCAAGGGGGTGAGGTGAAAGACAGATGTCCATGTGCTGCAGGTGCCAACTCTTTCAGCAGGGTATAGCGGGGAGCTGGAAAAAGATTCCAAATTGGGGGAAATTGAAAATAAAAATGCAATTCCATAACAGTTTTTTGGGGGTTGTTTTTACAGCGTTCCCTATACGGTAAAACTGACTAGTTACTGTCATTCTCCAGGTTAGTATGATTACAGTGATAACACATATTTATAGCCTTTTCATCACCATATTCTGAACCCTATAACTATTTTTTAGTTATGTGTATGCTAATTTTTTGCAGGGCGATCTGCACTTTTCATTGATACAATTTTGGTGTGTACAACTCTTTGTTCACTTTTTATTTAATTTTTTTGTAGGAGGAGAAGCAACTAAAAAAATGGCAAATTGGTGCTAGTTGGGAAGGGGTTACAAGTGGTCTGAATGTCTCCCCTGAAAGTCATTATATTGCAAGTTATTGTCACTAGATTTCTGGAGATGGGTTATTGACCCACTGACTTGATATGCTATAAGCCATTTTTGGATACTGGAATTTTTAACCCAAGATGCCTCATTGTGGTTGTTTCCTTCCTATATGATCAACATTACAGGATAATGTGTTGAAGTAGGTGTCATTGTAAGCTTTTACACTGGCGTTAAAACCTTCCGACATACTGTTTTGGCTGGCAAACAGCCTGCCAGAGTTCATCTTATCCAGCGTAGCTGGCTTTCCCTGGCTTTGCGTGCCAGAGCCATTGACTATAATGGGACCCGGCTGGGAACCAGCCTGTTTCCGGCATTAGTGCCAGGATTTGGCTGGACAAAAACTGGTACAAGCTTTTGTCTGTCTGAATGCCAGCACTAATGCCAGAAACAGGTCAGATCCCTGCCGAGTCCCATTATAGTCAATGGGGCCTGGCAGTGCTCAGGCCCTTTCCAACTATGCCAGATACGATGACCTCTGGAAGGCTAAAACTAGCCTAAGGATGTTACTATGTAATATCCAGTATTTAATATGAACACGCTAGGAGTCCCCATTACTTTCTTGGACAAAGAATGCTTTAATTGTTTTACGGTAAACGTATTGTAAGTCATATTACTCAATAATAATAATAATCTGTTTATATAGCACCACCATATTCAACTGTGCAGCAGTGAGGGCCCTGCTCACAAGAGATTACAATCTGTAAGGAAACGGGAGTGACATGAAAGCATTTAAAAGCATGGCCATGAGCATTCGTTACAAATATGCTTTAGTTTAATTTTCCCTTTCGCTGATCAAATTACACAACAGGAATCTGCTTCTCTCCCACCAGTATCGTCCTATTCCAGATTCCCACTGGATATTTCAGATGATGGGGAATCTTGGGAAAAAGAGTTCTAATTTTAGTATGTTTTATATGACTTCCATTGTGTAGCAAGCTCTATGAACATTCATAACATGTAGAACTAATAATGTCTCAGATCAAATCGTCACAACAGGTTAATGAGTAAAAATATGTTTCGTAGTTTATTTGTGTTAGCCTGAATAGAATTACCGTATTTTTCACCCTGCACTGGCCCATAAGGTGCACCTAGGTTTTAGAGGAGGACAATAAGAAAAAATATATTTTTCATTAGACCTCAGATCAGACCCCCAATGTTAATCAGACCTCAGCTCACAGCCCCAATCAGACCCCTCAATCAGACCTCAGATCAGCCCCCCATGCCTCATATCAGCCCCCCTGCCTCAGATCAACCCCCATGCCTTATATGAGCCCCCAGCCTCAGATCATCCCCCTATGCCATATATCAGCCCCAGCCTCAGATCATCCCCCTATGCCATATATCAGCCCCAGCCTCAGATCAGCCCCCAGCCTCAGAGCAAATAAAATAAAGAAAAACACTTACTTCTCCTGCTCCGGACGCTGCCGCTCTTCACCTCCAGTGCTCTATCTTCTTCCTGCCGTCGGCTGTGCTGTGAACCGATGAGCACAGCCTGAGGTCACAGAGCGTTCTCACTCTGTGCGCAGCCACAGCACAGCTGACAGCAGAGGACCAGGGAGCGATGAGTACTGAGCCTTCATCGCTTCCCAGTCTTCCAGTACTAATGAGCGCTTCCATAATGGATGCGCTAATTAGTATTTGCCCCATAAGACACAATGGCATTTCCCCCCCCCTACTTTTGGGGGGGGGGGGGGGGGATTGTATCTTATCGGGCGGAAAATATGGTAATTATAATGTATAATATTAATTTCATTTGTGCAGCAGCTTTCAATAGGTTTATACAATGGACCAGTATAAGTACATCTCTGTTGAGACCATTTTATTTTTTAGATTTGGAAAAGCTCCTGGTACATGCAACTAAAATATCCATAGGTACTCCTGCCTCCAGTGTATGGAAAAAAGCAGGGGCGGATTCGCTATAGACCGTAGAGAAAAATTTCTTGGTGGGACGGTGCCCAGGGGGACGGCCAGTGGAGGTTTTTGGGGATGTATTTTGTGCTGCCGGTAGCAGTATTTTGTGATGGACTGTGGTAGCTGGCTCTGTTGGGGTGGTATAATGTGCCACAATATGATATTGCTGGTCCTGCCTTCTATCAATTTGGACCCAACTATAAAACGGTGCCACTTTTCATATTTTTCCAGGGCCACTTTAAGTTCCCAGTCCGCCCCTGGCAAAACAAATTGGTATTTTTATTTTGTTTTGTTTTTTTACTATACAGAGGTATGCATCAGAGGATTCCTTTAGAGTATACAGTATATTGAGGACATACAGTACAGACCAAAAGTTTGGACACACCTTCTCATTCAAAGAGTTTTCTTTATTTTCATGAATATGAAAATTGTAGATTCACACGGAAGGCATCAAAACTATAACCTCTTAGGGACATAGGGCGTACAGGTACGCCCTGATGTCCTGGTACTTAAGGACACAGGGCGTACCTGTACGCCCTGTGTAATTTTGATTACCGCCGCGCGGCCGGCGGCGATCAGAACCCCGTGCCTGCTCAAATCCCCCGAGGGGTGCTGCCGCTTGCCCCCCTGCCCCCCCCCCCACACTTTTTTGGGGTGCATTATTTTTTTGTGTACGCTGACTGTGGCCAACACTCTTAGTGTCCGGCCACTGTTAGCGCATCGCACACCCCACCGCAGATCAACTTCCCCCACATTTTTTGCCCTTTTTTTTGTTAGTTTTTTATTTTTTTTCTGTTAGTTTTAGGGTTAAGTCCTTGAACACCCGTGCCCCCAAACACAAGCACACCAAATAAAGATTTCCACACACGCACATATACACGCAGACACACACTCCCCTATGGCCCGCCGGATGTTCTCGGCCGAGGAGGCATACGCCCAGCTTGCCTCCGACTCCGAGAGTCCCAGTGAGGACGAGGATGACCCCACATTCCTGTTGTCATCCGCGTCCTCCTCATCATCTAGCGATGATGATGAGCCCCCAAGGCGGCGGAGACGCCGCAAGGCGGAGCAAGGGGATTGCCATGTTAGGGACCCTGTGGCCCACACTAGTACGAGCAGCTCTGGGGCTCGTACTGGTTTCCAGGTGCACCAGTTAAATCCACCGGAGCACCCTGCCGGTGAACTTGTCTGGTGTAGCCCAGAGCGATACGAGCCCGTGATTCCTGATTTTGTAGGCCAATCAGGAATCCAGATTTCCACAGTGGGCTACACTGAATATGACTTTTATTGTCATTTTTTGCATATGGGCCTGGTCAAGAAACCCAGTGTCAGGCTGTACTGGAGTGGGGACATCCTATATCAGACCCCACTTTACAGTACAGCCATGACACGCTCCCGGTTTGAGGCCATCCGGAAATGTCTGCATTATTCCGATAATGCAGCATGTCCCCCCCGAGGTAATCCTGCCCATGACCGTCTGTATAAGATACGGCCGGTCATCGATCACTTTGGGGCCAAATTCATGGAGGCCTATGTACCTGGAAGGGAGGTCGCGGTTGATGAGTCTCTCATTGCGTTCAAGGGGAGACTCATTTTCCACCAGTATGTGCCCTCCAAGCGGGCGAGGTATGGCGTGAAGCTATACAAAATTTGTGAGAGTACCTCAGGGTACACTTACAAATTTCGTGTATACGAGGGGCGAGAATCCCGGATTCAACCCCCAGAATGTCCCCCCACTCTGGGTGTTACCGGGAAACTTGTGTGGGACCTTATGTACCCACTGCTGGATAAGGGTTACTACCTGTACGTGGATAACTTTTATACCAGTATCCCCTTGTTCCAGTCCCTTGCCGCCAGATCCACGTCCACTTGCGGGACCGTGCGGAAAAATCAACGCGGCCTCCCTGCCCACCCCCTCCAGATACCTATCCCCAGGGGTGAGACCCATGCCCTTACCACTGTAAACCTGTTGCTGGTCAGGTATAAGGACAAGAGGGATGTCCTTATGCTGTCCACAATTCATGGTAACGGCATCACCCCTGTCCCTGTGCGAGGTACCGCGGCAACGGTCCTCAAGCCCGATTGTATCGTCGACTACAATCGGTATATGGGAGGAGTTGATCTCTCGGATCAAGTCCTCAAGCCATATAACGCCATGTGCAAAACCCGGGCATGGTACCAAAAAGTTGCGGTCTACTTGGTACAGTTTGCCATATACAACTCTTTTGTACTATCCCGAAGCGCTGGCAGCACAGGGACATTCCTCCAGTTCTATGAGGCAGTCCTCAAGGCCCTGATCTTTTCGGACCGGGAAAGAGCAGGCCGGAGTACCTCGGGAACTGTAGGCGCCCGGATTGTCCCTGGCCAACACTTTCCAGGTGTGGTCCCCCATACTGGAAAGAAGGGACGAACCTAAAAAAAGTGCAGAGTATGTCGCAGGAGGGGAATACAGAAGGACACCACTACTCAGTGCGACACGTGCCCCGATCATCCGGGCCTCTGCATTGACGGTTGCTTCAGGGAGTATCACACTGCCATGGAGTACTAAATTTGTATCCCAATTTAGCACTGACATCGGATAAAAAAAAAACTGGTTCTCAGACTTGAGACACCCCAAAAAACTAAAATAATTTATTAAAAGTAGACATATTAGGTATCGCCGCATCGGTAATAATCTCCTCTATAAAACTACCCCATGACCTAACCCCCCAGATTAACACGGTCAAAAATAATAATAAAAATAGGTGCAAAAAATGATTTTTTTTTGTCACCTTACATAACAAAAAGTTTAATAGCAAGCGATAAAAAAGTCATATAGCCCTCAAAATAGTGCCAATAAAACTGTCATCTCATCTCGCAAAAAATGAGCCCCCACATATATTAATCGGATAAAAAAAAAGACACTTTTAGGTCAAAAACCTAAATATTTTTTTTTAAAAAGACTTATTAGGTATCGCCGTGTCTGTAAGAATCTCCTCTATAAAAATATCCCATGACCTAACCCCCCAGATTAATACGGTTAAAAATAAAATAAAAAATACGGTGCCAAAACCGCTACTTTTGGCACTTTTCCATTTCAATCCATTTTTCCCGGTAACAAAACAAGGGTTAACAACCAAACAAAAGTTAAAATTTATTACCCTGATACTGCAGTTTACAGAAATGCCACATTTGTGGTCGTAAACTGCTGTATCAGTAAAAGGGAGGCCGCAAAAGGAAAGGACCGACATGGTTTCTAGAAGGCCGATTTTGATGGCCTTTTTTATTGACACCATGTCCCTTTTGAAGCCCCCCTGATGCCCCTTAGAGTAAAAACTCCCTAAAAGTGACCCCATCTAAGAAACTACACCCCTCAAGGTATTCACAACTGATTATACAAACTTTATTTACCCTTTAGGTGTTCCTCAACAGTTTCTGGCAAATGGAGATGTAATTTTAGAATTTCAATTTTTGGTAACCTTGCCTCACAAAAATGTAATATGGAGCAACCAAAAATCGTATTTACCCTAACAATAGTCCCCCCAAAAATGCCACCTTATCCCGAAGTTTCCAAAATGGGGTCACTTTTAGGGAGTTCCTACTCCAGGGGTGCATCAGGGGGGTTGAAACAGAACACGGTGTAAGTAAACCGGTCCATAAAAATCAGCCCTCCAAAAATCAAACGGCGCACCTTTCACTCTACGCCCCGCTGTGTGGCCGTACAGTAGTTTACGGCCACATATTGGGTGTTTCTGTAAACGGCAGAGTCAGGGCAATAAAGATACAGTCTTGTTTGACTGTTAACCCTTTCTTTGTTAGTGGAAAAAATGGGTTAAAATGGAAAATTAGGCAAAAAAATTAAATTTTAAAATTTCATCCCCATTTGCCAATAACTCTTGTGCAACACCTAAAGGGTTAACAACGTATGTAAAATCAGTTTTGAATACCTTTAGGGGTGTAGTTTCTTAGATGGGGTAATTTTTGGGTGGTTTCTATTATGTAAGCCTCGCAAAGTGACTTCAGACCTGAACTGGTCCCTAAAAATTTAGTTTTTGTAAATTTCTGAAAAATGTCAAGATTTGCTTCTAAAATTCTAAGCCTTGTAACATCCCCAAAAAATAAAATATCATTCCCAAAATAATTCAAACATGAAGTAGACATATGGGGAATGTAAAATCATCACAATTTTTGGGGGTATTACTATGTATTACAGAAGTAGAGAAACTGAAACTTTGAAATTTTCTAATTTTTCAAAATTTTGGGTAAATTAGGTAATTTTTTGTGCAAAAAATATAATTTTTTGGACTTCATTTTACCAGTGTCATGAAGTACAATATGTGACGAAAAAACAATCTCAGAATTGCCTGCATAAGTCAAAGCGTTTTAAAGTTATCAGCACTTAAAGTGACACTGGTCAGATTTGCAAAAAATGGTCTGGTCCTTAAGGTGAAATAAGGCTGTGTCCCTAAGGGGTTAATTAACACATGTGGAATTATATACATTACAAACAAGTGTGAAACAACTGAAAATATGTCATATTCTAGGTTCTTCAAAGTAGCCACCTTTTGCTTGGATTACTGCTTTGCACACTCTTGGCATTCTCTTGATGAGCTTCAAGAGGTAGTCCCCTGAAATGGTCTTCACTTCACAGGTGTGCCCTGTCAGGTTTAATAAGTTGGATTTCTTGCCTTATAAATGGGGTTGGGACCATCAGTTGCGTTGAGGAGAAGTCAGGTGGATACACAGCTGATAGTCCTACTGAATAGACTGTTAGAATTTGTATTATGGCAAGAAAAAAGCAGCCAAGTAAAAAAAAACGAGTGGCCATCATTACTTTAAGAAATGAAGGTCAGTCAGTCAGCCGAAAAATTGGGAAAACTTTGAAAGTAAGGGCTATTTGACCATGAAGGAGAGTGATGGGGTGCTGCGCCAGATGACCTGGCCTCCACAGTCACCGGACCTGAACCCAATCGAGATGGTTTGGGGTGAGCTGGACCGCAGAGTGAAGGCAAAAGTGCCAACAAGTGCTAAGCATCTCTGGGAACTCCTTCAAGACTGTTGGAAGACCATTTCAAGAGACTACCTCTTGAAGCTCATCAAGAGAATACCAAGAGTATGCAAAGCAGTAAGCAAAGCAAAAGGTGGCTACTTTGAAGAACCTAGAATATGACATATTTTCAGTTGTTTCACACTTGTTTGTTATGTATATAATTCCACATGTGTTAATTCATAGTTTTGATGCCTTCAGTGTGAATCTACAATTGTCATAGTCATGAAAATAAAGAAAACTCTTTGAATGAGAAGGTGTGTCTAAACTTTTGGTCTGTACTGTACATCCTAACTTTTGAAAAGCCCAAGAAGGGGGAACAGCAGTGCAATGTTTTTTACACCAAGCCATACCTCTAACCAAATTCCTGTCTATACACACTTAATCCCATCCATTCCCTTTTGTGCCTCCACACAGTAGTTATGCCCTTTACAATAGTGAAGCCCTATAGTATTAATAAAATAAAATAAAAATCAATACTCACCTAGCCCTGTTCCCCTGATTAACAGAGCACATTATGCTCTCCCCATCAGCAGGCTGCTGAGAGCGCACAAGCCAGGGAATGATCCCTGACCCGTGTGCTGTCCTCCACAGCTCAGCAGGTGCAATAATGTCAAGTTGCTGGGCAGAGCTTGGGCGGGGGACTGGTGAAGCAGGGAGCAGACAGCGGCTTCTTCATAGCGTACCAGGCACAGTGCCGTCAATTGTATAGTGGCTATGCTTGGTATTAAAGCTCAATCTCAAGGTCATGTGACTGATGGATATGATGTTATAGTCTGAGGAATAGACCATAGCGCTCACCAAATCACTGCAGGCCTTTCCAGCAGTCATACCCAAACCAGTTAGATATTGATGGCTTATCCTGAGGATATTCAGTCCCAAACAGATCAGATATTGATGGCTCATCTTGATGATAGTCAGTCCCAAACCAATCAGATTTTGATGGCTTATACTGAGGATAGGTCATTCATATTTAAGTTTTGAACTCCTTTTTCTCCAAACTTTAAGCAAAATACAAACTAGATGGCATGATGATGAAAGTATATTACACCAAATAAATTCAGAGTTCTCCTGAAGCTGTTGCCTGCCTGTGTTTTAGTAAAGGAAGCAGATTTATATGAATGATTTTTCTATGTGTCTCTAAACACCCATGAAGGGCCCCTGCCAGCCAATATCTCCTCCTTACCCCCAACCCCCCAGGAGTGTCTTCCCTTTGCTCCTCCCAGAGAGACCCTGGCAGGCTGTATCGCCCAATGCCCTATCTGTTGCTTGTGTACTCTCACCACAAAGATTGGACCCTCTGTGTCCCCAAGTACCTCTCTGTTACAATATTTCCACATCATGTCTCCCCTTCACCCAAACAGGCCCTGCCAATTAATGCCTCTTCTCTGTACTGCCTTTGTTGCTTGTGCCACTTTTCGTTCCCCTACTTCCCCCACAGAATGCTGCTCAGTAGTGTCCACCCTTTTCCCTCTCCTCCCACAGAGCCCTTGCCATGTTGCTCTACTCCCTGCAGGAAGCTCTCCTGCCTCCAGGCTAAAAGCCTTGGGTTTCTAAGTAAAATAAATTAAACTAATTATTTTTCATTTGAAAATAATAATTACAAATAAAATACGGAAGGCACAGGATTTGCACTACACTGTGGACTAACTGCAGCGTTTACACCATACTGTGGACTAACTAAGGGTACAAACTAATGAAGACCACACTGTTTAGTTGGTCTGCATTGTTAATGGACGTTATGCACCTTTATTACTTTGTGGTCATTGACAATGCAGACTGACTAAACAGTGCGGTCATCATTAGTTTAATTAGTGCCCACTGCGCCTCATACGGTCGCTTGGTGTTTGACCTCAGCAAGGTGGCATCACAGTAGCCACTACCACAGAATGTGGCCATACCCTTATCTCAGCAAAAGTTCTGGAAAAAGAAGGGAAGGGGGGTGAGGGGAGATATCTACAGGCCACCTTTGGTCTATTCCTGATATCTTGTCAGGGACTGAGAACTTCTAGCCATTAGAGAGGTTTGTGTATTACCAAGTTAACACAAGTAGATAATCTCAGCATTTATCAGAGTAATTCCTATATTTTGCCCAGGGCTCCCAAACCTTTTTAAACTTGCCTGAAGAGTGGAGTTCCCAAGAAGCTAATTGTTCAAATCTATAAATCTTGTCCCCTTTGGCCTGCCAATGAGCCAGAGAGGAGGCTCCTCCATCTTCCAGTGACCTGCGATCAGTAATCTGGCTATTGCCAAAAGAGGATATAATAAAGCTTTAGTAGTGTTAGGGAACTGTAATTCAGACAAAATTCCTAGAAGGTAGGATTTTGGTGTTAATGGGATATCCAACCGCCAGATTTTCTTTAGTTCTTTTTGTACCAGTGTCCAGAATTTAGATATCCTAGGTCACTGCCACCAGATGTGAATAAAATAGGCCCTCTCTCTGACGCCTCTCCAACATGTAGGATCATTGCCTGGAAGTGAGGGAAAAGGCAGTTTTAACCTCAGTTTCAGACAATTGATGTCCAATATCACGTTCCCACTTCTTTATAAACCAGCATTATAAGTTTTGTGCTTTGGGAAGCAAAAGTGAGTACATCTTAGAATTTTTTTTTCGGTTCTACCTTTTGTAAGGCACATTTTTCAAAGATGGATTGCTCATGAGTTATATGGGAAGGTGTGGCATATTTTTTTTTAATATAACTAGTTAGATACATAATATGGAAAGAGAGAGATCCTTGAGAAGAGAGTAGAATTGAAGTTGATTAGACAAAGATAGATTCTCTGACCCCCATAAATCTAGTAATGGAGTGTTATTTTTCCTAGCTGAAGCAGGCAAGGTGTCCCTAATGGAATTGGGTGAATCTAGAAGGGCGTCTCTAACTTGCATCAGTTCTAGGGGGTTGTCCAGAAGGGATTATTTTATTCCTCCCCCATGCCACAGTGCCAGCGTATGTTTAGTCAAAGTGTTTTGAGTGGACATGTGCAAGTTACTTAATGGTTTTGTGGACAACAACAAGGAACTAAGAGGTCTAGTGCACATGGCTGTTTCTGCTTGCAGATCCAACCTGTCCCTAGGAGCCCTTAGCCAATCTAAGCAGTGGGTACTATGTACAGCTTTATATTAAGCCTTTAAATTTGGAAGTCCCAAGCCTCCTTTTATTGAAGGTTGGACCATAAAGGAGTGTGCTATCCTAGGTTTTTGTTTTCGCCACAGAAATGTTGATAGAATGGATCTCAATTTGGGGGAAAATATATTGGGAAGTTTTATTGGTAGTACTTGTAAATAAGGCTACTTCACACTTGCGTTCAGAGCGAATCCATCTGGTATCTGTACAGATGGATCCGCTCCTACAATGCAAACGATGGTATCCGTTCAGAACGGAACCATTTGCATTATATTTCTGAAAAAAGTCTAAGTGTAATTTGTATTCAGACGGATCCGTCCAGACTTTACATTGAAAGTCAATGGGGGGCGGATCCGTTTGAAAATTGCACCATATTGTGTCACCTTCAAACGGATCCGCCCCTATTGACTTCCATTGTAACTCTGGACGGATCCATTTGCCTCCGCACGGCCAGGCTTGCTTGCAGCGTTCGGATGTCCGCCTGCTGAGCGGAGCGGAAGCCAAGCGGAGCCATACTGATGCATTCTGAGCGGATCCGCATCCGCTCAGAATGCATTAGGGCTGGACGGATCAGTTCGGGGCCGCTTGTGAGAGCCTTCAAACGGAACTCACAAGCGGAGCCCCGAACGCTAGTGTGAAAGTAGCCTAATACAGTACTTTTGGTAGTACTATTGTCTTTACTAAAGTCCTTCTCCCAAACCATGAAACGTAAGGTATTTCCCAGGATTGTAATAGGGATTGGATCTGGGAAGGAAGATTATGGAAATTAGCTTTATATAAAGAGGGGATATCAGCTGTTATATTCACTCCCAGAAACTTTATAGAGGATAATGACCATAAAAAAGGATGTTTACTCTGCAATCCTAGACTGATATGCTTTGGCAATGTAATGTTCAGGAGATGTGATTTAGTGGAATTAATTTTAAAGTTGGAGAGTTTGCCAAAATGATCGAAAATATAAATAATTGCAGGAATGGCTTCGCTAGGATTGGATATGAATAGTAACATATCATCTGTAAATGCCACACAAAAAAATTGACGATTTGGATACCTCTTACTCTCAAGTCCTCCCTAAATGCCTGTAATAATGTCTCTATTGTCAGAACAAACAAGATCGGGGATAGAGAACATCCCTGCCGGGTACCATTGCTAATCTTGAATGGGGAGAAAGAACCCCATTCACCCATACCTGGGCTATAGGGGAGCTATACATAGACATAATGGCAGAAAGGAACTGACACGGAATTCCAAATCGCATAAGAACTCTTGACATGAACAGCCAATCCACTCAATCAAATGCTTTCTCCACATCAGTGCTGAGAAGCACCAATGGGGGGGAAGATAATCTAGCTTGTTGTATCGCATGTAATAAACGAGTTGTGTTAATTTTTCCCTCTCTTCCAGGTACAAAATCCACTTGTTCTGGTGAGATCAGGATAGAGAGGAGTGGCTTAAGTCTATTAGCCATCATCTTGGCAAAATGTTTCAAATCATTGTTCAGTAGTGAGATGGGGTGGAAACGCGAACATTGGGACAAGTCTTTACCCTCCTTAGGTTAGATTGTGATATGGGCCAATAGCATTTGGGGAGGTACTGTAGAACTAACCAAAGCGGCATTGCAAACTCTCAGAAGATGGGGAAGTAGTATAGAGCCAAATGTTTTGTAATATATAATTGGAAGGCCATCTGGGCCGGGGGATTTATTACTTGGGGACTCTCTAAGTGCTGATTCCAGTTCAGACAGTGTGAAAGGTTTAGACAGAAGCTTGAGTAGGAGAGATATTCGGTAGATGGAGAGTAGCTAACCATTTATCAATGGCACACTCTCTGTCTCCATTGTCTGTTGGAGAGGTAGAGGCTCTAAGATTGTATAGAGTACTATAATACTCCATAAATTGCTTAGCAATTAGCTCAGTAGTATGTAAATCCGGAGCATCTTTAGATTTAATATGTGTGATAAAGGACTTTGCTTCCCTTTTTCTGATTTGAGATAATAGTAACTTAGATGCTTTATCTCCGTGGGCATAATGTTTATATTGTGAGACTAGAAATCATTTCGCTGTATAAGTTCTAAAGATCATTGCGAGCCAACGTCAGTTGGTCCCACTCTACCTGTGATTGTTTTTTTTTGTGATTGGATTATAATTGTTGGATTTTATTCTGCAATTCGACAATATTTTTTTGTCTAGTTTTGTTCAAATGGGCCCTAACCACTGGTTTGTGAGCATCTCATAGTATCCCCTCCACGATGTCTGGGGAGGTGTTAAGCTCAAAATATTCAATGAATATTCAATCTGTTTACCCTGTGGGGCTTTGTCTAACAATGTGCTGTTTAAGCTCCATCTAAATTCAACTTTTGGCAATCCCTTCAGACTATAGTCCAAGAAAACTGGGGCGTGATCAGATAACACTATATTCCCTATTTTCCATGAGCGGCATAGATGGAATTGGTTACATGGGACAAAAATATAGTCAATTCTATGATATGAGTGGTGAATATGTGAGTAGAAGGAATAATCCCTTTCTTGAGGGTGATAGGTTCGCCAAATATCTACTAGTGCTGCTGAGTCAGATAATTTCCTCTTAAAGGGACTCTGTCACCAGTTTCTAACCCCCCCTTTTAAAACTATTGTTCTCTCCATGGTGCCCTTGTCATTACAAAGCTGTTGTTATAAGATAAATCCGCCGTGTAGTTTTGATAAAAATCGCTTTTATCTAACCTGTCAATCTTCTGGATAAGGTGCCCAGGGCGTTTCTGAAGGTCTGAATCTGCCGCTCTCCGCCGCCGCCGTTGGTGCCCAGCTCCTCCCATGATCCTTTCAGCGCCACCTCGATGTAATGAAATCCGCCTCCGGCTCTCCTCAGTGCCCCCTCCTCCTTTTCAAAGATCGCGCGCGTGCGCACAGGCCTGTGCCTGATGCGCCCGTGCGGACTTTTAGATTCTGCCTCGTTGAGCGAAGCGCGCATTCGCGCGCGTTCGCGCGTTCGCGCATGTTCGCGCGCGTGCGCGCGCATGCGCGCTTCGCTCAACGAGGCAGAATCTAAAAGTCCGCACGGGCGCATCAGGCACAGGCCTGTGCGCACGCGCGGGATCTTTGAAAAGGAGGAGGGGGCACTGAGGAGAGCCGGAGGCGGATTTCATTACATCGAGGTGGCGCTGAAAGGATCATGGGAGGAGCTGGGCACCAACGGCGGCGGCGGAGAGCGGCAGATTCAGACCTTCAGAAACGCCCATGGCACCTTATCCAGAAGATTGACAGGTTAGATAAAAGCGATTTTTATCAAAACTACACGGCGGATTTATCTTATAACAACAGCCTTGTAATGACAAGGGCACCATGGAGAGAACAATAGTTTTAAAAGGGGGGGTTAGAAACTGGTGACAGAGTCCCTTTAACATTTGTGACCCTTTTCTTGACAAGTGATGAACCTGAGTCCAAATCTGGATTCAAAGAGATATTGAAATCTACGCACAGAATAATCCAACCTTCTGCATAAGATCTAAAGAGATCTATTGTGTTGCATAACCATTCTGCTTGGTTGGTAATTGGGGCATATATGTTTCCCAAAGTGTATAGTTGTGATCCTATAACCCCTTTGACAAACAACTATCTCCCTTCGGGGTCTGTATAGGAAGAGCGCACTGAGAAAGGAATGCTCTTGTGGATTGTTATACTGACCCCCCACCGGGAAGCGGAGGACAGGGACATACTATGGTATTATTGTGAATATATTAAATGATTGAGTTTAGGTACAGGCTTAGCTCTAAAATTAGTTTCTTGCAAAAAAGCTATTCCAACCCGGTTTCTCTGCAAGAAACAACAAATTTGACTCCTTTTTTCCGGTCCATTCATTCCTTTTACATTGTACGTACAAATAGTAGTTTCAGCCATTATCTCTCATCAAAAGGAGCACATACATAGCTGGTGAAAAACTCACAACGGACTCCTCGAGCATCTCGGTCACCGTTCCCCAAGTTGCATCCATGGCCTTGTGTAGAACATTTCCTTCTTTGGCTGTCATGCAGTGTACTGTGGGATCTCACGGGGACCTCTGACTTCTCCAAAGCTTACAGAATGAACGCAGTATTTACTTGTAAAATCATCAGAGCAAATCAAAGCAAGAAATGTTTTCATTGAAGCGAAGTGCTTTTGATAAATAAGGACATGAACGTGGTCATTTACTTTTAACTTTAAATCTTCTTTGGGGACAAGAGAATTTTTGGCAGAAATAGCTGGTTACAATTGCCTTGTTTTATATTTATGCAAACTTTTTCTAAATTCAGACATGCAAGAGGATAATGGAAAATGGTGCAAACAAACAACCAGCCCCAAGTAGCTCTCACTTTGTGTGAAACGTGCTGGGAGACACCACTGTAGAAAATAGTCCAAAAAGTATCAGCACTAAGGGGGTCATTCATCAAACTGGTGTAAAGGAAAACGGGCTTAGTCGCCCATAGCAACCAATCAGATTCCACCTTTCCTTTTTTGATAGCTACTTGGTAAAAATGAAAGATTGAATCTGATTGGTTTCTATCGGTAACTAAGCCAGTTCTACTTTACACCAGTTTGATAAATGACCCCCAAAGACTTTCTCAAGTTAAAACAGTAGCATACAGCAAATTGACATGTGTGACACGTCTGCTACACAAAATTTTACATTGATAAATGGGGGGGGTGAACTCTTGCTTTGGATGGGATAATGCAGCCTTTTAGGCATGTACTTTTGTTTTCAATAGTTTATGTCTGGGTTAAGTGATGCATTATGACTAAGAACCCCTGACGACGATGCAATGTGGCAATTTTCTGTATGCCACCATTTTAACTGACATTAAAGAGCATCTGTCAGCAGTTTTGTACCTATGAAACTGGCTGACCTGTTACATGTGCGCTTGGCAGCTGAGGGCATCTGTGTTGATCCCATGTTCATATGTTCCTGCTTTGCTGAAAAAAATTGAAGTTTTAATATATGAAATGAGCTTCTAGGACCAATGAGAGCGTTGCCGTAACACCTAGAGGCTCTGCTCTCTCTGAAACTGCTGTTCCCTCTGCACTTTGGCAGGGCCAGGCAGTGAAAACATCACACCTATTTAAAAATCACACACCAAGAATTTGTGAAGCCATAGTAAAAATGGACTAAAGGACAATACTTGACTATATGAGGAGCTATCTGATGATATTATGTGATTTCTAGTCGATTGTGTACAGCCATTATAACAATGGGTTATGGTTCAGCTATTGATTACCTAGCATCCTGGCAGGTTCAGTGGGTACTTTCTAGTTTAGGGATTAAAGTGAATGAGGCTACAATATCATACCCTGCCCATGAACTATGGTTGGACTGTTTCTAATGTCAAACATTTTTTTTATCTTTGCATTAGGTCCATCGGGAGCAGTATTTCGCAGACTGAACACTGCTCCTTTGAAGTGAACTCACAGCGGGTCTACTGAAGTAAAGTCATGGCATTTTGTGACTACAGTACAGCAGACTCGTGGCCAGGAAGGAATTCACAGCATCATAAACATTTATCAAAACTGGTGTAAAGGAAACCTGGCTTAGTTGACCATAGCAACCAATCAGATTCAACTGTTCATTTTTCAGACCTCCTTTGGAAAGTTAAAGTGTAACCGCCATTTCATTTTCTATACCCTAATGGTATAGCACACCCTGCTGTATGAATACTTTTGTGCTTTATAATTTAATCTTTTTCAGTTTCACCTCATAATAGCACCCAGAAATGCTTGTCACTTTCACATTGAGCAGCCTCTTCTCACAGCGTTGTCATGTGCAGACCGTCTCCTCCCTGATATAAACAAGAGACTGGAGAGCAATGGGTTAAGAAGCTCAGCCCTGGGAGCTGGGCTCGGGCAGAAAGTGGAGGGGGAGGGCTGCTTTACATGCTGCTATCTCCTGAAGGGTAGCAGCTAGAAACATGCTACTGGTCTTGTTTGAAAGATGACAGCTAAAGTCCAAGCAACAGAGACCCTGGCAGGCTGTATCGCCCAATGCGCTGTTGCTTGTGTACTCTCTCCACAAAGATTGGACCCTCTGTGTCCCCAGTACCTCTCTGTTTCAATATTTCCACAGCATGTCTCCCCTTCCCCCAAAGACCCCCTGCCAATTAGTGCCTCTTCTCTGCACTGCCTTTGTTGCTTGTGCCACTTTTCGTTCCCCTACTTCCCCCACAGAATGCTGCTCAGTAGTGTCCACCCTTTTCCCTCTCCTCCCACAGAGCCCTCGCCATGTTGCTCTACTCCCTGCAGGAAGCTCTCCTGCCTCCAGGCTAAAAGCCTTTGGTTTCTAAGTAAAATAAATTAAACTAATTATTTTTAATTAGAAACAATAAATACAAATGAAATACTGACGGCACAGCATTTGCACTACACTGTGGACTAACTGACTGCAGCATTTATACCAGACTGTGGACTGACTGATCATTCGCAGCATTTGTACTACACTGTGGACTAACTGACTGCAGCATTTATACCAGACTGTGGACTGACTGATCATTCGCAGCATTTGCACTACACTGTGGACTAACTGACTGCAGCATTTATACCAGACTGTGGACTGACTGATCATTCGCAGCATTTGTACTACACTGTGGACTAACTGACTGCAGCATTTATACCAGACTGTGGACTGACTGATCATTCGCAGCATTTGCACTACACTGTGGACTAACTGACTGCAGCATTTATACCAGACTGTGGACTGACTGATCATTCGCAGCATTTGTACTACACTGTGGACTGACTAACTACAGGATTTGCACTAGACTGTGTACTAACTGCAACAATTAACCTAGACTGTGGACTGACTGCAGCATTTACACCAAACTATGGACTAACTAAGGGTATACCTGAGACAAGAGATGTGGTCATTACCAGGAACAACATTGCAAGAAGTGAAAACAGGCTGTCAGATGACCTAACATGCAGCCAGTTTCTCAGATCTTCTAACCTCTGCCACGGGAGGGACTGTGACAGTACCCCCCTTCTACGGGTGACCTCCGGACACCCACGACCGACCTTATCCGGATAAGCTCTGTGAAAGGCTTTCACAAGGCAACTTGCATTAAAATTGGCCGCTGGAACCCACATTTTCTCCTGGACCGTAACCCTTCCAGTGGACAACGTACTGAAGGGATCTACAGAGAATTTGTGAGTCCACTATCTTGGCGATCTGAAATTCAAGATTACCGTCCACTATGACAGGAGCGGGAGGCAAGGAGGACGGTTCAGCAGGTTCGACATATCTCTTCAGCAATGGATTGTGGAAAACATTATGAATTTTTAAAGCCTGCAGAAGTTCAAGACAAAAGGCTACAGGGTTAATAATCGTGTTGAGTGCGAATATTCGTAAAATCGAATATTCGTGTTTAGTTTTTTTAGTTTTTTTTAACACAGTACACATCAGGTGATCATCCCTCCCTTCTTTTAGCTTGTGGGCCAATGAGAAGGCTTTGTCACAGCTTAGCAACATCCCTAGCAACCAATAGAAAAATTGCCTACCCCTTACTATATAAGAACCTCCCCAGCAGCTATTTTCTAAAGTTTATAGCAGTTATGAAAGAGACAGCAGTGTCATTGCTGAGCTCTGTGCTTTGTTGTATTACATTAGACAGTTAACTTATATATATATCTAATTCAGATAGTTAGAGGGAGATAGTCAGTGTAGGTTAGATTGAGCTATAGTGTAGCCCATACTGCTGCCCATACATACATGCTATAGACATAGTGCTGTAATGTCACAAGTTGCAGATATTGCAAAAAATTCTGGAGCGTGCATTGTGTCGTGTCATTTATCAAGCCGTCGAGGAGCAGGAAGATGAGGAAGTCGCAATGCTGAATGAATTCCCAGAGGGGCTACTCCATCTGAGACAATTCAGCAAGAGTCTGAGGAGGATGGTGCCTGGGGGGAGGAGGAGGAGGAGGAGGAGGAGCAAGAAGAGCAGGCTTTAAACTTTTCTGGGATCCCTGGGATCCCCGGGATCCCCAGCCATATTTCAGCCCCAACCATAATGCAGCCCCCAGCCATGATGCGGCCCCCAGCCATAATGCAGCAGCCCCAGCCTCAGATCACAAAATAAATAAAGAACTTACCTCTCCTGCTCCTGGACGCTGACACTCCTCACCGCCTGCGATCTTTTTCCTTCTCCTCCATCGGCTGTGCTGTGAACTGGCGGGCACAGCGTGAGGTAACAGCCGAAGACCAGGAAGCGGTGAGTACAGAGCCTTCACCGCTTCCTGGTCCTCCGGTACTAATGAGTGCTTCCATAATAAAAGCGCTCATTAGTATTCACCCCATAAGACGCAGGGACATTTTCCCCCCACTTTGGGAGAAAAGTGTGTCTTATGTGGTGCAAAATACGGTAAATCTGGTAAAAAAATAATGACCATCTGGCCTTCCTTGGGTTCAGATGTTTAGCCGAATCAAGGTAAGTCTGATTTTTGTGATCGATATTTACCGTAATAGGATGAATCGCTCCTTCCAACCAATGATGCAATTCCTCAAAAGCCAACTTAATGTCCAGCAACTCTCTATTATCTATGCCATCATTTTTTTCAGCAGTTGAGAGCTTCTTAGAGAAGAAAGCACTAATGATGAGTAGCATGGGCAATATTCGTTTTCACAATATTTAGTGAATTTTTATATTATAATATTCGCAATAAATTTGCGGATTCTAGAACTCCAGTCATTATTTTCGCGATTGCGCAAATCGGCACTAATGATGTGCATATCACACTATCTAACACCCTGCACTGGAACCTATCAGCTACACTAGATCACTATCTAACCTACACTGACTATCTCCCACTGACTATCTGTATTATATATATATATATGAGCTAACTAACTATCTAATGTAATTGGATAAGGAGTAGGATCCAGATGAAAGCACAGAGCACAGCAATGTCACTGCTCTCTCTCTCAGAACTGCAAAAAACAGCAGACAATGGCTGCTGGGGAGTTTCTAATATAGTAAAGGGGTAGGCAACTTTCCTATTGGTTGCTAGGGATGTTGCTAAGCTCTGACAAAGATATTGCAGCCTTCTCATTGGCCCACAAGCAAGAAGGGAGATTACTGATAAAAAAGGAATATTTGCGATTACGAATATATAGCACTATATTCTACATCTTCACGAATTCTCAAAGTGTCGATATTCATGATAAAAATTTGTGATTAGAGTATTCGCGATCAACACTAGTAAGCACAAGGACGCCATTTACTAGGTAAAGGGCCCTGTGACAAGACTGCTCCTACCCCTACCTTGGATTTGTCAACTTCCACAATGAAAGGCGCCAGTATAGGAGCAGAAGCAACACATTCCTTCACTGCTGGAAAGGTTTGTAATGCCTCATTAGACCAGACTGAGACACCCAAACCCTTCCTAGTAATGTCCGTTAAAGGTTTAACCACAGTCGAGTAGTTCAAAATGAATTTACGATAGTTGGTGAACTCCAAAAACCGCATAAGCGCTTTCAGATTTTCGGGTCGATCCCAGTCCAACACAGCATGGACCTTCTCTGGATCAATACGAAAACCTGAAGATAAGAGTAAGTAACCCAGGAATTGCACTTCCTGAACTGCAAATACACACTTTTCAAACTTAGCATACAATTTACTCTAAGGATCTGTAACGCTTGTCTCACGTGATCCTGATGCGTCTCCATGTCAGGAGAATAAATTAGAATATCAACCAGATACACCACAACAAACCTGCCCACCAGATGATGAAAGATGTCATTGATGAAATGTTGAAAAAACGCAGGGCCATTGGTTAACCCAAAAGTCATGACTATATTCTCAAAATGACCTTCAGGAGTATTAAAGGCCATCTTCCATTCGTCCCCCTCTTTGATCCTTACCAGATTATATGCCCCCTCAAATCCAGCTTAGAGAACACCTTGGCACTGACAATCTGATTGAACAAATCCGAAATCAAAGGAAGGGGATAAGGATCATGGACAGTAATGCGATTAAGCTCACGGAAGTCCAGACATGGCCTAAGAGTTCTGTCCTTTTTTTTAACAAAGAAGAACCCTGCAGCCACTAGGGACTTGGATAGTCTTATATGACCTTTAACCAAACTCTCAGTGATATATTCTTGCATGGCTGCTCTTTCGGGTTCAGAAAGATTATACAACCGAGACTTGGGCAACCTAGCACCGGGAACAAGGTTGAAGGGGCAATCCTACTCCCGATGTGGAGGTAACTCCTGGTCTCCACTTTCAGAGAATACATCAGAAAAATCTGAAATAAATGAAGGTACAACTTTAGTGGTTACAACAGAAAGCGATGTGCTAAGACAGTTGTTTATGCAATAATAACTCCAATCAACAATCTGTCTCGCTTGCCAATCGATGGTAGAATTATGTTTGCTTAACCATGTTAAACCTAGCACCAAGGGAGCAGGCAGACCCTCCAGCACAAAACACGAATTGAATTCTTGATGAAAATCACCCACTTTTAAACGGATGTCCTGCACCATTTGTGTCAAACATTTCTCTGTGAGTGGAGCGGAATCAATTGCAAACACCGAAATATTTTTGTCTAATGCACTTGTCAACCCATGCATACGGACAAACTGACCATCAACTAGGTTAACCCCTGCCCCACTGTCAATAAACACTTCAATTCCTACAGTTTTGAAATCTAGCGCCACCTTGGCAGACAGGAAAAATCAGGTACTATCGACAAATGACAAAAGTAAATTCTCAGATTCCCCACCCACACACCCAAGAGTGAGATGAGGATTAAACATTTTATTTTATTTTTCACCTTGACGCTGAACATAAGGACATATGTTAACAAAATGTCACCTTTTTCCACAGAAAAAGCAGAGTCTCTTCTTAAGCCTAAAGTTATTATCACCAGGTCCAAGAGTAGCTCCCACCAGCTGCATTGGTTCGTCACCAGACATGAACTCAAGTGTCTCTCTACCCAAAGTGTCAGAGGAGGCTGCCACCTTATATGATAGTATGTCGTGAGAATTAGATCTCTCCCTCAGGCGTCTATCAATATGTACAGCAAGGAACATGGCCGCTTCCAATGACTCAGGATATTCGTTAAATGCCAAAGCGTCCTTCAGGCTCTCAGATAACCCTTGACAGAATTGACTACGGAAAGCTGGATCATTCCACTCCATATCAGTAGCCCATCTCCTAAATTCAAAGCAATAGGTCTCCGCAGAATGCTCTCTCCTCCGTCAGCCAAGCAACTTAGTCTCGGCCAGGGAGATCCGATCTGGGTCATCATAGATAAGACCTAGAGCTCTGAAAAATTAATCTACAGCCGGAGCGATTGTGATCCGGTCGGCAAGGAAAAAGCCCAAGATTGAGCGTCACCTTTAAGCAACGAAATGATTATACACACTCTTTGACTCTCATGCCCAGAAGAGTTAGGACGTAGTCTTAAATATAATTTGCAAAACTTCCTGAACCGAATAAAGTGCAGTTGTCCGACCAGTGCAGAAATAGTACCCATCACTGCACTGACACAAACAAAATGGCGGTTTTTCGGTGGTTGATAATGTCACAATATAGGGGGAGGGGAGGAACACCAGAATGACAACAGAAGAAAAATGACCAGGAACTAGGCCTTAAGGGAAAGTGAAATGGTGACCACCTAAGGAAACCCTAAACCTAGCCCTGACTCCTGTCCGTATGAAGGTGGGAATATTCATACACCGTAAACCTAGACCCTAGTAACCCTGAAAAGCCCTAGGATCAGTGACAGGGTCTGAGACTACCGGTTCCTTCCCAGATGAATGAGCCAACGTCTCCCTGAGGCCAAGTAAACAACGAGCAAATGGGAGCAACAAAATACCAAGAGAAGTACACTTATCTTTAATAGAAAATGGATGAGAGGGAACTCAGATGAGGACCACACACCAGCTCTTCCAACTCCAGGCAGATATTATCAATTGCATGGTATGAAGTGTGAGTCCAGACTAAATAGAGGAGCAGTAATGACCACAAGCTACACCTGAGACAAGAGGTGCGGTCATTACCAACAACAACACTGCAGCAAGTAAAAACAGATAGGCTGTCAGATGACCTAATGTGCAGCCAGTCTCTCAGTTCTTCTAACCTCTGCAAGGGGGGGGGGGGGGGTTGACAGGTTAGCTGTATGTGAGAGGATGCACACTGCTCTTGGGTAGTGGGGGGAGGTTATCTGCATTCTGATTGGTCCTGTTAGTTCATGTAAGCAAAGGGTTATGGGAAGTGAGGGAAATAAAGGATGGCCTCAAGGACAGGACAAAGATCACCATAGAAAATCCAGCGGAGGCCATCTTAGGAAGATGCTGAAATAGAGGCACAGAGAAATGGGGTTGCTAAGGGCTGAATACAGACATCAGAAAGGTAAAATTAACTGAAAAATACACTTCATAAATAGCTTCCCTTCAGCATCACATACGTTAGGAATTTCATTTTTGGTAGTGAAATTGCAGTTACACTTTAAAGATGGAGTCTGATTGGTTGCTATAGGTAACTAAGCCAGTTTTCCTTTACTGTACATCGGTTTTGATAAATCTGCCCCACGGAAAGTGATTCCCAGGCTGAATATGCTCATCTAAAACTGGCCTTAGAAATTCTTCACTACTTACATGGGATTGTGTGTATAACCTGTGCTGTTTATGGTGCACTTTGGTTCAGTCACTTTATTTATTCACTACTAAGTAGTTACTAGATACATTCATATTTTATTTGAATGCATATAGGGCATAAACACAGGATTTCTCACCTTATCACATTCAATGGTAAGAGTTCCTGTATGCTTCCAACCAGAACATTTGTGATAGGATGTAACAATATACATATAAATAATTATATACAGTGAAACATTCTTGAGACGACCACCCAAAAGTGTATTCTAGGGGATTGGTCTTCTCAAAGAGGTAGTCTGTTGGAGACGTTTTAATGTGTATTGTCACAAAACCAGGACACTCCTGATATAAGAAATATTGTAGATTTGATACTACATGTTGCGAGTCCTTTATCATAAGTCTATGACAGTTCTCTGACATAAAAAAAAAACATGGGCAGAAGGAGGTGGTCTGTAGGCGCAACCTCTGCAGCCTGACTCATTTAACAAAATGTGTGCACATTACTCCAGATTCTACTCCAACTCCTAGTTATTACACATGGGCAAAAGATGCGATAAATCTACTACAAGGCATGCTTCTTGTAATAAAGTGATTTTCCTCCTGAGAGGTTTTTACCAAGACTGATGTGTCATAGGCTCGTATTTAGTAAATTACCCCTGTTGTTTTGTCCACTCATAGACACATAGCATAAAAAAATAATACAAAATAGTCCCAGGCTATTGTTACATGGCCCCTAAATATTAAATCCCTTCAGGCAAGTCAGAGGGTAACACCAGGAACCAAAACTGTTTTATTGACATTTCCAACATGGAATAGCACCACATATTATACTGTATTGGGTTATTATAACCTCACTTGTACTTTCAGAGCAAAATGAAACACCCTATTGGTGTTATCTCACAAGCAGGCTTGGACTTGCCCACAAGGGAATCCACTGGTGGGCCCCCAGTCCCCCACATCTTGTGGGGGACATGGCACAACAGACTACATACAGAGAGGAAGTGTACCACTCAACCAGCCTAAGTTTCATATAAAAAACTGGGTAGATTATTTAAGAAACTAATTAGTTAATTAGTATAGACACATCAGGTGGCTGAGATGACTTGTAGGTACAGAGGTATTCCACAAGGTACCCTCTTTCCCCAGGGACCTACTTTCTCAAAATCTTTCAGTGGTATATCTCTAGGTGGGACCCGCACAACGGGGGTTCCCAAAGTAAACAAGGGCGCACCATGCATGCGCGGTGTGCTCTCCATTCACTTCTATGGGAGTTTCCAAAAGAGCTAAGCAATCTCAGCTATTTCCGGAACTCCCATAGAGTTGAATAAAGAGTGCACCGCAGAAGCACAGCCACCTCTCCACTCACCACAATGGGAGCTTCAGATATAGCCGAACTGGTGCTTGGGTATTTTCGGCACTCTCATAGAAGTGAATGCAGGGTGACTGTGCTTGTGCGGTACGCCCTCATTCACTTTGGGGCCCTGTTCTAGAGATAGGTCTGGGTCTCACCTCTGGGACCACCTGGGATACCGCCCTGCATGGGATCTGTATACACAATGCCAGTAGTTAATGACTCATATACTTCTACAAAAATTATGTTGAAAGCTAAACGATTAAGGGCTAAATCAGATTGATGACAATTGTAAATAAATTTCATACAAGTCATTAGAAAGCCATGGCTAAATCATTATTGTAAATGCCTGTGTATGCAGTGACTTGTGGCATCTGAATTTAGGTGCTGCCATGTTCAATGTGTATTTAAAGAGGTATTCCCATCTAAGACAATGGGGGCCTATTGCTAGTATATGTTCCCATTGTCTGATAGGTGCGGGTCCCACCGTTAGGACCTGCACCTACACCAAGAACAGAGTGGGGAAATTGGTAGCTGGAGGACCCCGGGTTTCGGCGGGTCCGGCCACCACCAAGTGCTCTCCCCATAGTACTGAATTTGCGCGGCCACCACTCCCATTCATTTCTATGGTGCTCGGCTATTTTTGTATATACTCACGGCCCACTATAACCACCTAGCTACAGTAAAATACCATTCAACCAATGGCCGGCTCTAAGTAATTCATATAACATTTATATGGTAGTCCAAACACCAAAGATACAATATATAAAAAAATAATTCATTTCATATAAAACAAGATTAAAAACATATATCTGTAGTGGTATATTAGTATTTGTAACTAATTATAGTCACAGCCCCTCTTTTAGTTCCAGTTGTGGAGCTCACACAATTCTTGGAACCACATTCATATATTGCGGTATATAAAAGCAGACATTCCTCTATGTTATACAGTATGTTCATATACAGCACGTCTATAATATCAATTCAATATCAGTTCAATCTTATTATGCCTTTATGGTGCGTTTTGCTATTAATGCCGATGTGGAATGTAATTCATGTACAATGAAGCAGGGTATGTTGTGCTCTTGTGTTCCTTACCAGTATTCTGGTGAACCCGTCTTGTTCTACAGTCGGCCGCTACCAATATAATAATTGATACATACGTGGCTTTATCAATGCAGACTTGTTTAAATTCCTTCTATCGCTCCAGGATTGCTGCCCAGAAGTTTACACACCAGGGACCAGAAGGAGTGTGGAACAAAGGCTCGGCAGGGAACAGGAAAGTGGATTTTTATTTATTTTTGCGGTACACTTTGCGGGGCATATGGAAAATGGGGATAGAAGGTGGAAATCGCCTTTAAGCAAAAGGCAGGGAATTGAAAGAATAGAAGTTTCCATTAGATGGTTTTTCTGATTAGGTTCCAATTTGCCCAAATGTGAACTGTGATAAAATGGCTAGAGGGGGAGAATCAGGAGACACCCTCGCCTTTCTTACAGAAGGTCTGCGGCATCTGAGGTGTGCCTTATCTTGTTTTTCAGCAGCTGGGAAACAGATCTGTATAATATTCCCTGCAGCTGCTGATATATCATATGATGATACTTTCAATAATAATAATAATGTCAGTCTTGAGGCTTAAATCATTCTTAATATTGCTGTGTAACCCATCCCAGCCACATTCTCCAGCCTCCCTATCTCAACAAGGGCTCCAGCGAATGGCGTGGCTATTCCTGATGAAATCTGCTTTGTACTGATGTCAATAGGACTGTATGTACAAGACATTCTTTCAAATCAGGAGAGAATATTTTCACATATGGATGGAGATTTATTCTAGGATTACATACCTGGTGTGCAGTCTGAATATAACCTCTCTTCACCATCTGTTTCCTATAATGTTCATCTGCAGTTTTATAAAAAGAACTGTACCTATAGGTTTCATGTACTGTATACTTGGACACCGGTAGATTAAGAAAACTAGAAATATGAAAAGCAGATGACCTCAGTAATGAGCATCATTATGTGTTCTGAGTATGATCATTATGCCATTAGCGTTGCTCCGGACTAAGGGCTCATGACCGTGGTTTTTGTCCACATCCGATACGCATTCTTTGCAGATCGGATGCAGACCCATTCACTTCAATGGGGCCACAAAAGATGCGGACAGCACATCCGTATATCTGTTCCGTGACCCTGCAAAAAATAAAATAAAAATAGAGCATGTCCCATTCTTGTCCATTTTGCAGACAAGGATAGGACATTTGTGAAGAGTTAAAGACAATGTCTGCAGGTTCTCCTCTAGTATTCGTGTTTTGCAGATCCACAATTTGCAGACCGCAAAAACGGCTATTGCCGTAAGCATGAGCCCTAACAGTGAGACACATGAAGCCTCTCTCCACTTACCTTACATACATTTTATTATATGCTATGCTCTGTTTTCCATTAGTTTTGACTAGAATTGCTCTTTAGGATTTGTTGATATTACATACTGATAATCACCCTGAATATATTTTACATCATATTTCTTCCTATTTTTGGGCAATTGATAATCTGCAAAACGTGGTATCAGTGTTAATAATAAGAGCTATGATAATTACATATAAGAACACCAAACCAAAACTCAACCCCTAATGCCAAAATTACAAGTCCCTATAACAATGACATAACTACTGTATAATAGTGATACGCGATACATAGGACAATAAATGAGTAATAAATGCACCAAAGTAATTACTGCAAATAAATTAGCACTTTATAATTCACAAAAAAAAACACCATTCTTGGGAGAGGGACCTGGGATTGGCGTTCTCGGATGAGCAGTGGTCCTCAGCATTTGCCTTTATCTCTAAAAACCTTAGATGCACTTTACATTATGAATCCCTGATGAAGACTATGTTAAGATGGTATTATACCCCGGATCGCCTGTCCCATATCTTCCCAGGATCCTCACACCTGTGTTGGAGGGGTTGTGGCCAGAGGGGTACTTTATATCATATTCTGTGGTCATGTCCACTGCTGCATGGGATTTGGAGATCCACTTTCTCCTTGGCTTCAGATCTATTGGGTACCCAGCTCTCGCCGACTCCTGAACTAGCCCTCCTTTATATCGATATGGATAAATTGCCACGAGGCGTTAGGGTGGTGTTGGGACATCTTTTCCTGGCCACCAAATTGGCTATTACCCAAAACTGGAAAACCCAGAGTATCCCTAGCTTATCAGATATCACTCGCAAACTTAACTCCACCTACATACATGAGAGGATGTGGGCAGGCATGGGATCCAGCCGGTTCTCTCCGGTTCTGCCGAACCGTTTGTTAAAATTACAGGCGGTTCGCAGGACCGGTGAGAAGCAGGGATCCCGACCCGGTCCTGCAGCTGCGCCTGCACCAGTGGCGTAGCTATAGGGGTGGGGGCGGAGCGGAAGCCGAGAGGAGAGGCCCTGTGTGACGCGCACTGTGCAGGGCAGCTGGGCAGGCGAAGTGAGGAGGGGCCGGGGGAGCGGCTTCAGTTGAGGTGCGACGCAGGACTTAGTCACGTACCTCACTGTGACCTCCTGCGGCGGATCTCGCGAGATGACGCGATGACGCGGCGCGGGAAGGCACAGTGAGCGAGGCATTGGTGACCGCCTGTACCAGGATGCCACAAGCTGTGAAGGAGAGAGAGGTAAGTATTAATTATTTCTCCTAAGCAGGTGCCTACTCCACCTTCCCCTCATCCTGACCCAATGTTTAGATTCTTTTAGCCAAACAAGAGTTATGGATGGGGTTGATGACAATATTTAAGGTGGCCACACACAGGGAAACACATCTATTTTGCCCACAGAGTAAGAGCAGCTTTTTTAAGCGGTACTCCACTATGTAATGGCCCCCTCTTTATTATTAATATAATGGCCCCCTCTTTATTATTAATGTAATGGCCCCCTCTTTGTTATTAATGTAATGGCCCCCTCTTTGTTATTAATGTAATGGCCCCCTCTTTATTATTAATATAATGGCCCCCTCTTTATTATTAATGTAATGGCTCCCTCTTTGTTATTAATGTAATGGCCCCCTCTTTGTTATTAAAGTGGGGGCCATTATATTAATAATAAAGAGGGGGCCATTATATTAATAAAAAAGAGGTGGTCATTATATTAATAATAAAGTGGGGGCCATTACATTAAAAATAAAGAGTGGGCCATTATAATAATAATAAAGAGGGGGCCATTATATTAATAATAAAGTGGGGGCCATTATATTAATAATAAAGAGGGGGCCTATTATATTAATAATAAAGTGGGGGCCATTATATTAATAATAAAGTGGGGGCCAATAAATTAAAAATAAAGAGTGGGCCATTATAATAATAATAAAGAGGGGGCCGTTACAGTAATAACAAAGAGGGGGCCGTTACAGTAATAACAAAGAGGGGGCCTTTACAGTAATAATAAAGAGGGGGCCATTATATTAATAATAAAGAGGGGGCCATTATATTATCAATAAAGAGGGGGCCATTATATTAATAAAAAAGAGGGGGTCATTATATTAATAATAAAGTGGGGGCCATTACATTAAAAATAAAGAGTGGGCCATTATAATAATAATAAAGAGGGGGCCATTACAGTAATAACAAAGAGGGGGCCTAAGGCTTTTTAAAAGTTGAGTGGTATGTGTGTAGTGTATATATAGTGTATTTGTGTGTAGTGTATATATGGTGTATGTAAATATGTCGTGACTGTGTTGCATATATATGGTGTATGTAAATATGTGTCATGACTCGTGACGCGCTGCGTATCCACCGCTGAGTAGGGAACCTGTTGTTAAAAATTTGAATCCCACCCCTGGATGTGGGCGAGGGCTGGCTGCTCATTCGCAGCATTTCAGAGAAACTGGAACTCATGGAGCTCTTCCCGGCTCGCTGTACAATCCTCTGATTGATCTTATTTAGTCTGTCTATTACGCTCAGACCTGATATATTGTGCACTAGTATGTATTTGTTAGTCCCATGTATGTACTGAATGTATTTCTTTGTTCGTTACTTTATGATTTATTTTTGTTGTTTATTTCATGCTATGTATTATTTTACCGTAATACGGTTCGGTTGGCGCTGCCAATGTGGCTATGTGAAGTGCCAACTATGTAACTGTTCGTTGCTGATCAGTGTTATGTCAAAAAAGTCAATAAAAACGTATTGATTGAAAAAAAACCACCATACCAATAACAAATTAAAAACAAATATTATTTTTGAGGTGGTAGCCATATGGTAAAATTTTCTGGGCCCTTTGTATGGATCCCTGTCCCATTTGTGTATCTCACTGCTCCTTAGTACATTGCTGTAGCTAGGTGCAGGGCTAGCTGAGGTTTTGAGGTCTCTCCTTTAGAGGCTATGTACACCTTTTGAGGGCAATTGTTTTTATTATTGCATTATACTTATTTTGAGCTAAAAATAATTTTTTCAATTGATCTTTATTAACAATATGGTATCCTTTTTTCTGTACAGAGCTGTGATGCTCTAGTAGCTGCCTGTGGATTTGTGTCCTTTCCGTCATCTGAGGAGTAGACAGACTTCTTATCTCTGCTCTCTCATATCATAAATGCTCATTATAGCTTAATTCTTATCTTACTGATAGGAATGTGGCTTAAATAAGTGTTTATGACCTCGCAGTAGTTTAGAAATAAGGGTAATTATATGACTGGTACAAAGTGAAAGTACCAGTCACACAGTTACAAAAACATAAAACCCTTTGTGAATGAACAGCTCAATATTTTTAATAAAGGCCAACTAAAAATATGATTTTTAGCCAAAAATAAGTTGAAAAAAAATGGTGTACATAGGTGTACATAGCCTTTAAGGCATTTGCGGTTTCAATGCTGATGATATAATGGGGGGGGGGGGCTTATCAGGGTTACAGACGTGTGCATCCCTAGTAGCATAACAGTACAACTAAAGATGTCACAGAGGGTATGACAGCCCAATAAGCAATGTCACTGACATTTCCTGATGTGGCTCAAATGAGGTTAAAGAAAAAACAAGCATCACTCACTACCCCTTTCTGTTGCTGTTAAAAAAAAAAACTTACCAATCCCTGCTGCTCTCCTGGTTTAACCCATAAAATGCCTGGATATGCCTGCCTAACCATTCACCGCCAGACATGGGTCACTGCTGAGGGCAGTGATTGACAGAGCAGGTATCTGCGTGTCAAGCCAGGACGGGGAAGTGGAGAGCAGCAAGAACCGCAGAGGCAGAAGATAGATGAGCGTGGGTAATGCTCCTTTTTTATACCACTCCAAGTGATATAGAATGTTTTCCAGCTGGTCAACTCCTTGACAAACTCAAAGTGCTGATACCACAAGAATAGCTATGACGGTCATGCAAGTCCTATAAATTAAGCACAGTTGATGTTTCAGAATATGCTGTCATATGTGTGTACAGGAGGCATAACACTACTTCTAGTCATTATATGACTTGTATTCTGTATTTTACACCCGTTTTTCCCTCTGCAGACGCTAAACGTCAGTTTGTCCTGAACTACTGGGTGGAGAACCGCTGTAACATCTAACTAAAGCAGATATCACCAGCTCCTTGGTGAGTGAAGAGAAAAATTGCTGCACTCCAATGTTTATGATGCAAATAAAGATATAGTTTATTGTCCTTCACAGAGACATCAAATGGATTTCTGATCCAGACATTTTTATCATAGTTTTTTCACAATAAGTCACCGAACGTTTCGGTCCAGGTGGACCTTCTTCAGCAGTGTCGCCTGTGTGAGTAATATGGTGTCAGGGAACGTTTTTTTATTTAATAAAACTTTTCAACTATTTTTTTAACCATTTCCTAGTCCCACAAGGAGGCTTTAACAGACTTTATATCACTTCTTTAATACATTTGTACTGCTTATGCAGTACAATGTATTATACTGTCAGTGCTACACTGACTGTCATCAGCAGGCAGCGCCAGAGAGGTGCAGCCTGCTAGGAATACACTGCAGGCAGCCCTGGGACATACATTGGTACCACACAATCTCCTGAGATAACCCTTTAATCATGGGATAGCCTTTTTAAGGAGAATTTTGTTTTCGAAGCCCAAAAGATGATGCTGCAAGAAATGAGACATTTTAATGTTAACATTTTCTGTTGCCCTTGCTTTTATAGGAACTTTTGTGGATCCAGCTTACCATATACAACATACGGGCACATCCCTGATTCGAGGCTGCAAGGCTGTGCCCGTATACTTCATGTGACTGCTGCAGCCAATCACTGGCCTCAGCTATCATGTGCCACATACCGATGTGACCACTGATTAGCTGCAGAAGTATATGCTCTTGAAAAAGGGATATATTCCCGAAATGCGTCAAGCTGATTTAATAAAAGACTTCCTAACTATATTGGAGCCCCGGTGTCATCCTTCTGGGGACCAGGAAGCCATTACTACATCATTTGAAGCGATCTCGGCGGGGGAGGTTGAGGTATAGGTGTCTTGAGCTTTATCCTATACCCTCCTCCCCAGTGAAGTAGGTGTAACTTTTTCATAGTGTATTCCACTATAACTGCAAAATTTTATTGCCAATACTGGAGACTCTGTGGGGCCCCCTGGGTATCATTAAGACACCTGTGATACCCGCCTCATCAGCAACCTCATTCCTATTTCAGTCCACTAGTTGGTACTGATTCTCTTCCCCCCTTTTTCTCGGGGGTCCTTGGGGAGCTGCCTATTTCTCTCCATTTTATATATATATTTTATATACACATTTTATATACATTCTTTTCAATATTGTGGTCATCCCTTGGCGCCTTCTTCATTTCCCTTACCCCCACCCCCCGATTTTTGTACAATTCGTGCAGAATACCTCGTCTTCAAAATCTTTTTTCTCTTTGCATAGCTGCAGAAGTGTCCAGGGTAAATGGGCATGTTACTGCAGCCAAGAAGATGACGTCAAGACTACAGTGATGGAGAGGATCACAGCGGCGGAGGGTGCAACAAGTGAGTGTATGTTTAATTATTTTATAACCACTCCTCAGGGGCGTTGCTAGGTTAAAACATTCAGAGCCTGGGCCCTGATCTTTTGTCCCAGACCCGATTGTCCTGCCTGCCTGCTAAATACAACTGTATTGCCATCCTCAGGACGGCAATACAATTGCATCTAATGCACTGGAAGAACTGAAGGACCTGTGATGACATCACAGTCCATGAGATCAGTTCTAAATGCAGTAGCTGAAAAGGACCTGCGATGATGTCATGTGACCAGTGCAGGAAAGGACGGCTCAGCAGTGAAGAGAAGTCCTAAAAAGAAGCTGTAGTGAGGTCTGCTACATGAGGAGAGGTAAGTGAAGGGAGAGGCAGAGCAATGTTGGGAGTTGTAGTTATTTAACTGGGACTGTATGTTAGGGCTGAAGGGAGGGAAGTTTTTTACATGGAACAGTGGGGTGGAGTGATGTTATTTACATGGGACTGAAAGTTGAGGGGGGATGTTTTTTATATGGGAATGCATGTTGGAGCTGGCTGGGGCAGGGAGATGTAATTTACATGGGACTGCATATTGGAGGGGGCAGGAGAGATAGTGTGATGTTATTTACATGGAACTGTATTTTGGAGGGGGGTGTAGAGATGGTGTGATGGTATTCACATAGGACTCTATGGCGGAGGAGGGAAATAATGTTATTTACATGGGACTGTATGGTGGAGGGGCTAAGGAATTATAATTTCTGAGGACAGTAAACGGAGGAATATAACTACAGGGGGCACTGCAAGGGGCATAATTAATACTGGGGGTGCTTTAGGGCGAGCATTATAACAGTAGACTTAGAGAATTGGACCATATGCATTGGGGCTAGAGTGTTGTAAAAATTTTAAACGCTGCAACATTTTTGCGCAAGGGACCTAAGAAGTCGCAAAGCCCCTATTTTGTGACTTTTTTGAAGCCAGAATTCTGGAGGGCAGGGCATGCTAAATTCCCCCCCGATGTGTTTTTTTAACATTTGTAATGGCACAGAATAAGGGTTCAATAAAGAGCTTCTTGTTAATGGTTTCCAAATTACAGCAATGCATAGTAAATACAATGTTTAAAATAATTGAAAAACAGTAAAAGGCTATTACCAAGCTCCCATCTTATTATAAAATTCCTATATCAGTAAGATACTGTAAAGGCACACTAAAGGGTGTATTACACCTGCTGATTTTTCAGCAGATGATCGCTAACAAGCATTTGTAGTAATGATCGTTAGCGATGATCTGGCAGTGTAATACTGCCACCGATTGCGCGATGATCGGGCAATCCAAATCATTTGGCTGGTAAAAAAAATCATCCTTTGCAGGCAGCAGATCGCGCTGTCTAATAGCGATCTGCTGCCGGCAAACTACTATACAGCACGGGGACGAGTGATGGCACAGTGATCTCTCCTCTTCATGCTGCATAGGAGATCCCTGCATGTCATAACAGTGGTCTCCTCCTCTAGGGAGCAGGCGATTCCCTCCCGACAATCGGGCTGTGTAATATAGCCTTAACTGTGCATTCAGCCTCCTCACTTACTGGTAAGACCGACCATTTAAGCAGCCTTTTTCAGTGGCCATATAACACGAATATGTTATGCTCATAGATGTAGTACATTTCCAATGATCAAGGTGTCTCATTGCGTGTGTGGTGTGTACCTCCTACGTGCCTCATCTTCATTACAAGCAGAAGAGCATTCACATCCAAAGAAGCACAACTGAACTGCACATGCTCAGTGCAGCGAGACCAACCAGTGCACAAAGTGGGAATGACTGGGAACGATCAGCACATACCTGTCCTCTTACAAAAATACTACAAGAGACTGTGACTACAAACAGCAATAAAAAAGAAGATGGTGTTCTGGTGGGGGGGTGAGGTCCAGGTTCACTTTAGAAAATAGCTTGTAATAAAAACATTCATTATTTTAAATGTGATGCAATAGGAAATGATTGCAAACTTGGTACAACCTTGTTAATGAAGATTTATTACAAATATTTTAGACCTTTGCTGACAAAATAACCAGTGTCAAAGATGACACTTCACTTTAAGCCCATGAATTACAAACAACAGATGCTTTCCCTCTAGCCAAATAACTTCATGTAAACAACACAATGGGGGAGATTGTCAAGCATAGAAATTTCTCTCTTGTCTCATTGCCAAAGTTTAACAGATTAACTCACTGGTGGCTGTACTCAAGTCTAACGTGCTGTGCATTTACAGCATGTAAAACATGTTTACATATTTATTTATTTTTACGCAGTATAAGACACACTTTTCCCCCTAAAAGTGTGTGGGGGGGGGAGTAGCAGTGCGTCTTATAAATCGAATACTAATGAGAGCTTCCATTATGGAAGGCTCATTAGTATGCAAGAGGAGCAGGGAGTGTAGTGCTGCTAGCACTGGCTGTACTCACCCCTCCCTGGTCTTCTTCCAGGCACATAACATATATTTGTACGGTTGGTGCATGGTGCATGGGTTTGATCTGAGGTGTAATAAACATTGAGGGTTGATTGGGGGGTCTAATAAAGATGGGGTGTCTGATGAAGATTGGGGTCTTAACTGAGGTCTGATGAAGACTTGGGGGTATGATTTGGGGGTCTTATGAAGATTGGGGATATGGTATCTGAGGTCTGATGAAGATTGGGGGTCTGATTTGAGGTCTGATGAAATATAAAATACACTGCCTGTCCCAAAAAAAAGTTGCCACCTGGATTTAACTAAGCAAATAGGTATGAGCCTCTTATTGGATAATTACTGCTTGGGCAATTATCTTTCAGCTGGCAATAAGTTATTTAACCTCAACTGGTGCAATGAGTTGCTTCTCATTTCTTAAACAACCATGTCGAAAGACACATCTCGTGGTCATGGAAAATAATTTAGTCTGTTTGAGAAGGGTCAAATCATTGGCATGCATCAAGCAGAGAAAACATCTAAGGAGATTGCAGAAACTACTAAAATTGGGTTAAGAACTGTCTAACGCATTATTAAAAACTGGAAGGATAGTGGGGACCCATCGTATTCAAGGAAGAAATGTGGCGGGAAAAAATCCTGAATGATGTTGATCGGTGATCACTTAAACGTTTGGTAAAATCAAATCGAAGAAAAACAACAGTAGAACTCAGGGCTATGTTTAATAGTGAAAGTAAGAGCATTTCCACATGCACAATGCGAAGGGAACTCAAGGGATTGGGACTGAACAGCTGTGTAGCCGTAAGAAAACCACTAATCAGTGAGGTAAACCAGAAAAAAGGCTTCAATTTGTTAGGGAGCATAAAGATTGGACTCTGGAGCAATGGAAGAAGGTCATGTGGTCTGATGAGTCGAGATTTACCCTGTTCCAGAGTGATGGGTGCATCATGGTAAGAAGAGAGGCAGATGAAGTGATGCACCCATCATGCCTAGTGCCTACTGTACAAGCCTGTGGGGGCAGTGCTATGATCTGGAGTTGCTGCAGTTGGTCAGGTCTAGGTTCAGCAACAGTATGTGCTCCAAGAATGAGGTCAGCTGAACATACTGAATGACCAGGTTATTCCATCAATGGATTTGTTCTTACCTGATGGCACAGGCAAATTCCAAGATGACAATGCTAGGATTCATCAGGCTCAAATTGTGAAAGAGTGGTTCAGGTAGCATGAGACATCATTTTCACACATGGATTGGCCACCACAGAGTCCATACCTTAACCCTATTGAGAATGTTTGGGATGTGCTGGAGAAGGCTTTGCGCAGCAGTCAGACTCTACCATCATCATTGCAAGAACTTGGTGAAAAATGAATGCAACACTGGATAAAAATAAATCTTGTGACATTGCAGAAGCTTATTGAAAGAATCCCACAGTGAATGCGTGCCGTAATCAAAGCTAAAGGCGGTCCAACGAAATATTAGAGTGTGTGACCTTTTTTTTTTGGTAGCGACTTTTTTTTTTGGACAGGCAGTGTATTTTTTTTTTTTTTTTTTTTTCCTCCTCTTTTCTGGTTTTCCTCTTAGGTGCGTCTTATAAACTGAAAAATATGATATACCGTATTTTTCACTTTATTAGATGCACTTTTCCCCCCCAAAAGTGGGTGGAAAATGACAGTGCGTCTTATAAAGCACTGCGATGTATCAGCGGGATGTGAGGAGGCGGCTGTGCCCAATGCAGTCACTATACTGTAATACATCAGGTCTCGCACACAGCAGGTTTCATAAGTAAAGTCATGGTACAGTAATCCTCTTCAAGCAGTGTTTGTACTTTAAACTCAGGCAATCCTCTGTACAACTTACTATGAAAGCGGCAGGCAGGGTGGCAGCATAACCTCGCGATGCTCACTCATTCACGCTCCTCCCATTTCATTCATGAAGGCAGAGCAGGAGCGTGAATGAGTGAGCATCGCAAGGTTACGCTGCCGCCCTGCCTGCCGCTTTCATAGTAAGTTGTACAGAGTATTGCCTGAGTTTAAAGTACAAACACTGCTTGAAGAGGATTACTGTACCAGGACTTTACTTATAAAACCTGCTGTGTGCGGGGCCCGATGTATTACAGTACAGTGACTGCATCGGGCACCGCCGCCAGTGTTGCCAGCCTCCATCCCTTCCACCATGAAAACTGCTCCATTACACTATGCTGTTAGTGGGTGGACAATGGTGTAATGGGGGTCACTATTCACACAGGACAATATACTGTGACACATATGATACTGTGACCAGCATAGGATGATCTTATGCTGGTCACAGTATCATATGTGCCACAGTATATTGTCCTGTGTGAATAGTGATCACCATTACATAAGATGCTATGTGTGTCATTCACACATCCCCCACACTAGTGTATGATCCACAGATCCCCCCCCCCATAACAGTGTCCTCCACAGGTCCCCCATAACAGTGTGTCCACCACAGATCCCCCCCCGTATAACAGTGCCATCCAGAAATCCCCCTTAAAACTGCCATCCACAGACTCCTCATAACAGTGCCATCCACAGATCCCCCATAACAGGGAATCATCCACAGATCCTCCATAACAGTGTCATCCACAGACAACCATTAGTTCAAAACCCACCAGAAGCACACCTTTTGGTTCAAAATATTTTTTTCTTATTTTCCTCCTCAAATATCTAGGTGCGTCTTATCATCAGGTGCATCTTATAAAGCGAAAAATACGGTGTGTATATACATGTACAGTACAGACCAAAAGTTTGGACACACCTTCTCATTCAAAGAGTTTTCTTTATTTTCATGACTATGAAAATTGTAGATTCACACTGAAGGTATCAAAACTATGAATGAACACATGTGGAATTATATACATAACAAAAAAGTATGAAACAACTGAAAATATGTAATATTCTAGGTTCTTCAAAGTAGCCACCTTTTGCTTTGATTACTGCTTTGCACACTCTTGGCATTCTCTTGATGAGCTTCAAGAGGTAGTCACCTGAAATGGTCTTCCAACAGTCTTGAAGGAGTTCCCAGAGATGCTTAGCACTTGTTGGCCCTTTTGCCTTCACTCTGCGGTCCAGCTCACCCCAAACCATCTCGATTGGGTTCAGGTCTGGTGTCTGTGGAGGCCAGGTCATCTGGCGCAGCACCCCATCACTCTCCTTTATAGTCAAATAGCCCTGACACAGCCTGGAGGTGTGTTTGGGGTCGTTGTCCTGTTGAAAAATAAATGATGGTCCAACTAAACGCAAACCGGATGGAATAGCATGCCGCTGCATGCCCCTGCTGTGGTAACCATGCTGGTTCAGTATGCCTTCAATTTTGAATAAATCCCCAACAGTGTCACCAGCAAAGCACCCCCACGCCATCACACCTCCTCCTCCATGCTTCACGGTGAGAACCAGGCATGTAGAGTCCATCCGTTCACCTTTTCTGCGTCGCACAAAGACTCGGTGGTTGGAACCAAAGATCTCAAATTTGGACTCATAAGTACAGACAAAACCTGTCCTAATCACACAGGAGGACTTACACAAGTTACTTCACAACACTGACGTAAAGAGCTGCCTCATCCTCCTCTCCTGCTTGTCAGGGTTTATGATCCTGATTACAGATAAGAACTTCTGGTGTATCTTTGTAGGAATGGAGGAGACATGAAGTACAGAGAGGACAGACAGGATGGACAGTGTAATGTGAGGTAATGGAGACTACATAAAAGTGCTGCTGCTCATTTTCCACATTCCCACCCTCCTCCCTGTACTTCATGTCTCCTCATAAACTCCATTCCTATAGAGATTCAGCTGAAGATCAGATTAAGCTTTATTCCAGATCATAAACCCTGACAAGCAGAGCGGAGAGGAGGATGAGGCAGCTCTTTACCTCGGTGTTGTGAAGTAACTTGCCCTGCTGTGTAATTAGGGCAGGTTTTATGTGTACTAATAGGACGGCGGCCATTTTGTTTCTCCTAATGATTGCTCCCCAGACAAAATGAGCCATTATAACTAATGAAAGGTATTTGGTAATATATTTACAATAAAGTAATATTTTAGTATTTTCATTTTCTTAATTCCCAGAGAACCCCTTTAAATCAGATTGCCATTTCACTTGTAGACATGCAGGCATATTTCCATACAAGGTTTTAAGTCACTGCTTAGTACATACAGTAAACATACAATATATATAAAGTTGAGATATATTCACGTTTATTTGGAAGGGAAACAGCAGGTTGTATTGTGAGGGAGTTGTGTAGAACCGGCCTGGGTATTATTTCCACATTTTATGTCGTAATATATCATTACTGTTTATAGAAGCTGTGCAATGTAAAGATCATTCTGTCCCCTAAGAATAAACCAATCTTAATGCTCTGATGGAAGCAATTAACCTACAAAGGAAACACATCACCTATGGTTTCGTAAACTTTCAAACAAATGATCTACATCTGTTTTTTAGAAGGTCAAGGCATATCTCTGTAGTCATAAGATTGGGTATTCAAAATGTACTGTATATCCTTGGCTTGGCCTTAAAGACATTGTCTGAGATAGTGAAACATTCTAGTAATGTCCCCATATTATATAAAGATTTAAAAAAGTCTGCATAATTACCTCTTTCTCCTTCTTCTGCTAATCATTTAGACTTCATCGGTGACGTGTACAGCACGTGACCACTGCAGCCAATGACTGTCCACAGTGGTATACTAAAATTACTAGAATTTTTCATTATCTTGGATAACTCTGTTAACACTAGGACACTGATTTTTTTTTTCAGACTTCTTTCTGATTTCTGAAATCTTTGCTGCTATCGTAAATGCTGCAGATTGTCTACATGCAATTCCTCTACAGAAAATTGGCAGCATTTACACCTTGTGTAACCATAACCTGTACACAATGCAAGTTTTGTGGTTTGGCTGAGAATCATGCTGCATAAAAACTATATGCTTCATCTGTCCAAGCTGTATGGCTGAAAGTTGAATTAGAAAACTCAGGGTAAAAGCATGTGCATTTTATTCTCCTAGGTTTTTCTCAGTGTGACAAACTATCTTTATGGGTATTCAAGAGGGCAGGTTTACTGGTTGTTCTTTCAGAATTTGGTTGAAGTAAGAGGTGTCGTATTTTGTGCACCTTAGGCCTCATGCACACGACCGTTTTTTTTTAAGGTCCGCAAAAACGGGGTCCGTAGGTCCGTGATCCGTGACCGTTTTTTCGTCCGTGGGTCTTCCTTGTTTTTTGGAGGATCCATGGACATGAAAAATGAAAAAAAAATCGAAGTCAAGTTTGCCATTGAAATGATAGGAAAAAACGGACACGGATCACGGACACGGATCACGGACACGGATGACAATCTTGTGTGCATCCGTGATTTTCACGGACCCATTGACTTGAATGGGTCCGTGAACCGTGGGCCGTGAAAAAAATAGGACAGGTCTATTTTTTTCACGGCCAGGAAAAACGGATCACGGATGCGGCTGCCAAACGGTGCAGTTTCCGATTTTTCCACTGACCCATTGAAAGTCAATGGGTCCGCGAAAAAAAACGGAAAACGGCACAACGGCCACGGATGCACACAACGGTCGTGTGCATGAGGCCTTAAACAGAAATCTACTCCAGCAATGAACTGGTGTAAATTTTAGATATAATTTTTTTACATAAATTATAAGTTCTCCGGGCTGAGGAGCACCTACCCCTTCTGCTACACCCCACCTACGTTTTTGAAAAGTTGAAAGAATTTGTCACTTTTGAACACCTGAAAACTGGCATACAGCATTAAGAAACGCCTCCAAAGTGTATCGGAGTGGTCAGATGGCACTGCTGGCCACACATAGCCATTGGGAGTCGTGGGTTTGAGTAGCTTGTCTGTATGCAGCCCGCTGCACGATGTGGCTGTTCCCATGGGCCTTTCTCCTGAGCCACAGATCACATCAGGTTGCGTGCAGCAAAGCCATGCCCACCCATAGCAGCCAATGCCAGCTGGGCCTTGTACCTTCTGACAGGTAAATAAATTGTGCTGTACAAAACAACCAGTATATAATTATATAGTCCCTCATTAATAAAGGCCAGCATGTGCTACACCAGCCTTGATAGGGCTGTCGGAGGAGGCATGTAATTTATGACGAGGTGTGGTCCTCATGATAAATAACCTGCCTTCTCTGGCTCTCCGTGTGCCAGAATGAAATCTTTGGTAGCCAAGAGCTGCTGTAGATTTCATTAATTATTTGTGCCAGTTTCTGGTGTAATTAATGATGAATTAGCTGGGGTTGATGGCCTAACCTTCGCAATGCCTTCACTCCACCCTCGCCATGCCCTCTTTTTGTAGATTTTTCGAGGGTGGTGTAAAATCTAGAAAAGTCTCAAATACATTGAAAAGTTGCAAATCCAGAGGTAAGAACAGTCAAAAGGAGAATAATGACTTCCCCCCCTTAGTCTTGAATGCAGCGTTTACTTGTAGCAGTAGTGCAGGAGAGAGCAGCAGCACTATTACAATACCTGCTGTGGTTTACCAACATTCTTTAAACTACTCCATGAGGACAACTTTGTCTTATATTCCTTGTCAATGTATATGGAGATCAAAGAATAGAGAGCCCTGCTTAATAAAACTCTCCAGCAAATAACCATAAGGTAAATGTAAAGACAAGTTCTTCTTGGGAGTCTCAGTGCGACCATGCATTATATACTGGTGTAGCCATACAATGCAAATATTCACTATAAAAATATATAGTATCATTGTATATGACTCTTGTGTGTCATACGTTGTCCAGTTTGAAGATGTAAATACAATAGGTAAGAACACCATCTCTTGGTCATAATATTATCAGCTAATTTGGCCACTTTCATCCAGTCAGTATTTGGTCAGTATTTTTTACCAGTATTTTTAAGCCAAAACCAGGAGTGAGTCCAGAATATGGAAGATACACAAATCTTTTCACATTTAGGTGAAAATAGAAAAATTATAATATCGTGCAAAAGTCCATTTATTTCAGTAATGCAAATTAAAAGGAATTGCATTAATGCAGCTTAAAATTAGAATTTTGTGAAAAAGTTCAATATTCTAGGCTCAAAGTGTCACACTCTAGTCAGCTAATTAATCCATATCCCCTGAGCAAAGGGGACCTCAAAATTGTGACTTTAGGGTTTCATAAGCTATAAGCCATAATCATCCAAATGATAACAAATAAAGGCTTGAAATATCTCGCTTTGCATGTAATGAGTCTATTTCATATGTTAGTTTCACCTTTTAAGTTGTATTACTGATATAAATGAACTTTGCACGATATTCTAATTTTTCGAGTTTCACCTGTACTTTGCAGGTTTTAGGCCAGCAAATATTGACACACAATACTGATCAAATACTGACCGTATAAAAGTGGCCTTTTTAATGTTCTTAAAGGTTTATTTTTCACAATGGTAAATCCCACATACCCTATAAGGATGTCATGGAAGGGAGTCCTGAATGGGGAAACCTAAAAAGCAGCACCTCAAGCTGCTGACATCAACTTTCCCTAGCTGCAGTGCGTCTTAAGATACCAGCTGATCACCACTGCAGCTCCCTTATTAAAGGGATTGATAGATTATTTTATGATGGTCTTAAACACCTTACATTTTTGTATGTGTGGTCTAGTATGGTTAAAAAAGGAACAAAATATTGTAAAAACTTTCATTGAATATAAAATATATAAAAATAATAATATACTGCTTGATAGTCTCCTGCTTCCTAATATCTACTTTTAGGGCATGCTGATCAAAAGGTGGCTCTAATAAATACATTTTGATTCTATCTAAACACGCAGCTTGTATGGTGCTAAGCCCTAAGGGGCATTCCTGTTTGATAATTGTTTACAACAAAAATGTTAAATATGGTGTGCATATGATTATTGTGCATTGTGTGGATCTTCCTTTGCATTTGTCCGTGTGTTTCATTGTTACTGTTTTGACTATTTTATGTGGTGGTGCTTATTCGGGGATAAAGGGTTCGACCTGCACAAATATTTAGGGCAGAATCTACTGTTCACAGCTGCCAGATTGAAGGTGAATATGAAGGTAAGTCTGTCATTCCATGGCTTTTAGTCACCCATATGGACTGTTGCCTGGGGATCTTGCATTATGTGTTGGAAGAAGTTGGTACATACAGTGCCTTGAAAAAGTGTTCATACCTCTTGAATTTTCCCACATTTTTTAACGTAACACTAACAAACTTAACTGTATTTTATTGGGATTTTATGTGATAGACCAAAACAAAGTAGTAAGTAATTGTGAAGTGTAAATGAAATGATACTTGGTTTTCAAAATTTGCAATAAATAAAAATCTGGAAAGTGTGGCGTGCATTTGTATTCAGCCCCCCTGAGTCAATACTTTGCAGGAACAGATTTTGCTGCAATCACAGCTGCAAGTCTTTTAGGGTATGCCTCTATCAGTTTTGCACATCTGGAGGCTGAAATTTTTGCCCATTCTTCTTTGCAAAATAGCTCAAGCTCAGTCAGATTGGATGGAGAGCGTTTGTGAACGGCAATTTTCAAGTCTTGCTACAGATTCTCAATGGGATTTAGGTCTGGACTTTGACTGGGCCATTCTAACACATGAATATGCTTTGGTCTAAACCATTCCATTGTTTCTCTGGCTGGATGTTTAGGGTTGTTGGTCTCAAGTCTTTTGTAGCATATACCACAATTTTCTCCAGGATTGCCTGTATCTTCATCCATCTTCCCATCAACTGTGACCAGATTCCCTGTCCCTGCTGAAGAAAAGCATCCCCACAGCATGTTTCACGATGGGGGTGGTGTGTTCAGGATAATGTACAGTGGTAGTTTTCTGCCACACATAGCATTTTGCATTTAGGCCAAGAAGTTCAATTTTGGTCTTATCTGACCAGAGCACCTTCTTCCACGTTAGCCGTGTCTCCTACATGGCTTGTGGTAAACTGCAGACAGTACATCTTAAGGCTTGCTTTCAAAAATGGCTTTCTCCTTGCCAATCTTCCATAAAGGCCAGATTTGTGGAGTCACGACTAATATTTGTCCTGTGGACAGACTCTCCCACCTGAGCTGTAGATCTCTGCAGCTCCTCCAGAGTGTCCACAGGCCTCTTGGCTGCTTCTCTAATTAGTGCCCTCATTGTATGCGCTGTCAGTTTAGGTGGACAGCCATATATTGGTAGGTTTGCAGTTGTGCTATATTCCTCCCATTTTCAGATGATTGATTGAACAGTGCTCTGTGAGATGTTCAGAGCTTGGGATATTCATTTAGAGCCTAACCCTGCTTTACACTTGCCCACAAGTATATCCCTGACCTGTCTGGTGTGTTCTTTGGTTTTCATGATACTTGATCACTAATGTTTACTAACAAACCTCTGAGGTCTTCACAGAACAGCTGTTGTTATACTGAGAATAAATTACACACAGATGGATTCTATTTACAAATTAGGCGACTTCTGAAGGAATTTGGTCACACTGGATTTTATTTGGGGATATCAGAGTACAAGGGGCTGAATACAAATACACGCCACCCTTTTTAGATTTTTATTTAATAAATATTTTGAAAACCATGTACCATTTTCTTTGCACTTCACACAAACTTGCTACTTTGTGTTGGTCTATGGCATAAAATTCCAATAAAATACATTTAATACATACAAGTTTGTGGGTGCAACATGAAAAAAGGTGGAAAAGTTTATGGGGTATGAATACTTTTTCAAAGAACTGTAGATGTTATGATGTAATATCCGCTGGGAGGGGCTGGAGACTGTATTTTTTAGTTTTGTGCCAAAAGGCTTGGTTGGATTTGTGCCTGAATATATTGTGCATCTTCTGTGTCCAGCATAGAGCCTCTGGGGTGATGCAGGGAAGACAGACATAGTGGTTCAGAGCTGACCAGTCTGAGAAAGCAGAGAGCAGGGGGGCATTCATGAGTGTGCTAAGCAGTGGGTCTGTGAGAAAGAGAGAGGGATGTTATATTAGACTTATCAATGTTAAAAGTACTCAGCTAAGAAGACATGTGGTCTATATAGTCAAGGAGCATCAGAAAAACTGAGATTGAGTAGAAAAGCAGGAACAAAGCATTGTTGCATCTGACCTCTATTGACCCAGTTTGGTAGGAAGAAACAACCCCTGTGACCCTGTATGTTCCTAGGCCTGTGGAACAAAACCCATTACTTACTTGTTACTCAAATCAGACAGTTGTCTGTATTCCTATTGCTCCTGAAGAGGTGGATTCTTTGTACCCAGAGAATGCATACTGATAGAGTGCGCAAGCAGCCTCAGAACTATGGGGGCTTGTGACAGCATTCACACTACCTGATGTACACACATGGACAAAATTGTAGGTACCCTTCCATTAAAGAAATAAAAACCTACAATGGTCACTGAAATAACTTAAAAAACTGACAGAAGTAATAATGCATAAAAATGTACTGAAAATCAGCAAATGAAAATCAGACATTGCTTTTGAATTAAAAAAAACAAGCTAATGAAACTGGCCTGGACAAAAATGAAGGTACCCCTAGAAAAATTGAAAATAATTTGACCATAGGAACATGTGAAACTAAGGCGGGTCCTGCAATTCGCATCACAGGTGTCTTCAAATTTGCAATCAATGACTATAAAAATAAAGATAATGCATTGTTTATCCTGCACGGTGTATGCTGCAATAACAAAAACAAAAAAGCAATGGAAGAATTGTTGCATTTCTTTATTGTGCTTCCCAAAAAGCAAAATAAAAAGTGATCCAAAAGTTGTATGTGCCCCAAAATAGAATCAATGATGATGGCAACTCATACTACAAAAGTCCTTACATGAAGAAAAACTTATATTTGTCAGAAAAATGCTTGTACTGGTACCCCAGAGATTGTTCAATACCATTATGGTACCAGTAAACCAGTCCATAAAAATCTTCGCTGCAAAAGCCTTATGGCGCTCCTTCTTGTTTGAGTCCTGCGGTGTGCCCCTATGGCAGTTTACAACCACATATGGGGTGTTGCTGTATTCAGGAGACAATGGGTAACAAACTATGGGGTGCTTTTTCTCCTGTTACCCCTTGTGAAAATGAAAAAGGTGAGGCTAAAGCAACATTTTATTGGAAAAAATTATTTTTTTCATTTTCACAGCCAAATGTTTTAAAATTCCATAAGACGCCTGTGGGGTCAAAGTGCTCAGTACACCCCTTACTAAATTCTTTGAGGGGTGTAGTTTTTAAAATGGGATCCATTTTCAGGAATTCCACAGTAGGGGTACCTCAGGGTCTATTCAAATACATCATGGAGCCCTAAAACCATTTCAACCAAATCTGCCATCCAAAAACCATATGGCACTCCTTCCCTTCTGACCACTGCCATGTGCCCATAGAGCAGTTACAACCACATATGGGGTGTTTCTGTAAACTGCAGAATCAGAGTAATAAATGTTGAGGTTTATTTTGCTGTTAACCCTTGCTCTGTTGCAAGAAAAAATGGATTAACATAAACAATCAGAAAAAAAATGAAATTTAGAAATTTTACCACCATTTTCCTTTAATTCTTGTGGAATGCTTCAAGGATTAACAAAGTTTCCAACACTAGTTTTTAATAATTTGAGGGTGTAGTAAAATTGGGTCATTTATGGATGGTTTCTATTACGTAAGCCCCTCAAAATCACTTAACTGTAACTGAATTGGTGCTTAAAAAAATTGTTTTGGAAATTATCTTGAAAATTAGAAATATTGCTTCTAAAATTCTAAGCCTTCTAATGTCCTAAAAAAATAATAAAATGACATTTATAGCCGACATAAAGTAGATATATTGGGAATGTTGATTGATAACTATTTTATGAGGCATTAAAAGTAGAGAAATTCTAATTTATAAAATTGTGAATTTTTTCCAAATTTTCTGTATATTTTGAATTTTTTTTATAAATAAAGGAAAAAAATATTGACCCAAATTTACTGCTAACGTGAAGTACAATATGTCAGAATAAAACCATCTCAGGATCGGTTAGATAAGTAAAACCATTCCAAAGTTATTACCACATAAAGTGACATGTCAGATTTGCAAAAATAGGCCTGGGGTAGAAGGGGTTAAAGATACCATCATTTTTGTCCAGGCCAGTTTCATTAGTCTGTTTTATAAATTATTCTGTTGAACCACAATTCAAAAGCAATGTCTGATTTTCATTTTCTGATTTTCAGTAAATTTTAATTTATTTTTACTTTTGTCAGTTTTCGAGTTATTTCAGTGACCATTGTGATTTTTTCTTTCCTAAACTGAAGGGTACCAACTAATTTGTCCATTTGTATTTGTCAATGCCACCCTGCATGGAATAAAAGACTTTATATCAAAATGGTTTTTGTGGTTTGGAAATGCTATGCCTCATATGAACTTTAACCATCAAGACTGTGGCTCTGTTTCACCATCCTTTTGTGTTTGCTATAAATACAGTACGTTTATTATTTTTCAAGTTTATAAGTATATTAATAAGTTGCCTTCAATGAATTGATTATGCTTCATAGCACAGCACACAAATCAACAATATAAGCCTTGGCTTTGTGTCTACTCAATGATATGTTTAAATCTTGTTTTATCATGTTACTCACCATTCACCCTGAAAGAAATGTAACATTACCTCAACACTTAAGGACTGCATTACCATTGTTTTTACACATCATTACATTTGTGAAGAAGGCCAATAGTGTGCTAATCATCAGCATGGCCGGACCCTTAAACATGACACACTCCATTGTTCTTCTATAAGCTTTGCACATGTGCTGATGTATATTTTGGAGCCAATGGAAAAATGCTAATTGGCTGCAGGCTTTTTAGCTACCCAGACTTACATCTGCACTTGATTAGGAAGGAATATGCTTAATTTGATAGAATGTTAAGTCTTGAAGGGCTCATGCACACAGTAAAGATGTGTATATGTTTGTATGTGGCGCCACAGACACACGTGGAACCACAGACACATGTGCTTTCATAAGACACTATGTTCTCTCCAGAAACAATGCTTTTAGGGAGAATACATCTGTAATACAGAATGTTATGATAAACGTGCTATGATTTTTTAAACTAGATTGACGTGCTGTCAGACTTAGTTTTTTTGTTGTTGTGACAACTCGGGGTCATTTAGCAAACAAGTTCTGTAATTGCTGTAGGGTGTGGACTGATTTAGATTAACCTGACCTCAACCTCTTGCCTTTGAGCTTGTCTGCTTGGAGTATTGATTTGCATAAACTCTGCTAGCACTGACTTTCTGCTTTAATTATCATATTGCACATACTCTGCCAACCCCAGGGGCGTAGCTATAGGGGATGCAGAGATAGCTGTCGCTACCGGGCCCAGGAGCCTGAGGGGGCCCAAAGACCCTTGTGGTGAATAAGAAGACATCGGTATTATAGAAAGTGCATGCTGGTCAAGTTACACCTCTGGCTGGAGGGAAGGGGTTAGGTCAAGAATTTGGCATGGGGGGTGCTGTTTCTATTTCTGCCTCAGGCCCCATGAAGGCTATGCCCCTGGCCACAAAGCACTGAGGGAAGGGGGACCCAAGCTGAACTCTTTCACCAGGGCCCATGAGCCTTTAGCTACGCCGCTGGCCAACCCGGACCTCTTGCTTGATAAAGTAAGAGTTTCATACCTTGATTTTTCTACTATGAACTGGTTCTAGTGACATCAGTTGTTGCCTATGGACTCCAATTCAGTGGTGCTGACCTCCATCCATGGCCACCCAGATGAACCAATATCTAGCTAGGCCTTTTTTTTCGTATACTTAGGCCAATGAACCCACTGACACTCACTTGCCTGATGTGTATGACATTGTCCAAAAACTGTCTCACCACAAAACCTGTCAATATCAGCTATTTAAATTCTGCAGAACATCTCATCTTATTTAGATGAGGTGATACTTCTTGTTTCAGCTGATGTAGCTCATGTTCTGTTACCATTAATCTAGCTTCCTGCAGTTCTGGGACACACTTGACTCTACTTTTATTTTGCTACAATGGCAATCTTAAGTCTTGCAGTAACATCCATTTTGAAATCCTGGCTTACAGTGGCTAATAGAGCAAAGGTGGTTTGTCTGGACAAGCACTGACCTAAACTTCACTTTGAAAGTGAAACAATCCATTTGTGTCCAATCTGCAGAAAGTCTTTCAGAAAAATCTTTGAAGAACCTGGTTGAGCATCATCTGCAGCATCTTATTTGCTTTGTCAAAGTACTTCTAATTTGGGATAGTATGCTATTCAGTTTTACATTTTGGCTTATAAGTTGAACTAGATTAATGAATTACTGGTAGCTACTTTCTAGGAAAGATTGTCTGGTCACGTTAAATATAAGCTAGCTGGACAAAACTTGCCTGCCACCCTGTATGACCTAATATTTTTAGCCAAATGTATTAACATCAGGTTCCAGGAAAGACCATGGAAAACGGATTGCTAGCTTCAAGTTTCCAAAGACCTTTTCAGTGTTCTTCCAACTGGCTCTCAAGAAGAACCAATGCAAGTTGAAAGGAATAAGCACATGGTAGTAGATCACTAGTGTAGGTGTAGTAACAATTTGTCCTTGTACTGTGGAGGTAAGTGTTACTTTCTTCAGGATTTCCAAAAAAGTAGGAAACTACAGCACTTAGGTAGGAGAGGCTATCCTAGGTGGAAGCTCTTCCTCTAAAAAAAATTATCGAATCCTGTCACCCTAGGTGTTGCTGGATTCAGTTTTACTGTACAAGTCATCTTGGATTCTGAGTCTGTTGGGAACTTCCTGCATTGGTTCCTGGTCTCCAAGTACAAAATACCAATAACTCCTTTAGAAAGACCTCTCTTCATTGCTCTTGGGATTTGCTAATTACTATTGCCATTCATTTCTCTACTCTGGTCACATCTATGACTGCTCTAACTAAGAAACAGGTGAACTCTTGAAGCAGCTTTGAGAGTTAAAAGAAAGCCTTTTCCTCAGTTCTTTATCGTCCTGATGCCACTGAGGCCTTTATCTGGGAAGTTGACATGTCTGCTGCAAGTGTCAGAACAGGCCTATTTGCTCTAGATTTTGGTGTAGTCCTATAAGTGCATAAGGGGAAAACCTTTACCTCTAAAGCTCCAGCAGAGAAGAATTGCAACGAACTGCTAGCAATCAAATTGACCTTGGAAGAATGCAGACACCTGCTGAAAGGTGATGTGTCATATTTACATTTAACACATTGTCAATCTTGTTTAGCCCATTGGTCCTTTTTATTTTTCTCCTGCTCTTGACTTCTATCTTCATTTTTACCCTGCAGATTAGAATTTGAAGACTCAACCCTTTGATTTTTGCTATTAAAAGGTCCAGGGGAAAATTGTTCTATTGTCAGCCATTACTCACAGATTCCAAACCAGAGGTGCTGACCTCCATCTCAGTGGATTTACTGTAGAGATAGGCGTCATGTTGTTTGGAATAGCATTGCAGACATCACACTCAGTCTAACTATGTCCTATTACAATATCAGTATTGATTAGAGATGAGTGAAGGTATGGGAAATTAAATTTGGCTGCTTCGCTGAATTTCACAAACAAACTTGCTTTCTGACTAATTATTTTGTCACAATGCGCATTTCTTTGTATGTAGCGGGGAACGACCATCGCACCATCATTAAACCCCTCATATGCTGCGTTCATCGCTGATCGTGGTATGTCAGACTACCATTTAGGCCTTTCAGGGGTTAATCAGGGTAAAAAAAAAAAAATTATCTTATCCATTTGATCGCGTAGAGACCGCTGCAGACATCTTGATTGAAGACACAGCGTGAAATCTCACGTGGTGACGTGATGACATCATCATGCTGGCCGGTGTGGTGATGCCATATATCACAGCACATGAGATTTTGTGCGGTATCTTCAATCAAGATGGCCACAACAGCCTTTTTGTGTGCAAATAGATGAGTTGAGTATGTATTTTTTTATTTTTACCGCCATTTCAGGGAAAATTAATTAGTTACCACGAAGTGTGAGGAAATTCAGCTTTGCACTGAATCGAATTTTTCATGAAATTCGGATCGAAATCAATTAGTTTGACTTTGATTCACTCAACACTAGTAATGAGGCATTTATTAATAAAGATATGATGTTAGAACATGTGTTATTGCATATACATTTACTGAATATATATTCTCCATCCAATAAGTGAAGAACCCTAAAGGATGTAGAGTAATTTCTCTTGCAGCAAAAAAAAAAAGTAGCTGGCGTTTATTTCATAAAAAAAATATATGTATTTGGTCCTCATAAAGAAAGTTCACCTAAGGTTTCTTTCCTGTCTAGTCACTGTCTGTAATGAGCGTGGACTCCTCTTCTCTGATGGGTATCTCGGTGCTCCAAAGTGTAAACTATTTACATTAGCAAAAATATCTAACCTTTCTAAGTCATATTCAGTACTGTACAATATAGGTTACTAAGATAATAGTAAATAGTTTACAGAGCTCCCCAGCTATGGCATCACATTTATCCAGTGCTGGTATCCTGGTTTGTTTCCTTCTGGCATGTTTTATTTATATTGAATCAAGGCACGGTACAGTGTCAGCTATACTCAGGAGCAAGAATTAAATGCTAACAATTGGATTTATCATATATACTTATTATAGTGGGTTTAAAACAAGAAGATTGCTATCTACAGAATTTTTATTTGCTTATTTTTCATCTGTCTTTTATTAATGTGGGTATTATTGGCTCATCTGGGACATTGATAGCATGTCGTGAGGATATGCCACCAATGTCAGATAGGTGTGGGTTCCACTCTGTGACCTGCTCCTATCTAGAGAACAGGGCCCCTGAAGTGAAGAAGAGCACTATAGCTATTTTCAGAAGCGGAGAATGGAGAGGGCACTGGACAAGCACAGCCATCTCTCCTCTCACCAAGAAGAGACAAATGGAAATAGACCAATACAGTGGTCGGAGATACGACGATAATGGTGAATGGAGGGGGGCCGCGGATGCTCTCTGCTCACTTTGGAGGTCCCATTCTGGAGATACGAGCAGTCCTCACACTTATCTGACATCAATGGCATACCCTAGCGAAATGCCATCAGTGTCCCATATACTGTAAGTAATTTCTCACATTTTAGTTTTTGTACTATACAGCATATTTATTTTAGTGTTTATTAATTTCTTTAGAGTTTAGCTTTCAGCTCGTCACGAGTGACATTAGGGCTGAGGAAGGATAGGAATGGTTTTAACCTGTACCCCGCATTGAACATATTTTAGCCCCCAAAATTGCTATTTCATAATATGTTTTCTAAGGCTAAGTCAAAGGCATAAATGATGGGGGAAAAGGGGCAGTATGCAGCATAATTGGACACCATGGCGGAAACCTGACAGACCCAATTATACTGTAAATTAAAGGGGTCCATCAGGGCACCATTGGAGTCTGTCATTTAAAGAATCCATCACAGCTTGAATTCTGTTTCTTTGCAGCTACAGTATGACTGAATAGGAACTCTAACTTATATATCAACCTAGCTCTCTGGTGGCTGGGACCGTGGGAGTGCGCATAGGCTGGCACTTTTTCCTATAGTGTGCAAGCACGACCACCTCTGCTGGATTGCAGGGTGGTCATAATCATGGAAACAAGTAGTGTATAATGAGATGGAAAAAAAAACAAGCCAGGAAAGGAAGCAATATGGATAATAACAATACATTAGTAAGTGCCTTGTATTAACTTTCTCTACATGAGCGGCCACCCTTTATTCATTTCAATGGGATTGCTGAAAATAGCCGAATGGTGGCTTGGCTATTTCCGGCAGTCCCAAAGAAGTGAATGGAGCAGTGACCACGCTTGTGCGGTGTACTATCTATTCATTTCTATGGGACTAATGAAAATAGCTGAGCATGCCATGCATGCACCGTGCACTCTCCTTCACTTTCATGGGCCCGTTCTGCAAATCTTCATTTTTATTTGTTTTTTGTACTGTTGGCAGAATTACATTTAACCAACCTACATAAGCAGGGGCGTAGATATAGGAGAACCAAGGAAGGCAGCTGCTTCGGGGCACAATCTCAGAAGTGGCCCACCCAGGAGGAGGACTAAAAGATTTTATCAGGGACACTATATATAGTGACATGACATACAGTATATACGTGTAGGAAAGCAGAGCGGCTGCCGGGCCTGGTCTGAGAGAGCGATCTTGACTAGCCACAGGAGTGAGTGTTGCACAAGAGGAGGGTGTTGCGAAGAACTTGTTGGGGGATGGCACTTTCAAATATCTGCTGTGGGGCCCAGTCATTACTAGTTACAAAAGATCTAACAATATGAACTAACTCCAGAAAAGTAAATGAAACCTATCAAGCATTCTAGGATTTGTAACTACAAATCAAATCAATCTATTGCAAAAAACTCAGTAAGAGTACTGCAAATTTTGTTAGAAGTAGATCAGTTTTTCCAACACATACCTAAGGCAAAAATTAAACTTGTGCTGCCCTCCTCCAAAGGAGCAGTCAAAAATGTACATCATTTTGGGTGCAACACATGTCACACGCCCGTGTCACTCCCAAGTATTGCAGTGTAGAGGGTTGCCATAGAAATGAATGGGGTTGCAGTGCGGACCATGAAGAAGCAGGACTGTGAGACTCAATGAATCTCCCATTAGCAGAGACCAGAGTTTATGTGATACCTGCCAGGTTTAAGTCAGGGTATTACTGTATAGGAAATTGATTTATAAACATAACGTTTTTTTTTTTGTGTAAATTCCTAGTCCTAAATGCAGAATTTATCCAGACTATAGTAACTAATAGCATTAGTAGCACTGGTAGACTGAAAAGCTGCAGGCTTAGAAAGATCAATAGTTTCTGCATAATAAGAAAGTTTATTTCTAATAAAGAACTGGTTTATTAAATTGGATAAACACCGAAACAATCTTTATAGAGAAGCTGGAACATAATGATGTGTTAAAATACATTCATGTACATAGCTACATTAAACACATGTATTTAACATAATACGTTTACAATGTACATTTAGCCAGATTCTTACAAATTAGCCAACATGCAGTATCCCAGTGGGGTAGGGCAAAGGGTTAACTAGTGTAATGTAATGTTTGCTAATTTAAATGCAAATTAAATTGTTATTATACTATTCTTTCTATGCATTGTATAAACCAGGCATCCTCAAACTGCGGCCCTCCAGCTGTTGTAAAACTACAACTCCCACAATGCCCTGCTGTAGGCTGATACCTGTAGGCTGTTCGGGCATGCTGGGAGTTGTAGTTTTGCAACAGCTGGAGGGCCGCAGTTTGAGGATGCCTGGTATAAACTCATAGCAATGTATGGGCAACATAGGGTTATCCTTGGCAGTATGCTTAGATTACCAGAGTGATGAATTTGGTCCACCCCCTGATTAGTGAGTGTGGAGTCTAGCTGAGCTACAGTGAAGACCTACATGTTCAAAAAGGCTTTGCTACTGTGGAAAGGATTATTGCGTCCGGCACATACCACACTTTGAGCTGGACTGGCTATTTGTATCTAATGTTTCTGCAACCCTCAGCCCTGGAATTGCAGAAGGCAATAATAAGGACAGTATAGCATACCTCCAAAGTGTTTGGAGTCAGATTCAGGGAGTACTACAACTGCCATCATTGTTGCTGCCTCTACATTGCTATTGAGAGAAGATTCCACTTTGATATACTTTGGAACTGTGCCTTTTGCTGCTATATGTACTACTACTACTCCTACCATCAACTCAGTAAAGAGACTGTTGTTTGTTGCAACCAACCGGCCTGATTATTGACTCCATGATATGCCAGCTGCTGCTTCTGCACTCCTGTTTTGCACCCAGCCAAACACCTAACATCAAGGGTACCCTACCTTACACTAGACAGTAGCCCCAATACCAGCGTGTGCCCTGAGGGAAGAACGGGTGCATCCTCCAGTCACTGCTGCACAGCACTAGGAAGAGCCAGAGAGGATATTGCCACTGTGAGTACTACTACCACCAGCATAGCCACTACCACTCTCATCCTTCTCATGCCACCTCCCTGGTTGGTCGTTGCACAATAAACATGTGTTAAATAAATTTAATAATGAAAAAAATTGTTAAAACCCCTAAAATTTTATATTTATGTAATATTAATGTACATTCACATGTGTTTTAATTCAGGAGCCATACTGTAGGTTACATGGTTATGAAGGTGAGATTTTTTACATCAACTCTTTTTCTTTGGGATGTAAGGGAATAACAAATGTGAGCAATGCCTTAATGCCTAAAACTAAGGTTCTTGTACCTGAATATACTCACTGGGGAGATTTACTAATCCTATAGTTAGCGTAAACGTGGACAAGCTGATTTATCACAGTGACGCATGGTGAATGATAAATAGATACTTTTGCCTAATTTTAGACCAACGATTGGTTGTCTTTCCTTGTGACAGAATTTTATGCCAAATGTCAGCTCAATTTACTGCAAAATATCACATATTAGGCTATGCCCATTTCCCATGAAGTCACACCCCCTTTTCCATTAAGACTACTTTCAAATTAGCGTTTTCAATTCCGCTATTGAGATCCTTCATAGGATCTCAATAGCGGAAGAAAACGCTTCAGTTTTGTCCTCATTCATTGTCAATGGGGACAAAACTGAACTGAACGAAACAGAATGCACTAAAATGCATTCATTTCCATTTGGTTGTGCTCCCATCGCGGACAGAAAAACGCTGCAAGCAGTGTTTTTCTGTCCGCGATGTGGTGTTGAGCAAAACTTATCCGTTCTGGCACACAATGTAAGTCAATGGGGACGGTCTTCTCTGACACAATAGAAAACGTATCCGTCCTCTATTGACTTTCAATGGCGTTTATGACGGATCCGTAATGGCTATAGAAGACATAATACAACCGGATCCGTTCATGATAGATGCACGCGGTTGTATTATGGTAACGGAAGCATTTTTGCAGATCCATGACGGATCCACAAATAAACGCTAGTGTAAAAGTAGCCTAAGTCACACCCTCTTGCCAGTCTAGGCATTGGTGATTTCTCTAAACCTAGATGAGCCATATTGTGCCTGCTTTTGGTACAATGTAACCACTATGTCGGTGCATTCACATAAGTAAATGTGGGCCAATGTGGCTGAATGCAACCTAATCTAGTGAAACTCCTTCTGGGCAGAGTCTGGGCACTGATAGCCTCACCCTGTTGGTGTGGTTTTGTAATGAGATGTCCAAATTAATGTCCCTTATTGTCATTTGGTACTGGCTAGATTTATTACTTATACGCAAGTAAAAAGGGAAAAATACAGATTTAAACATCAAAAGTTGAGAGCAGAAAGATAAAGAATAAATTGCTGGACCCCGTCATGTGCATGATGGAGAAGGTGCCATGTGGCCTCCCACAACATTCAAACACATAAGTGGCTGTGTGTGACTTTACTGCTTATTGTCAATACAAAGAGAAAATCGGAGCCCCGGTAGATGGATAATTACTAAAAAACATACCAGGCTAGGACCGGGAATACATTATCGCCCTGGAAGAGGTACACCAGTCCATGCACAATCGTACTTGGTTATCTTACACTCCAATGGAATACATTACATGTCAGACTGCTCACCTAATAGTAACATATGTTGTATGAAAATAATACCACCATACAGTGTTCACATAATTATGTAATATAGTACATTGCTGGACAATACTATAATACAGTTCATTCATAATGGTTTCAAATAACACTGTCACACAGTGCTCAAACAACTGTTATCCACTGCCCCATATCATTCGTTTTAGTGTCTAAAATAAAACTGCCATCCAGTGCTAAATACTATTGTCATCCAATTCTTAAACAATTTATCATAGTGCTTAAATAACATTATCATATAGTGTCCAAATAATACTGCCATATACTGCCCAAAGAATACCTCCATGCAGCTATCAAATAATACGGCCATCAAGTCAATGTTTGTAGGGCAGTGGCCAGACAAAGAAGTGCTAGCACCTCTACCAAGCATAAATTATATTGTTATTAGGAAAGATTTTGGAGCTCAGATGTCCCCTAATTTATATATTACATATGGCCTGTACATCCCAGTATATTTCATAAGGGTAAACATGATGACAACTGTATTAAACAGGACCTGTCACTTCTGCGGACTTGTCTGCTACTTGCTTTCCCCATGTAATAACAATTCTGTATCAGACTCTATGTTGGGCCATTCCTTCATTAATGCTGCTAGAAGTTATGAATTGCCAGCAGTTTGCAATGATGGTCCACATGGGTGTTACCAGTTGGGGGGGGGGGGGGGGGTCCCTGCACAGTGTGACGCAATCCAATCAGTGCTTCTTAGGCCCCTTTCACACGGGCATTGCGGATTGGGGTCGGATGCATTCAGGGTGCGTTCAGGGAAAATGGTGCGATTTTGACACTAAAATAAGTCAGTTTTCACTGCGATTGCGTTTCATGTTTGCGTTTTTTCCGCGCGGGTGCAAAACATTGTAATGCGTTTTGCACGCGCGTGAGAATAATAGCCATGTTTGGTACCCAGACCTGAATCCGGACTTCTTCACAGAAGTTCGGGTTTGGGATCGGTGTTGTGTAGATTTTATTATTTTTCCTTATAACATGGTTATAAGGGAAAATAATAGCATTCTTAATACAGAATGCATAGTACAATAGAGCTGGAGGGGTTAAAAAAATAAATAAATAATATATTATTCTTCTTTGCTGTGCACAGGAATAGGACCTTTGATGACGTCACATGGTCCACAATAGTAAAAGATCATGTGACTGGCCATGTGATGAGCGCAGTGACATCATCAAAGGTCCTTTTCCTGTGCACAGCAAAGAAGAAGACAGAAGAGAAGCCGGGCTGCGCGATCAAGTGGATTAAGGTGAGTTATATTATTTATTTATTTTTTTAACCCCTCCAGAGCTATTGTACTATGCATTTCTGTATTAAGAATGCTATTATTTTCCCTTATAACCATGTTATAAGGGAAAATAATAATAATAATTGGGTCTCCATCCCGATCGTCTACTAGCAACAGTGCATGAAAATCGCACCGCATCCGCACTTGCTTGCGATTTTCACTGCAGCCCCATTCACTTCTATGGGGCCCGCGTTGCGTGAAAAACGCAGAATATAGAACATGCTGCGATTTTCACGCAACACACAAGTGATGCGTAAAAATCACCGCCCCATAGAAATGAATGGGTCCGGATCCAGTGCGGATGCAATGCGTTCACGTCACGCATTGCACCCGCACGGAAAACTCGCACGTGTGAAAGAGGCCTTAAGAAGAAATCCAGCACTGGTTGTAAAAGTCCATGTAGCTTTATTTGAAATTTCAATACATACAGGTGTGGAAACAGAATCTCCTAGGTTCCAGTTACTATCCAATCAGTGCTGCCAATGTCAGACTGGTAACATCCATCTGGACCTTCATTCATTCATAACTTCTAGAAGAAATACTAAAGGAATAGCACATCATAGAGTCAATTATTATTAGATGGGGAATGCAAGTAGTTACTAAAACAGCCATGTCAGGAGTGGTGACAGGTTCTCTTTAACCCTTTCATGACCGGGCCCAAAAAAGGCCTAACTGTCCAGGCAACTTTTTGTCATTTTGCGCACATGGTGGTTTAGTAACCGTAGCTTTATTTGTTTGACTACCAAAATAATTTTAGCAATTTTTTTTTTTACTTCACACTTAGGACTTTTTATTAGAATGTTTATTAGAGATTATTTTTTCTTTTTTTTCCTTTTTAATTTGTAGGAAAAACCGCTAATTATGATTAAAAAGTAATTTTTTTAAATTATAGCTTTTCATTTCTTAAATATAAAAGCTAACACAAAAACGAATTATTGCAATGGGTTCCCTATTTTGTGATGACCGTTTTCATATGTATAGGTTTGAGCGAACGGGGCGACTGCTTCTGTTAGCAACTGCATTGTTAATTTATTTTTTATTTATTTTTTTATTTGTATTTTCTATTATTTTTTGTTTTACTTATATTTCAATTTATATTTGGTACATAATAATGTATGTCTCCCAGGAGGTCATTGAAAGACCTCTGTAGGACACAAACTTTTTTTTTTTTACTTCTTGTTTCACTGTTTCCAATGTAACTGAGGCATGCACAGGAGCCCCAGTTACAGGGCAAAACAGCCCCCTGTGGGGGCATGACACACAGGTATTGCTGATCAGGGTCTGCTTAGACCCTGCAGCTCTGCTTCTGCCCCAGACACCCACTGCTGGGACTAACAGAGGAAGCGTCTCTGCTGCTTTCTGCTCTCCATACCTGCGCTCGTGAAGCGCTCTCCTGCCGACACAGGAGAAGGAAGAAGTGGTAATAGACCGCTCCTGTCTTCTCCTCAGGGTCCCCGCTGTGTCTGTCAGCCAGGACCCGACCTGCTCCTGCTAGATTGCAGGAGCAGGAGCTTTAATCCCAACACTGATCAGCGCTGGGATTAAAGCGCAGATAGGCATGTGCAGATAGGAAGTAGGGCAGTGGGCAGTCGGGAAGAGGTTAAGATACAGACAGACTTATCAACAGGTTATGTACCCTATTAATGAATTTTTCACACACTGCACTGGGCAGAGACCAGTGCACCATTCCTATGATGTGCTGGTACCGATAAATATCCCCAGTGGGTTTTTATTACAATATGTGGCCTTTTTTTAGGAAAATTTTTACCTATTGACTTCAATGAAAACTAAATAATGAACAAAAGTCATGGAAAAGCTATGGTAATATTTTTCACATGGTAGCACAGTTACAGTTTGCTTATATGTTTCCAATCATACCGCTTTCTCTTCAGCTCCTAACGCCAACTGAGCGAGTATACAATAAGCCCATGCGCTATACATTTTGAAAAATATATTCCATTTACCAAAGCTTCTATGCATGGTATGATAATAATGATTCCTATTCATGGTATATTCATTATGAGATTTCAGACATCTGCTGTTGTATTTAAGTGCAGGGTTTTTAAAAAAAAAATTAAAAAAATCGGAGAAAAGGGATGAAACATTTATTGGCTGCTCTTCTCCCTCAGCAGTGTAGTAAACTTACATAGAAATGTCACTTCTTTTACTTGATGCTGTTTCTCTGCCTCTGTTTGCATCACAATTGGTATGGCAACCACTCGAAACGCACTCTCCAAGTGGAATACGTGGGCTGAGAAGGTACTGATATAACAGCAATAAAAAGCATGTAAAATTTGTTGTGTGAGGTGGAGGACTAGAGAAGTGACAGTCCCGGGCCTGGCTTGCCATACAAGGACATTTCCCTGAGTCAGGATGAATTTTATAACACATCAAAGGTCCTAAAGGTCATATAATAAAACACTGTGCAGACCTGTGACGCTCATAATGTAAACTAAATAAGGCTCTGACATGGTTGTAGATGTAATACAAATGCCATTCGCCTCTCAAGACCACACACCCTTGCCACAACATGAAAACTAAACTATAGCATTGAATACTCAAGGAGAGGATTGTGGAACATCTAAAATCCCATGAATTGAAAGATGAAAAACAGCATGGGTTTACTTCAGAGAGATTATGTCAAACTAATCCTGTTGATTTTTTTGATTGGGTGACTAAAATAATAGATGGCGGAGGTGCAGTAGACATCGCTTTAGACTTTAGACTCTAGACTTTAGTAAGGCTTTTGATACTGTCCCACATAGAAGGCTTTTAATAAAGTGCAGTATTTGATCTTGGACTCCCATATTGTTGAATGGATTAGGTAGTGGCTGAGGGACAGACAGAGGGTTGTAGTCAATGGAGTATATTCAGACCATGGTCTTGTTACCAGTGGGGTACCTCAGGGATCTGTTCTGGGACCCATATTGTTTAATATCTTTATCAGCGAAATTGCAGAAGGCCTCAATGGTAAGGTGTGTCTTTTTGCTGATGACACAAAGATTTGTAACAGGGTTGATGTTCCTGGAGGAATACACCAAATGGAAAAGGATTTAGGAAAACTAGAGGAATGGTCAAAAATCTGGCAACTAAAATTTTATGTTGTTAATTGCAAGATAATACACCTGGGGCGTAAAAACCCCAGAGCAGAATATAAAATCAGTGATACAGTCCTAACCTCAGTATCTGAGGAAAGGGATTTAGGGGTCATTATTTCGGAAGACTTAAAAGGTAGGCAGACAGTGTCATAGAGCAGCAGGAAATGCTAGCAGAACGCTTGGGTGTATAGGGAGAGGAATTACCAGTAGAAAGAGGTGGGTGCTTATGCCGCTCTACAGAGCACTGGTGAGACCTCACTTGGAGTATTGTGCGCAGTACTGGAGACCAGATCTCCAGAAGGATATTGATACTTTGGAGAGAGTTCAGAGAAGAGCTACTAAACTGGTACATGGATTGTAAGATAAAACTTACCAGGAAAGGTTAAAGGACCTTAACATGTATAGCTTGGAAGAGAGACGAGACAGAGGGGATATGATAGAAACTTTTAAATATATAAAGGGAATCAACAAGGTAAAAGAGGAAAGAATATTTAAAAGAAGAAAAACTGCTACAAGAGGACATAGTTTTAAATTAGATGGGCAAAGGTTTAAAAGTAATATCAGGAAGTATTACTTTACTGAGAGAGTATATATATTTATCCTTTAGTTTTTTTGTTAGTTTTAAGTCTGTCTTTGCTTTGCGTTCCTGCACCAAATTTATGAAATGGTGCACATTAATATGATACTTAGAGTGAGTGCAATGTGGTTTTGCACCTTTGTGTGTAAAAGTAGAACAGGGGGTTGCCTGGTGTAGATTGCGACTTTTCTGCGACTTTTGCTAAAGTTTCACATAGTACATGGGCCATAATCCAGATTTATTCTCACTATTATGTCTTAAACATTGACCAATTTGTAAAGTGTTGAGGAACACCAAGTGTCCCAAAATTTGACCAAATGATGCCGCAATCTGCATGACTGCGTGACATTTTTAAGCCAAAAAAAACGGACATATCTGGTTTGATTATTTTCTCTCTATGCTTTTTTAAATGCCGCTCTGTCTCAGTTGTCAGAAGAGACATTGTGTAAAGGAAAACTGGCTTAGTTGCCCATAGCAACCAATCAGATCCCACCTTTCATTGTCCAAATGAGCTCTGAAAATTGAAAGGTGAAATCTGATTGATTGCCATGAGCAACTAAGCCAGTTCTTCTTTACACCAGTTTGATAAATCTAACCCATTGACTCACTCCAAAAACACATATCTCAATTCAACAAAAATCTACAATAAATCCTCCACTTCTCTAGCCTTTTAGAATTTAGCACCACCTAGTGCTGCACAAAAGCCTTTTGTAGTGGGACAGTGTCAGTTTATATGAATACATTGAGCCTGAACACATAACTTTCATGATATTGTTTTACAACCGTCCCGCCACAAATATATCAATGAAAGCGTAGCATGCTACGGGAACAGTCACAATAAAAATGGTTGCAACCTGAGCTTCCACAATAGATTTCTCTCTGGTAACATCTGCATTGCTTATCTTGTACTGGTCCTGGTCATTGCTGGCTCAATACTATTATACTGGTTGTAACTCAGGACTATTGAAGGTTTGACAGCTATAACTTGTCTTTGTTTTTAGGCTAGTGTTGTGGGGTGTTTTCTTCTCTTTTTTATTTTTTTAATAGTTATTTTTTTCCCCAGATCATGTCAAACACACAATTTATCCTTTTTAAGATTTTTACACTGTATTTTTTTTTCTGGTAATAATATAATATTACTCTAAAATAGACTTTTATTTGCTCTTAAAAGGTAACTGTGATATATATATTTTTATGTAATTGGATTGGCTCTACTTCATGGATCTACACAAACGCTTCTGTTCAGATAATACAACTGTCTGCATCCGTTCAGAACGGATCAGTTTGTATTATCTGTAAAAATAGCCAAAACTGATCCGTCTTGAACACCATTGAAAGTCAACGGGGGACGGATCCGTTTTCTATTGTGCCATATTGTGTCAGTGAAAACGGATCCGTCCCCATTAACTTACATTGTATGTCAGGACGAATCCGTTTGCCTCCGCATCGTCAGGCGGACACCAAAACGCTGAAAGCAGGGTTTTGGTGTCCACCTCCAGAGCGCAATGGTGACTAAACGGAGGCAAACTGATGCATTCTGAGCGGATCCTTTTCCATTCAGAATGCCTTAGGGCAAAACTGATCCGTTTTGGACCGCTGGTGAGAGCCCTGATTAGATCTCAAACGGAAAGCCAAATTGCCAGTGTGAAAGTAGCCTAAGTTTACCTGAGTTCCCTAGTTAATGCTTTTGTATAGGTATTGAATAGGTATTCCTCCCCCAGGCATTTCAGTGGTGCGGCTAAAACAGCGTTGCTAGGTGTCCTCCATCTCTTATCTTCTAGGACGTAGTAGTAAGCAGTCCCGAACGCTGAGTGCGCGTGCCTGTCGGACCGCGATTACAATATTCACTATCAACTACTCAGGAGGAAGAGGGCGTGTTTAAGTCTGGAGAAAGCCGATTGGTTGGGATGAGGCTGCAGGTCCTCGAGATAAGCCAAATTAATTCTGGGTAGTTAGTGAGGGAGGTAGGTCTTAGCCTCAGAGTAAGGGCATCGGCGGCCATCTTGAGAAGATAGTCAGAAAGAAGTCTTGTGAGGAGCGGTTGCTATGGACGGAATCTTATTAAACAAGTGGTATGTGAATACAGTAATTAGGTGATTATGGATTGTCACCACAGCAGCAACAGCATATATGAAAATTGAATTTTGAGTGAAAATATGACAGTTGTTTATCATAAACTTTAACATATTACATGTCCACTTTCTGGTAATCAGGTCTTGGCTAGCAGTATGACAATTTAGCCTCATTCACACGTCAGCTTTCCATGTACGTGTGCTGTACGCAGTGTCGGACTGGGGTGTCTAGGGCCCACCAATAAAGTTTATTCTAGGGGTCCACTCTATAGCAGCAAGCAGGCAGCAAGATGTTACAAGATGATTATGGGTGCCCCTAGCAATATGCCATTAATGTTTCAGATGGGCTAACACCTTTAAATAAGCGACCCAGTTTTTTTATAGATATAGGCTAGTTGAAATTTTGTTCTTGGGAGACTGACCTTTGTCAGGGGCCCACCAGGGGATTCACCTGTTCCCCTGTGGGTCAGTCTGAGTCTGGTTGTACGTGTTCTCCATGGACAGCACATGTACCCATTCATTTTAATGTGTGTATTTAATGACACACATACATAAAAAAAAGGACACACAGACCACACACGGATCCTTCACGGACATCTTCACAAAGGCATCACTGACCACTATTTCACGGATTTGAGCATGGACACGGATGTGTGAATGAGGCTTTAGTGTGTGGAGGAACTGTTTTTGGGGTTGGGTTACTTTGAGCATTTTTTTTACTTTCTTTAGTTTTTATGGTCTGTTCCTCAAACGTCTTCTTTCTCAGATCCCCGAGAAGTCTTTTACAGGGGGCAACCCAGCGTTCATCTGCCGGGCAGCTTGTAAACCCCATGCCATAAATATATTACGGTATAATACTATGTATGGCGAGTTGTCCTTAACTGGTTAATTATGCTAAGCAAAAAATATTACATTAGTTTAACCGAGAACATTTCCATTTAATTCCAAAGTGTTTTACTAAAATGAACAGTTTCCTAATTAGGATACATTGACATTACTGGCAAGTAACGGGACATTATTACACAATGTGTTAGTTTCCTAATAATACAAATCATTTTATTTTCAGAACAGACACATTATATTTCTTATGAATACTGCATACAATTGTTGTAAGATTATAGTGTGGGGAGGGAAGGGATTGGTAGAAAGAAGATCACAATCTCATTAACAGGGTTTTCCAAGATTTTAAAAAATTCGGTAAAGAGCTGTGCATGAAAGGCACAGGACTGCTGAGATCAGGGATTGGCTGCAAATGCAGTGCAAACAAAAAAGACCAGCACCTAAAAACAAGGGGCCAGATTTATCATTAGCTCAGGTCAGAATAATGGAGTGAAAAAGTCCCCAAAAAAGTCCCAAACGCTAAAACTGCGCACAATTTTTTTTTCTGCTCTGCACTATGCTCGCCATGTTTTCTGAAAGTGGCCGTGTTATCTTATGTAAATGAATCTCTAGACAGATTTACTATTGGGACTATTTAAAAAGTCGCAAAAAAGTCTAAAAAAAAGTCTCACTCCAGTGAGGACCATGCTTATCTTATGAGACTTTTTAATAGAACATGCGACTTTTTCATAAAAACGTGCAACTTTTTCATAAAAACGTGCGACTTTTGTAAAGCTGCTTACTGACGGATAAACTGCTACCGTCAAACCACATTTATTACAGTCTTAAAGGGCCGATCATAAATCTGACTTGGCTAAAACTGACTTTAGCCATATGTTAAAGTGGAGTGAGCTGTCAGGAGTCATGATAAATCTGGCCCAATGTGTAAATGTACAGGTCTACGCACCCTCTGGTGCTGGAAACTACACAGTCGAGGGTGCCTTCTGCTTCTGGCTGTGCCCACTGTGTAGTTTCCAGTGCGGGCACGCTGCAGCTTATCTCACATTTACCTGAACGGAGGCTGAGCTGCAGAACTCCAGCATGGATGGAGGTGGCTCTGTCCTCTGTATAGTTTCCTGCACCAGTGCCTGCTCAAAACATCTGATCGGTGGGGATTCCGGACCCCCACTAATCTGATATTGATAACTTATACTGAGGAAAGCCCTGGAAAAGCACTAATACACTTACTGTATGGATTATTTTGAACTGCATTGCTGCTATATTTACTGTACATATACATCTGATGCACAATATCATTAAATCGCCAATGACAAGGTGACCTCTATATTCTTAGAGCAGAGAGTAGCTGGTCCCTACTTGTCATTTTGTACACCTAGGCCCAGGAGAGGTAATCCTTAGGTTTGATCTGAAGAGGTTTGAATAAAACCCCACATTTAGGCCTCTTTCACACTACCGTATGGCTATTTCAGTGTTTTGCGGTCCTGTTTTTCACGGATCCGTTGTTTTGTTTTTTGTTTCCGTTCCGTTTTTCCGTTCCATTTTTCCGTTTGGCATATACAGTAATTACATAGAACAAATTGGGCTGGGCATAACATTTTCAATAGATGGTTCCGCAAAAAACGGAACGGATACGGAAGACATACGGATGCATTTCAGTATGCATTCCGTTTTTTTTTTGCGGACCCATTGAAATAAATGGTTCAATATACGGACCGTATACGGAACGCAAAAAACGGCCCGCAAAACGAAAAAAAAAAGGTAGTGTGAAAGAGGCCTTATATGCTTAGTAAATATGGCAGAAATGCAGCCTAGTGATTGCTTTTGAGTCGTCATTCTATGATGTCATATATATAACTTGTAGTATAATATCACAAGGAGTTATCTGCAGAATTACATAGGACTGCATACTTTCCCTGGGCTCACATGTGCCCCTTTTACTCACAGCCTAAAGTCTTATTCAGACGTCAGTGAATCACAGATGTGTGCTGTGGGTGTCCTCCATGGACAGCACACATAGTCACCGATTTTAATGTGAGTATTCACACATCAGTGATTTACCACAGTCCAGGGGTCCGGGGTTACACCACAGAAGCATGCCCTATTTTTGTCCGTATTTACGGATCCATCATGCCCATTATAGTCTATGCACACACTGCCAACTGGTGTAAAGGGAAAACTGAAAGAAAGAAGCTCTGAAAAATAAAAGGTGGAATCTGATTGGTTGCTGTGGGCAACTAAGCCTACTTTCACATCTGTGCTTTCCCTTTCGGTTATTGAGATCTGTCATAGGATCTCAAAAGCGGGGGGGAAAACACTTCCGTTTTGTCCCCATTCATTGTCAATGGGGACAAAATTGAACTAAACAGAATGCAATGTAAGCCAATGGGGACGGATCCGTTTTCTCTGACACAATAGAAAACAAATCCATCCCCTACTGACTTTCAATGATGTTCATGACTGATCCGTCTTGGCTATTTTAAAGATAATACAACCGGATCCGTTCATAATTAATGCAGATGGCTGTATTATTATGACGGAAGCGTTTTTGCTGATCCATGATGGATCCGGCAAAAACGCTGGTGTGAAAGTAGCCTAAGGCCTCATGCACACGACCGTTGTTTGGGTCCGCTACTGAGCCGCAGTTTTTGCGGCTCTGGTGCGGACCCATTCACTTCAATGGGGCCGCAAAAGATTCAGACAGCACTCCGTGTGCTGTCCGCATCCGTTGCTCCGTTCAGTAGCCCCGCATAAAAAAATATAACATGTCCTATTCTTGTCCGTTTTGCGGACAAGAATAGGCATGTCTACAATGCAAATTGCAGAAGGCACACAGGCGGCTTCAGTTTTTTGTGGATCCGCGGTTTGGGGACCGCAAAAAATGGAACGGTCATGTGCATGTAGCCTAAGCCAGTTTTCCAGTGTCACAGCATACAAAATATGAAATGCAGCACTGCACCAAGTCATAAACACAAGATGCTTTATTGATAGAGAGGAGAAGGCAGTAAAAACTGCTTATGAGTAACCGGCTACACTAGCCATTTTTTTAAAGCCGTATTATAGTCTGAAATGTGTAAGTATTTTTACTGCTTTGTACGATTCTATCACAGAGACCTTCATGAACATCTTTATGGATCAAGCACTGCCCATCTTGCCACTGATGTCATCACAGACACGGACGAGTCCTAAGATTGGATGCAGTTTTAGATCCACTACTGTGTTTGGCTCAGAAATGCATACATAGCTCCAGCTTTAGGCCTCCTGCACACGAATGTGTGTACCCCGTGGCCGTGCTGCGGCCCGCAAATGGGGCAGCCGTGGGGCAGCCACAGCGGATCGCGGACCCATTCATTTTAATGGGTCCGTGATCCTGCCATTCCGCAAGACATGTTCTATCTTTTTGCGGTAGTGCTTCCGTTGGGTTCTGTTCCGTGCTTCCGTTCCGCACTATTCCGCATCTCCAGATTTGTGGACCCATTGAAGTGAATGGGTCTGCATCCGTGATGCAGAATGCCCACGGAACAACGCCCGTGTATTGCGGATCTGCAAATACGGTCTGCAATATGGCAACAGGTAGCACACGTTCGTGTGCTGGAGGCGTTAGGCTGTTTTCACACAGCACAAGACAATGCGGTTTTATGGCGTTTTAATATTTTTTTGTGCAACCAGATATTACATTCAGGTCTGTGTCTCTCTCTCTCTTTGTGGCCTTTGCTTTGCTTTGTTGTAGTCAGAGGCAGTTTTATAAAAATAAAAATAAAACACCAAAAAAAAACGCATGTTTCACTGGCTCAAAATCTATCACTCAAAGAACAGGGCAGAGGCCTTGGTGACTCACCACTACCTAGAGTAATATAAGGTAGAAATGGTCTCATTTGCAGTCGTGTGTTTCCTTTTGCCTATTCCCTTTAGGCTAGGGCTACACATCAACACTGGTCACGTGACACCTGTCACTGACAGGATCGCAGGGTGGTGGTGATCTCATAGGCTGGATTTCTTGTGACTGCCGCGGCAATCGTATTCATTTCTATGGCATCGCCGCTACCAAGCGATACGTTTTGAGCCTGTGATACGTGCATTATGTTGTGGTGTGAATACGAGCTGTTGGACTAACTCCTGGTTTCTCCGTGCTCCGTTTCACATTGCAGTTAGGTGCCCGACTAGCGACTATACATATTTCAGTTTTTATAGCAGCATACTGTGCGTATGGTGTTTTATCTGGCATTTTGCCAATAGACTTCTCTATAGGATATGAAAAGTGCCAGAATAACTCATGTTACAATTATAACAAATAAAAAAAAACATCCAAAAATACTTGTAAAACTGCTATGAAGAATACCTAAAATTCATGATGTCTCTTACAAGAAATAACCTGGACAAAACCATTTGAAAAATAGCTAATACTTTTAATTTTTTTGATCTACTTCGAGCTTTGGCTCAAAAAACCCCATTAAAATGTATTACCAATACTGCATGATGAACAAGATGACTGTTTTCAGCCTTGACTGTAATATTTAAAGTCAGTTTTGCATTGGTGTACTTTGCACCAAATGTATCAAATGTTGCATATTTGTTACATTTGGTTCATCTTCAAATCTAAGGCCCCTTGCAGACAAACGTTCCTCCCGCAGCGAGCCTGCAACGCAGCTCCCGGTCTGACCTCCCAGTGCTGGAATGTATTGGATAACACTGGCATAATGCTGCCAGTGTTATCCAATACATTCCAGAACTGTAAGGGTTACATAGCATCATAAATTAATATAATGCTATGTGACTCCCTGCAGCGTTGGGAGGTCAGGCCGGGTGCTGCGATGCAGGACTCACTGCGGGAGGAACGCTCGTCTGCAAGGGGCCTAACACTTTTGTCTAGATATGGTACTCCAGTTTATATACACTACTAGAGATGAGCGAAGTTTTGAAAAATTGATTTCAGAAACTTCACCAAAGGTAGCCAAGAAATTCAATTTGTTCTGAATGAATTCATCACAAATCGCTATAAATCAAGTATATCCAGGTCACTCTACTTTAGGGTACGGCCACATGGAGCGGCCGCAGCATGGGTGGGTTGCAGCCATGCTGCGGTGAAGAACTGCGTGGCCAAAGAGCCTTCAGCTGCCTTTCATTTAATAATGAAGATTGCACTGTAAACAGGGGCTGTTGTTGGTATGGGGTTTGGCTGGATAGGTTGGGGAGACAATATGCCTTCTATTGCTGTTCTTAGCTGCAATCTCCTGCAGGTTATTTGACAGTAAATACAGTATATTAATCAACTCTAGCATACCCACTTCTCCAACCCTAGCGCTCTCCTGCCCTACAGGTGGGAGCCCTTCTTCTGCCGTCTGCTTTTCCTCCTTTCCACATCATCTAATATCGATGAGAATATGTCATCAGGAACATTCAGCTCTCTCTGCATCTTGCTGACTTTTCTAGGACATGGAGACCAAGAAGGATGATTTGGAAGTAGTAAAGCCAGCAAAAGATGACAAGGATGGTCATCATTAAGACCTGGTGCAGACTGGATGGCATTGGTCTGCACGTTGGCACCGGAATAATAAAGGCTTCTATCTTATTGGTATTGAATTACATCTTACTTTACAGCTGATGTAGGAATAAGTAAATGTAGGAAAAAATAAATAAAACTGACCCAGAATAAGTCTCCCTGCAGTCTCCCTGTCCACTCCCTGCACTCTCCCTTCGTCATGGATGAGGTAAAGAAGTAAACACCACACCGACAACCAGGGGAGAAGGGAAAAGTCACTAGGCCTCAATGCTAGGGAAGGGAAAGGGTCACCACCTAAAGAACCCTACTCCTGGCCCTGACTCCTAACCGTATAGCGGTTGTAGACAAAAAAAGGAAAGAGAAGGCGCTCATAGGGTGAGTATGTAAAAGATTATTTCCCCTTTCAGACGGGAGCTAATATGCTCACCTGTCAGAGTTGCACCAATTGGGTGCAACTACAATGAAGGCTGAGTACTCGTGAGGGTTGGTTGGTGCTGCCGGCTTTGTCCAAACCGCTGAACGGGTGAGTATGGGAACTGTGGGTTTGGAGGACCAGGAAAGTCCAAGAAAAACGGACAGAGCAACAGGCGCAAATCCACAACCAATGGTAGAAAACAAATTGGTTTATTCAGGACAATAAACCAATTTGTTTTCTACCATTGGTTGTGGATTTGCGCCTGTTGCTCTGTTTGTTTTTTTTTGGACTTTCTTGGTCCTCCAAACCCACAGTTCCTAACCATATAGGCACCCCTATACGAAGGTAGAAATGCCCATACACATTTTGCGACATTGAAAAGTGTAAGGGCACAGCCTGACGGTCAAGTTTCTATATGCAGTTTTGGAAGCCAAAATCAGCAGTGGATCATCAAAGGAGAAGTTTGGTATAGGAAGTTTGGGGGAAATTGGTTAACATCTGAGTTGTTTTTTTGTACGTTAAGCCACATTAAGCTCCCCAAAAAACAAGTTTAATGTCACTCATTTGCCTTGTGAGTAGCCAAAATCCATGAAACTTCCAGGAAATGTTTGGGAAGCTGAGATCTTAAATTGTGCAAAGTTTCAAGGCAAGGTATATTATGGTACATTAAGCCAGTGTTTCCCAACCAGTGTGCCTCCAGCTGTTGCAAAACTACAACTCCCAGCATGCCCGCACAGCCAAAGGCTGTCCAGGCATGCTGGGAGTTGTAGTTTTGCAACAGCTGGAGGCACACTGGTTGGAAAACACTGCATTAAGCTACAGTAAGCCATTTTCCCATTAAATGTTTTAGGATGTTCCCGGACAGCACATATCCGAGAATCACTGACGTGTGAATGAGGCCTAAGAAAGTTACAACGCCTTAACAATATAGTCACAAAAAGCTTAATAAAAAAATGATGCCTGCTCCAACTAAAACATGGAAGCTACAGACAGAAATGACTCATCTGTTACTATTATCAGTACATAGCAATCTTTAGTACATAAGTATATGTCTTAATTATTGTTTCCTGTAAAAAGGTCATAGATTATATGGTCATATCCCATTAGAAGACTGTCAACAGGAAAAATCATTAATTATGCTTAACATGATTCATTAAATGTCAAGGCTATGGAGAACATTAGTCCGCAAGTGGGTGGAATATATCTGATGTATTATAGTAGATCATATCACTAGTAGATAATCACTAGAACAGATTTATGAAAGTAAGCAATTTCTAGTTTTTCCTCTTCTAAATCATACAATTATGTATCACTTTAAATGGTTATTCCAGGATTTTAGTATTGATGGCCTATCTTCAGAATAGGCCATCAATATCTGATGGTCAAGGGTCAGACACCCCGAAACCCCACTGATCAGCTGTTCTGCAGTAGCTCTGGCTCACAGAACTACAGAGCTCTGTCCACAACACTATGGATGGAGATGACGAACAGCTGACCAGCGGGGGTGCGGAGTGTGGGACAATCACCAATTAGATATTGATGGCCTAATATGACGATAGGGCGATCAATCGTTAAATCCTGGAATTCCCATTTAAAATGATACCCCTTTAAGGCTTTAACTAGGCTTTATGGAATTGTTAAATCAGGAATCAGTAAAGCGGACATTGTTTTGCACAAGGTTACACCTCAATACCAAATACTGTTACAAACAGCAATTTATAGTTTGCTGGTGGAGAGATCTGATCTACCCTTCAGCGCTCATATTACCTGCAGAACAATAACAATACACAGCTATTCATAGAACGAGATCTGGCTTGGTCCCTGATTCAGATGAACAGTTATATGACTGCTTTACACCTGTTTACCCTTACAACAACCTTCCGCTTATGTCCAGCCCCCAGTACATATTTGCAGGCATTGTATGTTCATTTTCTATATAATGATCTATTCTCTGGAAACTTAGCGAGGTCAGCTTTGCTGTGACATATTTTCACCTATCATACTCTATATATACTGGTGAGAATCCCAGTGGGTCACACAATCATTTACAGGATTTCTCATATGCATTCCTCATATGCTGAAACTTACTACCCCAGCACATCAGATTCTCCCCCAACATCAACATTTTTAAAAGCAACCTAAAAACCTACCACCTCAATACCCACTACACAGCCAGCTTCTACCTTCTCTACTTAAAGAGGTATTCCCATCTCAGACATTGGGGGGCATATCGCTAGGTCCTACCGCTGGGACCCGCATCTATATTGAGAACGTAGCAGGGAAGTTGGTGGCTGGAGGACCCCAGGTTTCCCCAGGGCCAGCCACCACCAAGCACTCTCCCCATAGACGTGAATAGGAACGCACCGCGTTTGTGCTGCCACCGCTCCCATTCACTTCTATGGGGCTGACAGAAATAACCAAGACAGTGCTGGGCTATTTTCGTCGGGCCCATAGAAATATATGGAGGGCAGCTGTGCATGCGCCCTCCACCACTTTCAGGGCTCCGTTCTCAGCGTAGGTGCAGGTCCCAGAGGTGGGACCTACACTTATCAGACAATGAGGGCATATCCTAGTGATGTGCCCCCATTGTCTGAGATGGGAAAACCCCTTTAATTCTCCTTCCCCTTTCTCTTGTAGATGGCAAGCCCTTGCAGGCAGCATTACTTCCCCCTGTCCACCATTTTGCCATGAGGTTAGTCCATGCATATTGTGCTTGTTATTGTTTTATATTATGTATGTATACCTATTTTCACAGGTACAGCGCCCTGGATTTAATGGCACTTTAAAATAAATAATAATAGCCACGTGCTTTACTTTCAAAAACCATTTTGACAATTACAGCATTACAAAACCATGGCAATAGCAGAAAAACTTTAGGCGACTAGGCAGTTTTTATAATACATGTTTTACCTGGTTTATTTACTGCAACGTGTAATCCCGGGGAGCATAATCTCAGCATTTTGTGCAAGTGACAGTCATCAGCCACTAGAAGACTTATTAAGCCATACTTCAATCCATCGTAACAAGATCTAAGCTATTGTGTTACTGATAGGGTTGGATGAGGCCTCTGTCTAAGTGCGCTGTAAGTTGTAAAGCATGAATAAAACAAAGCAGCAGTTATTCACATTTTTTGTATAGCTTGGTATCTGTTAGATTCTATTTCCAGCCATATGTTTAAACAAACCGTCCTTCAGGAGGACTTTGGGCATCATTTTCTAGCATTTGTTCAACGCCAAGCCTCTCAGGTTTTACCTACTGGCAAGTATTATTTAAGTTATTGTGCCAGCAGCAAATTAAATAAAGGCCAATAGCAAAAAGTAATCCGCGTGTTGTCAGATTAGGTACACCAATATGGTTGGACTTCAGTCAAGAATAATATACTGTACGTCAAATAAGTATTTCAAGCATATTCTGACTATACCACAAAGCCACAGTATTTGAGTAGTTAAAGAGAAACAAATGGTTTACGATATTGCAGGATTCTAATAGCAATTTTAGTAATAGGTTAAAGTGGTTAAAATTCTGATTCATGGAAGGGCTCATGCAGACAAATGTTTTTTTCTGTGTCCGTTCAGTTTTTTTTTTGCGGCCCGTATTAACTTCAGTGAGGCCGCAAAAACTGAATCGCTCCGTGTGCATTTCGTGTCCGTATGTCTCAAAAAAGATAGAACATGTCCTATTATTATCCGCATTATGGACAAGGATAGGACTGTTCTATTAGGGGCCAGCTGTTCCATTGCGCAAAATACAGAATGCACATGGTCGATATCGATGTTTTGTGAATCCGCAATTTGTGAACGGTCATGTATATGAGCTCTAATTCAGATCAATAATTACTTTGAATAATAATTTTTTTTTAGATCATGTGTATGGACACCTGCTGAGAGTCCCCCAATGGCAGCCACTGAGGGAAAGTCCTCTGGTAAGTAATTTAGATAAAGAATATGTAGAACTTTCAAAGACTGAAAAGTAACGTAAGTGAGTGGACTGCAGTAAAATTGTTCAAGAATGCTTGGTAAAAAAAAAAACACAAGGTCAACTTTATAATAATATAAACCAAACATGAGACTAATTAAATGTAATAAAATGTAATGAAATGTTTTACCAATATTAACCCATCAGGATGTAAACAATAATTTTCTCTTTGCTCTCATTCTTCTAAATGAGGCCTTATGCCAATCACTTAACGGTAAGGTACCTTTGGAACCTGGTTAAGAGATTCTCCAAAAGTGTTGCACTTTCCTTTTACACCAGAATTTGAATTTGCCATTGTATTATCAGTGTATTTTTTGTGGTAAGTACATTTTTAAAATTGACAATAGTTTCAAGCATAAAACCACCAATGCTAGAGCAGAACTGTTCTCGTTAGACTGCTCATTAGCTCTAATAATCAAACCGTTTTCTCTACAATTCTGGTTTCAAAAAGTTGAAAAACTCATAAAGTTGCCAACATTTTGCATTTTTACACCACAATAGTTTTGAAAAGTGAGAGGGAAAGTGGGCTTGGTTAGATATGTTAATTAATTTCACTCCAGGTTTACCACTGCAACTTATTTTTATTTATTTTTAAAGGTCAGAAGAAAAGTTGTAAACTCACTTCAGTAGAGGGGTGGCATAAAGAAAACTAGAGTAGCATTTTTTGACAAAATTGTTTAAAGCGTGACTGAGTTTTCAATAAAAAGTTTGCATAATGGCTGTGCTTCTTTGTACAAACATAACCGGTAAGGAACAGTTATGTTTGGGTTTTGCCATGGTCTATTTCACCCATATTATTCCCTATTTCAGCTGCTCAACATGATGCATTTCTCTCATAAGCAGTGGGTGTCTCCCTTCTGACAGTACTGTATGCAGGGACTTCACTTCCCTTACTTCCCACTGTTTTTGTTTTACTGTAAGGAGCTTTAAAATGCTTAGGGAGAAATCACACTTACAGAAAAGCAGGAGGCTCCCCTGATATTTAGAAGCAGTTCTTTTATAAGTATCAGGATCTTAGCTAGCTCTGTTATGCGCTCACTTCCTCTCAGCCTTCTTGTGAGTCTCTGTTACCAGGCATGGATCTTGCCAGATGCAAGTGGACTGCAACTTAGTGGACGTGAGAACTCTTAGGGCTCTTTCACACCTGCGTTATAGTCTTCCGGCATAGAGTTCCGTCGTCGGGGCTCTATGCCGGAAGAATACTGATCAGGATTTTCCTAATGCATTCTGAATGGACAGTCCGTCCTTCAGGATGCATCAGGATGTCTTCCGTTCCGGAACGGAACGTTTTTTGGCCGCAGCAAATAGCGCAGCATGCTGCGCTTTTTGCTCCGGCCAAAATTCCGGAACACTTGCCGCAAGGCCGGATCCGGAATGAATGCCCATTGAAAGGCATTGATCCGGATCCGGCCTTAAGCTAAACGTCGTTTCAGCGCATTGCCGGATGCGACGTTTAGCTTTTTCTCAATGGTTACCATGGCTGCCGGGACGCTAAAGTCCTGGCAGCCATGGTAAACTGTAGTGGGGAGCGGGGAGCAGCATACTTACCATCCGTGCGGCTCCCGGGGCGCTCCAGAGTGACGTCAGGGCGCCCCAGGCGCATGGATGACGTGATCGCATGGATCACATGATCCATGCGCATGGGGCGCTCTGACGTCACTCTGGAGTGCCCCGGGAGCCGCGCGGACTGTAAGTATGCTGCTCCCCCGCTCCCCACTACTACTATGGCAACCAGGACTTTAATAGCGTCCTGGGTGCCATAGTAACACTGAAAGCATTTTGAAGACGGATCCGTCTTCAAATGCTTTCAGTACACTTGCGTTTTTCCCGATCCGGCGTGTAATTCCGGCAAGTGGAGTACACGCCGGATCCGGACAACGCAAGTGTGAAAGAGGCCTTAGTGACCATGACTACAGCTTTTTCAGGTGGATACAGGCATATTTTTAAATTATGTGATTTATAAATTTGCTAGTTACACCATTCTCTATTAAATAAAACAAAATTCTGTGAAAGTACAGTGACTCTTTAAAGATGAACCAAACTTAACATACAACGTGCATCATGTGATAAATTTGGCGCAAAGTACGGCAACACAGACTCATGCAAAACTGACTTCAAAAACTGTGCTTGTTAAGCTGTGAGGTGGCTAGAGTGCTCAATAGAATGCCACAGCCTGGGGGGTGGGGGTGTCATAAGTCGGATCCCCACTGACCCGATATTGATGACCTATCCTGTGGGTAGAAAATCAGGTGATGATCAGCTGGCACTCTCATGAAGTAGCGTGGTGCTGCCATATCTGTTTGAGAAAGGCTCCTGATGTGAGCCGAAACGCGTCACCAAATATTATATGTGACCAATAAAGATATCATCTTTGCAGAAGACTACAGTGAGTGCCGGTCTTTTTCTACTATCCTGAGGGTAGGTCATCAGAATTCTACTCCTTAAAAAATCCTATGAGTATTTCCCTAATATATTTTGGAAACTGATTTTTTTCTATGACATTTTTCAGATGTGATGATAAAAGTTCCTTTAAAAAATGAAACATAAGTGGAGTCATGTAAATGCATGTAACACTACAACCACCATTTGGACTGTTAGATCACATTTCCTAATCGCCATGTGCTTGAGCTTAGTTGATTTTCCTGTGCTCTAGTGATATGTATACCTAATACAGGCTTCTCCTGCAATGACTCAGAGGAAAAACATGCCTAGTCTGTAGCCAGTGTTACCGAGACAGAAAAGAACAAAAAAGAAACACGCTCCTTTTATGGAAGTCAGACAAATTAATGATGAAGTGATTTTTTACATCTGTTTAAAGCACCAAGTAGAAACCGGTCTGTATCCATTAGCTTGCACTGTTTACTTATGGAGCATGGTGTGCTTTGTCATGGACCTTCCAAGAATACAGATATGGACCAATGGGTAAGATGCTGTGCCCCACTGAATTACACTTTTAATAGACCATTTATTATATACTCCAACACTAAAAAAGACTTGAGGATCTATTGTATTTACTATATCTCGGTAGCTATGGTAAAAAAAAAAAAAAATAGCTTTAAGGATACTGTTTTATTAAAAATGAGTGCATAATCTTATTACAGTCAGTAGCTAGTCATAGTAGTAAAACAAAATTGTAATTTCAATACTGTGTGCACCTTTAAGCATTACTTTACAAATAGAATACATTTAGAAAGTTTAAACCCTTTCCACAAAATACCCTATATGTACAATGCTGTGAAAATATCCCAAGGGGCTGCTATGGCCCTAAGCCTGAAATGGACAGATGCTGCCAATGGCAGGGGCAGAATAGGCATTCATGGGTGGACTAAGAATTTAAAGTGGTCCTGGAAAAAACTAAAAATGGCCCCATGTTGTAGGCAGGTCCAAACTGACAGAAGGCAGGGCAGCACAATTACTCAAGGCTAGCATATTGTGGCACAAAATACTGCCACTGACAGAACCAAATACCACAGTGCAGCACAAAATAATGCTCCAGCTGCACAAAATACTTCCCCGGAAGCAGTCCCCTCTGTGGTGGCCAGGGCCAGCTCCCGAACTCCATTCTCTTACTCCAGTTGTCTCAGGATAGCGCTAGAGCAGGGTTCCTCGACTCCAGTCCTCAGGACCCACCTGCTGGTTATGTTTTCAGGATTTCCTTAGTATTGAGCAGGTGATATAATTAGTGTCCATGCATCAGGGCTTTCCACAGGTATTCATTCTGTGGGTTATTCTCAAATCATGACCGGTAGGTAGGCCCTGAGCACTGGAGTTGAGGAACACTGCGCTAGAGTTTAATTCAGGAGTCAGGAGGGCACCTGCAGCCGCCAGCCAGATACATAGGTTCTTGACACTCCTAGTGTTAATTAACTCAGGGGACAGCACATCATTACTTACCAGGCTGATGGCTGTGAGTTGGGTCTAGGTGGCTCTCTGGGCATCAGCCCATCAGGAAGTTTCCCTGTAGGGTCGATGACCAGTTGGCATAATATTATTTACGTCATTTATGGGAAGTGGCATAATGCACTGGACTCCAGAAGTATTCCAGTATATTATATGAGCTCAATGGACATAAAACATTTTTTTTATTAGGGTATTTGGAAAAATTTAGCCTTTTTTGCTTGCATGTTGCCCACGCTTTTATATATATATATAATTGATTTTTTTTTTTAAATGTATACATAATTTGTGTACTCTAATATAATCACATAAAAAAATAATGTAAATATTATTTTTTTGCTCATTCCAAATTAAAAATCCGTAAATGCAATAAAAAGCAATCAAAATGTTGTATCTATTTCATTGATCTAAATCTCTACTTATTCTGGGTTTAGGAATCTAGTAGGTGGGATTATTACTGATTGCTAGCCTTCCTTCTATAAGTGTGTATGCATAAATAGAGTTTGGGCACTCACTGGACTCCTAAACATAGAAAAAGCAGGAATTAAAGGGGTAGAAAAGAGAAACTGGATCAACTCGAACCCCTTGAGCAGGCAATATACAATGCAAAAAAGGAAAAATCCAGCACTTGATGTCTTCAAATAAAAACTAATATTTAATAAATTCATTAAAATAAATCATGAGCACATACTGCATGGCTGATCTTTGAGTTTTGGTCTTGCTCATGATCAAGAACCTTAGACCAGCCCTGCGGTTCATGCTCATGATATATTTTAACGGAAGTATTTGTATTTTTAATTGACTTTATTAAATATTGTTTTTAAGTTGGAGATATTGAGTGCTGAATTTTTCCTTTTTCGAATTAAAGGGGTTTGTACAGCCCCAATCTTAGTTATGTCCTGTATTCCCTGCTTGTCTTTTTCAGTACGAAGGCAACTGTCAGTGCTCATTTTGGTCCCCAATGGTTTTGAAGTGTGATGTCCTGTTTGTGGTCATGTGACCACCAAGCTTTCGTGGTCATGTGCCACCTGGAGACACATCACCACTGAGGACAGTGAATGACTGCTGCAGTATACATGATCACAGATGGGAAGTCATATTTCTGGTCTGCCGAGACCAGAGGGAGCGAAGGTTAAAGCCTCAGTGCTGGAACAGAGTGGAGGTGAATAGATAAATGGCTTTTTTTATTATTTACAAACTTTGATGGGGGCATAACTAAATTTGTTTTGGAGGTTGGGCAACCCCTTTAAAAAGAAGAAATACAAGTTATGCTGAATCTTTCCCCCTACAAAACTGTATCAATTGGCTCAGCTCCGCCTGCTCTATATCCTGCTACGCACAGTTCGGATTGCATGTTCAATCAATGTAAGGTTCGCTTTAACTTCTTGACCTTCTAGGACAGCAAAATCCCTAGTGACCACAGTGATGGTGCGATGACTCCAAACAACTCCTGATCTGCGTGTAAAATGAGGGAGCAGTATTGCTTATAAGTACAATTCGGCTATATCCTGGTGCCTTACTGTTCACAATTTGGTGTGTAATTGGTCAGAATTGAGGCCTCCAAAGTTCATCAAAGGTCAAGATAGGGTGGTACAGAAGGCTTCTCTACATTTCTAGCATATAACTCTTAGTGATGAAGCCAAATTTTTGTGGATGATTATTTCATATGATTTATGGCTTCAGGCAGTCCAGAGAGATGTTTATTCTGAAAATATTTAATGCTGCTAAATGAAACTAAACAACAGAATCAGAGGAATTTGGATGAATGAGCCATCTTGGTGAGTACAATGTGCATGTTGTTGTTTGCTGTCATAGGCTGGGTTCCAAAACTGAGAACGTGCCTTTATTTCATGCTCACTTGAAATTGTGCTAGGAGTAGCCACTGTCCATGATGCTTCACTGGCTATTGTGGACACAAAGAGAGAAGCAGTGTTTATCCAGAATAGTGTTACCAAAATGTATTATCTGGATGTCATGTCAGTTTATACTTTTCCTTTTTGAAGTCGGTAGATGTTGTAGAAACATGAATAATAAGCGAGGACCTAAGTATATCAACTGTATACAGTCTGTTTAAAGCATAATAATAAAAGGGTCATGAATAAATATTTAACTACAGGGTTACACAAGGTATTTGACCATGGCAGTCACAGCAACCATGTAAGTGCTACACGTTTCAGCAACTGAATTATGCTGAAATAACATACAGAAGTTTGGGCATATGGGGGGCTTTAAGGTGTTATTTCATATGACAATTTTAATGAGGGTGCGATGTGTAGGTCTCTTAATACATTTGGCGCATCTTTTGGGCAAAATAGCAAATCTATGTCAACTATGAGCTGGGGTAGATTTGAGCTGTAATTTAGGGCAGTTTCTGGCATAAATTATAGTAAATCTGTCGGGAGGAGGGAGCCCTGTCCACTTTATTGGAAAGAGATAAAAGTAGCGTAAATATCGCAAAATGTGGCTTGCTCAAAAATATAGCACCTTTGTATGGCAGAAAACTGGCGTATGTTGCTTAATACATTCTTCCCACTGTTTATACATTATCTTAATTTTCCAAATCAAGAGGAACTCTAGTTCCACAATGTGATTATTCATAAAATCCATTCTGATGTCTTAAAGAATATTTTTTGCAAGACAAACGCTTGCTAGGTAGTACCTAAATAAGTTTGTACTTAGTAAATGAGACCACCACGAACAGGTGATAGCATCAAATCTAGTGATGGTATCCACCAACTCTTCTATTTCCAGCATTTTGTGTCTAACAGCAAAAAAAAAAAAAGACAGGAAATAGGAGAGGGATTTGCATGCGGCATGTTAGACACTTTTCCTTATATCATCTTCTTCGTTTCCTGTTAGATATATAGGGGGTGCAGAGGATGCAGTTAAACCCAGAAGGCCAAAAAAGTTCCTAAAAACTGTTGACCAGCACAATAAGCTCCATGTGAAAGTTTGGGAACCATAATACAAAATGGCATTAATGCCTAGCCCACAAGCTTCACGTTACAGTACACCTCTCCAATGGAATGACCATCAGCTTGCTGCACATGTCCATGTGTGGGGTTTGCTGGAGAACTCATGAAGGAGTCACGGTGAATCAATTGACAATGACAAACATTTGTAATGCACACAGGGACTCAAAGCGCAGGGATAGTTATGTGGCTGGGAAGTCAGTGGCCGCCATATAGGAGATAGATCCCAACCCACACCAATTGAAATTGATATCTGCCAAAAAAAAAAAGCCAAAATAAAGGATACAGGATTTCACTTGTACTCTTACAGGCAGAAAATATAGAATTTCTTTTAGCGATCCATGAATTATAAAATTCCATATTATTCCATATTCCATATTCAATATTCACACACTGAGGGATGCGCTAGTGGAGCAGTTTTGAAAGGCAAATCAGCTATGACAATCTACTGCTTTAAAGAATAACAACCAGTGAGCTCTACACATGTAGAGGTAATGGCAATGCCATCTGTTATTCCTATTCAAAACAATGTTGTCAGCATATGCTGGTCCTTAAGGACTGCGAAAACGTGAACACAAATATATGGTTCACATACCCAAGACATATAATGAGAATTCCCAAGACAAAGACAAATTTAAAATATTAGAGGACAAAATTCCCAAAGAGAAAAATGGTTTCATAGTTATTAATCAGACTTCATGGGAAAAAAATAATAATATATATATATAATAGTTTTCTAAAATTAGCTAAACTAAATATAACAGCACATAAAACTACATGGAATGCTGTAAACTGGTGTGTATAGGGATTATGTTCCCATGTGGCATAAATATTGCAGAGTAGCCGCTGTGGATTCATGTGCAGCAAATCTACAGTATTGTAATGTAGCTAGCAGCCAAATGAATGAGATTTTTTTTTATTCATTGAAAATATTCACAGCATGAACTGACTTGGGCTGTGGGTTTTCAATTCACACCATGTCAACTGTTGCTGCAAGGTTTACCCTTTTTCCAAAATTTGTAATGCAAAGGTTGAAAACAGTAGAAGGCCCCGCTGCAATCTCAGCCACGATTCTGCATTACAAGCCATCGCATTTTGGGCATTTTTTGCGTTAGCAGTTTTCTATGCAATCCACAGCAGATTCACTGCATGAGAACATACCCTTAGTCTACATGCACACGACCGTTCCGTTTTTTGCGCTCTGCAAAAAACGGAAGCTGCCCGTGTGCCTTCCGCAATTTGTGGAACGGAACGGGTGGCCCTTTGTAGAAATGCCTATTCTTGTCCGCAAAACGGACAAGAATAGGACAGGCTATATTTTATTTGCTAGGCCACGGAACGGAGCAAAGGATGCGGACAGCACACAAAGTGCTGTCCGCATCTTTTGCGGCCCTATTGAAGTGAATGGCGGCTTGGATGCGGACCCAAACTACGGTCGTGTGCATGAGGCCTTAATCTTACATTTGACAATACAGAAAGTGTAATACTTTGCCACTTTCAACACAGCACTGCACTATGATGTAGAACTTCAAAAGACCCGAAAAAGAAGACTTAGCCAGAACCACTTAGGATAATGATAGTCACTGCAGAGGTTATGGAAGGTGCCCCTGAATGCTGCGGTTCATATCAACTTTATAGGAACCCGGCAAACTCCCTTTCTCTCTCTTTTTCTTGGTATTATTGCCTTTTCCTCACCTTTCCCCCTTAATTTCTGTTGAGGGGTTAGTCTTGAAGCTGGACAATAGCTTTTTGGATTCATTTGCATTCTCCACTCCCTCATTTCCTACTTCCTACTCTTTATTCTTGCAGATGATCTAGCAGATCCTCCCTATCCCTGTCAGATTTTGGATCTATCTTTCCTAATTACTATGCTTCTATTTCAACAAGCTTATTTTTATTTTAGTTTTATACTTTGGTTGATTCTTCTTACTTGATGTCCCACCAGGTAGTCAGTGTGAAAGATCTAAGCCAAGGACAAGTCTTGAAGGCCCAATAATCTGCCCATACAAATGAGCCCTCACTTGGTTTAAATATATTTTTTTATTTTAGCAGTCTCCTCTGATAAAGTAACATAGTTTAAATAGTTACATAATACATTTAAAGAAAATACATACGGTATGCCCATCAAGTTCAACCAAGGGATGGCAGGAGATATGGATAAAGGGAAGTGGTAAAGCTAAACTTTAAAATATAGTTTTACTTTATTGATCCACAGGAATGAGGAGAACTCATAATGCATGTACAAATTTGCCCGAAAAAGGAAATGTTTTTCTTCCCGACCCAAAGTCGTGAGCAGACCGGAACAACGTTCAAAGCAAAAAATTAAATGTGCCTACATAAGTGTTAATGTTATTTTGTTCTAAGAAATCATTTTAGACATTTTTGAAGCCATCTATTATTCCTGTTGTGACCACATCCTGAGGTTCTGTAGACTATTCCACAGATTCACAGTTCTAATGGAGAAGAAGCCTTGACAACTCTGGAGACTGAACTTTTTCTTCTCCAGACAGAGGCAGTGCACCCTTTTTAGGCGGAACAACTTTTCACCCTATTTTTTGTACAGGTGAGTTATATGTTTATATAAGTTAATCATGTCCCCCCATTAGATGTCTCATTTCATTTTAGTTGCTCTTCTTTGTACTTTTTCCAGGTTCAAGCCATCCAGTCTGTAAGCTGGTGCCCAGAACCATAATAAAAATGATCGTAATTTATATAGCACCAACATATTCCACTGCGCTTTACAATCAGAGGGTTTGTGGACCAATTATGCGTTACATAGAAACAACACCATATTCCAGATGAGGCCACACTAATGATGATGACCTTAGGTCTGAAGGCCTTAGAAGCTGTTGATTGACATTATACGCTGTTAGTCTATAATCTCCAAGTACACCCAAATCCTTATCTACAAGTGATTCCCCTATTGTTATTCACCCAAGGATATACATTACTCAGAAAAATTTTGGAATATTTGGCTTTCGGGTGAAATGTATGGAAAATGGAAAATGTTCACACTACAGTAATAATATATCATAAAATTAGGGCATTTAAGTAGAAACAAAAGGCAACAACAGTGGTTGGTATACCCCACAAAAATGTCAATGTCTCAATAACTTATCATGTGGCACTGAGCATGAATTACAGTATATAATACCATAAGTTGACTTATTGTCTGCTGAGGCATGGCATCCCACTCTTCTTGAAGGCAGCCCTCAGGTCATTGAAGTACTGGGGTGCATAATTACATGGCGACTCAGCTGATCCTATAGGTTTTCAATTGGATTCAGGTCTGGAGAAAGTGCAGGCCACTCCATTTGAGCTACTCTAGTAGCCATTCCCCAAGGTTGTGACCTCGATGAACTGGCGCATTGTCATCCATGAAGATGAAATTGGTCCTGTTTTGTTCATGTAGAGGCACAATGACTGGATTAATTATGTTATTCAAGTAGTATGGGCTTGTCACTGTACCAGTCACAAAGTGTAGGGCAGCTCAATATTGACTAGACACATCTGGCCACTCTGTAACACCACCACCACCACAACCAATGGCTCATCTGGTGACAACAGTGAATGATGTATAGCTCTCTCCTTGACGTCTCCAACATCATTGGTGGCTATCATTTCTGCTCAGCGTGAATTGATTTTCATCAGTGAACAGCACTGAGGCCCACTGGTCCCTCATCCAGTGTAGATGCTCCCTGGCCTATGCAAGACAATGACGCCTGTGCCTGGTGGTGTCGTCAGATACCATTGCAGGATCTTTAGCACGCAGACCACACTGATGTAAATGATTTCGAATGGTCTGATATGACTCTTGGGTGCCTCTGACCTCCCTTAAATGTGCCTGGAGTTGTTTGGCATTCATCATCTGGTTCCGCAGGGCATTGTTCACAATGAAGAAGTCATCAGTGTGAGATGTGGCCAAAGGAGGTCCACTTCTATGCCATTAATCCTATCCTCTTTATATAATTAATAAATACATTAAATATAAGTGACCCAGCATTGAACCCTGAAGTTCCTATTAATGTTCTAGTGTAGATTGGTTTCCTGAAGATTATTTACTCTTACAATTTATATATTTTAAATAAGTTTTCCAGGAATTAAAATATTGATGAGCTATCCTTAGTATACCGGTACCTTCACCGAGCAGGTGTTTGAAGGAGTCGCAGTTTTCGGACAAGCACTGCACCCTCTTTATACTATACCAAGCACAGCGCTGTATATTCTATACAATTTATGCTTGGTATTGCAGTTCATTTCTATTCACTTTGATAAGACTGAGCTGCACAAAAGCCATGTGACTAATGGATATGATGTCAGAGGCCTCTCAAACAGCTGATCGGCAGAGGTGCCAGAAGCTGAGCCGGTGGGCACGATGTGCTACCAACACAGAGCTGCTGAAGAGGTGAGTATTCTTGCTTGAAAGCATTGGTTGTAAGCAGAATGATGCACCTTGCATCCCCCACAGGGGGACTGCAATAAAAGCTCAATGTATAGACGCAGTGGGATGACTAGAGCAGCATGGTAATTCTCTAATGCCCTATGCTTTGAGTTAGTATATATCAGAATGGTAATAATCAGATCTATTTCTCAAACTGCCATCACAATCAGATTTCAAACACATAAAACTCTCTAACATACCAGTGAAACATTATAACATTTGGTATTATGATTGCAAATCTAATACCTATTAACTATGATTTCAATTGTTTCCATACATGTTGAGCAATGTATAAATATGCAGTACTCGCAATTCACCATAGATTGCATACTCAACTATAATGACTGATGCTGTAATTGGACATCATTGTTTGAAGTTCAGTACGTTGTACATAACTGCTACAAGATGGCTTGTTATGGGATATTATGCTATATACATCACTCTACAGTATCCATAGCATATACATAGCCCAATGTCTTGTTCTTCCATATAGCGGCTGATTGTATATGGATACACTGTAGGTTCAGTTCTTGAACTTTACAAGACCATAAACTGTAAGTGAACATTCTTTCCTAATGGGTCATGTTCCGTATGAAATGTTCACAAACATGTGAACTTGTTCTATACTTGTGCTAGAGAAATTCTTGTGTACAGTATCTATGTCTGGATCTCAACCTGGCCTGACCTTGCATCCATCTATCTATCAAGGTAAATTAAAGTGTAACCGTCATGTTTTCATCCCAAAAAAAATCTATTTTAACATATGTTACTGCTGCTGCAGCATTATGCATAAAGCAATCTTTAGTTTCTTCACATACCACTGTTTTCTTTGAGTTTTCCCTTAGTTATGGCTGTTTTAACCTCTGCAATATGAGGACTTTCTCAAGATGGCTCCTCTGCCAGTTCCCTGAGGCCAAAACTGCTTTCCCTCACTTCACATACACACTTGCTGTAGCCAGCAGCTTCCTGCCGTCCAATCACATTGGATTACTGAGACACGCCTCCTCACTCTGAAGCCTAATGCAGGCATGCAGTGTGAAGGACCGCCCCTCTATCTTCCTGTCTTCTTAGCCAGAGATAATCAAGCCATAGCAACTGTCGTTTAAAGGAGCAGTGGAAAGGGACAGGGGGAATTAATGAAAGCTGTTATTATAAGATATAAGTTATTTCAGATCTTTTGACAATCATTGAATGACTAACTCATGTATACATGCCTAACTGTAATAAACTGGCAAATAAATAAAAAATGACAGTTACACTTTAAATAAGAACTATTGCAAAAAAAAAATTTGTATGTCTAGGCCCAAGTAAAGGAGAGTAATTTTAGTCTAGAGTCCCATCTATCAGAGGCCATCTTGAGCGCTTCACCGGGAGTCAGACCTCCAACAACCTGATATTAATGACCTATAAGCTGGAAATAAGCTAACTCAAAAGCATAGGATATTAGAGAATTACCATGCTGCTCTAGTCATCCATAAAAACCACTGTGCCTATTCATTGAGCTTTTATCGCAGCACAAAATACCGCCATGGGTCCCTATTAATTACAAGGCGCCTCTTCAGAGTGCATTATTCCACTTAGAACCAATGCTTTTAAGTAAGAATACTCACCTTTCAGCCTATTAGCTATGTAAGTATAATAAACTATATGTCTGACATACACCTACACATCTACATGTAATCTGTAGGAGCTTTTGCCCATCCATCCAGAATTTGTGAGGCCAGACATTGGATGAGAGGGCCTGGCTCTGTTCTAGTTCATCTCAAAGGTGTGCAGTGGGGTTAAGGTCAGGACTCTGTGCGAGCCAGCCAAGTTCTTCCTCAACAAACTGACCCAACCATACTTTCAAATGGAATCTGTCAGCCCCAAAATACCCCTCAAACTAGTGAAAGCGGTATATAATGTAAGTGATGCCAAGTCCGGTTATGTAATTTTTTTAAATCTCCATACCCACTTGCATTCTGACACTGTGTTCCCATAAACCAGCATAAAAATGCATTGAGAGGACTCCTTTTTAAGTCATTTCTATTATGTGCGTGAGCACAGGAGTCCTTTCAATACATTTTACTGCTGGTTTGTCGGAGCACAGTGTCAGAATGCAAGTGAGTAGGAAGATAAACATAATCAGACTTGGCATCACTTACACTAAAAAATGCTTACTCTCGTTTGGGGGGTGTTTTGGAGCTGATAGATTCGCTTTAATGACCTTGTTTTGTGCACTGGGACACAGTCAGGCTGGAATAGAAAAGGGTCTTTCCCTCATGTTTATAATCTTAAACTTTTTCAAAAATAAAATAATTTACAAGAAAAGGGTCTTTCCCAAACTGGAAGCATACAATTGTTTAAAATATCTTGATGAGCTAGAGCATTATTTCCCTTCATTGGATCTAAAGGGCTATGCCAACCCCATAGCATTATCACTCCTCCACCAAACTTTACAGTTGACACAATGCAGTCAGGCAGGTAATGTTCTTCAAGCATTCCCCAAACCCAGACCAGATAGAGAAGTGTAATTTGTTGTCACTCCATAGAAGATGTTTCCAATGCTCCAGAGTCCAGTGGTGGCATGCGTTACACTATTTCATCCAACACTTGCCATTTTACTTGGTCATGTAAGGCTTGCATGCAGTTGCTCGGCCATGGAAACCCATGCCTTAAAACTCCTGCTGCACAGTTTTTATGCTGATGTTAGTGCCAGAGGAGGTTTGGAACTCTACAAGTGAGTCAGGAAAGTGTTGGTGACTTTTATATACAATGCACCATAGCACTGGATGACCCTGCTTTGTAAATTTATGTGGTCTGTCACTTTGTGGCTGAGTTGCCATGGTTCTAAATGCTTCCACTTTAGAATAATAGAACTCAGTTGATCCTGAAATATCTAGGGGGGAAGAAATTTCACAATCTGACTTGTTACAACAGTGACAACCCATTACATTACCATGCTCAAATTCAGTGAGCTCTTTAGAAGGGCCCATTCTTTCCCAAATGTTTATAAATGCAGTCTGCATGGCTAGGGGCTGGATTTTAAATATGGTTAGCAGAAAATCCAAATCAAATAAATTTACCTGAATAACTGCAAACATTTAATTACAATAATTCTTCTATCCAGGACATGCTTAAATGATTATTCCCGTCTCTGCCTTTTATGGCCGAGCTGAGAATAACCTCAATAAATGGCCAAGCGTCTGTCTATTCATTGTTTCTGTAACTCCCACAGCAGTTATTGGGAGCTACCCAAAGAGCGTAGCATAGCAAGTTATGCTGTTTCTGTTAGTCTTGAGTTATGCTCCTTGTGCTATGCTGTTTACGTAGCTCCCATTCACTGTTATGGGAATTACAAAAAGAACAGAGCACGGGATACTCAAATGGTTCTGTAGGTCCTGCTTTCCCCGGATGGCACTTACTCCCATGAAAGGCCAAAATGAGAATACCCCTTTAATGTAGAGTTGATAATGTAGAGTTAATAGTTTGCTCACCTATTTTCAGAACTCCTATAGAACTAAATGGAGAGCATACCAGGCATGCATGGTCTACTTTCCTTCACTTTTAGGGTCCCGTTGCAGAGATAGGTGTGGGTCCCAGAGGTGGGACCTGCACCTATCAGACATTGGTGGCATATCCTAGCGATGTCACCAATGTCTGAGATAATAAAACCCCTTTGATTGATTATGTTACTGAGATGAGGCTCTACCCATACTATTTGTAAGTTGTCTAACATATATATATATATATATATATGTATATATTTCATACTTAACAACTTCTGGTAGTATGAGGAGTATGGGGAAGAGCACCAGGCATACTGCTATGAGTAAGGACACGGAAGCTGTCCGAAATGTATGAGAGTTGTTTGGATCTAACTATTTTCTACTTTAGTTTCGACGTTAGTTCTATGTTCACAAGCTGAGTCAGTGCAGCACAGTACCTGGGAGCACAAGAAAGGGTGAGCTGGCCATAAATTATTTTACTGCAGTAGAAAGTACCTGCAAAGTCAAGTAAAGTGTTCAAAAGCTTTGCTAAAATTTTAACTTTTGGCATGATAGATGAATATCAGCCAAACCTGTTGATTTCGGCAGGAATAGCCCAGCATCTAATCTGTATGTTGATGTCCTGACTTTGCCCTGACTGCAGATATTGGCTGAAAGAAAGGTTGGGTATGTTGGATTTCAACATGCCCAATCCTTTATTTTCATGGATATTCAGTTGCTGCCACAGGTGAATGGGTTTGGGAGAAATTTTATGATGCTAACAGTGGAAAGTACAGTTGTTTGGGCACATAAAAGTATGTCTGTCATAATTTAAAGGTGCAATGAAGGTAAACAAAGTTGATTTGAGTTGTCCAAAAATGTTTTGCAGCAGTACAGTAATATGAGTTTACCAGCCACTGACTTACCACTTCTTCCTCTTACAAAAGAGGTAAAGGGAGCAGGGAGAAAGGAATGGCAAGAACATCTGTCCCGTGGCAGAGAATTATAGTGTGAAACTGTAGAAAATATTATATGATCGCCTCTTTGTACACCTCTCTTATTACTGTAGTGTTCCCGGACAATATTATATTAGATATTAAAGGGAATCTGTCACCACATACCTGGAGATAAAACCTTTTGACTGTGCAGTTGAGCACTTGTCAGATGAAAGAAAAGAACGCCCCCTTATGCAAAGTCATCAATCCCTTACTTTATTTCACTTTAAAGGGTTAACTTGTAGTGACTTAACTGTTTAATAGTGTGTATCTTCATTTTATATGTTTATTGTGATACATATCCTGTTTTTTGCACTGTGTTTGCAAAGCACTGTGAAAAGGGTTAAAGAATACTTAGAGACTTGTGGGACTTTGTAGCTAATAATAAGAAGCTGGTCATTTTCCACAGCTACCATAAGGTTTATAGAAGAGCATCCTAGATGTTGTTTACCACCAAGAGCAGACAGCCTGGCCTTTTGAATGCCAGGTGTTGCTATGCTATCTTGTCTGACAACCTGTTTTTGTCTGAAAAATCTGCTGTGTCATTGCCATTGGGTATCAATGAAATTCTAATGAAAGACATTGTATTTGTTGTGCTGAGCTTCTTCACTCCACCATTCCCACTAGAAGTGTCTAGTTCAACTAGAAATTGTATATAGGCAGCCAGAGCCCCTAGTGTTTTGGACTTAGGGAACAGTACTTAGAAGAGGAGACTCTGTGAGACTATTGAGTGACCAGAAGAAGACGCTGAGATGGGGATACTCTGCCACAGACCCTGGATCACCAGCCATTGTACAGGGTACCAGCCTTCTGAGAAAGAGTGAGGGACAGCTACCTCAGGCCTTTCCTCAGCATCAAACCCTTCTTCTGCCTGGAGAAGCCAGCCCTATGCTTCACCTGTACTGTTTTGCACCTGAATCCCTCCAGTAAAGAAGCACACTGGTTCACTGAAGATCCTGACTCTCTGGACTTATTTACCATTGGGGTGCACCACGCCTTACCATTCTTTCCAGAGAGCTGCAACACGTGGTGACACCTCAACGCTGTCCAGGGGACCCAGCGTAGCGTTGGGGTCACCCCAAACCCACCACTACCCAAGCAGTGTAGACGTAATCAAACCTGGCCCTGAAATTTTGTGGCTTGCAGTACAAGGCTGGAGATCACTGGGCAGATGTGGAGAATGGATTCCCTATGCCCGACAATCTAAGCCCTGTACTGGGCAGGTACAAGATTTCAGGGCCAGTAGTGATTACCTCTACACTGCCTAGCCTTGTTTGTCAAAGTCGGGGGGGGGGGGGCATTGGCACAGAAACTGACTAGAGATTCAGGTGCAAGAGCAATGCCTCTGTTGCACGTAGTGGCTTATTTGCATAAACTACAAAGGCTTATTTCTATGAATTGGGGTCACATATGAACATGGGATCAAGTACATTTCTTTCATCTGACCAGCGTTTATCTGCACAGTTTTTATTTCCAGGTATGTGGTGACAGATTCCCTTTAAAATTTGTATTGTGTCTTGTATGTATGCTCCACAGTGGAATTCCATTGCCAGATAAAGATGCATCCACCTTGGGCAGGTTTAACTGAACACTACTGAAAGCTGCAATGAAAATTAAAATGTTAAAGCGTTTTGCCATGATGCAGTACCCCAGAATAAGGTACTTGCAAATTGTTCTCATTATGTAATGTTACTTGATATGTAAATGCCATGTAATGTCCCAGCATATCTCTGTATAGATCAGTCGGGGTTAGTAATCCTGACTGTGCCCCTGTAGGAAGTGAGGTGTTGGAAACATCATTGCCAGCCTTAGTTTCTGCAGAGAGAGACTTTGGGAAGAAGGAGATGTACTACAATCCCTATCCTGGCCTATATCCATACCTATATCTGGGAAGAGTTGCACTGTCAACTGTTTGTGTTTTGTTACCACTGGATGTTGATGTGTCCTCCATGCATCTTGTCACCAGGTCACACGACACATGGGGGACTTATCACAATGGTGGCCAGTCATTGGCTGCAGTAGCTATGTGACCATGTCAAACCAGATGCTTACACGTGGAGACTGGAGAGCGGCAGCAGTTTTGGGGGACCGAAGGATCCAGAACTCAGCAGCAGGGGTAGGTAAATACCCTTTCCTCCAAGGTCCAGCGATGAAGGGGGGCCTGGCAGAAAGGCCCCTTGAATGTGAACAACTCCTTTAGGGCTATACCTCCCAGCTCCCACATTGGCTGCACATCAATACTGCAGCAGCTATGTGACCCTGTCAAACTGGATATTGGCGATCAGAGAGTGGCAGCAGCAATGGAGGACTGAAGGAACTGGAACCATTCAGCGTGAAGCAGGTTAGTATGCTCCACAGGTTCAGCAACATGGGGGGTCTGACAGACAGGCCTCAGAAGGTGAACAACCCCTTTAAAACTATACCTCCCAGCTCCCACCGGACTAATGCATCATCATAAGCCTTACCTGCTTACAGCAGTTTTCATAGCCAAGGAAAACAATAGCTAAACCCTTGCTAAAAACAGCAGCTTGTTTATATGATGGAGCAAAATCTCTACATATGAGCAAGTCTGTACAATGACAGGTTGATATATGGATAATGGGAAACGTGACTCCGGCTGAGTCTCACAGGAAACACCGAGCTTGGGAAAGATGGGTAATTAATAATAGGAATGACATGATATATGATGAATAGCCAGGGTTAATGTCCAGCACCAGAGGTGGTGCCAGCCATCATCATATACTATATATATCTGTCTGTATGTACTGACCTAATAATACATATTTCACCACTAGAAATATAACTCTCTGCTGGAAATTGCCACTGGTGCTGATGTTATCTATTGTACAGTTCAATTAATTATTGCCTTAAACTTCGCACAGAGAACCCAGGGATTAATCAGTCACAGCAAAAGAAATATGTTTCTTCATTTGTGTTGAGGCTGAAACCTACATTGATGTTTTACTTATTTAAAGGGACAATCTAGAAGAAATATGTGTATGAGTTAGAGTTGCTACAGTGATAACACATATAGCTTACAAAACAGTGCTTTTTTACATATCTGAGCTTTAAAACATTTGAGTTTGTACTATGGTTCTAATTTACAGAAAGAAATGTTTAAGCTTGAAAACTACCTTTAAATGTAGCAAGAGTTAAATATCAGTAAAGGGTCTGTCTCCTTTAGATAAGCCTTATCCATATGGCATGTTAGGGCAGTGCAGTGGAGTCTATATTTGGAACCCCCTCTCAATAAGCCCAATTTTAGAGCCATTGCAAACAGGGGCTCCGAATTTTCTGGACCTGGCTTGTATGTCTACTTTATGGATGTCCCATTCATGTCCATGTGTTTCAGTCTCCGTTACTGGCAATGAGAGTTGATCACAATCTTGGACTGTAGATTGCAAGCCCTCATGGGCAGAGCCCTCTTCCCTTCTGTACCAGTCTGTAACTTGTCTTGTTTATGCTTATTGCAATTGTCTGTATTATGTATGTGTACCCCTTATCATATGTACAGCGCCATGGAATGAATAGCGCTTTAATAATAAATAATAATAATCAAAGCTGACATAAGCACACACACATACAGTACTGCTACATACACACTGACAAACACAGCACTGCTACATACACAGCTCTCTCTCTCATACACATAAAAACACACATTATTATCTTTAATTTAAAAACAAGTCATATTTCTGTACACTTCCGATCACCTTATTCTTCTTCCTGGTCTGGCCCCTCCAACTCGTAACATCACAAAAGGTCCTCAAATTGCAGTTAGTTGGAGCTTTCAAATCCATCCCTGTAGATATTGTCTAAATCCCATGAACCGTAAGGACAGGAATTCTGAAACTGTGCATGGTCCTCACCAAACACACCATGATTAGGGTTAGTTATTATTTTTATATTGTTAATTATTATTACCACAGCTCATGGGATGTAGCCATTACCCTGCTGCTATATCCCGTGTCTGCTTCAGAGCCACATGACATGTCACCTGACCTTGTGACATCAGAAGGTCCATATGGTGCATGGGATTTTGAGAAAATTCTTCACTGCAGCTTAGGGACCTTCAGGATACTCACTGATCTCTCCTGTCTGAACTCATCACACAGATCGGTTCCAGGCATGGGGATGGGGGAAGTATGCAGAAGGACAAGTCTCTCATTGATCGGGAACAGATTTCTCTTAGCTCTGGATTATTAAGGAAGCAGTCAGGGAGTAGTATTGAGCGTGAATATTCGAAAAGCAAATTTTTATCGCGAATATCGGCACTTTGAGAATTCACAAAAATTTAGAATATAGTGCTATATATTCGTAAAGACGAATATTCGTTGTTTTTTTTTTAACACAGTACACATCAGGTGATCATCCCTCCCTTCTTCTAGCTTGTGGGCCAACGAGAAGGCTTAGTCACAGCTTAGCAACATCCCTAGCAACCAATAGAAAAGTTGCCTGCCCGTTACTATACAAGTTGCACGTATTGCGAAAAAATATGCGCATCATTAATTTCCCAAAATTCGCAAGCGCAAATATATTCGAGCACTCTATCTGTATATTAAGTTATTCTAATATTATGCTGTGTCAACCATTTTCTCCAGTCTCAGGAAACGCATACCAGCTTGAAAAATGTAGCATAAGTGACCCACACCGGTATTTCACGTGCATTACACATACAATACATTGCCGGTTTTTGCTATCAAGAATACAATCTCGAACTTTCGAATATATGACGAATATTCTACCAAATATTCGTGAAATATTGCGAATTCGAATATTGCCCCTGCCGCTCATCACTATCAGGGATGTCTCGTTAGAAAAGTGTGTTTTATACTCCAAAAATACAGTAATGTCTGGAGTGATTGGACGCAGCTTGCCCTTTTATCACTGGCAATGTATCACAGAGTGCTGATCTTTTGCATATATTGGGGATATTGCCTATTTTTTACATTTCTCTCTCACACTTCTTGGTTAAACTTGAAGAACATATGTCTTTTTTCCACCATATCATGTAACTATTGTCTGTGATGAGGAATAAGGAGGCAATGATAAACCATTACTGTGAACAGAATCTTTGAGTCACCTTGTTGCTGAGGATATGCCTTGTCTTTTCAGTGGGGTTACCCGAAAGTGCTTCCCTAGCCACCAGTCTCACATTACTGAACATCATAGGAATACTGTTTCTATAGCTTTTTTTTTTTTGTTACATTTATTTTCCTGATTTATATCTTTGCAAATCAATTAGCTATCTGCCATAAAAGTCTAATTGGTGGAGGTTTGAATAATGGGATTTCATACCACCAGTGATGTAGGCACAATGACTCTTAATGAAGTTTATACACAAAGAGTAGACCTAGCATACTTGCCTATTTCTGTGTCTCCCATAGACTAGTATACAGGCGCAAGTTCCATCTTACTGGCATCAGATAACAGTTGATGTGAGGCAAGGAGTCAACATTGATCTAGCACGTTACTTAATGCTGAAAACCATAATCCAGCAGATAAGAAACTCAACTCCTTTATTTAGAAGCCATTAAAATCCACCAAGCGTATGTGTAAAAAACATAACCGATTACTCGTTTTGAGAGTATATTGTTCTCAGTATTTGGTGAAGTGCTCTCCTATCGACTATAAGGTAAAGCTCATTCATGCAGGGGTGTAGCTATAGGGGGTGCAGAGGTAGCAGTCGCTACCGGGCCCAAGAGCCTGAGGGGGCCCAAAGATCCTTGTGCCACATAAGACACTGGCATTATAAAAAAAAGTGCATACTGGTCAATTTACACCTCTGGCTGGAGGGAAGGGGTTAGGTTAAGAATTTGGCATGAGGGGGTGCCCTTTCAATGTTTGCCTCAGGCAGCAGGAAGGATATGTGCTCCCCTGCCCCTTGCCAACAAGCACTGAGGGACGGAGGCCCAAGCTGAACTCTTGCACCAGGGCCCATGAGCTTTTAGCTACGCCCCTGCATTCATGCATACATTGATCCACTGTCCGCTATGAATTAGATCGTGTTGACGGCATTGTCAGGATTGATGATTTTGTCCAAGGTCTCCACCACCACCAATTAGACTTTTATGATGTATCAAATGGCAAAAATTTTAATTGTGGAAAATGTTCCTATTTACAGGTGAAACTCGAAAAATTTGAATATCGTGCAAAGTTCATTTATTTCAGTAATGCAACTTAAAAGGTGAAACTAACATATGAGATAGACTCATTACATGCAAAGCGAGATATTCCAAGCCTTTATTTGTTATAATTTGGATGAATATGGCTTACAGCTTATGGAACCCCAAAGTCACAATCTCAGGTACCCTTTGCTCAGGGAGTATGGATTAATTAGCTGACTAGAGTGTGACACTTTGAGCCTAGTATACTGAACCTTTTCACAATATTCTAATTTTAAGCTGCATTAATGCAATTCCTTTAATTAATGCAATTCCTTTTGCACGATATTCAAATTTTTTGAGTTTCACCTGTATTATTAGGAAAAAATAACTTCAATAGAGAACCTATTTTGGCTCATACTTAATAAATCAGGGCCCGAACCCATTAGTGAAAGTACTCTGTTCTTGGAGTATCACTAGAGACGAGCACATTTTTGGTAAGCTGCTGTGAAAGAATTTCATTTTTCTTGCAATATCATCCATATAAAAATACATACCCTAAGCTTCGTTGTCTCTTTCACAGAAAAGGCAATAGATGAATGTCGATTTTCCTGAGTTTAATTTACTTTTCCAGTGAAGTTGCATCTGATATATGAAAAGTCATGGGAGTTTCGATTTTTATTCAGCACTTGGCAATTCTGATTCATAAGCTTCGACCATTGCATGTGTACTCGTCGTGCTGAATGTTACTGAATCTGTTCTATTAAAATGAAAAACAGCCCATCAAAGAGATCTCCAACAGCTTATTTCACAGAAAGAATAAGTGGGAAATGTTTTGAGAATTGAAATCTAAGTTGAAGAATGGACCTGGTATCCATTAAAGTGGATTACACCCCAGCTTCCCTGTGTCTGGTGCGCAGCTAATTTAACATGCTTCTGCACTATTATTATAATATAATTCATCCTGACATCTGTTCTTTTCACCGGCTCCACAGCAAGTCACGGGATATATGAGGGATTGCCTCATAGGGCTTGTACTCTATTGGATGCTACACTTTAGGTTTAAAACATGATCTTATGGATCATTTAAATTGCAATATAAGCATTTGCCAAGCTCATCTCTTTTACAATACGTCAGACTACATTGCTGCAGCCTCACCACTTTATCCGGCTTTATTTAGCACTCCATTATAATGCCTTGCTTTTTGGGAATTTTAGCATTTGAGCTTTGTACTATAACCATGGAGCAGACTAAGTTTACAGGCCCAGACTTACTAAGCCTGTAGATGGCGTGTCTAGGCCTGCACTAGATTTCTCACAGGCAGGGGTGCAGCTATAGGGGGCACAGAGGTAGCAGTCGCTACCGGGCCCAGGAGCCAGAGGGGGCCCATATACCCTTGGGTGCATAAGAAGACACCAGTATTATAGAAAGTGCATGCTGGTCAAGTTACACTTCTGGCTCAAGGGGGTGACGTTTCAATTTTTGCCTCGGGCAGCAGGAAGGCCTTGTGCTTTTTGCCACTGGCCACAAAGCACTGAGGGAAGGGGGGCTCCAAGCTGAACTCTTGCACCAGGGCCCATGAGCCATTAGCTACGCCCCTGCTCACAGGGGTTCAGGCTGGATGATAAATGTGGTGCAGGGATAGAAATCTTTCACTGACTCTATACCAACTATTCATTGGCTTGCTTTGTGCCAGACTTTTATGTCAAAATTGGGGAGCAATTTTTGCGCAAAACTGCACTTCTTAGACCCGGCCCTTTTCCACAAAGCCCCACTCTTTCTGCTAAGTCCCACCCCATGATCAGCATGTTGGAAAAATGCAATCGCTAAAACTGCGCAAAAATTTGCGACTTTTATTGGCTCTGCGCTATGCTCGCCAGTTTTCTGAAAGTGGCCGTGTTTTCTTATGTAAATGAATCTCTAGACAGATTTACTATTGCGACAATTTAAAAAGTCACAAAAAATTTTGCAATTTCACTCCAGTTAGGTTCATGCTTATCTTATGCGACTTTTTAATAGAACATGCGACTTTTTCCTAAAGACGTGCGACTTTTGTAAAGCCGCTTACTGAAGGATAAACTGCTACCGTCAAACCACATTTATCACAGTATTAAAGGACCATTAATAAATCTGACTTGGCCAAAAGTGACTTTGGACATATGTAAAAGTGGAGTAAGATGTAAGTGTAATGATAAATCTGGCCCACAGTCTTTATTTAGCCTATTAACACTTTATTGTGTTGTACAGTATGTGATAAAACATTGAGCCCCTGCAGCCAATCATTGCAATCTTTTTAATCATAAATCACTTCAGTTTGGACTCAAATGACCCTCCTATGAATAGACATTTTCCTAAACGCCATCCACTTTAAGGCCTCCCTCACTGGACAGTCCTATGAAATAAAGAAGTTTTGGTAAGTATGTCTGTGCTGGTAGGGAATTAAGCCTCACGTATAAAAAAAGGCACCACTCATCTGCTCTCCATTCTGATGACCAAAATGTCTTATACTAAAACTTCACTTTAAAGTATTTTAGCATATGTTTGTGCATCTTTATACACACAACAAAGTGTTCAGATACCATAGAAAACCAAATCTGTCCATTGTGACCCATTTAAATGTTTACTAAGCTTCATACCATATTGAAAGGCAATATATGTTGGGAAACAAATAAAAGGTATCATAATGAAAAAGCAGGATCCACCAGGTAGCAGAGCTTAGATGATTAGCCATACCACACAAAGAGAAACTCATACATTTACTATGGGAACATTACACTCTGTTGTAGTATTGGTGTCACATCCATCCGGTAGAATAGTGAGATGATACAACGTTCTAGCCTTCTTAGATGGGACAAGAGAATTCAAGTGACCTCTGTGGAGGAATCACAGGCAGCTTATCCCACAGCTGGGCGGGTGTATATTTCTTACAATTTTTATTAATTTGCATACCATGCAAATTATAAAACCGGTCCTATTCTTGTCCATTTTGAAATTTGCATTTGACGGTTACAAAACGAATACGGTCATGTGCAGGAGACCTAACCGTGTTGTCCCAATGTAAAAGTTTATCCAATAAAAATTAATCATTAAAGGTGCAGACAGGTGCAAATCAATACTGTAGACAGGTGCACGGAACAGACCCAAGCAAGGCCTGATGAAAAAAAGGAGAGGATCCAGCACCAGTTTTAATAGTTTTTCGTTCCCAGTCTTTATCCACCAAATTTTCAAGATATACAAATACAGTGGCACTTGTTCCCACTCTTCCCCGATTTACACGTTTCGAACACTTCTGTTCTTAGTCATAATCGCTATTCACCATTCACAGTCTTTCTTTCTTGTCTGTTGTCCCTACCAATGTCCTCCTGAAGTTCTGCCAGTGGCAGGACAAACATGCACATTTTACCCACACGGTGCTGTTCTTCATGCATCACTGCTGTTATCTTCTTCTTCTTGTGCAGGTAGATGGCATCTGTGTTGCAGGTAGAGCCGAGCATGCACAAAGCACTATCCAGTGAAACCACCAATGAGGATTTTAGCCACATAAAAGATACCATACATATTCTACTCTTTTGAGGCAGGAGCACATCACACACAGGGAAATGTAGTTTGTAGCTTTTACTACAGTGCTCCTGCGGTGTGCAGGACAAATGTTGAATATAGCCAGTGTTACTGGAGCAACAGAAGTGCCGAAGGAGGTAGAAGACTGAGAGGTTATTCGATGCACAGAAAATGTGCATATACCATTCATTTATGATTACTGCCATCTTTCTGTCAAATCAAAAACTGGTAATAACCCATGTTCCATTCACCTAAACATGATTGTATGATTGCATCTAATATGATCTCCCTTTAAATGATATGAGAGACAGCAAAACCCTAAAAACTGATTATGTATTGAATTTGACATTAAAATCTTATGCTCACAAAGGAATATTCTTAGTACTTGTTTAGTTAGTGGTTTAATCGCTCTAATGGAAACCATTGCTCTAACATTATAAATAAAAAGATAAGAAGCACTTTCACATGCTTCAACAGTTTTATCTTCAGGGGCTACACATCAATCCACAAGGGAATTCCTGATTTATACTGATTTTCTTAGGACACATGCCTGCTTTAAATCATCATTCTTGTTTTTAGCAATGGCCTGGTTTGATATAATACAGGTCTAAGCTGACAGAATTCCAAAGCTGAGCAATGGAAGCACAAAAACCTGCATGTGGATGTAGTAAAAACAGCAACTGTAGCTCAGGAATCACAATAGAGTTGGCCATGGAAGCCTGAATGCACTACTAGTCTCAATTCAGACGAATTACTATGTAAGTGCAAATACATATTTGAGACATTGGGGGTCCTTTATTTTAAGACCAATGTTTTAGACGCTGGTCTTAATACCCCTTTGTGCTGGCTGCAGCTAAGTTATGTAGAGGCGCCGGCCTCTACATAACTTTGGCATATCTACCACCTGTCTAAATCTGCGCCAGCTCCCTTGCTGGCGTAGATTTAGACCATTTTCTATGCCTAAAACAGCTGTAGAAAATTATAAATGAAACAAGCCTGCCGGCCCACCCCCTTCCACGCCCATGTCCCCTTTTTTAGACCTGGCGTGAGCAGGGAAAAGGCTCAGATTGCGGTGCAAATAACCTTTGTGCTGAAATCTGCGCTAGATATACACCAAAAATCGGTGTATATCTGAAAATCAATTACCCCCTTTGTCTGACATTTTAAAATTGGATCCAAGGAATGTGATAAAAACCCAATATGAGTAAAAACCCTGCCACTCTAGTGTCCTGCCCCAGTTCAATTACCGGTCAAATGTATCAATGCTATCACTACAGGACTGCAACAGCATCAGGTACCTTATGTGAATACTAGTGACTTTACAATATACAAAACAGCCGCAACAAGATCGTAGTTAAACAAATATGAACACTATTTGATACCAACAGGATACCCTGCCAATATCTGCTAGTACTGCTGTGGAACATTAATATTTTCTGTTAGTGCGTGAGTTCCGCATTGACAATCAATAGGGGGACCGTGACTATATTTTATGTTGTGACAAGTGATAGTATACATAGAGTCCAATATTATCTTTTTATGCCATTTTAGTTATTTGGGTTTTATTATATAGGCATTGTTTGAGATATGTGTATGGTATATGAATTTATGTCTAATGTTGTTTTTTAAAAGTAATTAAATGGTATTATATTGTTGATAAAAAGACAGCCAATTACCCCAAAATATTAACATTAAAAACTACAGCTTCATTTAAAAAATTGTTGTGTAGAAGTAGAAAAACATCAACTATATAAACTTAGAAAAGTTAATGTCTTATGTACAGTGGCAATTATTTTTTTATAACCTTTCCCCAAAAAATTACTGTATGCACCCCAAAGTGGTGCCACTAAATGCCCTCATACAAGCCCTCATACAGTTGAGTCAGGGGAAAAATAAAAAAGCATTGATTTAGGAAGGCAGAAATGAAAAAAAAAAAAATTAAATTACTGTCAAAAATGTCTACAGCGCCAAGGCGTCAAAGTTTAGGCTGTTATGCCCATGGAAACAGCAAATATGTGGGGTTATTTTAACCACATTGTGCACCACAATGTTATAGTATGTCAAGGTTATGCCTGTCCTCACACGCTTTGACATACATTTATGTCACTGGACTGGCAGTTGGAACCTCATGGCTTCATAGGTCATACAAGTATGAAGGAGAAAAGTACCTCATTTTGGGGACTACTGCATGTTTGCAAAGGTCTGAAAAAAGTGTGAAGATACAATACCATTTAAAAAGTTATAGGGATTAATTTAGGGGTATAATGTTGTAGAATGCTTCATTTTGTTATATGATTTTTATTTTCAAAGTCCAGTTTTAACTAGGCAAATGGCAAGATCATAAGTAATAGGGAGGGAAGAATTTTAAATGACAGGTTTGGCAAAAGAGCTATCTCTCCAAGCTTGCCATCTAGGTTGGGTTTTCTTACTAGCTCATGTTGTGAGTATTGGTCTATGAGTGCAATCACTTCAGAGATAGCTCTCGTGTAGGCTTGGTTCCGTTTAGCTATAAGTTCCTGGATAGCAGTCAAAGCATGGGTCCAGATAGAGCTGCAGCTAGGGGGGTTTAGTAGAAATGCCTATCCCTAAAATCACAATGTGTGGCTGGAGAGAGAAAGGCGCTCATAGGGTGAATAAGTCAGGATGTGCTCCTCAAAAGAGGATGTAGTCTGCTCACCTGTGCACAACACTAGTGAGAGCGGAACGAAGGAGAAGTCCTTGTTGGTGCAGCCGGAACTATCAGAAACCCTTGGAGCAGGAGCCAAACTGCCAGTGGAGTGATGTATGACAATGGAAATTGACAAGAATGGAATTGTCAAGCTGATCGTTGATAGTGAGATTAGTAGAACTACAAATAACAGCACACTGCTAGTCAATTGCACAAAGATATAAGCAAACACTGAATAAAAAATAGCTGCTTGGTAGCCATACTTACTGCAAGGGCAGTTATAAGCTCTTTGCGCATATAATTGTTCAAAAATATGTCAGGCCCATCTACCAGACAACAAGGTGGCTTCTAATCAGATGGGGCCTACTCTAACATGCCTCTCCTGGGCTTACAGCCTACAATCTGGGCAAAGTAGCACCCAGCTATATCCTACACATGCCTCACCCAGGCTGTCAGCCTGCAATATGGGCAAAGTAGGATACAGCTGTACAATCTATCTAATTAAAAGCACATGGTAAATGGGCGGTGGTGCACGGTTCAAACTCACCACCAGGTGAGTTGATAGTGAGAGGCGCCTCTCACTATTGACGATCACCTCGACGATTCCAGTCTTGACAATTTCCAGTGTTATCGCTAAAATCACTAAAGAAGGTGAGAGAAGATGAGCACTAATAATTTTGATACCACTTTTGTTTATTTACTCCTGCCATTATAAGATTTAAAAATGTAGGGGTTATTTACTAAATGATCTACGCCAGTTTATTTCTCTGTTTCACACCTGCATATTAGACCTCAACATTTATGTTTTTTTCATTTATTTGGAGCAATTTGGATCTTAAAAGTTCTATAAAGATGATTTTATGCTAATAATTAAAAGGGTATTCCATCACAAGAAAAAAAAAGTTTTGAACATGCTTTACTGTATACCCACCTTACTGATCCCCTGCCACTGCAGTTCTGATGGTGCCAGGTCCCGACTGCACCCCACTTCCTGCGAGCCTTCAATGACACTGCTGCTCAGCCAATCACTAGCTACAGCCATGTCCCTCATCAGCCATCTTTCACACAAAAATCTGTAAGTGTCCCTCTTTCGCCACCCAAAAGGTTGGGTGGTTTGAGTACAAGATAGGTTTACAGCTACAGCACTGGTTCAGTTGGCTGATGTGGGTGTTACCAGTATCACCAGGTATGACCAAACTAAGCCCCCATTATTACCACTATAAATGGCCAGTTGGTGTGAATACACACAGAAAACAGGGGCTTTGTAATTGTATTCAAAATTAAACAACAGAAAAAACAAAATTTGCTCAATCATTTACGCACAGATCTGTTGCTGAGTGTATATCAACAATTGCTTTCAATGAAAGTACAATTTTTTTTGCAATTATGTTTGAAATAACGTTTTAAGATGCAAATCTAATAAAGATTGTAGCAATTTTCAAGAGATGTACAAGCAAAGTGATTAAAGGGGTTCTCCACTTTGGAAATCCTTTTTGTTTTTACAATAGCAGATCACAAAGTATCCCTCTGCCCCCTGTGATCTGTGGGGAAACCCTGCAGTAAGTGTTCAGCTTCCCTACTACAGAAAGCCCTTTCAAAGCAAAAGGTTGACTGTGTAATGGAGGACTGGACAAGGCCTCCAGAGTGCTCTCCACTAATGAGAAGAAGATCCAAAACAGAGAATCCCCCTCTATTACCTAAAAGGTATTGTGAAAACAAGTTTTGCTACAATGGACAACTGCTAACCTGTTTCTTTGAAAGGGAGTCTGTCAGTAGTCTTGACCCTGCAAAACTGCTGACAGTGCTAGATTGCAAACTTGGAGAACTATTGAAACAGGCTTTGGTAGCAGCATGACTGACAATGAGCGATGGCTTTAGCGTCCATCCAGCATTCTGCTACAGCCATGAAAGAAAAGGTTGTGGAGCAAAGGTCACTCCGGTGTTAGGGAAGACCCAGAAGACACCTGCAGCAGAGGCACACACACATACACAAAATTATTTCCAGGTCTCCTGACTAGTGCTGTCAGCTATCTTGTAGGGAAAAATATTGCTCAGAGACTCCCTTTAAATTCTATAAAAGGGTTTATCTCCCCTGAGATAACCCTTTTAGAAAAGGAGCCATGACGGCTTCTAACTCCCACAACAAACAGCCAATTCTGAATGGGGATGTGACAGATGACTGGCTATCCATGTAATGCAGAATAAGACCTGCTCGTTCTCAAAGAGGTGACTCCTAAGTGGAATCCTCTCTAAGATATCCATACGCTCTAATAGATCTTACGGACAGAAATTGCCCTGATGGGCTGTATGGGTCAACCTCTTTTATTAGGCTACTTTCACATCTGTGTTGTGCTGTCCGGTTTTGAGATCTGGCACTGGGTCTCAAAACCGCAACACAACACTTCAGTTTTGTCCCCATTTATTGTCAATAGGGAGAAAACTGAACAAACCGGAACAGAGTACACCAGAATGCAAAACCACTGCAAGCAGGACACGGATCCAGCGCCCATTCACTTACAATGGTTTTAGTGCCAGATCCGGCGTGTAAAATTTCGATATAATACAACCAGATCCGTTCTGAACGGATGTAGCTGGTTGTATTATAATAACGGAAGCATTTCACTGGGGTTTTGAGATCCCATTCCTGATCTCAAAACCAGATAGCAAAAGCGCAGATGTGAAAGTAGCCTTAGACTAGTTTCACACTTGCGGCAGAGGAATCCGGCAAATCCGGCAAAACGCATGCAAACTGATTGCATTTTAAGACGGATCAGGATACTGATCCGTCTTAAAAATGCATTGCAGGAACGGATCTGTCTGTCCGTTTGTTATACGGATAAACTGATCCGTTTCAAATTTTTTTTCACATTAATACGCAGACCGGAAGGACGGATCTGACATTCCGGTATTTTGAATGCCGGATTCGGCACTAATACATTCCTATGGAAAGAAATGCCGGATCCGGCATTCAGCCAAGTCTTCTATTTTTTGGGCTGGAGATAAAATAGTATCATGCTGAAGTTTTATCTTTTGCCTGATCAGTCAAAAAGACCAAACTGAAGACATCCTGATGCATCCTGAACGGATTGCTCTCTATTCAGAATGCATGGAAGTAAAACTGATCAGTTCTTATCCAGTATAAAGCCCCTAGGATGGAACTCTATGCCAGAAAAGAAAAACGCAAGTGTGAAAGTACCCTAAGTCAGGAAATAAGGAATTCCTACAGCTGTTTGCTGTTGTACTATAACGGTAAAGTTTAAACAACTCCAGTTTGTAAATGCCCGATGTGGCCTCCTACCCTTCATCCAAATATATACTGTTACAAATTATGTATTATTTCAGCCACCAAAACTTTACAAACTTCTGCAATGCAAGAGCATCCCACTAGGTGGCAGGATTTCACTATGCCCATATGTGTGTGTTAAGATGCCAGGGAAAAAGTCGCTATTCTTTCCTGAGTAAATTTCACTTTAGAAAAACAAAGCTGACTTTTTGTGCTCGGGCTATGCATAGATCTAAATACTAGGCAAAGGGTAAATTGAATTTTTTTTTTAAATATTCAGCAACTAATATAATAGAGTATTACATAAAAGAATAGTAGACTGTATCATAATCTGTTTGAATATTGTAATGGTGCATTTTTTAGGATATATATATATATATTTCAGTGCCTAGCGACATGCCTAGCGACATACTCAACCAGCTATGGTATAAATGCATCATTTTTTATTTTACATTTTGTGCAAATCTATTATATTGCCTATATGCTTCTATATAGGATAATAATGGGCATGATCTAGATACTCGTGTATTAATCTATGCAAAGTAGTGTGGTTAGGATTTGGTTGCAGCTTGATGTATTATCCAGCAATTGTGGTCCACATAAAATGTGAATCCAGTTTGAAGCAGGGCTTGTATGCCATTAAACTGACATTAGTCATGTTCTCAGTGTAAACATTACCACATTTGTTAGTTCTTGCAGTGCCCCTGGGCTGTGTATATAGCTGAAATATATTTAGAGGCAGCTCTACATCCACGATGTCTGCACAAAGTTATTACAAGTCATCAAGTATGTTATACATGACATGTAAGCCATCATATTCTGAGTCTGACGTGAAGAATTCCCAGTGATCACTGATGATCAAAGACTTTCTGGCAGCTGACTTAAGACTTTGATGAAAGTTAAAGTTCTCTTTACAAAACCAAACCCTATATCTGATGAGTTTTATGAGATTTTAACCAAAGAAGCCAGTGGAAGTAAGTGCAAGTATGCAACATTCATATACAAGCATGAACATAAAGTAACATTGACATAGGACACACTGATGGTAAGAGTCTGCCTACCTTGCAAACATGAAGAGGCTCCTGGTACCCTGTGCCACCTTGCAGTCTGAAGCCCCAGGGTGCTCCCCCACTCATGGTTACACAGATATAATCCCCAGTGCCCATCTTGACTTGTCGTTAAGATTAAATTCCTTTCTTGATGGTGACAGAAACTTTTTCGAATGTGAACCTGAGGGCTGGGAGCAGACCAGCTGAGTATGTTCAGCACCACTCACTGACTTATTGCACATTGAAATGTGGTTATGGAGGAGGATGGAATACATCCAGAGACCTCCAAGGATCAGCCCACTGCACCGTCATAGGAATATGTCCATCCCCCAGATCCTGGGAAAACATTAGTGTTCTTTTTCATAATATTAGCATTCGACAACTTACTGTAACCTGCTTCAGTCAGCACACAGAACTGTGCAATAAACAACATTCAGCAATTGCAACCTAAGTGTAAATGTATATGATTTACAAGATAGAAGTAGCAGTAATATATAAAATGCAGGATTAATATGATCCAGACATAGGAAGGTTAACTAGACCTGTGTGTATTGCCCTCCCCATGCATGATGCTGAAACTATAAAACATCCTGTATCAAAGGAGTCCCCAAACTAAGATTTCAGTGACTGGTACCGTATGTATGGACGTGTGTTTCTTCATATGTGCAGCCCCATGCAGTGAACCTGAGCAGCCTTAGGCCTCTTGCACAGAAACATTTTTTTCCCCTTTCCGTTCCTTTTTTTGCGTTCCATATACGGACCGTATACAGAACCATTAATTTCAATGGATCAGCGTATCCATTTTTTGCGGACCGCAAAATACTGAAAAAGCCATACGGTTGTGTGCAAGAGGCCTTACACGAACAAGGCTATGTGAGCAGTGTGTGCAGAACCAAGGTATATATGTGGTCTTTATAGATGTGCAAACATAAGATGGCAGACCTGAGAGACATTATTAGGACTAGGGTTGAGCAAAACCTGATGAAGTGGAATTTGATCCGAATTTCAGGGAAAATTCGATTCGCTGCAATGCCAAATTTCCTCGTGCTTCGTGGTAGTGATTTTCCCTGAATGGAGATAAAAAAAAATATAAAAAAAATCTGAGAGAGAGATTTTGCACTAGATCTTCAATCAAGATGGCCGAGGGTAAGTATGATTTAAATCATTTTTTACATTATTTCTGTCAGATGCCGTGATCAGCTATGAACGCGACATCTGAGGGGTACAATGACGGTGGGGGGGGGGGGGTGTAATCACCGTGAAAAAGTAATTCGACACAAAACCATGCCAAGTTTGGCAGCAATCTGGCATAGTTTCTAAGGCTGAAAAAAGACATTTGTCCATCCAGTTCAGCCTGTTATCCTGCAAGTTGATCCAGAGGAAGACAAAAAAAAAAAACCTATGGAGGTAGAAGCAAATTTTCCTAATTTTAGGGGGGGGGAAATTTCCTCCCAACTCCAATTAGGCAGTAAGAATAACTCCCTGGATCTGTTCTCCAGAAATCTAATAACTATTAGCTGTAACACTCCAGAAATTCATCCAGGCCCCTCTTGAGCTCTTTTAGTGACCTTACCATCACCACCTCCTCAGGCAGAGAGTTCCATAGTCTCACTGCTCTTACCGTAAAGAATCCTATTCTATGTTTGCGTACAAACCTTCTTTCCTCCAGACGCAAAGGATGTCCCCTCGTCACAGTCCTAGGGGTAATCAGATGATGGGAGAGATCTCTGTACTGCCCCCTGATGTATTTATACATAGTTATTAGCAGTGGCGTACACAGAGAAGTAAGGCCCCCAATTAGATCTCCTCTCAGTCGCCTTTTTTCTAAAGTGAATAAACCTAATTTTCATAATCTTTCTGGGTACTGTAGTCCACTCCAGTTATTACTCCACCCCATTCCAGTTATTACTTTAGTTGCCCTCCTCTGTACCCTCTTCAGCTCTGCTATGTCTGCCTTGTTCACAAGAACCCAGAACTGCACGCAGTACTCCATGTGTGGTTTAACTAATGGTTTGTAAAGTGACAGAACTATGTTCTCATCATGTGCATCTATGCCTCTTTTGATGCAACCCATTATCTTATAAACCTTGGCAGCAGCTGCCTGACACTGGTTTCTACAGTTTAATTTCCTGTCCACTAAAATTCCTAAGTCCTTTTCCATGTCAGTGTTACCCAGTGTTTTACCATTTAGTATGTACGGATGACTTGCATTATTCCTTCCCATGTGCATAACCTTACATTTGTCAGTGTTTAAACCTCATCTGCCGCTGACGTGATGACGTGATGACGTAGAGGACGTCGCGCTCTCCGCCTCCCCCCTCCCGGCTCAGCTGTCTCGCTGCTTGGAACATGTTGGCGTCTCTGTGCCGAACCTTCCCCGCACCCTCTTCATGACCGTGGGTTAATCTACAGCGCTACTCTACTGCCTTTCATCTACGGCCTAAGACGCTGTTGTTACCGGTTGTTGCGCTCGGACGTGGGGCCTGCTTTTCTGCTTATTTCCGATCTGGCTGTTCCTGCCGCTTCTGCCGCTCTCTCCTGTTCTACCTTCCCTGCCGTCGTGAACAGGTCGGTATGTGGAGTTCTTCTGTGGAGTGTGTCTCCGGTCCTCGTTGGTTCGCTGCTCCCCTCCTGTTGTTAGTGTGAGTGGCTCCTCTGTTGGACAAGCTGACAAGCTGAGGATACATATTTGGGACCGCTGCCAAAATCATCCTTGCTTCTTCTCTCCTCACGCTATTGTGCATGATCTGTTCCTTCCCCTGTGTCTGCACCCTCTATCGACTTGCTCTCTCCTCTCCTGGATCCTGTGGTGATTAACCTCCCGGTGTTGTGAATCTAACTAACCCTGAGTTGGAGAACGATAATTTGCTGGACATCCTTCGGGGGGAGCCTGTCTGAAGCCCATGATACCATTAATTCTGCTATTGGGATCTCTGGTTTTTTGTCCAGTATACCTTAAAAAAAAAAAAAAAGCGTAATGGGAAACAAAAAAAAAAAAAAAAAAAAAGAGAATTTACCGGAGCGCGAAAGAGTATACAGCAGAGCGGATATATTTAACAAAAAGAAAAAAAATAGGGGGACGAAGGGGGAAGAAGGGAAGAAAAAAGGTAAGAAAAGTTTAACCCCCCCCCTCGCTCCCTCCCTCACCCAGAGGGGAGTGGACGACCCGGGAGCCCCCCCCTAAAACCTGCCCCCCCTGCCCCCCTTCCCCCCCCCCCCCCCCCCCCCCCCCAGGAGACGAAGGAGAGCCCCCCCGCTCTCTCTTCTTAAAAAGCGAAAGAGGCGGATAGGCGAAGAAAGACAAAAGAGAAATAAATAAAAACTATAAAAAAAAATAAATAAAAAAAGCAGGAAAAAAGTTATGGCCCCAAAAGCTACCAGGCGCTCGACTGATCTCTCAAGCCAGAAACACGGGTCCAAAACTCCTGAACCAACAAAATTGGACCAGTTCCTGAGGTCTCCTAGGGTCAATACCAGGGGCGGACAAAAGGAATTTTTCTCTAAAAAAAAAAATGATGACTCAGAGCTAACTGAGTTAGAAACACAAAAAATCGCTAGATACCCCGAAGAAGAAGACGGTATAATGGGGGAAGTAATCCCTAATGATAACTCTTCTCCGCTAGAAGAAATACTCCTCGCGGTTAAACAGAACGGGGATTTAATACAGGCGGTCACAACCCAATTGGGGTTTATTCAAGTTGATGTGGGTCTAATAAAAGATGATTTGTCCAAAATCCGAGATAGAGTCCACAACCTTGAAAGCTCCGTCACCCTTATACAGAATGAATCCAAAAAAATAAAAACGGAAGTCTCTACATTTAAATCTGAATATAATCTCTTGAAGAAAAAGGTAGTGGACCTTGAAGATAGGTCACGAAGATACAATGTGAGAATAATTGGGATTCCAGAGGGCGCGGAAGAAAAAAATCCAACCCAATTTGTACAGAAATTAATTCTTGAGAACTTTGGGAAAGATTCATTTTCTCCTTTTTTTATGATTGAAAGAGCTCATCGGGTCCCAGGGGGAAAACCAATTCCAGGGAGACAACCTCGGACAGTCCTTGCTAAGTTATTGACGACAGGGGACAGGGACGTCCTCCTGAGAAGGGCGAGGGAATCCCCACCAGTTATGTATAACGGGGGTAGATTGGCTTTTTTTCCCGACTTTTCAAAAGAAATACAAGAAAAGAGACGCACATTTATGATTGTTAAAAAGAGGCTAAGAGAAAGAGATATTAAATATTCGCTTATATTCCCAGCCAAATTGCGGATTGTTTTTAATGACAAAACCCTTTTTTTTGACACCCCGGAAGAAGCTGAGGACTGGCTTGACCGAAATAATCGATAATGTAATTGGGTTATGATCTGGCGGGAATAGTTAGTACTATAAGGGGCCTATACCCCTAAATGTATTTTTCTCTGCTTCCTAATGGGGATGGCTGTGTTGGGGGGAGTGCGGGTGGGTTGGTCATAGGAAAGAAATCTACTACAATATGTGGTGGATTGCTTGTGGGGGGGGGGGGAGGGGTGGGGGGGGGGTGGGCTGGGTTGTGGTGCGTCAAAGTAGGTGTGGTTCCCCTTTTTTTTTTTTTTTGGTTTACTACTTTTCTTCTTTTTTCTCTTTTCTCCCTCTCTCCTGTTTCTTCACTTAACCATTGTTGATGACGATGATTAGAATTCTTGCTTGGAATATACGGGGTTTGGGGGAAAGAGGTAAGAGACAAGCGGTTTTTGACCTGACTCAGGCCCATCTACCAGCAATAGTATGCTTGTTAGAGACCCACCTTACTGAAGAGACCACTAGAGTGGTCGACAGGGGATGGGCTGCGCATTCGTATCATTCGACCCTCTCCAATTATTCAAGAGGTGTTACGGTGTTGATACATAGACTTATTGATTTCGTCTGTGAGGCATCCTCTGTCGACCAACAGGGGAGATTTATCTTTTTATATTGTAGGTTAGGGGGAAAGCTATGTATTTTGGCCTTTGTCTATATCCCACCGCCATTTTCTTTTTCAGTTCTCAATTCTCTTCTATTATTCATGGATAAATGGCCAGAATGTCCAACATTGATTATTGGCGATTTTAACTGTGTCATCGATCCTATACGTGACAGGGTTTCTATGAGTGCTGGGAGGGACAGTCCGGTCCAGGGGTCTCCCCTTGCACGGTTTTGCCTGGAGGCTGGATTTGAGGACGCTTGGGAAACTCTGGCACAGGGGAAAAGGGTTTTTTCATGCTTTAGTAATGCAGGTAAATCGTTGTCTAGAATAGATCTTGTATTGATAAATAGTAAACATCTGAAATTGATAAAGCGAATGAAATATGAAACAAGGTCAATATCCGATCACTCTCCGCTATTACTTGAACTATGCTTATCTCAGGAAAGATATACACCAAAACCTCCCTTTAGACTAAACCCTTATTGGCTATCAGTTATAAAGACACATGAAATAATTCAAAATGAAATAGGCCGATTTTGGGATATAAACTATGGCTCAGCAAAAATTCAAGTGGTATGGGACACCTTTAAGGCGTATATGAGGGGATTGATGGTTAGTAACATTACGAATCTTAGAAGGGAATATGCTAAAAAACAGAAAAATCTAGAAAAAGATGCAGTGTTGGCGACAGAATCCTTCCATATAAATAAGACGCAGAAGAATAGGGAAAATATGCAAAAAGCCACCCAAATATATGCTAACTTTTTACTGGATAAGGCTCAACAGAGTCTTTTTTTTAAAGGGCAAAAATACTTTACAGAGTCAGGGCGACCTGGTAAACTCCTTTCTAGAGTAATCTCCAATCAACAACCAAAAAAACATATAGATAAGGTTCGAGCGAGTGATGGTAGGATAGTCACTAGACAGGGCCTGGTGGAGAAGGCCTTTCTTGATTATTTCCTTGACCTGTACAAAGCTGATTCCAACATTACAGAGGATAAGATAGATTCCTATCTAGATAGGATCAACTTCTCAACTATTACTGAGACGCAAAAAAAAACACTAGAATTGGAGGTTTCAATGCAGGAACTTGAGGGAGCTATTAAACTATGCTCAGCTAACTCCACTCCTGGTTCAGACGGGCTTCCATATGAATTCTATACTAAATATGGGGACTGTATTTTTCCCAGATTGTTGGAGGTCTTTGCTGAATCAATGAAGGATGGGATACTACCAGATTCAATGATGGAGGCTATAATAATATTAATCCCAAAAAAAGGCAAGGACCCTCTAGATTTAGAATCTTATAGACCAATTTCTCTGCTCAATGCAGATGTAAAGCTTCTTGCGAGGGTCCTCGCTACAAGGCTTTCTAGGGTCATTTCCTCCATTGTACATCCGGACCAGAGCGGTTTTATTCAAAATAAGGGTACACATCATAATTTACATCGGCTCTTTTCTAATATCCAGGCCCCTGGGGGGACCGCCCGCTCCATCCTGTCATTGGATGCCTCTAAGGCCTTTGACAGGGTGGAGTGGCGCTTCCTCTGGAAGGTTCTTGCTAGGATGGGCTTTGGAGAAAGGTTCATACGCATTCTTAAGTTATTATATAGATCTCCGAGGGCCAAATTGAGCCTTAATGGAATCTTGAGTAGTAGTATTGATTTAAACAGAGGCACCCGTCAGGGTTGCCCATTATCTCCCTTATTATTTGATGTGTATATCGAACCCCTTGCGATTGTTATCAGGCAGGATGATCAGGTCAAAGGATTTGGGACACTAGGAATACAAGACCGTATTTCATTATATGCAGATGATGTTTTGTTCTTTATAGATCACACGGAAACTACTCTCCCTAGGATTATTCAAATGGTTAAACTATTTGGAGAGGTGTCTGGTTTTCTTATAAACTGGGCCAAGACCAGTCTGCTCCCAATAGACCCCCTGCTACAGAAAGAGGTTCCTTTTACACAGTTGGATACTGTTGATACTTTTCAATACTTGGGTTTGACTATATCGCCTCGAGTTGAAAATTTTTTAGAACTTAATTTGATTCCTATAATGGTAAAGATCAGAGCAAAAATAGGAATCTGGCTGAAACTTCCCCTATCTAGAGCTGATCGAGTTTCATTAGTTAAAATGGTGATACTACCACAATTTCTTTATGTGCTTAGGAATACACCTATTTGGATACAAGATAAACATTTTAAACTTATGGAAAGAATAATTAATGATTTAATCTGGGGAAGAAAGCGAGTTCGAATTAAGTTGGAATATTTGTATAAATCTGTGGAGTGTGGGGGCTTAAATCTCCCCTATTTTAAGGGGTATTTTATTGCAGCCCAGTTACTAATGTGTTATGAATCAGAGAACAGTGCACTGCTGGGGAAGTTGGTAACTAGTCACGCTCACAATAATATTTTCATTTTGTTGGAATCTGGGCTATTGAAGATCTATGACCAAGGCTACAGAGAGACTATAAAACTACTCCTGAAAGTGTGGGCCACAATTAGGACATGGTTGAAGGTTAAGGGTTCACTTATATTTACGCCTCTTTGGCATAATCTCTATTTACAAGGGCTGGATGAAATTGCAGCTGACACATTTTGGCAGAATAATAACATTTTATATATTTCACAGGTAGTTAAAGATAGAGAAATTAAACCTTTTATAGAAATGACACACACTATAAAAAATCTTTCATGGTTTAGGTATTTTCAATTGCGATCTGTATTATCTAGTTTGGATGATAAGCGGCTGTTGGATATAGATGATTTACCGTTTTTGAATGATTGGGTAGGGGGTACACCTTCTAGAATAAAAATTTCCAATATATATAAGTTATTACTAAAGACACGGTTTAGTGATATACACTCACCAGGACAAAAAGCGTGGGAGGTGGATTGTCCGAATTTACAAATAGAAGGCTGGGAGAATATTTTTGGGAATTTATCTTTATTATCCCAGAACTTCAACCATGTTCTAATACAATTCTATATTTGTCACAGATTATATATTACTCCCTTGTGGATGAATAAATGTGGGTTAAGAGATTCGTCCAACTGTCCCAAATGTGACACTGTAGGAGCGGACTTTCTCCATATGATATGGACTTGTCCAGAACTTATAAATTATTGGAATAGTATCAATAACTGTATTATGTATAAACTAAAAATTCAAATTCCTTTTGAACCACAAGTATTTGTTCTTAATGATCTTTCCAAACTAAAAAATCACAAGTATCAAAAGATTTTCCTGAGCAGAATACTGATGTTGGCTAGAGTTCTGATCAGTCGGACCTGGTTTGCCCGTTCCGCTCCAGACATAAATACATGGTTAAACTTAACTGATAAGGTAAAGAACTATGAGAAAATTCTATATAAACGGAGGGAAACTGAGTACCAGTGGAGTAGGATATGGGACGGTTGGAGGATTTGATTAGCTGAGGTCAGGTTGTTTCATATTTGGGGGTCCTACTTTGACGCACCACATATTGGGGGGGAGGGAGGGGAGGGTTTTCTAATTGCTATGAAAAGACGAGTTGAATATATTTATGTTTATATATAATTAGCTGGGTCACTAAGAATTGAGAGATTGTAAAAATCTTATTTATTGTAAATGTTTTGTATTTTGCCCAATAAATTTTTTGAAACAAAAAAAAAAAAAACCTCATCTGCCACTTCTCTGCCCAAGCCTCTAATCTATCCAGATCCATCTGTAGCAGTATACTGTCCTCTTCAGTGTTAATTACTTTACACAGTTTAGTGTCATCTGCAAAAATTTATATTTTACTGTGCAAGCCTTTTACAAGATCATCAATAAATATATTGAAGAGAATAGGGCCCGATACTGACCCCTGTGGTACCCCCACTAGTGACAGTGACCCAATCTGAGTGTGTACCATTAATAGCCACCCTCTGTTTTCTATCACTGAACTGGCACACTCCGTTTTAACATAGAGTCCTTAAATATTAGAAATAATTGCCTGCCTATGACATTATTTAATTCTCTTAGGATATGGGGGTGTATGCCATCTGGTCCTGGTGATTTGTCTATTTTAATCTTTTTAAGACGCCGCTGTACTTCTTTATGGGTCAGACAGGCCCCTTTTAAAGGGAAATTTACTTTTACATTCTGCATTTCATCTGACAGTTTACTTTCCTCAGTAAATACAGCGGAGACAAAAATATTTAATAGCTTTGCTTTCTCCTCATCACTCTGTGCAACTCCGTTCAAATGCGATTAAAATGGAAAATAGTGAAATTGCTATAATGGGAAGCCAAACTCTTTAAAGGCATTGCATTTTAATCTGTCCTAATAGAGTTGAATAGGAAAAAAAAAAAAAAAAAAAAAGGAAACTAGCATTTCGTCACGGTTCCATTATTTTGGACGGAAACAAAAGTCCTGTTTGATGGACATTTTTTATGTCCAAAATAACGGAAACCAGATGCAATGTTGGTGATGTAAATAAAATGTAGATATTTTTTTTCAAAGGTTTTTATTTTTTTTAAATAGTAAAACAAAAAAAATACAATTTTGGTATCACTGTAATCGTATTGAGCAGCAGAATAAGGACATCCTGTCATTTTTAGAGCACGGTGAATACCATAATATCAAAACCCCAAAAACCTTGTTGAAATTGTGTGGTTTTTATTTTATTTTACCCCACAAATAATTTTTTTCCCTTTTTCCAATACAAGACATGGTAAATTAAATGGTGCCATTAAAACACAAATTGTCCCGCAAAAAATAAGTTCTCATATGGGTATATGAATGGAAAATGAAAAATATATGTCTATTGCAATGCGGGGAGAAAAAAAAAATGGGCCCAGTACTTAAGAGGTTAAGTAATTTTATGGTGCAAAAGTAATAAGAGATTAAAAAAAAAATATTCAGCAAAATCCATGTTCCAAAGTCCAATTTATGCTGCTTTCCTCCTGATCCCTTGGGTGTTCCCAAACAGAAGGTTATGATGACATATGGGAAACTGACATACTCTGGAGAAACTGTATAACAGTTTGTGTGATTTTTTTCTGATCAAGGTCTCGTCCACATTTCCATGTCAGTTTGACGTACGTGAAAAACACTCTTCATATTGGATCCGTGACAGGTCCATTTTTTTAAATCTTTGTTACATCCGTTTTTTTTTACGGAGAATCCACAAATCTCGCAGGTGTGATTTTAGGCCAGAATAATGGATTGTGCATAAACACCAGGCCAGGTGTCTCATCAGATGCAATTTTCTACTGATTTTGGCAACCAGGCTTTTCTTGTTTGGCATGCAGGTGATGCTATGTATAGTGGTATTATGTGTTCTGCATCGGTTGGGCAAATTCTGATTGCCTGGCTACTTTCTTGACACTTTGGAGAACGGCACTTTCGGGATCAGGGTGAAACGCATAGATGTAGGAGGATGTGGGTTCATCCAATTGTCGCTCAGAGGGAAACCAAAGGCCATTTTCATACGCTGCATGGTGACCTCTTTCAGACAATTTTTTGACATCCTGCTGACTCTAACCTATTCCAATACGTGATTGCAGTGTTACATTTCAGTAGAGGAGTGACACCTTGTGACTCTCATGTAAGTTTTCTTTATGAGAATGTGATGTATGATCTATTCTGGGTTATATTGCTATGGTGTTATGTTTCTGCTCGACTGTTTGAAACCTGTTTTGAAGTATAATTTTTGTATTTAGTTTATCAGGAAATTACATTGTTGTATTTAAATACTGTATGTTAGAAACACATCACTTTTACCCTTTCCTCTGGATAATAGAGATTTGTGACAATCCTGTGACACATAGAAATCCTCTGCTTTAAGACACCACCATGCTTGTACACAGCACCCCATCAATGTTTACCTGTTTCCTCTCTAAATTGACCTAGAAATCTCTGTCTGTTCCCCATCTCCGCCCTATTCCCTTGAATAACAAGTAGCATCTTTAGGTACCCTCCTTTCAATTACTATTAGAAATGTGATGCTGGTGCTGGACTTAAACAGTTCTGGTAATTATAGTGTTGAGGCCCACCAAGTTATCACTGTATAAAACACTAGCCTTGTTGTAGCGTTGGTGTGTATTCAATCAGCTTGTAAGTGGGGTTGTTGTGAGTCTGACATTTGGTGATATGATGTTGTTAAACTATCTGAAATAATTTTAATTTGACAAAATGTATTTGTACCAGTCTTTTAACTCTTAGGATACCAGCGCCATACATGTACGGCGCAGAAATGCGGGACAGAAATCCCAGCGCAGTACAGGAGCTGCCCCCACCCGATCAGAGGCAGGGGTCCAGCTGTCACTGATAGTCGGACCCTTGCTGTATGCACCGGCATCCAGCCCTCTGGATCTCACAGGCAAGCAGGCTGTAAGCGTATTACAATGGCAATACACTTACAGCCAATGCATTACAATACAGTAGTATTGTAACGCATTGTAAAGGGGATCAGACACCCAAAAGTTGTAGTCCCCGAGTGGGACAAAAGATAAAGTGAAAATTTTTTTAAAAATAAAGTTTTCAAAAAAACAGGGAAAAAAAAGTGTCCTTTTCCCAAAATAAAGTCAAAAAATAAATTCAAAATTAAGAAAAAATGAAAAGTAGACATATTAGGTATCACCGCGTCCGGATTGACTGACTATATAAAAATATCACATGACCTAACCCCTCAGAAGAACACTGTCAAAGAAATAAAATAAAAACTGTGCTAAAAAAAAAACATTTTTTTTGTCACCTTACATCACTAAAAGTGCAACACCAAGCGATCAAAAAGGTGTATGTCCCCCAAAATAGTACCAATCTAACCGTCACCATCCCACAAAAAATAAGACAATCGCCCAAAAAACTAAAAAATCTATGGCTCTCAGACTATGGAGACACTAAAACATGATTTTTTTTGTTTCAAAAATGCTTTTATTGTGTTAAATGTAAACAAAATAAAAAAGTAGACATATTAGGTATCGCCGCATCCGTAACAACCTGCTGTATAAAAATAATACATGACCTAACCCCTCGGGTGAACACCGTAAAAATAAAAAAATTAAAACGATGTAAAAAAGCCATTTTTTTGTCACCTTACATCACAAAAAGTGTAATAGCAAGCGATCAAAAAGTCATATGCACCCCAAAATAGTACCAGTCAAACCGTCATCTCATCCTGCAAAAAATTAGACCCTACCTAAGACAATCACCCCAAAAATAAAAAACTATGGCTCTAAGAATATGGAGACACTGAAACCAAATTTTTTTAATTAAAAAAAGCTGTTATTGTGTAAAACATAAATAAATAAATAAAAGTATACATATTAGGTATCGCTGCGTCCATAAGAACCTGCTGTATAAAAATATCACATGAACTAACCCCTCAGGTAAACACCGTAAAAAAATAAACGTGAAAAAAGCCATTTTTTGTCACCTTACATCACAAAAAGTGCGATTAAAAAGTCATATGCACCCTAAAACAGTACCAATCAAACCGTCATCTCATCCTGCAAAAAAAGGAGCCCATTCATAAGACAGTCGCCCCAAAAAACTGTGGCTTTCAGAATAGTGGAGACACTAACAAATAATTTTTTTTCAAAAATGCTTTATTATATAAAACTGAAACAAATAACCATATTTAGTATTGTTGTGTCTGTAACAACCGGCTCTATAAAAATAGCACATGATTTAACCTGTCAGAAAAGCCTGTCAGATTTTTTTTGTTACCTTGCCTCACTAAAAGTGTAATATAGAGCAACCAATAATCATATGTACCCTAAAATAGCACCAACAAAACTGCCACCTTATCCCTTAGTTTCCAAAATGGGGTCTTTTTTTGGAGTTTCTACTCTAGGGGTGCATCAAGGGGTCTTCAAATGTGACATGGCAACTTCAAATTGTCCCAGTGAAATCTGCTTTCCAAAAACCATATGTCGTTTCTTTCCTTCTGCGCAATGCCGTCTGCACGTACAGCAGTTCATGACCACATATGGGGTGTTTCTGTAAACTACAGAAGCAGGGCAATAAATATTGAGTTTTGTTTGGCTTTTAACCCTTGCTTTGTTAGTGGAAAAGAAATGATTAAAATGGAAAATCTGCCAAAAAAGTGAAATTCTGAAATTTCATTTCCATTTTCTATTACTTCTTGTGGAACACCTAAAGGGGTAAAAAAGTTTGTAAAATCAGTTTTGAATACCTTGAGGGGTGTATTTTTTGGGTGGTTTCTATTATGCATTTGCTTCTAAACTTCTAAGCGACTTTAGCCAAGGTAATTTTCAAGAAATCTACAGTATGTCCAGTTGCCTTGATTTATTCTTTACAGATATAAACTTCTAAGCCTTCTAACGTCTCCAAAAATTTTAGTGGCATTCACAAAATTATCCAAACATGAAGTACACATATGGGGAATTTTAAGTTGTAACTATTTTTGGAGTTATTACTATCTATTATAAAGTAGAGAAATTAAAATTTGAAAATTTGCTAATTTTTCAAAAATTTTGGTAAATTTGGTATTTTTTTATAAAAAGTAAGTAAAGTAAAAGTGTTTTAAAGTTATCACCACATAAAGTGACACATGTCAGATTTGCAAAAATTGGCCTGGGATTTAAGGTGAAAAGTGGCTCGGTAGTGAAGGGGTTAAACAAGGTTTGTATTTATGTTTTTTATCTAATCCACAGATTTTTCACCACAGGCCTAGTTGCATTTTAAATTTTTACTTGGAAAGTCAACTATAGCCAAGGTAATTGTCGAGACCTGTGAACATACAGTATTTGGGCCAATTTAGGACAACAGTCTTGCCAAATCCTACACATTGGCAGTGGCTGGAGATTGTGTATGGTTTTCAGGAAACAATGCAGTTTCCTAACTGCATAGGTGCCCTGGATGGGAAACATGTTCATGTGAAGAAGCCAACGAACTCAGGGTCCCTAACAGTATTTTTTGTTAGTGTTGTTGGCTGTGGTGGAAACCAATTAAAACCAGTTTTTTGATTGTAGACATCAGGGCCTATGAAAGTGCTGCAGATGCTCGCACTTCAGCGGTTCCAGAATGGGTCGGTAGCTTCTGAACAACCCGCTGGAGCTTCCTGAACCCTGGCACCTTCCTGGATCTTCTGGCCCGACAGCACCCTAAGTTATCGTTGCTGACGAAGGCTTTGGACTCAGCTAGAATGTATTGTGTCCATTTGCTTGCTGGGGCTTAGCCACTAGGCAGAGAATATTCAATTTACCAGAGCATGGCGTTACGTGGAATGTGTTTTTGTCATCCTCACGTCAAAATGGATAGTACTCTTAACAATGATGCAAATGGAACCTCAAAATCTGCAGGATGTGGTAAAAGCCAGACCAGAGATCTCTGGACTTCATAACAGGGGTCATTGTGCCAACATCATGTCTACACAGGGAGCGGTCCTGTGGCAGCGAGAATCTTTTTCTAGTTGCTGACAATTTGAAATAAAATATGTGTTTCAGGGGCATGTTTTTTTTAGTTTATCTTTTTTCATTAGGGACTCGTAAGTGAATGGGGACCCTTGACGTGGGTTGCGAGCTTAAAAGTACTTTGTCAGAAATACTGTAAGAAAGAGCTAAAAATTCCTGCTTATTTTGGGCAAAACCAATACCTATTTTTTTTTTCAAGCATTCTTTACAAATAAATTCCAATGTTTGGACAGTAGTAAAAGTCTCAAAAGTGCAATGTGTTCACTATATCTACGTTCTTTGTGCCATTTGTGGTAGTGGCAATTCAAATGTACATAAATGCACATCCCTTGTAAAGTTTAGAAACACATCTACGGGTGTACTTTTGTTGTAAACCCGACAGATTAAGAGAACAGGGCCTCCCCTTTATCTTTTAAGATGATTTTTTGGTTGGCCCTGTACATGTTCTCCCGGCCATAACATATTTTCTGGTGGCCTATACAGGTAATGGGACTCAAGTTCTGACAATCGTTAGTTTAAATACAGTGAAACACCTACCATGCAATAAGGGACACTGTATGTAGTACACAACATAATGTCATAAAGTCACTTACCCTTTCTACAAGATGATTCAGATAAATCTTAAAATCTCTCAGACTTGCCAGAGTAAACATTGCTTAAGCGTGTAACATACCCATTATAGGACCTGTTGAAAGATGATTGCTATGAGCTAGAATGCTATGGGCTGGTTTCCTATATTATCTCTAACCATTTAACAAAATCACTTCCAATGAATAGGTGTAAAAAACGTTCCTTTATATTAAATCCATTTTTATATATGTACCATGATTAAAACATACAGATAAATACTAGCTTGAAGGGAATACAACAAAATCATGCCACTGTGTAATGTCTCACGATTACGTACAAAATAATCAACAATGATAAATTAACACATTAAAATCAAGACCCCTATAAAGTCTGTAGTCCTAATTGAACCCAGGCACTAAAGGACAGCGCGTATCTAAGCAACATACAAAATGAGGTAACCACATAAACCCTCAGCATTGTGCTAAACGCATAAAATATCTATGCCTGACTTCCTATACTGGCAAAGCCCATTTCTAGAAGGGGAAGACCAGGGTGAGTAGACTGCTGAAAAAGTATTAAATAAATATACCAAGGTGCTTTAGTGCTAGTGGCAGGGGCCCTCAGCGCGCTTTTCGCGTTCTCAGCTTCGTCAGGAGGAGTCAAAAGTAGGATGTCACACATAAAAACAAAAATGCTCATGTATGTTTTAATAAACTCAAAAACAAGTTTTTCAGAAAAATATGCACTTTAAGCTAAAGACACATTTCTGACAAAAAATAAAACACAGATTATGTTTTTTATTCAAATAACTCCTTTGAGCCACTTCCACCATCAGTGAAATGATAAGCAGTGCTGATTGATTCTTGACTGCTTTGGCTAAGAGTTGGTGCACAAACTGGGGGATTAATATTTGGCCCGGAGTAGCAGGGTACTGGCGCAAGAGGAGCATAAGGATCCTGAGGCCAGTAATGAGAGCCATGGTAAGGAACATTGGCTTCATAGGGATTGTGAGGAACATCATAAGTCATTGGCCTATAGTATTGGTGGTAAGGCGGAGGGGGGTGGAGCCTGCACAGGTGGAGCAGGTTGTAATGAAATATAGCCAGACAAATGCTATTGTACCAAGGCTTTAAACACGTCCTCTGGATTATATGGGGGGTACATGCATCCAGTACTATAGGAAAGGCACCATGAATGTGGTTTTGAAGATGAGATGGTGCCTCCTTGAGCTGAGGGGCCAGGCTTTTTAGAAAGCCAACATTATCGTCCTCCGAGGTGGTGTGGCTTAACTAATCAAGATGGGCAGTCACATTGGTTTAACTGTTACACCTGAAGGAGCCTGCCTGGCAAGCTAGCCTGGCAGTAGCAGTTGGCACCATAGAGGGGACTTCGGAAGTTGCAGTGCTGCTAACATGCAGGTCTATCTCTACTCCCTCTCCAGAAGATTCCCTTCTACTGTTTTCTGATGCACCAGCATTCCCCCCTTTCTCAATTAGTTATAATAAAGATACATAACCCTTACATTTCATACCATATGACTAATATTGGGCGAGCATGCTCGGCTGAACACCATTTTCACTCGAGCATCGCGATGCTCGGCACATCGGCCAAACACCCCATGTGCTCAAGCGCGATGCTCGAGTCTCCTCCCCTAACATTTACATAAACGTGCAGGGAAGTACTGGCCCTCACTGTAATGCCGTAGCCATGTTGGTTACTGGCATTATAGTGATTGGCTGGCCGGAATGTGTCATCGGGTGCTATATAGCACCCGATGACCCGTGGTTCGGCTCAGTCTTATTCAGGGCAGTGGCGTGCCCAGGGGGTGGCGGGGGGGAACTCCGCCCCGGGTACCAGCTTTTAGGGGGTGCCAGAGCCTAGAAGCAATGAGCGCTTCCATTAATATAGATGGAAGCTTTCATTGCAGGAGCACAGGGAGCTGTGGTCCTGTCACTCAGCTCCCTGCACTCTGTCTCTCTCGCACTGAATGGTGAAGCAGGAAGACTTTTGCCCGCTCCACCATTCAGCCTGCAGACACAAATCGTGCTACTGGCCTGTGTGGACGGAGCATGCAGCCCGGAAATCTGCATAAGCTTCGCCCATACAGTGCTGCAGAGCGATCTGTGTCTGTAAGGGAGAGAGGACTGTGAGCTTCAGGAACGGGACAAGGTGAGTAGGTACTGGGGCACAGAGGGCATTACTACTAGAAAGGGGACACAGAGAGCAGTATTACTACTACAAAGGGGCACAGGGGGCATTATTACTACAAAAGGGGCACAGAGGGCAATACTACTACAAAGGGCATTACTAGGATTAGGGGGCACAATGGCCATTACTACAATGGAGGGTGCACAATGGGCATTATTACTATGGAAGGGACACAATGGGCATTAATACTATAAATGGGATACAATGGGCATTATAACTATGAAGTGGACACAATGGGCATTACTACTGTGAAGGAGGCACAGTGGACATTATTACTATGAAGGGGGCACAATGGGCATTACTACTATTAAGGGGGCACAATCGGCATTAATACTATGAAGGGACCACAGATGGCATTACTACTGTGAAGGAGGCACATAGAGCATTACTATTGTAAAGTGGGTGGGCATAACTGTTATGGGGAACTGAGTGGGCAATATTACTATGAAGGGGCACACAGGGCATTATTACTGTCATGGGGGCACAGTGAGGGCATAACTACTCTGAAGGGGCACATATAGGGCATTACTACTTTGAAATGGGCACAGAGAGGGCATAACTACTGTGATGGAGGCACAAAGAGGGCATTACAACTGTGAAGGGGGCACAATGAAGGGATAAGTACTTTAAAGGGGCACAATGTGGGCATAACTACTGTGAAAGTTGTACAGTGAAGGCATAACTACCTTGAAGGGGCACAATATGGGCATAACTACCATGAGAGGGCACATATCTGGACAAAACTACTATGAAGGTTGTACAATGAGGGCAATACTACTGTAAGGAGGTACAATTTGTTGAAAGTATTCGTAGAGGGTGCCAGAGAAAGGACCCGCCCCGGGTGCCAAACACCCTAGGCATGCCACTGAGTCAGGGAGAGCTGCAGCAGAATGGACAGATAGTGTAGGGACAGGAATTGTTTAGTATTGAAAGGTGTTAGAGACCCAAAAGTCCTTTTAAGGACTAATGTTTTATCTGGCTGCAATATATCTTATTAGCGCAACCTGTGCTAAATTGCGTGCAATTGTTTGGCCTCTGCTGACAGTGACACAACCTCTGCTACATCTGTTGTGTTACATTAGCGCATCCTAAATATCTGTGACATTCAGCACAATTGTTTGGCCGCTGGTGACAGCGACATTATCTGCGCTACATCTCCTGTATAACGTTTACGTATCCTAAATATCTGTGACATTTAGTCTAATTTATTTGCGCATACACTTACAAAACCTGCGCTACTGTACATGTGACATACTTGCAAGCATATATACTATTTAATATGCTCAAGGCAAGCAGTAAGGGATGGGGAAGTGGAAGTGCTGCTGATGGTGCACGCAGAGCCTGTGGCCCTGTGTGCAGTGAAACTGTGCCTGCTGCCAGAGCACAAGAAACACACTCATCCACGATTCCTAGCTTCATGTCCCAGTTTGCAGGGCAGCGCAGGACACCACTCTCAAAGTCACACCAGTGCGACCAGGTGGTCAGTTGGATTGTAGCAGATAATGCTTCCAGTCGGTTAAGCACCACCCTGTCTTCCACAAAGTCCAGTCTCAGTAGCCAAGAGTCTGGTCAACGGAATCCTCACCCTGATCCTCCTTCCTCCCACCATGAAGAGTCTTGGCAAACAAGTGATCCCACACTTGGATATTCCGAGGAGCTCTTTTCAGCGCCATTCCTTGATTTGGGCCTCTCGCAAAGCCCGCTTGAAGAGGGACATGAGGAGACCTTGTGCACTGATTCCCAAACTCTTGAGCATCCACAGTCAGAAGATGACGGTGGGGAGCGGCAATTAGTGTTTCACGAAGTGGATGATGATGAGACACTGTTGCCAATAAGTCAACGGCAATTAGTGTCTCAAGAGGTTGATGATGAGGATGAGACACAGTTGTCAGTAAGTGAGGTTTTTGTTAGGTCAACAAGTCAGGAGGATGACCAGAGTGAGAAAGTGGAAGAGGAGGTGGTGGACAATAAAATCACTGACCCAACCTGGGAAGGTGGCAAGCTGAACGAGGACAGCAGTACAGAGAGGGAGGGATCCGCAACACTGCAACAGGCTGGAACAGGCAGTGGGGTGGCAAAAGGGAGAATCTGGACCACACCAAACAGGCCCGTAACTGTTCCCCGGAGCACCCCCTTGCAGCAATCTCCCTTGCCAAAGGGTAGGTGTTCCGCAGTCTGGCGCTGTTTTGAGGAAAGTGCGGACGATAAAAGAATTGTCATTTGCAACCTGTGTCGTACCAAAATGAGCAGAGGCGTGAAAACTAGCAATCTTACCACCACCATGATGATCCGCCACTTGACATCAAAGGCCGAAAGGCCTGGGTCCATAATAAGTGTCTGCAGGTCACACGACTGCCTCCTCTTCCCCTGTGTTACGTGCTGGCCAATCCCCTGTCCAAGACGCAGGCCCGGATGCCTCCCGCCCTGCACCTGGACCTTCGCAAGCACCATCAGCTAGCACATACACTTCTGTGTCCCAGCGCAGTGTGCAGATATACATACCCCAGGCTTTTGAACGCAAGCGCAAATACTCAGCCACCCACAAGCCATAGCACTAAATGCACACCATTCCAAATTGCTGGCCCTGGAAATGTTGCCATTTAGGCTTGTGGACACTGAGGCTTTCCGCAGCCTGATGGCGGCAGGCCGTCCCTCATCACTCAGTCCCCAGTCACCACTATTTTTCCCGGTGTGCCATCCCCACCTTACACCAGCATGTGTCCCGTAACATCACCCGTGCCCTGACCAAAGCAGTTATTGGGAAGGTCCACTTAACGACTGACATGTGGACAAGTGCTTTTGGCCAGGGACGCTACATTTCCCTGACGACACAATGAGTGAACATTGTGGAGGCCGAGAGCGAGTCGTACCCTGGAATATCACAGGTGCTACCGACACCAAGGATTGCAGGCCCTACTTCCATCAGGATTTCTGCAACCCCCCCCCCCCCCCCCCCTTCTCCTCCTCCACTTCCACCTCTGAATTCTCATCTTGCAGCACCAGTCAACCATCAGTCAGTAGCTGAAAGCAGTGTAGCACTGCAATGGGTAAGTGACAACAGGCCATGCTGAAACTAATTTGCTTAGGTGACAAACAGGACACCGCCGCAGAGCTGTGGCAGGGTATAAGGGACCAGACTGAGCTGTGGCTCTCACCACTCAACCTTCAACCAGGCATGGTTGTGTCTGATAATGGCCATAACTTGGTGGCGGCTTTGGAGCTAGGCAAGCTCACACACATACCATGCCTAGCCCTCGTGTTCAACTCAGTGGTTCAGCATTTTCTCAAAACCTACCCCAATTTGCCAGAGCTACTAGTGAAGGTGCACCGCATGTGTGCCCATTTCTGAAAGTCATCTACAGCAGCCGCCGGTCTGGCAACGCTGCAGCAGCGCTTGCAATTGCCAGCTCACCGACTGTTGTGCGACTTAAGCTCACGTTCCACATGTTGGCCAGGCTTTGTGAGCAGCAGAGGGCAGTATTGGAATACCAGCTGCAACATGGTCGTCGCCTTTCCAGTCAGCTGCCGCTCTTCACAAGCGACGAGTGGGCATGGATGTGTGACCTCTGTGAGGTTTTTACGCAACTTTGAGGAATCAACACAGATGTGAACGGCGATGCCGCTATTATCAGCGCAACCATCCCACTTCTGTGTCTAGTGAAACGCTTGCTGCTCACAATGAAGGTGGACGCTCTGTATGTGGAAGAGGTAGAAATGGGGGAAGACAGTACACAGGGTGATAGCCAGACCACCCTCCGTTCGTCTTCTCAGTGTGAATTGGATAATGATGAGGAGAAGCAGGAGATGGTTGCCTCCGCTACAGAGGGTAGTACCCATAGCAGTTTTTTTCCATTTTTTCAGCATAGATGGGCCGAAGAGGAGGAAGAGGATGAGGAGATTGAGAGTCATCCTCCTGATGAGGACAGCGAAGTCTTGTCTGTTGGGACTCTGGCACACATGGCTCACTTGATGTTATGCTGCCTTTCCCGTAACACCCGCGTTATACGCATTTTGGCCAACAGTGATTACTGGTTGTTTACCTTTCTCAACCCCCTATACAAAGAGAACTTCTCATCTCTCATTCCTGTGATGGAGAGGACTAGCAAAATGGTGCAATACCAGAAGGTCCTTGTGGAAAAATTGCTCCAAAAATTTCCGGCTGATAACGCTGGCGGCAGAGTAAGTTGTTCCTTGGGCAACCGAGGAGGAGAGATGAGGGGAACACACTGCAGTTCCAACAGAGGCAAGGCAACACTCTCCAAGGCCTGGGACAGTTTCATGACACCCAGCCAGCACCCTCACCCTGATGCGCAGCCTAGTGTCACAAGGAGGCAAACGTTTTGGAAGATGGTGAAGGAGTACATGCAGACCGTGTCAGCATCCTCAGTGATCCCTCTGTGCCTTACAACTATTCGGTGTCCAAGCTGGACACGTGGCACGAACTGGCGCTCTACGCCTTGGAGGTTCTGGCCGCCAGCGTTTCGTCAGAGTGGGTATTTAGTGCTTCTGGGGGCATAATAACTGATGAGCGCATCCGCATGTCAACTGAAAATGACAGGTTGACACTTATCAAAATGAACAAGGCCTGGATTGCCCATGACTTCAGACGGCTGAACATAACGGCACTTTAAATGTGGATTTTATGGTGTATTGAATACATTGTATTCCGATGCACCCCTTCCACCACAAAAAAGGGTATATGGTTCAATCTTCCTTTCTCGTCCTCCTTCTCCTCCTCCATCATATCAACATGCTTATTAGGCTGCCCTCGCTCCTAATGTTTTAGAGGGTCAGCTCAGCAGCAGACCCTCACCCCTAATGTTTTAGAGGGTCACCAGCAGGCCCTCGCCTATAATGTTTTAGATGGTCAGATCAGCAGCAGGCCCTCGCCACTAATGTTTTAGATGGTCAGATCAGCAGCAGGCCCTCGCCACTAATGTTTTAGAGGATCTGCTCAGCAGCAGACACTCACCCCTAATGTTTTAGATGGTCAGATCAGCAGCAGGCCCTCGCCCATAATGTTTTAGAGGGTCAGCTCTGCAGCAGACCATCACCCCTAATGTTTTAGAAGGTCAGATCAGCATCAGCCCCTCGCCCCTAATGTCTTAGAAGGTCAGCTCAGCAGCAGACCCTCACCCCTAATGTTTTAGCGGGTCACCAGCAGACCCTCGCCCATAATGTTTGATATGGTCAGCTCAGCAGCAGACTCTCACCCCTAATGTTTTAGATGGTCAGATCAGCAGCAGGCCCTAGCCCCTAATGTTTTAGAGGGTCGGCTCAGTAGCAGACCCTCACCCCTAATGTTTTAGATGGTCAGATCAGCAGCAGACCCTTGCTCCTAATGTTTTAGAGGGTCACAAGCAGGCCCGTGCTCCTAATGTTTTTGAGGGTTATTAGCAAGCCATCAATCATAATTTTTCAAGGGTGTGTATGATGCCCTTCTTTATGTGTATTAAAGGGTGTATTGAAGTGCCTCTTCCTTGTAATTTTTGGCAGCACTTGCACTTTATATACAAGTAAATATACAGGAAAGAATGTTTCCTAACAGCTTTTCCTCTAAAATCGATTTTATCTTCGGTTTTGTGCGTATTATTGTCAGTTTGTAAGTGGCGTACTACTCAGACAACATCGTTCCCAGCAGCGACCCGGGAGTCCAAGGTGCATTCAGACATCCTCCCCATGCTGTTCCCGAACCATTTCAGTGGTGTTTCCATAAATTTCTGACCTTTTCCTGTGAACCAGACAGAGCACCCGAGCATCCCAAAGTGTTCTACTCGAGCACCCGAGCATTTTGGTGCTCGATCAACACTACATATGAAATATTTCTTATGTCATATTTCTGTCCAAAAAGTACACAAAAATGTAAAGATTTATCCAGTTCTGAGCCGCACATATGATTTGCATGTTTTGGACATGGTTTCTCTCACTAGAGACATTCTTGGCATACTGCTGTAATATGCACCTATGTCATGTAGATACGGTTTCCTTCTTTGTGCAACACATCTGTCTTCAGTGCTCAGCTACAAATGTCTGGTAGCCGGCCATGCCTGCACGAGGCGCTGTGAATCAGTGAATTAGCTCACTGGTTTGAAGGTTCAAGAAGTGGTATATGCAGGTATGTGAGATTGGTACAATTTCCTATATGCCAAGAATGTCTGCACTGAGCCAAGCCCCATTAAGGCTTATTTTAAAATGCAATAGATAACAGGTTTGCACTTTATCTCATATGCACTGTAATCTTAAAACACAATAACGTTAACATCTATTCTTGGCACCATCTGCAATGAGACAAAAGGAGCATCTCGCTACTCGCAGATCTACCTTGGGGGAAGGGGAGGTGCCGCAGTTGATGGCACAGTACATAGGCCTCTGGCTCTTGGGCCTGCCATTCATTCTCATAGGCCTCATGCAGCTATCCGGTAAGCCCAGGAGGCAATAGAACAACGACTGATTACATTATTTGCGAAATACCCAGCACAGAAGCTCTTGTTGATGTAATTGAAGCAGCCTGTGCCAGGACTTGGCAATCACAGGGCACAGGCGTGTGGCCTAAATTGAACAGGAGATAGGTAATTTATGAAGATTAAACGTATAGGATTAAACAAACCCAAAAATACACAGGGGGTTGGGTTATGGCTAACATTAAATGTCTAGCGTATCAGGGGTACAATATATACTGCAACTTCTGGGGGGCCATTGTAAACATTACCACTACTGTAGATTGGGTTGCATCATTACTATTGCGCACAATCAGGCGGCCCAATGCTTGTAATTAGGCGACAGTGAGTGGCAGGAGATCTGTGAGACTGGCAACACGTGGTTTGATCCACAAGGAAAACCTGTCAGATCAAACTACGTGTTGCCAGTCTCACAGATCTCCTGCCACTCACTGTTGCCGGGATGTCCGTATGTCTCGGTACGTCCGTGACACACATATAATACACCCAGACTACATTATTCAGACATTTATTTACAACTTATGGATTGGGATTCATGACACCATTAAGAAATAGTAACTGATTAGTGTAGATATATGGTCTCGAGATCCACTTCTACATTCTACATTGCTAAGTCATTTTTGATATTTTTTTATTTTTTGATCATTTTATGCACATACAGTACATGCATTTGCAACATAAAGACAAAGATGGGCAAATGAGGCAAAAGTATGGAGACCTTGGCCAATGCAGCAGCCTTGCACAGAGGCACACATGCTGCAAAAGAGAGAGAGGGAGAAAATGCATTTGCAACATGTGAACAAACATGGGCAAATGAGGCAATGGAGACATAAGTGAAGAAAGACTGTTTTGCACATGATATTAATGGACAAGAAGCAAAAATATATTACCAAACTACAGTTATCTTTCCAGCATTGGGAGGCAAAACTTACCCATCACTGTCCGCTGTGACTCCCTACTCTTCTCCCACTTGGGTTGGAGTTCCTTGGTCACTTCTGTCCAGACAGCTTCAACATGGTTGCGGTGATGATAGGCCTCTGTCCTTGTGTCCCAGAGTTCTGGGCGATCATGTACCAACGTTATTAGCATCTCTACTTTGATGATAGGTGCCACAAGGCAGACAAGTTGCTTTCCAAGTTCTCTGGCTACATATGTGGTCTGCTAGGCCAAACAGAGGATTTCCGAGTGTCTACTAGCACCAGCCCATAGTGTGAAATGGATGCCTTCTGTGTCCCATCTGTATTTTTCCATTGACTTCAATAGACATGTGCAATCTGGGACACAAATTAAAGTAGTGTATGTTTCCCTTGATTTTTGAGGACACAAGAAAAGCAGGCTAAAATAATGTATCATTGGAAAAAATAATTTTTTTCATTCTTCACAGTCCAATTTTTAATAAAGTCTGTGAAATATCTGTTGGGTCAAAAACATCACTACACACCTAGCTGAATTCCTTGTGGGTGTGGTTACTAAAATAGGGGGGACGGGTGTGGTTTTGGAAATGTTACATTATGCTCTAAAACCACTCCAGCAAAATCTGTGCTCCAAAAGCCAAATGGCACTCTTTCCCCTCTGAGCCCTGTTGTGCCGTACTCAGAAATTGCATCACAAGTTGCCCCTTGTGAAAATAATAAAATTGGGGTAAAGCAATGTACTATTGGAAAAATATACTTTTTCACTCATGGTCCAATGTTAAAAAAATAAGGTCTAGGAAATACCTGTGGAGTCAAAACCAATAATACATGCCTAGTTCAATTTCTTGGGTGCTTAGTTTCCAAAATGGTGTTTTTTTTTGGAGGTTTCCACTTTACTGGTACCTCTGGTATTGAATACACAACATGGCGCCCAAACCATTTCAGCAGAATCTGTGCTTCAAAAGGCAAATGGCACTGTCTGATCCTTGCTTTGTGCAGTTTACAACCACATATGGGGTATTTCCATACTCAGGATAATGTATTGGGGATTTTTTCTCCTTTTATCATTTGTGAAAATGAAAATTTGGTGGCTAAAGCAACGCACCATTTTTTTTAAATGTGATGAATTATTGGTTGTTTCTAACATATACACTGGACTTGTTTTACAGTCTCATCACTGCTGAATTGGTCCCTAAAATTTTTGGGGAAACCGTTTCTAATGTCCTAAAGAATAAAATGATGTTTGTGTGTTTTGACTACTGGTATATGTTTTACAGGCAAAAATATTAAAATTTTGAAAATTTTGAATTTTTCCAAAATTTCTGCAAACAGAGCACTGGTACTTTACATTTCATGCTGTAACATTACATCACAGTGATGCTGTGGATACCTGAAACTCATTTTGATCACAACAGTTTACCTCCCTACAATATATGCCGTGGTCAACATCAACTACAGCATCTGAGCAGTTAGACAGAGGGAGGGACTGCAATCATGGGGTGCCAATTTGGCATGGCAGTCAGGGGCCTTCTGAAGGGTCCCAGACCTGCAATGTTCTAGCTGCTAATACATCTTGTCTCCAGCACGCGGCCCAGTGATGTGCCACTTAGGGGACACATCTCCACTATAGCTGCACATGTGACCCATGTCCGTGCTGGAAGTTTACAGGGTTCGGAGCACTGCGAACGCAGCGGTGGACTGAAGAAGCTAGAACTGAGCAGCAGAAAACAGATAAATATGCTTCAGTATATAGGTTAGGGGAAGATAAAAATCATATTAAGAAGCTGCACAACCCTTTTAAAAGGGTTGTCCGGAATACGTCACTTCTAACAGCTGCCGGCAGCCTTTCTCCCCTATTGAAGGGATCATACTTGCCTGCTCCCTGACAGCTGACACAAGACAGAAAGTCAGTTACTTCTCTATTCATTCCTATGAGACTAACATTGAGGCTCCCATAGGAATACATAGAGAAACTAGCTTCCTGTCCACACATAACATGTGTTATTTGGAGAGTCAGTGTTAGTCGCATGACACAGCTGAGGATCAGAGGGGAGGGGATAACTCACAAATACAGTCTCTGGTAAGAAGTTTACCTTCACTACAGTTTACATCATGTACTTTTCAAACAGATCAGAGAATAAACATTTCAGTGGGAGTGCTACTTTAATCATTTCAGTGTTCCTCCTCAGACATATAGCATTACTACAAAAGCAAATGCTCGAATGAATATACAAATTTATTTTTGCATATAAATGCGGTGGGTCCATTTTTACTTAGGTCAGTTTGCACTGGTTGTAAAAAGCTTGTTTAATATCAAATCTAAAGCACTCAACTTTAGAATTTTGCTGGAGCTTTGACTTGGCAATACAGTGTATGTCCCTGGGGGTAACAACATGCAGGTATTCCTTTTATGGTATTAACCATAGTATGAAGTCTTTAATCTTTAGTCTTTAGTTCTTGGTTACTTTCCATTGCGTACTCATAAAATAGATAAAGACAAAAAAATCATCCAAACTAATCCAGGTTTACAGTACAACTTAACATTTTAAAGAAATATTTTACTTTTAATTGGCACCATTTTTCCCCATTTACACATCCCTATTTTATAATTTACTAGCAGAATAAACCGGCTTTGCACGGTTATATTTAGATTATTTCATTTAATGTTTGTGTGTCTGGTTAAAATATATTCACAGTGTCCCCATAACAGTGACTTCCACAGCAACCCACCATCTTAAAAGTGACCTCCACAGTGCCACGCCTCCTTAACAGTGACCTCCACAGCACCCTACCCCCTTAACATTGACCTCCACAGTGTCCCACCCCCTTAACGGTGATCCCCCATAGCACTCTGCCCCATTATCAGTAACCTCCACAGCACCCTGTGCCCTTACTAGTGACCTTCATAGCACCCTACCCCTTAACACTGACCTTCACAGTGTCCCACCACCTTAAAAGTGATCTCCGCAGCACCCCACCCTCTTAAAATGTTACCTCCACAGCACCACACCCCCTTAACATTGACAATCATAGCAGCCCGCCCACTTAACAGTGACTCCCCCCACAACTCCCTGCCCCCTTAACAGTGTCCTTTACAGCAGCTCATATCTACACAGTGACCCCCACAGCACCCCTGATCTCCACATCGGTTGACCCCCTTAACACTGACATACACAGAGGACTGCCCCCTTAACAGTGATATTTACAGTGGTCTGACCCCTTATCAGTGATCTCCACAGTGACCTTCACAGCACCTGACCCCTTAACTGGGCGTCCACAGTGCCTGCCTCCTTAACAGTGACCTCCACAATACCCCACCCACTTAACGGGGACCTCCACAGCACCCGCCCCTTAACTGTGACCTCCACAGCGATCTGTCCCCTTAACTGTGACCTACACAGCACCCACTCCCTTAACACTGACCTCTACAGCAGCCCACCTCCTTAACAGTGACCATCACTACACCCCATCCCCTTAAAAGTGATCTCTTCAACACCCCACCCCCTTAACAGTGATCTCTACAACACTCCACCACTTAACTGCGATCTCCACAGCACCTGGTCCATTTAACTGTGATCCACAGCACAACACCCCAGTGATCTCCACTGAGCCCCACCCCCATCACAGTGACCTCCACAGTGCGCCGCCCCCTTAAACATGACCTTTACCAGTAAAGAAAATTGGCTCAGTTGTTATGGAAACCTAGTGGAAAATTATGTGTATGTCAAGACTGAAGGGCCTGTGAACTTCTATTGACTAATATGGGTCATGTGATGGTGCCATATTTGCATTTTTTTGGGAATATTTCAATAACCGTAAGTCCAAGAGAGCTAATACCCGGTTTGAAACCTTTCTAAGAACCTGATGTGTCTATGTGCCAAATTTGGTGCAGATTGGTCGAGACAGACAGAAATTCATTTTTATTTATATAAGATAAGGTATAAAAGATACTAAAACTTATATTATAGTCATCTTGATGTCTAATTAAATGTACCCTATGTATATGACAGACGTCCTGTAGCACTATGTACTACGGAGATGCAAAAGACCCTATGTGTCGCTGTACAATGCACCTTCGCGTGCTGTATGTATTGAGTTATTCTCCCCTAGAAACAATTATTTTAGGGTAGAATATCTCCATAAATACATATTGTGCATTTTCATAAGTGTATAAAACATTTATCTAAATATCATAATTATAGTGGATTTGATTAGACCTATAAGGGGCCATATTGCTATATGTATGTATTCTAAAGATGGCCGAGAGAGGTTCATGGGAAGGACGCTGTTAATAAGATTTCTTCTCATGGCTGTACCAGTCTGAAAAGAGGCCTTCTTGTCTCCTTGGATTTATGACTTAGATAAGGATATTCTCTAAAAGTAGCTGGTACTAATTACCACTACAGTTTGGTATCCATTAATGAAGCAGAAAATCTGTAATATCTATATACACGTATAATCAACCTAAGTTTTTTTTTGTATAAGAAAATCAATAACACATATGTATTGTTTTATATTATTACGTATTATTAAGGACGTTTATGTATTTGTTATCATATATACAGGTCCTTCTAAAAAAATTAGCATATTGTGATAAAGTTCATTATTTTCTGTAATATACTGATAAACATTAGACTTTCATATATTTTAGATTCATTACACACAACTGAAGTAGTTCAAGCCTTTTATTGTTTTAATATTGATGATTGTGGCATACAGCTCATGAAAACCCCAAATTCCTATCTAAAAAAATTAGCATATCATGAAAAGGTTCTCTAAACGAGCTATTAACCTAATCATTGCTGTCCAGAAGGCCATCATTGACACCCTCAAGCAAGAGGGTAAGACACAGAAAAAAAATTCTGAACGAATAGGCTGTTCCCAGAGTGCTGTATCAAGGCACCTCAGTGGGAAGTCTGTGGGAAGGAAAAAGTGTGGCAGAAAACGCTGCACAACGAGAAGAGGTGACCGGACCCTGAGGAAGATTGTGGAGAAGGACCGATTCCAGACCTTGGGGGACCTGCGGAAGCAGTGGACTGAGTCTGGAGTAGAAACATTCAGAGCCACCATGTACAGGCGTGTGCAGGAAATGGGCTACAGGTGCCGCATTCCCCAGGTCAAGCCACTTTTGAACCAGAAACAGCGGCAGAAGCGCCTGACCTGGGCTACAGAGAAGCAGCACTGGACTGTTGCTCAGTGGTCCAAAGTACTTTTTTCGGATGAAAGCAAATTTTGCATGTCATTCGAAAATCAAGGTGCCAGAGTCTGGAGGAACTTCATGCTTCCATCTGCTGAAAAGCTTTATGGAGATGAAGATGTCATTTTTCAGCACGACCTGGCACCTGCTCACAGTGCCAAAACCGCTGGTAAATGGTTTACTGACCATGGTATTACTGTGCTCAATTGGCCTGCCAACTCTCCTGACCTGAACCCCATAGAGAATCTGTGGGATATTGGGAAGAGAAAGTTGAGAGACGCAAGACCCAACACTCTGGATGAGCTTAAGGCCGCTATCGAAGCATCCTGGGCCTCCATAACACCTCAGCAGTGCCACAGGCTGATTGCCTCCATGCCACGCCGCATTGAAGCAGTCATTTCTGCAAAAGGATTCCCGACCAAGTATTGAGTGCATAACTGAACATAATTATTTGAAGGTTGACTTTTTTTTGTATTAAAAACACTTTTCTTTTATTGGTCGGTTGAAATATGCTAATTTTTTTAGATAGGAATTTGGGGTTTTCATGAGCTGTATGCCAAAATCATCAATATTAAAACAATAAAAGGCTTGAACTACTTCAGTTGTGTGTAATGAATCAAAAATATATGAAAGTCTAATGTTTATCAGTACATTACAGAAAATAATGAACTTTATCACAATATGCTAATTTTTTTAGAAGGACCTGTATTTCTCAAAAGGAACGCATATATTCCTATTATATGATGAAAACAGTTTAAGTATGGACTTTGTTAATGAGTATCTGTAAAGATGTGGTATTTTAACTAACCATCAATCACCCATTGGTGTAGCAGAGGAGACACAGATATCTCTGTGAGAAAACAAGGCTTATCATATTGTTATTGGTCCCATAAATTAACAATGTGGGAAACATTCAAAGGGTGCCCAAAAGTCTGTGCTTAATTGGTAGAAGTGTCAGAATTAATCCCTCTAGCTTTCATTTAGGTTCCAGAGGTCAAGTGTATAGAATGTGAGATAAAGTCATACTTGGATATTTAACCCTTAATAGAATGATACTAATAGCCTAGGTAATAGTGTTACCTAGAGGTAAATGAGTAACATTACACCAACAGAAGAAGTGCATTTTGTGTAATACAATGACATCACAGTCCTTATCATATGTACACGCCTAGCCGACAATGATTGGAAAACTCCAAGCTAGTAAGGTGTGTCTAGCTGATAAGTTTGTGATCATAAACCATACACACATGAGGAAAGGGGGAACAAGAAAAAAAGAGAAAACACGAGAAACAAAGAAAACTCAGGAGAAAGATCCTAATGACCAGATCGTACCTTAGAGCTGACTTCCCTTAGTCTCTGCACATCATTAGCATTTTCGGTAATGTATAACTTTATTTTGTGTAGTATTGATATAAATTAATCAGCCTGATATTCAGCAAACTCCCCGCTGTTGGTGGATGTATAGTTGCTACATCAATATTGTCACTATTCAGTAACGATGGTAACTCTCTGATTGGAATAATTTCATTTCATAGTCAATACCAGGCTTGATCATTTATATTACTATCCCATTATCCGAGATTTGTCATAGTTTGTGCAGAGCAAGGATTTGTATCTTTTATTAACGTTATTGAGTTTTTTATATCTCAAAAATGTGGTCGGGACGTTATATTTCATCTTATGTCTGAGAGGTACTGTGTATGCGCTGATATTTGTGTTGGTGCCATCTAGTGGTGAATTTTGGGTACTGCATATCACTGTGTATCATTGCAGATTATTGAGTTTCACATTGATTAATCTTTGATTGTATTTTAAATTCTTGTATAATAAATAATTTATATTTTTGCATAGACACTTGTACCTTGTTTTACTGATTGCACAATATAATTAAATAACCGATCAAACTCTTTTTGAGGTGTTATATATTTCCACCTCAAGGATCATTAATTATTTGAAATCTTTTCTTTAAACCTTTCTTTTATATAAAGCTTTGCTTTATATCCCCGACATACAGCATTAGAATAAAAATCACTAGATTTTCTTTTTTTTTTTTTTTTGGATTTATATGGAATAGGAAAGGAAAAAATACTAATCAGAGCCATACCAGGGTATAGTAAAGGCTCCATGAAAATATATGGAAGCCTTATTACATACAATACAGCCACATGCATGAGTCCTTAAGGGGGTTGTACCTCCATTAACACTTTCAGCCCTGGGGGGGTTCATTTCTGAGTTAGAATTTTTCACTCCCTGCCTTTCTGGGGCCATAGCTTTTTTATTTTTTCATTCACATAGCCGTATGAGAGCTTGATTTTTGCAGGACAAGTCGCGCTTTCTAATTCCACCATTTAACCCCTTAGGGACACAGCCTTTTTACACCTTAGGACCAGGCCATTTTTTGCAAATCTGACCAGTGTCACTTTAAGTGCTCATAACTTTAAAACGCTTTGACTTATCCAGGCCGTTCTGAGATTGTTTTTTCGTCACATATTGTACTTCATGACACTGGTGAAATGAAGTCAAAAAAATATTTTTTTTTGCACCAAAAAATACCTAATTTAACAAATTTTTGGAAAAATTTGCAAATTTCAAAGTTTCAGTTTCTCTACTTCTGTAATACATAGTAATACCCCCAAAAATTGTGATGACTTTACATTCCCCATATGTCTACTTTATGTTTGAATTGTTTTGGGAATGATATTTTATTTTTTGGGGATGTTATAAGGCTTAGAAGTTTAGAAGCAAATCTTGAAATTTTTCAGCAATTTACAAAAACGACATTTTTAGGGACCAGTTCAGGTCTGAAGTCACTTTGCGAGGCTTACATAATAGAAACCACCCAAAAATGACCCCATCTAAGAAACTACACCCCTCAAGGTATTCAAAACTGATTTTACATACGTTGTTAACCCTTTAGGTGTTGCACAAGAGTTATTGGCAAATGGGGATGAAATTTGAGAATTTCTTTTTTTTGTCAAATTTTTTATTTTAACCCATTTTTTCCACTAACAAAGCAAGGGTTAACAGCCAAACAAGACTGTATCTTTATTACCCTGACTCTGCCGTTTACAGAAACACCCAATATGTGGCCGTAAACTACTGTACGGCCACACAGCGGGGCATAGAGTGAAAGGTGCGCCGTTTGGTTTTTGGAGGGCTGATTTTTATGGACTGGTTTATTTACACCATGTCCCATTTGAAGACCCCTGATGCACCCCTAGAGTAGAAACTCCCTAAAAGTGACCCCATCTAAGAAACTACACCCCTCAAGGTATTCAAAACTGATTTTACATTCGTCGTTAACCCTTTAGGTGTTGCGCAAGAGTTATTGGCAAATGGGGATGAAATTGGAAAATTTCATTTTTTTGTCTAATTTTCCATTTTAACCCATTTTTTCCACTAACAAATCAAGGGTTAACAGCCAAACAAGACTGTATCTTTATTACCCTGACTCTGCCGTTTACAGAAACACCCAATATGTGGCCGTAAACTACTGTACGGCCACACAGCGGGGCATAGAGTGAAAGGTGCGCCGTTTGGTTTTTGGAGGGCTGATTTTTATGGACTGGTTTATTTACACCATGTCCCATTTGAAGACCCCTGATGCACCCCTAGAGTAGAAACTCCCTAAAAGTGACCCCATCTAAGAAACTACACCCCTCAAGGTATTCAAAACTGATTTTACATTCGTCGTTAACCCTTTAGGTGTTGCGCAAGAGTTATTGGCAAATGGGGATGAAATTGGAAAATTTCATTTTTTTGCCTTATTTTCCATTTTAACCCATGTTTTCTACTAACAAAGCAAGGGTTAACAGCCAAACAAGACTGTATCTTTATTACCCTGACTCTGCCGTTTACAGAAATACCCAATATGTGGCCGTACACTACTGTACGGCCACACAGCGGGGCGTAGAGTGAAAGGTGCGCCGTTTGGTTTTTGGAGGGCTGATTTTTATGGACTGGTTTATTTACACCATGTCCCATTTGAAGACCCCTGATGCACCCCTAGAGTAGAAACTCCCTAAAAGTGACCCCATCTAAGAAACTACACCCCTCAAGGTATTCAAAACTGATTTTACATTCGTCGTTAACCCTTTAGGTGTTGCGCAAGAGTTATTGGCAAATGGGGATGAAATTTGCAAATTTCATTTTTTTGTCTAATTTTCCATTTTAACCCATTTTTTCCACTAACAAATCAAGGGTTAACAGCCAAACAAGACTGTATCTTTATTACCCTGACTCTGCCGTTTACAGAAACACCCAATATGTGGCCGTAAACTACTGTACGGCCACACAGCGGGGCATAGAGTGAAAGGTGCGCCGTTTGGTTTTTGGAGGGCTGATTTTTATGGACTGGTTTATTTACACCATGTCCCATTTGAAGACCCCTGATGCACCCCTAGAGTAGAAACTCCCTAAAAGTGACCCCATCTAAGAAACTACACCCCTCAAGGTATTCAAAACTGATTTTACATTCGTCGTTAACCCTTTAGGTGTTGCGCAAGAGTTATTGGCAAATGGGGATGAAATTGGAAAATTTCATTTTTTTGCCTTATTTTCCATTTTAACCCATGTTTTCTACTAACAAAGCAAGGGTTAACAGCCAAACAAGACTGTATCTTTATTACCCTGACTCTGCCGTTTACAGAAATACCCAATATGTGGCCGTACACTACTGTACGGCCACACAGCGGGGCGTAGAGTGAAAGGTGCGCCGTTTGGTTTTTGGAGGGCTGATTTTTATGGACCGGTTTATTTACACCGTGTCCTGTTTCAACCCCCCTGATGCACCCCTGGAGACGAAACTCCCTAAAAGTGACCCCATTTTGGAAACTACGGGATAAGGTGGCATTTTTTGGGGGAGTATTTTTAGGGTAAATATAATTTTTGGTTGCTCTATATTACATTTTTGTGAGGTAAGGTTACCAAAAATTGAAATTCTGATATTTCATCTCCATTTGCCATTAACTGTTGAGGAACACCTAAAGGGTTAATAAAGTTTGTATAATCATTTTTGAATACCTTGAGGGGTGTAGTTTCTTAGATGGGGTCAATTTTAGGGAGTTTTTACTCTAGGGGGGCATCAGGGGGGCTTCAAAAGGGATATGGTGTCAATAAAAAAGGCCATCAAAATCGGCCTTCCAGAAACCATGTCGGTCCTTTCCTTTTGCAGCCTCCCTTTTACGGATACAGCAGTTTACGACCACAAATGTGGCGTTTCTGTAAACTGCAGTATCAGGGTAATAAATTTTAACTTTTGTTTGGTTGTTAACCCTTGTTTTCTTACCGGAAAAAACGGACTGAAATGGAAAAGTGCCAAAAATAGCGGTTTTGGCACCGTTTTTTTTTTTTTTTTTTAACCGTGTTAATCTGGGTAGTTAGGTCATGGGATATTGTTATAGAGGAGATTCTTACGGACGCGGCAATATCTAATAAGTCTACTTTTTTTTACAATTATTTAGGTTTTTGACTATATTATCTTTTTTGATACAACTTTTTTTTTTGGGTATCTCTAAAGTCTAAGTGTAATTTTTTTAATTTTCTTTTAGCCAATTATCTTATGTGGGGGCTCATTTTTTGCGGGATGAGCGGACGGTTTTATTGGCACTATTTTGGGGGCTATATGACTTTTTGATCGCTTGCTATGAAACTTTTTGTTATGTAAGGTGACAAAAAAAAAATTTTTTGCACCTATTTTTTTTTTTTTTTTTTACTGTGTTAATCTGGGGGGTTGGGTCATGGGGTATTTTTATAGAGGAGATTCTTACGGACGTGGCGATACCTAATAAGTCAACTTTTTTTTTACAATAATTTAGGTTTTAGACTATATTATCCTTTTTGATACCCTAAAAAAAAATTTGTATCTCTAAAGTCTAAGGGTCATTTTCAATTTTTTTTTTTATCTGATTATCTTATGTGGGGGCTCATTTTTTGCGGGATGAGATGACGGTTGTATTGGCACTAATTTGGGGGCTATATGACTTTTTGATCGCTTGCTATTAAACTTTTTATTATGTAAGGTGACAAAAAAAAACTTTTTTTGCACCTTTTTTTTTTTTCTGGACCGTGTTAATCTGGGGGGTTAGGTCATGGGGCATTTTTATAGAGGAGATTATTACAGACGCGGCAATACCTATGTCTACTTTTAATAAATTATTTTAGTTTTTTTGGGTGTCTCAAGTCTGAGAACCATATTTTTTTTTTATCCCATGTCAGTCCTAAATTGGGATATAAATTTAGTACTCCATGGAAGTGTGATACTCCCTGAAGCAACCGTCAATGCAGAGGCCCGGATGATCGGGGCATGTGTCGCACTGAGTAGTCGTGTCCTTCCGTATCCCCCTCCTGCGACACACTCTGCACTTTTTTTGGGTTCGTCCCTTCTTTCCAGTATGGGGGACCACACCTGGAAAGTGTTGGCCAGGGACGATCCGGGCGCCTACAGTTCCCGAGGTACTCCGGCCTGCTCTTTCCCGGTCCGAAAAGATCAGGGCCTTGAGGACTGCCTCATAGAACTGGAGGAATGTCCCTGTGCTGCCAGCGCTTCGGGATAGTACAAAAGAGTTGTACATGGCAACCTGCACCAAGTAGACCGCAACATTTTTGTACCATGCCCGGGTTTTGCGCATGGCGTTATATGGCTTGAGGACTTGATCCGAGAGATCAACTCCTCCCATATACCGATTGTAGGCGACGATACAATCGGGCTTGAGGACCGTTGCCGCGGTACCTCGCACAGGGACAGGGGTGATGCCGTTACCATGAATTGTGGACAGCATAAGGACATCCCTCTTGTCCTTATACCTGACCAGCAACAGGTTTCCAGTGGTAAGGGCACGGGTCTCACCCCTGGGGATGGGTACCTGGAGGGGGTGGGCAGGGAGGCCGCGTTGATTTTTCCGCACGGTCCCACAAGCGGACGTGGATCTGGCGGCAAGGGACTGGAACAAGGGGATACTGGTATAAAAGTTATCCACGTACAAGTGGTAACCCTTATCCAGCAGTGGGTACATAAGGTCCCACACGAGTTTCCCGGTAACACCCAGAGTGGGGGGACATTCTGGTGGTTGAATCCGGGAATCTCGCCCCTCGTACACACGAAATTTGTAAGTGTACCCTGAGGTACTCTCACAAATTTTGTATAGCTTCACGCCATACCTCGCCTGCTTGGAAGGCACATACTGGCGGAAAATGAGTCTCCCCTTGAACGCAATGAGAGACTCATCAACCACGACCTCCCTTCCAGGTACATAGGCCTCCATGAATTTGGCCCCAAAGTGATCGATGACCGGCCGTATCTTGTACAGACGGTCATGGGCAGGATCACCTCGGGGTGGACATGCTGCATTATCGGAATAATGCAGACATTTCCTGATGGCCTCAAACCGGGAGCGTGTCATAACCGTACTGTAAAGTGGGGTCTGATATAGGACGTCCCCACTCCAGTACAGCCTGGCACTGGGTTTCTTGACCAGGCCCATATGCAGCACGAGGCCCCAAAATGTCCTCATTTCGGCTGCACTGACCGGCGTCCAGCCACCGGGCCTGGCCAAAAAGGAGCCCGGGTGTTGAGCGACGAACTGTTGGGCGTACAGATTCGTCTGCTCCACCATCAGATTTACCAGTGAGTCACTGAAAAAATGACAAAAAAAGTCATATTCAGTGTAGCCCACTGTGGAAATCTGGATTCCTGATTGGCCTACAAAATCAGGAATCACGGGCTCGTATCGCTCTGGGCTACACCAGACAAGTTCACCGGCAGGGTGCTCCGGTGGATTTAACTGGTGGGCCGGGAAACCAGTACGAGCCCCAGAGCTGCTCGTACTAGTGTGGGCCACAGGGTCCCTAACATGGCGGTCCCCTTGCTCCGCCTGGCGGCGTCTCCGCCGCCTTGGGGGCTCATCATCATCGCTAGATGATGAGGAGGATGCGGATGACAACAGGAATGTGGGGTCATCCTCATCCTCACTGGGACTCTCGGACTCGGAGGCAAGCTGGGCGTATGCCTCCTCGGCCGAGAACGTCCGGCGGGCCATAGGGGAGTGTGTGTCTGCGTGTATATGTGCGTGTGTGTAACTCTTTATTTGGTGTGCGTGTGTGAGGGGGCACGGGTGTTCACGAACTCACCCTAAAACTAACAGAAAAAAATAAATAAAACTAACTAAAAAAAGGGCAAAAAAGTGAGGAAAAAAAATTCAAAACTGCTGATCAACCGTCCGAAGTTGATCAGCGGTGGGGTGTGCGATGCGCTTACAGTGGCCGGACGCTAAGTGCCGGTCACAGTCAGCGAACTCAAAAGAAAAAAAAAAAAAAAAAAAAAAAAAGCACCCCAAAAAAGGTGGGGGGGGGGGGGCAAGTGGCAGGGGGAGGGGGGCAAGTGGCAGCACCCCTGGGGGGTCTAGGGTCACACAGCTGTGCTGTGGACCCCAGACACCCTAACTAGGGTGATGCAATAAAAAGTAAAAAAAAACTAACTTTCCCTTTTTTTTCCCTGCCTATCCCAAACTTTCCCTAGCTGTCCCTATGTACCTGATGGGGTGCTGGGGCACAGATCGGGTCCTGGGGGCACAGATCAGGGGTGCTGGCAGCGATGGTGGACACAAGCAGGCAGCTCCTCTCTCCTCCGGCGCTGGAACACAAAAGGAGGAGGAGAGGGGCGCCTGCCTCTTTTGAATCTGCCGCCGCACCGCCCCCTGACCAATCAGAAAGCGATCCTGAGTGGTGATGTCACCATCACCACTCAGGATCGCTGGATGGTGATTGGTGGAGTGAAATCACACCACCATCACCATCCTGTTCCGGGTTATCGGGTCTTCAGAGACCCGAATAACCCGGAAACGCAGAAAACCGCAGGTCTGAATTGACCTGCGGTTTTTTGCGATCGCATACATGGGGGGGTCACCGGACCCCCCGACGCATTTGCCCCAAGTGCCTGCTCAATGATTTGAGCAGGCACGGGGTTCCGATCGCCGCCGGCCTTAAGTACCAGGGCACAAGGGCGTACCTGTACGCCCTGTGTCCTTAAGGGGTTAATATTGCATACAATGTAATGGGGAGCTGGAAAGAAATTCTAAATGAGGTAAAATTGAAAAGAAAACCACAATTCCGCAACAGTTTTATGACTTTTGTTTTTACAGCATTCCTTATATGGTAAAACTGACTTGTTAATTTCATTTTCCAGGTTAGTATGATTATGGCGATACCACATATGTACAGTTTTCTTGCGTTTTAATACTGAAGAAAAAAACTTTGACAAGAATAAATTTTTCTTTTCTTCACTACATTCTGACCCTGTGTACAGAGCTGTGTGGGGGCTCATATTTGCGGGGTCGATCTGTATGTTTCATGATAACATTTTGGGATATGTATCTCTTTTTGATCACTTTTTATAAAGTGGTGGGAGGTGAAGCAACCAAAAAACGGTTAATTGGACATTTTAACTTTTTTCCATTTCACCATTTGCCATATAGGATAAATATTTTTATATTTTAATAATAAAAGCGTTTTTGCATACCCATGTTTTTTTTTATTGTGATTTGAATTTTTATATTATTCAATTTCATTTTTAAAAACATTTATTTATTTATTTTCACACTTTTTATAGTTCCTATAGGGAACTATAACAAACAAGCATTAGATTGCTTCTCTCAGACACTCCAATGCATACACTATGGGTCATTTATAAATAGACATATGCACATTTTTGGCCTATATATGTCGCAGATTCGGTCGCAAAGGGATTTTGCAGCTGAATCTGAGTATTCTTCTCCATCCACGCCACGTACGCCAGGTCTAAAAGAGGGGACATGGCGTGGACGGGGAAGGGGAAGGGGGCAGGCCAGCCCATCTTATTTATAATTTTCTACGCATGGTTTAGGCTTAGAAACAGATCGAAATCTATGCCAGCAAGGGAACAGGCGTAGATTTTGGCCGATGGTGGATGCGCCTAGGTTATGTAGAGGCCGGTGCTACATAACTTAGGTACATCAGATGCCAATGCAAGGGTATTAAGACTGGTGTCTAAAATGCTGGTCTTAATAAATGACCCCAACTAATGTGCGGCAGCTTCTGTTCATTCAGGAGGACAGAAATTGCCACGTACTGCAGCGAGGATCAGGAGAGCCGGAGCTCACTCAGAAGCTGCCAGTCATGGAAATTAGTCCCGGGTGCCTAAAGTAGCGGCCAGCCCCGTACATGTAAGGCGTTGGGAAGGGGTTACATTTTATATTAATATAATTCAGAATAAAATTACTTTTACAATTTACTTTCTATTACAAATATGCTTCAGATGTGAGATACTCCCTTTACATCATTACGAATCCTGTCGTTAAACTGTATATTAATGTGATAAAGTGAAAGAGCAGGCACACCACCTTCTGGAGAAAAATACAACAGTAATTTATTCCCCAAAAATAATAAACTCGAGATAAAATAGGAGTAAATACTCAATACCTAATAGATACTCAATACGTGATAAAAGCATAAATCCAATGCACGATAACAGTAATAAGAAAGTCAATTGACTGGTAGGAGGAATTAAAATAGCAAATGTCTCTGAATAAAAAGCGTCAAAGGCCCATTTCATCAAGGATGGAATCAATGTAAGCAGTCTCCTAATAAGGGACACAGCAGTAGCAGTATGAAGAAAGTCCCACTATTGAATATGTAGATTAGCAGCTCTGGATAGAGATCACCACCAAATACATCTCATAGACAGCCCAATAGGGAAAATCACACAGTGTGATACATTGCAAGGTGTTCAGCGATTCTGGATTGTCTCACTGAGACTCTTACCGCTTTGTTGTACCTGGAATGTCCGTTCGATGTATCGGCATATATGCCTACTCACGTTTATACTCGGGCATAGTATGCAGAAAGTGGGGAGTGAGAACCATTCACCAGGATGCTGACTTTACATGGTAGGAGCGCTCAGCTCCGTTGCTTGGTGGGCGTGTCTCGTAACTGTGGAGGTCAGATGTTCCAATTAGACAGATCAGGTGGTCAGGTCAGCTGGTTCGCTGTTGTGGTCATGTGGTTCACAGGTACTGTAAGTCACAGGTCCTATACAACAAATAAAGGCTGTGTTTCAATGCAGATAATTCAAACTTCTTTTATGCGCAAAAGTTCTTCTGTACTATAGGTCCGGACCGGTAGTAACATAGTACATATGGCCGAAAAAAGACATTTGTCCATCCAGTAGGTATGGAGAAGACGCAGAGAAGACGCAGTTCGCCAGACTCGTTTCGAGGTGGCTTGCCTCTTCCTCAGTAGCTGCAGAACTGCGCTCCTCAAGAGGTTTTTATAGGGATCTTGATTAAGATTCGAATAAAACATGCATTGGATTCCAAAGTATATAAAGATCTAACACTGATATAAATTGGGATCCAGTTAAAATATATATGCATTATGACATATATACCACCATAATAAAAAGAGCATTTAGGTAATACTGTACTTTACCAAGACATATAATTCTCGAATTTATAGTTGCTGTGATATTTATGCGTTTTCACAGCGTTTTTTCTAGTGTGTTATATTTTCTCAACTTTGTCTCAATTTTTGGCATTTCTCTTGTTTATTCATTTTTCTTATTGGTTCCGCTGGTTTTTGAATTGTAAGCAGAATCTTTGCAAACAAAATTTTTGCGATATCGGTTGATTTTTGACAGATTTTTAGGCCCTGGTAGCAAGGGGAGATCAGGGTGCTGGAAATGAGACAGCCGGACCCTGATGTCCCGTCGGTCCCAGGTAACCATAATTACAAAAAGACGAATATCTCTAGATCTGCATTTAAGCCCTTTGGAACCAACGTACCAAACTCAAAGATCCTTCTAGATGCTATACGAGACATGCGCATAATATGGTTCTCTCCCCTCCAGTTTGGTTGCACTCTCTAAAGCCACATATTGTAATGTATCCGAATATCAACACACTAATCTAAAGCCAAAATCCCAAAAATACCCACAACAGGAAATAGGACAAGAAATATCGGCCTTTAGAAAAAATATGGAGACAGACATTAGGAAAATCAATGCCTCCAGAGAAAAGAAACATTACAATAATCTAACTAAATGTGAGTTTGAAGCATTAAAACAATTACAACAGCTAGATAGTATAACGATATGTCCTGCTGATGAGGAGCAATAGTGATCCAAAACACAGAGGATTACGACAGAAAATGTCGAAAACAGCTGATGGATCAGAAGACATACATCAAAGTAGATAAGGATCCAACGCATGATTTTTAAAACTTCCTAACTGATCTATGTAAGGTAGAAAGAGAGAAGGGACTTTTATACGAAAGTGAATATAAATACATATTGGATACAGAACAAAAGATTCTGTTTTTTTATTGTTTGCCGAAAGTGCATAAAGATAATAAGAATCCCCAGGACGTCCCATTATTTTGGGGAAAGGATCTATCACGTGCAATTTATTGCACTATATAAACCAAATCCTCCAACCCTTTGTTAAAAAAAAACCCTTCCTATGTTAAGGATACGACAGATATTATATAAACAATTGAGACTTTAACATATGACCCACAATGGTATATGGTTACACTGGATGTCAGTTCTCTTTATACCTCAATAATACATAAATAAGGTTTAGAAGCAATACAAACAGTGCTAAAAAGAGAAAGTCAATTAAAGGAAGATCAGATTAACTTTACAGTGGAGGGGATCCAACACATTTTATCACACAACTATTTTTAGTACGCCTCAGAATTTTACCTCCAAGCCAGAGGTACCGCCATGGGAACCAGGTTTGCCGCCAGCTATGCCAATCTCTTCATGGCACAATGGGAGCATGAGGTGATTGAGCCACGGCTGGAGGCCAACCTGGTCCTATGGCGGAGATATATAGATGATATTCTCTTCAGCTGGAATGGGAGAGAAGATGATCTGACAGATTTTATATCCGAACTTAATCACAATTATAAAAATTTAACCTTCACTGCTAATATTAAAAAAGAACAGGTCGAGTTTCTTGACTTATGTATTACAGTAGAAGAGCATAAATTAGTTTGCAGTACATATTATAAACCAGTGACACGAAACAGCTATATTCTACATACTAGTTGTCACCTCCCCAGATGGTTAGCAAATATACCAGTGAGCCAATTCAGGCGCCTCAAATGTAATATCACACTTGAAAAAAAACTTTGAAGAAGAGGCTGAACAAATGAGGAAGACTTTTGATGCTAAACAGTACCCATCGAAATTATTACAAAATTCTTTGAACAAAATAAAAGCAATGGATAGAGTATCTTTCTTTAAAGAAAAAAATTTATACAGAGCAGAAGGAAGACTTAGAAGAGAAAATAAGACTTATCCTTCCATTCAATTCCCAATATAGGAAGATTGAAAACTTGATCAAAACTCACTGGCACCTCCTCCAGGAGAATAAGATAATTGGCCCTCTTTTACCTATTTGTCCTGAGATTACGTACACAAAAGTTTCCTCTCTAGCTGTGAAAATAGCTCAAACTATTAAAAACAAAAAGAAGACTAACTCTGAAACCATAGATAAATGGGCAGGTTTACATGGGTTCTTTCGATGTGGTAGCTGCTCTAACTGTAAAAGTACAAACAACTATAAGAAAACAAAACAGGTTGTATCAACAAGTAACTATCACAAATGGGAAATCAAAGATTTCCTAACATGCAACACCACAGATGTAATTTATTTACTTCAGTGTACGTGTGCCAAACAATATATAGGGAGGACGAAAGGACATTAAAGAAAAGAATTTCAGAGCATATTGCCAATATACGTAAGGGATATGAAAAACACACGGTTTCTAGACATTTTAAGACGCATCACAATCAGGATCCGAGTACATTACGATATGTGGCTTTAGAGAGAGTGCAACCAAACTGGAGGGGAGGGAACCATATTATGCGTATGTCTCGTATAGAATCTAGAAGGATCTTTGAGTTTGGTACGTTGGTTCCAAAGGGCTTGAATGCAGATCTAGAGGTATTCAGCTTTTTGTAATTATGGTTACCTGGGACCGAAGGGGACATCAGGGTCCGGCTGTCTCATTTCCAGCACCCTGATCTCCCCTTGCTCCCAGGGCCTAGAAATCTGTCAAAAATCAACCGATATTGCAAAAATTTTGTTTGCAAAGATTCTGCTTACAATTCAAAAACCAGTGGAACCAATGAGAAAAATGAAAAAACAAGAGAAATGCAAAAATTGGGACAAAGTTGAGAAAATATAACACTAGAAAAAACACAGAGAAAACACTTAAATATCGCAACAACTATAAATTTAAGAATTATATGTCTTGGTAAAGTACATTATTACCTAATTGCTCTTTTTATTATGTTGGTATACAGTATGTCATAATGCATATATATTTTAACTGGATCCCCATTTATATCAGTTTGAGATCTTTATATACTTCGGAATCCAATCCATGTTTTATTTGAATCTTAATCAAGATCCCTATAAAAACCTCTTGAGGAGCGCAGTTCTGCAGCTACTGAGGAAGAGGCAAGTCGCCTTGAAACGTGTCTAGTGAACTGCGTCTTCTCCATACCTACTACCGGTCCGGACCTATAGTACAGAAGAACTTTTGAGCATAAAAGAAGTTTGAATTATGTAAGATGTAAGACAATTAGGATAATGGAATCAACACCTTTGACCCAATGCTGGGTATAATTACCAGATGTGGATTCAGTTACATATTTATTCGCAGAATTTTTGTACAATCACTCAGAATTGAGAAAGCTCGTTGGAAGAACGAGTGAAACATTTTAAAGAAATCTACAGTACGTCCAGTTGCCTTGATTTATTCTTTACAGATATATATGAATTACTTGTTTGTAACTTGCTGCCACACGACTAGTTGAAGGTAAATGGCAGGTAAGTTGCATGTTGAACACATTTTCCATTAAAGCCGATGTGAACGAACTGCAACACAAAATCCAATAGGTATGGATTTTTTTGCGATTGCATGGGACGTTTTGCATTGCGACACTATTGACACACATTACATAAAAAATCATGAGTCATGAGACTTTTTGGTCGCACGACACATGTTGGCGTGTAAATAAAAAGTTGTGTTGGAACCTAATAACATAACAATATAGAAAAATTCACATTCTTTTTCTAAACATTTGGGGGGCACATGTATTAAGACCGGCATTTTAGACACCAGTCTTAATAAGCCCCTGCGCTGACAGTGGATCGCCAAAGTTATGTAGAGGCGCTGGCCTATCCATAACTTTGGCGCATCCAATGCCGATTCTAAATGAGAGACAAATGTCTTACATTTAGACCATTTTCTATGCCTAAACCAGGCGTAGAAAATAATAATCCCCACCACGCCCCCTTTTTTAGACCTGATGTCAGCGGGGGAGTAGTCACAGATTCTGCTGCAACATAGCGTGCGACAGAAACTGTGCCAGATGTACTGTACGCCACAAAAGTAAATGACCCCCTTTGTTTCCAACATGTACAGTATACCCTACTAATTTAGCTTCTCTGTTTTTGCCCAGAAATTGTGCAACTATCATTAACAAAAGGTCAGCATGCATATAATTTGTGCTTGATTTATTCAGGCCTGAAGACTGGGAACTATTTCTTTTTTTTGGATTCTGAGTTTATTTGTTTTAGAAGTGCTGAAGGATATTTGGCCCAGAATCCAAAGAGCAGAATCCAGATCATTTGTATCTATTCCTATGGTACAATTTCTATTACTAGTAGCATAAATAGATACAACCGGAGTCATTTACAAACTGATATACACCAATTTTTCCCCGCTCAAGCCAGGTCTAACAAAAAGGAGCATGGCATGGATGAAGAAGGGCCCCAGGCACTATTTTAGGCACAGAAAATGTTCTAAAACTATGCCAGCAAGGAAGCTGGCGTAGATTTTGACCAGAGGTGGAAGCGCCTAAGTTATGTAGAGGCCAAAGCCACTTCGGCGGATCCACAACCAACGCAGGAGTTATTAAGATGCCGGTCTTAATAAATGACTCCCAAACTGTCTATCTGAGTGACTGTTTATACCATAGGTTTGCAATATTCATTTTAAATGAAAAAACTGTATTAGCAATTAGCACTGGTGTCTTGGTTTATGAGTTTCAAATTGCCCCTCACAGATGAAGTAACATAGTTTTTCTTTTTTTGTAACTCAGAACATTTTTAACCCCTTAACCCCTTAAGGACCAGGCTCATTTTCACCTTAAGGACCAGGCCATTTTTTGCAAATCTGACCAGTGTCACTTTAAGTGCTCATAACTTTAAAACGCTTTGACTTACCCAGGCCGTTCTGAGATTGTTTTTTCGTCACATATTGTACTTCATGACAAATTGGGTCAAAAAAGTTAATTTTTTTGCATAAAAAATACATTTTTTACCAAAAATTTTGAAAAATTAGCAAATTTCAAAGTTTCAGTTTCTCTACTTCTGTAATACATAGTAATACCCCCCAAAATTGTGATGACTTTACATTCCCCATATGTCTACTTCATGTTTGTAGCATTTTGGGAATGATATTTTATTTTTTGGGGATGTTACAAGGCTTAGAAGTTTAGAAGCAAATTTTGAAATTTTTGAGAAATCTTCAAAATCCCACTTTTTATGGACCAGTTAAGGTTTGAAGTCATATTGTGAGGCTTAGATAATAGAAACCTCCCAAAAATGACCCCATTCTAGAAACTACACCCCTCAAGGTATTCAAAACTGTTTTTTTTAACCTTTATTAACCCTTTAGGTCTTCCACAAGAGTTAATGGCAGATGGAGAAACAATTTAGAAATTTCTATTTTTTGGAAAATTTTCCAATATAATCAATTTTTTCCAGGAGTAAAACAAGGGTTAAAATGGGTTGCCCTGATTCTGTAGTTTGAAAAAACACCCCATATGTGGTCGTAAACTACTGTTTGGCCGAACGGCAGGACATAGAAGGAGGGGAACACCATATGGGTTTTGGAAGGCAGATTTTGCAGGACTGGTTTTGTTTATACCATGTCCCATTTGAAGCCCCCTGTTGCACCCCTAGAATAGAAATTTCAAAAAAGTGACTCCATCTAAGAAAGTACACCCCTCAATGTATTCAAAACTGGGTTTACAAACTTTGTTAACCCTTTAGGTGTTCCACAAGAGTTAATGGCAGATGGAGAAACAATTTTGAAATTTCTATTTTTTGGAAAATTTTCCAATATAATCAATTTTTTCCAGGAGTAAAACAAGGGTTAACTGCCAAACACTCAAAATGGGTTGCCCTGATTCTGTAGTTTGCAAAAACACCCCATATGTGGTCGTAAACTACTGTTTGGCCGAACGGTAGCACATAGAAGGAGGGGAACACCATATGGGTTTTGGTAGGCAGATTTTGCAGGACTGGTTTTGTTTATACCATGTCCCATTTGAATCCCCCCTGTTGCACCCCTAGAATAGAAATTTCAAAAAAGTGACTCCATCTAAGAAAGTACACCCCTCAAGGTATTCAAAACTGGGTTTACAAACTTTGTTAACCCTTTAGGTTTTCCACAAGAGTTAATGGCAGATGGAGAAACAATTTAGAAATTTCAATTTTTTGGAAAATTTTCCAATATAATCAATTTTTTCCAGGAGTAAAACAAGGGTTAACTGCCAAACAACACTCAAAATGGGTTGCCCTGATTCTGTAGTTTGCAGAAACACCCCATATGTGGTGGTAAACTACTATTTGGCTAAACGGCAGGACATAGAAGAAGGGGCCATATGGTTTTTGGAAGGCAGATTTTCCTGGACTGGTTTATTTACACCATGTACCCTTTCAAGCCCCCTGATGCTCCCCTAGAGTAGAAACTCCATAAAAGTGACCCCATCTAGGAAACTATGGGATAAGGTGGTTGTTGTTTTGGGACTATTTTTGGGGTAAATTTGATTTTTGGTTGCTCTATATTACTCTTTTTTGAGGCAATGTAACTAGGGATGAGCGAACTCGAACTGTATAGTTCGGGTTCGTACCGAATTTTGGGGTGTCTGTGACACGGACCCGAACCCGGACATTTTCGTAAAAGTCCGGGTTCGGGTTCGGTGTTCGTCGCTTTCTTGGCGCTTTTGTGACGCTTTCTTGGCGCTTTTTGAAAGGCTGCAAAGCAGCCAATCAACAAGCGTCATACTACTTGCCCCAAGAGGCCGTCACAGCCATGCCTACTATTGGCATGGCTGTGATTGGCCAGAGCACCATGTGACCCAGCCTCTATTTAAGCTGGAGTCACATAGCGCCGCCCGTCACTCTGCTCTGATTAGCGTAGGGAGAGGTTGCGGATGCGACAGTAGGGCGAGATTAGGCAGATTAACTCCTCCAAAGGACTTCACTTGATTAATCGATCGATCTGCAGCTGTGCATCATTGAACTGCTGAAATTCAAATGCTCACTCACTGTTTTTAGGCTGCCCAGACCGTTTGTCAGTCACTTTTTTCTGGGGTGATCGGCGGCCATTTTGTGTCTTGTGCGGTGCTGCGACCAAGTGCATCCAAGCTGCGACCAAGTGCATTTAACCCTCAATGGTGTGGTTGTTTTTTGGCTAAAGCCTACATCAGGGTGAAGCTGTCACACCAAGTGCATTTAACCAGCAATAGTCTGTTCATTTTTTGGCCATATACTAAATCAGGGGCAAGCTGCGCCTGTCACCAAGTGCATTTAACCCTCAATGGTGTGGTTGTTTTTTGGCTAAAGCCTACATCAGGGTGAAGCTGTCACACCAAGTGCATTTAACCAGCAATAGTCTGTTCATTTTTTGGCCATATACTAAATCAGGGGCAAGCTGCGCCTGTCACCAAGTGCATTTAACCCTCAATGGTGTGGTTGTTTTTTGGCTAAAGCCTACATCAGGGTGAAGCTGTCACACCAAGTGCATTTAACCAGCAATAGTCTGTTTATTTTTTGGCCATATACTACATCAGGGGCAAGCTGCGCCCGTCACCAAGTGCATTTAACCCTCAGTAGTGTGGTTGGTCAAGCTGTGACACCAAGTGCATTTAACCAGCAATAGTCTGTTCATTTTTTGGCCATATACTACATCAGGGGCAAGCTGCGCCCGTCACCAAGTGCATTTAACCAGCAATAGTGTGGTTATTTTTTGGCCATATCCCAGTCTAATTCTGTCACTAAATCCATACCGGTCACCCAGCGCCTAAATACTAGGCCTCAAATTTATATCCCGCTAAATCTCTCGTTACCGCTGTCCTGTTGTGGCTGGGAAAGTTATTTAGTGTCCGTCAAAGCACATTTTTTGTTCTGGGTTGAAGTACAATTCCCAATTTAGCAATTTCATAATTTAGTGGTTCCTGCTATATCAGAGCTATTTGAAATCTATCCCTAAAAGGGTATATAATATTCAAGGTGCACATAGGGTCATTCAGAATAACTTCACACACACCCGCTACTGTGCATTTCCAAGTCTAATTCTGTCACTAAACCCATACCTGTCACCCAGCGCCTAAATACTAGGCCTCAAATTTATATCCCGCTAAATCTCTCGTTACCGCTGTCCTGTTGTGGCTGGGAAAGTTATTTAGTGTCCGTCAAAGCACATTTTTTGTTCTGGGTTGAAATACAATTCCCAATTTAGCAATTTCATAATTTAGTGGTTTCTGCTATATCAGAGCTATTTGAAATCTATCCCTAAAAGGGTATATAATATTCAAGGTGCACATTGGGTCATTCAGAATAACTTCACACACACCCGCTACTGTGTATTTCCAAGTCTAATTCTGTCACTAAACCCATACCTGTCACCCAGCGCCTAAATACTAGGCCTCAAATTTATATCCTGCTAAATCTCTCGTTACCGCTGTCCTGTTGTGGCTGGGAAAGTTATTTAGTGTCCGTCAAAGCACATTTTTTGTTCTGGGTTGAAATACAATTCCCAATTTAGCAATTTCATAATTTAGTGGTTTCTGCTATATCAGAGCTATTTGAAATCTATCCCTAAAAGGGTATATAATATTCAAGGTGCACATTGGGTCATTCAGAATAACTTCACACACACCCGCTACTGTGTATTTCCAAGTCTAATTCTGTCACTAAACCCATACCTGTCACCCAGCGCCTAAATACTAGGCCTCAAATTTATATTCAGCTGAATTTGAATACAATACATTGGGCCAAATAATATTTTTGTTGTTGTGGTGAACCATAACAATGAGAAAAACATCTAGTAAGGGACGCGGACGTGGACATGGTCGTGGTGGTGTTAGTGGACCCTCTGGTGCTGGGAGAGGACGTGGCCGTTCTGCCACATCCACACGTCCTAGTGTACCAACTACCTCAGGTCCCAGTAGCCGCCAGAATTTACAGCGATATATGGTGGGGCCCAATGCCGTTTTAAGGATGGTAAGGCCTGAGCAGGTACAGGCATTAGTCAATTGGGTGGCCGACAGTGGATCCAGCACGTTCACATTATCTCCCACCCAGTCTTCTGCAGAAAGCGCACAGATGGCGCCTGAAAACCAACCCCATCAGTCTGTCACATCACCCCCATGCATACCAGGGAAACTGTCTCAGCCTCAAGTTATGCAGCAGTCTCTTATGCTGTTTGAAGACTCCGCTGGCAGGGTTTCCCAAGGGCATCCACCTAGCCCTTCCCCAGCGGTGAAAGATATAGAATGCACTGACGCACAACCACTTATGTTTCCTGATGATGAGGACATGGGAATACCACCTCAGCATGTCTCTGATGATGACGAAACACAGGTGCCAACTGCTGCGTCTTTCTGCAGTGTGCAGACTGAACAGGAGGTCAGGGATCAAGACTGGGTGGAAGACGATGCAGGGGATGATGAGGTCCTAGACCCCACATGGAATGAAGGTCGTGCCACTGACTTTCACAGTTCGGAGGAAGAGGCAGTGGTGAGACCGAGCCAACAGCGTAGCAAAAGAGGGAGCAGTGGGCAAAAGCAGAACACCCGCCGCCAAGAGACTCCGCCTGCTACTGCCCGCCGCCATCTGGGACCGAGCACCCCAAAGGCAGCTTCAAGGAGTTCCCTGGCATGGCACTTCTTCAAACAATGTGCTGACGACAAGACCCGAGTGGTTTGCACGCTGTGCCATCAGAGCCTTAAGCGAGGCATTAACGTTCTGAACCTGAGCACAACCTGCATGACCAGGCACCTGCATGCAAAGCATGAACTGCAGTGGAGTAAACACCTTAAAACCAAGGAAGTCACTCAGGCTCCCCCTGCTACCTCTTCTGCTGCTGCCGCCTCGGCCTCTTCTGCTGCTGCCGCCTCGGCCTCTTCCTCCGCCTCTGGAGGAACGTTGGCACCTGCCGCCCAGCAAACAGGGGATGTACCACCAACACCACCACCTCCGTCACCAAGCGTCTCAACCATGTCACACGGCAGCGTTCAGCTCTCCATCTCACAAACATTTGAGAGAAAGCGTAAATTCCCACCTAGCCACCCTCGATCCCTGGCCCTGAATGCCAGCATTTCTAAACTACTGGCCTATGAAATGCTGTCATTTAGGCTGGTGGACACAGACAGCTTCAAACAGCTCATGTCGCTTGCTGTCCCACAGTATGTTGTTCCCAGCCGCCACTACTTCTCCAAGAGAGCCGTGCCTTCCCTGCACAACCAAGTATCCGATAAAATCAAGTGTGCACTGCGCAACGCCATCTGTGGCAAGGTCCACCTAACCACAGATACGTGGACCAGTAAGCACGGCCAGGGACGCTATATCTCCCTAACTGCACACTGGGTAAATGTAGTGGCAGCTGGGCCCCAGGCGGAGAGCTGTTTGGCGCACGTCCTTCCGCCGCCAAGGATCGCAGGGCAACATTCTTTGCCTCCTGTTGCCACCTCCTCCTTCTCGGCTTCCTCCTCCTCTTCTTCCACCTGCTCATCCAGTCAGCCACACACCTTCACCACCAACTTCAGCATAGCCCGGGGTAAACGTCAGCAGGCCATTCTGAAACTCATATGTTTGGGTGACAGGCCCCACACCGCACAGGAGTTGTGGCGGGGTATAGAACAACAGACCGACGAGTGGTTGCTGCCGGTGAGCCTCAAGCCCGGCCTGGTGGTGTGCGATAATGGGCGAAATCTCGTTGCAGCTCTGGGACTAGCCAATTTGACGCACATCCCTTGCTTGGCGCATGTGCTGAATTTGGTGGTGCAGAAGTTCATTCACAACTACCCCGACATGTCAGAGCTGCTGCATAAAGTGCGGGCCGTCTGTTCGCGCTTCCGGCGTTCACATCCTGCTGCTGCTCGCCTGTCTGCGCTACAGCGTAACTTCGGCCTTCCCGCTCACCGCCTCATATGCGATGTGCCCACCAGGTGGAACTCCACCTTGCACATGCTGGACAGACTGTGCGAGCAGCAGCAGGCCATAGTGGAGTTTCAGCTGCAGCACGCACGGGTCAGTCGCACTACAGAACAGCACCACTTCACCACCAATGACTGGGCCTCCATGCGAGACCTGTGTGCCCTGTTGCGCTGTTTCGAGTACTCCACCAACATGGCCAGTGGCGATGACGCCGTTATCAGCGTTACAATACCACTTCTATGTCTCCTTGAGAAAACACTTAGGGCGATGATGCAAGAGGAGGTGGCCCAGGAGGAGGAGGAGGAGGAGGAGGAGGAAGAGGGGTCATTTTTAGCACTTTCAGGCCAGTCTCTTCGAAGTGACTCAGAGGGAGGTTTTTGGCAACAGCAGAGGCCAGGTACAAATGTGGCCAGACAGGGCCCACTACTGGAGGACGAGGAGGACGAGGATGAGGAGGAGGTGGAGGAGGATGAGGATGAAGCATGGTCACAGCGGGGTGGCACCCAACGCAGCTCGGGTCCATCACTGGTGCGTGGCTGGGGGGAAAGGCAGGACGATGACGATACGCCTCCCACAGAGGACAGCTTGTCCTTACCCCTGGGCAGCCTGGCACACATGAGCGACTACATGCTGCAGTGCCTGCGCAACGACAGCAGAGTTGCCCACATTTTAACCTGTGCGGACTACTGGGTTGCCACCCTGCTGGATCCACGCTACAAAGACAATGTGCCCACCTTACTTCCTGCACTGGAGCGTGATAGGAAGATGCGCGAGTACAAGCGCACGTTGGTAGACGCGCTACTGAGTGCATTCCCAAATGTCACAGGGGAACAAGTGGAAGCCCAAGGCCAAGGCAGAGGAGGAGCAAGAGGTCGCCAAGGCAGCTGTGTCAATGCCAGCTCCTTTGAGGGCAGGGTTAGCATGGCAGAGATGTGGAAAACTTTTGTCAACACGCCACAGCTAACTGCACCACCACCTGATACGCAACGTGTTAGCAGGAGGCAACATTTCACTAACATGGTGGAACAGTACGTGTGCACACCCCTCCACGTACTGACTGATGGTTCGGCCCCATTCAACTTCTGGGTCTCTAAATTGTCCACGTGGCCAGAGCTAGCCTTTTATGCCTTGGAGCTGCTGGCCTGCCCGGCGGCCAGCGTTTTGTCTGAACGTGTATTCAGCACGGCAGGGGGCGTCATTACAGACAAACGCAGCCGCCTGTCTACAGCCAATGTGGACAAGCTGACGTTCATAAAAATGAACCAGGCATGGATCCCACAGGATCTGTCCCTCCCTTGTCCAGATTAGACATTAACTACCTCCCCTTAACCATATATTATTGGACTCCAGGGCACTTCCTCATTCAATCCTATTTTTATTTTCATTTTACCATTATATTGCGAGGCTACCCAAAGTTGAATGAACCTCTCCTGTGTCTGGGTGCCGGGGCCTAAATATATGCCAATGGACTGTTCCAATGTTGGGTGACGTGAAGCCTGATTCTCTGCTATGACATGCAGAATGATTCTCTGCTGACATGAAGCCAGATTGTCTGTTACGGGACCTCTCTCCTCTGCCTGTGTGCTGGGCCTAAATATATGCCAATGGACTGTTGCAGTGGTGGCTGACGTGAAGCCTCATTCTCTGCTATGACATGCAGACTAATTCTCTGCTGACATGAAGACAGATTCTCTGTTACGGGACCTCTCTCCTCTGCCTGTGTGTGTGCTGGGCCTAAATATATGCCAATGGACTGTTGTAGTGGTGGCTGACGTGAAGCCTCATTCTCTGCTATGACAAGCAGACTAATTCCTTGCTGACATGAAGACAGATTCTCTGTTACGGGACCTCTCTCCTCTGCCTGTGTGTGTGCTGGGCCTAAATATATGCCAATGGACTGTTCCAATGTTGGGTGACGTGAAGCCTCATTCTCTGCTATGACATGCAGACTGATTCTCTGCTGACATGAAGACAGATTCTCTGTTACGGGACCTCTCTCCTCTGCCTGTGTGTGTGCTGGGCCTAAATATATGCCAATGGACTGTTCCAATGTTGGGTGACGTGAAGCCTCATTCTCTGCTATGACATGCAGACTGATTCTCTGCTGACATGAAGACAGATTCTCTGTTACGGGACCTCCCTCCTCTGCCTGGGTGCTGGGCCTAAATATATGCCAATGGACTGTTGCAGTGGTGGCTGACGTGAAGCCTCATTCTCTGCTATGACATGCAGACTGATTCTCTGCTGACATGAAGCCAGATTCTCTGTTACAGGGACCTCCCTCCTCTGCCTGGGTGCTGGGCCTAAATATATGCCAATGGACTGTTGCAGTGGTGGCTGACGTGAAGCCAGATTCTCTGCTATGGGACCTCTCTCCAATTGATTTTGGTTAATTTTTATTTATTTAATTTTTATTTTAATTCATTTCCCTATCCACATTTGTTTGCAGGGGATTTACCTACATGTTGCTGCCTTTTGCAGCCCTCTAGCTCTTTCCTGGGCTGTTTTACAGCCTTTTTAGTGCCGAAAAGTTCGGGTCCCCATTGACTTCAATGGGGTTCGGGTTCGGGACGAAGTTCGGATCGGGTTCGGATCCCGAACCCGAACATTTCCGGGATGTTCGGCCGAACTTCTCGAACCCGAACATCCAGGTGTTCGCTCAACTCTAAATGTAACAAAAAAAATTTAATTCTAAAATTGTTTCTACATTCGCTATTTAGTTTTGTGGAACACCTAAAGGGTTAACATAGTTTGTAAAGTAACTTTTGAATACCTTGAGGGGTGTAGTTTCTTAGATGGGGTCACTTTTTTGGAGTTTCTAGTCTAGGCTACATCAGGGGGGGCTTCTAATGGGACATGGTGTCAAAAAAAAAAACTGTCCATCAAAATCTGCCTTCCAGAAACCGTATGGAGTTCCCTTCGTTCTATGCCCTGCCGTGCGGCTATATAGCCATTTACGACCACATATGGGGTGTTTCTGCAAACTACAGAATCGGGGCAATAAATATTTAGTTTTGTTTGGCTGTTAACCCTTGCTTTATTACCGGCAAAATGGATTCAAATTGAAATTTGTGTTTTGGCACTGTTATTTTATATTTTTAACACCGTTCATCCGAGGCGTTTGGTCAAAAGTTATTTTTATAGCGACGACTTTTACGCACGCGACGATGCCCAATATGTATGGCTCTCAGACTTTGGAGACACTAAGCAGGCATCCTAAAACTGCGGCCCTCCAGATGTTGTAAAACTACAATTCCTACCATGCCCTGATGATGGCTGTAGGTTGTCTGGGCATGCTGGGAGTTATAGTTTTACAACATCTGGAGGGCCGCAGTTTGAGGATGCCTGCACTAAAACTAATATTTTTTGGGGAAAGAAAAATTGTTTTTGTGTCTCCAAAGTCTGAGCCATAGTGTTTTATGTTCTCTAGTGAACTGTTGGGGATTATAAAAATGTAGTACTCCATGGAAGTGTGATACTCCCTGAAGCAATCGATAATGCAGAGGCCCGGATGATCGGGGCACGTGTCACATTAAGTAGTGGTGTCCTTCCGTATCCCCCTCTTGTGACACACTCTGCACTTTTTTTGGGTTCGTCCCTTCTTTCCAGTATGGGGGACCACACCTGGAAAGTGTTGGCCAGGGATGATCCGGGCGCCTCCAGTTCCCAAGGTACTCTGGCCTGCTCTTTCCCGGTCCGAAAAGATCAGGTCCTTGAGGACTGCCTCATAGAATTGGAGGAATGTCCCTGTGCTGCCAGCGCTTCGGGATAGTACAAAAGAGTTGTACATGGCAACCTGTACCAAGTAGACCGCAACTTTTTTGTACCATGCCCGGGTTTTGCGCATGGCGTTATATGGCGTGAGGACATGATCAGAGAGATCAACTCCTCCCATATACCGATTGTAGTCGACGATACAATCGGACTTGAGGACCGTTGCCGCGGTACCTCGCACAGGGACTGGGGTGGTGCTGTTACCGTGGATTGTGGACAGCAAGTGGCAGGGGGGGTCTGGGTTAGGGTTAGATGGATAGATGGAAGTTTGGAATAAAAGTACTTTTTTTTTTTTTTTTCCTAGCATACTTTTCCCTTCTTTCCCTGCCTAACGGTGCCTCTCCCTCACTGACCCTAACCTACCTGGGTGGCGATGGGTGCAGGACGGTGATGGATGCCGATTAGGGGGACACAGGAGCTGGTGCTGGACGATGCTGCACGGTCAGGGTGCTGGACAGGAAGAGGAGGGGAGAGAGGAGCGCAGGAAGTTTGAATCTCGCGCCTCTCTCCCCTGCACCAATCAGCACCCTGGACAGCAGTGTTCAGCACCAGGGCCAGCACCGCCTCTCCAAATCCTCGCACTGCGATTGGTGGTGTATAATTACGCCACCGATCGCAGTCTTTTTCCGGTTCATCGGGTCACAGGACACCCGAATGGACCGGAAACGCCGAAAACCGCAGGTCTGAATTGACCTGCGGTTTTCTGCGATCGCCGATACGGGGGGGGAGGGGTCAAATGACCCCCACCTGCGTTGTTACGGGATGCCGGCTGAATGATTTAAGCCGAAATCCCGTTCCGATTAACCCCCGCGGCGCCGGAATTACGATTTTAAGTCAGGACGTACCGGTACGTCCTTGGTCCTTAAGGACTCTGGAAATAGGGCGTACCGGTACGTCCTATTTCCTTAAGGGGTTAAGGACTCAGCCCTATTTCACCTTAAAGGGAGTCTTTCACACCGATTGACCCTATTAACCTATTAACACACTTATGTCCACGGCATTCCCCCTATTAAAACTGTTCTTACCGTTAGTTCCCTGCTAGCATCATTCGTCTGTATGCAAATGAGGCTGTGAAGGTGCCCAGGGGCGGCCTTACAACAGCCGGTGCCCAGGCCCCTGGGCAGACGCGGCGGATGGGCGGGCAGACGCGGAGGATGGGCGGGCAGACGCGGAGGAGGGGGAGTGAATTGGTATGAAAATGACCCTGGGCACCTTCACAGCCTCATTTGCATACGGAATAAAAGTGTTTTTGGGACGAATGATGCTAGCAGGGAACTAACGGTAAGAACAGTTTTAATAGGGGGGGTGCCGTGGACATAAGTGTGTTAATAGGTTAATAGGGTCAATCGGCGTGAAAGACTCCCTTTAAGGACTTGGCCATTTTTTGCAATACTGACCAGTGTCACTTTAAGTGGTGATAACTTTAAAACGCTTTGACTTATCCAGGCCATTCTGAGATTGTTTTTTCGTCACATATTGTACTTCATGACACTGGTAAAATGAAGTAAAAAAAAATTATTATTTTTTGCATAAAAAAATACCTAATTTACCAAAAATTTTGAAAAATTAGCAAATTTCAAAGTTTCAGTTTCTCTACTTCTGTAATACATAGTAATACCCCCCAAAAATTGTGATGACTTTACATTCCCCATATGTCTACTTCATGTTTGAATTTTTTTTGGGAATTATATTTTATTTTTTGGGGATGTTACAAGGTTTAGAACTTTAGAAGCAAATATAGAAATTTTTCAGAAATTTACAAAAAACTATTTTTAGGGACCACTACAGCTCTGAAGTCACTTTGCGAGGCTTACATAATAGAAACCACCAAAAAATGACCCCATTCTATAAACTACACCTCTCAAGGTATTCAAAACTGATTTTACAAACTTCGTTAACCCTTTAGGTGTTGCACAAGAGTTATTGGCAAATGGGGATGAAATTTGAGAATTTCATTTTTTACCTAATTTTCCATTTTAACCCATTTTTTCCACTAACAAAGCAAGGGTTAACAGCTAAACAAGACTGCATCTTTATTGCCCTGACTCTGCCGTTTATAGAAACACCCCATATGTGGCCGTAAACTACTGTACGGCCACACAGCGGGGCGTAGAATGAAAGGTGCGCCGTTTGATTTTTGGAAGGCAGATTTTGCTGGACTAGTTTATTTACACCATGTCCCATTTGAAGCCCCCTGATGCACTCCTAGAGTAGAAACTCCCTAAAAGTGACCCCATCTAAGAAACTACACCCCTCAAGGTATTCAAAACTGATTTTACAAACTTTGTTAACCCTTTAGGTGTTGCACAAGATTTAATGGAAAATAGAGATACAATTTCAAAATTTCACTTTTTTTGCAGATTTTCCATTTTAATATTTTTTTTCAAGTAACAAAGCAAGGGATAACAGCCAAACAAAACTCAATATTTATGGCCCTGATTCTGTAGTTTACAGAAACACCTCATATGTGGTTGTTACATCATGGGTCCTTAAGGACTCGGGCTCCATGCCGTACGGGTACGTCATGGGTCCCTAAGGGGTTAAAGTATGGCAAATAAGGTATATGTGGATTGACCACTAGTACATCGGGATTACTTACCACCATAGGGATTGGTCAACCAGTTGTCAACTTGCCGCTGAGGGCTTGTTCTCCAAGTAGGCAGGGACAGTGGGTTTGGTTACAGTTAGGTCTCACCATGTGAAGGTGTTTCCCTGTCTACAGTCATGACAAGTATTTATCCTGTGTAGTAAACGCCATCAAAGAAAAAAATCGAAATGCCTGAATTGCTGTTTTTTGGGCCACCTTGCCCCCCTGTAGAAGAAAATATTGAAAAGGTTATTGGTGTCAGATTACAGCAATGCAAACCGTTTTAGGATTTTTTTCAAATGTTTATTAAAAATGTTGTGGTGTTTCTTTATACAGAAAGTATTATAAAGAAAAGAGTATACAACAAATTGAGAAAACAAGCTGACATGTGCCCAACATATAGCAAATAGAGGCAATTCAAATATAGGCACTCAGTGGTGTGGCTAGAGAGTAGTACAATTTGCAAAACGAAAACCAAACAAACCAAAAAAAGAAAACCAAAAAAGAAACTGTGGATAGTGTGTCATACATTAACAATCGTATGTCATGCATGTGGTACTTTCTAAATAGAAGAAGTGGTAGATTTAGCCACTAAGGGCTCTTTCACACCTGCGTTCTTTTCTTCCGGCATAGAGTTCCGTCGTCGGGGCTCTATGCCGGAAGAATCCTGATCAGTTTTATCCTAATGCATTCTGAATGGAGTGAAATCCGTTCAGGATGCATCAGGATGTCTTCAGTTCCGTAACGGAACGTTTTTTGGCCGGAGAAAATACTGCAGCATGCTGCGCTTTTTGCTCCGGCCAAAAATCCTGAAGACTTGCCGCAAGGCCGGATCCGGAATTAATGCCCATTGAAAGGCATTGATCCATAATAACTACTGACCCCTTTATCCGCTTGCTTCACTATAATGTCATCCATATTTTCAAGCTCCCTCAATGCATTATGTTCCCTAAAAGTTAGATTATTATGAATATTGCTAGTATCAGTTCAATGTATAGCATCATTTAAGGCATATACAGTGAGGAACAGAAGTATTTGAACACTCTGCAATTTTGCATGTTCTCCCACTTAGAAATCATGGAGGGGTCTGAAATTCACATTGTAGGTGCATTTTAAATAATGTATTTGTCTTGCACTGCTGAACATAAGTATTTGAACACCTGAGAAAATCAGTGTTAATATTTGGTACAGAAGCCTTTGTTTGCAATTACAGAGGTCAAAATAACTGCCCCTCTATGGTATGGCTCACCTCCTCTATGTGTTAGCCCCCACCTACTTAAGATAACCATGCCTTTTTGAGGTGTCCCCACCTTCTGTCAATTTGGGCCCTGATAGGGAGTATTCAGACTTGGTACCTAGGGTGTCACCAGCTATAAATAAAGCCCTGGGCTTATCTGCCTCACAAAAAACAGAAATGTTTATTTTATTTTACTTATACAGCACTGACATATTCCACATTGCTTTACAGACACTATCATCATCAGAGCTTCAGAAGACTGATCTGAGATTACAATCTAATATATATTTTTTCCATATTGCAGAACTTCAATATCTTTTTCTGTAAGAATGAGGAAACGTGACCCACAGTCATCAAAGGAAAAGAAGAGAACTAGGTTATGGCCCTAGAGACAGAGAAGGAATGGTTCAAGATGGAAAGGGACCACAGATGCAAAAGACCATTGTGGTGTAAGGCCTCTTTCACACTTGCGTTGTCCGGATCCGGCGTGTACTCCACTTGCCGGAATTACACGCCGGATCCGGAAAAACGCAAGTGTACTGAAAGCATTTGAAGACGGATCCGTCTTCAAAATGCTTTCAGTGTTACTATGGCAGCCAGGACGCTATTAAAGTCCTGGTTGCCATAGTAGGAGCGGGGAGCGGGGGAGCGGTATACTTACAGTCCATGCGGCTCCCGGGGCGCTCCAGAATGACGTCAGAGCGCCCCGTGCGCATGGATAACGTGCCATGCGATCACGTGATCCATGCGCTTGGGGCGCCCTGACGTCACTCTGGAACACCCCGGGAGCCGCGCGGACTGTAAGTATACCGCTCCCCCGCTCCCCACTACACTTTACCATGGCTGCCAGGACTTTAGCGTCCCGGCAGCCATGGTAACCATTCAGAAAAAGCTAAACGTCGTATCCGGCAATGCGCCGAAACGATGTTTAGCTTAAGGCCGGATCCGGATCAATGCCTTTCAATTGGCATTAATTCCGGATCCGGCCTTGCGGCAAGTCTTCAGGATTTTTGGCCGGAGCAAAAAGCGCAGCATGCTGCAGTATTTTCTCCGGCCAAAAAACATTCCGTTCCGGAACTGAAGACATCCTGATGCATCCTGAAGGGATTTCACTCCATTCAGAATGCATTAGGATAAAACTGATCAGGATTCTTCCGGCATAGAGCCCCGACGACGGAACTCTATGCCGGAAGAAAAGAACGCAAGTGTGAAAGAGCCCTAAAGGTGTAAGTGTGGGTCAAAGCAGGGTACCAGTTAAAGTCATCACATCAACTGATTAGCTTTATACTGTGAAAGTACAACGTTCCGGGTAGATAGATCAGAATCGTCTGCCATATATAGGTTTATATACAGGTGATATATATCTAGATGAGAACATTTTTTCTTACCCAGCCATGACATAAAGAGTAAGGAAAGGTCCTCTAACTGCAGACTCTGCTCCCTGAGATCCTGCCGCAACTCACCTCACTTGGGCACAGGCATGCACCTTTAAAAACTGTATACCTAGCCAAGTTCAGTAGTTATTTGGATGCCTAGGTATTTTATTGCACATAAAAATATTTTGGGACCTTCCGATTTCTCCAAATTAATTTTGAAATTGGACACTTCACCAAAGGTCTTGAATATAATCAGTGAGGGGCTTTAAAGAGGCTCTGTCAGCATGATCAACCCTATTAAACCAGGTATATTTCCTGGTAGGGTTCATCATGCTGATTAAAACTATACCTTTCCTTTGTTATTCATATGCAAATGAACAGGTTTGAGCACCAAGCAGCGGTGCGCAATCCTTTGAGCACTGCTTTGTAACACCCCCTGTTCTTACCACACTCCCCCTTCACTTGATTGACAGGGCTAGACATCAGCATGCTGAGAGCAGAGTTGTGTCCTAGAATGTACATATCATATCATCTATGTACTATAGTATTACCACATTGAGATTTGCTCAGAAAGGTAATATACATATTACTAGATTATTCACAAGCACAATATATGATTATAAAGACACCAGTAATATAGGATACCTTTCTGAGCACAGAAAAAAATATTCTTCTCCATGTAGAAAGGCTATAGCTTAGTGCTAAGTGCTCAGTCTTGTATGTAGTCATCCTTTAACCCCTTTCCGACGGCGCTGGCCAGGTCTTTAACCACTTCAGCCCCGCTAGGTGAAACCCCCTTCATGACCAGAGCACTTTTTACACTTCGGCACTACACTACTTTCACCGTTTATCGCTCGGTCATGCAACTTACCATACAAATGAATTTTACCTCCTTTTCTTCTCACTAATGGAGCTTTCATTTGGTGGTATTTCATTGCTGCTGGCATTTTTACTTTTTTTGTTATTAATCAAAATGTAACGATTTTTTTGCAAAAAAATGACATTTTTCACTTTCAGCTGTAAAATTTTGCAAAAAAAACGACATCCATATATAAATTTTTCACCAAATTTATTGTTCTACATGTCTTTGATAAAAAAAAAATGTTTGGGCAAAAATAAAATGGTTTGGGTAAAAGTTATAGCATTTACAAACTATGGTACAAAAATGTGAATTTCCGCTTTTTGAAACAGCTCTGACTTTCTGAGCACCTGTCATGATTCCTGAGGTTCTACAATGCCCAAACAGTAGAAAACCCCCACAAATGACCCCATTTCGGAAAGTAGACACCCTAAGGTATTCGCTGATGGGCATAGTGAGTTCATAGAACTTTTTATTTTTTGTCACAAGTTAGCGGAAAATGATGATGATTTTATTTTTTTAATTTTTTCTTACAAAGTCTCATATTCCACTAACTTGCGACAAAAAAAAAAAAATTCTAGGAACTCGCCATGCCCCTCACGGAATACCTTGGGGTGTCTTCTTTCCAAAATGGGGTCACTTGTGGGGTAGTTATACTGCCCTGGCAATTTAGGGGCCCAAATGTGTGAGAAGAACTTTGCAATCAAAATGTGTAAAAAATGACCGGTGAAATCCAAAAGGTGCACTTTGGAATATGTGCCCCTTTGCCCACCTTGGCAGCAAAAAAGTGTGACACATCTGGTATCGCCGTACTCAGGAGAAGTTGGGGAATGTGTTTTGGGGTGTCATTTTACATATACCCATGCTGGGTGAGAAAAATATCTTGGTCAAATGCCAACTTTGTATAAAAAAATGGGAAAAGTTGTCTTTTGCCAAGATATTTCTCTCATCCAGCATGGGTATATGTAAAATGACACCCCAAAACACATTCCCCAACTTCTCCTGAGTACGGCCATACCAGATGTGTCACACTTTTTTGCTGCCAAGGTGGGCAAAGGGGCACATATTCCAAAGTGCACCTTTCAGATTTTGCAGGCCATTTTTTACACATTTTGATTGCAAGGTACTTCTCACACATTTGGGCCCCTAAATTGCCAGGGCAGTATAACTACGCCACAAGTGACCCCATTTTGGAAAGAAGACACCCCAAGGTATTCCGTGAGGGGCATGGCGAGTTCCTAGAATTTTTTATTTTTTGTCACAAGTTAGCGGAAAATGATGATTTATTTTTTTTCTCTTTTTTCCTTACAAAGTCTCATATTCCACTAACTTGCGACAAAAAATAAAAAATTCTAGGAACTCGCCATGCCCCTCACGGAATACCTTGGGGTGTCTTCTTTCCAAAATGGGGTCACTTGTGGCGTAGTTATACTGCCCTGGCAATTTAGGGGCCCATATGTGTGAGAAGTACTTTGCAATCAAAATCTGTAAAAAATGACCGGTGAAATCCGAAAGGTGCACTTTGGAATATGTGCCCCTTTGCCCACCTTGGCAGCAAAAAAGTGTGACACATCTGGTATCGCCGTACTCAGGAGAAGTTGGGGAATGTGTTTTGGGGTGTCATTTTACATATACCCATGCTGGGTGAGAAAAATATCTTGGTCAAATGCCAACTTTGTATAAAAAAATGGGAAAAGTTGTCTTTTGCCAAGATATTTCTCTCATCCAGCATGGGTATATGTAAAATGACACCCCAAAACACATTCCCCAACTTCTCCTGAGTACGGCGATACCAGATGTGTCGCACTTTTTTGCTGCCAAGGTGGGCAAAGGGGCACATATTCCAAAGTGCACCTTTCAGATTTTGCAGGCCATTTTTTACACATTTTGATTGCAAGGTACTTCTCACACATTTGGGCCCCTAAATTGCCAGGGCAGTATAACTACGCCACAAGTGACCCCATTTTGGAAAGAAGACACCCCAAGGTATTCCGTGAGGGGCACTGCGAGTTCCTAGAATTTTTTATTTTTTGTCACAAGTTAGCGGAAAATGATGATTTTTTTTTTCTCTTTTTTCCTTACAAAGTCTCATATTCCACTAACTTGCGACAAAAAATAAAAAATTCTAGGAACTCGCCATGCCCCTCACGGAATACCTTGGGGTGTCTTCTTTCCAAAATGGGGTCACTTGTGGCGTAGTTATACTGCCCTGGCAATTTAGGGGCCCATATGTGTGAGAAGTACTTTGCAATCAAAATCTGTAAAAAATGACCGGTGAAATCCGAAAGGTGCACTTTGGAATATGTGCCCCTTTGCCCACCTTGGCATAAAAAAAGTGTCACACATCTGGTATCGCCGTACTCAGGAGAAGTTGGGGAATGTGTTTTGGGGTGTCATTTTACATATACCCATGCTGGGTGAGAGAAATATCTTGGCAAAAGACAACTTTTCCCATTTTTTTATACAAAGTTGGCATTTGACCAAGATATTTTTCTCACCCAGCATGGGTATATGTAAAATGACACCCCGAAACACATTCCCCAACTTCTCCTGAGTACGGCGATACCAGATGTGTGACACTTTTTTGCAGCCTAGATGCGCAAAGGGGCCCAAATTCCTTTTAGGAGGGCATTTTTAGACATTTGGATCCCAGACTTCTTCTCACGCTTTAGGGCCCCTAAAAAGCCAGGGCAGTATAAATACCCCACATGTGACCCCACTTTGGAAAGAAGACACCCCAAGGTATCCAATGAGGGGCCTGGCAAGTTCATAGAAATTTTTTTTTTTTTGCATAAGTTAGCGGAAATTGATTTATTTATTTTTTTTCTCACAAAGTCTCACTTTCCGCTAACTTAGGACAAAAATTTAAATCTTTCATGGACTCAATATGCCCCTCAGCAAATACCTTGGGGTGTCTTCTTTCCAAAATGGGGTCAGTTGTGGGGTGTTTGTACTGCCCTGGCATTTGAGGGTCTCCGCAATCATTACATGTATGGCCAGCATTAGGAGTTTCTGCTATTCTCCTTATATTGAGCATACAGGTAATGAGATTTTTTTTTCCGTTCAGCCTCTGGGCTGAAAGAAAAAAATGAACGGCACAGATTTCTTCATTCGCATCGATCAATGTGGATGAAAAAATCTCTGCCAAAAAAAAAAAATGGAGGGGAAAGGCGTCTGCCAGGACATAGGAGCTCCGCCCTACATCCATACCCACTTAGCTCGTATGCCCTGGCAAACCAGATTTCTCCATTCACATCAATCGATGTGGATGAATAAATCATTGCCGGGATTTTTTTTATATATATATACATATACAAAGTGCTTGCCAAAGCATAGGAACGCCGCCTCCTCCTCAGCTCGTATGCCTCGGCAAACGTATCTGTCACTGCAGAGGAGAAAATCCCGTCTTGCAGCGCCGCATACACCGACTTGCGTGTAATCTGACAGCAGCGCAATGCTTCTGTCAGAATGCACATCGGTGCTGCAGCTGGTCGATCGGTTGGTCCACCTGGAAGGTAAAAAAACAAAAAAAAAAAAAAAAGAAAAAACCAGGCCACAACGCAATAATTTTATTAACTTTGGAACAGAACATGTAACTTTAACTTTTGGAACTAAACATTAACCTGTTTGCTTACCTGTTTTTTTTTTTTGTTTTTTTATTTGTTTTTTTACCTTTATAGAACAAACCTCTCCTTCCCCATGGGACAATGTGCAAAGCGCAAATCGCTCAAAGATGTGGCGAAGTGCGTTATGCACTTTGTCCCATGTGAAAGGAGACGTTTGCAGCAGCAGTGAGTGAATGGGCCCTAATAGCCCTGTGTGCCTATCCTGGTGAGATGATCCCTATGCTAATAGTGTACCTGTGAGTGGTACTTCCGGAAACACTCTCCAAAGCATAGGGCAGGGTGGTCCGGACAGTCAGGACAGAAATAGCGGGTGTCACGCCTTATTCCACTCCTGCTACAGACACGACATCTTTTTCGGGGTGACGGTTGGGTTGAGGTACCAGGAACGACATTGGGGAAATGTCGCTCGTGTAGACGGCTAACTACACTGGTGGTTGGGGCCACGGAACCTCCTGGATACAGGAGGTTCTCGATGATCTCTTCCTGAAATTTGAGGAAGGATCCAGTTCTCCCAGCCTTACTGTAGAGAACAAAACTATTGTACAGAGCCAATTGAATTAAATATACAGACACCTTCTTATACCAGCGTCTGGTGCGTCGGGAAACTAAATACGGAGACAACATCTGGTCATTGAAGTCGACCCCTCCCATGTGGAGGTTATAGTCGTGGACTGAGAGGGGCTTTTCAATGACACGGGTTGCTCGCTCAATTTGTATTGTCGTGTCTGCGTGAATGGAGGAGAGCATGTAAACGTCACGCTTGTCTCTCCATTTCACCGCGAGCAGTTCTTCGTTACACAGTGCGGCCCTCTGCCCCCTTGCAAGACGGGTGGTAACGAGCCGTTGGGGGAAGCCCGCGCGACTAGTTCGCGCGGTACCACAGGCGCCAATCCGTTCTAGAAACAAATGCCTAAAGAGGGCCACACTTGTGTAAAAATTGTCCACATAAAGATGGTACCCCTTGCCGAATAAGGGTGACACCAAGTCCCAAACTGTCTTCCCACTGCTCCCCAGGTAGTCAGGGCAACCGACCGGCTCCAGGGTCTGATCTTTTCCCTCATAGACCCGAAATTTGTGGGTATAGCCTGTGGCCCTTTCACAGAGCTTATACAATTTGACCCCATACCGGGCGCGCTTGCTTGGGATGTATTGTTTGAAGCCAAGGCGCCCGGTAAAATGTATCAGGGACTCGTCTATGCAGATGTTTTGCTCTGGGTATAAATATCTGCAAATTTCTGGTTGAAATGGTCTATGAGTGGCCGAATTTTGTGGAGCCGGTCAAAAGCAGGGTGGCGCCTGGGACGGGAGGCGGTGTTGTCACTAAAGTGCAGGAACCGCAGGATGGCCTCAAAACGTGCCCTGGACATGGCAGCAGAGAACATGGGCATGTGATGAATCGGGTTCGTGGACCAATATGACCGCAATTCATGCTTTTTTGTCAGGCCCATGTTGAGGAGGAGGCCCAGAAAAGTTTTAAGTTCGGAAACTTGGACTGGTTTCCACCGGAAAGGCTGGGCATAAAAGCTTCCCGGGTTAGCGGTGATAAATTGTGTGGCATACCTGTTTGTTTCGGCCACAACTATGTCTAAAAGCTCCGCAGTCAAGAACAGCTCAAAAAATCCCAGGGCCGAACCGATCTGAGCCGTCTCAACCCGAACTCCAGACTGGGCAGTGAAAGGGAAAACTACAGGTGCGGCTGAAGTTGGGGACTGCCAATCAGGGTTTGCCAGCACCTCTGGGATTCTAGGGGCTCTACGGGCACGTCTTTGCGGTGGCTGCGACGGGGTCACTACTGCACGTGCCACCGTACCAGCTTCAACTGCCCTTCTGGTGCTCGCTACTTCACCAGGTTGTACGGCAGTGCTGGTACTAGGTCCAGGAAGGGCTGGGCTGCTGGTGTATGCCTCACCACGTAATCCGACAGCACCAGCCCCACTCTGCTGCTCTTGAAGCGGATCCTGCGCAACCTGCGGTCTAGCGACACGGGGCCGGGTACGCCTGGTGGTATCAGGGAACCTCAGCCTCCTCGTCCGAACTTTGGGTCAGAGAGCCACTGCTTTCTACAGGTTCGTATTCTGACCCGCTGGATTCATCAGATGAGGGTTCCCACTCCTCATCCGACTGGGTCAGAAGCCTGTAGGCCTCTTCAGAGGAATACCCCCTGTTAGACATGTGGGCAACTAAATTTAGGGGTATTCCCTGAGACTACCCAAGAAAACAAAAGCAAGCCTGTCTTACAAATGGGAGGCTAGCGAAGTACCGGAGGCTGCTGCGGTTGATAAAAAATATCAAAACTGATTTTTTTATCGCCGCAGTGCGTGTAAAGTGAATGTGCAGTGATCACTGTCACTGCGGTGGGGCGGGTGTGGGCGAACGCACGTGTGGGCGACCGATCAGGCCTGATCGGGCAAACACTGCGTTTTGGGTGGAGGGCGAACTAAAGTGACACTAGTACTATTATAGATCTGACCGTGATCAGTTTTGATCACTTCCAGATACTATAAAAGTACAAATGCTGATTAGCGATACGCTAATCAGCGAATAACGGACTGCGGTGCGGTGGGCTGGGCGCTAACTGATCGCTAACTACCTAACCAAGGGGCCTAAACTATACCTAAAACCTAACGGTCAATAACAGTGAAAAAAAAAAGTGACAGTTTGCACTGATCACTTTTTTCTTTTCACTTGTGATTGACAGGGGTGATCAAAGGGTTAATTGGGGTTCAGGGGGGTGATCAGGGGCTATAGTGTAGTGTTTGGTGTACTCACTGTGAAGCCTGCTCCTCTGCTGGATCCAACCGACGAAAAGAACCAGCAGAGGAGCACAGCAGCCATATAACAGATCATATTTACAAATATGATCTGCTATATGGCTCTGTGATTGGCTTTTTTAAAAATCAGCAACCTGCCAGCCACGATCATTGGCTGGCAGGTTGCTGACGAAATGGTCCTGAACGAAATGCCGGCGCGAACTGCGCACGCGCGGGCGCATACTCGCGTCATCTCGCGTCTCGCGAGATGACGCGTATATGCGTGACTGTGCGCAGCGCTGCCACCTCCGGAACGCACATGTGCGTTAGGCGGTCCGGAGGTGGTTAAAGTGGAGCGGGCGCCATAGTTGCGGGGTGCCTGCTGCTTTATACAGCCGATAATTCTGGTCGCAGACATTTAACTCTTCAGATGCCATGGTCAAACCTGACCAGGTTTAGGTCATGTGATATTTTTATACAGCAGGTTCTTACGGACGTGGCGATACCTAATATGTCGGAAAAGCTATTTTTGTCACCTTACATCACAAAAAGTGTAATACCAAGCAATCAAAAAGTCATTTGCACCCTAAAATAGTACCAATCAAACTGTCATCTCATGCCGAAAAAAATGAGCCCCTACATAAGACAGTTGCCTGAAAAAAAAAAAAATATGGCTTTCAGAATATGGAGACACAAAAAAAAATTTTTCCAAAAATTCTTCCCAGAGCATAACTTTTTTAGTTTTCCATTCACATCACCGTATGAGGGCTTGTTTTTTGCTTGACAAGTTGTACTTTCCAACACTATCATTTAACATTGCATGTGTTGTAGTGGGAAGCAGGAAAAAAAATCCAAATGGTGTGGAATTGGTAAATAAAAAGCAATGCTACCACAGTTTTTTTTATTTTTTTATTTACGTTTATAAACATCCAAAAAAAAGAAAATGTCATTTACAAAATGATCCAAACATGAAGTAGACATATGGAAAATGCAAAGTAATAACTATTTTAGGAGGTATCACTATCTGTTTTAAAAGCAGAGAAATTAAATTTTAGAAATAAAAATGAAATATTTTTACTCAAATTTAACCTGGTCATGAAGTACAATATGTGACGAGAAAACAGTCTCAATGGCCTTGATAAGTAAAAGCATTTTAAAGTTATCACCACATAAAGTGACACATGTCAGATTTGCAAAAAAATGCCCTGGTCCTTGAGGTGAAAAATGGCAGGGTCTTTAAAGGGGTTGGCCACCATACGCATAAAAAAAAAATGGCCCCAGATAATAACTAAAGCCAAGATGTATTAGTATAATGAGAGATATACTGTGTATGTATAATTTTTCTAATGTGTTCAGCATAGTATGCTCCCATAGATGAGAGGCTATGTGGGCGGAGCAGCTGCAAAGTGAAAGTAAAAATCCCAGCATGCATCGCAGCAAGCATCTTCAGAGGAGTGGTCACATGACATCCCTGGCCAACTATGATACCATAGTAACAACAGCACCCCAGGTGTCATTTCATCGCAGAAAAGTCAGCATAATGGTTTTTATACACCATGTCCCATTTGAAGCGCCCCTGATGCACCCTACAGTAGAAGCTCCCAAAAAGTGACCCCATTTTGGAAACTATGGGTTAAGGTGACAGTTTTATTGATAATATTCTGGGTTAAATATGATTTTTAATCGCTCTATATTACGTTTTTTGTTAGGCAAGGTTACCAAAAATGGCCGTTCTGCCACAGTTTTTATATTTAGTTTTTTTACAACGTTTATCTGACAGGTTAGATCATGTGCTATTTTTATAGAGCAAGTTGTTATGGATGCAATATCAAATTTGTCTACTTTCTTTGTTTGTTTGTTTTAAAAAAAATCATGTTTTTGTGTCTCCATTTTCTGAAAGCCATATTTTTTTATTCTTTGGACGACTGTCTTAGGTAGGGTGTTTTTTTTTGCGGAATAATGTGATGGTTTGATTGGTACTATTTTGGGGTGCATATGACTTTTTGATCGCTTGGTATTGCACTTTTTGGGATGTAAGGTGATATAAAATGGCTTTTTTGGCACAGTTTTTATTTTACTTTTTTTATGGTGTTCACCTAAGGGGTTAGGTCATGTGATATTTTTATAAAGCTGGTTGTTACGGACACGGCAATACCTAATATGTATATGTATACTTTTTTCTTTTTTTTTCACTTTAACACAATAAAAGCATTTTAGAAAAAATAATGTTTTTTGTGTCTCCATTTTCGGAAAACCATATTTTTTTTCAGTTTTTGGGCGATTGTCACATGCAGCAATGGATGAACTGGCTGCATGGCAGAGCGGGACTCAGGGGGCGTGGGTTACTATAAAAAAATTAGCAGACAGATTTTTTAAATAAAGTATATTTGGAAACTCATTTTTACCCTGCCTCTTACAATGTTGTGTAAAGTACTTATTTAGTGGCCAACCCCTTTAAGGGGTTAATTATGTTATCAGTATCAAAACGCCATACATAAGATATCGCCGGATTTATACTGACCTGTAGAATGAAAGTTAGGCTACTTTCACACTAGCGTTTTGGCTTTCCGTTTGAGATCTATTCAGGGCTCTCAAAAGCAGTCCAAAACGAATCAGTTTCGCCCTAATGCATTCTAAATGGAAAAGGATCCGCTCAGAATGCATCAGTTTGCTTCCGATCAGTCTCCATTCCGCTCTGGAGGCGGACACCAAAACACTGCCTGCAGCGTTTTGCTGTCCGCCTGACGAAGCGGTGCCAAACTGATCCGTCCTGACACATAATGTAAGTCAATGGGGACGTATCTGTTTTCTCTGACACAATCTGGCACAATAGAAAATGGATCCGTCCCCCATTGACTTTCAATGGTGTTCAAGACGGATCCGTCATGGCTATCGAAGACATAATACAACTGGATCCGTTCATGACGGATGCATGCGATTGTATTACTGTAACTGAAGCATTTTTTGCAGATCCATGACAGATCCTCAAAAAACGCTAGTGTGAAAGTAGCCTTACTGGTCAGTTTTATCGCATATAGAATGATGTAAATAAAATAAAAAACATAAAACTGTGGTAGAATTGCTTTTTTTTTTTACCAATTCCACACCATTTGGAATTTTTTTCCTGCTTCCCACTACAACACATGTAATGTTAAATGATGGCGTTGGAAAAAACAACTTGTCAAGCAAAAAACAAGCCCTCATATGGTGATGAGAATGGAAAACTAAAAAAGTTATGGCTCTGGGAAGGCAGGGAGTGCAAAATGAAAACGCAAAAACCTTCAGGGTAGAAAGGGTTAAGTTGAAATCCCAAGAGAGACATATTCAAAAATGTTTTATGTTATTTTTTTCTCGCTCATTTAACCTGTAATAAAAGGCTATACTATAATATATTATCATACAATAATAATCAAAGGTTTTACTATATACAGTATTTGAATTTCAATCATTTTTTCCAGTAACAAATCAAGAGTTAACAGCCAAACAAAACATAATATTTATTGCCCTGATTCTGTAGTTTACAGAAACATCCCATATGTGGTTGTAAACTGCTGTATGGGCACATGGCAGGGCGCAGAAGGAAAGGAACGCCATATGGTTTTTAGAAGGCAGATTTCGGTGGGATAATTTTAAGTTGCCGTGTCACATTTGAAGACCCCCTGATGCACTCTTAGAGTAGAAACCCCATTTTGGAAAATACACCCCTCAAGGTATTCAAAACTGATTTTACAAACTTTGGTAACCCTTTAGGTGTTCCACAAGAATGAAAGGAAAATGTAAATGAAATTTCCGAATTTCACTTTTTTGGAAGATTTTCCATTTTAATCCATTTTTTAACGCAAACAAAGCAAGGGTTAACAGCCAAACAAAACTCAATATTTATTATATCTATTATACTAGAAACCTAAAACCTAATACTGGTTTATATATAAAGAAACCAGCAATATTTATTCGCTTTTTAACCCCTTCCCGACATGTGACGTACTATTACGTCATGGAAGTCAGTGACTTCCTGCATTTTGACGTGACAGTAGGTCATGGTAATCGGGCGGGCATCAGAGTGGCGCGTGCCCGATCACTGCAGGGGTCCGACAGTCCCTGATAGCCGGGCCCTTGCTGTATCCGCCGGTATTGCTGTTTACAGTGATGCCAGCAGATTAACCCCTTCTATGCCGCATTCAGCGCTGACCGCGACATAGAAAGGGGTTTGCTGCGGGTGAGGGAGCTCATCGAGTCCCCGTGCTGCTGTGGTGGGGACCCGATGGATGACAAGGCAGACTGATGCCGTGCAGAGGCTGCCCAATGCTTTGCACGGTATCGGGACCTGCATTCTACAGGCAGTTCAGTTTCTAGGTAAAATTTCTCTCAGGGCGAGTGTCAAAAAAAACTCCCCCCCATCAAAACTGCTCCATGAAATCATATCAGAAGAGTACTTGCAACCGTCTCACCATATATTTTTATTTATTTATTTTTTATGCTTAACACAAGATTTATTGAGAGCAAAAGAAAATCATAAATTACTGCTTAAACTGCTGAAAGTCGCAGGCAGAGTGGTACAGGAGAACTGCAGTATAAAGGAAGGCAATACCCTTAGAAGAGTAGTCATGAAATACAATCATCAATAATGTTCAAAACCAAAAAAAAAATCATGTTAGCATTTAAAAACTAAAACTCAATCACAGCAGGTCTCAACTAGCACATGCAAGTAAATGTACAAAAACCAAGTAACATATAAAACCAGATTCAAAGCATAAATGGCAAGGCGGATTACTGTATACTGTACATAAAATGTATGGAGGTTACACCATGCCGGACAATATAACCGCTGTGCCATGCTGTACAATAAACAGTATAACCCCTACACAGTGTAGAGGTATACTGTATATTGTGTAGCACAGTGTAGGCTATATGTGTATAACATAAACATACTCCACATGAAAACTTACAATTACTTGGCTTGGCCCTTGGGGATCTCGGACACCACTTCAACACTTTGGCCGTGGGCTCGGTGGAGCTGATGTTGTGCTTTATCCTAATAAGAAAGATTTTTATAATAAGGATTTGAAGAAAGGGCAAGAGGGATAGCAGAGCAGGGAGAGGCTGGTGTTGCTACTAGGGGGTAATACCATGGGGGAGTAATAAAGCACACCATAATGCCCCCCAGTAGAAATAATTCTCCTTATAATGTTCAAAACATACCCCCTTGTAATGCCCCCAGTTGAGCTAATGTTCCCATAATGTGCCAATATAAAATACCCCTTCTCAGTGCCCCTGTAGATGACCCCATAGTGCTCCTCTCGCCCCTTCCCCATAGAACCCACCATAATGTGTCCCAGTATAAAATGCCCCTATACAGAGCCCCCATATAAAATACACCTTCTTTTTAGCCTCTGTAGATGCCCCTATAGTGCCACCCAATAATGTGCCAGTAATAAGCGACCCAATAGATGCCCCCCAATCATGTGCCAGTAAGATGTTCCCCCATAGATGCCCCCTAATCATGTGCCAGATAGATGACCCCATAGTGCTCCTCTCGCCCCTTCCCCATAGTACCCACCATAATGTAGCCTCAGTAGATGCCCCTATAGTGTCACCCAATCATGTGCCAGTAATAAGAGCCCCATAGATGCCCCCCAATCATGTGCCAGTAATAAGAGCCCCCCATCATCATGTGCCAGTAGCCAGAGTGTCCCCTATCATGTGCCAATAGCCTCCTTATGTGCCAGTTGACCCCCTATCATGTGCCAGTAGCCCCCCTTATGTGCCAGTAGCTCCCCTATCATGTGCCAGTAGCCCCCCTTATGTGCCAGTAGCCCCCTATCATGTGCCAGTAGTCTCCCTATCATGTGCCAGTAGTCCCCCTTATGTGCCAGTAGCCCCCCTTATGTGCCACTAGCCCCCCTATCATGTGCCAGTAGCCCCCTTATGTCCAAGTAGTCCCCCTTATGTGCCAGTAGACCCCTTTTATATAAGTAGTAGTCCCCCTTATGTGCCAGTAGTCCCCCTTATGTGCCTGTAGTCCCCCTTATGTCTGTGCCAGTAGCCCCCCTTATGTGCCAGCAGCCCCCCTTATGTGCCAGTAGCCCCCCTATCATGTGCCAGTAGCCCCCCTTATGTGCCAGTAGTCCCCCTTATATGCCAGTAGTCCCCCTTATGTCTGTGCCATTAGCCCCCCTCATGTGCCAGCAGCCCCCCTTATGTGCCAGTAGCCCCCTTATGTGCCAGTAGCCCCCTATCATGTGCCAGTAGCCTCCCTTATGTGCCAGTAGTCCCCCTTATATGCCAGTAGTCCCCCTTATGTGCCAGTAGTCCCCCTTATGTGCCAGTAGTCCCCCTTATGTCTGAGCCAGTAGCCCCCCTTATGTGCCAGCAGGCCCCCTTATGTGCCAGTATTGTAATTTGTACATATATATATTTAAAAAAAACTTATACTTACCTCCTCCAGCGATGCGATGCAGGCCTCTTCCGGCCTGTGTCCCTCGCTGGCTCAGGCGGCACAATGACGTCATCGCGCTGCCTGCACCGGCCTCTGATAGGCTGCCGGCCTAGTGCTGGCAGCCTATCAGAGGAACAGGGAGGGGACACACCTCTCCCTCCCCTGCCGCAGCACAGACATTCGTATCGCCGTCCTGAGGACGGCAATACAGATGACTGTTGAGATGAGTGAGCGCTTCTGCTGTGCCCTGCCGGCGCCCCCCCTTCTGACAGCGCCTCGGGCGGCCACCCGGCCCGCCCGGTCCAAGAAACGGCCCTGTCTACGGATGCCGAGGAGATCAAGGCTTAGGCTGGGTCTCATAGGCAACCTGTTAGTGTATTACTCTGTGTAATATGCTAACAGGCAATGCATTAAAATACAGATGTATCTTAATGCATTGCCGAGGGGATAAAACCCCCAAAAGTTGAAGTCCCATAGTGGGACAGAAATAAAGTTTAAAGAAAAAGTTAAAAAAAAAAGTGTTTTTAATTAAAAAAATAAAGTTTCATGTAAAAAAAAGACGCCCCTTTCCCCTAATTTCAAAATAAAAAATAGGAAAAAAAAGGAAAAACACACATATTAGGTATAGCCGCGTCCGTAATGACCGGCTCTATAAATATATCACATGATCCACCCCGTCCGATAAACACCATAAAAAATAAAAACTGTTTAAAAAAAAAGCAATTTTTGTCACCTTACATCACAAAAAGTGCAGCACCAACCGATCGAACAAAATGGTACCAATAAAACCATCACCTCAACCTGCAAAAAATTAGACCCTACATAAGAAAATCACCCAAAAAATAAAAAAAAACTATGGCTTTCAGAGTATGGAGACACTAAAACATGATTTTTTTTGTTTTAAAATGCTTTTATTGTGTTAAATGTAAAAAAAAAGTTTACATATTAGGTAAGAACCTGCTGTATAAAAATATCACAAGTCCTAAACCCTCAGGGGAACACCGTAATAAAAAAAAAAAAACTTACATCACAAAAAGTGTAATACCAAGCGATCAAAAAGTCATATGTACCCCAAAATAGTACCAATCAAACTGTAATCTCATACTGAAAAAAATGAGCCCCTACAATTCTTTCAAATATGCTATTATTGTGTTAAAGTAAAATCAATAAAATACATAGTAGGTATCTCTACGTCCATAACAACCAGCTCTATAAAAATATCACATGACCTAACCCCTCAGGTGAACACCATAAAAAAAAACGGTGTAAAAAAAAAAGCCATTTTTGTCACCTTACATCACAAAAAGTGCAACACCAAGTGATCAAAAAGGTGTATGTCCCACAAAATGGTACCAATAAAAACTTCAGCTCATCCCGCAAAAAATTAGACCCTACCTAAGACAATTGGTCAAAAAAAATTATAATCTATGGCTCTTAGACTATGGAGACACTAAAACATCATTTTTTGGTTTAAAAAATGCTATTATTGTGTAAAACTTAAATAAATAAGAAAAAGTAAACATATTAGGTATTGCCACGTCCGTAACGATCTGTTCTATAAAATATTACATGGCCTAACCCCTCTGGTGAACACTGTAAAAATAAATAAATAAAAAATAAATTAAATTTTTTTGGGTCAACTTGCCTCATAAAGTGTAATAATGAATGATCAAAAAATCATATGTACCCAAAAATTGTACCAATAAAACTGGCATCTTATCCCCTAGTTTTGAAAATCACAATCTGGTCACAATTTGGGAGTTTCTACTGTAAGGGTGCATCAGGGGGGCTTCAAATGGGACATGGCATCTAAAAAACTGTTTTTACAGGACGCCGGCTTTGCGCTCCGCCTCCTCCTCTGCGTCCTTGTCTCCAGAGCAACGGGGGGCGGGGAAGACCCGGCCGCGCACGCATCAGCGTGGCCGCATCCTCCGCTCCCATGGTGACAGCTGGGCACTCGGCGCTCAGCTGGATGCAGGAGATCGAGTCATATGATGCTGGCCATGTCACATGACTTCTTATTTTCGCTATATAACAGGCAGCCTGCTGGCCACAGGTTGCCTGTGATTAAGGTCCTATACTAGGCGAATATTCCTTGTGATATTCCTGGTTGTGGTATTTGAATCTTGGCTCGTTTTCCATTCTGGTCCTCGCCTGCTCCCTGGTCTTGTTGCATCTCCTGGTTTCGACTTCTGCCTGGTATTTTGACTCGTCTTCGCTTGCTCCTTTGGTCTTGTTGCATCTCCTGGTATTGACCCTTTGCTCGTGTTGGTTTTAGCCTCTGCTTCCTCCCTGGTAATGCTCTGATCTCCTGGTATTGACCTCGCTAGTTTGACTATCCTACAAACAGTTTTGTCTTGTGTGTCTCTCCCGCACTTACTCAGAGCAGGGACCGCCACCCAGTTGTGCTACGTTACCTAGGACGGGTATTGCAAGTAGGCAGGGACAGAGGTGTGGGTGGAGTCAGTTGTGCACCTTCCCCTACCCTCTCTTTGTGTGACACCAGTCCAGCAAAATCTGCCTTCCAAAAACCATATGGCGTTCCTTTTCTTCTGCGCCCTGCCGTGTGCCCTTACATCAGTTTACAACCACATGTGGGGTGTTTCTGTAAACTGCAGAATCAGGGTAATAAATATTGAGTTTTGTTTGGTTGTTAACCCTTGATGTGTTAAAGAAAAAAATAGATTCAAATGGAAAATCTGCTAAAAAAAAATGAAATTTAGAAATGTAATCTCCATTTTCCTTTCATTCTTGTGGAACACCTAAAGGGTTAACAAAGTTAGTAAAATCAGTTTTGAGTAACTTGAGAGGTGTAGTTTCTACAATGGGGTCATTTATGGGGGGTTTCTACTATGTAAGCCTCACAAAGTGACTTCAGATCTGTAATGGTCCTTAAAAAGTGGGTTTTGGAAATTTTCTTAAAAATTTTAAGAATTGCTTCTAAACTTCTAAGCCTTCTAACGTCTAAAAAAAAAAAAATTACATTTACAAAATGATGCCAACATAAAGTAGACATACGGGGAATGTTAAGTAATAAATATTTTATTAGGTATCAGCTTTAAAAGCAGAGAAATAGAAATTTAGAAAATTGCAAATTTTTCGTAATTTTTTGTAAATTTTAGATTTTTTTCATAAATAAAAGGTGAAATATTTTGACTCAAATTTATGACTATCATGAAGTACAACGTGTCACGAAAAAACATTCTCAGAATGGCTTGGATAAATAAAAGTGTTCCAAAGCTATTACCACATAAAGTCAGATTTGCAAAAAATGACCTGGGCAGAAGGTCGAAAAGTGGCCTGGTGTAGAAGGGGTAAGAATAAAAAACATTACTCTCAATATGATTAGGATATTTTATTATGGGTTAAATGTGGAAGAAAAAAAGTTTCTCCCAAGAATTAAACCTGGGATCGCTACTTACAAAATTGTGCACTTATCACTAAGCTATAGCCTTTTCACATAGAGAAGACATGTTGTTTTTCTATTCTTAGAAGTTAAATCAAATAACTTATGTCTTTTTAATCATATATTGTGTTTGTGAATAAATCAGCAATATGTATATTAGCTCTCTGAGCACATATGTGGTAATGCTATAGTACATAGTGTATACGATATTTAGATGCTAGGACACAGCTCTGCCCTCAGTTCGCTGATGTCTAGCCCTGGCAACCAAGGGGAGGGGATAGTGTGCAGAGCACAAGGGGTGAAACAAATTACACCACGCAACAAAAAATAAACTTTTTGTCTGCTACTGGGCAAAAACCATTTGTCCTATTCTAAATTGAGTGTGCGGATTACAAATCCGAAGTCAGAATTTCTGTAACACGTCACAAAATTTTGCTATGCATAAGTATGCCTAAATGAATTAAGCACTTGGAAAGCATTGAATAATTTTGAACAGAACAAGTTTTACTCCAACAATTACCTGATCTACATCAAAGTTTGCGTAGTAAACAGTGTATAAAAATGTAATGGAATAACAAAATTTCAAAAAGTCTTGTTTTTCAGTTTAAGTGTCTTACTTGAGCAAGGCCCAGTACTGTTAAAAGTGCTTCAGGCATCTGCTTTTGCGTTTGTGAACGGTCATATTTTCCCATTGCAAAAACCAGCAGTAGTCCCCCATCATGTTGGGATTCCAGTGGCCTTGATACCTGTTCTCCATTGTAGAAATATCTTTATAGAACCGCTCTCCATGTTTGTCACTTAGGTGTCCCAAATTGGGTGGGAAAAAGTCAAGCTGGGAATGTAAGAAATGCACTTTTAATGACATTCGGCAGCCAAGTTGTTCATAAGCTGTAAGCATGTTGTCTACTAATTCAGCATAGTTTGCAGCTCGTCTGTTCCCAAGGAAGTTCTGCACTACTAGCACAAATGCATCCCAAGCTGCAAGACGCACACGCTTTGTCAGATTCTTGCGCTGATCATAAGTAGTGTATTTGCCACATATGTAGCAGAAATTGTCTGGATCGTTAACACATTTGCGTTTATCCATCTTAAGTTTCAAAACTGATAGCACTATAACAGATCACTTTAACAAAATCTGTCCAGCTTGCCTTATATACATACTGCTGACATCAGCCTGACTGCATCCGAACAGGTCTGGACTTGTCCATTGGAATATCTCAAATATAATGCATTAATATTATAACTGAATAGGCTTTGCATGTACTTAAAATCTAGACGTGTCAGGCAAATTCCGAGTTCATATTTGGAATCAGCGCGCTTATTTTAGTATAGATTACGTTTTTCTCTCAGTAGCAAAATCATTGTTGTGCGGTGTTAGTGCTCCAAGGATTCAGTCCCACCTCCTGGTGCTCCAACTTGCTCATTTGCTTATGAATAAAAACACATATCTCTGCAGCTGTTTAGCATACAGACTAAAGACAGGTAGTTTTAATCAGCATTCTGAATCCTACCAGGCAGTATGCCTTGTTTAATAGGGTTGATCATTCTAACAGAGCCTCTGTAAAGTTCTATATTTTTGAACAGTCAGGCAGACAAATCCTGAAAAATGGAAATACGGATTTCATCAAAGGTATATTGCGTACACTTCTGTTATCAGTGAGTGTGTACCCACTGTGACAACCTAAGGGCGTTATTCTAGCGCTCACCTGGTAGTCACCCTTTAACTTCTGTAAGAGGATCTGGCCTTGCAGGGAAGCAACCAGACCACTACTTCATGGGATAGTCCCGATGTAGTTGTCAGCTCGGATCAGGGACTCCAGTTCAGGCACTAGGAGCTCAGGATACAACAACAGGACAACCGCAAGAACAGTCTTAACAATCACTAAAACCAAGCAGGTTACTAGATCTGGGGGGGGTGGCAGCAGGAATCGCAGCGAGAGGCCTGAGCTTGAATGGTGACATCAGACACCCCCAGCCAAGTTGCCATGGCCCGGGAGCAGACCCTGTGCCGCCACCTGTCCTGAACTTTCCTCTGTCATTTTCAGTTCCCTAAGAGCGAGAAGTATTATATGCCATAGGCTCGACTCCACTTTTCAGCGAGGACGAACGACTAGAGGACAGTCAGCAGCTACTGCCCAGCCAAGATCTGGAGGAGACATCCGCTGCTTCCTCCGGTAGGCGGGCAAGTATTGATGATGAGAGTTGTATGGGAGCAGGTGTTGCGAGCAGTCAAGCTCCTGGCCCTGAGACCGTTGAGGGGGACATCAGTGACGTGCAGATAGTAGTGGATGATGAATATGTAGCCAATCGCACTTGGGAGCCGGGTGAAGGGGCTTCATCATCATCATCATCAGAAGAGGGTGGTAGCTTGCGTGTGAGGCAGTGGCTGAGCCAGCAGTGTGGTAGCATGGCTGTGAGTCAGCAGGGTTGCAGCAATGGGAGGTCGGGAGCCAAAAGGGCCCAAGGTAGACCACACACTTTGCAGGAGCCTACCAGCCCGGAAAGTAGCGGTGTAGGGGTTCACAGAGGCAGCGGTAGCAGGCAGTCAGCGCGGAGTGAACATTACTATTTGCAGAATTTGTGGGTAGAAGGTGAAGCGTGGCCAGGGTGCCAATGTTGGCACCATGGCCATAAGTCAACACATGCAGCATCACCATAAAGTGGCCTGGGAGAACCATGGCTCCGATGTGGTCACCCAGCCTGCCGCAGCAACCACTGCATCACACAGTTTACTCAGTGAAGGTGGTCGCGCGGCCACATATAGGGTGGGCTGTCTTGTGAACAAGGAACAATTTTATGGTTGTTCAATGCCTGTTGATTTTTATACCTTTGTGAGCATAATAAAACCTATTGTTATATGGAAAATTGGTGGACCTTCACTATGTGCTCCAAATTCTAATATCCACAGAAGGGTCGTTTTTGGCAAGGACTAGCCACTGTTGGAACTCGGATGTTCGGCTGCACTAGAAGACTGTCATATCCCCACGAACACTCAGAAGTTACAGCCTATATGTGGCAGCGCGACCAAACTTCACCGAGTAAACTTGTTTAATGTGAATCGAGCCCACTTCACATGGAGGTCTGCAACACTGATAGATTTAATGCAATGGTGAACTGTATAATTTAGTTTCATGTCCTTTTGTTTTTATATTAATTTAATTCATTTCATTTTATTTATATATACACAGTGGCACGTACCCAATTTCATGCAGTCAAGGCTCCACCATCTCAGCCGAATGGAGCTGTCTGTCCTTCCCCTCATCTGCTGGTCCTGATGCTCCTGATCCTCCTCTTCGATTGCCAAGAGACAACAATATGCGTGCACTCATCCAACGGCGCAGAAGCTGAACGTGCTCCTGGCCAAGTTGCTGGTGCTGCAGTCCCTCCCTTTCCAAGTGGTAAACTCTGCACCTTTCAAAAAACTGATGGCTTGCGCCAAGCCAAGGTGGAGCGTCTCAAGCCGTCATTTCTTTGCAAAAAAGGCAACACCATCCCTGCACACATATGTGGAACAGAAGGTGGGCCAGTCCTTGAGCCTGTCAGTGTCTGCCAAGTGCATGGCAGTGCCGACCTGTGAAGCTTTAGCTATGGTTAAGGACAATATATGTCCTTTATGGCCCACTGGGTAAATGTGGTTTCTGCCCAGCCACACCAGCAACTTGGCCAGGTGACGCCGCTTCCGCCTCCATGTTCTCATGCCTTTGTTTCTGCGACAATGTCCGCCTTTGCCTCTTCATCCTTCACTGTGTCCTCAGCCTCCACTGCAGAGACAATTTACAGTGCTCCTCCAGCATACCACATGTGCAGGGCACGGCGTTGTCACACTGTTCTGCACCTAGTTTGCCTGGGCGAACTGAGTCACACAGGGGAGGAACTGCTCCACCTCCCATCAAGAAATCGAATCCTGGCTTTCTCCTCGACAACTCAAAATCGGAACCATGGTGACCAACAATGGGAAGAACATAGTGTCGGCGCTGCGTCAAGAAGGGCAGAGCCATGGAGCACATGTTCAATCTGGTTGTCAAGCGGTTCCTGAAGTCTTTACCCCATTTGCAAGACATCCTGAAAATGGCCAGGAAACGTTGCATGCGTACACCGTAAAGTACACCCTCCTAGACCTGCAGAGGCAGAACGACATCCCCCAACATAGGCTAATATGCGACGTTTCCACCCGTTGGAATTCCACCCTCCATACGTTGGACCAATTATATGAACAGAGAAAGGCCATAAACGATGTATTGATGATATAGGCTGACAGAGGTACTCCCCTGTGTAACTTCGATGTTAGCCAGTGGCAGCTCATGCGTGACACCTGCTGTTTGCTCGTGCCCTTTGAGGAGGCCACTTTATTTGTCAGTCACCAGGACTACGGGATGAACAACGTCATTCCACTGATTTATGTCCTGGAACAGATGCTGCTAATTTTGGCTGGCCTGGGGAAAGGAGACATTGGGACTACATCTCACGGCCACATGAGTCCTGTGGGGGCTGAACTACAGGAGGAGGAGGACATACGATCACAAGCAATGAGTATAGACAGAAGAGGAGGAGCAGCCGGAGGAGCTACAGGGCAATGAAGAAGACAGGGCAGATGACCCAGACCCAGTATGCAGTGAAGATGGAGGCAGGGAGTCCCTCCCTAATAGCCCGATTCATGCTCAGTTGCTTGCATAGTCATCTGTCACCATTTGGCAGAGGGATGACTACTGGCTCTCCACCATGTTAGACCCTCACAACCGGTCCAAAATGGTGGCCTTTTTTTTACACCCGCTGAGAGGACAAACTGAACTACTATGTGTCTATGTGCACCATCGCCCATCCTCATGCAGGTCTGCCCAGGGGGGGCCCTGCGCTCATGTTTTCACTGCCATGGCTCCTGGGGGGGGGGGTTGGGGGAGCAGTACCAGCTCCATCAGCAGCAACTTAAGTCTAGAGTCGCTGATGAGCAGTTTTCTTCACCCGCCTACTTAAGAAACTATTCACCAGCAGCAGCAGGTAGACATAGAGCAGAACCTGAACCAGCAGGTTGTGGCATACTTGGAGTGCACTCTGACACCCCACATCAAAGATCCCCTGGACTACTGAGCAGCCAAACTCGATTTGTGGCCACAACTTGCCGAGTTTGCCCTGGACAAGCTTTCCTGTCAGCCAGTGTGGCATCAGAGCGGGTGTTTAGTGTGGCGGGGGCCATAGTTACCCTAAGGAGAAATCACTTCCCCACCCAAAATGTGGAGAAACTGACCTTTGTGAAGATGAATCAGGCAAGGATCAGCAAGGATTTTCAAACACCAGTGCTTGATGCATCAGACTAGAACATCCATGGTGCCACAACTACACTTTGACAAAAGAGACCAGTTTCTTCTGGCTACTTGCTTCAGCTACTATTCTGATGCTGCCACCTTCCTGATGCCACACATGCTGCCAGGTGCTCCTACAGCCACCCATTATCTTCAGTTGGTACTGGTATTGCCCCCCACCTCCCCACTATGTCACTGCGCTACTTTGTGGTCTCCTCATGCTGCTGCCACCTCACCACTCTTTGGTCTCCTCATGCTGCTGCCACCACCTCACCACTATGTCATTGGTCCACTCTGTGGTCTCCTCATGCTGCTGCCATCTCAACACTATGACACTGGGCCACTCTGTAATCTCCTCATGCTGCTGCCAAATCAATACTATGTCACTAGGCCACTCTGTGGTCTCCTCATGCTGCTGCCACCTCACCACTCTGTCATTGGGCCACTCTGTGGTATCCTCATGCTGCTGTTACCTCACCACTCTGTCACTGAGCCACTCTGTGGACTTGTCATGCTGTTCCCACCCTCCCCACTCCATGACTGGGCCACTATTTTGACTTTTTGGCCTTGTTGACATCATCATTTATTTGACCCTTCTTCTAATCTGTCAGAAGGAAGGAAAAATGAGACGCAAAATGGATCCTGTCTATGTAGCAGCTGTAAGGCCTTTTATGACATGGTCCCTATTTTGCATCAGAATTGGCTTATGATTTGATAGCCAAAAGCAGGAGTGGGTACAAAACACAAAACACGTGCAAAGATTCCATTTACATTTCATCTCTGTTTTGGATCCACTCCTGTTTTTTGGGGGGTTTTAGCAATACTGATGGATTACTGACCAAATGCTGACTGAGTGAAGGCAGATGCTCAACAGACAGGATCTGCTTTTTGGGGGTTATTGTTCTGACGGATCAGAGGAAGGGCAAAATAATCAGTGACGTCAACACAAACTTACTGTTGACACCCTCTCCACTCTGTCAGGGGGGCTCTACTTGTATAAGAGTTTAATAGAACAGGTTCTGTAGACATCTATGTGGAATCAGCTGACGACGGTGTAAAAGAAGTGTGCTCTTTCACGTTATTGTAGGATCTTGGGCCTCTGCATGGTTCTTTATACCTGGCGCTAACATTGACCTGTAAGGGTGAGTTCACATTTGAGTTATTTGGTCAGTTTTGGCCCCGTAATTGACCAAATGAGTGAAGTATGAAGTGATTCTAAGGGCGACGCCTGTCATCTGCGTGTCATCTGAGTGTATTGACTCACAGCATTGTTTCACTACCACAGCAGACTCCCTATGCGTGTTACTACAAGACACAGTGTTCTACACCACTTTACAGGCTCTCTGCAGCCAGGAAATAGCTGTCTTTTGAAGCGATTCGTCACGAATTTAGAAATTCGGATCAAATCAAATCTTTTCGGAAAATTTGGCAAACCGACCAAATCGAATTTTTGAGAAATTCGCTCATCTCTAGTTATTACAGCAACCACTGTAATTTTGATCCTCTAAATTGTGTGTATGAGGAGATTATGTGGTATTGGCATGTGGAGAGAGCTTGTGCTGAGGCAGAATTTATTTAGGATAAGATACCTCAAAATCTCCAATCTGTGTCCAATGTGACAGATGTCCTGCCTGATATGAGATAGCTTGTTTAAAGGGGTTATCCAATATCAAGAAAAAAAAAACACATGTGCCAAGCCCATCACCATTAACATACTTACCCCGCTACGGGTGCCGCTCCTAGTCCCGGCACCACCGCTGCTGCTTCTCCCTGCACAAGGATGAAAACATCCGGTGTCGGGGGGGGGGAGCTGCCAATGGCAGGCAGGGACAAGCCTCCCTAGCATCATGGCAACCCCACAAATAAATGGTCAAATTTAATTTTGTTAAATTTTACCCCGTAAAGATTTATTTTCAGTTTTTTTAATACAAGATATGTTAAATGGCACTGTTAAGAAACGTGTCCCACATAAAAGCTATGGAAAAGTAAATTAGTTATGGTTCTTAGAAGGTGAGGAGGAAAAAACAAAAATAAAAACCTGAAAATGATTCTAGTCCAGAAGGGGATAAATAAAGAGGTCTATCAATTATGTTTATTTGTAGAAATCTATAAAGCAGGCCCATCATGTCAATCCATCTACACCATTGACATTTCAAAATTTACCTGTCTTTTGCTTCATATAAACTCCTGTTTTCAACCTAATAATAAAATGTATTTACTCTACAAATTCAATGAAGCGGGAAGGACTGGCCGTAGCCAAAGATTACAATCAGTTTTCTGGCCTAATGTAGCATTCTAAGGCCTCTTGCACACGAACATGTCGTGTTTTGGAGTCCGCAAATTGGGGATCCGCAAAACACGGATGCCACCCGTGTGCCTTCTGCAATTTGCGGAACTGAACAAACAGCCCATTATAGAAATGCCAATTCTTGTCCACAAAACGGACAAGAATAGGACATGATGTATAATTTTTGCGGGGCCACGGAACGGAGCAACAGATGCGGCCCCATTGAAGTAAATGGGTCCGCACCCGAGCCGCAAAAACTGCGGCTCAGATGCGGAACCAAACCATGGTCATGTGCAAGAGACCTGAGAATACCTCACAATTGTCCAGAGTTCCCAGTAAGCAGGCTTTCGGATCATGTTATAGACCTAGTTGATATGCTGTAATGCTCCTTTCCAGAAGGTTTGTACATTCCCAGAGCACATGCCTCATATGCAGGGCTCAAGAGGCAGCTGCCCCGGGCCCTGTTGCTCCTGGGGGGCCCCAAGGCAGCTGCCTCTTAAGCCCCGCTGGTCACTGCCCACAAATTCAATGACATCTATGATCCGGAGGAACGGCAAGTGGTGGAAGCTTGATACTCACCTCTTCCTGGTCCTCAGCTCTCCGCTGTGAAGGCTGCGCACATGTGAGGTCGAATTATGACCTCACGCTGTGCGTGCCAGTTCACAGCACAGCAGACTGAAGAGGAGGAAGACCGAGCGGTGGCGTCCGGAGCAGGAAAGGTAAGTGTCTTTTTTTATTTTACTTATGAGGCTGACGGAGGTACTGGGGGCTGAAGAGAGGCATATTGGCGCTAAAGAGAGGCATGTGGGGGCTTAAAGAGAGGCATATGGGGCTTATATGAGTCATATGGGGGCTGATGAGAGGCATGGGGCTCTTATCTGAAGTCTGATTGGGGGTCAGTCACATTAGGGTCTGATCTGAGGTCTCATTGGGGTCTTATTAACATTGGGGGTCTGATTGGTGGATTGACCTGAGGAGTCATGAAAAATATTTTTTTCTTATTGTCCCCCTCTAAAACCGTGCCACCAGATGTAAGGCAGCTATCCTATAAGTCAATGTTCAGCTCTTAAAATAAGCCTTGAGACATGACTTAATAAATTAATAAGCCAGCACCTCATCTGCAGACAGCTGTTTCAGGGTGATTGCCCCTCATCAGTGCAATCACTTATAGCATAGCTGCCTTACATCTGGTGGCATTAGAGGCAGAGCTTGTTAAGAACTCATTTGCATCCCTTCCCTCCCAGAATTCCAGAAGAGCATGTATGGCCTATAAGTCTCCTCACACTGATTATGGTGCTCTCTCCCTAAGGAGAGTTAGTTCCCCCCTGACCTGAACACAGGCCTCTCACCCAGTTAAGCCAGTACTCTCTGCTCTGCACTGATGAGGGGCAATCACCCTGAAACAGCTGTCTGCAGATGAGGTGCTGGCTTATTAATTTTCCAAGTCATGTCTCAAGGCTTATTTTAAGAGCTGAACATTGACTTATAGGATAGCTGCCTTACATCTGGTGGCATTAAAGGCAGAGCTTGTTAAGAGCTCATTTGCATCCCTTCCCTCCCAGAATTCCAGAGGAGCATGTATGGCCTATAAGTCTCCTCACACTGATTATGGTGCTCTCTCCCTAAGGAGAGTTAGTTCCCCCCTGACTCTGCAAGCTTTTTAATGTAAACACTGCCTTTTCAGAAAAAAGGCAGTATTTACATTACTGCCAAGGAACACCTCCAGGTGCCACTCATCAGACGACCACTAGACGTCTATAACTTACTGCCAAGATTTGGGGATTACAAAACCACCAAGGTCTTTATCCTTCACAAATTTGATTCTTGCAATTTTGTTTCTTCCAGATTAAGACTTTGGAGCAGATTTAGTAATGAAAATGTTCCAGCAAACTGCATCAAATTGAGACTGAATTGTCTTGCACATGCCGTGTACCATTTTATTAACTCTTTTAGGGCTCATGCATCAGCATTTTGTGCAAATCAGATGTGGCCCCATTCACTTGAATAGGGCCGCAAAAGATGCGGACAGCAAACTCTGTGCTGTCCACATCCATATGTCCGTTTTACGGACAAGAATAGGACAGTTCTATAGAGGGCAGGAGGTTCAGTTTCAGCAAAATGTAGAACACACATGGCTTGTATACGTGTTTTGGGGACTGCAAAAACGGCAACGGTTGTGTGCATGAGGCCTTAGTCACAGTTTGCTCCTTGTCTGCAGGGGGCGTGGCTTTGCAGAACAAGGCGTGGCTCCACGGAAAGGGGCATGGCTTAAGATGCAACAATTTGCACCAAAATTGGCACAGAGTAAGCCAACCAATAGGTAATGTAAAGTTTTGTAGGAGTCTAACAATGCACCAATCTTATCATCCAGGGACTTACTAATCTGTAATCTTGTAGTAGACAGCCTAAAAATGCGGTTTATGTGGTTTATGCTGAATGCTAAATCTGGTGCAACTTCAGATACTTGTGTCTAACTTTACACCACCTATTGCTCAACCAATCACTGGCGTAGGCGGTGATCCACCACAGCCAGTGATTTTAATTAGGCCTTTCCTGGCATTTCTTTAACTAATTAGGCCTTTCCATAGAGGCTAGTACTTTTTCCTATAGTGTACAAGCATGACCACCAATGATGGATTGCAGGGTGGTCGTAATCATGGAAACAAGCAGTGTATAATGTGATGAAAAAATGAATCCAGCCAGCAAAGGAGGCAATATGGACAATCACAAAACATTAGTAAGTGCCTTGTATTAACTTTCTCTACATGATAAATGCCACTTACTGAAGTGAGACAAACCCTTTAAAGGGGTTGTCTCATCATGGACAATGAGGGCATATCGTTAAGAGGTGGGACCCGCACCTATATCGAGAACGGAGCCCCGCAAGTGAAGGAGGGCGCACTGTGGACGCGTCGGCTACTTCCGTCGGCCACATAGAAATGAATGGGAGCGGGGGCCGCGCATGTGCGGTACGCTCCCATTCACTTCTATGGAGAGCCGGCTTGGTGGTGGCCGGACTAGAGTCCTCCAGCCACCACCTTGTGGGGCTCCATTCTCGATATAGGTGTGGGTCCCAGCGGTGGGACCCGCACCTATAAGACAATGGGGGCATATCCTAGTGATATGCCCCCATTGTCCATGATGAGACAACCTCTTTAAGTATTTTCATTTTCTTAATTCCCAGAGAACCCCTTTAATTTGCATTTTCATGGTGACAAGTCCTTTTTCAACAGGAATATCACAATTCTACCACAGACTGCAATATTAGTGCAGACTATGTTATAAGCAATCTATTGATCACATGTTCAGGTACCCCAAACGGGGCTAAAAAGTTAAAAAAAAATACAAATAAGAAAAAAAACATCATTACCATGTCCCAGAATCCCTGAAATATTAAAATATAAAAGTATTTATTCCGTATAATGAACTACATAACAGAAAAATAAATCAAAATGAAAAATAATAAAAAAAATAGTTAAATCAGATAAAACAAAATGTTAAATTTTTTTTTAAGTATTAAAAACATAATACAAATTTAGTTTCAGAGGAAAAAGAGCAGGCTGGTTTGAGAGCTGCAGTTATACATGCAGGCAAATAACACGAGTTTGTGAGCGTTTAATTTCCAGTGTGTGTTTGCATTAAGTGTGTGACTTTAGATTACGTGACTTCAGATTCAGGGACTTTAGGAGGGGACTACAGCAAGTTAGATTGTTATCACTGCACTATGTTGTATTTTTTCTCTTTTCTTGCGTAATCCCCACTTAGTATGTGTTCCATTGTTGACAGCGCAGTCCAGTGCACATCTTGTCTAATGTATGCAGTCCTGGAACAGCCGTTTGAGGGTGCATATCTTTGTTCAAAATGTGAGCAAATTGCCCGTTTGGAATCGCACATCGAATATCTAAACGGGTGAATTTCAACACTGAGAAGCTTTGACAATTTGGAAAAGAGTTTGCTGCTCACTGAGCAAGCACTCTATGGGGTAGATGTGGGGGAGGGTGGTAGCAAGGAGTCTCAGGAAAGTGAGGTAGCTATCTGGATAGCAGTTAGAAAGCGAGGTAAAGGGAAGAGAGCCAGGGAGGCTAAACCTGATCTGGCCAATGAGGGGAATGTCAGTTCAGGGAGAGCACTGCTGCAGCCAAACCCTTCCTCTGCCAGTCAGGGGAATGTCAGCTCCAGTAAGCAGGGGACCAGGAGGGCAGGCCAGACAGATGCCGGTAGTGGGAGACTCAATTATTAGGGGTACAGATAGGGCGATCTGTCACAAAGACCGGGATCATCTAATGGTGTGTTGTCTTCCTGGGGCTCGGATTCGACACATCGCGGATCGGGTTGACAGATTACTCGGAGGGGCTGGAGAGGACCCAGCGGTCATGGTCCATATTGGAACAAAGTTAGAGGTAGGTGGAGCGTCCTTAAAAAAGATACTAGGGATTAAGGTCAAAAGATTAGGGCAAGGACCTCAAAGGTAGTATTTTCCAAAATACTACCGGTACCACGAGCCACACAAGAAAGGCAGCGGGAGATTAGGGAGGTTAACAAGTGTCTTAAGAACTGGTGTAGGAAGGAGGGGTTTGGGTTCCTAGAGACCTAGGCAGACTTCTCTGTTGGCTACAGGCTCTATTGTAGGGATGGGCTGCACCTCAATGGGGAAGGGGCAGCTGTGTTGGGGGAGAAGATGGCTAGAAGGTTGGAGGGGTGTTTAAACTAGGGACTGGGGGAGGGTAATTACGTTATAGGATGGAAAGATGGTACAGATAGAGACCGGGGGCAAGATAATGGGACTGGGGGAGGAATGAAAGGAGGGACTAGAACAGTTCAGAAGGAAAGCTGTAGGGTAAAAAATATACATAAACCTGTTAAATGTATGTATACTAATGCTAGAAGCCTGACTAATAAAACTGGTGAACTGGAATTAGTGATGTTTGAGGAGGACTATGACATAGTGGGAATAACTGAGACATGGCTGGATGATGGTTATGACTGGGCAGTTAATGTACAGGGTTACAGTCTGTTTAGAAAGGATAGTCAAAACTGGAGAGAGGGAGGGGTCTGCCTTTATGTAAAGTGCTGTCTCAAGCCCACAGTCCGAGAAGATATAAGTGAGGGACATGAACATGTGTAGTCACTGTGGGTAGAAATACATGGAGGCAAAAACAATAATAAATTACTAATAGGAGTTTATTATAAACCACCTAATATACCAGAGTCCACAGAAAATCTACTACTAAATGAGATAGACGAGGCGGCAGATCATAATGAGGTGGTTATTATGGGGGACTTCAACTACCCAGATATAGACTGGGAAACTGAAAGCTGTACATCTCATAAAGGAAACAGGTTCTTGGCAATAACCAAAGACAATTATCTTTCCCAACTGGTTAAGGACCCGACTAGAGGGACGGCCATACTGGACTTAGTATTAACCAATAGGCCTGACAGAACAACAGATGTGCGGGTTGGGGGACACCTGGGAAATAGTGACCATAAAGTAATAACCTTCCAATTGTCATTCAAAAGAGGGTTTCTTCAGGAAGGAACAAAAATACCAAACTTCAAAAAAAGCTAAATTTAGCCAACTAAGAGAGGCCATAGGCCTAACTAACTGGGACAAAGTCCTCAAAAATAAAAATACAGCCACAAATGGGATATTTTTAAAAGCTTCGTAAAATCATATTGTGAGAAGAACATACCTTATGGGAATAAAAGGTTAAGGAACAAGAAAAAAACAATGTGGATAAATAGAACTGTAAAGAAAGCAATAAATGACAAAAAGAAAGCATTTAAATCACTAAAACAGGAGGGTAGCGAGGAAGAACTGAAAAACTATAAGGAAAAAAATAGAATATGTAAAAAACAAATAAAAGCAGCCAAACTAGAGGCCGAGAGATTAATTGCCAAAGAGAGCAAAACAAACCATAAAATGTTCTTCAATTATGTAAATGGTAAAAAGTATGACTTTGAAGATGTCGGCCCTCTACAGAATAATGAGGGGGGAGATGCAGAGAGCAATGAGGAAAAAGCAAAAGCTATTTTTTTCTTCACTGTATTCACTAAGGAAAATAAACTGTCAGATTAAATGCAGAATGTAAAAGCAAATTCCCCATTAAAAGTGCCCGGTCTGACCCAGGAAGAAGTAAAGTGGCATCTTATAAGATTAAAATAGACAAATCGCCAGGACCAGATGGCATACACCCCTGTATCCTAAGAGAATGAAGTAATGTCATAGCCAGACCCTTATTTCTGATATTTAATACTGACAGAGAGTGTTCCACAGGATTGGCAGTATAGCAAATGTGGTGCCGATATTCAAAAAAGGTCCAAAAACAGGGCCTGGAAACTATAGGCCGGTAAGTTTAACATCTGTCTTGGAAACACTGTTTGAAGGTTTTCTAAGAGATGCTATCTTGGAGTACTTCAAGGAAAATAAGCAAATAACGCCATATCAGCATGGCTTCATGAGAGATTGGTCATGTCAAACTAATTTAATCAGTTCCTATGAGGAGGTAAGTTCTAGACTGTATATCTGGACTTCTCCAAAGCATTTGACACTGTACCACATAAAAGGTTAGTATATAAAATGAGAATGCTCTGACTGGGAGAAAACGTCTGTATGTGGGTAAGTAACTGGCTCAATGATAGAAAACAGAGGGTGGTTATTAACGGTACACACTCAGATTGGGTCACTGTCACTAGTGGAGTACCTCAGGGGTCATTACTGGGCCCTATTCTCTTCAATATATTTATTAATGATCTTGTAGAAGGCTTGCACAGTAAAATATCAATTTTTGCAGATGACACTAAACTGTGTAAAGTAAGGACAATATACTGCTACAGATGGATCTGGATAGATTAGAGGCTTGGGCAGAGAAGTGGCAGATGAGGTTTAACACTGACAAATGTAAGGTTATGCACATGGGAAGGAATAAGGCAAGTCATCCGTACATACTAAATGGTAAAACACTCGGTAACACTGACATGGAAAAGGACCTAGGAATTTTAGTGAACAGCAGACTAAGCAGTAAAACCCAGTGTCAGGCAGCTGCTGCCAAGGCCAATAACATAATGGGTTGCATCAAAAGGGGCATAGATGCCCGTGATAAGAACATAGTCCTACCACTTTACAAATCGCTAGTCAGACCACACATGGAGTACTGTGTACAGTTCTGGGCTCCTGTAAACAAGGCAGACATAGCAGAGCTGGAGAGGGTCCAGAGGAGGGCAACTAAAGTAATAACTGGAATGGAGCAACTACAGTACCCTGAAAGATTATCAACATTAGGGTTATTCGCTTTAGAAAAAAGACGACTAAGGGAAGATCTAATTACTATGTATAAATATATCAGGGGTCAGTACAGAGATCTATCCCATCAGCTATTTATCCCCAGGACTGTGACTGTGACGAGGGGACATCCTCTGCGTCTGGAGGAAAGAAGGTTTGTACACAAACATAGAAGAGGATTCTTTACGGTAAGAGCAGTGAGACTATGGAACTCTCTGCCTGAGGAGGTGGTGATGGTGAGTACAATAAAGGAATTCAAGAGAGGCCTGGATGTATTTCTGGAGCGTAATAATATTACAGGCTATAGCTACTAGAGAGGGGTCGTTGATCCAGGGAGTTATTCTGATTGCCTGATTGGAGTCGGGAAGGATTTTTTTCCCCTAAAATCAGGAAAATTGGCTTCTACCTCACAGGGTATTATTTTACCTTCCTCTGGATCAACTTGCAGGATAACAGGCCGAACTGGATGGACAAATGTCTTTTTTCGGCCTTATGTACTATGTTACTATGTAATCATAAATAAAGGTAATATCACTTTTACCTCCCAGCGTATGCCTAAAAATTTAACCCATAAAACAATGGCGCAATTGCATTTGTTTTCAATTCCACCCAATTAATATTTTTTTCATTTTACCAATACTTTGCATGGAATATTAAATAGTTCCATTAGAAAGTACAACATGTCCCGCAAAAAACAAGCCCTCATACGACTAGGTGAACAGAAAAATAAAAAAGTTATGGCCCCGGGAAGGCGAGGAGAAAAGTTATGGCCCCGGGAAGGCGAGGAGAAAAGTTATGGCCCCGGGAAGGCGAGGAGAAAAGTTATGGCCCCGGGAAGGCGAGGAGAAAAGTTATGGCCCCGGGAAGGCGAGGAGAAAAGTTATGGCCCCGGGAAGGCGAGGAGAAATATAAACAAACTGGAAAATGGCCATGGTGGGAGGAGGTTAACCATTTTGGTGCATCTCTTGGGGTCTGTGCGCCATAAACGGACATCAGTGGTAGTTTACACCAGTTTTCTGATGTAACAAAATCTTAAATTTGCCTTATAAAAAGTCGCTAATTTTGCTCTAGGCCCGTCTAGGCCCTCATAAGTTCTCCCTTTGTTTCCAGTTACGCAGTCAGGACTGTATTCACATGTAGCACTTTTTTATACTTTTTTTTGGCGTTAGGTAACAATTGTAATAAAATGTTTTCCCCTATTGAAAAGACGCTTGGAAATCGTCCCAAAACGTGCACTTGTGAACACAGTCCAGCGTGCATTCATGTAACATATGGACGGACCTATTCCCCGGCCTCGTCCTGCCTCCTCCAGCTTCCCTGTCTCCACAAGGGAGCCGCCACGACACCGCTAACCAGCGCATCCTCCGAGGTGACGTGGTGCGCGCCCCCGAGCTCGACATGGCGCGCGCTCCCTCCGGCGGGCACGCGCGCCCGCTCCAGCTGTTTGACGTGGCAGAGCTCGCTCCCCTCCTACCTGTGCTGCCGGCTCCGCTACAAGTTCCCCACAACAAGAACCGTGCAGCAAGCGGGGACGTCACTGCCGGGACAGGTAACTAACTCCACCGAGCACACAGCGGGGGTGCCCCCTCGGGGGACGGGGGGCAGAGTGGGATGGGAGCGCTGGGAGCAGAGGTAATGTCACTGGCATCACCTGGCAGTGTCACCAGCACAGGAGGGATGGCAGCCGGTGTCACCTGTCACTGGATGGCTCTGTGGACCCCCTGCTGCCACCTGGACTGAAGTCCTCCTGCTGGGAGAGAAGGGCAGACAAACCCCCAAGTGGCATCTGTCATATCTATCTATCTATCTATCTATCTATCTATCCAGTATCTATCTTATATCATCTGTCATATCCATCTATCTGTCTGATATCTATTATCTATATATCTATCTTATATTATCTATATCTAGCTATCTATCTATCTATCTATCCAGTATCTATCTTATATTATCTGTCATATCCATCTTTCTGTCTGATATCTATTATCTATCTATCTTATATTATCTGTCATATCTATCTATTATCTATCTATGTTATATTATATCTATCTATCTATCTATCTATCTATCTATCTATCCAGTATCTATCTTATATTATCTGTCATATCCATCTATTCTATCTGATATCTATCTATCCATCCATCTATCTAATATCTATTATCTATCTTATATTATCTATCATCTGTCATATCTATCTATCTATTATCTATCCATCTTATATTATCTATCTATCATCTGTCATATCTATCTATCTATCTATCCTATCTATCTATCTATTATCTATCTAGTCTATCTATCTATCTATCTATCTATCTATCTATCTATCTATCTATCCAGTATCTATTATCTATCTATCTATCTATTATCTATCTATCTATCTATCATCTATCTATCGATCTTATATTATCTGTCATATCTGTTATATTATCTATCTATCCTCATCTAATATCTATCTACTATCTATTATCTATCTATGTTATATTATCTATCTATCTATCTCATATCTATCTATCTATCTATCTATCTATCTATCTTATATTATCTATCATCTGTCATATCTATCTATCCAGTATCTATCTATCTATCATCTATCTATCAATCTTATATTATCTGTCATATCTGTTATATTATCTATCTATCTATCTATCTATCTATCTATCCTCATCTAATATCTATCTACTATCTATTATCTATCTATCTATGCTATATTATCTGTCATCATCTATCTATCTATCTCGTATCTATCTACAGTTGCAAGAAAAAGTATGTGAACCCTTTGGAATGATATGGATTTCTGCACAAATTGGTCATACAATGTGATCTGATCTTCATCTAAGTCACAACAATAGACAATCACAGTCTGCTTAAACTAATAACACACAAAGAATTAAATGTTACCATGTTTTTATAGAACACACCATGTAAACATTCACAGTGCAGGTGGAAAAAGTATGTGAACCCTTGGATTTAATAACTGGTTGAACCTCCTTTGGCAGCAATAACTTCAACCAAATGTTTCCTGTAGTTGCAGATCAGACGTGCACAACAGTCAGGAGTAATTCTTGACCATTCCTCTTTACAGAACTGTTTCAGTTCAGCAATATTCTTGGGATGTCTGGTGTGAATCGCTTTCTTGAGGTCATGCCACAGCATCTCAATCGGGTTGAGGTCAGGACTCTGACTGGGCTACTCCATAAGGCGTGTTTTCTTCTGTTTAAGCCATTGTGTTGTTGATTTACTTCTATGCTTTGGGTCGTTGTCCTGTTGAAACACCCATCTTCTGTTGCTTCAGCTGGTGGACAGATGGCCTTAAGTTCTCCTGCAAAATGTCTTGATAAACTTGGGAATTCATTTTTCCTTCGATGATAGCAATCCGTCCAGGCCCTGACGCAGCAAAGCAGCCCCAAACCATGATGCCCCCACCACCATACTTCATAGTTGGGATGAGGTTTTGATGTTGGTGTGCTGTGCCTCTTTTTCTCCACACATAGTGTTGTGTGTTTCTTCCAAACAACTCAACTTTGGTTTCCTCTGTCCACAGAATATTTTGCCAGTACTGCTGTGGAACATCCAGGTGCTCTTGTGCAAACTGTAAACGTGCAGCAATGTTTTATTTGGACAGCAGTGGCTTCCTCTGTGGTGTCCTCCCATGAAATCCATTCTTGTTAAGCGTTTTACGTATCGTAGATTCGCTATCAGGGATGTTAGCATATGCCAGAGACTTTTAAGTCTTTAGCTGACACTCTAGGATTCTTCTTCACCTCATTGAGCAGGCTGCGCTGTGCTCTTGCAATCATCTTTACAGGACGGCCACTCCTAGGGAGAGTAGCAGGAGTGCGGAACTTTCTCCATTTATAGACAATTTGTCTTACCATGGTCTGATGAACAGCAAAGCTTTTGGAGATACTATTATAACCCTTTCCAGTTTTATGCAAGTCAACAATTCTTAATCGTAGGTCTTCTGAGAGCTCTTTTGTGCGAGGGATGCTTCTTGTGAAAAGCAAACCCAGAACTGGTGTGTGTTTTTTATAGGGCAGGGCAGCTGTAACCAACACCTCCAATCTCATCTCATTGATTGGACTCCAGTTGGCTGACACCTCACTCCAATTAGCTCTTGGAGATGCCATTAGTCTAGGGGTTCACATACTTTTTCCACCTGCACTGTGAATGCTTACATGGTGTGTTCAATAAAAACATGGTAACATTTAATTATTTGTGTGTTATTAGTTTAAGCAGACTGTGATTGTCTATTGCCATGACTTAGATGAAGATCAGATCACATTTTATGACCAATTTGTGCAGAAATCCATATCATTCCAAAGGGTTCACATACTTTTTCTTGCAACTGTATCAATCTATCCTCATCTAATACCTATCTATCTCTCTATCTTATATTATCTATCTATCTGTTATTTTATTTATATATCTATCTATCTATAATCTATGTTATATTATCTATCTATTATCTAGCTATCGATCATCTATCATCTATCTGTTATATTATCTATCTGTCTATCTATCTATCTATCTATCTATCTATCTATTATCTAATCTAATATATCTATCTATCTATGTTATATTATATTATCTATCTATTACCTATCTCATATCTATATATCTTCTATCTATCTAATATCCTATTTATCTATCTATCTATGTTATATTATATTATCTATCTATTACCTATCTCATATCTATATATCTTCTATCTATCTAATATCCTATTTATCTATCTATCTATCTGTATCTATAGCTATCTATTATCTATCTATCAATCATCTCTCTAGCTATATATTTATCTATCTATCTATGGACATCCTCCTGTGGTTGGTGGCCGCTGTGCCTGGGACATTCTGGATGGGGGAGAGATCTGGTGATCAGCTGGATGCCCTGAAGAGCACGCCTTGTACCGCGGACAGAGTAAGGTCTCTTGCACACAATTTTTTTTTTTCCGTGTACGTTCCGTTTTTTTGCGTTCCATATACGGTCCGTATAGGGCACCATTCATTTCAAAGGGTCCGCAAAAACGGAATACACTCTGTATGCATTCCGTTTCCGTATTTCCGTTTTTCTGTTCCGTTCAAAGATAGAACATGTCCTATTATTGTCCGCATTACGTACAAGGATAGTACTGTTCTATCAGGGGCCAGCTGTTCCGTTCCGCAAAAAACGGAATGCACATGGATGTCATCCGTATTTTTTGCAGATCCGTTTTTTGCTGACCGCAAAATACTGAAAAAGCCATACAGTCATGTGCAAGAGGCCTTATCTTGTTGGAACATCACATCACACTACGGAGTTATGGGTCCATTCACACACCCGTGTGTGTTTTGCGGATCCGCAGATCCGCAAAATACGGACACAGGCAATGTGCATTTCACATTTTGCTGACCGCACATCACCGGCACTAATAGAATATGCCTATTCTTGTACGCAATTGCGGACAAGAATAGGACATGTTCTATTTTTTTTCGGGATCAGAATTGCGGACCCAGAAGTGCGGGTCCGCATTTCAGAATCCGGGCAGCACATCGTGCGGCCCCATAGAAATTAATGGGTCAGCAATTCCGTTCCGCAAAATGCGGAACAGAATTGCGGACGTGTGAATGGAGCCTTAAGAAAAGGGCCGCAGGACTGGTTCTGCGATGTCCTGGAGACACCAAAGGCTGGTTAAAAGGGTTCTCCAAGATTTTGTTTATTGATAACCTATCCTTAGGATAGATCATCGGTATCTGATTGTGGGAGTCCAGCACCCAGGACCCCCGCCAATCAGCTGTTTGAGAAGGCACCGGAGCTCCCGTGAACACCACTGCCTTCTCCCTGCTCACCAAGCACAGCGCCGTACATTGTATAGCGGTTGTGCTTGACATCTCGCTCAGCCCCATTCACTTAAATGGGGCTGAGCTGCTCCTAGACCACATAACCCATGAAAGTGTAGTGAAGGCCACAGCGCTCACAGGCTACCTTCGGTGTCGGACCCCCAGCAATCAGATACCGATGACCTATCCTGAGGATAGGTCATCAGTATTAAAATCTCGGAAAACCCCTTTAATGTTCTCTCGATGAATACAGGAACAGCCATAGTAGTTAAAGGGGTTGTCCAAGTTATATTTATTGATAAGCTAGCCTTAGGATAGGTCCTCAATATCAGATCGGCGGTGGTCCGACAGCCGGCACCCCCGCCGTTCAGCTGTTTGAAGGAAAGGCGTGAGGCGTGCCAGCGCTGCCTCCCCTTCACTGTTTACCTGCTCGCCGTCGCCTCTGCAGCGGTGAGCAGGTGTAATTACACCTAACCGTCCCATTAATTTCAATGGGACGGATCGCTCCTATAGAAGTACAAACCTGATTCCAAAAAAGTTGGGACACTATACAAATCGTGAATAAAAACTGAATGCAATGATGTGGAGGTGCCAACTTCTAATATTTTATTCAGAATAGAACATAAATCACGGAACAAAAGTTTAAACTGAGAAAATGTACCATTTTAAGGGAAAAATATGTTGAATCAGAATTTCATGGTGTCAACAAATCCCCCAAAAGTTGGGACAAGGCCATTTTCACCACTGTGTGGCATCTCCCCTTCTTCTTACAACACTCAACAGACGTCTGGGGACCGAGGAGACCAGTTTCTCAGTTTAGAAATAGGAATGCTCTCCCATTCTTGTCTAATACAGGCCTCTAACTGTTCAATCGTCTTGGGCCTTCTTTGTTGCACCTTCTTCTTTATGATGCGCCAAATGTTCTCTATAGGTGAAAGATCTGGACTGCAGACTGGCCATTTCAGTACCCGGATCCTTCTCCTACGCAGCCATGATGTTGTGATTGATGCAGAATGTGGTCTGGCATTATCTTGTTGAAAAATGCAGGGTCTTCCCTGAAAGAGATGACGTCTGGATGGGAGCATATGTTGTTCTAGAACCTGAATATATTTTTCTGCATTGATGGTGCCTTTCCAGACATGCAAGCTGCCCATGCCACACGCACTCATGCAACCCCATACCATCAGAGATGCAGGCTTCTGAACTGAGCGTTGATAACAACTTGGGTTGTCCTTGTCCTCTTTGGTCCGGATGACATGGCGTCCCAGATTTCCAAAAAGAACATCGAATCGTGACTCGTCTGACCACAGAACAGTCTTCCATTTTGCCACACTCCATTTTAAATGATCCCTGGCCCAGTGAAAACGCCTGAGCTTGTGGATCTTGCTTAGAAATGGCTTCTTCTTTGCACTGTAGAATTTCAGCTGGCAACGGCGGATGGCATGGTGGATTGTGTTCACTGACAATGGTTTCTGGAAGTATTCCTAAGCCCATTCTGTGATTTCCTTTACAGTAGCATTCCTGTTTGTGGTGCAGTGTCGTTTAAGGGCCCGGAGATCACGGGCATCCAGTATGGTTTTACGGCCTTGACCCTTACGCACAGAGATTGTTCCAGATTCTCTGAATCTTCGGATGATGTTATGCACAGTTGATGATGATAGATGCAAAGTCTTGGCAATTTTTCGCTGGGTAACACCTTCCTGATATTGCTCCACTATCTTTCTGCGCAACATTGTGGGAATTGGTGATCCTCTACCCATCTTGGCTTCTGAGAGACACTGCCACTCTGAGAAGCTCTTTTTATACCCAATCATGTTGCCCATTGACCTAATTAGTGTTAATTGGTCTTCCAGCTCTTCGTTATGCTCAAATTTACTTTTTCCAGCCTCTTATTGCTACTTGTCCCAACTTTTTGGGGATTTGTTGACACCGTGAAAATTTGAATCAACGTATTTTTCCTTTGAAATGATGCATTTACTCGGATTAAACGTTTGATCTGTCATCTACGTTCTATTACAAATAAAATATTGACATTTGCCATCTCCACATCATTGCATTCAGTTTTTATTCACAATTTGTTTAGTGTCCCAACTTTTTTGGAATCCGGTTTGTATATAGAAACGAGCCATTCCATTTAGAATTTTAGAAGCAATTTATTTTAAAAAAATTCAAAACTATTGGGGTGATTTATCAAACTGGTGTAAAGTAGAACTGGCAACCAATAAGATTCCACCTTTCATTTTCAAAAGGAGCTGTCAATAATGAAAGGTGGAATCTGATTGGTTGCTATGGGCGACTATGCCAATTCTACTTTACACCAGTTTGATAAAGGACCCCATACATTTTTAAGGACCAATTAAGTGACTTTAAGAGGCTTACATTATAGAAACCACCAGTTTTGGAAACTATACCCCCATCCCTGAAGAGACCCTGTGGGACCACTACAGTGGAAACCCCTAAAAAGTGACCCCATTTTGGAAACTACTCCCCTCAAAGAATTTATTGAGGATTATAGTGAGTGCTTTGACCCAACAGGTGTTTTGTAGAATTTAGAAACACTTGGTTGTGAAAATAAAAACATTTTTCCAATAAAATGTTGCTTTAGCCACATATTTTTTATTTTCACAAGGGGTAGCAGGAGAAAAAGCACAGACAATTTGTTCTTCTCCTGAATAGAGGAACTCCCTATATGTGGTTGTAAAACTGCTGTATGGACACATGGCAAGGCTGAGAAGGGAAGGAGCGCCATACGGCTTTTGGAGGGCAGATTTTGCTGGAATTGTTTTTGGGCACCATGTCGCTTTTGAAGAAGCCCTGAGATAACGCCTAAAGTGGAAACCCCTAAAAAGTGACCCCATTTTAAAAACTACATCTCTCAAGGAATTTATTTAGGGGTGTAGTGAGTGCTTTCGTTACCATGAAGCATGAGAAAATGTGGTTTCGTGGCAAATCTAATTTTTCATGAAATTCGGATCAAAGTCAGTCAGTTTGTTTGGCTTCAATTCGCTTAACACTAGCAATGACCTGTCCAGAGGATAGGTAATCAATATTAGGGATCATGCACACAAACGTATTTTTGGTTCACATCCAACCTGCAAAAAATGCGGATTGAATGCGGACCAAACATTCATTTGTGTGCATGAGCCCTAATACTGTGACCTCTCCTCTAGATAGGTCACCAGTATCTGATCGTGGCGGTCCGACACCTAGGACCCCCACGGATCAGCTATTTGAGAAGGCACTTCAATGGAGTTGCAAAAGATATGGACAGCACACTGTTTGCTGTCTGCATCCGTACAACATGTCCTTTCCGTGGCACCTGCAAAAAAATAGACCTATTCTTGTAAAGGATAGGACCGTTCTACAAAGGGCAGGAGGTTCAGTGTAATGCACATGGCCGATATTTGTGTTTTGGGGATTAACAATTTGCGGACAGCAAAAACGGCAATGGTCGTGTGCATAAGCCCTTAAAGTCTTGGAAAACCCCTTTAATATAAAGAGACAATTTAGGCTACTTTCACACCTGCGTTCAGGTGTCCGCTCGTGAGCTCCGTTTGAAGGGGCTCACAAGCGGCCCTGAACGCAGCCGTCTGGCCCTAATGCATTCTCAGTGGAGGCGGATCCACTGAGAATGCATCCGCCTGCCAGCGCTCAGCCTCCGCTCCGTGAGCGGACACCTGAACGCTGCAAGCAGCGTTCGGGTGTCCGCCTGGCCGTGCGGAGGCGAGCGGATCCGTTCCGACTTATAATGGAAGTCAATGGGGACGGATCCGCTTGAAGATGACACCATATGGCTCAATCTTCAAGCGGATCCGTCCCCCATTGACTTTCAATGTAAAGTCTGAACGGATCCGCTCAGGCTACTTTCACACTTAGAAAATTTTTCTAAGTTATAATGCAGACGGATCCGTTCTGAACGGAGCCACCGTCTGCATTAATATGAGCGGATCCGTTCAGAACGGATCCGATCGAACACTAGTGTGAAAGTAGCCTTAAAATGATTTTACAATTTAATGGTTCAATTAAACCCGTTCATTACTTCCACATGGTTTTTTATTTATTTTTGTGTAACTTGAAAACCCTTTTAATTCACAGCAGAAGCTTCAAAGTGAAAATTGCATTTTATTTTTCACAGATATACAATTAAATTGCACAATATGTTGTGTCCATTGTGTGCCAGCCCTCTTAATATGAGGCCTCGTGCACACAACCGTTCTGTTTTTTGCGGTTGGCAAACCGCGGATCTGCAAAAAACAGAAGCCGCCCGTTTTGCCTTCCGCAATTTGCGGAACCGAACGGGCCCTGGCAATATAAATGCCTATTCTTGTCCACAAAGCGCGGACAAGAATAGGACATGTTATATTTTTTTTTAGCGGGGCCGTGGAACGGAGCCACGGATACGGACAACACACGGAGTGCTGTCCGCATCTTTTGCGGCCCCATTGAAGTGAATGGGTCCGCATCCGAGCCACCAAAACGGCGGCTCGGATGCGGACCCAAACAACGGTCGTGTGCATGAGGCCTTATCCTGTGCTTCCTGGTTTTAGAAACACCCTTATCTTGGACATATCACAGGGCTCAGGAGTAAAAGAGCACCACGTGTATCTGAGGCTAAATGTGGTGATTTACGCTGCTTGTGCTGACAACTGTAGAGGCTCTGGGGTGAAATAATAAATGGAACCCTCCAAGTCACCCCATTTTGGAAACTCTGCCCGTTAAGGTATTAAAGGGTGGAGTGAACATTTTTATGCCACAGGTATTTTGGATAAATTATTGCACAGCAGACTGTACAAAGTGAAAATTAAATTTTTTCCACAGATATGGCATTTCATTGCTCAATATGTTGTGGCCAGCTGGTGCTATCTGAGACTCGCACCACACTAGACATTATATGCTGGTTCTACTGGGAGTGGAAATGCCATAAATGTTGCATAAATGTAATCTGCTGTATGGGCATATGGTGGAGCTCAGAAGGGAAGGAGCGCAATTGGGATTTGAAGCACAGATTTTTCTTGAATGGTTTTGTAGAGCCCCTGAGGTACCCATACAGTGGAAATCCCCTATAGGTGACCCCATTTTGGAACCTATACCCTAAACTTATTAAGGGGTGAGAATTTTTACACCACAGGTCTTTTGCAGAAATCATTGAGCAGGGTAGCGTTCAAAATGAAAATTGCAAGTTTTCCACAGATATGGTATTATACTGTCCAGTTTTTACAAGGGAAAGAACACTTTTTGGCTTTTGCAGCTCAGATTTTGATGGATTGGTGTACCGACACCATGTTGCTTTCAAACAGCCTCTGGGGTACCAGTGCAGCCATACGCCTCATGCACACAGCCGTTGTGCGGCCGTTCCGTGCATTGGGGACCGCAATTTGTGGTACCCAATGCACAGGCAACATCCGTGCGGCGGCCGGGACGGATCGAGAACCCATTCAACTTGAATGGGTCCGTGATCCATCCGCACCATAAAAAAATTGAGCATTTTTTTGCGGTGTAGAGGCACGTACAGAAACACCATGGAAACACTTCGTAGTGGTTCCGTGCCTCCGTTCCGCACTACAGCTCCGGATTGGGGACCCATTCAAGTGAATGGGTCCACATCCGTGATGAGGGGAGCACACGGCCGGTGCCTGCATATTGTGGACCCACTGTTTGCCAGCCGTGTGCGTGAGGCCATACGGTATAGTGCAGGACAAATGTCATGTTATCTTTAATAAAAAATAAAAAATAAAAAAAAAACATGTTTTTGCATCACCATTTTCTGGAATATTTTTTACATTTTTCTGTTGATGGTCTTGTGTGAGGGGTCATTTTTTGCTGGCTCAATTGCTTAGTATTATGATTTTTGGGAGGCGAGGTGACCAAAAAATTGATGTTCTTGCATATTTTTTTATTATTTTTTTATGGCATGCACCTGACTGAGGGCTCTTTTTTTTCGAGATTCAACCTTTTCATGTGTCCCATTTTAGAGTACATAGTACTTTTTGTTCGCTTGGTAGTATGCTTTTTTGTAAGTCAAGGTGACTAAAAAATGGCTTTTCTTGCACCATTTTTATGTAATTTTCTACAGTGTTCAATTTTTTACATTTGTTAATGCCTTGATTAGGGAAAAGGGCACTTATATATATAACGCTTAATTCTTTTGTTTAACTCTATTTTTGTCTCACTATTGAACTTCAACTTTTGAAGGTCTGATCCTTGTTTCAATGAAACAGTTGACAGTTTGACAGTTTGTATGCAGTACAATACAGCATGCATTGGAGCCCCAAGTACAGGTGAAAACCCCCAGTAGTGACAAAAGTCACTGGTTGAGGTTGCACTAAATTTTTTCCAGAAGAGTAAGGCCTCTTTCACATGGGCGTCATGTTTTTGGCCCGGATAAGATGCAGGTGCGTCGCAGGAAAATGTGCGATTTTTTCACGCGAGTGCAAAACATTTTAATGCGTTTTGCACGCACGTGAGAAAAATCGGCATGTTTGGTACCCAAACCCGAACTTCTTCACAGAAGGTGTTGTGGGTTAGGTGTTGTGTAGATTGTATTATTTTCCCTTATAACATGGTTATAAGGGAAAATAATAGCATTCTTAATACAGAATGCATAGTACAATAGGGCTGGAGGGGTTAAAAAAATATATATAATAATTTAACTCACCTTAATTCACTTGTTTGCGCAGCCGGCATCTCTTCTGCCTTTATCTGTGAGGAAAAGGACCTGTGGTGACATCACTGCGCTCATCACATGGTCCATCACATTATCCAGCACCATGGTGATGGATCATGTGATGGACCGTGTGATGAGCGCATATGACATGCTGCGACTGTGATGCGACAGTCACAGAAAATCCATCTTGGATGGATTTTTTGCGAGTGTCGTGTCGCAGTCGCAGCATGTCGCAGTGCGACACCATAGACTATCATTATAAAAATTGTTGTGCGACATTGGTGCGACAAAATGTTGTGCGACACTTGTTGTCGTGTAGCTCTAGCCTTAAAGAGGTGCCACTATTAAAAGTGCAGCTGCTGTGGAGCTCACTGTTAAAGGGGCGGGCACTGTGGAGGTCACTGTTAAAGGGGCGTTCGCTGTGGATGTTACTGTTAAGGAGGCAGGCTGCTGTGGAGGTCACTGTTAAAGAGGCAGGCCGCTGTGGAGGTCACTGTTAAGGGGGCAGGGGCTGAGGAAAGGTCATCAATAAATATAACTTGGACAACCCCTTTAAGGAAGTTTTTTTAAAAGATTATTATAGCGTTATATGGTGCTGCAGACACATTTATTTTTTTTTATGCAGTTTTTTAAGCCGAAATCAGGATATTCAGTTGCTGTAGGTTACATCCTGCATTTGAGTCTTGTAATGTGGGACGTAAAAAGCGTCATTGGTAAGGACAAGGGGCGTAGATAATGTCACATGATCTGCTGATGTCAGGACACATCTCACTGCCCTAAGGCATGATGGGACAGCAGACAGTACATAGGATTCAAGCATGGAGGATAAGAGAAAACTGCAAATGGGCTAAATTAAAAAAAATTCAAAACAATCCATGGAGTACTGGGAGCTAGAGTAATCCAGTCTAAAGTAGTTTTTGGCACAGCCCCTTTCAGGAACGATATTACTTCTCTACGTTTTCTAATCCACTCCTGGTTTTGGCTTCAAAAACTGCAAAAAACTTAAATGTGTGGCAGCACCCTGAGGCTTTTCTAAATATTTTTTAACACCTATGAGGTTTAGTGGAGTTTTCCCCACAATCAGAGGATAGGTGATAAATATCTGATTTACCTATATAAACGCTTGAAGGGGTTGGCCACTATATAAGTACTTTCCACTATATAGTGGGAGGTAGGGTAAAAAAGAGTTTCCTAATATACTTTATTAAAGGGACTCTGTCACCACTTTCTAACCCCCACTTTTAAAACTATTGTTCTGTCCATGGAGCCCTTGTGATTACTAAGGTGTTGTTATAAGCGAAATCTGCAGGCTCGTTTTGATAAAAAAAAAACTTTTATCTAACCTGTCAGTCATGTAGATAAGGTGCCCAGGGCGTTTCTCCTGGTCTGAACATGCCGCCCGCCGCCGTTGGTGCCCAGCTCCTCCTCTGCTCTGAATTTGCGCCGCCTGAATATCAAGAAATATGCCTCCGGCTCTCCCTCAGTCCCCCCTCCTTCTTTTCTAAGATCCCGCGCGTGCGCACAGGCCTGTGCCTGATGCGCCCGTGCAGACTTTTAGATTCAGCCTCATTGAGCGAAGTGCGCATGCGCACTTCGCTCAACCTCCCGATAACGCGAACACTGCCGCGCGCGCGGGATCTTAGAAAAGAAGGAGGGGGGACTGAGGGAGAGCCGGAGGCGTATTTCTTGATATTCAGGCGGCGCAAATTCAGAGCAGAGGAGGAGCTGGGCACCAACGGCGGCGGCGGCGGGCGGCATGTTCAGACCAGGAGAAACGCCCTGGGCACCTTATCTACATGACTGACAGGTTAGATAAAAGTTTTTTTTATCAAAACGAGCCTGCAGATTTCGCTTATAACAACACCTTAGTAATCACAAGGGCTCCATGGACAGAACAATAGTTTTAAAAGTGGGGGTTAGAAAGTGGTGACAGAGTCCCTTTAAAAAAATCCGAATGGTAATGTTTTTACAATGAGCCCCGCCCCCTCAGTGTGCATCCAGTTCGTCTATGGCTGCACGCGACATGGAGGAGCTTTAGAGAAAGCTTGTCCATGGCTTTATTCTAACTGCACATGCGCTGCTTTTCCTAATAAGAGCAGCGCATGCCCAGTCTGCCCCTGCCACTGCCGCGCTCCCTGCTCCGACTCTGCCTCTACAACCGGCTTATTCCTGTCAGAGTTCGGAGCGGGAAGAAAAGTAAAAGCGCGTCGGGGATTAGACGCCATGTAAATACCATCACACCATCTCTCCAGCCCCCTCCAATATACAGTCCCATGTAAATAACATCCCTCTCTACCTACAGCCCCCTCCAAAATACAGTTCCATGTACACAACATCACACCATCTCTTCTGCCCCCTCCAATATACAGTCCCACGTAAATAGCACCCCCCCTTCCAAGCCGCATTCAACATACAGTCCCATGTAAAGAACATCACCCTCTCCCCAGCTGCCTTCAACATACAGCGCCATGTAAATAACATTACCCCTCAACATTCAGTCCCGTGTAAATAATATCACTCCCTTCCACAGCCGCCTTCAACATATAGTCCCATGTAAATAACATCACCCTGCCCTAGCAACCTTCAACATGCATTCCCATGTAAATAACAACACCCCCTCAATTTCAAGTCCCATGTAAATAACTTCCCTCCCTTCAGCCCTAACATACAGTCCCAGTTAAATAACCGCAACTCCTATTATTGCTCTACCTCTCCCTTCACTTACCTCTCATCATGTAGCAGACCTCACCACATCCCTTCTTCCCAGGACTTCTCTTCACTGCTGAGCCGTCCTCTCCTGCACTGGTCACATGATGGTGACATCATCGCAGGTCCTTTTCAGCTACTGCATTTAGAACTGATCACATGACCTGTGATGTCATCACAGGTCCTTCAGCTCTTGCAGTGCAATAGATTCAATTGTATTGCCGTCCTGCGGACTGCAACACAGTTGGATCTATCTGGCAGGCAGGACATTCGGGGCCTGGGACAAAACATCAGGGGCCCTAGCAACACCCCTGCTATGAACACTTTCTTATACCTTGAAAGAAAGGTGCTCTTAAAAAATTCCTAAAGGGCTCAAACTCCTATATAGCTCAGTCTTGGGCATATGATATCCCCTGCGCCTCTGGAGGATGACGAGGAGCATAAATTAGGCAGTTTGTGCACCTAAACAGAAATCTATGGCAGCTTGGAGCTTCATTTCTTCATTTACACGAGAAAACTGGCATAAAGGAAATAAATGCCAGCTGACCTTGCCTCCTCTCGACCCTTGTCACATCCTCTTTTTGAAGAGTGGTGAGGGGCTTATAGAAACACCACTTGCTACAAAATTTTGTCACAGGTTTGCTTAAAAAGTCACAAACACCGTAAAAGTGGCGTGGGCAAAAGATACATTCCCCCCATTTTTTTCATGTTAATTGAATTTTTTTCTCCTAAAAATGCCCTAGATAAACTGTGCTCTTCAGTTCTCTAAGATTTGGGAGTCCTAAGGGTTGTTCTATGTTCTAAAAAATAATGCCTATGAAGTGGTGAACTAGTTAGTGTTTAAATGGTTTTTCCAAACTTTATGAAAAATAGATATCAAGCAGGGGGGAGCATAAAAACCCATTACTCACCTTTTATACTCAAGTGGTGCTGATTTGGTCCCCACCACTCCAGTCCCTGCTAGCTCTGCAGCAATTTGCACACATAATAACTGAGGCCAGTGAGCGGTGTATCCTGCAGGCCCAGCGGGGACATGAGTGGAAGGGTCCACAACAGCGTCATTGGGGTGGCTGGTCTTTTAAAAAGCAAGTAAGGGTTTTTTCTTTATTTTAAACTACCCTTTGTTTGGTGCCCTTTTTGTTTGTTTGTTTTTTCAAAATGTCAAAACCCCATTTAAAGGGATCAGTCTCCTAGACCTTAAAGGTGTTGTGCAGGATTTTAATATTTATGGCTTTTCCTCAGGGTTGGCCTTTATGATGGTTTTTGCGGGAATCTAACATCCTGCTCTTACATTGATCTGCTGTTTTGAGGTAGCTATGGTGCGGAAAGGTAACCGCAGCATTGCTCCCATTGAAGTGAATAGGAGCCACAGTGCAGTAACCAGCTCTATCAGTGGACAGCGCTGAGTAGTAATGGTCTCTGTTTCTGCAGGATGTTGGACTCCCACAGATCAGTTAATGGCCTGTCCTAAGGATAGGTCATCAATAGTAAAATTCTGGACAACCTCTTTAAAGAAGCACTCCCATAATTTTTTTCCCCTGGGGACAGCTACATAGTTAAACAGAGCTGAACCGGGACATACACACATTTTCACCCAGGCAGCCCCACTAAGATAAGCTGAATCATGCAGGGCAAAGGCATTTTCAGGAGATCCCACCGGGGATGTACCGGGCTCCTCATAGGGCTGTCAGGCGGAGGCTTCTGCCCAGCAGTAAGCCCGGCGACGTCACTGAAACTGATGGGCGGGCTTTAGCACTACCCTAACCTGTAAAACGGCTAGGGGCTAGGGCAGCGCTAAAGCCCGCCCATCAGAGCCAGTGATGTCACCGGGAACACTGCTGGGCGGAAGCCTCCTCCTGGCAGTGTGTTATTGTAAATAAAAAAGCTAACATCAGGGGGGGGCTGCCTGGGTGAAATTCTGGGTATATGCGGGTTCTGCTCTGCACCCGGACAACCCCTTTACTACGGTTGAAAAAAGACATAAGTCCATCAAGTTCAACCAAGGGGTACATTATGCTAATCGGTGGCTTTATTTGTGAGTTATCAGTGTCTCACAGGAATGCGCTGAGAAACTGACTTCACACGTCAGACTGGGAGGGTCATGGAAGGTGATAAGTTGTTAGGTGGGACAATCCCGGGTTCTAGATATGACTGACCTATCAGGATAAGTATTTAATATCAGGTCTGTGGGGATCAAATACCCAGAAACCCCACTAACAGCACAATATACGGAAGCAGAAGGAGACGGCTCTGTCCACTGTTTAGAGGTCGTGCAACTCCTGGAGAACCACATTAATGTCTTCAATCAACATAAACTTGTAGGATACTTAGTGAGATAGGGAAACATCTTTATTTAGACTTTTTCACATGAGACATTTTTGCTTCAATGGACCTAACCTTTCCAGATAGTCTATACACTGAATCTCATGAGTCTGCAGCCACTATGTGTCTCCAAGAGTTGCATCAATTACCAGTCATTGCAGAAGGGCACAAGGGTGAGAGTTTTTGGAGCACATTAGTGGAGTGTACCTTGAAGTCAGAAGATCATCTCTTTCTTTCTGCACCGGGCTGAACTTGTGATTCACCAGTACAAGTCCTCCTGCCCTATCCTCTTTGACATCACTACTGATTCTGTTGACTAAGGATTAGAAAACAAGCAGAGATATTCCAGCGCTGGTGTCCAAAGCTCATGCTTGTGCCACGTCTGCCTCCAGAGCACACACCGCCCTCCCCTTTCTTCATGTTGGAGAAACAAAGCCTCGGGAACTGCTTCCAACCCCCTCAGACCCATCAACCTGCTGGCAGGGGAATTTCTCTGTACGTAGCCCATGTATTATGGCCATCATCTACTGCTCTTTTAAGGAGCCATGGATTTGTGTAAATGGGACGGATACTAACCAGCGGTTTCTCCAGTGCTAGGTGGTACTAATGTACAGTTCACTCTAGGTATTACTAGGCACCGTATTACAGTAATGTAGAGCAGAGGGTTTGTTACTTTGGATTTCTACTCTTTATCTTTACTGCTATCAGTCAGTAGTTATGTGAGCAAACAACCTGATAAGATTTCACCAGCGAGTACACCCCAGTACGATATGGGTGTCCTTACATACGGTGCACCCCGTACATATGTTCTGCATCTCATTTCCATTTCTTGACAGCTAACTGATTTACTTTTTTAATCTAGAGGACACAAGACATTTTGCAGCTGCTAATGAAAGAATGAGCCAGCAAGGATATGTGGCCTCTCCTCCATACTCTCAGCCTCAGCCCGGACTGGGAGGTTTTCCACCAGGCTACGGGACCCCTATGATGTCTCCGACCTATGGCCATTCTGGTGCAACAAACATTACATCTCTTCCACCGCAGTCAGGTAAGAATGAATCCTATAAAGCAGGCATCCTCAAACTGCGGCCCTCCAGCTGTTGCAAAACTACAACTTCCAGCATGCCCAAACAGCCTACAGCTATCAGCCTACAGCAAGGCATTGTGGGAGTTGTAGTTTTACAACAGCTGGAGGGCCGCAGTTTGAGGATGCCTGCTATAAAGCATGGGGGACCGTGAGACCTAAGAAAACAATGTTCACTAATGGCTAGTGAATGGCAGGACAGGATATTAGTTACATAATGCATACCTCTGGTTTGTGATTGTGACAGTGGTGCCAGTCAGCCCATCTTTATAAACAAATCATTTATTGACCCAAAAATATGAACGTTTTTGTCTTGGAAGGTCATTTTAATTTTGAAATTACGATGATTGCTTTAGTTAAATGATCAGCTATCTTTTTGTATTGGTCATGCTCTAAAGTAAGCACATGTTTGAAAAAAAGGTGGAGTTTTATTATTATTGGCATATGGCACAAGCTTAAAACAGTGCCAGGACAGTGTGTGCCCACTGTGCCAGAGGCTTCATAAATATGGTGTTTGGCTTAAAAGCCCCAACGTATTTACATTGCAGAACGGGGGTAAATCCTTTGATAAATCTGCCCCTTGTGTATTTGTAGTAGAATACCTGTTAATAGAGTTTTACAAATCTAATTCACTTGCTGTGAAAAGTGCAACTGAAGCAGTGCTTGAATCAGATAGTCTCACTTCAGCAAAAATACCAGCCACTTACTAATGTATTGTGATTATCCATATTGTCTCCTTTGCTGGCTGGATTCATTTTTCCATCACTTGTTGTTTCCAAGGTTATGACCATCCTGCAATCCATCAGTGGTGGTCGTGCTTGTACACTATAGGAAAAAAATTGGATCGCGCATAGGCTGGTGCTTTTTTCTATAGTGTGCAAGCACGACCACCACTACTGGATTGCAGGGTGGCCGTAACCACGAAAACAAGCAGTGTATAATGTGATGTAAAAATGAATCCAGCCAGCAAAGGAAGCAATATGGATAATTACAATACATTAGTGAGTGGCTTGCATTAACTTTCTTTACTTGAGTAAACACCATTTGCTGAAGTAGCACAACCCATTTAAGGTCCTTGTACATGGACCAATGATCAGACAGATTATTGGGAACGAACCAGACGATCCCGATAATTCCCTGATCATCAGAGGAGATCAGGGCTGCAGTCACATGCAGTGGTCACCCCTGCTGTATTGGAAGAAGGGATTGCTTGTCCCCATAGGAAATCACCATTGTTTAGACAGTGCGATCTGCTGCCCAGGAGCCATGATTCTTGGTGCCGGAAGAATAAAACGATCACCCGATGAATGAGCATTTGCTTGTTCACTGGGTGATCACCAGAGCCTTTTACACAGGCCAGTTATACAGACACTCATCTCCGATTATAATCAGTCTGAACTGGATGGGAGGAGCTATGAACTAGTTGGGTGTTGTGAGGGGCGGTGCTGGAGGTGTGGCTAAGGAGAAGTGCATCATGGGTTTGGTTGGATACAGTAACAGGAAGTGCTACATACAGGATGTAACTAAACCAGAGTTTACATGGTGAAACAGGTTAGAAAAGTCCAAATTGAAAACAAAAGTGGTGACTACTATTTTCTTGGTGGGCAAACCCTTTACATACATAGAGTGGTCATACAGACACTGGCAGCAAAGAATTTTTATGTCACATTACTTTGGTTGGTTATTATACCATAACTAAATAATTTGCTGGTCATATGCTTTCTTAAAGTGCTTTCTGTATATGTTTCTGCAGCTGGGCTGAAACCTGGTGCACAAGTTGGATCTCCTTTAACCTTGAGTTCCCCACCTCCTACTCAGCATAACTTATACAATGGACCAAATCCCCCTGGAAACCTCGCTCACAGGTAATTAGGAAATGTATTAGATATAGTATTATATGCAGTCTTTGTCTCTGGTTCTGTACTTCCATCTGCACATTTTTTTCAGGCACCCAGGACCTCCAGTTACCAGTAATGCCTCTCCTTCATACCCTTCCATTGGTCAGTCTTCAACACATTTCAACAGTGCTCCTCCAGCACCAGTTCAGCAGATGTCCAACCAGTTTACCAACATGCAGCTAGGGGGATACGGTAATTTTTTATGTTTAATAATACTAAAGTACTTATTAACATTGCTCAGTTTTATTTCATTTACACTCCTGTTCATGAGATATTTTTGGGCTAAAAGGAAGTATCTGATCTAGAAGCTGATTGACATGAGCTCTTCAGCTCCTCTCACTGATTAATATGTGTCAATAAAAGTGCCACTAACGCTTCATAAAATGACATTCAGCCCATAAACTCGTATTTTATAATGCATTTGCAAGTAAACACATTGATAAACCTACAAGGGACCAGCAGTGGAAGATAGAGATGGACACGGTGCTGACCTCATTGGTCCATCTGAGAGCACACTGTGCATAGGGTAGTCTTAGAATCTAGTGACCATTTTTTACATACATAAAGGGGGGACCTGGAATGGGATGAACCAACGTCAGTATCAAATATATGTTACGCTAGTGGCTTGTACCCACCTCTCTCCTGCTCCCCCTGGGTGGGTGCATCACTTACCCTGCCTTGACTATTGCTTCCCACAGTGCCGGCCCCACTGCTGGCTGCGGCCTGCACTTTTCTCCTGGGCTCTCCCACACGGCCCCTATGGAAACACTCCCTGGCTCTGGTCCAGTGTGTGCTATTCTAGTTTTCCCTACCTAATGGCTGGACACTTCAGGTCGTTTTAGGCACTTTCCCCTATGAAACTATAAAAAAGTTATAGGGTCAATATATGGCGATGCAAAGAAAAAAAATGTTTTTTTTTTCAAAGTGTTAAAACACAAGAAAATCTATATAAATGTGCTATTGTTGCAATTGTGCTGCCCTAGAAAATGAAGGGAACACAGTGAAAACAAAACCCATAAAACTTTTCTAATTCCTCCCCATTTGGAACTTTTTTTCCCAGTTTTGCCCTACATTATATGCAATAGTAAATGGTGACATTAGAAAGTACGGCTATGTGAATGCAAAAATAAAAAAGTTAGGGCTCCTGGAAGGTGGAGAGTAAAAACAAAAACTCACTCGCAAAATCACAAGGTCCTGAAGGGGTTTATACCATCTTTTTTTAGGCGTACCTAAGAATTTTGCACCACAATTTTGATGTGTTTTTTTTTTTTAAAGACTGGCATAAAAAATGCTACTCTTAATAAATTCATTCCTTACTCTAGTCAGTCTAAAAGTGTAACAGATATATTATCTAGCATCAGCCACTCTGATAAATCTGACACATCTTTAGGCTGCCTGGTCTGCTGGGAAATTTATAAAAGTCCCATCTAGATGAATGGGACTGTCGCCGAGAGCTCTGCAGTATATGTGCCATTGTGACTACGGGTATACTCCTAGAGTTGTACAGAGCGCTGCTGCGTCTAATTAGATCCAGTAGACCAAGTCCAGCATCCCTGTGATCATGTGATTGGTCATATGATTACTGGAACCAGTAGAAGACGCAGCACTTATTAAGCACTATATACAGTGAAAAAGCATAATGGCACATTAAAGTCAGTGGTGTCTGTTCAGTACCGTCTGTCTGCATTTTGCAGAACGGAATTGCGGACCCATTAATTTCTATTGGGCCACGTGATGTGCTGTCCAGATCCGGAAATGCGGACCTGCACTTCCGGGTCCGCAATTCCGTTCCCGAAAAAAATAGAACATGTCCTATTCTTGTCCAAAATTGCGGACAAGTTAAGGTTTTTTCTATTATGGTGCCGGCGATGTGTGGTCTGCAAAATGCGGAACGCACATTGTCGGTGTCCGTGTTTTGCCAATCCGTGGATTCGCAAAACACATACGGATGTGTGAATGGACCCTACTCCATAGATTAGTGAATCAGTTTGTACGAATCGATTCTTTCATCAAGAAGACTTCTTCATCTGCAAGGCAAGAAGCCACCCCCGCCGCTTGTTTGACAGGGTCGGACATCTCGCCTGACCCTGACAATCTCACACTGATTCTCCTAGTAGTGGAGCCGGTGCAGAGGCTCTGCTTCTGGAGCAGCGACTGTTCATGTGCCGCTACTATGGAGCAGAGATTAGCGGCAATGTGAGCAAGCCCTTAACATTATGACATTCTTAACAGAGCCTTGGGAGATGTGATAGATTCTGACAGATCTCATTGACTTTAATGGTTTCAAAAAAAAAAAAATTTAATGGCAAGAATAGTGCTGGAAAATAGACAGTATTTTTCCATTAAGATGCAGAAAGCCACTAGTGTGAACATAGTGTTACATAAGGGGATGAAGTATTCTTGTAAGCTAATTGAAGGCAGTCTTATTTTACACTTAGTTTCTTTGTTCCAAGATATTGACATTTACATAAGCAAAAACCGTAATCAACATAAAACGTTATGTAAGTCACTGCAGCACTCAGTGGCATAATGGCTCAGTGTACAGCATTCTTACTGTTTTCACTATACGTTCACAGGTCCTCCTGGATCCAGTAACCCTCAGGTGCCTCCTAGCCCAAATATGCCTGACAATTTTCCACCTCAGACCCGTCATATGGCACCAGGCCTCCATACACCTCCAGGAGCAACTAGCAGTTTTAATGGGTTAAATTCGGAGTCTCTCTTACCTCATGCCAATATGCAAGATGGAATGAATGCACATCCTCCTTTCCAATCACAGATGCCAGGACAGCCCCCCAATTTTGGATATCCTTCTCAAAACCGTAAGTCACGTAATATTTAATATTTAAATGGGTGCAAATTTGTGTAAATATACATATTATTAAAGGGACATTGGAGGATTATCTATCTATCATCTATCCATCCATCCAGTGGTTCCTCCAGTTACAATGCATTCCAGGACGACCATTGTATAGTCGATAAGTCTATGGAAAACTAGTAATTGCTTCCAAAGCCCAAAAATATCATCCCGAAAGAAAAATAAGCAGATACCTAAGACAGATAAAACAAGTCCTTACTTATAACTGGACAGGAGCTTCTTCAGGGTTATAGCACACAGTGCACCTGACAAACCAAGGAGCAGCTCATCCTGTACTTACACAACACGTAGTACCGTACTGTACTTACACAACACGTAGTACCGTACTGTACTTACACAACACGTAGTACCGTACTGTACTTACACAACACGTAGTACCGTACTGAACTTACACAACACGTAGTACCGTACTGTACTTACACAACACGTAGTACCGTACTGTACTTACACTACACGTAGTACCGTACTGAACTTACACAACACGTAGTACCGTACTGAACTTACACAACACGTAGTACCGTACTGTACTTACACAACACGTAGTACCGTACTGTACTTACACAACACGTAGTACCGTACTGTACTTACACAACACGTAGTACCGTACTGTACTGTAAAGAGGAGCTACCAGAACAGATGTTTTATAAAAAAATATGGTCATCTTGATTTGTCGGGTTGGTTGGCTCTGAGTCTACTGCATTGTATATGGAGTCTAGTTTCAGTTTACAATGGCTGAGGAAAGACCATTGTGTGTTGAAAATACTGTATATATAATCGATATATAATGTATCTATATATATCTATATCCAGATAGATAGATAATCTGTACTCCATTCACTTACTGTTCACTGTGTACCTTCAGTATAGGAATGAAATAATACTGCGCAGGAAAAGTTATGCAGGTTGGATGACATACCACTTATAAGAAGATCCTAGGAGACCGCAACGTGCAGCATGGACATTGTGTAGTCCACAATCCAGGGAATGAAGACCGAAATATAGTACACTAGGAAACATAGTCAGTTGCTGAACCCTGCACAGTATTAGGGCTCGATTACACAAACGTATTTTGCGTTCCGCATACGGACCGTTTTATGCGTTCCGCATACGGTCTGTATACGGAACAATTAATTTCAATGGGTCCGCAAAAGATGCGGACAGCATTCTGTGTGCTGTCCGCATCCGTTGCTCCGTTCCGTGGCCCTGCAAAAATTATGAGTCCTGTCCTATTATTGTCCCTTTTGCGGACAAGAATAGGCATTTCTATAATGGGCCGTCTGTTCCGTTCCGCAAATTACAGAAGGCAAAAACAGCACGGTCGTGTGAACAAGCCCTTATACTGTATACGAAGGCACACACAGGTCAAGATTTTTTTTTATTCAAGTTATGGACTTCTTACATGGTCTCTGTCGTCTCACACAACTTTGAACATAAGAAATTTTGTAGTATATATTATCAGAGAAAAATGGCTTGTTCTACAGGTATCAGCTGTTTTTTTAACCCCCTTTCCTAAACTAAATTCCTCTGTGAATTCTTTGATAAATCTGTTAACATCAGGACGGGCTACCAGGCTCAAGTTGATTTCTTATTTGTCCAGTTTCTTATTCACATCATTTATATATATTTTTTTTATGAATTTTGAGGAGACCTTATCACCAGTAATAAAACAAGCTGCAGTGAGCTGTCCTAAAAGGAAATTATTTGAAAGTGGCCTTAAGATACAAATGACAGGCACAACATAGACATAAAAGTGTGATTTAACCCTTAAGTACCAGGCCCATTTTTGGTTTGACATTTTAGTTTTTAACTCCCTACATTCCAATAGCAATCATTTTTTTTTATTCTTTCATTCACAGCCATATGATGGCTTATTTTTTGCGTGACAAGATGCATTTTTTTTTACGGCACCATTTAATTTACCATTTCTGTTTTTGGAAAACGTAATATTTTAATGTTTTTTTTTTTTTTTAATTTCTAACTATTTTTGATCCCCTCTCCTATTCACCCCAAAAGAGATCTGTTAGGGTGAATAGTATTTCTACAGTCTCCATTCTGAGATATGCTTTGTGAATAGCTCATTATAGAGAAAGCCATGGCAGGCCTGGAACGCTTCAGCAGCGTCTAGGTTGCCACGGCAACCAATCGGAGCCCTACGGCTCCAATCGGAAGGCAGAGGGAACCACATCCCTCTGCTTTCACTCACAGGTCCCGCGATCAGCGCTGATCGCGGCATCTGAGGACTTAAATGACGGGGACGGCGCAATCGCCGCTCCCTGTCAGTGTGGCCGAGTGCTGGCTGTATGATACAGCCGGCACCCGCCATGTATGGAGCGGGCCTCTGCAGTAGCCAGCTCCATACATCCCCTGCATCACCGTGATTTACTGGAACGTCACGGTGGCTTAAGGGGTTAAGGAATGAATCGAATTTGGGAAAGCAATCTCACACTGCAAACATACAGAGGGTGATGCCCCGTATCGTACATAGTAGTTCCTGAGGAAAGGTCATCAATATTAAAATCCCGGAAAACAGCTTTAATGAATTGCTGAACTGAATAAGAGGCTTAAGTGCACTGCCTAGGAGCTTCAACATAAAACTAGTTTAAAAAAACTTGGAGGGGGAAAAATGGATCATATTTATAAGTTTTAACAATAGTATTGCAAACACCCCGAAAACACATGCCCTCCCCCCCACCCTGAGTCCCAGGTTTGCGGTCGCACGAAAGTCCACAGAAGTGGTACCGAAAGAGTTCTCATATTTCTCCAAAGTCCAGGGTCCAGTAAGACCGTCCGAGTGGTCTAGTGCTTGATTTTCCAACTAGTCTCCAATTCCACAACTACATCCTGCAGTCACGCCATCCATCAACCAGTCTTACGCACAAGTCACCCTGCAGTACATACCCATCGTCATACAGATCTGCAAGCTTATCATGTTAAACCATAATATTATAGTGTGCTACCCACAGAGACCATATGTTCTCGAATTTCTTACTACTCCCTCGTTTTTGATACACATAACTCTCTAGCCTCACCAGCATATGGATTTTATCCACTAAATCCCGGATGACCGGAGGAGCCGAGGCAATCCAGTGAAATGCAATTAGCTTCCTTGCCTGGTAAAGAATTCTCAAAATAGCTATTTTAAGCTCAAGAGTAGCAGGTAGTGTTTTAGTATACCCCAATATACATACTGTAGGAGATAAATCAATAGTTATAGCAATCACAGTACGGATTAGATCCACGGCATCAGACCAGTATCGCCGCAGCCTCGGGCAGTTCCACATTAAATGGATTAAATCAGCATTGTGTGCCCCGCATCTAGGGTAAGTATCATCCGTCCTGTATCCCATCCTGTGTAACAAGACCGGAGTTCTATATACTCTGTGTAGTAATAGCAGTTCTGCGACTCTATGGGCCTCACTCACCGCTACCACGGGGAAATCCTCCAAAACCTCCTCCCATTGTTCTGCCATTTAGCGTGTAGCTGCAGGGGATGGGCCTTATGTAATGCCTCTAGTAAGCTCGAGTAATACGAGGAGATCACACCCTTTGTATCCCCCTGCGAGGCCGTATGAGTGATAATCAAATGCGTATCAGCAGGTACTGTATCTGCACAGCATGTCGTAGCTGAAGGTAGACATAGAACAAGGTTTTAGGCAATCCAAACTCTTGCTGTAGCATACTGAAGGACTTACGTGTCCCAAATTTTTACACTAGTTACCATCTTTAGCTCCTTATACATATAGTTAGGCCAGATTGGGGTGAATCGGGTATACCCTTGAATCCCTACAATCTCTTTAGCTTTCCACCATACTGAGTGAATTGTGCGTAAAATACCATATTGCCTGCCTTTGTCATAAAAAGTGCCGCCCTCTAATGCTGCTATTACATTCTTGTTATGAACAAGTTGCTGCACAACTCTTCCAGCTGTATTTAACTTATCCATCTCTCCCCACCCCCGAAGGTGTTGCAATTGGGCTGCAATATAATACATCCGCGGGTCAGGGACGCTCAGCCCCCATTTTGATGTAAAGTGAAATTTTGTGTTCGATCTTGAGACTCACATAGATTGGTGGTATATTTTCGGTCATATTATAGAAAACAACTATGGTGCTCAGTTACCAGGACCACCAATGCCATATCCTGGTGCATTTCCTGGAAGCCAACAGCAAATATCTGGACCACCGCAAAAGAAGCTTGACCCGGATTCTATCCCAAGCCCAGTAAGTTACTGTGTTGTTATTGCTGTATAGATATGAGTAATGATGGCACTGCATATCGAGTTATTTATGGCCGTTGGCTGTCCTCATATCTGCATGAAGTGCTTTTCTTCCCATCAAAATTCTGTTAATCGCCAGACCCCATAAGTCGGTGAGATTGTAAGATCGATCGAGCACTATATTGTCATTTCTTTTATTAATGGAAACCACTTCACATATGCAAACAAGGTCTTAAAGGTTTGTTTGGGAGTACAGTATTGATGACCTACCATTAGGATAGGTCATCAATATCTGATCGACTCTCAGCTCTACAGCCAATCAGCTGATGGAACACTGCGGCCTCCTCAAGGCACACCAAGCACAGCTCTGAACATTGCATAGCGGCTGTGCTTGATATGGCTTGCTAGGCCCACTCAATAGAATGGGCCTGCGCTTCACTTAGGACATGTGACCGATGAACATGAGGTCACCAGCCTAGGGGCATACTGTGGCCACGTCAAACAGCTGATGACCGGGGATGTTGAGAGTTGGACTTCCACCAATCTGATATTAATAACCTTTCCTGAGGAAAGTTCATCAATATTGTATTCCTGGAAACCACTTTAACCCTTTTGCCTCATGTACGGCGCTGGAGTGATAGGCAAACATGGCGCCCGCTCGCATGTGCAGTGAGCGTCATATCCGGCTGGTCTCTGCTGTTTTAAACAGCAGAGACCTGCGGCTAACTACCGCAAGCGGCAAAAATGCCGATCGCGGTGATTAAAGCCCTAACAGAAGAAAAATGAAAATCAAAAATGAAAAAAACTCTGGTATCCTAAGGATTAAGATATGCATTGCTATCCCCAAAGTCCATACGCCATGGGTATCCTTAGCCCGAGTGCCGTTGTCTTGTGCACAGAGCTACCCAGTCACGTGTTTGTGCTCTTGAGCTGCCATGTATTGGATGTGGAGGCTGAAATACCACAATGTTGAGCATTTCCAGAGTCTCCACCTCACCAAGATTGTGGTATGATAGCCAACCCGTGCTACAAAATAGGGTCTAGTGGAAGGCTGCTCCGCATGTTAATACAAATTATAGCCAGAGGTATTATGAATACCTACTATGAAGAAATGTTTTCTTCAATATACCTTAATTAGAGATTTTGCTGTCAATTAGCTTTCCTTTGTTCTTTCTCCGTGGACATCTCCATATTTGTGTATTAACATCCATTCTAAACCTGAAGCAGCTTTCCAGATCCTCTCTCTTGTTACTGCTAAAGTACTAATCCTACTACAATCTTATTTTATTACCAGATCCAAGTGATTGACAATGATAAGGTCAGCAGAGGTGGACAAGTCTATACCACTAACATAAGAGGACAGGTCCCTCCACTTGTCACCACAGACTTTACCGTACAGGATCAAGGTAATCAAGGAACACGAGATTTCATTTTGGCATGAATGGTAATGGCACTTGAGCTGGGCTCTCAGGTTCCTCTGTGGGTGCCCAGAACAGTCCCTTATTAAAGTATTGTGTTTCCAAATATTACATGTAAATCAACAAATTTTGCATTGAAATATTAATCCAGACAGATTAAGTGATCTGTCAGCAAGGAGCTACTCTGCTGACAAGGTAGCAAGTTTATAGTCAGCGTGGTGGCACACTGCTTTTATTAAGCCATCATTGTGGTCATAATCAAATGTCCTTAATGTTTCAGGGAATGCCAGCCCACGTTACATTAGATGTACAACATATTGCTTCCCTACCTCCTCCGACATGGCTAAACAGTCTCAAATTCCACTTGCCGCTGTCATCAAGCCTTTGGCTGTGGTTCCTTCAAATGAGGTAAGAGAACCTTTTGCCAGATACGTTCACTTTATTGATGAAACCTGGATCTGTGTGACCTCAGGTAACGTTAAATGCTATCTGCAGGAAGTAATAGGAGTAATAGAAAACATTGTTTGCTTCTGGATGTGAAAAACTGGACTTGGCTCAGGTTTGAAGCAAAAATCAAAGTATTTTATGAAACATTCAGTAATCAGCTGAACCCACTGAGTTTATTGCTTCCATAGTTTGTCATTGTGGACAATGCAATTTTCCTTACAAACTGCTTCACGATGACTTAGGTACACACTGATTTGGATAAAATGCCTGCAGTGGCTCCTACACGTAAAGAGGCTATTCTTTCCTCACGGCATATTTACCTCGGGCGGTTGATGGTACAATTGGTTTGGTTTTTAATGATTGTAATGGTAATTACTCATATAAGGGCTCGTTCACGCGAACGTGTGAAGCCCGTGCTGAGAATGAATGGGTCCGCACCTGTTCCCGATATCGCGGAATGGATGCGGACCCATTTGCGGACGTGTGAACGGACCCTAACCACTGTGTGTACAAGGTGAGGTTTCTAACATTAAAGTCATTAGGAAAACTGTTGATGAGTTTTGAATGTGGATTTAAGAGCAGAAAATGGCCGTTTCCCAACTTAGTAGCAGATTTTAGCCGTGTGAACATACCCTGAAATTGTACATTACATTGCATGGTACATCTGGGGGTTTCTTAACATTATTAGGGTTCGGGTTGTTGCAGAGTTACAACCCCTTCCACAGCATCTGATCATCATAGAGGATAGTCCCTCACTCAAGGGGAACATAGAGCAGCTCTGGAATACTTTGCTCAGTCTAGTTTCACATTTGCGGCACAGCATTCCGACAGGGTGTTTGGGCAGAGAACAGCCTGCAAGAGTCCTCCGGATCCAACATTGCCGGATATTACCAGAATGTCTGACTGCTCCTTAACTATAATGGGGTCCAGTGGAGATCTGGCCACTACCTGGCAAAAAGACCAGGATTCGGACAGAAAATAATTGCTGCACACAACGTTTTTTGTCTGGCCAATTCCTGGCACTATATGGAAGGCTGTAGCATAACTGTGAAAGAAGTCCTAGCCGCACTTTTACATGATCTGCCATTGATCTCAATATAATACTATTGTCCAGGTGCATCAACAGGAAAAAGTGAAAGATCACTTACTGACCATCAGTGATGGCCAGTTCGCAGTGTTCGCCGCCGAACACATGCGATCTGCCATCTTTATTCCCAAGTCCAGCGATGCAGAGGTAAGTCCTTACCTGTGCCTGCTCCGCGAGCCGCTCTGAAACACATGCGGTCACCGGGAGCAGGCAGTTCCGAGAACATCCCGATGAAGGCTGTTCTCGGAACTGCCTGCTCCCGGTGACCGCATGTGTTTCAGAGCGGTTCGCGGCGCAGGCACAGGTAAGGACTTACCTCTGCATCGCCGGACTTGGGAATAAAGATTGCATGTGTTCGTCGGCGAAAGCGGTGAACTGGCCATCACTGCTGACCATACCTCACCCAACAAATGCTCTGATTTCATAGTAGTGTGATGTTTCCTGGGACCTGTAGTGTCATGCCTCAGTGGTCCACTTCAATCTGGCCACCCACATTGGGAGAGACACACTACAATATGCTAACATGTACCCTTCATAGAAGAACTATGGGGAGATTACGGAGATGTGTGCCCATTATTGTAACAGAGTACTGTGTCTTCTCCTGCCAGACATTCTGTTCACATTCAGTAAAATGATGAGGCTTCTCTGATGGATTGGCCACTGTGTGAATGTCTCGTACAGGTTATTACCCTGCAGATGATATTTCGTCTGCCTCTGCCTGACTTGGCTCTGGTAATCAGGCTTTCTGTCATTATTCGCTCCTGCGTGCCTCCATCTATCTAACCTGGTATGATTATAAGGCCACTAAGCACATGACAGAGCCTTGTACTGATTCCTTCCATTATTTCATGTCTGCAATTACTTGGAGCCTGAGAAACGTCCAGCGCTGTAAACCAAGATGGTATATACAGACGTGGACAAAATTGTTGGTACCCTTTGGTCAATGAAAGAAAAAGTCACAATGGTCACAGAAATAACTTTAATCTGACAAAAGTAATAATAAATTAAAATTCTATAAATGTTAACCAATGAAAGTCAGACATTGTTTTTCAACCATGCTTCAACAGAATTATGTAAAAAAATAAACTCATGAAACAGGCATGGACAAAAATGATGGTACCCCTAGAAAACACAGAACATAATGTGACCAAAGGGACATGTTAATTCAAGGTGTGTCCACTAATTAGCATCACAGGTGTCTACAACCTTGTAATCAGCCATTGGGCCTATATATATGGCTCCAGGTAATCACTGTGTTGTTTGGTGATATGGTGTGTACCACACTCGACATGGACCAGAGGAAGCAAAGGAAAGAGCTGTCTCAAGAGATCAGAAAGAAAATTATAGACAAGCATGTTAAAGGTAAAGGCTATAAGACCATCTCCAAGCAACTAGATGTTCCTGTGAGTACAGTTGCACATATTATTCATAAGTTTAAGATCCATGGGACTGTAGCCAACCTCCCTGGACGTGGCCGCAGGAGGAAAATTGATGACAAATCTAAGAGACGGATAATCCGAATGGTAACAAAAGAGCCTAGAAAGACTTCTAAAGAGATTCAAGGTGAACTTCATGCTCAAGGAACATCAGTGTCAGATCGCACCATCCGTCGTTGTTTGAGCCAAAGTGGACTACATGGGAGACGACCAAGGAGGACACCATTGTTGAAAACGAATCATAAAAAAGCAAGACTGGAATATGCCAAACTACATGTTGACAAGCCACAAAGCTTCTGGGAGAATGTCCTGTGGACAGATGAGACAAAAATCGAAGTTTTTGCCAAGGCACATCAGCTGTATGTTCACAGACGAAAAAATGAAGCATATCAAGAAAAGAACACTGTCCCTACTGTGAAACATGGAGGAGGCTCTGTTATGTTCTGGGGCTGCTTTGCTGCGTCTGGCACAGGGTGTCTTGAATCTGTGCAGGGTACAATGAAATCTCAAGACTATCAAGGAATTCTAGAGAGAAATGTACTAGCCAGTGTCAGAAAGCTTGGTCTCAGTCGCAGGTCATGGGTCTTGCAACAGGACAATGACCCAAAACACACCGCTAAAAACACCCAAGAATGGCTAAGAGGAAAAAATTGGACTATTCTAAAGTGGCCTTCTATGAGCCCTGACCTCAATCCTATTGAGCATCTTTGGAAGGAGCTGAAACATGCAGTCTGGAAAAGGCACCCTTCAAACCGGACACAACTGGAGCAGTTTGCTCATGAGGAGTGGGCCAAAATACCTGCTGAGAGGTGCAGATGTCTCATTGACAGTTACAGGAAGCGTTTGATTGCAGTGATTGCCTCAAAAGGTTGCGCAACAAAATATTAAGTTAGGGGTACCATCATTTTTGTCCATGCCTGTTTCATGAGTTTATTTTTTTACATAATTCTGTTGAAGCATGGTTGAAAAACAATGTCTGACTTTCATTGGTTAACATTTATAGAATTTTAATTTATTATTACTTTTGTCAGATTAAAGTTATTTCTGTGACCATTGTGACTTTTTCTTTCATTGACCAAAGGGTACCAACAATTTTGTCCACGTCTGTAAGTGCAGTCCAGATTCTTTAAAATGCCATTGGCCTAGTATTGTTACATAGTCAGTATTACCAGGGAGGAATATGTGGAAACTTAGCATTATTTAGTGTGTGTCTTCCTTGCTTCTTTATTTTACACGTGTTTTTTTTGTTTCTTTCTTTTTAGTAATAGATCTTAACAAATTGCACAGCCGTTTATTTCTTAACTTTTAGACATGTAAAGGAGGGTACATTGTGGCAGTTTTTAGGTGTCCTCCTATTGGTTCCAGCTACAGGGCAGCCATAACAGTGCCAGCCCCATGGTCCATATAATAGCGGCTGTAGCAATGGCAATGATAGCAACAATGGTTTTGTCAGGTACAGTCACACTGCCCAAAAACGTAAAGGAAATGTGTCGCCTAGAACTTTGACTGTCAGTTAAAACCAGATAGGGAAACATATCTATTTTTGCTCAAATGTATTTTTTATTCTATTTCCTGAGCATGATTATGGGGGCTGCCATCTTGCCCAAGCTGATGTTAACAGCATTTACTGATCTGCTTTACGGCAGCCCTAATGGACCGTAGACACGGGAGCTGACCTCATTGACTTCTATGGTAGAGTTTTCTAGGCATGCTCTGTGACCTGTGCAGAGGTCATTGTACAAGGAAAGAATAGATAAACTTTGACAATCACCTGTTGTGAATGGTCAGAAGGGAGTAGATAAGCTGTGAGATCACCTACTGTGAATAGCGGATTCTGTGTTTCTGTGACTCTAAACCAGGGATCAGCAACCTTCGGCACTCCAGCTGTTGTGAAACTACAATTCCCAGCATGCTCCATTCATTTCTATGAGAGTTCTTAGAAGAGCAGAACAAGTATGCATGCTGGGAGTTGTAGTTTCACAACAGCTGGAGTGCTGGAGGTTGCCTAGCCCTGCTCTAAACCTACCTCTAATGATAAGCAGATAATTGTAGTAAATTGATCTGTACAGACCAAGGCGTGGTGCCTATGGTTGAGCGAATCGGGTTCAGATTGCTGTATCCTAGCCCGATTTGTTTAAAAACTTTGTTAATATTATCGGCTTCGTCCTACTGTAAAATGTATGGCCTCCTTGTAGGTCTATCCAAAGTTTCAGCAAATATCACAAGACTTACTATGTCTCGCTTCTATCACGTGTCACTTTGTTTATTCGCATAAATTATTGTATCAAAATACGAAGCTGAACTCTGCTTCGTGCCTCATTAACTAAGTAGAGTTCATCTTCGTATTTTGATACAGTAATTTATGCGAATAATTGAAGTGACATGTGAGCGAGACGTAGTAAGTCTCATGATATTTGCTGAAACTTCAGAAAGACCTCCACGGAGGACATACATTTTACTGTAGGACAGAGCCTATATTATTATGAAGTTTTTCAACAAATCGGGTTTGGATACAGCAAACTGAACCCGATTCACTCAACCCTAGTGGTGCCTATTATTAGGCCTAGTGGCCACCATGAAAATGGCAAGAGTTTAGTCACCAAAAATTATTTTAAATATGTCGATTTTTTTTTTTTTTACTTGATTTAAACAGTAGGTCATTTTCTGGTGACACTTTCCCATTAAGGTCCCCATACACATTCAATAAACAGCTATATCTCCCGAGTCCCTTCTGACACCCTATACACATACACTTTTGGTTAGTGTATGTACTGTATATTCAGTTTGGAGAGAGCTGCTGTTGGACACTTGGGACGGCAGGTTATATCTTGGGAGAAGAAGCGAATCGGGAGAAAGTATTCAGATCTCACAACCCTTCCAACATCATCTGTCAGGTTAAAGTCAGGAGCCCCTATACACAATAGACTGTCAGCAAACCCGCCATTTCTTCTTCAATAAGGCTGTTCTGTTTGCCAGAAAAGAAAAAAAAAATTGAAGAAAGAGTGTTGGTCGAAACAAACTTCCTTGGGGGCCCGAAGAGAGGGTCTTAGGACAACAAGCAGGGTGCCAAAGGGGAAAAAAGGGAAATGTTAGGGAATTAGTCGGGGGATCAAAGTGAAGGAAGGCTGCCTAAGGTGGCTGGAAGTGTAGGATCACCTACCGCATCTGAAGAGAAAGGAGAAAGAGAGACAAAAAAAAGGGGGCCAACCACCAAAATGGTGCAATTTTGGTGGTTGGCCCCCTTTTTTTGTCTTTCTTTCTGTTTGACAGAAGCCAGATACTGTGAACACCCATTTAACAAAAAATATACTAATGGGGAGAGGAGGGAAAGGAGAAATGATTTGTCACAAATCAGTATTTGTCTCATGAAGAAAGCCCCCGTCCATATATCCTACTAGGGCATATGGATGTCACAGATGGACTCCCCCTCTATGAGAGGGAATGGAGAACCACTGATGAGGGTGGCTTCCATTTTGGTGGGCCCGGTCTAATCTTATATTACATGGACTGGCCTTCGTTTGAATGGCCACTATGTAATACGTTTCCCCTTTAGTGACCAATGCAGGGGGAATGTCTGGAAAAATCATCTGTTTACCGGAGATGAGGCACCTGTATATTAAAAGGGGTTGTCACTGTTAAGGAAACGTGTCACCAAAAATGTTTTCTGCCAGTTATATCCAGATAGTAACACATATCTTTTTTTCTAATTTGTTTTTATTTTCTGATTGTAGATTTTTATTCTATTGCCTGAACATTATTATGGGGGTAGCCATCTTGCCTGAGCTGTTCTTAACAGCATTTAGAAAGCATTACAAAAATTGCTTTATGGCAGCCCCATGGGCCATAGACACAATGGCCAGGACCTCACTGACTTCTATGGGAGAGTCTTCTAGGCATGCTCTGTGACCTGTGCAGAGGTCATTGTACAGGGAAAGGATAGATAAGCTCTGACAATCACCTGTTGTGAATGGTGGATTGCATCTTATCTATACACAGAGGTATATATGCGAAAACTGTAGGATTTTTGTTTATATATAAGTATAGATATTGACATGGAAAATTACATCAAAAATTCTTAAAAAATATGTTAAACATAAAAACTTGATTTAAACAATAGGTCATTTTCTGATGACACATTCCCTTTAAGAGAACTTTTTAGAAAATGCAAGATCCAAGGACAATTGCTCTCTTTATTCCTGTTACACACATCCTGAAGGAATGTATGTAGTTTAAATACTATAGAAATTTATAGTATCTGATGACCTCTTCCTTTTTGTGTTTTCCCTGTATTAAAAATGCATGACAAAGACTTGTAAGGAAAATGCAGATCAATATGCAATAAGTAACTAAACCCATAGATTTGAGAGTTGCCATTAGTGGAATATAGAATCCATGAGGGAATGGGCATTATTTGCCCAGTTTACATAGGATCAGGACAGAAGGAAACTTTGCCGTCATATGCTGCCAGCAGTGTGTTGTCACCTGCCTCCCACTTCTGAATGCTATGTATGTGATGACAGGTCAGTAAATCTGGCAGGTAGAGAGGTCATTTGTCTGTGGCTGTCCCAGCAGATAAAGGAAGGAATACATACAAGCTTTACTTAGCAACTATCTCCCCCAGCAGGTCCACTACGAAGTGAGGCATGAGGTCTTACCATTCTATGTGTTATCTCACTGCAGCCACAGCCTGATGAGCTACGGCTGGTGACAAGGGCCCTGTGCGTGAGCGCTTATCCTACAATCCCTCCCGGGACGCTTTACCTTCCACCAGCATGGAATCAAGATAGGCTTCCAGGGTCGTAAAGCTACAAACACAAAACGGGTGTAAAGGAAAACTGGCTTTACTCGCCCATCCCAACCAAGCAGGTTCCATGCTATGGGCCAGTTTTGATAGATCTCCCCCAAAGTTTTCTCTGTGATCTCAGAGAAGATTCCTGCCTCTTTTGGTAGTTGAATGCTTATATAGTCACCATGTCACATGTGCCGCAGTTTTTGCAGCTTCAATGCGGACCCATTCACTTCAACGGGGCCACAAAAGATGCACGTGTGCTGTCCGCATCCGTTACTCCGTTCCATGGCCCGCAAAAAAATATAACCTGTCCTATTCTTGTCCGTTTTGCGGACAAGAATAGGCAGTTATATCAATGGCTGTCCGTGCCGTTCCGCAAATTGTGGAACGCACGTGGACGCCATCCGTGTTTTGTGGATCTGCAGTTTGCGGACTGCAAAATACACAACGGTCGTGTGCATGAGGCCTTAGACAGTTTTTTTCACCATAGTCGGCTGGGGATGTGACTTAGCAGGAACGAAGGTTTGGCCTATAATGTGTTTCGCCTCAGTCTGACTTGGCAGGTAAGGAGGTGTGGCCCATAGGCCTTATGCACACGGCCGTTGTTTTGGTCCGCATCCGAGCCGCAGTTTTGGCGGCTCGGATGCGGTACCATTCACTTCAATGGGGCTGCAAAAGATGTGGACAGTGCTCCGTTCCATAGCCTGGCAAAAAAAATATAACCTGTCCAAGAACAGGCAGTTATATTAAAGGCTGTCCATGCCGTTACGCAAATTGCGGAATGCACACGGACGCCATCCATGTTTTGCGGACCGCAAAGCACACAACGGTCGTGTGCATGAGGCCATAATGTGATGATTTGCACCCAAATTTCTGTTAGACTAAGGCCTCTTTCACACAACCGTTTACGGGCCATTTTTTGCGTTCCGTATACGGTCTGTATAGGGAACCATTAATTTCAATGGTTCCACAAAAAAAATGGAATGTACTCCGTATGCATTCCGTTTCCGTTTTTCCGTTCCGTTGAAAGATAGAACTTGTCCTATTATTGCCCACAGATCACGTTCCGTGGCTCCATTCAAGTCAATGGGTCAGCAAAAAAAAAAACAGAACACATACGGAAATGCATCCGTATGTCTTTCGTATCCGTTCCGTTTTTTGTGGAACCATCTATTAAAAATTTTATGCTCAGCCCAATTTTTTCTATGTAATTACTGTATACTGTATATGCCATACGGGAAAACGGAATGGAAATACAACAGAAGCAAAAAACTGAAAAACGGATCCGTGAAAAACGGACCGCAAAACACTGAAGAAGCCATACGGTCGTGTGAAAGAGGCCTAACAATTGTCTTAACATTTAGACAGGCAGTTTATATAGAGGTGCCTGATTTATCATGCAAGTCTGTCACATTTAGGCCTCCTGCACACGACCGTATGGCTTTTTCAGTGTTTTGCGGTCCGTTTTTCACAGATCCGTTGTTCCGTTTTTTGTTTCCGTTGTGTTTCCCCTCCGTTTTTCCGTATGGCATATACAGTATACAGTAATTACATAGATAAAATTGGGCTGAGCATAAAATTTTCAATAGATGGTTCCACAAAAACGGAACGGATACGGAAGACATATGGAGTACATTCCGTATGTGTTCCGTTTTTTTTTGCGGACCCATTGATTTAAATGGAGCCAAGGAACATGATTTGCGAGCAATAATAGGACATGTTCTATCTTTTAACGGAACGGAAAAACGGCAATATGGAAACAGAATGCTTACGGAGTACATTCCGTTTTTTTTGCGGAACCATTGAAATGAATGGTTCCGTATACGGAATGCAAAAAACGGCCCGTAAACCGAAGAAAAAAACGGCTGTGTGCAGGGGGCCTTAAAGACTCCTTGTCTACCTGTGTCAGTATTCTCATGGCACACCAGCTGTACAGGCCTACATAGGGTGCAAGGGAGCAGTATACTGAGGGGCAAGTGCAGCCCTGGGAGCCCCAGCAGGGTGTATCTGCGGCATTCAGAGAACTGGGGTCAGGAGACAGGGGGTATTTAAAAAAAAAATATATAATTAAATGAAATGAGAAAGCCTTCTTATTCTTCTTGATGTTTTTTTTTTTTTTTACAATACTTTTATTCAATGGATGGAGCAGGTTTTGTTCTCATAGACCTGTTATTAGTTGTTATTGGCCAGTGTGCCTCTACGTTTTCTACATACTGTTCATGTACATTTTAATGTATCTGTTATTGTGTCTGTGCCTGGTAATGATTATACAGAAGTCAGCGTATGTAGAAGCTTGGTCCGTTACTCAGACATTCATATAGCCAGGAATACGAAGGTGCTGTAGTTATTGGTTAGACAGTGACTCCTACAGGGAAGTCTTGGAATAGCAGTGCTGCTCTCATATCCAATAAAACATTGCTTTTCTTGCCCTTCTAAACATTTACAGGTAAATACTTACTATTAGGGCTCATTCAGGCGACCGTAGATTTGTGTCCGCTTCCGTTCCTCGGCCCCACAAGAAAAGATATGACGTGTCCTATTCTTATCCGTTTTTAAGGACAAAAACAGGCACTTCTATAATAGGGCTGGGGGCCATTCCGTTCTGCAAAATGCTGACCGCAAAACGGATACAGTGGTCTGAATGAGCCCTTACTCTGTAACAAATAGTGGAGTAGTTGATTAGTGAACTAATCAATCAGATCTCATTAAAGGGAACCTGTCACCGGGATTTTGTGTATAGAGCTGAGGACATGGGCTGCTAGATGGCCACTAGCACATCCACAATACCCAGTCCCCATAGCTCTGTGTGCTTTTATTGAGTAAAAAAACCTATTTGATACATATGCAAATTAACATAAAAGGGTCATATCTTACTTGTGTGACCAGAGAAGAGTCATATTTTCAAGCTTTGACTCATCTCAGGTTAATTTGCATATGTATCAAATGTTGTTGTTTTTTTACACAATAAAAGCACACAGAGCTATGGGGACTGGGTATTGCGGATGTGTTAGCGGCCATCTAGCAACCCATGTCCTCAGCTCTATACCCAAAATCCTGGTGACAGGTTCCCTTTAAGCACCATGCTGTGATGGGGCTATTTCTGAACAGGAGTGCCATGAGAATTACCATTTCTGGTTTGGATTGCATGGATCTCAGCCAGTGGCGTACATAGAGAAGTAAGGGCCCCATAGCAAGGATCAAACCAGGCCCCCCACACAGGACAGAAGGGTTTCCGCCTAAATTCTTGTTCAATGACCCTTGGGCCATTTTCCCACTGCTTCATGTGCTAAAAGTTGTTCCTTTAGAACAGGGATGGCCAACCTGCGGCTCTCCAGCGGTTGTAAAACTACAACTCCCACCATGCCCTACTGTAGTCTGATAGCTGTAGGCAGTCTGGGCATGCTGGGAGTTGTAGTTTTGCAACAGCTGGAGAGCCTCAGGTTGGCCATCCCTGCTTTAGAGGGTAGAGTCCTGACCAAGTTTTCACCTCCAGTAGAAGACTAGGCCCCTCTGGCCCTGGGCCCCATAGCAGTGGCACGGTCTGCCGCTATGGTAGTTACGCCCCTGATCTCAGCGTACTCTGGATTACTTACAGCAGAGACATACTTACTGTAGTCAAATGCCTGCATTGATGTGACCAGACTGTGTGCCTTTGTTTTCTAGACTCCTCTCTATCTTGTGAACCACGGGGAAGCTGGGCCCATTCGTTGTAACCGCTGTAAAGCGTACATGTGCCCCTTCATGCTTTTTATTGAGGGGGGAAGACGATACCAGTGTGGATTTTGCAATTGCGTCAATGAAGGTAAAGCTCTTCTGTCTTGATTTACTCTGCTGAGGAGCTAATGTACATTACATCAAATGCTCCAGATACCTCAGCTGAATAAGATACTAAAATGGCTCAGATTTGGAGTTTTTTCTACATTCACCGCCATTTAATAGGTTTGATCTCGTTTTAAAACAATGATTCCTGAGGGTGAAGCATCTTATATCTCCTGTGCTCAGCTTTCAATGTGTTCAGCCTGCCCCATCCCATGTTTAGGATATGACGAGGATATCAGTACCAGATTTCTTAGAACATTTGCTAACAATCCACATCCAGTGCACGTTAATGTTTTTTTTTGTTTGTTTTTTTAACTGGGGGGAAAAAAACTGTGCAGATTATCTTTCTTCTTCTTATGGATTTTATGCAGAAGAGCCCTCAGATTATTTCCACACAGTTTAGCCCCATTTAAAGAGGACCTTTCACTAGTATACAAACTAAAAACTAACTATACCTGTGGGCAGAGCGGCGCCCAGGGGTCCCCCTGCACTTACTAGTATGCCTGGGCGCCGCTCCGTTCGCCTGGTATAGGCTCCGGTGTCTCAGCTCCGTCTGTTGTACTGGACTGATTTTTTTTGTTGGAGGCGTGTCCCTTGCTGCAGCACTGGCCAATCGCAGCACACAGCTCATAGCCAGGCTATGAGCTGTGCGCTTCGATTGGCCAGTGCTGCAGCAAGGGACACGCCTCCAACAAAAAAATCAGTCCAACATAACAGACGGAGCTGAGACACCGGAGCCTATACCAGGCGAACGGAGCGGCGCCCAGGCATACTAGTAAGTGCAGGGGGACCCCTGGGCGCCGCTCTGCCCACAGGTATAGTTTGTTTTTAGTTTGTACACTAGTGAAAGGTCCTCTTTAATAGAGCTAATAATTGTCGTATCCGCAAAAGAACAAACTGCTTGGCAGAAATCTGAGTGCCAGCTTCTACTAACGTATAGGTTGGGGTTGTAAAAAGACAAATCCAACAGGCATGAAGATACCCGTATAGAGACAGGGTTACAGTGTACATTACCAATAGTACATACATAGTGGAGTACAGGGGCGGCCTGGGAACTTAAAGTGGCCATGGAAAAAATACTGTAGTCGTGTCCAAATTGATGTAAGGCAGCCCCAGCAATACTATATTGCGGCACATTACACCACCCCAACAGAGCCAAATACCACAGCCCATCACAAAATACTGCCAGCAGCACAAAATACATCCCCAAAAACATCCACTGGCCGCCGTGAGGAGGGTCCAGGTGGCCCCCCGGGCATCAACCCACCGGGAAGTTTCCCTGTAAGGTCTATGGCCAATCCTCCCCTGTACACAGTATACATACATATCCAGACAGTAGAAAGACATACTTACACACTGAACACATACCTTACACCATGCTACTTCACAGGACGAGGATGAGCTTTCTCACTTTAGGGGGGCTTTTTAGTGGGATACCGGCCATGTGCGGAACGGAACATCCAGCCCTATGATGGAAAAGCCTATAGATAAGAATAGGACAGTGGAGCTCTCATAAGGTTGCATACTGATGTACTTAGTTTATCAGGTTGGTCAAAGGGACCTGTTGTCTTTAGTGTTCCCTTGAAACGTGAAGCCGGCCATACACAGCCATTTTCGGTTTTGCCAACTTTAACATAATTGCCCACGTTTATTTATCAGCTTGCCTGTGACTAGATAGACGTCAAGGCTTATGTAAAATGTTCATTGTTCAGTAGTAATTACATTAACATCTGCATAAAAAAGAAATTACAATTTGCATTAAAGAAAGTTCACTGGTCCCAAAAAGTTAATAATCTAGATTAGTCTCCTTCTTGATGGTAATTTGTTTGCTATCCATTCCAATTTGCTTGAAGTCATCACATTAAAATCTTTTATATACAAATGTGCGATTAGTAAGTATTCATCTTTATGTTATTACCCTCATTTCAACCAGTTCTTTCTGTTCTGCACCATTTGTTAAGATCTCTGCTTGCCATCATTGAATGGAAACACTGAAAACATGTCCTGATTAAAGGATGATTGCGTCCTTTCACTGACTGCATACAGAGATCCAGATATGGGTGACAAATTGATACACTAGGAAGGAGATTTATCATCTCCCTGCACCAGATTTCTGGCATAAAAAAGTTGCAAACTTTTTAGATGCTTTTGTGACAATATATTACGCCACTTTTACCACTTTTCTGGAAGAGGATGTGGTTAGGGCGGGGAGGTGGCATGGGCAGCTAATTAATCTTAATTTTTGCCAGTTTTCGTGTGCAAATGAAGACAGAAATCTATGGCAGCTCTGAGCTGCTGTAGATTTCTGTATGGGCGCATGGACTGCCAGAGGAGGCACTATATATAGCGCAGGGGATATCAAGACTAGCGCAAAAAGTGCCAGTCTTGATAAATCAACCCCTGAGGGCTCGTTCACACGAACATGTGCTGCCCGTTGCCGTATTGCGGACCGCATTTGCAGATCCACAATACACGGGCACCGTTCCGTGTGCATTCCGCATCATTGATGCGGACCCATTCATTTCAAAGGGTCCGCAAAACCGGAGATGCAGAATGGAACACTACGGAAGCACTACGGAGTGCTTTCTGAGGTTCCGTTCCGTGCCTCCGCACCTCAAAAAGATAGAACATGCTCTATCTTTTTGTGGAACGGAGGGATCGCAGACCCATTCAAGTGAATGGGTCCACGATCCCCATGCGGCTGGGCCACGGTCGGTGCCCGTGCATTGCGGACCGCAATTCGCGGTCCACAGCACGGGCTTCACATGGTTGTGTGAATGAGCCCTTAGTGTGTTAAAAATGAGCAGAATCTAAACACGCTACTTGTACAGTACATTCAAGAAAGTCTCACATATGTTGATCCTTCACATTTTCTTAATTATCGGGATTGTACGCTGTATTGTAGGAGTTTCTGTTCTATTCATGAACCATTGCCTTTAGCTAGTACAACGGCTTTAATTTTGTTCAGAAAGGCAGTCAGTGTAAAACATGCCGTCTAATAATGATACAAGCCCGGGGCCATTTTGTACCCATTCTTACAAAGCTCATTGTATTCTTCTATTTTCCCCATGAGTTTGGCTTCCTATTAATCAGGACATAAAATGACCCTTTGGAACACAGACTGATTGTCAGTTTCCGAGGCTTGGGAAAAGTACGAGATAATACTAGTAATGTACCATAAAGCATGGTATGGGAATACTGCATCTGGGAATGTGCTGCTCAGGGGAACATTCTTACTTGGCAATACTTTAAGAAGTAACACGCACTATAGGAAACAAAGCAAGACAGGGCAGATTCTGCATACTTCTGAAATAGGATCAAAAGTGGGGAAATGATGTAAATTGCCTTGTGTGACTAGTTGGATAATATGCAGTGCCTCTAACAGTATGTCATTTAAAGGGCAGATTAGCACCTATGACACTGGCTGACCTGATCCATGTGCACTTGGCAGCTGAAGTTACCTGTGTTGGTCCCTTGTTCATATGTGCCCACATTGCTGAGAAAAATGATGTTTTATTATTTGCAAATGAGCCTCTAGGAGCAACGGGGGCATTGTCGTTATGTGTAGACTCTGCTGTCTCTGCATCTGCTGCGCACTTTCCATTTTAATTAACAGAGACATGCAGATAAGGGTAGCTGCTAGGCCAGTACGCCGGAATAATGGAGCAGGTCACCTTCTAAAGCATCCCTAATAATGGGGAGGGCGCACTGCGCCACCAACGTTTAATACAGGAGGCCGGTGTGTCGGCACAGTCACATAGCCGGCATCCTGCCTCTGACAGGGAGCTGCGATCAGTTAACTGCCACTGATCGCAGCTTCCTGTCATATAGGCTGGGCACCGCCTCCTGTATTTGTATTAGACGTTAATTATCATTGTTGGCGCAGTCGCCCACCCCTCCTCCTCCAGTCTTTCCTCATTGGCAGCGTGGCACAGAGGGAGGGAGAGAGTGACTCCTTCTCCCCTGTGCTGCTGAGGGAACATGAGCGCGCTGACAGCAGCGCGCTCATGTTCTGTGATAGCGCGCTGGACGCATTATTGGCATATCGGCAAGGTTAGATGCCGATACCGATAACTTTAAAAATCATGAATATCGGCCGAGAATATTGGAAACTCCGATAATCGGTCGATCTCTAATTAAAACATACATTTTCTCAGCAATGTGGGCACATATGAACATGGAACCAACACAGATGCCTTCAGCTGCCAAGCGCACATGTAACAGGTCAGCCAGTTTCATAGGTGCTAATCTGCTGACAGATGCCCTTTGAAGGAGCTGGGGCGCACCTGAAAATAAAAAGTAGACTATTACTTACAAAGCACACCCCACACATCACTCTGTTCCTCCCAAACGGGCTATAATGATGGCATCATGTCAACAACATGTGACCGTCGCAGCTAATCACTGGCAGTGCACCGCTGAGGCCAGTGATTGGCTGCAGCAATCACGTGTTGCTGACGTGACATCACCACTGCAGTAGGGTCTACAGAACCCAGCTAGTAGAACCCGAGTGGCATTGTGGGATCTGCTAGGTGAGTAATGGTGTTTATTTGTTTTCTGACACGCCAAAAGTGTTGTCCAGTTTTTGCTGAAACAAGACAACCCTTTTAGGGATACAGACTTAGTTACAGCACTAAGAGATTAACAGTATGTGCCAAATATATTTATTTTAGACATAAATTCAAAATGAGTGTGTGCGTTAGAGGGTTAATAGAAAAGTAAACCTAACAGAGGGGGATGAAACGTTAGTGTCCTCATGCTTCCGCACGCTCATATACATACTGACAGAAGGAGAAGACTGTGGGACGGCTCCAGTGAACGCTCTGCAAAGTATTTCTCACCACTTACTTCCAGATAACACTTTTAAAGTCACAAGGAGAGGGAGCTGGAAACGTGAAATCAGCTAGTTGTTTTAATAAGCTCCATGTGCCTATGGACTTCATGGCTTCAACATCTATTCATCTTCCAGTGACAAGCTCCTTTTCACTGGAGCTACCATGCCATATTTGTCCAAGAATGACTCTATGTGACTCATAAGCAAGTGTTTCTGTGATTTTGGATGCGTCCCAAGTTTTCTTTTTGTCAGAACAAGTCCTGCTAGACATTAGAATTAACTTGGATATTCTCATTTGAATCGTGGTGGTAAAGTCCTTTCCCTAAAACAGTCATTTTTTTTAGCTCTGAAACCTGAGCCCTGAGACACTGACGTTTCCTTGTTCCCCTTGGCATGTTAAATTAACAAGACTAAATAGGTCATCTCTGCTTATTTTTACAAGCAGACATCCAGTGCTTTTGGCAACACAAAGATCAAGGTATCTGTAGGTTGCTATGTTGAACATAGATAAGTCCTTGCTTTGCTGAAGTACTTTCTTGAAGTGTTTTTGTCCCTCTGAGGTCAGGCTGCTCTCAGCTGTTTATGTGGGCTTGGGCCAGAGACCTAATGTAGGGCAGCTTTGATGCCACACTAATGTTCAGCAGATCCTTCACTCATAACAGTTGGACATTGAGTCCCAGACTTTGTTCAGAATCATGCAGTTGTGGCAGTAAGTGCTCATGCACCCAGCACAAACCTGGGAATAGGGCTCTACTGCTGAGCATCCTGCACCAGACGTGGTATGTACAGAGATCCTCTCCCTGGACACTATCCATACAGAGTCAGATGAAGCATATCAAATTGCCTCCATATAAAGCTGGTACAATACAGGCCTCATACACTCCCATGGCCACTCTATTCCAAAAGGCGTTGGCCACCTTTTGGATGGTTTTTAGCAACTCCCTTCCTGGGCAGACCTCCTGCTTCCTGGTTTTTTGATTTTCTGACTTCGGCTGCCTCCCTCGTTTCCCACTGTCAACATCCCCTTTGACACCACTGCAGCCAATTGCTGGCCGCAGTAGTGACCTACTCCTCTTTTGTCATGTCAGTTAGTCATGTGACCCAGGGCAGGTCACCACTGCAGCCAACCATTGGCTGCAGCAGTGTAAGAGCGGATGTTGCCAAGCATAGGCTAGGGAGTGAAGGAGACGAGGCCCAACGGCAGTGGGCAGGTAAGTATACTTCTCTTTGCAGGTTTGCCCAGGAGGAGGTGGTTGCCCCAAAAAAGGTGGCCAACTCCCTAGTTAAATTGTAGTTGAATTTGAAATGGAAGTTACTGGGATCACTTTTCCGATCGTCTGCTACGGAAGTAAAAGTGAAGAATTGTGATTGCTGCTCTGGCTTTAAATTAGATTAGCAAGACTTCCCATGCTCTGCTCCATAAAGTTGGACCTGTTCAGGAAAAGAGCTGTTTGGGTTTGGTGCTTTTACTCAGCAGCCATGATAAAAGCCTATGAGAGGTATATTAATTTTTTACCACTGCGGTAGTTAACATTTTGCATAGCTGGTGGCCAGATAAGCATTTCACTGACAGTCATCTCTCCCGACTACCTCATACACAGGCTCAGCATGTGTTCTGAATGAGGGAGCCACTGTCAGACACCTCCAGTGACAGCTTAGAGTGGGTTTGCATCAGCGTTCGTACTTCCATTATACTGTTCCGTTATAACAGGATTAGAACAGAACTTAAGGACGGAATGCAAAACGGAACCCTTTAAGAGGCATTCCGTTTTGCTCTGTCCTTATACTTTTCTTTGGGCACAAATAATGGTTCAGTTTTGTATGACGTAAAAAAAAGTCCTGTCGACAGGACTCTTTTTTTCCGTCATACATAACGGAACCGTTATTTGTGCCCATAGAAATGTATTTCAGTGGAGCTCTGAGGGGGGATCAGGGGGTCAGTAGGGAAATAAAGAATAGTGATCTGGACTCCATATCTGCAGAACTAGACATATATATTAATATATAATAGTCCAGATTCCCTTCTGCCCAGTCACCTTACGTGTACTGTACCGTGTTTTGCAGTGAGACATTATCGCGGCTTATCACTTCAGTAACATTCTGTGCCTTCCTGTTTATGTTTTCTTAGTCCCTCCATTTTACTTTCAACATCTGGACCATATTGGCAGAAGAGTGGACCATTATGAAAGGCCAGAATTATCTCTGGGATCTTATGAATATGTTGCTACACTGGATTACTGCAGAGTAAGTGCATTGTGGACTTCATTTCCTTTGTTTTTGGAAAGGCGCGTTCAGCCCCTCTTTTTATCTCTGTGTACAAGAACATTTCTAATCTTTTAGCCATTTGGCGCTGTAACTTATAACAAGGAATTAGAGTCCATTTAACCCATGCCTGGACAGTGTAGGAGCTTTCTTCCTTCCATGAAAATTCTCCAGTTAAATGCTGGACTTAGCAGAGGAGATTATGGAATACAGCTGCACCGTGTGGTCGGTCTGACGGCAGATTCGCCAACAGGGCATACATCCTGGTGATAAATCTGGCGTTGAATGAAAATAGCAACCAGTCATATCTGGCATTATTTTACACCAATAGTAAAGGACATAGATCATAGGATAATAGTAGGACCTAGTAGTACATTGATAATTCCGCTCCACCGTCTTATGTTGAATTCTATACTTCGCAATGTGTGTTTTTTGTATAACTACATGACAAAAACTGTGGCTGCCATTGTAGCCAAATCTTTCTTATGAAACCTTTCCTCCTCAGTAATTTAGTATCAGCTATGTTGGAGACCCATTCACGCGATTCGTCCGTTCCGCAAAGAGATAGAGCAAGTTCTATCTTTTTGCGATGCGGAGGCACGGAACGAACCCCAGAAAACACTCCGTAGTGCTTCCGTAGTGTTCCGTTCCATGCTACCATTCCGCATCTCCGGATTTGCGGACCCATTGAAGTGAATTGGTCCGCATCCTTGACGCAGAATGCACACGGAACGGTGCCCGTGTATTGCAGATCCGCAATACAGCAACGGGCAGCACACGTGTGAACGAGCCCTAACTCTATTACCAACTGTTGGTTGGCTTACTTTGAGACAGATTTTTACGCCAGAAATGTGGTGCAATTCTGATGCCAAATGTTGCACCGGTGGCCACGCCCATTTCCAGAGAAGCCACACCTCTTTTTATACTACGCAGAGAAACTTTCCCTTGACCTAGATCGTTCCACATTGTGGGAAAAGTTAACACCAAAATCTAGGTGCACTCACACTAGTAAATGCCAGCCACAGGATAATAAAGTAACCAGTGTAGATCTATGAACTATGGGGGGTCATTTTCTCTCAGAAATTCACCTATTTTTGGCATATTTCTGGGGCAGATTGCGGACTAAAGGTTATTTGCGCCGCAATCTGCGACTTTTCTCTGCTCACACCAGGTCTAAAAAAGGAGGCATGGTGGGGAAGGGGACGTGCCGGTAGGCTAATCTCCTTTACCATTTTCTCCACCTGTGTTAGGCGTAGAAAATGGTCTAAATTTAAGCCAGTCAAGGGAACTGGTGGTAGTTTTAGACCGGCTGTGGATGCACCGAAGTTATGTAGAGTGCCTCTTCATAACTTCAGATTCACAATCAGCGCACAAGGTTATTAAGAACGACATCTAAAACGCTGGATTTAATAAATGACCCGCTATATGCATATGAGATCTGCCCCTCTTCATAGTTTAAAGATAAATGGGCAGACTTTCTTTTATTGGAAATACTGTATTATTATTTATAATAAACTAATATTTATTTTCTAGAAAAACAAGCCTCCCAATCCACCTGCCTATATATTCATGATAGACGTGTCCTACAGCAACATTAAAAATGGTGTCGTTCGCCTGATCTGTGAGGAGCTCAAGACTCTACTGGATAGACTGCCAAGGTGAGGATGGTTTCACCATACCATGTTACCGTATGAGTTATCTCAGGTCAGCAATGTCTGAGCCTTAATTTAATCATAGAGGAAACGAGAGCTAAACAAGGACTAACAAAATCCACCTCCCCTGATCAGCTCCGATTCGTCAAACGATTGCACCATGAAGAAGAAAGTAAGCCTCTGTTAGACACATGCTGCTGCTTATCTCAGCAAAAGCACTGGAACAGACAAGGTTAAAATCCAGCCTTTCTGATACCAACAGGAGAGCATGGCATTAGCGATCGCTCCTTCCCATACTGCACTCCTCACTGACGAGCAGGCAATTGTTGGGAAGGAATGCTTCCTCCCCGACAATCGCTTGCTGAATTGGCCAGTCTAAAAGGGCCTTTAGAAGGGAGTTGTAAGGAATCTGTGTGCTGCCCCACAGGGTCCATGAGCATGGGGTCTTACGTTTCGCAGCCAAGAATATAATATTTGGTCTGTGTAACCTCCCAATTTATTTTGCTCATCCTCATGACCATCTTTTAACCCTTCATAGAAGATATGACAAGCGCATTGAGTGGTCTACAGTAGATATTGACCAGTATGATTTCAGAGTAGAAATTTGGATGGTCGATCTGTGATTCACTGGACCCTTATATACTTTTTCTTCACACAGTTTTTCGGAGCAGATTGAAGATTTTATCTGTATTTCCAAGTTGTAGTTTTAAGTGCAAATGCCTTAACAATGGAAATGTGTCAAGATGTTGGCTGAATGCCAGCACACGATAGCAGTCACACCATGTCAGATAGCAGAGATATGGACCGCCAAAGTATGCCTTCAAAGCCTTCCTTCCTTCCAGTTTAATCATGTGGACTCGGGCAAATGCTATAGCTCAAGATGGCTGATAAGGGGAAACTAGATGGCAGCTAATGGGAGTGAAGAAGGTCTTGGGCTCCAGTATTACTATAGCTGGTGAACATTGTAGCGACTACATGAGCAGTGTAAATCCATAAACTTCATTCAGTCCTTGCATTGTATTATACTTTATAGAGGTGCCAGCATAATGCCAGCTTGGCCGGCCTGTATTTACTGGCATAAAGCTAACTTTATATGAAAAAAATGATGGTATGCACTAAAAAAACGGCACCATTTCTTTAGCTCTATGGTATCCTGTAGCGTGCACCCACATGTTCACATTGGTGCTTTGCTCCCACACATATGAGATAATTATTGAGTGCAGCAAGAATCCATCTTCTGCGACAGTTACATTAATGCATTTGATAACTTTCCATACCTAAGCAGACATTTATTACTTTTCACAAAATGTACTGTACAGGGGTTACTAAGGAAATGTTTGATAGAATAACAAAGAGACACACGGGTAGCAGCGGAGAATTCAGCGCCTCTGTAGAGTCTCAGCATGTACTGTGTATATAGCGCGGTAAACTGGCTTCTGATTTATTGGGGTTTAGTGCCACCTTCTGGTCAAGTGCTAGTACTTCTAGGCAGAGCACATAAGTGCAAACTATCTATGAAGCAAGACTAGAACACAGCTCAACATATACTCTTATCTCCTATCTATATCTGTTGTCATGGAGTATTGTCCGTTTTTGCATTTTAGTTTTTCACTCCCTGCCTTCTTAGAGCCATAGATTTTATTTTTTTCCGTATGAGGACTTTTTTTGCTGGACAAGTTGTACTTTCTAATGTTTAATATTGTACAGGAAGCTGGAAAAAATTAAAAATGGGTTTGAATTGGAAAAAAATGCAATTCTGCCTCAGTTTTGTGGGCTTTATTTTTACAGCGTTCCCTATGCGGTAAAACTAACTTGTGCTCTTCATTCTCGGGGTCAGTACGATCACAGCGATACCACATTCTTATAGTTTTTCTTGTGTTTTAATACTGAAAAAAATAAAAACCTTGAAACAAAATGAGTTTTTTCTCTTTATCGCCATATTCTGACCCCTATAACTTTTTTTTAATAGTTATGTGTATCAAGCTGTGTGAGGGCTAATTTTTTTTATACCAATTTGGGGTGTGTATGACTTTTTGATCACTTTTTATTCAATTTTTAGTTGGAGGTGAAGTGACCAAAAAACGACAAATTGTTCAATTTGATTTTTTTTCGCCATTTTGCCGTATGGAATAAATATATTTATAGCTAAATAGTATGGGCGTTTTTCTGCCGCAGCAATTCCCAGGATGTTTATTTTTTTATATATTTTAATTGGGGGAAAGAGGCGTGATTTGCATTTTTAAAATTATTTTTATATTTTTAAAAACAGTTTTTAATTTTTCTCACTTTTTAAAAGTTCACATAGGGAACATGAACAAGCAATCATTAGATTGCTTCTCTAACTTAGGCTACTTTCACACTAGCGTTTTTTAAATCCGGCGTTCAATTCCGACACCAGAACTGTCTGCCGGATCCGGAAAAACGTGTGAAAACGGATTACATTTGAATCCTGATCAGGATTTTGATCACAATGAAAAAATGCATTGGAAAAAACGGATCCGCCATTTATGGACTTCAACTTTTTTTTTCACCTTTTTTCGGGTTTAACATGCAAAAGCTGTTACGTAAATGGTTTTGAATGGTCTTACGTGACACTTGGGGTGCCTCTCACCTCCTTTAAATGTGCCTGGAGTTGTGTGGCACTCATCATCCAGTCCCGCAGGGCATTGTTCACAATGAAGCAGTCATCAGTGTGGGATGTGGCCAAAGGACGTCTATTTGTGTGCCTTTCTGTGACTCTTCCAGTCTTTCTGTATCTCTGCTGCAACCGGCTGATGATCCTCTGTGATACTCTAAGTTCAGTGGCCACTTCTGTCTGAGGTACTGTTGATCAATTGTTAGGTGTCTTCTTGGTCTCATGATGTCAAAATAAGAACAGCATGATGAGGAGGACTGTTTAAATACCAATCCTAATTGAACCAGTATATTTATTGGGCAATTCATGGATCAAACACCTGTTGCAAATTTTGCTGTTAAAGGGATTCTGTCACCAAGTTTTAAGCTATAGAGTTTTAAGCTATAGAGATGCGGACATGCACGGCTAGATCGCCGCTAGCATGTCCGCAATATACCTGTCCTATAGGGCTGTGTGCTTTTATTTTCTTTAAAAAAGGATTTTAGAGATATGTAAATTACGGTAGTCTTGTAAGGTCTGTCTGTCAGTCGGTATATCAATCTGTCTGTCTAGCTATTTGTCTATTTCTCTACTGCACACCTAACTGTATTTTTATCTACTAACTGCTTGTTTCTCTCTGTGATTGTGAATTCGATCTGTTATTAGTACAAGCCTAGATACATTAACATGTAGTCATTGGGATCTCGGGTCTGCAGTGATGCAGAGCAATCTATGATCTCACTACAGAAAGCCCTCTCTCTCTCTGATTTTTTCCCAGTGGAAAAGTGCAATTACTGAATTTCTTTGCCAGAGTGAAACCACATCAGATAATAGTTGTTTCCTGTTAAAGCTGATTCATCTTCTGGGCATTTTCCACTTGTTTTTACTGGATGACGTCCAATGTATACATCATTTAATGCACCCTCAAAATTATTCAGATTAGAAAAAACTCCAGTATAAAAAAACTATACTTACCTTGTAATTCTGATTCTAGGTCCAGGACCGTTTTACTGCAGTTGTGATATTTATCCTCAATATGTCTTATAAAAGAAGCCATTTCAGTAATAATATTGCATTAGAGATGTGCTGTTTATGGACTGATGGTTTATATCTATTTATCAGGAGAGACCAGAGAGAAAATTGGGGAAGATTTATTAATATACATGCGGATTGTAGTATGGGCCAATAACACTCAAACCTTGAAGTTTTCTGCCACTTTTCTAATATTGATCCTTCTACCTAATTGGGTTACACTTTTCCAGATAGTTTCAAATAAGATAGTACAATTAGCACAGGGGCTTCTTTGTTTCAATGTAGGGATCGACCGATATTGATTTTTTAGGGCCGATACCGATACCGATAATTTGTGAACTTTCAGGCCGATAGCCGATAATTTATACCGATATTCTGGGAATTTTCATTTAAAAAAATAAATAAAAAATTCCTACACAAATCTGCTGAAAATTGATGTTTATTGTTAATGTGTAGGTTTTTTTTTTTGTAAATCTTTTTTTCATTTATACTTAATATTTTGGTGTTTTATTTTTTTAAAGGGAACCTGTCACCAGGATTTTGTGTATAGAGCTGAGGACATGGGTTGCTAGATGGCCGCTAGCACATCCACAATACCCAGTCCCCATAGCTCTGTGTGCTTTTATTATGTAAAAAACCTATTTGATACATATGCAAACTAACCTGAGATGAGTCCTGTACGTGAGATTAGTCAGGGACAGGACTCATCTCAGGTTAATTTGCATATGTATCAAATCAGTTTTTTTACACAATAAAAGCACACAGAGCTATGGGGACTGGGTATTGCGAATGTGCTAGCGGCCATATATCAGCCCATGTCTTCAGCTCTATACACAAAATCCCGGGTGACAGGTTCCCTTTAACTTTTTTTTTGTTTTTCTAACTTTTAGCCCCCTTAGGGACTAGAACCCTTGTCCTATTCACCCTGATAGATCTCTAGATATATCTAGTCCCCCCCTGTATTAATCATTAATGTATTAATCATTACCCTGATAGATCTCTATCAGGGTGAATAGGAGCTCTCACTGTCCCTGCTGCTCTGTGCTTTGTGCACACAGCAGCATGGAGCTTATCATGGCAGCCAGGGCTTCAATAGCGTCCTGGCTGCCATGGTAACCGATAAGGCTTACACTGCTGGGGCTCCGATCGGAGGAGCAGGGGGGAGGGAATCCGCTACACCACCAATGATTAATACAGGGGGGGACTTGGGTGGGGGGGCGCACTGCGCCACCAATGTTTTTAATGTGGGGGTGGGGGGCGTACTGCGCCACCAATGATTAATATACTGGGGGGCTTGGGGGGGGGGCGCACTGCGCCACCAATGAGTAATATACTGGGGGGCTTGGGGGGGCGCACTGCGCCACCAATGAAGTTAAAGCTCTCATTTATTCATATACAGGAGGCGGGAGCTGGCTGCAGAATGACATAGCCGGCTCCCGACCTCTATAAGAGGTAGCTGCGATCTGCGGCACCTGAGGGGTTAACCGAGGATCGCAGCTACAGCTCAGAGAGGTCGGGAGCCAGCTATGTCATTCTGCAGCTCCCGCCTCCTGTTCAATTTGAACGAATGAGAGATTTCTCTTCATTGGTGGCGTAGTGGCCACAGCCCCTCCCCTTCTCTTGTCCCCTGTCCTCCCATTGGCTGCAGCGGCAGCACAGGGGGAGGGAGACACTGCTCCTTCTCCCCTGTGCTGCTGCTGAGGGAACACGGAGAGCGCTGTCAGCAGATACCGATAACAGTCAAAATCCTCAATATCGGCCGATAATATCGGTAAAACCGATAATCGGTCGATCCCTATTTCAATGTATTTACACCAGAAAACTGTCAGAAATACATCATTAAATGTGCAGCATTGTATTGAGTGCTCCTGTTTCTGATCAGATGTCGGACATACAGATGAAACATTTTCATCTTTTGTTCCTTTTAGCTAATGTCTCTCTAGAAATGACTGCATAGTTATCATGATTAGTGTTGAGTGATTTGGAGTGGACTTCGATCCGAATTTCAGGAAAAATTTGATTTGCCGCAAAGCCGACTTTACTCGTGCTTCGTTTTGCGTTTAAAAAAATTCACACTCACCCCATCCATTTTATGTGTGAAGAGTCCGAGGCGATCTTGATTGAAGATCCCCCATGAAATCTTGTGTGCAGTGATGTATGATGTCACCACACCGGCTGGCGTGATGATGTCATCATGCACTACGCAATATTTCGCACTGGAATATTTAATCAAGATGGCCGCAGCACACTCTTCTCAATCAAATGGATAAGGTGAGTATTAAATTATTATTTTTTTAACAGCCCTCATTGGTCATCTCAGATGCCGCGATCAGCGATGAACATGGCATCTGAGGGGTTTAATGACGGGGGCGGGGCAATCACCATTCCCCATCATTGCGCCTGCTACTCACAAAGAAACGCTCTTCCCGACAAAGAAGTTCGCCACAAAGCAAATTTCTTTGTGAAATTCGGTGAAGCAGCCAAATCTAATTTTTGAGAGCTTCGCTCATCTCTAATCATGACATCAGACTTATCAGACTTGTAAATGTAGATTATCTATTAATTATCACAATGGTTAAGATCTGTAGGCTGGATAGGTTGCTACTTAGCAGAACAACAATAGAATAAATGTGATCAAGCACTAATCTATAGTTTTATACATTTTTGGCATATTCCCCAACTTTATGACCCAAAGAGACCAGTCAACATCTGCAGAGATTGAGGGCCTTTTACACGGGTCAATTTTCGGCTGAAGGAAATGTTCATTTCCAATCATTGGCCTGTCTAAAAAAACATGCCGATCAGCAAAACAAGCAAACAGTAATTTGCCAGCTGATGGGATCTTTTATGCCCTATTAAAAATGATTGTTTGTTGACAGCGCACCTTCTTATACACATTAGAGGGTTGGCCAATCTAGCCGAAATTGGATTGGATTGTAAGGTGCATGGCCAGCTTAACACTGGACCTTCTGAAAGACATTTATTGAAATTTCCATAGCAGAAAATAATCTCATATAACACAAGGGATCCAGTTTGCTAAAGACTATGGACATCGTCGGAGGCAAGTTTTTTTTTCTTCTTTTGTTTATGATGGCATATGATTTACTCATTTTTGGCTAACAATCACATTTTCAATTGGCCTTTATTAAAAATATTGAGACATTCTGTACCAAAGGGTTAACCATTTTTCTAACTGTGTGACTGGTACTTTCACTTTGTGCCCATCTAATAAACCTTATCTCTAAACTACTGAGAGGTCATAAAAACGTATTTAAGCCACATTTGTATCAGTAAGATAAAAACTGAGCTATAATGAGTGTTTTTAAGGTCAGAGAGCAGAGATAAGGAGCCCGTCAGCTCCTGGTCTGACGTAAAAGACAGAAAATCTAAAAGGTGCTACTAGAGCATCTCTCTGTACAGAAAAAAGGATGGCATATGCTAAATAAAAAATCTTTTTAGCTCAAAATGCGTACAATGCAATAATAAATAAAAAAAAATTGAAGAAGGTGAGCTTTTTTTCTTCCTGACTGTGACATGCTCTGCTGTGATTGGACATCTCAAAGCCAGGGAGAAGGTGACGCCCCCTGAGAAACAGCCGTCTCCTCTTCCCTGTACCGATGGTATGGATTAGCATATAGGGTGGGAGACTAGAACAAGAGGCACAGCGGGCAACGGAGCAGCCCACTGAAAAAAAAAAAAGCGGGAGGACATCTCCTCAACATGCCCTACATTGCCAGGTACTTGTATTGTAGTGTCAGGTCCTCTTTAACCAAAAACTTTTCTTAGTTTAAAGATTGTGACACATTGCGTTGCACACTTCCATGAATTAATGTCCCCTGGTTTGCTGGCTTTGGAATACAATATGCCACAATTAAGGACTTACTACGTCTGGTTTGGAAATATGACTCTTTAAGATACATTGCAATATTATTACCTGCTGCTGCAGCATTATCTCATTACCTGGTCTTCTGTTTTTCTGCAGAGAAGAGAATGCCGAGTCCTCAGCTATCCGTGTGGGATTTGTCACTTACAACAAGTTTCTGCATTTCTACAATGTGAACAGCAACCTGGCCCAGCCACAAATGATGGTGGTGACGGACGTGGCTGAAGTCTTTCTGCCTCTGCTGGATGGTTTTCTTGTCAACTTTAATGAATCCAGAACAGTCATTAACAAGTAATGTACAGTCCCTACAATGTTGTGAACTAACTTACCACTTTCACTAGTCAGTAAAGGAAGTCTAAGAGTTCCAGCCGAGTTAGGATAGTTATGTATTTCTATATTGCTGCATATTAAAGGGCATCTGTCAGCAGATTTGTACCTATGAAACTTTGGCTGACTTGTTGCATGTTCACTTGGCAGCTGACGGGCTCTATGTTGATCCCATGTCCATATTTGCCCACATTGCTGAGAAAAATGAAGTTTTAATATATGCAAATGAGCCTCTAGGAGCAACGGGGGCGTTGCCATTACACCTAGAGGCCCAGCTCTCTGTGCAACTGATGCACCCTCTTCACTTTGATTGACAGAGCCAGGCATTGTAAACGTGATCTTGCCTCCCTGGCCCTGTGAATCAAATTGGAGAGGATGTGGCAGTTGCAGAGAGAGCAGAGCCTCTAGGTGTAATGGCAACGCCCCCGTTGCTCCTAGAGGGTCATTAGTATATATTAAAACATAATTTTTCATAGTAATGCAGACACATATGAACCTGGAACCAACACAGATGCCTTCAGCTGCCAAGCGCACATGTAACAGGTCAGCCAGTTTCTAGGTACAAAACTGCTGACAGATGCCCTTTAAGTTGCATGAGCTACATTAACAGGATGACTTCTTTGTTTTGCAGTCTGCTGGGTCAGATTCCGGATATATTTGCAGATACCAATGAAAGTGAAACTGTGTTTGCCCCCGTTATCCAGGCTGGCATGGAGGCACTAAAGGTTAGAATGTCTTTATATTACTAATTAATTAAATGCACATCTTTTTATTTGATAACGGCTGTGAGAAGATAACACCCTCAACACACTTCATTTATGCTTTATAAAGATTTTCAGTAACCGTTTTATTTTTTTTCACAGTTTTGGCAAACATAAATAACACTTGAATTATAAAATAAAAAAATCTGACTATAACCCATACCCATATGTTTTGTGAAAGTAGTCACCTGGCACATTGGGAAAATGTCACCCATCACTTTACACTTTTGTATCTGACCAAGCAGAGCCTGAGACGTACAACACCTCTGAAATATAGAAGTATTAGACGTGTAGAGTTCATACATGTCATTTATGTCTACATTTTATATCATCATGTAATTACCAGAACTAAATACACTAAGATCTTTGTTATCCAAAATGCCAGTAAATATCTGAGTCACAGAGACTACAAGTGTCATCTTCTCACTCCTCCACCAGTCAGTGCCAGCAGTCTCAGCCACCAGTCAGTGCCACCAGTCACAGTGCCAGCAGTCTCAGCCACCAGTCAGTGCTAGCAGTCTCAGCCACCAGTCAGTGCCAGCAGTCAGTGCCAGCTGTCTCAGCCATACAATGTGGTCAAGTTCCCTTTGCCATTTAATATAGACTGTTCCTACTAATGTTTATGCACTACTGTTCTAGCGCCCATTATTGTAACAAGCTTAATGCCCAGTCACTTATAATGCCTTTGTAGGTAGTGTGAAAATGGATTTCATAAACTGGACAACCTCTTTTCAGTAAATTCTCACCAGTGGATATCAGTATGTGTAGTGCACAGTACTTCTATTCATGTTCTGGGCGTAAAATTATTAAAACCATGGAGACTAAAGGTGTTAGCTTGGATTTTATGGACATCATGGGCAAAGCTATAGCATATGATTCCCAATATGGCTGTAGATCTAGAAAATACGGGAAAACAGTATACACAACTGTAGTGTGATATATACTTACTCCAAACATGTGTTTTTTCTATAAAAGATAAGTGAGCAAATGTTCTATCATTGCTGGTATGTACAAGGTGAAGTGCAGGTAGAAGATAGTACTATGGGCTGTAAGTATCCCTTTCCTATTTACCACAATACAATAATTTGAAATAGTTATTAGAAAATTATAAATCCTAATTCTCCACGAAGGGGGTCATTTATGAATATATATATGCTAATTTTGGTGTATATCTGTGGCAGATTCGGCCACAAATGGGATTTGAGGCCGAATCTGCAACTTCTTCCCCATCCACGCCAATTCTATATAAAAAAAAAAAAGGCATAGCGTGGGTGGGGAAGGTCATTTATCATTTTCTACACCTGTTTTAGGCATAGAGAATTATCTAAATCTAGGCCAGCAAGGGAGCTAGCTTAGATTTAGGCTGGCGATGGATGCGCCTAAGTCATGTAGCAGCCGCCGCCTCTGTATAACATAGGCTCATCAAGATCAGGGTTATTAAGACCGACATTTAAAACGCCGGTCTTAATAAATGACCCAAATAAAAACTCTACTTCTACAGGGAGAACTATTACTTTTTAAATACAGCACTAATATAGAATTATACATTTTCCACATTTGGAAACTATACATTATCAGCAGTTTAGTACAAACCCATTACCTTGCGTAGACTTTGTAAGCTTTAATTTTACATTTTTAGGTGTTCCTGTGTATTTCATCAGCCACGTTGTAGAATACATTGCATACAAATGTGCATTAGAAAGCCAAAGAACTGCATATCAATGTCATAAACATGCTGAAAACAAATGAAAGACTATGTGAGAACACAGTTCTACAGTTTGCAGTAAAAATATGCTAATTGTCTGAGTGCAAGCACATAAAGCTCCGCTAAACCTGAAATACTAATAGGCATACATGAAAAAGCTATGAATGACATCACCAGTGTAATATATAATAGTTTCAATATTATGGCTGAACCTGATACATTTCACATGCTGCTACCATTTTCCATTTGGTTATCAACAGATAAAGCCACTTCAAAGTTCCTGAAGAAGAAGCTCTATAATAATAACTATACATTCAATGGCCTATAAATAACTGACATATAAGATGACAGTTTTACACCCCCTGAATGCTGTTCTCCATATAAGAAAACCAAATTTTTAAAGAGAATGTCATGGATCTATACTTTGTGGTCCTTATTGCAACCCATTTTGCATATTTGGTTCTGTTCATAGTCCCTAAATCGCTGCAAAAGGTGCACCACAATGATATGCAACTGACAACACTGTCTAATCCAGGGATCAGCAACCTTCGGCACTCCAGCTGTTGCAAAACTACAATTCCCAGCATGCTCCATTCATTTCTGTGCAAGTTCTTAGAAGAGCAGAGCAAGTATGCATGCTGGGAGTTGTAGTTTCACAACAGCTGGAGTGCCGGAGGTTGCCTACCCCTGGTCTAATCCCTCAGGCTGATGTTAAAAACTGTGACTTTAGCCAATGTAGTCCAGTCAGGAACACAACGGAGCCCTTTTGCACCACCGTCAAGGTATCTCAGCGTGGCATGGGTTCCTACCACTAGACTACCCTACGGTGTGTGACCATGGTCTGAGAGGTGATAAGATATAACACACAGCCAAGCTCCCCCATACCTCCATAGTGAGATCACTCATGCAGTGGGAGAAGGGATAGGTCTGCATGCCCCACCTATAACAGGCCATATGACACAGGCTACCAGGTGCACTAGAATCCTCTAGTATTTGTATATTTTCATCCACACACTACTCCATCTTGTGTAGGATGCCTTTGTGATGCATGTGGTCCGCTGCCGACATCCTCCATTGTATGCATTTTTGCTGGGGATTGCCGTTAGCAACAGATCACATGCGGAGGAATTGCTCCCCCGGTTATAAACACGCCACAGTGTTTGGGCTTTTTGAGCATTTCCTCCCATTTAGGCCACTTTATTTTAGTGATTTTTCTGTTCATAGTCCCTGCAAACATTTCCATGAGTGTTGGAACTCTCCTATGACAGACACCAGAGACGCCCAGCGGACCCCAGTGATTTATAATGGGTCTATCATATTTCCATTATAGTGCCCATCATTACGATGGGGAGAATAACCTGGCATGCTTTGCTATGTTTTCTGTCATATTTAACAACATTTTTAACAGAGACCCCTGAAGGAACCTCGGACGGAAATGTGAACAGAGCCTTAAAGGCTATGTACACCTTTGGAGGCAATTTGTTTTTTATTATTGCATTGTATTGTACTCATGTTGAGCTAAAAATATTTTTTTCATTGGGTCTTTATTGCAACTGTATGGCTGGTGCTCCTTTATCTGTATAAGAAAAACAGTTTTTTCCCGGAAAGCAGTTGTCTGGGGCTGTAGTTTGAGGCAGCAATCAAAAAGTTCTGAACAATTACTAATGTACATTGAGCTCCAAAATCTTTTTTTTTTTTTTCATTTATAAACTGTCGTTTTTTGGTGTTTGGTGGTTTTTGGTGTCCAAGAAAGATGTCCATGGACAGAGGTTGCGGGTGGGAGATTGTTTCATGCTATAGTGCTCCGGTGTATAAGAATTTTTCTCTTTTTATGCATTTCCCATAATTTCCTGATATGAGTGATCTTTGCTATAATTTAGTCATATGAACTGTTAAGGAGTCAGTGTAGTAAGTTTTACAATTAGGCCTCATTATACACTTTTTCCATGTGCATTTTTCTTACTCCCATTACTAGAAATGATTATTCTTTTCTGCAGTACGGACAAGAATATGACATGTTCTATAATGCGTACAGCACTCGGATGACACCCTTGAACTGTCCATTTTTATTTTTTTTGCTGACGGATAGAAATTAATGAGTCTGTGTGCAATCCACAACAAATGCGTATCAGACACTGATACAAAATATGGTTGTGTGCATGAGGCCTAATGCGCACACGTAGTAGTGGAACTGTGGTCAAAACCAGCATCTGAATCACATTGCAAAAACATGTTGTGGCTTCGATGCAGTTTTTACAAGTGAAACATGTTAAATGAATGCACACTTTTAAGAACCTCAACGACATAAAAAATGCATCAAAACTGCTTTGTTTGTCAATGCAAATCAGAAATAATTCTGCTGATTTCACCATCAGTCATATTTGTTCTGTGTTTAAGGACTACTCACACCACAGCATCATCCATAGAACAGACAATACAAAAAATTGGGTTCCCCTCCTAGCTTATTCAATTATTTTATTGAGGCTACTGGTCTTCTTTGTGCCCCATCCCATACTTCCTGACCCATCCATTCATTATAGGAGACAAAAGAACTGTTGCCTTTTTCTTAAAGAGTCATTTTACTTGCACACAATTTAATAGAGAGTGGTGTAATTAGCAAATTTCTAAATCACTTCTTTAAAAAATCTGCCTGCATTCCCCTAAAAAAAGATGTATGTAAGTCATAGCCACTAAGCCTGTTAGGCTAGATCCGTCTCTAGTAACACAGAAGATGGTTCACATGTAATGGGGGGTGTCAGAGCTAGCTGAGCTCCTGAGCTTGATAGAACTGCTTCTATACTGCCTCTGAAGAGCAGAGAAGCTTCTTGGTGTCTGTAAGTGTGATCTTTCCCTCCTTATCAGCTTTTTGAGCTCCATAGAAGAAAAACATTGTGATAAGTAAGGAAATTGTGGTCACTGCATACAGTACTGGCAAAAGGGAGAAACTGCCTGCTTGTGAGAGAAATGCATCTAGCTGTGCAGCTGAAACAGGGATTAATATGGCTGAGGAAGACATTAGGGAAGCCCAAAAAGACCTGCTCCTTCACAATTATAATTGTACAATGAAGCACAGCCATTATGCAGACTTTTTTTTTGAAAACTCAGGTAAGCTTTAAAGTTGTATTCTTGTTTTGTAAAGTTGAGGCATAAAAGGAACCCATATACCTTTAATAGCTGTCAGCCAACATCTAACTCTCCTGATTCCCCCATACATATACATGCTCGGTTCAGCTGAGTGCATGTGTGTTTTTATTGGGTAGCAGAGAGAAAACTTTCTTGCACATCAAAAAAACTACAATGTGATTGCTGCCTCATAAACTAGAGCCCCAGACAACTGCTTTCCAGGCAAACCAGTTTTTTTTTAAATACAGATAAAGGAGCACCAGCCATGCAGTTGTAATAAAGACCGGTTGCCATACACCTCTTGTGGTAGCTTTTTTCCTGCGCCAACAAAGGGATCAGTTGTTAAAACTGAACACATCCAGTCCTTCTCTCCCCCAGCATCATTTGTCGGGAAGTCACAATATTCTACAGGAAAATAAAGGGATGAAAAGTATAGGGTACAACTATTCTAAATGCCTCCATGTTAAATAAGTGCTAACTTATATTAGGGCTGTCCCTGAGAGACATGTAAAAACTGAAATGTACTTATCAGGATAAAAACTAAACTGTATTAAAGTGTATGGACAAATATCGTCTCATATATAAAATTCCTGCTTGGTATATATCATGTAAATCATTTCACTTTTTTCACTGCCAGGCTGCAGAATGTGCTGGGAAGCTCTTCATCTTCCATTCATCCCTTCCAACTGCAGAAGCCCCAGGAAAACTGAAGAACAGAGATGACAGAAGACTGATCAACACTGAAAAAGAAAAGGTATTTTAGGAGTTTAGTGTTCTGAATCTGGAAATGACCCGACAGCCAGGACCGATGCAGTTCTCTAACAATGTGTAATACTGGGTTGTTTTACTGTACTTATGCCGACCTGGAACCCTCCATGTACATGTAAGACAATTCACCACAGCAAAAATACATAATATGTTCAGAAAACTGGACTCCAAAACCTTCACTGTCACAAATTCTCCAAAAAAGAAGCAGCAGCACTCTAAAAGTCTCAAGAACAATCCCATGATTTATCCACCCAAAAGCAGTTCATTGCAGATCCCCACTGGATAATAGATAATAAATCACTAGATTTTTGGATTTTCGTTATTTGGAGATTTTGTGCAGATGTAGTGTTCACCTTTATATAGTTGACTTGGTAATACGGGTTCAAAATTCTTACCCTACAAATGCATCCTGTACTTCTCCTCAGCATCAGCAACCATTTTGGTTTTAGATGAGCACTGTGTTCACGAGGTAGGGTTGTCAGAGCCCAGTCCAGTTAGCCCAGTGTCATCCATTAGCCCCTTCATTTATGAGGCACATGTAGGAAGGGGGTAATTCATTTCAGCCAAATGTACACCTATACTGTACATCTATACACTTCTTTACCTCCTCCAATGTCATTCAGACAGGAAATGGGCGGAGAGAGACAGGAATCGGACAATACTTCAGAGATTGGTTACCCCAGCGATTGGATCTAAACCGAGCTGGTCTCCAAGATATCACCAGAACATGTTCACATCACATTTCTCTCATTCAGTTAACAGATCCATTAAAATGTATACAAATGGATGCCAGTGGAAAGACAATCATTTGTATCAGTTTTACATAGACTTCAGTGTTACATAAAAAAACACATACATCAGTCTCCATTTGCTTTGCAGACATAAAAGCGCGGTAGACTCTGTTTTGTTATTTTTTAAACGATGAAGTCTATTTAAAATGGATGTCCTTCCGGCATCTATTAATATATGTTTTTTCTGTTAAACGGATCTGCTTAGCGGATGATAGAAAAGTGATTTAAACATAGCCTTACTACGCGAATGTTGGGGCTGGGACTCGATTATCAGCATGCAATTTTCTGTCAGTATGGCAAACAAAGCCCCCCAAATACATCACGCTGTCCTCAAGAGGTGCATAGGACCTCTTTACACAGACAAAATGAGGCACATTTGTCAAGACTGGCGTACCCATACACCAGTCTTGATCTCCCTGCGCTGGCGTGTAATTTATTAAGAGACATGTCGTGAGCCAGAATCTGGCGTCTCTGGCGTAGGCTTCACCTGTAACTTATGGCATTTTCTGGAGAAAGTGATGGTAAATCTGGTGGTCTGCACAAAGCCCCACCTCCTCCTGTTAAGCCCTGCCCCTTTTTTCATCATTTTCGCCTCAAATTATTGAACAAATACTCCACAATAGTGGCATAATCAATAATTTTCTGTTCTTTCACATTACCTATGATATTAATTATGTTTTTTCATATAGATATGGTCTAAAGTGAAATATAATTAATTCTTCTACTTGTACCCATAGTTCTAGCTTCCATAGAAAGCCATGTCAATGATTCCTTTATGCAAAGTATAAATGCTACTTTTGAATTTCTATCATGTAATACATAGGCGTTCAGTGTCGTTCCTCATCCAGAACAGTTTAATGTTTTCCTAACAAAGGAGTTTATGGCTTGTTATGTTGTTACATAGTTTAGCTACCACATTAAAACTAGCAACTGTAAAAAGAAAATATATACTTTCTGTATTTTAACACTTTTTTCCTTAATCTAGACTCTCTTCCTGCCCCAGTCTAATTTCTATGAAAGCCTGGCCAAGGATTGTGTGGCAAATGGATGTTGCGTTGACCTTTTCCTTTTCCCTAACCAGTATATTGATGTGGCATCCATGGGTCTGGTTACAATGTTAACTGGAGGAACACTTTACAAGTATAATCAATTCCAGGTAACACCATTGCTCTTTGTCTAGAATATTATACAGCATTCTTTAACCCCTTAATGACCAGGCCTTTAAAGGCCTTAACGGCCAGACACTTTTTTTTTGTTATTAAGCCCCGCCCACAGTTGCGTTTGGTTTTGCCGGATACGTCAGGTCCCCATTTACTATAATGGGATCGCACAGAGATCCGGCTGCTCCCCAGCAAATATGATGGGATTCAGTTAGACAAAAAACGCTGCATGCAATGGTTTTTATCCAGCTGATTCATGGCAGTGGCGTATACGGTGAGCTCTGGTAGCCTGATCCACCACCGGATTCCAGATGCAACTATGAATGGATCCTTAGCATACATTAAGGTTTAATTACTTTTTTATGTGTTTCAATACAAAATAATGTTTGCAATTTTTTTACATGACACATGGGGCTTTTTGTTAATAATTTTTTAAGGGATTTTTTTTTCTATTTTAGTTTTATTTTGGGAAAACTGATCAAAAAATTTAAATTAAAAAGTAACTTTTTTCAAACTATGGCTTTTGTTGATTCAAGTATAATATGCATAGTTTTGTATGAACGGGGTATGGTGATGGGTCGGCATCTTTTTTTTTCTTCTCTTATTTGTATTCTGTTATATTGTTTCCTATTTTTATCAATATATTTTTGGACATACTACTTTCACCAAGAGGTCATTAAAAGAAAAGGGACATTTAAGCGTTCTTTCTTTCTAATTTTACAAATTTCCACTCTAACTGGGGAAAACAGCTTTCTGTGACAGCATTTTATACAGGCAGAGGTCTTCTGGGTGTGCTAAGACACAGCAACTTTGCTTTTCCAGAGACACCAGGTGATCACATGCCCCTAAGGGAACTTAAAATTGCAGTAAGATATTTTTGTTAATTGTTTAAAAAATAAAAAATCATTCTAAATTTTATATCTAAAATACATAATAAAAAAACATAACAGATACTGTCACATTTGAAAATATTTGAACTGTTAAAATATAAAAATATTTTTTCTGCGTTGTGAAAGCCATTACAATAAAAAAAATAAGAATTCATTATTCACCATTTTTTTGTCACCTTGTGCCCCCGAAAACAATTAGCTAAAAAGTGATCAAAAAGTATACCCCAAAATTGTACCAATTGATACAGTTCACACAACAAAAAGCAAGCCAAACAGGTCTGTAGACAGAAATATAAAAAAGTTATTGGATTCAGAAAATGGCGATTTTTATTTTTAAGACATAAAACGTAGTGTAATAAAACCTATACAAATCGCTGTAATTGTACAGACCTGCAGAATAAGGACGCCATATTATTTTTAGCATGGACAAACAAGGTCAACCCCCTTACAGTAGTTGCTGGGTATTAAATATTTTGCAATCACTACCCAATGTTCCAGAAAATTTTGGATATGATTTCTACTTTTAAAATTGAAAATCACAAATTAAGTGAAGTAGGGTTAAACACAAAAAGATACTGTTAAACCCAGTTATAGGCCTATAATTTGTGTGACTGTAGTTGTGAATTCAGGATATACGGTAATATATCTGTATCATCTTCATGCTAATTAATTAGGTATCACCTCAATGTGTCATGTAATGCCACTTACGTTTATCAATTTACTAGTGATACACCGTCACAATGTAACAATGCTGATTCCCAGTTATCAGATCGGTGATGCTGTTCAACCGTGTGTGATATTTACACGGACTGATCAAGCGTTTTATTTCTCATCACACACCTTAGTGGATCACAGCACATTGGCAGTCATTACAATTACTGCGCTTAGTTTTTCACGAAACACATTAGTGGATCACAGCACATCAGCAGTTATTACTGCAATTACTGCTCAAGCGCTATGTTGCGCACCACCAAGTTGGTAATTCACCTTTTATACTAAACGCTGTGCTAAAGAGGTTGTGCCATAGACTACTTTTCATGCTAAAGTTTATTTTCATCAGTTAATCTAGTTTCTAATTCAACTTGGATAGTCTTTAATTTTACAGATTTACCCCATTTGCAGTTTTCTCTTTCCCCCCATGCTTGACTCCTACTTCCCGGTTTGTCATGTGACATAACCACGCCTTTTGTTCTTTCCAATGACGCTAACTACCTCCTTCATTACAAGGCTTTAATGCAGGACACAACCAACTGCAACTGCATGTCAAAACAGGTTTTCACAGGGTTCAGTGGTAGGCTAATAACTTTAGAATAAGGCAGTTTTGATAAATGGTGGTAATTGGGGAAAGTGATATCAGTTGGGTAGTGAGTGGCACAACCCCTTTAATCGTCACACAATTTACACCCTGATATTTTTTAGGTGATTTATCCTTTTATCTTGTCTAACTATGTTAATCAGAAAGGGTCAGTTCACACAGAGTTTTTTTACGCTGATTTTGCAGTGTTTCTGTCTCGAAATCAGCTTCTAATCTGCTCCCAAAACACCTCATTTCAATGAGATGCAGCACTTGCTTCTTTTTTACATGTGTAAAAAGGAGTGTGTAAAAATAAAAATAAACATGTCCTATCTTGGGGCAGAATCAATGCTGAATTTCCCACTCAAAGTAATGGGAAGCACAAAAAAACAAACCATTTGAGATGTGCACAAGCGTACCAAAAAACACACAAAAAACTCTACAAAAAATGTGTCAAAAAAACGCACGTAATTCTGAGGCGTAAAAATCTGGTTGGATTCAGCACAAATTTTTTTACACGTGTATTATGAAAATCAGCCATGTGAACTGACCCTAATAGTACCAATGTGTTGGTTTCACATGGTGCAGTCGACTATACTGTTCAATAATCCCTATTTAATCCCTAAACTATCAATCATGTAGCCAATATCCACATGCCTAATATTAATCTCTAGACTTGTTACAACCTGTGTCCCCAGATTGTGCACCCTGTAGCATGCAGGTCCTCTGCAGATGGACCTATCCTAACTGGCCTAATACCTGTCCCCTCACACATTGTGGCCCGGACCCCCAGCCATCAAACACTTATCCCCTATCCTGTGCATTGGGAATATGTGTTATTAGTGGCAGGACCCCCCTATAAAGCCCAGCACTGAGTGCAGTATATGTCAGGTTATATCTGTGTATGGAAAGCAGGGTTACAGCCAGTGTAGCCATCACTACAGCTGTTCTTGTAGATCCCCTCCTTATCATACTGTGCTATCACAGTGGGATACATAGCAGTGTTTAGAATTGGGATAGTTGGGTGACAGGCAATGGGCGAACTATAATAACGTATACATACAGGAGTTGTCTGACGATAAAACTAATTTTTGTGTTTAATAGAAAGAATAAAAGTGCATTCACGCATTCAATCCTGCTCCGTCCCAACACCGAGACTCCCACTCCTTCCAGTGCCATCTGTGGTCACATGCACCGCTAGTGGCACTTGGTCACTGAGGCTAAAAGGTCACATTCAGCCATAGTCTTTAAGCAAACAACTTGAGCTGGCTTTTTATTTTTTCCAGCTAAAACTGCACCACAAGCCACGTACAAAAAAAGCCACAAACACACACCTACGTAGGAATCCTTCTTCAAGGGGTTAATCATGGACATTGAGGCTGCTGTTATATTCCTGCAAGTAAGCTGTGTTCTGCTGCCATCTACTGGATAAACAATGTCAGCATGTCTTCTAACGCAGGTTCATACTGATGGACAGCAGTTTATTAATGATCTCAGGAGGGATGTTGAAAAGCGAATAGGATTTGATGCTGTCATGAGAGTCCGCACAAGTACAGGTAAAAGTTAATATATTTATACTTTTTTTTTCCCTTCTCGTCTTAAAGTTTAAGCATATTGTGCTGTATGCATAATTATCATTATTATTGTAAAGGATACAAAATTCATCAGTCTGGTCATGGCCTAAAAAAACATTGTGCACTTTTCATTTTTGAAAAAATACCTATCACAATCCAATTTTTTGTGCTAAGGACTGAGGTCAAGGAGTAGCAGATTTGACAGAATTCCATCAATTCGCAACTGTATAACCACATGTGCCTTCTATAATAAATGTGTCTCGACATACATCACTGCTATTAACTTTCACACTGGTAAAAACAACTCCACCTTTTCTATTTTTCAATGGTAGAGTTTGTGTAAAGTAGGGAAGTGAGGTTTTTCTTACATACAATTTTTTTTTTTAAAGTTGCATTTCTAAAATGTGTCTACATTTTGGCCATCCTGCAAGTTACGCACACTTTTCGCATCCATGGTGCCAATATGTATGTTTTAAACCAGATGCAAAAGTATTGTGGATCAAAGTGCTCAAATGCATTTATATGTGACTCAGTCCTACATAGCTTTGTGGACTAAAAGGCGCAGTTAAAGGGTTTATCCCATGACTAATGTAAGAAATGAAAATCAAACATCATATAGTACGTGACAACCTATTTCTAACAAAGCGAGAACCAGCCCTGTACCTCACATGGATCCAGAGATCTCCCCATTCATTGTTCTCCTAGATTTATATCAAGCTGGCAGCTCAAGGGGAGTGTCTTTTCTGCTGTGGCTAAGGGGGCGTGTCTCAGCTCTCCCTATCACAGCTAAGGGGGCGTGTCTCAGCTCTCCCTATCACAGCTCAGGGGGCAGTTGTAGGATGAAACTGAGCATGTGTGGCCATCTCACTGAGCAGGTCAAAGAGATAAGAAAATAGGTGGCGCTATACAGATACATTTTATTGAATAACTCGGTGGTTAAACAACATTTTTAATTACACGCAATTACAAAAGTATTCAGATCCAGGGGCTGGTTTAAAAAATGTAGAAAATTTAGGGGCTGCCTAGGTTTAGAAAAACATGGCTGATTACTTCCAGACACAGCTCCACCCCGCCCATGGGTTCTTTCTGGTATCGGCATGACTGCGACAGGGCTCTAATACCACACAGCCTGAGGGTATGGCTGATGCTGTCTGTAAGAAAGCGCCATATTTTTCCAATTCCGGACAACCCTGTTTTTGCCACAATTAGACATTTTTAATTAATGAGTTGTTGCTTGCTGTAACATCTGAATGAATATTTATTTGTCACTGTTTGGGGGAAATTTATCAAGACTGATGTTCCTTACGCCAGCCTTGATCCCCTGTGCGCTGCAGCTAGATGTGCCTAATTTATGATGCCTAAATGTGCCAGAAACACAAACCTGCGCCAACTGTTTGAGCTATCCTTTACACCAGTTTCTGGTGTAAATGAGAGTCAATCTGGCCTGTCCCCTCCTGCTGGGCCCCACTTTTACTGCCATTTTAGAAAAGAGTTGAGAAGTGCTTAATGTCACATATCATTGCACATGGTTTTAGCACAAAATAGCCAAGTGAGAAACATATTGTTTTTTTCACCCAGTGAATGGACTTTTCCCCTGACTCCTGTTATTTCTCATTCACAGGTTTCAGAGCCACAGATTTCTTTGGTGCTATATTTATGAACAACACGACAGATGTAGAGATGGCAGCTGTGGACTCAGACAAAGCAGTCACTGTGGAATTTAAACATGATGACAAACTCGGCGAAGATGTTGGAGCGTTAGTTCAGGTATTCTCAACTAATATTCTACTAATATTTTCCATGCAATGAGTCTCAGGGCTCATGCACACGAACGCATTTTCTTTCCATGTCCGTTCTGTTTCAATGGTCCGCAAAACAAAAACGGAAGGTACTCCGTGTGCACTCCATTTCCGTATGTCTGTATTTCCGTTCTGCAAAAATATAGAACATGTCCTATTATTGTCCGCATTACGGACAAGGATAGTACTGTTTTATTAGGGGTCAGCTAAATACGGAATGTACACGGACATCATCCGTATTTTTTGCGGACCGCAAAATACATACAGTCGTGTGCATGGAGCTTTAAACAGAGAGACACCTTTATTTTTCACAAGGTTAAAGGGAACCTATCACCAGTGACTTCCATATGAAATTGTTTAGACACATAGCTGTGGTTCTCCTGATTAAAATGCTATCTTCCATTTGTTGATCTGAGGCCTTCTGTGGCTGGCCCCTCCCTGGCTGCTTTGCCACTGCCTGACCCTGTCATTCAAAGCAGCCAGGGAGACACTGGCCACAGAAAAGAGCAACAGAGACATTCTAATTGCACCTAATTTGCATTAAGAAAAAGTATCATAACTCTAGAACACAGCCTTGGATCAACTAAAGAAAAACTGTGTTTTAATCAGGTGGACCACAGCTATGTGTCTATACAAACATTTTGATTGGGAGGTCGCTGGTCACTGATTCCCTTTAAATATGACAGACTAAAAGAAGCTTATTTGTGTTTCTTATACCAATGGGAATGGTGAAAAATGGTCACATAGCTTAGATGAGATAGCGAGCTACTGTATTTGGCACTCTCAGTATTTGAGAAGAAGCTTTCCTCGGCCACCAATAGTTCATTGCTTCAATATTTATAATGAATTTTCAGGGCTCATTAAAAACATTACTGAATTCTCTAACTGGACTGAAAGATCATCAGATCTGTCATTTCCATAATGGATGCTGGGAAGATGAGATCCATGGCTCCAGTGTGACTACAGCCTAAGGGCTCATGCACACGGCCCGTGCTGTGGACTGCAAATAGCGGTCCGCAATGGACGGGCACTGGCCATGTGGCTGCCTTTCCAGATGCAGACCTATTTACTTGAATGGGTCGGTGATCTGCAAGATTCAGTCCGCACAGCAATAAATAAACGTTCTGTAATGCTTCCATGGACTTCTGCTCCGCTCTGCACCACTCTGCATCTTGCGGATTGTGGACCCATTCACTTGACTAGGATCATATTTGTATGGTCAGATTTACTGACATTACATAGAGCAGCATACCTATACACATGCCTTCGCTGTATTAGAAATATTCAGATGTGTATGTATAATATCAAAGATGAGACCCAGGAAAACTAAGGCAAATACCAGCGGTATACACGCGTGCTGTACATGAACATTTACAGTATACACCTTTTACCCATTAACCAGGGAGGGCCAATACGTCATCAGCCCCAATGAGTTCATAATGCAGGATTCCTGTACAGTTGTAAAATGGGGCATTTTTATCCAGTGTCCAGATTTTTTTTTTTATAAAACAGGTTGGCAACTTTGCCATGATCAAGTGACTTAAATGTAAGTGTATAAAAAACGTAAGGCTCGTTCACATTTCCGTTTTCCATGGGCGTGCACATGTACCCATTGATTTCAATGTGTTTTTTCACACATCAGTGGTTTTACACAGACGATGGGGCATTTGAAAACTCATGGAGACATGCACTACTTTGGTCCGTGTTGTGTACCGAACACACCCATTGAAATCTATGGGTCCTTGTTATGTCAGCGGAGAAGCGTCTGTGGAATACGGATGGCACACAGAGGGCAAAAAACGGACACGCGGACCAAACACAGACATCTTCATGGATTTTCTAAGGACCTCAAACAGACACGGAGATGTGAACGAGGCCTTATAAATGTCATAAACATTATTGGATCTGTCATAATATGAAAAATTGATCTAGGGGAAAAGAAATGGAAAATATAAACCCACATACAGTGTATCTGCTCAGAGATGACTGCAAAGCCTATAAGTGGCACCTTTTATTTCAGTGTTCCGTGGTTTATACATGCATGACGCCATTTATGTGTTCCTTTATCTGCTCATCTTATAACTCTGTCCCCCTCTCTCTCTGATGAGTGCTTTCTCTGTTTTCCCACATTAGTGCGCGCTGCTATACACAACCATTGGGGGCCAGAGACGCCTGCTTGTACATAACATCAGTCTGAGCTGCAGTTCCCAACTTGCAGATATATACAAGAGCTGTGAAACGGATGCCCTCATAAACTTCTTTGCTAAATCAGGTAAAGGTTAAAATCTGTATGGGTGCAGTGTTGTGCCCTGGTCAAGTACTGACCTGGTAAGGGCATGTTGTATTGCTCAACTGTGTTTCTTTACAGCGTATAAAGCAATCCTGCATCACCCCTTGAAGACAGTCCGTGATGTGTTAGTGAGCCAGACAGCCCACGTGTTAGCCTGTTATAGGAAGAATTGTGCCAGCCCCTCAGCTGTCAGCCAGGTATGTAGCCAAGAATCAGCCTAATGTCCCTTTCCTTTGTTTCATGTTTTTTACTTGTCTGTTCACATTACATCCTACTTTCACACTAGCGTTCATTGGTCCGTTCGTGAGCTCCGTTTGAAGGAGCTCACGAGCGGACCCGAACGCCTCCGTCCAGCCCTGATGCAGTCTGAATGGAGCGGATCCGCTCAGACTGCATCAGTCTGACAGCGTTCAGCTGTCCGCCTGGCCGTGCGGAGGCGAGCGGATCCGTTCAGACTTACAATGTAAGTCAATGGGAACGGATCCGCTTGAAGATGTCACCATATGGCTCAATCTTCAAGCGGATCCGTCCCCCATTGACTTTACATTGAAAGTCTAAACGGATCCGCTCAGGCTGCTTTCACACTTAGAATTTTTTCTAAGTTATTAATGCAGACGGATCCGTACTGAACGGAGCCTCCGTCTGCATTAATATGATCAGATCCGTTCAGAACGGATCCGATCAAGCGCAAGTGTGAAAGTAGCCTGAGCCTTACTTGAGATGTATATTTTAGGAATAGTTATTGACGTATCTCACATATTTTGTGATGTAATGTTTGACGTATCTCACGTATTTCACCTCCAGCTCTCCAGCTCTTGTTAAACTACAACTCCCACTATTCTCCAATCATTTCCATGGTAGTCCTGAGAACCCTTGATTTTTGATGCATGTCGTCTCTTTAAAGATGGAGGGGTGCTTGTTGTTTCACATAGCAGACACTTGGGGCTAATGTCCGCAGTCGCCAATAACGCCAATCAGACTTTTAACTCCTCAAATCAATTGTGACTATGGCATCTGAGGCGGCCTTCCCCGGGAGCCCTTCCCCCAGCTGAGGTCAGGGAAGCCGTTCATTTGTGTTAGGGCTCATGCACATGGCAGTTGCTGTTTTTGTGGATCACAAATTGCGGATCTGCAAAACACGGATACCGGCCATGTGCGTTCTGAATTTTGCTTAATGGAACATCCTGCCCTCTGTAGAACTGTCCTATCCTTGTCTGCAAAACGGACAAGAATAGGACAGGTGTGCCGTCAGCATCTTTTTCTGCCCGATTGAAATGAATGGGTCCGCATTCGCTATGCAAAAAATGTGGATCAGATGCGGATAAAAACCACGGTCATGTGCATAAGCCTTTAATTGCATGGGTCTCTCTAAAGAATTCCATGCTATTATAGCTGTGGTTCTTATGGAGGCCTGCAGGCTGCAGGGCTCCATAAGAACAGTGAATATGCCATACACTGCAATGCTAATTCCCTTACACTAGGGGGGCATAAAAAATGTAAAAACTATTTTTTTTTTACGAAGAAAATAATAACTAAAGAAAATTAAGAAAAAAAATATGGAAATCACCCTCCTTCCACCATAACACACACACAAAAAAAAAAGATCATATGCACCACTGAGTCCCAATATGGCCAAACTATTGAAATATAAACTTATTTATCTCGCCCTAATAGAAAAAAAAAATTTAAATGGCCGATTTGCAGTTTTTTCATAACCTCCCCCAAAAAATGGAATAATAAGTAATCAAAAAGTCATACACAACCCAAAATGTGTTGCAAACAATAAACCCTAATTCAGCTCCGTAGATGGAAATATAAAAAGTTATGGTGATCAGAATTTAGCCATATTTTTAAAAAAAAAAATTCAGTACTAAAACACAAGAAAAACTTTACAAATCTGGTATAGCTGTAATAATACGAACCCGGAGAATGAAGTTAACAGGTTGGTTTAACTGCACAGGGAGCGGTGTAAAAATGAAACCCATAAAACTATGGCACAATTACATTTTTTTTTTTCAATTCTACCCCATTTGGATTTTTCCAGCTTCCCACTACTTTATATGTAAATATGTAAAAAAAAAAAAAATACATACATACATCCCATATATCAAAATGACCATTGCATTAAAGGAGATATAATTTAAAAAAATATTTTAGTTGCACGTTGTGTAAAAAAATATATATATATATTTTACATTCTCCTGCTTGTAAAAAATTAAAAGCAAAAAATACTAAAGTACCAGTGCATAAAAATAAAGCCCCATTTATCACAGACCATAGAATTATCCAAAGCCGCGTACAAGTCAGAGATGAATCATTACACACGGTGCAGCTGATTATGAATTTGCCATCTCTATTCCCCAGCTCATCCTTCCTGACTCCATGAAAGTGCTGCCAGTCTACATGAATTGCTTGCTGAAGAACGAGGTGTTGGTCGGCAGCCCAGAGATTGCAACAGATGAGAGGACATTTCAGAGACAGCTGCTCATGTCCATGGATGTGGCCAGCTCCCAGCTCTTTTACTACCCACTTCTTTTACCTTTAGTAAGTGAATATTGTAATTAGAGATCAGCGAATTTCATATTTTGAAATTTGCTCACACTTCGTTTGTTGATGACTTGCCTTATGGATTTCGTTTACCACATCGTAACGCAATTCTATGACAGAATGCAAAACGGTATGCCTTTAGAGGCATTCCGTTATTCATTCCATCATAATATAAGTCTATAGGCTGCAAAACTGATTCGTCTTGCTTCTGTTATACAGGGGAGCCCTCCCCTGCATAACGGAAACGGGACGGATGCGTTTTGCAGCTCTAATGGCATTCCGTTATGCATTCTGTCATAGAATTGCGTTATGGTTTGTCATAATGGAATCCATAACTCAATTCACCTCTTTCCAACAAACAAAGTGTGAACTAATTTCATAAGCGGAAATTCGTTCATTTCTAATTGTAATCATAGCAGTGCATGCATTGGATTGCTGTAAGGGACACATATGGGTCTTAAGAATTGGTTCTAACTGTACTGTTGTGATCTGTATGCAGCACACAATGGACACCAAGAGTGACATCATTCCCCCAGCCGTGCGTTGCTCAGAGGAACGATTGTCTGATGGAGGAATATTCCTGTTGGCTAATGGTCTTAGCATGTTCCTGTGGCTGGGCGCCAATTGTCCTCCTGAAATCATCCAAGGAGTTTTCAGTGTTCCATCATTTGCGCACATCAGCCCAGAAGCTGTAAGTTATTTGCATGATGGAGGTCAATGGGGAAGAATTTACTTTTTGTGAGAGAACTTGTGATGTAGCTTAGTGGGAAATGAGTGCTGTTAATAATGTGATAGCAAGCGGCAAATGGCACCAAAATTTTAGCTTCCAATATTGACACAAATGAAAGCAACCAATGATAGCATAAGGTTAGACAAAAGTGTTTAAAGCGGTTGTCCAGGCCTATCCTCAGGATCACTAGCTGATGAGAAGGGGGTCCGACACTCCACACACCTGACAATCAGCTGTTATGTGTAGCAAATGCAGTATGGTTCCCTTGACTTCCATGGGAGCAATGCTGCAGTTGTGACCGCTGTCCATTGCAATGTTGACAGTGCTCTGTAGTCTAGCATGATGCACCAAATTTATCATACAGCGTGAGACATTGTGGTAAATTATGTCTAAATATTACACAGAATTAGTAAATTTGCCTCATCATGGTATAGTGTTGAACAACCATGTTGGATTAGTACAGAAGGAACTGAAACCTTTATATATGGGGCACAGTGTCATGACAAGTTGTTGTAAAAGAATTAAAGGGGTTATGCCATGACTAATGTAAGAAATGAAAATCAGACATCATATAGTACATGACAATCTATTTCTAACAAAGCTAGAACCAGCCCTGTACCTCACATGGATCCAGAGATCTCCCCATTCATTGCTCTGCAAGATTTATACCAAGCTGACAGCTCAAGGGGAGTGTCTTTTCTGCTGCAGCTCAGGGGGCGTGTCCATGCTCTCCCTATCACAGCTCAGGAGACAATTGAAGGATAAAACTGAGCACGTGCGGCCATCTCAGTGAGCAGGTCAAAGAAATAGGAAAAAAAACAAAAACAGCAGGTGGCGCTATACAGATACATTTTATTTAATAACTCAGTGGCTATGCTAAATATTTTATTACAGGCAATTACAAAAGTATTCAGATCCAGGTGCAGGTTTAAAAACTGTAGAATATTTTTGTGGGACAACCCCTTTAATAGCAGTTATGGAAAGGATTCCATGCATCTGTTACAGGCTGTAGTTTTGTAGATATCTTTGTTTAGTGAGGAATGATTTCTTCTGTAATGTTGTACGTTCATAACGCTTCTTCTTATAGACATCAGTTCCTGAACTGGACAGCCCTCATTCCAAGAAACTAAGGACAATTATGGAAGCCATTCAGAGCAAAAGTTCCTACTCAATGAAGGTATACAAGTCACTTCTGGTATATAGAAAATGTTGCTTGTATAGTATCTACAGGTCCTTCTAAAAAAATTAGCATATTGTGATAAAGTTCATTATTTTCTGTAATGTACTGATAAACATTAGACTTTCATATATTTTAGATTCATTACACACCAACTGAAGTAGTTCAAGCTTTTTATTGTTTTAATATTGATGATTTTGGCATACAGCTCATGAAAACCCAAAATTCCTATCTAAAAAAATTAGCATATCATGAAAAGCTTCTCTAAACGAGCTATTAACCTAATCATCTGAATCAACTAATTAACTCTAAACACCTGCAAAAGATTCCTGAGGCTTTTAAAAACTCCCAGTCTGGTTCATTACTCAAAACCGCAATCATGGGTAAGACTGCCGACCTGACTGCTGTCCAGAAGGCCATCATTGACACCCTCAAGCAAGAGGGTAAGACACAGAAAGAAATGTCTGACCGAATAGGCTGTTCCCAGAGTGCTGTATCAAGGCACCTCAGTGGGAAGTCTGTGGGAAGGAAAAAGTGTGGCAGAAAACGCTGCACAACGAGAAGAGGTGACCGGATCCTGAGGAAGATTGTGGAGAAGGACCGATTCCAGACATTGGGGGACCTGCGGAAGCAGTGGACTGAGTCTGGAGTAGAAACATCCAGAGCCACCGTGTACAGGCGTGTGCAGGAAATGGGCTACAGGTGCCGCATTCCCCAGGTCAAGCCACTTTTGAACCAGAAACAGCGGCAGAAGCGCCTGACCTGGGCTACAGAGAAGCAGCACTGGACTGTTGCTCAGTGTTCCAAAGTACTTTTTTCGGATGAAAGCAAATTTTGCATGTCATTCGGAAATCAAGGTGCCAGAGTCTGGAGGAAGACTGGGGAGAGGGAAATGCCAAAATGCCTGAAGTCCAGTGTCAAGTACCCACAGTCAGTGATGGTCTGGGGTGCCATGTCAGCTGCTGATGTTGGTCCACTGTGTTTTATCAAGGGCAGGGTCAATGCAGCTAGCTATCAAGAGATTTTGGAGCACTTCATGCTTCCATCTGCTGAAAAGCTTTATGGAGATGAAGATGTCATTTTTCAGCACGACCTGGCACCTGCTCACAGTGCCAAAACCACTGGTAAATGGTTTACTGACCATGGTATTACTGTGCTCAATTGGCCTGCCAACTCTCCTGACCTGAACCCCATAGAGAATCTGTGGGATATTGGGAAGAGAAAGTTGAGAGACGCAAGACCCAACACTCTGGATGAGCTTAAGGCCGCTATCGAAGCATCCTGGGCCTCCATAACACCTCAGCAGTGCCACAGGCTGATTGCCTCCATGCCACGCCGCATTGAAGCAGTCATTTCTGCAAAAGGATTCCCGACCAAGTAGTGAGTGCATAACTGAACATCATTATTTGAAGGTTGACTTTTTTTGTATTAAAAACACTTTTCTTTTATTGGTCGGATGAAATATACTAATTTTTTGAGATAGGAATTTTGGGTTTTCATGAGCTGTATGCCAAAATCATCAATATTAAAACAATAAAAGGCTTGAACTACTTCAGTTGGTGTGTAATGAATCTAAAATATATGAAAGTCTAATGTTTATCAGTACATTACAGAAAATAATGAACTTTATCACAATATGCTAATTTTTTTAGAAGGACCTGTATAATGTATCTAAAAAGGAAGATATACATCTAAGGCTACTTTCACACTTGGAAGGCTACTTTCAATACTGGGGGGGAAAAAACGGTTCAGTTTGGTCCCAATGCATTCCTAATGGAAAGAGATCCGTTCAGGATGCATCAGGATGTCTTTCGTTCCATCAGCATTCCGTTTTGTGACTGGCACTGAAAACAATTAAGTCAATCATGACAGAATCCTTTTTTTTTGGCGACTAAAAAAATGGATCCATCACCCATTGACTCTCAATGTATGTAGTGTCGGATCCATTTATTTTCGTTTTAATTTCACACAACCGCATCTGAAAGGAATGGATGTATCCTGATTGTCAAAATTAAAACAGATCAGTTTAATTCCAGTATTGAGATCCTCTGCCAGACCTCAATACCGGAAAGCAAAAATGCAAGTAGCCTTAGGCCACTTTCAGACGACCGTATTTGCAATGCGTATATAATACGAATTATATGTCCCGGAATCCGCTGCTAATGTTATCGAATAGAGCTATTTACATGGGCGTATAGTTTGCATTAGCATTAGAAATCCGCAGCATGTCCGAGTTTTGTGTGGACTTGTTACCAAATAAGCACATTACAGTCTGTGAAGTGCATAAATAATGAAGGAAGGAAGAAATACACATGTAAATCCTGAAGAAATCCTGAAGCAATCCTGATGAGAATACTGATGGTATATCATCAGAAATCCAGAGCCAGAATACTAACGGATCTCAATACGCTCGTCTGAAAGCGGCCTTAGAGACAACAAAAGGATTGTCCATTTTGCGAGACAGGAATATACTTTCCATTTTGGGTCGTGGTCCTCTTTACCTATTCATTACACTGAAAAGCTGGAGAAAAGAAGATGATAGTACAATAGCTTTGACCAATGGTAGATTGTCATCTCAGTGTTAGGGCTCCAGTCTGCTCTGGCAAAGTGAATGAGATTTGACAAATGTCATGTACACTTTTTTTTTTTATAATTTGTTTTTTATTGATTTTAATGTATTAAACATACAGATATGTAATGAAGTATAATCAGGATTATTTTGCATATATCTGAAACTGATCCAATGATTGTACATCATCTTTTATGATACAGCATATTAGAAGAACAATACAGAACTTTAAACAGTTCCCCTTTACCCCCACCCCCTCCCACTCCTAACCTTCGCACCCCCTCCCCTGTCCGGATGTACACCGACCCCCCCTTTCAATTATCTGTTTCAGTCAAATCGATTTGAACGTATACATATTACTTTCAGATTCCCCAATTTCACTTTTAGATCTGATAGCAAATACCACTCTGTATATTGAAAATTTCACATTAGTTCTTGAATCTCTTCTTTGGACAGGTGTTTGCCGATATAAGTTTTCCATTTATCAAGGAAGTGTGCTTATCTATAATTTTTTTGTTTTTCCGCTTCTAGCTGATCCATTAATAAAAAGTATCTCATTTGTACCTGAATTTCTGCGCCCGAGGGTGTGTGGAGTTAGCCTAGTGCACAGCAAACTCCTAAGTGCTACTAATATGACACCCTCTAATAAATTAGGCACCTTCAGTTTCTCCGGGTAGCCATGGAATAAGACCATTAGGTCGCATGGTAATTCTATCTGCCACATTGTTTTAATCCAAGATAAGATCTTTTCCCAATAGGCCTGAATCAGCGGGAAGCTCCAAATGCAGTGATCTAAGAAACCTTCCTTAGGCATATCACACTTACTGTAGGACAAGCCATTATCTTCTTTGGGTTTATAGCTGAAGCTGGAATATAATATTAAAAGCATAAATTGCCCTATGTATTAGCCTAAAGTATGTTTCTCTCCATCTTTCACATGAAATTGCTCTTCTCACTTTCGCCCAACCTGTCATCAGTTTGTCCCTCCAGTCTACAGGTCCTAACAATGGTTTCCAACCCTGAAATAATTGCGGAATAAGCTTATTATTTTCTCTTTCTCTCAGAGTTTTATATCAGAAAGTGGAAGTTTATGTTCTTTTGGCCTAGAAGATCAAGGCGATTAGAAACATATTCCTGTACATTTTTCAATCTTGATTTACAAAAAGCCATCATTTGATAATATTGCATAGCCTGTCCTTTAGGCAAACCATACCTATCATGCAATTCCTGTAAAGACATATAGCAAGGTTGTTTATCATGTAATACACTGCTCAAAAAAATAAAGGGAACACTTAAACAACACAATGTAACTCCAAGTCAATCACACTTCTGTGAAATCAAACTGTCCACTTAGGAAGCAACACTGAGTGACAATCAATTTCACATGCTGTTGTGCAAATAGGATAGACAACAGGTGGAAATTATAGGCAATTAGCAAGACACCCCCAATAAAGGAGTGGTTCTGCAGGTGGTGACCACAGACCACTTCTCAGTTCCTTTGCTTCCTGGCTGATGTTTTGGTCACTTTTGAATGCTGGCGATGCTTTCACTCTAGTGGTAGCATGAGACGGAGTCTAGAACCCACACAAGTGGCTCAGGTAGTGCAGCTTATCCAGGATGGCACATCAATGCGAGCTGTGGCAAGAAGGTTTGCTGTGTCTGTCAGCGTAGTGTCCAGATCATGGAGGCGCTACCAGGAGACAGGCCAGTACATCAGGAGACGTGGAGGAGGCCGTAGGAGGGCAACAACCCAGCATCAGGACCGCTACCTCCGCCTTTGTGCAAGGAGGAACAGGATGAGCACTGCCAGACCCATGCAAAATGACCTCCAGCAAGCCACAAATGTGCATGTGTCTGCTCAAACGGTCAGAAACAGACTCCATGAGGGTGATATGAGGGCCCGACGTCCACAGGTGGGGGTTGTGCTTACAGCCCAACACCATGCAGGACGTTTGGCATTTGCCAGAGAACACCAAGATTGGCAAATTCGCCACTGGCGCCATGTGCTCTTCACAGATGAAAGCAGGTTCACACTGAGCACATGTGACAGACGTGACAGAGTCTGGAGACGCCGTGGAGAACGTTCTGCTGCCTGCAAGATCCTCCAGCATGACCGGTTTGGCATTGGGTCAGTAATGGTGTGGGGTGGCATTTCTTTGGAGGGCCGCACAGCCCTCCATGTGCTCACCAGAGGTAGCCTGACTGCCATTAGGTACCGAGATGAGATCCTCAGACCCCTTGTGAGACCATTTGCTGGTGCGGTTGGCCCTGGGTTCCTCCTAATGCAAGACAATGCTAGACCTCATGTGGCTGGAGTGTGTCAGCAGTTCCTGCAAGACGAAGGCATTGATGCTATGGACTGGCCCGCCCGTTCCCCAGACCTGAATCCAATTGAGCACATCTGGGACATCATGTCTCGCTCTATCCACCAACGTAACGTTGCACCACAGACTGTCCAGGAGTTGGCAGATGCTTTAGTCCAGGTCTGGGAGGAGATCCCTCAGGAGACCGTCCGCCACCTCATCAGGAGCATGCACAGGCGTTGTAGGGAGGTCATACAGGCACGTGGAGGCCACACACACTACTGAGCCCCATTTTGACTTGTTTTAAGGACATTACATCAAAGTTGGATGAGCCTGTAGTGTGTTTTTCGACTTTACTTTTGAATGTGACTCCAAATCCAGACCTCCATGGGTTGAAAATTTTTTATTTTTTTATTTTTGTGTGATTTTGTTGTCAGCACATTCAACTATGTAAAGAACAAAGTATTTCAGAAGAATATTTAATTAATTCAGATTTAGGATGTGTTATTTTTGTGCTCCCTTTATTTTTTTAAGCAGTGTATATAGACCCATAAACCCAGTTATCTCAATGTTCGGAACAGCTTGTTGGTCTTGCAATCCTGCAAATGTCCTATTTAAAAACATAATGTTCTTATGCTTGAGCAAAATCAGTATGGTTTGCATCGGGTAAACTAATTTTGGAAAGCTGATCATTTTTATCAAATGACACTTGCCCAATAAAGATAGTGGTAGTCTTTGCCATCTGATAAGTTCTTGTTTTATCTGATGTATCAGTGGTGTATAGTTAAGGAAGTACAGGGAATGAGGCGTACGACCTATCTTGATCCCCAAATAAGGGATATGGGTTTTGACCAGTGACACTGGGCAACCCCGCAGGCTAGTTTCTCACCCATGACTCTCTGGTCCTATACATAACATTTCACATTTTCCTGGGTTGACTCTGAAACCCGAAAATTTTCAAAATTCCCGTAATGCTTCAAAGATCTTGTTCTGGATGGATTGGCTATAAATAAAATTATGTCATCTGCAAAAAGAGATAAGCAAACCTCTAGTGAACCTATGTGTAGCCCTTCAAATATATCTGATGTTTCTAGGTATCTGGCTAATGGCTCAATCGCAAGATTAAAAAGCTAAGCTAAGGGTATAAACTGCATCCCTGCCATGTGCCTTTTAATAGTGGAAAAGGTTTTAATAAGAATCCAGGTAAAGCTATTTGTGCCTGAGGAGAGTTATATAGAGCTCCCAGATATGTCCTAAAGGCTCCTGTGATATGCGTTCTATCTAAAACATCTCCCAACCAGTTCCAACCCAAGTTATCAAAAGCCTTTTCACCGTCGATGGTCAGAAGGGCTGAAGTACCCTGACCTGCTTTTAATCTGTTTGCATGATCCAGAACAGCCAGAACTCTGCGTATATTGAAAACCGCTGATCTTCCTTTCACAAATCCTACCTAGGCAGGCCCAATTAAGGTGGGTAATATGTCTGCTAATCTATCTGCCATTATTTTAGAAATTATTTTGAGATCTACATTGATAAGGCATATTAGACAATAGGAAGCTGGTTGAAAAGGGTCTTTCCCTGGTTTCTGCAAGAGTTTGATATATGGCATGTCATTAGCTTTAGATATAGTTTGGCCCTCTAGGACATTGTTATACCCATCAGTCAGTAACTGAGATATATCTTCCCTTATTATTTTATAAAATTCTCCTGTATATCCATCAGATCTAGGAGCCTTCCATAGTTTCAGTGCTCGGATTGTTTGAGAAACCTCTTTAACTGTGATAGCTTTATTGAGCTCCGCCAATTGATTTGCTTGAATCTCTGGGAGAGAGACTCGATCTAAAAATTTTATTGGGGAGTTTTGAGCCGGAGGATCTCTGGCATAGAGATTTTGGTAAGGTTTGAAAAGTATCTAGAACTTCTTCAGGCTTAATATGAAGATGTCCTTGAAGGTCCTTAAGTGTTGGCAAGTGAGTTGGTGCCCTTTAGATAATCTCGCCAGCAATCTCCCGGATTTATTCCTAAATTTAAACAGAGTGGATTATTTTTGTGATCTATACATATCCTCCCAGCGTGAATACCACAACTCAAAATCTGTTTTAGCCAATACCCACTCTTGCTTGTTTTTGACCGTGGGGGTAGCTAGGAAAGTTGTATAGGCTTTCCTGGGTTTCTCTGTGACTTCTTCTAACATTGTTTTAGTTTTGGATTTCAGGGAATGGACATAGGAAATCACCTGTCCCCGCAATCAGGGGGTAGCTAAAGGCTCATGGGCCCTGGTGCAAGATTTCAGCTTGGGAACCCCTTCCCCCAGTGCTTTGTGACCAGGGAGGCAAAAATTGAAAAATTATAACAACACCCCCCCATGCCAAATTCTTGACCTAACCCCTTCCCTCCAGCCAGAGGCGTAACTTGACCAGCAAGCACTTTCCATAATACCAGTGTCTTCTTATGTGGCACAAGGGTCTTTGGGCCCCCTCAGGCTCCTGGGCCCAGTAGCGACTGCTACCTCTGCACCCCCTATAGCTATGCCCCTTCCCGCAATACTACCTTCGCCATTTCCCAAAGAAGGGAAGGATTATCTGCATGCTGTGCATTATCAGGTTTAAACTCCTGGTACCAACCCCTCAACAGGTCTGCCAAATTATCATTTCCATTTAAGAAAGAGGGAAAACGCCATATATAGTCTGTCCCTCTTTGAATCTGTTCCCTTATGTCTAACTGTACTGGAGCATGGTCAGAAATAGCCATATCTAGTATTTTAGAGTGGTGTACTCTGGGTTGTAAAGTTGAGGAAACCAGAATAAGATTAATCCTAGACCATGAGTCGTTTGGGTTAGAGTAAAATGTAAACTCTCTGCCCAGCCACCATGAATCAATAACGTTATTGTCTTGAATAAATGTGGCCAAAACAGAATCTCTAGTTCCTTGTGAAACATACCCCCCTACTAGAGTTCTTTTTATCTTCTCTATCCACTACCGCATTCATGTCACCTCCCACTATGCGATGTAAGATAGGGTTTACTCCCAGTAAAGTACTTAGATCATTGAAGAAAGATTTGTTCTCTCCATTTGAACCATAGACATTTATTAGACACAATTCACCTGCTGGTGATCTAATGTGTACTTTCTGCCATCTGCCTTCATCATCACTCTCATGTTTGAGTAGTGTATAATTTAAACCTTTATTAAAGAGTATCAATGTACGAGCTTTCCTAGCGACCAACGGTGACCCCACTACCTTTCCAACCCACATCTTCTCCATGCGGGAAAAAAACCCTCTTCCGGGTGTGTTTCTTGCAACATGGCGATACCTGGTTTAAATCGGTGTAGATACTTAAGAACCATGTTGCGTTTAGCAGGAGAACACAATCCTTTAACATTCCATGAAATGATCCGCATTAAGGGACTACCGCATGGAAAAGCTGCGGGGAGGGCCAATCAGTACACATCCAGAAGTACCCCTTTCCCAAATAATCCAATAACATTAAAAAAAAAACAGTTGAACCCAAAAATTTACTTAATGAAGAATGTAGGTTTTCCTCCCTCTTCCAACCTCCATTTATCTTCATATAGACTTCACTTTTTCCCCGCTTGCGGGCGTAATCGTATATAGCAATAACAATGGGCTAAATCTACCCTTATCTTCTTTTCCCCTGTTCCTCAGGTCCCTGACCTCAGTAATATATATCAATTGGTCTAACAAGATTCAGATAATAACGCAATAACACAAATGCAATCGCACTCTGCAACCAGCACTCTGCCCTGCCTTTATGCTGGATGTTGAATAAGGCATTGGTGTACATTTTGGCCAAAGCGTAATAAGCCACTCACCACGTCAAGGTCGCCTTAATGAGTGGTCCCTAACACTAGTTCCTACCTGTTATGGGCCACGACAGCCACACAAAGTCCAGGGAGCGCAGGTACAGCATGCACACCAAGCACACTCTGCTTTTAACCCCGTCCGGTGCCATTACAGCTTTCATCGGATCCAGGGATGCAAGTACCAACATGCACGCTGAGCCCACTATATACTTCTCCTGGAGCCAAATTGCTACTGGTAGGTGCTATACAAGCAGACTCAGTTTTATACTGACTTTAAAACCAGCCTCCAGGGCAGATTAACTGGTTAGGTGTTTTCGCCATAGCAATGTGCGCCTGCATAGGGTTGTGCGGGCTGGACCCCCCATAAGATTCAGATAATGTTGATCTTTTTAAACATGACTGCTGAGAAAATAAAACTTAAATCTTAAAACTTAAAGATTACTGTGCAAACAGTTTATGTCTCCTGCATAGGATTTCATTACTATTACCATTACTGTAGCTTCACCCTTTACTAGGGCTTGCTCATGAATACATATATGCATATATATGAATCTGGTGTTTAATCAGTCAGGCCACCTGGAGTTCCCTGTCGCGCGTTGTTTCAATGAATCCTTCTGCTGTTCAAGGTGCCTCTTTGTAGCTTGGGATCAATCTTCTGATTTTATATCTTTCCTTTGAGCATGTATTCTTGAATCGCCGCTGGTTTTCTCCAGAGGTATCTGTAGCTCTGTCTCGGCATCTTCTGGAGTTAGGTAAGTGCTCGTCGAACCATGAGCCTTGTATATTTTGAGCACCGCTGGGTACATTAAAACAAAGCAAGAGTGTATTTGATAGAGCTCTGAGCATATTGGCAAAAAAGCCCATCTCCTTCTAGTAACCTCTGTGGAGTAGTCTCCGAAAATAACTAGTCTCGAGCCTTTCAGATGGGTTCCATCCTCTTCTTTAAAGAGCGCAAGATGTCCGTTTTATCTTGAAAACCAAAGTATTTGACTATAACTTGTCTGGGTCTGCGCTTTTGCTCAACATTAGTATCGGTGGCTTGTTCTTTGTTCGGGCCAAGCCGATGAGCCCGTTCGACTTTGCAGACGTGTGTTATTCCCAATAGCGTGCAGGTCTCTCGCAGGGACGGACTCAGAAAGACCCACAATCCTCAAATTGTTCCTCCGAGATCTATTTTCAAGATCTTCAACTCGGTCCCAGAGCTTTTTATTCTCATGAGTAAGATTGCAGATCTGTGAAACGCATTCATCTGAAGTAAGTTCTAGAGTTTGTATACGTGTTTCGGCCTCCTGTTGCTGTATTTCCTCATGGATCTGTTGCGTTAAGAATTTAATGGTTGCCGCAAGTGTGGCTTGTAAATCAGTGGCTAATTGCGCCGCCACCTCAATCGCTAGCACTTTACAGGGAGAGCAGAATTATTAGGCAAGTTTTATTTTTGAGGATTAATTTTATTATTGAACAACAACCATGTTCTCAATGAACCCAAAAAACTCATTAATATCAAAGCTGAATATTTTTGGAAGTAGTTTTTAGTTTGTTTTTAGTTTTAGCTATTTTAGGGGGATATCTGTGTGTGCAGGTGACTATTACTGTGCATAATTATTAGGCAACTTAACAAAAAACAAATATATACCCATTTCAATTATTTATTTTTACCAGTGAAACCAATATAACATCTCAACATTCACAAATATACATTTCTGACATTCAAAAACAAAACAAAAACAAATCAGTGACCAATATAGCCACCTTTCTTTGCAAGGACACTCAAAAGCCTGCCATCCATGGATTCTGTCAGTGTTTTGATCTGTTCACCATCAACATTGCGTGCAGCAGCAACCACAGCCTCCCAGACACTGTTCAGAGAGGTGTACTGTTTTCCCTCCTTGTAAATCTCACATTTGATGATGGACCACAGGTTCTCAATGGGGTTAAGATCAGGTGAACAAGGAGGCCATGTCATTAGATTTTCTTCTTTTATACCCTTTCTTGCCAGCCACGCTGTGGAGTACTTGGACGCGTGTGATGGAGCATTGTCCTGCATGAAAATCATGTTTTTCTTGAAGGATGCAGACTTCTTCCTGTACCACTGCTTGAAGAAGGTGTCTTCCAGAAACTGGCAGTAGGACTGGGAGTTGAGCTTGACTCCATCCTCAACCCGAAAAGACCCCACAAGCTCATCTTTGATGATACCAGCCCAAACCAGTACTCCACCTCCACCTTGCTGGCGTCTGAGTCGGACTGGAGCTCTCTGCCCTTTACCAATCCAGCCACGGGCCCATCCATCTGGCCCATCAAGACTCACTCTCATTTCATCAGTCCATAAAACCTTGAGATATTTCTTGGCCCAGTCTTGACGTTTCAGCTTGTGTGTCTTGTTCAGTGGTGGTCGTCTTTCAGCCTTTCTTACCTTGGCCATGTCTCTGAGTATTGCACACCTTGTGCTTTTGGGCACTCCAGTGATGTTGCAGCTCTGAAATATGGCCAAACTGGTGGCAAGTGGCATCTTGGCAGCTGCACGCTTGACTTTTCTCAGTTCATGGGCAGTTATTTTGCGCCTTGGTTTTTCCACACGCTTCTTGCGACCCTGTTGACTATTTTGAATGAAACGCTTGATTGTTCGATGATAACGCTTCAGAAGCTTTGCAATTTTAAGAGTGCTACATCCCTCTGCAAGATATCTCACTATTTTTGACTTTTCTGAGCCTGTCAAGTCCTTATTTTGACCCATTTTGCCAAAGGAAAGGAAGTTGCCTAATAATTATGCACACCTGATATAGGGTGTTGATGTCATTAGACCACACCCCTTCTCATTACAGAGATGCACATCACCTAATATGCTTAATTGATAGTAGGCTTTCGAGCCTATACAGCTTGGAGTAAGACAACATGCATAAAGAGGATGATGTGGTCAAAATACTCATTTGCCTAATAATTCTGCACTCCCTGTATAATTAATTTCCCCATATGTACGTACTTCTTGTGAGTCCATTAGTGGGGGTGAGTTGTCTCCCTCGACTGTGGAAAGTGGCAGAGTGTTAGGCGCCATATCTGCATCTTCTGTTTGCTCAGCCGGAAGTTCCATCTGCATCTTGTTTCTTATTTTCTTGACAATAATAGCTCCCGTTGCCAATGTTGAAGGGGCAATGAATCACGATTTTCGGTCCGGGAGCCAGGAGCTGCCATTCTGTGCAGGTGCCGGAACCGGAAGTCCTCATGTACACTTTACTTTTCCTCCCGTGCAGAAATTGACCGGTTGTGGAGATTTTAAATCCGCAGCCTGTCAATTGTTTGTGCGATTACACACCTTCTGTACAATGGTTATTCCTTTAGACTTTAATGTGGTTGTTAACATAAACAGAAAATCCACAAACAAAAAACGCACCAAAAACACAATAAATAGTGTTTTTTTGGTGCAGTTTCTATGTCCGTTTTTATGCAGATTTTCTGCATATAAACCTCCACCGTGTGCAGTTACCCTAATCAGAGTGCTATACATTTACAGTAGGGTGCTCAGCTATGAGTAAGGGTCACAGCTGACCTGAAACGCGTAAAGTTTTATGCACATTTTTGACATGAAGGCATAAAGATACCGATTTTAATCTTTGATGCTGGATTTTACATCTCATTCTGATGTCTGCTACACAGTCCTGTCCTTTGTGCCCTGGTAGATTACCTAACACAGGTTCCACAAAAAGTAGATGAGTAGAAACTTTTAATATATAATGAAATAAAATCTAAAAGCGTTAACAAATGTATTTGTCTATTCTCATCAAGTGAATTCCACTGATACCAGCCGGTGTTTTTATGTCTTGCAGCTTGTCCTAGTGAAGCAGAAAGAAAAGGCAGAGATGGCTTTCAGGCAGTTATTGGTTGAAGACAAAGGCCTACTAGGAGGAAACTCATACATGGATTTTCTCTGCTGTGTTCACAAGGAGATCCGTCAACTTCTTACTTAAGCCACATGGGAAATATGAAAAGAACACGTCAACTGACACTGCCTCCTGCTATTAGGTGCTGGGTGGTGTGTTCTGCGAGACCTCTTGTGAGCAGGTTCACAGCATCCAAGGGCTCACTTTATAGCACTGGTTTGTGCCCACATTTAAAGACAAATCATTTCTCTATAAAAAAAACTAAAACTTGCTTGACTTATTTAAAGGCATATACACATATGTTGTAAAGAAAGAAAGAAAGAAATGAACGGTACTTATTTATGTCTGAAACAAAATAAATTGTCCAATGTAAAGCACATGTTTTTAAAACCCAGGAACCTTGTGGTACATTTGTGATCCATGATCAAGATCAAAAGATGAAGCTTGGGGTTTGGTGTTACTTTTCAGTATAAGTTAAAAAAATCCTGATAAATGGGAGAGACCGAAAAAGGCAGCTGTCATGGATACATTTTACATTCCCTGCAGCTGTAATAGCTATCCACCAGCAGACCGATGATGGGTAAGTGATGTTTAGGTCTCCCCAGAAGCCACAGAGAATGTTCATGCTGATTATACAGCTAATTATATAGGAGTATATAGAAAAGTAGCTCCAGTGTTTGCAGCGATTTTTTAACAGTTTTTTTTATTTTATTTTTTATTTTTTTGAGGGGGGTCAAAAATTCTGTAGACAGATGTTGAAGCAACAGTGTATGGCAAATGCCTGAAAAGTATGGTGTGTTTTCTGTTGCTTGTTCAAAAACACAAAAAAATGCATGTTTTAAATGTTACAAAGTAAAATGCTTAAAATTCATTGCATTGAGCATGCTACGATTTGAAAGAATAGCAAGGGACAAAAAAAAAAAAGATGCCAGGATAGTATCCTAAAACATACACAGAAAAAAACCCTCAATGCTTGTAGGGCGTTTTATATTTCACTATTGTGTAACGTTACATCTGGACACAGAATTTTCAACTGCAAAAAATGTATGAATACCACAAAAAGGTAGAGGAGAAACTGGTAAAAAAAAAACATAGTGTGACACCACCCTTAGGCCTTGTGCACACGAACGTTATTTGTTTACGTTCCGTTCCGGTCTGTATACGGAACCATTCATTTCAATGGGTCCGCAAAAAAAACCTGAATGTACTCCGTATGCTTTCCGTTTCCGTATTTCGGTTCTGTTCAAAGATAGAACATGCCCTGTTATTGTCCGCATAACGGACAATGATAGTACTGTTCTATTAGGGGCCAGATGTTCCGCAAAAAACTGAATGCACACGGATGTCATCCGTATTTTTTGTGGACCGCAAAATACTGAAAAAGCCATACGGTCATGTGCAATAGGCCTTAGGTATATTACTTTTAGTTTTTGGGTATGTTATGCATTTTTTTACTTGCAGGTTAACAACTTGCAGATTAACAGGCTGAACTGGATGAACTATGTTAGGCCTTATGCACAAAAATTTATTTTCTTTCCGTGTCCGTTCCTTTTTTTTTTGTGGACCGTATGCGGAACTATTCACTTCAATGGGTCCGCAAAAAAAAAACAGAAGTTACTCCGTGTGCATTCCGTTTCCGTATGTCCGTATTTCTATTCCGCAAAAAAATAGTCGCATTACGGACAAGGATAGTACTGTTCTATGAAGGGCCAGCTTTTCCATTTCGCAAAATATGGAATGCACACGGATGTCAACCATATTTTTTGCGGTTCTGTTTTTTGGGGACTGCAAAATATATACAGTGGTGCTCAAGAGGCCTTACTTTACTGTTTTTCTGTTGTTGTTGTTTTTTTTTTTTGCATTAACATCTGGTTTCACAAAAAAAGATTGCAGAAAAAAATCTGTACACAAACTATGAAACCAGTCTTACAAATATAGATACAATGGTGCGCAGGATGCCTTAGGCATTGTTCACATCAATGTTAGAAGTTCCATTAGGAGCCACCGTCACAGATTTCATCTTAAATGCCAGACAAAGTAATGCAGTATGCTACTCTGTGTTTTCTAGTAAAATGACATACACCATGGCAGAAACCCAACAGACCCTATTATAGTCAGAGGGGTCCGTCCGATGTTGTTGGTGTCCGTCATCTGACAGACCTGTCTTTGGCTTCCGTTCTGACAAATAACAGAAGAATGGAATGCTGGTGCAGATGTGAATGAAGCCTAATTCTAACAAGTGCCTTTCCAGTGACCTGATCTCACCGATGTTTACCCTTCAGGAGCTCAAGAATATATTTTCATACAACTGTAACATTGTCTTAAAGATATATTCAATTCTAGATTTGTAAAGAACAGTTATTAATGTAAACCATATGCAATGGTTAAGAGTAAAACCGTGCAATACAGTGATAAAAAATAAAATGCAAAGCTATAAAAAAAAACTCATTTTAGTCTTGCTTTCATTATACCACTATATTTATAAGCCACAATACACACACAAACTCCAGTCTGATCAGTGCCAGGTCACTAAGTAAAAGAAAACTTGTCATCACAAAATGCAGTGCAATCTTCAGGCAGGAGAAGCTGAGGAGATCATTGTATCATTTGGTGGGAAAAGATTCAGTAAAACTTGTGATTTATACATATAAACATCTGCACTTACTATACTCTTAGCCTGCTCCCGTGTAGAGCTATCACTGACTGACAGCTATCTCTGTATACACACTTATACAGAGAATGACACCTCCCCTGTGTACAACTATCAGTGACTGACCGCTATATCTGTATACACACTTAGGCCTCATGCACACGACCGTTGTGTGTTTTGTGGTCCGCAAATTGTGGATCCGCAAAACAAAGATGGCGTCCGTGTGCATTCCGCAGTTTGCAAAACGGACAAGAATAGGACAGGTTATATTTTTTTTGCGGAGCAACGGATGCGGATGCGGACAGTTATGGGGGATCTGTAGATGACGCACTGTTATGGGGATCTGTGGATGACGCACTGTTATGGGGGATCTGTGGATGACGCACTGTTATGGGGGATCTGTAGATGACACACTGTTATGGGGGATCTGTGGATGACACACTGTTATGGGGGATCTGTGGATGACACACTGTTATGGGGGATCTGTGGATAGCACACTATTATGGGGGATCTGTGGATGACACACTATTATGGGGGATCTGTGGATGACACACTGTTATGGGGGATCTGTGGATGACGCACTGTTATGGGGGATCTGTGGATGACACTGATGGGGGATCTGTGCATTACACTGATGAGGGATCTGTGCATTACACTGATGGGGGATCTGTGCATTACACTGATGGGGGATCTGTGGATGACGCACTGTTATGGGGGATCTGTGGATGACGCACTGTATTGGGGGATCTGTGGATGACACTGATGGGGGATCTGTGCATTACACTGATGGGGGATCTGTGCATTACACTGATGGGGGATCTGTGGATGACACTTATGTCATCCACAGATCCCCATAAGTGTCATCTACAGATCCCCCATCAGATGCATTAGTGCGGAGGGAGGAGGCGAGGACACTCATGGTGGGGCCCGGTGCAGTGACTCTACTCTCATACACCGGGCCCCGCAACTGTTAAATACATTCAATCTGATCTTTATCTAATTGTATATGCTCTGGACGGTACTTACTGTAGTACCGTAAGTATAGCATTAAGACGGCGCAGACCGGCATCTTCTTCGGTCATGCGCCGCCTGCCGCAGCTCCCTCCTCATGTGCCGCCTGCCCCAGCTCTCTCTGTCATGTGCTGCCTGCCTGTTCATTCAGAAAGTGAGATAAGCAGGCAGGCGGCGCATGACCGAGGGAGCTGCAGCAGGCGGCGCATGACCAAGGGAGAAGCCGGTCTGCTCCGTCTAAATGCTATACCTACGGTACTACAGTAAGTACCGTACAGAGCATATACAATTAGATAAAGATCAGATTGAATGTACTTAACAGCTGCGGGGCCCGGTGTATTAGAGTAGAGTCACTGCACTGGGTCCCGCAATGAGTGTCCCCGCCTCCTCCCTCCACACTGATACTTCGTTGGCCGCGCTGTGCAGCATAGCGGCCAGCGAAGTATTCGCTTTATAAGACGCACGGCTATTTCCCCCCGACTTTTGGGGGGAGGGGTGCGTCTTATAAAGCGAAAAATACGGTATATACTTACACAGAGAATGCTATCAATCTCTGTGTAAGCCTTTGCCTGTTGACCCCCTTGTAGTACTTTGTCTGTAAATCTGTAAGGAGTCAGTTTGCTCTATGAGCTGCTTTCCTCTGAAGAGACTCCTGGTGCAGGAGGGGGAACTTTCCCCTTGCTGCTACATTTTGGCACATCTTTTCATCTCCACTGTCTAAACTAGACTGGAATAAACTAGAACTGCAACTCCTCCCTCTAGTAAGAAACAGGACTGGCCTACTTCTGCCCAAAAGGGGGAGAATGGAATGGTAAGTTCCATTCTATCTAATGCTCTCTCTATCTCTCTTTTTGCCAGATACACACCGACATCTGCTGGACAACCAGGAACATTACATGAAAATAACAGTTTCAGAGCAATATTATAAATGCAGTGACAAAGGACCTGGAATTGATACACAGATGACATTGTGGTTAGCAATTAAAGACGGTAGCAGAGTGAAGAAATGGTAATACCAGGGGTGGGATTCAAATTTTTAACAACAGGTTCCCTACTCAGCGGTGGATACGCAGCGCGTCACGAGTCATGACACATATTTACATACACCATATATATGCAACACAGTCACGACATATTTACATACACCATATATACACTACACACAAATACACTATATATACACTACACACATACCACTCAACTTTTAAAAAGCCTTAGGCCCCCTCTTTGTTATTACTGTAATGGCCCCCTCTTTATTATTATTATAATGGCCCACTCTTTATTTTTAATGTAATGGCCCCCACTTTATTATTAATATAATGACCCCCTCTTTTTTATTAATATAATGGCCCCCTCTTTATTGATAATATAATGGCCCCCTCTTTATTATTAATATAATGGCCCCCTCTTTATTATTAATATAATGGCCCCCTCTTTATTATTAATATAATGGCCCCCTCTTTATTATTACTGTAACGGCCCCCTCTTTGTTATTACTGTAACGGCCCCCTCTTTGTTATTACTGTAACGGCCCCCTCTTTATTATTATTATAATGGCCCACTCTTTATTTTTAATGTAATGGCCCCCACTTTATTATTAATATAATGGCCCCCACTTTATTATTAATATAATGGCCCCCTCTTTATTATTAATATAATGGCCCCCACTTTATTATTAATATAATGGCCCCCTCTTTATTATTATTATAATGGCCCACTCTTTATTTTTAATGTAATGGCCCCCACTTTATTATTAATATAATGACCACCTCTTTTTTATTAATATAATGGCCCCCTCTTTATTATTAATATAATGGCCCCCACTTTAATAACAAAGAGGGGGCCATTACATTAATAACAAAGAGGGAGCCATTACATTAATAATAAAGAGGGGGCCATTATATTAATAATAAAGAGGGGGCCATTACATTAATAACAAAGAGGGGGCCATTACATTAATAATAAAGAGGGGGCCATTATATTAATAATAAAGAGGGGGCCATTACATAGTGGAGTACCGCTTAAAAAAGCTGCTCTTACTCTGTGGGCAAAATAGATGTGTTTCCCTGTGTGTGGCCACCTTAAATATTGTCATCAACCCCATCCATAACTCTTGTTTGGCTAAAAGAATCTAAACATTGGGTCAGGATGAGGGGAAGGTGGAGTAGGCACCTGCTTAGGAGAAATAATTAATACTTACCTCTCTCTCCTTCACAGCTTGTGGCATCCTGGTACAGGCGGTCACCAATGCCTCGCTCACTGTGCCTTCCCGCGCCGCGTCATCGCGTCATCTCGCGAGATCCGCCGCAGGAGGTCACAGTGAGGTACGTGACTAAGTCCTGCGTCGCACCTCAACTGAAGCCGCTCCCCCGGCCCCTCCTCACTTCGCCTGCCCAGCTGCCCTGCACAGTGCGCGTCACACAGGGCCTCTCCTCTCGGCTTCCGCTCCGCCCCCACCCCTATAGCTACGCCACTGGTGCAGGCGCAGCTGCAGGACCGGGTCGGGATCCCTGCTTCTCACCGGTCCTGCGAACCGCCTGTAATTTTAACAAACGGTTCGGCAGAACCGGAGAGAACCGGCTGGATCCCATGCCTGGGTAATACCACTCTGGGGTATTACAGTTGCCCTGCATTTCGTAGTAACATGTAGAAAACCAGGATTTCTAGTATAGTCGGCATTAGAATGTGACATTTTTAACCTAGAAATATTTAGCTAATTTGATTTAATACATTCTATACAGTTTTCTGCTTTCTTTGGTATCATACTACATATCACTACCCAGTGTCTGACTGGGGGGCCTAGGGCCCAGCAGTAAAATTTTATTTTGGGGGCCCACCGTATGGATACATTCAAATATTACCTGCTCACACAGCAGCAAGATGCTACCAGATTACTTAATATGGAGTACCCTGCAGCAGCTTTGAGAAGGTAGGTCCTGGGGAGAAGAGGATGACTAGCTTTCCTCTATACCTAGAAGTCATCTCAGCTATCTGATCGTGTCTATAATAATAAACTAGGGAGTTTCTGGTTGAGGTGCTGTACACTGAATTTATGTATATGTAGTGCAGTAAGTCTACTGTGTTATGTGCCACTTGTGCAGGGGGTGGGAGACTAGGGTCCCACCTTACTCAGGGGCCCACCGGTGGATTCACCAGTACTCCTGTGGGCCAGTCCGAGCCTGTGACTACCACATTTTTGGACTGTTAAATGCTCTTTTTCTCCTCGATCTTGTGCTGCCCTCTTCTGGTGCGTCTAATAGTCCAAATGCCAGCATCGGAAGCAGGAGACTCTGAGCTCCTAACTGACAGGTCCTGGCAGTGCAGTTGTGAGGACACAGCATGTACTTTGCTCTGTGTACATAATATGTACCATCTGCTCACTGAGCTGTCATATCTTACACACATATTTCTGTAAAGTGTGACTGAGGAAATGTGTGCAGTGTCTGCCCTGCCAGGAATTTTGTAGCTTCCCCCTCTATTCTGTGCACCAGACAGATCCATCCTGTAACTCTAGACTCCCACTACTGCCTCTGACTTCTGTCTATTATAATGATAGTGCTCTGTGGCTGGCATAGTCAGAGGGATCTGTGGCTGGAATAGTCAGGTGGCACTGTGATGAAACACTGTTGCTTGCAATGGGATGTTGCACTGTGGCTGGCATAGCCAGGGGGCATTACAGATGGCATATTCAGGGGGCACAGTGGCTGGCAATGTGATAAGGCACTGTGGCTGGCATAGTCAGGGGGCATTATGTCTACTAATGTGTTGAGGCACTGTCGCTGGCAATGTGATAAATGCACTGTGGCTGGCATAGTCAGGGGGCATTATGGCTGGCAATGTGATAAGGCACTGTGGCTGGCATAGTCAGGGGGCATTATGTCTACCAACGTGTTTAGGCACTGTCGCTGGCAATGTGATAAATGCACTGTGGCTGGCATAGTCAGGGGGCATTATGGCTGGCAATGTGATAAGGAACTGTGGCTGGCATAGTCAGGGGTCATTATGGCTGGCAATGTTATGAGACATTGGCTTGTGTGCTGTGTTTGTACTGTATCAACTGAATATCATCCATAGGATATATACAGTAAAAATAGTATTTTCTATTTTTATGCTTCTAATTGTGTGTCTGAAAAATACGGTAAATGGTGTTCAGTGGAATTGGAATGAGCTTATTAACACGGCCGGTCTTCAGCACCATCTTCCCTGTCACTCAAGCCTCTGTTAGTTATGGTATTGAATGCAAGCAGTTTTGAACCTAGAATTCAGCAGAGGTCGATATAATCTCGGGTAGTATAGAATCCACAATTACAGACGTGGACAAAATTGTTGGTACCCTTTGGTCAATGAAAGAAAAAGTCACAATGGTCACAGAAATAACTTTAATCTGACAAAAGTAATAATAAATTAAAATTCTATAAATGTTAACCAATGAAAGTCAGACATTGTTTTTCAACCATGCTTCAACAGAATTATGTAAAAAAATAAACTCATGAAACAGGCATGGACAAAAATGATGGTACCCCTAACTTAATATTTTGTTGCGCAACCTTTTGAGGCAATCACTGCAATCAAACGCTTCCTGTAACTGTCAATGAGACATCTGCACCTCTCAGCAGGTATTTTGGCCCACTCCTCATGAGCAAACTGCTCCAGTTGTGTCCGGTTTGAAGGGTGCCTTTTCCAGACTGCATGTTTCAGCTCCTTCCAAAGATGCTCAATAGGATTGAGGTCAGGGCTCATAGAAGGCCACTTTAGAATAGTCCAATTTTTTCTTCTTAGCCATTCTTGGGTGTTTTTAGCGGTGTGTTTTGGGTCATTGTCCTGTTGCAAGACCCATGACCTGCGACTGAGACCAAGCTTTCTGACACTGGCTAGTACATTTCTCTCTAGAATTCCTTGATAGTCTTGAGATTTCATTGTACCCTGCACAGATTCAAGACACCCTGTGCCAGACGCAGCAAAGCAGCCCCAGAACATAACAGAGCCTCCTCCATGTTTCACAGTAGGGACAGTGTTCTTTTCTTGATATGCTTCATTTTTTCGTCTGTGAACATACAGCTGATGTGCCTTGGCAAAAACTTCGATTTTTGTCTCATCTGTCCACAGGACATTCTCCCAGAAGCTTTGTGGCTTGTCAACATGTAGTTTGGCATATTCCAGTCTTGCTTTTTTATGATTCGTTTTCAACAATGGTGTCCTCCTTGGTCGTCTCCCATGTAGTCCACTTTGGCTCAAACAACGACGGATGGTGCGATCTGACACTGATGTTCCTTGAGCATGAAGTTCACCTTGAATCTCTTTAGAAGTCTTTCTAGGCTCTTTTGTTACCATTCGGATTATCCGTCTCTTAGATTTGTCATCAATTTTCCTCCTGCGGCCACGTCCAGGGAGGTTGGCTACAGTCCCATGGATCTTAAACTTATGAATAATATGTGCAACTGTACTCACAGGAACATCTAGTTGCTTGGAGATGGTCTTATAGCCTTTACCTTTAACATGCTTGTCTATAATTTTCTTTCTGATCTCTTGAGACAGCTCTTTCCTTTGCTTCCTCTGGTCCATGTCGAGTGTGGTACACACCATATCACCAAACAACACAGTGATTACCTGGAGCCATATATATAGGCCCAATGGCTGATTACAAGGTTGTAGACACCTGTGATGCTAATTAGTGGACACACCTTGAATTAACATGTCCCTTTGGTCACATTATATTCTGTGTTTTCTAGGGGTACCATCATTTTTGTCCATGCCTGTTTCATGAGTTTATTTTTTTACATAATTCTGTTGAAGCATGGTTGAAAAACAATGTCTGACTTTCATTGGTTAACATTTATAGAATTTTAATTTATTATTACTTTTGTCAGATTAAAGTTATTTCTGTGACCATTGTGACTTTTTCTTTCATTGACCAAAGGGTACCAACAATTTTGTCCACGTCTGTATTACTATGGGGAGATAACTGGTCTGACCACATCACAGGGTTATTTCCTATCATATGACAGACAGGTGGGCTTAGGCATACATACATCACTCACACTGTTGGAGTTACCATCAATAGCTAAAAACATGTTTGGAAGAAGAAAATGATAGAAACTTTCCAAAATTTGTTCTGTACCAGAAATAAAAAAAAAGAACACCTTGAGGTATTGACAAAGTATAAATTGCTATTGGTGCTTGGTCAATGATCACACAAGCAATGTGGTGCACCGTTTATTTTGGGTTCTTAACAAGGTACAATGTCACATTAATACTGGCTGGCATCTCCCCTTGCTGCAATACAGGCTGCCACTCTGGCATGGTAATGGTTATACAGATGCTGGATATCCGCCTATGATATGTCATTCCAAGCTCTTTCAGCAAGTTCCGCCAAGGTGGTTGCTCGCTGCTGTGCCTGGGAGCTCCAACTCCCCATTGAGTCCAAGACATTCTCAATCGGGGAGAGATCTGGTGATCGAGCTGGCCAGTGGAACTGTTTGATGTCCCGAAGGGCACATTATGTACTGACACACACATTAGGTTGTGTGTGCCAGTGTTATCTTGTTAGAGCACAACATCTCCTAACTGGTTCCATGATGTCCTTGACATACCAAAGGTTGCTCAGTGTTCCCTCCACAAATGCCAACTGGGAGCAGGCATGGTAGCTAATGGCACCCCACACTATGACACCTGGTGTTGGTCCTGTATGTCTCTGCACTATGAATAATGGCAGCAGGTGCTGTCCAGCCTTTCTGCATTCTCTGATGTGGTCATCACCCACATAGGGTGCATCACCCCAGACTCCTGAAGGGGATACCAGAAGGTTTCCTTTTGTCAGCTACCTGGTGACCAAGTCAATTCACCTGGTTTCCAAGCACCACTGCAGTCAATTGTATGTTTCCATAGACTGCAGACACAGTGCCACCTTTCGCTACAATTACAGCTGCAAGTCTTTTAGGATATGTCTCTTCCAACTTTGTGCATCTAGAGGCTGAGATTTTTGCCCATTCTTCTTTGCAAACTAGCTCAAGCTCAGTCATGTTGGATGGAGAACGTCTGTGATCAGCCATTCTCAAGTCTTGCCACAGATTCTCAATGGGATTTAGGTCTGGACTTTGACCGGGCCATTTAAACACTGCTTTAATCTAAGCCATTCCATTGTAGCTCTGGCTGGATGTTTAGGGTTGATGTCCTGCTGGAAGCTGAACCTCCTCCCCAATATCAAGTCTTTGTCAGCCTCTACCAGATTTTCCTCCTGTATTGCCCTGTATTTAGCTCCATCCATTTTCCCATCAATGCTGACCAGCTTCCCTGTCCCTGCTGAAGAAAAGCATCCACTCAGTATGATGCTGCCACCACCATGTTTCACGGTGGGGATGGTGTGTTCTGGGTGATGTGCAGTGTGTGATTTTCGCCACAAAGCATTTTGCATTTAGGCCAAAAAGTTTAACTCTTAAGCTGTTATAGTGTAGTTACAGGGGATATAACTACTGTGTAAGGGAAATGATGAGGCATAACTGGGGGCACTAACAGGGTATTCTTACAGAGCATGAGGCACTATAGGGAGCACAGAGGAAGGGGCACAATATAAAGAGGGCATAGATCCTGGCATTATATAAAGGGGTCACAGACCCTGGCATTATATAAGGGAGGCACAGAATCTGGCACCACATTAAGGGGACACAGAGCAAAAGATGCTATATATATATAGGGGTCACAGATCCTGGCACATATAAAGGGGGCAGAGAACCTGGCACTATATACAATGGGTACAATGCGTGTGGAACTACATACAGGGGGCACAGAACATGGAGCTATATATACATTGGGCACAGAGTGTGCGGCACTATCTATAGGGGGCACTACCATTTGAAGCTGCGTGTGCTTCATTTTCAGGGTTCGGTATGTAACATTACTGTATTCAGAGGCACAGTGTATGCTGCTATTATATTGAGGGCATAGCACGTGGGACTAAGAGGAGTTTGTCTTAGTATATAGGGTGCAGATGTGTTGGTAAAGTGAGAAGAAGCTGAAGACATCTGAGTGGCAAACTCCACAGAGACCGCCGTGGCAGGGAGAAGTCATCTTGGGGGTCTGAAGCGGATGGAAAGAAAAGGAACGTGAGTAACTCCAGAGAAGACATCACCTGTAAGTCCCTAAATGTAAATGTTGATTCAGCCACTAACTGTCTGATCAGTGCTTTAGTCACTGGTATGGTCTACAGCAGCGGTGCACAACTATTTTTGGTCTGAGGGCCACATTGTTACATTGCTGTATTTCAAGGGACCGAAAAAAAAAATGTTGATTGGCACTCATTTACACAGGCAGATGCAAAGCAAATAGGGAGGAATGATGATCACTACCACAGTCATTGCTTTCTCATTCAGTTCTATTGATTATCGGTAGCCCATCACTGATAAGGCCCCATTCACACGACTGTAGGGCTGCCGCGCTGGCCCGCAATCTGCAAGATACAGAAACCTATCCTATCTTTTGCGGAGCAGAGGCACAGACCCGAAAGACCACAGAAGAGCTTCCGTGTCCGTGCCATTGCTCTGTGTGAATGGGCGCTTGCACAGGGGGATGGGCTGATGATAACTGTACATCTCTCATCCTGATAAAATATGCAAATCAGCCGACAAATGAGTGATTGCTCGTGTATTGGCTGAGCAGCGACAGGATTATACTCCTAGTCATATAATGATCTTGGTCCTGCTGATGTGTTTATGTAATGAGCTTGGTTCTGGTGCTGTATTTATCTACTGTGCCTGATTCTGGTCTTGGTCTTACTAATGTATTTATGTAATAAGGTTGGTCCTGCTGATGTGGTTGGTCCTGCTGATGTGTTTATGTAATAAGGTTGGTCCTGCTGATGTGTTTATGCAATGAGCTTGGTTCTGGTGCTGTTTTATGTACCGTGCTGGGTTCTTAGGCTGTTTATGTAATGAGCTTGGTATAGCAACACTACTACTGTGCATGCACAGCTTCCTTGCCATTCACTGCTATAGGACTTCTAAAAATAGCTGATCCAGTAATTAGCTATTTTTGGAAGTCCCATAGTGGTGAATGGAGGAGTGGCCATGCTTGTGTATCTTGCTGTCCATTCAAGGCCCTGTTCTTGAGATAGGAGGGGCTCCCAGAGGTGGGACTTGCATCATTGGACATTTATGTCATATTGATATGTCATAAAGGTGTCAGATGGGTCAACCCCTTGATGACATCTGCCATACATGTACGATGGATGTTGTCTCTTTACAAATAGCACCTGATCCTGAGCGAGCGCTATAGCTGCCTGCTGTTTCACACAGCAGACACCTGGAGCGAAGGTCGGCAATTAGTGATAATGCAGATCACAGACATTTAACCCCTTAGAGGCCGTGGTCAATTGTGACCACATCATCTGAGGTGGCTTTTCCTAGAGGCACTTAGCTCCGGGGGGCCAGAATGGATTCCCTGCACTGAGCTAAAGAAAGAGGTTTATTGCTGGTGATAAGCTGGAGCCTGTTTGAGGATACGAGGCCTATCACAGGTATATTCCAATGTTGGCCTGCAGGTGGCAGTACTGCACTGCAAAGTTATTAAAAAGTTAAAGGGATTAGAATATGGCAATGCAAGAAAAAAATACTTCTACATTTTTTGTAAGTATTAAAACACAAGAAAAATTATATCAATGCGGTATCACTGTAATGGTACTGACCTGGAAAATGAAGGGAAACACTGTAAAAATGAAACCCATAAAACTAAGGCACATATTGCATTTGTTTTTCCAATTCCACTCTATTTGGAATGTTTATCAGCTTCCCACTACATTGTATGCAATATTAAATGGTGCCAATAGAAAATATAACTTGCCCCACAAAAGACAAGCCCTCATACGCCTATGTGAACGGATAAATAAAAATGTTATGGCTCTGTGAAAAAAAATTGAAAATTGTCATGTCCTCCAAAAGTTAAAGGGGTTATGCAGTTTGTTTAAACAGATAATCTATCCTCTGGATAGATCATCAGCATCTGATCGGCGTGGAACCGACACCCGGGACCCCTGCCGATCAGCTGTTTAAAAATGCAGCGGCACTGGCAGTAGGGCCGCAGCCTTCTCACTGTTTACCGCAGGCCCAGTGATGTCACGACTAGTATCAATAGCCTGGGCGGGGCTAAACTCGGTTCACTAGAATGGAAGTGAACAGAGAATGGAGTTCTTTCAAGCATGGAGGTGGTCCAGGATGCCGATGATGATTAGTTACCACAAGGTTTTTTCATCCAGAAGCTAGCTGGTCAAGGTCATGAGGAGTGTATTGGTAGCCAGATCTCTTCTAAGGCCTCTCAGAGTTCCTCTCTTTTGGCAAAGAGCTCCAGCTTGTCTCCTCACATCATTCCTGACCATTAGGGTTGGCAACGTGCTTCCGCCTTCTTGTCATTCACTCTCTCGTGAAATCTGACAGACCAACAAACAGGCCATCTGGAAATTGTTCTTAACAAATGGGTTCTCAATCCTGCATGTCTTTTCTGTTTGTTATGGGGTTCATCTAGTGGTGCTGTGTATCCTCTATCCCCAGGGAGAGAGTAGATCCACAGAGTAGGTGGCCTGTTCCCTTTACCATTCCCAGTTGGGTGGACTCAGCAATCTTCCCGCTCTTGACAGGGCAATGCGCAGCTTCTCTTCAGGCAGTCAACCCCTTGTAGGCCGGCAGTCGGCCTAAGCCCCCTTTCACACGGGCGAGTATTCCGCGCGGGTGCAATCCGTGAAGTGAACGCATTGCACCCGCACTGAATCCTGACCCATTCATTTCAATGGGGCTGTGTACATGAGCAATGTTTTTCACGCATCACTTGTGCGTTGCGTGAAAATCGGAGCATGTTCTATATTCTTCATTTTTCACGCAACACAGGCCCCATAGAAATAAATGGGGCTGCGTGAAAATCGCAAGCAAGTGCGGATGTGATGCGATTTTCATGCATGGTTGCCAAGGAGATGAGGGACGAGCGACCCGGATCCCCATTTACTTTATTATTTTCCATTATAACATGGTTATAATGGAAAATAATAGCATTCTTCTATCTTCATTCAGCAGGACCTGCGCTGACGTCACCGCGCTCACCACGTGGTGAGCACGGTGACGTCAGCAAAGGTCCTCTTGCAGGCCCTTCAGGAAGAACAAAGAAGAGGATCCCGGCTGCGCAATCAGGTAGATGAGGTGAGTAATGTTTTTATTATTTTTTAACCCTCAAGTGACATTATACTTAGCATTCTGTATTAAAGAATGCTATTATTTTCCATTATAACCATGTTATAATGGAAACTAATAAAATCTACAGAACACCAAACCCGTCCAGTCCGGGTTCAGGTCTGGGTACCACATTCGTGCGGGTTTCCCGCAATGCACCCTGAACACATCCAGCCCTCACCCTGACGCCGTGTGAAGGGGGCCTAAAAGATGGTTCATTGTGAGTGACAGTGCCCGCAGTAATAATGCAGCACCATGTAGCAGGAGAAACTGCCTTCAGCACAATAACGTCTCTTTAGGGTTTACAATACAGAGCAACAACTTTGGCCAATCTGTAGGACACAGAGGATAGGATCCTGTTTGTGACGTCAAAATAACTGCCGCATGGGAGTGCTGTGAAGAGGATAGGAGTGCAGCAGTGAATAGCAGCGTGTTCTTTACTGAGGCAGTATAGGCAGTTAATTTTTGTTTTGTTGCTTACATCATGTTCGGTGTCTCTTTTTATTCTAATTTGGCTGCAGTGGTAACGTGACCTGCCTTCAACTAGATCACGACGCAGGGAGACTAGAGAACTGCAGCTGCTGTGGTGAGGTGAAGGAGCCGAAAACCAGGAGGTGGGGATTAGATAAGTATAATTCCTTCTGCAGGTTTGGCCACACTGGAAGGGGGAGAGGGGGAAAGGTCTGCCCCCAAATTTAGTACCGTCAGTCACACTTATGGCTCATGCACACGACAGTGTATATTTTGCCATGCGCAAGAATAACGGATGACTGTGCATTCCGTATTTCGCGGAACGGAGCAGCTGGCCCCTAATAGAACAGTCCTATCCTTGTCTGTAATGCGGACAATACTAGGACATGCATTCCAGAAACGGAATGCACATGGTGTAACTTTTTTTTTTTTTGCTGAACCATTAAAATGAATGGTTTTGCATAAGGTTCGCAAAAAAAAACAAAAAAACAGAAGTTACACGGAAAGAAAATACGTTTGTGTGCATGAGCCGTGAATGTACTCGCACAGAAATCTAGCAGAACGGGAATTCTGCAGAATGTCACGCTTCGGCATCTTGTGAGTTACAAAACAACTAGAGGCAATGTAGCAGCATGACATGTGATGTTATTTCACACATCTACAAGTAGCCTTATCCTGCTGAAAGAGGCAATCGCTATTAGTAAATACTGTTACTTGGTATGCACCAACGTTTAGGCAGGTGGTATTAATAGTTGTAATCCGCTCTCCAATGTCTTTGTGTAAGGAAAGGTAAAAATCCCAACCGCAGTCAGACTAAGGTGTTCTCCTGTTACGTTCTGCTGAGCACTCCCCCCACCCTGCTCAGTCTGCTCACTTTGATTTACTCACAAAAGGTGTAAAAGGGGCTGTCCCAAAACAAGGATGCAGGAAGGGGTGACAAGACACCATAATTTAGAATACCCCAGCTAACACATGTATGCAATAATCTCCCATTACCACTGGAGGGAACTTTATCCAGCCTTGCTCAGTGATCAATGCCCAATGAAGTCACTATGATCCTCATGCATGTTTATTTACAGGGCAATGTTATTATCTCCAGCGGCTGATCAGGCGCACTAGAGACAACAAACGCACGTTATATTGTTCTCTTAACAAATGCATCCACGCCAAGCCAATAAATCCGCGTCTTGCGCGGGGGCCCTAGCCGGCATCCATACATCAGCCAACAAAACACTGCCCTGCTGAACACAGTCTCCCCCGGCCCACAGCCCAGCGCTTAGCACATGGACCATTCGCCGATGGAGACCTCTGCGCCCAGCAGCTGTGACAGGATATACACAGGAAGATATCCACTCCAATGGTTTACCCTGACACCGAGAGACATGGTGGCAATACACAATATATTAAATACACATCCTAATAAAATTTCCACAACAGTATCAAAGTAACGTCCACATCAATGCCACTACCCAAGATTTCCTAGAAGAACAGAGCGGCAGTGTAATGCTCCTGGGCAAACAGCTTCTCTTCTTTTCATAGTGAATACCATTACCATCTCTTCACCAGGTATGCGACACACATGCACCTGGCGGTCCACAGGACACAAGAGAATCTGATTCATTACACCAGGTCACCTTCTTCCATACTGCTTGGTCCATTTCTGATGGCCAATGTCAGAGCCGATTGGGCTAGCCTTCACTCACCCCATGCATTAATGATCGTTGCGTGCCCATGAACCTGCTGCTGGTATATCTGTTGTCCTTCCCTGAACCACTTTTGGTAGGTACTAAACCACTGGCTGCTGTGAGGAACACCAACAAGACCTGTTTTATTTGCAGATGTTCAAACGGAGTCGTCTTGCCGTGACAATTTGGTGTTCATCAGCTGCTCAGATCCTTACATTTACCCATTTTTCTGCTTCCAACACAAATGCAAGAACTCATTGTTCACGTGATTAATTTACCCATTTCCTTTTCATGTTACGGCTGATTGGTTTATGTTCAGCATTAAAGGATTTGGGCAGTTTATATGACTGCTGTAAAACATAATACATTCATCTACATAACAAATCCTGCACTCTAGCCTGCTGAAGGCCTTGTAGCCGTTATCCAGCATGAATGACAGTGCGAGAACAAATGGCGGCACAGCATATGTACATGCGCTGGTTCCAGTGGTTACTCCATGAGTGACTTCTTGCGAATGTCCATGAAATCTATCAGCGCATGTGTGATGCTCTGCCATAAGATCATTGAAGAGTCCCATCATGTGCCCCTGTAGCTCACACACCATCCTGGACGAGAGCAGGGGGAAGGTTTTCCTTTACCAGTAGGTGTGCATTTCAGAAAGAAAAAAGGACTACATATTTTGTGATGAAGACATATAAAGGTTATGTTTCTCTGCACGTTTGAACAGATTCAACATAAAAGTGGCCGATACTCCCACTATAAGGATTAAAAAAAAAAGTCCTTTTGATTTGGTAGCATCAATGTGAGACAATATTCAACCTGGTCATCACAGGGATTGCATGACCAATATTCTAAACATGTCAAGAAGATAAAAAGACATTTTACATTTTTTATTATAAAAATATCAACAAAGATATGCCAGCGTCCTAAGTCAAGATTAAAGCTTACACATCTGGAAAACATTTTTTCCTTTAACAGTATCACATTTGTTACATGAAAATAAAAAGAAAGGTTACAAGCCAACCCTAGGAATGGATTAACGAGGGGCAAATCCACCTCTGTGTGGACCTCCCCGTCCTCGAAAGTTTCCTCTGTCTCCTCTAAAGCTTCCTCTGTTCCTCTCTCTACCTCGTTCTCCTCTACCCACAGAGGACCCCCCACGAACACCACCTCTAGATGTACCAAAGCCACGGTCTGATTTTGGTGGTGGTGTTTTGGGTCGGAGCCTCTCGATTTCTTCAGAGCAGCCAGTTAGAGTTGAATTAGGAGCATTGAAATTTGATGCATATGTCTCAGAGTTGAAGTTGCTGTTTGTCAATGTAGGTCCCACAGTAAGCCACCCTAGGAAATCAAAGAATTAAAAAAAGATTAATCAAGAGGTTCTTCTACTGAATAAATAAAAGGATCTCAAGCATAATGACTACACATCAGAAGAAAAAGATAATCATCAAATATTCTGACTGATGGAGGAACCCTTATAATCTAGCGTAGGGATCAGCAATCTCCAGCTGTTCTGAAACTACAACTCCCAGAATCCACCTTTCACTTCTATGGGAGTTACAAGAACAGCCATGTAACTGTGCATTCTGGGAGTTGTAGTTTTACAGCAGCTGGAGTGCCGAAGGTTGCTGATCCCTGATCTAGCAGAATAAAAGCCACATCCCCGACAGCAACCTCTAAATTATCTATGTCTGTCCGTCGGTCTGTTTGTTCTTTATAGGCTCCTATGTGCATTGATGGTTCTCAACCAAAATTGGTACATATAATCTTTGTGATCCAAACTAAAAATACTGGAGGGTTGTCAAGACCAGCCGACGTGATTCTGAAAATTTGTTTTTGATGCATTTTTTCACTAAAGTAATTGTAACTGCTGAGGCACGGCTTCTCATCTCCCTACATGTGCTGTCAAGAAGACAAACGGTTTGTTGCCCATAGCAACCAAAGCGTTCATTTTATACACTAATGTAACTGTAGCTGCTGAGGCAATGCTTCTCACTCTGCCTCATCTCCCCTGTATTTCAGATTACCTCTCATCTCCCTACAACGGCTGACAGACTGTTTGTTGCCCATAGCAACCAATCACAGAAGAGCTTTTATATTTGCCCACATTAACAAATCACAGCACAGCTTTCATTTTTACTACAGCCAAGAGCGGACTGGGAACTTAAAGTGAAAAAAATACCTAAAAGTGGCCCCATGTTGTAGGCAGCTTCATATTGACAGAAGGCGGGGCAAATCAAGGCTATAGAAGTAGGTGGGGGCCAGTAGTACCATAGTGCAGCACAAAATACTGCCTCAGGAGAACCAAATACCACAGTGAAGCATATACTGCCACCCGCGTCTCAGTATTAAACTGTACCATTGTCCTGAGGATGGCGATACAGTTGAATTCAGGAGGACACCTGTGGCCGGTGGCCATGTGAAGGGCTCATTTGGCCACCTGGGCATTGGCCCAGCAGGAAATTTACCTGTAGAGTTTATGGCCAGTCTGCCCCTGACTTCAGCACTTCTACAATACTGTAGACTTATGTTTACCAACCTGTGGCTCTTTAGCTGCTGCAAAACTAAAACTCCCATCATGCCCTGATGGCCTCATGCAGTCAATGCATGATGGGAGCTGTAGTTCTGCATCAGTTGGAGAATCTTTTCAAACAGCTAATCGTTGGGTGTGCTGGGTTTTGGTCCTCCACCGATCAGATATTGATGACCTATTCTGACCCCTGAGGAAGCTGGATTGCTCTGGCGACACGCGTTGGGCGCTTGCTATGTTTCCAGGTCCACTGCACCAGCTGGCTATGTAGGTTTGGCTCTTGATATTTGACCCTATGTCGGTCTGTTTGCACCTTTAATTCTAGTGGTCTTACCTTACCTTACATTTGCTATATGTGATTTATTGTATTGTTTTATATGCTGGTTGATAACGCATACATTTTCATGTGATAATTCAGTGGACCTGTGTGTGTCGGTTACATATATTTTTTGCATACCGCACTTTGTTCTATATTGTATACAATTTTTTAATGCGTGTGTGTTGTTGTGTCCAATAAACTTTATATATATTTTTTTACCCTTTAATGGTTGGATGTGCATTTATGGGGTGGCTCTTTGTCATATGTAGTTTTACCACCCCTTGCACTCCTTTAAGCATTTGGTGTGCCCCCTGTCTCTTTAAACTATTCTGAGAATAAGCCATCAATATGAAACTTCTGAAAAAAAAACAACAACTTTTAACTGTACCCATAGTGATCCGTAACTGCGGTGTTAGGTTCAGCTATACACTCACAAAGGACAACATTGCTCTTACCAGGTCGAATTGTGCAATCTCTGCCAAAGAGGTGGAGTCGCCTCCGTCCCAGACAGAAGTGTTCAATAATGTGAAAGATCTCTACTGGCTTTTCAATGTTTCCTATTTCTGGCTCCTCTGTGATGATGAGGTCAATATCAACATTGGCATGGATGAAGTCGCCATCAGTGCTGCGGTGCACCGTTCCTCTAATACCCATAAGGCAGTGCTCCTATGGAAATAACCATTGTGCGGAAATGATAATGCGAAGGCGGACATATGACAAGTGCATTTTATGAAGGTTTACATATGGTGGGCTGCTGTAAATCTAACAGTAAAGGGTCGACGCTACTGAAGAGGAGTTTGTAACAGTATCGCTTGTATACAAATTGCTTCTCTTACAGCTTCTTATCAAGATTTATGGTCACCTGCTATAATGAGCAGACAGATATCTGTCAGGATGATGCACCACTTCCATAATTTTTTCATCATCACATTAAAAAATGAAAACATCCATCACCTCCAGTAGCAGGATAGGATATTTGCCTAGCTGGTACTTTATTTTGATACTGCCGCACTGTGCCATGCTATATATTTCACAGCACACATCCCACAGCAGACGTGGTGATTTAAAAGACACAGCTCCGATTGTGCTGCTCGAATTTAGACACAATCTTGTTTATCCTACAAATGTCTCATTCTAGTGACAGATGGGAACGCTGTACCTTTGTCCTCTGGAAGATTGCCTTAGGGTCCAAGGTCTTGGTCTTGCCAGGATTGTCTTTATTAGTTTTTATCCAACAAATGTCTTCAGATCGTCTAAACCCCACTTCCGCAAGCACTGCAGATTAACCATAAAAAGTACTGTAAACCAAAACTTAGTTATCTCAGAGGTTCCTGTGCGCTCCCAAGAGACCCAAACTACATGCAATACACCAAAGTTTTCTACTAGACTAAGGGAGGGATAGATAAATTTGAAATCGGTAGATTGATAGATGATGAGACAGATTCAAGCGGTTGTCTGAGTTATATAAAGGCAACTCTTGCAAACTGTCTAAAATAAATTAATGTATACTCCCCGTTTTCTCCTCTGCTACTTTCTGTGATGAGCTCCAGTCCACACCACTGCTCTTTGATCTTCTGGCTGATGCACACAGGTCACCACTGCAGCCAATCACTGGCCTCAGCAGAGACATCCTGTGCTTGACTGAGGCCAGCGACTGGCTGCAGCAGTGACCTGTGCACAGAACGTCACTGGTGCAGCCAAGAAGATGATATCTATAGCAGAAGGACCGTAGCACATCACTCAAAGAAACAGGGAAGAAAAAAAATTAGTTTCCATTCGTTATTTTAGGTCATTTACAGGGGTTGCCCGAGTTTTTATATAACTCGGACAGACCCTTTATTTAGATAACATAAATAGATAGGTTAGGGTTGCAAGTAAAATATCAATTTTTGCAGATCACACTAAACTGTGTAAAGTAATTAACACTGAAGAGGACAGTATACTACTACAGATGGATCTGGATAGATTAGAGGCTTGGACAGAGAAGTGGCAGATGAGGTTTAACACTGACAAATGTAAAGTTATGCACATGGGAAGGAATAATGCAAGTCACCCGTACATACTAAATGGTAAAACACTGGGTAACACTGACATGGAAAAGGATCTAGGAATTTAAGCGAACAGCAAACTAAGCAGTAAAAAAACAGTGTCAGGCAGCTGCTGCCAAGGCCAATAAGATAATGGGTTGCATTAAAAGGGGCATAGATGCCCGTGATGAGAACATAGTCCTACCACTTTACAAATCATTAGTCAGACCACACATTGAGTACTGTGTACAGTTCTGGGCTCCTGTGAACAAAGCAGACATAGCAGAGCTGGAGAGGGTTCAGAGGAGGGCAACTAAAGTAATAACTGGAATGGGGGGACGACGACGACTACAGTACCCTGAAAGATTATCAAAATTCGGGTTATTCACTGACTGAGGGGAGATCTAATTACTATGTATAAATATATCAGGGGACAGTACAGAGATCTATCCCATCAGCTATTTATCCCCAGGACTATGACTGACGAGGGGACATCCTCTGCGTCTGGAGGAAAGAAGGTTTGTACTCAAACATAGAAGAGGATTCTTTACGGTAAGAACAGTGAGACTATGGAACTCTCTGCCTGAGGAGGTGGTGATGGTGAGTACAATAAAGGAATTCAAGAGGGGCCTGGATGTATTTCTGGAGTGTAATAATATTACAGGCTAGTGCTACTAGAGAGGGGTTGTTGATCCAGGGAGTTATTCTGATTGCCTGAATGGAGTCCGGAAGGAATTTTTTTTCCCTTAAGTGGAGAAAATTGGCTTCTACCTCACAGGGTTATTTTGCCTTCCTCTGGATCAACTTGCAGGATGAACAGGCCGAACTAGATGGACAGATGTCTTTTTTCGGCCTTATAAACTGTTTAGATTAGATGGATTAGGCCCCATACACACGGCCACAATTTCGTTCCGCATTTTGCGGAACGGAATTGCGGACCCAATCATTCTGTTCCCGTAAAAAAAATAGAACATGGCCTATTCTTGTCCGCAATTGCGGACAAGAATAGACATATTCTATTAGTGCCGGCGATGTGCAGTCCGCAAAATGCGGAACGCACATTGCCGTGTCCGTGTTTTGCGGATCCGCAAAACACGATACGGACGTGTGAATGGGGGCCTTAAATAGATAGGCAAACCATTGCCAGGGGTGTGTGTAGATGAGTAGACAGTTTGCACCTGCAGTAGCCAGGATAATTTTTGCAGGTTTCACATTTACATATAAAACTGTCTAGTAATTAATATATTAAGAATAATTGAAGAATGAATAAGAATAAAATGCTCTAGAATTGTTATTACAGGGGGAATGCAATGCAACCTAAAAAATGCAGGGATTACACTCCTTGAAAAGTGTACCTCAAAAACCTACACATTTCCTGAAAACAGACAACCCGATGATTGCAGTTTCCTTGATGGACTATTGACAACCATATGTAAAATGTTACTTTCATGTAACTGTGTGACAAACAAACGATTTAAAAAATTGCATCAAAACAAATATTTGTACCTAAAGATCAAATCTAAGCGGAAGTTGGCACACAAACAATGAAAAAATAACATAGCAAGGTATACCACAAGAGAATAGGTCAACGAGAGCTTGTGGGCCTGAGAGGCCATGAAATGTCATCCAGAAACGTGGCAATTATACTGTACACTGCAGACAGGTGCCATGTTACCAAAATCTACATGTTCTGTGAGCCGACAGCATATAATACATAAACAATATAAACTAATAATTAACCACCTAAAAGTTAGGTCCGAAACACCCCCCAAAATAGAGTATGCAGTGTATAATGTAAGATGCCAAGTCCGGTTATGTAATTTTTATCTTAAAGGGATTCTGTCATCAGATTTGTGCCCTAGAAGCTAAACATATGGCCATGTCGGTGCTAATCACATGAATCCTAAACTGCCCTTATTAAACCTGCTTGTGGCTCTATTAGCCCAAAAAACAGGTTTTTATAAACTGTCACTCACCTACCTAAGGTGCCCAAGGGGTTTTGCGTTAATCCAGGATGCCCACCTGCACCCCCCGCCGTCTGGTGCCCAGCGCCGCCTTCTTCACCTCAGCGCCGCCTCCTCAATCCACCCGTCCCTCTGCCAGATCCTGCGCCTGCGCTTGCGCACTAGGCTCAGCCTGATGCGCCGTGGACTCCTGGCAGCGGCTTCGTTTAGCGAAGTGCGCATGCGCCAGCCTGATGCGCATGCGCACTTCGCTCAACGAAGCCGCTGCCGGGAGTCCGCGGCGCATCAGGCTGAGCCTAGTGCGCAAGCGCAGGATCTGGCAGAGGGACGGGTGGATTGAGGAGGTGGCGCTGAGGTGAGGAAGGCTGCACTGGGTGCAGGTGGGCATCCTGGATTAACGCAAACCCCCTTGGGCACCTTAGGTAGGTGAGTGACAGTTTATAAAAACCTGTTTTTTGGGCTAATAGAGCCACAAGCAGGTTTAATAAGGGCAGTTTAGGATTCATGTGATTAGCACCGACATGGCCATATGTTTAGCCTATAGGGCACAAATCTGATGACAGAATCCCTTTAATACTCACTTGGATTCCAACACTATGTTCCCACAAACGAGCAATAGAATGCATTGAGACGACTACTGTTTTCATGCACATAATGGAGGACTCGAGGAGGAGTCCTCTCAATGCATTTTACTGCTGGTTTGTGGGAGCACAGCGTCAGAATGCAAGTGAGCATGATGTTAAAAACGACATAACCAGACTCAGCAACACTTACACTGCTCACTGTAGTTGGGAGGGTGTTTTAGAGCGAGAGATTTCCTTTACAAGTTCTGCCCCAGTACAGCTCGGGCAGCAGGCGGACTGCATTAGCATCCTATATCTTCAGATTTCTAGCAGGTAGAGATATGGTCTTATTTGAAAGCTGCCATTCCAAGACCAGAATTTGCATTATCTCCACTACATCAGGAGATATAGCTGTTAGAAATGGAGGCAAGAGTGAAAGCTACTTTTACTTTCAGTTCCCAACAGTGATATCCTCCGATGGAGTGGAGATAATGCTGTGATTTTGGTCTTGGAATAAAAGCTTGGAATATCAGTTTTTGAACAAGACCAGGCCCATACCTCTAGCTGCTACCATTTGAAAGGTATGGGCAGCCCCTCTCCCCTTCAGTCTGGAGGAGGAGTGGGGGCAGTTGTGAAACTGACAGCCTTCTCATTCAAAGAGTTTTCTTTATTTTCATGACTATGAAAATTGTAGATTCACACTGAAGGCATCAAAACTATGAATTAACACATGTGGAATTATATACATAACAAAAAAGTGTGAAACAACTGAAAATATGTCATATTCTAGGGTTCTTCAAAGTAGCCACCTTTTGCTTTGATTACTGCTTTGCACACTCTTGGCATTCTCTTGATGAGCTTCAAGAGGTAGTCACCCAAAATGGTTTTCACTTCACAGGTGTGCCCTGTCAGGTTTAATAAGTGGGATTTCTTGCCTTGTAAATGGGGTTGGGACGATCAGTTGCGTTGTGGAGAAGTCAGGTGGATACACAGCTGATAGTCCTACTGAATAGACTGTTAGAATTTGTATTATGGCAAGAAAAAAGCAGCTGAGTAAAGAAAAACGAGTGGCCATTATTACTTTAAGAAATGAGGGTCAGTCAGTCCAAAAAATTGGGAAAACTTTGAAAGTGTCCCCAAGTGCAGTCACAAAAACCACCAAGCGCTACAAAGAAACTGGCTCACATGCGGACCGCCCCAGGAAAGGAAGACCAAGAGTCACCTCTGCTGCGGAGGATAAGTTCATCAGAGTCACCAGCCTCAGAAATCGCAGGTTAACAGCAGCTCAGATTAGAGACCAAGTCAATGCCACACAGAGTTCTAGCAGCAGACATCTCTAGAACAACTGTTAAGAGGAGACTGTGTGAATCAGGCCTTCATGGTAGAATATCTGCTAGGAAACCACTGCTAAGGACAGGCAACAAGCAGAAGAGACTTGTTTGGGCTAAAGAACACAAGGAATAGACATTAGACCAGTGGAAATCTGTGCTTTGGTCTGATGAGTCCAAATTTGAAATCTTTGGTTCCAAACACCGTGTCTTTGTGAATGGATGGACTCTACATGCCTGGTTCCCACCGTGAAGCATGGAGGAGGAGGTGTGATGGTGTGGGGGTGCTTTTCTGGTGACACTGTTGGGGATTTATTCAAAATTGAAGGCATACTGAACCAGCATGGCTACCACAGCATCTTGCAGCGGCATGCTATTCCATTCGGTTTGCATTTAATTGGACCATCATTTTTTTTTTCCAACAGGACAATGACCCCAAACACACCTCCAGGCTCTGTAAGGGCTATTTGACCATGAAGGAGAGTGATGGGGTGCTGCGCCAGATGACCTGGCCTCCACAGTAACCGGACCTGAACCCAATCGAGATGGTTTGGGGTGAGCTGGACCGCAGAGTGAAGGCAAAAGGGCCAACAAGTGCTAAGCATCTCTGGGAACTCCTTCAAGACTGTTGGAAGACCATTTCAGGTGACTACCTCTTGAAGCTCATCAAGAGAATGCCAAGAGTGTGCAAAGCAGTAATCAAAGCAAAAGGTGGCTACTTTGAAGAACCTAGAATATGACATATTTTCAGTTTTTTCACACTTTTTTGTTATGTATATAATTCCACATGTGTCAATTCATAGTTTTGATGCCTTCAGTGTGAATCTACAATTTTCATAGTCATGAAAATAAAGAAAACTCTTTAAATGAGAGGGTGTGTCCAAACTTTGTGTGTGTGTGTGTGTGTGTGTGTGTGTGTGTGTGTGTATATTATTTTTTGGGCATTATTGTATTTGTACTGACCCAAAGAATAAAGTTTTCATGTTCCTTATACCACACAGTGAACACCATAGATAAATTCCACAAAACAATGTTAAAATTGCTGTTATTTTGAATCTTTCCTCCAAAAAACGAAAAAGTTATTTAATACATTATATACACACACACACACACACCAAAATGGTCCTTACAACTGTGCACTTAAAACTCAGTTCTCTGTACACTGCTGACTTCTCAGGGGTGTACGGAGTAAAGGCTGTGAAATTTATGAATGGGGCCACAGCAGCCCCCTTGCACATTGCTGCTCCTGCCCGTGCTCCCTAGACTATTACTAACTCCTGACATACCACATGGTTACCCATGTACTATGCCAGGATTAGCTGAGCAGAGCGGGCTCCTGTCTGTGCCTGCTTCGCTAAGCTAAGAGAACTGCATGTCAAGCAGTAGCAAGTCCGCTCAGCTAATCCTGGCATAGTACACGGGTACAGGGTATCCGTGTGTTATGCCAGGAATTAGTAATCCTGTGGCCCCATTCATAAATCTCACAGCCCGTACTCCGTACACCGCTGAGCAGTCAGCGGTGTACAGAAAACTGAGTTTTAGGTGCACAGTGAATGGTGTGCTTTGGGGGCGGAAAGAGTAAGAAAAATACAAAATAAATAAAGTTTTTTAGGGCATTAGGGACATCATATTAGAATTTGATGCAAAGGTTTAGTTACTCCTTAAAGATAAAATTATGTTATTCCACTAAGAGGTATATAAGAGACAAAATTTCAAAATGTACAAAAAAAAAAACGAGATTTTTGTATAACTTACCAGTAAAATCTCTTTCTCGCTCTTTCCTTGGGGGACACAGAAGACCTTGGGTATAGCTCATCTCCCTAGGAGGCGTGACACTAAGTGAAAACTGTTAAGCCCCTCCTCCATCAGCTATACCCTCAGCCTGGAGAGAGAGACTGCCAGTTGCGTGTCCAAGTAGTGAGAAAAGGCAAAGTCCAACCAGTGGAAACAACAAGCCAACTACCCAACGGGTAAACAAAACTCGGAAACCGTGTAGAAAAAAACCAATGAATGGGTGGGTGCTGTGTCCCCCAAGGAAAGAGCGAGAAAGAGATTTTACTGGTAAGTTATACAAAAATCTCGTTTTCTCGCCCAATTTCCTTGGGGGACACAGAAGACCTTGGGACGTTCAAAAGCAGTCCAAGAGGGGAGGGACCACAGCACCAAGGCGAAGCACCCGAAGGCAGCAAGGAAATGCCACCTGCAAAAACCAGGCGGCCCAAGGCAGCAACCGCCGCCGAAGCCAGAGTACGCACCCAGGAAAACCTGGGAAAGAGTGCAAGGAAGACCGTGGCCACCCTGCACAATGACATGGCTGAAGCCCATGCCTCCAGCCCCGGAGGCACCAACCGCTCTGGTGAAATGAACGGTGACACCAAAAAAAAACAGAGCCCTGCCCTTGAGCAGTAACCACAGCAATAGCCATGTGGTTAAGCGGAGGAAAGCACCCAGGAGCCGTGAACCTTGGCGCGGACCTCCTGGAAACAAGAGACCGAGCGTCGACAAGAGTCGGAGATGTCCAAGCAAAAAACTGCAGACACTTCAAGTAACAGAGTCCCAGTCGCAGGTCCAGGCCAGACTGGAGAAGACCGAATCACGGGAAGAGAAAGGCAGAATTGGGTGAATGCCCAGCTTCCTAAAGAACCCCAGGGAAGACCCTAAGTCAGACAACAGAACCTGGACGAAGCACGGCCGGGAGCGAACACTAGCGTCTGGGCAGACGGGAGGAAATCCAATGCGAGTAAGCGCAAATCAGTGACACGGCAAAAAGGTTGGGAAAACTGGTCCCGTCGGCCCCCGAGCAACGCCGTCCCGAATCCACGCGGAGTGGGGGAGCAGATGGACAAACGGAAGGAACCGAAAGGGACCCGGCCAGTTTCCAACAGACTCCAGGACAAGTCAGGCTAAAGTCCTTGTCGTTGTAGCCACCACAGGAAGGTGTTCTACAGACCCGAAGAGGGGGCTTGAAGGGTAATCTTGACAGAAGAAAGTAGGCACGCCAGGTTACCGAGAAGGTAAAGTCCAAGCAGGACCAGCGCCCAGAATGGTAAAAGTAATCTGCACCCAGCGGGAGGACAGAATGCGGCAAACCCGGTAATAGGCACACAGCTAGTACAGCCAGTGTGAACAATGGAGACAGTACGAGGTCATAAGGAACACCGGGACCATCCATATGAACAACCATGGTCTCCCCAGGGGGGAGGGCAGTGAAGGAACAGCCCCTGAAGCCTGGCCGGGGCAGAAGCCACATCGGAGTGAAACTGACCCAGGAGAAGCCAAAACAGAGCCGTCGAGAGAAAAAATAGCCGAGAAGACGGATGACACCCTCCAACCGCAAGGAGGAGTGGGCAACAGGGAAGCCACAGGACCGCTCAAAAAGCAGAACTCCGCTACTCCGAGATGTCCGGCTCACCAATTCGCAGAAGGCGAATACCCTAACGAATCGAAAGTGGAGGTCCCTGACCTCGGTAATCGAGCAACCAAGAGAAGTTGGGCGACCTGCTCAAAAAGAGCGGCTAGAACCTGGTAGCAAAACAAACTGAAGCACGGAGGGTGCCAACAGGAAGGACTCAAACCAAAACGCATCCAAGAGGAGGAATGGCAACAGGCGAGGGAACCGTAATCCGGCCAGAGCCAACGTAGACTGCGAGGGACGCTGGAGACAGCACTCTCGACCATGTGACCGCTTGCGCTGGGAAGCAACGCCACAGGGTAACTAATGGGTACGCATCCAGGAACCACAAACACTCCCTAGACGGAAGGGCCAACGAATATGGTGGATACCGTCACAACGGAAACACCAAATATACCCTCCGAACAGAGAACGGATACCACCCAGCTCGCTGCAGTAGAGAACAATAGAGCCCATCCAGGCCAGGTGAACAGAAAGATCTCCTCAGAGAAGAGTGCCAGGCCGGCGGCAATCACCGTATCCCAAGAGAAAAACGACAAGTCGCAGGAAGAATGGAGGCATACGTACAAGCAGCCCCATAAGCAGTGAGAAAGCCAACCCACCTACGGAAGGAGAAGGCATACACGGCCCAACAACGCACAGAGTAGCAGCCCCCAAGAGTGTCCGCCCACTGCGAAATAGTCATACAGCAAGGAGGGCCAGCCACAGAGCCCCACAGAAGTGCAAAGTGCAACCGGAAGGGGGGACACACACAAGACTAGTATGGCATGCGACGGAGCGCAAGCAGTCTGCCCAGAAGAGAGGGCAATGTACTTGGCAAACAGTGCGGGCAGCAAGCGTGCAAAGCCCGCCCAACAAGGGGGTGATGCCCAAGACCAGCACCTACTTCAGAGAAGGAAGACATACCATATTCCGCCCAGAAGAGGGCCATGCACATGGCCACACCGCATCCAGCAGGACGTCCACCTAGTGAAAAGGGGACATGCACAGGGTAATCCTAACATTAAGTGAGTGTGCAATAATCCACCAAACACCGAATTTTGTGAGAGTACAACTACTTCGCCAATGAATGGGGACAAGTACAAGTCCAGCACAGCACATACAAGGACAGGTGTGAGTCCTGTGAGCGTACAAAAAGTCCACCCATGGAATGAGGGGTGGTCACGCACAAGGCCAGCACCGTATCCAATGGGAGTGCAAGCATTTCACCCATCTTAGAGGCCAGCAACGTATCTGGTGAGAGTGCAGTATGCTGCCCAGAAGGGGGAGCCATGCCCATGGCCAGTATTGCAACCAGGGAGAATGCGAGCACCCCGCCATGGATGGGGGTCAGGCACCTGGCCAGCAGCACACTGGCGAGAGAACAAACACAGTCAGTGAGAGTGTGTGTATGTTGCCTGAGGAAAGGAGACATGTCCATGGCCGGCAGCGAATCCAGTAAGAGTGCCGTACACCGCCCACGGAAGGGGGAACATGTATATGGCCGGCAGTGGATTTAGTGAGTTGCAAGCATCCCACCATGGAAGGGGGTCCTGCACGCGGCCAGCAACTTATCAGCGAGAGAACGACCCCAGTCAGTGAGGGTGTATGCATGGCGCTTGAGGGAAGAAGGCATGCCCAAGGCCGGCAGCGAATCCAATGAGAATGCAGCATACCGCCTATGGAAGGGGGTAATGCACATGGCCGGCTGCCCAGCACCATAACCAATGAAGTGCAGTATTCCGCCTAGAGGAAGGGGGTCATGCACAAGACCGGCAGCGAATCCAGTGAGTGCAGCATTCCGCCCCTGGAAGGGGGTCATGCACAAGACCGGCAGCGAATCCAGTGAGTGCAGCATTCCGCCTATGGAAGGGGGTCATGCACAAGACCGGCAGCGAATCCAGTGAGTGCAGCATTCCGCCTATGGAAGGGGGTCATGCACAAGACCGGCAGCGAATCCAGTGAGTGCAGCATTCCGCCTATGGAAGGGGGTCATGCACAAGACCGGCAGCGAATCCAGTGAGTGCAGCATTCCGCCTATGGAAGGGGGTCATGCACAAGACCGGCAGCGAATCCAGTGAGTGCAGCATTCCGCCTATGGAAAGGGGTCATGCACAAGACCGGCAGCGAATCCAGTGAGTGCAGCATTCCGCCTATGGAAGGGGGTCATGCACATGGCCGGTATCAAATCCAGTGAGAGCAGCGATTTCGCCTATGGAAAGGAATCACGCACATGGCCGGTAGTGAATCCAGTGAAAATGCAGCGGTCCCCTATGGAAGGGGGGTCGTGCACCAGACCAACACCGTATCTGGCGAGAGTGCAGAGTCCACCTATGGAAGGAGGACATGCACAAGACCGGCAACGAATCCAATGAGTGCAGCATTCCGCCTATGGAAGGGGGTTGTGCACATGGCCTGCAGCGAATCCAACGAGTGCAGCGTTCTCGTGCACATGGCCAACACCGTATTCGGTGAGAGTGCAGTATTCCACCTAAGCGGGGGGTCATGCACCAGGCAAGCCTGCATCCCGAGAGAGTGCAGTATTTCGCCTAGGAAGGGGTTGTCTGCACATGGCAGTTACCATAGCTGGAGGGCGCATGCACTTGGCCAGCGATGCATCCCGGAGAGGGCTAAAGAAGGGAAGCATGCACCAGCCGGGGAGTGCGACACCATGCCGCTCATGGAAGGAGCACGCATACAGGCGGCGCTACTGAGACAAGGCTGCAGCGTCCTGCGCAGCGCACAAGAAATCCATTAGCTTAACCATGTTATGCATTCCCAAATAAAAAATAGCCTCACTGAGGCAGAAAGAAGTGCCACCATACAGGTGCCCAGCATAGAAGTAGAGGGGGGGGCGCGCCAGCCATATAGGCCCATCAGCCGAGCAAAACAAACAGAAGCACGGGGGCCGGTACCCGAAGGGTTAACAGCCACCAACGTGGAAGGGAGGAGGAGGCGGCGCCGCGATCCCCTGGGGGCGGGGAACCTCCAGGCGGGAAGAATTCGCGCCCGGAGAAGTTCCCGCCCCCTCCAACAGAGGCCGGAAGTTTGCGGCCTAGCAGGCCGTGAAGCCGGGGCCTAAATTTTCTGCGGCACCCGGCTGACCGGGGCCGCACAGGAAACCGGAGCGGACTGCCTGGACAAACCGGCCGCGGAAGCCCACCCCGCGGACCGGAAGTCAGGGGCCCGGGTGGAGCGCCGGAATGCGGCCCAGTAGGCCGAAGCCTGGACCAAAATTTACGGCGCCCGGCCGGCCGGCCGGAAGTCGCCGACGGCCGGCCGGAATCGTTGGAGCATCGTGCTCAAGCCAATGCCGGCCGCGGGAGTCTACCCCGCAGGCCGGAACAGTCGGGGGCCGGGAGGAAGTGCGGCCCAGCTCGGAGGTGCGGCCCAGCAGGCCGGGAAGAAGCGCCGGAGGTGCGGTCGCCCAAGCAGCACTGCCGTCAGGAAAAGGCCCCCGGTCCAGAGCAGCGCATCGGTGAGGGGATGGGGGGACCCTGAGACCGGGTGCCCGTGAGGATGTGAGCACAGCGTTCCAGGAGGGACGCTGATATGTGAAGGGAGGCGATGTGGCTGCCTATTTGCAGCATTCTGCTGCTAAAATGTCCCATGAGGGCCAGAAGGGAGGGGAGGGAGCAGGGAGTGGAATGTCGCCCCGCAGCACCCCAGGGGCCAGCCTAGGTCCAGCAGTGACCGAAGGGTCCAAGTATGGGGGGTCAGGCACGCAGGAGACCAGGGTGGGGGGTGGGGGACGTAGGGCTGGAGAAGCCACTCTCTCACCATAGTCGTCTTCACCCTCGGTCCATTCCAGCAGGGTCGCCCCTTCAGCTACTGGCACCGTAGTGGCAGGACGCTGGGAGAGGGACTTGGCGTGCGGGCGACCCTTGCGCTGGCGGGATGTAGGGGAGCTGGGCTGCCCTGATCCACCTTGTCTTCTGTGGGGGAGGCAGCAGTGCGGGAGCCCGGCACTGGCGCAGCTCAACCCCGGGAGAAACAGAGAGGTCTAGTGCGACTCTGTTGTCCCTGATGATCTGGAACAAAAAGAAAAGAAAAAGTAAAAATCAAAATTTAAACAAGGAGAAAACAGCCCTGCAGTAGCAGGGAGTGTCTTGCCTCCTTGGACACTAAGCAAAAACTGGCAGTCTCTCTCTCCAGGCTGAGGGTATAGCTGATGGAGGAGGGGCTTAACAGTTTTCACTTAGTGTCACGCCTCCTAGGGAGATGAGCTATACCCAAGGTCTTCTGTGTCCCCCAAGGAAATTGGGCGAGAAAATAATAATTACGGTACATTTTCAGGATGTTGATTTTGTTTTTTCCAATTTTAATGCAACTGGGGTGGGAAGGGGCGTTGAAAAACACATTTCAAAATCAATGTTTTAAGTTCCGAAACCATCCCTTTAATTTATCAGTGACAGCACAGAAGAGCTGCTTCTCTGTTATCATTTAGACCACAATAAACTATTCTCTTAATGACTCCTTAAAATGAAATAGTAATAAATGTCACCTGCATGCCAGGAAACATGTCCGTGTGAGCCAGTAATGAAACACCTGCTGCTATGTATACGACATACACCAAGTGAATACAGCACACATGGCCGCTTCCACTATCAGGAATCTCTAGCATCTTCTCACATATTACTTTACCCACCGGCATCACAGACACAAGCGAAGCAGGAAGCAGCTGTCAACTGCGGCTCCGTAACAGGGATTATCCCACTTACCATTCTACCAAAGTCCAGACCTTCTCCAGAGCCGCACCACAGGAACACAAAGGCCCTGGAGCCTGCAATGCCTTCAATATCTAATTTCATGATCTACAACGGAAAAAAAGAGGAGACTATGAAAGAAAAGAATTTGTTAAATTGGTGCAGACATTTTGACAGCTCATCAATACTCCAAGCTCCCATTCTGACCGCACCAAGTCAGAACCAAGGGCTCTAATGTGCAGCAGATGTGGAAATTATACCGGGTAACATTCCCAGTGGTGTCCGCAAATAGTCATCACCTCTAAATAAGACAATGGGGCCAAAATGTGGATGAAAAGGCTTCCATGACCAGGTGGGGTTCCTGAAATGCATTTGCCCTCCCCCACCTGTAAATACAACACATCGATCGGTGTTGTCAGGTTGTTAATGGGGCTGTGTGGATTAAGGGAATTAATAGTGGGCGCCCTTCAGGAACATCATCTATGAGCCAGAGAGGAGAGGGTCTCTCCCTCTGGAGGACCCAACATTTGCATCGATTCCACTAACAGCTCATGGACATCAAGAAGGGTTTAATTTGTGCTGTGCTTGCGCAGTAGGGAAAGGTACCCAATTATTAGTGAAAATGGCTGGAAACGAGTAACTAAGACAGAATTTATGAAAGTCTATGCTGCCTGCTGGTACCACTCCTATAGTCTGTGCATAGGAAGCAGAATACATACCATAAAACAACAGCCTGTAATGTGCTGAACTCCCCCTGTTGTCCTAGTGTACATCACTCCTGCTACAGAACATAATGAATGGGAACTCATTGCTAGAATTCCCGGCAGTGGGACCCCCTGGACTGTGCACATACCGGTAATCACTTTAAATGCAGTGCTGTTTCTTGCAGGCGTTTCCCCACAAAACACGTTATCCCCTTCACAAGGGATAGATAAGAAATATCTGATCGCTCCCTTCCTCCTCAGTACAGTGTTTAAACGGGGTGGCAGTGTCTGACACAACTGTAGGGGGGTTTAAAGGTCAGGCCACCTGCAATCAAACAGGTCGCTCCTACTCAGGGAAGAGGTAAAAAATGAATCTGGCGGGAAACCCCAAAATCAGGAAAATTATTGTGGCAGCCATTCAACACACATACCCTCATCCATTTGATCGTGAAGAGTCGGTCACCGCCATCTTAATAAAGACCCAGCATGAAATCTTGCGCGTCGATGACGCACAGGATTGTCAATCAGTATGGCGGAGGCCGGCTTGTCATGCTAATTCTGATGAGCGATTTTTTAATTTATTTTTTACCACCATTCAGGGAAAAATCGATTCGTTACCAAAAATGCACGAGGAAATTTGGCTTTGCGGCGAATCAAATTTTCCCCGAACTTTGATTCACTCAACACTAATGATAACCAATGCCACCTTCCAAAGAGGATTGGCACCCACTGTTCCCAAACCTTCCTCTTTATGTGGCACTGTGGGCAGGGAAATGGATTTCTGATGCTTGTTCAGCGGACAGCTATTCCTCCTCACTCCGCCATGTACATGCACGTGTAGCTTGGATTATCTCTTGTAGCGGCTATTTCCCACAGGAACAAAGGATCCTTCAAAGTGAAATCCTACATGTTCGATCCCACCCATTCACATTGATAGCTTCAGCTAGCTTAAATGGAATCTGTCATCCCTATTTTGGACCATTATCTATAATAATACATGACAAGAACTGCAGATAAGGGGTCCACATCATTATTTTTTATTTCCCAGACTCAAAGCTGCACTGAAATACACACTGTGGTAAGGCCCTTATTGTGCGCATGCACGGTAGTCCTGACTGTGTATTTCAGTGCAGCTCTGTGCGCTGACAGCGGGGGATCAAGGGGCAGTAGGGAAATAAAAACCAGTGATATGGACTCCATATCTGCAGTACTAGGCATGTATTACTGTAGATAACACTCCAAAGTCGGGGTGACAGATTCCCTTTAAAGGAAAGTGCTAAAGAGATTCTAGCTGCTGGAGCGATGGACAGTGAGAAACACCTACTGGCAACCCGACTACAGACAGCCACGTGAGTCAGGAACAGTCACAGGAGGAACTCCACGCAACTGAGCCCGATTGACAGTCGTTTGCCTCTCCTTACACAAAGATGGAGAGACCTGCATACAGAATCTGGAGGGTAGCCACCCAAATGACTTCTCTCTGTTCCCGGCTCATTTCTGAAGTATTTCTCTGAAAAGCTGCGGCATTCAGAGGTGACTATCACTTTGGGCAGCATGACTCTCCTGACAGGTACCCTTTGAGGAACAATGAAACAAATGGTTGTCGCGTGAAAACAACTGGGAATAGGGTTTGATCATTGGGGGACCGACCGCCAGGACCCCTGCTGCTCACAAGAACAGTGGTCCATTCTTCCACATCTGAATAAAGCGGTGATCACGCATCCAAGCTGCCACTCCATTGAGCGCTATAGGATTGCTGAAGATAGCCAAGTATAAGCGCTATCTTCAGCAGCAGCGAGGGACATGTATGGGTGTGTGCCGCGCCATTTAAATGAGGAGCACAGGCATCCATTCTTGTGATCAAAGGGGGGTCCCAGGGGACAGCCAATTATACACTTATCGCCTATCCAATGGACAGGGCATAAGCTGTTTTTATGGGACAACCCCTTTAAAGACTTGGTTTTATCATTCTTCCTATATGGGGAAAATTCAGCGCAAGCTAGGAGTACAGTATGGCACCGTGCAGCAGCTATGCTAAGGCAAGGTAAGCTACCGAAATATTAGGCTGCAGAATGGATGACAGAAAACCCTAGATTTTATAAATTGTTAAAGCTGTGACACACATCAACTGGAGGAAACGAGCGGCTAATTAAAACATGGCACGCTGTGGCAGAATTCAATTCTTTCCATGAAATGGATTTCTTTAGTACTGCTCACACATAGTACAGCTTGAGATCAATCTCCTTCCTCTGACAGGTTGGTGACAGGATTAACCTTTGGTCAAAGCTGAAATCTCAGGGGAAAATAGACAATCTGTTCTTGTGTCGTGGTTGTCCTGCTTGTGGCTCATTGAGCAAACAAGAAAAGGAGACTGCCGGAGGCCATGGACACTGTAGTCCGTACAGTTCACTCATCCAGATCGGATTGTGGCCTACATGGCCCAAAACATCTGGATACATGGAATATTATGTATCTGGGGAGCAAGTGATGTGAGTAATCATCTACTAAGCAGATATGCAAATTATATCTCTTTCCAAAAAGGAAAGAAAGCCGTGCCCCTGGTGCCGAATCCTAAATGATGGACTAAGGCCTTGGAGGAAGCCTAATGGCAGTCACCTGCTGAACTCTGTATCCCAAGACCATGTGGCAATGCTTAAAAGTGATCAGTGCTGTGGACTTCTTATCTACATATATAAACCTGTATTGTTGTAACAGATGCGGGGGGGGGGGGGGGGGGGGGGAGAGAGAGAACTGCTTTTTTGAGGTATCTCCATGTTTCCAAACACACAAGAAGCGACCGTCAACCAGAATGGAGGCATATTGGAGAACAGCGATGGTCAGTTCGCAGTGTTCGCCAGCGAACACATGCGGGCTGCCATCTTTAGTAAGGTAGACTCACCCGTCCGGCGATGCACAGGTAAGCCCTTACCTGTGCCGGTCTGAAATCAAATGCGGTCACCGGGAGCAGGCAGTTCCGAGAACAGCCGCCGGGGGCCTTCATCTGGCTGTTCTCGGAACTGCCTGCTCCCGGTGACCGCATTTTATTTCAGACCGGCTCAGGTAAGGGCTTACCTGTGCATCGCCGGACGGGTGAGTCTACCTTACTAAGGATGGCAGCCCGCATGTGTTCGCTGGCGACCACTGCGAACTGACCATCACTGTTGGAGAAGACCTAGTAAGCAGAATACACAAACATTTATGTACACATGTCCCATTCATGGCTGAGTTAGGCTAATTTCAGACAAGCGTGTCCCATGTGGAAAGTGTATAAACGTCTTTTCCCGGTATGGACACTTCCAGTTCCGCAGGTAGGTACAGCATTATAATGCTGTGTGTCTCTACATGACCTGTATATACTGAATTATACTGACATAATGTTGGCAGTATAATTCTGAAGAAGTAAGGTCATGCAGAGACCCACAGCATTAGAACTTATTATAATGCTGTGCGCTCCTGTGAAATGAGAATTGTCCATAACAAGAAATAAGACTCAGAGTGTGACTTCCACATGGGACAGGCTCGTCTGAAATTAGTCTTCTATGGCTGATCACAGATAGTTATACCTCTAAGGGTACTTTCACACTTGCGGCAGGACGAATCCGACAGGCTGTTCACCCTGGCAAAATAGCGGAAGGAAGGATCCGAGAGGGTGAACAGCCGGTCGGATCCGTCCTGCCGCAAGTGTGAAAGTACCCTAACACAGGGATGCTCAACCTATGGCCCTGCAGCTGTTGTAAAACTACAACTCCCACAATGCCCTTCTGTAGGATGACAGCTGAAGGCTGTCAGGGAATGATGGGAGTTGTAGTCTATGCTACAGCTGGAGGGCCGCAGGTTGAGCATGCCTGGTCTAACAGATTACACTTGGATACTCACATCTTCCCAGGTCCACCACTTTTCATGGGCGGCAATGCCCGTTTCCCTGAAATATTCTTCCAGTGGCGGTTCAAGGAGGATTACATCAAACTCACTCTTCAGCTCTCTCAGATCAAATGTCTCAAGGTCCGCTTGTAGGTACCTGCGTCAGAAAAAAGGCATATGGTGAAACTCCTTTCATCTGGTACTTGATAATCTGCCAGTTATATCAATGGAGACCTTCCATATAATGTGGAATTTCACAAGGCCAGAAGACGGAGCAGACAAAGAAACAAAAGGAAAATGCCTCAGATTAAAAGACAAAACAAAGAGTTTATGGACATTTCTACCGTAATCCAGACTCTGCCATCAGCTCCCACGGAGACATAAGGGACCTGACAACTGGCTCACTGCAATTCCACTGTATAGGATTTGCAGTTGATCTGATTTCAAGTACTTAAAAAGTCATGTATGTTTATCTCTAAAATTAACATAAAGGACTTTGCAAATAAAAAAAATAATAAAAAAAATACTGTTTGCCTAGCCAGGATTGACAAATGCGAATTAAAGGGGTGTGGGACTCTAAGAACACAGAATAATTGCAGAGTGCTCCAGGATTCTGGTCTTGACAAGGGCAGTAAGATCAATGCTGTTCACACTAGGGTTGTTGCGGGTATCGAAATTTCGATACCCAATCGATACTTTTGTCCCGGTATCGATACGATACCGGGATTTCCGTTTTTTCGATACTGGGCTGCGCTTCTGCGCAGTCTAGTATCTCTGAACATGAGCGCGCTGCTATCGGCGCGCTCATGTTCTCTCAGCAGCACGGGGAGAAGGAAGCTGTCCTCCCTCCCCCCTGTGTTGCTGCCGCTGCCACCAATGAGAAGAGAGGGGCGGAGGAGGGGCGGCAATGAGAAGAGAGGGGCGGAGGAGGGCGGCAATGAGAAGAGAGGGGCGGAGGAGGGGCGGCACCACGGAGGAGGGGCGGCAATGAGAAGAGAGGGGCGGAGGAGGGGCGGCAATGAGAAGAGAGGGGCGGAGGAGGGGCGGCACCACGTAGGAAAGGCGGCAATGAGAAGAGAGGGGCGGAGGAGGGGCGGGCGCACTGCGCCACCAATGATAGGTTTATTTCCACACAGAGCGGCGACCAGCGATGTCTCTGCACTCACTATTAGTCCTGGGCGCCGCTCCGTTCGCCCGCAGTGCCCCATTACGGTCTCCTCTCCTGCTCCACATGCTGCTGATGCGATGGGAGGAGACATCAGCTTCACTAGTGGGCGTTCCTTTTCCCTGCGCTGCGATTGGACAGCGCTACAGCCAGGGAGAAGGAACGCCCACTAGTGAAGCTGATGTCTCCTCCCATCGCTCCGATAGTAATCAGCAGCATGTGGAGCAGGAGAGGAGACAGTAATGGAGCACTGCAGGCGAACGGAGCGGCGCCCAGGACTAATGGTGAGTGCTGAGACATCGCTGGGCGCCGCTCTGTGTGGCCTGATAGTGAAAGTCTGGAGTCCCATATAGTAGTCAGTCTTTAACACATACAGGAGGCGGGTGCTGGCAGCAGAATCGCATTGCCGGCACCCTGCCCCTGACAGGGAGCTGCGATCAGCGGCAGTTAACTGCCGCTGATCTGCCAGTACCCGCCTCCTGTATAAAGGGGTAATTATCATTGGTGGTGCAGTGTGCCCCCCAACCCATTAAAATCATTGGTGGCACAGTGCGCCGGCCCATCTCAACCCCCCAGTATTAAAATCAGGGACCTCTCCCCTCCCCTCATTGGTGGTGCAGTGGCAGCTTCTGATCGGAGCCCCAGCTGTGTAAGCCTGGGGCTCCGATCGGTTACCATGGCAGCCAGGACGCTACAGAAGCCCTGGTTGCCATGGTAACATCCCTGATGCTGTGTGCACAAAGCACAGAGCAGCAGGGACAGTGTGAAGTCCTATTCACCCTGATAGAGATCTATCAGGCTGAATAGGAAAAGGGATGAAAGATCCCAGGTTCTAGCCCCTAAGGGGGGGAAATAGTTATTAAATAAAAAGTGTAAAAAAAAAAAAAAACACTAAAATATGAAGTATAAATCACCCCCTTTTCCCAATTTCACATATAAAATATATAAATAATAAACATATTACGTCGCCACGTCAGAAAAGTCCAAACTATTAAAATATAAAAAAAAATCTAGGTGGTGAATGCCGGAACAGAAAAAATAAAATAAAAACTGCGTGATTCGCCATTTTTAAAAATGAGGAATGCACGTGGCTTTTTTTGTTTATTTTTTTTGCGTGGTATCGAATGGTATCGAGTATCGCAATACTTTTTCATGGTATCGAAACCGAATCAAAAATTTGGTATCGCAACAACTCTAGTTCACACATGGACATCTTCGGTCAAATTACCTGCCTTTAGAAGACGGGAAGTTCCCATTATAGTTAATCATTTTTGGGAAAGAAACTGATAAAGAAATGGCCAGGTGGAATCTTTACCGACTGGATAGAGAAGGACAACCAAGGCACGGAATTATTAGTGATGGCTTTTACATTTAGTTGGAAATTCTCTCTAGAAATATAAATTCCCTGGTTTTGTATAAACCTATGGTTTCTAGGTAAAAATCTATTGTTTGATCTTTCCTTCTGCCTAGTAACATTGTGTGGGCAGCACAGTGGTGTCAGGATGGCCTCTGGCCTCTTGACGAGGTGACCATCTACCAATCTTTGTGTGGGTCTCCAGCCAAACAGAGAGATTAAATGTGAACCTAGTAAGGACAAGGACTGATTGCAGTGATTACAATCTGTAACAAGTTGTGGGACAGTTGTGTCTTCTCTTTCTGGGTTTTATTGCCCCTGAAACATATAGAAGTGTAGACTGCAACAGAGACGTAAAGTCTACAAAACAGAACCATCAGTGGACAGGATCTTGTATGGCCCTCAATGATTTCACTCTGCTGCAACAACATTGTACCGCCACTAGGTAGGGATCAGGAGCTGCCTAACAGCTTAGGACAGAATGAATGTAGACGAAGCAGTATACAAAACCAACCTATTAAAATGATTGTTCCTGTGCCCCACCACAGTGACTGACAGGGTGAAGGTAGATCTTCAGAGGGAGCAGTCACAAACATCTATAAAATACATGTACTGGGACACCTAAACATTACACCTACAGGAGTCTTTATGACACACCATTTTAAATCCATAGGCATTAATATGGAGTTGGTCCCCCTTTTGTAACTAAAACATCTTCCACTCTTCTGTGAAGGCTTTCTACAAGATTTGAGTGCATCTGTGGAAATGTTTATCCATTCATCCAGAAAAGCATTTGCGAGTTCAGACATCGATGTTAGATGAGGGGAACAGAGTGACTCACGATCTCTGTTCTGGTTCATCCCAAAATTGTTGATTAGGGTTGAAGTCAGTCAAGTTCTTCCAGACCAAACTCACCCAACCATGCCTTTCTGAACATGGCTTTTTGGGCTGGAGCACAGTCATGCTGGATTGGAAATGGGCCTTTTCCAAACGTACATAGTCACTTACATTGGAGGAGTATTGGATTTTGATATCAAGTCATCCTTCAGTCTGATCAGCTCTCTGAGTTTTGGATATTCCTCAAACCGGTCCGCTAATCCTAAACAGGAAATGGAAAGGGTGTTAACAGGTCCTGAAAAGAAACCTTGGAATACATGTGCGGACAATCATGCCTTCCATCTCCGATAGTACGAGAACATGAAGCAGTCCCTTGTGTGTCTGGCTGCCTCTAGACAGGAAATTATTAAAGGCCTAATCCCTTAACTCCTCACCGATACATACACATTATGTATTTTACAGGGTCAGGTTATAGACCTGGGATGAAAGTATATGAATACTGCAAACCTTAGAAAATCATGCAGAGAAATACATGAATGACATTGCCTGTTTTAACGCCGGGGGATATAAAGCTTTTGCCTGCAGCTAAAAACAGACACATAAAAGTAATACATAAAACATTGACGGCATGCTAATACATCAGAAAACATCATACCAACGTCTCTGATAAAGTTCTGAGGTCTGTGGCCCGTGTCAACAAAATGCTGGCAATAGTCGTTGTGAGGATTCAAGCTCTGGGTGCCCTGCAAAAAAGAAATGGTTAAAGGAACCTTAGGGGTATTCCCATCACATACAATGGGGGCATATCGCTAGGACAGGCATCCTCAAACTGCGGCCCTCCAGCTGTTGCAAAACTACAACTCCCAGCATGCCCGAACAGCCTACAGCAGGGCATTGTGGGAGTTGTAGTTTTACAACATCTGGAGGGCCGCAGTTTGAGGATGCCTGCGCTAGGATATGCCCCCATTGTCTGATAGTGCGGGTCCCACCTCTGAGACCCGCAACTACAACGAGAACAGAGCGGGGAGAGCTATGGCTGGAGGACCCCGGGTCCGTCCACCACCAATCGCTGCTCCCATAGAAGTGAATGGCGTTTGCTAACCCCTGCGCCGCCGGGGGATGAGCTTAATGTATGATGAGGTACACACCTCATGTATAAATGATGATAAATTGGCTGGAGGCGACGGCCCCCAGCCCCTTATAAGACAGTGGGGAAAATAGTGCAGAAACACCAATTGGGACTAAATTTTGTCACAACTGCATTTAAAAAGTTGCGCCCGTTTTTGGCATAAGGGCCATTGTAAACGACCCCCTCTATGTCTACACAGACTAGAAAAACAGCAATTGGTTTGTGTACATTGATGTAGACGGAAATTTCGATATTAAATCTTTGGGGGAAAAAAGTTTATATTTCACAGTTAAAGCAGTTGTCCAGTTTCAGGAGGAAAAAAGACAACCCCTGGGATCCACCTGAAATAAAGGACAAATCTACTTTCACACTCGCGTTTTGTACGGATCCGTACAGATAATACAACCATCTGCATCCATTCAGAACGGATCCATTTGTATTATCTGTAACATAGCCAAGACGGATCAGTCTTGAACACCATTGAAAGTCAATGGAGGACGGATCAGTTTTCTATTGTGCCAGATTGAAAAACTGATCCGTGCCCATTGACTTACATTGTGTGTCAGAACGGATCTGTTTGGCTCAGTTTCATCAGACTGACACCAAAACGCTGCAAGCAGCGTTTTGTGTCCGTCTCCAAAGCGGAATGGAGACTGAACTGATGGATTCTGAGCGGATCCTTTTCCATTAAGAATGCCTTAGAACGCAAACTGATCCGTTTTGGACCGCTTGTGAGAGCCCTGAACGGATCTCACAAACAGAAAGCCAAAACGCCAGTATGAAAGTAGCCTAAGTAGTTACAGATCCCTAGTTCTTCCCGCCAGGCTCTATTTACCCAGCTGCAGTGGTGATGTCATTTCAACAACACATGACCGCTGCAGCCAATCATTGGTCTTGTCGGGTGTTCACCATTGTGGCTAGTGATTGGCTGCAGCGGTCACATGTTGTCGACTTGACATCACCACTGCAGCCACATAAATAGAGCCCGGCCGTGAGAAAGGAAATGGCGACGGGGGATCTGTGAGGCAATTACTTACCTGTTCTTTATTTCAGATGGAACCGAGGGTCGTCCAGTTTCCAACTCAAACTAGAAAACCATTTGAAGGGCTCATTTACAACGCTAATTATGACGCTAAAATTGACAGAAGTGCCAGACCTGTCTGGTGACGGACAGCAACGGTGCCTGATGGAAGTCACTTACTATAACGGGGTCCCCTTGGGTGGCTGCCATTTTACCAGACAAGATAGGGTGCAGCAGACTGTGCCATTTTAAGCAAAATCTATGACAAAGGCTTCACAGATGTGAACACACCCTCACATGCACATGCAATACTGAGTACGTGAGTAAATATACCGCTTGGCTGCTTACATAAGGTTTTCTTCTTTAACCACATCGAAAGCTAAAGAAAGCGTTTCCTGTTACCAGGGACCAGTGCATTGTGGGAGTTCAGCAGGACTACGCTTTTGGGGCACAAGGCTGACATAGGTGTAGCTAAGGCTATTTTCACACTGGAGTTTCAGCTTTCCGTTTCTGAGATCCGTCATGGGCTCTCACAAGCGGTCCAAAACTGATCAGTTTGGCCCTAATGCATTCTGAATGGAAAAGGATCCGTTCAGAATGTATCAGTTTGCCTCCGTTCTGTCTCCATTCCGCTCTGGAGGCGGACATCAAAACGCTGCTTGCAGCGTTTTTCTGTCCGTCCTGGGATGCCATTTTAAAGGAGTCATGAGAACATCTCACAACTGAAGTATTTTTGTAACAAAGTAAATTTCTGAAAATAACTAGTTTTTCATGCTGAATTAAATTAACCTAATGTTTAATGATGACACAACGCTTTAAATATCGGATTCTGAGTGCTGGATAGAATTCTCTAAGGCTCCATTCAGACGGTCCGCATCCGTTCCGCAATTATCCGTTCTCTATGGGGCTGGAAGAGATGCGGAGAGCACGCCATTTGCTCTCTGCATTCACACTTCCGGAGCTTGGCCCAGATCTTCCAGTCCGCAGCTCCGCAAGAAAATAGAGCATGTCCTATTCTTGTCCGCTATTGTGGACAAGAATAGGCATTTCTATGTTGGTGCCGGCCGGGTGTATTGCAGATCCGCAATGCACTATGGACGTCTGAATGAAGCCTTAGGGTACTTTAACACTAGCGATTTTCTTTTCCGGCACAGAGTTCCGTCAAAAGGGCTCAATGCCGGAAAATAACTAATCAGGTATATCCCCATGCATTCCGTTCAGGATGCATCAGGATGTCTTCAGTTCAGTCATTTTGACTGATCAGGCAAAAAAGATATCTCCAGCCCAAAAAAACTGAAGACTTGCCTGAATGCCGGACCCGGCATTTTTTTCCATAGGAATGCATTAGTGCCGTATTCAAAATACCGGAATGCCGGATCCGTCCTTCCGAAAAAAAGGTGAACAAAGAATTTTTCCCTGTTTTCAGTACATGATATATGGTAAATTACATGGTGCCATTAAAAAAAATACAATCCCTTATATAGCCATCTGAAAGGAAAAAAATAAAAATGGTATGGCTCTTGGAAGGCGAGGAGAAAAACAAAGGCAAAAACACTAAACTTGTCCCAGTTTTTAAGAGGCTAAACCCATTACAAGCCATACAAGCCAATGCCTCCACGGGGAGCTGTGTTCCCTGGTAACTGGGGCTCGTTTGAATGATCTAGTACAGTGGAAATAGTTAAAAAAAGAAACAAACAAAAAAAGTTGAAAGCTATAGCCGCTCCGAGCTACAGTAGATTTTACATTTCTGCTTTCTTTTATGCCAGAAAGATGAATTTGCCAGGCTCACTAGCACCGCTTATGCCCCCTTTTCGGGAAAGTGGAGAGGGCAGCATAAAACTCCACTTGCGCCTACATTTAGGCACAATGACGTTTAAAAAGTCGCAAACAGGAGGTTTAAAACTTTTTTCTAACGAAATCTGCTGTGGGTAGAATGATAAATTCCTCCCACTAGGTGTCAAACAGAAATGAAAAAAAAGTGAAAAATATAATAAAATACAAGAAAAAATAAAAATGCCTATTCCAACCAAAATCGCTTAAAAGAAAAAAAAAAAATATCCACACAAGAGAGGTAAGCCATTTTAATAATTTGTTTTGGTGTTTGCGCTATAGTTTGATAAAAAAAAAAAAAAAAAAAAAAAATTATTTGAAAATTTTTTTGCAAGAGACTCGCAGACTTTTTAAAATTGCTAAACTTAATAAAAAGGGCAGTGCTTCATGTAAAAAAAAAAAAATTTTAAAAAAAATTTTGGTTCAAAACAGCCAATGATAAAACCACCACTTGCGATAAATAAAAATGCGTCTGGTCATTAGAGCCTTTTCAGTCCTGGTTATTAAAGGGTTAAACTGCCAGTCTTAGTACTGCATTTCAGGACTTCTGAAGAGGGGGGGGGGGTCACAGTTTCTTTACTCCGGATAAAATGATGGTAATAATAAAAAAAAAAAATAAAGAACGTAGAACAGATGTGGAATGCTTTAAAACACTGTAGCAAAACCAAGCGTCACAAGATGAATTACCAGGAGGAATTGGAAGACTCGGTCTTAGGAAATATCTTGCGTTGGTTTTGTTGCTGATTACATGTCCAAAGTAAAGTAATGGCTCGAGACAAGTCAGTAGGCTAATTGACTTTTCCATTTGTGAAACGTGAAGCCATTCAACGGAATATATTAGTAACCTCTCTACATTAGCACCAACCTTTGATTTTATGCCGTTCACTCGACTGCCCCTTTGTCATTTTATGTGACAGCTATTTCCCCGGGCGCCCTGAGAAATCTCTGGCCAGCACATTTTCCCAAGTAAATCTTGCGCAGTGCGTTGTGCATTCCTTTCACGTGGCTTTGATTATAAACCTATAAAAGATCTCTTTCAGGGAAGCCAAATCTTGGGCAGACCAAAGATAACCCAGAGTCTAAAAGGGGGTTTTCTATAATGATGACCTATCCTTAGGACAGGGTATAAGTATGTGATCGGTGGTGGTCTGACACCTGGCACCCCTGCCGATCAGCTGTGCGGCCTCCTCACAGCACACCAGGCACAGCCTGGCCATTGTATAGCGGCTGTGCTTGCTATTGCAGCCTTGGCCCTTTTACTCGGAGCTGCAAATAGGCCATGTGACTGATGAACGTGACGTCACTGAACTAAGAAAGTGCCGCGGCCTCTTCAAACAGCGCATCGTCAGGTGCGCCGGATATCACACCTCCACTGATCAGATAGAGGACCTATCCTGAGGATAGGCCATAAATATTAGGGGTGCACCGAAATATCGGCCGAGAATGCACCTAATCTGTTTCTGCCGATATTTTTACATATCGGCCGGAAATAGCGGGGAGGAGCTGGGGGCCGGTGCGTTCACTGTGCTCCGGCCCCCAGCTCCAGTAGTTATAAAATGTTGTACAATTAATAAGCATTCTATTCATTTGGCCCCCCTCTGCAGTATTACATTCAATACAGCCACATCCTACTCACAGGGCTGTCATCTTAATGCTGGCCGGCCGGGCAGACGAGCGGCAGCGTCACGACTGACGTCACATGCCTGCGCCGCCTCCTTCATTCAGAAAGTAGGCCGGGCACATGACGTCAGTTGTGACGCTGCCGCTCCTCTGCCCGGCCGGCCAGCATTAAGATGACAGCCCTGTGAGTATGATGTGGCTGTATTGAATGTAATACTGCAGAGGGGGGCCAAATGAATAGATTTCTTATTAATTGTACAACATTTTATAACTACTGGAGCTGGGGGCCGGAGAACAGTGAACGCACCGGCCCCCAGCTCCTCCTCCCAGTTCCTCCCCGCTATTTTCTATTAATCTATTAATTGTACAATGGGGGCTGTGGATGGCACTGTTATGGGGTGGGGGGGGGTCTGTGGATGGCACTGTTATGGGGTGGGGGGGGGTCTGTGGATGGCACTGTTATGGGGTGGGGGGGGGGTATGTGGATGGCACTGTTATGGGGTGGGGGGGGGTCTGTGGATGGCACTGTTATGGGGTGGGGGGTCTTTTAAAAGTATTTGGGCAAAAAGGCCGTTTCGGTCAAGGGGTATCCTGAATTTTCGGTTTCGGACCAGAATTTTCGTTTCGGTGCACCCCTAATAAATATAGAACCCCTTTAATTAGCACAGTCTAACATTTTTAAAGGAGCTGTGACGAAACCAACCTCGCCACGGTGTTTTGGAGGGGGCTGGTTGCTAGCCTCCTGCCTCAGGATTATGGCCCATACTAACTTTAAAGAAAACAGGCCGGCCGCACAGCTTAAATCTGTCTTTGGAATTGTGTTTATGTTATTATGCGTTCGGTTAAATTGTATGTTATGTGAGGGCACCCAGATAGCTAATATTATTGTATTCGTGTATTCTGAGTGCCATTCACCTAATGATATGCACTCAGACTTGAGCTATCTGGGGATATGTTAAATGTCTGTGTTTGCTGGGAGGGTGTGCCATTGTGTGTTTGGGTGGTGATTCCTGTCCTGTTGTCTCCACGTGTGTATTGGTGTTTTCCCTTTGTCCTGAGACATAATTGGATTGCTCCTCGGGTGTCGCCAGGCAGAGAGGAGGAAACCATGATGCATTGTGGGGATGTGTTGTGTCTGTGTATCCTGAATTTCTGCATATCTGTCCTGTGTCGCAGTCTCCATTCTGGTCCCCTAAGGGCGTGGCCACCAGATGGGGACCTGCATAAATACGGGCGGGTAGCCCTCAATAAAGTGTTCCTGTTTTATCCTTCATCATGCTGAGACTGGTGTTTGGATAACTGATCAAACTGGGGGATTGCTATACGCTGAAGATTTGCTATACTCCCCTGGCATAACTACTAGCTCTTGTAAGAGCTGTTCCTGCTCTCTGGCTGTAGGAGAGGTTCACCCACTGGAGCCTGGAGCCTTGTCGTAGGTCCAGCGTGGGTGGAGGACGGTGAGACCCCAACCAAGCTGCGGCGGTTCGTGGGGTCTGCTGGGCGTACGGTGTCAAGTGGAGTGCTTGGAGTCCTCGGAAAGCACTAGGAGCATCTATCGACGGAGGTACCCGGTCGGGGTGCTAGGAGATCCGTTACAGGAGCTGTCCCAATGTTCTATTCACGCTCCATTGCGCCAAGTATGAGAAATCTAGACTACGGTATTTGCAATTGCATCCATTTTTCAAGACTGTAGGAGTAACAAGTTCTCACCCCCACAAATATGCCATTCTCATCTGCTTGGTTGCCCATAGAACGTCATACAATAGCTCTCTGGCACAGCGGACTAGTGTGCCCAGATCTTCCCCGTACAGGGAGAATGTGCATGTGAATTCTCGCTGCACACGACGTGACTCCAGCTGCAGGACAACCCATTCAGACATCTCGCCCAAGCAATAGTAAAGGTGGGCTTACACGACCCAATGCAAAAGGTGCCGCAGAGCAGCGGCTGTACAAAAGAAACGCTCAGTGGGTGAAATGATTGTTGGTGCAGACACCTTAATCATCGTTTACAGGCAGTAGATCGCAGGGGGTGCAATTCGGGACAGGAGGAGGCAGAGGATGTGGGGAGAGGCACGGACACTGTGCTCTCACAATAAGGTTAGGAACCTGGGAGTTTGAAAAAGCGATTGGATATTAGGCTAGCCCTTTTACTCCGCTTTCCAATACTCTGACCAGACCAGAGATGCGCTATAATAAGGAGAAGCAGAGGATTGAACAGACAGAATTTCTAGTAATTTCATCTTCTCTGGGCAGGGGAGACCTACTGAGGAAGCTGCTCTTATGCCTAGGAGAGTGGAGGAGACAATAGATGGGACACAGAACCATTACAAAAAGAAAGTACTCGAGTGACATGTAAAGCCCCCTTTACCACAATCGGGAACAAACCCTTCAATCCTGATCATTGAGCAAAGCTGAGAGATGTATTTACACGCAGCGATCATTCCCTATGTATGGGGATGAACAATCACTACTGCAATCATCCACCTCCAGACATGGTCATTGTTTGCCGGCAGCAGATGCCCGTTCATGTGCGGGTGGAACATGATGATTTTATTTGAAACCTAAAAGACGTGATCACCCAACATACAAGTGAAACATTTGTCTGTGATTGTGACAATCATGGGTGAGCTTATGTGAGATCATTTCCCAGATCCTCTACCCATGTAAAAGGACGAAAAATCCCTTTTATATGGGCTGATGATTGAGGCAATTATTGGGAATCAGCTTGTTTGTAATGATTGCCTAAAGCAACTGTACCGGCAATCACCTGAAAAACCAGCAAACACTGATTCATCGGGTGAGCGCATCTTTCACGCAGAACATTAAACTGTCCTTCGCTGCCAGCAGTTCGTCCTATATAAAAAAAAAAAAAAAAAAAAAAAAAAAGATCTGCTCCTGGCAAACAATGAATACGTGTGGGCATGGATGATCACAGCCACCATCTCTGCTCACCTATGAGGGTTCATTCCCAATAATTGCTTGTCAGCCAGCCCATAGAAAAGGGATTTCATATCCGTGGTTTACAGTGCGGACTGGACCCTATTGTGCAGCCCATATGAAATAAGCTAAAAATACTGCATAGATAGTTTACACAAAGTCCTACAAATAAAAAAAACTAAATTTTTGCTATAATAACTTAGGTCAAACATTTTTGACCACTACCTTACTCCAAAGTGTAGAGATCAATATGGGAAACTGAAGGCTTGAAGCGCTCCTCTAGTTGGATGTCCCCATGGAGAGACCTTCATAGGGACATTGTGTGGATCCAAATCATGATCCACAATAAAGCACCCATGTCCTCATCGACAGCAGTAATTATGATCGCTGACGCCGATGTACGAGCAAACACAACAAACTGTTCATCCGTATCACTGTGTCAGTACATGTAAAAGGATGCTGGAGAAAAGGACAGGGTAGGGTCCATGACGACAATTCATCATCAGACCAATGGTACCCATACAATAATGAATGCAAAACTACAAAAATAATAAGTGACAGGGAAATAAATCTACAGGAAGCCAATGGCACTTTGCAAATACCTTTAAGAAAGTGCTAGAATCTTTGTAAACTTCTTCTTTATAGGGCAAGTTCTCTTCTTCCTTCTGTGGTTCAACTGTATCCTGGAAAATAACACATCAGTGTGAACTAAGTTAGCATAAACCCAGAATCCTGGGTCGATTTACCGCCCCGGAGGACCCTCGCCCATCCAGGACTACCTGCATATGACTAGGCTTCTGGTCTACATGTGTTTAATACCATCTCAAATAAAGCTTGAATTCGCTCCACCTTATTCTCTAAAGACAAAACCTATGTCTTCTCTCTCACGTACAGTTCAACACATCAGTTGTTACTAATAAGGTGGTGGAGATTACGTTATTAACTTCCATGTTTAATCCATATCACACCCACTGTAGCTCATTTTTCATTTTGTAAACTGAATTACAAAGATACTCCTATCATAATAGGTCAATTAATTGAACTAAATGGATTAAACTGGTTTTCCGGGACTCCTCAAGATAAGTCAAGTCAACCACATCTGATCGGTGGAGGTCCAACTCCTGGCACCCCTTAGATCAGCTGGTTTAGGGGGGCCACAATGCTCACCTGCAAGCACAGTGCCGTACATTGTATAGTGGTAGTACTTGGTATTACAACTCAACCCCCTTCACCTGACTGTGCATAAGGACTATGTGACCAATGCATGTGACATCACAGGCCAAGGAGAAAGCTGCAGAACTCACCCGAGTGCCATGGCCACCTCAAACAGTTGACTGGTGAAAGTAACAGAAGTCGGAACCCCACTAATCTCATACTAATGACCCAGGTTAGGTCGTCAATATTCCTTTCCCTCAAACCAGGAATCCGATTTTGGTCAAAACTGTAAAACAGATTTCGCCCATGCCCCCTAGCAGCAGCTCTCATCATACATGGAAGAGGGTGCTGCAGGCAGAAGCCATTGGATAACAAGGTCACCTAAAGAAGTGAGAGTGACACTGTGGAGAGCTGCTGACCTCACCGTATAAGGAGAGCATCAAGTTCAGAAGGTTCTCCACGCTCATCTAATCTTTGGACTGTCCAGCATAGGCTGCCCTAGCTGTACCTCGCCCTGCACACCCACCAGGCTACTTCCCCACACAGCACCCCCATCAACAGCCATGTACTGGGGTGAGAAGGAGAGAATGAAGAAATGGGACATGCACAAACTGGATCCTGTAGGCTTTAAGGGGAAGCCGTCCAGTTTATAATTTCGGACCCCACTACCAGGTTCTGTTTAGGATGTGAGGTCACTGTGCAGTTATTACAGTGTTCGATCTAGTCAGATTTTTCCCCTCGAGGGGCTAGGATCTCCGTAGTTGCAGCCTGTCCACCACAGTTATTGTGAGAACCTGAAATATGGATACTGAAAACACATGGTACTTGCTTGGACATAGGAGAGCTGCAATTACGAATAACAGTGTGAATAACAATGGACTCTACTAAATAGCAAACTCTGCTCTGCTACATCCACATCTTGTCTATTGTGTCTCTAATATATTTTACAAGTGCAGTGATCACACATAGAAGCTAAGGGACAAGCCCAATAAACAGGATAAGATTACTTAATAGCTTTGCATGTAATTTCCCTATGTAAAAGGATTCATTCTAGGTGTTTTTAAGTTTAGCCCAAAAATAAATTTTAAAAAAATCCACTTTTTTTTTGTGCCACATCTCCTGTCCTAATAGGTCATATATGCTATAGATGGGCTATCCTCTAACAGGCAGAGTGGAGATCAGCCTCTATACCCACTATTAGCTGCCCATCTTGGTCCTTAAAAGACTCTAGCTGAGGCTACGCATTTAAAGGGACACTTTTTAGAACATATTAACAGCCTATAGGTGAATGTTTTATGTAATTTTTTATTTTATTCATTACAAAAAATGGGTGGATGGTTTTCTGGTAATAATTTAATTTGAAGTCACGCCATGTATTCTACTTCCTGTCCTGGCTCTGTAATGTCCTTCTTTGTTTGCACATTTAGCACAGCAAACAGTCTCTAGTAACTCAGTATCCGGTCATCACTGCAACCAAAGATGGAAGGGGACGAGTGGCTCACATTACACCGATAAGTGCAGTGCTGTTCTGAATCTTTATCTAGGTGAATCAAGAGAATAGAGCTGTCATACTGTTATCCCATTTCTACACCTACTATTATGATGAGAATTACCTTGCAGATAACATCTTTCTCTTATAGCAGCAGTAAACTAACAATAGATTACTTATCTATATAGGAGCGTTATCACTGCATTACAAGCCACCACCCCTTTTCTTCCTGGGCGGACGTCCAAAGAAGTATACTTACCCTGCATTCAGTCGCTGGCGCCCAGCTACTGCACTCTCCGGCCTCTGCTCCGGTTTCTGGATCAAGCGTCTGGTTTGATGCCACAGCAGCCAATCGCAGGCCGCAGCAGCGACCTGCTACCCTTGCATCACATGACCATTTGTCATAACACAATGGAGCAGCTCAGTGATGTGGCCAGCAATTGGAAGTTTACATCCAGGGACCCATGAGAAACAGGCGAGGCTGAAGAGCGCAGGAGTCGGGAGGCAGCATCAGGAAGCAGGTAAATATGCAGGGTCTGCCCTGGAGGGGTGTTTACCAAAACCCTTTAAATGTGCATAACCACTTTAAAGTGTACCTGTCGTTGCAGGATATTCTCAGAATAAGATTCCTCCTACACTATATATGATTCATATCTTGATTTCTCTGTAGCACAGCCCCAGAAGCAGCAGCATGGAGGATATTATACAGCATAACTGGGCAGTGTAGCCATTACACCAGCACTGGGGCGAGATGCTAATGCTCCCCATTCACATTACTGTATTGTCGTCCAAACCTGCCAAGAACCGTGGGTTCAGCCAATACTCTAATATGTTTGGGGAGATCCCTACTCTCCCCCGATACATGAAGTCGTGGAAGAGGAGCATTGGACAAACTGAATATTTTCACCCGATTCTTATGTTCTCCCAGAAACCCCTGTAACCACTAGAGTCTGGCAGCAACTTTCTCCGCTTTCCCCCACTGAATATACAAACTTTCTTCAAAGCTGTGTATGGTGGCGGTGGGGCAAGTCGGAAGATAAATCTGTTGGCCAAAAGACAGCTACTGAATATGTATGGCTGCCCTTAAACACTAAATGGAATCAGAAGTCTCTGTGTTTCATTCAAGCAGGTCACTCTTCCCCTCCCTATTGAATTCTATGGGCAGCATATAGCATGATCTCTCAGTAAGGAGAGTCTGTTTTGTCCCTCCACATGTCATTAGCCATCTGCCCAGTGATCTCCAGCCATGTACTGTGCATACGCCAAACGGGCTGCCATGAGACTTCAGGACATGGCCTTGATTGCACCAAGAGGCTAATTTACATAAGATTAAGACACGTATTTCTCTAAATTGGGAGCACATATTGAGAAGCAAGTAAGCAACAAATGGCATGAGAAACTGGCGACAACTGGCCACACGTATATGATGACAGATCCCTTTAAGTACACTGGCATTACCTTGCATTCTTCAATCACTTCTTCGCTGGCCTCCCCTTCCTCTGGAGGTTTCCGCTTCAGAGTAGGTGATGATGTATCATATGAAGCTCTTTAAAGAAAAACAATACTTGCTAAATTTTACATGATAAAAAAATAAAATCTATGCAAAAAATAATGGTTTGCTTCAGCAGTAACACCAGTTTTAGAAGTTTTTCCTAATTCTAATTTTCTTCTGACCTGGTGGGTGGAGACTAGCTGGTTTCATGTCTACCTATACACAAGGCATAGATAAACAGGCGATAACATGTGTGCGCCTAGACCTTGTCGGAAATATGAAGCTAATTTTAGAACAATCCATTGCGCCTAATTCACCAAGGGGGCGTGGTTTAGCGCAAAGGCTGTGTCGCTCAGCAGGGAAGGGGCGTGACCTAAGACAAAATTTGGTTCTAAAATTCTGTTGTAATATTCTCTCTCAAACTTAGCCATCCAATAGTTGGTAAAAAGTTAGACAAAAGTGTCTATCCTTGCAGCTGATTTATCATCCAGTCTGAGCCCCTGTGATAAATCTGGGGCAGGTCTAAGCTTACGCCATCTACAGGATTAGTACATCTGGGTCAATGCCGCTAAGAGAGAACACAGTGGACAAGAGACGAGCAAATTGCTCAAAATTAAATTTGGCTGAATTGGTCAACAGATTTGATTTTGGTCTGACTCGATTCCACCCAGATGAAAAAGTGAAAAACAATTTTTATTTTTTTAGATATACCCAGATAAAATTGTGAATCACGTAGAAAATTAAGTCAGAAATATCAAAGCTAGCATGAAAGTCAAAAAATACCTTTATTATAGCACGTAGATGGGTAAGGCTACAGGTGTGCCCATATTAATAACGTATTGCTGTATAGCTAGAACAAAAAACTCCCACAAAAAGGAAAAAAAGGGGGGGGGGGAGATAAATATTATATATAAACAAATATATACACATGTAATAGGGAAGTCAGGGGGATGGAATACGGTGAACTGTCCATGTGTCACCCTAAATACTCCTTAGCCCAGGGTTGCCCCCTGATGGTGGAGGTTCCCTGTCCCCGTTCCTAAAACGGATACATCCCTATTACAACCCTGCAAGGAGAAGTTCAAAAAGAGTAGAAAGATGATGACACATAAATGTGATGGAGCTGTATAGGCTCCTGGGTATATAGATAATGGGGGATTTTACTGTGCTATAATAAAGGTATTTTTAGACTTTCACGCTAGCTTTGATATTTCAGATCAAAAAGTGGCCTTAAAATTTGTGTAGGACACTGTGAGTGTACATGCACACGTTCAGGATTTATGTGCGGACAATCCGCACTGAAATCCGCAATTGTTCGCAGGGAAATCTGTGCGGTCAATCCGTATCAATTGGTGCGGAGTCGGTGTGGATTTCCGCATGCGGATTTTACTGTCCCCATTGACGTGGATGGAGAAAATCCAGACCGGAAAAACAAAATAAATTGACATGCTGACCTACGGTGCGGATTTTCCGCACGCTAATCCACACAGAAAATCTGCATGCATTCCTGATCATGTGCATTCACCCTTAAGGTCTTCTAGGACTAATATTTCTCTCTCTTGTTGTTGCAAACTAAAAGAAAAAAAAAAAAACGTTTTAGTAACGCTCTACCTTTCCCTCTCTCCAAAATTCGCCTGAATCCAGTTTTATCTCAAATTTTACTAAATTAGGGTTGAATCCGATTAGTTTACAATTGATTTGCTCATCTCTATAGTGGACTCCTAGCCAGATACAGCCTTCATAGTCCACAAAATTAAGAGGGTTTTCCGAAATTTTACAACTGATGGCCTATCCTCAGAAGGGTCATCAGTATCTGATCGGTGGGGGTCTGACACCCGGGACCCCCGCCAGTCACCAAGCACAGCGTCGTACATTGTAGAGTGCCTGTGCTCGGCATCGTGCTCAGCCCCATTCACTTTGTGATCGATGAACGTGTGGTCACTGGCCCAGGAAAAGCAGAGAGAAGGCCGCAGTGCTACAGCTGTGGGGGTCCTGGGTGTCGGGACAGGATGGAAGAATGGGTCCTGTCCAAGTCCTGCCATATTTGGAAATCTTTCTAATATTTCCTAATGCGGCCTTTCCTCCTCTTGCTGCCTGCCCGGTACCACAGAACGGCCTCTGTCTATAACCTAGAGGACAGTAAAAGGCTCATTTACTTACCGACACATTTCTCTGGCTTCGGCGATCTCCCTTTGCTCATCTTTGCTGTTTAGTACGGCGCCGATATTGTCAGCACTTTCCGCCCCCAGCTGTAGAGAAGAGCGCACACTGTTATCTACTGATGCCTCATCACAAAACCGCCGCTGCAGCCCCTTCACTGGGGCCGTGCCAGTCAGATCCCCACCCGTCAACAAGTGACGGAATAGCCAACCAAAATGCCCTTACTTGTACGAGTGGGAAGACCCCTTTAAAATCAGTCCCTTAAAAGGGGTTGTCCACTTTCTAGCTACTTGTGACCAATGCGTATGCAAGACGACTATATGACACTTACTAATATAGCCTTTGATGATATTCTCTGCCGTTTGCAATGGATACGAGAAGTGTATAACGTGAAGGAAAAATGAATCCCGCCAGCAAAAGGAGGCAATATGGACAATCAGAATGCATTAGTAAGTGCCTTGCATTATCTTTCTCTACATAATAAATGCCATTTGCTGAAGTGAAGCAACCCCTTTAAAGGGGTATTCCCTTGTTAGACAATGGGGGCATATCGCTAGGATATGCCCCCATTGTCTGATAGGTGCGGGTCCCACCGCTGGGACCCGCACCTACAAGGAGAACAGAGCAGAGAAATTTGAGGAGGGCACACTGAGCATGCGCAGCTGCCCTCCATTCATTTCTATGGAGCCGCCGAAAACAGCAGAGCGCTGGCTCAGCTATTTCCGTCGGCCCCATAGAAATGAATGGGAGCAGGGGCTGGGTATGCGCGGTGCGCTCCCATTCACTTCAATGGGAGAGGCGGGGAGCTGCGCCTGGTGGCGTGAACGGACCCCGGGAAACCTGGGGTCCTCCAGCCACAACTCTCACCGGCTCCATTCTCCTTGTAGGTGCAGGTCCCAGAGGTGGGACCCGCACCTATCAGACAATGGGGGCATATCCTAGTGATATGCCCCCATTGTCTAAGATGGGATAACCCCTTTAACTTCTTTCTGCCACTAGATCCTGGCTCCTTCGCTCGCTGGCCTCGGCTGCCTCACTGTATCCATCCGCTTTGACGCTGCTGCAGTGGTGATCTGCCCCCTTACATCACGTGCCCGATATAAATGACGCAGGGGGGGTCAGGTCCCCGCTGCAGCGGTGTCAAAGCAGATGTTTACAGCGGGGGGCCTGAGTGAGGCAGCGGTGGAGAGTAGGCATGTATACTGCCCTTTTGCAGGTCTGGCCAGGAGGGAATACCAGTCTGCCATGTCACAGGGGCTGATCAGTGGTGGTCGGGGAGCTATAGGATCTCTCCTCTATGGTATTGGGCACTCTGGTGCTGTCTGTGGTACATGGAGGGTGAGACCCTGAAAATAACCCATAACCATCAGCTTATATATTCCAGGTCAGTGCGCTCATCCTCTGCCAGTGTGTAGAACTACAACCCCCAGCGTGCCCGAGGCTGCACACACCGGGAATGAGCAGCCTCAGTCCCCACCTATAACCATTACTTGCTGGGCCAGCAGCCTCCTGCGCAGCTTCTGCCGGGCTCGGATCTCCTGCAGGCGGCTGTTCATCGCCTCTCGCTTTCAGGATCGCCCGCTACAATAAGCTACTACTCGGGTCGCAGTGTGATGACGTCAGCTCCCGAACAGGCGTGGCGCAGAGCCGCCATGTTGGAAGGATGCGGGCACGGCTACTTGTTTTGTAGTTGGCCGCCTAGGTTTCTCTTCCTGTTTATATCTTTTGTCATGAAAGCGAGTCGCGACATAAGGGAATTTATATTGCGTCACTGAGGTTTACTGGCAATAACTGAGTGGCAATTATGGGGCTGGATGAGGCTGGTGCCCAGGGACAGTGCTGCTCTTAGAGAACATGGCCGGGAAAGACAGCACAGTATGATACAGTTATAACAGCACATGGTTGTCTCTGATCCTGCATTAGGAAAAAACATCGGCTCCCCTCCCTCCTCCGTAAAATCTGCTGTTATTCACTTGAATGGGGCTTGGTTGTCATACCAGGCACAGCCAATCAACAAGAGTGGCGCTCTTCCTGGATGAAACCCCTTTAAATTAACTCCTTCAGGGCCCTGCTATTTTTCGCAAATCTGACGTGTCACTTTTAGGGATGAGTGAGCAAATCGACTTTGGATGAAACATCCGAAGTCGGTTCGCATAAAACTTCATACAGTAGCAGGAACTCAGTACAGTATTAGAATGTATTGGCTCCGATGAGCCGAAGTTATTGCTTCGTGAAGTCTCACGTGAAGTCTGCTCAATAACGATGTAAATTAATATGTACTGTAAAAAAACATTTCCCGAACTCGGGTTCGGTTCCAAGTAGTAGCTTATTTTGGGAAAGGGTATTTTTTTTACTTGAAACACTTTTTTTAACTTTGTTTTTAACTTTTTATTGTTTTCCTACTCTGGGACTTCAACTTCTGGGGTCTGATCCCCTCTGCAGTGCATTACAATACAACAATAAATGCTGACAGCCTGCCTGTGAGACCCTGTCTAAGGGCTGGATCTCACAGGCTTCCGTAAAAGACAAGCTCTGATGCCAATGGAAGGCATCGGACTGCCTTCTCTGCCATCGGGTCCCTGCCACTGCAGCGCAGGGACCCAATGGAGATGCGGAGGGTACCCTCCGCAAACCCTCTGCATGCCGCGGTCAGCTTTGTCTGCGACATACAAGGGGTTAATAAGCCGTAACCAGTGTCTTGACTGATGTCGGCGTATGCAGCTGGTCTGTCCACCAAGGGTCCTTAAACCCCTTTAAAAAAATTAAAAATAAAAATGAAATAATTTTTTTTTTTATTCCCAAAAATATTTTTTTAAAAATGTTTAGCATGAAAATTATAATTACTCTTACAGGTAATTGGATCCACGACAAGAAAGCTGCAGTATAAAAAGGTGGAGACTCCTCCCACCTCAGTGTGGATTCCAGAGTATAAACATGAAACTGCCACACAGTGGCGGATCCAGAGCCTGGTCTCGGGAGGGGCATTTCCAGATCATTTTCTGTCCGCCGCCACAAAACAATGGTGCTTATAGAACAGACTACACAGTGTAGCGGTATACTGTATATTGTGGGGCACAGTGTAGGTTATATGTGTATAACAAACATATTTCACAGGAAAACTTACAATTACTTGGCTTGGTCCTTGGGGATCTAGGACGCCACTTCCACACTTTGGCTGGGGGGCTCGGCGGAGCTGATGTTGTGTTTTATCCTAATGAGAAAGATTTCATAACAAGGATTTGGAGAAGGGGCAGAGGGATAGCAGAGCAGGGAGAGGATGGTGCTGCTACTAGGGGATCATACCATGGGGGAGTAATAAAGCCCACCATTATGCCCCCCAGTAGAAATAATTTTTATAATGTGACAAAAAATACCCCCTTGTAATGCCCCCAGGTGAGCTAATGTCCCCATAGTGCCCCCATAATGTACAAGTATAAAATACCCCTATATGGTGCCTCCAGTAAATGCTCCCATAGTGCTCCTCTCCCCCCTCCATCCTAGTGCCCCCCATAATGTGTCCCAGTATAAAATGCTACTGTACAGAGCCCCCCATATAAAATACCCCTTCTTTGGGGCCTCAGTAGATGCCCCTATAGTGCCCACCAATAATGTGCTAGTAAGAAGTGCCCCCAATCACGTGCCAGTAAAATATGCCCACATAGATGCCCCCAATCATGTGCCAGTAATTAGAGCCCCCATCATAATGTGCCAGTAATAAGCACCCCCCATCATGTGCCAGTAATAAGAGCCCCCCCAATGTGCCAGTAACAAGAGGCCCCTCATCATGTGCCAGTAATAAGAGCCCCCATCATGTGCCAGTAATAAGAGCCCTCCCCAATGTGCCAGTAAAAAGAGGCCCTACCCCCAATGTGGCAGTAACTAGAGCCCCCCTAATGTGCCAGTAACAAGAAACCCCCCCAATGTGCCAGTAACAAGAGCCCCCCCCAATGTGCCAGTAACAAGAGTCCCCCCCAATGTGCCAGTAACAAAAGGCCCCCCCAATGTGCCAGTAAAAAGAGGGCCTACCCACAATGTGGCAGTAACCAGAGCCCCCCTAATGTACTAGTAACAAGAGCCCCCTAATGTGCCAGTAACAAGAAACCCCCCAATGTGCCAGTAACAAGAGGTCCCCCCAGTGTGCCAGTAACAAGAGGACCCCCCCAATGTGCAAGTAACAAGAGCCCCCCCCCCAATGTGCCAGTAACAAGAGCCCCCCCCTAATGTGACAGTAAAACTATTGTACATATAAAAAAAAAATAAACACTTATACTTACCTCCTTGGCAGTGATGCGATGCAGGCATCTTCCGGCCTGTGTCCCACGCTGTACGGCTGAGACGGCGCGATGACGTGGCTGCAGGCACTAGGCTGGCAGCCTATCAGAGGAAGGGGAAGGAACATGCCTTTCCCTCCCCTGCCCCACAGCACAGCCATATCGCTGTCCTGAGGACGGCGATACAGATGACTATGGAGATGAGCGCTTCCACAAAATGCGGAACAGAATTACGGACGTGTGAATGGACCCTTACAAGAACAGTTGTAGTGCCGAAGGTTGCTGATTCTTGCCCTAGGTTCTCTGAATGCAGTATGTGTGCTGTCTGTGTGCCACAAACATACTTTTGTGGAGCAGTGTGAATATGAACTTTTATTCTGCCAAATTCTTTTAAGTTTCCAGGGGGCAGAACTTCACTATGAAGTGCTCTCTGCATTAAAGGGGTATTCCGGTAGGTACAAGTTATCCCCTATTCACAGGATATGGGATGACTATCGGATCTGTGGGGATTCTACCGCTGGGATCCCAACGATCATAAGAACTTTGCCCCCGTACCCCCTGCAGGACCTTTGCTGCTCCCCTCAAATGACCAAAGCGGCCAATTGCACATGCCCATCCATTCATTTCTATGTGAGTTCCAGAGATAGCTGAGCGCTGTACTTTGACACAGTAAAAGTTCAATATTCACACTACTCCTGATTAGAAAACGGTATGTACGGTAAGCCGGATTGGGGTATGCACTCTGACACCAATAAGATGCAATGGCTGGGTCAGGTGTAAGTGATAGTCTATAGTTTTTGTTCATGACGCCAATTGCAGCGTGTGCAGGGTACTAACACGGGGCCCTTTAAGGTGTTGTAACTCACGTACCAGGTTAGGAATGCCAGAGTGGTATAATGTCTCTGTGTGGTAGTAGCAATAGTGTCAACGGTGTCTCCTACCTGGGTACGGCTGGACTCCTGGATCCTGGCTCACTTGCAATAAAATTTGTGTGTTGCTAGTAGGAGAAATTAAAGGGGTTGTCCAGGTTCAGAGCTGAACCTGGACAGCCCTCCATTTTCACCCAGGCAGCTCCCCTGACATGAGCATCGGAGCAGTTCATGCTCCGATGCTCTCCTTTGCCCTGCGCTACATTGCACAGGGCAAAGGCATTTTTCTGAGTTCCGGTGACGTACCGGGGCTCTCCATGGGGCTGACAGGAACCCCGGTGACGTCACCGGCACTGATGGGCGGGATTTGGCTCTGCCCTAGCCAGTAAAACGGCTAGGGCAGAGCTAAAGCCCGCCCCTCAGAGCCGGTGACGTCACCGAACACACTGCCGGGTGGAAGTTACCGCCCGGCAGTGTGTTATTGAAAACAAATGAGCCCGTGCCCTGTGCGATCTAGCGCAGGACACGGGAGCGCATCGGAGCATGAGATGCTCCGATGCCAGGCTCAGGAGGGCTGCCGGGGTGAAAATAAGGGTATGTCCGGGTTCAGCTCTGAACCCGGACAACCCCTTTAAGGGATTTGCAGCAATAATTGAGATCCAGACTTGGAATATAATTCAAACTGGTCTTTACTTGATGCAGCAGTAATCCATGCGAGATACAGCAATAGTCGGAAGTCCCAGCAGGTATTGGCAATATATGGCAGGAATCTATCTTCTGCTATTATCTCGTGCCTGGAGCTCTCTGCAGGATAACTCGTCTGCTTGTGGCTCTGTAATATGGCAGGAATTTATGTCTTAAGCACTTACTATCTTCTGCCGTGTGGGGACTGACTAGCTGAGGAGGAATTTGGCTTCTCCTGGTCTCTGGACGGTACTCACAGTTGTGCTCACAGGGTATGCTTCTTCCTGGAGTTCTGGAGGTGGCTGCTTGCTTGTCACCAGCTGAGGCTGAAGGGCTCAGACTGTGAATGAGGATCTTTTGTCTCAGCCGAGACAAGATTCTGGCTTGGATCCCTATAACTGGGAGCTCCTACACGCACAGCCTTCCCCTAGCCAGGGTGGCTGGCACACTAACTGAACATCCTTCCCCACCCATGAGGCAGGATGTGGGAGTAATCCACTCTGCTCAAAGAGGGGGGAGCTAAACTGGAATGTACTATTCCAGTCTAGAAAAACTAAACTGAACGAAGTCCCTGGTAAACACATTGCTGCCACCTGCTGGTGAACATAGAAATTACAGCAATTACATTTACAAGGCTTAGAATATGCACATTTGTGAGAATATTGGATAAAATCACATTAGATGACCGTACAAATACACTTAACAGGTTGTAGCAGGGTAAAAGAGTTTTGTAACATAACTCTGGGATGTTACATATGTTCGTACTTCCGTAGCATGGTCAAAACTGCTGACAGTCTCCCTTTAAAGTAATAATGCTCTAGGTGAGTACTGTAGTAACAGAGGAACTGTGTATACCTACTATGTACACTTGCTACAGATTCCTCAGACAATCCCCTGAATGGTCTAAAATAAAAAAAAACTGCTATACATACCTCTTTCACCAGAGCCTTTCTCTGTGCTGCTTGTCTGGTCCTCCTGTCTCTGGATTTGCAGATGTATGGCACATGAACATGGCCTCATGCAATCGCCCATATTTTCTGCACTAATTGCTTTATTTAATAATGCAGAGCATGGTGTTAGTCAGTGGGGCACATAACACATCCATATGTTTTGTTCATGGCGGTATTTTATTTTCTACTTAGCATTATATATCTATTCTTGAACACAGATTCATGGGTGATACCGAGCATGGCATTGGGTTTAGCTGTTGAACATTTATGGTCAGTTCCTAGGATAGACCATCAGTTTCATCTACTGTATTCCCTTCTTTACACAGGCACTACAGTTAGTCCCTAGAAGCAGCTGTATTTGCTGTCTGTACTGCTTTCTGTCAGTACTGAACTTGACAACCTACAATTTTAAAGGGAGTCTGTCACCTACTTTGAGCGTTTTAGACCACCCATATCACGTTATAGCACAGTTATCCAACATAGAAATAATACCTTTTTGTGTCTGTCCCAAGTCCAGAAGCTGAAAAAATCACTTTATGGCCACAAGTGCCTCGGCCCCTCTCTGAAGTGCCGGCTCCCCTTGCAGTCCTCTGGCCTGCCCACCTCTCCTAATTCATCCTCCTCCTTTGGGTTAGAGATCTCGTGCATGCAAAACCTGTCCCCATCACACAGCAGGACAAGTTACTTCAGAACACTGAACTAAAAGCCTCATGCTGATATCCAGGACCATAATGGGATTATGGTCCTGGATACAGCTGATAAGATCTTCAGCTAAATTTCTGTAGGAATTTAGTTCATGAGGAGACATGAAGTACAGGGAGGATGGACAGGACAGACTGTGGTAATGGAGACCGCATACAAGAGCTGCTGCTCATTAGCCACACCTCACCCTCCTCTCTGTACTTCATGTCTCCTCATGACCCCGAGCCATTATAATTGATGAAAGGCATTTGGGAATATATTTATCATAAAGTAATATTTAGGTATTTTAATTTTCTTGATTCCTTGAGAAAAACGAAAAATCCTGGCCAACCCCTTGAAATATCACAAAATATGATATGAATATACTACAAATTATTGTTAAAGTAGAATGTACAGACTAATATATAATAATAAAAAGCATAATGATGGCAAGAAATTATATGTTAATTATACACTCACCTAAAGAATTATTAGGAACACCTGTTCTATTTCTCATTAATGCGTTTATCTAGTCAACCAATCACATGGCAGTTGCTTCAATGCATGTAGGGTTGTGGTCCTGGTCAAGACAATCTCCTGAACTGAATGTCAAAATGGGAAAGAAAGGTGGGCTACAACAGCAGAAGACCCCACCGGGTACCACTCATCTCCACTACAAATAGGAAAAAGAGGCTACAATTTGCACAAGCTCACCAAAATTGGACTGTTGAAGACTGGAAAAATGTTGCCTGGTCTGATGAGTCTCGATTTCTGTTGAGACATTCAAATGGTAGAGTCCGAATTTGGCGTAAACAGAATGAGAACATGTATCCATCATGCCTTGTTACCACTGTGCAGGCTGGTGGTGGTGATGTAATGGTGTGGGGGATGTTTTCTGGGCACACTTTAGGCTCCATAGTGCCAATTGGCCATCGTTTAAATGCCACGGGCTACCTGAGCATTGTTTCTGACCATGTCTATCTCTTCATGACCACCATGTACCCATCCTCTGATGGCTACTTCCAGCAGGATAATGCACCATGTCACAAAGCTCGAATCATTTCAAATTGGTTTCTTGAACATGACAATAAGTTCACTGTACTAAAATGGCCCCCACAGTCGCCAGATCTCCACCCAATAGAGCATCTTTGGGATGTGGTGGAACGGGAGCTTCGTGCCCTGGATGTGCGTCCCTCAAATCTCCATCAACTGCAAGTTGCTATCCTATCAATATGGGCCAACATTTCTAAAGAATGCTATCAGTACCTTGTTGAATCAATGCCACGTAGAATTAAGGCAGTTCTGAAGGCAAAAGGGGGTCCAACACCGTATTAGTATGGTGTTCCTAATAATTCTTTAGGTGAGTGTATGTATGTTACTAGGAGAAGGACCCGGCTTCACACGGGTATATTTCATCTATTTTATTTAATGTTTGTGTGTGTCGTTAAAAGATATCGACAGTATCCACTATAACAGTGACCTCTACAGACCCCGTCCCCTTAACAGTGACCTCCACAGCCCCCCCACCCCTTAACACTGACCACTCCATACTGCCCCTTAAGGACCGGGCCATTTTTTCACCGGACTGATTTTTGCAAATCTGACATGTGTCACTTTGTGTGGTAATAACTTTAAAACGCTTTTAATTATCCAAGCCATTCTGAGATTGTTTTCTCGTCACATATTGTACTTCATGACACTGGAAAATAGAGTAAAAAGAAATTCATTTTTATTTATAAATAAATACCAAATTTAGCAAAAATTGGGAAAAATGTGCAAATTTCCAAGTTTCAATTTCTCTACTTCTATAATACATAGTAATACCTCCAAAAATAGTTATTAATTTGCATTTCCCATATGTCTACTTCATGTTTGGATCATTTTGGGAATGCCATTTTATTTTTTGGGGACGTTACAAGGCTAAGAAGCAAATCTTGAATTTTTTTTGAAAATTTCCAAAACTCACTTTTTAAGGACCAGTTCAGGTCTGAAGTCACTTTATGAGGCTTACATAATAGAAACCACCCAAAAATTACCCCATTTTAGAAATACCACCCCTCAAGGTATTCAAAACTGATTTTACAAACGTTGTTAACCCTTTGGGTGTTCCACAAGAATTAATGGAAAATGGAGTTGGAATTTCAGAATTTCACTTTTTTGGCAGATTTTCCATTTTAGTCAATTTTTTCCAGTAACAAAGCAAGGGTTAACAGCCAAACAAACTCAATATTTATTGCCCTGATTCTGTAGTTTACAGAAACACCCCATATGTGGCTGTAAACTGCTGTATGGGCACATGGCAGGGTGCAGAAGGAAAGGACTGCTATATGGCTTTTGCAGGGCAGATTTCACTGGAATAATTTTCGGTGCCATGTCACATTTGAAGACACCCTGAGGTACCCCCACAGTGGAAAATCCCAAGAAGTGACCCCATTTTGGAAACTACACCCCCCAATGAATTTTTCAAGGCATGTAGCGAGCACTTTGACCCAACAAGCAGAAAAAAATCTGCTTCCGTCAACCCTGCAGTGTTCACATGAATGCCTGTAGTGACTGTAAAGTCCGGCACCTGAGGTACAAAGTTAGTAGCAGAAGTCCAGCTGGGGTCATTTGTAGAAGCTGATGCGCTGCTAACTCTACTGCGTCTGTGAGAGGGTTCGTCAACTGATGAATCAGAAGAAGAGCTATACACAAGAAAAGAGTCTTCTTTTCTACTGTCAGAGTCAGACTCTGAGACTAGTATGGCATAAGCCTCCTCGGCGCTGTACACCCATTGAGACATTTTGTAAATTTGTAATATATATATATATATATATATATTTATATTTATTTTTAGTTTTTATTCAGAAAAAAATTGAAAAAGAAAAGTGCTCCAAAAGCAGCGGAGCTTTATGTCACTGGTGACATAAATTTGTCACTGCTGGCAAATTCAGTGACAAGGACTGGTCACAGATAGAAGATAGAGGTTCCGAGGTATGAAGGGGGTTGAAACGGAGTATTTATCATCGGAGAAAAGTACGGACGTCCCCAATATATTTTTTTCATTTTTTTTCCAATAAACGTCTAACTTACCCTAAAACTAGAGCTCTAACCCTGATAACTCCCTAACTAACCCTAATGATTTGCCAAAAACAGGTTACTGACAGTATGGATGACAGGGACTGGGGTGCTGATGTACTGTCACTATTGGCAGCCAGCACACAGGTACAGGGGACAAATGAGGGGTGATGAAGGGCACAGGGGACAAATAAGGGGTGATGAGGGTCACAGGGGACAAATGAGGGGTGATGAAGGGCACAGGGGACAAATGAGGGGTGATGAAGGGCACAGGGGACAAATGAGGGGTGATGAAGGGCACAGGGGACAAATGAAGGGCGATGATGGTCACAGGGGACAAATGAGGGGCACTTTTGGAGTGTGTGTTTTTTTTTTTTTCACAGGTCTGTAACTTTCACTCTGCCTCCGATCACTTCTCTCACTGAAATCAGAGGATCGAAGGTGAGAGATAGCGTTCTATACATAATTCATGTACAGAAAGGAACGGACCAATTACAATGAATTATGTACAGAAAGCTATTTCTCATCTCCGATCCTCTCATTTCAGCGAGAGCCGGATGCCAAAAGAGGAGGAAATGTGTGCACGCATGCGCACACACGCGCAATCGCTTGTAGGGAGAAAAAGATATGTGGCGGTGATCTGCGGCCGGGACAACTGATGATCGGTCCCTGGCCGTCAAGGGGGAGTTGTTCGGTCCCCGACACAGTCAGATAATTTGCGCTTTAGGTGCGCGATCTTGGCAGGGGAGCATTTAAATGAACGCTGTGCATGTACAGCGTTCTGCATTCTGGCACAGTTTTCCCCGCTGTACATGCACGGCATTCTGCGCTAAGGGGTTAACTCTGACCTCTACAGCACCCACCCCTTAACACTGACCATAGGTTACAGTCCCCTTAACTGACCTCCACCATTCCAAGCCCCCTTAACAGTGACCTCCACAGCGACTGCCCCTTTAACAGTGACTGCCACAGTACCCCACTCCCTTAACAGTGACCTCCACTGTACCCCACTGCCTTAACAGTGACCTCACAGTACCCCACTGCCTTAACAGTGACCTCACAGTACCCAGCCACCCTTTTAATAGTGGCCTCCACAGTATACTCCTTCCTTAACAGTGATCTGCACAGTGCCCATCCCTTTAACAGTGAACTCCACAGTGGTCTGCCCCCTTAACAGTAACATACACAGCTCCCTCCCCTTTAACAGTGACCTCCACAGAGGTCTCCCCTTTATTAGTGACCTCCACAGTACCCCATCTCGTTAACAGTGATTTCCACAGAAACCGCCCCCTTAACAGTGACCTCCACAGAGCTCCGTTCCCTTAAAATTTGACCTTCACAACACCCACCCCCTTAACAGTGACCTCTACAGCACCCCGCCCCTTAACACTGACCTCCATAGAGGACCGTCCCCTTAACTGTGACCTCCACCGTTCCCTGCTCCCTTAACAGAGACCTCCACAGCATCTCGCCCCCTTAAAGGGCTTCTGTCACCCTACTAAACTCTTTTTGGGGGTACTAATTATCCTGCAATATATCTATACATTATGTTATTAATCATTTTTGTTCTGTAGATAAAGCAAAAAACGTACTTTTATAATATGCTAATTACCTGTCACCAACAGACATCTGAGAAGCTCTGACAGACGTCCTTCAGAACCTCCTCCTTGAGGTTCCTTTTGTTTTGCTTTCATTTTCTCATCTCGTTAGCCTCTCTCAGCTGTCATGTAGTTGCACTGATTGCATGCCTTTAAATCCCTCCCCATACTGCATCACTTTGCGGTTTATATTACTTCCTGGAGTGTGTGCATGCTGATGCTACTACTGAGTCTTCTACAGATAAGTTTTGTTCGTTCATTTGTGTTTTCCTGTTTGCTGGATCCCAGGTGACCCTGACTCCCTCCGTATCAAGTGTAGGGAGCCGGTGGTCGTGTCCCCTCACTATTATAGGGTGTTCAGGTGTTATACAATCGAGGAACGAGGATATGCGATCATCTACCATTGGGATTTTCGCATAGGCTGAGCAGTTAGGGAGAGAGGCAGGTCTGATGCAGGGCTCTCCCTTTTGTTCCTTAGTTTTGGATCCAGTCAGTCGGATCTTCATTTTGTGTCTTCTAGTTTTCTGTACACCTTCCGTGACATTATAAACCGCCAAAACCGTCTCAAGCATGGATCCGGATTCACTTTTGACTGAACGCATGCAGGGTCTTTCATTGGAGGTAGCAGATCTCTGTAAGACTCTTTTTTTAGTTTCAGGTGACCGGTTCAGCTTGCGTTCATGGAGTTTGTTCTGAGCCTAAGATCTCGCTCCCGGATACGTTCTCCGGGGGTAGTGAGAATTTTGTTCGTTTTAGAGAGGCTTGCAAACTCCATTTTCGCCTACTTCCCCATTCCTCTGGTGATGAGGAGCGGAGGGTGGGGATCATCATCTCGCTGCTCAGGGATAACGCTCAGTCCTGGGCCTTTTCGCTGCCAGTGGGGGCACGGCCCCTCCGTTCAGTGGGTGAATTTTTTTTAGCCCTGGGTCAGATATATGATGATCCGGATCGTATTGCTCTGGCTGAGTCTAGACTATGTCTTTTATGCCAGGGTAAACAGTCCGCAGAGATATACTGTTCAGAATTTCGGAGATGGGCAGCTGATACTGGTTGGAATGATGCTGCACTCCGAAGTCAATTTTGCCATGGTCTTTCAGAGGGATTGAAAGATGCATTTGCCTTTCATGAGAGACCTACCTCCTTGGACTCTGCCATGTCTCGGGCCGTTCGTATTGACAGGCGTCTTAGAGAGAGAGGAGAGATCACTCCTTCCTGTCATACTCAGTCCAAGGACAGTGCGGCGGTCTCATTCAGTGCATAGGGGTCTCAGTCGCTCTCAATCCCTTCTTAGTAAGAGCCCATGCAGCTGGGTTTGAATGCCTCTGACAATAGAAGATTCAGCCCTCATAGGAAGGTTTGTTTCTGTTGTGGGGGTATAAATCATTTGGCAAATGTTTGTCCCTCTAGGAGATTCAGGCAGTTTTTTGAGAGTAATAAAGTAACAAAAAGAAAAAATCCTCAAAAAACGTTTAAAAATCTGTTACTATTGGCAAGGTTAATGCGGAAATTGAAGGTTTTCCGTTTGCTTGTAGTTCCCGTTTTGTCCTACCTGCCAGGGTGGCGCTAGAATGCAAGAACATTTTTTGAGAGATTTTTGTAGATAGTGGAGCAGCTGTCAATCTCATTGATAATCAATTTGCTATAACTCATGGTTTCCAGGTATGCACTTTGGGAAAGGATATACCTGTTTTTGCTATTGATTCCGTTCCACTTTCTCAGAAATCGTTACAGGGCATAGTTCACAATATCCGTTTGATTGTGAGTGATACTCATGTTGAGGATGTGTCATGTTTCGTCCTAAGCGGGTTGCCTACTCCTCTAGTGTTGGGGCTACCCTGGCTCACTAAACATAACCCCACCATTGATTGGCAAGCGAGGCAAATAAATGGTTGAAGTGACTTTTGCAGAGAGAATTGCCTCACGACATCTGTTTCTGAGGTTTCTACTAAGGGCTCTTTCACACTTGCGTTCTTTTCTTCCGGCATAGAGTTCCGTCGTCGGGGCTCTATGCCGGAAGAATCCTGATCAGTTTTATCCTAATGCATTCTGAATGGAGTGAAATCCGTTCAGGATGCATCAGGATGTCTTCAGTTTTTTGGCCGGAGAAAATACAGCAGCATGCTGCGCATTTTGCTCCGGCCAAAAATCCTGAAGACTTGCCGCAAGGCCGGATCCGGAATGAATGCCCATTGAAAGGCATTGATCCGGATCCGGCCTTAAGCTAAACGTCGTTTCGGCGCATTGCCGGATGCCAAGTTTAGCTTTTTCTCAATGGTTACCATGGCTGCCAGGACGCTAAAGTCCTGGCAGCCATGGTAAAATGTAGCGGGGAGCGGGGGAGCAGTATACTTACCATCCGTGCGGCTCCCGGGGCGCTCCAGAGTGACGTCAGGGCGCCCCAGGCGCATGGATGACGTGATCGCCATCCATGCGCATGGGGCGCTCTGATGTCACTCTGGAGCACCCCGGGAGCCGCGCGGACTGTAAGTATACCGCTCCCCCGCTCCTACTATGGCAACCAGGACTTTAATAGCGTCCTGGGTGCCATAGTAACACTGAAAGCATTTTGAAGACGGATCCGTATTCAAATGCTTTCAGTACACTTGCGTTTTTCCGGATCCGGCGTGTAATTCCGGCAAGTGGAGTACACGCCGGATCCGGACAACGCAAGTGTGAAAGAGGCCTAAGACTGTACCATCTTTTCTCTCTGAATTTTCGGATGTGTTTTCTGAGTGGTGTTCAGGACTTGCCCTCGCACAGGGAGTACGATTGCCCTATTAATTTCACCCCAGGCGCCAAGCTGCCTAAATCTCGTTTATACAATCTCTCCCAACCTGAAAGGGTCGCTTTGCGTGCTTATATCTCTGAGAGTCTGAGAAAGGGACACATACGACCCTCGAAGTAACCTGTTGCCGCTGGTTTTTTCTTTGTTAAGAAAAAAGATGGTTCTTTAAGACCATGTCTGGATTTCAGGGAGCTGAACAGTATCACAATTCGCGACCCTTATCCGCTTCCTCTGATCCCGGACCTGTTTAACCAGATTGTTGGGGCTAAAGTTTTTTCCAAGTTGGATCTAAGAGGGGCATACAACCTGGTCAGGGTCAGAGAAGGAGACGAATGGAAGATGGCCTTCAATACCCCTGAGGGCCATTTTGAGAATTTGGTTATGCCTTTTGGTTTGATGAATGCTCCAGCCGTCTTTCAGCATTTTGTGAACAGCATTTTTTATTATTTAATGGGGAAATTTGTATTAGTGTATCTAGATGACATTTTTCTCCTGATTTCAAAACTCATAAGGAGCACTTACGTCAGGTCTTGCTCATCCTGCGGGAGAATAAATTGTACGCTAAACTGGAAAAATGTGTGTTTGCGGTTCCAGAAATTCAATTTCTGGGGTTTCTTCTCTCCGCTTCTGGTTTTCGCATGGACCCGAGAAGGTCTGCGCTGTGCTTGAGTGGGAGCTTCCTGAGAATCAGAAGGCGCTGATGCGTTTTTTGGGTTTTGCCAATTATTACAGGAAGTGATTTTGAATTATTCCTCTGTTGTTAAACCACTCACTGATATGACTAGAAAGGGGGTAGATTTTTCCTCCTGGTCGGTAGAGGTGCGTAAGGCCTTTTCTAATATCAAGGAGAGTTTTGCTTCCGCTCCCATCTTGGTACAACCTGATATTTCTCTACCCTTCATAGTTGAGGTTGATGCTTCTGAGGTGGGTATGGTCTTGTCTCAGGGTCCCTCTCCTGCCAAATGGTGACCGTGTGCCTTTTTCTCGAAGAAACTCTCCTCCGCAGAGAGAAATTACGATGTGGGAGATAGGGAGTTGTTGGCCATCAAGTTGGCTTTTGAGGAATGGCGCCATTGGCTAGAGGGAGCCAGACACCCTATTACCGTGTTTACTGACCATAAGAATCTGGCCTACTTAGAGTCAGCCAAGCGTCTGAACCTGAGACAGGCCAGATGGTCTTTGTTCTTTTCAAGGTTTAATTTTGTTGTCACGTTCCGCCCTGGGGTTAAGAATGTGAAGGCGGATGCCCTGTCACGTTGTTTTCCGGGAGGTGGGAATTTTGAAGACCCGGGTCCCATTTTGGCTGAAGGTGTGGTGGTCTCTGCTCTTTATCCTGAATTGGAGGCAGAGGTTCAGGTAGCCCAGTCAGAGGCTCCTGATCTTTGTCCTCCTGGGAGGTTGTTTGTGCCTCTCGCTTTAAGACACAAGATTTTTAGGGAACACCATGATACTGTCCTTGCTGGGCACCCGGGGGCAAGAGCCACAGTGGATCTCATCACTCTGAGATTCTGGTGGCCGGCGCTTCGTAAGTCGGTTGAGGGTTTTGTGGCAGCCTGCGAGACCTGCGCTCGTGCCAAAGTCCCTCATTCACAGCCATCAGGTCCTCTCCTTCCGTTACCCATTTCTTCCTGTCCTTGGACACATCTGTCCATGGACTTCATTACGGACCTGCCTCGTTCCTCGGGGAAGACTGTGATTCTGGTGGTGGTGGACCGTTTTAGCAAAATGGTGCATTTCATTCCTTTTCCTGGCTTGCCCAATGCTAAGACGCTGGCGCAGGCATTTATTGATCACATTGTCAAATTGCATGGTATTCCTTCGGACGTAGTCTCTGATAGGGGCACACAGTTTGTTTCCAGATTCTGGAAGGCTTTCTGTTCTCGCTTGGGGGTTCGGTTGTCATTCTCTTCTGCTTTCCACCTGCTGTCGAATGGTCAGACAGAGCACGTCAATCAGAATCTGGAGACATAGCTGCTCTGTTTTGTGGCGGAGAATCAGGAGGATTCGTGTTCTTTTTTGTCCCTTGCTGAGTTTGCTTTAAATAACCGTCGTCAGGAGTCCTCTGATAAGTCACCATTTTTTGGTGCATATGGGTTTCATCCGCAGCTTGGGACATTCTCTGGAGAGGGATCTTCTGGTTTACCTGATGAGGACAGATTCTCCTCGTCTTTTTCATCTATTTGGCAAAAGATTTAGGATAAACTAAAGAGCATGAGTGAGAGATATAAGCGTGTGGCGGATAAGAGACGTGTGCCTGGTCCGGACCTGAATGTTGGTGATCTGGTGTGGTTGTCTACTAAGAATATCAAATTGAATGTTCCCTCCTGGAAGTTGGGTCCTAAGTTTATTGGGCCTTACAAAATCTTGTCCGTCATCAATCCTGTTGCCTACCGTCTTGATCTTCCTCAGACTTGGAAGATCCATAATGTTTTTCATAAGTCCTTATTAAAACCTTATGTCCAACCCATTGTACCCTCGTCTTTGCCTCCTCCTCCGATTGTGGTTGATGGTAATCTTGAATTTCAGGTCTCTAGGATTGTGGATTCTCGTGTTGTCCGCGGTTCTCTCCAGTACCTCGTTCATTGGGAGGGTTATGGTCCTGAGGAGAGATTGTAGGTCCCAGTGACGGACATTAAGGCCACTCGTCTCGTCAGGGCTTTCCATAGGTCCCATCCTGAGAAGGTGGGCTCTGTGTGTCCGGAGTCCACTCGTAGAAGGAGGGGTACTGTCACCACCAGACATCTGAGAAGCTCTGACAGACGTCCTTCAGAACCTCCTCCTTGAGGTTACTTTTGTTTTGCTTTTATTTTCTCATCTCGTTAGCCTCTCTCAGCTGTCATGTAGTTGCACTGATTTAAATCCCTCCCCATACTGCATCACTTTGCGGTTTATATTACTTCCTGGAGTGTGTGCATGCTAATGCTACTACTGAGTCTTCTACAGATAAGTTTTGTTCGTTCATTTGTGTTTTCCTGTTTGCTGGATCCCAGGTGACCCTGACTCCCTCCGTATCAAGTGTAGGGAGTCGGTGGTCGTGTCCCCTCACTATTATAGGGTGTTCAGGTGTTATACAGTCGAGGAACGAGGATATGCGATCATCTACCATTGGGATTTTTGCATAGGCTGAGCAGTTAGGGAGAGAGCCAGGTCTTATGCAGGGCTCTCCCTTTTTGTTCCTTAGTTTTGGATCCAGTCAGTCGGACCTTCATTTTGTGTCTTCTAGTTTTCTGTACACCTTCCGTGACACTTGCTGGTAGCAGCCGCAAAAAACGCCCCCTCCTCAGCACTCCCTCAGTGCGCCTGCGCCGATGACGTCACAGAAAGAGAAGACGTCATCGGCGCAGGCGCACCGAGGGAGTGCTGAGGAGGCGAGCCTCCTTATCTCAGAGCGCCTGCGCCGAATCAAGACAGGCGCGCGATTTTTGAAATGCTGACAGGGCCAGCCGGAGGAGGAGATCGCTGCTGGCCCTGTCAATCAACAGGAGGAGGGGGCGTTTTTTGCGGCTGCTACCAGCAAGTAGACAACCTACTTGCTGGTAGACAGGTAATTAGCATATTATAAAAGTACGTTTTTTGGGTTGTTATGGAAACCTGGTGTAAAACTGTCTGTATGTGGAGACTAAGGGCCTACGAGCTTCTATTGGCTGATAAGGATCATGTGACCATGTGTTTGGCAGTTGGGATATGAGGAGAAACACCTGCAGGCTTCTGTTGGCTAATATAGGTCATGTGATGTGCCATATTTGCATTTTTGGGGAATATCCCAGGAACGGTATGTCCTAGAGAGCTGAGACCCGACCTATAACCTTACCGGACACCTGATGTACCTGTTTGCCAAATTTCATGATTGTAAATGCGACGGTGCGGATTCCTTTAGCGGACATACACACATACACTCAGCTTTATATACAGTGGGGCAAAAAAGTATTTAGTCAGCCACCTATTGTGCAAGTTCTCCCACTTAAAAAGATGAGAGAGGTCTGTAATTTTCATCATAGATACACTTCAACTAAGAGAGACAGAATGGGAGGAAAGAATACAGGAAATCACATTGTAGGATTTCTAATGAACTAATTGGTAAATTCCTCGGTAAAATAAGTATTTGGTCACCTACAAACAAGCAAGATTTCTGGCTCTCACAGACCAGTAACTTCTTCTGTAAGAGGCTCCTCTGTCCTCCAATCACTACCTGTATTAATAGCACCTGTTTGAACTTGTTATCAGTATAAAAGACATCTGTCCACAACCTCAAACAGTCACACTAAAGATTTGTCGAAGAAACAAAATTGTAGACCTGCACCAAGCTGGGAAGACTGAATCTGCAATAGGCAAGCAAGAAAATGGAAGACATACAAGACCACTGATAATCTCCCTCGATCTGGGGCTCCACGCAAGATCTCACCCCGTGGGGTCAAAATGATCACAAGAACGGTGAGCAAAAATCCCAGAACCACATCGGGGGACCTAGTGAATGACCTGCAAAGGCTACCATCAGTAACACACTATGCCGCCAGGGACTTAAATCCTGCAGTGCCAGACGTTTCCCCCTGCTTAAGCCAGTACATGTCCAGGCCCGTCTGAAGTTTGCTAGAGAGCATTTGGATGATCCAGAAGAGGATTGGGAGAATGTCATATGGTCAGATGAAACCAAAGTAGAACTTTTTGGTGAAAACTCAACTCGTGTTTGGAGAAGAAAGAATGCTGAGTTGCATCCAAAGAACAGCATACCTACTGTGAAGCATGGGGGTTGAAACATCATGCTTTGGGGCTGTTTTTCTGCAAAGGGACCAGGACGACCAGGGACGGCGCTTCCATATAGGCAAGGGGGGCAATTGCCCCCGAGTCCTTAGGGGCCCCCAAGCCCACCAACCGGCGCCGGCCCGCAACTAACGCAACAAGGGCATTGTGGAAGCGTTCATCTCCATAGTCATCTGTATCGCTGTCCTCAGGACAGCGATACAGATGGCTGTGCTGTGGGGCAGGGGAGGCATCTCCCTTCCCTGTTCCTCTGATAGGCTGCGGTGACATCATCTGCTGCCTGAGTCATACAGCGCGGTGGGGGGGGGGGGTTGGCACTTGATACTGGCACATGGGGGGTTGGCACTTGATACTGTCACATGGGGGGTTTGGCACTTGTTACTGGCACATGGGGGGGTTTGGCACTTGTTACTGGTACATGGGGGCCATGGAGAGGCACTTGTTACTGGCACATGGGGGGAGAGGCACTTGTTATTGGCACATGGGGGGTGAAAGACAGGCTTGATACTGGCACATTATTATGGGTCACTATGGGGGCCTCTACTGAGGCCACAAAGAACGGGTATTTTATATGGGGGACTCTGTGTGGTACTAGCATTATCAGTGTTATTATCTGTTTCTGCAGTATAGTATTGGGGAGCACAGTGGCACAGTATTGGGGGTAGTAGGATGATTTGTCCAGAAGATGGGAGGATGATGGAAAAGTAGTAAACAGATTTTTTTGGGGTTGTCAAACTGCAGAGCCGTAAAATGGCGACAAAATGGTGGTCTGGTCTGAAGGCCTGAAAGGAGAAGACGAGGACAGAGAACATCTACATCAAAGGAGACGTCACTGGATGTAAGAGGTATGGGGCGCTATATTTCTGTAGTGATGGGGGGGCGTTAAAGTCAGTAAGTGTCATGTGGGGGGGTCTTATTGTTTTTCGCCCCAGGGCCCCATTTCACCTAGAACCAGCCCTGAGGATGACTGATCCGTGTAAAGGAAACAATGAATGGGGCCATGTATCGTGAGATTTTGAGTGAAAACCTCCTTCCATCAGCAAGGGCATTGAAGATGAAACGTGGCTGGGACTTTCAGCATGACAATGATCCCAAATACACCGCCCGGGCAACGAAGGAGTGGCTTTGTAAGAAGCATTTCAAGGTCCTGGAGTGGCCTAGCCAGTCTCCAGATCTCAACACCATAGAAAACCTTTGGAGGGAGTTGAAAGTCCGTGTTGCCCAGTGACAGCCCCAAAACATCACTGCTCTAGAGGAGATCTGCATAGAGGAATGGCCAAAATACCTGCAACAGTGTATGAAAACCTTGTGAAGACTTACAGAAAACGTTTGACCTCTGTCATTGCCAACAAAAGGTATATAACAAAGTATTGAGATGAACTTTTGTTATTGACCAAATACTTATTTTCCACCATAATTTGCAAATACATTCTTAAATCAGACAATGTGATTTTTGGGATATTTTTTTTCTCATTCTGTCTCTCATAGTTGAGGTATACCTATGATGAAAATTACAGGCCTCTCTCATCTTTTTAAGTGGGAGAACTTACACAATTGGTGGCTGACTAAATACTTTTTTGCCCCACTGTATTAGATCTAACAGTAAGGCATATACAAAAAAAACTTACAAATGGAAGCCTCTGACGGATCCCATACAGTGGCATCCTTTACCATAGAGTTCTATTGTAAAAAAGAACGTACACTATGTTATCGTATACATTTGTTCCCTGTACTCTGCAGGATGGAAAAGTGTACTGTACTGTGCTTTGTATTCTTTTTTTTCCCAAACATAACTGTTAAACGTAGGGCAAAAATGTGATGTGAACCCAGACTTAGGCCTCATGCACACGACCGTTGTTTGGGTCAGCATCCGAGACGCCGTTTTGACGGCTCGGATGCGGACCCATTCACTTCAGTGGGGCTGCAAAAGATGCGGACAGCACTCCGTGTGCTGTCCACATCTGTGGCTCCGTTCCGCGGCCTCGTTAAAAAAATATAACATGTCCAGGGCCGGACTGGCCATAGGGCAGACCGGGCATTTGCCCGGTGGGCCGGGCCGAACACAATCAGCCGTTTTTTTTTTTTTTATTATTAATGTGGCAGGCAGCAGCCAGCAACAGGACGGCCCGATGTGGGCGGAGCTATCATAGCCCCACCCCTTTTCTACCCGCAAAGCGATTCCTGCAGCCTGAACCTTTCCTGCCCAACAGCATGCTGAACATCAGTTGGATTGTCACCAGTTAACTGCACCAGTGATGTGAGTAGCAGGGGAACTGGGGTTATTTTCAGCTTTCCCAGACTGTGCACATGTGACATGCAGTACAGTAGGAAAGCTGGGTGAATTATATCATGAAATGTCATCCAGCTTCCCTGCTATCCTGCATGGCACAAGTGCAGAGGCATTAGAGTATAGGGGAGAGGCACAGCAGGAAAGCTGGGTGTCTATATATGTGTATTGTATATGTGTGAGTCCATGTATGTGGTGACTGTGTGCATGAGTGCGTCCATGTATGTGGAGAGTGCGTGTATGAGTGCGTCCATGTATGTGGAGAGTGCGTGTATGACTGCGTCCATGTATGTGGAGAGTGCGTGTATGAGTGCGTCCATGTATGTGGAGAGTGCGTGTATGACTGCGTCCATGTATGTGGAGAGTGCGTGTATGACTGCGTCCATGTATGAGTGCGTCCATGTATGTGGTGAGTGCGTGTATGACTGCGTCCATGTATGTGGAGAGTGTGTGTATGACTGCGTCCATGTATGTGGAGAGTGTGTGTATGACTGCGTCCATGTATGTGGAGAGTGTGTGTATGACTGCGTCCATGTATGTGGAGAGTGCGTGTATGACTGCGTCCATGTATGTGGAGAGTGCGTGTATGACTGCGTCCATGTATGTGGAGAGTGTGTGTATGACTGCGTCCATGTATGTGGAGAGTCTGTGTATGACTGCGTCCATGTATGTGGAGAGTGCGTGTATGACTGCGTCCATGTATGTGGAGAGTGCGTGTATGACTGCGTCCATGTATGTGGAGAGTGCGTCCATGTATGTGGAGAGTGCGTCCATGTATGTGGAGAGTGCGTGTATGACTGCGTCCATGTACATGGAGAGTGCGTGTATGACTGCACTATGGGGGCATCTACTGGGGGCCCTATATACTGGCACGCATTATAGGTGGGCACTATGGAGAAGTGGGGGACAAGAGCACTATGAGGGCATTATATAGGGGCATTTAATACTGGCACCCATTTTGATGCCACTATGGGGAAGGGAGGAAAGGAGCATTATGGGGGGCATTTTATAGTGCCACATTATGGAGGGCACTATGGAGACGGGGAAAGAGCACTATGGGGGCATCTTCTGGGGGGACTATATAGGAGTATTTTATACAGGCACAAATTATAAGGTCACTATGGGCACCTAAGCTCAACTGGGCACTAAGTGTTTTTTGTAGTGGCACACAATGCAGGTCATTGGAACACATGAGGGCACTCTGGGGACATTGGCTCTACTGGGGGCACTAAGAGGAGGTGTTTCTTCTTTTACTGCCACACGACTGAGCATTTTTTGTACTGGTGCACATTATAAGGGGGGGGGGGGTTCTACTGTCACACATTATAAAGATAATTATTACTATCGGGGCATTATGGTGGGCTTTATTACAACTGGGGACTATGGGAGCATTATTACTTGTGGGACACATTACTGACTTTGGGAGCACCATTACTTTGGGGGCACCCTGGCACAGCATCAGTTTAGCACAGTTCTTTTTGCAGTATAGTTTTGGGGAGCACAGCTTCTCATTATTGGGGGTGCATGATGGGATGTTAATTGAGACTAAGATGTCTGTCAAACTCTGCAGAGACGTGAGATGGCTGAAAGAAATGATCATGGTGGTCTGGTCTGAATGGAGAAGATGAAGAAAGAGAACATCTACATCAGTGGAGACGTCACTGGATATAAGAGGTATGGGGCGCTGTATGAGGCTACTTTCACATCTGCGATAGTGATCCTGGCAGGCTGTTCCAGCTGAGAATTCACTGGATCTGGCACTGCTGGATGCTGACGGAATGCCCGCCAGCCCCATTAACTATAATGGGGTACGGCAGAAATCAGGCCACAATCTGGGAAAAATGCAGAGAATCAGCGGGACATAAACCGCTGCATGCTGTGCTTTGTGTCCAGTCGATTCCTTGCATTTTCTGCCGGATCAGGTGGCCGGATTGTACTAAGACCCCTAATGTCACCTGGGGACCCCCAAAGAACCTTGTGTGTTGGCTGAAGCCTTCCTATCTTACTGGTGGCTGGCCCTGCCTCTCAATTGTGCTTCCGGTTTTGGCTCCGCCCCTAGACTGCAAGGGGGTGGGGCCTGTTGTGGGTCATGTGATTGGGCTGCTCAGTCAAAAATGCCCGGGCCTATTTTTTGTCCCAGTCCGGCCCTGAACATGTCCTATTCTTGTCCGTGCTTTGCGGACAAGAATAGGGATTTATATTGCCGGCGCCCGTTCCGTTCCGCGAATTGCGGAAGGCAACACGAGCGACTTCCGTTATTTGCGGATCCACGGTTTGCAAACCGCAAAAAAACGGCACGGCTGTGTGCATAAGGCCTAACTCGCATTGTAGTGCTGGATAGCCTTCACATGCGCTTCTGGGATTTTCACTTCCCAAGGATTACGTGTTAATATAAACATCTGTACTGGAAAAATACTTTTAAATTGGGATTACAAACTCTTTTCCAGACTCCTTCTCCACCTGAGTAAACACAGAAACCAAGATCCAAAATTACAAACCAAAAACCTAGTATATTGCCATTGGAATTCCAAGGTTAATTTTCTGTTACTTAAAAACAAAGGGGCCTTTGGTGGAGGGATATGTATTTCTTCTCCTGTCTCCATCAGTACCATTAGACTGTGTGCATTAAATGTAACGCTCAGATAAACTTAGCCTTCAAGAGAGTTAATAGAGAGGAATACAACTGACATCTGCTCACAAGACCCTAAGAAAGTATGAGAAGCAAGCAGCTCATGATGTTTGATTGATGCTTCTCAAGGTGAAAACACTTTTCTTCTTTGCTCCATGTAATCTTACCCTGGTGCTTGACTGCACAAAGAACCAGCTGTAGGAACACGGATCAGCTATTGAGATAAATTACCTTTCTGAATGGGACAATTTCACATTATTTTTGCAGGAAGCGTCTAGCATAGTAAACCGCATTGGTAACTTTTCAACATACACTATGGGCCAGATTTATCATTAGCGCAAGTCAAAATAATGGAGTGAAAAAATCACATATTTTTGCACAATCGCTAAAACTGCGCAAAACTTGGCAACTTTTATTGGCTCTGTGCTATGCTCACCAGTTTTCTGAAAGTGGCCGTGTTTTCTTATGTAAATGAATCTCTAGACAGATTTACTATTGCGACAATTTAAAAAGGTGCAAAAAATTGTGCAATTTCACTCCAGTGAGGTCCATGCTTATCTTATGCGACTTTTTAATAGAACATGTGACTTTTTCCTAAAGACGTGCAACTCTTGTAAAGCCACTTACTGAAGGATAAACTGCTATAGTCAAACCACATTTATTACAGTATTAAAGGACCATTAATAAATCTGACTTTGGACATACAGTGAGGAACAGAAGTATTTGAACACCCTGCGATTTTGCAAGTTCTCCCACTTAGAAATCATGGAGGGGTCTGAAATTCACATTGTAGGTGCATTCCCACTCTGAGAGACAGAATAAAATAAAAATTTCAGGAAATCACATTGTATGATTTTTAAAGAATTTATTTGTCTTGCACTGCTGAACATAAGTATTTGAACACCTGAGAAACAGCAAGAATTCTGGCTCTCAAAGACCTGTTACTGTGCCTTTAAAAAGTCCATCTCTACTCCACTCATTAATCTAACTTAGTAGCACCTGTCTAAACTCTTTAAAGACACTTGTCCACCCCACAGTCAGTCAGACGCCAACTACTACCATGGGCAAGACCAAAGAGCTGTCAAAAGACACCAGAGACAAAATTGTGGACCTCCACAAGGCTGGAAAGGGCTATGGGGCAATTGCCAAGCACCTTGGTGAATATAGATCAACTGTTGGAGCAATTGTTAGAAAATGGAAGAGGCTAAAGACGACTGTCAGTCTCCCTCAGACTGGAGCTCCATGCAAGATCTCATCTCATGGGGTGTCACTGATAATAAGAAAGGTAAGGAATCAGCCCAGAACTACAAAGGAGGAGCTGGTCAATGACATGAAGAGAGCTGGGACCACAGTTTCAAAGGTCACTGTCGGTAGAACACTATGCCGTCATTGTTTCAAATAATGCATTGCACATAAGGTTCTCCTGCTCAAGTCATCACATGTCCAGGCCCGTCTGAAGTTTGCCAATGACCATCTGGATGATTCAGAGGAGGCATGGGAGAAAGTCAAGTGGTCAGATGAGACCAAAGTAGAACTTTTTGGTCTAAACTTCACTCGTCGTGTTTGGAGGAAAAAGAAGGATGAGTTGCATCCCAAGAACATTATCCCTACTGTGAAGCATGGGGGTGGTAACATCATGCTTTGGGGGTGCTTTTCTGCGAAGGGGACAGGACGACTGCACTGTATTAAGGAGAGGATGAATGGGGCCGTTTATTGTGAGATTTTGAGCAACAACCTCCTTCCCTCAGTCAGAGCATTGAAGATGGGTCGTGGCTGGGTCTTCCAACATGACAACGACCCAAAGCACACAGCCAGGATAACCAAGGAGTGGCTCCGTAAGAAGCATATCAAGGTTCTGGAGTAGCCTAGCCAGTCTCCAGACCTAAATCCAATAGAACATCTTTGGAGGGAGCTGAAACTCCATGTTGCTCAGCGACAGTCCCGAAATCTGACAGATCTTGAGAAGATCTGTGTGGAGGAGTGGGCCAAAATCCCTGTTGCAGTGTGTGCAAACCTGGTCAAGAACTACAGGACCTCTGTATTTGCAAACAAAGGCTCCTGTACCAAATATTAACACTGATTTTCTCAGGTGTTCAAATACTTATGTTCAGCAGTGGAAGACAAATACATTCTTTAAAAATCATACAATGTGATTTCCTGAAAAAAAAAAATTTATTCTGTCTCTTAGAGTGGGAATGCACCCACAATGTGAATTTCAGACCCCTCCATGATTTCTAAGTGGGAGAACTTGCAAAATCGCCGGGTGTTCAAATACTTCTGTTCCTCACTGTATGTAAAAGTGGAGTAAGATGTAAGTGTAATAATAAATCTGGCCCATATGTACAAAACTATTGGGACACCTACACATTACACCTACAGGAGCTTTTATGACATTCCATTCTAAATCCATTGGCATTACTATGGTACTGGCCACCCTTGGCAGCTGAAACAGCTTTCACTTTTCTGGGAAGGGTTTCTACAAAAAAAATTCCCAGGGTTTCTGGGAATTTTTGCCCATTCATTCAGAAGAGCATTTGTGAGAAACTGATGTTGGATGAGAGGGCCTGGCTCGCAGTCTCTGTTCTAGTTCATCCCAAAGATGTTTGATGGGGTTGAGGTCAGGGCTCTGTATGGGCCAGTCAAGTTCTTCCACACCAAACTCACCCAACCATGCCCGATTTGTGCACTGGGGCACAGTCATGCTGGAACAGAAAAGGGCCTTCCCCAAATCATTCCCTCAAATTGGAACAAATGTCCAAAATGTCTTGATAAGCTGAAGCATTAATATTTCTCTTCACTGGAACTAAACAGCCTACACCAGGGATGACTAACCTCCGGCTGAGCTCACATGTAACGCGGCCTGGCAATTTCACTGTACTTAATGCCGGGCCCCGTCAGAGCGCTCATCTCACCTGCATGATATGCACTTCTCCAGTCTCTAGGCCTCCAGTATCAGGCCCCGACGCTGCCACACTAAAACTAGTCACAAATTAAGCAGGTGGGCAGAGCCTGACTAACGTAGGTTAGGCTCCACCCACCTGCTTAATGTGTGACTAGTTTTAGTGTTGCAGCACCGGGGCCTGATGCTGGAGGCCTAGAGACTGGAGAAGTGCATCTCATGCAGGTGAGATGAGCGCTGTGACGGGGCCCGGCATTAAAGGGAACCTGTCACCAGTTTTATGGTGTCCTAACTAAGGGCAACATAAATAAGTGACTGATTCTCTTAGCAAAATGCTGGGTCACTTTCTTTAATTGACCCAGTCAATCTGCCAACATCTTGTATTGAAAAGCTCCAGCTGATAATGATGAGTCATGAATATTTATGAGCTCCTGGCTCTACCCGCCTACCTGCTGCTGAATGACAGTTTTTTCCATATGAATCAGCAGCAGGTGGGCAGGGGAGTGGCTATAGCTCTGAATTAAATATACGCTGGACTCAATGACATCACGCTGGACTCAAATCAGCTCATTAGCATGCTGCATGCGGCATCTTTGTGTGTATATTATGAGGTAACCATCTGTCACACCAGTAAGTGAATACATCTAAGGTACTTTTTAGTAGTTAATGATTGTATATAATTAGTTAGATTATAATCAAATATCTACATGACAGGTTCCCTTTAAGTACAGTGAAAATGCTGGGCCCCGTTACATGAAGACTGTGGACAGTCGGGGACACTACAAGGGGCTGTGGGATGCACTAATGGGGACATTACTGGGGCAGTGGGGGACACTACTAGGGACATTACTGGGGCAGTGGGGGACACTTCTAGGGACATTACTGGGGGCAGTGGGGGACACTACTAGGGGTTGTGGGGGGCACTTCTGAGGGCTGTGGGGGGCACTTTTGGGAGCAGTGAGGGGCACTACTGGGACCATTACTGGAGGCAATGGGGGACACTACTAGGGGCTGTGGGGGGGCACTACTGGGGTGCACTAATGGGGGCTGTGGGGGACACTACTAGGGGCTATGGGGGGCACTACTGGGGCAGTGGGGGACACTATTGGGGACATTATTGGAGGCAGTGGTGAACACTACTAGGGGCTGTGGGGGGCACTACTGGGGACATTACTGAGGGCAGTGGGGGACACTACTGGGGGGCAGTGAGAGACATTACTGGGGGCAATACTGGGTGATCAGGGACCAGGGGTGTGACAATTGCGGACACAGATGGTGCGACTGGGTGCGACGTGGGGGAGGGGCCCTGATCCAAAGTTTGCCATAGCACTCTAGTTACGCCACTGACTACGACTCCCAGCATGCTCCATCTATTTCTAGGGAGGTCAGAGCAGCCAAGCAAGTGTGAATCTTGGGAGTTGTAGTTTTACCACAGGCCTAGGCGAACCTGTGAAAATCAACCCCATAGTATTATCAGTTGGCACAATGCAGTCAGGCAGATAATGTTCTCCTGGCATTCCCCAAACCCAGGCTCATCCATCAGACTGCCAGATACTGTAAGTGTGATTAATCATTCTACAGAAAAGGTTTCCACTGCTCCAGAGTCTAGTGGCAGCATGCTTTACATCAGTGTTCCCCAACTCCAGTCCTCAGGGCCCACCTACCAGTCATGATTTGAGAATATCCCACAGAATGAATACCTGTGGTAAGTCCTAAAGCATTGAAACTAATGATATCACCTGCTAAATACAAAAGAAATCCTGCAAACATGACCGGCAGGTGGGCCCTGAGGACTGGGGTTGAGGAACCCTGCTTTACATCACTAAATCCAATGCTTGGCATTGTGCTTGGTGATGTAAGGCTTGCATGTAGCTGCATGGAGCTCTGCAGCTATTGAGTCAGCAGGGTGTTGCACCACTATGCACCTCAGCACTCAGTGACTCCACTCTGTAAATTTACACGGTCTGTCACTTTGTGGCTCAATTGCTGTGGTTCCTAAATGCTTCCACTTTGCATAATACCACTCACAGCTGATCTTGGAATATCTGTAAGGGAAGAAATTTCATGAACTGAGTTTTTGCAATGCTGACATCCTATTACTATACCATGCTGGAATTCAGTGAGCTCTTTATACCCATTCTTTCACAAATGTCTGTAAAGGCAGATTGCATGGCTGAGGGCTGGATTTTGTACACCTGTGGCAATGGGGCTGAATGAAACACCTGAATTAATTGATTAACAGGGGTGTCCCAATACTGTTGTCCATACAGTGTAGATCCATTGCTATAAATCCAATATTTGCTATGTAAGTTACACATTCATTAAAACTCAGATCACTTAGGATCACTACTACACTGCCTGTCCCCCAAAAAAAGTCGCCACCTGGATTTAACTAAGAAAATAGGTATGAGCCTCCTATTGGACAATTACTGCATGGGCGATTATCTTTCAGCTGGCAATATGTTATTTAACCCCAACTGGTGCAATGAGTTGCTTCTCATTTCTTAAACAACCATGTCGGAAGATACATCTCGTGGTCGTGGAAAAGATGTTAGTCTGAGAAGGGTCAAACCATTGGCATGCATCAAGCAGAGAAAACATCTAAGGAGATTGCAGAAACTACTAAAATTGGGTTAAGAACTGTCCAACGCATTATTAAAAACTGGAAAGATAGTGGGGGCCCATCGTATTCGAGGAAGAAATGTGGCCGGAAAATAAAAAAAATCCTGAATGATCGTGATTGGCGATCACTTAAACGTTTGGTGAAATCAAATCAAAGAAAAACAACAGTAGAACTCAGGGCTATGTTTAATAGTGAAAGTAAGAGCATTTCCACATGCACAATGCGAAGGGAACTCAAGGGACTGAACAGCTGTGTAGCCGTAAGAAAACCACTAATCAGTGAGGTAAACCAGAAAAAAAGGCTTCAATTTGCTAGGAAGCATAAAGATTGGACTCTGGAGCAATGGAAGAAGGTCGTGTGGCCTGATGAGTCCAGATTTACCCTGTTCCAGAGTGATGGGCGCATCAGGGTAAGAAGAGAGGCAGATGAAGTGATGCACCCATCATGCCTAGTGCCTACTGTACCAGCCTGTGGGGCAGTGCTATAATCTGGGGTTGCTGCAGTTGGTCAGGTCTAGGTTTAGCAACAGTATGTGCTCCAAGAATGAGGTCAGCTGACTACCTGAACATACTGAATGACCAGGTTATTCCATCAATGGATTTTTTCTTCCCTGATGGCACGGGCATATTCCAAGATGACAATGCCAGGATTTATCGGGCTCAAATTGTAAAAGAGTGATTCAGGGAGCATGAGACATCATTTTCACACATGGATCGGCCACCACAGAGTCCAGACCTTAACCCCATTGAGAATCTTTGGGATGTGCTGGAGAAGGTTTTGCTCGGCAGTCAGACTCTACCATCATCAATGCAAGAACTTGGTGAAAATGTAATGCAACACTGGATGGAAATAAATCTTGTGACATTGCAGAAGCTTATCGAAACAATGCCACAGCGAAAGCATGCCGGAATCAAAGCTAAAGGCGGTCCAACAAAATAGAGTGTGTGATCTTTTTTTTTTTGGTGGCAACTTTTTTTTTGGACAGGCAGTGTATATTTCAAGAAGGTGCAGCATCACTTTAACAATTTTTTTCATATTATCCCCACTAGCTTACATGTTTAAATACATGTGGTTAGTATTTGGCCACATTGCTTTTAAATGATCTTTGGGTCAAATGTTTTGGGAAGCCTTCCTCAAGCTTCTCACAATAAGTTGCTGGAATTTTGGCCCACTTCTCTTGACAGGACCAGGTTTGTAGGCCTCCTTGCTCTCACACAATTTTTCAGTTCTGCCATAAATTTTCTATGTGATTGAGGTCAGGACTTTGTGATAGCCAATCCATTACCTTCACTTTGTTGTTCTTAAGCCATTTTGGCACAAATCCGTACTGAGGAGGAGCAAGCACCCCAAAACAGCTGTCTACAAATGGATATCTCATGGAGAAATCTATGGCACACCAGGATCTTTTTAAGTGATACTTTAATACATAACATGTAGATTTACATTACATCATTTTGTGTTTAAATCCATCCGGAAAATATATCAATATAACTGGCCGTATAGTCCCAACATTTCGGTCGGATAACGACCTTTATCAAGGGATCTGTGGCCTGGTGGTGGGAAAGGGGAGATTCAGCACTCTTCCTCAGCCGCTTTTAAGGTATCGCACTGAGCCAGCCAGAATCCTACTCCATACTGATGAGGGGTAAGCACCTTGAAAAGGCTGTCTGCAGATGGACATCTGGCCTGGCTATATTCCCTTGTCAAATCATAAAGAGGACCTTTCATGGGTCCAGACATTATGAAATAACTAGCAGGTTATGTAGGGCATAGTACAGGGATGTAATGTCACTTGCTAGTTTTTCTGGGCACCGCTCCGTTCGCCAACTGTGCCCCTCCGTTCACTTTTTCCACCTGGTATGCTAATGATTAGCATCGGTTCAGGGAGGAGGAGACTGCCCTGTTTCTCAATGGGCGTCTCCTTCTCCCTGGCTGTAGCACTGTCCAATCGCAGCGGAGAGAGTCACAGGAGAAGGTGAGGTTTTTTATTCTCCCTGGCTGTGACGCTCTCTGCTGTGATTGGACAGCGCTACAGCCAGGGAGAAGGAGACACCCATTGAGAAACAGGGCAGTCTCCTCCTCCCTGTACCGATGATATTGATTATACCATAATATTGATTATACCATTATACTAGGCGGGAGAAGTGAATGGGGGGCACAGCGAGCGAACGGAGCAACGCCCAGACAAACTAGTAAGTGATATTACATCCTTGCACTATGCCCTACATAACCTGCTAGTTATTTCATAATGTCTGGACCCATGAAAGGACGTCTTTAACCATTTCAACCCCCCTAGCTGAAACACCCTTAATGACCAGGCCACTTTTTACACTTCTGCACTACACTACTTTCACTGTTTATTGCTCGGTCATACAACTTACCACCCAAATGAATTTTACCTCCTTTTCTTCTCACTAATAGAGCTTTCATTTGGTGGTATTTCATTGCTGCCGAAATTTTAAATTTTTTTGTTATTAATCGAAATTTAACAAAATTTTTGCAAAAAAATGACATTTTTCACTTTCAGTTGTAAAATGTAAAAAAAAATATGACATCTATATATACATTTTTCCCTAAATGTATTGTTTTTCATGTCTTTGATAAAAAAAAATGTTTGGGTAAAAAAAAAAAAAATGGTTTGGGTAAAAGTTATAGCGTTTACAAACTATGGTACAAAAATGTGAATTTCCACTTTTTGAAGCAGCTCTGACTTTCTGAGCACCTGTCATGTTTCCTGAGGTTCTACAATGCCCAGACAGTAGAAAAACCCCACAAATGACCCAATTTCGGAAAGTAGACACCCTAAGGTATTCGCTGATGGGCATAGAACTTTTTTTTTTTGTTACAAGTTAGCGAAAAATGATGCAGTTTTTTTTTTTTTTTTCTTACAAAGTTTCATATTCCACTAACTTGTGACAAGAAAATAAAAACTTCCATGAACTCACTATCCCCATCATGATATACCTTGGGGTGTCTTCTTTCCAAAATGGGGGTCACTTGTGGGGTAGTTATACTGCCCTGGCATTTTAGGGGCCCAAATGCGTGCAAAGTAGTTTGAAATCAAAATCTATAAAAAATGGCCGGTGAAATCCGAAAGGTGCTCTTTGGAATGTGGGCCCCTTTGCCCACCTAGGCTGCAAAAAAGTGTCACGCATGTGGTATCGCCGTACTCAGGAGAAGTAGGGCACTGTGTTTTGGGGTGTCATTTTACATATACCCATGCTGGGTGAGATAAATATTTTGGTCAAATACCAACTTTGTATAAAAAAATTGGAAAAGTTGTCTTTTGCCGAGATATTTCTCTCACCCAGCATGGGTATAGGTAAAATGACACCCCAAAACACATTCCCCAACTTCTCCTTAGTACGGCGATACCACATGTGTGACACTTTTTTGCAGCTTAGGTGGGCAAAGGGGCCCACATTCCAAAGAGCACCTTTCAGATTTCACAGGCCATTTTTTACAGATTTTGATTTCAAACTACTTTGCACGCATTTGGGCCCCTAAAATGCCAGGGCAGTATAACTACCCCACAAGTGACCCCATTTTGGAAAGAAGACACCCCAAGGTATTTCGTGATGGGCATACTGAGTTCATGGAAGTTTTTATTTTTTGTCACAAGTTAGTGGAATATGAGACTTTGTAAGAAAAAAAATAAATCATCATTTTCCGCTAACTTGTGACGAAAAATAAAAAATTCTAGGAACTTGCCATGCCCCTCACGGAATACCTTGGGGTGTCTTCTTTCCAAAATGGGGTCACTTGTGGGGTAGTTATACAGCCCTGGCATTTTAGGGGCCCAGATGCGTGAGAAGTAGTTTGAAATCAAAATCTGTAAAAAATGCCCAGTGAAATCCGAAAGGTGCTCTTTTGAATGTGGGCCCATTTGCCCACCTAGGCTGCAAAAAAGTGTCACACGTGTGGTATCGCCATACTCAGGAGAAGTTGGGGAATGTGTTTTGGGGTGTCTTTTTACATATACCCATGCTGGATGAGAGAAATATCTCGGCAAAAGACAACTTTTCCCATTTTTTTATACAAAGTTGGCATTTGACCAAGATATTTATCTCACCCAGCATGGGTATATGTAAAATGACACCCCAAAACACATTCCCCAACTTCTCCTGAGTACGGCGATACCACATGTGTGACACTTTTTTGCAGCCTAGATGCGCAAAGTTGCCCAAATTCCTTTTAGGAGGGCATTTTTAGACATTTGGATCCCAGACTTCTTCTCATGCTTTAGGGCCCCTAAAAAGCCAGGGCAGTATAACTACCCAACATGTGACCCCATTTAAGAAAGAAGACACCCCAAGGTATTCAATGAGGGGCATGGCGAGTTCATCGAAATTTTTTTTTTGGCACAAGTTAGCGGAAATTGTTTTTTTCTCACAAAGTCTCCCTTTCCGCTAACTTGGGACAAAAATTTAAATCTTTCATGGACTCAATATGCCCCTCACGGAATACCTTGGGGTGTCTTCTTTCCGAAATGGGGTCACATGTGGGGTATTTATACTGCCCTGGCATTTTAGGGGCCCTAAAGCGTGAGAAGAAGTCTGGAATATAAATGTCTAAAAAACTTTATGCATTTGGATTCCGTGAGGGGTATGGTGAGTTCATGTGAGATTTTATTTTTTGGCACAAGTTAGTGGAATATGACACTTTGTAAGAAAAAAATAAAAAATAAATCAATTTCCGCTAACTTGTGCCAAAAAAATGTCTGAATGGAGCCTTACAGTGGGGTGATCAATGACAGGGGGGTGATCAAGGAGTCTATATGGGCTGATCACCCCCCTGTCATTGATCACCCCCCTGTAAGGCTCCATTCAGACGTCCGTATGTGTTTTGCGGATCCGATCCATAGATGCGTGGATCCGTAAAACACATACGGGCATCTGAATGGAGCCTTACAGGGGGGTGATCAATGACAGGGGGGTGATCAGGGGTCGAGTGGAGGGGGAACGCATGGGAACGGCGTTCCTGCACTTTTTTCATGGCAGGAATGCCGTTCCCTTTCAGCCTCAAGCCAGGAGAACGCGGCTGAATCAGATTCACAGGGGGAGACGGAGAGCACTGTGCAGGGCAGGCTAAGGGAGGAGGGGCGGCTTCAGTTGAGAGGAAGCCGTCTGTGCGGTGCCGCTGCCTGCGACTCCTCTCATGGCGCCCCGCCCCCTAATGACATCATCTACTTCACTACGAGATCATTTAGAATGTCTTTTAGAAAAGTTTGTCCTAGGATTCGAACTCACGACCTCTACACATCAGAGGAAGGCATTTACCCTCACAGCCATGAAAGCTGTCTAGGTAGTTGCTTAAAAAAATAAAAATAAAAATATAAGACTTCTACTTATACCTAGTGTACTGCTACCTAGTGTACAACCATACACATGACAGCTGCCCACTGTGTATGGATGTAGCAGAGCTGGGTGTGTTGGGGCAGCTGTCATGTGTATGGTTGTACACTAGGTATCAGTACACTAGGTATAAGTAGAAGTCTTATTTTTTTTTTTTAAGCAGCTACCTAGACAGCTTTTATGGCTGTGAGGGTAAATGCCTTGCCTCTGATGTGTAGAGGTCATGAGTTTGAATCCCAGGACAAACTTTTCTAAAAGTGTTTTTTTTTTTTTTTATAAGACTTCTACTGATACCTAGTTTACTGATACCTAGTGTACAACCATACACATGACAGCTGCCCACTGTGTATGGATGTAGCAGAGCTGGGTGTGTTGGGGCAGCTGTCATGTGTATGGTTGTACACTAGGTATCAGTACACTAGGTATAAGTAGAAGTCTTATTATTTTTTTTTAAGCAGCTACCTAGACAGCTTTTATGGCTGTGAGGGTAAATGCCTTGCCTCTGATGTGTAGAGGTCATGAGTTTGAATCCCAGGACAAACTTTTCTAAAAGTGTTTTTTTTTTTTTTATAAGACTTCTACTGATACCTAGTTTACTGATACCTAGTGTACAACCATACACATGACAGCTGCCCACTGTGTATGGATGTAGCAGAGCTGGGTGTGTTGGGGCAGCTGTCATGTGTATGGTTGTACACTAGGTATCAGTACACTAGGTATAAGTAGAAGTCTTATTTTTATTTTTTTTAAAGCAGTTACCTAGACAGCTTTTATGGCTGTGAGGGTAAATGCCTTGCCTCTGATGTGTAGAGGTAATGAGTTCGAATCCCAGGACAAATTTTTCTAAAAGTGTTTTTTTTTATTTATAAGACTTCTACTGATACCTAGTTTACTGATACCTAGTGTACAACCATACACATGACAGTTGCCCACTGTGTATGGATGTAGCAGAGCTGGGTGTGTTGGGGCAGCTGTCATGTGTATGGTTGTACACTAGGTATCAGTACACTAGGTATAAGTAGAAGTCTTATTTTTTTTTTTAAGCAACTACCTCAACAGCTTTTATGGCTGTGAGGGTAAATGCCTTGCCTGTAATGTGTAGAGGTCATGAGTTCAAATCCCAGGACAAACTTTTCTAAAAGTGTTTTTTTTTTTTTTCTGATACTTCTACTGATTCCTAGTGTACTGATACCTAGTGTACAACCATACACATGACAGCTTCCCAAACACACCCAGCTCTGCTACATCCATACACAGTGGGCAAAGTTACCTACAGTAGAAATGGAAAAGAAATGGTGGCTCTCTCACTGTTTCACTTCTGGAGTGGTGCACAACCCCACAGCACTCCCAAATGCTGGAGAAGAATGTATACGAAAAATTTGTAATGGGGGTCACTCAATATAAGGCAAACACACGGTGATTGGTATCCATATATATTCTTTATATATTATATAGGCTTCAAACTATGCAATTAAAACAATATACATAAAACATTTCATAAAAATTAAATGAATAAAAATATACTATATGTTTAAAACACCGCACAAAAGACCTCTGGCTCTGTATTTCAATATATAGAGTCTCTCAAGAGCTGTTTTCTATTAACCCTGATTCATGTCCGGGGACTATGACAATTAGCAGGTAGGTACGGGTTCAATGTCAATGTTCCAAAGATGGCAATGATAATAAGAACATTGGATTTCCCAATTGTGTTAAGAATGTACTTTACCACTCCTGCAGTAGATCCACATAAGCGTCCGATTTCAGCAGAATGTATTGCTGTAAGCTGTAAGGACCTGCTGGTAGGCTCTGTATGTGAAGTTCCCCAAAGACCAGACGAGGAAGACATTGTAAGAAGAAACAGATACGAGAAACAGAATCCATATCGAGTATAGTCAATTTAAGTAGTACCGAACTCACAGAGGCACAAATAAATCTATTAAATAAAGGCTTGAAATATGCCCCAACCACCAAACTAGATAAATTTTCCACCTATATAGGGGTGGAGAAATTTATCCGAAAACTATGCTTGAAAAAATATTTTATTAAGAATCCTATAATAAAAGAACTAAATGAGGATTTTAATCATAAAAAATATGTACATACAGGATTAAAAACAGGCTCTAAACAATATCCAAAACAAGAGATCAGCCACCAAATGGCAACTTTCAAAAAATGTGTTGAAAGTGATTTAAGGAAACTAAAGGGATACAATATAAAAAATAACCTAACCAAAAGAGAGACTGAGGCCATTAAACAGTTACAATCTGCCAATAATATAACCATTAGACCAGCAGATAAGGGGGGAGCCATAGTAGTTCTAAATACAGAAGATTACAATCAGGAATGTTTAAGACAACTACAGGATGAAACCACATATATGAAACTTAAACGAGACCCTACGGAAGAATATTTCAAATTATTAGTACAATATTGCAAAAAGGGCACTGAATCTGGGATCTTATTGGAACAGGAGGCCAAATACATTACAAATACTGAAAAGAGATTGCCTATTCTGTACTGTATTCCGAAAATTCACAAGGACCCAAAAAATCCTCCAGGGAGACCCATAATATCTGGGATCAACTCCATTTCATCAAATTTGTCAGGATATATTGACCGATTGTTACAACCTGCGGTCAAAAATATACCATCCTATATAAAAGATACAACTGACATTATCAAAATACTAGAGGGAGTGAACTTTAAAAATGGGTGGATAATGGGCACCTTAGATGTCAATTCACTCTATACGATAATTGATCATAAATTGGGTCTGAGGGCTCTATATCAACAACTTACCGCCCATAATACTATGAAGGAAGACCAGATCTTATATACGATAGAGGGAATTGAGTATATATTGACACACAATTATTTCTCTTTCAAGGAAGAATTCTATGTACAAAGAAAAGGAACCGCCATGGGTACCAGATTCGCCCCTAGCTATGCAAACTTATTTATGGCCCAGTGGGAGGACATCACCATTGGACCTAAACTGGGGGCGGGTCTGGTACTATGGCGGAGGTACATAGACGATATAATATTCATATGGCAAGATACAACTACAACATTATCGTCATTCCTGGAAGAAATAAATGAAAATGATTTGAATCTGAAGTTCACTTCCAATATAAGTACGACAAATATACAATTCCTGGACTTAAATATTACGGTACAAGATAATAAACTTATATGTAACACATATCAAAAGTCAGTTACTAAAAATAGTTACATATTGTACACAAGCTGCCATCTACCAAGATGGCTGACGAATGTACCAAAAAGCCAATTTAGAAGGATAAAGCGTAACTGCACTCAGGAATTACAATTTGAAATGGAGGCAGAGAATCTTAAACAACAATTTATGGAGAAACAATACCCTATCCATTTATTGGAGGGATCTTTGGAGGAAGTTAGAACAATGAAAAGGGAAGACTTTTTTGTCCCCAGACAGATGGGAATAACAGATGACATATTGAGAATTATCTTACCCTTCAATGCACAATACAAAGGCATGGAGAGAGTCATAAAAAAACATTGGCACCATCTGCTTGGAGATAAGATAGTTGGCCCCCTATTAAATGCTACACCGCAAATAACATACACCAGGGTTCCCAATCTGGGTCTCAAAGTTGCCCCATCAGTAAAAAAGAAAAATTGCAATATAGGAGAAAATTGGTTGTCATTCAGTGGTTTTCATAGATGTGGACGATGCTCCAACTGTAAAATCACAAACTTCCCTAAAAAAACTACAAAAGCTCAGTCAACGCAAAATACATTCTCTATGGATATTAAGGAAGGACTGACATGTGATTCAAACAGCGTTATATATTTAATAGAATGCCCGTGCCACAAACAATATATTGGCAGGACAAAACGCACATTGAAAAAGAGGGTGTCAGAACACATTGCGAACATTAAGAAGGGGTACGAATTGCACTCATTATCGAAACATTATAAAGATTGTCATGACAGTGACCCATCCAGTTTAAAATATATGGCACTAGAAAAAGTTAGATATGCTTGGAGAGGAGGGAACCACATCCTCCAGATGTCCAGGATGGAGTCTAAGAGGATTTTTGAGTTCAATACCCTATTACCAAAAGGTTTGAATGCAGATTTGGAATTATTTGCCTTCTTATAAGTGGGACGCATGATCTGGTGGGACAGTGACATCTGTGTCAGGTTGTTTATCAACACCCAGATCTCTCTCTCCTGCCAGCTCAGGCGCCCTCCCTTACATCCATCTACACATCTACATATTCAAACCTTCTGGTATCAAGATGTAGTGTTTGATATATATGATATTTATGACAGTCTTTTAGTACCTGAAAGTATACATATGTACAACATTTTATTCATCAAGATGTCATTATTTTATTCAATTGTCATTGTTTATACTTACCAATGCATCCATTTTTTAACTGTGATCCATTTTTATCTCATTCCGCAAAAAACGCATCGAAACCGCATGAAAACCGCACATGCGTTTTTTCCGGATTTTACCTTTTTTACATCTATTAAGTCTTATGTATGTATTAAAAATGTTATACCGCATTAAATGTACAATTGATTGATAAATTTTACCAATATTAAGGATTTTGTACTAGAACATAATGAATGTAGACCTGACTCTATATTGGAATATTATGAATGCAAACCTGCTTTGAGAAAAGATCCAGTCCTGGATTTAAAGATGTCCCTCACTGATTCGACCAATAGTCCAGCCCATGTTCCAACCCACATTTGTCAATTATGGACACTATAAAAAACTGGACATTACACCTCCACTGTCAAACCACTGAGGAAGGGGTTCCTTTTACCCCGAAACGCGTCTGGTGAATGACAGTGAGGGACAACTAAAGAAAAGACTCTACAAACGCATATCTGCATGAATTCGCGTTAAAGAAGTTTGAAAACCCCGCCTGGAAATACAGATCACGTGACCACCCAGTAAACCACGTGGGACGCCACCTAGGTCCTGGAAGGTCAGAGCGGCAACACCAAGCTGCATCGCTACTAACGGCGTGGGGAACTTCACATACAGAGCCTACCAGCAGGTCCTTACAGCTTACAGCAATACATTCTGCTGAAATCGGACGCTTATGTGGATCTACTGCAGGAGTGGTAAAGTACATTCTTAACACAATTGGGAAATCCAATGTTCTTATTATCATTGCCATCTTTGGAACATTGACATTGAACCCGTACCTACCTGCTAATTGTCATAGTCCCCGGACATGAATCAGGGTTAATAGAAAACAGCTCTTGAGAGACTCTATATATTGAAATACAGAGCCAGAGGTCTTTTGTGCGGTGTTTTAAACATATAGTATATTTTTATTCATTTAATTTTTATGAAATGTTTTATGTATATTGTTTTAATTGCATAGTTTGAAGCCTATATAATATATAAAGAATATATATGGATACCAATCACCGTGTGTTTGCCTTATATTGAGTGACCCCCATTACAAATTTTTCGTATACCTACAGTAGAAGTCTTATATATTTTTTTTTTTTAAGTAAAGAGCTAGACAGCTTTCATAGCTGTGAGGGTATATGCCTTGCTTCTGCTGTGTAGAGATCATGAGATCGAATCCCAGGACAAACTTTTCTAAAAGTGTTTTTTTTTTTTTTTTTAGTCCGCAGCGACACAAATTACAGCATGCTAGATTTTCTGTGCTTTTTTATTTTTTGGAGGGGGGGGGGGGGGGTTGCAGTGGATCTTGGGTGAGTTCCCACACTTTTTTTCCCAGGACTTGACCCCTGGGGGTGATCAATGACAGGGGGGTGATCAGGGGGTCTATATGGGGTGATCAGGGGTTCATAAGGGGTTAATAAGTGACAGGGGGGTGTAGTGTAGTGTAGTGTAGTGGTGTTTGGTGCTACTTTACTGAGCTACCTGTGTCCTCTGGTGGTCGTTCCAAGCAAAAGGGACCACCAGAGGACCAGGTAGCAGGTATATTAGACGCTGTTATCAAAACAGCGTCTAATATACCTGTTAGGGGTTAAAAAAATTGCATCTACATCCTGCCAGCGAACGATCGCCACTGGCAGGCTGTAGATCCTGTCTCTTACCTTGCGATCCTGTGAACGTGCGCGCCTGTGTGCGCGCGTTCACAGGAAGTCTCGCCTCTCACGAGATGACGCACGGATGCGTCCAGGAGGAATGAATCGACCGCTTCCCGGACGCATCCGTGCGTTAGCTGGTCCGGAGGCGGTTAAGGCTTGTTGCAAAGTTGAATCTTGAGTAATAGGGAGCCACTTCCAATAGGTGGTGCCAGTGCGATGGTTCTCTTTCTTAAGAGATACCTCTGTGCATATATGGAATTTCCCATGCTATTTAAAGGCAAAGTCAGCTTGCTGTATGTAAACTTCTGAACCACTGGGAACATGATGAAATAAATAAAATCTGAAATAAATCATTGTCTCTAGTGTTATTCTGACATTTCACATTCTTGTAATATAGTAGTGATCCCAACTGACCTAAGGGAGGTAATGTCTACTAGGATTAAATGTCAGGACTCGTGAAAAACAGATTTTTAATGAATGTGGCTAAGGTGTATATACTGTAACCTTATGACTTCAACTGCAGTAGCTCGGAAGTATCGAACTCAAAAATGCGTGAGAGCAGATTTGCTTTGGCCTAAAGAAACTCGAGTGCCTATAATTAAAGCCACAGTAGGGCTGGGGCTACATGGCAACTTTGGCTGCGACAACCCTAGTACTACCCAAGATGGCTGTGTAGCAGTGCAGCCCCAGAAGTGAATGGGATCATGCATCGCAGCAGTTTGGGATTTATTACGATTTTGGGGTCACGGTCACAGCAACTTGCTAGTTGTTCTTTGACCCCATTCTTGTCTGAGGCTTCTATGCTATACAGCAATATTTAGTTGTGGGACACAATTCGTCTTGTAGCTCCAGACTAAATAATAACATATGACTTGTTAGGCTCCTTGCAGATGAGCCAGAAGCACCGGCGGTCTCTTTTTACTGTAGACCTATTCGTTGGCATAAGTGAGTATTGTGGTTAAATTGAACCAAGATATAACATGCTGCAATCACTCATGAAGCCGAAAAGTGGGGCACCCTGAACTGGGGTCCACTATTCACCACTGGCCCCATGACAGCACCATGGAGTGCTGCCACGGCTTCCTAAATTTACTCATATATTGTTTCTCATGTGCCAGTAGCAATATATTCCTAGAAGCATATCTCAAATTTAAGAACATAAGGAAAGGTGAAATATGACCAAAAAGAGCTTGACTGCATGCAGAGTTTTTCACACTTGTATATCATTTTCACTCATTTGTTATACTCTGTTGACCCAGAACTGACTTGTTCAAAGCTTGGAAGACAAAAAAACAGATGGTAATTTTAGCTTGTAGTCGTTAATCTTCAGCTATTTTTCAAATAAAGAAGCTTGGCCGGTAGCTAGAAAAAGAATTAAAACTCTTGTAAGTGTGAATGGTTTTATTGTAAAATAGAGCTATAACCCTTTCCACACAGTTCCATACATGTTGGAGGAGGTGGTTCCTACCCAGAAGCGGTGCCCGTGCTGTCCTTGGCTGTGACTTGCAGACGACATCCCATGGTAAAAACAGAGACTGTCAAAAAAGCATGTGCCAGCTGTTTAAAGGGATTGTGTAGTGGTAAAATATACATTTATAACCTATCTTCAGAATGGATGGGACGCGTAGTTGTGAATACACTGCACTCCACTACAGGGGGCAGTGAAGAGGACGCAGTGCTCGCATGAGCGTCAGGACTCCTTCAAACAACTAATCCGGACCCTCACTGATCTAGTATGCGGTGGCCAATAATGCCTTTCTCAACCAGTTTGCTTCAATCAATACACACTGTAAGGATGGGTAGACATGGCAACTGGGGGCCTAACAAAGCAAGTATCTAATTGAGCCTACCTAAAAGTCCTTTTACACAGGCCAATTCACAGGCAATTATCGGGAGTGATCTGTTTGTTCCTGATAATTCCCTGATTGTGAGCAGTGGGGAATGATGAATTTACATGCAGCAATCATCCCCTCTCTATGAGGACAAGCAATTGGTACTACGATCTTTTGACCCCATACAAATTCATTATTTTCCAGCAGCAAATCCCTATTTAAGCCTCACTCACACGTCAATGTTTTGGTCAGTAATTTCCATCAGTGATTGGGAGCCAAAACCAGGATTGGATCCTCCACAGACATAAGGTATAAGGGAAATATCTGTACCTGTTTTATGTTTAGAGCTGCTTCCAATGTTGGCTCAAAATCACTGATGGAAATCACTGACCGAACACTGACGTGTGAATGAGGCATTATACATATATACTGTATATATATATCTTCTGTGCTAGCCAAAAACATTATTTGCTTGTTTATCGGGCGATCAGCTGTGGGCACCACGGCTCTTTGAAACAGCTGATCGGCAGGGGTGCCGGGACTCGTACTACTACCGATGTGATAATCATTACCATTTCCTAAACAGATAAAACTTCTCTTTTTTTAATCCGTTCCTAGTGTTAAAGGGAACCTGTCACCGGGATTTTGGGTATAGAGCTGAGGACATGGGTTGCTAGATGGCCGCTAGCACATCCGCAATACCCAGTCCCCATAGCTCTGTGTGCTTTTATTGTGTAAAAAAAACGATTTGATACATTTGCAAATTAACCTGAGATGAGTCCTGTCCCTGACTCATCTCACGTACAGGACTCATCTCAGGTTAATTTGCATATGTATAACATAGTTTTTTTTTACACAATAAAAGCACACAGAGCTATGGGGACTGGGTATTGCGGATGTGCTAGCGGCCATCTAGCAACCCATGTCCTCAGCTCTATACCCAAAATCCCGGTGACAGGTTCCCTTTAACTTCAAAAACTGTATAAAAAAATCTAAATATGTAGCCATAACCTAACACAGGGTAATTATTGGGAACAAGCATTTCTAGAAACACTCATGACCAATAATTATCCAGATGATTGCCTATGTAAAAGGACCTTTAGGTGCTAGGAACAGTATTGTCACACACACAGGGGGTGGGGAAGTGACCACTGAGCTCAACCCGCACCCCTCTCCCTGCCTACTTGCCTTGCAAGTCCTAGTCACAACGGACAACTGGTCAACAAACCCTCAACTAGGATAAGTGCAGGGAAGACGGACAAAACACATAATCAGGGGCGTAGCGTGGGGGGGGCCAGGGGGGCCGTTGCCCCGATCGCCAAACTGCAGGGGGGCGCTCCGGCGCCGGCTGAAAGTTTATATTGTAAGTTTTTTTCAGGACGCGCAATGGCCAGAGTTAGAGTCTGAGGCAGAGAGCTGTTTAGTGCATGCGCCCGCCCGGCCCTGATGATTCATTTGTGCGTTCGTGGCGGGCGCAGTGCGCACTACTGTGTTGGTTAGTTAACTGTTAACAACTAGACTAATTAACATACATGGTTGGCGCCGCCTCCTGCTCCTAGTGGCAATCATTAGGCTGGCCGCTGGCCTGGCTCTCTCCGGCTCCGCCCACTTTCCAGGCGGGAAACACAGTGCGGAGCGCGGGAGCCAGAGCCAGCAGAAGATTGCCAGGAGCAGGAGGCGGCGCCGCGGCAGAAGACAGAGTCCACTAGTCAGTGTGCACTGTGTCACTTCAGACTCCAGACAGAGAACTGTTGAGTCAGAGTACTGACCAGGCCCTGAGTCTGAGTGAGCCCTGAGCCAGTGAGCCGCGCTAGAAGAGTCCAGAGTGACAGAGTCCAGTCCAGACTGAGACTATTACAGAGCAGAGGTAGAAAGGGAGTTAGTGGCACTAGTAGTGATTAAGTTGGGTGGCCATGTCAGATGTCACAATGATGACCTCCCTCCCTGTCCCTGAGTCTGTGTGTGGGGGGATAGTGGCTCAGCAAGAATGCAATAATAATGGTAATAAATCAATGAGTGAAGTGCCAGATCTCTGCCAGGCCAAATAGGTGGCGTGGCAGTCTGGCATTCATGGTTCTGATAACTGTAGAGAGGCACTGAGACAGTACTGCCTCTGGGATGCCATCTGCCCATCTCTATACCAGGCCTACGCTGGAGCTGGGCTGGTATGGACAGCAGAGATGGGCGGAAGATGGCATCCTAGAGTCACTACCGTCTCTGGTCACCCTTCACCAGCACCCTGACTGCCACCTGCTTGGCCTGCCTGGCTCTCATGGCACTTCACTGCCTCGTGCTTGGCTATCAGCGCTGAGTGACTCAGTCACACTGCAACATTGACTGAGTCACTCAGTGCTGATAGCCGAGCACCAGGCAGTGAAGTGCCATGAGAGCCAGGCCAAGCAGGACCGTGGCAGTCAGGGTGCTGGTGAAGGATGACCAGAGAGACAGTACTGCCCAGAGGATGCCATCTGCCCATCTCTGCTGTCCATATACCAGGTCTACCAGCATTAGCCCTTGATATACCACCTGCCCGCCTGGTCACCCCACCTAACACTCAGGGAGACAAGTGACTCAGACTGTTAGGTGTGGGGTGACCAGGCGGTATTTGAAGGGGTAATACTGGTAGGCCTGGTATATGGACAGGAGAGATGGGCAGATGGCATCCTCTGGGGGTTGTATCTTACATGGGACTGTATGCTGGAGGAGCTGAAGGGAGAGTGATGTATTTTACATGGGACTGTTTGCAAGAAGGACTAAAGGCAGGGGGAGTGTTGTATCTTACACGGGACTGTATGCTGAAGGGGCTGAAGGGGGCCATAATTATTGCTATAATACTACAGAGGTGGTCATTATAATAATAATACAGAGGGGGCCATTATATATTATAATTATACAGAGAGCATTATACTTATAGGCACTACAGGGGAAGGGGGGGTCTGTTATCTGAGGATGATAGTAAAGTGAGGAATCTAAAACATTTTCTGCGAAACTTTGCAGAGACGAGACGCGGCTGAAAAAAGGTGTCATGATGGTCCTATCTCCGAATGAGGACGTTGAGGAAAGTCTACATGACAGGAGATGTCACTGGATGTAACAGGTATGGTGCTGTATTCTCCTGTATATTTCATAGCAATGTATGTAATGTCCATCCAAATATCTGTTTCACGGTAGGGTAGGGGGTATATAGAATTTGTCCCACACTGCCTCAGCCTGGCCAAAGACTTCAGGTCGCACTGTGTGTGTTCTGAATTCTGGGGCCTCACACCCATCTACTACATTATCTGTACTCAGAGAGCTATCACTGTGTTATCTGTGGTGTTACATAGGACTGCAGGTGACATCTACTACATTATCTGTTCTCAGAGTTATCACTGTGTTATCTGTGGTCTTACATAGGACTGCAGGTGACAATACTTGGCTTGCCCCGTGTGCTGGCTACCCATGCTACGCCACTGCACACAATAGAGTAGTCAAACGAGCCGAGTCAAAACCTGGAGAGCAGCAAGGTACCAGAGGAGCAAGCAGAGGATCGTCAGGAGGAAGCCAAAGTCAGAACCAGGAGGGAACGCCAAGACCAAGGGATGAGACAGATGGAAATCTAACACGAGCAGGAGAACAGCAAACCAGGTAAGTAATTGCAGGAAGGACCTCAATAACAGGCAATCTGTGGCCAGCAGATTGCCTGTTTAATAGGGCGCTGGTGGAGTCATGTGACGTGGCCAGCGTCACATGACTCCTGATTTCTAATACAGCCGAGCTCGGCGCTCGGCTGTATTAGAAATCAGGAGTCAAGTAGCTCGGCGCTCAGCCCCATTGCGGTTACCATGGGAACGGGCGAAGCCGGGATGCGCTGATGATGCCAGCGCGCCCTGGCCGTCCCCCCCTCCACACAGAGTGTACCGTGACAAGTATGACAAAAAAAAAGCTACAAAAACTAACAGGATTTTATTTTTTGCATTCCCTCCAGAAGTTATTAAATGCTTATATGTTTGGTGCCACCGACAAATGCAACTCACATCGCAAAAAAATAAGCCCTCAAAGCTACACCGAAAGAAACATAAAAAAAAAATCATATAACAGCTCCAGGAATAAAATGTGTGGAGGCTGTATATATGGCAACCAGCAGAAAAGTACATTTGGGAAAAGCTTTGTGTGTGTTAGCCTACATGCACACGAACGTGGTTTGGTTCCGCAAACGAGCCACATTTTCTGTGGTTTAGGTGTGGACCCATTCACTTCAATGGGGCCGCAAAAGATGCAGACAGCACTCCGTGTGCTGTCCACATCCGTTGCTCTGTTCTGTAGCCCCGCAAAAAAATCGCTACTTGGAATACACGAGTACTCAGCCTGCCATGACTACTGGACTGTGTTTAGACAGCAATTTTTGCCTGAGTACTTGGTGCTTCGCACCGATGTCTGAGACTGCCGTGGTTCAGCAGCCAACTACACCAAGACTACTCCAGGAGCGGCCTGGTTGGTTCCTTGCGGTGAAGTCCAGATCCCTGTACAGGGGATGAAGGGTGAATATCAAGAAACTGCCAGGACAATGCCCTTAAGTTTAGCTCAAAGCCAAACTGGTGTTGGCACAGTGGGTCCATACCCACTGACCGTAACTGTGTGAATAGCCTAGTTCTCCAACAAAAAGCATTAGCTTTCTCTGTTTCCAAAAAGAAAAGAAAGCTGAGCCTCTGATGCCACCAGATGTAAGGTAGCTGTTCTTTAAGTCAATGCTCGATGATTTAAAAAGGTCTTGAGGCATGACTTGTATAATAGCAGATGGTAAAGCAGACACGGTTGTGTTCATGAGGCCTTATGAAGAGCAGCTAGTAGGCCTAAAGAGTCTTATAGGCCAGGCAATGCTTCTCTGGGAAATGGGTATGCAAATTAGCTCTCTTTCCAGAAAAAAAAAAGAAAAGCTGGGCCTCTAATACCACCAGATGTAAGGTAGCTATTCTTTAAATCTAAGCTTGACCTTTTAAACTGATCTTACAGAGGTCTTAGTGTAGCAAGCCAAGGAGGCGCGAGTGGAAGATTGGATGATGGGAGTGGAAGTAGTTCTAGTAATTAGAATTGAGCACACAGATCACAGTGGCAATCCTCACACCAATACCCCCTAGGGCTGTGCAGTAACTGGAGGGCACTCCCTTTCTTCCCTCGGGGCACAACCTGTTGTTGGGGCTCCTGCCTGGTGGTGATTGCGCTACCCTTGGTGTTAAGTGGTTTGGCAGGATGCAAGGCAGGAGTTCAGAAGCAGGGGCCGACGGATGGTGATGGAGGCAGTGACCAGGCCAGTTGATATTAATAAATAAGTCTTTTTTTTACTAAAGTGCAGAATAGAAGTAGTAGTGCATCCGACAGTATCAATGTACAATTCCAAGTAACAGTGCAATTCTTCCCCAGTAGCAATGTATGGATAGCAGCAATGATGGGGGTTGCAGTACTCCTCTCTGTCTTTCTAAAGTCTCTCTGCAGAACCTTAGATATATTTTCGTAATTCTCTGGCTAAAGGTTACAGAATTAAGATATGGTTGGCCAAGCCATCTGAAAGCATGGAATGGTGAGTTAGCAATGTCCCCTCTCACAGCAGCAAAGTATCTTTCTGCCATGAACACACACAATACCTTGCTGTCTGACTCCAATGCACAATCTTGCTGATTCTGGACCTTCTCATTTCCCTATCTCTTTCTGGAGCACTTTTGGATGAAGTAGCTTTAGCTGTAAATGTCTCAGAAATGGAGGTTCTCTGAGTAAGCACTAGTAGATTCTTCTCTCTTCCTCAGCTAAGCACACACACTCTACTGACTAACCAGGGGCGGGCCCAGGTCCATCTCCTGCCAACCTAAAAAGGTTTGAATGAAGGTGTTAACCCTGACTTGTCCATACAGTGTTATTGGGTGCACAAATACAGTAAATCCAAACACTTTTACGCAACAATACAACATTATGACAGTTAACCTTTTGCGTTGACCCTGTTCTGAGGTATTGCACTAGTAGAGCTTCTGGCTCATAAAAGTGGTGCTTTAAATTGCAGAATGAAATAGACTATATAAATAACAACACCCAGCTTGAACTTCAGATAGACTTAACAACTCTCAGTCTCAATGCTGTTGCCTGTTTTGGTCTCCCAAGGCATAACATAAATTCAAGTGTCCGTGGTTTACAGGAAAGCTCATATAACATGTTCCTTATAGAATTATTAGATGCCAAGTCAAAGGCACATTACAGAGTTCACAGCACTGCAGACATTTGCTGCTTGTGTGAACAGACCATTGGTTGTTAATAATGTTTTAAAGATGAACTCCCACAATGCCCTGCTGTAGGCTGATAGCTGTAGGCTGTTCGGGAAGGCTGGGAGTTGTAGTTTTGCAACAGCTGGAGGGCCGCAGGTTGAGCATGCATGCTCTAGAAAATTGTCTCCTTTTCCATGAACAGTATTTATTTGGACTTTTTTTGTTTGGTATATGTCAATTATTTTACAGTATATTTGTGTTTGCTAAAATACTGTACCAGGTGAAGCAGGAGAGTAACAAGGACCTTTGGGGCCCCATAGCTAAACTTAAAATGGGGCCGCACACCACTATAACCACTTTTAGTAGCATGATCAGCTTATAATTATGCTGGCTTTCCTAATGGACATGGATAAAGCACACAGTGATGTCACAACGGTGGGCACAGGCATAATGTTCACAAGAAAAATAGTATAATATGCTATTGCGAAATCAATGTTATGCCACTGTGATGTCACAGCACAGAAATAATGCAAAAGTAATGCACTCTTCTATATGTGGATAATGTCAATGTTAAAGGTTCTAGAGAGGTTCTAGAACTGATTGCTAGGGATGAGCGAACCCGAACTGTATAGTTCGGGTTCGTACCGAATTTTGGGGTGTCCGTGACACGGACCCGAACCCGGACATTTTCGTAAAAGTCCGGGTTCGGGTTCGGTGTTCGTCGCTTTCTTGGCGCTTTTTGAAAGGCTGCAAAGCAGCCAATCAACAAGCATCATACTACTTGCCCCAAGAGGCCGTCACAGCCATGCCTACTATTGGCATGGCTGTGATTGGCCAGTGCAGCATGTGACCCAGCCTCTATTTAAGCTGGAGTCACATAGCGCCACACGTCACTCTGCTCTGATTAGTGTAGGAAGAGGTTGCGGCTGCGACAGTAGGGCGAGATTAGGCTGATTAACTCCTCCAAAAGACTCCATCCAGTGATCGATCTGCAGCTGTGGATCATTGAGCTGCTGATACTCAATTGCTCACTGTTTTTAGGCTGCCTAGACCGTTTGTCATATAAGGTAAAAGATCCCAGCAAACGTGACTTGGATGCTTGTAAAGGTTTATTGTCAAAGTAACATTTGTCAAAGTAACAATGACGCGTTTCGGCTATATTAGCCTTTTTCAACAAAATATCCATCATACAGCACAGGTTTATATACACCTATAATGCCAGGGATAGGGTGCCGCCCCGTGACATCAGACCCCAAAAGGGGGTGGTACATGGGAGGTAACCAAAGAGTAACAGAAAATATATTTTGTATATAACAAAAGAAAACCATATAACGGCAACTATTTTATATATTATAGATACCATCTCAGATGAGAGATTCTTCAATGAGTAGATGATGTCTAAAAAATAATGATAATAATGATATATATTAGATCACCGGATTAAACAGTAATAATGCATTAATTGACATGGGATCCTAGATATGTGTAATTTCATAGTCCCTATTCAGACCTCTAGGATGTAGGGTATCTAGGGTATGGATCCAATAGGCCTCTCGGTGTAATAATAGCTTCTTCACATCACCTCCCCTTCGCGGTCTCATTACCCGTTCTATCACCTGAGATTTTAATTGAGCAATAGTGTGTTTGCATTTTTCAAAGTGGGAGGGAATCGGAAGCAATAAGTTCTTAGTCCTAATAGTGGACTTGTGCTTCCCAATGCGGTCTCTAATCGTTTGCATGGTCTCACCAATATATAATAACCCACAAGGACATTTAATTAAATACACTACATTAGTAGACTCACAGGTGAAAAAACCATTCACTGGGTATGTTCGTCCAGTATGTGGGTGATAAATATTGGATCCCTTAATTATATTTGAGCACTGGAAGCAGTGCAGGCAGGGGAACGTACCCTTCCGCTGTATAGCTAGTACGCTCTGCTTGAGTACGCCTCTAGGGCTCCCCACATCAGCGCGCACTAACTTGTCTCTATAACTCGGGTTTTTCTTATTACAGAAAAGCGGGGGATTTTTTAATTCTTCAATCTGTGGGGTATGCTCTTCCCAACAGAGACCAGTGCTTCCTCACAATATTATCTAGTTTATGATTAAAGGGGTGGTATTTATGGACCAAGGCCACTCGCGGGGTGTCTATTTTATCAGGTCTAGGATTGTCTAGATCACTCACAGTTTTTCTTAAGGTTGATGAGGGATAACCTCTTTCCTCAAACCTCCTAGTCATTTCCTCAAACCTAAGACCCCGTATAGAGGGGTCTGAGACAATACGTCTCACTCTCTGGTATTGGGACCTGGGAATTGCCCTTTTTAAGGAGTGTGGATGAGCACTGGAAAAGTGGAGGATACTGTTCCTGTCTGTCTCTTTTCTAAATATATCTGTAGAGAGATTGCCATTAGGATCCTTAATTACCCTTGTATCTAAGAAACTCACTGTTTGGCTATCACACGTTAGTGTGAATTGTAAACCAGCACATGCATGGTTCAGATGTGAAAGGAAGAGGTCAAGGGTCTCACGTGGCCCCGCCCATATGCAAAAAATGTCGTCAATAAATCTTTTCCATAATAGAATGTGGTTATGGTGCCACTCAGTGTTGTATACAAATGTATCTTCAAATTTTGACATATACGCATTAGCATAGGGCGGAGCCACGTTCGACCCCATCGCGGTCCCCCGCCTCTGCAGATAATAGGTATCTTCAAACAAAAAATAATTTTCATACAGGACGAGATGAAGGAGTTGTACAAAAAAATCACATTCAATAGAAGAGTAATCACTCTTTTCTAGGAACGACTGTACAGCCTGTACACCCCCACTGTGTTCAATGGAGGTGTACAGGCTGACCACGTCAATAGTCACCAACAAACTCTCAGCGCCTGAATACTAGGCCTCAAATTTATATCCCGCTAAATCTGTCGTTACTGCTGTACTGTTGTGGCTGGGCAAGTTATTTAGTGTCCGTCAAAGCACATTTTTTGTTCTGGGTTGAAATACAATTCCCAATTTAGCAATTTCCTAATTTAGTGGTTTCTGCTGTATCAGAGCTATTTGAAATCTATCCCTAAAAGGGTATATAATATTCAAGGTGCACATAGGGTCATTCAGAATAACTTCACACACACGCTACTGTGCATTTCCAAGTCTAATTCTGTCAGTAAATCTATACCTGTCACCCAGCGCCTAAATGCTAGGCCTCAAATTTATATCCCGCTAAATCTGTCGTTACTGCTGTACTGTTGTGGCTGGGCAAGTTATTTAGTGTCCGTCAAAGCACATTTTTTGTTCTGGGTTGAAATACAATTCCCAATTTAGCAATTTCCTAATTTAGTGGTTTCTGCTGTATCAGAGCTATTTGAAATCTATCCCTAAAAGGGTATATAATATTCAAGGTGCACATAGGGTCATTCAGAATAAATTCACACACACGCTACTGTGCATTTCCAAGTCTAATTCTGTCAGTAAATCTATACCTGTCACCCAGCGCCTAAATACTAGGCCTCAAATTTATATCCCGCTAAATCTGTCATTACTGCTGTACTGTTGTGGCTGGGCAAGTTTTTTAGTGTCCGTCAAAGCACATTTTTTGTTCTGGGTTGAAATACAATTCCCAATTTAGCAATTTCCTAATTTAGTGGTTTCTGCTGTATCAGAGCTATTTGAAATCTATCCCTAAAAGGGTATATAATATTCAAGGTGCACATAGGGTCATTCAGAATAACTTCACACACACGCTACTGTGCATTTCCAAGTCTAATTCTGTCAGTAAACCCATACCTGTCACCCAGCGCCTAAATACTAGGCCTCAAATTTATATTCAGCTGAATTTGAATACAATACATTGGGCCAAATAATATTTTTGTTGTTGTGGTGAACGATAACAATGAGGAAAACATCTAGTAAGGGACGCGGACGTGGACATGGTCGTGGTGGTGTTAGTGGACCCTCTGGTGCTGGGAGAGGACGTGGCCGTTCTGCCACATCCACACGTCCTAGTGTACCAACTACCTCAGGTCCCAGTAGCCGCCAGAATTTACAGCGATATATGGTGGGGCCCAATGCCGTTCTAAGGATGGTAAGGCCTGAGCAGGTACAGGCATTAGTCAATTGGGTGGCCGACAGTGGATCCAGCACGTTCACATTATCTCCCACCCAGTCTTCTGCAGAAAGCGCACAGATGGCGCCTGAAAACCAACCCCATCAGTCTGTCACATCACCCCCATGCATACCAGGGAAACTGTCTTAGCCTCAAGTTATGCAGCAGTCTCTTATGCTGTTTGAAGACTCCGCTGGCAGGGTTTCCCAAGGGCATCCACCTAGCCCTTCCCCAGCGGTGAAAGACATAGAATGCACTGACGCACAACCACTTATGTTTCCTGATGATGAGGACATGGGAATACCACCTCAGCATGTCTCTGATGATGACGAAACACAGGTGCCAACTGCTGCGTCTTTCTGCAGTGTGCAGACTGAACAGGAGGTCAGGGATCAAGACTGGGTGGAAGACGATGCAGGGGACGATGAGGTCCTAGACCCCACATGGAATGAAGGTCGTGCCACTGACTTTCACAGTTCGGAGGAAGAGGCAGTGGTGAGACCGAGCCAACAGCGTAGCAAAAGAGGGAGCAGTGGGCAAAAGCAGAACACCCGCCGCCAAGAGACTCTGCCTGCTACTGACCGCCGCCATCTTGGACCGAGCACCCCAAAGGCAGCTTCAAGGAGTTCCCTGGCATGGCACTTCTTCAAACAATGTGCTGACGACAAGACCCGAGTGGTTTGCACGCTGTGCCATCAGAGCCTGAAGCGAGGCATTAACGTTCTGAACCTTAGCACAACCTGCATGACCAGGCACCTGCATGCAAAGCATGAACTGCAGTGGAGTAAACACCTTAAAAGCAAGGAAGTCGCTCAGGCTCCCCCTGCTACCTCTTCTGCTGCTGCCGCCTCGGCCTCTTCTGCTGCTGCCGCCTCGGCCTCTTCCTCCGCCTCTGGAGGAATGTTGGCACCTGCCGCCCAGAAAACAGGGGATGTACCACCAACACCACCACCACCTCCGTCACCAAGCGTCTCAACCATGTCACACGGCAGCGTTCAGCTCTCCATCTCACAAACATTTGAGAGAAAGCATAAATTCTCACCTAGCCACCCTCGATCCCTGGCCCTGAATGCCAGCATTTCTAAACTACTGGTCTATGAAATGCTGTAATTTAGGCTGGTGGACACAGACAGCTTCAAACAGCTCATGTCGCTTGCTGTCCCATGTTGTTCCCAGCCGCCACTACTTCTCCAAGAGAGCCGTGCCTTCCCTGCACAACCAAGTATCCGATAAAATCAAGTGTGCACTGCGCAACGCCATCTGTAGCAAGGTCCACCTAACCACAGATACGTGGACCAGTAAGCACGGCCAGGGACGCTATATCTCCCTAACTGCACACTTGGTAAATGTAGTGGCAGCTGGGCCCCAGGCGGAGAGCTGTTTGGCGCACGTCCTTCCGCCGCCAAGGATCGCAGGGCAACATTCTTTGCCTCCTGTTGCCACCTCCTCCTTCTCGGCTTCCTCCTCCTCTTCTTCCACCTGCTCATCCAGTCAGCCACACACCTTCACCACCAACTTCAGCACAGCCCGGGGTAAACGTCAGCAGGCCATTCTGTAACTCATATGTTTGGGGGACAGGCCCCACACCGCACAGGAGTTGTGGCGGGGTATAGAACAACAGACCGACGAGGGGTTGCTGCCGGTGAGTGGTGTGGGCCGTCTGTTCGCGCTTCCGGCGTTCACATCCTGCCGCTGCTCGCCTGTCTGCGCTACAGCGTAACTTCGGCCTTCCCGCTCACCGCCTCATATGCGACGTGCCCACCAGGTGGAACTCCACCTTGCACATGCTAGACAGACTGTGCGAGCAGCAGCAGGCCATAGTGGAGTTTCAGCTGCAGCACGCACGGGTCAGTCGCACTGCGGAACAGCACCACTTCACCACCAATGACTGGGCCTCCATGCGAGACCTGTGTGCCCTGTTGCGCTGTTTCGAGTACTCCACCAACATGGCCAGTGGCGATGACGCCGTTATCAGAGTTACAATACCACTTCTATGTCTCCTTGAGAAAACACTTAAGGCGATGATGGAAGAGGAGGTGGCCCAGGAGGAGGAGGAGGAAGAGGGGTCATTTTTAGCACTTTCAGGCCAGTCTCTTCGAAGTGACTCAGAGGGAGGTTTTTTGCAACAGCAGAGGCCAGGTACAAATGTGGCCAGCCAGGGCCCACTACTGGAGGACGAGGAGGACGAGGAGGACGAGGATGAGGTGGAGGAAGATGAGGATGAAGCATGGTCACAGCGGGGTGGCACCCAACGCAGCTCGGGCCCATCACTGGTGCGTGGCTGGGGGGAAAGGCAGGACGATGACGATACACCTCCCACAGAGGACAGCTTGTCCTTACCCCTGGGCAGCCTGGCACACATGAGCGACTACATGCTGCAGTGCCTGCGCAATGACAGCAGAGTTGCCCACATTTTAACGTGTGCGGACTACTGGGTTGCCACCCTGCTGGATCCACGCTACAAAGACAATGTGCCCACCTTACTTCCTGCACTGGAGCATGATAGGAAGATGCGCGAGTACAAGCGCACGTTGGTAGGTGCGCTACTTAGAGCATTCCCAAATGTCACAGGGGAACAAGTGGAAGCCCAAGGCCAAGGCAGAGGAGGAGCAAGAGGTCGCCAAGGCAGCTGTGTCACGGCCAGCTCCTCTGAGGGCAGGGTTAGCATGGAAGAGATGTGGAAAAGTTTTGTCAACACGCCACAGCTAACTGCACCACCACCTGATACGCAACGTGTTAGCAGGAGGCAAAATTTCACTAACATGGTGGAACAGTACGTGTGCACACCCCTCCACGTACTGACTGATGGTTCGGCCCCATTCAACTTCTGGGTCTCTAAATTGTCCACGTGGCCAGAGCTAGCCTTTTATGCCTTGGAGGTGCTGGCCTGCCCGGCGGCCAGCGTTTTGTCTGAACGTGTATTCAGCACGGCAGGGGGCGTCATTACAGACAAACGCAGCCGCCTGTCTACAGCCAATGTGGACAAGCTGACGTTTATAAAAATGAACCAGGCATGGATCCCACAGGACCTGTCCGTCCCTTGTCCAGATTAGACATTAACTACCTCCCCTTAACCATATATTATTGTACTCCAGGGCACTTCCTCATTCAATCCTATTTTTATTTTCATTTTACCATTATATTGCGAGGCTACCCAAAGTTGAATGAACCTCTCCTCTGTCTGGGTGCCGGGGCCTAAATATATGCCAATGGACTGTTCCAATGTTGGGTGACGTGAAGCCTGATTCTCTGCTATGACATGCAGACTAATTCTCTGCTGACATGAAGCCAGATTCTCTGTTACGGGACCTCTCTCCTCTGCCTGGGTGCTGGGCCTAAATATCTGACAATGGACTGTTGCAGTGGTGGGTGACGTGAAGCCTGATTCTCTGCTATGATATGAAGACTGATTCTCTGCTGACATGAAGCCAGATTGTCTGTTACGGGACCTCTCTCCTCTGCCTGGGTGCTGGGCCTAAATTTATGAAAATGGACTGTTACAGTGGTGGGTGACGTGAAGCCTGATTCTCTGCTATGATATGAAGACTGATTCTCTGCTGACATGAAGCCAGATTGTCTGTTACGGGACCTCTCTCCTCTGCCTGGGTGCTGGGCCTAAATATCTGACAATGGACTGTTGCATTGGTGGCTGACGTGAAGCCTGATTCTCTGCTATGACATGCAGACTAATTCTCTGCTGACATGAAGCCAGATTGTCTGTTACGGGACCTCTCTCCTCTGCCTGGGTGCTGGGCCTAAATATCTGACAATGGACTGTTGCAGTGGTGGCAGACGTGAAGCCTGATTCTCTGCTAGGACATGCAGACTGATTCTCTGCTGACATGAAGCCAGATTGTCTGTTACGGGACCTCTCTCCTCTGCCTGGGTGCTGGGCCTAAATATCTGACAATGGACTGTTGCAGTGGTGGCTGACGTGAAGCCTGATTCTCTGCTATGATATGAAGACTGATTCTCTGCTGACATGAAGCCAGATTGTCTGTTACGGGACCTCTCTCCTCTGCCTGGGTGCTGGGCCTAAATTTATGAAAATGGACTGTTGCAGTGGTGGGTGACGTGAAGCCTGATTCTCTGCTATGATATGAAGACTGATTCTCTGCTGACATGAAGCCAGATTCTGTGTTACGGAACCTCTCTCCTCTGCCTGGGTGCTTGGCCTAAATTTATGAAAATGGACTGTTGCAGTGGTGGCTGACGTGAAGCCTGATTCTCTGCTATGACATGCAGACTGATTCTCTGCTGACATGAAGACAGATTCTCTGTTACGGGACCTCTCTCCTCTGCTTGGGTGCCGGGGCCTAAATATCTGAGAATGGACTGTTCCAGTGGTGGGTGACGTGAAGCCAGATTCTCTGCTATGGGACCTCTCTCCAATTGATTTTGGTTAATTTTTATTTATTTAATTTTTATTTTAATTCATTTCCCTATCCACATTTGTTTGCAGGGGATTTACCTACATGTTGCTGCCTTTTGCAGCCCTCTAGCCCTTTCCTGGGCTGTTTTACAGCCTTTTTAGTGCCGAAGTGTTCGGGTCCCCATTGACTTCAATTGGGTTCGGGTTCGGGACGAAGTTCGGATCGGGTTCGGATCCCGAACCTGAACATTTTCGGGAAGTTCGGCCGAACTTCTCGAACCCGAACATCCAGGTGTCCGCTCAACTCTACTGATTGCACATTAATCTGTGAAAAATGTATTTTTCTGATGATACAATTTTTTGCTGTGTTATGGCGGTAGACCGGATTCACCGCCACTCCTCTCCTGCTGGTGGGCAGGGCCGCCTCCTTGTTCATTCACTACATAGCTCTAGGGCTCTGCCGCTAAGATCCCGCTGGTGTACCTCCCTTCCTGGGTGGTAGTCCTAGACACTGGAGTAGGGGTGGATAGACTTTAGACCTTACAGGGAAATTTCCCGGTGAGACGATGCCCAGAGGTCTACCCAAGCAATAGTCTCTGCCGCTGGCAGGGTACATAATGAGCTTTCAGAGGTAATTAACTCAGAGAATCAGGTACGCATGTATCCGGCCAGCGACTCCATATGCCCACCTGAATTCAACTGCTGTGGCCCGTGTCTCACCTCTTAGGCCTTATCCTCCATATCGTAATAAAAGAGAACTGGAGGAGGAGGACAGAAAATGGCAGCTATTGGTGGCCACCACAGAGGGACAGTTTTGCAGCAATATAATGTACTGCACTTTGGTATATGGTTCTGATGGGACAGTATTTTGCGCTAAAGTATTGCCCCGCCTATATGTGTGGCCCCACCTACATGGGGCCACTTTAAGTTCCCATTCTGCCCAGCACTGGAGTAACACTGTCCTCCCACACAGGCTTATGCCTACTTCCTGTCAGCAATGTCTCTCACTACCTGTATGGTGCATGCACTCTCTAATGCTCTTACAGGGCCAGTGCTTACGCACCCTAATCTTTCCCAACCAATGGCAAGCTACCCATGAGTACTTAAGGCAGCTTTCCCTATGAAAAGGTGCTGGTCTGTGTAGGAGGAGGAGCAGGACATAACTATTGTGAAGGGGCACATCTGGACATAGCTACTGTGAGGGGGCACATATCTGGGCATAACTATTGTGAGAGGGCACACATCTGAGGATAACTACTGTGAGGGGGCACATACATGGGCATAACTACAGTGGAGGGCATAGCTGGGCGTAGATTTTGTGAAGGGGCACATGTGGGCATTACTACTGTGAGGGGCACAATTGGGCATAACTACTGTGAAGGAGCACATCTGGTCATTACTACTGTATTCTGGCAAAAAGGGGGAATAATTACACCTCGGCTCTCAGCCAATAGCAGCTGGCGGCTCTATGATCTATAATGAAGCCACAGGAGAGCCCAACAGGCTAGGTGCCAGTGCGGAGTGTGAGAAGCCAGGCTGGTTGCACCTTATCACCATAAGCATAAAGTGGGGCAAAGTGCCTCCAGCTCAGCAACCCTCTTCCAGTCTGCATTATATTCAATGTCTATAGTTTCTTTTTAGAGGGTGTATAGTTAAAAATTGAATACTATGAGTAGACTTGACGGACTGAAACACTGGGAAGGTAAAAAAAAAGTAGGTGCATAAGGACTGATTCACATACGGTATATGCACTCTGTAGTATGCTCTGTCTATTGTATTTGGCAACATCTATAATACATGCCAGAAAAGGGGGCCCACTGAAACTTTATTCCCCAAGGGCCCACATGAACGTGAAGCCAGCTTTGGTCAGAAGTCACATAGACTACTCCAAGAGGCAGCGGCCTGCAGCAGACTCCAGATTCCTGTACAAGGATTAAAGGCTGATAACACCGTAGGAATAGCGCCAAGTCAAATCTGTTCAAGTGACACAGTGGATCCACATCTGCTTGATTTCACTGTGACTATCATTATTTACAATGTTCTTATTGATCCAGAATAGTAGATATTGAAACCAGAAATTTATGAATATCAGAATTTCTTAGTAGTGCAGCTTCAATGTTTGAACCTACAATAAAAAAAAAAACAGCAACATCCAATCCACTTAAAATCAGTTTTCACTTTTTAATGTATATTACAACTTTTGATATGAATATGAATAGGGTATTCCCAGCACAGATATCTATGGCATATCCACAGGATGCACATACAGATGTCCTCTGGCAACCTCATCTAGATGATGTCACGGACATACCGAGATATACGGAGGTCTCCGCGACAGTGAGTGACAGAAGATCTGTGAGACCGGCAACACGTGGTTTGATCTGTCAGGTTTCCTTGTGGATCAATAGGCGTTTGTGTTGTTTCTGATACTGGCCACACCTCTAACCGCCAGGTGTTGCTATTGTGGTCATTGAACTTTCCTTATTTATAGTTGCTTCTCCCACAATGCTGTGTGGTTTAACGCTTCAGTGGTATCTGTGGTCTGCTGGTCTGTGGTTCTCGGCTGAGTTCTTGTTGCTACCATAACTACTGGAAAGTTAAGTGTTTCCTTTCACTTTTGCGTTTTGTTTTGGTTTATCTGTGTGTTGTTTTTCCCCTGCCCTTTGTTGTAGGCCTGAGGGATACTCCTGTTCGTCCTTCCTTTCTGGAGGAACAGGTAGTCTCAGTCCTGTCACTATCACCAGGGTCTTATAAAGTGAGTTAGGACTCTAGGTACTCCTGCGTACGAACTCATCTACCTTTGGGGTCTGTTCATACTAATAGCTAGTCAGGACTGTGACTAGGGATTTGACTAGGAGGTGTCTTTCTTTCTTCCCTGGCTTTCAGGTCTTGTTCCTTGTTCCCTCTCCTTCTTGGACCGGTGTGGTGTCTCCTTCCCACACACGGGCGTGACAGATAAAGAATGATTGCAGAGGTTTGCATGTGCATGTCTCTCTTCATTCACTTCTATGGATGACTGTCCTTCACATAGAAGCCATGCTCCTCCTCAGTTTTTTCTAGCACTGCGCTACAGCCATCCCTGTTGCTGACATCATCTTCCTGACTGCAGTGGGGACAATCCCTGCACACAGGTCACAGTGCAGCCAATCACTTCTGAGACCAGTGATTGGCTGCAGCAAAGACCAGAATGAACAGAACATAACTGTTGCATCGAGGAAAACGGACCACAGCGGGGAGGACCGGAGCTCATCTTTTAAAGAAGCAGGGGAGAAAAGAGCAGAATACAGTATCTCTTCTTCTGTTATTTTAATCACATGTACAGAGGCTGCCTGAGTTTACGGCTGATAGATCTATTCTTTTCAGTAGCATACACATAATAATTATTGCATATTCACTGTATATACCATAAAGGCTTTATGGGTAGGAATCTGACATCCTGTGACCTCCATTCACTGATTCACTGCTTGCACTGCTCTCTGCCATAGATATCTATAGCTAGGGCTGCAAGCAAACATGGCCAACTCTCCATTGTATGAGGTCACGAACTCCAGTTCTGTCGAAAGGTGAGGGTCCCACGCCTAGTGCATATTTCTTTAGGATTGCTGTGTCTAGTGGTATGAAGAGCAATTATTTATAGGCAGCCTAATCACCTGCAATATTGCACTGAAAGCAATATACTGTATTATTAATATACCATGCTAGTAATATATTATAGATTTATCTGGAATATTTTTAATGAGATTTTTGAAAATGCACAAAATCCTTTTTATGAATTGTCCAATATACCATATAAAGTTTGAAGATTTTTTTGCTATAGGAGGTGCAGAGAGCCCAGGAGCCTGAGGGGGCCCAAAGAACCTTGTGCCGCAAAAAAATACACTGGTATTATAGGAAGTGCTTGTTGGTAAAGTTACACTTCTTACATCTCTGGCTGGAGGGAAGGGGTTAGGTCAAGAATTTGGCTGGGGGTGGGGGGTGCCTTTTCAATTTTGCCAGTACAAAGGCTATGTGCTCCCCTGCCCCTGGCCACAAAGCACTGAAGGTAGGGGGACCCCAAGCTGAATTTTAGCACCAGGGGCTCATGAACCTTTAGTTATGCCCCTGTAAATATATATACAGTGAGGAACAGAAGTATTTGAACACCCTGCCATTTTGCAAGTTCTCCCAAATCATGGAGGGGTCTGAAATTCACATTGTAGGTGCATTCCCACTCTGAGAGACAGAATAAAAAGAAAAAAAAATCTGGAAATCACATTGTATGATTTTTAAAGAATGTATTTGTCTTGCACTACTGAACATACATATTTAAACACTTGAGAAAATCAGTGTTAATATTTGGTACAGAAGCCTTTTGTTTGCAATTCCTGTAGTTCTTGACCAGGTTTGCACACATTGTGACAGGGATTTTGGCCCACTCCTCCACACAGATCTCCTCTAGATCAGTCAGGTTTCGGGGCTGTCGCTGAGAAACACAGAGTTTCAGCTTCCTCCAAAGATGTTCTATTGGATTTAGGTCTGGAGACTGGCTAGGCCACTCCAGAACCTTGATATGCTTCTTACGGAGCCACTCCTTGGTTATCCTGGCTGTGTGCTTAGGGTCGTTGTCATGTTGGAAGACCCAGCCACGACCCATCTTCAATGCTCTGACTGAAGGAAGGAGGTTGTAGCTTAAAATCTCACAATAAATGGCCCCATTCATCCTCTCCTTAATACAGTGCAGTTGTCCTGTCCCCTTTGTAGAAAAGCACCCCCACAGCATGATGTTACCACCCCCATGCTTCACAGTAGGGATGGTCTCATCTGACCACATGACTTTCTCCCATGCCTCCTCTGGATCATCCAGATGGTTATTGGCAAACTTCAGACGGGCCTGGACATGTGATGACTTGAGCAGGGGAACCTTCCGTGCAATGCATGATTTGAAACCATGACGGCGTAGTGTTCTACCGACTGGGGGCCCAGCTCTCTTCATGTCATTGACCAGCTCCTCCCTTGTAGTTCTGGGCTGATTCCTCACCTTTCTTATCATCAGTGATACCACACGAGGTGAGATCTTGCATGGAGCCCCAATGGGAGACTGACAGTCGTCTTTAGCCTCTTCCATTTTCTAACAATTGCTCCAACAGTTGATCTATTTTCACCAAGCTGCTTGGCAATTGTCCTGTAGCCCTTTCCAGCCTTGTGGAGGTCCACAATTTTGTCTCTGGTGTCTTTTGACAGCTCTTTGGTCTTGCCCATGGTAATAGTTAGTGTCTGACTGACTGTTGGGTGGACAGGGGTCATTAAAGAGCTCAGACAGGTGCTACTAAGTTAGATTAATGAGTGGAGTAGAGGTGGACTCTTTAAAGGCACAGTAGCAGGTCTTTGAGAGACACAATTCTTGCTGTTTCTCAGGTGTTCCAATACTTATGTTCAGCAGTGCAAGACAAATAAATTATGAAATTCTTTAAAAATCATACAATGTGATTTCCAGTTTTTTTTTTAAAGAGTGGGAATGCACCTACAATGTAAATTTTAGACCCCTCTATGATTTCTAAGTGGGAGAACTTGCAAAATCGCAGGGTGTTCAAATACCTTTGTTCCTCACTGTATATATCTATATACATATATATTTATTTATTTTTCAGAAAATTTACTAAACTATTGGCTTATGTTACTTGTGTAGATAGATAAATAGAGTACATACATAGATAGATTGACCCTATGTATATCTATATAGATCTATATACTAGTAGAAGGACCCGGCTTCTCACTGGTATATTTAATCTATTTAATTTAATGTTTGTGTGTGTCGTTAAAAGATATCGACAGTATCCACTATAGCAGTGAAATCTACAGTACCCCGCCCTTTTAACAGTGACCTCCACAGCGGCCTGCCCCCTTAACAGAAACATCCACAGCGCCCTCCCCTTTAACAGTGACCTCCAAAAAATACTTACCTCTGCTGTGCTCTGTTCCGTGTTCGGTCGTCCTGTCTCACTGACAGCGCCGGATCTAGCCGACATTGAGCATAAAGGGTGTATGTATGGGGATGTGCGCAGCCGCACTAGCCACTTACTTTTTAAATAGACAAAGCAAAGCGGAGGGAGACTGGGCTGGCTAAAAGCACTTATGGGACCCCCCCCCCGCTGGGCCCGTTCACGGTCAAATCCTCTGCGACCGCGATCGTTACACCTCTGCTGTGCTGTCTGAGGGTTAGCTGTGAACCTTCCTTCCAACCCTGCAGCTGACAGAAGTAGATTTTTACCTTCATTTTTTCAATCGCCATCGGCTGCGGTGTGTGAGGGGGCATGGCCTAATCGGGTCGGGACATGGCTTAGCTGGACCTGGAGGTGGGGTTTCTAAGTCCGTCATTTGAGGGTTCCAGAATCAGACAGCTCACGACCTCAGTATCGATGTCCTCACGGGAAAGGAGCAATCCCCAGTTGAGGAAGGCTGAGATGCCGAAACCCGTTCTGTGAACTGTTTAATAAAGCATATCTTTAATAAAGCATATCTTGAAGAGCAAGTACGTCTGCTGGGATCATTCTTTATGCGTCACTTGAGGGTGGCCTGAATGGCCACCCTACCTGCTCCCTTAACTGTGACCTCCACAGCACTCCGCTCCCTCAACAGAGTCATGGTGTAGTCTGGGCCGGATTTTTGTTGGATTGGCAAATAGGATTGGAAGTGGGATCTGCCAATCCACACCCTTCTAGCACGGGTGTTCCCTTGGACCAGAGAGGATTGCAGGTGAGGTCTGCGATAATCAGACTGGGATAAAGATCCTCCCAGGGTGTCAGTTAGTGGAGAATGTACAGACAGAAGCTTGGCGAGGCTCTGTCAGTGTGGTCTCAGCAGGGCAAGGCTGAGAGGCCACAGGGCTGGGCGCTAGCCGTAACTTTGGGGGATGCCTTGATGCCTGGGAACAAGGGTCACGAGGCCAGAGTCGGGAGGACTACTGGGCCACAATCCCCCAGAACGTGTTGAAGGGTCTGTATATACTTTGTTTTATTGGATTTTCAGAAAATGCACTAAACTATTTTATGATTGATTTTTAAAGTAAAACTATACTTTATATAGCACAGTTCCAAAGTCATAAAAATATTTATGAGGATTGAAAATGTTCCTGAAACTTTAATCCCAGACATTTCCTTTCCGCCTTCACTTTTCCTAAACGTTTGGTGCTTGACATAAAATGTGTCATTTGATAGCAAGCACAAGCTGAGGGGAATTTTGCCTGAGACACAAACACACAGCTCATCATTTGTGATGTCTCCTAGGACATATAAGAAAGTTGGCATTGCTACTTTAAACTGTTGTCACTAGATTTGCAGTATTGTAAGGTTCCTTAATCCATATTATTACTATACAAGATGCAGTTTCACTTTCTTATAATAAATCATTTTGGAATCACTTCTTCAGGTTGTTAAAGAGGTTGTTCTGGTTCAAAGCTGAACCTGGACATAACGCCTTCTACACTCATTCAGCATTACACGCTCTGATGCTTCCCCTTGCCCTGTGCTGAATCACGTAGGGCAAGGGCTGTTTTTTTCCCCCATTGTCACTGCTAGGCAGAGGCTCCCTCCTAGCAGTGATCCCTGTGACATCACTGGCACTAATGGCCACTCTATAGCACTGCCCTAGCCTGTTTTTTTACAGGCTAGGGCAGCCCTAAATGTGAAATATTTGTGTCTACCCAAATGTTTAAAAGAGTTTTCCAAAACTATTATACTGATGACCTATCCTCAGGGTAGGTCACCAGTATTTGATCAGTGGGGGGGTCCAACACCCGGGACCCCCGCTGATCAGCTATTTGAGAAGGTAAAGCTGTCTGAACGCCGCAGCCTGCTCCCTGCTCCCTGCTCACCAAGCACGGCATCATACATTGTATAGCAGTTGTGCTTGGTATGGCGCTCACCCCCTTTCACTTGAATGGGGCTGAGCTGCTCCTAGGCCATGTGACTGATGAATGTGTCATCATTCGGCCTAGGAAGCTGTGAGAAGGCTGCAGCCAGTGGTGTAGCTAGAAATGACTGGGCCCCACAGCAAATTTTTGAATGGGGCCCCCCTCCCCCAGTAATTTTTTAACAACCCCTTCCTTTCATGCCGCCCCCATTCCTGTGTCTAGCAAAGATCGCTCTCTCAGACCAGGCCCGGCAGCTGTTCCATCCGTTTTATACACTGTCTATACTGTCACTGTATATAATTTAATTGTGTAATACTGTTGAGGGGGCCCTGACAAAATCTTTTAGTCATCCTCCTCCTGGATGACCCCCCTTCTGGGTCAGGGACGCAAAGCAGCCTCTCCCCCTGCTTCCCCTATAGTTACGCCCCTGACTGCGATCACCGCTGCCTTCTCAAACAGCTGATCAGCGGGAGTCCTGGGTGTCAGACTACCACGGATCAGATACTGATGACCTATCCTAAGGTATCCTGAGATAGGTCATCAGTACTAAAGTCTTGGAAAACCCCTTTAACTGTGTGTTCACCTTTAACTTCATTGTACAGTTTATATATGGATATAATCTACATAAACTTATATGTAAATACAGGTCCTTCTCAAAAAATTAGCATATTGTGATAAAGTTCATTATTTTCTGTAATGTACTGATAAACATTAGACTTTCATATATTTTAGATTCATTACACACCAACTGAAGTAGTTCAAGCCTTTTATTGTTTTAATATTGATGATTTTGGCATACAGCTCATGAAAACCCAAATTTCCTATCTCAAAAAATTAGCATATTTCATCTGACCAATAAAAGAAAAGTGTTTTTAATACCAAAAAAGTCAACCTTCAAATAATTATGTTCAGTTATGCACTCAATACTTGGTCGGGAATCCTTTTGCAGAAATGACTGCTTCAATGCGGCGTGGCATGGAGGCAATCAGCCTGTGGCACTGCTGAGGTGTTATGGAGGCCCAGGATGCTTCGATAGCGGCCTTAAGCTCATCCAGAGTGTTGGGTCTTGCGTCTCTCAACTTTCTCTTCCCAATATCCCACAGATTCTCTATGGGGTTCAGGTCAGGAGAGTTGGCAGGCCAATTGAGCACAGTAATACCATGGTCAGTAAACCATTTACCAGTGGTTTTGGCACTGTGAGCAGGTGCCAGGTCGTGCTGAAAAATGAAATCTTCATCTCCATAAAGCTTTTCAGCAGATGGAAGCATGAAGTGCTCCAAAATCTCCTGATAGCTAGCTGCATTGACCCTGCCCTTGATAAAACACAGTGGACCAACACCAGCAGCTGACATGGCACCCCAGACCATCACTGACTGTGGGTACTTGACACTGGACTTCAGGCATTTTGGCATTTCCCTCTCCCCAGTCTTCCTCCAGACTCTGGCACCTTGATTTCTGAATGACATGCAAAATTTGCTTTCATCCGAAAAAAGTACTTTGGACCACTGAGCAACAGTCCAGTGCTGCTTCTCTGTAGCCCAGGTCAGGCGCTTCTGCCGCTGTTTCTGGTTCAAAAGTGGCTTGACCTGGGGAATGCGGCACCTGTAGCCCATTTCCTGCACACGCCTGTACACGGTGGCTCTGTCCACTGCTTCTGCAGGTCCCCCAAGGTCTGGAATCGGTCCTTCTCCATAATCTTCCTCAGGGTCCGGTCACCTCTTCTCGTTGTGCAGCGTTTTCTGCCACACTTTTTCCTTCCCACAGACTTCCCACTGAGGTGCCTTGATACAGCACTCTGGGAACAGCCTATTCGTTCAGAAATTTCTTTCTGTGTCTTACCCTCTTGCTTGAGGGTGTCAATGATGGCCTTCTGGACAGCAGTCAGGTCGGCAGTCTTACCCATGATTGCGGTTTGGAGTAATGAACCAGGCTGGGAGTTTTTAAAAGCCTCAGGAATCTTTTGCAGGTGTTTAGAGTTAATTAGTTGATTCAGATGATTACGTTAATAGCTCGTTTAGAGAACCTTTTCATGATATGCTAATTTTTTGAGATAGGAATTTTGGGTTTTCATGAGCTGTATGCCAAAATCATCAATATTAAAACAATAAAAAGCTTGAACTACTTTAGTTTGTGTGTAATGAATCTAAAATATATGAAAGTCTAATGTTTATCAGTACATTACAGAAAATAATGAACTTTATCACAATATGCTAATTTTTTGAGAAGGACCTGTATTATATTACATGAATTACTGAATTCCTTGTGATATTCCAGAGCTGCATTCACAATTCTACTGGTTAGGCCACATGCACACGAACGTTGTTTGTTTCCGTGTCCATTCAGTTTTTTTTTGCGGATAGGATGCGGACCCATTCATTTCAATGGGTCCGCAAAAAATGCGGACAGCACACCGCGTGCTGTCCGTATCAGTATGTCCGTTCCGTAGCCCCGCAAAAAAAATATAGAACATGTCCTATTCTTGTCCGTTAATTTTTAGGCATTGTTACAATGGATCCGCAAAAAAAAACGGATGGCATACAGCTGTCATCCATTTTTTTTTGCGGATCCGCAATTTGCGGACCGCATAACACATACGGTTGTGTGCATGTAGCCTAATTCCGTAAACAGCCTGCAAACACATTTCCAACAGCTTTTTACACTTTCAGAGACATTGTATGATTGAAAATGTTTTTTTTTTGTTTCATTCTTGAAAAAATATCTTTAAACTGATTATGAGACAATACCTGGTGTAAATACTGGAAATTACCAAAGCAAGGATTGTGGGAACAATGAATGATGGAATATTTCAGCTCTGAAGCCTTCAGCCTTGTGAATTCTGCCATGGACTAGTCTGTAAGTGGAATCTATTTAGTTCAACCTTTTGTGTATGATGTTTTTACGTGTAGACATATGCTTCATTTTTACCTATTGTCAGGAGAGAATATTTATTTCCATTTACACGTATGTTGGGGGTTGGTAGTAAAGAATAAATAGGGCAACGCTCCACAGGACATGCTTGCTTGAATAATAGTGGCCAGTGTACCTATTCCAGCCTTCTTGGTTGGCTGTCATGAGCAGTGAAATGCAAGAAGTCAGCAGTTCCTGATAGAAAATTCCAATAACTCCTTCATGTGCAGCGAGGCTTGTGGTCTTTTCTGCTTAGAGAAACCTTTTTACCTTTTTTTCCCCTTTTTTACTGAGATAAATTGAGCTTTAACATATCCTCTATAAGCAAATACATATTGGTTTGTAAGGATTTTGTGGGAGAATAGAAGTTGGACAGTAGGTAGATTCTTTGTTCTATAATGTAGTCGGATTGTACAGTTATTATACAGTTTAGACCAGTATTACGTATGTATACTCAGACAGCAGCATGCAGCCCCATGGGGTTATTATTACCCCTCCCCTAGCGTCCCATAAATCAAGTTATTGAATGTTAAAAGGGCAAAAATGTAAGGGTTTGTTTACTGAAAACAACCCCTGTCCAGGTGCCCTATTAAATGGGTTGTGTAAGAATGAGGGTTTTTTAGCAGCTTACTTAGGCTACTTTCACACCTGCGTTCGGTGTGGATTCGTCTTGTATCTGCACAGACGGATCCGCACCGATAATGCAAACACTCAGAAATGAATCCGTTCAGAACTGATCCGATTGCATTATTCAATCAAAAAATTCTAAGTCAAAACGGATCCGTCTTGACTTACATTGAAAGTCAATGGGGGACGGATCTGTTTTCAATTGCACCATATTGTGTCAGTTAAAACTGATCCGTCCCCATTGACTTACATTGTAAGTCAGGACGGATCCTTTTGGCTCCGCATCGTCAGGTGGACACCAAAACGCTGCAAGCTGCGTTTTAGTGTCCGCCTCAAAAGCGGAATGGAGACCAAACGCAGCCAAACTGATGCAGTCTGAGCGGATCCTTATCTATTCAGAATGCATTGGGGCTAAACTGATCTGTTTTGGGCCGCTTGTGGGAGCCCTGAAACGGATCTCACAAGCGGACCCAGAAACGCCAGTGTGAAAGTAGTCTTACCTACTTCCCTGCGCTGGCTCCCCGTACCTTTTCCTCCAGGCCTATGATGCTCCGCTTGGCTCCCTCTCGGATTAACATCGCCGTATCCAATGACTGGCCGTGCCAGTGACTGTGCATCATGTGACCATTTATCATGATGTAAGGCAGAATCAAATTGGATGTTTTACAGCGGGGGAGCCCAGAGGAGCATCGCAGGCCGGGAGGAGAAGGAGCGAGGAGCCAGTGCTGGGAAGCAGGTAAGTAAGATTCCCTTTACAGGTCCAGCTAAGTGGGGGGTTTGCTTCCCTCCCCCATTCTCGCACAACCCCTTTAAGGTAAATGAACATCATAAAAGGTGTCCCATCTTCTGTGAGCCACAAAGGAGAGCCGTCGGTAAAGGCAATTTTACACTGGTCGATGATAAGGAACAAGTGTGCATTCATTAGGTCGATCATTGGTCCATGTGAACAACTCGCTGATCAGATGGTTTATGCGGCCGCAAATCACACTGGGGAACATTTATGAAGACCGGCATTTTAGATGCCGGTCTTAATAACCCCTATAGCTGGTGGTTTCGCCTATATTATGAAGAGGCGCCGGCCCCCACATGACTTTGGTGCATCCAGGGCTGATTCTAAATGTAAGGCAGCTTCCTAGACAGTGATGGCCAGTTCGCATTGTTCGCCAGCGAACACATGCGGGCTGCCATCTTTTTTCACAAGTCCGGCGAGCTACAGGTAAGCCCTTACCTGTGCCTGTGCGCGAGCCGGTCTGAAAACAAATGCGGTCAGTGGGAGCAGGCAGTTCCAAGAACAGCCATCGGGGGCCTTCATCGGGCTGTTCTCGGAACTGCCTGCTCCCGCTGACCGCATTTGTTTTCAGACTGGCTCGCGGCATAGGCACAGGTAAGGGTTTACCTGTGCCTCGACCGGACTTGTGAAAAAAGATGGCAGCCCGCATGTGATCATTTTTCACCTATACTATGGATAGATGATTGTCACAGACGTTCCTGCGACAGGTGGCAGGAGATCGGTGAGACTGGCAACACATGGTTTGATCTGACAGGTTTCCTTGTGGATCAATAGGCGTTGCCTCCAGGTTTTGCTTATGTGGTCATTTAACTTTCCTTATTTATTGTTGCTTCTCCCACTATGCTGTGCGGTTTATAGCTTCAGTTTCAGTTTGATTAGCTGGAGGAGTTCCTGGTGCTTCCATTGCTCCTTTGAAGTTAAGTCTTTCCTTTCGCTTTTGTATTTTGTTTGAGTTCTGTGTGTTGCATTTCACTAAGGCCTGAGGGAGACTCCTGTTCGTCCTTCCTTTTGGAGGAACAGGTTGTCTCAGCCTTGACATTAGTACCAGGGTCCTATAGGTTGAGTTAGGACACTAGGTATTCCTGTGTATGAACTCACCTTCAGTTTGATTAGCTCGGCGGAGTTCCTGGTGCTTCCATTGCTCCTTTGAAGTTAAGTCTTTCCTTTCGCTTTTGTATTTTGTTTGAGTTCTGTGTGTTGCATTTCACTAAGGCCTGAGGGAGACTCCTGTTCGTCCTTCCTTTTGGAAGAACAGATTGTCTCAGCCTTGACATTAGTACCAGGGTCTAGGACACTAGGTATTCCTGTGTATGAACTCACCTACCTCTGGGGTCTGTTCATACTGGTAGTCAGTCAGGAGTTTGATTAGCGTGTTACTAGGAGGTGTCCATCTCTTTCCCCTAGTTTCCAGGCCTTATTCCCTCACCCCTTTCCCTCCTATGTTTGGTGTGGTTTTTCCCTCCCACACCCGAACGTGACAATGATAAATGTTGTTGATGGCCCAACCTCTTTAACTTTGTGATGGGAAGTAGGGGATTTAGAGCTCTGCACAGGAAAAATGGAGCTCTGATCTCCGGTAAAGCTATATGATGGAGTTTGATTGTAATGCTCCCTGTCCAGACAGTCAATCCGCACATGGTGTATATTTTATATTTAAATTATTATAACCTCCCTATAACCAGTTATAGTGTTTCCATATGTGACAGTATATGAGCAGTTTTACAAGCGCTCTGCTTTGATTACTTGCCTTTTGATCAGGTAGTTTATCATGCCGCAGTTTTCTCAGTCTATCAGAATTTTATTGTCGGAGCTCTGAGTCTTTTGATTATACACAAACTGAGAATGATGACAGCTATTGAAATACGGACATTACTTTTACAATCAGAACAAATGAAATTGAAGAAAATGTCAAAACCAATATGACAATCCGTAAAACAGTAACCAATTCTGGACCCAAGGCGCTCTGCACATGGCATTAAAAAATACTTTATTACTGAAGAGAGACAACAAATAAATGGCATTGCAAGTTGCTTGGTACAACCACTGGCCACAATGCACCGTGCATTAATAACTGCTTGTACCAACAAGTTTCTAATAGGAAATGTACTAACAGAAGGATACTTCCCAAATACGAAATAAATAGAGATCAGTAGAAGAAATGTTCCTGAGGAAATCTGGTCTGTCATCTGTGAAAAATAGTCTCAAACGGGTCCTCTTGGCTTTTATATTAATGCCTTTCCTCGGAATAGGCAGCAAAACTATACAGCTCCACCAATAGTGTAGTGGACAGAGCAGTTAACAGCTTATTTGGTTACTTTCACATCAGCGTTGTTGCTGGATACGGCAGCGATCAGCAAAAATGCTTTCGTTATGATAATTCAACCGGCTGCATCCATTCTGAACGTATCCGGTTGTATTATCTCTAGAATGACCAAGACGGATACGGCACTAAAACCATTGTAAGTCATAGGGTGCCGGATCCATTTTCTTTCATGTACGAGAAAACGGATCCGGCACCATTGACTTAGGGTCCATTCACACGTCCGTTTTTTCTTTCCTGATCTGTTCCGTTTTTTGCGGACCAGATCTGGACCAGATCTGGACCTATTCATTTTCAATGGGTCCTGAAAAAAAACAGACAGCACAATGTCAGATTTTTTTTCAGGACCCATTGAAAATGAATGGGTCCAGATCTGGTCCAGATCTGTTCAGCAAAAAACGGAACAGATCAGGAAAGAAACAACGGACGTGTGAATGGACCCTTACATTGTGTTTCATGCTGGATCTGTCTTGATCAGTATTCCATGGCGCACACAAAAATGCTACTTGCAGAGGTTTTTTTGTCCGGTATGGGAAAGCAACCAAATGGAACGGTTCAGTTCAGTTCCTTTTTGTCTTATGACGGATCTCAGTACCGGAAAGGAAAACACAGATGTGAAAATAGCCTTACACTGCACTATGAAGGGGACAGTGAATATTCTCAACGTGGGAGATATGTGCAGCGAATCGGACCGCAGGGGCAATCTGTGAGAGCACAGTGGGCTGATGGGGGTAGTAGTCGTACTCACGATTTCTGTAGCTTCCTGGGCCGGCGTGCATTGATGGGGAAGACGGCACTAAATCCTCTGGGGCACTCCCTAGTACAGGGATCACCAGCCAGATGGTAGTTGAGGTGCCCTTGATGGTATAGGTGTTTAGGGTGCTTTTGAGGCTGGGACCCTGGTTGTTTAATATGCCAGGTGCAAAGGTTGCTGGTGAAAAAGATGAGTCGGTTGTTGTAAAACAGTTAAACTTTTACTCAACCCCTTCCTGACCCATGAGTGAGCTCATCGAGTCCCCGCGCTGCTGTGGCGGGGACTCGATGTGTCAGAAGGCAGCCCGATGCCATGCAGAGGCTGCCCAATGCCCTGCACGGCATTAGGACCTGCCTTCTATGGGTGACGAGGAGATCCAGCCTCAGGCTGGGTCTCCTAGGCAACCTGTTAGTGTACTACTCACTGTAGTACACGAACAGGCAATGCATTAAAATACTGATGTATTGTAATGCATTGCAGAGGGGATCAGACCCCCAAAAGTGAACATCATAAATAAAGTTAAGAAAAAAAAGTAAATAAAGGGTTTTTAATGAAATTAATACAGTAATAACATTATTTTATAATAAAAAAACGTAATGACCGGCTCTATAAATATATCACATAATTCATCCTATTTGATAAACACCATAAAAAAATAAAAATAAAAACTGTAAAAAAAAAGCCATTTTACATCACCATTTTACATCACAAAAAGTGCAACACCGAGCGATCAAAAAGGCGGCGTATGTCCTAAAAAATTGTATCAAACAGTCACCTCATCGCGCAAAAAATGATCCCCTACCTAAGATAATCGCCCAAAAAATAGAAGACACTAAAACATCATTTTTTTGTTTCAAAACTGCTATTATTGTGCTAAAGTGAAATACATAAAGAAAAATACATATTAGGTATCGCCAGGTCCGTAACAACCAGCTCTATAAAAATATCACATGACATAACCCCTATGGCGAACAGCGTAAAAAAACAACAAAAAAAGTTTAAAAAAGCCATTTTTGTCACATTACATCACAAAAATTGCAACAGCAAGTGATCAAAAAGGCGTACACCCCCGAAAATAGTACCAATCAAACCGTCACCTCATCCTGCAAAAAATTAGACCCTACCTAAGAGAATCGGTTTTAAAATAAAAAAGCTATCACTCTCAGACAATGGAGACACTAAAATATGATCATTTTTTGCTTCAAAACTGCTATTATTGTGCTAAAGTGAAATAAATAAAAAAAAGTATACATATTAGGTATCGCCACGTCCGTAACAACGAACTCTATAAAAATATTACATGACCTAACCCTTCAGGTGAACACCGTAAAAAAATAAAAAATGTGTAAAAAAAAAAGCCATTTTTGTCACCTTACATCACAAAAATTGCAACACCAAGCGATCAAAAAGGCATATAGACCCCAAAATAGTACCACTCAAACCGTTACCTCATCCCGCAAAAAATTTGACCCTTCCTAAGAGAATTGGTCAAAAAATAAAAAAAAATCACTCTCAGACAATAGATACACTAAAATATGATTATTTTTTGCTTCAAAACTGCTATTATTGTGCTAAAGTGAAATAAATTAAAAAAGTATACATATTAGGTATTACCACATCTGTAACGATCTGCTTTATGATAAAGTCACATGACCTAATCCCTCAGGTAAACGCTGTAAAAATAAATAAATAAAAACTGCGCCAAAACAACCAATTTTTTGGTCACCTTGCCACATAAAGTGTAATAATGATTTATCAAAAAAACATATGTACCCAAAAATGGTACCAAATAAAACGTCAAGTCTTGAAAAATTAAAAAAATAGGGCGTTCATAAAATGGAGATACAAAAACTTAATTTTTGTTTTCAAAAATGCTTTATTATGTAAAACTGAAACAAACATCATAGAAAGTGGACATATTTGATATAATTGCGTCTGTAACAACTTGCTCTATAAAAATAACACATGATCTAACCTGTCAGATGAATGTTGTTAAAAATTAAAAATAAAAACTTTGCCAAAAGATTCATTTTTTCGTTACCTTGCCTAAAAAAAAGGAATATAGAGCAATTAAAAATCATATGTACCCCAAAATAGTACCAATAAACTAGCAACTTATCCCGTAGTTTCCAAAATGTGGTCACTTTTTTGAGTTTCTACTGTAGGGGTGCATCACGGGGTCTTCTAATGGGAAATGGCATCTAAAAACCAGTTCAGCTAAATCTGCCTTCCCAAAACCATATGGCGTTCCTTTCCTACTGCACCCTGCCATGTGCCCGTACAGAAGTTCACGATCACATGTGGGGTGTTTCTGTAAACCGCAGAATCAGGGTAATAAATATTGAGTTTTATTTGGCTATTACCCCTTTCTTTGCTACTGGAAAAATGGATTAAAATGTAAAATCAGCCAAAAAAGTGAAATTCTAAAATTTCAACTCCATTTTCCATTAATTCTTGTGGAACGCCTAAAGGGTTAACAAAGTTTGTGAAATCAGTTTTGTATACCTTAAGCGGTGTCGTTTCAAAAATGGGGCAATTTTTGGGTGGTTTATATTATGTAAGCCTCACAAAGTGACTACAGACCTGAACTGATCCTTAAAAAGTGGCTTTTGGAAATTTTCGGAAAAATTTCAAGATTTGCTTCCAAACTTCTAACCCTTCTAACGTTTTTGAAATTTAGGAATTTTTCAAAATTTTGGGTAAATGTGGGATTTTTTTCACAAATAAAGGTGAAATATATTGACTCAAGTTTATGACTATCATGAAGTACAATGTATCACGAGAAAACAATCTCAGAATGGCTTGGATAAGTAAAATTGTTCCAAAGCTATTACCACATAAAGAGACACATGGCAGATTTGCAAAAAATGGCCTGGTCAGAAAGGTGGAAACAGGTCTTGGGTTGAAGGGGGGTTAAATCACTTGCCTCCAGGTAGTCAGTACAGCAGGTTGTCTTATCGGGACAGATAGGCTCACACAATAAGATCAAGATGTGCTCTAAGAACTTCACATTTATTCGTATACAGGGGTCAATTTGGCATTTCTGGGGCCCCAAGCAAAGTTACGTCTGGGGTCCCCATTGTGCCAGCAGTAGGCTCCACCTCATCGGCCTGCTAAGCCTCAATCAGCTTAGCAGTGCAGCCTGGGCCCTTCTGCTATTGTGCTACAGCTGAGAAAAGCCATTGTCACTCCTTCGGCCCCTGTGTAGCTGAACAGGCTGCATAGGCAATATGTCCACCCCTTTAGTTGTTTTCATGAGACTGCCACTTGTTGAGAGCTGAGGTCCCTATGATCTGTGGGGCCCCAATAATTTTCTTTATGTGGGGGTAAAGTCCGATACTATATGTACAGTAAATAAAGCAGTCATGCTATTCAAAATAATCCATATATTCAGTGTTTGCACATATCTAAGAGCTTAAAGAAATGTGCTTACGTATCTTTTATGTTTGCTTTCTTTTGCATTGCAGCCTCAGCAGCCTTAAGCTGCAAATTTACATCATTTTGTTTGGATGTGTTGGTCTACTTTGTTTTTCACACTGCACAAGCACCTTGTGTGTATGAGCCCTTTAAGGGGTTCTCCGAGATAATTATAAATCTTGAAGAAATCCTACAATTGTTTGTAAACCTTCAGTTTTTTATCACGTGCGTGAAAAACGCATCAAAACTCATTGCACCCGCACGGAAAAAACTGAACAACTGAACGCAATCGCAGACAAAACTGACTGAACTTGCTTGCAAAATGTTGCGAGTTTCACTGAACGCACCCTGAACGCATCCGGACCTAATCCGTCACGCTTGTGTGACAGAGGCCTTAACCCCTTTAAGCATAAATGTCTGGCATGAAATTTACGAAATCCTAGCCTCCTCATATTGTACATAATCTACATTATAATTAAAAGGGTTCTCCTACCATAATGACCTATTGCCTATCTACAGGAAAGGTGATAGCTGGGGTCCCACTGATCATTTAAAAAAAACACCTTCAATTAAATTACCACCAATTTATGTACACAAGAGTCTTAAGACCACGTTCCCTTGATCATGGGGGTCCCAGCAGTCAGACCCCCATCAATCAGACACTTATCACCTGTCGTGTCATAGCTGTTGGACCTTTTCACATTCTCTATCCTTAAAGTTTTCTTTGGGTGTAAAAAATTTTTTTTATCAAAAATCTGGCCCAAAATATTAGGGATCGACCGATTATCGGATTTACCGATATTATCAGCCGATATTCATGATTTTCAAAGTTATTGGTATCGGCATCTAACCTTGCCGATATGCCGATAATGCATCTAGCGCTGTTCGCTTATGAGAAAACATGGTGCCTGGCGCACGCCGCCATGTTCAGTGGCCAGAGTCAGTGGAGAAGGAGGGAGGGACGGAGGCCGCCACAGAGCCCAATAAAATGAGCGGGTTCTGAAGCTGCCCGCACCACTGCCACCAATAAATGTCTGGTTAATATTAAAGCAGGAGGAGAGACAGGGGAGGGTTTACCGCTGCACCGTCTCAGCTAGTGTGCTTGGCGAATGGCAGCAGTGACAGCAGCCTCCTTCTCCTGAGTGTCCTCCCCAGAGTCAGGCAGCCAGCATAGCAGGTGCCTGGCTACTGTGCCACCAATGATAATTTTATTACAAATACATGAGGCGGATGCCGGCTGTACCTGCCTTCTGTATCTGTATTAAAGGTTAATTATCATTGGTGGCGCCCCCCCCAGTATTAAAGTTATTGGTGGCAGTGGCCACAGAGCTCCCCAACCTAAGTAATTTCATTGGTGGTTGTGGCAGTTCTGATCGGAGCCCCAGCAGTGTAATCGTGGGGCTCTGATCGGTTACCATGGCAGCCAGGATGCTACTGAAGCCCTGGCTGCCATGGTGAGCTCCCTGCTGCTGTGTGTACTATGGCAACCCCCACTGTCATGGTGAGCTCCCTGCTGCTGTGTGTACTATGACAACCCCCACTGTCATGGTGAGCTCCCTGCTGCTGTGTGTACTATGGCAACCCCCACTGCCATGGTGAGCTCCCTGCTGCTGTGTGTACTATGCAAAGGGCAGCAGGGACAGTGTAAGATCCTATTCACCCTATTAGAGCTCTATCAGGGTGAATAGGGAATATCGGTATAAAATCGGCTATCGGCCTGCAATTTCACAGGTTATTGGTATTGGTATCGGCTCTAAAAATCAATATCAGTCGATCCGTACAAAATATGTGTCAAACTAAAATATAAATACTCGGATCGGGGATAACTAAGTGATCCATGTAGGTCTGAACGCTGGACCCCCGACTGATCCCCCTTCTTGATTGAGTGGCAGGTCGAGCATGTGCCCTGCCTCTCAATCCATTCTCTATGGGGTCGCTGGAGATGGTAGAGTACAGCTCTGGCTATTTCCAGTGGTCCCAAAGAGAATAAATAGAACAGCAGGGCATATGTGTGGCCTGCCACACCATCAAAAAAGGGGAACGGGACCCGTTCCTGGGATCAGTGGGGGTTGTAGAATTGGATCCCACTAATCATATAGTTATGCCCTATGGTGTGGAGAGGATAGCTTGAAAATCTGGACAACCCCTTTAAATCCTCCACCACTCCACCAGTATCTCTTTACATGGCAGCAGTGATGCCTGTAAATACAAAATATCATCACTACTGCCATGTAAACCATACGTGTCAATACTGGAGAATGTGACGCACTGTGCAGAATTTTTCAGTCATAAGTCCAACCCCCTTTGCAGGTCATAACCTTTAAAAAAGCCCAGGCAAAGGTGCTAGAGGAACAATGTGAGCAAAGGGCACAAACGGAGGGTCATAACTGAAGCAGAGGCATTAGGGTCACCTGAGGCAGGGTAATAGTTGGGATCCTGGAGCAGGGGTAACTGGAGAAGAGGCAATATTAGCGGTGCATTTAGAGTAGGGGCATCTGGAGCTGGGGCATTTATGGGGGTGCACCTAAAGCAGAGGCATTAGGGTCGCCTGAGGCAGGGTAATAGTGGTGATCATGGAGCAGAGGTATTAGGTGGAGAAGAGGCAATATTACGGGTGCATTTAGAGTGGGGGCATTGGAGGCATCTGGAGCTGTGGCACTAATGAGGGTGCACCTAAAGCAGAGTAATTGGGGGGACCTAGGTCAGCACACATACACAGATCTGAGTCTACTATAAACAAATCCCCTATTTTCCCCTTACAGTCTCCTACAGGTCACTACTGTTACACACCTGAGAAATCAGCCCAGTACCGCAAAGGAGTCCTTCTCTCCAGCAGCCAGTTTTCTGACCACAAGGAGGGCAGGAGGATGGCCAGACATGTTTTCTCCTCCTTCACTGCCAGCAGCCCAGGAAGTTTAGGGCCTCCTATACAATTTACACCAGTAGGAGGCTGCATCACTGTACGATGCTGCCACCTAGTGGCTACAATAATTATTTCTCCTGAGAAACAAGAGAATTACTCCTCCATCTCCGGATGCGGGAGACTTGGGCCATACCGAGGAACCCTCCGCCTCCCCGGTGGGCCAGTCTGAGGCTACTTTCACACTTGCGTTCAGAACGGATCCGTCTGCATTATATTGTAAAACAAATTCTAAGTGTGAAAGTAGACTGAACGGATCCGTCCAGACTTTTACATTGAAAGTCAATGGGGGACGGATCCGTTTGAAGATTGAGCCATATTGTGTCATCTTCAAACGGATCCGTCCCCATTGACTTACATTGTAAGTCTGGACGGAGCCGCTAGCCTCCGCACGGCCAGGCGGACACCCGAACGCTGCAAGCAGCGTTCAGGTGCCTGTCTGCTGAGCGGAGCGGAGGCTGAACGCTGCCAGACTGATGCATTCTGAGCGGATCCGCGTCCACTCAGAATGCATTAGTGCTGGACGGATGCGTTCGGGACCACTTGTGAGCCCCTTCAAATGGAGCTCACAAGCGGACACCTGAACGCTAGTGTGAAAGTAGCCTGAGCCTGGTTATAGGTAATAAAACACTTAACTACTGCAGAAAACGACCACTTTAGTGCTGGATTTGCTTCTGATTTTAACAATGAAGGTTTCAATGAAATTGGCAGCATGTAGAAATCAGCAGGAGGTGAACAGGAGGGTCATCTCTCTGCCAACAACAGTATTCTCTTATCCTACAATGGATGGAACACGACAATAGGTTACACATACAATTTATTCAGCTTGACACTGCACACAAAAGCTACATTTTCTGCAGCAACTTAAATACTGTAGTCTTTTTTTGAGTTAAATACAGAACATAGGAATTGTTTCGATCACAGAGAAAATACAGCAGAAATCTAATGTATAAAGCTGAGTGTATATGTGTGTGTGTGTGTCCGCTAAAGGAATCCGCACAGTCGCATTTACAATCACGAAATTTGGCACACAGGTACATCTGGTGTCTGAGAAAGTTATAGACCAGGTCTCAGCTCTCTAGGACGTTCAGTTCCTGAGATATTCCCCAAAAATGCATTAGTCAATAGAAGCTTATGACATGACCCTTATAAGCCAATTGAAGCTCGCAAGTCCTCCAGTCTCCACATACACAGTTTTACTCCAGGTTTCCATAACAACCCAGCCATTTATCTTCACTGCTGTAGGAGAGCTTTAAAGGAAATCTGTCACCAGGACAATCGCTACTGAAGTAAAGCCATGGCCTAATAGCACTTAGTACCTTATTTCAAGATGTGCCTTTGTTCTAGCAATAGGTGTTTTTATCCTCTGAAAATCCAGTTTATTTGGTATGCAAATGAGCCAGAAGGTGCCCAGAAGGGCGTCACTCTTGCAAGAAAGAGCCCAGACACGCCCCTGTCACAATGTGTCCACCCCCAAAAGACTTAAAACCCCACCCCCATGCCTGCTAAGCCACACCCCTGATCTGGTTAGGCCACGCCCCCTAACACTCCTGAGCCAACAGGGATTAAAAAAGTGATGGTAAAAATCAACTTCTATCAGCTGCAGGCCTGGGAGGAAGAGTGACTTTCTCCCTGTAGCTCACACTCAGAAAGCACAGTGCTGCTGTCTTAGAGTGAGCTGTTCAAAAGACCACGCCCCCGAAACGGTTAGGCCACGCCCCCTCACACTCCTCAGCTGAATGAGATTGAAAAAATGAAGTTAAAAATCAACTTCTAGGTCCTGCTAAGCAATGCCCAGATCTGGTTAGGCCACGCCCCCTCCCACTCAGCCGACTGAGATTGAAAAAAATAATTTAAAAATCAACTTCTAGGTCCCGCTAAGCCACGCCCCCTCCACTCCTCAGCTGACAGGGATTTAAAAAAATGAAGGTAAAAATCAACCTCTGTCAGCTGCAGGGGTGGGAGGGAGGCTGACTCGCAGCCTCTCCCTGCAGCTCACACTCAGACAATACAGTGCTGCTGTCTTAGAGTGAGCTGTTCAAAAGGACACGCCCTCGATCCAGTAAAGGCCCCTGTTAAGGGGGCGGGCCCCTGTGGAGGTCACTGTCAAGGGGGCGGTATGCTTTGAAAGTCACTGTTAAAGGGGAAGGCTGCTGTAAAGGTCAAAGTTAAGGGTGTGGGCTGCTGTGGAGGTTCAATTTTAAGGGACAGGGCACTGTGGGGAGGTCACTGTTTTGGGAGCGGGGTGCTGTAGATGTCACTGTTATAGTGGATAGTGTTGATATCTTTTAACGACACATACAAACATTAAATTAAATAGAAATAAATATACCCGAGCAAAGCCGGGTCCTTCAGCTAGCTAATTATAAAGATTAATATGTACTGTATATAAATATATATTGTGGGGACTCACTCTGGTAGTCAGGACAAGCTGATGCAGTATAGAGCCAAAGACCAGTTTATAACTCAAAAACTTCAGTGTTTATTCACACTTGTTGCAAGTACACAGTACTGGTGTTAGTTCACACCGGGTAGTTCAAAAAACAAAACAGTCACCTTTTGTCCTGAGTGTTAATCCACACCCGACCGGCATAGCTCAGAACAGAGCAGTCCTCCTGGATTTAGGCCTCCAGCCTGGCACAAAGCTCCCGGTACAGAGATTGCCAGAGCTCCAATGTCCGAGAGAGATCATTCACCACACCTGACACTGCTAGCTGTTTTTTAGGCCTGACAAAACCCGTCCTGGAACGTGAGGAGTAGTCACCCACCCAGCACTTTGACTACTCCCAGTAAGAGCCGTCCTGGATCAGCTATTTACAGCCATACTAAATAGCAAAATGTCAAACAGCAACTGCTGCTGACACATGAAAACTGGCTCTTACTCCACCGAGGCCAGGAACCTCGGTGACACATACCTATCATCTATGATGATTCTTTGTACCTGCTTAGATACCTCCCCCCTTTGTTCAACCCTGAGGGGGTGAACACATGCCATACAGTATCCCTGGGACAGGGCATCCTGGCTCATCCATTTGAGAGGGGAGTGGTCACTCACCAGGCGGAACTTTCTCCCTAACAAATAGTAGCGGAGGGACTCGAGTGCCCACTTGATAGCCAGGCACTCTCACTCCACTATAGTGTACCTGGTTTTGGCTGGGGTAAGCTTACGGCTTAGGAAGACAACGCGATGTTCCTTCCCATTGACTTCCTGAGACAGTACCGCACTGAGGCCTACTTTGGAGGCGTCCGTCTGTACTATGAATTCCCGTTTGAAGTTGGGCGTCATCAAAACCGGGGACCCACACAGGGCCGACTTCAAAGCGGAGAACGCCTCTTCCGCCTGATCATCCCAGCAAACCATCACCGACCTGCGTCCCTTCAAGAGCCCTGTCAATAGCGCAGCCACTGTAGCAAAGTGGGGAATAAACCTCATGTAATAGCCCACCGTTCCTAGGAACAACTTTACTTACCTAGTGGTGACAGGTCGGGGCCAATTTCAAATTGCCTCTATTTTGTTCACTTGGGGCTTGATGACTCCATGCCCAATAACATACCCAAGGTACTTAGTCTCCTCTAACCCTATCGCGCATTTTTTGGGGTTAGCGGTTAGCCCAGCATTCCTAAGGGAGTCCACTACAGCCTGTACTTTGGGTAGGTGACTTTCCCAACCGGTACTGTGGATGACGATATCATCCAGGTATGCCGAAGCGTACCGACGATGTGGACAAAGTACAATGTCCATTAGCCGACCAAAGGGTAACACCTTGTACTGATATATCCCCTCCGGTGTGATGAAGGCAGTTTTCTCTTTAGCAGCCTCCGTTAAGAGCACCTGCCAATACCCTTTCGTGAGGTCCAAAACGGAGAAATACCAGGCTTGTCCTAACCTTTCAATTAGCTCATTGATTCGGGGCATGGGATATGCATCGAACTTAGAGATCTAGTTTCATTTTCTGAAATTGTTGCAAAACCGAACTGTCCCGTCCGGCTTGGGTATTAGCACTATAGGACTAGCCCACTCACTTTTAGACTCCCCAATGACGTCTAACCTCAGCATCACATGCTCTTCCTCCGAGATCTGGTATAGTTTTAGCCAGACTTTTGCATTAGGCTCAGTGACAATGTCATACCGAATTGTGCAAGTGCGTCCAGGGAGGTCCGAAAACACATCCGTGTTTCAGCCAATAAACTCCCTGGCCTCCTGAGCCTGTTTAGAGGAGAGGCTGTCAGCCATTCTTTCTGTGACAGCCGCTTCCCCTGCTTCAGACAGAGGGGCCAAATCCTTTTACCCTAGAAAACCTGGCCGCGGGCTGTCTTCAGTACATGTTTCCCTATCTTTCCACGGTTTGAGTAAATTCTCATGATACACATGCTCCGGCTTTCGCCTCCCTGGCTGGTGTACCTAGTAGTTTACCTCTCCAATTTTTTCAAGTACCTCGTAGGGCCCCTGCCACCTAGCCAGGAAATTACTGTCCACGGTCGGCACCAGGACCAAAACCCGATCACCCGGGTTAAAGTTTTGGACCCGAGCTTGCTGATTATAGATCCGACTCTGGACTCGCTGAGCTGTCTCCATATGTTCCCTGACAAGAGGCAAAATGGTCTCTATCTGCTGTTGCATCTTGGTAACGTACTCCAGGACACTTTTATGCGGAGTAGGTTGCTGTTCTTTGGCTACGTCCAACAAACTGCAAGGATGTCTGCTATATACCAATTCAAAGGGCGAGAACCCAGTAGAGGCCTGGGGCACCTCTCGCATAGTGAACATGAGATAGGGCAGAAGTAGGTCCCAGTCTTTCCCATCTTTAGACACCACCCTTTTTAACATGGTTTTTAATGTTTTATTAAACCGTTCAACCAGACCGTCCGTTTGCGGATGGTAAACGGATATCCATAACTGTTTGATATGCAGCAACTTACAGAGCTCCCTCATGATCTTGGACATAAAAGGGTTCACCTGGTCAGTCAGAAACTCTTAAGGCAGCCCCACTCAGGAGAACATCTCCATTGGCTCCTTAGCTATAAGTTTAGCTGATGTATGTCGCAGTGTCACCACCTCCAGGTACAGAGTGGCGTAATCTAGGATGACCAGGATGTGTCCTCTAGCGGACTTCGGTACTGGGCCTACGAGGTCCATCGCAATTTGCTCAAACGGCACATTGATGATCGGGAGAGGTACCAAGAGACTGCGGAAAAGGTGCTGGAGGCTAGTTGCCTGGCAGGTCGGGCAAGACTTACAGAATTCGTCCACCTCTTTAAACACACTGGGCCAGTAAAACAGTTGTAGTATCCGGTCCTGTGTTTTCTGCATTCCCAGATACCCCCCGAGAACATGTTGGTGGGCTAACTCTAACACAAGTTTGCAATAAGCTTGGGGCACCACCAACTGTTCAATATGTTCACCCTGCAGTTGGTTTACCCGATACAACATATCCTGATGAACCAAAAAACGGGGAAACACAGGGAAACACCGACTCTGCCCCCGGTTGTTGTGGTTCACCTTCTACTATTAATACATTTTCTCAAGCTCGGGATAGGTTTGGGCATCGGTGTTGTGCAATACCAAAATTATCCCCAGGGACATTGAGGTCTGCCAGATCAGCCCCCGGCGGCAAGACCTCTACATCTCCCACCATTACATTCAGTGACGTTGTCCCCCCCTTTATTCCACTGAGGAATGGATGGGGATTCGGTCTGGTAGATAGGGTGTGCGGACGCAGTACAGAGGCAAATTACCAGTTCTTAAATCAAACTTCCATGTTTATTCACACATAAAGCAAAAACAAAATGTCACTTTGCAGTCTTGGTGTTAGTTCACACTCAATGGAAAGACCACATAGCAAAAATCACCTTGTTGGCAGTTCTGCCTCCAGCAGTCCTTATCAGTCCTTATCAGCGCTACTTTGGTCCATTTTTTTGCTTACATTTTTATGAGCCAAAACTTAAAAAAAAAGCCTAAAGACAGGAAAAGTATAAAGCCAGGCTGGTTTTGACTTGCAAAAATTTTAGATATTTAGATATCTATAATATATAGAATATGAATAAGACAAGTGCACGTACAATTATTCTAAATTACTCTAGGAAATATACATTCAAAATGCTTACATATTCAATCAGTAAAGACTGTCTTCCTGCTGAATCACATAAAGAATGGATTTTTACTGTGTAGGGTTTTCAAAGTTTGTAATTTGCAAGCAAGGCTTGCTGGGATCACCATTGCATAGGCTATTATGGAAATTGTCCAGAAAGTAGAAAGAAATTCCTTCCTTTGTATTCAGATTGCTCAAAGCTATAAAATGCAATAGTTGATTTTGTGTTCTGTAATGTGAATGGAAATCTGTTCTTCATTTAAAATACGGGTTTATCTTTCCTTCCTCTCTCTCTCTATGCAACCAACAGTAGTTGCCGCTCTGTAAACCGGAATGATTGACTGTACAATGATTAGCTGCATCGGGCTGGATATAGACTTTATTAAAAACACCAGCGAGGGCTTTAAATGTCTGCAGTGAACCCTAGATAGATGCTAACTGATGCTGAAGGAATAATTAAGTACAGGCTAATCTATCTCACTTTAGTCCATGTCCCCACTCATGCTAAACGCTTAAACAGTTGAATATTGCTCTGATAAGTCATCATCATCTCGAGAGAGAGATGGAGGTTTAAGATACCTTGGTGAGCAGCGCGTAAATCATATTCCTTATGCTAGGGGCGGGTTACGGTTTTCTACTTGGTTTTATTCACCATACCTGTCTAAAGCCAGATTTTGCAAGCCGCAAAGTATTTTCTCAAACCTCTCCTTCCGGATAAATGAGAGAACATATGTGACTATATTATTATAGTCTTTAACCTTTCGACGTCTTCCTCCTGACGTTCCATAGGAAAGTTAACGCTAATCTTTTTGTCTAGGGGTGCCAGACTATGGTCTGGCTTTCTTTTGCAGGTCTGTCACTTCCATTTTCCTTCACATTCAAAGCCAGTAGTAGAATGCTTCTCTACATCTCTTAAGAAAGCAGTCTGCCAAGTACATATGAAGTGTCACCAGACAATGGGGCTTTGCTGGAACAATTGCCGCTGAGACAACTCTAAAGATGGGATCTCTAATGAAAGACAGGCCGGGACACGCCACAGATGTGCAAGTGTTTATCTGTCTTCTTAGACTTTAACTCATTTCACCTTTTCTCCGTTTAATATCCCTGCTATAGAAAACACCTTTGTCTGTCACTGGATTAGTTCTTTTTTTGTACTGATAAATCTGTAATCTTGTAAAAAAAAAGACCCACTTACTTGTGAAGTACAAAGCCAAAGTAAAGCTTTTAAAGTAATATTAGTTTAGAACCAGGCAGAGAAGAGCACCTCTGTAATCTGATTAACTCATTAGGATTATCCCGTTTTCATGCCGAATAAAGTGTCTACTGTGTGTGTGCAGATCACTAATATATTAATCCCAGCTTTGGCATTAAGGACAGAAAGTAGCATTTCCCACTGTACCATTTGGTGTACTTACAAGGGGACAGAACATACAGACATATGCCCCAGGAGGAACAATAACAGTGGTGCACCGTAGTCATTTTATTTTACATTAAGGCACGCCTCTAATGCCACCAAATGCCTATACATGCCCAATCCTTCCCAGTCCACTTCATGCCCCCACACAGTGGTTATGCCTCCTTGGTGTCCACACACAGTAGTTATGCCCCCTTAGTGCCACCACACAGTAGATATGTGCCCTTAGAGCCACCACACAGTAGTTATGCCTCCTTGGTGTCCACACACAGTAGTTATGCCCCCTTAGTGCCACCACACAGTAGTTATGCCTTCCTGGTGTCCCCACACAGTAGTTATGCCCCTTAGTACCGCCACACAGTAGTTATGCGCCCTTAGTGTCCCCACATAATAGTTAAACCCTTTCAGTGCCCCCAACACAGTAGTTCTATCTCCTTAATGCCACCATACAGTAGTTGTGCCTCCTTAGAGCCCCCTCACAGTAAGAATGCCCTGTAGGTGCCCAAGACAGTATTTATGCCCCTTTAGTGCCCCCACACAGTAGTTATGCCCCATTAGTGCCTCCTCACAGTAAGAATGCCCTGTTAGCAGGCACAATGACCTCACTGCATAGTGTCTGCCTATTGGGGAGCACACAGGCCGGCTAATAGTTGAGCAGGGATCTGACGACTCCCTGCTTCACAATTCAACTGTATCTGTGTCTTTAGGGTGAAAATACAGTTGAAAATGGGAGATGCCATATGCCTGAATATTGGGATGTATGATCGGGGAGTAAATTGAGTTGAAACATATGATTTGACGTGAGTTACCTTTTCTGTCCACTCCACACTCAAAATCTCTAAGGTTATAAAAATAGTGCAGTGAGTCCGCAGGGGGGAGATCCAGGAGGAGGGGAGTGGTAGTTGTGGCATTGATAGGAGTTGTAGTGGTTCACCTTGGCTGACCTCAGTCCAAAACTTTCTGGGGCCATGCAGTGAGTGGATTGCATAACCTTTGTTCCCTTGAGGCACACCATGGGCTTTGTAGCGCTCCTGCCTGGTGCTAGGTGGGGTCCCTGTCTGGTGATAGAGGGAGTGCTGTTGATGTTAGGTAGATGGGTACAAGGCAAGAGGGCAGATGGACGTAGCAATGCAGGGGTGTAACTAAAGGCTCATGGGCCCTGGTGCAAGACTTCAGCTTGGGCGACTCAGTGCTTTGTGGCAATGGGCAGGGGTGCATCTAGCCTTTCTGCTGCCTGAGGCAAAAATTGAAAGTGCACTCCCCCCCACCAATGCTAAATTCTCAACCAAACCCCTCCCCCCCAGCCCTACTGTTGGGCCAGACACACACAAGTGAGTTGAATGTAATAAACTCATTGCATTTGTCAGTGAGAGTTCCCGTTCTGGCCTACGCTCCTCTGACAGGATCGCACATCATTATAATGCTGTGTAACACTAAGAGTCCTGGAATCCATTGTATTACACTGACATAATGCTGTGCGATCCTGTCAGAGGAGCAGAGGCTAGAACGGGAGCTCTCACTCACACAGACTGTGAGTTTATTGCATTAAACTTGCTAGTGTGTGTCTGGCCTTAAAGACATACTTGGAAAACATTGTACACGGTGCTCCAAAACATACAGGGTAATACAGTACCACATATCTCTTACACCCAATGATGTCTCCTCTGATGTAGATGTTCTCTTTCCTCATCTTCTCAATTTGGACAAGACCTCTATGATGAATTCTTTCAGCGATGTCTCGTGTCAGAGTTTGACAGTGGTTTCCGCACCATTTCAACACCCCATCCTGCCACCCCCAATACTGTGCCCGTTGTGCTCCTCAATACTATACTGCATAACCATAATGTCCTCCAAAATAATAGTGCTAAGCTGATACTGTACCAGGGTGCTCCCACAGTAATAGTGCTCCCAAAAGTCCCACCAATAGTAATAATTATCTATCAGAGTGCAGTTAGTGTTAAAAGAGCCCCCAATAGTAATAATACCCTCATTTTGCTCATACTAGTAATCATGTTCCCCATAGTTCCTCAGTAGTAATTATTTTCCTTATAATGTGCGCCAGTACAAAAAATAATCCCTTATAATGTGCGCCAGTGCAAATACCCCCTTACAATGTGCGCTAGTACAAAAAATACTCCATTATAATGTGTGCCACCACACAAAATACCCCCTTCTACTGTGCGCCACTACAAAAAGTACCTCCTTGTAACGTACAACAGTGCAAAAAATACCCCTTTACAGTGTTCACTAGCACAAAAAAATGCCCCTTTATAATGTGCGCCAGTACAAAAAATACCACTTATAATGTGTGCCCGTGTAAAAAATGCTTCATTTTAATGCGTGCCAGTACAAAAAAAGTCCCTTTAAAATGTGTGCTAGTACAAAAAATGCTCCCTCTTAGTGGCCCTATTAGATTTAAAATTGTGCCCCCATAATGTATGCCAATCCAAGAACATGTCCCACCCCCTTATGTGTTTCAGCCCCAATTCAGTATCCCTAGTAGATGCCCACTAGTACTCTCCCCACCCCCAATGTCCCCATAGTGTTCTCCCTCCACAATGTCCCCATAGTGTTCTCCCTCCACAATGTCCCCATAGTGCCCCCAGTAGATGCCCCATAGTGTTACCCTTGCAATGTCCCCATAGTGCCTCCAGTAGATGGCCCCATAGTTTTCTCCCCACCCCCAATGTCACGATAGTGCCCCCAATAGCTGTTCCCATAGTGCCCACAGTAGATGCCCTTATAGTGCACCCCCCAATGTCCTCATAGAGCCCCCAGTAGATAGTCCCATAGTGTCCTCCTTCCCATGGTACATGGGCCCTATAGTGGCCCCCATGGTCCCCATAGTGCCCTAGTAGATGTCCCCACATGAATAAAAAAATAAAATACAAAACAATAGATGCAGATACTTACCTCTTCTGTCAGCGATGCGGTACAGGCCTTTTCCAGGCTGTTTCCTGAGTCGTACACTGCCCGGCTCATGTGGCGCAATGATAATTATGTCATTACACCACCTCTGCTGGCCTGGAGCCTACCAGAGGAAACATCGGGGCAGGGAGATATTGCTCCCATGCCCCTGACGCAGTACCTAATTGTATTGCAATCCTCAGGACGGCAATACATAATCAACGATAGGCCCCCCTGACTTAGGGGCACAGTGGCAGTTGCGACCAATGCGACCCCAATAGCTACGCCAGTGGAGTCAATTACCAGGTCTGTTGGCTACAAAAAAAAATAGTCTCTCTTTACTGAATTTATGATGGGAGTAGTAGTAGTATAAATAGATGTAGTCTTTTCCCAATAGCTGTGTATGGGAAGCAACAATGATGGTAGTAGTCATCCTTTAGTCTCACTCCAAGTTCACTTTGCAATCTTCCTAAATAACCAGGGGCATGCAATTCCATTCTTATTAACTCTTAACTAATTCTGCAGTTCCCAGTTGGAGAGTGCAGATCCCAGATCCTGGTGGCTAGTCCGTCTCAAAGTGTGGTGGGTGCCAAAGCAATATATCCTTTCCACAGCAGTAAAGTCTTATTGCCGTAAAAGTGCTTTACCTTACTGACTTTCTAGGCAAGGCCTTGGTTCTCTACAATTTGTATGGGTTGCAGGCTTTTTTCCTGGCAGTTCAGGTGCTTTTCCTGGCAGATTTCAGTCTCAGAGATGAAGGGTCTCTGGACTAGGCTTCTCTTCAGGCCTACTTCTCAGGAGCTCACACATGCATGTGTTGCCTCTAGCTCTTGCAGTACGCCGGCCTGCAGGGTATTGCGGTCACGGTTAATAGGCATACGAGGGTTTCTCTGGGTTACTCACAGTTTGTAGGGGGACCCTGGGCAGCAGTGATGGAGAGGCTGGCACAGGGGTCCTCTGGGGCACTCTCTGTGTATAGCGACCAGGCCTGATGTTGGGTGAGGTGCCCTGGATGTTGCAGGTGTTTAATGTGCCTGGGGCAAGGTCCCTTTAAGATTTGTGACGCCAGTGCCTGTAACGGTGGCACACCGATTAATAGTGGTAATAATTGAGGAACACGTTGTTGTGAACCAAAACTTCCTTTACTGGAAAACAGTTAACTTTGTACAGTCTTTTGCAAAGTTCCATATGATAGCAGATATAAGCAGGCTTTTTCATCAATGGCAGGCATAATGTTCTTTGGAAGATAAAACAACACTTACAGACCAGGCTGCACCTTTTCCTCGGAAATCCTGTGCACTATTCCTCAGAACTCCTGGCTGTCTCAATCCCAAGGCCCGTATGCCCTAATGCTGGCTTTATCCTTGGTAGAAACTTCCTCAGGTATATATCCTTGCTTTGGGTGAATACTTCTGCCCTTCAGCTCCATTGTCTAGCTGGAATACTGGCTCTGCTCTGCTTATGGGAACTTGGTTTCTCTCAGGAGGCAAACCCTTCTCCTGGTGTAAATCTTCTGAGCTAACTATGGCTCAAGATCTTCAGGCTGGCTAGTGTGCACTTACTAGTCTCCTGGACTACACTACTCTTTCCTGTCTGGGCCTAACTATATATATTAGGGGTTACCTAGCTCTCTCTACTGTCTAGGAGGAGGAACTACACCCTAACAGGCCTGTTACACAGAAACACATAAAACATCATATCAAGTACAATGGTCATATTAACCCTTGTGTAGTGCCCACATTTACCTAGTGGGACACTACACTCTGCTTAGCTAATACTCCCTCTAACCAGGGGGAGGGACTAGCCCATCACCCTGGTAAAAGTAGGCTAAAGCTGCCAGTATTGACTATTTGTTGCCCATACATAACTATTAGTGTTAATCGTGAATATTCTAATCGCAAATTTTTATTGTGAATATCGGCACTTTCAGAATTCGCGAAAATCCAGAATGTAGTGCTATATATTCCTAATCCCGAATATTCTATTTTTTTTTTTTCATCAATACTACTGCTTCTTGCTTGTGGGCCAATGAGAAGGCTGCAATATCTTTGTCAGAGCTTAGCAACATCCCTAGCAACCAATAGGAAAGTTGTCTACCCGTTACTATATAAGAAACTCCCCAGCAGACATTTTCTGCAGTTTTTTTGCAGTTCTGAGAGAGAGAGAGAGAGAGCGAGAGAGAGAGCAGTGACGTGGCTGTGCTCTGTGCTTTCATCTGGATCCTATTCCTTATCCAATTACATTAGTTAGTTAGTTAGCTCATATACAGGGAGTGCAGAATTATTAGGCAAGTTGTATTTTTGAGGATTCATTTTATTATTGAACAACAACCATGTTCTCAATGAACCCAAAAAACTCATTAATATCAAAGCTGAATATTTTTGGAAGTAGTTTTTAGTTTGTTTTCAGTTTTAGCTATTTTAGGGGGATATCTGTGTGTGCAGGTGACTATTACTGTGCATAATTATTAGGCAACTTAACAAAAAACAAATATATACCCATTTCAATTATTTATTTTTACCAGTGAAACCAATATAACATCTCAACATTCACAAATATACATTTCTGACATTCAAAAACAAAACAAAAACAAATCAGTGACCAATATAGCCACCTTTCTTTGCAAGGACACTCAAAAGCCTGCCATCCATGGATTCTGTCAGTGTTTTGATCTGTTCACCATCAACATTGCGTGCAGCAGCAACCACAGCCTCCCAGACACTGTTCAGAGACGTGTACTGTTTTCCCTCCTTGTAAATCTCACATTTGATGATGGACCACAGGTTCTCAATGGGGTTCAGATCAGGTGAACAAGGAGGCCATGTCATTAGTTTTTCTTCTTTTATACCCTTTCTTGCCAGCCACGCTGTGGAGTACTTGGACGCGTGTGATGGAGCATTGTCCTGCATGAAAATCATGTTTTTCTTGAAGGATGCAGACTTCTTCCTGTACCACTGCTTGAAGAAGGTGTCTTCCAGAAACTGGCAGTAGGACTGGGAGTTGAGCTTGACTCCATCCTCAACCCGAAAAGGCCCCACAAGCTCTTCTTTGATGATACCAGCCCAAACCAGTACTCCACCTCCACCTTGCTGGCGTCTGAGTCGGACTGGAGCTCTCTGCCCTTTACCAATCCAGCCACGGGCCCATCCATCTGGCCCATCAAGACTCACTCTCATTTCATCAGTCCATAAAACCTTAGAAAAATCAGTCTTGAGATATTTCTTGGCCCAGTCTTGACGTTTCAGCTTGTGTGTCTTGTTCAGTGGTGGTCGTCTTTCAGCCTTTCTTACCTTGGCCATGTCTCTGAGTATTGCACACCTTGTGCTTTTGGGCACTCCAGTGATGTTGCAGCTCTGAAATATGGCCAAACTGGTGGCAAGTGGCATCTTGGCAGCTGCACGCTTGACTTTTCTCAGTTCATGGGCAGTTATTTTGCGCCTTGGTTTTTCCACACGCTTCCTGCGACCCTGTTGACTATTTTGAATGAAACGCTTGATTGTTCGATGATCACGCTTCAGAAGCTTTGCAATTTTAAGAGTGCTGCATCCCTCTGCAAGATATCTCACTATTTTTGACTTTTCTGAGCCTGTCAAGTCCTTCTTTTGACCCATTTTGCCAAAGGAAAGGAAGTTGCCTAATAATTATGCACACCTGATATAGGGTGTTGATGTCATTAGACCACACCCTTTCTCATTACAGAGATGCACATCACCTAATATGCTTAATTGGTATTATAGGCTTTCGAGCCTATACAGCTTGGAGTAAGACAACATGCATAAAGAGGATGATGTGGTCAAAATACTCATTTGCCTAATAATTCTGCACTCCCTGTATATATATATAATACAGATAGTTAGTTGGAGATAGTCAGTGTAGGTTAGATAGTGATATAGTGTAGCTGATGCGTTCCAGTGCAGGGTGTAGGTAGTGTGATAGGAATTACTGTTTCTCTGCTGTCCATACATACTGTACATGCTACAGACATAGTGCTCTGATGTCACAACAATACATAGTGCACCAATCAGTAATATCTACTCAGACCTGATAAAATGTGAAGTTGCATGTATTGTGCAAAACAATGTGCATCATTAGTGCTGATTTGCGCAATTGCGAAAATAATGACTGGAGATCGCGAATTCTAAAATTTGCAAATTTATTGAGAATATTATGCAAAAAATTCGCTAAATATCGCAAAAACTAATATTGCCTATGCCACTCATCACTAATAACCATGTGGGATACATAGTGCATAAAGAAATACATGCTTTCACAACAGATCACAGCATTTAAATCTTGGCGAACAATTAAGTCTTAGCAGTGATCTGCTGGGTCACTGCACTAGCAAGGTATCAGATCATGTCTAATGACTTACTGTTTATGTAGCAGCCTGTTGCAATGGACTCTGTCCCAGCCTTTGCTTCTAAGGCTGGGCTCCTGATAAAAATACTTTGACCACCCTCTATATACATGCACAACCCACCCTTATACATGCAACTGCCTGATTTTTCCTCCCGCCAAAATCTGCATTCGGGGAAGTATCAGGAGACCCCCATACACATTAGATATTCATCTGGTCCCACTGCAGAGATTCATATTTGAAAAATGGGGTGTGATTGCTGATAACCCCAATATCGTAATTCTCCCAATGCCAAAGCTGGCATGTTAGGAGTTGTTTGGCAGGATCTCAATCTGGTGCAGAGCTGGTCACCTGTTAGCCATCAATGATCTTCTTTCCCTAACAAAAGACAGTAGTGGGGCTGGGCTTCATACTGGAACACTGATGTTCACCAGTAGCCAATGATTATGAACAATAAATTGTTGCTTTGCAGTGTTACCACTTTTTATTGCAGTCAACGGTAACCATATACATTCCTATCCAATAAGCTTTCCCTAATGATGGCTTCATTTAGACAGTTTTCTAATACAAAGCTTCAGACATAGAACTGTATGGGAAGATTTATTAATGTATTTATGCCAGTTGTGTGGTTTAATTGCATTGTGAAATATGCAGTTTAGAATGATTTCCATATTTATGAAGCAACAGCAACACTTTTTCTTTAACTGCTATATACTATAACGTCCAGCGGTTGGCACTTGTCTCTGCAAGGACATTCTTTTCTAAACATTTCTGCTAATGGAGCAGCTGCGGGAACCACTGTCGGTGATTGCAGGGCTTCACATAGAGAAGGCAGGGATGTCTTTTTTTTTTTTTTTTGGCCCCGTTCACACAGGCGAGAATTCCGCGCGGGTGTAATGCGTGAGGTGAACGCATTGCACCCGCACTGAATCCGGACCCATTCACTTCAATTGGGCTGTGCACATGAGCGGTAATTTTCACGCATCACTTGTACGTTGCGTGAAAATTGTATCATGCTCTATATTGTACTTTTTTCACGCAGTGCAGGCCCTATAGAAGTGAATGGGGCTGCGTAAAAAAATCGCAAGCATCCACAAGCAAGTGCGGATGTGGTGCGATTTTCACGCATGCTTTCTAGGTGACAATCGGGATGGGGACCCGGTCATTATTATTTTCCCTCATAGCATGGTTATAAGGGAAAATAATAGCATTCTTAATACAGAAAACTAAATAAATTAGGTATGGAGGGGTTAAAAAATAAATAAAAAATGTAGCTCACCCCATCCGCTTGTCTTCTTTCTTCTTCTTTGAGGACCTGGGAGAAAAGGACCTTTGGTGACATCACTGCGCTCATCACATGGTCCATCACCATAGCAGAATACCTAACCCAAACCCAAACTTCAGTGAAGAAGTTCGGGTTTGGGTCTGGGTATCACATTCATTTTTTTCTCACGCGCGTGCAAAATGCATTGCACTCGTGCGGAAAAAACTGAAGAACGCAACACAATCGCATACAAAACTCACCCCATTCGCAGGCAAAATCTCACGATTTTCCCGCGACCCACCCACATCCTAATCGGCCCTCACACGCGACTTCCGTGTGAAAGAGGCCTTACAGTCCCTGTCTTCCCTATACGCAGCGCTCAATGAGTGCTGTATATACAGATATCTGCTACACTCCTAGCGATCATGTGATCACTGAGGACCGGGTGTCTGCACAAACTGCTGGGTCTCAGCAGACCACGATCAGCTCTGCAGGGAGGCTTTACTGCATTGCATAGCCTCCGGTGGCTTTATTCCTATTGTAATTGGGGCTAATCTAAAGCGTAAAATAAAAATAGTAAAAAAAAACACACACCACATTGCCACACTGCAGTTCCTAGCTCCGCCCTCGGGAACCATAACCCATACATCCCCTATATCAAAACAACCATAAAGGGAAGGGGACATACATTTTTAAATGATTTTAATTGCACGTTGTGTTGACAAAAAAGTGAAAAAAGTGAAAAACAGACCATATAAAAAATAAAAGCAAGAAAACAATACTATAATAAAAAATTACATTAAAAAAAGTCCCGTAAGTCACTGAAAAAAAGACAAAAGGTAAACAACAGTTTTAAAAATGCATGTACTAAAAAAATATGAAAAATGCATCTGTTCAGGAAGCAGGGTAATGGCCTGGTTTGAACTGGTTAAAACTTTTTATAAACAGTTAACTTTGTACAGTCTTTTGCAAAGTTCCATATGATAGCAGATATAAGCAGGCTTTTTCATCAATGGCAGGTACAATGTTCTTTGCAAGATACTCAGAGGGTAAAAACAACACTTACAGACCAGGCTGTACCTTTTCCTCAGAAATCCTGTGCACTATTCCTCAGAACTCCTGGCTGTCTCAATCCCAAGGCCCGTATGCCCTAATGCTGGCTTTATACTTGGTAGAAACTTCCTCAGGTATATATCCTTGCTTTGGGTGAATACTTCTGCCCTTCAGCTCCTTTGTCTAGCTGGAATACTGGCTCTGCTCTGCTTATGGGAACTTGGTTTCTCTCAGGAGGCAAACCCTTCTCCTGGTGTAAATCTTCTGAGCTAACTATGGCTCAAGATCTTCAGGCTGGCTAGTGTGCACTTACTAGTCTCCTGGACTAAACTACTCTTTCCTGTCTGGGCCTAACTATATATATTAGGGGTTCCCTAGCTCCCTCTACTGTCTAGGAGGAGGAACTACACACTAACAGGCCTGTTACACAGAAACACATAAAACATCATATCAAGTACAATGGTCATATTAACCCTTGTGTAGTGCCCATATTTACCTAGTGGGACACTACACTCTGCTTAGCTAATACTCCCTCTAACCAGGGGGAGGGACTAGCCCATCACCCTAGTAAAAGTAGGCTAAAGCTGCCAGTATTGACTATTTGCTGCCCATACATAACTATTAGTGTTAATCGCGAATATTCTAATCGCAAATTTTTATTGTGCATATCGTCACTTTCAGAATTTGCGAAAATCCAGAATGTAGTGCTATATATTCATAATCCCGAATATTCTATATTTTTTTTTTTTCATCAATACTACTGCTTCTTGCTTGTGGGCCAATGAGAAGGCTGAAATATCTTTGTCAGAGCTTTTGCAACATCCCTAGCAACCAATAGGAAATTTGCCTACTCTGAGGACCGGGTGTCTGCACAAACTGCTGGGTCTCAGCAGACCACGATCAGCTCTGCAGGGAGGCTTTACTGCATTGCATAGCCTCCGGTGGCTTTATTCCTATTGTAATTGGGGCTAATATGTCAGCCCCAGTTACAGGAGACATCAGCAGTAAAAATCTAATCTAAAGCATAAAATAAAAATAGTAAAAAAAAACACACACCACATTGCCACACTGCAGTTCCTAGCTCCGCCCCCGGGAACCATAACCCATACATCCCCTATATCAAAACAACCATAAAGGGAAGGGGACATACATTTTTAAATGATTTTAATTGCACGTTGTGTTGACAAAAATGTGAAAAATGTGAAAAACAGACCATATAAAAAATAAAAGCAAGAAAACAATACTATAATAAAAAATTACATAAAAAAAAGTCCCGTAAGTCACTGAAAAAAAGACAAAAGGCAAACAACAGTTTTAAAAATGCATGTACTAAAAAAATATGAAAAATGCATCTGTTCAGGAAGCAGGGTAATGGCCTGGTTTGAACTGGTTAAAACTTTTTATAAATCTCCCCCATTGTGTTACCCATAGCATTGTGTGATGAGTGCTTTTAATAAATGTATCTACTTGAGTGCTATACTATTTTTTGTGCTAATTAGGATATCCTAATTGGGGGGGGGGATACGATATCTTCCTATGGAGAGCACCTTTATCGTTGTGTAGAGTCTTATACGTCATACATGCTCCTCTGGAATTCTGGGAAGAAGGGATGCAAGCCTGCTAAGAGCTCCTCTGCATACCTTCTTCCCAGATATCCTAATGTTCTTCCATAGATTAGTTATCATATTCTGGTTAGTATACAGCATCATGCTCAAATAAAGTATTGAACTAAATATGTTACCAAAGTATGGCACTGCACTAATACTAATGCAGTCTTGTAGATTTCCTTGGTACAAACAGAATTCCCCTGACATTATTTATATGCACCCGAAATGTCACTTGATCTTAGGTTACAGCAGAAGCTGGTGTCACCCTTCCTACCGGATGTCTGAGTGACCTTATGTCACTGTTTGCAGATATAGTAGCTTCTTCTGCTGTATGACTCGGACAGCCCCCTTTGGGTATTGATGCAGGGAATGATTCGATGTATGCTCCGTGTGACTGTATTTAATGAAATGTTTCTTGAGTCATCATAGCCCTGCAACTGAGAGATAACACTGAAAATGTTTTCAGTCTTTCGGGAATTTTTGAACAGGTCATTTATTCTCTCTGCTGTGTGATGCGTATGATATTTTTAGTTTGCTGAAATACTGACCTCCAGTCAGAATGAAAAAATGATTCCTACTAATTCTGTTAATGCAGGCTTTAAATCTAAAACTTATCTGCAAGCTGTTCATTTTCTAGCTTCGTTATAAAAATATCTCTTCATTTTAAAGGGATTATCTCTGTACAAAAACTGAAGGCTTATAGCTAGGATATATCATCAATATTCAATTGATGGGGTCAGACCACCATGCCCCTGCCAGTTGTTAGAACAAAGTGTCTTTGGTGATGGTAAAGCCATGTGCCAGCTTGTCTCTTGTTGCCTCTGCAGATTGTTCCTTTTCAGATACCACATGGACCGTCATTAAAAAGGGTCTCCATTCGTTTCCTTTAACTAGCCCTTGGTGCTAACCTGTGGAGGGAAGATGTTTCAGATAGTACTTACCCTCTCTTGCTCCCTTGATACCTCCGCTGCGCTCGCACACGGGGCGGGCTCTTCCATCCGAATCCCGACCAGATATGGCTGCTTCTCTTCCTGTTCAGCTGCTTTGAGGTCAAGGTAGCTGAACAAGAAAAGAAGCAGCCATATCTGGTCGGGATCCAGGTGGAAGACCCCGAAACATGTGTAGAGGATATGGCAGCATCAGGAGAGTTAGGAAGAGTAAGTACTATGTGAAACATCTTCGTTCCACAGGTTAGTACCATGGGCTAATTAGAGGAAATGACCAGAGAACCCCTTTAACTATAATGGATAAACCATATGGCCTCCAGTAAAATGCAGACATTTTATGGCCTTGCATTTCCTTAGTACCACTGGCATTCTAGCAATCAGTGGAAGTCACAGGAGTTGGGCCAGTCACGGCTGATTAAATAACTGCTCAAAATCTTGTCTGGCATTAATATTAGCACAAAACTAGGCACCGGAAGCATCGTAGCATGGGTTTCCATGGCCAAACATGCAAGCCTTATATCACCAAGCACAATGCCAATCATCACATGTAGTGGTGTAAACCATGCCACCACTGGACTCTGAAGTAGTGGAAATGTTTACTATGGAGGGTTGAATCACACTTCTCTAGCCTAATGGGCAAGTCAAGGTTTGACAAATGCCATGAGAACATTACCTGCCTGACTGCATTGTATCAATATAACATTTGATGGAGGAAGGATAATACAATGGTGTTTTTTTCAGGGGTTGGCCTAAATTCCAGTGAAGGAAAATCTTAATGCTTCAGCATAGCAAAATATTTGGGGCCATTGTATGATTCCGATTTTGGGGGCCAGGTTTGTGGAAGGCCCTTTTCTGTTCCAGCATAACTGTGCTCCAGTGCACACAGTAAGGTCCATAAAGGCATGGTTTGGTGAGTTTGGTGTGGAAGAACTTAACTGACCCGAACAGAGCCTTGACCTTAATTCCATCTAACACCTTTAGGATGAACCAGAATGAAGATTGTCAGTCAGGCCCTCTCCTTCCACATCACTCTTAAGCATGCTCTTTTAGATAAATGGGCAAAAATTCCCATAAACAAACACCAAAATATTGTAGAAAAACCCCCTCCTAGAGGAGTGGAAGCTGTTTTAGCTGCATTTGGGAGGACCACCTCCATATTAATGTCTATGGATTTAAAATGGGATAATATAAAAACTCCTGTAGGTGTAATTTATAGTTCCTTTATCCATGTAGTTCATATCTATACAAAAGGGTTGTATTTTACTCCTGGGGGAAGGACTGAACACACCAAGTAAGCAGGCTGTATAGAAAACTGAGCCAACAGCCAAGGAACAGACTAAAAGGATCAAACACAGTCACGCAAAAATCTCCCTTTTCTAAGAATCATACCCAAGTGCCACACAAGGTTGCAGTTACTATGCCTTCACAATGGCCATTTAAAGATACATATAAGCTTTCCCTCTGACTCTACAATGTTACCAAACTAGGGAGAAGATTACTGGCCTGGGGGCTGTGGTACCCCTCTGATCTATAAGCAGTGGCAAGAAGACAATGTGGCATGCCTTCCTTTCCCAGGTTAAAGGGTTGTGCATCTTGGGGTGGTGTCAAATATACAATGTATAATATTCCCCGTCTTTAGTAAAGATGGACAATATTTAGACAAGTTAAGGTCAGACAGGCGGTCACAGGATGCATCAGATTTGTCATTGTGTTCCACACTGTGTGAGAGATGTAATGAGTAATGCACTCCTCAACATTGAAACACCAAAAAGGACAAGCTGTAAGGTTATGCAAATTGAGGAAGTAGCAGATTGAAAGCAAAGTTTTTTTAGCCACATGAAACCTCAAATAAAGTTGAGTGGGATGATTGTGAGATGCCTCCTGTTTGTCAACTTGTCATTTACTGCCACTTGTCACAAACTGAGAAGTACAGAATACTTGAACTGAGACCTTGGTTTATCACTCTGGCAGATCTCTATGCAACTTGGCTGAGATGTCAGCACTGTTCAATGTTGTGTGTCTTATAAGTTGGGAGAACAACCACAAACTGGAACGACAGCAAGAGGTGCACAGAGGTGAACCTCTGCACGGATGGATCGTCTGTTAGAAGAATGGCACAAAGTGATCCATTCTGTACTGCAAGTGAAATTGGAAGATCACTTCTAGAGCAAAAGGGGGGAATGTATCATTAGTGTACGCCAGTTTCACAAACTTCTCAAATTTTGTCACAAGTGCTGGTTTGCTGCAAAATATGCAAAATGTCCCTTTCTCCTCCACCTTTGCCACATTTACAAAAAATGGGCAGAGTGTGAACAGAAGGGGGTGGCCACCCGCAGCCCAACATATTTACCAATATGTGCACCAGAAAATTACACCTGAAATCTACCAAATGCTTTTACTATGTAACATGCACTGGAACAATGACAGCTTAACACTGATTGATCACTATGGGTAACACCTTTATTTTTTGTCTTCATTGTTTTTTGGAAATGATGTTCCTTGTTCAATGATTAAGCATCTCTCCCAAGGTGTAAATGTGTCAATTGTTGGAAGCCAATATTGTTTATTCATACAGGTACAGTATACAAATAGGCACATCAAGTACGACTAATATTAAAGTAAATTCAGCTATACAAAACTATACATGTACAATTATGCAGCACCTCCAAATCTCAGTACAGTTATATTTTATTCAGCACAAAAATTGTAATTGTAAGTACCTAAATAACTGTAACTAACTGCAGATACATACACATCACCCTCAATAAGGTCCAGGTTCTCCACATGGGTATACGCAAATTGTATCTACAAAGATAGTAATCCCTGTGAAACGTGTCACAGTAAAGCAAAAATTGATATAACAACATAGAACTGTATCCAAAATATAATACATTAAAAATTCAATAAATCAATAATAGAAAAGAAGAAAAATAGTTATGACATGAAAAAAAATGCATTACCAAACCAAAGTTAAAGGACATCATAAATACAACCATGGTGAACATGAAAATACCCAAAAGTGATCCTGGATTACCTTCTCATTAAGTAATTTAATCATAATAGTGGTCATCCTGATTTTTTACTTTTAAATCTAGAAAAAAAAATCTGAAATGGTGCTGAAAATAACTTCAAATATGTTTTAGTCCTTTAGTCCTTGAAGATAATTAAATGCTTTGGACAAGCCCTAAAATGACTTAAAAAATGTTATAGACACCCCGTGCTTTAGAGTCAGTCTCTGCAGCTCTGGTTTGCCTCTCTTGCAGCTGTTTGTGTTACACAATGGGTGTGGAACCACTGTGTCAACTGAAGGGGGTTACTTCTAAGGGCATTATCCGGACAGTTCCCCGTTATTCAACCTTTTACACCTAAACAGAGATCTTGACTTTGCTGCAGGGGAACCACCAGGCCGCTTTTTCCTGGAGTAGTCTCTGTTGGGTTGACAGCTAACCCATGTTGTCAAGAGACACAGGTGCAGAGCACCGAAGGCTTCAGGCAAAACCATAGTCAAAGGCAGGCAGGGTAGGCAGAGTATGTGCAATTAAATGAACAGTCCAAGGTCAGGGGGGCAGCTCAGGTCAGGCAGAGAAGGGTAAAATCTGGGAAGCAGGCAAAAGTTGGTCCAAGGGCAGACAAACGTATAACAGCACACCTTTGCAGGACACTAGCTGACTAGAATTGTTATTGCTCAGGCACCCTCCCACAGGAGAAGGTGCCTTAAAAGATCACTATTCTTTCTGAAAACTTCTGAGTGCGGAGACCCCCAACAAACTCTAGAATGAGAGGAAAGAAGCCCTTCCTTAGTACGCTTTTTCTTCTTGCTGCACAACACAGGAGTGAGATAGGCCCATAGACTTTCTATTTAGTTTGTCTTGCTTCCTGTCCTGAAACGAGAGCAAGCACTTATTTTCCCTCATTCTAGAAATCGGTAGGATGTCAGTGTTCAGAGCACCACAAATCAAAACTTTTGATGTGTCCCTATAACATATCAACATTTTTCTGAAAGCACAATGGCCAGCCATTGGCTAGTATGGATTAGGGTGCACACATGCTGGCACTTTAGGAGCCAGAGAAAGCGCTTGCATACCCTAGGGGAAGGGTTAGGATGGCCTAACCGGCAAGATGCAGGCTGCAGCCTGCATGGAGGGGCTACCCTGCGTCCATTCTGCTGGGACCTGGAGCTTCAGATCAAGGGAGCAAGGCAGCAGTGGCCACGAGCCGCCACTGTAACACTTTGTCTACAAAAGAGATCTGAGAAGATCGGATAGACTTGCAGCACGTGAATCTGACAGGTATTTCTGTGTTTCTTTTCTGTTTGTTGTTGTGGGCTGGCTCCCACCTCTCCACAGGTTCTGCTCCTTAGCTGTTTAAGTGGCTCTATTTAAGTCTGCCTCTTACTGCTGACTTTGCGGTTGATATTTTCCTTTTGGAGTTCTATACTGGTTGTTTGTGGATCTTCCACTTCCTGCTCGTCTTAAGCTAAGTCCTCCTGTTTTCTCCTTTGTTGCGTGTGTTGCTTGCTGCTAGATCTCAAGAAGATGCTGGTTCATTCACGGTGGAAGGTACCAGCTGTCTTATTCTGCTCTCCCTAAGTTAGGGTTTGCTACAGTGTCAGTAGGGCTTAGGTTCCAGCGTATGAGTTCGTTCACCATCAGGACTTGCTCATACTATCAGCAGTTAGGGAGAGGCTCAGGGATTGTCACGAGGTTACCATTCCCTCCTCCCTAGCTTTGGGGCTTAGTCTGTTTACCTGTTGCTGTTTGTTTACTTGGTGTTCCATTTATCCCCACTTGCCGTGACATTATCAACCGCCCCTACCGTCATTATTTTCCTTGCTTTGTGCAGATATGGATACTGTTAAAGCACTGGTGGATCACATGCAGGGATTATATTTGGAGGTAGCTGACCTCCATAATTCAGTTGCACAGTTTAAGAATTTTCAGGCATCTGGTTTCGTCAGTGGGAACCAGGGCAGCCTTTAACCTAAAGTTGCCCCCCCAGATAGTTTTTTTTGGGGGGAGTGATAATTTGTTTAGAGAATCTTGTAAACTGTATTTTCGACTGTGTCTGCTCTCCTCTGGGGACGAAAATCAAAGAGTGGGGATTATTATTTCTCTGCTGAAAGGTAATGCTCAGTCCTGGGCCTTTTCTCTACCGATCAGTTCCCAATCCCTCCGATCGGTGGATGAATTTTTCAGAGCCCTGGGCCTTATTTATGATGACCCAGACCAGGTTTATCTGGCTGAATCTAAGCTGCATAATTTGAGTCAGGGAGAACATTCTGCAGAGTCATATTGCTCTGAATTTAGGAGATGGGCGACTGATTTGGGGTGGAATGACCCAGCACTCTGTAGTCAATTCTGTCAAGGGCTGTCTGAGAGACTAAAAGACGCCCTGGCATTCCACAAAAACCCTGATTCTTTGGAGGCGCTATGTCCCTGGCCGTACGGATTGATAGGCACCTGAGAGAGAGGTGCAAGGTTCCCCTCACTCGGGATGCACTACCATATGGGGAAACAGCCTCTTCTGCCCCGCGGGGTACAGAGATACTCTAGCTCGTGTCTGGTGATGAGCCTATGCAATTGGGACAGGTCTCTTCATGCCCTGGTAATAGGAACTTCAGTGTTCAGAGAAGACTTTGTTTCTTTTGTGGTAAAGAAGGACATTTTATTAACGTATATCCTTATATTAAATCTCAAGGTAAAAAAAAAAAGGTTGTAACTAATGGGTCTAGTTCTCTTACTCTTTGCAGTGTGGGTAGGTAGTTGGAGAAGGTCTTTTTGTCTTTTACCGGTAGTACCCGATATCTCCTGCCTGCCATGGTGGTACTAGAGTATTTGTTGACAGTGGGGTAGGGGTTAACCTTGTGGACTATCAGTTCGTTCAGAGTCATGGTTTTAATACAAGCGCATTAAAAAAGGGAAATTCTGTGTTTGCTATTGATTTAGCCCCTCTCTCACAAAAGTGTCTCATATGGTGCATGATATTCATTTGAGGGTGGGAGATTTCCATGTTGAGTCCATTTCTTTTTTTGTACTGAAGGGTTTGCCTGCTCCTCTAGTGCTAGGTTTACCATGGTTGACCAGGCATAATCCTACTATAAGCAAGCAAGACAGATCAGTAATTGGAGTGATTTCTGTATAGACAACTGTCTCGGCGCATCACTTTCTGTGGTATTCACTAAGGTGTTACTCCTGTTTCTTTCAGATTTTTCTGATGTATTCTCTGAGGGTGGAGATCAGGAGTTACCCCCTCACCGAGAGTATGATTGTCCGGTCAACCTTATTCCCGGAGCTAAATTGCCAAAGTCTCAGTTGTATAATCTTTCCGAACCCGAGTAGCTATGCGAGAGTATATTACTGAGAGTTTGGCAAACGGACATATTAGACCATCTAAGTCATGTCCGGCTTCTTTTTTGTTAAAAAAATATGGGACCCTTAGACCGTGTTTAGACTTCCGGGAGCTAAATCGTATCACTGTCCGTGATCTTTATCCCCTTCCCTTGATCCTGGATTTATTCGATCAGATTGTCGGAGCCAAGGTGTTTTCCAAGTTGGATTTAAGAGGGGCTTATAATCTGATAAGAATCAAGGAAGGGGACGAATGGAAGACGGCCTTTAATACCCCTGAGGGCCACTTCGAGAACTTGGTCATGCCCTTCGGGTTGACTAATATCCCGACGGTCTTTCAGCACTTTATCAATTACATTTTTCATCATTTGGTGGAGAGGTTTCTTCTTATTTTCCTCGATGACATACTAATTTACTCGCCTGATATGGAAACTCATTAGGATCATTTAAGACAAGTATTACTGATCCTCTGGGAGAATAAGTTATATGCTAAGTTAGAAAAATGTGTGTTTGCTGTTCAGAAGCTGCAGTTCCTGGGTTACCTGCTATCTTCGTCAGGTTTTCGTATGGATCCCGAAAAGGTCCGTGCAGTATTGGACTGGGATTGACATAAGAATCAGAAAGCGCTGATGCGGTTGTTGGGGTTTACTAATTACTACAGAAAATGTATCCTGAATTATTCTACTGTTGTCAAGCCTTTGACCGATATGACCAAGAAAGGTGTGGATTTCTCAGTCTGGTCTGAAGAGGTATTACATGCTTTTTCTGCAATAAAGAAATGTTTCGCTTCTGCTCCCATTCTGGTGCAACCTGATGTGTCTCAGCCTTTCATTGTGGAGGTTGACGTGTGAGAAGTGGGAGTCGGAGCAGTTTTGTCGCAGGGTCCTTCTCCTGGCAAATGGTGCCCTTGTGCTTTTTTTTTCAAAAAAACTCTCTTGTGCCGAAAGAAATTATGATGTTGGTAATAGAGAGTTGCTGGCCATTAAATTGGCCTTTGAAGAATGGCGTCATTAGTTATAAGGAACGATTCATCCCATTACGGTAATTACTGATCATAAGAATCTGGCTTACCTGCAATCGGTGAAGCGTCTGAACCCAAGGCAGGCCAGATGGTCATTGTTTTTTACCAGATTTAATTTTGTGGTCAATTATCGCCCTGGGGTCAAAAGCGTCAAGGCGGATGCTTTGTCGCGTAGCTTTCCTGGGGGAAGGGGGAGATTCAGAGGATCATGCTCCAATTTTGGCTGATGGGGTGGTGGTTTCCACCCGATATCCCGAATTTGAGGCAGGGGTGTTGGAAACTCAAGGTGAGGCACCTGATTCCTGTCCTCCAGGGAGGTTGTTTGTTCCTTCTGGGCTTCGGCACAAGCTGTTCAAGGAACATCATGATACTGTCCTTGCGGGACACCCTGGGAGCAGATTCACTGTGGATCTTATTTCTCAGAGATTCTGGGGGCCAGGTTTATGTAAAGGTGTGGAGGGTTATGTGGCAGCCTGTGAGACCTGTGCACGTGCCAAGGTGACTCATAATCGGCCTTCGGGTTCTCTTCTTCCTTTGTCCATCCCATCCTGTCCCTGGACGCATTTATCCATGGACTTCATCACTGATTTGCCTAGTACCTCTGGGAAGATGGTGATTTTGGTGGTGGTGGACCGCTCCAGTAAGATGGCACACTTTATACCATTATCAGGTTTGCCCAATGCCAAAACTCTCGCTCAAGTGTTTATTGATAACATCGTGAAATTACACGCCATTTTCTCTGATATGGTGTCTAGAGTTGAGCGAACACCTGGATGTTCGGGTTCGAGAAGTTCGGCCGAACATCCCGGAAATGTTCGGGTTCGGGATCCGAACCCGATCCGAACTTCGTCCCGAACCCGAACCCCATTGAAGTCAATGGGGACCCGAACTTTTCGGCACTAAAACGGCTGTAAAACAGCCCAGGAAAGGGCTAGAGGGCTGCAAAAGGCAGCAACATGTAGGTAAATCCCCTGCAAACAAATGTGGATAGGGAAATTAATTAAAATAAAAATTAAATAAATAAAAATTAACCAAAATCAATTGGAGAGAGGTTCCATAGCAGAGAATCTGGCTTCCCGTCACCCACCACTGGAACAGTCCATTCTCAGATATTTAGGCCCCGGCACCCAGGCAGAGGAGAGAGGTCCCGTAACAGACAATCTGGCTTCATGTCAGCAGAGAATCAGTCTTCATGTCATAGCAGAGAATCAGGCTTCACGTCACCCACCACTGCAACAGTCCATTTTCATAAATTTAGGCCCAGCACCCAGGCAGAGGAGGGAGGTCCCGTAACAGACAATCTGGCTTCATGTCAGCAGAGAATCAGTCTTCATATCATAGCAGAGAATCAGGCTTCACGTCACCCACCACTGTAACAGTCCATTTTCATAAATTTAGGCCCAGCACCCAGGCAGAGGAGAGAGGTCCCGTAACAGACAATCTGGCTTCATGTCAGCAGAGAATCAGTCTTCATATCATAGCAGAGAATCAGGCTTCACGTCAGCCACCAATGCAACAGTCCATTGTCAGATATTTAGGCCCAGCACCCAGGCAGAGGAGAGAGGTCCCGTAACAGAGGATCTGGCTTCATGTCAGCAGAGAATCAGTCTTCATGTCATAGCAGAGAATCAGGCTTCACGTCACCCACCACTGTAAGAGTCCATTTTCATAAATTTAGGCCCAGCACCCAGGCAGAGGAGAGAGGTCCCGTAACAGACAATCTGGCTTCATGTCAGCAGAGAATTAGTCTGCATGTCATAGCAGAGAATCAGGCTTCACGTCAGCCACCACTGCAACAGTCCATTGTCATAAATTCAGGCCCAGCACCCAGGCAGAGGAGAGAGGTCCCGTAACAGACAATCTGGCTTCATGTCAGCAGAGAATCAGTCTGCATGTCATAGCAGAGAATGAGGCTTCACGTCACCCACCACTGCAACAGTCCATTTTCATAAATTTAGGCCCAGCACCCAGGCAGAGGAGAGAGGTCCCGTAACAGAGGATCTGGCTTCATGTCAGCAGAGAATCAGTCTGCATGTCATAGCAGAGAATCAGGCTTCACGTCAGCCACCACTGCAACAGTCCATTGTCATAAATTTAGGCCCAGCACCCAGGCAGAGGAGAGAGGTCCCGTAACAGACAATCTGGCTTCATGTCAGCAGAGAATTAGTCTGCATGTCATAGCAGAGAATCAGGCTTCACGTCAGCCACCACTGCAACAATCCATTGGCATATATTTAGGCCTAGCACACAGGCAGAGGAGAGAGGTCCCGTAACAGACAATCTGGCTTCATGTCAGCAGAGAATCAGTCTTCATATCATAGCAGAGAATCAGGCTTCACGTCAGCCACCAATGCAACAGTCCATTGTCAGATATTTAGGCCCAGCACCCAGGCAGAGGAGAGAGGTCCCGTAACAGACAATCTGGCTTCATGTCAGCAGAGAATCAGTCTGCATGTCATAGCAGAGAATGAGGCTTCACGTCACCCACCACTGCAACAGTCCATTTTCATAAATTTAGGCCCAGCACCCAGGCAGAGGAGAGAGGTCCCGCAACAGAGGATCTGGCTTCATGTCAGCAGAGAATCAGTCTGCATGTCATAGCAGAGAATCAGGCTTCACGTCAGCCACCACTGCAACAGTCCATTGTCATAAATTCAGGCCCAGCACCCAGGCAGAGGAGAGAGGTCCCGTAACAGACAATCTGGCTTCATGTCACCAGAGAATCAGTCTGCATGTCATAGCAGAGAATGAGGCTTCACGTCAGCCACCACTGCAACAATCCATTGGCATATATTTAGGCCTAGCACACAGGCAGAGGAGAGGTTCATTCAACTTTGGGTAGCCTTGCAATATAATGGTAAAATGAAAATAAAAATAGGATTGAATGAGGAAGTGCCCTGGAGTCCAATAATATATGGTTATGGGGAGGTAGTTAATGTCTAATCTGGACAAGGGACGGACAGGTCCTGTGGGATCCATGCCTGGTTCATTTTTATGAACGTCAGCTTGTCCACATTGGCTGTAGACAGGCGGCTGCGTTTGTCTGTAATGACGCCCCCTGCCGTGCTGAATACACGTTCAGACAAAACGCTGGCTGCCGGGCAGGCCAGCACCTCCAAGGCATAAAAGGCTAGCTCTGGCCACGTGGACAATTTAGAGACCCAGAAGTTGAATGGGGCCGAACCATCAGTCAGTACGTGGAGGGGTGTGCACACGTACTGTTCCACCATGTTAGTGAAATGTTGCCTCCTGCTAACACGTTGCGTATCAGGTGGTGGTGCAGTTAGCTGTGGCGTGTTGACAAAAGTTTTCCACATCTCTGCCATGCTAACCCTGCCCTCAGAGGAGCTGGCCGTGACACAGCTGCCTTGGCGACCTCTTGCTCCTCCTCTGCCTTGGCCTTGGGCTTCCACTTGTTCCCCTGTGACATTTGGGAATGCTCTCAGTAGCGCGTCTACCAACGTGCGCTTGTACTCGCGCATCTTCCTATCACGCTCCAGTGCAGGAAGTAAGGTGGGCACATTGTCTTTGTAGCGTGGATCCAGCAGGGTGGCAACCCAGTAGTCCGCACAGGTTAAAATGTGGGCAACTCTGCTGTCGTTGCGCAGGCACTGCAGCATGTAGTCGCTCATGTGTGCCAGGCTGCCCAGGGGTAAGGACAAGCTGTCCTCTGTGGGAGGCGTATCGTCATCGTCCTGCCTTTCCCCCCAGCCACGCACCAGTGATGGACCCGAGCTGCGTTGGGTGCCACCCCGCTGTGACCATGCTTCATCCTCATCCTCCTCCACCTCCTCCTCATCCTCGTCCTCCTCGTCCTCCAGTAGTGGGCCCTGGCTGGCCACATTTGTACCTGGCCTCTGCTGTTGCCAAAAACCTCCCTCTGAGTCACTTCGAAGAGACTGGCCTGAAAGTGCTAAAAATGACCCCTCTTCCTCCTCCTCCTCCTCCTCCTCCTGGGCCACCTCCTCTTCCATCATCGCCCTAAGTGTTTTCTCAAGGAGACATAGAAGTGGTATTGTAACGCTGATAACGGTGTCATCGCCACTGGCCATGTTGGTGGAGTACTCGAAACAGCGCAACAGGGCACACAGGTCTCGCATGGAGGCCCAGTCATTGGTGGTGAAGTGGTGCTGTTCTGTAGTGCGACTGACCCGTGCGTGCTGCAGCTGAAACTCCACTATGGCCTGCTGCTGCTCGCACAGTCTGTCCAGCATGTGCAAGGTGGAGTTCCACCTGGTGGGCACGTCGCATATGAGGCGGTGAGCGGGAAGGCCGAAGTTACGCTGTAGCGCAGACAGGCGAGCAGCGGCAGGATGTGAACGCCGGAAGCGCGAACAGACGGCCCGCACTTTATGCAGCAGCTCTGACATGTCGGGGTAGTTGTGAATGAACTTCTGCACCACCAAATTCAGCACATGCGCCAAGCAAGGGATGTGCGTCAAATTGGCTAGTCCCAGAGCTGCAACGAGATTTCGCCCATTATCACACACCACCAGGCCGGGCTTGAGGCTCACCGGCAGCAACCACTCGTCGGTCTGTTGTTCAATACCCCGCCACAACTCCTGTGCGGTGTGGGGCCTGTCCCCCAAACATATGAGTTTCAGAATGGCCTGCTGACGTTTACCCCGGGCTGTGCTGAAGTTGGTGGTGAAGGTGTGTGGCTGACTGGATGAGCAGGTGGAAGAAGAGGAGGAGGAAGCCGAGAAGGAGGAGGTGGCAACAGGAGGCAAAGAATGTTGCCCTGCGATCCTTGGCGGCGGAAGGACGTGCGCCAAACAGCTCTCCGCCTGGGGCCCAGCTGCCACTACATTTACCCAGTGTGCAGTTAGGGAGATATAGCGTCCCTGGCCGTGCTTACTGGTCCACGTATCTGTGGTTAGGTGGACCTTGCTACAGATGGCGTTGCGCAGTGCACACTTGATTTTATCGGATACTTGGTTGTGCAGGGAAGGCACGGCTCTCTTGGAGAAGTAGTGCCGGCTGGGAACAACATACTGTGGGACAGCAAGCGACATGAGCTGTTTGAAGCTGTCTGTGTCCACCAGCCTAAATGACAGCATTTCATAGGCCAGTAGTTTAGAAATGCTGGCATTCAGGGCCAGGGATCGAGGGTGGCTAGGTGGGAATTTACGCTTTCTATCAAATGTTTGTGAGATGGAGAGCTGAACGCTGGCGTGTGACATGGTTGAGACGCTTGGTGACGGAGGTGGTGGTGGTGGTGTTGGTGGTACATCCCCTGTTTGCTGGGCGGCAGGTGCCAACGTTCCTCCAGAGGCGGAGGAAGAGGCCGAGGCGGCAGCAGCAGAATAGGCCGAGGCGGCAGCAGCAGAAGAGGTAGCAGGGGGAGCCTGAGTGACTTCCTTGGTTTTAAGGTGTTTACTCCACTGCAGTTCATGCTTTGCATGCAGGTGCCTGGTCATGCAGGTTGTGCTCAGGTTCAGAACGTTAATGCCTCGCTTCAGGCTCTGATGGCACAGCGTGCAAACCACTCGGGTCTTGTCGTCAGCACATTGTTTGAAGAAGTGCCATGCCAGGGAACTCCTTGAAGCTGCCTTTGGGGTGCTCGGTCCCAGATGGCGGCGGTCAGTAGCAGGCGGAGTCTCTTGGCGGCGGGTGTTCTGCTTTTGCCCACTGCTCCCTCTTTTGCTACGCTGTTGGCTCGGTCTCACCACTGCCTCTTCCTCCGAACTGTGAAAGTCAGTGGCACGACCTTCATTCCATGTGGGGTCTAGGACCTCATCGTCCCCTGCATCGTCTTCCACCCAGTCTTGATCCCTGACCTCCTGTTCAGTCTGCACACTGCAGAAAGACGCAGCAGTTGGCACCTGTGTTTCGTCATCATCAGAGACATGCTGAGGTGGTATTCCCATGTCCTCATCATCAGGAAACATAAGTGGTTGTGCGTCAGTGCATTCTATGTCTTTCACCGCTGGGGAAGGGCTAGGTGGATGCCCTTGGGAAACCCTGCCAGCGGAGTCTTCAAACAGCATAAGAGACTGCTGCATAACTTGAGGCTGAGACAGTTTCCCTGGTATGCATGGGGGTGATGTGACAGACTGATGGGGTTGGTTTTCAGGCGCCATCTGTGCGCTTTCTGCAGAAGACTGGGTGGGAGATAATGTGAACGTGCTGGATCCACTGTCGGCCACCCAATTGACTAATGCCTGTACCTGCTCAGGCCTTACCATCCTTAGAACGGCATTGGGCCCCACCATATATCGCTGTAAATTCTGGCGGCTACTGGGACCTGAGGTAGTTGGTACACTAGGACGTGTGGATGTGGCAGAACGGCCACGTCCTCTCCCAGCACCAGAGGGTCCACTAACACCACCACGACCATGTCCACGTCCGCGTCCCTTACTAGATGTTTTTCTCATTGTTATGGTTCACCACAACAACAAATATATTATTTGGCCCAATGTATTGTATTCAAATTCAGCGGGATATAAATTTGAGGCCTAGTATTTAGGCGCTGGGTGACCGGTATGGATTTAGTGACAGAATTAGACTTGGAAATGCACAGAAGCGTGTGTGTGAAGTTATTCTGAATGACCCTATGTGCACCTTGAATATTATATACCCTTTTTGGGATAGATTTCAAATAGCTCTGATATAGCAGGAACCACTAAATTATGAAATTGCTAAATTGGGAATTGTATTTCAACCCAGAACAAAAAATGTGCTTTGACGGACACTAAATATCTTGCCCAGCAACAACAGTACAGCGGTAACGAGAGATTTAGCAGGATATAAATTTGAGGCCTAGTATTTAGGCGCTGGGTGACAGGTATGGGTTTAGTGACAGAATTAGACTTGAAAATACACAGTAGCGGGTGTGTGTGAAGTTATTCTGAATGACCCAATGTGCACCTTGAATATTATATACCCTTTTAGGGATAGATTTCAAATAGCTCTGATATAGCAGAAACCACTAAATTATGAAATTGCTAAATTGGGAATTGTACTTCAACCCAGAACAAAAAATGTGCTTTGACGGACACTAAATATCTTTCCAAGCAACAACAGTACAGCGGTAACGAGAGATTTAGCAGGATATAAATTTGAGGCCTAGTATTTAGGCGCTGGGTGACAGGTATGGGTTTAGTGACAGAATTAGACTTGGAAATACACAGTAGCGGGTGTGTGTGAAGTTATTCTGAATGACCCAATGTGCACCTTGAATATTATATACCCTTTTAGGGATAGATTTCAAATAGCTCTGATATAGCAGAAACCACTAAATTATGAAATTGCTAAATTGGGAATTGTATTTCAACCCAGAACAAAAAATGTGCTTTGACGGACACTAAATATCTTGCCCAGCAACAACAGTACAGCGGTAACGAGAGATTTAGCAGGATATAAATTTGAGGCCTAGTATTTAGGCGCTGGGTGACAGGTATGGGTTTAGTGACAGAATTAGACTTGAAAATACACAGTAGCGGGTGTGTGTGAAGTTATTCTGAATGACCCAATGTGCACCTTGAATATTATATACCCTTTTAGGGATAGATTTCAAATAGCTCTGATATAGCAGAAACCACTAAATTATGAAATTGCTAAATTGGGAATTGTACTTCAACCCAGAACAAAAAATGTGCTTTGACGGACACTAAATATCTTTCCAAGCAACAACAGTACAGCGGTAACGAGAGATTTAGCAGGATATAAATTTGAGGCCTAGTATTTAGGCGCTGGGTGACAGGTATGGGTTTAGTGACAGAATTAGACTTGGAAATACACAGTAGCGGGTGTGTGTGAAGTTATTCTGAATGACCCAATGTGCACCTTGAATATTATATACCCTTTTAGGGATAGATTTCAAATAGCTCTGATATAGCAGAAACCACTAAATTATGAAATTGCTAAATTGGGAATTGTACTTCAACCCAGAACAAAAAATGTGCTTTGACGGACACTAAATAACTTTCCCAGCTACAACAGGACAGCGGTAACGAGAGATTTAGCGGGATATAAATTTGAGGCCTAGTATTTAGGCGCTGGGTGACAGGTATGGGTTTAGTGACAGAATTAGACTTGGAAATACACAGTAGCGGGTGTGTGTGAAGTTATTCTGAATGACCCTATGTGCACCTTCAATATGATCTACCCTTTTAGGGATAGATTTCAAATAGCTCTGATATAGCAGAAACCACTAAATTATGAAATTGCTAAATTGGGAATTGTATTTCAACCCAGAAGAAAAAATGTGCTTTGACGGACACTAAATAACTTTCCCAGCTACAACAGGACAGCGGTAACGAGAGATTTAGCGGGATATAAATTTGAGGCCTAGTATTTAGGCGCTGGGTGACCGGTATGGATTTAGTGACAGAATTAGACTGGGATATGGCCAAAAAATAACCACACTATTGCTGGTTAAATGCACTTGGTGACGGGCGCAGCTTGCCCCTGATGTAGTATATGGCCAAAAAATGAACAGACTATTGCTGGTTAAATGCACTTGGTGTCACAGCTTGACCAACCACACTACTGAGGGTTAAATGCACTTGGTGACGGGCGCAGCTTGCCCCTGATGTAGTATATGGCCAAAAAATAAACAGACTATTGCTGGTTAAATGCACTTGGTGTGACAGCTTCACCCTGATGTAGGCTTTAGCCAGAAAACAACCACACCATTGAGGGTTAAATGCACTTGGTGACAGGCGCAGCTTGCCCCTGATTTTGTATATGGCCAAAAAATGAACAGACTATTGCTGGTTAAATGCACTTGGTGTGACAGCTTCACCCTGATGTAGGCTTTAGCCAAAAAACAACCACACCATTGAGGGTTAAATGCACTTGGTGACAGGCGCAGCTTGCCCCTGATTTTGTATATGGCCAAAAAATGAACAGACTATTGCTGGTTAAATGCACTTGGTGTGACAGCTTCACCCTGATGTAGGCTTTAGCCAAAAAACAACCACACCATTGAGGGTTAAATGCACTTGGTGACAGGCGCAGCTTGCCCCTGATTTTGTATATGGCCAAAAAATGAACAGACTATTGCTGGTTAAATGCACTTGGTGTGACAGCTTCACCCTGATGTAGGCTTTAGCCAAAAAACAACCACACCATTGAGGGTTAAATGCACTTGGTGACAGGCGCAGCTTGCCCCTGATTTTGTATATGGCCAAAAAATGAACAGACTATTGCTGGTTAAATGCACTTGGTGTGACAGCTTCACCCTGATGTAGGCTTTAGCCAAAAAACAACCACACCATTGAGGGTTAAATGCACTTGGTCGCAGCTTGTGCTGGCGCACCACAAGACACAAAATGGCCGCCGATCACCCCAGAAAAATGTGACTGACAAACGGTCTGGGCAGCCTAAAAACAGTGAGCAATTGAGGATCAGCAGCTCAATGATCCACAGCTGCAGATCGATCAGTTAATCAAGTCCTTTGGAGGAGTTAATCTGCCTAATCTCGCCCTACTGTCGCAGCCGCAACCTCTCCCTACGCTAATCAGAGCAGAGTGACGGGCGGCGCTATGTGACTCCAGCTTAAATAGAGGCTGGGTCACATGGTGCTCTGGCCAATCACAGCCATGCCAATAGTAGGCATGGCTGTGATGGCCTCTTGGGGCAAGTAGTATGACGCTTGTTGATTGGCTGCTTTGCAGCCTTTCAAAAAGCGCCAAGAAAGCGTCACAAAAGCGCCAAGAAAGCGACGAACACCGAACCCGAACCCGGACTTTTACGAAAATGTCCGGGTTCGGGTCCGTGTCACGGACACCCCAAAATTCGGTACGAACCCGAACTATACAGTTCGAGTTCGCTCATCCCTAATGGTGTCTCATAGGGGGACGCAATTTGTTTCCAGGTTCTGGAGGGCATTCTGTACTCGTCTGGGAGTTCAGTTGTCCTTCTCTTCGGCATTCCACCCTCAGTCGAACAGACAAACTGAGCGCACTAACCAGAATCTGGAAATTTATTTGAGGTGTTTTGTCTCCGAGAATCAGGAAGAGTGGTCTTCATTTTTGTCTTTGGCTGAGTTTGCCTTAAATAACCGTAGACAGGAGTCCACTGATAAGTCACAATTTTTGGTGCATATGGGTTTCACCCTCAGTTTAGTACCTTTTCTGGGACTGAGTCCTCTGGTATACCTGAAGAGGAAAGATTCTGTTCCTCATTGTCATCTATCTGGCGGAGGATTTAAATCAATTTGAAAAAAATGGCCAAAAGATATAAACGTATGGCTGACAAGAGACGTATTGCTGGTCCGACTCCGGTCCTGTGTGTGGGTGATTTGCTGTGGTTGTCCACTAAGAACATTAAGTTGAAGGTACCCTCTTGGAAGTTGGGCCCAACATTTATTGGTCCTTACAAGATCTCTGCCATTATTAATCCGGTTGTGTTTCGTCTCGAACTTCCGCAGGCTTGGAAGATCCATCATGTGTTTCACAGGTTTTTGTTGAAAAACTATGTGGAACCTGCTGAACCATCTCCCTTGCCACCTCCTCCTGTCTTGGTAGATGATAATCTGGAGTTTCAGATCTCTAGAATAATTAACTTGCGTATTGTTCGTGGTTCCCTTCAGTACCTTGTACATTGGAAGGGTTACGGACTAAAAGAAAGAATGTGGGTTCCGGCGACTGTCAGTGCTAGTCACCTTCTGAAGGCTTTTCACAGGCGCACCTGGATAAGGTCGGTCTTGGGTGCCCGGAGGTCACCCATAGAAGGCGGGGTACTGTCACTGCCTGCCCTGTGAGAAATCTGAGAAGATCAGATAGACTTGCAGCATGTGAGTATATCTCACAGGTCTTTCTGTGTTTCCTTTCTGTTTGTTGTTGTGGGCTGGATCCCACCTCTCCACAGGTTCTGCTCGTTAGCTGTTTAAGAGGCTCTATTTAAGTCCGCCTCTTACTGCTGACTTTGCGGTTAATATTTTCCTTATGGATTTCTATACTAGTTGTTTGTGGATCCTCCACTTCCCGCTCGTCTTAAACTAAGTCCTCTTGTTTTCTCCTTTGTTGCGTGTGTTGCTGCTAGGTTTGAGGGAGACGCTGGTCTCTTCACGGTGGAAGGTATCGGCTGTCTCATTCCCCTCTCCCTAAGTTAGGGTTTGCTACAGTGTCAGCAGGGCTTAGGTTCCTGTCATGGAACCATGAACCAGACGTACAACAAGAGATAAGTGGAAATAAGAAGGCTTTATTGAAAATCAAGCTGTAAGGCAAAAGTCCAAACGGATGGCTAAACCGAAGCAGGGTCTTGCGAAGCCAGAGGTCAGGAACCAGAAGGGTAGTCAGACGAAGCCTGGATCAGGAACCAGCAGGGTAGTCAGACGAAGCCTGGATCAGGAACCAGCAGGGTAGTCAGACGAAGCCAGGATCAGGAACCAGAAGCAGCAGCAGTCTTAGAAGCATGTGAACACAGGAGGACCAAGCAAGGAACTGAAGCCACAGACCTCCTATATATATGAGCTAGGCATCCAGCTCCTCCCAGTGGGAAGGAGAAGCCGCAGGGTGGGAGGCTACAAGAAACCCAGAAACCAAGATGGCCGCCAGCACATGTCAAACGAAGGAGAACAGCAAGAAGGTAAGACCATGACAGTTCCAGCGTATGAGTTTGTTCACCATCAAGACTTGCTCATACTGTCAGCAGTCAGGGAGAGTCTCAGGGATTGTCAGGAGGTTACCATTCCCTCCTCCCTAGCTTTGGGGCCTAGTCTGTTTACCTGTTGCTGTTTGTTTTCTTGGTGTTCCTCTTATCCCCACTTGCCGTGACAGCGTTCACGTGCCTGGCTAAGGCACATTACCATTGCAACTAATAAGATTCCTCAGTGACAGACTTAACTGCCCAGTAAAGTATAATTTTTATTAAGCAGAAGAAATTTTGAATACAAAAAAATTGTAATAAATAAAAAGTCTCTGTCCACAACACCAACATTACCCAAATCATTAGTATGGTGCTCATTCTGAACAGCATATTTCTCAATGTTTTTATATCTGAAAACTGGAATCAGAACACTGATAAATCTGCTTTCCATCATACTTCCTATTATAATACTAGCTGCCTGCAGCCACCCCTAGGGGGAGCTCAGTGCATAGGAATGTATACAATTACCATTAATTTCAATGGAAGCTGTAAATAAACTATTTGCAATGAGCTCCCCCTAGTGGCAGCTGATAGAAATTCAGTGAATCTATGTAGGGAATAAGAGATGCATTTCAGCACCAATATTTTGCCTCTGTCTCGTGCAGAAAAATTTGCGTGTGCAGGAGTATTGATTTTGGAAGGAAAAAGATGAGATAACGCACAATACTGTTTAATGATGCCTTTTAATGGACCACTTCATCATTCTTGAAAGCTTATTTATGAGAACATCTTGTAAGACCATACTTGTTGGACCATTAAAATCGTCCTCTGCTGTAGTATGTTATGGCACCCTAATAAATATGTATTCTTTATCATTTTACTTGCCAGCCAGCTGTCTTCACATAAAACCAATGCCAAATAATGTTTAAATGTGAATTATATTTAATTTTTGTCACGCGTGAAGGCTAAGTAGAGGTCACTTTATCTATAATAGTCTATTATCTATAATAGTTCTATTAACAGTCATATATATACAATATATCAGTAGGCTCTCTTAGACACACAGTTCGGAGAGCTCACTATATTTTGTATTTATAGCAGCAGCGTGTGCCATGAATTGTTTAGCATTAGAAATCTTTTCTGGGAAATGTGACTAAAGTAAGCCTACTCTAGCATTGTATCCTTTATTACTGTTAGGAATTCAGCTCACCATATAAAAAATATAGAAAAAAATATTGTTCTTTCTCGGTAAGTATAATCGGTAAGATCAGTTATGATAAGCTTCTTACATTCCTCTTCCATGCTCCAATTAGACAATATCCTCGCTAGGATAGTTCTTATAAAACCGATTACTTAACACAATGAAGATCTCCTCCCGATCTCTGTCTACAAATAGTACCCACACTTAAGCCTGTATTATACCAGGCCATTGTTAGACCGATCATCGCTGACAAGCGTTCGTAGGAACACTTGTTAGCAATAATCTGCCTGTGTAATACTGTCGTCAATTGCTCAATGAACCAGCAAACATTTTTTCATTGGGCAATCGCAATCTTTCAGCAGGTTTAAAAATCATTGTTTGCCGGCGGCAGATCATGCTGTCTAAATACAGTCTGCTGCCGGCAAATAATAATTTAGTATGGGGAAGAACGATGACATTAGTGATCGCTTCTACTTATACTGTGGAGGAGATTGCTGCATGTAAGAGCAGTGGTGACGAGCAGGTGATTGCCGGGAAGGAACAATTCCTTCCCGACAGTTGTCTGCCTCATCACCAATGTAATACATCCCGTAATACAGCCCTTAAAAGTAGTAGGACTGGTTCAAATATGTGTCTAGTTTGCTATGGAGGATTGAAACGAATGAAGAACTAATGGCAAACACAAAGTAAAATGAGTTTAATAAAAATAGATTGCTAGCAGAAAGGGGAAGGCTAAAGGGGTTGTCCTATCATCTGGACTTGTGCCCATGAATATAAAAAAGCAAACTCACCTGCCCGTGGTCCCGCGCTGCTCCATTCTTGGCCACTTCTGGTCCCCAAGGATACAGGAAGTGGCTGGGTACCGTGACTGCTGATGCCAATCTCAGCCCTCAGAGATATTATAGGCTTGAATGGTGCCTCACAGCTGTAAGATAAGGTTCAAGCCAGTGTAACTGCTGAGGCCTGTGATTGGCCTCAGCGGTCACGGGACCCAACCGCTTGCTGATCCCAGAAATGGAGCAGCAGAGGGACCATGGGCAGGTAGGTTTGTATTTTTATGTCCTGGGGCACAGGTTCAGGCGATAAGGATTGTTGGCTCGAAGGCCGGGCAACCTCTTTAAAAAGGATCTGTCACCAAATCAATAAATGTGAGATACATACAGTACAGACCAAAAGTTTGGACACACCTTCTCATTCAAAGAGTTTTCTTTATTTTCATGACTATGAAAATTGTAGATTTACACCGAAGGCATCAAAACTATGAATTAACACATGTGGAATTTTATACATAACAAAAAAGTGTGAAACAACTGAAAATATGTCATATTTTAGGTTCTTCAAAGCAGCCACCTTTTGCTTTGATTACTGCTTTGCACACTCTTTGCATTCTCTTGATGAGCTTCAAGAGGTAGTCACCTGAAATGGTCTTCCAACAGTCTTGAAGGAGTTCCCAGAGATGCTTAGCACTTGTTGTCCAGCTCACCCCAAACCATCTCGATTGGGTTCAGGTCCGGTGACTGTGGAGGCCAGGTCATCTGGCGCAGCACCCCATCACTCTTCTTCATGGTCAAATAGCCCTTACACAGCCTGGAGGTGTGTTTGGGGTCATTGTCCTGTTGAAAAATAAATGATGGTCCAACTAAACGCAAACCGGATGGAATAGCATGCCGCTGCAAGATGCTGTGGTAGCCATGCTGGTTCAGTATGCCTTCAATTTTGAATAAATCCCCAACAGTGTTACCAGCAAAGCACCCCCACACCATCACACCTCCTCCTCCATGCTTCACGGTGGGAACTAGGCATGTAGAGTCCATCCGTTCACCTTTTCTGGGTCGCACAAAGACATGGTGGTTGCAACCAAAGATCTCAAATTTGGACTCATCAGACCAAAGCACAGATTTCCACTGGTCTAATGTCCATTTCTTGTGTTCTTTAGCCCAAACAAGTCTCTTCTGCTTGTTGCCTGTCCTTAGCAGTGGTTTCCTAGCAGATATTCTACCATGAAGGCCTGATTCACACAGTCTCCTCTTAACAGTTGTTCTAGAGATGTGTCTGCTGCTAGAACTCTGTGTGGCATTGACCTGGTTTCTAATCTGAGCTGCTGTTAACCTGCGATTTCTGAGGCTGGTGACTCGGATGAACTTATCCTCCACAGCAGAGGTGACTCTTTGTCTTCCTTTCCTGGGGCGGTCCGCATGTGAGCCAGTTTCTTTGTAGCACTTGATGGTTTTTGTGACTGCACTTGGGGACACTTTCAAAGTTTTCCCAATTTTTCGGACTGACTGACCTTCATTTCTTAAAGTAATGATGGCCACTCGTTTTTCTTTACTTAGCTGCTTTTTTCTTGCCATAATACAAATTCTAACAGTCTATTCAGTAGGACTATCAGCTGTGTATCCACCTGACTTCTCCACAACGCAACTGATGGTCCCAACGCCATTTATAAGGCAAAAAATCCCACTTATTAAACCTGACAGGGCACACCTGTGAAGTGAAAACCATTTCAGGTGACTACCTCTTGAAGCTCATCAAGAGAATGCCAAGAGTGTGCAAAGCAGTAATCAAAGCAAAGGATGGCTACTTTTAAGAACCTAGAATATTACATATTTTCAGTTGTTTCACACTTTTTTGTTATGTATATAATTCCACATCTGTTAATTCATAGTTTTGATGCCTTCAGTGTGAATCTACAATTTTCATAGTCATGAAAATAAAGAAAACTCTTTGAATGAGAAGGTGTGTCCAAACTTTTGGTCTGTACTGTATATACTACTATTGGCCATGCTCCTGTCACGGTTCCTCCTGTGAGTGAGGTGAGAAGATCGGATAGACTTGCTGCACGTGAGGGTATCTGACAGGTCTCTCCTTTTTCCTCTATGCATGCTGTTGTTTGGCAGGATCTCACCTCTCCTCAGGTGCCGCTCGTTATCAGTGATGAGGCTCTATTTAGATCCGCCTCACACTGCTGACCATGCGGTTGATAGTTTCTGCTTGGAGTTGCTAGTGCTGGTATGTCTTGGATCTCCTGCTTCTCCATACATCTCTAAGCTAAGTACTTGTTGCCTTTGCTGTTTCTTATTATCTTGTGTGTGTTGTTTCTAGGCCTCAGGGAGACGCAGGTTCCTTCATTCTAGAAGGAACCAGTTGTCTCATCCCCTGCTACCTATCCTAGGGCTCGTCAGTTTTAGCAGGGCTTAAGGTATCCGGTGTATGAGTATTTCCACCATTAGGATCTGCTCATACTGGCAGGAGTTAGGGAAAGGCCTAAGGATTATTAGGAGGTCACCATCCCCTTTCCTTAGCTTTTGAGGCCTAGATTGTTGTCTATTCGTTGTGGTGTGTATTTGGTGTTTTCCCTTCCCCTTAACCTGTGACAGCTCCCTTGAGCATGGTATACTTACTTTTATGAATATGGTTCCCTGGGTGTGGACTTATTTCTCCTAAGAATTTTAGTGCCAAATATGTAAGTCCAGAGTAACTAGCCACAGAGGTGTGGCCAGTCACTCCACTTCTTTGCGAGGGGAAGTTCCTCCCCACGATCTTTGTCGCAGAGAATCCAATTGCAGCCTAATGACTAGGAGTGCTTGCGAGACCAATCTGCATTATAGCTGGACTATTCTCAGTAGCTTGGACAGCTGACTTGTCAGAGTTATGAATCAAAGTGGTCTTACAAGAAGTCTTCTCCGTGATAGAGATCAACAAAAAAGAAGAGGAGTGACTGGCTAGTTACTCTGGATTCACATATGCCACATTCTTGGGGCCACATAACTCCACAACGTGTGGACCCATATTCATAAAGGAAAGTATGCTATGTTAAGGGGAGCATAGTCCAAACTGGGGGTGTAGAGATAAAGCCATTGCCAAACACCTCTGGGGCAGCATTTCTCCCTGACACTCAACTGCCAGAGTTGGTCATACTGTAGATGGTTGGTTCAGGTTCATGTTCAGCTATGTATGGCCAGCTTCAGAGTATGAAGATATGTTTTTCCTCAACTGACCATTTTGTCCAAAATTTGTGCGATAATTGATGACCATTATTTCAGTCTGGCATGTTTTGGTGTGGAAGGTATTGTTCTTACAAATGAACGAATGCACAACTTATTATACCTGATCTTCTGGCGTATACATTTGCTGAATCTTTATGTTCATAAAATGGGTGCAGCCTCTCCCTTGAATGTGCAGTTGTTTTTGTTGTGCTACCTCCACTTTTTGGGACGATGAATAGATGGCTTAAAGGGGTTCTCCAGCAATTAAGAAAATGAAGATACTTAAATATTACCAAAAGTAAGGGGAAATGTTCCTGCATCTTATGGGGTAAATGCTAATGAGCACTTCTATTATGGAAGCGCTCATTAGGACCGGAGAACTGGGAAGCGGTAAAGGCTCTGTACTCACCACTTCCTGGTCCTCGGCTGTCGGCTGTGCTGTTGCTGCGCACAGCGTGAGGGCGCTCTGTGACCTCACGCTGTGCGCGTCAGGTAACAGTACAGCCGATAGCAGGAGGAAGAAGATCAGGAGAGATAAGTGTTTTTTTATTTTATGTACTCTGTGACTGGGAGTGATGAGCAGCATGGGGGCTGATATGGGGGCTGATGAGAGGCATACAGGCTGATATGGGGGTTGATGACAGGCAGGGGGGCTGATATGGGGTCTGATGAGAGGCATCGGGGCTGATGAGAGGCATGGGGGCTGATGTCAGTCAATGGGGGCTGATGTATGGCAAGGGGGCTGATATGAGGCAATGAACATTGATGAGAGGCATGGGGGCTGATATGAGGCAATGGGGGCTGATGAGAGGCATGGGGGCTGATGAGAGGCATTAAGGCTGATAGGAGGCATATGGGGGCTGATAAGAGGCATGGCGTTTTTATCTGAGGTCTGATTGGGGTCATTCACATTAGGGTCTGAGCTTACACTTGATTGGGGGTCTGATCTGAAGTCTTATTAGGATTGAGGGTCTGATTGGGGCTGTCAGGTGAGGTCTAATTAACATTGGGAGTCTGATTGGTGGTCTGACCTGAGGTCTAATGAAAAATAGGTGTGTCTTATAGGCTGGGGCGTCTAATAGGGCTAAAAATATGGTACTTTATTATAAATATATTCCAAAATACCTTTTATTAGTTATAATGGCTCATTTTGTCTGGGGAGCAATCATCCTATTAGTGCACATAAAACCTGTCCTAATCACACAACAGGACAATTTACTTCAGAACACTGAGCTAAAGAGCTGCCTCATCCTCCTCACTGCTCTACGCAATGCAATTGTGTAAGCACTGCTGACATTCATTTTAATATTTAAAGGGACACTTCTGTCAGAAAGAGGGTATTTTGTAAAACCCAATATTCATATAAAACTTATTTTTTTAAAGAATGAAATACAAAATCTTGTCCCTCTGTAACAGTCAGCACAGAAAGGTAAAATCCTCATATAGGTGCCACAGAAGAGGATTGCTCTTGTCAGTGTAAAGTGTGGTGCTGTAATTGCCCTCAGAAGTAGTCCAGATGGGGGGAAACCTAGGTCGGATGGAATGATGTGTTGATTTTAATGTTTGTTACAAGCACAAATCTTTTACACTATATGTGATTATAATACATTATTTTGGAAAGCGGTCTACACTATTTTTGCATGGTTTTTACAGTTTGGCAATCTGCAGCCAAGGGCTCATGCACACGAGCTGGTGTGCCCTGTGTCTGTGCTGCGGACCCACTTGAATGGGACTGCAATCTGCAATATATGTTAAGCGCCACAAAAAAATAGAACATGTTCTATTTTTTGACGTGCGGAGGCACAGAACCAAAATCCCATGGAAGCGATTCATAGTGCTTCCGTGGGCTTCCTCCGTATCTTGCAGATTGCAGACCTATTCAAGTAAATCGGTCCACATCCCTGATACAGAGTGCACATGGGCGATGCCTGTATATTGCAGACCCACTATTTGCGGTCGGAAATACGGGCACCACGGCCAGATGGCCATGTCCATGGGCCTTAAGACAGCATGGTGGTCACTGAAAGGATTTATGTGGTGTGAGCCATCAGGAAAAGCTGTTGAGGACTGCTACTTTATTTAGGGAAGAGAAGAAGCTGTGTGGACCTGCACAAACCTGTTTTTCTGCATAGTGTGAACTGCATTAATGGTGAGTCCTGGAAAAGTTTAACCTTTGGATTAGAGTTGATTGCTACAGGAGTATATGTATCATTTGATATTTTAGGAAGTTTGGACCACTTCTTTTTCTCCTGTTTAGCTCCCTGATCCAGAACAGTTAAAAGAGCCAGGGCAGGAATTAGAAAGACTTCAAATAATTATATCCAGAAAACCATCAGCCAGTTTTTTTGTAAAAAATGAATACATAGAAAATTCACATACAAGCAGTTAATATGTTATACAAAAAAATGGTAATGCTACACTCCCTTTTAAGTTGTGAAAAATATAGCTATCTTTGGGTTGCGTGAGATCCAGTGGCGTAGCGTGCGTTGCCAGCACCCGGGGCAAGCCAAGTATTGCTCCCCCACCAACCTGTCAACATGCCCCTTTTTACAGCTAATGTAGTAGATATCACTTGCAGTCATATGTAACACCACAGATGACACAGTGATAACTCTCTGAGTACAGATAATGTAGTAGATGGGTGTGAGCCGCCAGAATTCAGAACATGCACAGTGTGACCTGAAGTCTGGGGCCAGGATGCGGCAGGGTGGGCCAAATTCTATATCCACCGTGCCATCACTACAGAACATACAGGCTAATACACCTCCCCTTACATCCAGTGAAGTCTCCTTTGATGTAGATGTTCTCTTTTCTCATCTTCTCCTCTCAGACCAGACCACCATTTTTCAGCCATTTCTCGTCTCTGCAGTTTGACAAAAAAAATCTTAGTTTACTACTTTTCCATCATCCTCCCATCTTCTGGACAAATCATCCTACCACCCCCAATACTGTGCTGCTGTGCTCCCCAATATACTGCAGAAACAGATAACCCCCCTGATAATACTAGCACCATGCAGAATGTGCCCTTCAATAATTATTGGCACACGGTGCCCTAAAATAACTGCACCCAGCAAATAGTGCCCCATACACTAATAGTGTAAGCATAACGTCCCCCAAAAATAATTGTGGTAAGCTGATACTGTGCCAAAGTGACCCCACAGTAATGTGCCAGTAAGAAGTGCACCCAATAATGTGCCAGTAAGAAGTACCACCTAATAATGTGCCAGTAAAAAGTGCCCAGTAAGAAGTGCCCCATAGATGCCCCCCAATAATGCGTCAGTAAGAAGTGCCCCATAGATGCCCCCTAATCATGTGCCAGTAAGAAGTGCCCCCCATAGATGGCCCCCAATCATGTGCCAGTAACAAGTGCCTCCCATAGATGGCCCCCCAATCATGTGCCAGTAACAAGTGCCCCCCAATCATGTGCCAGTAACAAGTATTGTACCATATAAAAAATAAACACTTATACTTACCTCCATGGCACACTCAATGAAGCGGTGCAGGCCTCTTCCGGCCTGTGTCCCGTGCTGACGACATCGCGCCGCCTGCATCGGTCTCTGATAGGTTGCAGGCCTAGTGCCTGCAGCCTATTAGAGGAACGAGGAAGGGAGACGCCTCTCCCCTGCCCCGCAGCATCCATCTGTATTGCTGTCCTGGGGACGGCGATACAGATGACTATGGGGATGAGGAGTGAGCAGGGCCGCGCCGCCTGGGGCAATCGCCTCACTTTGCCTAATTGGCTGGCGCCCCCTCCTCCGGGGGAACGTCCCCCCCCCCACGCTACGCCATTGGTGAGATCTGAGTGCATCAGCATTTGTGAGCTCAATTATTTTCTCAATATGGCAACAAAAAAATTGCTTTCTGCCAAAATGTATCTGTCTGTTGTTCTGAGAGATAAAGACTATTCCATTTAGGCTACTTTCACACTAGCGGCACGGACCTTCGGCAGGCTGTTCCGTTGGGTGAACAGCCTGTCGGATCCGTCCTGCCGCTAGTGACCGTGTGCCTACGGACTGCCGCTCCGTCCCCATTGACTGTGCACTGCCGTGCCTCGCCGGAACTCCGCCCCCCCCCCCCCAATTATAGTCAATAGGGACAGAGCGGCAGTCTGGAGGCACACAGTCACTAGCTGCAGGACGGATCCGACAGGCTGTTCACCCGACAGAACAGACTGCCGAAAGTGCGTTCCGCTAGTGTGAAAGTAGCCTTAACAATATGCAAAGAAACTGGACATACACTGTGTGGACAAAATAATTGGGACATTACATCTACAGGAGTTTTTATGATATTTCATTCTAATTCCATAGGAATTTATATAAAATTAATCCCCCTTCTCCAACTAAAACAGCTTCCACTCTTATAGGAACACTTTTTTCTACATTTTTGAGGTCAGGGCTGTGTGCAGGCCAGTCAAGATCTTATACACTAAACTCACCCAACCATGTCTTTATGGACTTTGTTTCGTGCACTGCGGCACAATAATGCTGGAACAGAAAAGATCCTTCTTCAAATTGTTCCCATGACACTGGAAGCACACAATTGTCCATAATGTCTTGGTATGCTGAACATTAAAGGGGTTTTTCGAGGTTTTGATACTAATGACCTATCCTTGGCGGGACCTCTACCGATAAGCTGTTTGAGGCACTGGCGCTTCTATGAGCGCAGCGGCCTTCTCCCAGCTTGCCTACACAGCACCGTACATTGTATAGTGGCTGTGTTTGGTATCACGCTCAGCCCAATTCACTTCAATAAGGCTGAGCGCGATACCAAGCACAGCCGCTCTACGATGTATGGCGCAGTGCTTGGTAAGCACGGAGAAGGCCGCAGCGCTCACTGGAGCTCAAGAGCCTTCTCGAACAACTGATCGGCGGAGGTCCGGCAGATACCGATGACTTATCTAGAATGTAGGTAATCAGTATCAAATTTCTTGAAAAACCTCTTTAAGATTTTCATTCACTGAAACTGAGGGGCCTAGCCAACGTCTGAAAAACACCAGATAGAACTATCCCTTCTTCACAAAATTGACAGTTGGCACAATGCAGTTAGGCAGCTAATGTTCTCCGGGCATTCGCCAAGCCCAGACTCATTTTTCAGTGTCAGATAGAGACGTGTGATTCATCCCTCTCCAGAACATGTTTTTATTGCTGAAAAGTCCAGTGGTGTCATGCTTTACACCACTCCATCCTATGCTTGGCCTTGCGCTTGGTCATGTAAGGCTTGCATACAGTTGCTCAGCAATGGAAAACCATACCATGAAGCTACTGGTGAACAGTTTTTGTGCTAATGTTAATGTCAGACGAGCTTTGGAACTCTGTAGTTATTGATTAAGTAGAGCGTTGAGAACTTTTTGGCACTCTGTGCCTCAGCACTCGACAACCCTGCTCTTCATGTGTTTGGCCACTTGGCTGAGTTGCTGTAGTTCCTAAACACTTCCACTTAACAATAATACCACTCACAGTTGATCGTGGAATATCTTGCAGGGAAGAAGTTTCATGAACTGACTTGTTCCAATGGTGGCATCCTATTACAGCAATACACTTAAAATCAGTGAGCTCTATAGAATGGCCCATTCCTTAAATGTTTATAAAGGCAGAATGCATGGCTAGGTGCTTGATTTTACATGTAGTGTCCTGGAGAAAGTGCTGTGTAGTCTGGACGTCTTTTGGTATTTTCCCCTATTGCTGCTATGCAAAGCCATCATGTTGATACTTGCACTACTGACTTACACAGTGATTTATACTGCTGTTTGCACTGTTTTATACATTTGAATTGCCTTTTATATGATATATCCTGTTGATTTGCGTGGTTGTTGCATTGTAACTGCACTGAGTTATGGAAAGGGTTAATGCACAGCCAGTTCACTTTTAGAGACTTGAGGAAATTCCAGCCTGTGCACTGAGAAGCTAATAATTTTCCACTTCTGCCATAAGGGACTATACAGAGCTGAGTTTTGGAGGCAAAAGCTAGTCAAAGGGAACTTCTGACTATCTGGTTTAGCTCTGTCAGATGTCTGGTTTAGCTCTGTCAGACTGTTGTTTACCACTGAAAATTGCTTAGTCATTCCCACTGACTTGTATTGAGGCCCAATACAAGTCTATGGTATCCTTGAAATGCAACATAGTTTCTGTTAGGCTGTGATTCCCTGGCTTCCCCCCTTCCCACTAGAAGGCTCTAGATTACTTAGAAACTATGTAAAAGTAGAACTGTCAAAGCCCCTAGCTGTCTTTAAATGGGGACCAGTTTTCTTAGGAGAGACTCTGCCAGACTACACAATTGACTAGAAAAAGTCTCTTATACACTGCCCCAGACCCTGGATCACTAACCCTTTGACTAGGGAGCCAGACAGACAGCAAAGCCACAGACCCTAGGGTACGTATTAGGCTACTTTTACACTTGCGTTTCTATTTTCCGGTATTGAGATCCGTCCTGGGGTCTCAATACCAGAAAAAAAAAAACGCTTCAGTTTTGTCAATGGGGACAAAAAGTACCTAAACAGAACAGAACAGAATGCTCCAAAATGCATTCTGTTCCATTTGGTTGCATTCTCATACCGGAGAGCAAACTGCAGCATGCTGCAGTTTTCTTTCCGTCATGGGATGCGGAGCAAGACGGATCTGTCATGAGCCCCAATGTCAGTCAACAGATCCGTCCCCCATTGACTTTCAATGGAGTTCATGACGGATCCATCTTGGCTATGTTAGATATAATACAACCAGATCCGCTCATAACGGATGCAGATGGTTGTATTATCAGTAACGGAAGCGTTTTTGCTGAGCCCTGCTGGATCCAGCAAAAACGCTAGTGTGAAAGTAACCTTACCTGTATGAGGCTGCTGTGCACACTTGTCCTCTATATGAGCAATTCATCAGAAAGCAGAGTTCATTGGGGGCTGGAGCACACTATCCTGAGTCTTCTTTGAGCCTTATATATAGAACAGTGTCCCCCCAACCCTGCAAAAAAACTCTGCTTGCTGCTGCCCTCTGTCTCCCCCCATCAATAATCCCCCATGAACTTTTTCTTAACAGTCTATCACTCCCTGCTGCCTTGCTCTGACTGTGGTTGTAGTCAGGTGGCACACAACAGGTGTGCAAGTGTTGCTGGGCCAGCAGCGGCGATGATGGAACCTGGGGCTGTGTACTGTTCAGATAGTCCATTCTCCGGTCTGGTGACTGAGTGGCTGACTGAGGCAGCACGGGCATGAGCGTGGTATACCAGTGCCGCACCCGCCTGCACAGTTGTTTCCAGAGCCTGCTGTGTTGCTCCTGTAGGGCTGCAAGCGATACACTGGCCAATCAGCAGCAGGAATTTTGCGCTGCTAAATGCTGATTGGCCAGTGTGCAGCAGTGCCCAGCAGACAGAAGAGAAAGCACAGGAGCCTTGATGTCACTGGTTAGACAGGGAGGGACATTGGCGCATGCTGTCCAGACAATGGGGGAGGGGGGCACTGAGCAGAGGGAAAGCAGAGTCTGGGACGGAAGACGAGTGGGCCGCCTCAATGCCCGATATAACTAGTAGTAGGCAGCGATCATAGTACATAATACAGATGTATGGGGCAGGGCCTTCCATGTGCTCTGGCCCCCCCCTGCCACAGGACCCATAGCAGCTTTGTTGTCTGCCTATATTGGCGGTACGCCACTGGGTGCACCATGCCTTACCATCCCCTCCAGAGAGCAGCAACACGTGGTGATGCCTCAACGCTGTCCGGGGGATCCAGTGTAGCATTGAAGTGCACCTCCAACCCAGCCACTGCATACACATCTAAATTAATCTGATTAAGAGTAGTGTTGGGTGCCAATATTCGAATAGCAAATATTAATCGCAAATATCGGCACTTTGAGAATTCGCAAATATTTAGAATATAGTGATATATATTCGTAATTTCGAACATTCTAGATTTTTTTTCATCAGTAACCTCCCTTCTTGCTTGTGGGCCAATGAGAAGGCTGCAATGTCTTTGTCACAGCTTAGCAACATCCCTAGCAACCAATAGAAAAGTTGTCTACCCGTTACTATATAAGAACCTCCCCAGCAGCCCTTGTATGCAGTATTTTGCAGATCTGAGAGAGACAGCAGTGTTATTGTGTCATTACATTAGATAGTTAGTTAGCTTATATATATATATATATATATATATATATTCAATTTTGATTATCACTTTAGTGCTATGAATATTTATATCTGAGTTATATATATATATTGTATTTATGTATCCGATTGCACTGTCCTTCCGATATGACGTTCGGAAGCATTTACTAAATATGCACTGTATTTTATTTTTATTATTTTTGTTTAAGTATCAATTATATATGTTAATTGTGATGACCACATAAAAACCCACATTTGTATTGCATGCATTGCTTGAAAATGGTCCCAGTAAGCGGACCGAAACGTCGCTACTTGGGTGAATAAAGGATCCCACTGTTTTTTCACCTGATGGATGTGCTGCGGTGTGCTTATTTCTTTATATATATATATATATATATATATATATATATATATAATACAGATAGTTAGTGGAGATAGTCAGTGTAGGTTATATCCTGATATAGTGTTGCTGATAGGTTCTGCTGTCCATACATGCATGCTCCAGACATAGTGCTGTATGTATGTATGTATGTATGCTACATACATACATAGTGCTGTGATGTCACAAGTTCACAACAATACTTAGTGCACCAATTACTAATAAGTATCAGACCTGTTAAAATGTGAAGTTGCACATATTGCGCCAAAATATTCACATCATTAGTGCAGATTTTCGCAATCGCGAATATATTGGAGCACTCTATCTGCATATAAAGCTATTGTAATGTTCTGCTGTGCCAACCATTTTCTCCAGTCTCAGGAAACTTCTAGCAGCTTGAAAAATGTAGCTATAGTGACCCACACCTGTATTTTGCGTGCATTACGCGAATATTACATTGCTGATTTTTCGCGATCAAGAAAATAATCTAGAATTTGCGAATATATGATGAATATTCTACCAAATATTCGTGAAATATTGTGAATTTGAATATTGCCACTGCCGCTCATCACTAATTAAGAGGTGTGTCCCAATACTTTTGTCGATATAGTGTATCTCGAAAAGGTGTGGACTAACCCAAGTCCACTTCTACTTCCAGTTGCCAAAGACAATGCTTAGGTATTTCATATGGGTAATTTGTTCTTTAAAAAAAAGTTAAAGTATTAGAAAAATAGATTATTATATATCATATTTTTATTCATTAGCTCACAAACCTACTGTCTAATAAAACACAAAATCCTCTTTTTCTTCTAAAGAAGCTTATTTCTTTTTAAATGTTGTATAAACTGGAAGGAGTTAAAAAATAACAAGCATGCCTGACATTGTCCTGTTCTCTTGGATACTAGAAACACCCAGAGGCCAAAGTAGATAAAACATAAAGCAGGGGCAGCAATTTATATGCTAATACACATTCCAGTGTATTAACCTGGAGAAAACATAACTTTTCAAGAGACTTATTTGTAGTTATACTCACTATAAGTTATTCAAGGTCATTTCTTAAATGTATAAACTGTAGAGAAAAGACTTTAAAGAGATGATTGAACTTAACATGGATCTCATTAAGACAAGTGTCACTATAAGGCCAGGGTCACAAATACCAATTCAGGAGTGGCACTTTCGTCACCCAAATCTTTTTTTGTTTCCAAGCGCCAAAACTGGGATTAGATTCAAAAGAGAAGAGCTGAATAAATAAATGTATTTTTAGAAAAATGTTGATGGTAAATAAAAGAAGTAGAATAAAAATACAATGTCCTTACTATGTCCAAGGTCAGAACAGGCAGAGTTTGTACAATCTGGTAGCAGGCCAAACATCAGGGCAGGTATTATACCATCAAACCCAGGAATCAGGCAGAAGTCAGGTCAGGCAGTGGTGGGTCAAATCTGGTAATCAGGCAAGAGCTGAGCACACCTTTGCAGGGTCTAGCAAGCTAGGTAACCAATTCCTCTGGCTCTTTTCCACAGGGAAAGGGGTTGTCTCACTTCAAAAAATGGCATTTATTATGTAGTGAAAGTCAATACAAGGCACTTACTAATGTATTGTGACTGTCCATATTGTCTCCTTTACTGACTTGATATATTCTTCAATTTCATTATACTGTAAACTACTGTAATGCAGATACAAGGTGACCGGGATGGGAGCTGCTATGTACGCTCCTACTGTCCTTGCCACCAGAGAGGCTGGCGATTTTTCCTATATTGTTCAAGTATGGCCACCACTGCTGAATTGCAGTGGTTGTCATAACCCCTGAAACAAAATAAACCAAGCCAGCAAAGGAGGCAATCACAATACATTAGTAAGTGCCTTGTAGTAACTTTGTCTAGATGATAAATGCCATTTGCTGTGAGACAACACCTTTAATTACCCTGGAGTAGACAGCCATAGACAGGGGACACTTGAGGTGCTGGCTGGATAGTGCACACGTGCATGCTCTATGTACAGAAAGGGACACTGAAAAGCAAGAAGCAGGCCCTAGATTGTGTGGAATGGATAGAGAAACGCTACTCTGGGTAGTATGAAGACAGGTCCACATTTCTATAAGTCAAAATACCAGAATTTGTTGTGTCATACTGTTTACTGCACCTGAAGGTCCATTTACACAAGCAATCATCAGGATCATTATTGGTGATCTGTGTTTGTAGAAATACTTGTTCCTGATTATTACCCTGTGTTATGGTATGGCTACATGTTTAGGTTTTTTGATACAGTTTGTGATGCTAAAACCATGAGCGTCTAGGTCATCAATATTAATTCTCAGATAACCCCATTTCCCATCCAAAATAAACAAAACTCCTACACAGTACTCGTCCACCCAATCTCAGACTGGTGACTAGACCCCACGAATAAACAATAGTGATTTGGGAGGAAGGATGGTGTGCTGCTAAACCGTTATGGGGAAGCAGTGCTATTTAATGCCGGTCGCTTCCCACTGAAATATGCCAAGACCCAACAGGATCTTCTCCTCTGGATTTTGTGCTGCAGGCAGAATCCTCACAAGCCTTTTGTGAGTCCACCTGTAAATATAAGAAAAGGAAAAGGGGCCCTGACAATAAAATTTATCAATGAAAGTTAGCTTGCCTGTTATTTCTTTTCTTCTGGGGAGGAGGGTAGTCAATAGGCCCCCAAGTACATAATATAGTCATCTGGCCCTGCAGCACTCAATATGTTTGGCCAACGGTAATCTAATCTTAAAAACTGGTTGCATGTATGTTATCAACATGAACAAAAATTATATCCACAAATTGAAATTTGATCACATCAAAATACCCTTCAAAGGGAACCTGTCACCATGCAAATGCAGTGCAATTATAACACCTCAGAGTTGTGTTACTACATGCCTCTACCCTGCTACTATCTCCTAAGAGCCTTTACATCTGATATGATTTTGCTCATGTCTTCACAAACGTGCATGTAAAACCATGTTAAACACAATTGCTATTGTAATTTTACAGGTCCACCAGCAGGTGGCAGCAATGCATTGCTAAGGAACTAGTCCCAGTTTAGTGAATCTAGGCTGGAATTGATTATTCCAGCTTAGCTCCCCCTCTGTGGAGGTGTGGACTGTTCCCACATCCTGCAGCATGAGTGGAGAAGGAAGCTAGAGTCAATGTAGCCCCCCCCCCCTGCTAGGGGAAGGCTGTGTGATATCCTTTAGGAGATCCCCTGCATAGGGAAGACAGCAAGGATCTTGTCTCAGCTGAGACATTGATCATATCCCCAGACTGAGCCCATGCAGCCTCAGCTGGATGAGAAGAAAGCAGATGACCTCTAGAGTTTCAGGAAGAAAGCATCCCCTGAGAAATCATTTGAGAGTTAAGTCCAGAGACCTAGGAGAAGACATTCCTCCTCAGCTAGTCTGTCCCCACAAAGCAGAAGTACAGAAAAGTGCAGAAGATTACTTCCTGCCACAGTTACAGAGCTATCAAGCAGACGTCCTGTCCTGCAAGCTCCCCACATATCAAGCAGAAGCATTTATTCCTGGCAATGATTGGCAAAACCTGCTGGGACCAGAGACCAAAGCTGTATACTGCTTGGATACAAGTTATCTTCAGTAAAGAAATGTTTGAACTTCATCTAAAGGTCTGGACATCACTTCTGCTGCAAAATTCCTCTATTACTCCTACTATCACTACACTAAAAATGTATTGCAAGTGAGCCAGGAGCCAGGAGTTCAGCCATACCTAGGTAGGAGACACTGTTGACACAATTACCACCACCTTATAGAGAGATTATAGGCCATTACACCAATCTGGCATTCCTAATCTGGGACGTTAGTTATAACACCTTGGAAGGGCCCTGGGATAGTACCCTGCGCACCCTGCAATTGGCGTCACAAACAAATACAGACTATTATCCACCCGTATCCTAGCCCACTGCATAAGTGGTGTCAGTGTACCCGTATCCTGCTCACTACATTAGTGGCGTCACAAACAGGATCGGATTGTGTGCCTATCACTGCTATAACAGGATCGGATTGTGTGACTATCACTGCTATAACAGGATCGAATTGTGTGCCTATCATTGCTACAAGGCCTACAGACTGTACCAAAACCCAGAAAATTGCCATTTATTGCCTTTATTGCGGTGCCAGACAGCGCTAAACCGTAAGCACCAGCACTTCAGGGGTTAATTCGCCATATTTCTGTAATCACGCCGCTACTTCATGGGAAGCGGGAAAACACAAGAATGCCCTCTCAGGAGCACGAAAATGATGACTACGCCCCACTAGAAGCGGGAAAACTAAAGATTGCCCACCAAGAACTTTGCAATGTGAGACAAGGGAGTGAAGACTCCTCCCTCTGGGCTCCACCTTCATTTCCTGCACTGATTGCGACAGAGGAAGCAAAGAAGATGGCGCAGCCCAAAAAGCCAAGATGGGACCAGATGGCTATTGGAGGCGAGCCAGTATATGAGGACCACCCGCCAGAGATCAAAGTCTCCCTGCTGGTGAGCAAAAGTGGCCCCTCAGTCTTTGCCGCGATGGAAGTGTCTGCGCTGCCAAGTGCCCCATCGCCAGCGACCAGTGTCCCGGCCCAGAAGCAAGCCACAACCCCTGCAGAGTCGACTTCAGCTTCGGAGACAGCCGCGACGACGTCACTTACCACAGAGGTCCCCGTGCACCAGCAGGAGGCACCGGAGCCGGCCACCCGGCCGCAACATCAGGTAGAAGCAGTCCCTCTCCCTGAGGCCCCGGTCCAGCCTGTAGTTGCCCCTGGACCGCGCCCGGTGGTTCCCGACACTTCTGGTGGACTCGAACAGGCTCTGCTCCGCACACTCGCTGGTGCTGTGGAGACGGCAGGAATTTCCACTCTGCCACCTAGGAAAGACAGCACCAGCCCAAACCACCTTAACCCCAAGGTCCCACTTGAGAAAACCGGGCATGCCCAAAGCCCATGGGAGTACAAGACCACAGTGGAAGCAGGTCCTGGATGACCCTCGGCCCGGCGACCCCAAGCTTACCAGACGCACCGGCACTGTCCTGTGGTTCTCTGTAGAAAGAGGTGTCGGATTCCTGCAGGACAATTATAGTGGGGAGGAACTATTTGTGGGCCGCCGCTCTGTTAAGCACACTTACCTGCCTCAGGCCCGCCACAACCTGTATGTGGAATATACCCCAATGCAGTCCCTTCAAGGCCCCTTTGCCGCATGGAGTGGCCAAACCATTATCCCCTGCATTTAACCCAGAGACCTGGCAGGAAGACCCAGGCTCTGCAGGGAGGGTCAGATGTCTCCAAAAGCAGGGCCGGTCCTAGGTGAAATAGGGCCCTGGGGCGAAAAACAATAAGGCCCCCCCCACATGACACTTGCTGACTTTAACGTCCCCCCCATCACTACAGAAATACAGCGCCCCATATCTCTTACATCCAGTGACGTCTCTCCTTTGATGTAGATGTTCTCTGTCCTCGTCTTCTGCTTTCAGATCTTCAGACCAGACCACCATTTTTGAGCCATTTTGCGTCTCTGCAGTTTGACAACAAAAAAAAAAATCTTAGTTTACAACTTTTCCATCATCCTCCCATCTTCTGGAAAAATCATCCTACTACCCCCAATACTGTGCTGCTGTGCTTCCCAATACTATACTGCAGAAACAGATAATAACCCTGATAATACTAGTACCACACAGAGCCACCCATATAAAATACCACTTCTTTGTGGCCTCAGTAGAAGCCCCCATAGTGCCCCATAATAATGTGCCAGTATCAAATGCCTCTCTTCCACCCCCCATGTGCCAGTAACAAGTGCTTCTCCATGCCCCCCAATGTGCCAGTAACAAGTGCCTCTCCATGCCCTCCATGTGCCAGTAACAAGTGCCAACCCCCCCATGTGCCAGTAACAAATGCCTCTCTTCCCCCCCATGTGCCAGTATCAAGTGCCTCCCCCCATGTGCCAGTATCAAGTTCCAAACCCCCCCATGTGCCAGTATTAAGTGCCAACCCCCATGTGCCAGTATCAAGTGCCAAACCCCTCCCCACCCCTATGTGCCAGTATCAAGTGCCTCCCGCTCCCTCCATGTGCCAGTATAAAGTGCCTCCCGCTCCCCCCATGTGCCAGTATCAAGTGCCAAACCCCCCAACCCCCATGTGCCAGTATCAAGTGCCTCGCGCTCCGCCATGTGGTCATAAAAGTCAGTATTAAAAAACAAACAAAACACTTATACTTATCTCCATCACACAGCAATGCGCTGCAGGCCTCTTCCGGCCTGTGTCCTGCACTGTACGGCTCAGGCTGCGGGCCTTGTGTCGGCAGCCTATCAGAGGAACAGGGAAGGAAAACGCCTCTCCCTCTCCTGCCCCACAGCACAGGCATCTGTATTGCTGCGCCCAGGCCAGTGATACTAGTCGTGACGTCACTGGGCCTGCGGTAAACAGTGAGAAGGCCGCGGCGCTGCTGGAGCGCCTCTGCCTTCTCAAACAGCTGATCGGCGGGGGTCCCGGGTGTCGGACCCCGCCGATCAGAAGCTGATGATCTATCGAGAGGATCAATCATCAGTTAAAACAAACTGCAGAACCCCATTAAGCTTAAAATAAAGAACTATTGGGAGCCACAATGTGGACTGGTCTTGAAATCTGAGGGACTGTTGGCCAGTTTTGTTGTATCCGTTCCGGCTAGTTACAGCCTCAGCTGGATGGCCACTCTTGTAAGGACTCATCCCATCTTCAATGACTTTTACATCCAAGTTTTACATTGTTTTATCCCCTTTCTCAGGTTACTTGAGAGCCTCATTGAAGTATGGTTCTCATTTTTGCTGCTATTATATGTATTTTATATGACATTTTATACCATCCCTTGGATTACAATTAACCCTATTGTTTCCGTTGATTACCAGTGACTTTTATTTGTTTCCAGAGGATTCTACATAAAGCACTTCAAAGTAAAAGGACTCAAGTCATATTTGAGCGCATTATTGAGTATTGATTGCACTAATATTATTGCACTATGTTTTTGCACTAATGTTTACAGGTTAAGCAACGTTCAAGTATCATATGTCCATTGTGTGTATTCTTTTCTAGGTGCTGCAATGTGACCTTCATGCACTTATTGTGAAACTGCACTTAACCTTTGCACTTAGCCAGATCAGTAGCACCTTACTCTTGTGTGCCTTGCTTTACAGCTCTTGTCTTTTCCCCCTTTATATGAGCTACTTGAGAAACCTTGGCGCGGTGCTCGGGCTCAGACATGTCCTACACCGTAGGACATGTTGGCTAATCTCTCAATTTTAAAATCAGTTTGAGGGTTTAGTAAGACCGCAGAGTGCACCTGTCTTTGCTATTATTTTGTTATATTGCCCCTTTATACGAACTGTCTATCTAGACGCTTAATACTAATGGCCTACACCCGGTGTTATATGCCCATAGCTACCCAGGGTAGGACCAAGTGCTAAGTCCTGGCAGATCCAGTAACTACACGGGTAACCTTGCTGCTTTGGGAATGGTAAGAGGAGTTTTTGACCCTCCTTCCCGTTTGTTATTTGTTCAGCATTGCTCCCATCCTAAGGTGTCTTCCAGGAGTTTCATGGGATTATTATACCCTCCTCCTGTGACATTGCCAGAAGCGCATAGAGAAGCTAATACCTCTCATTCTGTGCCTGAGCCAATTTTGCTACCTATAGTCACCATAGTGATCGTGCTATAATCCTTATATTTTGACTTTGGTACAGGGAAGGGCATACAGGATAAAGCCACCCTTCCATTTGCGGGAATTTCATTACACAATGGTGTGATTACAGAGTAAAGACACCCTCATGCCTTTTTTGGTATTAGGATCAAAAATACTTCAAAGTCAGTCAGTAGTGATTGCTTAGTGCAGACCATTGGTTCACTGGGTATACCGAGAGGGAAACTGTTACTTAGGACACCCTACTCATGCGGACAGGAACCTCAGGGTAGCCGTTATGTGTTTGTCTTTGTATGTCTTTTTGTGTATTACATGCAGCACTTTGTATTAAATTGGGTACCCCAGAGCTTGTTTCTCTTAACCTAAGCATAAGCCGAGGGTGGCTTAACTCAAGGTAAGGGGGAATGTAACACCCCAGAGTTGTGTTACTACAGGCCTCTACCCAGCTACTATCTCCTAAGAGCCTTTACATTGTCATCTGATATGATTTTGCACAGAGAGGACCGGCACTCGCTATGGTAGTAATTTTGAAGTATTTTAATGGTCACATACAGGAGGCAAGTGACGCGTTTCGGCTACTATGAGCCTTTCTCAAACATAATGATTACAAAAAATAAACACATTTAAATAGCCCACGATGGGGCCGGAAGTGACGTTGGTTACCATGGCAACGTCATAAACAAAGGGCACAATAATGCAGGAATTTCAAACTTGCAAAATAATGTTACCGGTTCACAAAACAAAAACTGTTCAATGATATATTGAACTCAATATTGTAATGATTAGTACATAATACTTAATGCTGTATGCTAAATTATGAACTTGCCGTACGCCCTGATCAGGCAATAAATGACGTAGGTTTTTTATGTGCATCAAGTTCTCTGTGGAAGAAAGAAAAAGGAGCATGTTGAAAGAGTGACTGCAAAACTAAAAGGGATATGTTAAAGAAAACAATTCAGGTCATAATCACGGTTTAACCCCTTAGGTTCTAGGGTTTGTAGACGATGAATCCAGTAGGCTTCTCTTATTTTAAGCATTTTGATCCTGTCTCCACCTCTCCTAGGTAAAGGTACGTGCTCTATTATCTGGAAGCGCAGCTGGGAAATGGCATGTCGGTGTTTCTCAAAATGATATGGGATGGGAAGTAACACATTTTTCTTTCTAATTGTAGATTTGTGCTTACAGAAGCGATCTTTCATCCTGGTGGAAGTCTCACCGACATACACAAGTCCACAGGGACATTTCAAGATATAGACCACGAAGTTACTATTGCATGTGACGAAGCCATTTATTTTAAATGTTTCCCCTGTATACGGGTGAGTGAAATATTCCCCTTCGATGGCACTAGAGCAATGTATGCACTGAAGGCATGAATACGTTCCATTTTTAGGTGTGGAGAGAGTAGCCTGGCGAAGGTTTAATCTGTCACTACCTACATCAGCTCTAACCAGAATGTCACAAATATTTTTGGATCTTTTATAACACAACATAGGAGGAGACTGGAATTCTGCAATATGAAGGTAGGATCTGCTGATGATATTGCAATATTTGTTAATGACGGTTCTGCATTTATTTACCCAAGGGTGATATTTCACCACAAAAGGAACTTGCGGTTGTTTGTTGCTAACGGTAGCAGTTCCGCTTGATTGTTTTGCCTGTTGCGAATTTAGTAGGTCATTTGGATAGCCTCTGCTGCGAAACTTTCCTAACATTTCTTCTTCACGTATTGTCCTGATGTCAGTGTCAGACACTGTCCTAGTAACCCTCTGAAGTTGAGAATAGGGTAATGATTTTTTGACCGCAGGTGGATGATTGCTTGTAAAGTGTAACAAACTGTTACGGTCTGTGCTCTTAGTATATAGGTCTGTATGTATCTGACCCTTCTCATCCTTCATGACCCATGTGTCCAGAAAATTAATTTTGTCCACATCTGAATGTACAGTAAATTGCAATTCTTCCCAAATAGAGTTCATATATTGCATGAATTGTTCGAGGGTTCGAATGTCGCCCCGCCACACGCAGAATATGTCATCGATGAAACGTCGCCCAAAAATGCAATGAGTTTTGTATAAATTATTTTCATAGATGTATTCTTTCTCAAACCATGACATATAACAATTAGCGTAAGGCGGTGTGGCATTCGAACCCATCGCGGTACCCTGCTGCTGACGGTAAAAGGTGTCCTGAAATAGGAAATAATTCTCGTACAGTATGGTAGTGAGTAGATTCAGGAAAAAAATTCTCTCATTTTCATTATATGCAGATGATGCCAATAGCTATTCTACAGCTCGAATGCCCTTCTGATGTTCTATAGATGTATATAGGCTACATACATCAAATGTAGCCAGTATGTCGCTATCCCTTAGCTCTAGATCACGTATTTGTCTCAAGATATCATTAGTATCGAGGAGATATGATGATGCCTTTTTAGTTAGTGGAGTAAGAGCCCTTTCAAGGATGATGGCTGGGGCTGACAGTATAGAATCAGTGAGTGCAACAATTGGGCGTCCTGGGGGACTGGTGAGGGATTTGTGTACCCTTGGTAATGTATAGAATACATGTGTTGTGGGATGTGGGTGTATAATATACTCCCCCATTTTAATATCAATGGTATTGTTTATTATATTCATTAGTGATTTCCTGTAATTCAGTTTTAATAGTATACACGGGTTCTGTTGTCAAGGGTTGATACGTATCAATATTAGACAATTGTTGTAGAATCTCACCCACATAGTATTCCCTATCCAACACAACCAGGGCTCCCCCTTTGTCTGCAGGCTTCACAATCAAGGACTTATGCTCTAATAGTTGTCTGAGAGCATCTCTTTCCAGACGCAACAAATTTTGTGACATATGATAGTTCCCAGTACGGAAACTTTGCATGTTTTGGAAAATATCACGTTGTACCAGAGATATAAATATTTCAATAGGATGATACGTTTTCGGGGGCTGAAATTTACTCTTAGGCCTCATGCACACGACCGTTGTGTGCACCCGTGGCCGTTGTGCCGTTAGCCGTTTTTTTCTGCGGCTCCATTGACTTTTAATGGGGCCGTTAAAAACTTGGCTTGTGCACCGTTTTTACACCGCGCCCGTGACCCGTGTTTCGAGGCCATGAAAAAAATATAACCTGTCCTATTTTTTTTCACGGCCAACGGTTCACGGGCCCATTCAAGTCAATGGGTCCGTGAAAATCACGGATGCACACAAGATTGTCATCCGTGTCCGTGATCCGTGTCCGTGATCCGTGTCCGTTTTTTCCTATCATTTCAATGGCAAACTTGACTTAGATTTTTTTTTCATCTTTCATGTCCGTGGATCCTCCAAAAATCACGGCAGACCCACGGAAGAAAAAACGAGCACGGATCACGGTACAACGGAACCATGTTTTGCGGGACGTTAAAAAATACGGTCGTGTGCATGAGGCCTTAGTCCTTAAACCAAACTGTTGCAAAGATAATTTAGAAACATCCACAGTCTCACTGGTACATGGTGATCTATCATCAGTTGCGAAGTGTGCCTTAAAAGGCGAAGATTTCGAAAAAAACGTTGGCAGTCCATTTCAAGTTCAAATGTGTCTAAATGTCCAGTGGGGCTGAAGGATAAACCCTTCTGCAGCACTTGCAATTGAAGTGGACTCAGTATTTTTGATGAAATCTTCATAACTAAGGAAGTGTCTGTACCTGTGAGCGCGTGGTCCTCGGCGCGTCGAGTCCTCCTATGATGGCGTCCTACCCTTCTGGTGTTCTTTTTGCTGCTTGCGGTTTCTTTCTCCCTAAAAAAGGAGGACAGCGGGCACCAGGAGTATAATCGCTTCCAGATCCAGAAGACTGGGAGTCCCACCGGCGTGCTGTGTTTCTTGAAAGTGGAGTAGCTGTTCCGGATAAATCCTGCCATCTATAGACCCTTTTAGACTGATAGTCTTCGAAGTCTCTGATGAATTTATTGCGCTTGGTAGTTTCAATGTCCTTTCTTAGGTCACCACAGACCTTGTCGACTTTAGACTTGATAGCAGCTAATTCATCAGCAGAGAGGGTATCTTTCAGTTGCGATTCAATAGAGGCTATTTTATCTCTGCTTTCAGCTAATGCCTGTCTTAGGTACTCGATAGTTCGCAAACTGAGTGCAATAGTTGATGTTCTCACAAAAGAACGTCGGTCTGAGGTTCACTGAGTCCTCGTGGGATGCGTTGAAGTCTGCAATACTCAGCTAGCGTGGTAGTGTGCAGCTCCCAAGCTGTCTGTTTTCTTGCTTCCTTCTCCCACTCTCGGCCCTTGTACTCAGTTGATGGTACCTTTTAAAAAATCTGCATTCGCGGTAATGCCGGACACTATTTCTCATGCCCGTTCTTCAGTGTATGCGAAAATATTGGGATTCATCAGATTGAAGTTGCGGGTGCTCGCACTGTAGAAAGCGAATAGATCCAGAGAAGATACAGTCGGCACTCTGTGTATCAGTGATGCGGTGCGCGCATCTAGGGAGAATCCACACAAACTTGCACAGAGAGGACCGGCACTCGCTATGGTAGTAATTTTAATGGTCACATACAGGAGGCAAGTGACGTGTTTCGGCTACTATGAGCCTTTCTCAAACATAATGATATGATTTTGCTCATGTCTTCACAAACGTGCATGTAAAACCATTTTCAACATAACTGTTATTGTAATTTTACAGGTCCACCAGCAGGTGGGAGCAATGCATTTGTAAGGAACTAGTCCCAGTTTAGTGAATCTAGGCTGAAATGGATTATTCCAGCTTAGCTCCCCCTCTGTGGAGGTGTGGACTGTTCCCACATCCTGCAGTATGGGTGGAGAAGGAAGTTAGAGTCAGTGTAGCCTCCCCCCCTGCTAGGGGAAGGCTGTGTGATAGCCTCCAGGAGATCCCCTGCATAGGGAAGACAGAAAGGATCTTGTCTCAGCTGATACATTGATCATATCCCCAGACTGAGCACCTGCAGCCTCAGCTGGATGAGAAGAAAGCAGACGACCTCCAGAGTTCCAGGAGGAAAGCATCCCCTGAGAAATCATCTGAGAGTTATGTCCAGAGACCTAGGAGAAGACATTCCTTCTCAGCTAGTCTGTCCCCACAAAGCAGAAGTACAGAAAAGTGCAGAAGATTACTTCCTGCCACAGTTGCAGAGCTATCAAGCAGACGTCCTGTCCTGCAAGCTCCCCACATATCAAGCAGAGGCATTTATTCCTGCCAATGATTGCCAAAACCTGCTTGGATACAAGTTATCTTCAATAAAGAAACTTTTGAACTTCATCTAAAGGTCTGGACATTATTTATGCTGCAAATTTCCTCTATTACTCCTACTATCACTACACTCAACTTTATTGCAAATGAGACAGGAGTCCCAGCCATAGCCAGGTAGTAGACACTGTTGACACAATTATCACCACCTTATAGAGGCATTATAGGCCATTACACCACTTTGGCATTCCTAATCTGGAACGTGCTTTATAACACCTTGGAAGGGCCCTGAGATAGTACCCTGTGCATGCTGCAATTGGCGTCACAAACAAATGCAGGCTAATATCCACCCGTATCCTGGCCCACTGCATAAGTGGCGACAGCGTACCCCATATCCTGGTCACTGCACAATCAGCATGTTATAGAGCAGGAGGAGCTGAGCAGTTTGGTATAGTAAAGAAAAGATCCAGCATAGATCCAGTGGGTGGTCTTAATCTGTATGTGAGCTGTCAATCACAGAGTATACCCACCCACATGACTAATCAGCTTAATGTTAGAATAAATTACAAGTTACACTTAATCTTCTAAAATCTAAAAGGGCAGTAGTAAAATATAACTTTTAATAATGAATCTAAAAAGTCAAATAGCCCATATTGTAACCATGAGACCACATTAATCAATCAATAAGCATCACAAAGTCCATGTCGGACACATGTATATGGATAGGTATACTGTAATGTATATATACCGCTTACCCAAATGGATGTGTAGGTGGAGGTAGACGAAACCAGCATCCACACCAAATAAATCTCGTCCTCACACACAGATGATTTCGGTTCCAGTTGTATTCAAACCACAAACACGTCGCCCCCTAATCATCTATTTTGATAGTGTGTAAGATAGACCCCTAACCATCTGATTAAAAGGGGGCTAAAGAAACCTAATTAAAGGTGCTCAGATAGAGTGAAAAAATGTTGTCAGTGGTTTGAATACAACTAGAACTGAAATCATCTGTGTGTGAGGATGAGATTTATTTGGTGTGGATGCTGGTTTCGTCTACCTCCACCTACACATCCATTTGGGTAAGCGGTATATATACATTACAGTATACCTATCCATATACATGTGTCCGACATGGACTTTGTGATGCTTATTGCTTGATTAATGTGGCCTCATGGTTACAATTTGGGCAATTTGACTTTTTAGATTCATTATTAAAAGTTATATTTTACTACTGCCCTTTTAGATTTTGTTTTTTTGCATATGGTGGTAGCCTTTTAGGACGGTATCTTTGACCTATGAGTGGCAACAGCTCGTGTGGTGGCTGTATTTATTATTTTTTATACTTAATCTTCTCCCACAAAACTATATCAATCTGCCTAACTTCTCCTGCCCTATAACATGCGGCCAATAGAAAGGAATGCAATTTCAATGGGATAGGTACTGTACTCTTTAAATAAGATTGTGTTGATTTTGTATATTTTATTTTTTTACTTTATTACTACTATTAGTATTATTATTACCTTTATGTAAGTGATAACACTTTTATGTAATTACACTCCAACCGCCCGGAAACAACTGACATCTAAATGACTGCACAACTAGATTTGCTTCAAGGAACAAAACACTAGGGCAGAGTTAAGGCTGATCTTTATTTCTGTCACTTGCAGCACATTAAGGAGATGGCTGAAATACTATCTGCATTGCTAGGAGCAGGATCATCTGACCAGCTGACTAGCTGCACTTTGCCTGAATGCATGCTCTTTAAAACAGCTGGAGAGAACAGACTCCTACATGAGACACAACCCACTGCTTTTATTCCAGTAAGTGAACTAAGAGCCTTTCAATCAATAAATCCGGGCAATGCAAGTTCTTTGGGAATGGCCGAGCGAACAGCAGGAGAAGAAAGCACTGTTGGAAGCATAATGAGCTCTTTAACAGGACACAAAGTTACATCTCCACCAGCCTGCTGGCATAACTGAAACATCTTGGCAGATCAGCTCACCTGCAGCTATTGCTCCGCGCAGAGATCACCCAACTGCTGGAAGCCTGCAGAAGAGAAAGACATCAATAAGTATTCTTCATAACTTACTTGCTTCTTAAAGGTCTTCTTTTAAAAGTATAAACCACTGAAATGGACCACGATGAAAGAGAATCTTGGGAAACTCTCTTGTTGTTCCAGGACTATTTGTTTTCCCTATTTACTACATTCCTGTCTGGGATTTTAGGAATTTGGAAAGCGTTATCCTACTGTGTGTCGTTTGGTTTTATGTGTGTCTGCTTCACTTAGTCATTCTGAAAGTTTATAGTATAAGAGAGAACGTATATGCCTTACTACCATGTATCGTTTATGATTGATATCTTCAACTTTTTATAAGTTTGTGAGTCCACTGCTGGAAAAGGGGAGAAAGAAAACATATTTGAACCATCTGTCTCTAATTCAGCTTCAGTTCTGTACACCCAGGAACTGCATGGATTTAGATGCCTGTACCCATCACAAGCTGTGGATTGGCTGGCTAAGTTTCTAGTCATCTTTAATTAAATGCCAACATACAACTTGGCAAAGACATGTATGGAAGCTGATATGGTTTGAGTAGAAACACGTGCAAGCACTGAGCTTTTCGTGCCTTGTTAGGAATCTGAAATTGTTTTGTCCATCCCACAGAACTTGTTTCTCATACCATAACCTAGCCCACATATTCCTATCCCTCCTCCTTTCCTCGGTTTCTCCCTTTCCTTAACTGAGGATTGATCTCTCTTTTGTCAGCCCTGTTTTACTCTGCAGAGTTGTACTATGAAGACCTGTGTTTCTTCCTGCTTGAATATGAAATGGGCTGGATGGGATTAGGGGGAAGTGGCAGCTCCACCTCCCCCATCAGTTTCAGGACTAGGTTAGTGGTGGAGATGGAACAAAACAGACAGTGCTGGCAGCATGACAATAACCAGCTTTGCTGTTGCTCTAATTTTAGGGAGCATCCCTATAGTGGACTGCTTTGATAAGTCTTCCACCTCATCCATATATCACCTTTTTCAACATCATCAGTCACTTCGCAAGGCTCTTCAACCTGGCCAGCAACCTCAACCCCACCTGCCAGTTCATCACCATCACACAGGCTGTCCAAAATACAAAGGCAAAGAGGGCTCTATAGGTGACTATATCAATGTAACTGAGTTTGGTGCAGATTGTTTAAACTGGGTTGAAATTCCTACTTTCTTGGAGAGGACACCTGGGAAAGGACTAGGTGATCACAACTTCTGCAGGAACCCAGATGGGAGGAGTAAGCCTTGGTGCTTCTTCAGGAACAACCATGGCAGAGTTGACTGGGGATACTGTGACTGCAAACAAGGTGAGTAACTTTGCGGTTTTTCATACTCTCTAGGCAATGTGTGCCTTCACGTCTACCATGGAATGCGTGAAATGTTGGGAACATCTGATTTATTTTAAAATGAAACATGACCTGGCTTTAACACGAAGTTATATAGTGCTCACCCTTGTCAGCGTGAAATATATATATATTTATATAGGCTTTTAGCAAAAGTCAAAGTATAACATACACTTAAAAAATGCATGAAAGCATAAGCACAATACGCTTATAACTCAGAACTTCACAGGAATCATGGAACTGCAAGTGTTAATGAATTGTGAAAAGATATATTGTAGAAGAGACCGAGATGGCATAAAACTGACAATAACCGGGATTGTGTGGCGTTTCTCTCTGTCAACAATAAAATTTTCGCTTGCCTAAGACAATATTATCTAACTGAAAGACTGACCTATATATTATGTATGAGGACAAATATTGCCTCATTTTATGAGCCCGTCGCTGGCATTGCTTCTTGTGTGGGCAGCATAGTGCTTTTTTACATGTTACCCAGGCCTACAACAAGCAAACTTTCAAAGTGAAACTTTTTGAATTCATGGACACCAGAAATGACCTCTTGTAATCTTTTATATCCATGCATGAGAGGTCAATTATAGAAAGAGTTTGAAATATAAGCATTAGGCACATGTAAAGCATGCACCAGTGTTGTAATGCACAAGTGTTGTTAAAAGTCAATTTAGTAGGTTGTGAGTTATATCCGTTTCTGGCAAAGCCAACCAGTCTTCCTATAGTTATTATTATAGCTCCTACAGGTGTTACCCAGCTTTCCCAGATTCCTGAATGGTAAGTTGTGCAATTATTTATCCTATGGTACAGTATTGCAGTGTAACCTAAAGGATTTACTGTTCAAGAGATTGGTAAATGTAGTGATAGCCCATGTGAGGACAATAATGGTGACCATACCGTCAAGAACAACATTTCTCAGATACTGTGGACATGTGTCCTTGCAGAAGTCACTTTTTTTTTTAATTTATTTTGATTCAGCTTTTTATCAGTCTTTCTACTCCTGAGGATCCCGGTAATAACCAATATCTTAGTCATTACAGTTTCTATACTACTTGTCACCCACCTTTCCCATACTACAGAACGGGTAAAACTGACTTAACTCATTTACAGAATGATGTGCCGCCAGCTGCCACACATTAGATAGGTTTACTGTTCAGCGGTTTGAATAAGCTCTATAGCAATAATGGCAGCTGTGATGGTTGTCACCCAGCTTTCCCAGAAAGTCAAATAGCTGAACAACTTGACATAATAGAGCAACTCAATGTTTTTACCTACTGAACTGAGTTTTACAACATCTAAAGACATAATTGAATCTTTGTAAGGGCTCATGCACGCAACCGTGGCTTTTTTTGCAGTCCACAAATTGTAGATCCGCAAAAAAACAACGGATGCCGTCTGTCTGCCTTCCGCAATTTGCGGAACGGAACAGGAAGCCCAATATAGAAATGCCTATTGTCCGCAAAACGGACAAGAATAGGACATGCCTCATAATTTTTGCGGGGCCACGGAACAGAGCAACGTATGCGGACAGCACACAGAGTGCTGTCCGCATCTTTTGCGGACCCATACGGAATCAGAATACGACCCGTATACGGAACGCAAAATATGTTTGTGTGCATGAGCCCTAAGTTTTACTTTACTTCAAGTTTGCTTGATGAACACCTGGGTTTCTTCGAATGCTGCAGAATGACATGCCCCAGCTGCTATATATTTGATAGGTTTTCTCTTCAGGTGTAACAATAATGGCACCCATGATGGTTGTCACCCAGTTTTCCCTGAATAACTGGACAAAATAGGGGGACCCAAGGTTTTTTACCTACTGAAATGAGTTTTACATAAGACATAAAACATAATTGAAGCCTTACTTGTGTGATTTTAAAAAAATGCTACTATGTCATACAATTAAAGGGGTTCTTCAGGCCACATATATTGTGATAAGCTATCCTTAGGATAGGTCATCAATATCAGATTAGTAGGGGCCTGATAACTGACAACCCCACCGATCACCTGTCTGGTGCTGCTGTGGCACCAGAAACTATACAGTGTACAGAGCTGGAAGCAGACAGCGCCGTATACTGTGTAGTGGCCGTGTTGGGGTACTGCAGCTCAACTCCCATTCAAGTCAATGGCAGATGAGCTTCAGTACACCAGCACCGACACAGTGTCAGGGCCTTCTGCTGCTGCTCTGTACACTGTTAGCTTTTGGGGCCCGAAACAGCTGATCGGTGGGGTTTTCAGGTGTCAGACCCCCACTGATATGGTATTGATGATCTGTCCTCTGGATAATTCATCAATATTTGCAGCCCAGAGAGGGACCATATGGTGGCATCCAAAGTGCCTTAGATCCTTAGAACAGAGCAGTAAAAACGTCTCTCCATACAGGTTCCATGCATAGGGATTTGCAATGTACATGAGGCCTAAATCACATTACATGGTGAATGTAATTTCAGTTGAAAAGTTTTTAGTACTAATGTGTTTTGCATATTTTGGCTATTGCGCTCACTGACAATAAAGTTTTACCATTTCTAGAATAAGAAAACTTGTCTGAACTCATAGCATTTCAGTAACAAGTGAAAAAATAGCCAATAGCAATATTTAATATAAAATAACAAGCCTTATACCGATAAATAGTGTGTGCAGTAGTTTGTCAGCGAGTAGCGTAAAAACAGAATTGATTTTGTGTCTAAAACCCTTGCTGTATCTGTTAAGCACGGAAATCATTTTCAATGTAGCATATGTGCCTGAGCTAAGAGAATTAGATTGTACGGTCCTCCCAGGGCAGGAGCCTGTGCAGACTGCTACATTATAAAGATTTGCGGAATATATTACCGCTATACAATAAAAGATTATTCTTATATGTAGAAATATATAAATCCTGCAACACCTAATCATTATTAAGATTTTTATATATGTGGCCTCATTTTCCTGTGTACCTCTAATTTCAGAAGTAGCCTGATCCTCTGGAGGCATATTATATAACTGAAGCATAAAATATAGGAATTATACCATACCATGCCTAATATATATATTAATATATATACACATATATATAATATATATACACACACATATGCACTCATGTACACTGACCTTTTATGCTGGATCCATCATGCAGGTTGTCTTATCAACTGATGTCTTTACAGTCTTGTCCTATCCAATGACAGCAAAGCTATGTAGGGGGAACATAAAACTTATAGGAAATCTGCCAAGTCGAAATCACCAGAAATCACTAGTCTGCAATAGAAAAAGAAGGCCCGCCCCCTCGGAAAGCAGAAGAAAGTTCCCAAAAGGTCATTTGTACTAAGATATAAATACGGGAGAAGCGTGGGGGTCTGACCTCTCAAGCTCTCACTCACTGAGCATGAGAATGGGGGTTCCGAGTTCCACGAAAGATTGAATGGAGAGGAGGTTGAGCATGCGTGGTGCTGTCCCAGTCATTCCCTAATGGACTGCCAGAGATAGCCAAGTACATTCAGGAAATCTTCCTACCTCTTGTCTTACACTCAGTGTCAATTCAGAACAGGTGCTCTCCTTCTTTGGGGCAGGTCCACTGCACTGCTCAGTTTTGTCTCTGCTACACCTCTTACGGCCTTGTGATGATCCTAACTGCCACGGGGAAACTTGGTTGCTCAGGATGTGCTACTCCAGGTCCTCTGCAAGGCCATTTTAAGTCCGCCAATGGCAGCAGTACTGCTCTTGATCAGCACCAGTGAGTACTCTCTAACCGCAGACTCCAGCTGAATAACTCTCACATAGTGCCAACAACTATCTGCTACACTTCTGGTCCAGGACAAATTTACTTTCATCAGAAACACTGCCCAGGTCTTCTTCTGTAGACTACTGAGACCCATCTGAAGAGATTCCATGTGTCCTTGTGCAAACTCCATGTGCCTCCATGTGATTATTATCAATGCTTAACGGAGCAGGCGATTGTCAGGAAGGAGGCATTCCTTCTTAACAATCACCTGCTCATCAGTGGAAGAGACCACTGTATTTACTTGCAGTGACCCCTGCCACAGTGTAGGGAGGAGAGTTCGCTAATGCCATCACTCATCCTCATACAGAATCATTGTTTACCGATACCAGACTGTTGTTTAGATGACACGATCTGCTGCCGGCAAACAATGATTTAGGCGATCCTATTACCCGTTACAATGATTTCAGTGATCCTATTACCCGTTACTGCGTTTCGCTTGTTCATCAGGCAACTTTACACCGGCAGATAATCACTAACGAGCATTCAGCGATAATTTGCCCAAACATTGGGCAGTCTAAAGAAGCCTTAACCTCTTCCCGACCTTTGACGTACTGTTACATCATGGGAACCACTGAGTTCCCGTAATTTGACGTAATAGTACGTCATAGTGATCGCACGGGCACTGGAGCGATGCGCACGCAATCACTGCAGGGGCCCGGCAGTCCGTGGTAGCCGGGCCCCTGCTGTATCCGCCGGCATTGCTGTAAAAGCGAGGAGATCCAGCCTCACGCTGGGTCTCCTAGGCAACCTGTTAGTGTATGACTCAGTGCAATACACTAACAGGCAATGCATTACAATACAGATGGATTGTAATGCATTGCTGAGGGGATCAGACCCCCAAAAGTGAATTTCATAAATAAAGTAAAGTAAAAAAAAAAGTAAAAAAAAGTGTTTTTAATAAAATTAATAAAGTAATACAATTAATAAAGTAAAAAAGAAAAAAAAACGCCCTTTCCCCTTATTTTATAATAAAAAAACGAATAAAACAACACACATATTAGGTATCACCGCGTCCGTAATGACCGGCTCTATAAATATATCACATGATCCACCCTGTCTGATAAACACCATAAAAAAATATAAATAAAAACTGTATAAAAAAAGCCATTTGTCACCTTACATCACAAAAAGTGCAACACCAAGCGATCAAAAAGGCGTATGCCCCCCAAAATGGTATGAATAAAACCGTCACCTCATCCCGGAAAAAATGAGCCCCTACCTAAGACAATCGCCCAAAAAAATAAAAAAAACTATAGCTCTCAGAACATGGAGACACTAAAACATCATTTTTTTTGTTTCTAAACTGCTATTATTGTGCTAAAGTGAAATACATAAAAAAAATATACATATTAGGTATTGCCACGTCTGTAACAGCCAGCTCTATAAAAATATTACATGACCTAACCACCTAAAAAAAAAAACCTGTGTAAAAAAAATTAAATTTTTGTCACATTACATCACAAAAATTGCAACAGCAAGTGATCAAAAAGGTGTATGCCCCCCAAAATAGTACCAATCATACCGTCACCTCATCCCACAAAAAATGAGACCCTACATAAGAGAATCGGTAAAAAATTAAAAAGCTATGGCTCTCAGACTATGAGACACTAAAATATCATTATTTCGGTTTCAAAAATGCTATTATTGTGTAAAACTTAAATAAATAAGAAAAAGTAGACATATTAGGTATTGCCACGTGCGTAACGATATGCTCTATAAAAAAGTCACATGACCTAATTCCTCAGGTAAACGCTGTAAAAATAAAAATGGTGCCAAAACATCAATTTTTTTGTTACCTTGCCTCACAAAAAACATAATATAGAGCAATAAAAAAATCATATGTACCCCAAAATAGTACCAACAAAACTGCTACATTATCCCGTAGTTTCCAAAATGTGGTAACTTTTTTGAGTTTCTACTGTAGGGGTGCATTGGGGGGGCTTGAAATGGGACATGGCATCTAAAAACCAGTTCAGCTAAATTTGCCTTCCAAAGACCATAATGTGTTCCTTTCCTTCTGCGCCCTGCCCGTACAGCAGTTTACGATCACATGTGGGGTGTTTCTGTAAACTGCAGAATCAGGGTAATAAATATTGAGTTTTATTTGGCTGTTAACCCTTGCTTTGCTACTGGAAAAAATGTATTAAAATGTAAAATCTGCCCAAAAAGTGAAATTCTGAAATTTCATCTCCATTTTCCATCAATTCTTGTGGAGCACCTAAAGGGTTAACAAAGTTTGTAAAATCCGTTTTGTATACCTTGAGGAGTCTAGTTTCTAAAATGGGGTAATTTTTGGGTGGGTTCTATTATGTAAGCCTGACAAAGTGACTTCAGACCTGAACTGAATGTGGAAAAAAATGGCACCGGCAGCATCTCACATCTTCCAAACTTTTATTGCGACCCCCAGACAAGTAAAAACAGCAACGTTTCGGCTGAATCCCAGCCTTTGTCAAGCCTAATGACATCACATCGTTACCTACATATATACCCCACATATAAGAACACACCCCCTCTAGCTACCAATAACATTCATTGTTCATCTCATCTACTGATCACTATTGAACACGTGTCTATTTAATAGTTCAATAGTGATCAGTAGATGATATGAACAATGAATGTTATTGGTAGCTAGAGGGGGTGTGTTCTTATATGTGGGGTATATATGTAGGTAACGATGTGATGTCATTAGGCTTGACAAAGGCTGGGATTCAGACGAAACGTTGCTGTTTTTACTTGTCTGGGGGTCGCAATAAAAGTTTGGAAGATGTGAGATGCTGCCGGTGCCATTTTTTTCCACATTTATTTCATGGCCTGTTGGATCAAGGGCCAATGGTGAGGCTGCTGCATCCTTTTACACATCGACGAAGGATCGTATAGTGCTGCTTCTATTTACAATTTGTGCTTTCAGACCTGAACTGGTCCTTGAAAAGTGGGTTTTGGAAATTTTCCCAAAAATTGGAAGATTTGCTTCCATACTTCTAAGCCTTCTAACATCCCCAAAAAATAAAATGTCATTTTCAAAATGATCCAAACGTAAGGTAGACATATGGGGAATGTAAAGTAATTACTATTTTTGAAGGTATTACTATCTATTATAAAAGTTGAGAAATTGAAATTTGGAAATTTTTTCCAAATTTTGTATTTTTTTATAAATAAAAAAGTTTTATTTTTTTTACTTATTTTTACCACTGTCATGAAGTACAATATGTGACGAGAAAACAATCTCAGAATGGCCTATATAAGTAAAAGCGTTTTAAAGTTATCACCACATAAAGTGACACATGTCAGATTTGCAAAAAATGGCCTGGGCAGGAAGGTGAAAACAGGCCCGGGGTTGAAGGGGTTACAACATGACCTTTATTGCTGGGTTTCCTAGATACTGGGTTTGGCTAGGCAAGACAGTATGTTGCCCATGATGACCTCAGATTATAGCAGTCATCTGCATTCTTTTTCAGAATAAAGTCTCTAATGTCGTGAGTCTTAAAACTCTAATCCATAAACCACTAGAGATCAACACACTGTGCAGAAGCTGGTGAAAGAAGGCCATGGTGGAAAGTAGACATTAACTCAGTCTAAACTACCTTGTCTCAGCTGGTGACAACCTGTCTCTCACAATGCTAATCTGTCTTGTCTTCTGTCTGTCTTGAACTCTGCAAGTTTCCAGCACACTGTGCACAATAGGGAGCTTATTACTGCAGAGTCAAACAACGATCTGTCTCAAGGTACCTTATCCCAAAAGTGATGTAGACTTCAGTGGATATACTATAAATAAAGTCCACATTGAAGTAAACTCCGGTGAGAGACGAGCATCCTGGTGAAAGTCGTCTTTGCAGTGATTGTTGAATAAAGGCAGTGGCGCACACTTTCCATGATACCAAGGGGATGTGTGCAGTCATATATATACAGTAAAACAGATGATAACCCAGTGTGTGTCTCATAAACTGATATCTCCCAGTGGAGGTTTCCCTGAGGTGCTGTCTCCTGAATAGTATAAGCATAGGGCTTGTTTGAACGGCTTTGCTGTCAGTAAAGATTGTGACAGCGATGAAAAAGACTGTGTATGCAAATGCTGGCAGCAATGACTGCCACAGGCTGTTGCAATCGAACTATTTATATGGCATGTTAAGTATTTTTTAGCTTTGTATTAGGGGAAAAGGCTATATTAAATGATATACAGATTTGTGCATGCATAGAATATAATGACAAGCGTAGACTGATTTTGATTTTATATTTAAAAAAAATTGTGTTGAATTTGTAGTATTCTTTGGGTAGTTTTGAAATACTCATCATTTTCTGAATTATCTCCAAGTTCAATGTTGCTGTTGTCATTCATTGAACATATCATCTCCCATAGGACTAGTATGGGAGCTATGAGTCATAACAGAGCCGTCATGAAATAAAAGGCCAGCATTTACGGGCAGAACTGAAATTATAGCTGTTATTTCTGAAATGCTTTATGTTATATATAAAACATTCTTATCTCTGAGGGTCGGTAAACCTTGAACCGTTGACTGGTCTGATAGACTCGCTGCCACATACGTGGTATTTTTTTTAACAGAGAGATCCCTCACTTAAAGGAACTATCTCATATAACATTTTATTTCCAGTCATTGTCTGGGTTTCTGGGAGTTCAATATCGATGATCTTCAGGATAGGTCATCAATATCTGATCAGTGGAGTTACGACCGCTAGCACCCCACCAATCAGCTGTTTGAAGAGGCTGTGGCGCACTGGTGAGCTCTGTGGCCATTTTCTAGGCCAGTGATGTCACGTTCTTTGGTCACATGACCTATGTGCAGCTCAATGCCATTCAAATTAATAGATCTGGGCTGCACTATGACGCACATCCGCCATGCAATGTGTGACATTGTGCTTGGTATATTGTGAGAAGGCTGCAGCACTCACCAAAGAACCACAACCTCTTCATCAGTATTGAACTTCTGGAAAACCCCTTTAACACTGATAAAATATAGAGTATCAGTACCACATAATTATAAAATATTTTTATGACAGTGCAACCTTTATCAGGACATTATATGTTGCACAGTGGTTCATTTGTTACTAGGGGGCCTTCTACGGCACTACATACAGGATTATGTAACTGTCAATAATATAAGTGATAGCCAACATGGTTTTACTAAGAACAAAAGCTGTCAAACTAACCTGATTTGTTTTTATGAGGAGGTGAGTAGAAGCCTGGACAGAGGGAAGGCTATCGATATTGCGTTTTGGACTTTGCAAAGGCATTTGGTACTGTCCGACATGGATGACTAATGGGTAAATTGAGGTCTATTGGTTTATAAAAATTTGTAATTGGATTGAAAATTGGCTTCATGATCGTATCCAAAGAGTTGTGGTCAATGATTCCTACTCTGAATGGTCGACGATTATAAGTGGTGTACCTCAAGGTTCTGTTCTAGGTCGGCTATTATTTAACTTATTCATTAATGACATAGAGGATCGGATTAATATTTCTATTTTTCAGATGACCCCAAAGTTTATAATACGGTCCAGTCTATGAAAGATGTTAATAAGTTACAAGCTGACTTGGACAAACGTACTGTTTGGGCCTCCACTTGGCAAATGAAGTTTAATATAAATCAATGTAAAGTTATGCACTTGGGGGCTAATAATCTGCATGCAGCATATGTCCTAGGGGGAGTAAAACTGGGAGAGTCACTTGTTGAAAGAGTCACTGGGTGTATTAGTAGATCATAGACTAAATAACAGCATGCAATGATAGTCAGCTGCCTCTAAGGCCAACCGAATATTGTCTTGTATTAAAAGAGTTATTGACTTGCCGGGCAGGGATGTAATATTGCCACTATACAAAGCGTTGGGGCGGCCTCAACTGTAATATACAGTTCAGTTCCGGGCACCAGTCCATAAAAAGGATGCCCTGGAGTTAGAAAAGTACAGAGGAGATCAACTAAACTCATAAAGGGCCTGAAGATCTTAGTTATGAGCAAAGATTAAATAAACTGAATTTGTTTAGCCTTGAAAAAAGACATCTAAGGGGGGACATGATTAATCTGTACAAATATTTAAATGGACCACACAAAAAATATTAAGGTAATCTATTCTGTGTTAAATCTCCTCAAAAAGTAAGGGGCCACAAGATTAAGTCATAAGAGGCAACAAGCATTCTTTACAGTAAGATCTGTGAATCTCTGGAATAGCCTGCCACAGGAGCTGGTCACAGCAAATACAGTAGATGTCTTCAAAAAAGGTTTAGATGACTGTTTAATTCAAAATAACATTGAGGCTTATGACAATGTATAGAAATCTTGTTCTACTCACCCTTTGCCTTTGGCCCAACCTCTTTTTAAAAGTAAGATGGACATTGATCCAGGAATTTGTTCCGTGGATCAATATGGCAGGATTACAGGTTGGACTTGATGGACTTTTGTCTTTTCCAACCTTAACAACTATGTAACTATGTAACACTGAGTTACTGTGCATTCTCCAATCTCTCTGTATTCACATGGGTTTAAAGTTTGAATTTCTTACTTCTCTCATGTCTCCAGTCCTCCAACTTACCAACCCATTTTTTAAATGGTTAAACCTCTTCTAGCCTCCAGTCCACCACTATCCATTATGTCTAAGGCTGAACCTGCTTTCAACACATAACAGTCATCCCAGGTAGAACAGGCTGCACTATTTCACAGGGCTATAGCTGATCGAGTAGGCACCACATGAGGACTACTCTCTCTATTGGTGCCAAACATCTCAGCAGGCCCTGACTAGAATTCCTTGAGTCTGTTCACCAGGTACTTCAACCTAAAAGGTGAGTTGAATATTCTCCCGATGTACTACATATGGTTCTAACCACAGACTGCTCTTATAATACTTCCTCCTTATATACCATTTCATCTATGGAGCTATATAGTGGTAACAAATTAATACTATGGTATATACTGCATTAGTACTCAGTAAAGCACATATACAGTAAATCAATTAACTGCTTCACTACCAGTGCATAACTATTGCATGTACATCAAGGTGGTAGGCTGTTGGCTTTATCCAACTACTCTGGACTCCTTCGACCATACTGTTACTATACCTCGAAGACTGTTAAGCAGTGCTACAGTATTGCTACTTCATTAACTCCCAACTCAATCATGGAGTGCTGATAAATTGTAATTGCATCTGGATTCCTAACAAAGACACCCAGGCCTTCCATGACCGTGTTTTTCCTATTAAACAAAGAGCCAGGCAGAACCTTACAGATTGCCTGCCAGCTTCTTAAACATTTCAACATCCCCTATTGGGACAAAAAAAAAAGTTGGCACAGTTTAAGGCCTAGTTCACACAAACGTTTTTTTTGCAAGTGTACGGGCCGTTTTTTTGTGTTCCGTATACGGTCCGTATACAGAACCATGCATTTCAATGGTTCCGCAAAAAAAACCGGAATGTACTCTGTATGCATTCCGTTTCCGTGTTTCCGTTTTTCCGTTCCGTTGAAAGATAGAACATGTCCTATATTTGGCCGCTAATCACATTCCGTGGCTCCATTCAAGTCAATGGGTCCGCAAAAAAAACAGAACACATACGGAAATGCATCCGTATGTCTTCCGTATCCGTTCCGTTTTTCTGAACCATCTATTGAAAATGTTATGCCCAGCCCAATTTTTTCTATGTAATTACTGTATACTGTACATGGCATACGGAAAAATGGAACGGAAAAACGGAAAGGAAACGGAACTCAAAAACGGAACAACTGATCCGTGAAAAACGGACCGCAAAAAACTATAAAAGCCATACGTTCGTGTGAACTAGGCCTAAGAGAGAGAGACTCACTGTTTGAGGAATCTTACAGGCCAGACAAGCCTTCTCTGGGTATCCAGACTGGCTTTCATTCCAAAAGGAACAGAAAGATACGCCTCTGTTGCCACCAGATGTTGGGGATTAATCCAGTAAATCAGTGCTTAGCCTTTGAAGCAGTCTTTGAAGAATAACTTACATTTCCCCTTATCAGTGCAATGAGAACTGGTTTAGCTAGATGAACGGCCTGGGTCAGGTTCTGGGGCGTACTATTTCTCTTCTGGATTTCTGTCGCAAAATACAGCACAGGGATTGAAAATGTTCAGCCAGATAAGATAACATGGGGAAGTCTTTATGTTGTGGTAAGGCAACACTACTCTGAAAATTGTCCCCTACGCTGTGTTCCGCTGTGAAATTAACAATCCACAGCATAAATAATGGTTTGTTGCGGATTTTCTGAAGCTGTCTCCATTCATTTCAACTGAGAATGTAGCCTGTATAGAAATCCACCCTTAGCTTTCTTCTCCTTTAGGATGGAAAGCTAATTTGCATATCTTTTTCCCAGAAACCCAGAGGAGCATTGCCTGGCCTATATGACTCCTCATGTCTAGTAGGTGCTCAGCTGCTCTCCATAAGGAGAAATAGTGCCCCCAGATCCCTACCAAGGTCTCTCACCTAGCTATGCCATTTCTCTCTGCTGTGCACTAATGAGGTGTAATCTAAATTATGTTTAAAAGTATAAGCGTTGTCTTAATAGATTGATCTGTAACATCTGGTGGCATCAGAGCCTTAGTTTTCTATGATAAAACATAACTCATCCCACAAAAAACAAGCCCACACATGGCTACATTGGCAGAAAAATAAAGAGTAGTGGCCCTTAGAATGCAGCAACAGAAAATTATTTTTATTCCATGAAATATGCAATTATTGTAGTAAAATATAAAGTAGTATAATATAAAACAAAGCCCACATATTTGGTATCACCGTAGTACAGATACTTGGAATAACGGTAACATTATTTACGTTTCATGGTGAACAGAAAAAAGCTATGGTGGAATTCATATTTTTTTATTCCCTCTTAAAAAAGCTTATAAAAGCTAAGGCTACTTTCACACTGGTGTTTTGGCTTTCCGTTTCTGAGATCCGTTCAGGGCTCTCACAAGCGGTCCAAAACTGAGCAGTTTTGCCCTAATGCATTCTGAATGGAAAAGGGTCCGCCCAGAATGCATCTGTTTGCCTCTGTTCTGTCTCCATTCCGCTTTGGAGGCGGACACCAAAATGCTGCTAGCAGCGTTTTGGTGTCCGTCTGATGAAACTGAGCCAAACGTTTTCTATGACACAATTTGGCGCAATAGAAAATGGATCTGTCCTCCATTGACTTTCAATGGTATTCAAGACGGATCCGTCTTGGCTATGTTAAAGATAATACAAACGGATCCGTTCTGGACGGATGCAGGCGGTTGTATTATCTGAACGGATCTGTCGGATCCGCACCAAACGCGAGTGTGAAAGTAGCCTAATCTGTAAGTTATATATACCCCCCTAAATGGTGCCATAGTAAGGCTACTTTCACATCTGCATTTTTGCTGCATCCATCATGGATCAGTGGATCAGTGGTATTTATTGAATTGCGTTATGGATTCCGTTACCACGGACCATAACGCAATTCCATGACGGAATGCATAACAGAATGCCTTTAGAGGCATTCCTTTATTCATTCCGTCATAATAGAAGTCCATGGCCTGCATAACGGATCCATCTGGTTTACGTTATGCTGGAGTTCTCTCCTGCATAATGTAAACCAGACGGATCCGTTATGCAGGCCATGGACTTCTATTAAAATATATATATAATTATGACGGAATGAATACTGGAATGCCTCTAAAGGCATTCTGTTATGCATTCCGTTATGGAATTGCGTTATGGTCCGTGGTAATGGAATTCATAACACAATTCAGTGAATACCACAACACAAACCGAAAACTAATTTCGTCTCTAAAACCATTTTCTTTTGTGTCAGTTGTATTATTTCAAAAAAAGTAATGACGGATCCATCTTACTCCGCATCCCAGGACGCACTCAAAAAGCTGCTTGCAACGCTTTTATGTGCGTCATGGGAATGCAATGAAACAGAACGGAATGCCTTCTGGTGCACTGTGTTCCCTTCAGTTCATTACTAAAACGTTTCCCCCGGTATTGAGATCCTATGAGCGCAGATATGAAAATAGCCTAATATACAAGCCTGCAACAAAGCAAGCCCTTTTATAGCTACATTGATATATCACTCTAAATGTTATGATGCTCTGAATGCTGCCACTCAAAAACAAAAAAAGGCTGGTGATAAAGAGTGACAAACCTTCCCTTAATTAAATGGTTAAAGAATTTAACAGTCTCGGGAAGAATATAGGTTCTCAAGGTGGGAATATAGGTTCAGCCCGCAAACATAGGGGTGGAGGTCAAGTGCAAGAGGCCTTAGCTGCCCAGTAGAATCAAAACCCTCAGTATATAATGAACCTTCTCGTAAAAGAGTCACCCCTTAGGTATCAAGCCTGTATCCAATACCACCTTTCATGAAAATTTCAAGCCAACAAGTGAAGGTATATGGATTTATTGTTTGATCTATATCAGGCTTCATTTTAGCACTGGTTGCACACTGCCTAAAAAATTTGGTCTCTCCAAATGTATATGTAGGAGAAGATTGAAGAACAACAGAACTGTCTTTCTGTTTTGTCTCATCATTCTCCTTTAAATGTAGAAGAATTATGTTCATTTTATAGTCAACCTTGTTAGTACTCTCTAAAATAAACCTTCTCACTTGTATCATACTGCGAGACACTTGAGTTTTCCCTTGCAATGAGGTTTGCCGATTGCTGTTAGATATTGATCTATTTTTAAAACATCATTCTAGGAAGAGAGAATGAGATAAAGATGCCTCATAAGTAAGCCTGTAAACATGAAGGCATTTCGTGGGTAGTCACAGTATGAACACAATGGAAGTTGTTACATGAGTCTGGATTACAACGAATAGATTTAATAATCAGCCAATATATAGACACTTACTTAAAGAGACTTATTACTTACCATTTTAAATGACTTTGAGATTTTTTACAACTTATTTCCAAATGAGAAGTTACATCATTTGTTACATGGATATACTAACATCAAGGGATATTGAATTTTATATTTCTTTGCCAAAAACTGCTCTCTGCAGAGTTTCATGTGATCTTATCATTTGGGGAATTTTCCAATATTGATCTAGGAAGAATTTGTATTTAAGGAATTAAACATTAAAAATTCAAATTTCAGGTTTAAAATATGTTTTCTTTTCTAAGAAATAGTCAGTTATTGGATCACACTCTAGGTGGGGCAATTTTTGTGGGCGTCAGGAGACAGTTCCTAGGCCGAGTTGCAGTATAGAGAAAGACTCCTGAAAACCACTTGTATGCTTTAATTGCAGTACTTTATTGCATAGGCTGTTTTCCAGTTCACAAAACGTTTTTCGGCATATAGCCTTCCTCAGAACACTGGAATAGTTATACAAAACAAAGCAATAAATTAGTGACAATATTAACAGTATACATAGTGATGTGAATATTATATAGGACTTGAATTGGCGGGTGGTCATCCTATTCAGGTGAATCCCGGGCGGTCATGTGCTAGGTGTGATGGACACCTACACAGATTGTCCGTACACTTTAGAGGATATCCATGATATATCCGAATGGTATTTATTTGCCGAAGTACATAGGTGACGTATGTTAAGGGAAGAGGCATTCTTATATCTTGGTAAGAGCACACTATCTTATTGGAGACAGCAGGATATTACATGCAGTAATAAGAGTTCTTGCAGACATAAAGCATAGAGTATATACAGAGAATAAGGGTGAGCACGTGGTATAAGCAGTTGTGAAGACATATAAAACTTGAGTATGCAGCTATTGGTGGCTTCAAAACTGACAGGGAGATAAACATGTCTATGGAGATGTAGGTATCCTTACCTGGATGAGCCGCTTGTGCTGGTATAGTAATATGGACTAAGGTACGAGGTTTGGAGGCTTAGTGGCCTGGAGTGCGCTTGTGAGATGTAGGCTGCTGCCCTGTATTTTGGCGCCATGTTGGGAGATGTGGCGCGCATCTTTAAGAAGGAGTTTGGGGGCGTGTCTGAGTCGAGTGGAGACAGCTGGCCTGCTGCCTCCTCATTACAGTGATAGCATACCAAGAGAGGTCTGCACTATGTTATGGGGTGGAGCCGTATGCCAGGGAGAGAGGCAGAGGTAGGGGAAGTGACGTTGCACCGGTGTTGCGTATGCGCCGGAGTGCGGGAGGCTTGGGCATAGGAAATTCAAAGATGTCTCCTATTGCGCATGTGCTAGAGAAGTAGGAGCGGAGGCTGGGGAGCTCTAGTGTTATGTAGAGGAGGTATAATCAGGGCTCAAAGGGAGTGTAAGCGTGGCTCAGGGGGAGTAAAATCCTGGCTCGGAGGGGTTATAATCATGGCTCAAAACTCTAGTGATGTACATGGGAATTATGATCATACAGGGAGTGCAGAATTATTAGGCAAATGAGTATTTTGACCACATCATCCTCTTTATGCATGTTGTCTTACACCAAGCTGTATAGGCTCGAAAGCCTACTACCAATTAAGCATATTAGGTGATGTGCATCTCTGTAATGAGAAGGGGTGTGGTCTAATGACATCAACACCCTATATCAGGTGTGCATAATTATTAGGCAACTTCCTTTCCTTTGGAAAAATGGGTCAAAAGAAGGACTTGACAGGCTCAGAAAAGTCAAAAATAGTGAGATATCTTGCAGAGGGATGCAGCACTCTTAAAATTGCAAAGCTTCTGAAGCGTGATCATCGAACAATCAAGCGTTTCATTCAAAATAGTCAACAGGGTCGCAAGAAGCGTGTGGAAAAACCAAGGCGCAAAATAACTGCTCATGAACTGAGAAAAGTCAAGCGTGCAGCTGCCAAGATGCCACTTGCCACCAGTTTGGCCATATTTCAGAGCTGCAACATCACTGGAGTGCCCAAAAGCACAAGGTGTGCAATACTCAGAGACATGGCCAAGGTAAGAAAGGCTGAAAGACGACCACCACTGAACAAGACACACAAGCTAAAACGTCAAGACTGGGCCAAGAAATATCTCAAGACTGATTTTTCTAAGGTTTTATGGACTGATGAAATGAGAGTGAGTCTTGATGGGTCAGATGGATGGGCCCGAGGCTGGATTGGTAAAGGGCAGAGAGCTCCAGTCCGACTCAGACGCCATCAAGGTGGAGGTGGAGTACTGGTTTGGGCTTGTATCATCAAAGATGAGCTTGTGGGGCCTTTTCGGGTTGAGGATGGAGTCAAGCTCAACTCCCAGTCCTACTGCCAGTTTCTGGAAGACACCTTCTTCAAGCAGTGGTACAGGAAGAAGTCTGCATCCTTCAAGAAAAACATGATTTTCATGCAGGACAATGCTCCATCACACGCGTTCAAGTACTCCACAGCGTGGCTGGCAAGAAAGGGTATAAAAGAAGAAAATCTAATGACATGGCCTCCTTGTTCACCTGATCTAAACCCCATTGAGAACCTGTGGTCCATCATCAAATGTGAGATTTACAAGGAGGGAAAACACTACACCTCTCTGAACAGTGTCTGGGAGGCTGTGGTTGCTGCTGCACGCAATGTTGATGGTGAACAGATCAAAACACTGACAGAATCCATGGATGGCAGGCTTTTGAGTGTCCTTGCAAAGAAAGGTGGCTATATTGGTCACTGATTTGTTTTTGTTTTGTTTTTCAATGTCAGAAATGTATATTTGTGAATGTTGAGATGTTATATTAGTTTCACTGGTAAAAATAAATAATTGAAATGGGTATATATTTGTTTTTTGTTAAGTTGCCTAATAATTATGCACAGTAATAGTCACCTGCACACACAGATATCCCCCTAAAATAGCTAAAACTAAAAACAAACTAAAAACTACTTCCAAAAATATTCAGCTTTGATATTAATGAGTTTTTTGGGTTCATTGAGAACATGGTTGTTGTTCAATAATAACATTAATCCTCAAAAATACAACTTGCCTAATAATTCTGCACTCCCTGTAGCTTCAAGAGAAGGTTTATTATGTGATTGACTGAATGGGTGGAGAATGACTATAAAAGGATACAGAGTGCGGCTTCATCACAGGCAAGGGGGTTAGTACCTCAACTGTTCAAATTCGTGGTTGAGACCCTTCGGTCCAGCGTCTGGAATTGATGGATCCAGAACACATCTCCCAACATGGCGCCAAAATACAGGGCAGCAGCCTACATCTCACAAGCGCACTCCAGGCCATTGAGCCTCCATACCTCGGACCTTAGTCCATATTACTATACCAGCACAATCGGCTCATCCAGGTAAGGATACCTACATCTCCATAGACATGTTTATCTCCCTATCAGTTTTGAAGCCACCAATATCTGCATACTCAAGTTTTATATGTCTTCACAACTGCCTGTACCACGTGCTCACCCTTGTTCTCTGAATATACTTTATGCTTTATGTCTGCATGAACTCTTATTACTGCATGTAATATCCTGCTGTCTCCAATAAGATAGTCTGATGTGTTTACTAGGATAGTCTGCTCTTACCGAGATAAAAGAATGCCTCTTCCCTTAACATACGTCATTTATGTACTTCGGCAAATAAATACCATTCGGATATATCATGGATATCCTCTAAAGTATACGGACAATCTGTGTAGGTGTCCGTCACACCTAGCACATGACCGCCCGGGATTCACCTGAATAGGATGACCACCTGCCAATTCAAGTCTTATATAATATTCACATCACTATGTATGCTGTTAATATTGCACTGTCACTAATTTATTGCTTTGTTTTGTATACCTATTCCAGTGTTCTGAGGAAGGCTATATGCCGAAAAACGTTTTGTGAACTGGAAAACAGCCTATGCAATAAAGTACTGCAATTAAAGCATACAAGTGGTTTTCAGGAGTCTTTCTCTATTCTTTTCTAAGAAAGCAGTTTGTGTAGTTAGGATTCATTAATATTCAGCTTTTATTTTTTATTTTTTTTAAATAAGCCAAACACATATGAAAGTTGATGTGATATGTTAATTCCTATGACAAATTAGTTTTTTTTTCATACCATGAGAATTAAAACACAAAACAGAGTAAATCATGTTTTCTGTTTGTTTGACAAAAGTGTAATTGTAGAAACATTAGCATAGCAAATGAGAGATCATATCCAGGGTATCTAAATATGATCATCTACAAAAAATGACTTTTACTAAGAAAACTGCTGAAAGTTCCTGAATTACAATAACTGATTAGTTTGTGTGTTTAGGAAACTGCAAATATGCAGGCATAAGAAAAACAAAGTACACCCTCTTTGAATTTTATAGTTTTAGATATAAGGATATAAAAGACATCTGGTTCTTAGAAGGTCTTAAATTATGTAAATACAACCTCGGATGAACCACGACAGACAACAGACTCCACCGTGTCATTATTTATTTTAATCAGCAAAAATGAAGCCAATGTTGGAAAGCCATTTGTGAAATACTAAGTACACACCATGACTCAATAGCTTGTAGAACCACCTTTAGTAGCAGTAACTTGAGGTGATCTTTTTCTGTTATCAGTCTCTCACATCATTCTGGATAAATAGTGGGCCATTCTTCTTTATAGTTTTGCTTCAGTTGAGGAAATTCATACATGCACAGCTCTCTTAAGGTCCCGCCAAAGCATTTCAGTTGGATTGAGGTCTGGACTTTGACTGGGCCATTGCAACACCTTGATTCTTTTTCAGCCATTCTGTTATAGATATGTTGTCCTGCTGCATGGCCCAGTTTCCACCAAGCTTAAGCTGTTGGTTTGGGGTGTTTGTGTTGATATGCTGTGTTTGGTAAACGTGGCACTATGCATTATGGTCAAACATCTGTTCTTTGGTTTTAGTTTGCCCAGAGAACATTGTTCCAGAAGTCTTGTGATTTGTTCAGATGCAACTTTGCAAACTTAAGCTGTGCTGCCATGTTCTTTTAATAAAGAAGAGTTTTTTTCCTGGCAGGTCTTCCAGACAAGCCATACTTGTTCAGTCTTATCTTCATTGTAATGTCATGAATATGAGCTTTTAACATGTTAAGTGAGGCCTGTGGAGTCTTAGATCTAGCACTTGGGCATGATCTAACCTTGTAGTGATTTTGCTGGGATGTCCACTTTTGGGAAGATTGTCAACTGTATTGAAAGCTTTCCTCTTGTGAATAATCGTTCTGACTGTAGAATGATTAACTCCAAATTGCCTTATAACTCTTCCCAAGTTGATGAACAGCAACAGTTGCTTCTCTAAGATAATTGCTGATGTATTTCCTTCAGTTTATAAAAGTCTGATATTGAAGGGGTTGTTTGGCCTAGTAGCTGAGAAACCCAATGGCCAGATCCTGTACCCAAATTACAGAAAACATGGCTCATCTGTCCGCAGTCCTGTCATTTTTGCTCCTGCTCCAGTGCCCTGTTCTCTTCTCTGCTAGAGCAGAAGTGACTTTGTGGTGTGATATAGTCCTGATCAAAAGTTTAAGACCACTTGAAACATGGCAAAAAAATCATATTTAGCATGGCTGGATCTTAACAAGGTTCCAAGTAGAGCTTCAACATGCAACAAGAAGAAATGGGAGTGAGACAAAACATTTTTGAGCATTCAATTTAATGAAAACAACAAATAAACTGAATCGGGCCGTTTTTCAGCTGATCAAAAGTTTAGGACCACACCTCCAAAAAAAAAAAACTAACCCCCCCAAAACAGAAATCCAACTTCCAAACATGAACTCAGTAATGAGTAGCTCCGCCGTTATTGTTTATCACTTCCAAAATTTGTTTCGGCATGCTTGATGCAAGCGTTTCCATGAGGTGAGTGGGAACATTTCTCCAAGTGGTGAAGACGGCCGCACGAAGGCATGGTCTGTCTATCTGTTGATAGACGGAGCACGCAGTGTGCAGGGTCACATTACTGATAGCCAGGGACTGTAAGTAAATGAATAAAGCCAGGTCCTCCCCAGCAGCTGATAACAGTGCCTGGGCTGTGTGCACTTCTCCCTGTCCCTGCACTTGGCAGATGCTCCCTCACTCAGCAGACTGGGACAATGCAGAGTTGAAGCATCTGCTCAGTGTATAAATGAAAGCAACATGTGGTAAGAGGACCCCTTTGTGCTGCAGGAGATTAACCCTTTAGGGGGGAGAGCTCTGGTTACTGACACTTTTGGGGGGCTATGGTTACTGGCTAGTGAGGGCAGGCGGGATTAGCCTCAGGGTGAGGGCAGTGGCGGCCATCTTAACTGAATAGTGAAATTGCAGTTTTATGGAGACTGGTTGCTAAGGGCTGAATCTTATTAAATATGGGGTAAGTCAGTCTAATAGTAACTGATTCTGGAATATCATGTTATTAGTATCTACATATATGAAAATTGAAATTAGGGTCTAAATGTGACAGTTATCCTTTAATGGGGCTTGTGGCTATCAGGTGGTAGTAGCTGGCAGTGCCAGATCCAGATATCTGTGGCAGGGAGCAGCCTGCTGGAGATGTCTAACGCTAGTGTGAAACAGATTTATAGTTTGTATTCTGCTTGTGATTGGTACTGTGCTCTCTTTTATAGTCTAAAGTGACTTGAGATCATACTTTGTGAACTGCTGGTGTAAAACTGGTATCTGAACTCAAAATGTTCATTATACAGCAGCATTAATGGCTATATTTTTATTTGCCATTGCTTACTTTTCATTTTGATATATTACATGTACAATGTAGAGTAATTGGGTTGGTGCTGGTGCAATGTCAATGCCTGAATTCATCCAGCGAAACTATGCATTGCTTTCCTGGGAGGGTTGCTATGCTGACCAACCAGATCCCGACTTCTTGACTTGCCAGTGGGGCTGGAAGTCAAGCCAATCAGGCTTCTGACTTTGTGTCCAATCCTAGATAGGTTGACATTTAAGAATGACGATTCCTAATTCACTTGCCTGTGATTTTGTTTGTTCTAGCTCTATACTGTGCAATATACTTTTCGGGTGAACTGATTTCTAGCTGGTTTTTGTATTTAGCTTGTGGCTTATATTGACTCTCCTGGTAATGGACTTTGGCCTGCTTCTGGATTAACCTCTTGTATACTGCATTTACTGTGTATTCTGTTATGGTCCAGACCATGACCCTAGTTCTTCCTAACAGAGGAGTGTTGTTGCACATGGGCATGATGCTGAAAAAGGAACAGGCAATGTTTCCATGTAGCTTTAGGTTGGACCCTGGTATTGTTCCACTGGTCAGCCAGTCTGACAATGGACGTGCAGCATGATACTAAAATATGTACCTTCTACCTCTTACAGCATAATTAATGCATTAAAAGTGTTTTTTTCTCCAGAATGAAGCAACATATCATGAAGTGAATCATATTATTACAGTCACCTGAGCTAGCCCTACAAGACACTCTGCCTGGTTTAACTGTGAATTTCCTGGTGACAGGCTCCCTTTAAACTTGAAAATAAATGGAAAATATTGTGTATTTATTGACATTTCATTTGATGATGAGGTCTATCGGTTTCTAGCAAATGATCCTTGGAAAAAATCTTGTATCCTTTTCAATTTATAGACTGTACAAATTGTTCATGTTTTTCATCTAGTGCCAAGTTGAAAAATTAAGCTTCTAATCTGCCATACAGTTGGCATAGTAGCAACAGTGATTGATAGACTTGGTCATAGGCTCTGGGAATGGATATGACATTTTTACTATGTTTCTGGCTCCCACAGTACATAATCTACCATATTCTAAACTATGAACTGACTTATTTGTATTATGTGACACATTGCACAGTGATGTAACTGAATATCATATATAATAGAAATCATTGTATTACACACTATGTAATAAGCTAATTGTAACATATTATGGAACGTGATTTATATGTACTCTCCATAAATAAATGTAATAAATAACCAGTGAAGGTAAAATACTTTTTTGTGAGCTTTTGCTCGCTTTACATGTCTGTGTTAAGCTTGCATGTGTACTGTAACATGAATCAAGATATTTCGCTGCCACCGCTTTAAGTTGCACCCATAGGAAATAATCATGTTGGTTGTTACTGAAGGTAATATTTAATTTTTATCCTAAGGGAGAAAAGAAGTGAAAATATGTATAGATATCACATAGCCATTTCCAGTAGCCTGCTTCCCCAACTTAAGAATAATGATTGAAGTAACTTGCATCTAATGCCTATAAAGAATTTTAGATATATCATGAGGGTTAGTATACTTTTAAAACTTTTTATATGGGTAAAATTCTATGGACTTTTTTTTCTAAATAGGATGATTTGGCATACTAATTGTTGATGATGAACACTAGTCTTGTGCGAATCGTTCCGAAGTCGATTCGGTCAAACACTTCGACTTTAAATGCTGTCTCAATACACCTTTAAGATGTATTGACTCTGTGGAGCCAAACTTCATTTCACCTGAAGTCGCGCAAGACTTTGGTGAATTAATTCAGTATTCATTTCTGCATCTTTAAAAACATTTACAATTAGGAATCTGAAGTCGGGTTTGTGACCGAGGTACCAGCCAGTACCAAATCCGACTTCGGATTCCTAATTTTAAATGTTTTTAAAGATGCAGAAATGAATACCGAATTAATTCACTGAAGTCTTGTGCAACTTCGGGTGAAACGAATTTTGGCTCCACAGAGCCAGTAGATTTTAATGCTGTACGGAGACAGCATTAAAATCAAAGTATCTGATTGAATCGACTTTGGATCAATGATCTGAAGCTCGATTCGATCAACACTAATTAGTACAACCGAGCATAGACTTATTTGTACCTCCTAGGTGTGCCCTAGTGGACTCAGTGCTGTTTTGGGCAACTGTCTAGAAGTAAAGAACAACTCATCTGGGATATGGTAGGAGGAGTTTTCCAATAAAACACAGATGACAATAAAACACAGTTTGTGACACAACCAAATAGAGCCGCCTTTGAACCAGGTCAAGGATCTCAACCCCTGAAGGAGTTTCCACAAAATCAGGCTGCTCCAAAGTGACAATAGTGTTCATAGCCTGTCCTATTGGTGTTGTTGTGAGTCGTCAGAGGGATTACCCCCTGCCACAATCTGTTCTGCCGATAAGCCTAGTGCAAAAGTGCACACTTTGTAGTGGGAATTGCACTGCACCTATGGTTCACCATAGCCAATACACCACTAACTATTGTATCCTTCATTCTTCTTGTACCTTCTTGGTAATAGAGGCAAAAAGGCAAGACTCACCTAGGGGTTCCTTGTTGCTCTCAGCCATGCTGACAACTCTCCCTTCTGCTCCATTGCAAAGACATAAAGGCTAGAATAAAATTGTATAAAACAGAGGTACTCAACTGCAGGACTGTAGTTCTAATCCAGAACTGGGATGCCAGCTGTCCAGAGTCTGCATCCTCTCCTCCCCAGCCCAACTACTTGACTCCACACATCACTTACCATGCATCTCCACAAATGATGCTGTCCTAAGACTATGGATGTCAGCATTGCTCTAGTGCAAAGCTTATTATTATTCTACACTCCGATCCACCCACCAATATGATTGGAGATGCATAAGTTTCATAAACACGAATGCCAAAGTGGCAAGATTAATCCCGTTTATCACACTGGTAAATTTTACACACTGGTAAAACTTTACTTTTATTAGAGAACTGATTAAGAAATTATTATCAAGAAAAATAGATAAAAATGGTGAAGAAAAAGTGTATATGGAGGATGAGAGGACACACCCTGTGACGAATACCACACCTTGTGCCCGCTTGACGTCACGAGACCCGGTATGGTCACTGGTTACCAAGGCGTGACGTTACGCCCTCCTGGAGGAGTGGGTAAGGTCAGTCTTGGTACAGTTTTCACAGACTCCTCCTGTCCACACAGGCACAGTGAGGCAACAAGCTGAGAGAACCTTTTCACTGTGCGTTCTCAGCCCGGGAAGACTGCCCCCACTAACGGGATTATATAGGGTAAGAAACCAACCTGTGGTAGCATATTACTAGGCCGAAACACAGACGTGGGGATTCGGGATCGAGATACAAGACAGCACAAGATTCAATTATATTTAATCGCCTTAAGGGCTCATTAGAACTAACACTATACACACAAATAATATATACAGTGGTCTGAGGTTACAAATACAGATGGCGTGGTACAAACAGGGTTAAGCAGAACCAAAGTTAGTTTACCAGGTATAGAAGTCCTTTGGACTGTGATGAGGTCTTAGCTGTGGTAACATAGGAAGCAGTGATGTCAGCTGGCTGCAGGTCCCTCTAGACACATGGCACGATGCGACCAACTTTTAGAGAAAGACACGCCCCCGCTTGCTGGCACAAGCCTTTTAACCTGTAGCCGGCCCCTCCCCTCCCGGTCTCTGGAAGGGGTCCACTCCCCCTCTTCTGGGCTGGCAGCAAATGACCCACAAAACCCTTTAGGGTTCATAGCACCAAACCAGAAGGTCACAGGGAGATTGTTCTGGGACCAATGGGTCTGCCTGGGTTCTGGCTACCAGTAGAGTCCAAGCATGGTATCATTATTTGGTTTCTGTGGGGAGATATGTATATCTCCGCTCCCTGGCATCCCACCACCAAACTATGACCACAGGCCTGTTCATCGTGGCCACAGGGACCCAAATATGTATCTGGTTTATGCCTGTGATGGATGGGCGATTCATAGTTCCTTATGAACCGCCGGTGCCGTGATGTCTGATAATCTTCATTGAACTGGGGAATGGGCATATTCCTCACACACCCAGTGCACTTTAAAACTGCTGAAGCATAAGATAGAGTGTTGTTGTCTCTGTATTGTTATCTGTATTATTTAGACAGTAGGCAGTGTATTTGTTAGATATTTATCACCAATACCACCAACTAGCAGTAGTGGTTTTATTAAACCAAACAGGCAGTGTATATCTCCAACCCATAAGAGATATCAATGAATGACCTCTAGCGACAGGCTGATATCTAGTAGTTACTAAAATATAATCTTTAATTGTAGTGTAATATACTGAAGCTATTTAGTACCAGGATATCTAATATGTTCTCACCTTCAACGGGAACATTAGCTACTCAACGGAAACCTTGGAGTGTTAAAATGGTTAACACAAGAAGAAGAGCACTAAGTTCCGCTTGAGTGACAATGTTGTTAAGGACACAAAGTATCTTGCTGTCTGTGCAAGGTATAGACCTACATTGACCTCAGAGGGGGTTATCCTGGAAGAGATATTTATGACATCCTCAGGATACTGAAAGAAAATTTAGACTAGCACATCCATAGTCACAGGTGCACATCAAGCTAGCAAGCAGACAGCAAACAAAAACGTAGGGCAGCACACCATTACACATGCAAACAATAGAACTAAGGATTAGGGATTATTCTGGATTAAAGTGGTACAATACCTACTATACATAAAAAATGGAAGATGTTCGCTCACATTTTTGATTAAATGTGTCTGGCCCATCTACCGGCGTCAAGGTGGCTTTTGCAGATCAGTACCTAACACTAGGATAGGTCATTAGACCATTCAATTCAATGGGGCTGAGCTGCAGCACCAAGCGCTGCCACTATAGATGTACGGTGCTATCCTTGAAAAGCTTCCGGGAGCATGCATCGCTTACCAGAACTTAGTTGAGCCGCTCCCTGAAACAGCTAATCGATGGGGGTGCCAGGACTTGAACCCCCACTGATGTTATAATGATGAGATATTATCATTTCCCCTATAAGGAGCTGTATAACTATCATAGATCTTTGTAACATCAAGCAAACAGCAGAGATGTAGAGTTAACCCCTGGGGGTAACACTGGAACTATAATAGAGAAGGGCTGCCTGTCTATAGTGAACTCTGAAGGGATTATATTTAATAATGCCGCCACTCCACCTCAAATTGATCAGCCAACATATATATGTTGGAGATCTCTCTGCCTGACTATTGGCTCCTCACATTACTCCACTGATGTTTAATGTACCAAAAACTGCCTATCTGTAAGGCTCATAAGAGTCCACTGAGGAGCTAGTTAAGCACCCACTGGTCCGCCTAACATTGAGCGTTGCGTTTATAGTGTAATTCCAGATAGGGTGCTGGAACGGCTGCAGTCCATTCATACTGAGGACAGATGCTTAACCAGCACTTAAAAGCAGTGTGTATTCTGCACCCCCCCCCCCTTCCCCGACATGTTTTGCCGTGTGCATGGCTTTATCAGGGGTCAAGGGCCAAGTGCACTCACCAAACCTGTGTTGAAGTGTCCTATGCAGATTCTGGGCAAAACTCCCCAAATTCATTTTCTGGGTCTGGTTTTGGGTCTCAGTGAGTTAAGAGGGTGTGATCTGCAGTCTGAATTAGTATACTGGTCTGGGGTCTTAATTCATTTTGATGTCTGATCTTAATTAATTTAGTGGACTGGTCTGATTTTCACACTAAAATGATACATCTTGACATAAGACCGATGTAAGCAAACCATTATAAAACTAGATGAGTACCCCTGGTATAAAATATTCATTCCCCAGTGGCAATATTCAGTACTAAGTTCCTATCTTGCCTGTCCCCAGCAGCTTCTTGGATTGGGTTTCGACAAAGAAACTAGTCTGAGAACAAGGGATATGTTATTTAGATCAGTGTTTCCCAACCAGTGTGCCTCCAGCTGTTGCAAAACTACAACTCCCAGCATTCCCGCACAGCTAAAGGCTGTCCAGGCATGCTGGGAGTTGTATTTTTGCAACAGCTGGAGGCACACTGGTTGGGAAACACCGATTTAGATGATCGAGTTTTGTATATCACATTGTCGTTAGACTCAAGATAAGTAGAAATGCATTCTCTACAGTAAGGAATTTGGAGTTGGTAAATAAAGCATACTTGCCTGAATCCATAGCGCCCCTCCTTTCCACAAAATGTTACAATGATGACTAGGACACCAGGGACGATGAGGCTTGGATAAAGTTAAGATGTGTATATTGCCATCAGTCTCCTTGACACATGGTGTCAGTTTACTTTTCACCTCTGTAGGAGAGGCTCAGTTTTGTGCACCTGCCCTATTACATGTATGTACAGAGAGGTAATTGCTATACAGCTGACCAAGGGCGTTTGTAGCTAAGGGCTCATGGGCCCTGGTGCAAGAGTTCAGCTTGGGGCCCCTTCCCTCAGTGCTTTGTGGCAAGGGGCAGGGAGGCACATAGGGTTCGTGCTGCCTGATGCAAAAATTGAAAGGGCACCCCCTTCCCTCCAGCCAGAGGTGTAACTTGACCAGCATGCAGTTTCTATAGTACTGGTGTCTTCGTATGCACCTCAAGGTTCTTTGGGACTACTTCTGCACCCCCTATAGCTACGCCCGCCCCTGCAGCTGACTCTGTTACTGCCCCTGGGGTCATGGAGTCATGGATAAGCAGCCACTTGATGCTGCAATATGGAAAATACATAGTAACAGGAAATAAAAGGGAGCAGAAAGCCTGAACAATGTAAAAACAGGGAATACATATAAATACAGTATGATGGCTGATTTTTCCATTTTCACCGGAGTGGTCAATTGACATTCTAAAGACCTGTGTGCATCTAAGATTGTAGCTGCAGTTTGAGGAAGTACCTCCCCTGTTTCATTATTACAATAACCCTATGGCCAAAATAAACCCCTGGCACCCCAGATGTTGTGAAACTACACCTTTCGGCATGCATGCACACTTTCTCGGTTATTCTCAGAACTTCCACAGAAATGAAAAAAGTATGCCGGGAGTTTAGTAGTTGGTCACCCCAGCTGGCGAGTTGGAGGTTGCTGACTTCTGCCCTAAAGTCATGTTCAAAACTAAGGGGGTTTCCTGGTTGACTTTCCCAATTTGAAATACATTTTGGCAGGATGATAGTACGGATGAAGCACTTTTACCTCTTGCGGCACCCTTATTTTCTTGTAGATTATAAGGCTACTTTCACATCTGTGTTTTTGCTGGATCTTATCATCGATCGGCAAAAACGCTTCCGTCATGATGATACAACCGTCTGCATTCGTTCTGAACGGATCCTGTTGTATTATCTCTAAAATAGCCGTCTTGCTCCTCATCCCAGGACGCACTCAAAAACACAGCTTGCAGCGATTTTGTGTGCGTCATGGGAACGCAATGAAACAGAACGGAATTCTGGTGCACTCCGTTACCTTCAGTTTTGTCCCCATTGACAATAAATGGGGACAAAATTGAAGTGTTTTCCCCTGCTATTGAGATCCTATGACGTTAGTTATATATGAAGTCACTGGGCATTGTCTGTAGCAACCACAGAAGTGTTACTGTTATGGATCCACTGATTATGGATCAAGACGGATCAGTGGTAGTGTGGAACCTCTGTGCCATGCCAAGTAATCGGTTTTACGTTAAGCCGGACCCCAAGAGCGTTATTCTGGCGCTTATACAGGGTTGTGGACTTTGTTGCTGTTTAGCGACCAAACAGCTACTTGCTGGGATGGTTCTAGTGTACTTGGCAGCTGCCTCTAGGACTTGAAACACAGGCAGGATCAGAAAACACACAAAACTACAGGCACACTAAGGCCCCTTTCACACGGGTAAGTATTCCGCTCGGGTGCAATGCGTGACGTGAACGCATTGCACCCGCACTGAATCCGGACCTATTCATTTCTATGGGGCTGTGCACATGAGCGATGATTTTCACGCATCATTTGTGCGTTGCGTGAAAATCGCAGCATGCTCTATATTCTGCGTTTTTCACGCAACGCAGGCCCCATAGAAGTGAATGGGGCCGCGTGAAAATCGCAAGCATCCGCAAGCAAGTGCGGATGCGGTGCGATTTTCACACATGGTTGCTAGGTAACGATCGGGCTGGGGACCCGATACGTATTATTTTCCCTTATAACATGGTTAAAAGGGAAAATAATTACATTCTGAATACAGAATGCAAAGTAAAATTGTGATGGAGGGGTTAAAAGTAAAAAAATTAACTCACCGAGTTCACTTGATCGCGTAGTTGCGGATCTCTGTCTTCTTCTGTAATGTTGAGCTGCCGGCTAAGGACCTGTTGTGACGTCACATCACATGGTCCAATCACATGGTCCCTCCCCATGGTGATGAACCATGTGATTGGACCATGTGATGAGAACAATGCTGTCACCACAGGTCTTTTACCAGGTCCTAAAAATAGAACAGAGACCGGCAGCTATGGAGCAGGTAAGTTAACTTTTATTTTTTTTAACCCCTTAATTTACTTTGCATTCTGTATTAAGAATGCTATTATTTTCCCTTATAACCATGTTATAAGGAAAATAATAAAATCTACGCAACACCTAACCCAAACCCGAACTTCAGTGATGAAGTCCAGGTTTGGGTCTGGGTACCAAACATGGCAATTTTTCTCACGCTTGTGCAAAACGCATTAAAACGCTTTGCACTTGTGCGGAAAAATAGCACATTTTACGGCAATGCACCCGCATCTTATCGGGCCCTCACACGCCACGCTTGTGTGAAAGAGGCCTAAGAGTTAGGCCTCATGCACACGACCGTTCAGTTTTTTTGTGGTCCGCAAACCGCAGATCTGCAAAAAACGGAAGCCGGCCCTGTGCCTTCTGCAATTTGTGTAACGTAACGGGCAGCCCATTGTAGACATGCCTATTCTTGTCTGCAAAACGGACAAGAATAGGACACGTTATATTTTTTTGGGCGGGGCCATGGAACGGAGCAACGGATGCGGACAGCGCACAGAGTGCTGTCTGCATCTTTTGCGGCCACATTGAAGAAAAAATGTGGCTTGGATGCAGACCACAACAACGGTCGTGTGCATGAGGCCTAAAACGCAGGTCTCTGGAACATACAGAACATACAGTATAGCTGAGCTCATTAGCTCAAAACAACTGCAGGTGCACACAACTAGAAAGTGGGATTAACCTCTACATGGAACACAGAACACACAGCAAGCAAGAGCAATTAACCCCTTGCTGGACAGAACAGAGAGGAGAGACATATACAAAAATCATGTTCTCAACACAAAGTACGCACAAGATAGAAGCAACAGTGCACTGCCACACTGATCCTTGGCCCTAGGTACACATCACCACAGCCCGCATGGCATACAATGGAACAAATGAACAGAAATCGTAACAGTTACCTATCTGGGAGGAGGGCACTTAAGTGGTGTTTGTCACCCACCTCCTGCCCATTGACTCCGGCATTAGGTGCGCTTATTTGTTAAATAGTCTGTATTCTTGCAGCTGTATTACGGTCATGATCTACTGTCACCCACCATCAGAGGTGATTGCCATTAGCTCCAGATGAGTGCAAATACATAAAAGACTAGACTTTTTTTTTCCATGGTCTAATGATCAACCCATTTAGATGGTGTGTGGCACTAGTCTTGGTATCAGCTGAGCATCCAAACAAGAGGCGTGCTAAGTGCCAAACATTTAAGCTGTATAACACAGCCCGATGTGGTAGACGATTGTCGGGAGGGAAGCTTTCGTTCCTGGCAATTGCCTGCTCGTTAGTGGAGGAGACCACTATTACATTACATTACTATTACATGCAGCGATCTCCTCCACAGCATGGGGAGGAGCGTTCGCTATGCCATCATTCGTCCCCATGCTGCTTAGTGGTTTGTTTATTAATCGGTTATAACCTAATAAACTTTTTTTTTGCTTTTTAATGTTTTATTAGGCTGCTTTCACACTTGCGGCAGTGTGATCCGGCGGGCAGTTCCGTCGTCGGAACTGGCCGCCGGATCCCCCGATCTGCCGCTGACTGAAAGCATTTGTGAGACGGATCCGGATGCGGATCCGTCTCACAAATGCATTGCAAGGACGGATCCGTCTCTCCGCTTGTCATGCGGACCGACGGATCCGTCCTGTACATTTTTTCTCATTTTTACCGATCTGCGCATGGATCCGGCATTCCAGTATTCTGAACGGCGTTCAGGCAAGTCTTCAGTTTTTTTGCCGGAGAGAAAACCGTAGCATGCTGCGGTTTTCTCTTTTGCCTGATCAGTCAAAACGACTGAACTGAAGACATCCTGATGCAAACTGAATGGATTTCTCTCCATTCAGAATGCATGGGGATAAAACTGATCAGTTCTTTTCCGGTATAGAGCACCTGTGACGGAACTCAGTGCCGGAAATGAAAAACGCAAGTGTGAAAGTACCCTTAGGCAGTAATAGTATAATAGATGAAAATGTTTATAGTTTTGGTGTTTATTGTGATTTAATTCCATATGAATGCCCGTGGTTATATAGAAGTGATATTCCTGTGTCCACATGCTTTTGGCTATGTATGTATTGTATTTTACAACACTGCCAACTATATGGGTGGGTGAATGGAGGAGGAGTGATTAACTGATAGGAAAATATGGATTGATCTGGAGTTTTACTTTGTTGTTTTATTGTTTAAGTGCACAAAACTTGAAATGTGCCCCTGCTCCCAAACATATTATTTATTATACGATGATATTTATGACAGTCTACAAATTGGTTTATGTGTTATCTATCAAGTTCAATGAGTTGATTCTAACATGGAAGGCATTGACAATTTAATAGAATGCCATTCTGTTCCTTTTCAAGGTACTAAGACATCGGATGCCTGCTGGTTGGGGATTATATATATTGTTTAAAAATCAACACATAGAGACATTATTCTGCAGCCTGAATGCATTCCTGATTGATGTATTGATATAAAAGAAACTTGTGCTATCTACAATAGCCTGCTATAAAAGAAGTGTTAATCAATAAGCTTTCATATCATGGGTTTTGATGCCAGTTTTAGAACTTTATTCATTTCCTAATACATTTTAAAAATATCTAAATGAAGTGTTGCCAGATTTCCGAGGGCATTTTTGGATGACTTATTGATCCAAAATGTGCATGCCTGTGATACACAACAACTATTATAATAATATGGCAGGAAATATATTCAGGACAAAATTGATAACGCCCAAAATCAACGTGCAAATTTTGAGTTGATTTTTATTGGATGCCTAGGAAACTATTTCATGCTCTCAGTCTAAAAAAATCGGTAAAGTTTGCATAAATTCTGAATTTTAAAGTTGAAACTCAGATTAAGGTTAACTGCTCAATGTTATCCATTGAGTACATGTTCAGTTAACATTCCTTCCAAAATCCTTTTCATGACCTTACAATTTATAGCTTTCCCCTTCAAGGTAATTGTGAAACAAAAAACTATTTGCCCTGAAGCAGAGTGTCCCTATCTGGGGAATAAATACATCTCCGCACACAGCAGGATGCCTTTTTGTGTAGCTCTACTACATCATCTAAATGCATTTTCAACAATTAACAGGGTCAGTGCGTCTGCGGGGGAGCCAGAAAAGTGAGTCAGAGGGAAGTATAGTAGAAGTCTATATGAATGGTGCCTGGGGAACGATCTGCAGCAACCAGTGGGATGATAATGATGCATCAGTCATATGTCGTCAGCTTGAACTTAGGTAAGTTTCCCAAACAGGAACTTGGTTCATTGTTGTTATTTAGTTTATATGTCATCCAAGACTTAAAGGGGTTTATCCCATGACTAATGTAAATAATGAAAATCAGACATCATATAGTACATGATAATCTATTTCTAACAAAGCTAGAACCAGCCCTGTACCTCACATGGATCCACAGATCTCCCCATTCATTGTTCTGCTAGATTGATATCAAGCTGACAGCTCAAGGGGAGTGTCTTTTCCACTGCAGCTAAGGGGGCGTGTCTCAGCTCTCCCTATCACAGCTCAGGAGGCAGTTGAAGGATGAAACTGAGCATGTGCGGCCTTCTCACTGAGCAGGTCAAAGAAATAAGAAAAAACTAACAGCAGGTGGCGCTATACAGATACACTTTATTGAATAACTCAGTGGCTATGCAAAATTTTTAATTACATGCAATTACAAAAGTATTCAGATCCAGGTGCTGGTTTGAAAACTGTAGAATACTTATTGTTTGTCAACCCCTTTAAAGGAGTATTCCAGCTTTTGGCAATGTTTCATATTTGGTCAGTACTGCGCTGTACCTAAAAGACTGGCATCAATGGATAGTGATGAGAGCCATGATGCTAGTAGTACGGCACGTGACTGCTGAGGCCACTAATTGCTGATATGCTGCCGCTTGCAAACTAAAGCTGGGCATACACATTCAGTAGGTGTTGGCAGAACAAACTTTCAGCTATCTCTCCTGTCTCCCTTCTGGCATCACAATATGCATACACGTTCGGCAGAGCTGTCTGTGTATGCTATGGTTAGAGCAGAGAAAGCCGTTGCCAGACACTTCTGGCGGCTGCGTGTCTCACTGGAGAACAAAAGGTTCTAGCAAAAATATTAATTTTGCCCAATCTTTGCCTATCCAATATAATTTGTCGGGGAGAGTCAGGAGCTCCCCACTCATTAGGGTGTTGGCTGAACCTACCATTCTCGGTGGGTTTGGCCGATAGAAGTATAAGGCTGGAGTCAGCATCATGTTTTTTCCGTCAGTTTAACGTATACAAAAATGTATATGTTAAACAAACGCCTCAGACAAATGCCATAAAGTGGTATCTATTCACCATAGACCATAGAGTTCCATTGTAAAAAAAAAAATGTATACGTTACCGGACTCTTGAAAAACGGGATGCGCCATGCTTTTCTTTCCTTTTCCCCCCAACATATACATTAAATGGATGGCAAAAACATGCTGTAAACCCACCCTAATGTGTATGGCCAGCTTAAGACGAGAGGGACTGACGGAGCATCTGTACCAGGCTGTTTGGGAATAAAAAGTTTTGTATTTTTTGCTATTTTAAAGCATTCATTCCTGTTTTTTTTTTTTAAACCAGATAATGTAATTACTGGGCTCTATGTATAAATAACATTAAAAAAACTCTGAAGTGTCCCCTAGTGGTAGCTGCTGCCAAATACAAGATTTTGATTATTGGGGGTCCAAGTGCTGAGACCCCCGCCAATCACTAAAATGAAGAGTTGGAAGCACTCTTTGAGCACTGTCTCTCCTTACTGCTGAAGCCTCATTCACTTTCTCTTTCGTCTTCACTTCCGTCTTTAACAGGAGGACAGACATTGCTCAGTGGGCACTTTTAACTCACCGGTCATATTTATGTAAAGTGCAAATACTCTTTAAATGTGTCAATGAAATATTTCTATGTGAAGAATTGTACTGCTATAACTATATGATGAGAAATCTAGCAGTTCAGAGTTTTAGACCACTTTAGAAAGATGAATGTTGTTTTCTTTACTTTATGGTTAACGAAGGTCAAATATAGTTTGTGAATCAAACACTTGTTTTTGCAATTGATTGGATAAAAGCCGTTGATGGGATAATTTACAACAGCGATCTAAACCCATGTGGGAGCTACAATTTGTAGCTATAATGGTTGTCCAAAAACATTCACAGAAACATAGAGAATTTTTATGGAGTGGGTGGAAAATGACAACTCATGCTCTTGTCTAACTCTAGCAGATGACCTATATAGGGAATGAATAAGATCACAACTGCATTCACTCAGGATGTGTGCCTCAGGTGTTGGTTGTGCAGTTAAAATATCATCATTTATTCCATACATCCTTACAGGGGTTTTACAGGCTTTTATTATTGATGACCTATCCTCAGGCTAGGTCATCAATATCAGATAGGCGAGGGTCCCCCGCCGATCAGCTGCACGCGCCGTCTCTATTCTATCTTCCTGTCCGCTGCTGCTGACTGTGCCTACTGCGCACCGTCTCCTCATACAGTTGATCAGCTGCGGGGTGCCAGGTATCGGACCCCCGCCAATCTGATATTGATGACTTATCCTGAGGATAGGTCATCAATAGTAAAAGCCCAGACAACCCCTTTAAAGGGAACCTGTCACCGGGATTTTGTGTGTAGAGCTGAGGACATGGGTTGCTAGAAGGTGCTAGCACATCCGCAATACCCAGTCCCCATAGCTCTGTGTGCTTTTATTGTGTAAAAAAAACGATTTGATACATATGCAAATGATACATACGCATCCTCAGAATCTCCTCCTTGCTCCCCGACGTCAGAAAGCTAGAGCGCCATAACCTCGCGATGCGCGCACTAGCGCATGCGCAGTTCGTTCCCTGAGGCTAATGCCAGCACAGGGAAGGAACACTATTACGACAATGAACATGCGCTAGCACGCTCATCGCTGGGCTCCTTCACGCTGGACTCATCTCAGGTTAATTTGCATATGTATTAAATCGGTTTTTTTTACACAATAAAAGCACACAGAGCTATGGGGTATTGCGGATGTGCTAGCAGCCATCTAGCAACTCATGTCCTCAGCTCTATACACAAAATCCCAGTGACAGGTTCCCTTTAAGTTACAATTTTCTATAGTTCCTTCTGTCACGCAAGTAAAACAATAAACCACATGGATAGGGGAGTTGGAAGCATTGCTTGTTTTGAGAAAACAATTCATGATATTATTGTGCAGTCACAACACTTGGAAGCACTATGGATGGCCTTGATGACATGCTGTATTACATTACACTCTTCCTGAACCTCCTTTATTGTACAGACTGGTTTGCAGGCTCCTTAAAGCTAACCCTTAAAAATAAACAGAAAATAATGTAGTGTAATTAACTGTAAGTAAATCACCATCACATTCTGAAATGGTCTATAGTATTATGGCACATCTTCAAAGTGTGATTTGCTTATATGTTCAGCCTATGATTACAACTGATCCAGATTTTTGGACCACTGCCAGACAGAAAACCTAGCTCTGGAGCTCTGGAGAATAGCAGAAAGCTTTATATCAATAAATAAAGCAAGTATATGAGTTCAATTGGCTATAAACCACACAGTGACTTTTTGTTCTGTTTCCTACTTGCAATGACCCTTTTAGAGAAATCACTTTATTGATACAATGAGACCTAAAATAATTTGCAGTTCAGCTGCTGATTTATAACCATGTCCTAATGCACGAAGCTTAATGAACACAAAGTGTCTACAATTGACCATCCTTTGTGATAACACCAGACTGGACTGCCTTGACAAAATGACAGGGAATATGTCATTCTTGTTAGCCTTTTTGCATTGAAAGCACTGAACTAATAATAATATTTTTCCTATTCCTAAAAAGGTACAAAATTAGTAAATCACCAGCCATCCCTGCCTTAGAACTGTCACTGTCATCCAGCCTCAGTGCACAACATCAGTATGCCCCCCCAACCATTCACTCAGATTACGCTGAACACATTGATATCGACAACCCTGATATTGGTTATTAGTTTTACTTTAAAGCCCAAGCTATATAAACGTATATAGGGAGAGAAAATGGAAGCGGTCTCAAATAGTGCAGAAAGTGGTTGTCCAGGATTTTTATTCTGATGGCCTACCAGATCGGGAAGGGTCCGGCTCCCTGCACACTCACTGTTCAGCTGTTACCTTGTAGCTCCTGCACCAGTACTACTCACCTCCATCCATTGTATAGTGGACAGAGTTGGTAACTGCAGCGCTGTTCCCACTGAAGCGGGCGGGCCATCAATATCAAAAATCCTGGACAACCCCTTTAACCCGCCTACTGATTATCCTGAACAGTGTTGATGCGGGCAGGAAAGGACAATACTGTTTAGACTGAACACTATTCAGGGCTGTGTGGTTGTAGTACTTGTGTGGGGGTACTTCTAAGTACCATTTCTTAGGCTGTAATTGGCTACAGCCACAATTCTGGTCATATTTTAAATCTGAGATTCTAAGATTTATGTAATACATGGTATGTACCCCAAAATAGTTTCAACTTCCTATAAAAACTACAAGTCATCCTGCAAAATTCAAGGTCTCATACAGCTAAATTCAATAAAATTTTTAAAAGATATGGCCGATGGAACACAGAGAGGGAAAAATGTTACCAGTCTTTAAGGCTAAAATTACTAAAGGGAACCTGCCACACTGAGCCTGGTGTCTGAGCTGCAGGCAGCGTGTTATAGAGCAGGAGGAGCTGAGCAGATTGACATATAGTTTTGTGGGAAAAGATTCAGTAAAACTTGTATTTCATCCACTAAAATTCCTGCTCATTCTGGGCTTTGAAGTCATAGAGGATAGGACCGACTCCTTGACTTCACAGCCCAGAATGATCAGGAATGTAAATGAATGAAATACAGGTTATGTTGACTCTTTCCCCATAAAACTATATACTGTATCAATTTGTTCAGTATAGCATGCTGCGTACAGGTTAATTCGCATTTTCATGGTGACAGGTTCCCTTTAAGTCACCAACTATATTTACTTGCAACATAAATTCAACCTCTAAAATAAAAAAGTGCCATTTTTTCCAATTGTGATGTAGGGAATAGAATCTGGTCAGATGATTGCTGGATGCTACTATTAGGAGACTGCTGGTGCAGTGCAGCCCTAACAGGAGCAATTGTTACTGCAACAGGGCAGATTTCCACTGTACCTTGGGTACTGTGCAGCCCCAGTTATAGTAGAAAAAAATTATATATATTTACCCTCCCCCCATTTATCATTGTAGTAATGCTATTCACGACCTGACGCTGATATATATCAAATTTAGTCAAGGTATATGCAATTCTCTTTAATGACCAGAAGTGTTCACATCACTTGTTATTCCATACAGTATTATACACATCAGGAGTAGAAAAAAAAGTATTAGCCAAATTATTATCCCCGGACGTTTAGGTCTGAATTAGACCTTTATCAGCGGGATCTCATTGGTGGCAAGAGGGAAAGCGCTATCCTGGATATGGAATAACAAGTGATGTGAACACTTCTTTTAGTCATTAAAGATAATTGTATATACCGTACCTTGACTGAAGTGCCGTGGATATTCCTACTCTCAGAATACTTTTCTCTCATGAGCACCCAGACCATATTGGAGTGCAGATCACATACAGTTGCAAGAAAAAGTATGTGAACCCTTTGGAGTGATATGGATTTCTGCAAAAATTGGTCATAAAATGTTATCTGATCTTCATCTAAGTCACAACAATAGACAATCACAGTCTGCTTAAACTAATAACACACAAATAATTAAATGTTACCATGTTTTTATTGAACACACCATGTAAACATTCACAGTGTAGGTGGAAAAAGTATGTGAACCCTTGGATTTAATAACTGGTTGAACCTCCTTTGGCAGCAATAACTTCAACCAAATGTTTCCTGTAGTTGCAGATCAGACGTGCACAATGGTCAGGAGTAATTCCTGACCATTCCTCTTTACAGAACTGTTTCAGTTCAGCAATATTCTTGGGATGTCTGGTGTGAATCGTTTTCTTGAGGTCATGCCACAGCATCTCAATCGGGTTGAGGTCAGGACTCTGACTGGGCCACTCCAGAAGGAGTATTTTCTTCTGTTTAAGCCATTCTGTTGTTGATTTACTTCTATGCTTTGGGTCGTTGTCCTGTTGCAAAACCCATCTTCTGTTGAGCTTCAGCTGGTGGACAGATGGCCTTAAGTTCTCCTGCAAAATGTCTTGATAAACTTGGGAATTCATTTTTCCTTCGATGATAGTAATCCGTCCAGCCCCTTATGCAGCAAAGCAGCACCAAACCATGATGCCCCCACCACCATACTTCACAGTTGGGATGAGGTTTTGATGTTGGTGTGCTGTGCCTCTTTTTCTCCACACATAGTGTTATGTGTTTCTTCTAAACAATTCAACTTTGGTTTCATCTGTCCACATACTATTTTGCCAGTACTGCTGTGGAACATCCAAGTGCTCTTGTGCAAACTGTAAACGTGCAGCAATGTTTTTTTTGGACAGCAGTGGCTTCCTCTGTGGTATCCTCCCATGAAATCCATTCTTGTTTAGTGTTTTATGTCTCGTAGATTTACTATCAGGGATGTTAGCATATGCCAGAGACTTTTGTAAGTCTTTAGCTGACACTTTAGGATTCTTCTTCACCTCATTGAGCAGTCTGCGCTGTGCACTTGGAGTCATCTTTACAGGGCGGACACTCCTAGGGAGAGTATCAGCAGTGCTGAACTTTCTCCATTTTTAGACAATTTGTCTTGCCGTGGACTGATGAACAGCAAGGCTTTTGGAGATACTTTTATAACCCTTTCCAGCTTTATGCAAGTCAACAATTCTTAATTGTAAGTCTTCTGAGAGCTCTTTTGTGCGAGGCATCATTCACATCAGGCAATGCTTCTTGTGAAAAGCAAACCCAGAACTGGTGTGTGTTTTTTATAGGGCAGGGCAGCTGTAACCAACACCTCCAATCTCATCTAATTGATTGGACTCCAGTTGGCTGACACCTCACTCCAATTAGCTCTTGGAGATGTCATTAGTCTTGGGGTTCACATGCCTTTTCCACCTGCACTGTGAATGTTTACATGGTGTGTTCAATAAAAACATGGTAACATTTAATTCTTTGTGTGTTATTAGTTTAAGCAGACTGTGATTGTCTATTGTTGTGACTTAGATGAAGATCAGATCACATTTTATGACCGATTTGTGCAGAAATCCATATCATTCCAAGGGTTCACATACTTTTTCTTGCAACTGTATCTACATAATTATATATCAAATTTATTGATATACAATGATAAAAACAAAAAGTATAATATTAGGGTAACATTATGTGACTACCAGAAATTCAACTTCATAAAAAAATGATGATAAAAACAAAAACCTGCATTGTTTGCGAAAAACGCTACAAAAATCATGTTGATAGTCAAACAGGTAAAAAAGTTATATCTGCAAAACTAGCACATGCTAAAACTGAAGACCTGAGACAGTTAATGAGACTGTCTTCTTTGAACTGCCCATTTCCAAAGACTGAGGTAATTCCCTTGCGACCCCTCTTTATTAGTCAGAGTGGAAAGCACTATAACGAATTTCTCTTACTGTGGCAGACTTTGGCATCTTTATCTATTGCATGGATGCCTGTTGACTTTAATGGGTACTTAATTTCCCCTACAGTGAACGAATAGTGCTGGGAGTTCAACCTCCAGAGATCAGAGATCTGTTAGTGATTAAGGGAAACAGAAAGTGGACAACTCCTTTAACCGTAAAGCATCCTACAGTGAAAATGAATATAACTTGTTTTAATGTTGTAAATATTTTATTCCTGGTGAACTTGAAAGGAGAGATTTCTGCTGGACATTAGAGTTTCACACCACTGAAGATATTCTGATCCTTCAGGAGGGACCCAAAAACAGTATTTCATCTATAGGATTTCTATGTCATTAAAGGGGTATTCCGGTTGGTTAAAGTTGTAGATACGGGATAACTATCAGATCGGTGGGGGTCCTACCGCTGGGACCCCCACCAATCATGAGAATGGGGGCCTCGAACCCCCGGCAGAAAACCCTGAAATGACTAGGGGATAGCTGTATGGAGCAGCCACACACATGTGCAACCAGACGCTCCGTTCATTTCAGGGGAGCTTAAGGGGATCCCTGTTCTCATGATTGGTAGGGGTCCCAGTGGTTGGACCACCACTGATCTGAATAACCAAACGGAATACCCCTTTTAGCAGGTAGAGACAACAATTAAAGAGAATGTGTCAGCAGACAATAATATTGTTTAAATCAAGCTTTTCTTTTAAACATATTTTTAATTTTTATTAAATGAATTTAATGTAATTACTTACATTTTTGGTGGTTATTTTTAATTTTCCATGTCACTATATTTAACAAATCCTAAAATCCTGCAGTTTTCACGTTGGTCATTAGGCCTAATAATAGCCACCTCTTCTTAGTCTGTGCAGATCGCCTCCCCCTGTGTACCTAATATGTTTCCAGACATAACATCTACCTTCTGACAATACGTCCTATTTCGCTATTGTGTCTGTTTTTTAGCCACGAGTAATATCGTTTCTGATGGTTCCGTATGCATTATTAAACAAGTAATAAAAACCATACATTTCACTGTATTTTCTTCATAGCAATAAAGGGGAAGCAAAGAAGATACCATTATCTGGGGTGATTCCATCTTTTTGGAATGATGTACGTTGCCGCGGTGATGAAGAAAATATACTTCTTTGTGAAAAAAACATCTGGCAGGGTGGAACGTGTCCACAGGACCTAGCAGCTGCAGTTACATGTAGTCTTACACACGGTAAATAAATATAGTATATAATCCCTAATCATGGGCGTAACTATAGCCATAGCAGCTATAGCACTTGTATGGGGCCTAGAGGTTGGAGGGGTCACGTGCAAAAACATTGTACTTTTTTGTGGGGAATAACAATATGCTGACTTTTTGCTATAATGTGGGTTTTGTGATATACAATGGTATTATACATAACTTTAATTACTGATACTTATACTGCTGTTTTAATTTTTTTACACTAGGTGGCAGGAGTCCCATCTTATTTTGCTATGGGGCCCTATGAATTATAGTTACGCCTCTGTCCCTAATCATTAGGACATACTGTGTTTTATTATCCGGTACATTGCTACCATTACATGGGAGTAGCTAAAGGCTCATGGGCCCTGGTGCAAGGCAAAAATTCAAAATTCTTGACCTAAGCCCTTCTGTCCAGTCAGAGGTATAACTGACTACCATGCACTTTCTATAATACCAGTGTCTTCTTATGCGGCGCAAGGGTCTTTGGGCCCCCTCAGGCTCCTGGGCCTGGTAGCGACTGCCACTTCTGCACCCCCTATAACTACTCCCCTGACCATTACTACAGATTGCATAACAAACATTTGTAATGTTCTTTCTCACAGGGATGGTTATGTGGCTGGGGCGACTCCCTGGGAAGTCATTGGCTGCCATATAAGCGCTCGCCCCCCGAACACACACTAAAGTCAATATCATAGGAAGCCAATTTGTATATATGGGAGGAAACTGGAGCAGCCAGAGGGAAGCAACGCAAACACGGAGAGAACAAACAAACTCCATGCTGATGTTGTCACTGGTTGGATTCTAGTGCTGGAAGGCACCAGTGCTAACCAGTGAGATGATCCCTCCAGAAGGTGGTGGTGCTGGTATCCTGGTTTGTAGGCCCATACATCCAAGTAAAAGAAGTGGAACAGCATGCTCGTTTAAGAAAGGCTGTTTAGCTGAAACGGGTCCCATCTGCCTGTATTTTGTTTATGTCGATAAAGTGAAGATTGTTTTGCTATTCCACTTACGCCTTTTTACGGCGGTCACTAAGGGGCCTTAGGCAGTGCCCTCACCCTTTTATGGCGGCCAAGTCTAAGAACTGAATGGGTCTCCGGTGAAGCAAAGAGTGAGAGCTTGGCTTTGACATGCCAGTCTGGGCTGTGTAACCCTTTACATGTCATGGGCACTATTTCAGTTACAGAGGGAGCTGTACTTAGGCCATGTAACCAATTAATGTGATGTCGCTGGCCTAGAAAGAGGATGCGTTTGTTCACCAGAGCATGGCGGCCTCTTCAAACAGCTCTTTGGCGTGTACTCTCTCTCATTAGATGGATGACTACCCATTGTGTACGGTGGAGTCCCAACTCTACCTGACAACAAAAAGTAAGAAAAGCATGATGAAACTTCAAGATTCCTCATCCTTTTGTTCTCAAGGGACAATAGGTTCAGTCTTTACAATTGGCTGCTGTGACTATGGTAGGCTTGAAATCGTAGACATTGTGATTAAACTTTAGCTATATAAGAACTAGTAGAATGCGTTTAGTACTTAAAGGGGTTGTCACACTTCAGCAAGTGGCATTTATCATGTAGAGAAAGTTAATACAAGACACTTACTAATGTATTGTGATTGTCCATATTGCTTCCTTTGCTGGCTAGACTCATTTTTCCATCGCACTATACACTGCTTGGTTCCAGGGCTTATGGCCATGGCTGCAGCGCAGATCTGAGGTGGCCGGGACAGGAGCTGCTGTGCATGCATGCCTATGTGCACTTCCACGATCCACCCCTCCCGAAAGGCCAGTGCTTTTTCCTATAGTGTCCAAGCACGACCACCACTGCTGGATTGCAGGGTGGTCATAACAATTGGAAACGAGCAGTGTATAATGAGATGGAAAAATGAATCTGGCCAGCAAAGGAAGCAATATGGACAATCACAATACATGAGTAAGTGCCTTGTACTAACTTTCTCTACATGATAAATGCCATTTGCTGAAGTTCGACAAGCCCTTTTGTTTTAATTTGAATTTAGATAAAAAAATAATTTTAATTATGCGTACAGCATTATCCCTTTCATAGTTAAAGGGGCTTTTATTGGCCCTTAAAGTTCGGTATAGTCTTCTTTTTTGTCTCTGCTTACTTTCTAGCCACTACGTTTAAATATACAATGCAGCTAAACAGTCAAAAAGGATGACACAATCCTGTCAAAGGGCTAAGAAAGACATTCTGTCCCAGTAGGCGATATTCCTCTGCATCAAACAGATCAATTAAGCCTAGAGAGGGGATGCAGCTGCGTCCATTACAAGGGCTGCAGCAGTGAGATCATTTATAATTCAAGATCTGTACGTTAAAACCAGAGCGGCAGGTTTGTACCATTAAGTAACAGATCAAAAGAAGACTAAAGAGTTCTTATCCTTAAGGTCTGATGCTGTGCCTTTTGTAGAATCAAATGGAATCATTACAAGGAGTGCCCCAGCAACTCCCTGCTGTTCACCTCTCACGTCTGCCGACTCAAAGTCTTTGTTCCGTTAAACGGTAACAGGATTGAGAGGGATGTGGTGCACGTTTCTTGCTGGAGGATTTATCCATGTATCATTCCCGCAAAGAATGGCTCATTTTGATTTTTGTGATTTGATTTGATTCAAATTTATTGTCATTACACAGGGTAACGAAAAGCCATGTTTCAGTTCCATAACATGCAATATCGCAGTTGTATAGGTTTTCAAGGTGTCTGAAGGCTGCAGTCCTTTCAGGATGTGTTCAACCTGCTTTTAACTCACATACGTACAAACATAGGAGCCTGTGGCTGTCAGTCAGAGACTTCTGCTTCTCAGGGGCCCATTTACATGGGCCGATGCACAAGGTCATAATTGGGAATCCATATAGGTAATTGTTCAACACTCTAATAAAATCCAGCCTTTATTGATTTATAGACACAAGAAAAAGAGTAAAAACATGGCTGACGCGTTTTCGAGTGGTAAAAACCACTCAGTCGTAGCTTAATGAGTTGGAATTATCTGTTAATTTCTGATTATTGCCTGCCTATGTGAGCTGCATTTACATGTAGCAATCATCCCCTCTGTAAGAGGATGAACAATCGCTACTATGATTGTTTGTCCATCTACAGATTTAATAGGGAACATTTAACATCCCATATACCAAAAAACTTACATTAAAAAGTTGCAAATGCCATTTGTGCAAAAAAAATAAAAAATCACAAATGATGTTTTACCATGCCCTTACAACTTTCCTGAAAAGAGGGTATAGTGGTTTGTGGTTTGGGCAGGGCCATTGGCCCTGGCATATTTATCGTCATTTACACCAGTTCTCTGGCGTAAGAGCTGGCATAGATTTAATTCTGTGGGAATTTGTTTATAGACAGATCTCTTAAGGTCCTGCCACAGCATTTCCGTTTGGTTAAAGTCTGGATTTTGTCTGAACCATTAAAAAAACTTGATGCTGGTATGCTTGGGATCATTGTCCTATTGCATGTCCCAGTTTAGGCCAAGCTTTAGCTATTGGACAGAGGGTGTCACATTTGACTCTAGAATACTTTGGTATACAGAGATGTTTATAGTCGACTAAATCACTGCATGGTGGCCAGGTTCTATGGCTACAAAATAAAACCAAATCATTACCCCTCTTACCATCTTGCCTGACAGTTGGTATGAGGAGAGATTGCTGATAATCTGTGTTCGGTTTTTGCCAAACATGGCACTGTGAATTATGGCCAAACATGTCCATTTTGGACTTGTTTGTCCAAAGAATATTGGGGATAATTTATAAGACACTGACCTTATACACCAGTCTTTAATATCCCCTGCAAAACTAGAGGCTGCACTTAATTTTTAATGAGACATGTGCCTTGTTATAAATTAAGTGCATTCTCCAGACGTCCATGTGCCTAAATTGATATCTACTCCAGCAGGTAGCTGGAGTAGATTTCAGTTTTCATTTACACAAGTTAACTGCCCGATGGCCTCACCTACACCACTCTCTGACCCTGCCATTCCTTCTTTTCAGAAAGTGGTGAGAACAGCATAAAAACACCACCTGTGTCTAAATGTGCAGTTTACAACTTTTTTTGCTCCAGATTCTGGTGTACAAGGGCATTGTAAATGACCACCATTGTTCCCGAAGTCGTACGCCTTGTTTAGAGGCAACTGCTGCATTCTGTTTTCTCCTGCCAACCCTTACAAACAAACCATAATTGTTCATTATTTTTTATATTTGTACTTTCATGAACGAGAACATGTATTGTAACCATGGGTGGACTGGCAACCTAAACTGGCCCTGGAAAAAAGAAAAGAAAAGTGACCCATCCAAATTGACACAAGGTGGGAGCAACACAAGTGGGCGGGCTCAGCTATGCCATATGCAGTGGAGGCCACAGGCCTCTTCCAGCCTGGAGCCTGAGATACCTGGGTTCCTGTGATGTTTGTACACTGCCTCATCGGCTTCAAGTCTAGTAGCCTGTTTCCTATGAAGGTGAATGGCAAGGCAGGAAGCCATAGGCTCCTGTGCCGCCACAGTATTAAACTATATCATTGCCTAATGGTGATACAGTTTAATTCAGGAGGGCATCTGTGGTATCTGGCTGGGTACATCATTTCTCACTGTAGAATGATGGATTTCAAATTGTTAGGAAATGGTCGTAATAACCCTTCCCAGATTAATAGGAGGCAACAGTTGCTTCTGTGAGATCATTGCTCATGTCTCTCCTCCTTGGCATTGTGTTAGCACACGCCTGAATGCTCCAAACCAGCAAACTGCCAAAACTTCTGGTTTTATAGAGGCGGTCACATTTGCTGGTGATCAGTTAATCAAGGACATTTAATTAGCATCATAACTTCTTGACCTCCCGTTTTTGTTGTTTTGACAGGGATTCTGCTATTTTTACTCCGACCTCTGTCGGGACTAATATTGGAGGGTCTACAATATTCCCGACCAGCGCCTCCGTGGCCCACAGGGATTCTCTGTCCTCCCACGCCTTTAGCAAGTTCACATGATATATTTGTTCTGGTTTTCTCTGCCCGGGCTGATATATTTTATAGTTAACTTCTCCAACTTTTTCCCAAACTTCATAGGGCCCTTGCCACTTGGCCAGAAACTTACCCTCAGCAGTAGGTATGAGTACGAGTACTCTATCTCAGGGGGAAAAGGTCCTTACTGTGGGTTTTCTATTATACCCATGGCTCTGAACTGCCTGAGCCTCTGCTAGATGTTCTCTCACAATAGGCATCACTGATGCAATCCACTCCTGCATATCTGCATACCAAGGGTGCCAAACCTTTTGCCTTTCTATTACACTCTTATGGGGAGTAGGCCCCTGCTCCCATGTCTCTTTGGCAATGTCCAGCAGGCCTCAGGGATGTCTGCCATATAACAGTTAGAACGGGGAAAAGCCCGTTGAGGACTGTGGTACTTCTCAGATGGCGAACATCAAATATGACAGCAATATATCCCAGTCCTTCTCATCTTGGGATACTACCCTTTTTAACATATTTGTTAGGGTTTTAGAAAATATTTCCACCAGCCCATCTGTTTGTGGCTGGTACGCTGAGGTGCGTAACTGCTTGATTCGGAGCAGTTTGCCCAACTCCTTTGTTACTTTGGACATAAAAGGAGTTCCTTCATCCGTAACAAAATATAGCAAATAGCTCCCTGCCATACATTTTTTCGCTGTATGTCGGAGAGGAATGGCCTCCAGATAACAGCGTCCACCATCTATCCTAGTGGACACACTAGATATTGGCTTTCACTCCACCAAGGCCGGGCACCTTGGTAGCACAGCAAACCATGATCTCCTCCAATAGGTTTCCTGCACAATTCTAGGGGACACATACCTTCATATATGAGACCTGTCACTGCCTCACAATATATATATATATATATTGTGGGGGGTCGCTCTGGTAGACACTCGGTAGTTGTGCAGGAAGCAGAGACACAGACAGGATAAAGTTTTTATTTACCACTTATGTATTTAAATGTAAGCATAGCCCTAACAAATAGTCTTAAACAAACAAACCCTGCTCGGCTGAGCAAGCACCTAATATAAAAGACAATCCCTGACTATACGTGGGACTGGCTACCCGGCCCACGGGTACAAATGGCAAGTATTGGGTGGCACATGCAATACCTTCTGTAGTTCAGCAGTTAGCTCTCCAGGTATGGCCACCCTACTCAGCTTTGAGGCCCTGACGACCCATGTGGGCTATGGAAGCCCAGGACCGAAGCCCGGGTAGAGTGACCATCTCACTCCCAACTTCTCACTCCAGTATAAGCAGGTCCCAGTAGGTATTTTACAATCTGTCTATGTTAGCTATGGCTAACATAGACAAAACAGACTATCAACCCTGCTTAGGATGAGTTCACATCAGCGTTCAGCCTTTCCGTTCTCCTGCTCTGTTATAGGGGAAGAGCAGGAGAACGGAAAGAACGGATTAGGCACATAACTGAGCTGAACGGAGCCTACGGACTCCGTAAACTATAATGGGGTCCGTTAGGTTTACGCTCAGAAGATGATTTTGGAGCGGAGACAAAAGTCCTGCATGTACTACTTTAGTCTCCGCTCCAAAATCATCTTCTGAGCATAAACCTAACGGACCCCATTATAGTCTATGGGGTCCGTAGGCTCCGTTCTGTTCAGTTATGTGCCGAATCCGTCCTTTCCGTTCTCCTGCTCCTATAACGGAGCAGGAGAACGGAAAGCCTAAACGCTGATGTGAACTCAGCCTTATGTTGTGTCTGGGTTAACCTCTCGGTTCCCAGGGACACAACCAAGGATTACCACACACAGTTTAACTGTTTCCATGGCAGATATCCTAAACCATACCCTTCTCACTATATGTATTTTTATATATATATATATATATATTTATAAAAAAAATAATTTATAGGTCACATAATGCAGTATGATATTTGCTAAATCTTCTAATCCAAGCAATTGATATCTATGTAGGAAAATGTATTTAACAAATGGCTGACTTGGAGATAACAGTCAGGAGCTCTCCAGCCCTCATGCAAACTCTGATGTGGCCGTCATTAGAAACAGAGATGAGCGAAGCGAGCTTGGGATGTTGCATCTGAAGTCGATTCGTTCCTAACTTTGGATTAATGCTGTACGGCGATCCATCTCCATACAGTATTAGAATGTACGGGCTTCGATGAGCCAAAGTTAGTTATTGGCGAAGTCGTGCGTGACTTAGTTGAATAACTTCGGTTATTGATTTTTAAAGTGGAAAACCACTTTAAAAGTTAAAACCGAATTCGGGTTCGGTTCCGAATGGTATATGTACCCATTATCCCTACCTCAGAACCCAAAATAAAGAGTGCACCAGCATGGTTTTGTGATCATTGACCACTAGCAGTTTATACTTTGTCAATCTCAGCTCAATTGCCATTGTCTATTATATAACATATACAATTAAACTTGTACTGACATTGATATTTAACGTATTTTATTATTGAAACTACTGTCTCATTGTTTATCATTTATTTTAGCTACAGACTCTTTCATACCCACTCGACTGGTGGGGGGGAACTCTCCTTTTGAAGGAAGGATAGAAGTCTATCATTCTGGCCAATGGGGCACGGTATGTGATGACCAGTGGGATGATGCAGATGCTGAGGTGGTCTGCAGACAGCTGGGACTTGGGTAGGTAGAATCTTTATGTTCTCTTTTTGTCTTGTCTTCTGGGAACAGTTGATAGACTAGGATAGTTTGTATAATCATCACCTGTTTATAGCCTGCCTGCCCCTCTATATGCCACAATGCAGAGCCACTATTTATTAGATACCTGCAATCTCACAGACCTGGCCTGTCCATAGATTACATGGACAGAAATTGGCTGCCATGGCTGATGGCCTGACTTCATTTTAAAAAGAGGTTATGTTTTTGAGAAAAATGCAAGAGTGAGCCCCAATGTTAAGGCAGCTATATCCTAATCTTACTAAAGCTAAACTTCTTCATCCAATTTAGGTAGCCACCCCCTCAGGAATTAAGACCGAGATCTATAGTGTTCTACTCATTACAGTCAAACGTGGGAGCTTAAAAATATGCTGACATATTTTTTCCTTTAAATGACTTAATTTATTATAAAGTGTATATAACATTTTGATAATTTTGCAGAAAATGTTCATGGTGAAAATATTACAAAGCATCAAACATTGTCATAGTATTTCACCTCTACAGAATATGAATAACTAACCTAAACATGAAGGATGAGCTAGCAGAATAAAGGTCATTATTCAAGCATAGCTCAAGTGTGCTGATTCATCACACTAGAACATAATGGTTTGAAAACGAACAATATTTTCTGGAATAAAGGCCTCACAGAAAATAACAGTGTGGTAAACGTGTGTTAAATAAAATGCAGGTATTTTACAGTGAATTGTGCTTAACCGTGGATGACCTACATAGGTCAACAAAGTGACATATTGTACCAATACCAGCAATAATAATGATTGTATAATTACCAGGAATAGGGTACGTTCTGCTCTGTCAAGTGCTACCAGTTACCAGTGTCCTTGTGCTGCCCCTCATATATTTTTGCTTTTATCCTAAGTGCTTTGATCACAGTTAGGCCTCTTTCAGACGGGCGTCCCGGATTTGCTCCGCATGCGTCCCGGGTGCATTGCGGGAAACCTACGCGAGTGCGCACACAATTTCAGTCAGTTTTGACTGCGATTGCGTTGCGTTGTTCAGTTTTTATCGCGCGGATGCAATGCGTTTTGCATGCGTGTGATAAAAAACTGGCTGTGGTACCCAGACCCGAACTTCTTCACTGAAGTTCGTGTTTGGGTTAGGTGTTATGTAGATTTTATTATTTTCCCTTATAACATGGTTATAAAGGAAAATAATAGCATTCTTAATACTGAATGCTTAGTAAAATGTTGCTTGAGGGGTTAAAAAAATTATTAACTCACCTCATCCACTTGATCGCGCAGCTGGCATCATCTTCTTTCTTCTTCTTTGGTGGTAGTGAGCACGGTGACGTCAGCACAGGTCCTGCTGATTACGTCATCAATGTTCCTTTTGCAGGTCCTCATCGAAGAAGAAAGAAGACGTTTCCGGCTGCGCGTTCAAGTGGAGGAGATGAGTTAATATTTTTTATTTTTTAAACCCTCAAGCAACATTTTAGTAAGCATTCTGTATTAAGAATTCTATTATTTTCCTTTATAACCATGTTATAAGGGAAAATAATACAGTAAATTGACTTTATACAATTTACTAACATCATCTCCTAGCAACCATGTGTGAAAATCGCATTGCATCCGCACTTACTTGTGGATGCTGTGCGATTTTCACGCAGCCCCATTCACTTCTATGCGTGAAAAACACAGAATATAGAACATGCTGCGATTTTCACACAATGCACAAGTGATGCATGAAAATCACTGCTCATCTGCACAGCCCCATTGAAGTTAATGGGTCCAGGTTCACCTCACGCATTGCACCCGTCCGGAATTCTCGCCCGTGTGAAAAGGGCCTTAGTGTTGCAAACACCTAGTAAATGTTAAGTTAATAATGTGTTCACATGTAGAACACAGTGGAAAGTGCCCATGTTCACATGTAGCAGACAACAAAAGTATATAAAAAGAAAAAACTAATATTTACAGCAAAGTATATAAAATATTTAAAGAGCTTGTCCCATGACTAATGTAAAAAATGAAAATCATACCTCCTATAGCATGTGACAATGTCTTTCTAACAAATCTAGAACCAGTCCTGTACCGCATATGGATCCAGAGGTCCCCCCATTCATTGCTCTGGTGGTTCATGCTGGCAGCTCAGGGGTGTGTCCTTTTGCTGCAGCTCTCTCCTTATTACAGCTCTGGGTTTCTTTCTGCTGCAGCTCTCTCCCTATAACTGTCACAGCTTCTAATAGAATATCCAGCTGGTGGCAGATGAATAATGAAACTAAGCGTGTGATTGCACCTTAGCAAAATGGATAGAGAAATATATACATATACATTTTATTGAATAACTCAGTGATCAAACTACGTTTTTATTTACATGCAGTTTCAAAAATATTCAGATCCATTTGCTGGGTCCATATTTATAAGTGAAAGTATGACATGCTCAGGGGAGCATGGCCAACTAGAGTATATAAATATATCAGCTTTTTGGATTGATGGCAGAGGTCCTCTTTAAATAAACAACACAATGCAGTGCATCTATCAGTCAAGCTTAAAGGGGTTGTCTCATCATGGACAATGGGCGCATATCGCTAGGATATGCCCCCATTGTCTTATAGGTGAGGCCGCTGGGACCCCCACCTATATCGAGAACGGAGTCCTGCAAGTGAAGGAGGGCGCACTGCACATGCGCAGCTGCCCTCCATTCATTTTCTATGGGGCCAGCGAAAATAGCTGGCTCGGCTATTTCCGTCAGCCCCATAGAAATTAATGGGAGCGGGGGCTGCGCATGTGCGGTATGCTCCCATTCACTTCTATGGGGAGCTGGCTTGGTGGTGGCAGGACCAGAGTCCTCCAGCCACATTGGAAATAAAAAAAGATGGTATGGACTGGCACTCTGTATGTGTGGATACAAATCAAACGTGTATACAATGTAAATAACCCAGACAGTAAAATAAAAACTATTTAATAACCCGAACAGTAAAATAAAATAAAAAGCACAATGTAAAATCACAATAAAATCACATAAAAGGCAAATATATATAACATATTATAAAGCCTAATGATAAAGAATGAAAAATAATAATAAATGAGGGTCTGTGATTTGAAACAGGCGATCAGAACGCAACAATGATCCAAGTTCTTTTTGAAACAAATAAAAGGGGGGATGTCTTTCTTAGACAGTGGAGTATATTGTTCCTGTAATCAAGATGAGGTGCGCTTGGTTTAAATAAATGAATAGTATTGTGTTTGTAACTGGCCTGCTACCAAACAAACAGACTTCAATGGGGGTAAGTAGTCTTGTGTTTCATATGCTGTTAAATGTCCGGACCTGATTATTGTAAGTAGTAGCAAATAGAGTGCGGTATGCACTATATGAAACAAACAGGTCTTACCTTCTCCTTAGTAGGTGGCGGCGTAATATATCCAAAATAACGGCTTTACATACCCGGTGATACAGTCACTGCTGTGTTTGATATCCCCCGCTCATTCAGACAGACGCCGGCAAGTCACGTGATCTGTAACGGGGTTCCAGCTTGTAATTCACAGCAGAAATATCGCGGTAACTTGTGCCGAAGATTGGATGCAGAAATCAGTATTCTCTTTGGAGCGCTCCAATTATTCGAAAATTATTTTCAGATTTTTATGATCGTCCTTATCGAGGCCTCTTTCTTAAGTCCGGTGGGAGTTATAAGCTGTTCACGCCAGACGCGTTTCGGGGACCTCTTACCCCTTCCTCAGTGGCAACAATCTTGCGGGGCTCCATTCTCGATATAGGTGCAGGTCCCAGCAGTGGGACTAACACCTATAAGACAATGAGGACATATATGTCACGGTGGACAAGCACTCAGACACACAGAAAAACCAACAACCAGGCTCTGAGCGAGAAGCAGGGGAAGGGTCACCTCCTAGCTAATCCCTGACCTCTCTCCCTGCACTGCTCAGCCCACAAGCAGACCTTGGTGGTAGGAATGCTGTGTCCTTGTGCCTAGGCTAATACACCCTAACTTCCCTGAGATGGTGAAAAGGGGAAATAGGAGCAGCCTGCTCGCACAGAACCTAGATGGGAGAGAAGATATCAACACAACTAAAACAGCAAACAACAAGAACAGAAACCACACTTATCTTAACAGAGCTGGGACAGAAAACCTTCCTTGCTTGCTTGCTTCCTAGGCCAGACTGATTTCTATAACCCGCTCAGAGCACTGGAAATGAGAGCCATTTAAAGTAATGACCCCACCCAGTGCACCTGATTGGAGGCGGATCCAGCACGACTCCAAAACAAACACTAAAGACGTGCTGCTATTCTGGCCGACCTCCGCACATAGTCAGAGCCGGGCATGACAATATACTAGCGATATGCCCCTATTGTCTATGGTGAGACAACCTTATTTAAAGGGGTTGTCTCACTTCAGCAAATGGCATTTATCATGTAGAGAAAATTAATCCAAGGCATTTACAAATGTATTGTTATTATTCCCATTGCTTCCTTTGTTGGCTAGACAAATGTTTCCATCACATTATACACTTCCCGTTTCCATGTGTAACACCCCAGAGTTGTGTTATTACACGCCTCTACCCTGCTACTATCTTCTAAGAGCTTTTATATTGCCATCTGATGTAGTTTATATTATGTCTTCACTAATGTGCATATAAAACCATGTTAAACACAATTGTTATTGTAATTTGCCTGGTTACCAGTAGGTGGCAGCAACTCCATTGGCAAGGTACTAGTCCTAGTTTAGTATAGCTAAGCTGGAATGGATTATTCCAGCTTAGCTCCCCCTCTGTAAGAGAGTGGGCTGTTTCCACATCCTGCAGCATGGGTGGAGAAGGAAGTTAAAAGTAGTGTAGCCCACCCCCTGTTAGGGGTAGCGTGTGTGTGTGTAGGAGATCCCCTACATAGGGAAGACAGCAAGCATCTTGTCTTGGCTGAGACCTGATAACATCCCCAGTCTGAGCATCATCAGCCTCAGCTGGATTAAGAAGCAGAATACTAACTACAACCTCCAGAGTTCCATGAAGAAAGCATCCCCTGCAAATCATCTGTGAGTTAAGTCCAGAGACCTAGGAGAAGCCATTCCTCCTCAACTAGTCTGTCCCCATACAGCAGAAGTACAGAAAAGCGCAGAAGATTAGTTCCTGCCACAATTACAGAGCTACCAAGCAAAAAACTTATCCTGCAAGCTCACATTTAAAGTAAAGAAGTATTTATTCCTGCCAATGATTGCTAAAACCTGCTGGGACCAGAGACCAAAGCTGTATACTGTTTGGATACAAGATATCTTTAGTAAAGAAACGTTTGAACTTCAACTAAAGGTCTGGACATCATTTTCTGCTGCCAAATTCCACTATTACTCCTACTATCACTACACTCAAATTTATTGCTAGTGAGCCAGGAGCCAGGAGTCTATCCGTACCCAGGTAGGAGACACTGTTGACACAATTATCACCACCCTATAGAGACATTATAGGCCATTACACCACTCTGGCATTCCTAATCTGGGACTTGCATTGTAACACCTTGGAGGGGCCCTGGGGTAGTTCCCTGTGCACGCTGCAATTGGCGTCACAAACAAATACAGACTATTATCCATCTGTATCCTGGCCCACTGCATAAGTGGCATCAGCGTACCCGTATCCTGGTCACTGCACATGGTTACGACCACCCTGCAATCCAGCAGCGGTGGCCTTGCTTTCACACTATAGAAAAAATCACTGGCCCCTCCGGTGGCTGGGACCATAGGATCACACATAGGCTAGTCCTTTTTCCTATAGTGTGCAAGCATGGGTACCGCTGCTTGATTGAAGGGTGGTCAACCATGGAAAGGGGAAGTGTATAATGTGATGGTAAAATGAGTCTAGCCAGCAAAGGAAGCAATATGGACAATCACAATACATTAGGAAGTGCCTTGAATTAACTGTCTCTACATGATAAATGACATTTGTTGAAGTGAGACAACCCCTTTGAGGAGGTTAGCAAGGCTGAAAGGGTCGCCATGTGTTATAGAAACATTGGACTTTTCATAGTATTGCAGCTCAGCCCTATCCAAAAATACTTATACACAGCATACATGGGCAGTTCACATACTGGTACCAAAGCAATGACATGAATTCATGGAATGCTTAATAGGAGATAATACTGTTCAATGATTTGTATTAGACATGTAAGGCAACACATGCATAAAGCAGCATTTACAGAAATTGAACCCATACTATGGAAAACATGAAATAATGTGGATAATTCACCAACACAACTAGCTGATCTTCCCCATTGTGCAGATGCTACACATAGCTGAATAAGGCTAACTCCACACTAGCGGCAGCATTCTCCGGCAGGCTGTTCCGGTGGGTGAACAGCCTGCCGGATCCGTACTGCCGCAAGTGCACGCGTGCCGCCGGAGGTCCGCTCCGGCCCCATTGGCTATAATGAGGGCAGGCCGGAGTTCCGGCGGCAGCACGGCAAACATGCCGAGAGGCGGCCGAAATAAAACTATGACATAAATACAACATAAATACAACATTTTTATTGCATCTAATCAGAAAATCATATAAGAAGATCCAATCACATTAAAACAAATTATTATTATGATTCTTTCAAAATTTTGATGTTTGCCCCATGTGTGACCTTACACCAGTTTTGGAAAAGCCACATTGTTCAAAGTGTTCTCGAATTTATGCTGCTGCTTTGTTGCAATTTTGACAGAGCTTAATGAAGAACATATGACATCCTTTTCTTAACTATTTGTCACAAAAATATTGTCGGTGAGAAAATGAACTATGATTATGAGATAATGAACTTTATCATTTACATACAGGACTAGGCAGTAGCATAATAGACTGAAGTTGAGTCCATCTGTTGCTGTTTTGCTCATGATGATGTGTGACTGATGGGTCTGTGCTGCAACAGGTGGGCAAATTTGCATATAGCACAGGACGTCGATTTAGATAAATACATTAGGGGACAAAAATCGAGAAGAAAAGATGGTTTATCTGAAAATTACACCGTTTTTCCTACATAGTACTGGTAAAGTCATGTCTATTCATATTTTGTGTTATATAGATCACATACAGTACAAATTTGTATAATTGAGATTTACTTACCAAAACTAGTTAAATAATAGTAAACAGCTAAAATGATAAATAAATAAAAAAAGTTAGATAACGTAACTGCAGTATACACAGGAGCATAACTAGGACCCCTGGGGCCGCATATCAAGACTTGAAATAGGGCCGCACTCCACCATGAACACCTTCAAACAAAGTTCAGAACACGAGAACCTTATGATTATGTTGATAGCCAGATTACACAGGGATAATGCACAAAGTGGGCAATATGTGCACAGTGATGTCACAGTACGGCAATAAGGCCCACAGTGATATTACAACAGTATTATAAAACACATGACAATTAGGGATGAGCGAATCGACTTCGGATGAAACATCCGAAGTCAATTCGCATAAAACTTCGGTCCAATACTGTACGGAGCCGAAGTTATTACTTCGTGAAGTCTCTCGTGACTTTGCGTAATAACTTCATAGATTAATTTTTACTGTAAAAAAACACTTCCTGAACTCGGGTTCGGTTCCCGAGTTCGGGAAATGTTTTTTTTACAGTAAAAAGTAATCTATGAAGTTATTACGCGAAGTCACGCGAGACTTCGCAAAGTAATAACTTTGGCTCATCTGAGCCAATACATTCTAATACTGTACGCGGCGCTCTCTCCGTACACTATTGGACCGAAGTTTTATGCGAATCGACTTTGGATGTTTCATCCGAAGTCGAATCGCTCATCCCTAATGGCAATGTACAAAAAATAAATCAGTGATGTCACAGCACATAAATAATGTAAACAGAAATGCAATCTTGCAGTGTCTATATACAGTTGCAAGAAAAAGTATGTGAACCCTTTGGAATGATATAGATTTCTGAACAAATTGGTCATAAAATGTGATCTGATCTTCATCTAAGTCACAACAATAGACAATCACAGTCTGCTTAAACTAATAATACACAAATAATTAAACGTTACCATGTTTTTATTGAACACACCATGTAAACATTCACAGTGCAGGTGGAAAAAGTATGCGACCCCCTAGACTAATGACATCTCCAAGAGCTAATTGGAGTGAGGTGTTAGCCAACTGGAGTCCAATCAATGAGATGAGATTGGAGGTGTTGGTTACAGCTGCCCTACAAAAAACACACACCAGTTCTGGGTTTGCTTTTCACAAGAAGCATTGCCTGATGTGAATGATGCCTCGCACAAAAGAGCTTTAAGAAGACCGACGATTAAGAATTGTTGACTTGCATAAAGCTGGAAAGGGTTATAAAATTATCTCCAAAAGCCTTGCTGTTCATCAGTCCACGGTAAGACAAATTGTCTATAAATGGAGAAAGTTCAGCACTGCTTCTACTCTCCCTAAGAGTAGCTGTCCTGTAAAAATGACTGCAAGAGCAGAGCACAGCGCAGACTGCTCAATGAGGTGAAGAAGAATCCTAGAGTGTCAGCTAAAGACTTACAAAAGTCTCTGGCATATGCTAACATCCCTGTTAGAGAATCTATGATATGTAAAACACTAAACAAGAATGGATTTCATGGGAGGATACCACAGAGGAAGCCACTGCTATACAAAAAAAAAACATTTCTGCATGTTTACAGTTTGCACAAGAGCACTCGGATGTTCCACAGCAGTACTGGCAAATTATTCTGTGGACAGCTGAAACCAAAGTTGACACTATGTGTGGAGAAAAAGAGGCACAGCACACCAACATCAAAACCTCATCCCAACTGTGAAGTATGGTTGTGGGGGCATCATGGTTTGGGGCTGCTTTGCTGCGTCAGGGCCTGGACGGATTGCTATCATCAAAGGAAAAATGAATTCCCAAGTTTTATCAAGACATTTTGCAGGAGAACTTAAGGCCATCTGTCCACCAGCTGAAGCTCAACAGAATATGGATGTTGCAACAGGACAACGACCCAAAGCATAGAAGTAAATCAACAACAGAATGGCCTAAACAGAAGAAAATACGCCTTATGAAGTGGCCCAGTCAGAGTCCTGACCTCAACCTGATTGAGATGCTGTGGCATGACCTCAAGAAAGCGATTCACACCAGACATCCCAAGAATATTGCTGAACTGAAACAGTTCTGTAAAAAGGAATGGTCAAGAATTACTCCTGACTGTTGTGCACGTCTGGTCTGCGACTACAGGAAACGTTTGGTTGAAGTTATTGCTGCCAAAGGAGGTTCAACCAGTTATTAAATCCAAGGGTTCACATACTTTTTCCACCTGCACTGTGAATGTTTTAAATAAAAACATGGTAACACTTAATTCTTTGTGTGTTATTAGTTAAGCAGACTGTGATTGTCTATTGTTGTGACTTAGATAAAGATCAGATCACATTTTATGACAAATTTGTGCAGAAATCCATATCACTCCAAAGGGTTCACATACTTCTTCTTGCAACTGTATATCACTAACTGTACTGAATTCTGAGTTGAGATGGGCCCCTTTGGTTATTGGGCCCTATAGTAGCTGCTATGCCAGGTAACTGAATAAAAATGTCTTGGTAACCATGCTATGTATCAGGTGAACATTATTTGCTAATTTTTTTTTTAATTTTTACTGTTTGCCACTGATAATAAATAACTTTTACTTTGAATGTTATATACAGGGGTTTTGCTAAAGCCTGGAGTCAGGCTCATTTTGGAGAAGGAACAGGTCAAATTCTTCTGGATGAGGTACAGTGCACGGGAAATGAGCTGTCTATAGAGGAGTGTCAACGAAGTTCATGGGGGGAGCACAACTGTGGACACAAGGAAGACGCAGGCGTTTCCTGTACACCAATTGCAGGTATCAAATATATTGGCTATGCTTTTCTTCATATATCTTTCAGGCTACAGACCTTACAAAACAACTGTCACATCTCACAAAGAGTTCAAAGGCAATATGGAATTTCTAGCTTGTGCACTGCCTTCTAGGACATGAAGACACCATGAAACAATGCACCTAGTCTGCTCAAGTTGTTTTAGAAGACCTGGAGTTGTTGGGAAAATTGCTATTGCTATAATTCTCCTGATTGTCATTGAACTAAATTACAACGTACAGAATTGGATAGTTAGTGTATTGTTTTAGGTTCTATGGCGTGTGTACAATGTCCTGAGAATAATACTGCCTGTCTATATGTTTTTCATACAGATGGCGCCATTAGACTAGCAGGGGGTAAAGGGAACTTTGAAGGACGCCTGGAAGTGTTCCACAATTCACAGTGGGGGACGATATGTGATGATGGGTGGACAGAGCTGAATACACAAGTTGTATGCCATCAACTGGGATATAAGTAAGAATCATTTAATGTATACTATCAACTAGAACACAGCCATAACAAATATACATATAAGACTACATGCACACGAACGTTGTTTGTTTCCGTGTCCGCTCAGTTTTTTTTTGCGGATAGGATGTGGACACATTTATTTCAATGGGTCCCCAAAAAATGCGGACAGCACACTGTGTGCAGTCCACATCAGTATGTCTGTTCCGTAGCCCCACAAAAAAAATAGAACATGTCCTATTCTTGTTCGTTTTAGGCATTGTTACAATGGATCCGAAAAAAAAAAAAAGATGGCATACCGCAAAACACATACGGTTGTGTGCATGTTGCCTAAATATGTACTTTATTGTTACCGTCAAGTACCCTTAGAGTCTGGTCACTCCCCCGGCCCACAGAGCTGGTGGGTCTTTGTCTCAACAGTGTCAACATTACTGTGTTAGTTGATGACAAAAGAGTTGGCATTCCTGCATGCCATACTGCAAGAGGATGAGGTGCCAGTTAGATAGGGTCATTATATGGTGTAGTACTAAAAAGAACAACCAGTTTACAAGTGGACCACCCCTCCAGAAAAGCAGCACAGGATCCAATCCAAGAATGTCTAGCTCCACAGGCAGGTAAAATCTCCAATACTTTATTAAATCACATAAGGTTTGAAATAATCCAGTGGCAAGAGGAGAGCACCAATGCTTACGTGTTTAGAATTGGAGTCATAGCATTGTGGCTGTGAAGATGGTTAAAAAGACTCTAAGAGCCAATAACATGATCAACTTTAAACCAGCCTTTTTTCTACAGTAGGACCCAATTATCCATATTATGGTGTGATCTATATTACAATATCAAATATAATAAAAACAACCTTTGTACAAAACATTCTTTACATAATTAAATTGTACAAATGATCAGACCAAATAAGATTCACCAGTCAAGAAATATACCATTCAACATACCCAAGGTAATATATTTCATGGCACTAATGTCCAAATACTGACATTTGAAAGCTACCTGAAATAATAATAAAAAAAAACCAAAAATGCGCAAAAATTGCAATTTGAACACTGACAAAGACAAAAAAACACAACAATGCACCAAAAACACACAAAAAATGGAAGTACAGTGTGAACACTGACAAATATACAAAAAACAAAAACACACATAAAGCACAACTACAGTGTGAACGCTGACAAATACAAAAGACACACAAAAATGCTACAAAAACACTACAGAGTGAACACTGAGAAAGACAAAAGACACACAAAAAACACAACTACAGTGTGAATACTGACAAAGAAGAAAAACGCACAGCAATGCATCAAAGCACACTAAAGATGTGACTACACTGTGAACACTGACAAAGAAAAACAAAGAAAATTGTGTCAGTAATGTAATCTCCCATTGTAAATTGAGACTCGTGGACACCCAAGATCCACACTACAAATTCCAAAACGCTTCATGCAACATTAAGGCTTTCTTATGGTCGCCACACTGTACTGATCTGTTTACTTTTTTAATACCCATAACCCTGAAAGTATCAACATTGCCTGCATGTACTGAATTAAAATAGAAAGATGCATTAGAAATATTGCATTATTTTGGATTAGAAATATCATGTAAATGTTCAAGTATGTCAGTCTTCAGACATCTAATGGTAATTATATGGTGCCGTGCGCTGAGTTAATGGCAGACCTTGTGGTTCTTGATACTGGAGTGTCTGTAGTTGGGGTGAAATGTGTGCAGCATGTGCATGAATGACAGTGAGAGCTGCTGCGAAAATGGTTGGAGATCTGGTTCTAGAGACCCACTGAGGCGCTGGTGGGCTGTGGGAGAGAAAAAAGCCAAATGATTCACTGGGAGACTGAGGAGGTGTAGAGCCTGTGGAACCACCATGTAAAGGTGGAGTAGGAGGTAGCGTGAGACAGGTTCTAGAGCTGCAAGTTTTCAGAGGGGTAACTTGGAAATTGTGAGAGAGTTGCAGAAGCTGGTTAGTATGAGAGACTGCTGAAAAATAACCAGTGGCTACTTATTGTCTGGAGCAAGTGTCACACGTGCTGGAGCTGTTGTTCAAGTGCCCAACAAGTTGAGCACCATACTAGGATTGATAACCCCAAGAAGTAAAGATATTTGGAGAATGAGTCTGCTGTGAGTGAGGGAAAGCAAGGTAATGTGAAGCACCATCCCTGTGAGTGAAGGTGGCCAAAAAAGCAAGTTTGCTAAAAACCAGCCTCTGGAGGAAAGAAGCATCAAATTATTCCAAGAGCTTGAGAACCATAAAGGGGCAGTATTTGGAGGAAGACATTAAAGGTAAGCATGCCTATGGCTTTAGATTTTACTGCATATGGTTTGGGTTATATTGCTTCTGGCACCTGCCACGCTACTGAGACTGACTGGCCATCCTATCTAGGACTGGATATTGCAGTTGGGCATTGCAGAAAAATATTGAGAGTGATTGAACATCTTTGTTTATTTAGGAAGGTTGCATGTACCTACAGAAAGAGACACAGGGCGGACCACCACTATAATCATTCTTATACACAGCTTTTTGGAAAAGCCTACTCTGTGAAATACTTGATAACTGTGCATACTGCTTGTATTTACCCTGTCACACCCATCATCTATTCAGTAAAAGACAGACTATATTTTACTATAACTAAACCGGCCTAGTCATTTGTCTCCACATCTAATCCGGTCACCTGCTCTCCCCCTTTACTCCCCACTACCTATTAATTTGACGTCAAGAGCACCCCAGCATCCACCAGACAGGAGACGCCAAAGTCCAGGGTTTAAAGGCTTGTGCCCCTCCAGCCTTTGTACATCAGGCCTGAGGTTAGCCACCATAAGAACTACAACCACCCTCATTGCCACCACAACCATCCTCATCACCGCAGCCACCATTCCCATCCTCCCTTCTATCCATTGCCCTAGCGCCTTCCTCTGCAGACTGGTGCTCTGCAAAGCTGAGCTGCAAGTGGAGGTTTGTCAAGATGATCCTGGAAATGGGTAATGTAATGGTCAGACACCCCTGGAGGTGCTGGGATATTATATACAAGTGGCTAGTGCAGGCCCCCAAGTAATGGGTGGAGGGTTATGCTGTGATCAGTAGTGTTGATCGAGCACCATAGTGCTCGGGGGCTCGGGCCAAACACATCGGGATGTTAGGGTGCTCTACCAAGCACATGAGCAAAATGGAAATCAATGGGAGAACCCGAGCATTAAACCAGGCACCCCCTGCTCTGAAGATGTGAGGGTGCCTGGTTCATAGGAAAAGGTCAGAAATTGATGAAAACACCACCGAAATAATTCGGGAACAGCAGTTGGAGGATGCTTGGATGTATCTTGGACTCCCAGGTCGCTGCTGGGAACAATGTTGTCCGAGTAGTACGCCACTTTTACAGATTGACAATAAAAAGCACAAAACCAAAGATAAAATCGATTTTCGATGAAAAATTGTTAGGAAACATTCTTTCCTGTATATTTACTTGTATATAAAGTGCAAGTGCTGCCAAAAATTACAAAGAAGAGGCATCCGATACAACCTGTATATCACATAAAGGAGGGCCTCATTCACATTGTGGTACAATTCTTCATGTAGTGGGACTCCTACACTTATAAAGCCTATGCACTAAGTGAAAGGGCTGCCAAAAATTACAAGGAACTGGCACTCCAATACACTCTTTGTTACACATAAAGGAGGGCATCATACACAGCCTTGAAAAATTATAATTGATGGCCTGCTGGTGACCCTCAAGAACATTTGGAGCAAGGGCCTGCTGATCTGACCATCTAAAACATTATGGGCGAGGGCCTGCTGCCACTTTGGTGACTCTAGATAACCTGGGCCGATCGCACGTCCCCATGACGGCGACGATCCATTCGGATGTCTGCCCTATCAACTTTCGATGTTATTTTCAGCTCCTACCGCGTGACAACCGGGTAAGGGGGAATCAGTGTTCGATTCCGGACAGGGAGCCTGAGAAACAGCTACAGCTACCACATCCAAGCAAGGCCGCATGCGCGCAAATGACCTATTAGGTATAATTAGGTGCTGGTCTGCAGGTGAGCTGACCTTGTAAAAGATTTTCAGTGCGGGCCTGCTGGTGAGCTGAACCTGTAAAAAAATTATATGCGAGGGCCTGATGGTGAGCTGTCCCTGTAAAACATTATATGCAAGGGCCTGCTGGTGAGCTGACCCTGTAAAAGATTGTAGGTGAGAGCCTACTGGTAAGCTGACTGTGTAAAAGGTTGTAGGTGAGGGCCTGCAGGTGAGCTGACCCTCTAAAAAATTATATGCGAGGGCCTTCAGGTGAGCTGACCCTGTAAAAGATTGTAGGTGAAGGCCTGCTGGTGAGCTGAACCTGTAAAAAAAATTATATATGAGGGCCTGCTGGTGAGGTGACCCTGTAAAAGATTTTATGTGCGGGCCTGCAGGTGAGCTGACCATCTAAAAAATTATATGCGAGGGCCTGCTGGTGAGCTGACCCTGTAAAAGATTTTAGGTGCGGGCCTGCTGGTGATGAGCTGCCCCTGTAGAACATTATATGCGAGGGCCTGCTGGTGAGCTGACCCTCTATAAAAAAAATTATATGCGAGGCCCTGCTGGTGAGCTGACCCTGTAAAACATTATATGTACATTATAAACAACACATTTAAAGTGCCTTTATGTTCATCGTGTTTCCTCTGGTGAAGTCGAGAAGTCATGGTCAATCCAGGTCTTGTTCATTTTTATGAGTCAATCTGTCAGCATTTTCAGTTGACAGGCCGATATGCTTATCTGTTATAATGCCACCAGCAGCACTGAATAACCGCTCAGACAAAACGCTGGCGGCAGGGCAGGCCAGCACCTCCAAGGCGTAGAGCGCCAGTTCATGCCACATGTCCAGCTTGGACACCCAGTAGTTGTAAGGCACTGAGGGATCATTGAGGACGGTGACACGGTCTGCTATGTACTCCTTCACCATCTTCCAAAATGTTTCCCTCCTTGTGACACTAGGCCGCGCATCAGGGTGAGGGTGCTGGCGGGGTGTCATGAAACTGTCCCAGGCTTTGGAGAGTGTTGCCCTGCCTCTGTTGGAACTGCTGTGGGTTCCCCTTGTCTCCCCTCCTCGGTTGGCCAAGAAACTAAGGACTCTGCCGCCAGCGTTGTCAGATGGTAATTTTTGGAGCAATTTTTCAACAAGGATCTTCTGGTATTGCACCGTTTTGCTCGTCCTCTCCACCAGAGGAATGATAGATTAGAAGTTCTCTTTGTAGCGGGGGTCCAGAAGGTGAACAACCAGTAATCCACTTTGTCTAAAATGCGTATAAACTCTGGGTCAGTGCAAAGGCAGCCTAACATGAAGTCAGCCATGTGTGCCAGAGTACCAACAGACAAGACTTCGCTGTCATCATCAGGAGGATGACTCTCAATCTTCTCATCCTCTTCCTCCTCTTCTGCCCACCCACGCTAAACAGATGGAATTAAACTTCCATGGGTACTACAGTCTGTAGCGGAGGCAACCGTCTTGTGCTCCCCCCTCCTCCTCCTCTTCATCGTCCAATTCGCGTTGAGAAGACGAACTGAGGGTGGTCTGGCTATCACCCTGTGTAATGTCTTCTCCCATTTCCACCTCTTCCACATGCAAAGCGTCGTCCTTAACCTCTTAAGGACACAGGGCATACAGGTACCCCCTGATGTCCTGGTACTTAAGGACACAGGGCGTACCTTTACACCACCAATCACCATCCTGCGATCCTGAGAGGTGATGGTGACATAACCTCTCAGGATCGGCTCAGATTGGCTGCAGTGCGGGCGGGCGCTTTAAATTATTGCAGCGCTCCTCTCCTCCTCCTTTCTGTGTCCAGGAGCCGAGGAGAGAGGAGCATCGATCTCCAGAACCAGCACCCCCATCTGTCCCCAGCACTCCCTTCTGACCCTCCACAGTGCCATCTGGCACTAAAAGGTATTTAGGGAAAGGTTAGGGAAAGGTTAGGTTAGGCAGGGATATTCAGGGAAAGTTTAGTGGAAAAAAAATAAGTTTTTTGTTGCATCACCCTAATCGGGTGTCTGGGGTCCACAGCACAACTGTGTGACCTTAGACCTCCCAGGGGTGCTGCAGCTTGCCCCCCCCCCGCCCCTTTTTGGGGCGCATTTTTTTTCCTGCGTACCCTGACTGTGGCCGGCACTCTTAGCGTCTGGCCACTGTTAGCGCATCGCACACCCCAACGCTGATCAGCTTCGGATGGCTGATCAGCGAGTTTTTTGGCCTTTTCTTATTTAGTTTTTTTTTTCTTTTTTTTCTGTTAGTTTTAGGGTAAAGTCGGCAAACACCCGTGCCCCCACCCACACGCACACTAAATAAAGATTTCCACGCACGCAGACACAAACGCGCACACACACTCCCCTATGGCCCGTCGGATGTTCTCGGCCGAGGAGGCATATGACCAGCTTGCATCCGACTCCGAGAGCTCCAGTCAGGATGAGGATGACCCCACTTTCCTTTTGTCATCCGCTTACTCCTCATCATCTAGCGATGATGATGAGCCCCAAGGTAGACAAGGTGCAAGGGGACCGCCATGCTAGGAACCCTGTGGCCCACACTAGTGCGAGTAGCTCTGGGGCTCATACTAGTTTTCCAGCCCACCAGTTAAGTCCACCGGAGCCCCCTACCGGTGAACTTGCATGGTGTACCCCAGAGGATTTTGAGCCTGCGATTCCTGATTTTGTTGGTCAACCAGGAATCCAGATTCCCACAGTGGGCTTCACTGAATATGACTATTTTAGTCTTTTTTTCAGTGACCACTTTGTGAATCTGATGGTGGAGCAAACGAACCTGTTCGCCCAACAGTTCATTGCTCAACACCCGGGCTCCTTTTTGGCTAGGGCCGGTGGCTGGACTCCGGTAAGTGCAGCCGAGATGAGGACGTTTTGGGGCCTCGTGCTGCACATGGGCCTAGTCAAAAAGCCTAGTGTCAGGCATAACTGGAGTGGGGACGTCTTCTACCAGACCCCACTTTACAGTACGACCATGACACGTACCCGGTTGGAGGCCATCCGGAAATGCCTGCATTATGCAGATAATGCAGCATGTCACCCCTAAGGTGATCCTGCCTATGACTGCCTGTACACGATCATTTTGGGGCCAAATTTTTGGAGGCCTATGTACCTGGACGGTTGATGAGTCTCTCATTGCTTTCAAGGGGAGACTCATTTTCCGCCAGTATGTTCCCTCTAAGCAGGCGAGGTAGGGCGTGAAACTGTACAAACACTTGTGAGAGTACCTCAAGGTACACTTGCAAGTTTCATGTGTACCTTGAGGTACTCTCACAAAGTTTGTACAGCTTCACGCCCTACCTCGACTGCTTAGAGGGAACATACTGGCGGAAAATGAGTCTCCCCTTGAAAGCAATGAGAGACTCATCAACCGCGACCTCCCTTCCAGGTACATTGGCCTCCAAAAATTTAGCGGGAAACTTGTGTGGGACCTTATGCACCCACTGCTAGATAAAGGTTACCATCTGTACGTGGATGACTTTTACACTAGTATCCCCTTGTTCCAGTCCCTCGCCGCCAGATCCACGTCCGCTTGTGGGACCATGCGGAAAAATCAATGCGGCTTCCCTATCCACCCCCTCCAGGTACCTTTCCCCAGGGGTGAGACCCGTGCCCTTACCAGTGGAAACCTGTTGCTGGTCAGATATAAGGACAAGAGGGATGTCCTTGTACTGTTCACAATTCACAGTAACGGCATTACCCCTGTCCCTGTGCGAGGTACCGCGTCAACGGTCCTCAAGCCCGATTGTATCGTCGACTACAATTGGTATGGCTGTTTGATGTGGTCCGCCTTCTCCCCACTGCCTCTTCCAGCCTATTGCGGTGCTGCAGATCCCTCCCCCTCTGTACTGCTTTCCTCGCTCGGCTTTCCACCTTCCCAGGTTGGGGTCAGTGACTTCATCGTCCACCACCTCCTCTTCCACTTTCTCACTCTGCTCATCCTCCTGACTTGACTTGTAACTGTGGATGCTCAAGAATTTGTGAATCAGGGCACAAGATGTGTTCCTCTTCAAGCGTGCTTGGCGAGAGGGCCAAATCGAGGAATGGCGAGGAAAAGAGGTCCTCGGAATATCCGAGTGTGGGATTTCTTGTTTGGCCAGACTCTCCATGGTAAGAGGAAGGAGTATCAAGACTGGACTTGGTGGAAGACTTGGTGGAAGACAGGGTGGTGCTTAACCGACTGGAAGCATTATCTGCTGCAATCCAACCGACCACCTGGTCGCACTGGTCTGACTTCAAGAGTGGTGTCCTGCGCCACCCTGCTGTCACGGCTGAGGATGGGGAAAACCCTCAGCCGTGCGATGACAGAAGATGGTAGTCATGACTCGGCCAGAAAGACAGAATTAGGGAGCAGGTCACCTCCTATTGCTTCCCTAATCTGACCCTAACTCCTAGCGACATGAGCCGACCTTGAAGGTAGGAGGACTCATGCTCTGGAACCTCGGGTCCCTACTAACCCCCCGCAGGTCCCTAAGCTAGGAGCTGGGTAGACTACCTGTTCCTCCTGGACATGGAGAAATAGGAGTCTAAAAATGGCCAAACTATAAAGAAAGGGGAACAGGAACAGTCATATGGCAATGGCAGGTAAGTGCAACTAGTACTAACACCTACCTGCCACAGACACAGAGCCTGGGACCCAAGTATAAGTGCTGCTGTCCACAAAAACACAATAGACAGAGCACACACACCACACAGGACGCCAGGAAACCATACGCTGCAATAAATAGACATGACACACAAACACATCCTCATAACATCGTGTATAATAATATATAACAATTTATAACAATTTATGACCACAAGGGTGGCCCCCACTGGCAGATGGAATTACCAGGAGGATGTCTCCAGCAAAGCATGGCTGAAGAACCCCTCAGCTTCAGATCTCCAAAGAGGCTTTATAGCCCAAAGTGGCCACACCCACACAGACACACACAGGAGAGGGAATTAACCCTTCCAACACTAACCAGGGAAGTGAAACCACTTAAAGGGGAAGTGTCCAAATGAACATCACACTGCAGCTGTTACCGCAGGCAACGACATGCGTGGCAACCAGGTCCTGGGAGTCAGCCAGAAGGCCGAGACACTGCCACCACATGTACACCATACCAAACTTTGCCACGGGCAGCCACAGTGAAGGGAAGTGTCACAGTGCACATCTAACATAACACCTAGTGCACACCAGACATACAAAGTGCATACCATACACACACACAACCAGGTGTAACCGCATGCAATTGACAGCAAGCTACCTAGCACCAGCTCAGGCTGCTATACTGCCAAGTACAATCACATGTTGCCAGCGGCAACCACAAGTGAGGCAACATACTAGCGGCCCTCACCTGTGGCTGAACAACAACACCAAACCGCAGGCAACAGCATGCGGACACAGGAGTCACGACCATGATCATAGCCGTGACACCTGCAAACTGGGACATGAAGCTAGGTATCGTGGATGACTGTTTTTCTTGTGCTCTGGCAGCAGGCACAGTTTCCAGGGCCACAACTTCTGCATGCACCATCAGCATCACGGCCACTTCCCCGACCCTTTCTGCTCGCCTTCTTCATTTTAAATGTGATATATGCTTGAAAGTCTGTCACATGTACAGTAGCGTAGGATTTGGAAGTGTATGCGTGAAAAATTTTAAAAATATATTTGGGATGTGGAAACGTCACACAGGAGATATCCCGCAGATAATGTCAATTATGTCAATGCTGTCACCAGCGGCTAATAAAAAAATGACAGGTAATGTCACAAATATTTTAGGGATGCGCACACTTTACACAGGAGATGTGGCACAGATAATTTAACTGTCCGCAGCGGACACCGTCTACGGAAAAAGTACACTGGATGTCACAGATATTTTTTGGATGCACACACTTTAAACAGGAGATGTGGCGCGGATAATTTAACTGTCCGCAGCGGATACTGTCTACGGAAAAAGTACACTGGATGTCACTGATATTTTAGGGATGCGCACACTTTACACAGGAGATGTGGCGCGGATAATTTAACTGTTTGCAACGGCCTATTAGACGCTATTTAGAGCAGGATGCGCTAAAAATATATATTGCTGCTGTCACACACAATAGTCCTTAAAAGGACTTTTGGGTCTCTGAAAAGTTTTTGTAATACAAATCTTCCAATAACTCTCCCTACACTGTCTTTCCCTTCCTATGCTCAGCTCTCCCTGACTAAGACTGAGCCGAACACGTGTCATCGGGAGCTTTATAGCCCCCGATGACGCGTTCCGGCCAGCCAATCACTGTAATGCCAGTAGCCAACATGGCTACGGCATTACAATGCGTGCCAGCACCTCCCTGCATGTTTACTGGCTGTGTAGCAGCCAAGAAACATGCGGGGAGGAGACTCAAGAATTGTGCACGAGCACATGCGGTACTCAGCTGAATATCGGCATGTGCCGAGCCTCGAGATGCTTGAGCCGAACAGGTGTTCGGCCGAGCATGCTCGATCATTACTAGTGGTCAGCAGCCGCCTCTATTTAACCCATAGCAGCATGAAAGGATTGGGCTATAGTTGTCAGCCATCTTTGACACAACATGTCCACTAGGCCTCAGCAGAGACAGTCAAGCAGTAAAGGTGGGTTCACGTCACGTTTTATGCCTCCGTTTGACGTATACGTTAGAAAAAAAGGATACAAAACAATGCACACCACGTTCTTGTATCCAGAACAGTCTGGTTAACCCTAAGTTCAGACCTGAGCGTTTTACAGCGCGTTCCTACGCGCTGTAAAACGCTCAACACGGAGAAACCAATGATTCCCTATAGGAATGGTTCTCACCTGGGCGTTTTACAGCGCGTACGATCGCGCTGTAAAACGCCCGACGCTCAAACAAGTTCTTGAGCTTTTTTTGGGGCGTTTGTCGCGCGTTCCCGCACATAGATATTCGGGAACGCGCGACAATGTGTGCACGCCTGTCTCTGTATGCGCGATTGTAAACGCCCGTACAATCGCGCATACAGAGCGCTCGTTTCAGAACGCTCAGGTCTGAACCCCCTGTAAAAGTATACTTTTTTACAATGGTAAAAAAAAAGTATGTTTTTTCATAAGTGGAACTCTATGATAAACGGATGCCACTGTATGGCATCAGTCTGAGGCATCCGTTTAACGTATACATTTTTTGTATACGTTAAACGTATGGAAAAAAACGTGATGTGAACCCAGCCTAAGGCTCCATTCACACGTCCGTGATGTGTTGCGGACCTGCAAATTGCGGGTCCGCAACACACCAGCCCGGCACCCCCATAGAAATGCCTATTCTTGTCTTCAAGCTGCGGACAAGAATAGGACATGTTCTATCTTTTGCGGAGCTGCGGACCCGAAGATCGGGGACGCGCTCCGCAATTGCGGATGCAGACAGCACACTGTGTGCTGTCCGCATCCATTCCGTCCCCATAGAGAATGAATAGGTCCGCACCCATTCCGCAAAATTGCGGAACGGATGCGGACACATTCTACGGACGTGTGAATGGAGCCTTACCCTGCTGTTTAAAGGCTGTGTACACATTTGGGGGCAATTTCTTTTTATTATTGCATTGTACTCATTTTGAGCTAAAAAATATTTTTTGAAATTGGTGTTTATTAAAGATTTGGCATCCTTTTTTCTGCACAGAGATGACATGCTCTAGTAGCACCCTTTGGATTTTCTGTCTTTCCCGTCAGATCAGGAGCAGACGGATTCCTTATGCTCTCTGACATTAAACACTAATTATAGCTCAGTTCTTATCTTACTGATAAGAATGTGGCTTAAGTGACCTCTCAGTAGTTTACAGATAAGGTTTATTAGATGACCAGCACAAAGCGAAAGTACCAGTCACACAGCTAGAAAAACTGTTAACCCTTTGTGACAGAATAGCTCAATATTTTCAATTGAAAAAAATATATTTTTTGCCAAAAATGAGTAACATGCATTCATAAAAATAAATTGCCTTCAATAGCCTTTAAAATACTCTGCCCATCAAGTGTGAGAGAAGCCATCAGAGACTGTAACCGCTACTCTTATGTATCACTTAAAGTGACAGTATCCAAAAAGAATGTTGTACTTCCATTCAGGAGCCTGGCAGTGATTTTCTCCCCTCTCCTCATTTACTATGGGAGTATTGGAAGAGATAGGTGTCAGACGGACAGCTACTGTATCTCATGTGTATGCACACAAATGCTAGCATATGTCAGACTGAACTGTCTCACGCCATTGTTTCTAACAGTAATACAGCAAGCTATAGTTAGGACTCACTCAGTCCTACACACATCATAAAATCACAGGAGGACAGGGGACACACAGAGGACCTTTGTGCATTTATCACTGTTAGCCCTGTCAGACCACTACACATCAGTGACAAATGACGTAGACTAGTCACAGAGAACACTGTTACCTGTGTGAAATACATTTCTTATACACGTCTAAGAACATGTTCAACTGCAGCAGTAACCCAACACATTTAAATTTGCTGAACCCTATTATACAATATATGCATAGGGCATAACATACTGAAGATAACATAATGTTAGCACCAGTTGTACCTCCACTGCATCTGTGGAAATGAGGTCTCTTAGATGAACACCTGCACGGCAGCTATAGGATAACTGGTACTAAACGAGTATCCATCTGGTCATCATGGCCTTGCCTCTAACCCTGCTTTCACACCTGAGCGTTACTCAAACGCGCGTTTTTATGCGCGTTTTTTGTAATAGTAAACGCGCGTTTTACGCGCGTTTGTGTGATTGACTGCAGTGTCCTATGGCCACAAACGCGCGTCAAAACGCCCCAAAGAAGCTCAAGTACTTGATTATGCGTCGGGCGTTTTACAGCGCGATCGTACGCGCTGTAAAACGCCCAGGTGAGAACCGTTCCCATAGGGAAGCATTGGTTTTCATGTGTTGAGCGTTTTACAGCGCGTTTGAACGCGCTGTAAAACGCTCAGGTGTGAACTTAGGGTAATGGATCCATTGTTCATAGGGGACCTAGATGTTTGCCCCCAATTGAAGGCCAATAACATGTCACTATATAAGCTTTACCCTAAGTTCACACCTGAGCGTTTTACAGCGCGTTCAAACGCGCTGTAAAACGCTCAACACATGAAAACCAATGCTTCCCTATGGGAATGGTTCTCACCTGGGCGTTTTACATCGCGTATGATCGCGCTGTAAAACGCCCGACGCATAATCAAGTACTTGAGCTTCTTTGGGGCGTTTTGACGCGCGTTTGTGGCCATAGGACACTGCAGTCAATGACACAAACGCGCGTCAAACGCGCGTTTACTATTACAAAAAACGCGCATAAAAACGCGTGTAGAAGGGTTCTATAAGATTAGGAAAACTATGGCCGTTTCTTGAAAAACCTAAACACCTGTCCAATGGTTGCATTGCAGCTAATGTAAATGGGGCTGAACTGCGATACCACGCACCGACTGTGGACTGGTTTCTAGAATAAAGCAACCTTTTTTTCCTAATCATTGCAGATTGTGAATATTCCTGTATACTTTTGGTATCAAATCTGCGAGGTTTTCAAGATCCCTATTTGCTGTGACAAAGTTCCCATTTCAATCAGAACAGAGAACTTGAAAACCGTGAGGATTTTATCCAGAAATTATATTGGAATATTGTAGAGCTTTACAACCCTTTAGGAGCAAGCCTAGAAGCCGGAGATAGTAAAAGTAGTAGAGATGAGTGAATCGATTGTAAACCCATAAAATTTGTCACAAAATTGCCCCCAAAATTTGGATTCTATTGAATTTGAAACAATTTAAAGAGGAATTTTTATGCAGATTCCACTCCTACATTTTTATTGTGCTCAGATAACCCTGTGAACATACCCTTTACCATATACTGGTATATCCTGATCTGGAACAGTGTACTACATTCTGGTAAACCCTGATCTGGAACATCTCACTTTATGGATATTACATTTTTTGCAGTTCATGCTTTTTAAGGCCACCTGCACAACTTTTCCAGTAGATTTCTGTGCATTTTTCCGCACCAAATCAACATGTGTATTTTGCAGTTTTTGTAGTGGATTTGTTGTTGTTTTGCCGCAGATCTCAGTGAAAAGGGTAAAATACGCACAAAGGAACCACATAATACCGATTTCAAAATCAGCAGGGCAGGTCAATATCCACATAGAACAAAAAAAGCAAAATGTACATGAGATTTGTCTAGTTGAAACACTTTGGTACTGTATTAGGCTACATTCACACAATCATGGTGTTTTGCGGATCTTCAAATTGCGGATCCGCAAAACACAGATACCGGCCCATGTGCGTTCTGCCGCTATCATAGAAAATGCCTATTCTTGTCCGCAATTGCGGACAAGAATAGGACATGTTCTATTTTACTTGCAGGGCCGCAGCACGGAGCAACAGATTCAGACAGCACCACGTGTGCTGTACGCATCTTTTGCAACCCCATAGAAATGAATAGGTCCGCACCCATTCCGCAAAATTGCGGAACGGGTGCGGACTCATTCATATGGTCGTGTGAATGTAGTCTTATGCTGCATTTTTCTACACGAGAATCCATGTGGAAAAAACGAGCGTAATCCGCAACATGTGCAGGTAGCCTAATAAGGAGGTAAAAAAAAGACAGCAAGACTGTTCCTAAGGGCAAAATGCTGTAAATCCTGGTACTACTTCTTCATAATCAGTTTTCTATTGGTGAAATGAATTCCTTGTCCTATTTCCAAAACCAAGCCAAAGATTGAACATGTCAGAGGACAGTTTATTACATCACTTCTGCAGCAAAAATGAGTTAGTAGTTATGCTGAAACATTTGTTGTTTAAGGCTAGGTCTACACGACGACATTTGTCGCGCAACAAAAAGTCGCGCGACAGATAGGGCGCAACAGTTGTCGCGCGACATTTTGTTGCACTAATGTCGCGCGACAATTTTTATAATGACAGTCTATGGTGTCGCACTGCAACATGCGACATGTTGTGACTGCGACGCGACAGTCGCAGAAAAATCCATCTTGAATGGATTTTCTGCGACTGTCGCTTCGCAGTCGCAGCATGTTGCATGTTGCAGTGCGACACCATAGACTGCCATTATAAAAATTGTCGCGCAACATTGGTGCAACAAAATGTTGCGCGACAAATGTCGTCGTGTAGACCTAGCCTTAGAGTAAGATAAGGCTACTTTCACACTAGCGTTGTTTTAATCCGGCGTTCAATTCCGACACAGGAACTGCCCGCCGGATCCGGAAAAACGTGTAAAAACGGATTACATTTGAATCCTGATCAGGCTTTCGATCACAATGGAAAAATGCATTGGAAAAAACGGATCCGCCATTTATGGACTTTAACTTTTTTTTCACATTTTTCGGGTTTAACATGCAAAAGCCGGATCCGTTTTGACTGAACACACGGGGCCGGATCCGGCGTTAATGCAAGTCAATGGGAAAAAAGCCTGATCAGGCGTTCAGTCAAAGTGTTCAGGCTTTTTGGCCGGAGGTAAAAATACTGCATGCTACGTTTTTCTGAAAAGCCTGATCAGTCAAAAAGACCGAACAGAAGACATCCTGATGCATCCTGAAGGACTGACTCTCCATTCAGAATGCATTAGGATAAAACTGATCAGTTCTTTTCCGGATTTGAGCCCCTAGGACGGAACTCAGCGCCGGAAAAGAAAAACGCTAGTGTGAAAGTACCCTAAGACATCTCATGTTGTAACCCAAAATGTCACATATGACACGGAGAGCAATTCTTTTACAGGCCATGAAACAAAAGGAAGAGTCATTACTTAATGATGCTGACATTAGCGGGAGGATGACCTCTTTCACACGAGAGTGACAGATTAGGTCCGGATGCGTTCAGTGAAACTCGCACCATTTTGCAAGCAAGTTCAGTCAGTTTTGTCAGCGATTGCGTTTAGTTGTTCAGTTTTTTCCGCACGGGTGCAATGCATTTTAAAGCGTTTTTCACGCGCGTGATAAAAAACTGAAGGTTTACAAACAACATCTCTTAGCAACCATCAGTGAAAAACGCATTGCATCCGCACCTGCTTGCGGATGCAATGCACTTTTAACTGAAGCCCCATTTATTTCTATGGGGCCAGGGCTGCTTGAAAAACACAGAATATAGAACATGCTGCGTTTTTCACGCATTGCAGAACTGATGCATGAAAAAACGCTCATGTACACAGACCTATTGAAATGAATGGGTCAGGATTCAGTGCAGGTGCTGTGCATTCACGTCACGCATTGCACCCGCACAGAAAACTTGCTCGTGTGAAAGGGACCTTTGTGATAATAGACCTAAGCCTGTATAAGGCTTCCAGGCCTATTACTGGTATATTCCAATGTGGGCCTCTAGGTGGCAGCACTGCATTAAAATATAGTATACTGAACTTTGGCGAATAGCATAATGGAAAAAAATAATCAAAATGGCTATTTTCCATTGTGTCACTTCCCAAAAAAACTTAATCAAAAGTGATCAAAAAGTCATACACATACCAGAATGGTATCAATAAAAACGACAGATTGCTCCACAAAAAATAAGCCCTCACACAGCTCTGCAGACTTATGATAAAATTAATGGAGATAATTAGTGTTGAGCTAAGTGACGCATTTGATGCGGAATTAGGCCGAATCAAGGACGAATCAGGTTTTCTTAAATTGTGGTTGCACCTATTACAAAGAGAAACCAAGTGTAGAGGAGACAAGCCCGAGAAGGCAAGATCACCCATAATGCCATGCAGCCAGCCAATCCGCACATAGCCATCCCATATGATGTCACAGTGCTATAAAACCCTCATCCCGTGCGGTCTCCGCCATTGTCCTGTGAGCTGAGCAAAGGCAAAGACGTGGCAAGCACTCATGCTCTAGGGACGGTGTTGCTGAAAACGATTAATAGAAGAATATTGGAGAGTGCAGGGCGACTGCAGAGATAGTGCAGGGAGGCTTATTCTGCATCGGTTTTATTTTTTACTACATTTACTTATTCCTACCATAGTCGTAAACTAAGATAATTCAATACCAATAAGACCGAAGCCTTTATTATTACGGTAGCAACCAATACCATCCAGTCTGCAGCCCTTAGTGTGGCCAGGCCTTAATGATGACCATCCTCATCTTTTGCTGGCTTTACTTCTTCCAAATCATCCTTCAAAGTCTCCATGTCCTAGAAATGTCAGCAAGATGCAGAGAGAGGAAGATGATGTGGAAAAAGAGGAAAAGCAGATGGCAGAAGAAGGGCTCCCTTCTTCTGCCATCTGCTTTTCCTCTTTTTCCACACAGGAGAGTGCTGGAGTTTGACAAGTGGGTATGCCAAAGCTGATAAATATTCAGTGTTTGCTGTCAAATAACCTTCAGGAGAGAACAGCGGGCAAGAACAGCAATAATTTCCATATTGTGCCCCCAAACTAACCAGCCAAACCCCATACAGTAACAGCCCTCGTTTAAAGGAGCATTAAAGATGCTGCGCAACCATTAACAATGAAGACCAACTATACAGTGCGGTCTTCATTATTAAAGTAAAGGCAGCTGCGGGCAACGTGCCCACAGCATGGCAACTCCATGTGGCCGTACCCTAAGGCAGAATGGCCTGGGTATACCCGATTTATAGATATTTGTGACAAATTAATTTGGAACAAATATAATTCTTTGACGAAGTTTGACGAAGTTGCAGTCAAATTTTTAAAAACATCTCTAGTGATAATGGTTATAAAAAGAAAAAAATATTTTGTCCAAAGTTTTTCATTTTTTTCAGTATGAAAAACTATACAAAAACTATACAAATGGAATTTCACTGTAATCCGACTGACCCCCCAAAAAAGGGCACACATCAGTTTTACTACATAGGGAACGCTGTAAAGACCAAACCCATAAAACTATGGCGAAATTGAATATTTTTTTTCCAATTCCACCTCATTTGGAATATTTTTACAGCTTCCCACCACACTGAATATGCAACAATAAATGGTGCCATTAGAAAGTACAACTTATCCAGCAAAAAACAAGCCCTTACTGCTTGAATGTCTAAGTTTACAATGTTTTACTTTTAGACAGTATTAGTAAATCTGCCCCATAGTGCATCTGTGTTATATGTGTTTGCTTTCTTAGACATGGGAAGATTTTACTGGATAATGATTTAGAAGAGAGCAGTAGTGTCATCTGGCTGGATGATGTCACCTGTACAGGCAAAGAGCCCACACTCACCCAGTGTAGAAAGAATGACTGGGGCAAGAATGACTGCAGTCACCAGGAAGACGTCCACATAGTGTGTTATCCAGATATTGACCAGCACAGGACATTATCTGGTAAGTAATCTGTAACTTTCTTCCCTCACTTTCTTCTTATCTGTTATTGATTACTTATAAGTGATCTTCCTCTGCAGTGAGGGATGTGCCTATTTTTTGGATATTTCTACTGACTTATAAGGAAAGACTGTTGTTTCTTTTCATATATGAGATTGCTGGGGCTGCTTCCAGCTTAACTTTTTGGACATATACAGAAAAGGGCAAGAATACATTATAGCCCCGTTAACAGTTGATTGATACTGTTCTTACTATCTCTTGGTTCTGTAATATATATTTCACAAGTATACATAGTCTATAACAGTGTTTCCCAACCAGTGTGCCTCCAGCTGTTGCAAAACTATAACTCCCAGCATGCCTGCACAGCCAAAGGCTGTCCGGGCATGCTGGGAGTTGTAGTTTTGCAACAGCTGAAGGCACACTGGTTGGGAAACACTAGTCTATAAAATGTAATATGAGCTGCATTTCTTTTTGCGGTGTGGTGGGACCTTCTACTGTAGGGCCTCTGGCTGAACATATGGCATGTCCACTCTGATAGTCCATTTATGCACTTAGATTGCACTTGTTTTCATCTAAAATAACAATGAACAATCAAGTTCGGTCCCAACTTTGCCATTTTTTGTATGGCAGATGAACCTAAATCTTTTTGAGTTAGTTTTGGATGAACCAACTAAAATAAGAAGGGTTCTCACATGACCCTGAGAGGAAGTGTGGGGGGGGGGGGGGGGCTTGACCTAATTGGCTCCCAGGCTGACATCCTGGATGAGCCAATCAGTCCTGCAGCAGTCAAGGAGGTGCCTTAGCAGAACAAGCAGAATGCCATTCTGTGCTGGGCTGTGAAAGAGGGTGGTTGGGTGTTACAGTGTCTGCCAGGAAAATGAGGGAATTAGGGACAGTGAATAATCAAGCAGGGACAGCCAGAAATCAATCAATCAAGCTTATTGCCAGGGAAAGTGAAGGGAATGGCTAGGATTCCAAAGACGAATTGTGTGTGTTATGTACAATAGAGAGAAGAAGGGCATCTGACAGACAGGGTAAGAGGAGACAGGACCTGTTATGGTTGGCTGTGCCTGCTATCAGAACTGCAGGTGCACCTCAAAAGCAGCTACCTGCAAGAAAATACATTCATTCTTTTTCCTCATTTTCACAGAAATTGTTTTTTTTTTGTGGGGTTCAATACATATACTGTATATATATATGTGATTACAATCTACGTGTGTGTGTTAAGTTGAAATTGAGCATCAAGCCTCAATCGTCTGTTTACGTATTTTCAGTTTCCACGCGGTTGCAATGTAATTTTTTTGGGGGGGGTCTTTTAATTTAACGAAGCAACATATATAAGTGACTACTGTAGCAATACCCATGGTGTACCAGCGATCTACCTGTGTGTGTTAAGTTGAACTCGAGCATCAAGCCTCAGTAGTCCATTTACGTATCCAAACGGTCGCAATTTTATAAAAAGTTTTGGGGGGGATTGTAAATGTAATTAAATCAGCATATATATTTGATTACTACAAGACACAAGGTAGAGCACCTGTTGCTGATAACGAGAAATTGAGCCTCAGGCCTCAATTGTCTATTTCCGTGAATTCTATTTCCACATGGTTAAAATGTAAATGTTTTGGGGAATTTTTCTATTTAATTAAACCAGTATATAGGTGATCAACACCAGTACACAGGGATAACTAATTTAGGCCTAAACCAGTTTCCCTTTATTTCTGTGTTCACAAACACTTTTTCAATCAATTTATTTATTTTTTATTGGGGACTCATTATATTGAAACTACAGAATATACTTGATTACTACATCAAGTGAAAAGACAAGAAAACGGAGCTCATAGTACCAAAAAGTAAAAATATATTTTATTTAGCTATAACATGATTAAAAGATATACATGTAAAGAAAGAAGTAAATGATATGCCATTAAAAAGTACATGGGAGCAGAAAAGGAGCGCCACCCTGGGATACCACACTTATCAATTGTAAAGGATATGTGTGTTAATCAATGGAATATACATGGTTCTATAGCACACGGTCTCTTTCAGGTGAGTCCCTGTCCTCTTTTTTACCCACATGGCATTTGATACAGGTTATACCTTATACCTGGCCTTCATTGTAGTTTGTTGTCTATTTCTATGCTGCACTTGCAATACAAACCCTGCTTTCTTGCCATATGGGTTAATTTTTGACTGCTGACTCACCTGTGTATTAAATTTATCACACTTTTCTTTGGTCATTAGTCGGTCATTGCACCATGTATATTCCATTGATCAACACACATATCCTTTACAATTGATACGTGTGCTATCCCAGGGTGGCACTCTTTTTCTGCTCCCATTCACTTTTCAATGACATATCATTTACTTATTTCTTTACATGTATATCTTTTAATCATGTTATAACTAAATAAAATATATTTTAACTTTTTGGTACTATGAGCTCCGTTTTCTTGTCTTTTCGCTTATTTCACTCGGGAGCTAGTACCGAGTTACAACTACGGGTGCCCTCTGTGGCTATATTAGGTGGACACTGTTTTCCATCATCCATCTGGACACCCTTGGTCTTTTTTGTTTTTCTAATTGATTACTACACCAATAGACAGGGTTGCACATAAAAGTATCTGGGAATGATAATGAATTGAGGCACAAATCAGTTTTCCTATTTCACACGTTTTTAATCTATTTTTTTTTGGGGGGGGGGGTTGTTTATTATATTCAAACTAGCAGCATATATATATGTGTTTACTACACCAATACCCGAGGTAGAGCACAACATTCTATGAGAGGCCCAAAAATATGGCTTCTTGGGCACGCCGGCCAGAATGGAAATTTGTATGCTTGCTTGCTTGCTTACTAGTGACTGGCCTATTGTTGACATCAAGCAGTCTGATGGTTACTGGATAGCCATGCTTTTAGACCCTCACTGCCAAGGCAAAATGGGGGAATGTTTTCCTCTGGCAGAAAGGGAGGACAAATTACATTACTACCAGGAAACACTGTGTACAGAGCTTGCTGTTGTCATCATCAGCATCATCTTCTTCTCCTGCTAAGACTACTCCTTGTCCTAGGCTCCATCGTGACACTTCTGTAATAGCCATGAAAAAACTTTTCTTCACCAGCAATTAGCTTGTCTACAAGCTGAACCCCCACCTGGCCATGTTGCTGGTGAAGCAGTCACTGTACTGCCATTGTAGTAGAGCCTTGTATTCTCTGTGTATCAAACTGCACTCCATGGTGGATACCTGGAGCAGCTGTTATGGGCAAGGGTAGTACATGTCTTTCACAGCCCACTGGATCAAAGTTTTTTCTGGCAGTAGAGGAGCAACACCCCAGCAACATGGCCAGGTCCTTTTGACCACCTACCACCATATAATAGGGCTGGCTCCCACAGAAGGCACTTATCTGCCTCCTCCACCTCCTCCGTCATGGACCTGATCCCGTCCCCAAAAGCAGCAGGGCACAGGGTCACTCGCACTACCCCTCCTTCCTATCATGTCAGTTCAAGCATTGCCACGCCTTGTTGGAGCTGATCAGCCTGGGACAGAGTACCCACACTGTTGCTCAAGTACATCAAGCAGTAAACATCCCGCTGGCTGTCACCCCGCTGACTCCAACTGGGCAAGGTGGTGAGTGACAATGGGTGCAACATCATGGCAGCCCTGAACCTGGGCGAAAACACATGCTCCCTGTATGATGCACGTCATCAACCTAGAGGTGCAGCACTTTCTAAATAAGTACACTGGCTTGTGCAAGGTGCTGGCAAAGTCCAGGAGACTGTCCAAGCAATTTAGCCACTATTGTGTGGCAAGGAACCCTCTCCTGGACCTGCAGTGACAGAACGGCCTGACACTACACCGCTTAATCCAAGACTTGCCAACTCTCTGTACTTTGACATTGCACATGCTCAAGCATCTGTACGAGCAGCTGAAAACCGTTAATGATTTTGTCATGCACTAGTGTTCATCACGAATATTCGAATTTCAAATTTTTATCGCGAATATAGGTACTTCGAAAGTTCGCGAATATTCAGAATATAGTTATATATATTCGTAATTTCGAATATTCTAATTTTTTTTCCTTTTTTTTAATTCGATTTTATTTTATCAGTACACATGATCCCTCCCTGCTTCTAGCTTGTGGGCCAATAAGAAGGCTGCAATATACTTGACTTTAGGAGTAGTAGTGTTTGCGAATTTTGCTCTATATTCGTTTTTTTCGAATATTCGTTATATTGCTATATATTCTTGTTTTAGAATATTACAAATATTCGAAAAAACTAAGTTAGAGCAATATAGCGAATATTCGAAAAAAACAAATATAGAGCAATTTAGCTAATATAGTGCTATAATCTTCTTTGTCTAATAGTTGTAATTTTTTCTCATCTGAAGTTCAGATTGGAAAAAAATTACAACTATAAAACAAAAAGATTATAGCACTATATTAGCTAAATTGCTCTATATTTGTTTTTTTTCGAATATTCGCTATATTGCTGTATATTCTTGTTTTAGAATATTACGAATATTCGAAAAAACTAAGTTATAGCAATATAGCAAATATTAAAAAAAATCGAATATAGAGCAATTTAGCTAATATAGTGCTATAATCTTTGTCTAATAGTTGTAAGTTGAAAAATTCGTAATAAAAAATTATGAAAATTCGCATATTACACAATCATTACCTTGCCGATTTTTCGAGTAAAAAAATCATAGAATATAACGAATATTCGAATTTGTGAATATTCGACGAATATTTTACAAAATATTCGCGAAATCTCGCGAATTCGAATATGACCCCTGACGCTAATCACTATCATGCACCAGACAGCCTCAGCAGCATGGAGTATGTGTTGCTCCGAGGTCAGACAGTGGCAGCTCATCCGAGACGCCTGTCAGGTGCTGAAGCCCTTCGAAGAGGCCACAAAGTTTGTCAGCAGGGACAACTGCGGTATGAACAATGTCATCCCTCTCATATTTATCTTAGAACAGACAATGACGCTCATGCAGTAGGGGACCATGGCAGAAGAAGAGCAGCTGAAGCCCTTACAGTCCACTCTATAGCTGTTAGGGACGCACAAAGGGAATCTGGCATGGAGGAGGATGATAATGAAGAAGGAGTTGGAGGTGAAGGGGCAAGAGGACAATGATGAGGATGGCAGCAAGACACCCAGTCGTCTCAGTGGGGGGTGGAACTGGAGAGAAGTGGCTCCTCGGGCACGACGGCCAGATTGGACATCTGTATGCTTGCTTGCGTACGCAGTGACTGGCGTATTGTTGACAGCAAGCAGTCTGTTGGTTACTGGATACAGAAAAGAAGAAAAAGAACAACCACCAAAAAGGCACGAGATTCCAGAACGTCACTGTCAAGTATTGACAGGGAACAGGGTGGATATATTGAGTATTTTGGAGTCGTGAGACAATAAATCTGTAAACTTTGAGATTCTTACCTGAATGGAAACTAGTCCATAATTGTGATGAAATGCAAATAAAAGACTGAAGGAATAATTGGTTGACTCACTTCACTAAGGAGGAGGTCTATGGGATAAAGCTAAAGACACCAATAGACTTAGCCTCCTCAGCCAGGTTCGCTTGTAGTTTCTCAGGAAAGGCACGGCAGTACGACAGGTGTTACTTCTGGTGGTTACTTCTGGATAGCCATGCTTTTAGACCCTCACTACCAATGTTTTCTTCTGGCAGAAAGGGAGGACAAATTACGTTACTACCAGGAAACACTGTGCACGCAGCTTTTCGACGAGCAGACGCCTGCTGCAAGCGTGTCTGAAAGGGAGGTTCCCCTCTGCCAAAACGAGCAGCAGCCATTTCAGTCTCCTCAACATGATGGAGCAGTTTTTCCACATGCCATGCCCGACTGAGGCCAGTCAGCAAGCTGACAGCTTCCACCGCAATGCCCAGGTTCAGGCCTATCTAAACTATGGCCAGTCTCTGTTGCATACCCAGTTCCCTGACCCCATGGATTTGTGGGCAGGCAGACTGGAACAGTGGCCTGAACTGGCACATCATGCTTTCTATCTTCTTTCTTGTCCAGCCTCCGGTGTCGGAGAGTGTTTTTCATGGGGGGCATGGTGACACCCAAACGGACCAAGTTGTCCTCCGGCAGTGTCCAAAATATCACTTTTGTGAAAATGAACTAAGCCTGGATTCAGGGGGATTTTCAAACTTCTAATGCTGATTCCGATCTATAGACCTTGCCCACCTCGCCTTGCTGGCAGTGCCCCATCTTGTCATTGTTGCTGTCTATTATCACGTACTGTACAGGTGCTGCTACAGCCAGCATTCAGTTTCCACATGGTCAAATGTTATTGCTCACAGTTAAAAAAAAATAAATAAAAATAAATACATTTTAGGGGTGGTTAAATTTCTTTAAGGCGCAGAATGCTGGGACCTGGATCATGCCACTAATACCTGATGGTCAGTTTCCATGTACTCCACACGGTTGAAATTGTAAAAAAGTAGGTGGATTTACACTGTTGAAATGTTAAAAAATTTTGTCGGGGTGGTTAACACAGTTGAAATGTTTACATTTTTTGGTGGGGTGGGACTTAAATTTTATGAGGCAGCATATTTACGTGATTACTGTATTAAACAGAAATTTTCTCACAGTCCAGGCAGGCTGAATGCGATCAATAGACCACTCCTTGCTGCCGGTGCTCCATCTTGCTACTCTTAGGTCTCTTTCACATGGGCGTCGCATGTGAGGGCCGGATAAGATGTGGTGCGTCGCGGGAAAATGCAAGATTTTTCTGTGCGAGTGCAAAGCGTTTTAATGCGTTTTGCATGTGCATGAGAAAAATCGGCATGTTTGGTACCCAAACCGGAACCCGGACTTCTTCACAGAAGTTCGGGTTTGGGTTAGGTGTTGTGTAGATTTTATTATTTTCCCTTATAACATGAATGATCCATGGTGATGGATCATATGACGGCCCATGTGATGAGCGCAGTGACGTCACCACAGGTCCTTTTCTTCCTGGTCATCAAAGAAGAAGACAGAAGAGCAGCCGGGCTGCGCGAACAAGTGGATGAGGTGAGTTAAATTATTATTATTTTTTTTTTAACCCCTCCATCCCTATTTTACTAAGCATTCTGTATTAAAGGGAACCTGTCACCGGGATTTTGTGTATAGAGCTGAGGACATGGGTTGCTAGATGGCCGCTAGCACATCCGCAATACCCAGTCCCCACAGCTCTGTGTGCTTTTATTGTGTATAAAAACCGATTTGATACATATGCAAATTAACCTGAGATGAGTCAGAGCTTGAAAATATGACTCTTCTCTGATCACACAAGTAAGATATGACTCTTTTATGTTAATTTGCATATGTATCAAATAGTTTTTTTTACACAATAAAAGCACACAGAGCTATGGTGACTGGGTATTGCGGATGTGCTAGCGGCCATCTAGCAACCCATGTCCTCAGCTCTATACCCAAAATCCAGGTGACAGGTTCCCTTTAAGAATGCTATTATTTTCCCTTATAACCATGTTATAAGGGAAAATAATAATGATCGGGTCCCCATCCCGATAATCTCCTAGCAACCATGCGTGAAAATCGCACCGCATCCGCACTTGTTTGCGGATGCTTGCAATTTTCACCAAGCCCCATTCACTGCTATGGGGCCTGCGTTGCGTGAAAAAGGCACAATATAGAGCATGCTGCGATTTTCACGCAACGCACAAGTGATGCGTGAAAATCACTGCTTATGTGCACAGCCCCATAGAAATGAATGGGTCCGGATTCAGTGCGGTGCAATAAGTTCACCTCACGTATTGCACCCGCGCGGAAATCTCACCCGTGTGAAAGAGGCCTTACTGTCTGCCTACCTACAATCACGTTGTGTCCAGCTGCTGCTGCAGCCTGCATCATGCCACTAATGCTACTTTCCAACCGTCTCGTTCCCCCAAGACACTTTTTTTTTCTCTAAAAACACAGTGTGTATTTAAACATCATCTGCCCCTGATAAAGGACAATTTTTGGAAACTTTGGACTATTAACCCCTTCCCGACATATGACGTAATAGTACATCATGGCGGCAAGTGACTTGCCGCATTTTGACATACTATAACGTCATGGTGATCGGGCTGTCACCGGAGTGGTCCCTGGTAGCCGGGCCCCTGCTGTATCCGCCGGCATCACTGTAAAATCTGGTGCCGTGGATTAACCCCTTCTATGCTGCGTTCGACGCTGACCTTGGCATAGAAGGTGCATGCGGCAGGTGATGCAACAGGTGAGGGAGCCCATCGGGTCCCTGCGCAGCTGTGGCGGGGACCTGATAGGGTGAGAAGACAGCCCGATGCCTTGCACGGCATCGGGACCTGCCTTCTACGGGGGCCGAGGAGATCCAACCCCAGGCTCATCTCCTAGGCAACCTGTTAGTGTATTACTCAGTGTAATACACTAACAGGCAATGCATTACAATATTGATGTATTATAATGCATTGCAGAGAGGATCAGACCCTCAAAAGTTGAAGTCCCAGAGTGGGACAGAAATAAAATTAAAAAAAAGCAAAAAAAAGTGTTTTTAATAAAAAAATAACACTTCAAGTAAGAAACACCCCTTTCCCCTGATTTTATAATAAAAAATTGAAAAAAAAGAAAAAAACACACATATTAGGTATCACCGTGTCCGTAACGACCGATTCTATAACTATTTCACATGATCCACCCCATCCGATAAACACCATAAAAATAAATATAAAAACTGTGTCAAAAAAAGCCATTTTTGTCACCTTACATCACAAAAACTGCAACACCAAGTGATCAAAAAGGCATATGTCCCACAAAATGGTACAAATAAAACAGTCACCTCACCCCACAAAAAATTAGCCCCTACATAAGAAAATTGCTAAAAATAAATAAAAAACTAGCTCTCAGAACATGAGACATTAAAAGATAATTTTTTTTGTTTAAAAAATGCTATAATTGTGTTAAAGTTAAATAAATAAAAAAAGTATACATATTAGGTATCGTCGCATCCGTAACAACCAGCTCTATAAAAAATATCACATGACCTAACCCTCAGCTGAACACCGTAAAAAAAAAATAATTATGTGCCAAAAAAGCCATTTTTTGTCACCTTACATCACAAAAATTGCAACACCAAGCGATCAAAAAGGCGTATGCCTCCCAAACTAGTACTAACCTAAGCATCACCTCATCCTGCAAAAAATTAGACTCTACCTAAGACAATCGGTCAAAAAATAAAAAAAACTATGACTCTTAGACAATGGAGACACTAAAATATGTTATTTTTTTGCTTCAGAACTGCTATTATTGTGTTAAAGTGAAATAAATAAAAAAAAGTAGACATATTAGGTATTTCCATCCATAACAACCTGCTCTATAAAAATATCACATGTCCTAACCGCTCAGGTGAACACTGTAAAAAGCAAAAAATAAATACTGCCAAAAAAGCTATATTTTTTTCACCTAGCATCACATAAAGTGCAACACCAAGCGATCAAAAAGGCGTATGCCCCCCAAAATAGTACTATTCAAACTGTTACCTCATTCCACAAAAATGAGACCCTACCTAAGACATTCGGTCAAAAAATAAAAAAGCTATGGCTCTCAGACTATGGAGACACTAGAACATCATTTTTTTGGTTTTAAAAATGCTATTATTGTTAAAAACTAAAAAAAAAACTGAAACAAACAAATAAAGTAGACATATTTGATATCATTGTGTCCGTAACAACCTTCTATATAAAATAGCACATGGTCTACCCTGTCAGATGAATGTTGTAAAAAATAAAAAAAATAAAAACGGTGCCAAAACAGAAATTTTTGGGTTACCTTGCCTCACAAAAACATAATATGGAGCAATTAAAAATCATATATACCCCAAAATAGTACCAATAAAACTGGCACCGTATCCCCTAGTTTCCAAAATGAGGTCACCTTTTTGGAGTTTCTACTGTAAGGGTGCATCAAGGGGGCTTCAAATGGGACACGGCATCTAAAAACCAGTCCAGCAAAATCTGCCTTTCAAAAACCATATGGCGCTCCTTTTCTTCTGCGCCCTACCGTGTGCCCTTACATCAGTTTGCGACCACATGTGGGGTGTTTATGTAAACCGCAGAATCAGGGTGATAAATATTGAGTTTTGTTTGGCTTTTAACCCTTGATGTGTTAAAGAAATTTTTTTATTAAAATGGAAAATCTGCCCAAAAGTGAAATTTAGAAATTTCATATCCATTTTCCTTTAATTCTTGTGGAACACCTAAAGGGTTAACAAAGTTTGTAAAATCAGTTTTGAGTAACTTGAGTGGTGTAGTTTCTACAATTGGGTCATTTATGGGGGGTTTCCACTATGTAAGCCCCACAAAGTGACTTCAGACCTTAACTGGTCTTTAAAATGTGGGTTTTGGAAATGTTTTTAAAAATTTTAAGAATTGCTTCTAAAATTCTAAGCCTTCTAACGTCCTAAAAAAATAAAATGTGTTATGATGCCACATAAGTAGACATATGGATTAAGTAATAAATATTTTATGAGGTATCACTTTCTATTTTAAAAGCGGAGAGATTGAAACTTTTAAAATTGCTAATTTTTCAAAATTTTTGTTAAATTTGGTATTTTTTTTATAAATAAAGGTAAAATATATTGACTCAAATTTATGACTATCATGAAGTGCAAGGTGTCACAAGAAAACAGTATCAGAGTGTTGCAAAGTTATTACCATATAAAGTGAAACATGTCAGATTTGCAAAAAATGGCCCTATCAGGAGGGTGAAAACTGGTAGAAAGGATTAAAAAGCATGTCAAATTAGCTATGTATGTCAATGTCAATCAGACATCATTTACTATTGCTGTCATTGCGTTCCACAGCTTAGGGAGGGGGGATGTTGGAGGGAATTTTTTTAAATAAAAAATAAAGAAAAGTCTTCCTAAAAATTTGGAGTCCTATGATGCTAGAGGAGGTTATATACCAACTTTCAGGGCAATTGGAGTAACTTTGGTACGGCCCAAATCTATTCGAAACATTTTGAAAATTTGCAAACCAGACCCAAAACAAATCCGGACTGATTCACTCACCTGTAATCTGAAGGCATCATATTGTAATGACAGGTTCTTTAATAGCCTAAGTAGGCAAGAGAGGTTTTGGCTGATACAACCTATTTGGAGCACAGTTTTTGATATATCGGTCTGATAAGCCCAAGTAGGTGATAAATGCTGTAAAATGCTACGATCTGAACATTAACTCAACTAATAAAATCTCTTATATAAACCAAAGTGATAACTACAAAAGTATAGTCATTGGAACTGGGAGACATCTTTGCACCTATGGTATAATGGTATGGTTATAGTGTCCCTCAGGCACTAGGGACCGTGTGGGACTACTACAACTTCTGCATCCACTATAGTTATGCCCCAGTGGATGAATAGATGGATAAATATATACGTAAAAAATAGGTAGATATGATATTAGGTGCCAAGGCAATAATTTACACTAGTTTAAAGTGCCAGAGGAAGCGCAAACCAGTGCGAAGCGGCCGTCGCTGCTTCACTTGCTGTGAAACTATGCATGTTGCTTCAGCCCCAATGTTTTAATATGTGGAAGAATAAAGGAACGTATATTCTACAGTGGTGGGTGCCGCCTTCTTTTACTTCTATATACAACTAATTTAAAGTGCCTTTGCCTGATGCAAAGTTAAAGGGGGCAAATTATTTTATCATAATTATTTGTCCCCCATTCACTTTCAATATTGTCAGCAGAATATCACCTGTTGGCACATGGGGATATACTGCAGACAAATGTCAATTTAAGGTGCTGCACGAAAGACGCGATCACCCGTTTTGCGCTTTTATTGGGTGATCAGTCGTACTAACATCAACATACAGTTATACAGAGGTTAGTTTGTAATAATTGTCCAGATCCTCACTGTAAAAGGACCCTTAGATGGGCAGATATTAGATTGATGATAGATAGATAGTGTGGGGATTCGCTCTGGTAGACAGGACAAGTGGATGCAGTATAGAGGCAAAGACCAGTTTGTAATTCAAAAACTGCAGTGTTTTATTCACACTTATGGCAACAAAACAGTACGACAGTCCATTTGCAGTTTTGGTGTTTGTTCACACCTAGACAGTTCATACAGCAAAAGTCACCTGTTATTCTAGGTGTTAGTTCACACCAGGTCGGCATTGCTCAGGACAGAGCAGACCTTCCAAACTCAGGCCTCCAGGGTAGCACACGGCTCAGATCCCAATCCAGCGATTTCCAGAGCTCCTCTGTCAGAGAGAGAGGTAATTACCACCAGCTGACACTGCTGGCTGGGTTTTTTATATAGGCCAGTCAAGACCCGAACTGGAACGGGGGGGGAGTAGTCACCCACCCAGTACTTTGACTACTCCCAGTAAGAGCCATCCCGGATCAGCTATTACAGCTATACTAAATAGCAAGGTGTCAAACAGCAACTGCTGTTGACACATGAAAACTGGTTCTTACTCCACAGAGGCCAGGAACCTCGGTGACACATACCTTCCGTGAACGACGGTCCCTTGCACCTTCCTACAATAGATAGATAGATAGATAAACATACATACATCGATAAATAAGATATCATAGGTAGATACTAGGATAAACAATGAGACAGTATGGGGAAGAGTGATGGCATTAGCGTTGGCTCTTCCCCATACTCTGGAGGTGTAAATGCACTGGTCTCCTCCGCTAGCAATCCGCAGATTGTTGGGAAGGAATGCTCCTTCCCGACAATCTGCTTGTACATCAACATGTAAAGGGACCTTTAGATGGGTAGATATTGGATAGATAGATAATAGATAGAGAATAGATTAGATAATAGATGGATAGATAGATAGATAGATTAGATGATAGATAGATAGATAGATAGATATATTAGATAATAGATGGATAGATAGATATATTAGATGATAGATAGATAGATTATAGATGGATAGATAGATAATAGATAGATAATAGATAGATAATAGATCCTCATTGTAAAAGGACCCTTAGACAGGTAGATAATAGACAGATAGGTAATAACAAGAAGCTAAACAATAGCTTGCAGTATATGACAGATAAAAAGGTTTAGCTCCTTTTGCCTAGTGCATAAGCTTGCAGATTCTGAATTATTTCTCTTTTACCATCTGGGACAGGGTGATTATAAATTGTCATATATTCGTTTCTGGTGAGCCTAGGAGTATTAGAGGTGACATTTTAATGCTGCCATTCATTGTGCTTCTGGCTGGATGCCTCCTTACACTGTAAAAGAAATTTAAGTAGCAGCCACTGTGATTTTATATGAGTTTGAACAGAAAGAAAGTGAAGCAAGCAGAAAACAAGGCATAGAAGTGAGGAAAAAGACTATTCTTTACTGCAGTAGATAGCAATATGCATTCCATAGAAAAAGAAACATATCTAATGAGCTCGTACCTATTATTAATGAAAGCCTCTTACAACTAATGACGTGTACAATCCTAATAACAGACCCGATCTTGTGTATAAGGGGATATACTGTATCTGGAAGCAGGATTTAAAAATGCAGTAATTAATTAGAGAAAAGGTAATTAGCCTTGCTTCATTGTAAGCACATATTTCACACACATCCTTTGTGATTTGATGATTTAGTGCGAAGACTAAAGACACAAGGTAATTTTGTCTCTAGTGCTGACTCAAAGAATCATTTCATTTTATCTTCCCATTTTAACAAATCCCAAGTCTCTTCTTCCTTTAATAGTGTAAAATGTGAAACCAGCAGGTTCATTATATGAAGTTCAGTAACAGACATACAGTGCCTTGAAAAAGTGTTCATCTCCCTTGAGCGTTTCCACGTTTTTACTTAAATGTTTTTTTTGGGGGATTTTATGCCATAGACCAACCCAAGGTAGCAAGTATGTGTGAGCATCTAGAGGCTGAAATTCTTGCCCATTCTTCTTTGGAAAATAGCTCAAGCTCAGTCAGATTGGATGGAGAACGTCTGTGATCAGCTATTCTCAAGTCTTGCCACAGATTCTCAATGGGATTTAGGTCTGGACTTTGACTGGGCCATTCTAACACATGAATATGCTTTGGCCTAAACCAGGGATGCCCAACCTGCGGCCCTCCAGCTGTTGTAAAACTACAACTCCCACAATGCCCTGCTGTAGACCGATAGCTGTAGGCTGTCCAGGCATGCTGGGAGTTGTAGTTTTGCAACAGCTGGAGGGCCGCAGGTTGGGCATCCCTGGCCTAAACTATTCCATCTCTGGCTGTATTTTAGGGTCATTGTCCTGCTGGAAGGTGAACCTCTGCCCCATTCTCAGGTATTTTGCAGCCTCTAACAGGTTTTCCTCCAGAATTGCCCTGTATTTAGTTCCATCCATCTTCTCAGCAACTCTGACCAGCTTCCAGTGTCAGACTGGGGGGCCTAGGGCCCACCAGTGAAATTTATTTTGGGGGCCCACCGTACAGATACATTCAAACATACAGCAGCAAGATGCTACCAGATGGTTAAATATGGGGGTCCCTGCAGCAACTTTGTGAAGGTAGGTCCTGGGGAGAAGAGGATGGCTAGCTTTCCTCTATACCGAGAAGTCATCTCAGCTCTGACCATGTCTATAATAATAAACTGGGGAGTTTCTTTAAAGGGGTTGCATCACTTCAGCAAATAGCATTTATTGTGTAGAGAAAGTTAATATAAGGCACTTGATAATGTATTGTGATTGTCCATATTGCTTCCTTTCCTGGCTTGATTCATTTCCCATTGCATTATACACTGCTCTTTTCCGTGGTTATGACCACCCTGCAATCCAGCAGCAGTGGTTGTGCTTGCACAGGATCGAAAAAAGCACCGGCCTATGTGCATCCCCCCAGTCACCAGAGAGGCTGGCACTTTTTCTTACAGTGTGCAAGCACGACCACCACTCCTTGATTACAGGGTGGCTGTAACCATGGAAATGAGCAGTGTATGATGTGATGGAAACATGAATCCAGCCAGCAAAGGACACAATATGGATAATCACAATACATTAGTAAGTGCCTTGTATTAACTTTCTCTATATGATAAATGCCACTTGCTGAATTGACACAACGCCTTTAATAATCTATCAAGTTTCTTATATGAACTTAGGCTGGTTGAGGTGCTGTACATTGAATATATATATATATGTAGTGAAGTAAATCTACTGTGATATGTGCCACTTGTACAGGGGGTGGGAGACTAGGAGCCCACTTTGCTCAGAGGCCCACCAGGGGATTCACCTGTACCCCTGTGGGCCAGTCCGAGCCTGCCAGCTTCCCTGTCCCTGTTGAAGAAAAGCATCCTCATAGCATGATGCTGCCACCCTAATGTTTCACATTTGGGTTCAGGGTGATGTGCAGTGTTAGTTTTCTGCCACACATATCGTTTTGCATTTAGCAAACTATTCAACTTTGGTCTCATCTGACCGGAGCACCTACATGTTTTCTGTGTCCCCTACATGGCTTGTGGCACTGGCAAACTGCAAACAGAACTTCTTATGGCTTGCTTTCAGAAATGGCTTTCTTCTTTCCACTCTTCCATAAAGGCAAGATTTGTGGAGTACACGACTAATAGTTGTCCTGTGAACAGATTCTTCCACCTGAACTGGGGATCTCTGTAGCTCCTCCACAGTGACCATGGGACTTTTGGGACATCCATGTCTTAATAGGTTTGCAGTTGTGCCATGTTGGATTGAACACTGCTCCGTGAGATGTTCAGAGCTTGGCGTATTTTTTATAACTTAAACCTGCTTTACACTTCTTCACAACTATATCCTTGACCTGTCTGGTGTGTTCCTTGGTTTTCATGATGCTGTTTGATCACTAATGTTTACTAACAAAGGCCTTCACAGAACAGGTGTAGTTATACTTAGACTAAACTACACACAGGTAGACTCTATTGTGTGACTTCTTGGTCACACTGGATTTTATTTAGGGGTATCAAAGTACAGGGACTGAATACAAATGCACGCAACATTTTTCAGATTTATTAAACATTTTGAAAACCATGTATACATTTTTTTCTCTTTACACATACTTGCCAATTTGTGTTGGTCTATCAAGATACAATCTCAATAAAATACATTTAAGACTGTGGGTGTTCAAGTACCGGCAGGTACTTTTTCAAGGCACTGTATGTAGCATATAGTTCACACATTCAGTTAGATAATGAATTTGTAACTTTCCATTAACAAGTATCCATATGTGTAAATATGAGATTCCATAGGTGTGATTGTTTGAAGATGTTTCATATTTCATGGTTATGTAACATTTCTCAGGTAACCTCATGATCTGTAAGTCTTGATAATGTAATCTTTACTATTTATTTAATGTAATAAATCATTAAAACTTGGAAAAAGAACATAAGACATAATTAGGACATCGAATATAATAGATGATGTATAGGTATTTGGAAAAGTCCTCAAATTCATTTATGCTTGTACTCTTTGTGTGGGCAATTCCCTGCCTTGTGAAACTCACATAGATCTAGGAAGCTGACATTTGGTGGTGGGAGTAGGTGTTGTGACACTCTACAACTGCTTTACTAGTCCATGTGCTTGTCTATGATATGAGCAGACAGAATAATCCTGAAGGAAAATCACTGGTAATCAGGGGTAGACTGACCATTGAGACATTAGTGAAATACTGTAGTATGCAAAGCCAAAGGGGCCCACAGGCTTTGTAAATATGTGCACTCCAAATTGAAGTGTAGGATGCAAACACAATTCATAAGTCTACTGACACGCATGTTATTAACCATGTCATGAGGAGAGACAGCTGGAGCAACTATGCAGTGTGATGACACTACCAAAAACTGTTATATCTCAGCTTTCTTGATATTCATGAGTGTGATGTTCTCTTCTACTCTTTAACCCTTATTAATCACCCATATATCTTTCTAAAGCATTCACTAATGGACCTTAGGCTAGACTTCCATTCTTTTACGACAACCTGTCTAAGTGTTGCACGGATATCTTGTATTTGAAGGAGCAGGCTCCTGCTGTAATAGCAGGGATCTGAAAAACCTCTCATCCCAGATTTTTAACTCTTTAAATTCAGTGGCAACAACCACTGCAGTACGTAAGTGGCTTCAGAGGGAGGGGGGGAGCTCTGTCATCACCCAAACCCCCCCATGCGATTTCATCACTGGGTGCAGGGGCAGACTGGGAACTTAAAGTGCACTGAAAAAGAGGCCCCATGCTGTAGGCAGGTGCAAATTGACAGAACGCGGGGATACACAAGTACGCGAGGACAACACAAGTAGATGGGACCAGTATTACCATAGTACAGCAGAAAATACCAAACCAGTAGAACCAAGTACCACAGTGCAGCAGAAAATACTTCCACTCCCCTTCAGTATTCTACTGTATCACAGTCCTGAGGATGACAATACAGCTGAATTCAGGAGTGCACCTGCAGCTGCCAGACAAGTGCAGAAGTACCTGATGCTCCTAGCATTAATTACTACTGACTGAAAGTATGATATAATTATGAATCCAACTGGCAGCCATGAAGAGGGCTAATATCCCTGTAGGGTTTATGGCCAGTCCACCCCTGACTGTGTGCCAATGGTTGCTATGGAAGTTGGGAACCTAACAATGGCCTGCAGATCTGACATGTACAAAAGTCTATAATGCAGGGCCTAACAGGCTGCATGTCAGTGTAAAATGACAAGCATGATACACTGCACTACAAGTTGTACAGTATATTATGTGACAGATCAAAAGATCGAGTGTTCAAATCCCTTGGAGTACAAAAAAAATGTGGAAAAATTTCCAAAAAAAGTAATCTAGAAAGCCCAAATTTGAAAGAATCCTTATTTTTATTTTTTTAATATAAAAATGACTGAAACTACCAAGCAACATACCATAAATGGTAGGAAAAGAACAATCCTAGAATTGCTGTTTTTTGTTCTACTGCCTCCCAAGAAACAGAATAAAAGCAATAAAAAGGCATATACACCTCTAAATAGTATCACTGAAGACTACTACTTGTCTCAAAAGATTAAGCCCTGAAACACCTTTGTGTACATAAAAATAAAAATGGTCCTCAGAATATGGTGACATAAAATTTTCATAGTGTTTTTCTGTGGAGTTACAACTGGTATCACCCTAATCTTGGTGATCTACCAAATAAAGTTATCATGCTATTTATACTGCACAGTTAACACTATAAAAAAAAGTGCATCAAGCCCAAAACTGCACCAATACAAACAAAAGCAACAGCTTGTTTTGCAGAAGACGAGCCCTACAGTTGATGGAAAAATAAAAATGTTACAGGACTTTGAAAGCAGAGACACAAAGATTATAATTTAAAATGATTTACCTTTAAATTTGGTATCGCTGCAATCATACTCTGCAAAAGTAAAACCTAAAAAAAAGGCAGAACTTCAGTTTTTTTCCGTACCCCCAAAAAAGTAATGGTGCCATTTAAAAAAATATAAATTGTCCTGCAAAAAACAAGCGCTCGATGTTGACAAAAATAAAAAATGATGGCTCTTAAAATGTGACAATGAGAAAAGCATAAAAATGTCTTGGTCATTAGGGTCCAACATAGGCTGATCCCTAAGGGATTCATTCGAAGCCAAGTGACAACCAGAATGGCTGACATTACTGTTTCCACTGCATTCGTCTCTTTGCTTAGCCAGACTCCTGAGTGATGAATCTGCCTTTTTTGCAATGATATATGTAACGCTTAGATTTGATGGAGTCCGGAAATCAGGGCGCTACATATATTCTGTAATTAGAGGTACTCAATCTACTAGTAATCATAACTTCACATTAAAAAGTAATCAGTTCAATACATTGACATTTTTGTGCAGCTTGAGAAATGTTATTCTGAATGTCTCAGCCAACCGTGAGAATAAAATAGCTCAAAGCAGGGATGTCATGACCACGATTCTCTGGATTTAGAGTAGTGCTCTATAAAACACGTTTTAACTAAAATCACAAACCTAAATCATAACATCTAGAAGATATTATAATAATCTCTAATATTTAGAAGTCATGTTGGGTGATTTCTAAATAGAAAGAGCTTAAATCCCTGCATGAGCGGTTTAGAAATAGATTTTCCGTTAGTTAAGGGACTAAAAGGCACATGGAAATAGGACAGCTGGTCCAGAAATGATTGACACTCAGTCATCAGACCCAGGAGATTTACAAGCGGCCAATTTTCTGCCTGACCGGCGATTTATTGTATCCCTCCAATTACGTCAAGTAAAATATGCTCCAAAACTGCCACCAAATGGGACCTTGTCTATACTGTAATCATAGACAGCTCAATAAATATTTCCTCAAGAATCCAATATGGACTATATGTAATAACGTGTACTCTGAAATTAATGTCCACAGCTCACATACATTAGTGTTAAATCGTGTGCTTAGCAATGCTCCCGATATTCTGTTACAAATGATGTTCCCTTATAGAAGAGAAGACAAGGTGTCATCCCCTTCAAGAGCATCTGCTGGTGATGTGATTGATTCATATCATGCAGAACCTTGCAGCTGGTTTTGGAAAATGAAATGTTTTTTCAGTACATCCCTTTTTACAGATAGGAATTGCAGATGTTAGTTATTCCACGTGAACACCACCACTGGCTTGGCAATAGTATGAATGACTTTTCTTTCTTGGGAAATACCAAGGGCAATAATTAACTGTGACCTTGATAAATAAACTTGGCTTAGGTCTACGTAACCTTAAAACATCACCGAAACAAAAATATGCTATCTGTCTGTGATGACAAGAACCATCTGTGCTGACTGAACAAACAGACTATTGCAATTATACATGGTTCATTGCAGGTCATTCAAAATCAAGACTGATATTTCCCAAATTAGTTCTTTTTTACTTTACTGTCATTATTAAAGGGGTCGTCTGCTATGAATAACTATAGATACAGCGACAGTCTTCATTTTACGTAGTGAGCCTAAATAAGGCTATGCTCTCCTCTTTGTCATAGCCCCCATTGCAGATTCCATGGAGCACTAATCTTCCCATCAAAATGTCAGACAGCACCTATAACGGAAACTACAACGCAGATGTGAAGTCAAGTGAGACTTCAAGCAACCTTTACTTTGAAAGTGTTGTGTCATGAAACACATTCTACATTTTTCAAACCAGCATCTGGATCTGAATACTTTTGTAATTACATGTAATATAACATTTAGTATAGCCAGTGTGCTATTCCAGAAAATGTAATGGCTGTGGGTGACCTGTCGCTGCTAGGGATGTGACCTGTGTCAAAACGGATGTTGACATGGGGAGACCTGGAACCTGCAAAGCTGGAGTTGCTGCGATGTAGCCAGAAGGAAGAGGTAGGGATCAGGTAAGTATGATAACCACAGCGGGTCCAGCCACGCTGGGCGATCTGTTGAAACCATCCCCAGGGGTGATGACTGGCTCCTAACTGTAGGATAGAGGAAAGAATACAGTAGGACAAAGATAGAAGGTTGCAATAACAAAATGTACCAGTCTTTTGTGTAACAGCATGCTTGGCTAGTATAACAGTCTTACATAAGGCAACAAGCTTAGTGGTTTCAGTCTTTTATCCCTTTAAGGATGCAGTTTAATTTGATGCTTAAAAGGTTTGTCCAACTTTAATTACTTTCAACTACACCCCTGAATGTCCCATGCACCACTGCAGTACACACTTAAAGCTCCTTGTCACTGCTGGGTTATGTGTCACTTGGGGACGTCACCATTGAGGCCAGTAAATGGCTGAAACTACTTATATTTTTAATGTCACTGTTTTGGGGTACCTCTAATGTATTGACAAAATTTTGGGGGCGACAGTGTGAAAAAACAATGCAATTCTGCGGTTTGTTTTAAGGGTTCGTTTTTACAGTGTTTACTAAGCGGTAAAAATTGCATGTTAAATTTATTCTATTGGTCAGTATGATTATGTTGATACCAAGTGTACATGTTTTTTATGTTTTACTACTTTTAAAATATTAAAAAAGCTTTTTCTTTATTGCTTTATGTTGCCATATTCTGATGCCTAATATATATATATATATATATATATAATTATTATTATTTTTCTGCTGATGGCGCTGTGTCAATTTTTTGATATGAGCTATGGTTTTCATTGATACCATTTTCATGCAACTTCTTTATTTAATTTTTATTGAATTTTTTGGGGGAGATGAGGTGACTAAAAATGACAATTCGGTCTTCACTATGGTGGTTATTATTGGGATAATTCATTTCACTGCACAGTGACATAGAATTTGTTTAAAATTTTCCATAACAGAACATGGTAGCGAGAAATTAGGGTCGAGTTGCTGGAGTAATTTGCCTGGTAATACCGTCATACAATTGAAATAATGACGCAGACTAATTTTTTCGCTAAAAGAATGTATTAGCTATATTGAATTTGGGTTAATTGTGTGGTTTATTCCAATAACCAACGACATTCCTCCCTTATGGCAATAGTCCAGCTGCCAGGTTTGATCCATCCAGAAAGTTCAGACCATCTGATTTTTACCTAATATCAACTCGTGGGCAACTCTGCTGTGCGAAGAATCAATTTATTTGCACTGCTCACAGGGGGTTAAATAAGACCGCTCTGTAACACTAAATCACAGTAACTGTTTTGCTAACAGAAGTGGTTAAATATCAATGTAGACACGCCACAAACAGTAGAATGAGACAGGTGTATCGCCCCAATTTCTGAATCAAGGCCTAATAGAATTGCTTATCTATTAATCAATGTAGATACGCCACAAACAGTAGAATGAGAATGGCGTATCACCACAATTTGTAAATCAGGGCCTAATAGAATTGCTTATCTATTAATCAATGTGGACACACCACAAACAGTAGAATGAGACAGGTATATCACCCAAATTTGTGAATCAGGGCCAATAGAATTGCTTACCGATTAATCAATGTGTTTATCTATAAAAGAACAGATTAAAGGGGTTGTCCGAGTCCAGAGCTGAACCCAGACATATTCCTATCTTCAGCCCTCCAGCCCCCCTGATATGAGCATCATAGCATTTCATATTCCAATGCTCTCCTTTGCCCTGCGCTGAATCGCGCAGGGCAAAGGCATTTTTAGGAGATCGGGTGACATACCGGGCTCTCCATAGAGACTACTAGATACAAGGTCCATGTATAAATTTTATTCTATGGATGTATGAAGTAATGATAGTAAAATATATGTGCTGTATCTAATAAACACATTAGGGAACTTATTCAAACAGTAATTTAGAAATATAAGAATAGGGGAAAAGAAAAATTAAAAACAATAACTTGAGCAGGTCTTTTGAACACTCATCAGTTTTATGGTTGGTTATTATCATAGACCAAGTTGTATAGTATGTTATTCCCATAATTTAGATTGCATAATTAAATGGGTGGGTGGCAAAATTGGAATTTTTTCCCAATTATTAAAAAAAAGTTTTACACTGTATTAATGCAATTACCAAAATATTCAGATCCAGGTGCTGGTTCGAAAAATGTAGAATATTTTCCATGGGACAACACTTTAACACTTTATGTGCTCAAACTATACAGCATCACCACTGCAACAAGGTCAAAAGTAACCCATAGCAAGGCAACTCTGAAAAGGGAACATTTTCTTTTTAAGAGGGATAAGGCTGTTTTTAGCCCTCTGACAGGCTACCAGCTACATGTCTGGTGACTGTTGTCTTTAGGGGAAATAAAAATGTTCCACAGATGAAATCTGGCCTGCTAGGCCCCATAGACATCAGATGCCATCTGATTAGAACTAAACCAACAGGAGTTCACATTGGAAAATAGAAATGTTATTTTGTGGGATAACATGGCTATCGAATGGCATGACCTATTCCAAGTGAGAGTAGAATCAGAACAGATAAAAAATGCAGTGTGGGTCCATCATGGGTTAAGTTGCTAGCTGTTGTTTTCACATCTCTTTCCCCCTTTGCATAGGAGTATAGTCGTAGTTAGGGTCACAGGTAACATCCCACATAGGTTCGGCTCCTGGAGTCAGAGTTTAGGAAATTTGACACTAATATCATTTGGTGCAGCAAAACAATCAAGTTTACTGACCAATTTGCAACTTAAAAATGGGTTCTTCTGTGATAGAAACCATCTGGCTAATTTAGGAGACAAACAATCGTCTCTTTAAGACAGGCACAGTCCATGAATATCATACAGTCCAATTTGTAAGACAGCAATGATAGTTTTCATGTGGTACAGATGCAAAATGTGTGATTCTTCCCTTCTTTAGGGGTATCTACAGGCAGGACTGGACTGGCCCATCAGAGTACTAGAGATTCCTCTGGTGGGCCCAAGCTCTGACAATAATGAAGCCTTAACAAAAGCAGGGTCCTAAAGGTCCTGTATGCACAGAGGATGGGCCCTCTGGTGGGCCCACTGGACTTCAGTCCGACGCTGTGTACAGGGCTGTTTCAGGCTGCCCTAGGAAGGCATTTAGTATGCCCCTATTAAATTGGCTGCCACATTTCCTAATCAAATTATCCCATAAATAATGTAAAAAAGAAAAAGAAAATCATACATCATATAGTACATACAGTACATATCCAGATTCTCTTCAGGCTAGCAGCTCAGGAGAGGCATGTCCATTTATACGGAGTGTGTCTTTTTTCAGGTGACCTGTCCTTTCTGCTACAGCTCTCTCCCTGTAACCATCACAGCTTCTAAAAAAAAGATAGGGCTGGTAGCATTTGAAGGACGGAACTGAGCATGTGTGTCCACCTCTGCAAGGTGGACAGAGAAATAAGGAAAATAAAAATAGCAGATGGCACCACACACATATTTACTGCATACATTTGTACACGTTCAGTGTGCATATGAACACTCACTAGATTCAGCCGTACATACTTGCAATGCAATGGCAACATAATGGACAGATGGTAACAACTAATTTGAATAAAAAAATGAGATATTCATCTGTCATAGTCCTGTAGTCCTGCCTCCTAAATTCTGCTGCCCTAGGCACATGCCCCCAGGTGACTAGTGACAAAAATGTCATGTTTATGTAGAGTCTACCTAAGACCTGCTAAAGTTGTAAAGTCCCGCAAAACCTGCTTATAGGCTATGCTCTCTCAGCCACCGGTCCAGTCATGTATGGTTTGCGTTGCCACCAAAGATTCTGTTTGTTTGTTGTGCCACAGCCTAGACATTGAGTAACTGCTTGGCAGATATCTTGAATAGAAATGTTGTCTGAAAGTTTCTGTGATAAATAATTACATTGGAGTTTCCCTTGAATAATTTAGTACTATTTTATTTCTGGAACACTCATGTCTCACAGCCCAAGGTAATTTTAGTCTGAGTTTACTGGGTATTTGTTGATTCTATACAGAATCCTTTCTTTCTCTGCTTCATGAAAGATTTTGATTTTCCTTATATACTTCTGTAATAAGATGAGAATATGCAAGGGAATAAATCAGTTCTAGTGCATATGAAATGTAGTAGTTCTTGTAATGAACTGCATAGTCTCAGTCTGTGTCCCTTTGTCTTTATCTCACTATTGCCTTTCTTCCAGGTCCTCCTCTGAGGTTGATGGATGGTGAAACAAAGAAAGAGGGGCGTGTGGAGATTTATCTCAATGGTCAGTGGGGGACAATCTGTGATGATGGATGGACCGATAAGGATGCGTCTGTTGTGTGTCGGCAACTTGGCTACAAGTAAGTCCAGTACAGAAAATGGAGTACTTCCTTAACAGACAATATATTGCAGCGGGAGGTTTTCATGTTTCCGTCGTAGCCAGAACTTGCGTGATATCTTGGTCCACAGTATGTACCAGAGTCCTAGACAATACACCTGGTTACATAATCCCGTTTCGGGAACTTTTCCCTGTGGCTCTTGCAAGTTCTGTGGCTACATCAATAAGAACAAAACATTTTCTGGCTATACATCTGACAGAACGTTCTTTATTAGACCATTTGTGAATTGCAAAACCACCGGTGTGGTCTATTTAATGACGTGTATATGTAGCCTGAAGTATGTCGGTAAAACGATACGCGAACTAAGACGACGTATTGGGGAACATGTATCTGACATTAACAAATGTCAGGACACACCTATTGCCCGCCATGTGGTTGAATGCCACAGTGGCAATGCGTCCGTCATTAAATTTCAGGGTATTGACGTTGTGAAGAGGACATCACGTGGAGGTGATTTGGACCGCATCCTCCTACAAAAGGAGGCGCGATGGACTTTTAGGCTAGGTACCATCTAGCCTAATGGTCTTAATGATGCCATCTCCTATGTTCCATTTATTTAATGGTATCATAGTACCTCCCTCTCTTCACTCTATCTGTCACTAGTTTATATGCGTTTACATGCATTTAATTGGGATGGATAAAAAATTGCCTACCTTCAGGGTTTTCCGATTTTGTTCTTATAATACTGTTGCCTGTCATTTAATATACCGCTGATGTTTCCCTGATACTTTGTTATTGTTCAGTGCTGTTGCGCTGACCCCCTGAACACATCCATGTTCTTTCACAGCCGTCAGTTGACCAGCCCAGTATGGCTGTATCATCTGGTGGATTGGCTGCCGGCTGGAGGCGTGTTTCTTTGGGGGCGTGGTGTGTCTCTTTAAATCACGGCGTCTACTTGGCCGCTCGCGGCCATTACAGAGCCGAGACTATGTTTACAACAAACAGTACACCGTCTCTCACACTAGGTCTCGGTGCATCTTGTTAATTACACTGTGTAGCTACACTGTGTAGCGTTAGGCAGTCTAGGTGTAGGTGCTACTTGGCTCCTGATGACGTGCATATATCAACTGCACAGAAACGCGTAGAGCCCTAGCTCTTAGACCAGCTGGTTGTTGCAGTGTTATTGCCAGTATCAGCAAGCGTCTATGTGGTTCACTCACCTATGGTGGTGACAGTTTAAGAGTCGGCATAGTGCACGGCCGCTCCTATTACTCACCGCCGCTGCTCAGTGACTTGCAGGTCATTGGTCAGTTCAGTGTTTGCGTTGGGTGTTAATCCCTGTGATTTATGTGGGATCTCCACACATTGTTAATCCTCACTGGGTTCATTCACACCGCATCTATCTCCGCTAGCACTATAATTCAATAGGCTATTTTTTGCCTTCGGAAATACCTGATCCTTGTACTAGTGCGGTGGATTTTAGATTATTAGTCTGTCTATCCCCCACATGATATTTATAACAAGTCCTCCTATTGGGTAGTGATACTTTCCTTGTATGAGGCTTGTTATATTAGGATAGATGGTTTTGGTCCTAACTGATTTATATAGGTTTCACTCCCTCCCTACATGAGCACATTAAATATTTATTATTTTGCTCCATTTTAGCGTCCCTTTTCATTATATTTGTAATTCTGGAATTTGTACAGTAATAATTAGGGATGAGCGAATCAACTTCGGATGAAACATCCAAAGTCGATTAGCATAAAACGTCTTTTGAATACTGTATGGATCAAGCACAGCGTACAGTATTAGAATGTATTGGCTCCTATGAGCCGAAGTTTTATAACTTTGCGAAGTCTCGCGAGACTTGGGATAATAACTACATAGATTGATTTCTACTGTAAAAAAATATTTATATATTCGGGAAATGTTTTTTCACACTAGAAATCAATTTATGCTCCGTACAGTATTCAAAGCACGTTTTATGCAAATCGACTTTGGACGTTTCATTTAAAGTCTATTAGCTCATTCCTAGTAATAATCATAAATTACTATACATGTGGAAATAGATTTGTAGAAACCAGTGTCAATGCAACTGAGACCTTAAAATGCCAAAGCTTATTGTTTAAATCATGTTTTTATGTCTAACATATTGTTAAAGAATTTTGATTGTTTTTTTAAATTTTCCATGTAAATATTTATATTTAAACTAAAACCATAAAATCCTTCAATTTTCGCACTGGACACTAAGCTTAATAATAGGAGCCACTTCTTGGTCTGTACAGATTACTTTACTGCTGTTATCTGCTTATCTGTCATTCTAATCCTGCCTGTAATGATATCCCCTCTATGTATAGATAAGACAGGATACATCATTCACAGTAGATAATTTTAAAGTCTTAACTATTCTTTCCTTGTACAATGACCTCTGCACAGGACACAGAACATGCCTGGAAAACTCTCCCATGAGGTCCCATCCTGACCATTGTGTCTTTGGCCTATAGGGCTGCCGTTAAGCAATTTTCTTAATGCATTCTAAATGCTTAGAACAGCTCAGGCAAGATGGCAGCCCCCATAATCATGTTCAGTAAATAGAATAAAAAATCTGTAATCAGATAATAAAATCAGATTAGAAAAAAAGGACACAGTTGTAGCCAGCATTAAAGTCAAACCTGATACGTTATCCCACTAGCTTATCTCACTAACTTAGTTTAATTATGTGCAAATATATATCCAGCATGTTATTAATTAGACCCCTAAAATAATATTTTATTTGGTATACGTTAAAAATCCCTAAGGGATTCACTTATAAACTATAGGACATACATACAAAAAGTGACCATAAACCACATCCAAAGAAGATATATCGTTATTTGGGGTAAGGGGAAATCGCTGTCCCTAAATCTACCCCTGTCCTAAAGCCCTTTGCCCAGGGAAGGCTCCTGATGGTGGAGACCCCCTGTCCACGTGCCTATGCTGCTAGCCCTTCCTACTCCCTATGAGGTGAAGGGAGGCATGTGGACTGGTTTTGAAGGTAAGGGATTAGGATGTCGTATTGGTCAGCTATATAAATAGACTGGATGGGAATTAAACAATTAAAGACACACTGGTGATACGGACAGACACAAAAGAAACACGAATATACGAACATACACTTATTTAGTATTGGTGTTATAGCCATATACTATCTAGGGTTGACGTGGTAGTCAAACTCCTCGCTTGCCTCGACGCGTTTCACCCACGTGTAGATTGTGGGATCATCAGGAGGTGTAATTATATATTACATATTACATGTGCAAGCCATTGTATGTGACTCAAAAGTTGCCAGTATAGGGCTGGGTCACATGAAATCGGTGCTCAAAACCAAATGCCGGTTTAGAGGCCTGAGTGCACCAAAGAAGAAAAGACGCTCTACCAGGGGTGGGGACATAAAGATATATCAATAATGATACTTATGCCTGTTTAGGACTCCGTCACGTGTGATCCACATCTATATCCACATCCTGTAAGGGACAGGAAACAGATGTATTCCACAGTCAAAATCAATGTATACATATCTAGATATAAGCGCATTCACTGATAAGTGTAAACTCACGGTTTGGTGGGTATAAATGACCTCTGTTGGTCTCTTGTCATGGTAGCTTGGCAAGGCATACACTATAGATAAAGTGCATCATTAATGGTGGGCATTGTTGCCAGTGCTCACAGAATATATATGGAGTTCGTGAGTCCTCTAGTTTCAAGTATATCCTACTTACATTGTGGAGTCTCTGCTGTGATCCATGTCCCCCCTGGTAGGCGAATTTCCACTGGTGCATCGGCTGTATTTAAAAGAGCCGCCACATCACGTCACTAATAGCTAAGTGGACGCAGGCTCTGCTCCATTTCCTGCTTATGGAACGCACGTGCGTTCCAAGCACCGGAAGTGCTCGCTCCTATGGGCTGATTAACTCAAACTCAGCTAGCAGCTCCTTCCTGGATGGTGGAACGCACATGCGTCCCAAACACCGGAAGTGCTCGCTCCTATGGGCTGATTGACTCAAGCTCAGCCAGCAGCTCCTTCCTGGATGGTGGAGCGCACGTGCGTTCCACGGGGCTACTTCCGGTCCTACAATCTTGCGATCTAATTCCCTACAGTTTCTTTAAAAATGGATGGGTATGTGATCAAGCAAGATAAACTATTTATCATATGATATTCAATCCCTGATGGCTCAGTCCCACCTAGTTTTTAATCATGTTCAAATATATGACTAATTACCCCATCATGGCTCTGATGGGACTTGGCAGGTATATACTGCTGTCATTAACATACACTTGGCCATGGTATATGACCCCAGCATATAGAGACTGTCAATCATATCGGGGAAGGTGCAAATTTTGGGCACCCAAATCAAATGATACCTCTTAACAGTATGGAGCACATGATTTAAACACTGAAAAGTATGTATTCCGGCATATGGTAAAATAGATTTTATATGTGCATCCTATATAGAGGCAACCAGAGTGCGTGGTTAACCTATGGACAGTGACCCGATATTGCGTCACTAATGTCCAATCTGATATGTTATTTTCATGCTTCACGCATGTGGTCTAATCTTCGGTACATTCCTTATCTTCACATGAAGCTAGGCTTTTTAAAGAACAGAAATAGGGAAATTACGGGCACTGTCATATCTTATAGAAAACAGGAAAATGTCAACCTTTCATTGATGCCGGTGGGTGCCTGAGAATGAAATCTGTGTATCCACACACATTCCTTCTGCAGGATTTTCTTATCCCAATTACCGCCTCTGGGTGAAGGTGGTATGAGCTCCAGAACGGAGAATTTTAGACAGAGAGGGTCCCCTCCATGTACATCATTAACATGAGAAGCCACTGGAGTGATTTTTTTATTATTGACATCATTTATGTGTTCACAGACCCTCCTGCGTAGTTCCCGTATCGTTTTCCCTATGTAGTCTTTCGGGCAGGGGCATTGGCAGATATAGATAGCCCCTTTACTGCGACAGTTGCAGAAGTCCCTGATGTCAATTGTCAGTCCTGTGGCACTGCAAGTTATAGCCTTAGCCGTAGATATATACTGGCAGGCTTTACATGCGCCACATCTGAACATCCCAAGGGGTTTACGTTCCAGCCAAGTACCCTCCCTGGCAGGTGGAACGTAGTGACTATGCACCAGGCGATCTTTAAGGCTTTTGCCCCGCCTGTAACAGACACCCGGTTTTTGGGTTAGGACGTCCGACAGGTCCTGGTCCATCCGTAAAATGGGCCAGTATCTGTCAAGTATTCTCCTCACCTCCTGATTCGCAGAGTCATAGGTGGAAACAATACGGGGTGGTTGCACGGTATCTCCATCTCTTAATTTTGGGACTAATAATTTACTACGATCCTGGGATACTGCATGTTTAAATGCCAGGTTCAACGGTTGCTGTGGGTAGCCTCTTTCTCTGAACCTGGATTGTAATTTCCTGGCTTCGTTGAAGAAGGCTTGATTATCCGAACAATTCCTCCTTGCACGGAGATATTGTCCCCTCGGTATCCCTCGTTTAAGGGGAACCGGGTGGTGACTATCCCAGTGCAAGAGGGAATTGGTTGCGGTCGTCTTCCTAAACATGTTTGCAGTAAGCCTATCACCCTCAATTGTGATACGTACATCCAGGAAGGCAATTGATTTAGAGTCAATTTCTGATGTAAAATGGAGGCCCACATTATTAACATTAATGTCAGTGATGAACCTATTGAATTCATCCGATCCACCCCTCCAGACCAGGAACACGTCATCGATATATCGTGTCCAGACCAATATCTTGTCTGTCCACCACATGTCCTGGTCTGGAAAGATATGGGTGTCCTCCCACCAGCCCAGGAAGAGATTGGCATATGAGGGGGCACAGGGACTCCCCATTGCCGTCCCCCTGAGCTGGTGGAAGAACCGCCCATTAAATAGAAAATAGTTGTGGGTCAGAACAAACTCAAGCAGCCTGAGTACAAAGGCATTATGTTCCCTACAGAATATCCCCCTAGTCGCTAGGAAGTATTCCACGGCGTGGAGTCCTCTATCATGAGGTATTGAGCTATATAGGGACTCCACGTCAATACTGGCAAGTAGGCATCCCGGGTCCAAATTGATGGTGTCAATTTTATTGAGGAAGTCCATCGTGTCCCTAGTGTATGCCGGTAGGGACACGACGAACTGACTCAGGACACGATCAATGTAGATTCCACTGTTTTGAGTGAGTGAATCCACCCCTGAGATAATTGGTCTACCTTTTAGTGGATTCGTACCCTTATGGACCTTGGGGAGGCCATAGAAGGTCGCTGTACTTGGGAACATTGGTAAGAGAAAGTCATATTCCGTGGGTGATATTACTTTATTGCAAATACCTTCATCCAGTATATTTTTTAATTCCATCCTAAAGCGTATAGTAGGATTAGATGTTAGAGTACCATATCCCCCTCTATCTTTGAGGAGGTCCATACACATCTGCACATACAGGGGCTGGTCCAGGATCACTAAATTTCCCCCTTTGTCAGAGGGCTTTATGATGATAGATTTATCTCGTTCCAGCGACTGTAATGCAGACATTTCCTCCCGTGATAGATTATATTCCCTGGGTCGTATCTTCTCGATTTTCTCTAGATCTGATATTACCATCTGTAAGAAGATATCTATGCATTCATAGTTATGAGGGGGCGGCATCTTTTTACTTTTTAGCTTGAGGTCCGTATATGGTCCATGTCCCGGGTTTCTTCTATTCTCCTCCCCAAGGTCCATCAATATCTGGAAGTCCGCGTAATCGGATATATCCAGACCCAGACTGTCGCATGTTTGTTTATTGGATTGTTTGAAGAACTTCTGCCACTTGAGTCGCCTGGCAAATAAGTGTAGGTCCTTGGTCCAACTGAAGAGGCAGAAGTTCGCGGTTGGAACAAATGACAAACCTTTTTTCAGTACCTGAGTCTCAACAACCGATAAATCACGAGACGTGAGATTAATGATTTGTAGACCATCCACTATGTTTTGTCTGTTAGTAACCGTCCCCGTAGATTGTAGGGAGCCTGGGCCTGCTCTAAAAAAGAGGGTCCAGATTGAGAGGAGGATGGCGAACGAGAAGAGGGAGATAAGTATTGAGGCGGAGGCCCAGTTGGGTATTGAGACCCTCGTGATGCCCCTCGTCTCCCACCCCCTCCCCGTGGCCATCTCTTTCCACGTCTCCTGTTGCCCGAGAATCTTCCTCTGCCGTAGTTCTGATGTTGGAGTTCGGTATCAGATGATTCGACCTCAGAGGAAGAGATATCTGACACAATGGGGGGTTCTATGGGAGTGGGTTGTTTATATGCCCTATTTTCCCTGAATTCTGTGAGATCGCGTACAAATTGCCTATGTTTCCTGTCCTTCAATAGGCGCTGAAACCTCTCCACTAGAGTCTGTAGAGACGATTCGCGCCTATCGAAGTCAGGGTCCCCTTTTAATTTGAGGGCAAGTTCAATTTGTTCCTGTAGTTTAACAGAGGTACGCTCGAATAATAATTTCTCTTCCTCTAAGAGGATATTCATCAAATTAAGCGAACTACGAGTGAGTTCTTCCTCCCATTTCACTAGCAGTTCTACAGATGTAATACGGTCAGCTGGTTTCACCTGGTGACGGAGGCCTCGAGGAACTATTTTGAGTTCCAAGTAGCTCTCAATGGATTTGATTTCCCACCAGGATTTGATGTTATCCTTGTATTTGTCATAAAGTTCATGGAATACCTGTTTACATGAGGTGGATGCGGACAGGCCCGGAACGTCCCTATCTGAAAAGATTTCTTTTGCCTCACTGATAAGTGCTTCCGTGAAGAATGTACCCGTCAGGAAGTTAGCCATTACACTATTAAATCATATAAATCCAGCAAAAATCAGTAAACATTGATATAAGGGGGTAACTGTATTGTATATATATATCCAGCATGTTATTAATTAGACCCCTAAAATAATATTTTATTTGGTATACGTTAAAAATCCCTAAGGGATTCACTTATAAACTATAGGACATACATACAAAAAGTGACCATAAACCACATCCAAAGAAGATATATCGTTATTTGGGGTAAGGGGAAATCGCTGTCCCTAAATCTACCCCTGTCCTAAAGCCCTTTGCCCAGGGAAGGCTCCTGATGGTGGAGACCCCCTGTCCACGTGCCTATGCTGCTAGCCCTTCCTACTCCCTATGAGGTGAAGGGAGGCATGTGGACTGGTTTTGAAGGTAAGGGATTAGGATGTCGTATTGGTCAGCTATATAAATAGACTGGATGGGAATTAAACATTATGTGCAAAGCTTCTAAAGCTTAAGGCCCATTACACACCGGCATCACGGATTTGGTACGGATGCGCCGCGGGAAACCGGCGAGAGTGCGCATGCAATTTCAGTCAGTTTTGGCTGCGATTGCATTGCGTTCATTCTTTTTCCGCTTGAGTGCGAAGCGTTTTAATGCGTTTTGCATGTGTGTGATAAAAAACTGAATGTGGTACCCAGACCCGAACCCGGACTTCTTCACTGAAGTTAGGGTTTAGGTTCGGTGTTCTGTAGATTTTATTATTTTCCATTATAACATGGTTATAATGGAAAATCATAGCATTCTTAATACAGAATGCTTACTAAAATGTCCCTTGAGGTTAAAAAATAATAAAAAAAATTACTCACCTCATTCACTTGATCGCGCAGCCGTTATCGCCTTCTTTCTTCTTCTTGCAGGACCTGCAAAAGGACCTGTACTGACGTTATCGCGCTCACCACGTGGTGAGCGCGGTGACATCAGCGCAGGTCCTTTTTCAGGTCCTGCAAGAAGAAGAAAGAAGTGTTGAGCGCAGTGACGTCAGCGCAGGTCTTTTTGCAGGCCCTGCAAGAAGAAGAAAGAAGACAATAACAACTGCGTGATCAAATGAATGAGGTGAGTAATTTTTTTAAATTATTTTTTACTGACAACAAGCAAAGATCTATATCTTGAATTTTTTTTACAACTTTCCATTTTACAAGAAATGATGGAGAAGATCCATTGCTTTGCTACACAGAGAAAGTTTTGACCCCTGAATCATCTTCGCCAGATCAGTTGTGAAGCATTCTGTCAATTACATTGTCTTGGTCCATTGTGCTTCACTTCAATTATATAGCTATAAAACCGAACTTTTTACATCTTACAAAGTTGTATTCTCTGTTTGTCTCCTAAAAATGTGAATAATGAAGTGTGAAAATATAGCTTTTCTTCCCACTTCATAGCTGATAGAAAACACAGGCATCAGGGATTTTATTCATAGATGCTTCATACTTAAAGGGAATACAGCCCTCCCCAGACAGCACTGTGCATTTCAATACTCTTTCCATACACGCACTTTGGGTTATTACTGCAAATAAGCATTGTTAAGTCAGACGTGCACAAAAATTTTCTGGACTGCAATCAATTGCTGCAGGATGGAAACTATATTAATAAAAGGATATCCCCCTCCATCCAACCTTGAGAAGGGTTACTGCAGACTGAAGCTTGTTTCCTGCAGCCAACAATGTCATTATATGTAACTGAGAGGACGTGAATGGCCTAAATCACATTAAAGGACTGTCTTACAAATTAGAAAAGACCCATTAAGACGCTAAATATATCAAGATATTTCAGTGCGGCCAGGCATTACGTGAGCTCATACACATTATCTGATGTATTACATCATGTCTGGAGACTGGCTACATGATATGACAATATTTAGACAGTTGAAGGCATGAGTGAAATCCGGAGATGATAAGATGTTGACTTGGTAGACACTGAATGCAATAGATGTCAAAGGGCTATTGTATGGGAAAATGCAATAAATCTAATTCTGCCACACTACAGTGGTTTACAGAGGCTTCAATAATTTCACTGTGCATATGTTTACTTATGAAATGTTACTTACAGTTTATGCTAAAATTCGAATAATAATAAGCATTATTTATACATTTGGCCTATTTATAGTACAACTAAAAGTACCATCACCATTGATATTTGGCCTCCCATATGGATTTATTCTAGCTTTGTGATCTAATATTATGTCGTTTGTGCTGTGCAAATTCATATACAGTATTTAACCCCTCCCCGCTCAGTGACATACTATTACCTCACCGAGTGTAGATAGTTCATGCTCAGTGCCGTTCTTAGTATGTCATGGTGATGGCACAAGCTCAGGAGCTGGGTCTGCACCATCACTTGCTGTTGCCGGCTGTGTTATACACCTGGTACTTGGCTGTTCCCGTCGGGATCTGAGAAATTAAAGGAAGAAAGCTCCCTCTGTGCTCTGAAAGGCACCCAGTGAATGTTAGATGGTGGCCTTCTGAAAGCCTCCAGGCCTGCCATGTCCTGGCTGCTGTTACACTCTATGTAGTGTAATGCAGTACTTCAGTGTATAAGTCTCCCATGAAGTGGCGTAGCTAGAAATGACTGGGCCCCACAGCAAATTTTTGAATGGGGCCCCCCTTTCTCAACCCCTTCCTTTCATGCCGCCCCCATTCCTGTGTCTAGTAAAGATCGCTCTCTCAGACCAGGCCCGGCAGCTGTTCCATCAGTTTTATACACTGTCTATACTGTCACTGTATATAATTTCATTGTGTAATACTGTTGAGGGCCCTGACACAATCTTTTAGTCCTCCTCCTCCTGGATGGGCCCCTTCTGGGTCAGGGCCCCAAAGCAGCCGCTTCCCCTATAGCTACGCCCCTGCTCCCATGGGACTAAAGCATATGAAAAACACATGAATAATGTTTCTTAAAAAATATATAAAAGTATTTTTCTCTCTACAGTATATACAAAATTGGCATAATCTTATTTGTAACAATCTGATTTATTAGGTTATCCTATTATTTAACCTGCAAAATGAACACCGTAAATAATCCTCAGTGCCAGAATTATTGGGTTTTATTGGTCACACAACTTCGCCCCAAAAAAGTTTGTTAAAAATGTATCTAATGTTTTCACATATCCCAAAATTTTATCTAATGGAAAACTGCATTGGTGATGTGCTGGTAGACTGTACGTGTGACTGCTGAAGTCAATCACTGTCCTCATCATTGGACTGCTGAATACATTGATTGGCTGCAGTGGTCAAAGATTCAAAGTCGATTCCCTCAAAACTTCGTTTGAATGCTGTATGGAGATTCGTCTCTGTGCAGCATTCAATGTATGGGCTCCGGAGAGGGAAATTCGTTTTCACTGAAATCTCTTGCAAACAGTTTATAACCTCTATCGAAAGTAGGCTTCGGATTCCTGTTTTAGGGTCCATTCATACGTCCGCAATTGTGGTCCGCATCTGTTCCGCAATTGTGCAGAATGGTTGCTGACCCATTCATTCTCTATGGCGACAGAATGGAAGTGGAGAGCACACTATGTGCTCTTTGCATCCGCATTTCCGGAGCGCGCCGCCGATCTTTCGGCAATTGCGGACAAGAATAGGCAGTTCTATGGGGGGGCCGGCCGGGAGTATTGCGGATCCGCAATTTGCAAGTCTGTAATACACTACGGACGTGTGAATGGACCATTAAAATGTTTTTCAATCGAATGTCGAAGTTATAATGAATTTCTCTCGCTGGAGCCCATGCATTTAAATGCTTTATGGAGACAGATCTCCGCACAGCATTAAAGTGACGTTTTGAGCGAATCGACTTCGAATCTTGGATCCAAAGCTCGATTCGCTCAACACTGGTGGCCATATGCTAACAGACTGAAAATGAACCCACCATTCATATTGCAATCTCTCTGTCCCAAAAGTCTTCCTTACCTACTAAATGGGTATTAGTATGAGGTAGAGGACAGATCTATGTAGGATTGGAGTACACAGAGTTTGTAGTATGTTGCCATGGAGACAAATAGGTCTGCGTAGGAGCTGTAGACACAACTGCAAATTGATTTTTTATTTGGACTATTTGCAAAGTTTCTTCATTGTTTGTTGTAAATTTAATGAGAATGATAAAAAATATTTGCAAACATCTGTTCTTCTAAATGAAGGAACTGCAATAGCAGACACGGCTCACGGAGAACAGTGGAGAAAAAGACTTTAAGTCAAGTTACAGACTAGTAAGAAAATTACATGACTGTGAATTTGAACTGTACTTGGTGGAAGGAATGCAATGTCAACTGTTTTATAGGTCAACCTTCTTTTAACATGTTTCGTTTCTCCATTAAAATCAGTAGTCTGATTTCTGCTAAAAGGCTGATAATTCTGTCTCTTCAAAGCTGACAATGTGCTTCTGCAGCTGTTAATTACAATACAATACTATATTTAACCAGGCCAATAAAGGTACACCTTCATACCCAGGGGTGGACTGGGAACTTGAAGTGACCCTGGAAAAAAAAAAAACTAAAAGTGGCCCCCATGTTGTAGGTGGGTTAATATTGATAGAAGGAAGGGAAACACAGTTAGATGGGGCCTACACAAGTAGGCGGGGTCATAAGTATCATAGTGCAACACAAAATACTGCCTCAGAAGAACCAAATACCACAGTGCAGCACAAAATACTGCCTCAGAAGAACCAAATACCACAGTGCAGAACCAAATACTGCCCCAGCAGAACCAAATACCACAGTGCAACACAAAATACTGCCTCAGAAGAACCAAATACCACAGTGCAGCACAAAATACTGCCTCAGAAGAACCAAATACCACAGTGCAGCACAAAATACTGCCTCAGAAGAACCAAATACCACAGTGCAGAACAAAATACTGCCGCAAAAGAACCAAATACCACAGTGCAGCACAAAATACTGCCTCAGAAGAATCAAATACCACAGTGCAGCACAAAATACTGCCTCAGAAGAACCAAATACCACAGTGCAGCACAAAATACTGCCTCAGAAGAACCAAATACCACAGTGCAACACAAAATACTGCCTCAGAAGAACCAAATGCCACAGTGCAACACAAAATACTGCTTCAGAAGAACTAAATACCACAGTGCAACACAAAATACTGCCTCAGAAGAACCAAATACCACAGTGCAACACAAAATACTGCCTCAGAAGAACCAAATACCTGTCACGGAATGTGTACAGGTAACAAGGCAAAACAACATGCATATATGACTCACTGGATCCAACAGCTAAGGAACAAAAGGGAGACCCCTGTAGAAGACCTGGCACTTTCCCTGGCTGCTTAGCCTATGCATAGATCCGAATGGTGGAGGTATGCATATCCACGTACCTTGACTATATAACCCCTGAGCACCCTACAATAGTGAGGGGACACGACCACCGGCTCCCTACACCAGACACGGAGGGAGTCAGGGTCACCTGGGATCCAGCAAACAGAAAATAACAGATAACAGTTAACACTTAACTTTGTAGAGGAGAGGAGAACCAGATGGGCATGCACACATACTCCAGGAAGAAATATAAGCCGCCCAGAAAAGCCTTCTGGGGAAGAATTTAAAGGGAAGCAATTAGTCCAACACATGACAGCTGAGAGAGGCTAAGGAGAGGAGGAGCTGAATACCACAACACAGAAACTCAAAGAGGAGGTTCTGAAAGGCCTCTGTCAGAGCTTCTCAGCTGTCTGGTTGTGACAATACCACAGTGCAACACAAAATACTGCTTCAGAAGAACTAAATACCACAGTGCAACACAAAACACTGCCTCAGAAGAACCAAATACCACAGTGCAACACAAAATACTGCTTCAGAAGAACCAAATACCACAGTGCAACACAAAATGCTGCCTCAGAAGAACTAAATACCACAGTGCAACACAAAACACTGCCTCAGAAGAACCAAATACCACAGTGCAACACAAAACACTGCCTCAGAAGAACCAAATACCACAGTGCAACACAAAATACTGCCTCAGAAGAACCAAATACCACAGTGCAGCACAAAATACTGCCTCAGAAGAACCAAATACCACAGTGCAACACAAAATACTGCCTCAGAAGAACTAAATACCACAGTGCAACACAAAATACTGCCTCAGAAGAACCAAATACCACAGTGCAACACAAAATACTGCCTCAGAAGAACCAAATACCACAGTGCAGCACAAAATACTGCCTCAGAAGAACCAAATACCACAGTGCAACACAAAATACTGCCTCAGAAGAACTAAATACCACAGTGCAACACAAAACACTGCCTCAGAAGAACCAAATACCACAGTGCAACACAAAACACTGCCTCAGATGAACCAAATACCACAGTGCAACACAAAATACTGCCTCAGAAGAACCAAATACCACAGTGCAGCACAAAATACTGCCTCAGAAGAACCAAATACCACAGTGCAACACAAAATACTGCCTCAGAAGAACTAAATACCACAGTGCAACACAAAACACTGCCTCAGAAGAACCAAATACCACAGTGCAACACAAAACACTGCCTCAGAAGAACCAAATACCACAGTGCAACACAAAATACTGCCTCAGAAGAACCAAATACCACAGTGCAGAACAAAATACTGCCTCAGAAGAACCAAATACCACAGTGCAGAACAAAATACTGCCTCAGAAGAACCAAATACCACAGTGCAACACAAAATACTGCCTCAGAAGAACCAAATACCACAGTGCAACACAAAACACTGCCTCAGAAGAACCAAATACCACAGTGCAACACAAAATACTGCCTCAGAAGAACCAAATACCACAGTGCAACACAAAACACTGCCTCAGAAGAACCAAATACTACAGTGCAACACAAAATACTGCCTCAGAAGAAACAGATACCACAGTGCAACACAAAATACTGCCTCAGAAGAACCAAATACCACAGTGCAACACAAAATACTGCCTCAGATGCCCTTCTGAGATGGCCAGTGCTGCCTTGTTCTGTCATCTTCCTCCTCCAGTTGTTTCTAATTAAGAACTCGAGCAGGGGGCTTAGGATGAGAGATGAGAGCCACAGCAACAAGCCTGCCCTACCATCAGCATGCTGCCTGGAGTTCCCCTAGTAATGACCCCAATAATTTTCTCCCTAAAAATCCAGAGAAAAAAATACCTACTACACGGTGCCGTCTGTGGTGCAGGCCATATGCATATTCTAGCCTGGAGCCTTAGACTCCTGCATCCGAGCTCCATTTTTGTAGACTGCTTTATATAAGAACCTGTGGCCTAAAAGAGTGAACAGAGGGGCAGAGAGCTATGGACTCCCGTGACCTGCTGCAGTATTAAATTTTATCACCCATCCCAAGGACGGTGATAAAATTTAATTCAGGAGGGCTTCTGTGGCCGCCGGCCAGGTACAAATGTACCACAGGCTCCCAGGATTAATTAAAGGGGTTATGCAACCTGTACATATTGATGACTGATCCTCAGGAGAGGTCATTAATAACTGATTGGTGGGTATCTTACTCTCAGCACCACTGCTGATCAGCTGTTTGAAGAGAAGGCGGAGCTCGTGCGAGCGCTACTTCCACTTTAAGATTACACTATGCATTGTGTCAGAAGTCTTCTGGGCCACACAGTGTAATTTCAAGTGCTTGTTCTGTTCACTGCATTTGCAATATAATATACCTTTGTACTTTATTTGGTTTGTAGAGTGCTGTTGCACTATGTGCTGTTCTATACAAGTGCTTGTTCTGTTCACTTGAATGGGACGAGCACTTGTAATTACACTGTGCTGACGCTGCAAGCGACATGACATGCCTCCTCTTTAAACAGCTGATTGGCAGGGGTGACGGGAGTCAGACCTCCATCGATCAGCTATTGATGACCTATTCTGAGTAAATGTCATTAATATGCATTAACTGCACAACCTCTTTAACACTTTAAGTACATGGCCAGCGGCAGTGACGACTGCTCAGAATGCCACCTGGACATCGTTCCACAGATAATTTTTCCTGTAGAATCTATGGCTAGTCCATCCCTGTTCATACCCCAGAACTGTAGCTAAAGACTTATTGGTCCTGGTGCAGAAGTTCAGTTTTCCCCAATCTCCACTGCAGTCAACCTCTTCCTGACATCTGCTGTACATGTACAGTGGATGTTAAGTCTTTAAAGATGGCACTAGCCGGTGGGTTCCTATAGTGTCGGATACAACTCCAATGATGAACATTTAATCCCCCAGATGTTGTGGTCAATTATGGCCATTGTACCATGGTACCTGATTGGTCATTTACAGGGAGGCAGATCACGTAAGCTGTTTTCTGGTTTCTATGGCAGCCTTAGGCCTCCTAGACCTGCCATAGTAAAGTTCCCATTAAGCTATGTCTCAGGCAGGGCTTATAAGAAACATAGCGGTTTTACCATATATACCATATATTACAATATTATACACTATACTATAGTATACTATACCGTACTATATACTATATATATTGTATAAGTAATCCAGGATGTGCAATTCCTGGGCAGAGGGAGTACTACATTTAAATGAAAAATAAAGTTAAAAAATGTTCAAAATATAAAAAAAATCAAAAAGCAATACTTCAAATCACCCAAATTACCCCCTTTCCTCATTTTACTAATTAATATACTTTAAACAAACCCTCTCAAAATGATTTATGATTGATCAAAAGGTCTTACATACCCCAAAAATGTTATCAATAAAAGACTGCAGCTCGCATTGCAAAAATGGAGCCCTCACCCAGTCTCATAGGCAGAAATATAAAAAAAATATTGGTGTCAGCAAAATAAAGGTAATGTGTTATTATTACTGCACAGTAAATGCCATAAAAATGAAACCCATTTTTTCCAGATTCTATTACAATGTATGTAATATTAAAAGGTGTCAATAGAATGTACAGCATGTCCTAAAAAATTAAAAAGTCCTTATATGGGTAGATGAATTGAAAAATAAAAAAGTTATGGCTTTTGAAAGGCAGGGATTAAAAGATGAAAATGCAAAAAACTGAAAATGGCTGCAGGTGGAAAAGGTTAAAACTCCCATTCTAGTGACTGATGAGGGCCCCAGCAGTGGGTGCTCCAGCAATCAGACTGTATCAGCTATCCTGCCATTTGTGGCAATACTCCTTTAACTCTAGTGCCCTTTTACAGGGATTATATTAATGTCTTCACAGTCATGGCAGGTTTTCAGTATCAGACAGGTACATTTTCTTGAACGTACCATTATGAGGCAGTGATGGTTTATAGGCAACTGTCCATCAATCATCAAACAGCAAACTTTTCAGTCCAAATTGCATCCTCTTTCTTTAGCTGACTGAATAAATTTGGAGGAGTGGAATTCACTCAAGCTCCACAAACAGAGTATAAGTAGTAAATTACCATGAGACGAGTGGAAACAGCTTATAGCAGAGGGGACTAAGAAGAAGGACAACGTGGAATGGAAAGAGGGAGTGGGAGAGCATCAGTGCTTGTCAGGATGGAGCAGATGCCTTCAGCCTTGCACCTCTTCCTCCATCTGTAGCAAGGACATACTTGTCAGCTGGCGGGTGGGCCGCCTAGCCAAATTATTTAAAGAAGAAATGTCAGCTCCTTCACATGTCTTCTTTCGTAAACATTTGTATTCTTCATGAAATAGTATGCCGGGAGAATATTTTCTTCTTGTTGTGCAGTTCTCTGTTATTCCGCTAAGATAGTTTTAAATACATTAACAACTAGGTGTTATCAAATGAAAGGGTGTGTACCACATACTCTGACACTGTCCAATCAGTGGCGACAGCGCCAGATTGTGTGGGGGCACATAATAACACCATTCTGTCCCCCAATAAGAAGGTTAATCACCTGACTTGTACTGTACAATTTATTGGAAGAATTTTACAATTCAGAAGGCATCCTACTGCTAAAGACAGCAGTTTTAGCAGTAGGAGAGGAGCTGAAAAATATTTCCACCTTGTCACACAGAGACTGTGTGCTTGCTTGTATAATTATGTCATAGTCGTTACAATATTTGACAGACAGCATGCAGCTAGGGTACACTGCTTTAACCCGTCTGCCAGTGGCTGCCAGTTGTGATCAGCAAAGTTTTGTAAAATTCGATTCGGCTGCTCCCCAAATTTAACAAAAATAAATCGCTTTGTGACGAATTAATTTGTCACAAACTGCATTTCTCTGTAGGTAGTGGGTGCAATGACAGTGAGCAGCGATTGCACCAATCCCCATCATTGTAACCTTCAAATGCCTTATTCAGGCACGCAAGTTTAATATTAAAGCAGGGATCAGCAACCTTCGGCTTTCCAGCTGCTGTGAAACTACAACTCCCAGCATTCACACTTCTTTAATCTCCTTATAAAAGTGAAAGGAGGATTCTGTGAAAGGAGGATTCTTAGGCTGGTTTCACACGGGCGTTGCGGAAAAATGTGCGGGTGCGTTGCGGAAACACCCGCGATTTTTCCGCGCGAGTGCAAAACATTGTAATGCGTTTTGCACTCGCGTGAGAAAAATCGCGCATGTTTGGTACCCAAACCCGAACTTCTTCACAGAAGTTCGGGCTTGGGATTGAGGTTCTGAAGATTGTATTATTTTCCCTTATAACATGGTTATAAGGGAAAATAATAGCATTCTGAATACAGAATGCTTAGTATAATAGCGCTGGAAGGGTTAAAAAAAATAAAAAAGTTAACTCACCTTATCCCCATGATCGTGTAGATCCCGGTCTGTTCTTTAGCTGTCTGCTGAATGACCTTTGGTGATGTCAGATCACATACTCCAATCACATGGTCCATCACCATGGTGATGGAGCATGTGATCTGACATCACCACAGGTCCTTTAGCCACAGCTAAAGAACAGACCGACCGGGAACTAGGCGATCATGGGGATAAGGTGAGTTAACTTTTTTATTTTTTTTTAACCCTCCCAGCACTATTATACTAAGCATTCTGTAGTCAGAATGCTATTATTTTCCCTTATAACCATGTTATAAGGGAAAATAATACAGTGAATAGACTGTCACCTAGAACCCATGCGTGGAAATCGCACCGCATCCGCACTTGCTTGCGGATGCTTGCGATTTTCACGCAACCCCATTCATTTCTATGGGGCCTGCGTTACGTGAAAAACGCTGAATATAGAACATGCTGCGATTTTCACGCAACGCATAAGTGATGCGTGAAAATCACCGCTCATGTGAACAGCCCCATAGAAATGAATGGGTCAGGATTCAGTGCGGGTGCAATGCGTTCAACTCACGCATCGCACCCGCGCGGAAATCTCGCCCGTGTGAAAGGGGCCTTAGAGTTGTAGTTTCAGTTCAGCTAGCGTGCCAGAGGTTGCTGATGCCTGTATTAAAGTATATAATAAAAAAATAAATAAATCATACTTACTTAAATCTTGCGCGGCCTGTGATGATGTTATCACGTTGGCCGCTGTGGTGGCACATAGGATTATGCATGGGATCTTCAATTAAGATGGTGGCAGTCGGCTCTTCGTGTTCAAACGGATGAGGTATGTTTTTTGTTTTTTTTAACCCATTTCAGGGAAAATTGATTCGTTACCATGAAGCACACGGAAAACTGGCTTTTTGAATCGAATTTCCCCTGAAATTCAGATCGAAGTCCACTTTGTAGACTTCAATTCATTTAACACTAACTGCCAGTATGCAGTGGTCACTAATGGGCCTTAGGCTAGGCCATCTTTTTTGGCCCTGCATCTATCTCTCAGGCAGCAGAGAGTGGGGTCACAGCTTTTAAATGAGAGCCAGGCAACTGCTCTAATGGCCCAGATTGGCAGAAGCACTATCTGGGCCATTTAACCTCTTAGATACCGCAGTTAAGAATGTGAATGTGATCGCGGGGTGCTGATACATTTGCATGGCAGCCTGGTGCCTAATGAAGGCCCCTGGCCTACCTGCTGTATATTTATATCAGGCTGCACATAAGCAGTACAGTGCATTATAGAAGCAATCAAAACATCGCCTTTCAGAGTCCACTTTTGGCACTAGTAAAAGGTTAAAAAGAGTAAAATAAAGTTGTATTAAATAAAAAACTAAATAAAAATACACCTTTTTCATAAAAATAAAATAAAAAATTCAATGGAGAGAAAAGCAGAAATAAAATCCCCAACACATATTTGGTATTGCTGTATCCGACCTGCACTACACAATTACCATGCCATTTATCCTGTACAATGAAAGCCATAAAAACAAATTAAAAAGTCATTCTGCAAAAATCAAGCCCTCGCATAGCTCTATAGAATGAAAAATAAAAAAGTTATGGGTCTTTATATATTTTTTTTTAAATTAATTTATTGTTTTTTTTGTGCAAAAGTAGTGATATGTAAAAACAACTATATGCATTTGGTATCGCTGTAATCATATTCACCCAGAGAGTAAAATAATCAGGTTATTTATGCTGAAAAAATTAATGCTGCAAAATTTATAATGTAAAAACTCTCTGGCAGTATTGCTGTTTTTTCCCATCCCCCATAAACGAGTTTATAAAAGTCAATAAATAAGTACTGTATGTGTACACCAAGATGGTGCCATCAAACTTAGCTGTTTGCTGTATTGGAATTTGCCGATGAAGTAATGAAAAAAAAAATGCTTGGTCTCTAAGGCCTAAAACAGGCTGGTCATTAAGCGGTTAAGGGTGATTATAGACCAGATGTCTGGTAAAGATTGATGAATTCTGGTCACACAAGTTGCCTTCTGTCATTGTCTCTCAATGGCACTGTCCACTTCTCTACTTTTCCCTTCTTATTCATCTTGTGCCAACCTTTTTGCTTAACCCTAAGTTCACACCTGAGCGTTTTACAGCGCGTACGATCGCGCTGTAAAACGCCCGACGCTCAAACAAGTTCTTGAGCTTTTTTTTGGGCGTACATAGACTTCAGCGGGAACGCGCGACAATGTGTGTTCGCTTGTCTCTGTATGCGCGATTGTAAACGCTGGTACAATCGCGCATACAGAGCGCTCGTTTCAGAACGCTCAGGTCTGAACCCAGGGTTATGGCCTTTTTGAGATCAGTATGTAGAGACAAGCATCAACGTCAATGCAACTCTAATTCTTTTTCTCCCTAGAATTTAAATCTATATTTACAATATCTTCCACTAGGATCGATAAACAGCAATGGTAAGGTTGGCAAATGCACAGGTGTCCTTTAAAATGTAATTTATAAATTGAATGCATTTCTGCCATTGGCTCTGAAAAAGGTAATTGCTTGGAAAGTTCTACTAGAGGATAAAAAAGCATAAGACCCAAATGTGTTCATTAATTGGTGTGTTGTAATTAAAGGGGTTGTCCAGGTTCGGAGTTGAACCCGGGCATACCTTTATTTTCACCCCCGCAGCCCCCCTGACTTGAGCATTGGAGCAGTTCATTTAGCGCAGGGCAAAGGCATTTTTGGTAGCTCCAGTGACAGACCGGGGCTCTCCATGGGGCTGCCAGGAAGCCCGGTGATGTCACCGGCACTGATGGGTGGGATTTTGCGCTGCCCTAGCCAGTAAAACGGCTAGGGCAGCGCTAAAGCCTGCCCATCAGAGCCGGTGACGTCACCGAACACACTGCCCGTCGTAAGTTTCCGCCCGACAGTGTGTTATGATAAACAAAAGAACGATTTAGCGCAGGGCAAGGGACCGCTTCGAAGCATGAGATGCTCTGATGCTAGCCTCAAGGGGGCTGCCTGGGTGAAAATAAGGGTATGTCCGGGTTCAGCTCTGAACCCGGACAACCCCTTTAACCACCTCCGGACCGCCTAACGCAGATCTGCGGTCCGGAGGTGGCAGCGCTGTGCAGAGTCACGCATATATGCGTCATCTCGCGAGACGCGAGATGACGCGCTTTGCCGGCCCCCGCATGCGCATTTCGGGCCGGCATTTCGTCAAGGGGGGTCGCGTCATCAGCTTGCCAGCCAATGATCACGGCTGGCAAGCTGATGATTTTTAAAAAATCCAATCAGAAGCCACATAGCAGATCATATTAGTAAATATGATCTGTTATATGGCTGCCCTGCTCCTCTGCTGGTCCTTTTCGTCGGTTGGATCCAGCAGAGGAGCAGGCTTCACAGTGAGTAGCACCAACACCACACTTTAGCCCCAGATCACCCCCTGCACCCCAATAACCCTTTGATCACCCCTTTGATCGCCCCTGTCAATCACTAGTGAAAGGAAAAAAGTGATCAGTGCAAACTGTCACTTTTTTTTTTCACTGGTATTGACGGTTAGGTTTTAGGTTAGTTTAGGCCCCTTGGTTAGGTAGTTTAGGGATCAGTTAGCGCCCAGCCCACCGCACCGCAGTCACTGATTCGTTGATTAGCTTATCGCTAATCAGCATTTGTACTTTTATAGTATCTGGAAGTGATCAATAATAGTATTAGTGTCACTTTAGTTCGCCCTCCACCCAAAACGCAGTGTTTGCCCGATCAGGCCTGATCGCCCCCACCCGCCCCACCGCAGTGACCAAAAATTATTATTTTTTGATCACTGCACATTCACTTTACACGCGCTGCGGCGATAAAAAAATCAGTTTTGATATTTTTTATCAACCGCAGCGGCCTCCGGTACTTCGCTAGCCTCCCATTTGTAAGACAGGCTTGCTTTTTTTTCTTGGGTAGTCTCAGGGAATACCCCTAAATTCAGTTGCCCAAATGTCAAACAGGGGGTATTCTTCTGAAGAGGCCTACAGGCTTCTGACCCAGTCGGATGAGGAATGGGAACCCTCATCTGATGAATCTAGCGGGTCAGAATACGAACCTGTAGAAAGCAGTGGCTCTCTGACCCAAAGTTCGGACGAGGAGGTTGAGGTCCCTGATAGCACCAGGCGTACCCGGCCCCATGTCGCTAGACCGCAGGTTGCGCAGGATCCGCTTCAAGAGCAGCAGAGTGGGGCTGGCGCTGTCGGATTACGTGGTGAGGCATACACCAGCAGCGCAGCCCTCCCTGGACCTAGTACCAGCACTGCCGTAGAACATGGTGAAGTGGCGAGCACCAGAAGGGCAGTTGAAGCTGGTACGGTGGCACGAGCAGTAGTGACCCCGTCGCAGCCACCGCAAAGACGGGCCCGTAGAGCCCCTAGAATCACTGAGGTGCTGGCAAACCCTGATTGGCAGTCCCCAACTTCAGCTGCACCTGTAGTTCCCCCTTTCACCGCCCAGTCTGGAGTTCGGGTTGAGACAGCTCAGATCGGTTCAGCCCTAGGATTTTTTGAGCTGTTCTTGACTGCGGAGCTCTTAGACTTAGTTGTGGCCAAAACAAACAGGTATGCCACACAATTTATAACCGCCAACCCGGGAAGCTATTATGCCCAGCCTTTCCGGTGGAAACCAGTCCAAGTTTCCGAAATTAAAACTTTTCTGGGCCTTCTCCTCAACATGGGTCTAACTAAAAAGCATGAATTGAGGTCATATTGGTCCACGAACCCAATTCATCACATGCCCGTGTTCTCTGCTGCTATGTCCAGGGCACGTTTTGAGGCCATCCTGCGTTTCCTGCACTTTAGCGACAACACCGCCTCCCGTCCCAGAGGCCACCCAGCTTTTGACCGGCTCCACAAAATTCGGCCCCTCATAGACCATTTCAACCAGAAATTTGCAGATTTGTATACCCCAGAGCAAAACATCTGCGTAGACGAGTCCCTAATACATTTTACCAGGCGCCTTGGCTTCAAACAATACATCCCAAGCAAGCGCGCCCGGTATAGGGTCAAATTGTATAAGCTCTGTGAAAGGGCCACAGGCTATACCCACAAATTTCGGATCTATGAGGGAAAAGATCAGACCCTGGAGCCGGTCGGTTGCCCTGACTACCTGGGGAGCAGTGGGAAGACAGTCTGGGACTTGGTGTCACCCTTATTCGGCAAGGGGTACCATCTTTATGTGGACAATTTCTACACAAGTGTGGCCCTCTTTAGGCATTTGTTTCTATAACAGATTGGCGCCTGTGGCACCGCGTGAACTAGTCGCGCGGGCTTCCCCCAACGGCTCGTTACCACCCGTCTTGCAAGGGGGCAGAGGGCTGCATTATGTAACGAAGAACTGCTCGCGGTGAAATGGAGAGACAAGCATGAGGTTTACATGCTCTCCTCCATTCACGCAGACACGACAATACAAATTGAGCGAGCAACCCGTGTCATTGAAAAGCCCCTCTCAGTCCATGACTATAACCTTCACATGGGAGGGGTGGACTTCAATGACCAGATATTGTCTCCGTATTTAGTTTCCCGCAGAACCAGACACTGGTATAAGAAGGTGTCTGTATACCTAATTCAATTGGCTCTGTATAATAGTTTTGTTCTCTACAATAAAGCTGGGAGAACTGGATCCTTCCTCAAATTTCAGGAAGAGATCATCGAGAACCTCCTGTACCCAGGAGGTTCCGTGGCCCCATCCACACGTGTAGTTAGCCGTCTACACGAGCGACATTTCCCCAATGTCGTTCCTGGTACCTCAACCCAACCACACACAGGTACACCTAGCATAGGGATCACATCTCACCAGGACAGGCACACAGGGCTGTTAGGGCCCATTCACATACAGCTGCTGAAAACGTCTCCTTTCACCTGGGACAAAGTGCATAACGCACTTCGCCACATCTTTGGGCGATTTGCGCTTTGCACATTGACCCATGGGGAAGGAGAGGTTTGTTCTATAAAGGTTAAAAACACCAGTAAGCAAAAAAAAGTTTATATGTTCTGTTCCAAAGTTAATAAAATTATTGCGTTGCGGCCTGTTTTTTTTTTTTTTTTTTTTTTTTTTTACCTTCCAGGTGGACCAACCGATCGACTAGCTGCAGCACTGATGTGCATTCTGACAGAAGCATTGCGCTGCTGTCAGATGACACGCAAGTCGGTGTATGCGGCGCTTCAAGATGAGATTTCTACTCTGCAGTAAAAGATACGTTTGCCAAGGCATACGAGCTGAGGAGGAGGGGGCGTTCCTATGCTTTGGCAAACACTTTGTATATAAAAAATAAATATATAAATCCCGGCAATGATTTATTCATCCACATCGATTGATGTGAATGGAGAAATCTGGTTTGCCAGGGCATACGAGCTAAGGGGGTATGGATGTTGGGCGGAGCTCCTATGTCCTGGCAGACGCCTTTCCCCTCCTTTTTTTTTTGGCAGAGATTTTTCCATCCACATTGATCGATGCGAATGAAGAAATCTGTGCCGTTCATTTTTTTCTTTAAGCCCAGAGGCTGAACGGAAAAAAAAAATCTCATTACCCGTATGCTCAATATAAGGAGAATAGCAGAAACTCCTAATGCTGGCCATACATGTAATGATTGCGGAGACCCTCAAATGCCAGGGCAGTACAAACACCCCACAACTGACCCCATTTTGGAAAGAAGACACCCCAAGGTATTCGCTGAGGGGCATATTGAGTCCATGAAAAATTAAAATTTTTGTCCCAAGTTAGCGGAAAGTGAGACTTTGTGATAAATTTTTTTTTAAAAAATCAATTTCCGCTAACTTATGCCCAAAAAAATTTCTATGAACTCGCCAGGCCCCTCATTGAATACCTTGGTGTGTCTTCTTTCCAAAGTGGGGTCACATGTTGGGTATTTATACTGCCCTGACTTTTTAGAGGCCCTAAAGCGTGAGAAGAAGTCTGGGATCCAAATGTCTAAAAATGCCCTCCTAAAAGGAATTTGGGCACCTTTGCGCATCTAGGCTGCAAAAAAGTGTCACACATGTGGTATCGCCGTACTCAGGAGAAGTTGGGGAATGTGTTTTGGGGTGTCATTTTACATATACCCATGCTGGGTGAGATAAATATCTTGGTCAAATGCCAACTTTGTAAAAAAAAAAATGGAAAAGTTGTCTTTTGCCAAGATATTTCTCTCACCCAGCATGGGTATATGTAAAATGACACCCCAAAACACTTTCCCCAACTTCTCCTGAGTACGGCGATACCAGATGTGTGACACTTTATTGCAGCCTAGGTGGGCAAAGGGGCACACATTCCAAAGAGCACCTTTCGGATTTTGCAGGCCATTTTTTACACATTTTGATTGCAAAGTACTTCTCACACATATGGGCCCCTAAATTGCCAGGGCAGTATAACTATGCCACAAGTGACCCCATTTTGGAAAGAAGACACCCCAAGGTATTCCGTGAGGGGCATGGCGAGTTCCTAGAATTTTTTATTTTTTGTCGCAATTTAGTTGAATATGACACTTTGTAAGAAAAAAATAAAAATAAAAAATCATCATTTTCCGCTAACTTGTGACAAAAAATAAAAAATTCTAGGAACTCGCCATGCCCCTCACGGAATACCTTGGGGTGTCTTCTTTCCAAAATGGGGTCACTTGTGGCGTAGTTATACTGCCCTGGCAATTTAGGGGCCCAAATGTGTGAGAAGTACTTTGCCATTAAAAATGTGTAAAAAATGGCCTGCGAAATCCGAAAGGTGCACTTTGGAATATGTGCCCCTTTGCCCACCTTGGCTGCAAAAAAGTGTCACACATCTGGTATCGCCGTACTCAGGAGGAGTTGGGGAATGTGTTTTGGGGTGTCATTTTACATATACCCATGCTGGGTGAGATAAATATCTTGGTCAAATGCCAACTTTGTATAAAAAAATTGGAAAAGTTGTCTTTTGCCAAGATATTTCTTGCCAAGAATTGCCAAAACATTTCTTTGCCAAGAATATGAGACTTTGTAAGAAAAAAAATAAATAAAAATCATCATTTTCCGCTAACTTGTGACAAAAAATAAAAAGTTCTATGAACTCACTATGCCCATCAGCGAATACCTTAGGGTGTCTACTTTCCGAAATGGGGTTATATGAATGTCATAGAAGTATTATCCTGCACTCTGAGCCAAATGGACCCTTCTCCTCCATCTAATACATGTCATTCATTGAGTTGAATGGCAATGGAAGGCCAGTTTCACTCAAGAGTAATATGAGCACTCACATGTGAACTAATATACAGCATCATAAGGACCTATGGTTAGCATCTTAGCTGAAATCATTTCTAACGTGTATTCCTTCTACTGTAAGTAAAGCAATGAATATATTGGAATTACCACTCCATTATATACAGTATCTGTAATCCCTGATAATGAACACTATTAATATTTCAGAGGTCCTGCAAAGGCCAGGAACATGGCTTATTTTGGAGAAGGTAAAGGGCCGATTCATGTGGATAATGTTAAATGTACCGGAAATGAAAGATCCTTGGCAGACTGTATCAAGGAAGATATTGGAAAGCACAACTGTCGTCATAGTGAAGATGCCGGAGTGATCTGTGATTATTTAAGCAAGAAAACCACAGCTGTAGGACTTAAAGGTGGGTTCTTCTTAATGTTAGACCTTTCTTGGGACCTGGTATGGGATGTATGAAACGAGACCTACTCCACTCAAAGATCTGATCCTTAAAGGGGTAGTCTCACTTCAGCAAATTGCATTTATCATGTAGACAAAGTTAATACAAGGCTCTTACTAATGTATTGTGATTGTCCATATTGCTTCTGGTGCTGGCTGGATGCATTTTTCCTTCACATTATACACTGCTCGTTTACATGGTTACAACCACTCTACAATCTATCAGTGGTGGTCGTGCTTGCACCCTATGGAAAAAAGCGCCGGCCTCTCTGGTGGACGTGACCGCAGGGGTGCGTTTAGGCAGGTGCTTTTTCCTATAATGTGCAAGTTCTGCCGCAGCTGCTGGTTTGCAGGGGGGTCATAACCATGGAAACAGGCAATGTATAATGTGATGAAAAAATAAATCCTGCCACAAAGGAAGCAATATGGACATTCACAATACTTTAGTATCTTGTATTAACTTTGTGTACATGATAAATGGTATTTGCTGAAGTGAGACAACCCCATTAAGGATAAAAGTACAGTACTCAATCCTATATGAATAAAGTAATACCTAAAAACAAGTACAAAAAGTAAAAAAAAAGTTCAAACACAATCTAAATCTTGTGTTATTACGTACAACCATACAAAATGAATATACATATTCCAGAAACAATAGGAAAATAGCATGGTCCATTTGATTTTTGTGGCATGCAAGAAGATAGGAGAAAAGCTCATTAACATCAGAGCAAAGTATTATAAATGTACCTTCTATTTTTGATGAGAGCAAAAGCGCCTTCCTACATCTGTCAACCAAATGGAAATGTTTTTTTATTAAAAATGGCCCTGTCTTTTCTCTCTGTGCCCATAAGAAGTCCACAGGCAAATGAGTTCACTGTGTCTAGAGGAAGGTCAGAAAATTCATTTACTTGACATTCTCCTTAGTCACAGCCACAGCTGTTCTGCTGAAGCCTGTGGAGTGAAGAAACAAGAAGATATATTATTAACAGCCTCAATCAGAGACAAGTAGGCAACTGCCAAGTTACAGTACCAATTAAGACTTGGGGGATGCTATGGGTGCCGTTGCTAAGCAATGATCCTATTTTCTTAGGAGAAATGAAGTTTTGCAGATCATAGATTTCTGCAAACAATAGAACTCCGAGGACAGAAGAAGCCATTCAGTTCACAGCATAAATAATTATCAGACTTTACAATTTCACAGTTAGTCGTAACGTGTAGAAAGTTGGAGAAACCAATTTAATTGTCATGGGAAAGATTTCTATCACAATAAAGGCACACAATTTATCCAGAACTATGGACCTTATGTCCAATATGTATGACCCTAATGCTGATCAGTGTTCCCTTACATGGTCCTCTGTCATCCTTTACGTCCTAGTTAGCATGCTTTCTTTCTGGATTTTCAGTTGGCCAACCATGCTATTTGACAGTAGATGTATTAGATTGTCACTAATGTACCCTGGATGCCCAGTCTCTCTCTTTTTCGGATATTACCTCCTGGTGCATTAGGATAGTTAACTACCACTTAAAGATGAGTGAATTTATTGAAGTTAGTTTTGTGTCTGAATTTTATAAAAATAAGTTGATTTGTGTCAGAATAGACTCTGCATGAATCAAAGTTTCTCCAATTGCCCTGAATATTGGTATATAACACCCTCTAGTCTTCTAGTGCTCAGATTTAGGGATGAGCGAACTCGAACTGTATAGTTCGGGTTCGTACCGAATTTTGGGGTGTCCGTGACACGGACCCGAACCCGGACATTTTCGTAAAAGTCCGGGTTCGGGTTCGGTGTTCGTCGCTTTCTTCGCGCTTTTGTGACGCTTTCTTGGCGCTTTTTGAAAGGCTGCAAAGCAGCCAATCAACAAGCGTCATACTACTTGCCCCAAGAGGCCATCACAGCCATGCCTACTATTGGCATGGCTGTGATTGGCCAGAGCACCATGTGACCCAGCCTCTATTTAAGCTGGAGTCACATAGCGCCGCCCGTCACTCTGCTCTGATTAGTGTAGGGAGAGGTTGCGGCTGCGACAGTAGGGCGAGATTAGGCAGATTAACTCCTCCAAAGGACTTGATTAACTGATCGATCTGCAGCTGTGGATCATTGAGCTGCTGATCCTCAATTGCTCACTGTTTTTAGGCTGCCCAGACCGTTTGTCAGTCACATTTTTCTGGGGTGATCGGCGGCCATTTTGTGTCTTGTGGTGCGCCAGCACAAGCTGCGACCAAGTGCATTTAACCCTCAATGGTGTGGTTGTTTTTTGGCTAAAGCCTACATCAGGGTGAAGCTGTCACACCAAGTGCATTTAACCAGCAATAGTCTGTTTATTTTTTGGCCATATACTACATCAGGGGCAAGCTGCGCCCGTCACCAAGTGCATTTAACCCTCAGTAGTGTGGTTGGTCAAGCTATCACACCAAGTGCATTTAACCAGCAATAGTCTGTTCATTTTTTGGCCATATACTAAATCAGGGGCAAGCTGCGCCCGTCACCAAGTGCATTTAACCAGCAATAGTCTGTTCATTTTTTGGCCATATACTACATCAGGGGCAAGCTGCGCCCGTCACCAAGTGCATTTAACCCTCAGTAGTGTGGTTGGTCAAGCTGTGACACCAAGTGCATTTAACCAGCAATAGTCTGTTCATTTTTTGGCCATATACTACATCAGGGGCAAGCTGCGCCCATCACCAAGTGCATTTAACCAGCAATAGTGTGGTTATTTTTTGGCCATATCCCAGTCTAATTCTGTCACTAAATCCATACCGGTCACCCAGCGCCTAAATACTAGGCCTCAAATTTATATCCCGCTAAATCTCTCGTTACCGCTGTCCTGTTGTGGCTGGGAAAGTTATTTAGTGTCCGTCAAAGCACATTTTTTGTTCTGGGTTGAAATACAATTCCCAATTTAGCAATTTAAAAATTTAGTGGTTTCTGCTGTATCAGAGCTATTTGAAATCTATCCCTAAAAGGGTAGATCATATTGAAGGTGCACATAGGGACATTCAGAATAACTTCACACACCCGCTACTGTGCATTTCCAAGTCTAATTCTGTCACTAAACCCATACCTGTCACCCAGCGCCTAAATACTAGGCCTCAAATTCATATCCAGCTAAATCTGTCCTTAGTGCTGTAGCTGGGCGAGTTATTTAGTGTCCGTTCAAGCACATTTCTTGTTCTGGGTTGAAATACAATTCCCAATTTAGCAATTTCATAATTTAGTGGTTTCTGCTATATCAGAGCTATTTGAAATCTATCCCTAAAAGGGTATATAATATTCAAGGTGCACATAGGGACATTCAGAATAACTTCACACACCCGCTACTGTGCATTTCCAAGTCTAATTCTGTCACTAAATCCATACCTGTCACCCAGCGCCTAAATACTAGGCCTCAAATTTATATCCAGCTAAATCTGTCCTTAGTGCTGTAGCTGGGCGAGTTATTTAGTGTCCGTTCAAGCACATTTCTTGTTCTGGGTTGAAATACAATTCCCAATTTAGCAATTTCATAATTTAGTGGTTTCTGCTATATCAGAGCTATTTGAAATCTATCCCTAAAAGGGTATATAATATTCAAGGTGCACATAGGGACATTCAGAATAACTTCACACACCCGCTACTGTGCATTTCCAAGTCTAATTCTGTCACTAAATCCATACCTGTCACCCAGCGCCTAAATACTAGGCCTCAAATTTATATCCAGCTAAATCTGTCCTTAGTGCTGTAGCTGGGCGAGTTATTTAGTGTCCGTTCAAGCACATTTCTTGTTCTGGGTTGAAATACAATTCCCAATTTAGCAATTTAAAAATTTAGTGGTTTCTGCTGTATCAGAGCTATTTGAAATCTATCCCTAAAAGGGTAGATCATATTGAAGGTGCACATAGGGTCATTCAGAATAACTTCACACACACCCGCTACTGTGTATTTCCAAGTCTAATTCTGTCACTAAACCCATACCTGTCACCCAGCGCCTAAATACTAGGCCTCAAATTTATATCCAGCTAAATCTGTCCTTAGTGCTGTAGCTGGGCGAGTTATTTAGTGTCCGTTCAAGCACATTTCTTGTTCTGGGTTGAAATACAATTCCCAATTTAGCAATTTCATAATTTAGTGGTTTCTGCTGTATCAGAGCTATTTGAAATCTATCCCTAAAAGGGTATATAATATTCAAGGTGCACATAGGGACATTCAGAATAACTTCACACACCCGCTACTGTGCATTTCCAAGTCTAATTCTGTCACTAAATCCATACCTGTCACCCAGCGCCTAAATACTAGGCCTCAAATTTATATCCAGCTAAATCTGTCCTTAGTGCTGTAGCTGGGCGAGTTATTTAGTGTCCGTTCAAGCACATTTCTTGTTCTGGGTTGAAATACAATTCCCAATTTAGCAATTTCATAATTTAGTGGTTTCTGCTATATCAGAGCTATTTGAAATCTATCCCTAAAAGGGTATATAATATTCAAGGTGCACATAGGGACATTCAGAATAACTTCACACACCCGCTACTGTGCATTTCCAAGTCTAATTCTGTCACTAAATCCATACCTGTCACCCAGCGCCTAAATACTAGGCCTCAAATTTATATCCAGCTAAATCTGTCCTTAGTGCTGTAGCTGGGCGAGTTATTTAGTGTCCGTTCAAGCACATTTCTTGTTCTGGGTTGAAATACAATTCCCAATTTAGCAATTTCATAATTTAGTGGTTTCTGCTATATCAGAGCTATTTGAAATCTATCCCTAAAAGGGTATATAATATTCAAGGTGCACATAGGGTCATTCAGAATAACTTCACACACACGCTTCTGTGCATTTCCAAGTCTAATTCTGTCACTAAATCCATACCGGTCACCCAGCGCCTAAATACTAGGCCTCAAATTTATATCCCGCTGAATTTGAATACAATACATTGGGCCAAATAATATATTTGTTGTTGTGGTGAACCATAACAATGAGAAAAACATCTAGTAAGGGACGCGGACGTGGACATGGTCGTGGTGGTGTTAGTGGACCCTCTGGTGCTGGGAGAGGACGTGGCCGTTCTGCCACATCCACACGTCCTAGTGTACCAACTACCTCAGGTCCCAGTAGCCGCCAGAATTTACAGCGATATATGGTGGGGCCCAATGCCGTTCTAAGGATGGTAAGGCCTGAGCAGGTACAGGCATTAGTCAATTGGGTGGCCGACAGTGGATCCAGCACGTTCACATTATCTCCCACCCAGTCTTCTGCAGAAAGCGCACAGATGGCGCCTGAAAACCAACCCCATCAGTCTGTCACATCACCCCCATGCATACCAGGGAAACTGTCTCAGCCTCAAGTTATGCAGCAGTCTCTTATGCTGTTTGAAGACTCCGCTGGCAGGGTTTCCCAAGGGCATCCACCTAGCCCTTCCCCAGCGGTGAAAGACATAGAATGCACTGACGCACAACCACTTATGTTTCCTGATGATGAGGACATGGGAATACCACCTCAGCATGTCTCTGATGATGACGAAACACAGGTGCCAACTGCTGCGTCTTTCTGCAGTGTGCAGACTGAACAGGAGGTCAGGGATCAAGACTGGGTGGAAGACGATGCAGGGGACGATGAGGTCCTAGACCCCACATGGAATGAAGGTCGTGCCACTGACTTTCACAGTTCGGAGGAAGAGGCAGTGGTGAGACCGAGCCAACAGCGTAGCAAAAGAGGGAGCAGTGGGCAAAAGCAGAACACCCGCCGCCAAGAGACTCCGCCTGCTACTGACCGCCGCCATCTTGGACCGAGCACCCCAAAGGCAGCTTCAAGGAGTTCCCTGGCATGGCACTTCTTCAAACAATGTGCTGACGACAAGACCCGAGTGGTTTGCACGCTGTGCCATCAGAGCCTGAAGCGAGGCATTAACGTTCTGAACCTGAGCACAACCTGCATGACCAGGCACCTGCATGCAAAGCATGAACTGCAGTGGAGTAAACACCTTAAAACCAAGGAAGTCACTCAGGCTCCCCCTGCTACCTCTTCTGCTGCTGCCGCCTCGGCCTATTCTGCTGCTGCCGCCTCGGCCTCTTCCTCCGCCTCTGGAGGAACGTTGGCACCTGCCGCCCAGCAAACAGGGGATGTACCACCAACACCACCACCACCACCTCCGTCACCAAGCGTCTCAACCATGTCACACGCCAGCGTTCAGCTCTCCATCTCACAAACATTTGATAGAAAGCGTAAATTCCCACCTAGCCACCCTCGATCCCTGGCCCTGAATGCCAGCATTTCTAAACTACTGGCCTATGAAATGCTGTCATTTAGGCTGGTGGACACAGACAGCTTCAAACAGCTCATGTCGCTTGCTGTCCCACAGTATGTTGTTCCCAGCCGGCACTACTTCTCCAAGAGAGCCGTGCCTTCCCTGCACAACCAAGTATCCGATAAAATCAAGTGTGCACTGCGCAACGCCATCTGTGGCAAGGTCCACCTAACCACAGATACGTGGACCAGTAAGCACGGCCAGGGACGCTATATCTCCCTAACTGCACACTGGGTAAATGTAGTGGCAGCTGGGCCCCAGGCGGAGAGCTGTTTGGCGCACGTCCTTCCGCCGCCAAGGATCGCAGGGCAACATTCTTTGCCTCCTGTTGCCACCTCCTCCTTCTCGGCTTCCTCCTCCTCTTCTTCCACCTGCTCATCCAGTCAGCCACACACCTTCACCACCAACTTCAGCACAGCCCGGGGTAAACGTCAGCAGGCCATTCTGAAACTCATATGTTTGGGGGACAGGCCCCACACCGCACAGGAGTTGTGGCGGGGTATAGAACAACAGACCGACGAGTGGTTGCTGCCGGTGAGCCTCAAGCCCGGCCTGGTGGTGTGTGATAATGGGCGAAATCTCGTTGCAGCTCTGGGACTAGCCAATTTGACGCACATCCCTTGCTTGGCGCATGTGCTGAATTTGGTGGTGCAGAAGTTCATTCACAACTACCCCGACATGTCAGAGCTGCTGCATAAAGTGCGGGCCGTCTGTTCGCGCTTCCGGCGTTCACATCCTGCTGCTGCTCGCCTGTCTGCGCTACAGCGTAACTTCGGCCTTCCCGCTCACCGCCTCATATGCGACGTGCCCACCAGGTGGAACTCCACCTTGCACATGCTGGACAGACTGTGCGAGCAGCAGCAGGCCATAGTGGAGTTTCAGCTGCAGCACGCACGGGTCAGTCGCACTACAGAACAGCACCACTTCACCACCAATGACTGGGCCTCCATGCGAGACCTGTGTGCCCTGTTGCGCTGTTTCGAGTACTCCACCAACATGGCCAGTGGCGATGACACCGTTATCAGCATTACAATACCACTTCTATGTCTCCTTGAGAAAACACTTAGGGCGATGATGGAAGAGGAGGTGGCCCAGGAGGAGGAGGAGGAGGAGGAGGAAGAGGGGTCATTTTTAGCACTTTCAGGCCAGTCTCTTCGAAGTGACTCAGAGGGAGGTTTTTGGCAACAGCAGAGGCCAGGTACAAATGTGGCCAGCCAGGGCCCACTACTGGAGGACGAGGAGGACGAGGATGAGGAGGAGGTGGAGGAGGATGAGGATGAAGCATGGTCACAGCGGGGTGGCACCCAACGCAGCTCGGGTCCATCACTGGTGCGTGGCTGGGGGGAAAGGCAGGACGATGACGATACGCCTCCCACAGAGGACAGCTTGTCCTTACCCCTGGGCAGCCTGGCACACATGAGCGACTACATGCTGCAGTGCCTGCGCAACGACAGCAGAGTTGCCCACATTTTAACCTGTGCGGACTACTGGGTTGCCACCCTGCTGGATCCACGCTACAAAGACAATGTGCCCACCTTACTTCCTGCACTGGAGCGTGATAGGAAGATGCGCGAGTACAAGCGCACGTTGGTAGACGCGCTACTGAGAGCATTCCCAAATGTCACAGGGGAACAAGTGGAAGCCCAAGGCCAAGGCAGAGGAGGAGCAAGAGGTCGCCAAGGCAGCTGTGTCACGGCCAGCTCCTCTGAGGGCAGGGTTAGCATGGCAGAGATGTGGAAAACTTTTGTCAACACGCCACAGCTAACTGCACCACCACCTGATACGCAACGTGTTAGCAGGAGGCAACATTTCACTAACATGGTGGAACAGTACATGTGCACACCCCTCCACGTACTGACTGATGGTTCGGCCCCATTCAACTTCTGGGTCTCTAAATTGTCCACGTGGCCAGAGCTAGCCTTTTATGCCTTGGAGGTGCTGGCCTGCCCGGCGGCCAGCGTTTTGTCTGAACGTATATTCAGCACGGCAGGGGGCGTCATTACAGACAAACGCAGCCGCCTGTCTACAGCCAATGTGGACAAGCTGACGTTCATAAAAATGAACCAGGCATGGATCCCACAGGATCTGTCCGTCCCTTGTCCAGATTAGACATTAACTACCTCCCCTTAACCATATATTATTGGACTCCAGGGCACTTCCTCATTCAATCCTATTTTTATTTTCATTTTACCATTATATTGCGAGGCTACCCAAAGTTGAATGAACCTCTCCTCTGTCTGGGTGCCGGGGCCTAAATATATGCCAATGGACTGTTCCAATGTTGGGTGACGTGAAGCCTGATTCTCTGCTATGACATGCAGACTGATTCTCTGCTGACATGAAGCCAGATCCTCTGTTACGGGACCTCTCTCCTCTGCCTGTGTGCTGGGCCTAAATTTATGAAAATGGACTCTTACAGTGGTGGGTGACGTGAAGCCTGATTCTCTGCTATGATATGAAGACTGATTCTCTGCTGACATGAAGCCAGATTGTCTGTTACGGGACCTCTCTCCTCTGCCTGGGTGCTGGGCCTAAATATATGCCAATGGACTGTTGCAGTGGTGGCTGACGTGAAGCCTCATTCTCTGCTATGACATGCAGACTGATTCTCTGCTGACATGAAGCCAGATTGTCTGTTACGGGACCTCTCTCCTCTGCCTGGGTGCTGGGTAGTGTTGAGCGCGAATATTCGAAAAGCAAATTTTTTGCGCGAATATCGCAACTTCGCGATTTCGCGAATATTTCGAATATAGTGCTATATATTCGTAAAAACGAATATTAGTTTTTTGTTTTTTCCCCCCCCCCCACAAAATTACAGTACACATATAATTGATTGTTTCCCAAAGGTCCAACAGCTCAGATCTTACTCACATTGCCTAGAAAGTGATTGAGGCGCGAATCTTCGTAAGGCGATTTTATTAGCGCACATGCGAATATCGGCACGTCCCAGAACAGAGGCAAAGGGCTTTGCATTCATACATTAGTGAATTGAGTTGCGAATCTTCATAAGGCGATTTTATTAGCGCACATGCGAATATCTACACTTGTCCCAGAACAGAGGCAAAGGGCTTTGCATTCATACATTAGTGATTGAATTGAGCTGCGAATCTTCGTAAGGCGATTTTATTAACGCAAATGCAAATATCTACACTTGTCCCCAGAACAGAGAGGCAAAGGCCTGTGCATTCATATAGTATAGCACCATATTCGCGAATACGTAGAACTTCGTAAAATTCGATTTACGAATATTCGTATTTTTTATTTTACTTTCCACCTTACAGATTACATTGATCTGTACTCTGTCAACTACTGTCATCACCCCCCACTGTATCTCGATTGATTCCTAAAAGTCTCACATTCCCTAGAAAGTGATTGAGGTGCGAATCTTCGTAAGGCGATTTTATTAGCGCACATGCGAATATCTACACTTGTCCCAGAACAGAGGCAAAGGGCATTGCATTCATACATTAGTGATTGAATTGAGTTGCGAATCTTCGTAAGGCGATTTCATTAGCGCACATGTGAATTTTGCATAGCATATGTATTATGCGATGCGAAAATTCGAATTATCGCATATGCGAAATAATAACGAATTTGAATAATCGCGAATATTTTACGAATATTCTTTCGAATATTCACAAAATTTCGCGAATTCGAATATGGGACATGCCGCTCAACACTAGTGCTGGGCCTAAATTTATGACAATGGACTGTTGCAGTGGTGGGTGACGTGAAGCCTGATTCTCTGCTATGACATGCAGACTGATTCTCTGCTGACATGAAGCCAGATTGTCTGTTACGGGACCTCTCTCCTCTGCCTGGGTGCTGGGCCTAAATATATGCCAATGGACTGTTGCAGTGGTGGCTGACGTGAAGCCTCATTCTCTGCTATGACATGCAGACTAATTCTCTGCTGACATGAAGACAGATTCTCTGTTACGGGACCTCTCTCCTCTGCCTGGGTTCCGGGGCCTAAATATCTGAGAATGGACTGTTCCAGTGGTGGGTGACGGGAAGCCAGATTCTCTGCTATGGGACCTCTCTCCAATAGATTTTGGTTCATTTTTATTTATTTAATTTTTATTTTTATTCATTTCCCTATCCACATTTGTTTGCAGGGGATTTACCTACATGTTGCTGCCTTTTGCAGCCCTCTAGCCCTTTCCTGGGCTGTTTTACAGCCTTTTTAGTGCCGAAAAGTTTGGGTCCCCATTGACTTCAAACTCAGATTTTCTATTTTATAAAAATGTTTTTTTTATTATAAATTTTTTGCACATTTTTGCTCTTTCGCTCCCTCGTCCCCATGCTCTTAAAGGCAATGACAGCAATAACAAATTATGTGAGACTGACATATATGGCTATCGGTAAACTCGTGTTAAACAGCATGTTTAAAATCACACTGCGCAGTCATGTGTTATTCGCTTTTATATTAGAAATCTTCAAAAAATTGGAAAGACACATGGTGTTATAGGAAAAAAGATCCCTGCCCCTGTTTATACAGACACTCACACATGATAATGTCAGAAGAAAGATTGGCTTGTTCTGCACAAGCATCCAAAAATTAAGTCTTAACAGGGAAAGAATGCTTGCCCATATTTATACACGCCCAAGTGTTAATTGTTAGAAGAAAAAGTGGCTGTGGCAAGCTGCAGTATTTTGTGGTAATAAAGTAATTTGGTCTCTCTTTCAGCAGAAGCAAACTATTCCCCCATTTTGCTTTGATAGCAAGGGTCTAAAAGCATGACTATTGAGTATCATCAGTCTTCTTCATATGAATGATATGGCTGCCATTACATAAGCAAGCAATCAAGCATACAGCCAGCGTGTCAGAGTACCTAGTCATTTCCAGCTCTGCCCCCCCCCCCTCCCCCACTGAGATGACTGGGTGTTGAGATCATCATCATTATCATCCTGCTCTTCCTGTAACACCAACTCCCCTTCTCCTCCTCTAGGTCTTCATCCTCCTCCTCATCCATGGCAGTTTCTGCAGATACAGGGTGGTCAACAAGATGTGTAAGATGTTCTTCTTCCACCGTTGTCTCTTGTTGCATAAGCTTGAGCATAAATATCAGGGGGATTACATAATTTATGACGCAGTTGTCCCTACTAACAAATTTTGTGGACTCTTTAAAGGACTTCATTATGCAACATTCATCTTTGATGCTCCCTGTTGGAGGTAGTCTGGTGCATTACAAAATCGTTCATGGCTTTACGCTGCTAGTACACATGCACTAGCATCTGCAAAGTGGAATTCCAGCGAGTTGGAACATTGCAAATGAAGCACTGTAACAGCAGACCGTTCTGTCACTGTAAATCCAGGAGGGCATTGCTTGCCACATGAAAATGGCTGAAATGCGAGGACAGTCTCTGGACATTGCCATCACCCTTCTGCAATCCTGAGCACTTCTTCATAAAGTTGTGCGACTAGATTTATCACCTATGCCATGCAGGGAGCATTTGTTATTTCCCCCAAATGCTGCTCTGTCACAATGTTGCGGCTATTTTCGCTGATCACCAATAATATCTGCTAGGTATCTTCCAGTGAGGCTGAATTCACACCATCAGCTCCCTAAAGGAAGCAGAATTCAGTAAATGCTACAACTTGGTCAAGTGGGAGTTACGTTTGTGCACTAGTGGATTGCAAGGAGTGTAAGGTTGTTTCTTGGCCACACATTGCGTTATCAATAGCTGACGACAGAGTAGGATAAGTCTGAGCGGGAGTTGCAGTAAGTGACAATCATGATAAAAAGAATACTTTACTGCACCTATATGCAGCCTGGCTGCCACAAAGGAGGAAGGGAGAAGGACAATCTTCTTCTTGCGCCAGCTGGCAGTCACTTCTACAGGGAGTGCAGAATTATTAGGCAAATGAGTATTTTGACCACATCATCCACTTTATGCATGTTGTCTTACTCCAAGCTGTATAGGCTCGAAAGCCTACTACCAATTAAGCATATTAGGTGATGTGCATCTCTGTAATGAGAAGGGGTGTGGTCTAATGACATCAACACCCTATATCAGGTGTGCATAATTATTAGGCAACTTCCTTACCTTTGGCAAAATGGGTCAAAAGAAGGACTTGACAGGCTCAGAAAAGTCAAAAATAGGGAGATATCTTGCAGAGGGATACAGCACTCTTAAAATTGCAAAGCTTCTAAAGCGTGATCATCGAACAATCAAGCGTTTCATTCAAAATAGTCAACAGGGTCGCAAGAAGCGTGTGGAAAAACCAAGGCGCAAAATAACTGCCCATGAACTGAGAAAAGTCAAGCGTGCAGCTGCCAAGATGCCACTTGCCACCAGTTTGGCCATATTTCAGAGCTGCAAAATCACTGGAGTGCCCAAAAGCACAAGGTGTGCAATACTCAGAGACATGGCCAAGGTAAGAAAGGCTGAAAGACGACCACCACTGAACAAGACACACAAGCTGAAACGTCAAGACTGGGCCAAGAAATATCTCAAGACTGATTTTTCTAAGGTTTTATGGACTGATGAAATGAGAGTGAGTCTTGATGGGCCAGATGGATGGGCCCGTGGCTGGATTGGTAAAGGGCAGAGAGCTCCAGTCCGACTCAGACGCCAGCAAGGTGGAGGTGGAGTACTGGTTTGGGCTGGTATCATCAAAGATGAGCTTGTGGGGCCTTTTCGGGTTGAGGATGGAGTCAAGCTCAACTCCCAGTCCTACTGCCAGTTTATGGAAGACACCTTCTTCAAGCAGTGGTACAGGAAGAAGTCTGCATCCTTCAAGAAAAACATGATTTTCATGCAGGACAATGCTCCATCACACGCGTCCAAGTACTCCACAGCGTGGCTGGCAAGAAAGGGTATAAAAGAAGAAAAACTAATGACATGGCCTCCTTGTTCACCTGATCTGAACCCCATTGAGAACCTGTGGTCCATCATCAAATGTGAGATTTACAAGGAGGGAAAACAGTACACCTCTCTGAACAGTGTCTGGGAGGCTGTGGTTGCTGCTGCACGCAATGTTGATGGTGAACAGATCAAAACACTGACAGAATCCATGGATGGCAGGCTTTTGAGTGTCCTTGCAAAGAAAGGTGGCTATATTGGTCACTGATTAGTTTTTGTTTTGTTTTTGAATGTCAGAAATGTATATTTGTGAATGTTGAGATGTTATATTGGTTTCACTGGTAAAAATAAATAATTGAAATGGGTATATATTTGTTTTTTGTTAAGTTGCCTAATAATTATGCACAGTAATAGTCACCTGCACACACAGATATCCCCCTAAAATAGCTAAAACTAAAAACAAACTAAAAACGACTTCCAAAAATATTCAGCTTTGATATTAATGAGTTTTTTGGGTTCAATGAGAACATGGTTGTTGTTCAATAATAAAATTAATCCTCAAAAATACATTTGCCTAATAATTCTGCACTCCCTGTATTTTCCCACTAGATCAGGTGATGCATGTGCTGCAATAGAGCTGTGGTGCCTACATTTGAGTTTGAACACCCCCGGGGCTTATTTTAATTGTGTAGATCCTGCACATGCCTTTAGGAGATATTTGCACACCCTGCACAGAGCTAGCAGGGTTAGGTTTAGCTTATTTTGAGCCTACATTCTCATTATCAGCAGCATCACCAGTTTCTGAGCTGATCATAATAGAAGCAGATCTGGCCCTGGCAGTTTTGGGAGGTTCTGAGTGTACATTGCCTCTACTCTTTATTGCTGCTATTGCTACCACCCTCCTCTTCTGAAGTTACCTCCTCCTCAGCACCCAGGTCGTGTTCAACATACAATTATCATCATATTCCTCACCCTCCTCACCACTTTTATCAGACTGTGATATACTGTCATCATCTCAGCTTTCCTTCCATATTTGCCCCTAATGCCACTGTCGCTAGCACTGCCCCTGGTTCCACCACTAGGGCTACAAGTGCCACTACAACTATCACCAACACATCTATGCATGGGGTCACCCACCTCCCCTTAACCACCTCATCATGGAATTCCAAACGCTGAATCCAAACCCTGAATGCTCTCACACACATCATCAACAGGGAGACTCTCTCTTGAGTATCTTCAAAGAAGGCAGCCCACTAAGAAGGGGCAGTGAAAACAGAGAGGATGCAACTGAAAGACTTTGGGTTTGCAAGGAGGAGGATCTGGAGGAATGCTGTGACCCCTAGCCCAGGGCAGACTCAGAGGTGACCTCCACATCATCCTGCTGTGGCTGTAAGGAAGAGTTGAGCTATCCAGTCCACAATCTCATCCTCTTTGTCCTCCATAAAAATGTTTGCCTTTCGGAAGCCCGGGTGAACTGTGGTTTACTGCCTCCTACTACTGGTCGGATGGCTGGTGCTGCTATTGCCGCTACTACCCACATACAGATTCTGGGAGGTTGAGGCATGGGTCTTTTATTTTGTACCTGTGCACCTACTTATTGGCTCAGAGCACCGACGTCAGAAAGAGCCACCTTGTAGCCCTGCTTCCCCCTGCAACTGGATGCTGCTGCATGGAAGCAGCAGCGGCCAGGTGACCCATGACAAATGCCTTCAGTAACATGGTTATGATTTGCGTTACTAATGTGAAATGCTTTTGCTACTGTATCCTATCCACTGCCATTTCATTTTTTATAACCTAACTAGCAGAAGGACCCGGCTTCGCACGGGTATATTTCATCTATTTCATTTAGTGTTTGTGTGTCTTTAAAAGATGTTGAAAGTATCTCCCATAACAGTGACATCTACAGCACCCTGGCCCTTTAACAGTGAACTCCACAGTGCCCCACCCCGTAACACTGACCCCCCACAGTTCCCCACCACTTTAAAATGGGACCTCCACAGCAGCCCATCTCCTTAACTTTGACCTTCACAGCAGCCCGCCCCTTGACAGTGAGTTTCACAGCACCCCATTCCATTGACAGTGACCTCCTCAGGGACCCACCCCCTTAACAGTGACAACCTCCACAGTACCCTGCTGCCTTAGCAGTGACTTCAAGGTACCCTGCTGCCTTAACAGTGACCTCCACAGCAGTTGCCCCTTTAATAGTGGACTCTGCCCCCTTAACAGTGACCTCCACAGTGTTTGCCCCTTTAAAAGTGACCTCCACAGTGGTCTTCCTCCTTAACAGTAACATCCCCAGTGAATGCTTCTTAAATAGTGACCTCCACAGTGCCCGCCCCTTTAAAAGTGACCACAGCACCCTGCCCCTTTAATGCTATGGCTACATTTTGTCTCAACAATTTTTATGATAGGCTATAATGTCGTACTGCGACATGTGACATGCTGCGACTGTAACACGACAGTTGCAAAAAATCCATCCAACATGGATGTTTCTGTGTCCATGTCACATGTCGCAGTGCAACACAATAGACTATAAAAATAGTCGCGCAACATTGTTGCAACATTAATGTCGCTCGACACATGTGGCAGTGTAGTTGTGCCCTATGTGTCGTGCGATTTATTGTCACGTGACACGTGTCGTCATGTAGCCCTAGCCTAAAGCTGACCTACAGCAGTGAAGAAAAATGGCTGGGTTGTTATGGAAACCTGGAGTAAAACTGTGTATATGTGGAGACTAAGGGCCTGCGAGCTTCTATTGGCTGATAAGGGACATGTGACCGTGTGTATGACAGTTGGGATTTGAAGAGAAAGACTTGCAGGCTTGTATTGGCAGGTCATTTTTTGGGAATATCTCAGGAACTAGAATGCTGAGACCCCCACAAGATTTATTTCCAGGTAGCAAGGAATGTGTATACCAAGTTGGTTGCGTTTTTAAAAGATTGTGGAACATACATACACACATATATACGTCCTTCTTTATATATATAAATAGATAGCACACCCTGCTTTATAAGTAATTTTGTGCTTCATAATTTAATCTTTTTCAGTTTCACCTCATAATAACACCCAGAAATGCTTGTCACTTTCACATTGAGCAGCCTCTTCTCATAGCGTTGTCATGTGCAGACCGTCTCCTCTAAACAAGAGACTGGAGAGCACTGGGAGGAGGCGCTCAGCCCTGGGAGCTGGCTCGGGCAGAAAGTGGAGGGCTGCTTTACATGCTGCTATCTCCTGAAGGGTAGCAGCTAGAAACATGCTACTGGTCTTGTTTGACAGCTAAAGTCCAAGCAAAAGAGAATAAATCACTGTTAGAAATCAAGAATAATTGCTGGTAAAAACTGCTTTTACTTTCAGCTTCATTCACTGCATCCCGATTTCTCTCGGTGATATGTTCCCCTGTACTAAACATATTGCTGTCATTCTGGTCGACATGACTTTGTTTCCGTCCTGCTTAACGGAAACCAAACAGGTCCCTTATACTTGCCCATAGACTTCCATTAGGACGGAGCAAAAAGGAATGCCTCTTAAAGGCTTCCTGTCAGGGGTCAGAGAGGAAGGACAGAGGGTGCGCTCTGACTCCACCCTCAACCCCTGTCCCTGCCTACTTACACTACCCGACCTAGGCGATAGGGCGTAACTGGGCGATGGTCCCTTACTTACGTAAGTGCACAGAGGAAAGATACGGAAGGTCAACAAGCCAAGGGTCAGAACTAGGAGAAGCGGGAGTACAAATGGAGCGGGCAAATGTAAGGTCAACAGACAGAGCCGAGGTCAATCCAGGAGAGCAAATACGTACAAAGGATGAGACGAAGTGGAGGTCAAAGAACAAGCTGAGGTCACAAGGTCAGGAGGTCAATCAAAACAAGCAGCCGCAGACTAGAACCAAGGAACAAGGAAGCACCAATGGACCAGTATCACAGGCAACCTGTGGCCAGCAGGTTGCCTGTATTTATAGTGGGGAGTGAGGGTTATGTGACATGGCCAGCATCACATGACTGACAGACAGACAAGTCGAGCACCGAGTGATCAGCTCGGCGCTCAAGGCAGACCTAGGAGCAGGGAGCCTGCCAGCTAGCAAAGCCGCCCTGGGAATGAGGCCGAACACAGATCCTCGCTCCCGAAGCTAAGCAGCAGGTCTGCGGCTGATGGGAGACCGGGTGCGCCTTCGGCTCCCTGTTACACTTCCATCTGGCCATTCCATTATATTCCGTTGTAAATCGAACCTATAACGGAATGGCATACCGGTAGTGTGAACCCACCCTAAGGCTGATTTATTATTCAGTTTGATAAAAGTGGCCTATTGTTTCAGAACAATAGTGTTCTCCCTGGAACAGCGAATGCTCATTGTGGAAGGCTATGTGCAAAGCAGATCGATTAAGGAAATGCAAGAGACTTTTGCTGACAAGTACCCAGGAACCAAACCACCAGCTAAACGTTGTATTTAGAGCCTGGTTCGGAAATGGCATCAAACTGGCTCCGTTGCAAACATGAAAAAACCGAGGCCTCCATCGATCAGGACAGCTAAAGTTGTGCATGCAATTGAGTAGCGGATTGCAAGTAATCCCCAAAAAACAACTCAAAGACTATCTTAGCAAGTTGATGTATCATGAACGACGTGTCAGCGAGTGATGAAATCTCTGAACCTGAAACCGCACTGACTGAATAATGTGTGTGCAGGAACTGAAAGAGTCTGACAAAGCTAAACACCTAAATTACTGGACTTGGTGATGACTATGATTGTGACAGACATTTGGACCCATTGCTATACTTCATGATGGGCAAAGCTTGGTTTCATTTATCAGGTAACATAAATTCCCAGAATTTGAGGTCCTGTTCTGCTGAAAATCCCCACGACCAGAAAATTGGCGTCTGTGTGCAGTGTCAGGAACACGAATAGTGGGCCCAATTTTTCTTCAAATCAACTGTGAATACAAAAATTTACCTGGACATCTTTGAACAGTTTTACAACACCAGAAGAAAAAATGTCCTGCTTTTTTAACAAGATAGGGCAACATACCACACTTCAGGGAACTCACTGGCACGGGTTAATGAATTGTTTACGGAGGAGCAAATTATGAGCAAGGGGTTATGACCACCATGTTCCCACATGTCCTTATCTGTGGGGAAATTTATAACAGAAAGTATCCGTTAACAATCTCCATACCCTGGATGAACTGAAGGAACACATCACAAAGACTATCTGTAACATCACTGTTGAAGAGCTGCAAGCAGTATTAGCCAACGTGCCCAAAGATGCATAGATGTGAACAGGGACCAGTTTCAGTATCTTTTGTGACTTGTGGGTATTGGTAATTAAAAAAAAAAATCCACTTGCTCGTTCATCTTTTCATACTATCACTGGAGGTGGCTACTTTTTCATGGGGCCCTTGTTCTTTGCCTTGTTCTGCACAGGCACTTCCCTGCCTTCTGCCTCCCTGATTGGCCGATCCAGGCTGTCTGTCCACCTCTAAGCCAATCAAGACAACCCCTCCCCTCTTCCTCCCTGTGTCATGTGACCAGACCACCCTTCTTTTTCCTCCCTCGAGGTTTTGCCCACCAACATAGACAGTAAAATTGATTTATCTGAAAGGAACTAAAAAATCTTTAAATCCTTTTTTTGGTTGAATTTTGGTGAAATTTGTAACATCTAGTTTGCTTTGAATCGATTCATTCATCCTTACGACCATTGCTAACTATACCAATACCCTACCACTACTCTCTCTAAGCTGTGCACTCTGGAAATGATACAATTCAAAACTCCAAACCTGGCAAATAGACGCAGGGTTGCTCTTGTGCTCATCAACCTCATCAGAAGTTCTATTATCTGTTAGGCTAGTTTTACACTAGTGCTTAGCATCCGACAGGCCACGCACAGCGATTTTCTCCCTGACGATTCTCTGCATATTTGCCCAGTTGCGGCCAGATCGCCACGAGGCCCCATTATAGTTAAAGGGGCTGGATTGTCAATATTTAAGCTTCCAGGTATGTAGAGAAATCCAGTGTGCAGAGAGATTCGTCAGGATGTTTTCTGCTGGAACAGCCTGCCAGATACTAAGAGCTAGTGTAAAACTAGCCTTATATGAAAAATTGTATATAAAGGATTTACAAAAAAAGGTTAGAAAAGGACTTGTCATGAGGCATACAGTTTTACCTTTTCAGATGTTATTTCTATTAATTATCTATAAGCATCAAGCTAAAGCTACGGAATGGACATTTGCCGGACATTGCACAGTGAACATTTATAAAAATATCAAAGTGCAGCACAATTGGGAAAGGCATCCACAATGAGGAAAAATCCTTCACCATTATTATAGAAGGAGATTGAAGTCAATGATGCTAATGAAGTCTCTGACACAGGAGTTTGTAATAATTAGACTAAAAGAACAATCTATGCAATATAAATGATGAATTATGTTGACCCAAGACATGAGGGGGGAGGGAATTCTTGACACAGGGATGCTTTTTGGTGTTCTTTGATTCTCATCTTCTTGTTCTTCAGTCCCTGAACTAGATATATTGCAATGCATAGGTATTGTTTGTCTTTGATCTCTTGAAGGGGTTCTCCAGGACCCATGTACAATTTTTTTAAGCTGCACACTTTCACTCTATAGGTCCTACATATTGCCCACATACCTTTTTTGCAGTTCACTTTCCTGCATTACCAGTATCACATAGCTTGAATGTTAAAAAAAATTCTAGCCAGAGCCAGGACACATATCATAGCTGTACCTACGCATGCACCAAAGATGCGTTACTTCTTCATGGAGTCTTCAGACCTACAATGTATATGGCATGATGCCTGTACTTTAATCAGGCGACACGAGAAGAGCAGGGAGAATGGAACAACACAACACCAAAAGAAGAGAAAAGTGAATCGGAAGCACTTTGCTTGGTAAGTATATTAGTAATACTGTTTTCATTTTCACTGGTTACAGCAATATTCCCAGAGAACTCCTTTAAGCAATCCATTGATGTAGCTGAACGAGGTCTTGTTTGTGGTGGAATATATGCCACAAAGTGATTTAAACAGTCACAGAATGTGGCCAAAAAGTAGATTCACTATAATTTATTCCAGAAACTGAAGTGAATTATAGCAGATATCTACAAGTGCAATTTTCAGGTCTGGCCACATGGACACCCAGAAGATGCACCACATTTTTTAAGAGGTCCATGTATCTTAATTCATTTTGCAGCCAGCCTTAGTAAATCTGCCACACTGTCTTTTTTCAACCTTACTATTTCTTTACTTTATAACCATAACCACTCTCACATACTATGACATGTCATCCAAAAATGACCTATTGCTTAATTAAAATGTTTATGTTAAATATTTTTTAAGAATTTTGGTTGTTATTTTAAATTTTCCATTTCCCTATCTATATATAAAATAAAATATATTTATTCAAGCAGTTTTCATATTGGCCACTAAGCCTATCAATAGGCACAACTTCTTGGTCTTTACAAATCAGCTTTCAGCAGTCATTTTATTACCATCACAGGCAGGATTAAAAGGACAGATACCACCTATACAGATAACACAGGATCCACCATTCACAATACATGATATCACAGCTTGTCTACTTCCTCCTGACCTTTGCACAGGTCAGAGAACATGCCTAGTAAACTCTCCTATAGAAGTCCATGAGGTCCCCTCCTGTCCATTGTGTCTATGCTGCTGTAAAGGTGGTAACAACAGCTCAGGCAAGATGGCAGCCTCAATCATTATGCTCAGGAAATAGGATTAAAAAAAAAATCTTATCCTAAAATAATATAGTTTAGAAAGAAAGAATATGTGTCACTATCGAAGTTAGACTGGCAGAAAAAATCTAGTGACATATTCCCTTTAATAACAGGCAGGCCACTTTAAACTGTACATGCCAGTTCCATACAAACCCAATGTGATGGAACAAGAGCTACAACTCACAACCTCCATTATTATTAATGTTTTTGCTACATCTGCAAGTTTAACAAAGCAGTTAAATTGAAATATGTGTTTTATAGTCCATAAAAGACCTTACTTTTAAGGGGGTCAGGAATTGTGTAAATGAAACCCCCCAGGACTGCTGTTAAATTGTTTCTTTTGTTTTCTGTTTTAAATTGTTTATTAAGGCCTATCCGGGAATGAATATGTACAATATCATAGCAATTTTAACAAAGCCAGCAGGTTTCCTGCTTTATTTGGTAATTACATACATGGACGTCTCATTCTGCAGATGGAAAGTGCTATTAAAATGAATAATATAAGGCTGTTGAGAGCAGGTTTGCTTGTGCGCTGGGTATTATTACCGAACCGAAATAGAGATGGGAAGTACAAATGTGTTTACAAAAAATCTCTTATACCACATGCGGAAAATTGCCAACCAGGGCTTCATTTCACGTCCACAGTATAACAGCAGTCTTATAGTCTGCTTTTAAGGTTGCATTTCAAATATGTTTGTACATGTAATGCAAATAGAGAGCTGCCTAGAGGTCGACATTTACTCTTTTTGACTATACTGCAGTACATTTATTCACATGCCCTACAGATAAGGTAAAATGGAAAATAATTGATCACATTATTTCTAATAATTTTTCACTTTGTATGTAATTATACCATGTACCAGTGTTACGTAGGGTAAGACCACACGGCTGCCAAGCCTGGACAGTCAGTCAATGGCTGCACAATGTTATGGCAAAAAAGGGGATTATAATATTTTTATGTTCTCTCTACACTTAGTGAACGTTTTTATACTTGCTTACTTTATAGTCAAGTTTGATCAGCGTGAATTATTGTAAAGGTGAATCACTGTGAAATGAAAAGTTCAGCATTTTTCTTATATGAAAAGTTCTGCAGCTTTCCCATATATTTTATTAGTTCTATACAATTTTCAAGTTCTCTGCTTTTCACAGATGGAAACATTCTTGTCTACAATTAGAGTAGAAATAAAAATAAATAAAAAAAAAGCATCTGTTAATTTACCTGAAATCACCAATTAATTGGCAGTGGTTAATATTTTACAGAATCCACCGCTGTATGTGGGGTGCGGTTATTACATCGTCGTCCCAAACGTATTATCGGTGGGAGGAATTCTTTACGGTAAGTGGACTTTCTTTTAGGTTGACATTACCAAACAAAATAATGCATTGTGTTAACATAAGCATGGCAGATAAGAATGAGGAAGGGTCTGCACTGGCTGTCAAAATAAAAATGTGTGGCTGGCCAGGAACATACACATGGGAAGTAGAGGTTGGTTCCAATAACTGGTGCATTGAACAAATAGCCTGCACTGGGAAGGAAGGGTCCATTTGTCCTTCGTCCTCAGTGTACGCCTGGACCCAGTAAGGAAGGATGAGTTCATATTAGTATTTCTTTTAGATTCTCTGCTTTTATGTGTCGATGGAATCGCATGTCTCTCCACATGAAACCATATGCATTACCTTATGTTTTCTTTTTACATTAAACTCAGCAGAAGACAGATTAGACAGCTGATACAAAAAACATATGGTCTAAAAAAGAACAAAACATAGAATTTTTCGCTAATACACCGTAAGACAATGCTAATGCTACATTTCCTTTAGAGTAACTAGAAGTCAATGACAAAAGTAGACACTGTCAGTCTGGTGGAATTTTTTCATCGTCTTGAAGCAAACAGCCTTGAAGAAATCTGACAGAAAACACACTGGTTAATGTTCTCCTAAATTCTTCTTTTTTTGTCAGGGGGCTAAGGATGTTTTTTTAGATAAAGAGTGGGACTTACAGTATTGTACTTGGTCTCCCATCTTGACAAGGTGGCGGGAGAGAACCCTTTTTTAGACAGTTTTCTTGCACCAAGATGCAGCTTTAAAAAGAAGAGGGTGGAAAATGGTTGATCTCCTGAGACAAACACCCCATTTACTATATATTTTTTTTTTGTGTTTTCAAACTGCTGTAGAGACAGCAAAAACTTTTCTTTTTCAATGTGTCAAAATTCTGTTGCAACCTTCTATCACAGGGATGGGCAAACTAGGGCTCTCCAGCTGTTGTAAAACTACAAGTCCCAGTATGCCCAGTCTGCCTACAGCTATCAGCCTACAGCAGGGCATGATGGGATTTGTAGGTTTACAACAGTTGGAAAGCCGCAGTTTGCCCATCACTCTTCTAGCACAAAGTAAGCCATCTAATAGTTGGTTTTAACGTCATCCTACATCAGCCTCTGTGATAAATCTTCTGCATTATTTACACTGTCTTAGCCAGATTTGGTAATTCTGCCTTTGTTTTCTAGTATAACAATTCTATATAGATAAATTATGTAAAACGCAGATAAGAGTAAATTATAGATGAAAGTTGAAAGATTCGCTGTACAAAATATGTACAGTATGTTATCCAGTGCGACATCTCTGCACAAATGAATGGTTTTCCAGCTGCCTGCACACTGTTGATTATATAGAATCTCACTAGCAGCCTGTATTTTCCAGAATAGTATGTTCATCCAGTTTAATAAGAGACCGTTATTTTTTTCCACATAGGGGTGGCTGGCCCTGGCAGGTTGCTCTGCGGCTGAAATCTTCTCACAGTGATGGAAGGTTGTTATGTGGAGCCACACTCATTAGCAGCTGCTGGGTGCTCACTGCTGCTCATTGTTTTAAGAGGTAAGTTGGCAACAGCAATTAGGTCAGTGCAGACAAATGCAAGGCACATTGGGGTGAATTTAGCGTAATGATCTGCCGGTCTAGTAATCACTTTTCTTATAGATGTCAACTATTTGTGAAACTTAATAAGGAATTTAAAAAGATGAGAGAAAGAATGCATACAGTTTAGTAAAAGAGTCAAATCTTCAGTACAGGATGCATGAGGCTGACCAGCCAAGGCTTTATAAGTAAAACAGAAAAGGCATAAGATGATCAGAAACATGGAATGTGACAGTGGAATTAGCAGTGTAATCATGACCAGTATAGGCAAACTTTCAATGAAGGGATGGGAGGGAATGTGGGTTAAGGGAGTGGGAAAAAAGAAGTCTACCCATTTCCATAAGCAATAATGTTAACATAGTAACATAGTACATAAGGCCGAAAAAATACACTTGTCCATCCAGTTCGGCCTGTCATCCTGCAAGTTGATCCAGAGGAAGGCAAAAAAAAAAACTGTGAGGTAGAAGCCAATTTTCCTCACTTTAGGGGAATAAAAAATTCCTTCCCGACTCCAATCAGGCAATCAGAATAACTCCCTGGATCAACGACCCCTCTCTAGTAGCTATAGCCTGTAATATTATTACACTCCAGAAATACATCCAGGCCCCTCTTGAATTCCTTTATTGTACTCACCATCACCACCTCCTCAGGCAGATATTTAATATTTTTTTAAATCATGAGTTATTCTTGTTGTGGCCACGTTCTGAGGTAGACTATTCCACAGATTTACAGCTCTTATGATGAAGAAACCTTGACCCCTCTGGACACTGAACTTTTTCTTCTCCAGATGGAGGCAGGGCCCGCTTGTCTTTTGTGGGGATCTTACATGGAACAGCTTTTCACCATATATTTGTAGGGGTGATTTATATATTTTGTGAGGGGACACAGTAAGGGGAATGGTCTGGGAAAACACGTATTTTCCTCCCAGCGTGTGCTGCTGGGCTGATTTGCAGCCAGGTGGGGTCAAATACCAGACTGGATTTTAATTGCCGATCCGGGTTTTTTTGGCAGCACCTGGCTGTCCTTAAATAGGCAGCTGGGCTCAGCAGCAGGATCTCTGTGTTGGGATCTGAAGCTTGGTGTCAGGTTGGAGGGCTGAAACCCATGGGCCAAGGAAACAGGCCCCCTAAAGCCTGCCTTGGACTGCTGGAGGCAGAACTGACATCAAGGTGACTTGTCTTATATGAACTTTCCAATTTGTGTGAAGTAACACCAAGATGTACATTGTGTCTGAAGTAAAAAAAAGTAAACACCAAGACTGTAAAGTAACGCATTATTTTGTGCATTTGCCTCAAGTGTGAATAAACACTTAAGTTTTGCGTTAAGAACTTGTCTTTTGCCCTTGTACTGCATCCGCTTACCCTATGTACCAGAGAGAAACCCCACAAATGGTGGAGGATGCGCGCAAGCGCAGTGAGGCAGGCATGATCGCCGAAGTATTGTTTTTTTTCATTTTTGCTCCTGGCATGGTTGTATGTCTTGCAATGACCAGTGGGCTAAGGTTGTAGCTCCGTTCCTGGCATCCGATTCTTAACGGGTGTATTTTGATTTCCTGTACAATCAAGCGGCCGACTACCAGAAAGTAAAGGGTGAGATTCTCGCAAGACTGGGGGTGAATGTGTTGGTCCAGGCCCAGCGGGTACATCAGTGGGGGTTTAACCCGGCTGAGCGCGCGAGACCCTAGTATTATGACTTATTTCACCTCTTGCAAAAGTGGCTACAACCTGATGTGCTGAGTCCCATGGCTATGCTGGATCTACTATTAGCTGATATGTTGTGGAGGGCTTTGCCACCCCCTCTCCAGCACTGGATCGACCAGGTGTCTCCTGGCAATGCCCTGGAGATGGTGCACCTGGTGAAACTCTATGAGGCTACTAAGGATCTACAGGGGGGTACTTTTGGGAGGGGGGAAGTTAAACCCTGGAAATCTCCCAGGCCTGGAGATTTGAGCCGATAAGACCCACCTAGGATATACCCACTATGGGCCTGGCTCCGTTAGTCTGCTGGCAGTATCAGGTGCCTGGCCATGTAAGGGCTGACTGTCCTCATCGGGTTGAGCCCATGGACACTAATTGTGGTTACTGTCAGTCGCTATATGCCAGGAAACTATGTGCAACAAGTACCCCGGAATCTCTAGACCACTTGTGCCAGGTGAAAGTGGGAGACACTCAAGCGGAGGCACTGCTGGACTCAGGGAGCCTGGTGACTCTAGTAAGGGCTACCCTAGTGCGGTCCACTGAGTATACTGGCTGGAAAGTCGGGGTGATGTGCATCCATGGAAACTTAAAAGACTACCACAACACACTTGTACTTCTCAACAACATTGTCACTGACTTGTTTGGAGAGTTCCTTGGTCTTCATGGCAGTGTTTGGTTAGTGATGCCTCTTGCTTAGGTGCTGCAGCCTCTGGGGCCTTTCAAAAAAGGTGTGTATATGTAATAACAGATCATGTGATACTTAGATTGCACACAGGTGGACATAATTTCACTAATTATGTGACTTCTGAAGGTAATTGGTTGCACCAGAGCTTTTTATGGGCTTTCTAACAAAAATGCCAAGTTTTTGGTTTTCTATTTCTGAACAATAGTTTTATTTATAAATTTTTCTCAATTTACTTCACCAACTTAGACTATTGTGTTCTGATCCATCACATAAAATTCAGATTACCAAAACATTGAACTTAAGGCTGTAATGTAACAAAATACAAAAAAAGTCAATGGGGGTGAATACTTTTGCAAGGCACTGTATATGGAGTGAACAGATTGTGTTTGTCACTTGAATACATATACGGTACATAAGGGTATGACCCGATGAATTATAATATATTCATATTGTCATATACAGCAATGCTAATCCATACACTTCATATGGGTCATCACCATGTCTAATATAGGAATGAAAATATCTGCATTAAATTCCAACTTCAACTTGAAATACAGGAAATTCTTTTAGCATTCCTGCAAAAGATACTTGGCTGACTTGTTATAAGGTGAATATGAAACAGATGTGTTGTTTTGGGTGGAAAATAAAACTCTCTATCCCAAGGAGTCATCTTCCATGCATACTGCACTCAGTTGGTATAATACAGCCATTTACATTCCAGTACTTACACTGCAGTCTAATACAATTCTGTTTTGTTCTAAGAGAAGTGTTCGTAAACAAAATGAAGATCGCCATTGCTTCTTTGAACAAATTCCAAACTTTTGTCAAGAACATTATAGGATCAAGGCCACATCTGCTAGTGGTAGAGACATTCTGATAGCTTCCAGTTAAACAGTAAGACATTCTGCAATTACATACTTGCTTTTCAATTGCTTTAGCTTTAATTGTATCCTTCCTCTTCTACCGTACAGGGAATCTTTCTAAGCCTTTCTCCACTTCAAGGTGAACAGTAGGACAGCAGCCTCGCCACTAAGTTTGTTAGGAATTCATTACTAATGGAGAAATAATTTAATTTGTTGATGCAGACTTTTCTTTTTGTACTGATTCTGATTTCTTGGCTGGTTTTAGAAGTGTAGTTGCTGGAAAAACTGAATATGGTAAAATACTGTACCAATGATGCCATTAATTTCTGTAGGCTGATGAAAACTTCATCTGAACAAGTTTAAGGTTGTAAATTGGTGTACAGTACTTAGATGAAAGGGGACCCATAGAAACAATAAAAAATGATCCCTCTTTATGGCACTGGGTTTTGCCATATAATATAGAGCTCTCCCTCTAGGCCCTTGGGCCAATTACCCAATTTATTATTTGCAAACAATGCACTTCCTATGGAGAGGGTATCCTGCACAAGCTCTTTAATCCGATAATATCTATGCGGTATCCCAGAACTGGGGGTATCTGCACTGTTTGGTTTGTATATTGTAATGCAATGTTTTGTAATGCTATGTACTGCACACTCAGTTGTTCCAGTATGAGCCAGACAAGGCCAGAGTCAACAATCCAGGCCCAGCCCCCTCTGGAGGTTAGAGTGTGGGCTCGCTCCACCTCCTAGGTTCAGAAGATTCTAGTTAGTCAGAGTAGCTGTAGAGAGGGAGAAAGAAGGAGCAGTCTCCATGTGCTCTTCTTCCATATACTCCAGTTTAAAGCCCTGGAGGCTCTGTCACCTCCATGAGCTCCAGTTTAGCAAGCAAGAACTAAATAAAGCAGGAAGATTTGCATGGCTTGAGCGAGAGAGAGAGACATCAAAATAACCCAGTTTAATGCGATCGAGACCCTGCTGTAGAGGGAAAACAAGTTAAGACTTCATATGCACCCCCAAAATAGTAGACACTAGAGCCTTGGTTGCCAAAGCACAGCTACTAGACAAAGATCCCTTTAGCAGATATTTTAGCCAGGGCCAATGTTGTATTCATCTGCTTAGCTCATGCTGGGGCATCTGGGACTTTGCACTGTATACAAACTACTTCTGGATGTACTACAACTAAGTTAAAGGGAACCTGTCACCAGTTTTATGGTGTCCTAACTAAGGGCAACATAAATAAGTGACTGATTCTCTTAGCAAAATGCTGGGTCACTTTCTTTAATTGACCCAGCCAATCTGCCAACATCTTGTATTGAAAAGCTCCAGCTCATAATGATGAGTCCTGAATATTCATGAGCTCCTGACTCTCCCCGCCTACCTGCTGCTGATTGACAGTTATTTTCCAAATGAATCAGCAGCAGGTGGGCAGGGGAGTGGCTATTGCTCTGAATTAAAAAAAACGCTGGACTCACTGACATCTCACTGGACTCAAATCAGCTCATTAGCATGCGGCATCTTTGTGTGTATATTATGAGGTAACCATCTGTCACACCAGTAAGTGAATACATCTAAGGCACTTTTTAGTAGTTAATGATTGTATATAATTAGTTAGATTATAATCAAAAACTCCACATGACAGGTTCCCTTTAAATTTAATTTGGCCTGGTCTCTGACTCTCTTAATACCTCATGCTGGCCATTCCCTTTTCAACAATATTGGCCCATACTGTACCTGTTGTACCTGATTTTATACACACAGACGCCCAGAGCCTGCCAAATATTAAATTGCACGTAATATTACAGAGGGGCTCATACCTTAGAATCATTGATGTGGTGGTCCGTACTGCTACATGGAGCCACACTGCAGTCCATGCATATAAAACGTTTTAAACGTTTAACCTTTGCTGTCTCTTTTCAGAGACATTACGTCATCCACATTATGTTTCTCTTAGAGATTCCTCCAATTTGTATCCTTCAATGCTGATTTATCAATATGATCAAGCACCTTATTTCTCTGGTAAAGTACTCTTACATCATGTTTGGCCATATTCCTAATTGTTTCTGCTCTAGAATATTTAAAATAATATCACTAAAGCAGTAAAATCTTACTATGACAGCATATCAACAATAAATCTAGAAATAGTATTGTGATGATAGTGTAAGAGCCCCAGAATGTTTAGGAGGGCCCTGTCTAATATCTGTGTTTTTGACTTATACGTGTTAAAGAATAAATACTATTAACTCAGAAAAAATAATTCCTATTTGAAAATGTTAACCCTGCAAGCTTTATGGAAGGTTGTAAAAGTGAGGTCCTCCAGAAAAAAATAAATTATAGAACCTTAAAATTTTTGGGCCATGGTCAGAAAACCTGATTCCAACTGTTTTAACATTCAGTGAGGACACAAGGTCTGATCCCATGTGCACACAGAATCTTAATTATTTCTGCACATTGGACTTAGTTTCCCTCTTTCTTCCTTGCCATGACTTAAACCTGGCTACCATCCAGATAGTGATTACGTGAAATTAATATTTTCAGGACTGGTTGCTATTACCTGATGACAGCAGCAATTTTTCATGGGTAGCAGCTCTCCGAGAATAATTATTCTGGTGTGTTTTGTCTATTTTGCCCTCCTCTTCAATGCCAGTTTTAGACTGATTGATTTTCTTTTGTTTTATGCTGTGCAGTGATGCCAACACATCCTGAGCTTCAACATATTTTTGTCCAGGACATAAATATCATTTTTAAATTCCAAGTTACTCCATGAGTTATGGTTTATTTTATCAGCACTAGGTATTTATATATAAAGTTTGACTTTATCCACAGCAAAAATAAAAGAAATGCTTCTAGTTGGGTATATGATGATAGGACAAAGCAATTTTCAGTTAGAGATAGCATCTAGCCTCTCTAACTCTTCATTCCTGGAACACACTGTTTCAAAATGATTACATCACTTTTCAGATCTGGATCGCTGTGTTGTGCCAATAAAAGCAGAGTGCCAGAAGGCTGAAGAGCTATCTCAAAATTAGAATCAGACTGCTGTAAAACCTCGGTAAAATCCCAAATAAGCCACTAAGTCTAAGTGATTCTTGCTGGTCTTATGGCAGTCTGTGCATTACAAAAGATAATCTATGCTAGCTATGAGCTGGTGTGGATTGGCGCTTTAATTTATGTACATTTCTGGTGTAAGTTTCTCCTGCTAAGACCTGCCCACCTTTTGTTCAAAAGCTGGTGTACAGCCTTTAATTAATTTCCCAAAGAGGACATTTAATAAAGTTACTTATCTAAAGTAAGCTACTCAAAAACTAATAAGAATTTAGCTGGAAAATAATCCAAAATTGCATATGTCCAGCTGCTGTGCAACTACCATCTTTAACAGAGATCTTTAACAGAGATACATATTTAGTGGAACCACTGTCCCAGACTTGGAATAGTAATGTCAGGAACCCAGAAATACAAAGACATGGACTAGGAACCCATTCAGACTTGGATAAGAACTTCAGCAAACCAGACATACAGAGATATGGACTTGGAACTTGCTCAGACTTGGATCAAGACTTCAGGAACCCAGACTAGAGCTCATGCACACGACCGTCTGGCTTTTTCAGTGTTTTGCAGGCCGTTTTTAACGGATCAGTTTTTCATTTTTTTGTCTCAGAAGTGTTTCTGGTTCCATTCCGTTTTTCCTTATGGCATATACAGTAATTACATAGAAAAAATTGGGCTGGGCATAAAATTTCCAATAGATGGTTCCGCAAAAATGGAACAGATACGGAAGACACACGGAGTACATTCCATATGTGTTCCGTTTTGTTTGCTGACCTATTGACTTGAAAGGAGCCACGGAATGTGATTTGCGGGCAATAATAGGACATGTTTTATCTTTGAATGGAACGGAAATACAGAAACGGAATGCACATGGAAACACTTCCGGTTTTTTTTTGCTGACCCATTGAAATAAATGGTTCAGTATAAGTAACGCATACTGAACTAAAAAAATGGCCAGTATACTGAACGCAAAAAAGTTCATGTGCATGAACCCTTACAGAAACATGGACTTGGAACTTGTTCAGATTTGGGTGAAGAGTTCTGGAACCCATGCATGGACTTGGAGCTAGTTCAGACTTCGGTCACGTCTTCTGGAACTCAGACAAACAGATGCAACCAGCCTAAACTGTAACAACTGCAGGGACCAGTGCACACATGAAAATATCTTCTTAATCCAAATATACCATAAATAGGAAGCAGACATGACGATGACTTCTGGAACCCAGATACACTAGGCAGTGATAGGCAGGTACAAGACAAGGCTTCAGGAACAGGAACAATGGAGCATAGTGAACAGATGAGTAACACATACATTTTGCCTTTAGTATCATATTACACATTAACCGTGATTACATCTGCCTGGATCTGGCAGGGTATAAGCTTGGCACACTTGTTTTTAGCCTTTTTTCCTCCCTTCCTTCTCTGTAGATCCTCTGGAGCTCTGTCGGGATAGACGAGGATCAATGCACAGCTAGTTTCATGACTCGCCAGAGATCAGGTTCAAATCTGGGCTGTGCCACACAAGCACATTTACACACACTTGTTATGAAGTTTTTCATGTGTCGTTAAGCACAGAGTCTGAGGTCCAAATCATCAAGGATCTATCTGCTCTGTTTATCTTTTCCTCAATCCTGCCTAGTTCACCAGCTGAAAAAGAAGCTGCTTCCAATTCTTGTCTTGATAGGCATAGTATTGGTCATTTGAGTGGTGCCCGGTTTCCTGTAGCGTAAGAGAAGTGTGTATTTAGTACTTCCAGTACTCACCAACAATATTCAAAATATGTAATCTAAACTTCTAGAATAATGAAAAAAGCACACATGGTTCATCCAAAACATCAGTGGAGACACTGATAAACCCCAAACTCTTGCATCCCACCAAATAACCCATGACAGTATAAAATAGAAGGAGACTCCATGAAAGTCTGCACAATTTTACCTAAGCAAATTTTAAAAATGTCATGCACAGAAAAGAAGGAATTCCCAATAAGAAAAAATATATTATTATGAACTGGGATCCAACCAAAAGGGGGGTTTGTGGACAGAGCCCCTATGTATCGCCACTAAGCAGTAGCTTCCTCTGGGGCAAGATTTTCTAAGATACCGTAAGCTGCATTTTGTAATAACAATTTACAGGTGTGAATATACTGAACAAAAAAGGAATTACCTCAAAGGAACACAATGCTTATGGCGGTCCAGTTGGCACCCAACTCTCAAAATCTTGTGAACTAAGAGTGCTTTAGTTTCTTTTTGACATACTCCAAGCAGTTTCTCATATACATTTTTATTGAGGATTGGCATTCATCTGGCAACTTCAATAATCAAGGCCTGATTGGAGAATGCTGGAAAAATGGATATCCACATGGAATGTTTTCTTGCCTCCTCTTGGCAACCTTACTGTTGGTTCTTCCCCGATTGCTCAAATTGGGTTTGGGGTGGGCTCCAGGAATCAGTCCTGATGGTTCTGAACTTATTTCATATAAGAATGATAGGCCTTTGTGTTCTTCCAGACTTGCCATGCACTAGCAACTATTGGGCAGTTTGGGGCTTGCATAAATAATTGTCCCACATGTATCACCGATCCCAGTGGCTTTCTCAGGTGTCACTTGAGGGGTCATAGAGGGGGTGGACTACTATCCATAAAGGGGACAGGTCCCTGCACAAAAATATGTGGGGTCCATATGAAAGGGAGCTGAGCCTGATAAAAGCGGTGTGTGCACCTCACTATGCAATTTCCTGAAAACCGAGCTGGAAAAGTTAGCAAGTATGGTCTAAAATGTGATTTTATATTGTCCTATCTGCTATTTGTATTTATTTTATTCTATCTAATCTCCATCAGCAGGGGTGCACCACCAATGAGGCCAGGTGAGGCGATTGCCTCAGGGAGAACCAGGTAGGGGCAAGAGGGGGGCAGCGGATGGACCATGGGCAATGAGAGCTTTCATTGTGGCAAAGGGGTTAGGTTAAGAAATTGGCATTGTAGGGGGCATTGTTTCAGTTTTTGCCTCAGGCAGCAGAAAGGCTAGGTGTGCCCCTGTCTAGCAGAACTGTTTTACAGCATTCTTACCCCTATAAAAAACATTATTCTGTACAGTGGTGCCAGAGAAAATGGAAAATGTATATATTTGTATTTTCTTTAGAGATGATTATTAGAGAAAACAGAAAATGTTTTTTTTTTATAAAATTTTATTTTTGTGATAATTACAATGACTTATTTTACATGTAAAAATTACATAACATATTTTTCGCCCAATAAGACGCATTTTGCCCCTGCGTCTTATGGGGTGAATTATGGAAGTGTTTATTAGTATTGGAGGACCAGGAAGCGGTGAAAGCTCTGTACCTCGGCTGTCGGCTGTGCTGTGGCTGTGCACAGCATGAGGGTGCTCTGTGACGACGGCAGGAGGAAGAGGATTGTGCTGGAGGAGAGGAAAGGCGGCGTCCGGAGCAGAAGAGGTAAGTGGGGGCTGAAATATGGCAGTAGGGGCTGAAATATGGTAATGGACATTTGAAATCCACTGCAACTAAGGACTCCTTTCACTATGCCATTCACAAAACAAAAAAAAACTAAGAAAAAAAACTGCACATCCTTCTCTCCTCCCCCAACTATGGTTCGCGCTTCAAAAACCTGGTCTTTTAAAAATGCAGCATGTGTTCTTTTAAATGTATTAATCCTGAGAAAGGGGGCTGTTCGCCCTTGAAATGCGTTGACCAAAAATAAATAATTATCTGCCTTTAACAATACTTACCTGGTACTGCATTCCTGCTGACAGCGCCCATACAGAAGTTCCAACTTTTCTTTTATCCCTCTCACTGACCGCTTCATACTTTGTATTCTGGTCGGATAATACCAGCAAAGTGAAATATAACTGTTGTGACTCCTCACAACGGCAGAGGGGAAGCGCAACTATTTTATCACTATTTCAATTTCAAACAGCATCACACATGAGTCACTGCCTCCCATCTCTTTCTTCTCTTAAACCATCCGTCCTCACATATGTAAACCACCCACAGTGTAATGGAACCCTGGCAGGGCATTACTTGATAGTAAGGCATTCTTCAGTGATAGGAAGAAGTTAGCATTCCATGGCTTAGATTATTTTCTTGAATATAATGTTGGAGGATGTGTTACTAATGCATTGAGGACACTGTCTAAACTTGCAACCTTCTCGAAGCTTACTTGTACTGTAGGTTATGTCTTCGGTCAAAGATACATCCTAATTATCAGTTTATTTATAGGGTTGAAGGATTGTGATAACATTCAAATCAGCTTAATTTAATTGCAAACATATCACCTTTAACGCTAACAAATATAATTACAGAGCTATTCCAGTTATTGCAAACAAACTGTGATTATGGAGTGTGGTCTAGGTCCCTACTTAAAGTTACACAGATAGATTCTATAGCAGTGCCACTCAAAGTGGCTTAAAGTGGCAGTGTTCAACTAGGGTGCCTAGGGCCCACATGTAAAATTTATTCTAGGGGCCCATTGTACAGCTACATGCAAATATTACCTGCTCACACAGCAGCAGACAGAGGTATGATGCTTGAGATGATTAATTATGGTGGTCTCTGCAGTGACTTTGAGAGTGCACATCTCTGAGGAAAGAGAATATTTGCTGGTCAGCCTCTGTATGTAGACGTCACCTCAGCCACCTTATGCATCTACAATGATAAACTGGGCAGTTTGTCAAATAATATACCTAGTCAATGTATTGTACCATGTATGACTTCTGCAGGGGCTAGGGACTGGAGGCCCATGGTTGCTCTGGAGCCCATCAAGGAATTCACCTGTTCACCTTTGGGCCAGTCTGAGCAAAGTGGTGAAAAACCAAGCCAGTGATAATGTGGTCACCTACAGTCGAAAAAAGAGAAAATGCTGATTTTAGCCATTTAGCCAATCAACAGTAAGAGTATTATGAAAAAAAGAGGGGCTTATCTGGGGAACTGTCCTTTAGTAATGAACACATTACCATAATAAAAGGCAACTCACCTCATTTGATTAAATGCAAAGAGCAGAAAATGAAAAAGATGTTCACTCCCCTAAAATTGTTGTCTCATGAAAACAACTCCAGTCAATATGCCCTATTGGGGCACATGGCCATCACCGAGGACCCATAGACCGCCTCTATGTTAAAGAATGTAAGTCTTGTTCTGGAAAACTCAGCTAGACCATATATTATATTTGTGGCCAGGCAATTAATCTGGAAGGCCACAAAGTCTGACTTCCCTTGGCAAAATCAGCTTCAAATAGAAAAGGGTTATCTCTGAGGAGACAACGTATTCTTGAATGAAAATGGCTGCAACCTAAAGGGATCATGTAACAATGCAAAAATGTTATTTTATGCTGACCAGATATTTTTTTTCTCTTAATTGATTCACTACTCTTGCCTGACGACCACTGTGCTTACAAACAGCTGATCATCCAGGATGCTAAGAGTCAGATCCCCATCAATCTGATATTGAAGGCCTATCAAGTTTGTTTTAGCGTCAATAATTTATAGTATATGCAGATAAAAATATTGTACACTCTTTGCTAATACATTATAATTTAATTCCTCATTGTTAGGCCTCATGCACACGACTGTTGTTCTGGTCTGCATCTGAGCCGCAATTTTTGCAGCTCGGGTGCGGACCTATTCACTTTAATGGGGCCGCATCCGTTGCCCTGTGCTGTGGCCCCGCAAAAAAAAATATAACCTGTCCTATTCTTGTCCGTTTTTGCGGACAAGAGTAGGTATTTCTACAATGGGCTGCCTGTTCCGTTCCGCAAATTGTTTTGCGGATCTGCAATTTGCTGACAGCAAAAAACAGAACGGTCGTGTGCATGAGGCCTTATAAAGATCTCTCCTTGCAGGAATTTGTTGGTTACTCCTAGGGAATAAAAACCTGTTCAAGTCAAGTGATGGACATGCAGGTTCAGGACAGTTACAGCACAGATATCACAGCTGTGTCTTGTAATGGGCTGAACGTCAGTGTGTCCGTCATATGACCAGCATATATAAAAGACAATTAGAATGTCAAGTACATGTCATGGATCAGTTTTTTTTTATTTATGCCATTTAAGATGGGTCTGATGGCCAGAACAGATATCTTTAAAATCATAAGGAATTAATGCGGAGGGTATATTGTAAAATGTTCTAACTTTTCGTTATAGAAATAATAATTAAAGAAGGATACATTTCAGTTTATAGTCCTTACTGTACTGGTTCTTTGTTGGCACCAGCTTATGCTGAGTTCCTGCTATTTCCACTTATCTATGTCACAAGTTAAAATTATCAGCATATATGTAAAAAAAAGCTGCTAAGGTCACTTTCTTTCACATAGTCAGTATTTTGTATCAGTATTTGTTAGCCAAAACCAAGAATGGAGTATTTTGGCAACAATTCCAATAATCTACGGGGCACATTTAATAAGACAGGAGTTTTAGATCCCGGTGTTAATAAAGCCCCATCGCTGGAGGTGGATCGCCGAAGTTATGAAGAGGCGCCGGTCTAAGGCTACTTTCACACTAGCGTTCGGGCGGATCCGTTCTGAACGGATCCGCCCATAATAATGCAGACGGAGGCTCCGTTCAGAACGGATCCGTCTGCATTATATTAGCTAAAAAAAGCTAAGTGTGAAAATAGCCTGGGACGGATCCGTCCAGACTTTCAATGTAAAGTCAATGGGGGACGGATCCGCTTGAAGATTGAGCCACATTGTGGCATCTTCAAACGGATCCGTCCCCATTGACTTACATTGTAAGTCTGGACGGATCCGCACGCCTCCGCACGGCCAGGCGGACACCCGAACGCTGCAAGCAGCGTTCAGCTGTCCGCCTGTCCGTGCGGAGGCGAGCGGAGCGGAGGCTGAACGCCGCCAGACTGATGCAGTCTGAGCGGATCCGCCTCCATTCAGACTGCATCAGGGCTGGACGGCTGCGTTCGGGTCCGCTCGTGAGCTCCTTCAAACGGAGCTCACGAACGGAAACCCGAACGCTAGTGTGAAAGCAGCCTAAATGTAAGACATCTTCCTAGAAAATGGTAACTGGAACTGGCCTGCCGACCTGTCCCCTTCCCTGCCCACACCACCCCAAGGTGAGTGGGGAGAAGTCACAGATTGCGGTGCAACTAACCATTGTGCCACAATATGCACCTGATTTACGCAAAATTTAGGCGTATTTTAGCATGATAAATGACCCCCTTTGTGCTTGCCATCAAACCAACCCCATTCAGAAGTATAGAACTTATTTTTAGTTGCAGAAATTTCTGGCATCGTAAAGTGACCTTACAGTTTGTCCCCCTTTTTCTGCCACTAAAAGCTAATTCATTTTTTGTTTACAATAAAAATGTTCTCTTTCTTTATGACAAACATGCAAATCCAGAACAGTCCCTTGATGGTGAGTGACCTGTAAGTAAAATATCTCACTGTGTCATTTCCTAGGTATGGTAACAATACTCGCAATTATGTGATAAGAGTGGGAGATTATCACACACTTGTTCCTGAGGAGTATGAGGAGGACATGGGAATCCAACAGATCATAATACACAAAGATTACAGACCTGATGGAAGTGACTATGACATTGCTCTCATAAGACTATATGGACCTTCTGAACAGTGTGTACCATTCAGCACCCATGTCTTACCAGCCTGTTTACCAATGCGACGAGAAAGACCTCAAAAATCAGCATCAAACTGTTATATCACAGGATGGGGCGATACAGGTAAGACATCATATTATCCAGTTGTCATATAGTAGTAGCCATTGTAGTAGCATTCATTAAAAAGCTTTCTCGCATTATGTGCCATAATAACTCACTAGATGAATAAAAATGATTGCCTGATGAAAACTCATGTTTTTGCTAGGTATAAAAACTTTGCATAGGTGTAAACATATTTCATATATCTAAATTTAACATCGTTCTTGTTGAAGAGATTTCTACACTGGTCCCCATTCATCTCAGTGGGCCAATCGCAGAAGTCCATGTGCCTGCTGTCATAACAGCAGATAATAAGGTAAAACATTTTACAGTATAATAACCGAACAAATCCTCAATAAATGAGAAGTCATATGTGAGTCAAACTCATTGTAACCAATAACAAACACACATGAACATGAAATGCAAATATTTTATTAATATGTCACAAATACAATCGATAATAAATATAATATATAAGGTGCAGTAATGTGGTGGCGCTACAGAACAGCGCCCCACCATGGATACACAAGGAACGTTATATATGCCCAAAGCCCCTGTCTCTAATCAGCCCAATATTAACAAGATAAATAATCTCAGCATAGGCTCAAAGGAGACATGGGCTATAATCAAAGTGCAGGTGCTGGCATGCTTGTAAAAGAATGTGAGTCAAATGGTAGGAGCAGTGTGTAAGTCCCACATCCACTAAGGATGTCATGATATATAACCTGCATCCACCTTGTATCACATCAACACAAGCTAAGCCAGCACACATGACAAATAATACTGGGAAACAGACCTTCGATCCCTGGTGAGCGGACCCCTGATGCGCGTTTCGCCAAGCTTTTTCGAAGGGGCGTGTCTATCCTGTCAAATACTCAGCCTTAAATCTAGCCCCAGATGAGAGAGAACCAATCCGCTGCCTCGCAACTGCCTTTATCCTTAGTGACGGACATTGGAGTTGCCGAGATTGTGGATAGATGCCGGTACCTTGTTAACATTGTTCGTATGTGATCCAGCATGACACAGCTGGATCACGTAGTATGACAGGACTCACCAGGGAGGATGTGTTTTGCCCACGTCAGAGGCGGAAGTGACGTGACGCTTTGATCCTCTAGTTGCGGTGTGGGCGGAAGTGAGGTGTGCGTTGTGCTCACATGGTGCAGGGGAGGATGTGGGCGGAAGTGAGGGCAGGATTTGACATCCGGAGTTGAGTAAGGGGTGGAGTTTCTTTAAGTTAGCGAGGCAGCGGATTGGTTCTCTCTCATCTGGGGCTAGATTTAAGGCTGAGTATTTGACAGGATAGACACGCCCCTTCGAAAAAGCTTGGCGAAACGCGCGTTAGGGGTCCGCTCACCAGGGATCGAAGGTCTGTTTCCCAGTATTATTTGTCATGTGTTATTTATATGTGCTGGCTTAGCTTGTGTTGATGTGATACAAGGTGGATGCAGGTTATATATCATGACATCCTTAGTGGATGTGGGACTTACACACTGCTCCTACCATTTGACTCACATTCTTTTACAAGCATGCCAGCACCTGCACTTTGATTATAGCCCATGTCTCCTTTGAGCCTATGCTGAGATCATTTATCTTGTTAATATTGGGCTGATTAGAGACAGGGGCTTTGGGCATATATAACGTTCCTTGTGTATCCATAGTGGGGCGTTGTTCTGTAGCGCCACCACATTACTGCACCTTATATATTATATTTATTATCGATTGTATTTGTGTCGTTCCTTATGTGACATATTAATAAAATATTTGCATTTCATGTTCATGTGTGTTTGTTATTGGTTACAATGATTTTACAGTATAAGTAAATGAGAAAAGAATACCTGGAAAACAGTATGTTAGAGCTGAGATTGACAAAGTATTATCTGCTAATAGTGCTTGGTCAATGATCACACAACTAAGGTGGTTCATACTTAATTTTGGGTTCTGCAGCAGGGTATATGTTGAGGCAGTATCAGATTAATACTGGGTGGCATCTCTTCATGCTGCAATAAAGGTTGCCACACTGGCTTGATAACAGTTATACAGATGCTGGATATCCTCCTGCGGTATGACATTCCAAGCTCTTTCAACTTGGACTCGTAGTTCAGCCAAGCTGGTTGTTGGCTTCTCTGCATGGAAGATCCATCGCCTAATCCAGTCCCAGGCATTGTTGATAAGGGAGAGATCTGGTGATTGAGTTGGCTATGGCAACTGCTGGCATTATCTTGTTGAAACACCATGTCTCCTGAGTCAAAACAGACATCAGTACTGGTTCTTTGAGGTCCTGGACAAACTGAAGACTAGTAAATGTTCCCACCAAGAATACTAGGTGGCAATGCCATTGTAGCTAATGACGCCCTACTCCATGGCAGCTGGTGGTGGTCCTGTGTGTCTCTGCACTATGCAGAATGGCAGTAGGCTCTCTCCAGCCCCCCTGCAAACTCTAATGCAGCCATCATTACTATCAAGGCAGAACCTGCTTTCATCAGAGAACATTATTGTTTGCCATTCATGCCTCCAATGGGCTCTCAGTGGCAAATGAGCTAGTGGGTTGTTAGAATGAAGACCTGTTCAAATAGATGCTTTCTTACAGTCCGGGTAGTTGCTGCAGGGGCTACTACAGAACAGATTTGTGATGCAATGGCTCTCCTTTAAGCTATAGCAGTTTCTCCTATATGGCAAGCTTGGCATGCATCTGTCAGTCTTGATCATTCAGAACCTACTCTATGAGTGTTGGAGCCCTCCTCTCTGTACTCTCAACACCACCAATGCACCACAGAAACTTCTCATCCAACTCTTTCTGAGATTTAGAATTGACTGATGGACCATCCAGTTTCTTGAGCTCTCACTGTTCTACCCTTTTTAAAGTCCCTTAATTGCACAAATGATGCACGCCTGTCTAGCAAAGTAACACTTCAACAAAATCCAATCAACAGCCCTGTAAGAGAGAGAGGATGAAAAACAGTGCTGTCTGACAAAAACACAACAGTGATGCCAGACAAAAGAATTCTGTGGAGCATCTATATGTAAAGAAAGAATCTTGGTACTTTGAACACTACATGTAACTCCAACTAGTATTGCCATATTATAAACTAGGCTTACTATCTGAACTCCTTCTAGGTGTTCTTTTTTCATTTTCCGGTAGTGTATTATCCGGTTGACATATGAAGCCATTTTTTTATTATTCATTAAATATCTTTCCCACACTACATCAAATATTTACTTGCTAGGTGAATATAAAAATTTAAGAATAGAAACTTATGTTGAATAAAATTTTCACACAATTTTCAATTTAGGGGCAAGCATAATATATTAATTTATGTTGCTTACGTATATATGGTGAATATGATTATAAGACTATGCAGAAGCAGGCACATGAAAGTGAATTAAGATGCATTGTGATCCCATCCTGTCACATATAAAACTATCACATCAACCTTGAAACATTGATCGATCGATAACATTTGAGAGGTGTATGTCAGGATGGCATTTTGAGACCTAGATGACAAGTCGTCAATGGATGTTACACTCTACGTTTTGTTATCTGAACATTTTTAAGTAAAATGCATTAATAAGTAATCCTCATTGTACATCTCCAAGACTGACATTAAATACCATAAAATATCCCTAGAAGCAGACCTGTCAATCACAGTAGTGTTTTCTGAAGTCATGCCTGTTCAGGAAGTGCATCAGTCACTGACAGGTCTGCTCTGTCTAATGCTTTTCTAAACTATCTTTTTTTACCTCCTGCAGGGACTCAAATCCCTGGAATAACAGCTATACTAAAGTCAGATTACCACTTGTATAGAATGTGATAGATGAAAAAAACATTTATCAAACCATAAGCATTATCATTTGTATGCACTTTTAGGTCGGGCATATTCAAGGACTTTACAACAAGCTGGAGTGACATTGCTACCCAAGCGAATCTGTGAAGAGCGCTACAGAAGTCGGTTTACAGGAAGAATGCTTTGTGCAGGAAGTCCTCCAGAACAGAAGCATGTAGACAGTTGTCAAGGGGACAGTGGTGGCCCATTGGTCTGTGAACGTAATGGAGGCAGCTGGGTAGTCTTTGGAGTTACTTCTTGGGGCTATGGATGTGGGATGAAGGACTCTCCTGGAGTATACACAAAAGTGGCTTCTTTTATACCATGGATAAAGAGTTTGACCAATTTATAGAACCCAGAAGACTTCAAAATTTTCCAAAGAAGCTAGACCAAATTCTCATGTATGTTATATTGACAACAAGGCACTGAGGAGCTAGTATGACATAACGTTTCTACCTGTGTACAAATAGTATTAGCTGCATCATGTGGATGAAATTACCTTAAGGGGACTTTAGGAAGGCAATGACAAGTAGCAGCCAAACAATTGGACTATTATAATGATACTGTCTTGGGCAGAAAGTTTTGAATCTAAAGTAAAAAAAAAAAATATTAAAATAAATGTATGGCATTTTATTAATTTTTTATTGTTTTCTTAATTAAAAGTTTTATCTTGTTAATATGTATGTGATTAAAGTGACATCTGTATTTACTTTGTACACTTTTTTTTACTATAGGGGTACTCTTCCAAATACCATGCTGGAATGTTGTAGACCCCTTTTTGGTCCAAACAGGAACTTTGTTTTTTAATGTAGAGGCACAATGCTTTTAGTGCTACTATCATATTTATTGGTTCACAAATTTATGGTGACATTCTTTATGAAATGTACACACGGTGGGCACAGTCACTTGAAGGAAATGCATCACTAGTTTTATGCTGCCTTAAAAAGTAAATCCCAACAGTTCTAGTGTATGCCAAAGAGTCCTGATATTCATGAGCTCCCATCTCTTCCCACGCCCCATGCCGCTGATTGACAGTGTTTTTTTCCAACTTAAAGCAGCTTCAGGAGGTAGGGAAGAAAATAAGCTCATGAATATCATTACTCATTGTCATGTGCCAGAGCTGTTCAGTACAAAATTCTGGCTGGGACAGTGAAAGAAAGTGACCCAGCATTTTGCTAAGAGGATTACTTGTTTATGCTGCCCATAGTGAGAACACCATCAAACTGGGGTTGCACCATTCTCTTGTTTATGGAGCCCTGACACCTCCAGGGGTTTCTGTATTGAGTAAATTACTACTATTTTTCCAGATTCATAAATACTAGCCTCCACTATGTAGCATGCACACCAATAACAGTTGGTCCGATTGGTACAGTTCAAGTCCACAGTTCACACAGTCCATAAACAGGGTTACTGCAGCACACAATATAATTTGACAGTAACTTTCCTATAAACCACTTGACTCTCGATGCCTTGTGTCTCTACTTGCAGGAGAAAGCTTTTTTACAGACACTTATTCTGTATACGTCTCTCACCTGTAGTTGCATTATTTTGCATCCTCCATTCAGAGCATGATCTCTTATACTGTCTAGTTAATTTTATGTCCAGGTCATGGGGCAACCAGTCATAGCACCACGCTAAACTTGCTGAGCCTTAAGGAAGACTCTTAGCAGTTTTGACCCTGCAGATCTACTGACAGAGCAACGGTAGATAGGGACCTGGGTGAGATGGGCAATCAAATGTTTACAGTAGGTTTTATTATTGTTACTTTACAGGCGCCTTTCCTACAAGTGCCCAGAATACAGTTCCTGTGAAGTGCTCTCTGTTCTCTGCAATTAACTTTTTCAACACCTCTCCCCTCTGCTCTGATGTAGAGTCCAACCAAAAAACAGCCACAGTAGTCACTCACTGCAGAGAAGAGCAGCTGGGAAGCACATGATGTGGGACAATATGCAGCCACTGGGTCCCTTGCAACAATTTCTTGGACTCACCAACCTCTGCGACTCTCTCTAACTCTCTTGAGTCAACGCTTCAAGTCAGTGCAATGCACCAAGTATTGCCCTCTCTGACTGACATCTCCTCCTCCTACAAGATGGCATCAAGGAACACCATAAACCCCAAAAAATGAGATCATGAGTAAAAAACGGCTGGTTTGAAACATGTCGATCTGACGGGAGGTGCTGGGAGGTTTGTCCATTGTACCCTAGTGACGATGTCTTTTATGAAATAAAGAGGATGCAATTTTCCTACCTACTACATGCTGGAAGTTTTTTTCTTTGAAGTTAAGAAACACCGTTCAGTGTTCATCATCACATATCAATTGCATAAAAATTTTCAACAGTGCGTCACAATGCTACATATACCGTATGTCATTTGCAGTACACTCTCCTTAAACTGTTATAGTTTAGACAGGTGATATCATTGTTGATAGCTTTAAAGACAGGATAGTTAGTGTTCAGCTTATTAATTGTGGGTTCTAAGAGAGCAGTCAATTTTAGGTTTCTATTTTTCCTAATGAATCATAGAATATTTGTTCTACTACAGGGCCATAGTCATTGCCTCCATATATTTGAGTGCCTATGCAATTCTTTTTGGTGTGAAATACCTAAGAACCCAGAAAAATATAATCAGTGATAGTGAACAAGACATTAGTGTTGAACGAGCATGCTTGGCACATCGCAGTGTTCGGCCGAATACTATTTATTGCTGAAGCACAATTGAAAACAATAAAAATCATTGGGATACCCGAGCATTAAACCAGGCACCCACTGCTCTAAAGAGGAGAGGGTGTCTGGTTCACAGAAAAAGGTTAGAAATTGATGGAAACAAAACCAAACTAGTTTGGAAATAGCACAGGGAGGATATCTGGATGCATCTTGGACTCCTATTACATACAATAGACAACCACACAAAGAATATGCCAAAAGCCGGGTATGTGCAAGCCAACAATCTATCCATGAGACAGATACAGTCAGCTTACCTTACAATGGCAACCTTGTGCACTATGAGACATTCAAAACCAGCTCTCATCTGACTGAAAGCCAGTAAGCCTCAAAGTTGCTTCATATCTGTTGTATGGCTTGGATGGACCTGTACACCTAGATCAATATCATTAGGGTGACAAAAAGTTTTCTGATTTTCAGTTGCAAAACCATTTGCATGGAAAAATTTAGATAAAAATTTGCGATTAGAATATTCGCAATCTACACTACTCATGAACAGCACCATCTATTGACTGGATCATGACTAAGAACCTAACGGTTCGAAACGCGTAGATCCGGGGCTCCTGGGATCACTAGTGTTTGTCATTTATTGCTGTATTCACCTGGATTTTATGGTGTCAATAAAGACCGGGATTTTCATACCATACATTGCGGTGCTGGAGCAATTTTTTCAACTTTCTTCAGCACCATCTATTGGTTTTATAGTCTTCTCATAAGACTATAAAATAAATAGACGGAGCTATTCATGAGTCATGGACAGTGCCATCTATTGGATTCATAGTCTTGTCATAAGACTATGAAACCAATAGATGGCGCTGTTTATGAGTCTTGACCAGTGACATCTATTGGATTCATAGTCTTGTCATTAGACTATAAAAACCAATAACATATAAAGCATAATCAATCCTTACATAAAGTTGCACTACCATGAGACTACACGACAATAAATCCACATGAACTCCGAAATGAGACACTGTACACCTCCAGAAATACCTATAATAAAAAGAAAACTTTAAACCACATCACCTCTGTAGAAGGGGGGAAGGGAAATGTTTAGGAAAAGGACTATTGCACTGTTTATATGTGTTTTATCTTTGTTTTTACTGCACATATCTGTAAAAAAGGAATATGACCTGTAATTTGTTCCAATATGTAACTTTAAATGTAAATGTGCAAATTATATCAAAACCTAATAAAATGTATTTAAAGACTATGAAGATTATGAATCCAATAAATCATAAAAAGACTATAAAACCAATAAATGGCGCTGTTCATGAGTCATGAACAGCGCCATCTATTGGTTTCATAGTCTTATGACAAGACTATGAATCCAAGAGATGGCGCTGTTCATGACACATGAATAGCGCCATCTATTGATTTCATAGTCTTATGACAAGACTATGAATCCAATAGATGGCGCTGTTCATGAGTAGTGTAGATTGCGAATATTCTAATCGCTAATTTTTATCGCTAATTTTCCATGCAAATGGTTTTTCAGCTGAAAAACAAGGCAGATTCTGCTCATTTGCATGTCTTTCCCATATGTCCATATTTATGCAAATGAGTTTACATGAGAAAACTGTATAAAAAGGTTATTGAATATTATGTTAGGACAATTAGAAAACTTTTTGTCACCCTAATGATATTGATCTAGATGCACAGGTCCACCCAAGCCATCCAACAGATATGAAGCAACTTTGAGGCTTATTGGCTCTCAGTCAGATGAGAGCTGCTTTGGAATGTCTCATAGTGCACAAGGTTGCCATTGTAAGGTATGATGACTGTATCTGTCTCATGGATAGATTGTTGGCTTGCACATACCCGGCTTTTGGCATATAGCCTTTGTGTGGTTGTCTATTGTATGCAATAGGAGTCCAAGAAGCATCCGGATGTCCTCCCTATGCTATTTCCAAACTATTTTGGTGGTGTTTCCATCAATTTCTAACCTTTTTCTGTGAACCAGACACCCTCTCCTCTTCAGAGCAGGGGGTGTTTGGTTTAATGTTCGGGTTCTCCCATTGACTTCCATTATACTCGGGTGCTCTACCAATGTGCTCGGCCAGAGCACCCGAGCACCAAAGTGCTCGATCAACACTACAAGACATTTCTTATTGAGTTATCCATTATATTGAAATAATCTAGCTATGTTCTTTACATTAATGTTTTTTTTCAATGTTTGCAATGCTTAGTCAGCACATATGGGATTATATTAAAGAGTATGCTGCCATATAGAGCGGCGCCCGGGGATCTCACTGCACTTACTATTATCCCCGGGTGCCGCTCCGTTCTCCCGTTATAGGCTCCGGTACCTTTGCTCCTTAAGTTATAGTAGGCGGGTCTTCCCTTGTCCTGTGGGCATCTCCTTCTCCTAGGCTGCAGCGCTGGCCAATGGCAGCGCACAGCTCACAGCCTGGGAGGTTTTGTTCTCCCAGGCTGTGAGCTATGCGCTGAGATTGGCCAGCGCTGCAGCCTAGGAGAAGGAGACGCCCACAGGACAAGGGAAGACCTGCCTACTATAACTTAAGGAGCAAAGGTACCGGAGCCTATAAACGGGAGAACGGAGCGGCGCCCGGGGATAATAGTAAGTGCAGTGATATCCCCGGGTGCCGCTCTATATGGCAGCATACTCAGTTCACATAGTTTATACAAGTGAAAGGTCCTCTTTAAAGGGGTTGTTCGGGATCAGAACTGAACCCGGACATACTTCCATTTTCACCCAGGCAGCCCCCCCTGACTTGAGCATCGGAGCAGTTCATGCTCCGATGCTCTCCTTTGCCCTGAGCTAAATCACGCAGGGCAAAGGCGTTTTCACGAGTTTTGGTGATGAACTGGGCTCTCCATGGGGCTGCCAGGAAGCCCAGTGACGTCACCAGCACTGATGGGTGGGCTTTAGCGCTGCCCTAGTCAGTAAAATGGGTAGGGCAGCGCTAAATTCCCGCCCATCAGAGCCGGTGACGTCACTGAACACACTACCGGGCGGAAGCTTCCGCCCGGCAGTGTGTTGTTGTAAACAAAAGAGCCCTTGCCCTGTGCGAAATATAGCACAGGGCAAGGGAGCACATCAGAGCATGAGATGCTCTGATGCCAACATCAGGGGGGCTGCATGGGTGACAATGGAGCTATGTCCAGGTTCAGCTCTGAACCCGGACAACCCCTTTAAGACTGGTAACATAGTACATAAGGCTAAAAAAAGACATTTGTCCATCCAGTTCGGCCTGTCATCCTGCAAGTTGATCCAGAGGAAGGCAAAAAAAAAAAAAGTGAGGTAGAAGCCAATTTTCCCCACGTTAGGGGAATAAAAAATTCCTTCCTGACTCCAATCAGTCAATCAGAATAACTCCCTGGATCAACGACCCCTCTCTAGTAGCTATAGCCTGTAATATTATTACACTCCAGAAATACATCTAGTCCCCTCTTGAATTCCTTTATTGTACTCACCATCACTACCTCCTTAAAGGGCTTCTGTCGCCCCACTAAACCTTTTTCTTTTTTTTGGTTTACTTATAATCCCTATAGTGCGATTTCTGCATACATAAGCTAAATAATCATTTCGGTTCAGTAGAATTAGTTAAAAACATAATTTTAAAATATGCAAATTACCTTGCTACCAGCAAGTAGGGTGGCTACTTGCTGGTAGCAGCCGCATCCTCCGATCCTAAAGACGCCCTCTCCGATCATTCTCTGCTGGCCCTGTTTGAATTCAAAATCTCGCGCCTGCGCCGTACCTGTCTTCAATCGGCGCAGGTGCACTGAGAGGTGGCCGCTCGCTCGGCCGCTCCATCCTCAATGCGCCTGCGCCGGGTGTAGATGTGACGTCACCGGCGCAGGCGCATTGAGGATGGAGCGGCTGAGCGAGCGGCCGCCTCTCAGTACGCCTGCGCCGACTGAATACCGTTACGGCGCAGGCACGAGATCTTGATAGCAGACAGGGCCAGCAGAGGACGATCCCGTTCCCTGGCCCTGTCAATCAACATGTGGAGGGGGGGTCTTTAGGATCGGAGGATGCTGCTGCTACCAGCAAGTAGCCGCCCTACTTGCTGGTAGCAAGGTAATTTGCATATTACATTTTTAACAAATTCTACTAAGCCGAAATGATTATTTAGCTTATGTATGCAGAAATCGCACTATAGGCATTATAAGTAAACAAAAAAAAAAACGGTTTAGTGGGGTGACAGAAGCCCTTTAAGCAGAGAGTTTCATAGTCTCACTGCTCTTACCGTAAAGAATCCTCTTCTATGTTTGTGTACAAACCTTCTTTCCTCCAGACGCAAAGGATGTCCCCTTATCGCAGTCACAGTCCTGGGGATAAATAGACGATGGGATAGATCTCTGTACTGACTCAGTCGTCTTTCGTGAAAACTCAGATCCGATGGTATATTCTAACCCACAGGCGTTCCCATGGTGACGGGGACGCTTGTCGGGGAGGAGTATGCAAACGACCGTACAGATTGGAAAAAAAAATATGTATATTCTTTATAACGAATATTCGTTATATTGCTATAACTTTGTTTTTTGAATATTCGTCATATTCGTCATATTCTAAAACACAAAGTTATAGCAATGTAGCGAATATTCATGAAATACACATATAGACTGCAATTTAGCTAATATAGTGCTATAGTATTTTTTTTTAATAGTGTACATTTTTTCCAAATCTGAGCTTCAGAAGAGACAAAAAAAATTGGACTATAAAAAAAGACTATAGCACCATATTAGCTAAATGTGTATTTTACAAATATTCCCTATATTGCTATATTCTTGTTTTAGAATATTACGAATATTCTAAAAAACAAAGTTATAGCAATATAGCGAATATTCGGAAAATACACATATAGACTGCAATTTAGCTAATATAGTGCTATAATCTTTTTTTATAATCCCATTTTTTTTTCTCTTCTGAAGTTCAGATTTGGAAAAAATTTACACTAGAAAAAAAAATACTATAGCACTATATTAGCTAAATTGCAGTCTATATGTGTATTTCACGAATATTCGTTATATTGCTATAACTTTGTGTTTTAGAATATGACGAATATGACGAATATACTAAAAAACTAAGTTATAGCAATATAGCGAATATTCGTTATTTAGAATATTCGTCCTTTTTTTTTTTTCCAATCTGTACGGTCATTCACATACTCCTCCCGTCACCATGGGAACGCCTGTGGGTTAGAATATACCATGGGATCTGAGTTTTCACGATCTCAGAGAAAACTCAGATCCGATGGTATTTTCTAATCCACAGGTGTTCCCATGGTGACGGGGACGCTTGTGAGGGAGGAGTATGCGAACAACTGCACAGATTGGAAAAGAAAATATTCTAAATAGCCAAACAATAGGAAAGCTTCCTTATACAGTTAAAAGAAAATCACAATACGCGAATAATTAAATCGCATATTATTTGCGATAAATAGAAAAATGACGAAGATTGGATTTCGACGAATATAAGACAAATATTCAATCGAATATTCGCGAAATATCGCGAAATCGAATATGGCACCTCCTGCTCATCATTACTTTTGATCTAACCCATTATCTTATTGGCCTTGGCAGCAGCTGCCTGACACTGGTTTTTGCAGCTTAGTTTGCTGTTTATTAAAATTCCTAGATCCTTTTACATGTCAGTGTTACCGAGTGTTTTACCATTTAGTATGTACTGGTGACTTACATTATTCCTTCCCATGTGCATAACTTTACATTTGTCAGTGTTAAACCTCATCTGCCACTTCTCTGCCCAAGCCTCCAATCTATCCAGATCCCTCTGTAGTAGTATACTGTCCTCTTCAGTGTTAATTACTTTAAACAGTTTAGTGTCATCTGCGAAAATTGATACTTTACTATGCAAGCCTTCTACAAGATCATTAATAAATATATTGAAGAGAATAGGGCCCAATACTGACCCCTGAGGTACCCCACTAGTGACAGTGACCCAATCTGAGTGTGTACCGTTAATAACCACCCTCTGTTTTCTATCATTGAGCCAGTTACTTACCCACATACAGACGTTTTCTCCCAGTCCGAGCATTCTCATTTTATATACTAACCTTTTTGGTGTTTCTGATGTTAGTCTAACCAGTAGAGCTAATTAATGTATGGTACACCAGAATTATTAACAGACTTTTTAGCAATTTTGTAAAATATGTCAGGTTGCAGAGGTACAGCCTGATGACCACCTCCTCCCCCAACGCACAACCCAAGATGTTGAAAAATGGCAAAAAGTCTGAACTTCTAAAATCAGAATAATATTAAATGTTATGTGGTCAAATTATTGCAGTGTTGGGCCAATGCAGAAGTGTTCACCCTGTAAAACTTTATAACTTCTAGAACTTCTAATACTTACTATTGTGTTCTTAATGGTGCTCAGTGCTCACTAATTGTCAATATAAGGCTCTCTATACACAGTGTTGAAGCCTTCTGTCAGAGTTACACACTTACATGGGGTCATTTATCAAACTGGTGTAAAGCAGAACTGGCTTAGTTGCCCATAGCAACCAATCAGATTCCACCTTTCATTTTTAACAGCTCCTTTGGAAAATGAAAGGTGGAATCTGATTGGTTACTATGGGCAACTAAGCCAGTTCTAGTTTACGCCAGTTTCAGAAATGACCCCAACAATGTTTACCTCCAAAGGAAGTCTCCGACGTGTCTACCTCCAATGGAAGTCTCTGACATACAGTGCCATAAGTCGCCCATTGTTTTTACAGTGGACTTTTGGATATGATAGGACACTCTTGTACATTTTTTAATATATATCTTAATATATATCTTGTTAGTCACAAACACTCCTATAGGCCAATGAAGGTGGGATCCATAGGCTAAGTTGCAGTTGGTTGATCCCGCTTCCATGCAGGCAGTGAGATTGTTTCACCACAGTTAATGGTCCAAAGAACACAGTGCTCTTCTTTAGGCAAGCAAATAGGAAAGCCAGCAAGCAATCCTATTCTGTGATGCAAGGTGGTGTGCAGTGCAATAAACCTTTAAAGGGATCCTTTCTTAGAAAAATGGTTAGCACATACTAACAACCTATATGTAAATATTCTGTGCATTTAGTATTTTTTTTATTTTTTTGCAAAAAATGCATGGAAGGTTTTCTGGATAGAATTTTTTTAAGTTACGCCATCTATTCTATTTCTTGTCTTGGTTCTTTAACTTCTTCCTGTGTTTGAACTTGTTTGACTTTCTGGTTCAAACCATTTATTACAGCCAGAAAGAGCTCTCTCCCCCCCCCCCCCCCCCCCCGTAGTTACTCATATAGAGTATCACACATTACCCTAATCAGTGCAGTGCTCTTGTGTTGGCATCTTTATCTATGCCTACAGTATCAAGAGAACAATAGAGCTGTCATAAGGTTATCCTAATTCTATACCTTTTATTACCACACCACGAGGATTACCTTCCAGATAACACCTTCCCCTCACAGCAGCAGTAAACTGACATCGGATTACTTATCTATATATACAATATTTGCATTTGTGTTGACTGCTATAGACAATAATTTTTATTTGATTTTAATGGTGTAGTACAGCGAAATGAAAAATAGGAAAAACAAAGTCTTAATAAAGCCCCATGGCCGCTGAAGTTATGAATAGGCGCAGGCCTCTCCATAACTTTGGCACATCCAGCGCCAGTCTAAGCTGTCCGAGCTGTCTTACATTTAGACCAACAGGCGTAGAAACTGAACAGACCAACAATGATGAATGTGATGGGCCTGCTGGCTCATCCCCTTCCCTGCCCACGCCACGCCCACAATTTTAGAGGGGAATAGTTGCAAAAGATGTATTTCAGTATAATAAATGACTCCAAAAAAGTTCTTCAAAAATGTTTCCTATGACGAATGAGTTAAACAAATGCCCTTATTTTATGGAACTGTCCCTTTCACAAAATGTTGGGGGCATTTAACACTTTTTATGTCCTCCTAATGTAAAATGTTATGATTGTTTGTGGAAAAGGAGCTTAAAGACAGGTTGGAGCCCGCCAACAATTTCTGTTTTCTCTTTGATTTGAGTGTATTTTCTGTTCACTACCATAATACATCTACCATCTTAGTCGATACTGTTGCAGTGTGTGGAGAATGTTAATGTAAAATGTTTAAGGGTTGTCTTTAGAATGTAAGATAGCCTACAGAATATGATGGACCTATGGATCACAGCATGTGAGCCTAGATAGTATGGAAAAAATAAAATGTGGAGTAGAAACATGAAATGTGTTAATTGCTTTACGTCTATAGAAAACTATAAATTTATGTAAACTCTCGCAGGAGAACTTATATTTCCCTATAGCACTGTGCCCCAGCTGCCACCTTCCTGTCCATGGCATATATCATAGATACCTTCAGCCTTTCATCTCAATTAGTGTTGAGCGAATTGAAGCTAAACAAATTTACTCCGATCCAAATTTCAGGTAAAATTCGAGTCCGCCCAGCTTGATGACATTATCAGCGTGCAAGATATTTGTTGCGTTTTCTTCAATCAAGATAGCCGCGATGGCCTCTCTGCAAGCAAATGGATGAGGTATGTATTTTTTTGTTTTTAACCCCTGAAAGGCCTCAATGTGACTGTCAGATGCCACTATCAGCAGTATCTGAGGGGTTCAATGCCGCTCCCAATTATTGCGGCCACTACATACAAATGCAATTTGCGACGAAGTAATGCATAACAAATCAAATTTCATTGTGAACTTTGGAAAAGCAGCCAAATTTTATTTTTTATAACTTCGCTCATCTCTAATCTCAATGCAGAAAACAACATTGGATCTACTTAAGGCATAAGAAAACTACAACATAAACTTAAGCTGGATTTACACGGTCTGATGTTCAGGCCAGTTATCCGTAACAAACTTTAATATGAAAGATCATCTCATTCCTGATAATCTGCCTGTCTAAAGGTGCCGTAAATTACTTGATGAACAATCAAAACATTCATTCATCGGATAAAATGATCTGAGGTACGGACACCTCAATCATCGCTCCAGCAGCATATTGTGCTGTCTAAACAGCGCTCGACTGCTCAGGAACAGTGATTTTGTATGGGGATGAGTGATAGCAGCAGTGATTGCTCATCCTCATACTGTGGAGGTGATCACTTCATGTAAATACAGAAGTCTCCTCCACTGAACCAGCGGCCGATTGTCAGGAAGAAACACTTCCTTCTCGACAATCATCTGTTCCTTGCAGCATCTAAACGTACCTTTACTTAAGCCATCGGTGGAAGCTGAGACATTATGCTTAAAGGGTTTCTGTCATGAGAAATAACATTATGTAGCTGACTGACATTAGCGAAGTGCTAATGTCGGCAGTACATAACAGTATGCTTTATACCTACCTGCCTGCCGCCGTTCTCTTAAAATAAAGAATTTTAAGAATATGCTAATGAGCCTCTAGGTGCTATTAGGGCGTTGCTTCAGCACCTAGAGGCTCGTTCTACTTACCCTTTGGCACGCCCAGGTCCCGTTGATTGACTGTTGAGTTCTCCTCATCGTCACGTAAGTCCGCGCCGTCCCGTTTAGTATTCGGCGCAGGCGCAGTGAGTGAAGGACGTGCTCCTGGTGCCGGCTTCCTTCCTTTGGCGCAGTGACCTCGGCCTGGGCGTGCCAAAGGGTGAGTAGACCGAGCCTCTAGGTGCTGAAGCAACGCCCCAGTAGGACCTAGAGGCTCATTAGCATATTCTAAAAGTCTTTATTTTAAGAGAACGGCGTCAGGCAGGAAGTTATAAAGCACAATCTTAACCCTTTCACGACCGCAATCTGTATATATACGTGATAGCTGCACATACCCCGTGCAGCTACCACGTATATATACGTTCTGGCAGCTCTTTAATCCAAGCACTGCAAAGCGCTTGGATTAAAGCTTCTGCCCCTGCCCTGTATGCTGTCACGGACAGCATACAGTGCAGTAATGCCGGCAAGGGACCAATCGGAGTGGCCCCTTGCCGGCAATCGATCCGATTGGTTAGTCTGTGCAGACTAACCAATCGGATCGCGGCAGTGAAAAAATGCCGGTTTAAGGCTCTGATCTGCGCTCTGCAGATCAGAGCCTGAAAGCCGATAGTGTTCCTCATGCCCCCCGATCCTCCAAGCCTTTGGTGCCCCTCTGTGGTCCCCCCTACCCCGATCTGTGCCTCGCTAATCTGTTCCCAGCCGGCGCTCATGTCCTTCCTCCTGCCCTGATTGGCATGCGGTCCGCCCCCTCCCCGCCCCCTGCATTAATTTTCTGGCCGCCCCTCCTGCCCCAGCCTCCCTCAATATTGTCCCTACCCCCCGATTCCCCATTCTGTGTGTGTGATGGCGGCGGCTCCATTCCTGAGCCGCCGCCATCAGCAGAGTGTCAGCTCTATGCTGACACTCTCCTGTAACCCGATAGATGCTGCGGTTGCGGCATCCATCGGGTTAACAGAGGGAGGGGGCTCCCTCTCTCCACCATCGGGGCTGCAGCGCTGTGATCGCAGCGCCCGGTGGTTGCCATGGCAACCGGACGCTTTGCAAAAGCGTCCGGTTGCCATGGCAAAGGCGTCCAGTGCTGCCACCTACAGGCAGTCTGGAAGTATTATACTTTGCAATGCAAGAGCATTGCAAAGTATAGTACAACTATCAGCCCCACTGGATCTTCAAGATCCAAGAGGGAACTGATAAAAAAAAAGTGAAAATAATAAAAGTAAAAATAAATCAATAAATAAATAAAAATGTAAATAAAAAAAGACTGCCTTTTCCTATAAAAAAAAAATGAAAAAATAAAATACACATATTAGGTGTCACCGCGTCCGTAACGACCGTCTCTATAAATATATCACGTGATGGACCCCGTCCGATAAACACCATAAAAATAAAATAAAAAAAACAGTGCCAAAAAAGCTATTTTTGTCACCTTACATCACAAAAAGTGCAACAGCAAGCGATCAAAAAGGCTTATGACCCCCAAAATAGTACCAATCAAACCGTCACTTCGTCCCGCAAAAAATGATACCCTATTTAAGACAATCGCCCAAAAAATAAAAAAGCTATGGCTCTCAGACTATAGAGACACTAAAACATAATTTTTTTGGTTTCAGAAATACTATTATTGTGTAAAACTTAAATAAATAAGAAAAAGTATACATATTAGGTATTGCCACGTCCGTAACGATCTTCTCTATAAAACTATCACATGACCTAACTCCTCAGATGAACTCTGTAAAAATAAATAAATGAAAACTGTTCCAAAACAGCCAATTTTTGGGTCACCTTGCCCTATAAAGTGTAATAATGAATGATCAAAAAATCCTATGTACCCAAAAATGGTACCAATAAAAACCTCAACACTTTCTGCAAAAAACGAGCCCCTGCACAAGACGATCGGCAGAAAAATAAAAAACATATGGCGTTCAGAAAACCAATCCAGCACAATCTGCCTTCCAAAAACCGTATGGCATTCCTTTCCTTCTTCGCCCTGCCGTGTGCCCGTACAGCAGTTTACGACCACATGTGGGGTGTTTCTGTAAACCGCGGAATCAGGGTAATAAATATTGAGTTTTGTTTGGCTGTTAACCCTCAATGTGTTAAAGAAAAAAAATATATAAAATGGAAAATCTGCCAAAAAAGTGAAATTTTTAAATTTCATCTCCATTTTCCCTTAATTCTTGTGGAACGCCTAAAGGGTTAATAAAGTTTGTAAAATCAGTTTTGAGTAACTTGAGGGGTGTAGTTTCTACAATGGGGTCATTTATGGGGGTTTCCACTATGTAAGCCCCACAAAGTGACTTCAGACCTGAACTGGTCCTTAAAAAGTGGGTTTTGGAAATTTTCTTAAAAATTGTAAGAATTGCTTCTAAACTTCTAAGTCTTCTAACGCCCTAAAAAAATAAAATGACATTTCCAAAATGATGCCAACATAAAGTAGACATATGGGGAATGTTAAGTAATAAATATTTTATTAGGTATCACTTTCTGTTTTAGACGCAGAGAAATTGAAATTTGGAAAATTGTGAATTTTTCCAAATTTTTGGTAAATTTGGGATTTTTTCATAAATAAAGGTGAAATATATTGACTCAAATATATGACTATCATGAAGTACAATGTGTCACGAGAAAACAATCTCAGAATGGCGTGGATAAGTAAAAGTGTTCCAAAGCTATTACCACATAAAGTGACGCATGTCAGATTTGTAAATTTTGACCTGGACACTGGGGCATCAATGACCCTTGGTCATGAAAGGGTTAAGGACTGCAGACATTAGCACATCGCTAATCTCAGTCAGCTACATAACGTTATTTCTCATGACAGAAACCCTTTAACGGAGTCTGAAAAAATTATTTCAACCAGACAAAACACCAACATAGCAAAACATATAAGTCACCTATTTAGCTGTAGAATCTCATTACCGTAAGAAACATGTGTTGTGAAGATTTCAGTCAACCATTTGTTCTCCATATTGTAATTATTAAAAGACAGAAATCCTAAATAAGATTTGTAGAACCCGTGAACATGTGTATAAATCATGGTTTATTTCTCAAGATTCACCGAAGGATTTGCACTTACAGTAAGTATCTTCATTTAGGACCATTACAGAGAAAAGTGCAATAGTTGCCAGCAAAATTGAGCCTGCCTTCATTTACAACCCTGAAAGCATATATGTCAAAGCTGTAGATATTGTAAATGAAGCTGTAAGAGTGAAGAAAGATTCTGGACATTTCTAGACCTGTTCAATAACAACTGTCAGGTGTCATTACAGGTCTGATAACACCATAAGAGCGAGATAGCTTCTAATCTTACCAAAGCTGCTCCGAATGCTGTACAGCTTCAAACGCCTGAGTTCCAGGGCAAAATATGTAGCTATATCTATCATCAATCTACACTAAAGCCATTTCATTCTGCAGGCTAATGCACAGTGCAAGGATATTTTACAATTAAACTGTTTTCTCAGTACACTAGCTTGTCTATATGCCATTCTAAGACATATGGATCTCATGGAGGGGGCCCAGAGGAAATGCATGGCACTGAGTAATAGCTGATTAGCTTCCTTTCAAAAATGTAGTTTCTTCATGAAACAACCATATTAATATCACATAATTGTATTTCTGCAAGCTCCATTTATAGCAACCCTGTCCTGTGGCGCAGGTCCCTGTGGGCTCTCCAAGGCTTAGGGGTGTGAGTGTGATGGAACTCCTACATTCCATGTTGGCTACACTACTGAGCCTGACATTATGTTGCATCCTAACCTAGCGCATACAGTAAACAACTGAAAATCCAGATATTGATGGACTATCCTCAGGATAGTCCATCAATATCTGATCTATAGGGATTCAAAAGCTTGCAACCCCACCAATCATCAAAGTCACAACTGGAAGCTTCGTCCATTGTGTAATTAGCTCCTATATAATAGGTGTCCCCCTAAATAACCGAAAGCAGATTAATTAAATTAGCAAACACCTATAAAACTTCCTTGTCTCATAAAAGTGAAGAAAACCCATATTATAAAAAAAATATAATCATCTTTATTAATGTATGAATGCAAAACCAATAACCCATAAAATCAATTAAAAACATGGACAAAGCTACTAACAGTATATAGAATATATATATATATATATATATATATATACCAAGACATAAAATATATGCTGGCCAGTAATAGATTTATATTTTTCAATGTCAATTCGTAAATATATAAGAAAAGTATACTATATAGTATATATAGAATTACATTAATTTATGATAATTGTCATACATGCGTATATGCAATGATGTAATACCAGGGGCTATATGCCTAATAATGTTGCAATATGGCCTCCATTAATAACTCAAATAGTTAAAGAGGTTCAGGTGTCCTGTCCACCTTGTTAAATAGATAAGCAATACTGTTACATAGTTGTTAAGGTTGTAAAAAGACAATAGTCCATCAAGTCCAACCTGTAATCCTGCTATATTGATCCACGGAACAAGTCCCTGGTTCAATGTCCATCTTCCTTTTAAAAAGGGGTTGGGCCAAAGGGAATGTGTGTGTGGAACAAGATTTCTATACATTGTCATAAGCCTCAATGTTATTTTGAATTAAAAAGCCATCTAAACCTTTTTTGAAGCCATCTACTGCATTTGTTGTGACCAGCTGCCGTGGCAGGCTATTGCAGAGATTCACAGATCTTACTGTAAAGAATGCTTGTAACCTCTTATTACTGAATCTTTTTTTCTCCAGGCGTATGGAGTGGCCCCTTGATTTTTGTGGGGATTTAACACAGAATACATAGTAACATAGTAACATAGTACATAAGGCCGAAAAAAGACATTTGTCCATCCAGTTCGGCCTGTTATCCCGCAAGTTGATCCAGAGGAAGGCAAAAAAATGTGAGGTAGAAGCCAAATTTCCTCACTTTAGGGGAATAAAAAATTCCTTCCCGACTCCAATCAGGCAATCAGAATAACTCCCTGGATCAATGACCCCTCTCTAGTAGCTATAGCCTGTAATATTATTACGCTCCAGAAATACATCCAGGCCCCTCTTGAGCTCTTTTAGTGACCTCACCATCACCACCTCCTCAGGCAGAGAGTTCCATAGTCTCACTGCTCTTACCGTAAAGAATCCTCTTCTATGTTTGTGTACAAACCTTCTTTCCTCCAGACGCAGAGGGTGTCCCCTCGTCACAGTCACCGTCCTGGGAATGAATAGATGATGGGATAGATCTCTGTACTGACCCCTGATATATTTATACATATTAATTGGATCTCCTCTCAGTCGTCTTTTTTCTAGAGTGAATAATCCTAATTTTAATAATCTTTCAGGGTACTGTAGTTGCCCCATTCCAGTTATTACTTTAGTTGCCCTCCTCTGGACCCTCTCCAGCTCTGCTATGTCTGCTTTGTTCACTGGAGCCCAGAACTGTACACAGTACTCCATGTGTGGTCTGACTAGCGATTTGTAAAGTATAGCTTTCCTCAATATTTTTTGTATGGTCCGTTTATACATTTGTACAGGTTAACCCTTTTATGACCGAGCCCAAAAAAGCAACTTTTTGTGATTTTGTGCACGAGGTGGTTTAGTGACCGTAGCTTTTTTATTTGTATGACTACCAAAATAATTTTAGCAATTTTTTTTACTTGATACTTAGGACTTTTTATTTAAATGTTTTTAGATGTTTTTTTTTCTTTTTTTAGGTTTAATTTGGAAGAAAACTGCTAATTATTATTATTTTTTAATTATATCTTTTTATTTCTTAAATATTAAAACTGACACAAAAATTTATTATTGCAATGGGTTCCCTATTTTGTGACGATCGTTTACATTTATATAACATGTATAGGTTTGAGAGAACGGTCGACTATGGTGACGGTTTCTATTAGCGACTGCATTTTTTATTTTATTTTTAAAAATGTTATTTGTATTATTTATTTATTTTTTTGCTTATATTTTGATTTATTTTCTTTTTGGCACATAATATGTCCCCCGGGAAGTCATTAAAAGACCTCTGGAGGACACTGACTTTATTTTTAACTTTTTTTTTTAAACTTTTTTCACTGTAACTGGGACATCCACAGGAGTCCCAGTTACAGATGAAAACAGCCTCCTGTGGGGGCATGACACACAGGCAGAGCTGATCAGGGTCTCATTAGACCCTGAAGCTCTGCTCCTGCCCCAGACACCCACTGCTGTACCTTACAGAGGAAGCGGCTCTGCCATCTTCTCCTCAGGGTCCCTGCTGTGTCTGTCAGCTGGGACCCGACCTGCTCCTGCTATAGATTAATTTAATCTGATTAGCGCTGGGATTAAAGTGCTGCCTGCACGTGTATATAGAAACATAGAAACATAGAATGTGTCGGCAGATAAGAACCATTTGGCCCATCTAGTCTGCCCAATATATCTGAATCCTATGAATAGCCCCGGCCCTATCTTATATGAAGGATGGCCTTATGCCTATCCCATGCATGCTTAAACTCCTTCACTGTATTTGCAGCTACCACTTCTGCAGGAAGGCTATTCCATGCATCCACTACCCTCTCAGTAAAGTAATACTTCCTTATATTACTTTTAAACCTTTGCCCCTCTAATTTAAAACTGTGTCCTCTTGTGGTAGTTTTTCTTCTTTTAAATATGCTCTCCTCCTTTACCGAGTTGATTCCCTTTATGTATTTAAAAGTTTCTATCATATCCCCTCGGTCTCTTCTTTCTTCCAAGCTATACATATTAAGGTCTTTTAACCTTTCCTGGTAAGTTTTATCCTGCAATCCATGTACTAGTTTAGTAGCTCTTCTCTGAACTCTCTCTAGAGTATCTATATCCTTCTGGAGATATGGCCTCCAGTACTGCGCACAATACTCCAAGTGAGGTCTCACTAGTGATCTGTACAGCGGCATAAGCACTTCACTCTTTCTACTGCTTATACCTCTCCCTATACATCCAAGCATTCTGCTTGCATTTCGTGCTGCTTTATTACATGTGGCATGTATCTGCATGTGGCATGTGCAGATAGGATGTATATACACAGTGGGCAGTCGTGAAGGGGTTAATCATGTCCCTCCTTAGACGTCTTTTCTCAAGGCTAAACAAATTCACTTTGTTTAATGTTTGTTCATAGCCAAGATCTTCCAGGCAATTTATGAGGTTAGTTAGCTCTCCTTTGCACTTTTTCTAACTCCAGGGCATCCTTTTTATGGACTGTTGCCTAGAACTGAACTATGTATTCCAGATGAGGCTATACCAATACTTTGTTTAGTGGCAATATTACGTCCCTTTCCCGCAAGTCCATATCTCTTTTTAATACAAGACAAAATTTTGTTGGCCGTAGAAACAGCTGACTGGCAATGCATGCTGTTATTTAGTCTATGATCTAATACACCCAGATCCTTCTCAACCAGTGACTCTCCCAGCTTTGCTTCCCCTAGGACATAAGCTGTAGTGTTGATTTAGCATGCTCGGCTCGAGCATCTTGATGCTCGGCACATGACGGTATTCGCCTCCCCGCACATTTGTTGGCTGCTATGCAGCCAATAAACGTGCAGGTAAGTACTGCTCTTCACTGTAATGCTGTAGCCATGTTGGTTACTGACATTACAGTGATTGGCTGGCCGTAACGCGTCATCAGGTGCTAGAAAGCACCCAATGACACGTGTTCGGCTCAGTGTTAGTCAGGGAGAGCTGTGCTGAAGAAGGGAAAGATAGTGTAGGGATTGAAATTTTCTTTTTTTCATTAGAAAAACTTGTCAGAGACCCAAAAGTACTTTTAAGGACTATTGTTGTGTGTGGCAGCAGCAATATATATTTTTGTGCAACCTGAGCTAAATGGCCAAAACTTTAAGGACCCTGCTCTAAATAGCGTGCAATAATTAGGCCACTGCAGACAGCGACATTATCTGCGCTACATCTCCTGTGTAACGTGTGCGCATCCCAAAAATATCTGTGACATCAAGTGTACTTTTTCGGTAGATGGTGTCCGATGCAGACAGTGACATTAGCTGCGCTACATCTACTGTGTAACGTGTGCATAGCTAAAAAATATCAGTGACATCCAGTGTACTTTTTCTATAGACGGTGTCCGCTGCAGACAGTGACATTACCTGGGGTACATCTCCTGTGTAACATTTCCACATCCAAAATACCTGTGACATTCCCTATACTTTTATATTAGCTGCTGCTGACATCAGCGACATTATCTGAGCTACATCTCCTGTGTAATGTGTGCGCACCCCAAAAATATCTGTGACATCCAGTGTACTTTTTCCGTAGACGGTGTCCGCTGCGGACAGTGACATTAGCTGCGCCACATCTGCAGTGTAACGTGTGCACATCCCAAAAATATCTGACATCCAGTGTACTTTTTCCGTAGAGGGTGACTGCTGCGGACGGTGACGTTACCTGGGGTATTTTTTTTTTATTCGGCGGAGCAGTCGGATCAAAGTTTGAAGAAATTCGCTCATCTCTAATCACCATATTCATCACCATAATCTGACTCCTAGAACTTTTTTGTAATTATGTGTACGGAGCTGTGTGAGGGCTCCTTTTTTTCAGGGCGATCTGTACTTTCCATTGCTACCATGTTGAGGTGTGTATGAATTTTTTATCACTTTCTATTCAATTTTTTGGTGAGGAGTAGTGACCAAAAAATGTCAAATCAGCCATTTTGATTTATTTTTCCATGGCTGTTCCATACCATATGGGATAAATATTTTTAGATTTTAATAGTACAGGCCTTTTCACATGTGGCGATGCCCATGACGGTTTTTTTTATTGTTTATCTATTTAGATTTTGAGGAAAGGGGAGTGCACTACCTTTGGAGTCTATGAGAATTACATTATGTTCCTATGGAGCCCTGCGGCAGCCTCGGATGATTCAGGAGGATCGAAGATACTGCACACTATCCAGCACATCCCAATCCCCACTAGGGAGAACCGTTGCAGGCCCAGGAGCACGCACATCTGAGTTTTTGAGCTTCCAGATGCCATGGTCAAATTTGACCTTGGCATCCGAGGAGTTAAATGTCTGCATTCTACCTCATCATCGATCGCAGTTATTAGTGCAAGGTGTCTGCTGTTTAAAACAACATGCCCCAGTGGCTATAGTGCCTGCTGGCTTGCGAGAGGGTACGATCTTTAAAGAACCACACATCACCATACACGTAGAGTAAATATCCAAGAATGGGAGGTATCTTCAATCCTAGCCATTGCAAGAAAGTGTCAGATGTATAACATGACAGGAACCCACACAGAGCTTTCTGAGTTCCTGAGCCCAATTTATAATTGCCCTTCTAAATTCTTCTGTATATACAGTGCTGCCCATAATTATTCATACCCCTGGCAAATTTTGACTTAAAGTTACTTTTATTTAACCAGCAAGTCATTTTTTGATGGGAAATGACATAGGTGTCTCCCAAAAGATAATAAGACGATGTACAAGAGGCATTATTGTGGGAAAAAAACATTTCTCAGCTTTTATTTACATTTGAGCAAAAAGTGTCCAGTCCAAAATTATTCATACCCTTCTCAATAATCAATAGAAAAGCCTTTATTGGCTATTACAGGAATCAAACACTTCCTATAATTGCAGACCAGCTTTTTGCATGTCTCCACAGGTATTTTTGCCCATTCATCTTTAGCAATAAGCTTCAAATCTTTCAGGTTGGAGGGTCTTCTTGCCATCACCCTGATCTTTAGCTCCCTCCACAGATTCTCAATTGGATTTAAGTCTGGACTCTGGCTGGGCCACTCCAAAACATTAATGTTGTTGTCTGCTTACCATTTCTTCACCACTTTTGCTGTGTGTTTTGGGCCATTGTCATGCTGAAATGTCCACTGGTGCCCAAGGCCAAGTTTCTCTGCAGACTGCCTGATGTTGTCATTGAGAATCCTCATGTATCACTCTTTTTTCATGGTGCCGTTTACTGTGATTAGGTTCCCTGGTCCATTGGCTGAAAAACACCCCCAAAGCATTAGGTTCCCACCACCATGTTTGACAGTGGGGATGGTGTTCTTTGGGTTGAAGGCTTCTCCTATTTTACGCCAAATGAAGGAAACATCATTGTGACCAAACAAATAAATTTTTGTTTCATCTTACCATAACACAGAAGACCAGAAGTCTTCTTCTTTGTCTTCTCTGTCCAGATGAGCTTTTGCAAAGGTCAAAAAATTACTTGCTGGTTGAATAAAAGTAACTTTAAGTCAAAATTTGCCAGGGGTATGAATAATTATGGGCAGCACTGTATACAGTGGAAGTTGGGAACGGGGTTACTGATACAAAAAAATGCACCTTTGCTAAATATTGCTGTTAAATACACATCTGAATTTATAGTACAGATTTAAAAATTAAAATATATTCTGGTAACCATTTCATGGTTATTATTTTTGTGGAATTGCTGGTTGAGAACATTTAGAACATCTTGTAAAGCTAAGAAAGATCACATTTAGTGTAATTTACAAAGCTGTCACGTAATTTCACCTTGATATTGTGGCACATAATGTCTTGTGGTGCTCGAATGTGACATGATTTATAGTCTGTGGTGACCTTGATAAGTCAGACTATCACTGTGTGCCTTTTGTTTCCTGCAGCTATGGCTTCTTTATTAAAAAAAATGGAAAAGGGTTACTTATAGGGATGAGCGAACTCGAACTGTATAGTTCGGGTTCGTACCGAATTTTGGGGTGTCCGTGACACGGACCCGAACCCGGACATTTTCGTAAAAGTCCGGGTTCGGGTTCGGTGTTCGTCGCTTTCTTGGCGCTTTTGTGACGCTTTCTTGGCGCTTTTTGAAAGGCTGCAAAGCAGCCAATCAACAAGCGTCATACTACTTGCCCCAAGAGGCCATCACAGCCATGCCTACTATTGGCATGGCTGTGATTGGCCAGAGCACCATGTGACCCAGCCTCTATTTAAGCTGGAGTCACATAGCGCCGCCCGTCACTCTGCTCTGATTAGCGTAGGGAGAGGTTGCGGCTGCGACAGTAGGGCGAGATTAGGCAGATTAACTCCTCCAAAGGACTTGATTAACTGATCGATCTGCAGCTGTGGATCATTGAGCTGCTGATCCTCAATTGCTCACTGTTTTTAGGCTGCCCAGACCGTTTGTCAGTCACATTTTTCTGGGGTGATCGGCGGCCATTTTGTGTCTTGTGGTGCGCCAGCACAAGCTGCGACCAAGTGCATTTAACCCTCAATGGTGTGGTTGTTTTTTGGCTAAAGCCTACATCAGGGTGAAGCTGTCACACCAAGTGCATTTAACCAGCAATAGTCTGTTCATTTTTTGGCCATATACAAAATCAGGGGCAAGCTGCGCCTGTCACCAAGTGCATTTAACCCTCAATGGTGTGGTTGTTTTTTGGCTAAAGCCTACATCAGGGTGAAGCTGTCACACCAAGTGCATTTAACCAGCAATAGTCTGTTCATTTTTTGGCCATATACAAAATCAGGGGCAAGCTGCGCCTGTCACCAAGTGCATTTAACCCTCAATGGTGTGGTTGTTTTTTGGCTAAAGCCTACATCAGGGTGAAGCTGTCACACCAAGTGCATTTAACCAGCAATAGTCTGTTCATTTTTTGGCCATATACAAAATCAGGGGCAAGCTGCGCCTGTCACCAAGTGCATTTAACCCTCAATGGTGTGGTTGTTTTCTGGCTAAAGCCTACATCAGGGTGAAGCTGTCACACCAAGTGCATTTAACCAGCAATAGTCTGTTTATTTTTTGGCCATATACTACATCAGGGGCAAGCTGCGCCCGTCACCAAGTGCATTTAACCCTCAGTAGTGTGGTTGGTCAAGCTGTGACACCAAGTGCATTTAACCAGCAATAGTCTGTTCATTTTTTGGCCATATACTACATCAGGGGCAAGCTGCGCCCGTCACCAAGTGCATTTAACCAGCAATAGTGTGGTTATTTTTTGGCCATATCCCAGTCTAATTCTGTCACTAAATCCATACCGGTCACCCAGCGCCTAAATACTAGGCCTCAAATTTATATCCCGCTAAATCTCTCGTTACCGCTGTCCTGTTGTAGCTGGGAAAGTTATTTAGTGTCCGTCAAAGCACATTTTTTGTTCTGGGTTGAAGTACAATTCCCAATTTAGCAATTTCATAATTTAGTGGTTTCTGCTATATCAGAGCTATTTGAAATCTATCCCTAAAAGGGTATATAATATTCAAGGTGCACATTGGGTCATTCAGAATAACTTCACACACACCCGCTACTGTGTATTTTCAAGTCTAATTCTGTCACTAAACCCATACCTGTCACCCAGCGCCTAAATACTAGGCCTCAAATTTATATCCTGCTAAATCTCTCGTTACCGCTGTCCTGTTGTAGCTGGGAAAGTTATTTAGTGTCCGTCAAAGCACATTTTTTGTTCTGGGTTGAAGTACAATTCCCAATTTAGCAATTTCATAATTTAGTGGTTTCTGCTATATCAGAGCTATTTGAAATCTATCCCTAAAAGGGTATATAATATTCAAGGTGCACATTGGGTCATTCAGAATAACTTCACACACACCCGCTACTGTGTATTTTCAAGTCTAATTCTGTCACTAAACCCATACCTGTCACCCAGCGCCTAAATACTAGGCCTCAAATTTATATCCTGCTAAATCTCTCGTTACCGCTGTCCTGTTGTAGCTGGGAAAGTTATTTAGTGTCCGTCAAAGCACATTTTTTGTTCTGGGTTGAAATACAATTCCCAATTTAGCAATTTCATAATTTAGTGGTTTCTGCTATATCAGAGCTATTTGAAATCTATCCCTAAAAGGGTAGATCATATTGAAGGTGCACATAGGGTCATTCAGAATAACTTCACACACACCCGCTACTGTGTATTTCCAAGTCTAATTCTGTCACTAAACCCATACCTGTCACCCAGCGCCTAAATACTAGGCCTCAAATTTATATCCCGCTAAATCTCTCGTTACCGCTGTCCTGTTGTAGCTGGGAAAGTTATTTAGTGTCCGTCAAAGCACATTTTTTGTTCTGGGTTGAAGTACAATTCCCAATTTAGCAATTTCATAATTTAGTGGTTTCTGCTATATCAGAGCTATTTGAAATCTATCCCTAAAAGGGTATATAATATTCAAGGTGCACATTGGGTCATTCAGAATAACTTCACACACACCCGCTACTGTGTATTTCCAAGTCTAATTCTGTCACTAAACCCATACCTGTCACCCAGCGCCTAAATACTAGGCCTCAAATTTATATCCTGCTAAATCTCTCGTTACCGCTGTACTGTTGTTGCTTGGAAAGATATTTAGTGTCCGTCAAAGCACATTTTTTGTTCTGGGTTGAAGTACAATTCCCAATTTAGCAATTTCATAATTTAGTGGTTTCTGCTATATCAGAGCTATTTGAAATCTATCCCTAAAAGGGTATATAATATTCAAGGTGCACATTGGGTCATTCAGAATAACTTCACACACACCCGCTACTGTGTATTTTCAAGTCTAATTCTGTCACTAAACCCATACCTGTCACCCAGCGCCTAAATACTAGGCCTCAAATTTATATCCTGCTAAATCTCTCGTTACCGCTGTCCTGTTGTAGCTGGGAAAGTTATTTAGTGTCCGTCAAAGCACATTTTTTCTTCTGGGTTGAAATACAATTCCCAATTTAGCAATTTCATAATTTAGTGGTTTCTGCTATATCAGAGCTATTTGAAATCTATCCCTAAAAGGGTAGATCATATTGAAGGTGCACATAGGGTCATTCAGAATAACTTCACACACACCCGCTACTGTGTATTTCCAAGTCTAATTCTGTCACTAAACCCATACCTGTCACCCAGCGCCTAAATACTAGGCCTCAAATTTATATCCCGCTAAATCTCTCGTTACCGCTGTCCTGTTGTAGCTGGGAAAGTTATTTAGTGTCCGTCAAAGCACATTTTTTGTTCTGGGTTGAAGTACAATTCCCAATTTAGCAATTTCATAATTTAGTGGTTTCTGCTATATCAGAGCTATTTGAAATCTATCCCTAAAAGGGTATATAATATTCAAGGTGCACATTGGGTCATTCAGAATAACTTCACACACACCCGCTACTGTGTATTTCCAAGTCTAATTCTGTCACTAAACCCATACCTGTCACCCAGCGCCTAAATACTAGGCCTCAAATTTATATCCTGCTAAATCTCTCGTTACCGCTGTACTGTTGTTGCTGGGCAACATATTTAGTGTCCGTCAAAGCACATTTTTTGTTCTGGGTTGAAATACAATTCCCAATTTAGCAATTTCATAATTTAGTGGTTTCTGCTATATCAGAGCTATTTGAAATCTATCCCTAAAAGGGTATATAATATTCAAGGTGCACATTGGGTCATTCAGAATAACTTCACACACACCCGCTACTGTGTATTTCCAAGTCTAATTCTGTCACTAAACCCATACCTGTCACCCAGCGCCTAAATACTAGGCCTCAAATTTATATCCTGCTAAATCTCTCGTTACCGCTGTACTGTTGTTGCTTGGAAAGATATTTAGTGTCCGTCAAAGCACATTTTTTGTTCTGGGTTGAAGTACAATTCCCAATTTAGCAATTTCATAATTTAGTGGTTTCTGCTATATCAGAGCTATTTGAAATCTATCCCTAAAAGGGTATATAATATTCAAGGTGCACATTGGGTCATTCAGAATAACTTCACACACACCCGCTACTGTGTATTTCCAAGTCTAATTCTGTCACTAAACCCATACCTGTCACCCAGCGCCTAAATACTAGGCCTCAAATTTATATCCTGCTAAATCTCTCGTTACCGCTGTACTGTTGTTGCTGGGCAAGATATTTAGTGTCCGTCAAAGCACATTTTTTGTTCTGGGTTGAAATACAATTCCCAATTTAGCAATTTCATAATTTAGTGGTTTCTGCTATATCAGAGCTATTTGAAATCTATCCCTAAAAGGGTATATAATATTCAAGGTGCACATTGGGTCATTCAGAATAACTTCACACACACCCGCTACTGTGTATTTCCAAGTCTAATTCTGTCACTAAACCCATACCTGTCACCCAGCGCCTAAATACTAGGCCTCAAATTTATATCCTGCTAAATCTCTCGTTACCGCTGTACTGTTGTTGCTGGGCAAGATATTTAGTGTCCGTCAAAGCACATTTTTTGTTCTGGGTTGAAATACAATTCCCAATTTAGCAATTTCATAATTTAGTGGTTTCTGCTATATCAGAGCTATTTGAAATCTATCCCTAAAAGGGTATATAATATTCAAGGTGCACATTGGGTCATTCAGAATAACTTCACACACACCCGCTACTGTGTATTTCCAAGTCTAATTCTGTCACTAAACCCATACCTGTCACCCAGCGCCTAAATACTAGGCCTCAAATTTATATCCTGCTAAATCTCTCGTTACCGCTGTACTGTTGTTGCTGGGCAAGATATTTAGTGTCCGTCAAAGCACATTTTTTGTTCTGGGTTGAAATACAATTCCCAATTTAGCAATTTCATAATTTAGTGGTTCCTGCTATATCAGAGCTATTTGAAATCTATCCCAAAAAGGGTATATAATATTCAAGGTGCACATAGGGTCATTCAGAATAACTTCACACACACGCTTCTGTGCATTTCCAAGTCTAATTCTGTCACTAAATCCATACCGGTCACCCAGCGCCTAAATACTAGGCCTCAAATTTATATCCCGCTGAATTTGAATACAATACATTGGGCCAAATAATATATTTGTTGTTGTGGTGAACCATAACAATGAGAAAAACATCTAGTAAGGGACGCGGACGTGGACATGGTCGTGGTGGTGTTAGTGGACCCTCTGGTGCTGGGAGAGGACGTGGCCGTTCTGCCACATCCACACGTCCTAGTGTACCAACTACCTCAGGTCCCAGTAGCCGCCAGAATTTACAGCGATATATGGTGGGGCCCAATGCCGTTCTAAGGATGGTAAGGCCTGAGCAGGTACAGGCATTAGTCAATTGGGTGGCCGACAGTGGATCCAGCACGTTCACATTATCTCCCACCCAGTCTTCTGCAGAAAGCGCACAGATGGCGCCTGAAAACCAACCCCATCAGTCTGTCACATCACCCCCATGCATACCAGGGAAACTGTCTCAGCCTCAAGTTATGCAGCAGTCTCTTATGCTGTTTGAAGACTCCGCTGGCAGGGTTTCCCAAGGGCATCCACCTAGCCCTTCCCCAGCGGTGAAAGACATAGAATGCACTGACGCACAACCACTTATGTTTCCTGATGATGAGGACATGGGAATACCACCTCAGCATGTCTCTGATGATGACGAAACACAGGTGCCAACTGCTGCGTCTTTCTGCAGTGTGCAGACTGAACAGGAGGTCAGGGATCAAGACTGGGTGGAAGACGATGCAGGGGACGATGAGGTCCTAGACCCCACATGGAATGAAGGTCGTGCCACTGACTTTCACAGTTCGGAGGAAGAGGCAGTGGTGAGACCGAGCCAACAGCGTAGCAAAAGAGGGAGCAGTGGGCAAAAGCAGAACACCCGCCGCCAAGAGACTCCGCCTGCTACTGACCGCCGCCATCTGGGACCGAGCACCCCAAAGGCAGCTTCAAGGAGTTCCCTGGCATGGCACTTCTTCAAACAATGTGCTGACGACAAGACCCGAGTGGTTTGCACGCTGTGCCATCAGAGCCTGAAGCGAGGCATTAACGTTCTGAACCTGAGCACAACCTGCATGACCAGGCACCTGCATGCAAAGCATGAACTGCAGTGGAGTAAACACCTTAAAACCAAGGAAGTCACTCAGGCTCCCCCTGCTACCTCTTCTGCTGCTGCCGCCTCGGCCTATTCTGCTGCTGCCGCCTCGGCCTCTTCCTCCGCCTCTGGAGGAACGTTGGCACCTGCCGCCCAGCAAACAGGGGATGTACCACCAACACCACCACCACCACCTCCGTCACCAAGCGTCTCAACCATGTCACACGCCAGCGTTCAGCTCTCCATCTCACAAACATTTGATAGAAAGCGTAAATTCCCACCTAGCCACCCTCGATCCCTGGCCCTGAATGCCAGCATTTCTAAACTACTGGCCTATGAAATGCTGTCATTTAGGCTGGTGGACACAGACAGCTTCAAACAGCTCATGTCGCTTGCTGTCCCACAGTATGTTGTTCCCAGCCGGCACTACTTCTCCAAGAGAGCCGTGCCTTCCCTGCACAACCAAGTATCCGATAAAATCAAGTGTGCACTGCGCAACGCCATCTGTAGCAAGGTCCACCTAACCACAGATACGTGGACCAGTAAGCACGGCCAGGGACGCTATATCTCCCTAACTGCACACTGGGTAAATGTAGTGGCAGCTGGGCCCCAGGCGGAGAGCTGTTTGGCGCACGTCCTTCCGCCGCCAAGGATCGCAGGGCAACATTCTTTGCCTCCTGTTGCCACCTCCTCCTTCTCGGCTTCCTCCTCCTCTTCTTCCACCTGCTCATCCAGTCAGCCACACACCTTCACCACCAACTTCAGCACAGCCCGGGGTAAACGTCAGCAGGCCATTCTGAAACTCATATGTTTGGGGGACAGGCCCCACACCGCACAGGAGTTGTGGCGGGGTATTGAACAACAGACCGACGAGTGGTTGCTGCCGGTGAGCCTCAAGCCCGGCCTGGTGGTGTGTGATAATGGGCGAAATCTCGTTGCAGCTCTGGGACTAGCCAATTTGACGCACATCCCTTGCTTGGCGCATGTGCTGAATTTGGTGGTGCAGAAGTTCATTCACAACTACCCCGACATGTCAGAGCTGCTGCATAAAGTGCGGGCCGTCTGTTCGCGCTTCCGGCGTTCACATCCTGCCGCTGCTCGCCTGTCTGCGCTACAGCGTAACTTCGGCCTTCCCGCTCACCGCCTCATATGCGACGTGCCCACCAGGTGGAACTCCACCTTGCACATGCTGGACAGACTGTGCGAGCAGCAGCAGGCCATAGTGGAGTTTCAGCTGCAGCACGCACGGGTCAGTCGCACTACAGAACAGCACCACTTCACCACCAATGACTGGGCCTCCATGCGAGACCTGTGTGCCCTGTTGCGCTGTTTCGAGTACTCCACCAACATGGCCAGTGGCGATGACACCGTTATCAGCGTTACAATACCACTTCTATGTCTCCTTGAGAAAACACTTAGGGCGATGATGGAAGAGGAGGTGGCCCAGGAGGAGGAGGAGGAGGAGGAGGAAGAGGGGTCATTTTTAGCACTTTCAGGCCAGTCTCTTCGAAGTGACTCAGAGGGAGGTTTTTGGCAACAGCAGAGGCCAGGTACAAATGTGGCCAGCCAGGGCCCACTACTGGAGGACGAGGAGGACGAGGATGAGGAGGAGGTGGAGGAGGATGAGGATGAAGCATGGTCACAGCGGGGTGGCACCCAACGCAGCTCGGGTCCATCACTGGTGCGTGGCTGGGGGGAAAGGCAGGACGATGACGATACGCCTCCCACAGAGGACAGCTTGTCCTTACCCCTGGGCAGCCTGGCACACATGAGCGACTACATGCTGCAGTGCCTGCGCAACGACAGCAGAGTTGCCCACATTTTAACCTGTGCGGACTACTGGGTTGCCACCCTGCTGGATCCACGCTACAAAGACAATGTGCCCACCTTACTTCCTGCACTGGAGCGTGATAGGAAGATGCGCGAGTACAAGCGCACGTTGGTAGACGCGCTACTGAGAGCATTCCCAAATGTCACAGGGGAACAAGTGGAAGCCCAAGGCCAAGGCAGAGGAGGAGCAAGAGGTCGCCAAGGCAGCTGTGTCACGGCCAGCTCCTCTGAGGGCAGGGTTAGCATGGCAGAGATGTGGAAAACTTTTGTCAACACGCCACAGCTAACTGCACCACCACCTGATACGCAACGTGTTAGCAGGAGGCAACATTTCACTAACATGGTGGAACAGTACGTGTGCACACCCCTCCACGTACTGACTGATGGTTCGGCCCCATTCAACTTCTGGGTCTCTAAATTGTCCACGTGGCCAGAGCTAGCCTTTTATGCCTTGGAGGTGCTGGCCTGCCCGGCAGCCAGCGTTTTGTCTGAACGTGTATTCAGCACGGCAGGGGGCGTCATTACAGACAAACGCAGCCGCCTGTCTACAGCCAATGTGGACAAGCTGACGTTCATAAAAATGAACCAGGCATGGATCCCACAGGACCTGTCCGTCCCTTGTCCAGATTAGACATTAACTACCTCCCCATAACCATATATTATTGGACTCCAGGGCACTTCCTCATTCAATCCTATTTTTATTTTCATTTTACCATTATATTGCAAGGCTACCCAAAGTTGAATGAACCTCTCCTCTGCCTGTGTGCTAGGCCTAAATATATGCCAATGGATTGTTGCAGTGGTGGCTGACGTGAAGCCTCATTCTCTGCTATGACATGCAGACTGATTCTCTGGTGACATGAAGCCAGATTGTCTGTTACGGGACCTCTCTCCTCTGCCTGGGTGCTGGGCCTGAATTTATGACAATGGACTGTTGCAGTGGTGGCTGACGTGAAGCCTGATTCTCTGCTATGACATGCAGACTGATTCTCTGCTGACATGAAGCCAGATCCTCTGTTGCGGGACCTCTCTCCTCTGCCTGGGTGCTGGGCCTAAATTTATGAAAATGGACTGTTGCAGTGGTGGGTGACGTGAAGCCTCATTCTCTGCTATGACATGCAGACTGATTCTCTGCTGACATGAAGCCAGATTGTCTGTTACGGGACCTCTCTCCTCTGCCTGGGTGCTGGGCCTAAATATCTGACAATGGACTGTTGCATTGGTGGCTGACGTGAAGCCTGATTCTCTGCTATGATATGAAGACTGATTCTCTGCTGACATGAAGCCAGATTGTCTGTTACGGGACCTCTCTCCTCTGCCTGTGTGCTAGGCCTAAATATATGCCAATGGATTGTTGCAGTGGTGGCTGACGTGAAGCCTGATTCTCTGCTATGACATGCAGACTAATTCTCTGCTGACATGAAGCCAGATTGTCTGTTACGGGACCTCTCTCCTCTGCCTGGGTGCTGGGCCTAAATTTATGACAATGGACTGTTGCAGTGGTGGCTGACGTGAAGCCTGATTCTCTGCTATGACATGCAGACTGATTCTCTGCTGACATGAAGCCAGATCCTCTGTTACGGGACCTCTCTCCTCTGCCTGGGTGCTGGGCCTAAATTTATGAAAATGGACTGTTGCAGTGGTGGGTGACGTGAAGCCTCATTCTCTGCTATGACATGCAGACTGATTCTCTGCTGACATGAAGCCAGATTGTCTGTTACGGGACCTCTCTCCTCTGCCTGGGTGCTGGGCCTGAATTTATGACAATGGACTGTTGCAGTGGTGGCTGACGTGAAGCCTGATTCTCTGCTATGACATGCAGACTAATTCTCTGCTGACATGAAGCCAGATTGTCTGTTACGGGACCTCTCTCCTCTGCCTGGGTGCTGGGCCTAAATTTATGAAAATGGACTCTTACAGTGGTGGGTGACGTGAAGCCTGATTCTCTGCTATGACATGAAGACTGATTCTCTGCTGACATGAAGCCAGATCCTCTGTTACGGGACCTCTCTCCTCTGCCTGGGTGCTGGGCCTAAATATCTGACAATGGACTGTTGCATTGGTGGCTGACGTGAAGCCTGATTCTCTGCTATGATATGAAGACTGATTCTCTGCTGACATGAAGCCAGATTGTCTGTTACGGGACCTCTCTCCTCTGCCTGTGTGCTAGGCCTAAATATATGCCAATGGATTGTTGCAGTGGTGGCTGACGTGAAGCCTGATTCTCTGCTATGACATGCAGACTGATTCTCTGGTGACATGAAGCCAGATCCTCTGTTACGGGACCTCTCTCCTCTGCCTGGGTGCTGGGCCTAAATTTATGAAAATGGACTGTTGCAGTGGTGGGTGACGTGAAGCCTGATTCTCTGCTATGATATGAAGACTGATTCTCTGCTGACATGAAGCCAGATTGTCTGTTACGGGACCTCTCTCCTCTGCCTGTGTGCTAGGCCTAAATATATGCCAATGGATTGTTGCAGTGGTGGCTGACGTGAAGCCTGATTCTCTGCTATGACATGCAGACTGATTCTCTGGTGACATGAAGCCAGATCCTCTGTTACGGGACCTCTCTCCTCTGCCTGGGTGCTGGGCCTAAATTTATGAAAATGGACTGTTGCAGTGGTGGGTGACGTGAAGCCTGATTCTCTGCTATGACATGCAGACTGATTCTCTGGTGACATGAAGCCAGATCCTCTGTTACGGGACCTCTCTCCTCTGCCTGGGTGCTGGGCCTAAATTTATGAAAATGGACTGTTGCAGTGGTGGGTGACGTGAAGCCTCATTCTCTGCTATGACATGCAGACTGATTCTCTGCTGACATGAAGCCAGATCGTCTGTTACGGGACCTCTCTCCTCTGCCTGGGTGCTGGGCCTAAATTTATGAAAATGGACTCTTACAGTGGTGGGTGACGTGAAGCCTGATTCTCTGCTATGACATGAAGACTGATTCTCTGCTGACATGAAGCCAGATCCTCTGTTACGGGACCTCTCTCCTCTGCCTGGGTGCTGGGCCTAAATATCTGACAATGGACTGTTGCATTGGTGGCTGACGTGAAGCCTGATTCTCTGCTATGATATGAAGACTGATTCTCTGCTGACATGAAGCCAGATTGTCTGTTACGGGACCTCTCTCCTCTGCCTGGGTTCTGGGCCTAAATTTATGAAAATTGACTCTTACAGTGGTGGGTGACGTGAAGCCTGATTCTCTGCTATGACATGAAGACTGATTCTCTGCTGACATGAAGCCAGATTGTCTGTTACGGGACCTCTCTCCTCTGCCTGGGTGCCGGGGCCTAAATATCTGAGAATGGACTGTTCCAGTGGTGGGTGACGGGAAGCCAGATTCTCTGCTATGGAACCTCTCTCCAATTGATTTTGGTTAATTTTTATTTATTTAATTTTTATTTTAATTAATTTCCCTATCCACATTTGTTTGCAGGGGATTTACCTACATGTTGCTGCCTTTTGCAGCCCTCTAGCCCTTTCCTGGGCTGTTTTACAGCCGTTTTAGTGCCGAAAAGTTCGGGTCCCCATTGACTTCAATGGGGTTCGGGTTCGGGACGAAGTTCGGATCGGGTTCGGATCCCGAACCCGAACATTTCCGGGATGTTCGGCCGAACTTCTCGAACCCGAACATCCAGGTGTTCGCTCAACTCTAGTTACTTATAGAAAGATCAGTTACATTCCAGATCCCATATTAAATAATCTAATGTAATAAAATATTTGCAATACATTTTTTACACAAAAGACCTAATAAACATAATTGTATTTTTTCAACATTTTATGAGCAGCTGATGTTTTTTGCATCATCTTTAATCTTCCTTCCATTAAATATATGACATGATGACTAAGTATCTTGCACTGTTGCTTACCTCCCAACTTTCAAAAAGGCCAAGGAGGGACATAACTAATTTATTTGACAGTAAATCATGCATTTAACTCTGCCCATTTCCTATCTATACACAGTCCCTATTTTACCCCCACACAGTGGTTATGTCCCCTACTACCACACATATTAGTTATCCCCTTAGTGCACCCACACGGAAGATATGCCACTTTAGTGTCCCATACAGTAGTTATGCCCCATAATTCCCCATACAGAGTAGAATGCCCTTTGTGCCCCCACACAGAGTACAATGCCCTTTTGTGCCCCCTCACCAAACAGTAGAATGCCCTACAGTGCTCTGAAACATAGCAGAATGCCCCTTTGTAACCTTAAGCCTGTGTGCCCCCCACAGAGTAGAATGTCCCATTGTGACCCCACATACAACAGAATGCCTCACTGTGCCCCCATACAGTGTACAATTTACCATTGTGCCCCTACACACAGTAGAATGTCCCACTGTGCCCCCTCATACAGTAGAATGCCCCATTACTCCTACATTCAGCAGAATTCCCCATTGTGCCCCACAAAGAGTACAATGTCCCATTGTGCCCCCCACATAGCAAAATTCCCATTTGTGCCCCCACACATAGTAGAATTCCCCCCTCATAATAGAGAAGCTGTTCTGTTAGTAATGGTACTCATCCTGCTCTACCCAGCAATAAAGGGACATCATCATCGCCCTCTGGGCTAAGCACAAAATCCCACAGGCCAGGAGATAATGCCTGTTGTCTCATACATAAATTGAACTTGCAACTATTTAGCATACTGTAAGATTAATTATGTAGATTCTTGTCATGTAACTGCATTGTTACTGTTTTGCTCAGGGTGGTGGAAAAATATTTTTCTTCTTATATATTACAAATTACAACCTGTTCTCATATTCCATAATAGCTCAGTGTATTATAAGGTTGATTCCCAAGCGAAAGGTCACTGGTTAAAATCCAGGAGCAGCTATTAAGAAGATTTCCCAGGAAAACAGAAACAGCCTTATCCAGCTCATTGATAGTGGTATCTCGGCCAAGAAAATTGCCTATCTGCATCATATGAGTGCCATGAGAGTTGGAAGAATATGAAATGAAGTCTGTCCATCCATTCCAAAGCCAAAAGGTGGACATCCAGGTAAAGTATCGGAGTCAACAAGTCGGCTCATTACAAGGTCTATCAGTTCTGGACGTGGCTTGTATGCTTCATAATAGTGAGATCATAGACGTCCATGCAAGCACCGTGCAACATGCATTACCCAAGTCTGGAATGGTGCCCGGAAAAATGTGAAGAAGCCTTGACGGGTGATTTTGAGTGCTAAGACGAAAGTCAATATATTTGCCTCTGATGGGTGCAAATGGGTCTGGAAGAAACAAGGGAAAAGGGGGATGATGAATCAAGAAATTGAAGAAACTGTCAAGTTTGGTGTAGGAAGCCTGATGCTTTGGGGTAGATGGTGGTCTCAATGCTAACCTATATGTGATTATCCTACAAGATGAGTTAGTTCATACACGCGAGTACTATGGGTATGAAAAAGACAACAAAGTGTTCCAGCAGAACAATGACCCAAAGCATATGTCAAGATTGCTGAAGAAATGGTTCAATGACAATGAAGTAGAGGTGCTAGATTGGTGCCCACAGTCCCCAGACCTCAAACCAATCTAACACTTGTGGGTAGAGATGAAGAAAAATCTATACTCATACCCAAGTGAGTCGACCAGTATGCACCACACATTAGGAACGTGTAGAAGAGATCTGGGAACAGATTTTGGTTAGGACATGCTTGAATCTGATCAAGAGCATGCTCAGAAGGAGTCAGGCAGTGTTGAAAGCCAAAAGTATATTTACAAAATAATTCAAATAAAAATTTTAGGAGCAACAATGCAGTTACATGATGTCACCGCCAGTTCTGTCAGAAGGTCTGGCAGACGTACTTCTCTACCTCTTGCATAATGTTCTTTGTTTTGGTTTCACTTTCTCATCTCTTTTCCTTCTCCCAGGTGTCACCTATTTAGACTAATCCTCTTCCTTTATATTCCCTCCCATACTGCCTCACTTTGCGGTTTATATTACTTCCTGGATTTAGTGTTCACTGCTGGAGGCTGCTGCTGCTGTTTTTTCAGATAAGTCCTTTTGTGTATTGTGTCTCCTTGCTGGCTTGATTCTAGGTGACCCTGACTCCCTCCGTATTAAGTGCAGGGAGCCTGTGGTCATGTCCCCTCACTATTATAGGGGTTTCAGGTGTTGCACAGTCTTAGGTACGTGGGCATACAATCGTCTACCTTTGAGATCCTTGTATGTGCTTAGCAGTCAGGGAGAGCAATAGGGGTTTTATAGGGGTCACCTATATGTTCCTTCGTTTGGGATCAAGCCAGTCGGATGTTTATTCTTAACTTCCAGTTATCTGAAACATCATCTGTGACACATGAATCTGGCAAGAATGTAATCATATGCTAAATAGTGGCATGTCCAAGAGGATTGTCTATAAAATGATAGTAGTTTCAAATTTGAATCTGTAGTAGATGGTGAGATATGGAGCCTTTTGCTCATTAGCGCATTTTTAAGAGTATCCACACAATTTTTTAGCTTGTTTTCCCTCTGAAAGAGAGGGGTTTATTTTTATTTTATTTTTTTAACTACTGTTTTTATGCAAAAAATGAGAACATTGAACAGAGCATAAGTTACATTGTAAATTTGCACAACTGCCGCTGTTAGACCTGGCAAATCCATCTTGCAAGTAGCTTCCCAATAATCATATGATCACTCAAGTCACCACCAATAGGATTATTAGCAGCCCTGTTGTATGTGAAAACCAAGAATATGTTTTCCCAAGAGTAGACAACATCTATTTACATAGAATAGTCCTTACCGGGTTAATAAGAGTTGCCAACAGGATCGGGTATTTGCCCTGAGCTAACTTCTGCAGTCAGTACTAACATATTCTGTATAAGTAGCAGTAGTCTCATATAAGACCTGGCTAGCAACAGGAAAATAATTTCTTTTCCTGTGGCTGCTATGGTACAGCAGACAAACCCTTATGCATGTAAAAAAAAAAACTTTTTTTTTATTATATTACAGTTCAAACAGTTATTTGTTCTGATTCTATTGTACCTTTTCTAGCAGTAAAAGTTTTGATTTATAGTATCCAGTATTGTTACAAAATACTGTAAGTAATGCATTCATGTATGACATTTAGACCGATTTTAGAGCTTTTTAGTGTCATAAGATATTGTTCAGCCCTCTAGAAGTGGCAAGAACATTTTTTGCATTTTGTATTATCATTAACAATATCCCCGGATAAAAAGTTATTTATCTATAAAGTAGAATGATATAGCAGGGACTTTTTTGTGCTGACTTTTGCTACTGCTGCAGCTCAAGGGATACAATTCACAGAGAAAGTACAAATAACTCTCTAGTGATTTTTCCATTTTGAAAGCTTTACAAGTGATACAAAGTTGTTTCTTCAATCCAAAGAAAAATAGCTCTCACCTCTAGTAAAGAAATGTCTCCTACTGGAAAAAAAGAAAAAACTTGGCGGCTTGAAAAATAGCTTGACATATTTTAGAGAATCACTGCTGAAGAACAAATTTGCACATTGGTCTTGATACCACTAAAAATTTACACTACTGATAGACTGTGCACGGTTAAGAGATGTATACTTTTTTACTTGTCACTAGTGGCATTAAAAAGAGTGTTTTCCCATGGAAAACCATATATATCTTTGGTAGTATTGTACATTGCCCGTAGTATACTATGCTTTAGTATCCTTTTTCCCGTAATGTATATGTTAAATAGAATATGTCACCAGTTTTCTGCTCCTCTTACTTTTAAATCCTAATAGCACCAGCACTTGCCAATGAGTCCCCATATTTATGAGCTCATGGTTCTCCCCGCCCACCTGTCTCTGACTTACAGTTTTTACCATATGAATCAGCAGCAGGTCGGTGGGGAAAGCTAGGAGCTCATGTTTATATAGCCCTTAGTAAGGACACCATAAAACTGGTAATAGATTCCCTTTAAATGTGGGGAAAAATCTTGATGTGAACACATCCTAAATGATACCAGTAACTACTGAAAAATATAAAGTATAAACAAAAGGTGTTCAAAGAAATGAAGTAGATTTCCATTGTTCAGAATTAATCATTTTGAGTACCATAGATAACAATTAACACTAATGATGCTACCAGTAGAAAAGATAATGAAAATGAAAATAATTTGACTATAGGGGCATGTTAAACTAAGGTATTTCCTGTAATTAGCATCACAGGTGTTTAAACTTGCAATCAGTCTGCCTATTTAAAGGGTCAAAAGTAGTTGCTGTGTTTTTTTATATCATGATGGGTGCCACACTGAACATAGACCAATGAATGAAAGCTAAGGAGAGATTTGTCTCAGGAGATAAGAAAGAAAATTTTAGAAATATGTAAAGGTTATAAGACCATCTCCAAACAGCTTGATGTTCCTGTTACTATAGTTGCACATATTATTCAGAAATGTAAGGTCTACCTGGATGTGGCTGCAAAAAGAAAATTGATAACAGATCGAAGAGATGGATACTACAGATGGTAACCAAAGAACCCAGAACAACTTCCAAAGAGCTTAGAGGTAAACTCCAACATCAGTGTCAAATTGCTCATCCGTCACTGTCTTAGCCAAAATGCACTTAATGGAAGTCAACCGAGGAGGAAACCACTGGTGAAAGAAAATCATATAAAGGCAAGACTGTAATTTGCCAAAATGCATATTGACAAACCACAAAGATTCTGGGTGAATGTCCTTTGGACAGATGAGACAAAACAGGACCTTTTTGGCAAAGTCATATCAGCTCAATGTTCAGAGAATGAGAAAAATGAAGCATGCAAATAAAAGAACATTGTGCCTACTGTAAAATATAAAGGAGGCCAAGTTTTGTTTTGGAGCTGCTTTGCTGCATCTGTGCAGGATACAATGAACTCTCAAGAGTATCAAGGCATTCTGAGACGAAATGTGTTGCCCAGTGTCGGAAAGCTTGATCTCAGTCGCAGGACATTGGTCCTCCAACAGGATAATGACCCAAAACACATAGCTAAAAACATCCAAGAACGGGTAAGAGTAAAGCACTGGACTCTGAAGTTGCCTTCTATGAGCCCAAATCTAAATCCTATTGAACATCTGTGGAAGGAGCTGAAACACTCAGTCTGGAGAAGGCACCCTTCCAACCTGGGACAGATGGAGCAGTTTGTTCACAAGGAGTGGGCCAAAATACCCGATTGCAGAAATTGCTTGATTGCAATGATTGCCTCAAAAGGTTGTGCAACAAAAAGGTGGATTCACATCACCGTTTTGTTTTCCATTCTTCTGATTCGTCAGAAGTACAGAAAACAAGACTGTGGGTTTTAGTGATGAGCGGCAGGGGTCATATTCAAATTCGCGATATTTTGCGAATATTTTGCAGAATATTCATCGTATATTTGCAAATTCGAATATTCGTTATATTCTACGAATTTTTTACTCGAAAAATCGGCAAGGTAATGATTGTGTAATGTGCAAATTTTCGTAATTAGAATTTTTGTATTCAAATTTTTCATTGCAAATTTTTCAACTTACACCTATTAGACAAAGAAGATTATAGCACTATATTAGCTAAATTGCGCTATATTCGATTTTTTTTGAATATTCACTATATTGCTATAACTTCATTTTTTCGAATATTCGTAATATTCTAAAACAAGATTATATAGCAATATAGCGAATATTCAAAAAAAAAAATTAATATAGAGCAAAATTCGCAAACCCTACTACTCCGAAAGTCAAGTATATTGCAGCCTTTTTATTGGCCCAGAGGGATCAGGTGTACTAATTACAAAAAAAACAAAAAAACAAATTGGAATATTCGAAATTACGAATATATATATATTCGAAATATTCGCAAATTTTAGAAGTACCTAAATTCGAATATTCGTGATCAACACTAGTGGGTTTATCTTTCTTTAAATTACCAATTGAACTTTTGTTTCAGGATAGAACATCAATATATTTTCTTGTAGTTTTTGTACCCATCTTTTTGAGTTACTGAACTATATATCTTCAGGAAACAAAAGCTACAAATTTTGTTTCAAAAACTAACCTTTGTTTTGTTCACCTTCTATAATTCCTTTTTTTATTTTTTATTGTGAAATTGCAATATATGCAGTATATTTTCTGTTATGTAGCATATTTTTATTTTGATACTAAACCATTTAAATATTTGGCCATACAGGGTTCACAATAAAACATCCGGAAATCTTTGTGGAAGACAGATTGGGTTCAGGTGGCTTACACAAACAATTGCTTAGTTTGCACTTCCACCTATCGTTTTCATCAGTTGAGAAATTCTCAATAAAGATCTTGATAAGATCTGGACATTGTATTGTACTTTTGTGTAGTTCTGTTTCTGCACAGGTAAGCAGAAATTGAGTATAGGTGTGCTCAACCCTGCCACACCGAGCACGGACCACGCCGAGAACCACAGCGTTACTTGAAAATAGGAAGAAAGAGGTCCAGCTTGGTTTAAAAATATTACCTATATTTTTCAGTGAGATTAAGAGCCAGTTACAGTCCAGTCTACGCGTTTCGGATCAGAGACAATAGCAATCCTTACTCATGACAATACACAGACTAAAGAGAGAGTTAGATATATAGCGCCTCCCCTGTGAAACAGGTGGGCGCACTAACTACAAGCCACTCCTTGTTTGATAAAGAAACACTGATTCATGGCATGGGAGAAAACCTCCTTACCCGGTCGCATATAGGAACAACACATGCACATTTTCTCTCCACATTTGTAGCTTCTGGCAGGGTGCACTCCAAATATGCCACAACCTGCTGGTTCAGATTATGGTCTATGTCTAGCTGCTGTTGCTGGTTAATAGTTTTTTCAGTAGGAGGATGAAGAAAACTACTCATCAGCAACTCTAGACTTAAGTTGCTGCTGATGGAGCTGGTATGGCTCTGGCCTCCCCCCTCTCCAGCCACCATGGCAGTGGAACGTGAGCGCAGAGGGCCCCCCCTGGGCAGACCTGCATAAGGATGGGCAATGGTGCACATAGGCAGCGGCCAACTGACTAAATAGGATGTTTTTAATTGCGGCCTAATCTGCATCTGTACGTGTGAGATACACCCTTTAGATACTGTGGTTCTATTCTCCTATTAAAAAAACACCCATTTAGGGCAAGATCCTAAATTTGAGAAATATGAGGAGAGCGTCAAATAAGGGACATGGCCCCGGTCGTGGTGCTGCTGGTGGAGCTCCTGTTGCAGAGAGAGGACGTGGTCGATCTTTGCCCGCTACACGCACAAGTGAAACACCTTCCTCAGGTGCGAGTAGGCGACAGAACCTGCAGCGGTATTTGGTCGGGCCTAATACGGATCTACGAATGGTGAGGCCAGAACAAGTACAGGCGATAGTAGATTGGGTTGCTGACAGTGCCTCCAGTTCCTTCACATTGTCTCCCTCCCAGTCTCCTGCTGAAAGATCAGAGTTGGCACCTGCAGCCGATGTCCATGTCTTTCACCTCACCCCCTTGAAACATTCCAACTTGTGCTGATTACTGGGTGGCCACGCTGCTGGATCTCTGTTACAAGGACAACATACCGTCCTTAATTCCCTCACTGGAGCATGATCGTAAGATGTGTGAGTACAAGTGCAGGCTGGTAGACGCGCTGCTGGTGGCATTCCCACCTGGAAGCACAAGGCGAAGGCAGAGGAGGAGGAAGAAGTCACCAACGCAGCTGTGGCACCACCAGCACCTCACAAGGCAGGGTTAGCATGGCCGAAATGTGGAAAAGCTTTGTCAGCACGCCACAACAACTAGCACCACCAGCCTGATATGGAACATCTTAGCAGGAGGCAGCATTTCACCAACATGGTGGAGCGGCATGTGTGCACACGCCTACACGTACTGAATGACGGGTCTGCCCCCTTCAACTTCTGGGTCTCCGAATTGGGCACATGGCCTGAGCTTACCCTTTTACGCCTTGGAGGTGCTGGCCTGCCCTGCAGCCAGTGTATTATCTGAACGTGTGTTTAGCATGGCAGGGGGCGTTATCACAGACAAGCGCAACCGCCTGTCCACAGCCAATGTGGACAAGCTGACGTTCATTAAAATGAACCAGGCATTGTCCCCACAGGACTTGTCTATACCTTGTGCAGAATAGACATGTATACCGGCCTTAACCAGCCATTGTTATACTACAGCACAATTGCTCATTCTTGTATTTTGCATATTTGGAGTGTACTCTAATTAAAAAAACAAAAAAAACAAAATTAAAACAAAAAAAACGTGTTGGCTACCTCGTCCTCCTCCACCGCTGCTTCCACCTACACTGCTACGTCCACCGCCTCCTCAAACTCCTACTCCATATGGATCTCCACCTCATAAATCAATTTTTTATTTTTATTTTTGTATGTATTTTATTTTATGTCATTTCACTACTTTGTCTGTTGAATTTTCGGGTGAAATTCACCAATTTTTGGGTGTGATATACCACTGCTATACCTAGTAGACATGTAAAAAAAAAAATCACTAATTTGTCTGTTACATTTTTGGGTGAATTTCTGCAATTTTTGTGTGTGATATACCACTGCTATACCTTGTAGACAGATATAAAAAAATCACTAATTTGTCTGTTACATTTTCAGGTGAAATTCACAAATTTTTGAATGTGATTCACCACTGCTCTACCTAGTAGACAGGTAAAAAAATTCACTAATTTGTCTGTAACATTTTCGTGTGATATTCAACCATTTTTGGCTGTGATAGACCCCTGCTCTACCAAGTAGACAGGTTAATAAATTTCACTAATGTTTCTGTTACATTCTTGGGTGACATTTTAAAATTTTTGCCGTGAATAAACCCCTGCTCTGCATAGGTGACAGGGACCGAAATTTTTTAAAATAATCTGTTCCATTGGTGGGTGACATTAACCCATTTCTGGCAATGAAAAACCCCTGCTCTGCATAGGTGACAGGGACTTAAATTTCTAAAAAAATTGTCTTTAATTGGCCCTTTCATTCGATCCTTCTGCTTTAGTAACTTGTCCCACATTTCCGCTTCATACCATTGCAGCCATTGACCTCCCTTGGATGAGGTCTCCCTTTCTCACGCTCCAAATGGATGGTGGACGTCACAGTCAACAAAGCGACAGCAGGCCCTCTCCTGGCTAACGTTTCCAAATCCAAAATACCCCAGTGACATTCCCTATAATTTTTTATTAATCATTCCAAAAACAGGGCATCTTAAGAGTCCTGTATTGTTATTTATCGTCACTACCTCCCCGAGTCGGGAGTGGGTAATTGCCGCGCGCCCCCCCTTTCCTTCAATTCTTCCGTTTTAATAGCTTCTCCCACATTTCCGCACAATCACAATTAAATTTCATCCATTGATCTCCCTTGGATGTGGTCTCTCTTTCTCACGCGCCCTCTTCGGCGTGGAACCCTGATTCGCCACTAACCGTGATCAACATGGTAGGCACAGAAAAGAACATCGAGGGGGGCGGAGCCAGCTGTGAAGCAGGAAGGTCGCACGTGGAGTGAGCTCCTGCTTTTTCAGCTAATTTCCATCATTTTATGGACATTAATCTCCATACCAAGTGGCTCTGAGGGCACTGGCAAGAAAGATAGAAGATCCGGCTGCCTTAATTGGATATCCGTGCCTTATAGAGGACGATACTTTCGTTCGCAGACTTGGGCCTGTTCCCCTGCAGGTGCCGGAAGCTGCGCTCCCTGTGTGGTGCTGAAGCCGAGGGGAGACGAACAACCCTTTACAGACAAGACACAGGGCTCTTTGAGCCGAAGATTTATAAAGTGGGAAGACATCAAAGCTGAGAAGCCCAGCCGGTCCATAACGGACACTGAAGTCAGCGCTCCCAGAAAGACCGCGAGCCGATTTAGGAAAAGTAGTCCGGCCCCTGCAGACCTGCAAGACCCCACGTGCTAAGGAAGAAAGAAGGGGGAAAACAGCCGATACCAGCACCGGTGGACCGTGTCAGCGCTACTGAGGTGGGTGAGACACATTACCGGAGCGGGGCCGTTCCTGGTACGGGCAAAAGTAGTTCCGGCCGGAGCTACCGTCGGTGAGGAGCGCTGAGCTGCACACGAGTGGCTGGGGCTTATAGATCCTGCCGCGCCAGTCTCCTGACACAGGACTAAATATAAGTGCACACAGCAGAGAGCGCAGTCTAAGAGCTCAAGGGCACCTCAGTGGGGCTGGAGTTTGCCCCGGCGATCATATAATAAAGAAACAGATCCCACATATGAGTAATACCACTACTTGAATAAAAAATGCAATTTTAATATACATTAAAGATCATAGTGGGGGGCGGAGCTAGCGCCGGTCTGTGATGGCCGCTTGTGTCTGAGCTCTGCACTACAAACCGTTGCTGCACTAGCTATCTTAAGCATACCGCTTGAAATATGGTCAAGATCGGGAACCCTAAAGCCAGGGAGCACCCCAGTACTAACAAAAGTCAAGTGGCAGGAAGAGATATGGATAAATTCCTGAAGAAAGCGGCCGCTTCATATGTGGCCCGCGATTCCAAAATGGCGTCCGCTCAGTCCCAGAGGGCAAGATCGGAGGAAGAGAGCGATGGCGAGGAGCCGCAAGGTAGGGGAGCCCTCCCGATTACCAGGCAGTACCTAAAGAACACGCTGGGTAAAGCCCTCGAACCCCTCCTGAGCGAGTTTGCCGCCATGCGCCAGGATATGCGCCATATAGGGGACAGGGTTGAGACCCTGGAGAGTCAGCAGGCCCAGATAATGGATCACCAGAGGGCCACCTCAAATGCATTCCAGAAGTGCGGGTCTTACCTGAACCAGATGCAGAATGCCCTTGAAGATCAAGAGAATAGAGGCCGCAGAAACAACTTGCGCATCAGAGGGATTCCTGAGACCGTGCTTTCTGGCGACATCCCGGCTGCAGTCGTCTCCCTCTGCTCTTCACTCCTGGGCCCTGAGTTCGCTCTGGAGATAGTGCTGGAAAGGGCACACAGGGCATTGCGTCCTAAACCCAAAGCAGAAGCTCTCCCAAGAGATGTTATTTGTAAGTTCCTGAACTTTTAAGTGAAATCTGCTGTTCAAGATGCTGCTAGAAACAGACAAGATATACTATTTGAAGGCTCACAAATCTCAATCTATCAGGATTTGGCTCCCTCCACCTTAAGGAAACGCAAATGTCTCAAGCCGCTGACAGAATGGCTAAGGGCGAACAGGATCCTTTATAAATGGAACTTTCCTTTTGGACTTTCCTTTCTCCAAGGAGGTCGTCGCATGAATATTTCCACTTTTGCTGACCTTGAGGCGGTTTATGATCACCTACAAATTCCGCCCATGCAGATCGAGAACTGGGACTTATTCCAAGATCTGGGTGCTCTGCCTGAAATTCCTGCGGTGGAGGCCTTCACCTTACAACACACCCCAAAGAATCACAAAGCGGGGAAGAGAAGTCGGCAGTTAACACCGAAGAGACTGTCTCAAGATTAATCTCATGATTCATCCTGTCACAAGTCTCTTACTCAGAGGCATAACACTTCCTTTTTCTTTTTCTTCTTCTGGACTCACTGAGATCTATCCAGATAATTTGCTTCTTCCTTTTATGGGACTTCTGCAATAATATGTGTAGCTAGCTCTAATCTCTGCTCGTAGATCCAGGAATGAGTCCAGCCTAATAGCGTATTGCCTCTGTAACTAATAAGTCATATTTCTGATGCCTTAATCCCTCTCCTCCCCCCTCCCTTAACCTTTACTTTCCCTTTTTAGTTTTCCTAGGAGATCAGGGCTAGTTCCTCCTGTCTGTTGAATTCCCGATGGTAGCTTAGTCTAACATAGGATCATTTTCAAGCTGCAATTTTATGTGCAGAACGGTTTGTTAACCGGTCATTGACCAATTCTTTCCCCCATGCTTTACACTGGTGGGTCACCCCACAGACCTGTTTTTTTCATGGTTTTATGTTTTGTTTTTCCCTTTTCCCCTTTCCCTTTGTTCAGTTCTAGGTACCTGACACACAATTATCTGAATCCCCTGAGGGATAATCCAGTGCTGACGGATCCGGCTCCTCTCCTGGATGGGGTAGTATCACCTAAAATCGTGAGTGTCCTCTCCTGGAGGACTAGCACACTTTGCACCTTCCCGAACACAACAAACTTAACTCATGACTGACATTCATGTAGCTTCCTATAATGTGAAGGGCTTTAACTCACCCTCCAAGAGAAGTCAGATCTTTACTATCCTACGTAAAGAGGGCTCGGATGTGCTGCTTCTCCAGGAGACGCATTTCAGGTTTAATCATTATCCCAATCTGGAATTCTCTCATTATCCACTCTGGTTCCATTGTGGGGGGTGTTCTGCTTCATCTGGGGGAGTGAGTATAGGATTCAAGAGGAAAGTGCCTTTCAAATACATTAACCATATACAAGACCCTGAGGGCAGGTTTATTATGCTTAAAGGGAATATAGGGATCCAAAAGTATACCTTTATAAACTTATACGCCCCTAACACCAAACAAGCTGGTTGGCTGTCATCCATATCCCCAATTATTAAGTCTTTCAAGGAAGGAATTGTGATACTGGGTGGGGATCTCAACATAGCTTTGAATCCCCAGATGGACTCATCAGCAAGGAAAACCTCCCACTCAAAAAGCTCCTTGAAGCTTATTAAAAACACTCTCTGGGATCTCCACTTAATAGACGTTTGGCGCACTCATAACCCTAACACTCTAGACTATACCTTTTATTCCCATGTTCATAATAATTACCACCGCATAGACTACCTTTTTACTTCAAAAGAGCACCTCCAGCTATGCTCAATGGCCAAAATTGGGTCCATACATCTATCTGATCATGCCCCAATTTTTATAAAGATTTCCTCCCCCACTCGCAAACCGAAGAACTTTAATTGGAGACTAAATGAATTTATCCTTGGGAACCCAGATTCCATAAAGAAAATTGCGTCACTACTAGACAAATACTTTAAACTGAACTCTTTGCCAGAAATCTCGCACCAAACCGTCTGGGATGCTCATAAACCTTTTATCAGAGGTGAGTTCATCAGCCTAGGTTCGCATCTAAAGAAAACCAGGGAAAGTAATATTAATAATCTCCTCTCTAAGGTTAACAAATTAGAATCTACTCATAAGACTACCTCCTCTAAATCCCAACTTCAAGAGCTCTCCAAAGCAAGAGCCGAATTAAAAGCTCTGTTAAACAACAATTCAGCTAAATACTATCTCAACTCCCAGTACAAGTTTTTTGCTCACGGGGATAAGGCCACAAAATTCCTGATGAATAGAATTAAATCTAGAAGAGCAGACAATTACATTCACCAACTGTCCTCTCCTAAGGGAGACCCAGTATTTGACTCCTTCAAGATTGCCAAACAATTTAGGGACTTCTATGAAGCCCTGTACAACCTCCCTCCCACCGTACTCCCAACATCTCACTCCACATTAGTGGAGGCTTATCTTAAGTCTACTACCTGCCCAACGCTATCGGCAGACCAAAAGCAATCGCTTGAAGCTCCATTTACCATGGAAGAGATCTCTCTTGCTCTGGCCCAAATGCCCCAGGGGAAAAGCCCAGGCCCAGACGGCCTACCGGCATTTTACTACAAAACATTCAAAAAACAGCTCCTGCCGCATCTACTTACGGTCTGCAACCAGTCCCTACAGGGTGTTCCTTTGTCTAGGGACATGGCATCTGCTCATGTAGCCTTGATTCCAAAGGAGGGGAAGGACTCCAAGCAATGTGCAAACTATAGGCCAATTTCTCTCCTGAATATTGATCTTAAAATACTCGCGAAACTACTGGCCAACCGCCTTGCAGTCCTTCTCCCTCTGCTGGTACATATGGATCAGGTGGGCTTTGTGCGTAATAGGGAAGGTAGAGATAATACAACTAGAGTCATCAACGCTCTCTGCTATGCCAGACATACTTCCACTCCCCTTTTACTTCTTAGCACCGACGCTGAAAAAGCGTTTGACCGCATAAATTGGAATTATTTACGACACGTTCTAACCTTCTTCGGCCTACCTGATCCATATATCAAGGCTGTATTTGCCATGTATAACCAGGCTACCGCCCGTGTGATGGTCAACGGTGACCTATCGTCTCCCTTTCAAATCCAAAACGGAACTCGTCAGGGTTGCCCCCTATCCCCCCTATTATTCATCCTAGCCATGGAGCCCCTTCTGTCTAGGCTTAGAATGGATACTGAGATTAAAGGTTTGTTTCTAGGAGGTAGGACCCACAAGATCGCGGCATTTGCAGACGATGTCATGATTATGACATCAAACCCTAAGACCTCCCTCCCCCTAATTCAGGAACATTTAAAGAACTACAGTGTAGTTTCAGACTTTAAGATCAACGAGAGCAAATCCACCATCATTTGCACGGGCGTTTCACCACAACTCAAACTCTCCTTAATGAAAGATTCTCACTTCAATTGGTCCTCTCCAACTATTACTTACCTAGAAGTGAAAATTAGCCCTACCATCTCAGACCTTTTCAAGCTCAATTATGTCCCTTTAAAGGCTGCCTTATTCTTAGCCCTTGAAAAACTCACTAAAACAGCACCAACCCTATCCTGGTTTGGAAGGAAAAACATCCTTTCTGCTCTTATTATCCCACGTCTCACATACCTCCAACAAGTGCTCCCAATTCCCATCCCAAAGTCTTATTACTCAGCCCTGAAACAAAGGTTCAGAATGTTCGTATGGAATGGCAGGAGAGCGAGAATATCCTACTCATTTTTATCTAGGTCACGTTCATCGGGTGGTATAGGACTGCCAGACCCGGAACTATATGGGAAGGCTATCCTTATGTCCCGAATCATTGATTGGCTGAGAAACACTGATAGCAAGTCCTGGGTGGCCATGGAACAGAGCATTATGGGTCAACCAACTCGAGCCCTATGTTTGGGTCATCACGTACCCCCCCAAGTTAACTTGCAACCCTTCCCAATTATCAGGGCCACAGTGGAAGCATGGAAATGGTGGAATCTCTCTCACTGCTCAATTCCCTTCCCATCCCCCCTGGTTACGATTAGTGATATTCTAGGTTCATCCACGGGCGGGCCTAGAAGTTCCTCCTCTAAATTAATTGGTCTTTCCTCTATGCCATTATCCCTTCTCCTGGAACCCCAGGGCTTAGTCCCAACAAATGATACCATTAAAACTCTTCTCAACCCACAACCATGTGATTTCAACCTCATCCCACTTATCAAATCATTTGTTAATAAAAACAACATGAATGGTGAACTCCTTCGCCCCCTTACATGGTTTGAGGCTTTAATAACTAACCCCAATCCCCCTAAAAAACCTATCTCTCTTATATATAACAAACTAAGATCTCCCCCCCTAATTATTAAGCCAGCTTTCATTCGATCCTGGGAACTGGAGACGGGCGTGGATCTCCCTCTTCAAACTTTACCTACACTATTTGAGACCCCACATAAGTCTTCTAGATGTGTTAGAGCACAGGAGAATGGATACAAAATCCTCTCACAATGGTACATCACCCCGGTTAAATCCTCTCATTTCTCCAGATCTGCGTCTACAACATGCTGGAGATGTCAAGGGGAGAAAGGTACTTTCTTACACATATGGTGGTCGTGCTCTGGCATTAACAAATGGTGGGCGGAAATTTTCCAGATCAGTAACCTAATCTGCTCCTCAAATATAGCTCTATCCCCTTATGGTGCCTTGCTCTCTCTTTTTACTGATAAAAAGTCGCCCCCACCCACGTTCCTCTTCAAGCAACTCTTATTGGCAGCCCGTCTTCTGGTTCCTAAACATTGGCTACAAGCTAGCTTACCCTCGATGGAGCAATGGAGACTTAAAGTAGATCAAATCTACCGTTTTGAGGAAATGGCCTCCTGGGAGTCACGGTCACACCCAATTTTCTTGAAAAAGTGGGCCCCCTGGGCAAAGTACAGATTTTCTCAGCACTAGTCTACCTAACACCAACCCATAACCTCCTTCTCGACCCTGTCCTATTAGCTATGCGAGTATGACTAGCAATTTAGATTTTGACCAATTCTGCTTAATAACTTACTGGTAGTTGGAGATGCCTGTCCTCTCCCGGGTGCAAGCCATATATGACTCATACAAATATAGAGTGGGTATGAGGTCACTAAGTTGTGTTAGACTATATTGTGTTTCTCTCTCTAGCTGCATCGACACTCCTTCTGAGCAGCCATGCCTTGATACTGTCCTATATGCACTAACCTACAGAATACAAGCTGCATTTATGGAGTACCTCTTACATTTTCTGTAAAGATTTCTATCCTAATTCCGTTATGTACTATATTGTGCTTCTATGATAATGTGTATGGTACCGATTTACGCCACTGTTGGTGTACTGTTACAATGTATGTTTTATCGAAAGTAAAATAAAAACTTAAAAAAAAAAAAAAGAAAAAAAAAAAAAGAAAAGAACATCGAAAGTTAATAGAGCAGATATACAATTGGATCATGAACATCACGAGGACGTGCGACATGGTCGGGCAGTATGTTTGCACACGCCTAGACGTACTGACTGATGGTTCTGCCCCATGCAACTTCTGGGTCTCCAAATTGGGCACATGGCCTGAGCTTGCCCTTTACGCCTTGGAGGTGCTGGCCTGTATTGTCTGAAGGTGTGTTTAGCATGACTGGAGAGGGTTATCACAGGTTATATTTCCCAATGTTTTGGGATGTACCCCAAGGTAAAAAAATAAAAAAAAATTTAAAGCCAAAAAGCAGTGTAGGCTACCTCCTCCTCCTCCTTCACCGCCGCTTCCATCTACACCGACACATCCACGCCTCCTCAACCTCCTACTCCATATGGACCTCATTCTCCTAGATCAAGATTATTATTTTACATTTTTACGTATTTTTACATATTTATATATTATTTTTACGTATTTTATGTATTTAAAGTCATTTCCCTATCCATATTTGTTTGCAGAGCACTTGCCATGCTTTTACCCACATTTTACTGGCATTTGCAGCCCTCTAGCCCTTTCCATGCCATTTTTACAGCCATTTTAGCGCTCAAAAGTTCGGGTCCCTATTGACTTCAATGGGGTTAGGGGTCAAGTTCGTCCCGAAATCAAACTTTTTTGTAAAGTTCGGCCGAACCCGTAAAACCCGAACATCCAGGCGTCCACTCAACTCTAAACATGATTCCTCCCTGCTTCTTGCCTGTGGGCCAATGACTCATTGATCCACAAGCAAGAAGCTGGGAGAAATCAATCATGTTTAGATGGAAAAAAAAATACGACTAATTTAAAAAGAAAATAGCACTATATTAGCTATATTGCTCTATATCAGGGGTGCACAACCTGCGGCCCGGGGGCCACATGCGGCCCTCGATACCATTCTTTGCGGCCCCCAACCATCTGGTAACAGATTTGTATGCCTATGTCTAGTGTCTGCTCACATGTATCTTTCATGTATTTTCCCATTAGATGGGAGTACCAGAAGTGTAACCAGACATTAATGATATATACTGTATGTTTAATATGCCAAAAATACAGTATTTCAGTTGGTAATATCTCCTTTAAGTTTTATTTTCGGCCCTTGGAATTGGTTCAGGCTGACAATGTGGCCCCCAACCAGAAAAGGTTGGGCACCCCTGCTCTATATTTTTGAATATTCGCTATATTGGTATGTATTATTTTTTTAGAATATTACGAATATTCTAAAAAAAAATTATAGCACTATATTAGCTATATTGCTTTATATTAATTTTTTGGGGGATATTTGCTATATTGGTATATATTTTTTTTAGAATATAGCGAATATTCTAAAAAACTAATATATAGTAATATAGTGCCGGACACTGGTCCATCCCTACTTTTAGCTTGTGGGCGAATATGTAGAATATACTATCTTCTACATATTCGCCCACAAACTAAAACTCTTATAGGGCGAAAAATACGGTATGACTGTATATATATATATATATATATATATAGCAATGAATCCAACGAGTCTGAACTAGTTAGCTTTATTCTCTTTTGGAGTTGGCTTTATCTTCCTATAAAGTAAATAGAGACACAGATCCTGCAATAGTTTTGTCTAGAAAATGCAGGCCCTTAGTCATGTGATGCTTGCCGTAGCAACGTTTACAAATAGGCTGCATGTGATCTCAGCACTCCGGTCACCTGACCCTCCGATCAGCTGACTTGTAGATCAGGTGATACATTTGCTCATAGAAGACTGCCTACACCAGGATGATTGCTGAAGCAGCGTCGGGTAGGCGCAGTTGTTCCTACACCACGCCAGATCTCCATGTGTCACTCGGGTCTGAATCAGGTTACAAGCGTTCAACTATTGCTTTTAATCATGTTAGTTGTTAGATCACCTGGGTGTCGATGAATGTCTTAATTTTCAAGAAATATGACTTATAGTCTTTTAGGTATATACACTATTGCGGATATATATGTTCAGGTCACTTATATGTTGAATATGGGTTTCACTTGTCTTTGAATTATGTATACTTTGATTTTGAGACATATTTTTATGAATTTTAGAACTTTTTGTACTCAATCATGTTATTGATTAATGAATATGGAACATGCTATATATATGCTATCTGCTTGAAAAAGGTTCCAGTGTGCGAACCGAAACGTTGCTATTTTGTGAATAAACTACACGCTTTTACTTAAGGAAGTGCAGTGGATTTCCTTGGAATATATATATATATATATATATATATATATATATATATATAACTTCGAGAGGTGCGATTTCTATGATCTCATTCTGACACACTTATTCACTTTATTAAGGATGTTATATATGTATTTGGAAATGACTTATATCATATATTTATGTGATCAATGAACAGGGACTTCGATCTTGTATTGTTGATCTCTTAGCACATGTCACTTTATGCACATGCACTTTGTTTATTTTTTGTATATGTATCAGATGTATTCAATCTAATCATGATTGTAATCAAACTGTGATTGGTCAGTCACTTGAGATATGCCTTTATATGTTCTCATTTTCACTGTTTCTATGCTGGAAGAAGGCTCTTGTGAGCCGAAACGTCACAAGGTTGCCATATTATGGGTGAATAAAAGCTCACTATTTTCACTTTTATTCTGGAGTGCAGTCCTATTTTCTCAAAGTTGTACTATTGGGGTATTGCCGCTACCCTTGTGGAAATTGCACCCGGTCCTTGGTTGGTGCTCCCGCTGGACTTTTTTACTATATATATATATATATATATATACATATACATATACATATATTATGCTATCTCTATATTATTGTGGAAAAAAGAAAGAATGAAGTATTAAAGGGATTGTTCTGGGGAAATACATATTTTTTAATAGTCAGGATGAGTTAAAAATAAAAATATAAGTATTACTCACCAAATAGTTCCCCCCTCCCCTGCCATACTGATATTCTTCTGCTCAATAATGCTCTGCAGTCATGGTCCTGGGCTGGCTTGAAACACAGCAAAAGGCTGGAAATGCTGGTTCAGCTACTCGCTGGCTAAAGCAGTTTAGCGCTGTGGACAGTGATTGACTGAGCAAAGTCAAGCCTCCCTCCTCCAACAGTTGCACAATAAAGATAAACAACCACAGATCAACCATAATGTTGTGTACTGTTAAAAAAGAAAAAAAAGGAAGATTCATCATTACAAATATAGAGATGTCGCAAACATAAAATTTTCCGTTCGCAAACGGCGAATGCGAATTTCCACGAACCGCAATAGACTTCAATAGGAAGGCGAATTTGAAAACCCACAGGGACTCTTTGTGGCCACAATAGTGATGGAAAAGTTTCAAGGGGACTAACACCTGGACTGTGGCATGCCAGAGGGGGATCTATGGCAAAACTCCCATGGAAAATTACGTAGTTGACGCAGAGTGTGGTAAGTTGAAATCGCAATGCGATTTATAGAACTTGAATTAATCGCATTGCGATTTCAACTTAGAGCTTCTGCCAACTTCCGTGCTCATGGAGCGTCCCCATCACCATGGGAACGGCTCCATGCTAGAATGTACTGTTGGATTTGAGAAAGTTGTAATCGCAATGCGATTAATGCAGGTTATATGAATTGCGAATTTAACTTAGAGCTGCTGGGTTCCTAATGGTTGTATTGCTAGAATATAACGAAGATTGAGAATATAGTGCTATATTCGTTGTCAGTTCTAGCAATACAACCATTAGGAACTCAGATCTAAGTTGTAATCGCAATACGAATAATGCAGGTTATATTAATCGCATTGCGAATTCAACTTAGAGCTAAGTTCCTAATGGTTGTATTGCTAGAATTGACGAATATAACGAATATAGCACTATATTCTCAATCTTCATTATATACTAGCAATACAACCATTAGGAACCCAGCAGCTCTAAGTTGAATTCGCAATTCATATAACCTGCATTATTCGTATTGCGTTTACAACTTAGATCTGAGTTCCTAATGGTTGTATTGCTAGAACTGACAACGAATATAGCACTTTATTCTCAACCTTCGTTATATTTTATTGAAACCCAGCTCTAAGTTGTAATCGCAATGCGATTAATATAACCTGTATTAATCGCATTGCGATTACAAGTTTGTGACACTGCAGCTTCAGAATTATTCTAAAATAGATGCTGTCCTTGCTTTTTAATAGGCGGTGGGAGGGTCTGGGAGGGAGGGTATGCTGATTGGCTGGAATGTGTCTGCTGACTGTGAGGTACAGGGTCAAGGTTTGCTCAATGATGACGTATAGGAGGCGGACCAAACATCGCATATATTCGCCCGCCGCGGCGAATGCGAACATGCGATATTCGCCGGGAACTGTTCACTGGCGAATAGTTCGGGACATCTCTATACAAATATATAGCACTATTTTCATTGAATATAGTGGCATATATTCGTAATGCCACTATTACACTTTAATGCCACTTTTTTTTTTACACACAATGATGTGTTCTTTGTAAAAATAAAAATAAATTATATTTCAAGTCAAACAAAATGAAGCACAACTGCATTCGTTATGTGGGGACATTTTAAAGGCAGTTCTATGTAACTCCAGAACACATGGTGCCTTCAGAACAGACTCCAAACTACACTCTGCAGAATGAAAGTGTAGGTGCTCCACTTTGCCTGTCAGACCCTTCCCAGGCTGTGTGACACTACTTTCCCCGAATGAATACAAGCCTCACATTTAAAGGCTTATTCTGCAACATGAACTGCAATCGATAATCTGGGCTGCACACTGGAGGCAGCCGCCGAGGACCCCACCAGTAGCCAGGGACCGCGGCTGAATCTTCACCGATGGGAAGGTGAACTAATCCCGGTGGCTGAGCAGGGGACACTTCCACACCATGGCTGAGGCAAGCTGGCTCATTACTGCCTTCTGTGCTCAGACGGGCACAGGACAGATGAGTCCTGCCATTGTCCGGAGCACAATGTGTGTGCGGTGCTGATCATGTATGGGTGGGAAGAGCGGTGGATGATAGAGCCGCTGCAAAACACTGCCACCTGGCTTCGAGGAATCAGCACACAGTGAGGTTGTCTGCCCTACCGTAGGGTTCTGCCACAGACTCAATGTGCCATATATGGAAACTGATAGCAGATCGATGCAAGCGGTGTTTCTAGGTAATTTAGTACAAATTTTTATTGTGGTTTCAATAAGAAAAAATAATGTAAAGAAAAATGTTACAATGTAAAGTAGTGCTTTTTTTGGGGAAAGGTTAATGCATTCCTGCTGCACACTTACAACATGCTGCTGTCAGAGGTGTCTTAGTTTATTTATGGTTTTGCCCTGGTCTGATGGGGGCCCATTCCTGGGAACACATTCCTGCTGCAGAGTGCATTCTTAGAACCTGCTGCTGCTTGCCTGTCCTGCTGAGTTATGCCGAGCTATGTGTAGGCCTTATACTCGACCGTTACCATCTACCTGCTGCTGCTGCTGTCTGTCCTGACCCTGATGAATTATGTGTGGGCTTTATACTTCACCGTTACAAATACCTGCTGCTGTATGTCCTGACACTGCTGAGTTATGTGTGGGCCCTATTGGACAGTGTTATCATGTACCTACTGCTGTCTGTCCTGATCCAGATAAGTTTGACCCTGGACTAAAGGGGCCTTACAACTAAGTTATCAGTTAAAATTACACCATAACATAACATTAAAAAAAAGAAAGCACGCGTTACAATACTTCAAAAACTATTTATTAACATAATTTGGAAAAAAGGCCTCTAGGGCAACTTTTTAAGTTATAATATATATTGTGTCTAGGTGTATGGTATATAGTGTGTGGTATATATTGAGTGGCAGGAAAATGGATGTGCTATGTGCATGCGAGAGATATTTATCTGTTGTCCATACATACATGCTACAGACAGTGCTGTGAAGTAACAAGAATACTTAGTGCACCAATCAGTAAAAACTACTCTTACCAGATAAACAGTGTTGTTTGTATTACGAAAAAAAAAATTTTTTGTATGAATATCGCTAATATTCATATATTTGGAAAGACTCGATCTACATATAAAAATTGTTCTGCCATGCATGCAATATGTTAAAAAAAAATAGTGCTGTAATATAATATTACTTACAGTTATCATGACTTCTTCCTCAGATTTCTCAAAGTAGTTGCGCACCATTTATTCTTATTGGGCAGGCGTAAATTACATCATGTGCTCGCGTACTCACTCGATCCTTATGCTCCCGATTTTCGAGTAAAAATCGGGAAGTCAAATATAATGAATATTCGAATTCACGAATATATCACAAATATTCTGCAAAATATGTGTGATATATCGCGAATTTGAATATTGCCCCTGACGCTCATCACTAGTGGTCAATTGTGACACTGGCATCTGAGTGGTCAAATGTGGGCCCGAATGGCTCTGCTATGCCAATATCGAGAATGCTGTTTTCTTGTTATGGCAGCCTTGGGTGTTCTGAAGGCTCAAAGACCGGCCATAGTGAAGGTTCTGCCTGTGGCAGGGTTCTATAGGGAGTTTAAAGTAGGCACTCTGTTCTAACTACCAGTAGGATATAATATTGTAAAACAATGAAGTTAAAGTGCCCGGCATAGCCGTTATGTATATGTTAATATGCTATTATTTTTTAAAGTATATTTATATCCTATTCTCTACCCACAGAATAAATTAGAATGCTCCACGAACAGGCAGTTGGGATCAGGTCCCAAGATTAAAACTGAGCATACCTCACGCTTAACATCCAGAGGAAAGAGGGACGCTAAACTAAAATGATGTATGGCGTGGCAATCACACAGGTACAGTATACCCCAGGTTTTGACGGATTATAGACATACAATGTATTCCTAAAAAAAAAATTGTTCAATAGAGACCTTAAAATCATTCAGAGATGCATATCTATATATTTTGTCCTAAAAAATAAACGAGCTAGGGGTGTGATTCAACAACTGGAGTCTTAGAGATACAGGGCTAAAATTGGTTCTATGGGTGGCATTATTAACTGGAAGGTGACCTACAACCTAATATGGCATATAAAAGAGTACCTCAAAAGAAGGGGGGTGGGTCACCCAGGTCTTATTGACCCCCTACAGAAATAGAATGTGTATAAAGATCATTTAATTGGCCTGAATAAGATTAGGTTTCAGCTGATGATAGAATGATAAAAAATATATGCTGGAATCGCACTCACCAGAACTTGAGGTCAATCAGTATGCAGCAGCCTACCTGGAGTCCAAGATTCATCAGGGCTCCTTCATAATAAGTCCGAGAAAAGAGATGGAGGCAGCATAACCGGTAGAAAAGTCCCTTTAATGGGAACCGCCGAGTTAAAAAAGACTCGGCTTAATTGCGGGGTGTAATATATACAATCTATTTTCCAGCCTGGGAGTAATACAGCACCCATGGGATTTGTCTATGATAATATTGAATAATGGAATCCTTCATAAAGATATGAATTATATTTGCCATAGATCGTATCAATAGATTTGTTGTCTTTTAAGTAGGGTCCGACTAATCTACGTTTTTACTAATTATAAGATGTTTGCTGAAACCTCAGATCATGTGATTGGCATATACACATGATCGGGGAAAGCAGAAGAAGAGCAGAAGCGCATCGGGATAACGCCCCCTTTGGGTCAGGTCATGTGACCTAGTCATGTGATCCGCAGGTCCTAAAAGAGTTAAGACAAAGGAAAAAGAAAATGACAGATCACATGGGAGAGAAGACGTCACGAATGACGTCACAACGCATGCGCATTGTGGTAATGAAGACGCCAGAAACACAAGATGAAAAAATGTGCGAGGTATGCTCAATGGACGGATCCCTATGCCTGTGAATGGGGTAAAAAGCAGAATTCAATACTTGAATTGCATATGGGGATGGTGATTATTAGATATAGGATGTTTTTAAATAAAGGGGGAGGCACTAAAGATAATAGGAGGAGCTAGTATGAACCAATGATAGCACTCTAAAGACTATATGTATGTGTACATATGCTGTATAAGACTGAGCTTGATAAAAACCAGTAGGTCGAAACGTTGTGACTTTGATGGAATAAACGTAAGAAAACATTGAAGAAATTGGAGTGCCGCGGTTTCCTTTTATATTCAGGGTTCTATAGTAATACACACCTCCCATAGCCTGCCGTGTTAAATAATTACAGTATATCAGAGAAGCGATCAGACGATCGCATGTTAAAGTCCCCCACCTAAAATAAATGGAAATACATTTTTTTTATATAAAAAAGGAAAAAATTAAATATAAAATAATATATAAAATAAAAATAAATCAACCCCCTCCACCATAATAAAACAGCAAAAACACCACCGCATGCCAAAACGTCAAAACTATTAAAATAAAAATATAAAATATTTAACGTGTATAGTCCACAGAGTAAAAAAAAATCAAAATGGCCAAATCACTCTTTTTTTATTGTGTCACCTTAAAAAAATAATAAAATGTGATGAAAAGTCACACCAACCTTTAAATGGTATCAATACAAAGTACAGATCGTCCCACAAAGAAAAAAATGTCTATAGACATAAATATAAAAAAGTTATGGAGGTCAGAATATGGAGATGAAAAATGCTTATCAGTTGTAATCAGTTGCTCCCTTCTGTCATGGGATCCTGACACACTCCCTAAATACAATAGCAGAGGTTGGAAATAAAAGGCAGGTGAACAGGAGCACTACTAATAAAGGGAAATAACATATTAAAACATATATCAAAATATATAAAAATATATATGTGTGACATAATTTTGAGGAGGTATTTCCCCTTCTCTAGGCACACACAAAGTGAAGGTCTGTATGCTGGTATTATACCAGCAACCTGGAAGGAAGTAATTAACAGTGATGAGCAAAGTTTTTGAAAATTCGATTTGGCTGGTCTGCAGAATTTTACAAAATAAAGTTCACTTTGTGCCAAATTACTTAATCACGAAGGGCATTTATTTGTAAGTAGTTGGTGCAATGACAGGGAGCGGTGATTGCGCTGCTCCCCATCATTTTATCCCTCAGATGCCGCGTTAATAGCTGTTTGCGGCATCTGACAGTAATAACACAGTGTAGAATACCAAAAAAATAAAAATCACACTTACCTCATCCATTTGATCATGACAAGCTGGCTGCCACCATCTTGATTGAAGATCTAGTGCAAAATCTCGCGCCGCTTCTGATGACATCATCATGTCAACAGGCGTGGTGACGTCATACGTCACCGTGGATGGGATTTTGTGCGAGCTCTTCAAACAAGATGGTAGTTGCTGGCTCGTTGCGATCAAATGGATGAGGTAAGTAGTTGTTTTTTTTTACCGATATTCAGAGAAAATTTATTCAATACCACGAAGCACCAAATCCACTTTGTGGGCTTTGATTCACTCAACACTAGTAATGATGACCAGGTAATTATTAAGAATAGGTCTTTAAAATTTCCCATTTAAATTGCTCAGTTCAAAAACAGAATTGGTGTAACTGTATTGAAAAAATAAGAATAAGCCTACAGCAGATAATTTTCTCAGTTCCAAAGTCAAAAACCACTTTCTAAGTGGAAAATGCAAGTTATTGTGTAGGTTTAAAAATGTACAGTGTTTTGTGTTAAAAAGTGAAAAAATAAATCAATGTTTCAGTGCTAGAATGACAGTTGTGAGAAGAAAAGACAATTCCTCAGGGGTTGTCATGGAATGAGAGGCCACTCAAGAAAGACCACCTTGATGGGGTTTGTCACTTGAGGCTGAGTTGCTGTGATTCCTAAATTTTGTCACTCGGCAATACTCACTCTTAGTTGGAATATCTTGGAGAGAAGAAATTTTACGAACTGACTTGCAATGACGGCATCCTATTAAAGTACCATGCTGTAATTCTGTAAGGTCACCCTTAAGTCAACCATTCTTTTACAAATGCCTGTAAAGGCAGATTACATGGCAAGGTGCTGGATTTTATACACCTGTGACAAAGTGACTGAATGAGACTCTTGAATTCAATGATTAAGAGATGTGTCCCAATACTTTTGTCCATATAGTATACAATTGCCTTGAAATATTTATTCTGACCATGCAGCTGACCCATCAATAGTCATAGATTTCAGATTAAAAAAAAAAAAAAACGATGTACGGTAGTAGTGCCTTGAGGTATTCAGATTTTTATAGGTAGAAAATAGGGTTCTGGGTTTATGGTAGCTTGTGAAATAATTACTATATGTGGAGCATATATCAAGCAGCCTGATACAGAGGTTTATTCTACTTATGTTTTTAACCTGAAGCCATCTCCCAAGAGCTAAAATAAAACAATAAAAACAATATAAAAACTATTGAACTAGCTAACAACTCTTTTTACAGAGGTAAAACAAGAAATAAATAATTGGCTTAGATTAAATGTTCTCTTTTATTTTAGTAAACCATAATCTTTACAAAGAGCTCCATGCAGGGAAATAAATGCTCCAGTAATTTTATGATGCCAAATCTCTGTGTAGTAATATACCTAACATAGAAAAATGGAGCAATTATACTTACAGCTCTTTAAGAGAATACCGCTTCTAAAAGCGCTTGTAATTGTGCTATCTCATAGAAATTAAGTAGTTAATTTCATCCGTTCTGTATGAATGTTTGCAGAAATTTTAATGAAGTATTGATAAAACAGTCTCTCTCAGTAATTGCATCATATAAATAAATGCTTTATGGTTCAGAGATAAAAAAAAAAACATTAGCATAAAAACGAGCCATAAACCATATATAGAAGTACAATATCCATATGACATACACATTAAAAACATTGAGCTGCTTTTATTACTTTTCCAATGCTCTCCTATAAAATGTGAAATATGGTTACTCCCATTGTGGCATACATGCTCAGTTTAGTCGGATTCATATCATAAAACATGGATACTGCAATATTACAGGTGTATATAAGACCAAATATAGTGAAAAGAAACACAAATCTACTGACAATTAAGGAGATAGATTTAGACCAGATAGATAGATCTCTATATGTCACGCTTCGGTGTGCGAGGGAAACTCCACACCAAGCATAGGAGGGAAGGGGAGAACAGGGAATCAGGCCTGAGAACTAGTGAAGGAAGATGGACACCTCCTAGTGAAAACCCTAACCAAAATTCTGACTGACTACCAGTATGAACAGACCCCAAAGGTAGGTGAGTTCACACGCAGGAATACCTAGAGTCCTATCTAGCCCTATAGGACCCTGGTACTAATGGCAGGGACGAGACTACCTGTTCCTCCAAAAGGAAGGACGAACAGCAGTCTACTCCAGGCCAAATACAAACAATAGGGAAAACACACATAACCCTAACAAAATACAAAAGGGAAAGGAAAGATTTGACTTCAAAGAGGCTATGGAAGCACCGGGAACTCAGCCGAGATCCAACCGCACACAATCCATAGGCACAGAAGCTATAAACCGCACAGCATAGTGGGAGAAGCAACTATAAATAAGGAAGGTTAAATGACCACATAAGCAACACCTGGAGGCAATGGGTTTGGTCATATTACCAGAAGCAACACAGAAGCCTATTGATCCACAAGGAAAACCTGTCAGTTCAAACCACGTGTTGCCAGTCTCACAGATATCCTGCCACTCACTGTCGCCGGAACATCCGTATGTCCATCACTACATTAATATTATTGTCTAATAGTACATTATTGTGTACTACTTCATTCTTTCTGCTTCGGTAAAACAGATACTCAGCTACAGAATTTTCTGACAATTCCAACTGCCAACCATATGTGGCACTGGTGACTCTCCAGGCTTTAATCTCCAGGGTTAACGTTTCAATGTGTCCTTTATTTAAATATCATTGTCAAGGCAATGTAGCTTGTAAGCATCTCCTTTGGCACCTTGCAACCGGCTATCCATTATGCTTCAAAATGCCGTTTCTTGCTAACTTGTGCTTCGTCGGGCACCACCGTATGTGTTTTGGAAAGGGACAGGTAGTTGAGGATCGGGTACATATACTTGTGATGTCCGGCAGTGCTGCCTTACCTTTTGCTCTTTCTACCATTGCTGGAACACAGAAATATGTCTGATCCCTGATGGTGAGTTAGCTGCTGTGTATCCTCGACCACCTCCATTAATCTCTTAAGGATGACCCATTCACCACCATACATAAATGGCGGAAGTCCAGGGTTTCAAACATCGTGTGTGTACAGAAGCTTAGGGGGTGCCATAGCTTTGAGTTTCTGCTATTTTAAACAGCAGACACCCAGTGGTAATGTCCATGACCGGCGGTATAGCCGATCATGGACATTTAATCCCTCATGCTGTGTTCGATCCGATTTTCAGGAAACATTTGATTCACACCGAATCCGAATTTCCTCATGCTTCGTGGTAACGAATCACAATTTTTCTAAAATGGCTGCTGCACTTGTTAGGACATGGCGCAAGGAACTCTGGGAATGAGGGATCACCCACAATACCATGCATGCATGCAGCCAATCAGCAGCCAGCTAGTCCTGTGATGTCACAGCCCTATAAATACCCTCAGCCATCTAGGATTCAGCCATTTTACAGTGTACTTAGTGCAGGGAGAGATGTTAGCAGGCGCCAGGGACAGTGGTAGAAAATACTTTAAAAGTTTTATTTTGCTGTATAGAAGTTCAGGGAAAGGATAGGGATGAATCATTCCACAGTACTGAAGCAAAACAGGGATCAGTAGGGGAGGTTACAGCCTGAGTAATAGGAACAATCCTATTACACCTTGCTGCACTGACTGGGCATCCAAATTGCCATTATACAGCTCTGTAATTCCGGCAAACCGTTCTTGTCATTGGGATGCAAGTGCTGTTTGATACAGCCATTAAAAGGTTTAATTACAATGAAATATTTATATGTCTTATTTGCCCTTGTGCGGTGCAATTATGTGTTCTAAAGCATTTTTTAGCTTGCATTAGTGGGAAAAAAAGGCAGATTCGCCATTGTGTGGTGAAGTGAGAAAATTACAGCCCTTTTTGGCGTATATTAGTGGCAAAAAAAAAATATTATTTGCTGTTCAGCAGTACAGTTATATGTTCTAAAGCCTTTTGTGAAGTGTATAAGTGGGAAAAAAGGGCCTATTTGCTGTTCAGTGGTGCATTTATATGTTCTAAAGCCCTTTCTGCCGTCTATTAGTGGCACAAAATAAAGTATTTGCCGTTGTGTGGTGAAGTGAGAAAATTACACCCCTTTTTGGCGTGTATTAGTGGCAAAAAAATACATATTTGCTGTTCAGTGGTGCAGATATATGTTCTAAAGCACCTTTTGCCGTGTATTAGTGGCAAAAAATATATATTATTTGCCTTTTAGCGGTGCAGTTATATGTTCTAAATAGAGATGACCGAATCGTAGATGACAAAGTGGAATTCTATCTGAATTTTAGGAAAAATTTGATTCGCATGGAAGCCGAATTTCCTCGCGATTCGTGGTAACGAATCACATTGATTCCTAAAATGGCTGCTGCATGTGTGAAGACATGGAGAAAGGAACTCTGGGAAGGTGGGATTACCATTAATGCCATGCATGCAGCCAATCAGCAGCCAGCCAGCCCTGTGATGTCACAGCCCTATAAATAGGGGCAGCCATCTTAGATTCTGCCATTTACTAGTGTACTTAGTGCAAGGAGAGACATCTGCAGGCGCTAGTGTAGAACAGGGTTCAGTAGGGAAAGTAGATTGGGTAATAGGAACAATTCTGTTACTCCTTGCTGCACTGACTGAAACTGGAACGGAATTTGGAGATCCAAATTTCCATTATACAGCTCTGTCATTCCAGCAAACCTTCTTGTTACTGGGGTGCAAGTGCTGTTTGATACAGCCATTAACAGAGTTTAGTACTAGGAAATATTTCTACAGTACGTCTTATTTGCTTGTGTGCGGTGCAGTTATATGTTGTAAAGCCCCTTTTGCCGTGTATTAGTGGCAAAAGAAAAATATATTCGCCGTTCAGCGTTGCACTTATCTGTTGAAAAGCCTTTTGTGTTGTGTAAAAGTAGAAAAAAATGAGGGCCTAATTGCCGTTCAATAGTGCAGTGATATATTCTACAGCCCTGTTGGCCGTGTATTAGTGTCGAAATAAAAATATATTCGCCGTCTGGCACTGCACTTATCTGTTGAAAAGCCTTTTGTTTTGTGTAAAAGTAGAAAAAAATTAGGGCCTAATTGGCGTTCAGTGGTGCAGTGATATATTCTACAGCCCTGTTTGCCGTGTATTGGTGGCAAAAGAAAAATATATTCGCCGTCCAGCGTTGCACTTATCAGTTGAAAAGCCTTTTGTGTTTAGCAAAATTTAAAAAAAATCAGGCCCTAATTGCCGTTCAGCGGTGCAGTGATATATTCTACAGCCCTGTTTGCCGTGTATTTTGCTGTATGGACCGAATTATGTAGTGGTGAAACTTTTTTATGTGAAACAGGCTTTTTGGGGGAAAAATTGATACGTAATTGTAGACTTTGTTCTGTATGAACCAAATTCCATTATCCTTTCATTGGTGAAATTTTGTATTTCAAACATGTTTTTTTTCGGGAAAGTTGATGGGTGATTGTAGACGTCCTTTTTCTGTATGGACCAAATTATGTAGTGGTGAAATTTTTTATGTGAAACAGGCTTTTTGGGGGAAATTGATGGGTGATTGTTGTCCTCCTTTTGCTGTATAAAGAGAATTACAGAATTATGTTGTCGTGGGTCCTGCAGTAAACATAATGAAGACGCTGATGACAACAAACCAGCAGACTTTGCCATTGCCATCTATTCACAATTAAATCAAGCAGCTTCAGTAAGTTGAAAACATTCATGTCTTTTTATCTGCTCCATCTGCATTCGATCTCCACAGCACACAAGACATGACAAGAGAGCCTCTGCTTTGGAGCACAAGTCCAGTTTCTTAAGATCAGGAGTTCCATCAGAATTGTACGTAACTGTCTTGCTCCCTGTGCAAACCCATAACAAAAGGACTCCGCAGGCAAAAGAAAAATGTATTTGTCGTTCAGAGTTGCACTTTTATGTTGAAAAGCCTTGTGTAGTGTAAAAGTTGAAAAAAATAAGGGCCTATTTGCCGTCCAGCGGTGCAGTTATAACTGGTAAAGCCCTTTTTGCAGTGAAATTTTGTATGCGACACAGGATTTTTTCAGGAAAATTTAATGGTGATTGTACACCTCCTATTGCTCTATGGACTGAATGACTTAGTGGTGAAATTCTTCATGTGACACTGGCTTTTTTTCGGGAAATTTATGGGTGATTGTACACCTCCTTTTGCTGTATGTACCGAATTACGCAGTGGTGAATTCTTTTTATTTCAAAGCAAACTCCGCTGCTCTGTATCTCTTTTGAAGTCAATGTCTCCAACTATGCCCCTTGCGCGATTTACACCAAACACATACAGAGAAAGGCCATCAACGATTTCATGATGATCCAAGCAGACAGGAGTAGTCCTGTGTGTAACGTCAATGTCAGCCAGTGGCAGCTCATGCCTGACACCTGCCGTTTGCTCGGGCCCTTTGAGGAGGCCACGTTATTTGTCACTCGCAAGGACTAGGGGATGAACGATGTCATTCCACTGCTTCATGTCCTGGAACAGATGCTGGTAAATCTGGCTGGTCAGGGGACTGGAGACGTGACGCCTAGAAAGATGGCGGCAGAGATTGACACATTTGTTTGTCAATATCTCTGCTTAAAGTCAGTGAACGGGAACATCATTTATCGCAAGATATATAAACACCAACCAATGGGGTGTTAACCCCCAGAAGTAGGTCATCGGCACGAAGGAGCTGTCATTTTCACAGCCCGAGGTATACTCGAGGTATCTTGACCTCTGCACGTCGACGGTCTGCATTGCAAAGCTTATCTAAAATAAAAATCCCACAGTGCACCCCTTTTTAGGAAACTCTTGATCCAGCACAGGCTGCTTTGCTCGGTACAGCATTACACCGATGTATAATTTTTTATACACCAGACTGAAAGAGTATTCCAAGCACCTGTCTGCCCACATAGCTGCCGAGAAGCAGAAGGGTCTTGCCATTAAAGTGGGCTCAGAGCTGAACCTAAAAGCCAAATTTTCCTGTTTACCTGGACTCAAAGGAAAGGATGGAGATTTACTGGCTGTGCTCATACAGATTTCATCCAAGTCTCCACTCACCAAGGCAAGCAAAGAGGACCGGATTGTGTGGACAAGTTGGTTCTGCGGGACGTACACAGAGGATGATCTATTGGATCTATTGGAGGTGTTACCAAAGACATTTACTTGTCTCCCGCTCTTCCTGTATAACGACTCAAGGTGCTCATAGCTATCGTGGGGACGAGGTTCCAAAGACTGTTGACTGTTGTTTTAGTAAGCTGGTGATCAGTTCTCAGTACCTTACGTGATGTGGACCGGGTATGACGTGTCTGGATCAGTGTCGGCCACAGAGCTTGTTTTCTCTGTGCCCATCGAACCTCGCATGGACATTTCTTATGCCATCCACACAGAGGACTTCAAGACTTTATGGAATTATATTCATAAATCAAAGGACGAGGTCACGTTGGAGGAAGTGGACAATTTATTCCAATGTCTTTACTCGCATTTCTTCAGATACTTTAGAATCCACTTATCAGCAACCCAGCTCGTCAAGCAATGAGCTGGAGTCAGCTTGTTTGCTGGACTGTCCTCCAGTTATCAGCCATAACCCAATACATTTCATGATCAATATGCATTACCATCGTGGTCATATAACCCTGGAACCCTGGATGAGAGCTAATCCCCCACATCTGATAAAAGTGGAAAGGAAGGTGAGGACTCTGATGATGATTGTGTGCTGGACAGGACCTGGGAGCAAGTTCAAGGTAGTGAGGAGGAGGTAACATCAGAGGAGGAGGGTGATGGTGGCAGAAATAAAGAGCATGGGCCATGTACCTCCCAAAGAACAGCCAGGACCACATCTGCTTCAGGATCTGGTGATGCCACTGGCGCTGTGGGTTGTTTGGGCCCAAAACATGCCATAGCTAAGCCGAGCTTGGCTGCCTCTACCTGTGCTGTGCAAGTATCTCCCTTCTGGCAGTTTTTCTCTATGCTGCTGGAAGACAAAAGCATTGCCTTGTGCAAGCTATACAAGAGGTGGCAGCTAGCCACCACACTACGAGTACCCCCCTTCTCCTGTCCCCCCTTGTGGCAGCCAGGCCATATCCACAGGCAATACAGTGTCTTTCACATCCTCATTGTTTGCTCAGACTCCTCCTCCTCCACTCCATCATCAGCCATCGATAACAGAATGCGTGGCCAGGAAATAACTCTACTCCCCCAACAATCCGATGGTCCACAAGCTTAATTCCCACCTGACCAAGTTGCTGGCATTGCAGTTGCTGCCGTACCATTTAGTCAAGGATGCTGCCTTTAGGGAGCAAGTGGCGTGCACTCTCTGGAAGATTCCTAGCCTAGTGGCAGACAACATGGGCTGCTCCCTGTGATTCTCGCTGTGTGGCAAGGTTCTTGCAACAGTGGACACCTGGAGCAGCTATTATGGGCAGAGACAGTACATGTCTTTCATGGCCCACTGAGTCAATGTTATTTCTGGCAATAGCAAGGCAGCACCCAAGCAACGAGGCCAGAACCTGGGCAAAATAACACATGCTCCCTGCATAGCATACGTCATCAACCTAGTAGTGAAATGTTTTTTTAAACAAGTACACTGGCACGCACAAGGTGCTGGCAAAGTCCAGGACACTATTCTAGCACTTCAGCCACTATTACATGCTGAGGAATGCTCTCTTGAGCTGCAGAGACGAAATGGCCTGCCGCTACACCGCCTAATCAGCAATAAGCCAACTCCCTGCAATTCGACACTGCACAAGCTTGAGTGTCTATACTAGCAGCAGAAAGCTTTGAATGATTTTGTCATGCACCAGACAGCCTTAGCAGCAGGGAGCATGTGTTGCTTTGAGGCCTGTCGGGTGCTGAAGACCTTCGAAGAGGCCACAAAGTTTATCAGCAGGGAAAACTGTGGCATGAACAATGTCATCTCTCTCAGATTTATCTTAGAACAGACGCTGACACTCATGCAGCAGGAGAGCACAACGAAAAAAGAGCAGATAATGCCTCTTGCTGTCTGCTTTATAGCTGTTGGAGACTCACAAAGGGAATATGCCATGGAGGCGGAGGAGGATGAAGATGAGGATGAAGATGAGAATGAGGAAGATGAGGAGAAGGAGTCAGAAATGGAGGAGCAAAAGGATGATGATGATGATGATGATGGCATCGGCAAAGACATCCAATTGTCTCAGTGGGGGCTGGAGGTTAAAAGAATTGGCTCCTCATGCATGCTGGCTAGAATAGTGACCTGTATGCCCGCTTGCTTATGCAGTGACAGGCGTATAGTTGATATCAAGCAGTCTGATGATTACAGGATAGCCATGCTTTTAGACCTTCGCTACCAAGGCAAAATGGGGAAATGGCTACCATGGCACAGGGAGGACAAATTACATTACTACCAGGAAACACTGTGTATGCAGTTTGTTGCATATTAATGAAGCAGATGCCTACCACCAGAGTGTCTGAAACAGAGGCCCCCATCCGCCCCCCACAGAGTCACCCTCCCTCCCGCCTCCGGGAGGGATAAGCAGAAGCCATTTCAGTCTCCTCAACATGATGGAGTAGTTTTTCCATGTACTGTCAACAGGACTTTTTTTTTTTTTTTTTCCGTCCTGCATGACAAAAAACAGACGGATCCCTTATGCTTTCCCATAGACTTCTATCATGACAGATCAAAACGGTTTCTGTTTTGATTTCCGTCTTATGGATTGCGTTATTTTCAGTTATAACCATGTTATGACAGATAACAATAACAGGATGCATAAGGGTGATGTAAATGTGGCCTTAATGGCATTTCCAGTATTTTGATATTGAAGCCCTGCCCTCAAGATAGACTATCAACATAAGGTCGGCAGGGTTCTGACACCCGGCACCCCTGCCTGTTCAGGAGTAGTCCCAGTGTTGGAAGCAGGCACCGAAGCAACAAAGCTCTGTATATTGTGTAGTCAATGGAGCTGGTCATTGCACTACTTCTCCCATTTACTTTATTCTACAGTACTTCCCGACCAGAGCTGATTCCCAAACAGCTGAACAGCAGGGGTGCAGTATGTTTGATGTCTACTAATCTGATATTGATGGCCTATCCTGAGGATAGTCCATACAGTTGTGTTCAAAATAATAGCAGACGCAGTGTGTTTAAAAAAGTGAATAAAGCTCTACATCCTTCTAATAGCTTTTATTTACATACACACAAATGCATTGGGAACACTACACATTCTATTCTAAATCTCAAAATAAAGAAAAATATATAAAATTTGTGTTGTTCCTCTAAAAAAAATGAATAAAAGTGAGTATTAGACTGTTCAAAAAAATAGCAGTGTTTGTATTCTTCTTTACAAACTCAAACATTCACTAAAAACTGTCTTCACAGTGTACTGTGGCTTGAATGCAGTGTTTGGGGGTCGTCTGACAAGCTAGACCCAAAAAGAACAATCTTACTTTCATCAGTCCACAAAATGTCCCTTTAGGCCAGTCAATGTGCTCTTTGGCAAATTGTAACCTCTTCCTCACATGTGGGACTTTGCGGGGGCTTCTTGCAGATAGCTTGTCTTCACATATGCGTCTTCTAATTGTAACAGTACTCACAGGTAACTTTAGACCTTCTTTGATCTTCCTGGAGCTGATTGTTGGCTGAGTCCTTGCCATTTGGGCTAGTCTTCTATCCATTTGAATGGTAGTTTTTTGCTTTCTTACAAGTCTTTAAGGTTTTGATTACCATTTTAAAGCATTTGCAAACATTTTAGATGAGCAGCCTATCATTTTCTGCACTTCTTTATATGTTTTCCCCTCTCCAATCAACTTTTTAATAAAGGTGCGCTGTTCTTCTGAACAATGTCTAGAACAACCATTTTCCTCAGAATTTCAGAGAAAAATACACTATAACCAGCATGTACAACATTTGCTGCCTTCCTTCCTTAAATAAGGACAATAATTGCCACCTTTTTTTCAAAGAATAAATGACCTCACTCATTGAATTCCACACTGCTATTATTTAGAACATGCCGCTTTCAATACGTGATTGGATTACAGAGAATCAGCAGCATGCATGTCATGACATTTGGGTCTGTTGGATTGGATTTCTATTACTCTACTACACCTGCTAGTAAATTATTTATCATGTAGAAATATCATTTCTACCAAAAACTGTGATTGATCAGGTTAGTGATGTCTGACTGCTATTATTTTGAACACATTTGTAAATGTCATAATACTGGAAAAAAAACTTTAAAGTGAAGCATTGCTATTAGTACATTATGACTGGAAACCCCCCTTTTACAGCAAACAAAATGGCAATGAATTATAAAAGTAAGACAGTTGTCATTATATAAAAGCTAGGTAATGTAGCTATGAAACCATAAATTCCCACGTCTTTTATTGTACACTTGGCACTTAAAAAAAAATCTGTGTTGTGTTCCCGCTCCCATTTATCTATAAATTGAGGTCTAGTTTTAGAACTAGCCTACATTCATAGTTGTCCAAGATGTTTGTAACAACCTCCCTGCTGAGCTCCTCCATATACTGTGTGCAATTGTACCTAGAAGAATTGATGCTGTTTTGAAGGCAAAGGGTGATCACATCAAATATTGATTTGCTTTAAATTTCTCTTATGTTCACTCACTTTGCATTTTGTTAATAGATAAAAATAAACAAAACAGGGTATGTTCACACAAGATTTTTTTTCTGGTGCGTTTTTGACGTGTATTTGATTGTTTTTTTTCATTCTGCCCATTTTAAATGGTAATTCTGGACTCAGAATGCACAGGTCACACTTTTGTGGTGTGGTCTTTAAAACCACAAGCATAAAAAATGGGAAAGATGAGAAGATCTCCATGTGTTTTGGTGTGTTTACTTTGCGGAATTTATCCACATCTATAACTTTTGGCAGTACTGTATACATACTGTATATATATATATATATATATATATATATATATATATATATACAGTTGCAATAAAAAGTATGTGAACCCTTTGGAATGATATGGATTTCTGCACAAATTGGTCATAAAATGTGATCTGATCTTCATCTAAGTCACAACAATAGACAATCAGAGTCTTCTTAAACTAATAACACACAAAAAATTTAATGTTAACATGTTTTTATTGAACACACCATGTAAACGTTCACAGTGCAGGTGGAAAACGGATGTGAACCGCTAGACTAATGCCATCTCCAAGAACTACTTGGAGTGAGGTGTCAGCCAACTGGAGTCCAATCAATGAGATGAGATTGGAGGTGTTGGTTACAGCTGCCCTGCCCTATAAACACACCAGTTCTGGGTTTGCTTTTCACAAGAAGCATTGCCTGATGTGAATTATGCCTCACACAAAAGATCTCTCAGAAGACCTACGATTAAGAATTGTTGACTTGCATAAAGCTGGAAAGGGTTATAAAAGTATCTTCAAAAGCCTTGCTGTTCATCGGTTCACGGTAAGACAAAATGTCTATAAATGGAGAAAGTTGAGCACTGCTGCTACTCTTCCTAGGAGTGGCCATCCTGTAAAAATGACTGCAAGAGCACAGCGCACACTGCTCAATGAGGTGAAGAAGAATCCTAGAGTGTCAGCTAAAGACTTACAAAAGTCTCTGGCATATGCTAACATCCCTGTTAGCGAATCTACGATACGTAAAACACTAAACAAGAATGGATTTCATGGGAGGATACCTCAGAGGAAGCCACTGCTGTCCAAAAAAAACATTGCTGCTTGCATTTACAGTTTGCACAAGAGCACCTGGATATTCCACAGCAGTACTGGCAAAATATTCTGTGGACAGATGAAACCAAAGTTGAGTTGTCTGGAAGAAACACACAACACTATATGTGGAGAAAAAGAGGCACAGCACACCAACATCAAAACCTCATCCCAACTGTGAAGTATGGTGGAGGGGGCATCATGGTTTGGGGCTGCTTTGCTGCATCAGGGCCTGGACGGATTGCTATCATCAAAGGAAAAATGAATTCCCAAGTTTATCAAGACATTTTGCAAGAGAACTTAAGGCCATCTGCCCACCAGCTGAAGCTCAACAGAAGATGGGTGTTGCAATAGGGCAACGACCCAAAGCATAGAAGTAAATCAACATCAGAATGGCTTAAACAGAAGAATAAACGCCTTCTGGAGTGGCCCAGTCAGAGTCCTGACCTCAAACCGATTGAGATGCTGTGACATGACCTCAAGAAAGTGATTCACACCAGAGATCCCAAGAATATTGCTGAACTGAAACAGTTCTGTAAAGAGGAATGGTCAAGAATTACTCCTGACCGTTGTGCACGTCTGATCTGCAACTACAGGAAATGTTTGGTTGAGGTTATTGCTGCCAAAGGAGGTTCAACCAGTTATTAAATCCAAGGGTTCACATACTTTTTCCACCTGCACTGTGAATGTTTACATGGTGTGTTCAATAAAAACATGGTAACATTTAATTATTTGTGTGTTATTAGTTTAAGCAGATTGTGATTGTCTATTGTTGTGACTTAAATGAAGATCAGATTTTATGACCAATTTGTGCAGAAGTCCATATAATTCCAAAGGGTTCACATCATTTTTTCTTGCAACGGTATATACACTGTTTATGGTAAAGTACTGGAGGGGGTGTATATTTCATCCAGATTGCTCAGATCGGGGATGTAAAAAGAATCCAGGAAAGCTGGGTGGTTTCAGCAAAGTGTAGTTTGCTGAGGCATTTTTCTTTAGAGTATTTCATGGACCTGGATTTTTATGGAATGATTGGTAGGTTGTAGAGGGATCTACCATTCTCTCCCTTTCATTACAACATTTTTTCCCTAGCCAGAGGCAGACTAAAGCTGCTGGGCTTATTACTGTGGGAATAAAGACACAGCTGAGAACCTTATTCTGGGTCAGTGCCTGGAGCCTGATCTATTGTGTTACTGAGAGCATAGCTGAGGAAAATATTCTGTTTAGTAAGTGCTCAGATGGGCAAGGGCAATTGCTTTGTTGTATAGGTTCTGTTTGGTGCTGTGGATCCACTCAAGTGATCGTTTAACTTGAATGCCACCCTTTGGCCGACCCCTTTTTCACACAGACCTACTACGATTATATATATCTATATATATATATATATATATGCACACACACACACATTAAAATAACAGTCTGAGATATACTGTAGATACTGTAATACAAATTCTAGCATTAGCCATTGAGCATATCAGTTGTAACATAGTTAATAAAACAGGGTAAAAATATAAGCTCAATGTACCTGTGTGAATATTGCAATCATTATCTTGACATGGTGCAATGAGGCATGGCTTTTGAAGATTAACCCATTAAGGTTGATATTGATATTGCAATTACTAAAATTCCAATAGCTTTTACTGTACACAACAAAATTGCCAATGGCTCATGGTAATAGCTTGAGAGCCACCGTGAATGATATGCTTGCTTGTTACATTTATGCTGAACTAAGGTGTTTCAGGCCATATTGTTTGGCGCTTTTCTGTCCATGAAGCACATTTGTTGTTCCCTAGAAGATATAATTAAGTTATAATTAAGCTAGAAAATGTTCTATTGAATTTAACTTACTATGGTCGTACAAAGGAAATTCTTCAAAGTACACAAAATTATTTTTTATGTAATCTAATTTGAACAGAAATTAAACCTTTTTTTGAATATGGCAAGAAAATAACTTCTGCAGTAAGTAAACCATTTATTTAATTTGTAAAGAGAATATTTGACTCAGCAATTAAGTTTTGATGGAGAACATAATATTTCACAATGATCTTTACAGTTCATTTAGTTTATTACATTTGGAATGAGAAGGAACTGAAGAACAAAATCATGTTTAAAATAAAGGTTATTCTATCCAAATGAATATATTTTTTTATGCTGTTGTTTATTTTTATACTTTAGTGAGATGTGCTTTACAAATCCAGTAGCTAAAATGGTGGCATAATTTTGTGGAGCCATTTCTTACATTCATTTGAAATAAAAAAATGTCTAGAATAAGGCAATCCTCTTCAAGACTTCATCTTATTAGGTAAATTAATTATAAGACATTCCTGATGAACACAGAAGAGCTATGTGCATGAAATCAGTTTTGAGGCAAGTTTAGTCCCTGCAGCACCATTTCCATCGAAGAATAGCCTCCTAAAATGTAATCCAATGAAGCATTACAGGAACTAAATGGATTTGTGGTGGGGGGGGGGGGGTATTTCTCTTTATGGAGAGTGATTAGTAGACACAAGGGGTCTTATAATTCAGGCAATGCTCCTCTTTGAAAAATATATGCAAATGAGCTCTCTTTCCAAAAAGAAAAGAAAGATGATCTTCTAATTTCACCAGATAAAAGGTAGCTATCCTATATGTCAAAAGGTCGAACATTGACTTCTAGGATAGCTACCTCACATGTGGTGACATTAGATATACAGCTTTCTTTTCTTTCTGGAAAGAGAGCAAATTTGCTGGCACTAAATGGAAAATGTTTAAAAGAGAGGTACAAATCTTATACGAAAAAATGGGTTAGGAAGCTGCTAAAACATGGATAACTAAGATTGTAAAGGGATACACAGATCAGGGGGCACACCTAATGAAGTACGGAGTGCAAAGGGTGGTAAAAGAAACATAGGACAATATCAACTGACCCAAGGGAGAGTCATAAGCACCACCCCATATATGCACATCCGACAATCCAAGATTATCAAAAATATAACGTTTATTAGACACACCAACAAATACAGATTAAAAATTGTATACAATTTGAACAAAGTGCGGTGTACAATTAATATAACCGACACATACAGGTCCACTAAAATGCCACCAATAAGCATATATATTATAAACCAGCACGTAGATGTACAATATCAAGCATGAAGCAAATATAAGATAAGGTAAGACCATTAAAGGTACAAACAAACCAAAGTAAAGTCTGAAAAAAAAATGTCAAACCTTATTGTTACAGGTCCACTACACCAGCGGTCTATTTAGGTTTGACATTTTTTATTCAGACTTTACTTTGGTTTGTTTGTACCTTTAATGGTCTTACCTTATCTGTATGTGTCGGTTATATTAATTGCACACCGCACTTTGTTGGCGGACAAAACCAAGAGGGAAGAAGAAGGATGGTCACACTGAGAGGAAGTGGGGGAATGGTTTGCCCTGATTGGCTCAGAGGTTGACATACAGCCAAATCAGCCTGTCAGGGGCAGAATTCAGAAAGTTCCTGTTAAAGACAATGTCACAGAGCACCATTTTGCATTGTACTTGCGACTTGAAATTATGATGTTCTTTTGCTTTGTCTGGCAAAAAGCAATTGCAGACATAAGCCACTGATAAATACAGTATAAGAAGATTACAGATTAAATTACAGAAAAAAAACACTAGCAATTTTGTTTAATAATATGTGTACCAAACCAGTGACTCTTCATTCATAGGCCTCATAATAAAATGTCTAGGAAAATGGAAGAGTGCAAAATGGAAGACTCATGTCTTCCAGCTATCTGGCCAGTAGTAGTTGTAGGCCACAGTTCTACCTGGCTTCCGAAAGGTGCAACATTATTATACAGGACAAAGAGGATGGGATTATGGACTATATGGCTTGGAGGTTCCCTCTGGGTCTGACACTGTGCTCCTGCTGCTACTCTTTGCAACCCCTGAGAAGCCTTTCATTTTCAGTTGCATCCTCTGTCTTCACTGCCCCTTTCTAGTGGGGAGCATTCTAACAGTTTCTCTTCATAGTGCCATAAGACAAAAGCATTGCTATGTGCAAGATCTGAGGGATTAAAATAAACAGTGGGCATCCAAACACAAACATAGGCACCATGGCTCTATTGAACCACATGAAGTGGCATCACCAGTTACTGTGGGAAAAAAGAAGTGGCCACCAGCTAGCGTAATAAGAGTGCCATCCTTCTCCCAGTCTCCTTTGTAGCTGCCAGACCAGATCCACATGATGTACAGTGTCCTTGTCACTTACTGCTTCCTCCTACTCTGCTTAATTGTCAGCCATCGATAACTGAATTCATGGTCAGGACAAAAAAACCCTACATGCTCAGCAAGCCAATGGTGCACAAGCTTAACGCCACCTGGCCATATTGTAGGCCGTGCAGTCTCTGCCATACCACTTTGTGGATTATGCTGCCTTTAGGGAGCTCATTACAAGCATTCAGCCTTGCTGGAAGATAACTAGCTGGCATCATTGCTCCCAAAAAGCCTTCCTTGCAATTCTTGCTATGTGGCAATGTGCATGCCATGGTGGACACCTGGAGTAGCTGTTATGGGCATGAACACTACATGTCCTTTGTGGTCCACTGGATCAATGTTTTTTGCAGCAAGGCAGCACTTTAGCATGAAGACCAGGTCCTATTGATGCCTTCACATTTGTATTGGTCTTGTTCCCACTGCCTCTTCCTCCTCCTCCTTGGACATACTACCATCCCCAATGGCAGCAGACACTCTCCCTCCTTTCATATGTATAAATTGATATGTTGCCATGCAGTGTTAGGGCAGATCAACCTAAGAGAGATTGCATCAAGCAGCAAACATCCCGATGGCTGTGTCCCGGCCAACTGTGCAAGGTGGTCAGTGACAATGGCAGAAACATTGTGACCATGTTGCATTTGAGGATAACACATGTTCCCTGCATGGTGCACATGATCAATTTGGAAAAGTAGACTGGCCTGCAGAGGGTGCTAGCAGGGAGCATGTGTTGCTTTGAGGTCAGGCAGTGGCAGCTCATCAGAGACATCTTTCATGTATTGAAGCCCTTAGAAGAAGCCACAAAATTTGTCAGTAGGGACAACTGTGACATAAACAATGTAATCTCCTTGATATTTATGCTGATTGAAGAGAGAATGGTGGAAATAAAGCAGCTTACAGATCTTGCTGGCCACCCTTCAGCTGTTGGGGATTCACAAGCAGAAAGTCCCATGGAGAAGAAGGATGAGGAGCTGCCACTGAAGGAGGAGCAGGATTATTATAAATTTATATTTTATTGGAATTTCCAACATTAAACAAGGGGTAACAAGGTACCAAGGCATAGGCACGCAGGCCTGACTGAGGACAAAAATAGGTACATAGCGAGTAAGCAAAAGGTACAATATAGGTTCGATACTCATTAATTAAGGAAGGTACAAGAGTATGGTAGTGGTCCATAGTCAATGCATCTTAGAATAATAGCTAACATATATGGAGGCATGAGTTAGGGCAAGCCCCTGGTCAAGATGCAGAATGGAAAGGATGTGGGTCTACCACTCTGTGTATGAAAGTTTGGTACTCAAAGTCCTATCCCATCTTTAGACGACCACAGTTTCAAGGTTTTTTGGTATAAATACTATTTATTGTTCGGTTGACATTGCGTTTCGGAGTTTATAACTCCTTTTTCAAGTCTTGGGGCGCCAACAGCAAGGGGCAACAGGCAAAAGGTGGCCGGGTGGCTGATGTGTGCTGCTGCTGTGTCTGGCGTCACTCCTGGCGTCACTCAGGAGTGACGCCAGACACAGCAGCAGCACACATCAGCCACCCGGCCACCTTTTGCCTGTTGCCCCTTGCTGTTGGCGCCCCCAAGACTTGAAAAAGGAGTTATAAACTCCGAAACGCGATGTCAACCGAACAATAAATAGTATTTATACCAAAAAACCTTGAAACTGTGGTCGTCCCTGTGTGCCAAAGAGGTACCTTATCGTGTGTTTTCGGACACAAATCACTCTTCTCGCACCTAACATTCCCTAGGAGTTTTTGGCAACTCCATCCAAAGGGACTGAACGGGTACCGGCAGCATGGACCTCCCTCACCCTCCCAACCTTTGGTTTGTCTAACCTGTTGTGCGTTTACACCTGCACAACACCCAAAGGTGAGCACATTCAATCCATCACGTTTATCTGCTTATCATCGCTTACTACCCTATGAGCGCCTCTCCCTTTTCTCTCTTGCCATAATTGCCATCCCATCTTTAGAGGCAGACAGGGGGGAGGGTTGATAAAAGGCGCCAGGCTATAAAGGAGTTACTACTACTGAGTTAGGAGCCAGTGGAGAGTGATTGAGAGTCCAACATGCTTTGGGGGGTTCTGAACCTTGACCAGGGGAGCCACTTTTTGAGAAAAGTCCTGTGAGCTCGCATTTCCCAAGAAGAGAGTTCTTCAAACCTATGAATTTGATCCATTTTTTAGATCCACTCTTCCATGGTTGGAACTTGGGTTTGTAGCCAATACTTGGGAAGCAGGAGGCGAGCAGCCATTAGCATTTGAGTAAAAACAAATGGCGGTTTCACCTTATGCTCATCTAAAAAGAGCGATAAAAGAGCAAGCTGTGGGGACGGTAATATAGAGGTCTCACAAATCTTATTAGAATAAGCAAAAATCTCGTTCCACCACTTGTGGATGAGGGGGCAAGTCCACCAAATGTGAAAGAAAGTCCCTTTCTCCCCACGGCACCTCCAGCATGTGTCCGAAGCAGATTCAGAGTATAATGATGTCTTATCAGGCGTATTATACCATCTGGTGAGAATCTTATAACTATTTTCCTGAATTCGGACGCAGCGGGAGATCCCATGGGGGGAACCTAGAAGTCTGGGTAGGCTATTGAACGGGACAACAACATTGAGGTCCTTCTCCCAGCAACTCACAAAGGACGGTTTGGCTAGCATGGGCGGTAAACGCAACTTGCTATATATCTGCGAAATGAGTTTCTTAGGTGTGGAGTGGTGGAAAATGAGCGATTCAAACCAAACTATTGGACGAGTCAAGTCACCTATTCTAATATGTTGTTTCAAGTAGGCTCTAAGATATGCAATAGTAAAAATATCGCACGGATGGGGGTTTAATAGAGTATTTTTTGCTTGAGGATCCATCCACTCGCCTGAGGGAAGAGCCAGGGAGTTAATGTAAGTTAAGGAGGACTTAAGCCCTTGGGAGGTCGAAGTTTTTATGGGGGGGGGGGGGGGGCTGTGTCGATTATGTCCTTCACTGTCAGAAGAGGGGAGGGGAAAGGGATAGAACAATGTGAGGATGAAAACCACTTCCAAGCCTCTAGAGTAGCTTTTATTATTGGGTAGTGGGTAAATTGGCCTGGGAAGACCAGTTGAGAACCCAGGAGCAATGCTCTAGGAGATTTCTTTAATATATCCACTTCGGTTTCCACTGTGTGGGAAGGCGGAGAGGGAAGCAGCCATGCAATAGCTCGGGAAAGGAGGATAGCCCTGCCATAGAGTTCGGGATTTGGTAAACCGATCCCCCCTGCATGTCTGGGTTTAGTGAGTAGGGAGAACGACAGTCTCGCCTTCTTGCCACTCCAGATGAAAGTTCTGAACTTTTTAATGAGTAGGTCATAATAGTGTTTGGGAACCGGGATAGGTAGTACTTGTTGTAAGTAAGTGAGGCGAAGAAGGATTAATAAAGCAAGGAGGTTTTTGCGGCCAAACCAGGATAGTGTTGGATTGGATTGCGCCAAATTGTCAATAGCACTAAAAATTGATGTTCTTAGGGGGATGTAATTAAGTGAGAAAAGGTCATTTATATTGGGACTTATTTTAACTCCTAAATACGTGATTGTAGAGGAGGACCAGTTAAATAGTGAATCCACCATCAATTGGTTCTTTGTGAATTGGGGTATACCCAAACAGAGGACCAAGGATTTGCTGGCATTCATTTTAAAGTCTGAGGCTAAACTAAAGCTGTTTAGGTGATTATGAATACGTGGCAAGGAAACTTTAGGGTTAATCGTCATCATTAGGACATCGTCCGCAAATGCTGCAACTTTCTGTTCCCTGCCTCCCAAACATAGACCTGAAATCTCCTCATCGTGTCTTATATTAGCGAGAAAGGGTTCTAGTGCTAAGATAAATAGAAGGGGAGAGAGGGGGCAGCCTTGTCTAGTCCCGTTACTTATCGGGAAAGGGACAGAGAGACTTCCATTAACTTGTACCCTTGCTGTCGCCTGTTCATACATGGCAAAAGTTGCTTGCACAAAGGGGTCAGGAAGGCCGAATCTTTGTAAAGTATATTTTAGATATTGCCAGTTCACCCTATCAAATGCTTTCTCCGCATCTGTACTAAGAAGGAGCAGAGGAGAAGAAAGTCTTTTGGCATGGCAGAGGGTATTTATCACTCTGGCAGTATTGTCCTTGCCTTCTCTGGCACGGATAAAGCCAACCTGATCCCCATGTACAAGGAGAGGAAGAAGGGCAGCTAGTCTTTTGGCTAACATTTTGGCCAGGAGCTTGAGGTCTATGTTTAGGAGGGATATGGGCCTGTAGTTGGAGCAGTGTTTGGGATCTTTCCCTTCTTTAGGTATTAGTGAAATGTGCGCTACGGTCATGTCTCTAGAGAGTGGGCAACCGAGTAGAGTCCGGTTGCAGACGTCTAAGAGATGGGGGAGAAGGAGTTCCTGGAAAGTTTTGTAATATGAGATTGGGAGGCCGTCTGGGCCGGGACTCTTTCCTGCAGGCATTTGTAGCATTGCAGTCTTGAGTTCCATTATAGTGAAAGGGGCTTCCAGTTTTAGTTTCTGATCACTGGAGAGAGAGGGAATTTTAGAAGAGTCTAGAAAGCTTCCTATGGCAGAGGTCCGCCTGTCTGGGGACACAGGGGGGGAAAGGTTGTAAAGGTTGTTATAGTAGGAGCGGAATTGTGCAGCAATCCGGTTAACAGAGAAGATTGGTTACCATCAGGCGAGGATAATTGGTGAACATAGTTTGTAGACCTCCTCCCCTTAATCCTATTCATTATAAATTTTGTGGCCTTATCCCCGTGGGCGAAAAACTTGTGTTGAGTACTCATAAAGTACTTAGCTGCTTTGGATGATAGGAGGGATTTAAGTTTCGCTCTATATTCTGAAAGTTCTTTTAGGTGAGAGTCAGAGGGGATTGTTTTATGACAAGATTCGAGACTCTGTATTTTTTTGAGCACTTCATCCATGACTTTCTCTTTTAATCTTTTTTGGTAGGACCCAATGTTGATAAAGTGACCCCTAATAACAGGCTTATGGGCGTCCCAAAGGGTGTTAATGGAGATATCTGAGCGTTTATTTAAGGAGAAGTATTCCGATATATGCTTAGAGATTCGATCTACTGAGTCTTGGGAGCCTAGGAGAGTCTCATTTAGTCGCCAGTTAAAACATGAGGGATTTTTAGTGGGAGCTAATATCTGAATGAATATAGGAGAGTGGTCTGACAAGTGTATGGAGCCTATCGAGGCAATACTGCACAGATGAAGATGTTCCTTAGAGATGAACAAGTAATCTAGACGGTGATATGTGCCGTGAACTGAAGAATAAAAGGTATAGTCTAGGGTATTGGGATGGTGGGAGCGCCAGGCATCTACCATATGAAGGTTCCATAGATTGTTCCTGATGGTTTTGAGGGATTTGTTAGAATGGGTCGATTTGTGCGAGGATACATCTAGTTGCGGGAATAGGGCAACATTCAAGTCCCCTCCCATTATCACTATTCCTTCCTTAAAAGGGCTAATAATTGGGACCATATTAGCTATCCGTTGAGACTGGTTTGAATTAGGAACATATATATTGATAAAAGTGTATGTTTGTTGGCCTATGGAGCCCTTTATCAATATATACCTTCCGTCTGGGTCCAATACTTGGTCAATGAGTTTAAATGGAATCTTCCTTTGAAAACCTATACTGACCCCACATGATGTAGATGAATTGCCCCCACAGTGGTACCAGTTAGAGTAGTAGGAAAACTGCATTCTGGGATAGTGGTTGAAGCAGGTAGTGTGTCTCTTGGAGGAACACCACTTCAACTTTGGCTTTCCTTAAAATGGTAAAGACTTGACTCCTTTTAGAAGGGGAGTGAAAGCCCGTAACATTGTAAAAAGCAATGTGTAGATCAGCCATTTAATAAGGTGTAGGTGGGATTACCTCTAAGCTGGTGGTGTATCCTCCAAAAGATGAGTGAGAGTATTATGAGTTCTTGTCTCTAGGTGAGTAATCAGAACCGAATTGCAGCGAAGATTGCATATGGCTAGGGAGAGTGTCTCATACCTTGGGAAAAAGACAGGGTAAGAAAATAGAACAAGCATATACATATATGCATCATACATATGGGGGAAGTGTGGTCTAGTGACCGATAAGGAGGTCGTATAACACCTCAGATGGGGCTATTGGATTATCAGCGAGGGTGAATCTAACTGTAAGGTAGAGCAGGCATGTAAACGCCAACATTATGTCTGTTATTAAACCTACTAATAGACACAACAGCCAAAAATCTGCAAAGGTAATACGGTAAAACGAAAGCACAACCAATATAATCAGGAACCAGTGCAGTCCAGATTAGTGGTCTTGAGTAGAGTTGAGCGAACACCTGGATGTTCGGGTTCGAGAAGTTCGGCCGAACATCCCGGAAATGTTCGGGTTCGGGATCCGAACCCGATCCGAACTTCGTCCCGAACCCGAACCCCATTGAAGTCAATGGGGACCCGAACTTTTCGGCACTAAAAAGGCTGTAAAACAGCCCAGGAAAGAGCTAGAGGGCTGCAAAAGGCAGCAACATGTAGGTAAATCCCCTGCAAACAAATGTGGATAGGGAAATGAATTAAAATAAAAATTAAATAAATAAAAATTAACCAAAATCAATTGGAGAGAGGTTCCATAGCAGAGAATCTGGCTTCCCGTCACCCACCACTGGAACAGTCCATTCTCAGATATTTAGGCCCCGGCACCCAGGCAGAGGAGAGAGGTCCCGTAACAGACAATCTGGCTTCATGTCAGCAGAGAATCAGTCTGCATGTCATAGCAGAGAATCAGGCTTCACGTCACCCACCACTGCAACAGTCCATTGTCATAAATTTAGGCCCAGCACTAGTGTTGAGCGGCATGTCCCATATTCGAATTCGCGAAATTTTGTGAATATTCGAAAGAATATTCGTAAAATATTCGCGATTATTCAAATTCGTTATTATTTCGCATATGCGATAATTCGAATTATCGCATAATACATATGCTATGCAAAATTCACATGTGCGCTAATGAAATCGCCTTACGAAGATTCGCAACTCAATTCAATCACTAATGTATGAATGCAATGCCCTTTGCCTCTGTTCTGGGACAAGTGTAGATATTCGCATGTGCGCTAATAAAATCGCCTTACGAAGATTCGCAACTCAATTCACTAATGTATGAATGCAAAGCCCTTTGCCTCTGTTCTGGGACGTGCCGATATTCGCATGTGCGCTAATAAAATCGCCTTACGAAGATTCGCGCCTCAATCACTTTCTAGGCAATGTGAGTAAGATCTGAGCTGTTGGACCTTTGGGAAACAATCAATTATATGTGTACTGTAATTTTGTGGGGGGGGGGGGGGAAACAAAAAACGAATATTCGTTTTTACGAATATATAGCACTATATTCGAAATATTCGCGAAATCGCGAAGTTGCGATATTCGCGAAAAAAATTTGCTTTTCGAATATTCGCGCTCAACACTACCCAGCACCCAGGCAGAGGAGAGAGGTCCCGTAACAGAGAATCTGGCTTCATGTCAGCAGAGAATCAGTCTTCATATCATAGCAGAGAATCAGGCTTCACGTCACCCACCACTGTAAGAGTCAATTTTCATAAATTTAGGCCCAGAACCCAGGCAGAGGAGAAAGGTCCCGTAACAGACAATCTGGCTTCATGTCAGCAGAGAATCAGTCTTCATATCATAGCAGAGAATCAGGCTTCACGTCACCCACCACTGCAACAGTCAATTGTCATAAATTTAGGCCCAGCACCCAGGCAGAGGAGAGAGCTCCCGTAACAGAGGATCTGGCTTCATGTCAGCAGAGAATCAGTCTGCATGTCATAGCAGAGAATGAGGCTTCACGTCACCCACCACTGCAACAGTCAATTGTCATAAATTTAGGCCCAGCACCCAGGCAGAGGAGAGAGCTCCCGTAACAGAGGATCTGGCTTCATGTCAGCAGAGAATCAGTCTGCATGTCATAGCAGAGAATGAGGCTTCACGTCACCCACCACTGCAACAGTCCATTGGCATATATTTAGGCCTAGCACACAGGCAGAGCAGAGAGGTCCCGTAACAGACAATCTGGCTTCATGTCAGCAGAGAATTAGTCTGCATGTCATAGCAGAGAATGAGGCTTCACGTCACCCACCACTGCAACAGTCCATTGGCATATATTTAGGCCTAGCACACAGGCAGAGCAGAGAGGTCCCGTAACAGACAATCTGGCTTCATGTCAGCAGAGAATCAGTCTGCATGTCATAGCAGAGAATGAGGCTTCACGTCACCCACCACTGCAACAGTCCATTGGCATATATTTAGGCCTAGCACACAGGCAGAGCAGAGAGGTCCCGTAACAGACAATCTGGCTTCATGTCAGCAGAGAATCAGTCTGCATGTCATAGCAGAGAATGAGGCTTCACGTCACCCACCACTGCAACAGTCCATTGGCATATATTTAGGCCTAGCACACAGGCAGAGCAGAGAGGTCCCGTAACAGACAATCTGGCTTCATGACAGCAGAGAATTAGTCTGCATGTCATAGCAGAGAATGAGGCTTCACGTCAGCCACCACTGCAACAGTCCATTGGCATATATTTAGGCCCAGCACCCAGGCAGAGGAGAGAGGTCCCGTAACAGACAATCTGGCTTCATGTCAGCAGAGAATTAGTCTGCATGTCATAGCAGAGAATCAGGCTTCACGTCAGCCACCACTGCAACAGTCCATTGTCATAAATTTAGGCCCAGCACCCAGGCAGAGGAGAGAGGTCCCGTAACAGACAATCTGGCTTCATGTCAGCAGAGAATTAGTCTGCATGTCATAGCAGAGAATGAGGCTTCACGTCAGCCACCACTGCAACAGTCCATTGGCATATATTTAGGCCTAGCACACAGGCAGAGCAGAGAGGTCCCGTAACAGACAATCTGGCTTCATGACAGCAGAGAATCAGTCTGCATGTCATAGCAGAGAATCAGGCTTCACGTCAGCCACCACTGCAACAGTCCATTGTCATAAATTTAGGCCCAGCACCCAGGCAGAGGAGAGAGGTCCCGTAACAGACAATCTGGCTTCATGTCAGCAGAGAATTAGTCTGCATGTCATAGCAGAGAATGAGGCTTCACGTCAGCCACCACTGCAACAGTCCATTGGCATATATTTAGGCCTAGCACACAGGCAGAGCAGAGAGGTCCCGTAACAGACAATCTGGCTTCATGACAGCAGAGAATCAGTCTGCATGTCATAGCAGAGAATCAGGCTTCACGTCAGCCACCACTGCAACAGTCCATTGTCATAAATTTAGGCCCAGCACCCAGGCAGAGGAGAGAGGTCCCGTAACAGAGAATCTGGCTTCATGTCAGCAGAGAATCAGTCTTCATATCATAGCAGAGAATCAGGCTTCACGTCACCCACCACTGTAAGAGTCAATTTTCATAAATTTAGGCCCAGAACCCAGGCAGAGGAGAAAGGTCCCGTAACAGACAATCTGGCTTCATGTCAGCAGAGAATCAGTCTTCATATCATAGCAGAGAATCAGGCTTCACGTCACCCACCACTGCAACAGTCAATTTTCATAAATTTAGGCCCAGAACCCAGGCAGAGGAGAAAGGTCCCGTAACAGACAATCTGGCTTCATGTCAGCAGAGAATCAGTCTTCATATCATAGCAGAGAATCAGGCTTCACGTCACCCACCACTGCAACAGTCAATTTTCATAAATTTAGGCCCAGAACCCAGGCAGAGGAGAAAGGTCCCGTAACAGACAATCTGGCTTCATGTCAGCAGAGAATCAGTCTTCATATCATAGCAGAGAATCAGGCTTCACGTCACCCACCACTGCAACAGTCAATTTTCATAAATTTAGGCCCAGCACCCAGGCAGAGGAGAGAGGTCCCGTAACAGAGGATCTGGCTTCATGTCAGCAGAGAATCAGTCTGCATGTCATAGCAGAGAATCAGGCTTCACGTCACCCACCACTGCAACAGTCAATTGTCATAAATTTAGGCCCAGCACCCAGGCAGAGGAGAGAGCTCCCGTAACAGAGGATCTGGCTTCATGTCAGCAGAGAATCAGTCTGCATGTCATAGCAGAGAATGAGGCTTCACGTCACCCACCACTGCAACAGTCCATTGGCATATATTTAGGCCTAGCACACAGGCAGAGGAGAGGTTCATTCAACTTTGGGTAGCCTCGCAATATAATGGTAAAATGAAAATAAAAATAGGATTGAATGAGGAAGTGCCCTGGAGTCCAATAATATATGGTTATGGGGAGGTAGTTAATGTCTAATCTGGACAAGGGACGGACAGGTCCTGTGGGATCCATGCCTGGTTCATTTTTATGAACGTCAGCTTGTCCACATTGGCTGTAGACAGGCGGCTGCGTTTGTCTGTAATGACGCCCCCTGCCGTGCTGAATACACGTTCAGACAAAACGCTGGCTGCCGGGCAGGCCAGCACCTCCAAGGCATAAAAGGCTAGCTCTGGCCACGTGGACAATTTAGAGACCCAGAAGTTGAATGGGGCCGAACCATCAGTCAGTACGTGGAGGGGTGTGCACACGTACTGTTCCACCATGTTAGTGAAATGTTGCCTCCTGCTAACACGTTGCGTATCAGGTGGTGGTGCAGTTAGCTGTGGCGTGTTGACAAAAGTTTTCCACATCTCTGCCATGCTAACCCTGCCCTCAGAGGAGCTGGCCGTGACACAGCTGCCTTGGCGACCTCTTGCTCCTCCTCTGCCTTGGCCTTGGGCTTCCACTTGTTCCCCTGTGACATTTGGGAATGCTCTCAGTAGCGCGTCTACCAACGTGCGCTTGTACTCGCGCATCTTCCTATCACGCTCCAGTGCAGGAAGTAAGGTGGGCACATTGTCTTTGTAGCGTGGATCCAGCAGGGTGGCAACCCAGTAGTCCGCACAGGTTAAAATGTGGGCAACTCTGCTGTCGTTGCGCAGGCACTGCAGCATGTAGTCGCTCATGTGTGCCAGGCTGCCCAGGGGTAAGGACAAGCTGTCCTCTGTGGGAGGCGTATCGTCATCGTCCTGCCTTTCCCCCCAGCCACGCACCAGTGATGGACCCGAGCTGCGTTGGGTGCCACCCCGCTGTGACCATGCTTCATCCTCATCCTCCTCCACCTCCTCCTCATCCTCGTCCTCCTCGTCCTCCAGTAGTGGGCCCTGGCTGGCCACATTTGTACCTGGCCTCTGCTGTTGCAAAAAACCTCCCTCTGAGTCACTTCGAAGAGACTGGCCTGAAAGTGCTAAAAATGACCCCTCTTCCTCATCCTCCTCCTCCTCCTCCTGGGCCACCTCCTGTTCCATCATCGCCCTAAGTGTTTTCTCAAGGAGACATAGAAGTGGTATTGTAACGCTGATAACGGTGTCATCGCCACTGGCCATGTTGGTGGAGTACTCGAAACAGCGCAACAGGGCACACAGGTCTCGCATGGAGGCCCAGTCATTGGTGGTGAAGTGGTGCTGTTCTGTAGTGCGACTGACCCGTGCGTGCTGCAGCTGAAACTCCACTATGGCCTGCTGCTGCTCGCACAGTCTGTCCAGCATGTGCAAGGTGGAGTTCCACCTGGTGGGCACGTCGCATATGAGGCGGTGAGCGGGAAGGCCGAAGTTACGCTGTAGCGCAGACAGGCGAGCAGCGGCAGGATGTGAACGCCGGAAGCGCGAACAGACGGCCCGCACTTTATGCAGCAGCTCTGACATGTCGGGGTAGTTGTGAATGAACTTCTGCACCACCAAATTCAGCACATGCGCCAAGCAAGGGATGTGCGTCAAATTGGCTAGTCCCAGAGCTGCAACGAGATTTCGCCCATTATCACACACCACCAGGCCGGGCTTGAGGCTCACCGGCAGCAACCACTCGTCGGTCTGTTGTTCAATACCCCGCCACAACTCCTGTGCGGTGTGGGGCCTGTCCCCCAAACATATGAGTTTCAGAATGGCCTGCTGACGTTTACCCCGGGCTGTGCTGAAGTTGGTGGTGAAGGTGTGTGGCTGACTGGATGAGCAGGTGGAAGAAGAGGAGGAGGAAGCCGAGAAGGAGGAGGTGGCAACAGGAGGCAAAGAATGTTGCCCTGCGATCCTTGGCGGCGGCAGGACGTGCGCCAAACAGCTCTCCGCCTGGGGCCCAGCTGCCACTACATTTACCCAGTGTGCAGTTAGGGAGATATAGCGTCCCTGGCCGTGCTTACTGGTCCACGTATCTGTGGTTAGGTGGACCTTGCTACAGATGGCGTTGCGCAGTGCACACTTGATTTTATCGGATACTTGGTTGTGCAGGGAAGGCACGGCTCTCTTGGAGAAGTAGTGCCGGCTGGGAACAACATACTGTGGGACAGCAAGCGACATGAGCTGTTTGAAGCTGTCTGTGTCCACCAGCCTAAATGACAGCATTTCATAGGCCAGTAGTTTAGAAATGCTGGCATTCAGGGCCAGGGATCGAGGGTGGCTAGGTGGGAATTTACGCTTTCTATCAAATGTTTGTGAGATGGAGAGCTGAACGCTGGCGTGTGACATGGTTGAGACGCTTGGTGACGGAGGTGGTGGTGGTGGTGTTGGTGGTACATCCCCTGTTTGCTGGGCGGCAGGTGCCAACGTTCCTCCAGAGGCGGAGGAAGAGGCCGAGGCGGCAGCAGCAGAATAGGCCGAGGCGGCAGCAGCAGAAGAGGTAGCAGGGGGAGCCTGAGTGACTTCCTTGGTTTTAAGGTGTTTACTCCACTGCAGTTCATGCTTTGCATGCAGGTGCCTGGTCATGCAGGTTGTGCTCAGGTTCAGAACGTTAATGCCTCGCTTCAGGCTCTGATGGCACAGCGTGCAAACCACTCGGGTCTTGTCGTCAGCACATTGTTTGAAGAAGTGCCATGCCAGGGAACTCCTTGAAGCTGCCTTTGGGGTGCTCGGTCCCAGATGGCGGCGGTCAGTAGCAGGCGGAGTCTCTTGGCGGCGGGTGTTCTGCTTTTGCCCACTGCTCCCTCTTTTGCTACGCTGTTGGCTCGGTCTCACCACTGCCTCTTCCTCCGAACTGTGAAAGTCAGTGGCACGACCTTCATTCCATGTGGGGTCTAGGACCTCATCGTCCCCTGCATCGTCTTCCACCCAGTCTTGATCCCTGACCTCCTGTTCAGTCTGCACACTGCAGAAAGACGCAGCAGTTGGCACCTGTGTTTCGTCATCATCAGAGACATGCTGAGGTGGTATTCCCATGTCCTCATCATCAGGAAACATAAGTGGTTGTGCGTCAGTGCATTCTATGTCTTTCACCGCTGGGGAAGGGCTAGGTGGATGCCCTTGGGAAACCCTGCCAGCGGAGTCTTCAAACAGCATAAGAGACTGCTGCATAACTTGAGGCTGAGACAGTTTCCCTGGTATGCATGGGGGTGATGTGACAGACTGATGGGGTTGGTTTTCAGGCGCCATCTGTGCGCTTTCTGCAGAAGACTGGGTGGGAGATAATGTGAACGTGCTGGATCCACTGTCGGCCACCCAATTGACTAATGCCTGTACCTGCTCAGGCCTTACCATCCTTAGAACGGCATTGGGCCCCACCATATATCGCTGTAAATTCTGGCGGCTACTGGGACCTGAGGTAGTTGGTACACTAGGACGTGTGGATGTGGCAGAACGGCCACGTCCTCTCCCAGCACCAGAGGGTCCACTAACACCACCACGACCATGTCCACGTCCGCGTCCCTTACTAGATGTTTTTCTCATTGTTATGGTTCACCACAACAACAAATATATTATTTGGCCCAATGTATTGTATTCAAATTCAGCGGGATATAAATTTGAGGCCTAGTATTTAGGCGCTGGGTGACCGGTATGGATTTAGTGACAGAATTAGACTTGGAAATGCACAGAAGCGTGTGTGTGAAGTTATTCTGAATGACCCTATGTGCACCTTCAATATTATATACCCTTTTAGGGATAGATTTCAAATAGCTCTGATATAGCAGAAACCACTAAATTATGAAATTGCTAAATTGGGAATTGTACTTCAACCCAGAACAAAAAATGTGCTTTGACGGACACTAAATATCTTGCCCAGCAACAACAGTACAGCGGTGGGTAACGAGAGATTTAGAGGGATTTAAATTTGAGGCCTAGTATTTAGGCGCTGGGTCACCGGTATGGATTTAGTGACAGAATTAGACTTGGAAATGCACAGAAGCGTGTGTGTGAAGTTATTCTGAATGACCCTATGTGCACCTTCAATATTATATACCCTTTTAGGGATAGATTTCAAATAGCTCTGATATAGCAGAAACCACTAAATTATGAAATTGCTAAATTGGGAATTGTACTTCAACCCAGAACAAAAAATGTGCTTTGACGGACACTAAATATCTTGCCCAGCAACAACAGTACACCGGTGGGTAACGAGAGATTTAGAGGGAATTAAATTTGAGGCCTAGTATTTAGGCGCTGGGTCACCGGTATGGATTTAGTGACAGAATTAGACTTGGAAATGCACAGAAGCGTGTGTGTGAAGTTATTCTGAATGACCCTATGTGCACCTTCAATATTATATACCCTTTTAGGGATAGATTTCAAATAGCTCTGATATAGCAGAAACCACTAAATTATGAAATTGCTAAATTGGGAATTGTACTTCAACCCAGAACAAAAAATGTGCTTTGACGGACACTAAATATCTTGCCCAGCAACAACAGTACACCGGTGGGTAACGAGAGATTTAGAGGGAATTAAATTTGAGGCCTAGTATTTAGGCGCTGGGTCACCGGTATGGATTTAGTGACAGAATTAGACTTGGAAATGCACAGAAGCGTGTGTGTGAAGTTATTCTGAATGACCCTATGTGCACCTTCAATATTATATACCCTTTTAGGGATAGATTTCAAATAGCTCTGATATAGCAGAAACCACTAAATTATGAAATTGCTAAATTGGGAATTGTACTTCAACCCAGAACAAAAAATGTGCTTTGACGGACACTAAATATCTTGCCCAGCAACAACAGTACACCGGTGGGTAACGAGAGATTTAGAGGGAATTAAATTTGAGGCCTAGTATTTAGGCGCTGGGTCACCGGTATGGATTTAGTGACAGAATTAGACTTGGAAATGCACAGAAGCGTGTGTGTGAAGTTATTCTGAATGACCCTATGTGCACCTTCAATATTATATACCCTTTTAGGGATAGATTTCAAATAGCTCTGATATAGCAGAAACCACTAAATTATGAAATTGCTAAATTGGGAATTGTACTTCAACCCAGAACAAAAAATGTGCTTTGACGGACACTAAATATCTTGCCCAGCAACAACAGTACACCGGTGGGTAACGAGAGATTTAGAGGGAATTAAATTTGAGGCCTAGTATTTAGGCGCTGGGTCACCGGTATGGATTTAGTGACAGAATTAGACTTGGAAATGCACAGAAGCGTGTGTGTGAAGTTATTCTGAATGACCCTATGTGCACCTTCAATATTATATACCCTTTTAGGGATAGATTTCAAATAGCTCTGATATAGCAGAAACCACTAAATTATGAAATTGCTAAATTGCGAATTGTACTTCAACCCAGAACAAAAAATGTGCTTTGATGGACACTAAATATCTTGCCCAGCAACAACAGTACACCGGTGGGTAACGAGAGATTTAGAGGGAATTAAATTTGAGGCCTAGTATTTAGGCGCTGGGTCACCGGTATGGATTTAGTGACAGAATTAGACTTGGAAATACACAGTAGCGGGTGTGTGTGAAGTTATTCTGAATGACCCTATGTGCACCTTCAATATTATATACCCTTTAGGGATAGATTTCAAATAGCTCTGATATAGCAGAAACCACTAAATTATGAAATTGCTAAATTGGGAATTGTACTTCAACCCAGAACAAAAAATGTGCTTTGACGGACACTAAATATCTTGCCCAGCAACAACAGTACAGCGGTGGGTAACGAGAGATTTAGAGGGAATTAAATTTGAGGCCTAGTATTTAGGCGCTGGGTCACCGGTATGGATTTAGTGACAGAATTAGACTTGGAAATACACAGTAGCGGGTGTGTGTGAAGTTATTCTGAATGACCCTATGTGCACCTTCAATATTATATACCCTTTTTGGGATAGATTTCAAATAGCTCTGATATAGCAGGAACCACTAAATTATGAAATTGCTAAATTGGGAATTGTACTTCAACCCAGAACAAAAAATGTGCTTTGACGGGCACTAAATAACTTTCCCAGCTACAACAGGACAACGGTAACGAGAGATTTAGAGGGATTTAAATTTGAGGCCTAGTATTTAGGCGCTGGGTGACAGGTATGGGTTTAGTGACAGAATTAGACTTGGAAATACACAGTAGCGGGTGTGTGTGAAGTTATTCTGAATGACCCTATGTGCACCTTCAATATTATATACCCTTTTTGGGATAGATTTCAAATAGCTCTGATATAGCAGAAACCACTAAATTATGAAATTGCTAAATTGGGAATTGTACTTCAACCCAGAACAAAAAATGTGCTTTGACGGACACTAAATATCTTGCCCAGCAACAACAGTACAGCGGTGGGTAACGAGAGATTTAGAGGGAATTAAATTTGAGGCCTAGTATTTAGGCGCTGGGTCACCGGTATGGATTTAGTGACAGAATTAGACTTGGAAATACACAGTAGCGGGTGTGTGTGAAGTTACTCTGAATGACCCTATGTGCACCTTCAATATTATATACCCTTTTTGGGATAGATTTCAAAGAGCTCTGATATAGCAGGAACCACTAAATTATGAAATTGCTAAATTGGGAATTGTATTTCAACCCAGAACAAGAAATGTGCTTGAACGGACACTAAATAACTCGCCCAGCTACAGCACTAGGGACAGATTTAGCTGGATATAAATTTGAGGCCTAGTATTTAGGCGCTGGGTGACCGGTATGGATTTAGTGACAGAATTAGACTGGGATATGGCCAAAAAATGAACAGACTATTGCTGGTTAAATGCACTTGGTGTGACAGCTTCACCCTGATGTAGGCTTTAGCCAAAAAACAACCACACCATTGAGGGTTAAATGCACTTGGTGACAGGCGCAGCTTGCCCCTGATTTTGTATATGGCCAAAAAATGAACAGACTATTGCTGGTTAAATGCACTTGGTGTGACAGCTTCACCCTGATGTAGGCTTTAGCCAAAAAACAACCACACCATTGAGGGTTAAATGCACTTGGTGACAGGCGCAGCTTGCCCCTGATTTTGTATATGGCCAAAAAATGAACAGACTATTGCTGGTTAAATGCACTTGGTGTGACAGCTTCACCCTGATGTAGGCTTTAGCCAAAAAACAACCACACCATTGAGGGTTAAATGCACTTGGTGACAGGCGCAGCTTGCCCCTGATTTTGTATATGGCCAAAAAATGAACAGACTATTGCTGGTTAAATGCACTTGGTGTGACAGCTTCACCCTGATGTAGGCTTTAGCCAAAAAACAACCACACCATTGAGGGTTAAATGCACTTGGTCGCAGCTTGTGCTGGCGCACCACAAGACACAAAATGGCCGCCGATCACCCCAGAAAAATGAGACTGACAAACGGTCTGTGCAGCCTAAAAACAGTGAGCAATTGAGGATCAGCAGCTCAATGATCCACAGCTGCAGATCGATCAGTTAATCAAGTCCTTTGGAGGAGTTAATCTGCCTAATCTCGCCCTACTGTCGCAGCCGCAACCTCTCCCTACGCTAATCAGAGCAGAGTGACGGGCGGCGCTATGTGACTCCAGCTTAAATAGAGGCTGGGTCACATGGTGCTCTGGCCAATCACAGCCATGCCAATAGTAGGCATGGCTGTGATGGCCTCTTGGGGCAAGTAGTATGACGCTTGTTGATTGGCTGCTTTGCAGCCTTTCAAAAAGCGCCAAGAAAGCGTCACAAAAGCGCCAAGAAAGCGACGAACACCGAACCCGAACCCGGACTTTTACGAAAATGTCCGGGTTCGGGTCCGTGTCACGGACACCCCAAAATTCGGTACGAACCCGAACTATACAGTTCGAGTTCGCTCATCCCTAGTCTTGAGAGAGGTTTCTGGGAGTGAGCTGGAGTCCTCTTTTCCTGGATCTGGAAGACTTCGGGGTACGCAATATTTTAAAAGGGACCACTTTAGGGAGTTCTGGGAGGTCGCTTAGATCTTGGTAGAGTTCCCAGTTCTCAATCGGCATAGGGTCGACTTTCAGAAGAACAAAGGTGGCTGTTAAATCCGAAAAAGATGTGATGAGAACCTTTTTTCCAGCAAAGGAGAATGCAAGTCCAAAGGGGTAGGACCACCGGTACAGGACTTTATTGGTCCGGAGCCAGTCGGTCAAAGGTTTGAGCGCTCTGCGTTTCTTCAGAGTAGAGGGGGCTAAATCTTGGTAAATTTCCAGTTTAGAGTCCTCATAGGACAAATCAGCGTGATTGCGTGCGGCTTCCAGGATGGCGGACTTTACTGGGAAGTTTAAAAACTTACAAATGACATCTCTGGGTGGTTCGGATGGTTTGGGTTTAGGGCGGAGGGCTCTATGTGCCCGTTCGATAACAACATCTTGTGGAAAATCGGGACCCAGCAATGAGCCGCATATAGCAAGGACGGCCGCAGGTATATCACCAGGCAATACCGCTTCTGGTATCCCACGGAACCTTAAATTATTTTGGCGCCCTCTGTTTTCCTGATCTTCAAGCACATTGTGAAGCTCATTAAGGTGAGCTGTGCATCGGCGGAGAGAGACCGACACTGCGGTATGGTGGTTTAGGGATGCCGCTTGGTGCGATTCCAGGGTCTCGACCCTTTCCCCAATGTGCCGTATCTCCTGTCTGAACGCCGAGAGTTCAGTAAGTATAGGTTCCATGACCCTGTTCAGGGCTCGGTCTAAGTATTATCTGGTCAGGGGTAAATTGGAACTGACCAGAATGTCTTCCACGTCGCTTTCTCTCTCAGAGAGGACGGGAGCACGCTTCAGTGCTTTAGGTTGTGGCGTCGGCGCCATCTTAGTTTCTCTTGTTGCGACCGTTGCAGCCGCTTTCTTGAGAAATTTCTCCATATCCCCAGGGGGAATCTGGCCCTTAGGGGTGGCAAAGTGTTCTCCTTGCTTCGGGTTTCAAATTTTCACCATTCTCGCCCGAATGTGCTGAAGAAAGCTGGTGTTAGGAACGAACCTCCTGGGAGAGCAGTGAACTATGCGACCATCTCCGTCTCAGGAGCAGGATTATTATAATGATGATGAAGAAGACACCAGCCATGATGACCAATCATCTCAGTGGGGGAAGAACCCAGAAAAAACTGTGTATTCCTGCATGCTGTCCAATATGGCAAGCTGTATCCTTGCTTGCTTACATAATGACAGCCGTATCATTCAAATCTAGCAGTCTGGGGATCACTGACTAGCTACGCATTTAGACCTTTACTATTAAAGCAAAATGGGGGAATATTTTCCTCAGAAGGGAGGCTAAATTACTTTATCACCATGAAACACTGTGTACACAGCTTGCCGCAGCTCTTGGCTTGCAGACGCCTGCCGCCCACATGTCTGAGGCCCCTCTCTGCCCCCTCCCTGCAGAGTCACCCACCTCCTACCATCTCCACTACCACAAACAGCATAAGCCCCAGCAGCAGCCAGTTCAGTATCCTCAACATGATGGAACATAAGCAAACAGAAAATAAGCAAACAGAAACATAACGCCCCAACACCTCCTTCTACTTACTCAGGACTCTGGCATTTCTCTGGTGCATATTGTCTTCCCTGACCCCAATAAGCAGGCAGACTAGAACAGTCCTGAATTGGCCCAGTATGCTTTCTGTTCTCTCTTGCCCAACCTCCAATGTCATCTTTTTTTACATAGCTAGGGGCATTGTGACATCAAAACGGACCAAGTTTTCCTCTGCCAGAATATAATCACTTTTGTCAAAATGAACGAGGCATGGATCTGTGAGAATTTTCACACTCTCCTGGCTGTGGCCAATGAATAGATCTGTCCTTGCTCATGGTGCCCCATAATGCCACTGCCATTGTCTGCTTGGCTACCCTCATGTTCCATTCTGTATGGCTGCTGCCATCGTGCCACTGTCTGCCTACCATCATGTTCTGTACCCTATGGTTGCTGCTGCCGCCTTCATGTCAATACTGTTGTCTGCCTGCCTACGATCATGTGCCATACCGCATGGCTGCTGCTGCTATCATGCTACTGCCACTGAAAAAGGAGAAAAATTGATTATTAATATAAAGAATTGTTATCAATATGTAAAGTTACTGCTGTAAAAAGGGTGAAATATTACCAATTATCAGATGATAATGGTCGACATTCCCCTTTTCCCCCTAAATCATGGGATTGTTCTCAGCTTATACCACAGCTACAGTATGTTGCCTTGGTATTACCAGGAATAACACACAACTCTTGCAGATGTAGCATGAAAGATACCTTTACTTAACTACAGTGTACTGCAACATATACAAATACGTTCAATATCATGGTCATTTCAGTATACATGCACTATATAACTGGCCTATAGTCTAACAATATAGACAACAGATACTTAGACTTAGAATGTAAGTTGGTCCCACTTCTTCCATATAAGACTTCACAGGAAGCTGGTCTGGGTAAGGAATGCCCCAGTAGCTAGCTGTATTGCTACTATATTAACTCCTGCCTACCCCAAGTTCATTGTACCTGTGATGTAAGCATTGAAAGGGAATGTGTAACTACATGGCAGTGTGAAGTTACTCACTCAACCATGTGTCTAATTTAAATATCAAAACATGACTGAATCTCAGCCCTGTAACAGCCACTGTCTGCCTACCATCATATTTTATAACAAATGACTACTGCTGACACCATCATGCCACTGTCTGCCTACCTATCATCATGTGCCATACCGTGTGGCTGCTGCCACCATCATGCCACTGCTACTCTCTGCCTGCTATCATGTTCTGTACTGTATGGCTGCTGCTGCCACCACTGCTGCCATCATGCAACTGCTGCTGTCTGCTTGTCTACCATAATTGTCTCTACTGCAGCTGCTACTCCCTGCTGCTAATCCCCTGCTGCCAGTTTCATTACCCCTACTCCCACTGCACAGTCACAACAACTACTACTACTACCCTTAAACAGCTGCACATGCATCTACTGCTGTTTCTGTCCCATGCTGTGCTGCTACTGCTGCCAATAATACTGCAACCACATGCCACTATTACCTTACCCATGTCACACTGTACTGCTGCTGCTCAAAATTGAAATAATGTTTCCAGCTGATTCAGAACAAGCCACTCTTTCTTCTGACCATTAACACTTATGTGTGTATCAAAATGTGTGTTAAAGCATCATTTTGGATGCTTGTCCAGAACAAGCAACTCTTTCTTCTGACATTAACATGTGTATAAAAAGGACAGGGATCTGCCTCATTGAGGCATACATTTTGGTTTCAACACCACCCGTACCAATAAGTAGCAATATTTGAAAACATTCTAATATGAAAAAGCATAATACATGCGTCAGTGCATTGTGTTTTTAAACATGCTGTATATTAACACAAACATGTGTTTACCCATAGCTATGCATGTCACTGTTACCCTGACATTTCTTGCTATTGCTATCATTGTATTCAAGAGCTTAAAAAGGGGGATGAGTAAAAAAGCAAAAATTTCTAAAAAATTTACAAAAAGAGATATCTGTTCATTAAAAAATCCTAGGAGACTAGAGGGTGCCAATTTTCAGTGCAATCTGAGCAACTACAATTTGTGATGATTCGATTTGGGTCAGTACAAAACTTTTTTTTTTAAAGATTCTCCAAATCAGACACAAATTGAATCTCAAGAAATTCACTAATCTCTTATCTACAGGAAAGAACGTTTCTCCATCAACATAGCAGGGGATTCATCATAGTAAGAGCAATGAGATTATGGGACTGTGATGCATTTCTTGAATGTAACAATAATACAAGTTTGAGTAAATTAGAATTTTGGAGAAGGATCATTTAACCAGGGAGTTGTTCTGATTGAAAGATTTCAAGTTGGGAAGGATTTTTTCCTATAAAGAGAATTATTTTAAATATCACGGAAAATTGGAAAGCTAAAACTAATATACTTTATTGATACTAGTTAAAAACAGGGGGAATATATAACATTGTTCGCTCATATAAAATCTTCTATCAAAAATACCTAATAATCGGGTGGGGTCTATTTGCATGCCCAATTCTGGTGTTGATCAGGAATATTCGAATTGCTAATTTTTATCGTGAATATAGGTACTTTGAGAATTTGCGTATATTTTGAATATAGTGATATATATTCGTAATTTCGAATATTCTACTTTTTTTTTTAAATCAGTACACATGATCCCTCCCTGCTTCTAGCTTGTGGTCCAATGAGAAGGCTGCAGTATCTTTGACTTTAGGAGTATTGTTGATTTCGAAGTTGCATAATGCAAATTTTCAATTGCCGAGTAAATACATGATTCCTCCCTGATTCTTGCTTGTGGACCAATGAGTCATTGGCCCACAAGCAACTTAAGCAGGGAGGAATTATGACTTTAGATAGGAAAAATGACGAATATTCTAAAAAACGAATATATAGCACTATATCGAATATATTTGTTTTTCGAATATTCGTAATATTCTAAAACAAGAATATTTAGCAATATAGCGAATATTCAAAAAAAAACAAAAAACGAATATAGAGCAATTTAGCTAATATAGTGCTATAATCTCCTAATAGTTGTAATGTTTTTCTCATCTGAAGTTCAGATTGGAAAAAACTTACAACTATTCAAAAAAAGATTATAGTACTATATTAGCTAGATTGCTCTACATTCTTTTTTTTTCCCGAATATTCACTATATTGCTATATATTCTTGTTTTAGAATATTACAAATATTAGAAAAAACTAATATATTCATTTTTCAAATGTTCGAAATATTCTAAAACAAGAATATATAGCAATATAGCGAATATTCGAAAAAAAAAAAAAACTAATATAGAGCAATTTAGCTAATATAGTGCTATAATCTTCTTTGTCTAATAGTTGTAATTTTTTTCTCATCTGAAGTTAAGATTAGAAAAAAAAATAACAACTATTAAAAAAAGATTATAGCACTATATTAGCTAAATTGCTCTACATAGTTTTTTTTTCGAATATTCGATATATTGCTATATATTCTTGTTTTAGAATATTACAAATATTCAAAAAACTAATATATTCGATATAGTGCTATATATTAGTTTTTTAGAATATTCGTAATTTTTCCCATCTAAAGTCATGATTCCTCCCTGCTTATGTTGCTCGTGGGCCAATGACTCATTGGCCCACAAGCAAGAAGCAGGTAGGAATCATGTTTTTACTCAGCAATTGAAAAATTTGTGATAAAAATTCCCATTACGAAAATTTGCATTTTTGCATATTACACGATCATTATCTTGCCGATTTTTCAAGTAAAAAATTTGCAGAATATAACGAATATTCGAATTTGAGAATATTCAACAAATATTCTACAAAATGTTCTCGAAATATTGCGAATTCGAATATGACCCCTGCCGCTCATCACTACCCAATTCCGATATATCTTCATATCTAATGGGTGGTTTTTGGATAATGAGCTGCATTGGATGGAGGTTTATATACAAATTAAGGGGGACAATTATCAAGACCGGTATTTGGTAAGCCTGTGTTAAAGGGAACCTGTCAGCGGCAAAACCCATCCTAAACCATTTGAAACTCACTGCCGGCTACTTGAAGGTACTGCTGGCGGTTTGGGATGGGTTTTGCCGCTGACAGGTTCCCTTTAATCTCTCCCCTGCTTACTTTAGATGCACCACAGTTAGTAAGAAGTGCATACCTCTTAATATTTGCAGCACATCTTTGCAGGTCCGTGCAACAAAGCGGGTATCTAGACCAGCAAGAAAGCAAACTGTTCTAGGTCAGTTTCCTGGAGTAGATTATTGTATTGTAAAGGAATTTTGTAAGTACTGTCCCTTTAATTCTTTTCCCTTTTATTATTACCATTCTATGTAATGATATGCCTTGTAGTGTAGTACCCATCCCCCATTGTGCTGATAAGAACACATTCCTGAGTGATCTCAGAGACATGCGTGATGCACACTGAAGGAGGTGCTGATGGGAATAACTGTGGTCTATGCTAACAATTAGTTGGCACTCCAAGACTTCATTCTAGACTGGCCACAATAAAGCACCTTGATATGCCACACCTGTGAGGTGGGATGGATTATCTCGGCAAAGGAGAAGTGCTCACTAACACAGATTTAGACAGATTTGTGAACAATATTTGGGAGTAATTGGTCTTTTGTGTATGTAGAAAATGATCTTTGAGTTCAGCTCATGCAAAATGGGAGCAAAACCAAAAGTATTGCATTTGTATTTTTATTCAGTGTAATTAGGTGACTAGTGAAAGCCAGGGAGAGAGACTGGAGGAAGTATGAGGGAATAGGGTCAGTAGTAGGGATAAGCGAACTCGAACTGTATAGTTCGGGTTCGTACCGAATTTTGGGGTGTCCGTGACACGGACCCGAACCCGGACATTTTCGTAAAAGTCCGGGTTCGGGTTCGGTGTTCGTCGCTTTCTTGGCGCTTTTGTGACGCTTTCTTGGCGCTTTTTGAAAGGCTGCAAAGCAGCCAATCAACAAGCGTCATACTACTTGCCCCAAGAGGCCGTCACAGCCATGCCTACTATTGGCATGGCTGTGATTGGCCAGAGCACCATGTGACCCAGCCTCTATTTAAGCTGGAGTCACATAGCGCCGCCCGTCACTCTGCTCTGATTAGCGTAGGGAGAGGTTGCGGCTGCGACAGTAGGGCGAGATTAGGCAGATTAACTCCTCCAAAGGACTTGATTAACTGATCGATCTTCAGCTGTGGATCATTGAGCTGCTGATCCTCAATTGCTCACTGTTTTTAGGCTGCCCAGACCGTTTGTCAGTCACTTTTTTCTGGGGTGATCGGCGGCCATTTTGTGTCTTGTGCGGTGCTGCGACCAAGTGCATCCAAGCTGCGACCAAGTGCATTTAACCCTCAATGGTGTGGTTGTTTTTTGGCTAAAGCCTACATCAGGGTGAAGCTGTCACACCAAGTGCATTTAACCAGCAATAGTCTATTTATTTTTTGGCCATATACTACATCAGGGGCAAGCTGCGCCTGTCACCAAGTGCATTTAACCCTCAATGGTGTGGATGTTTTTTGGCTAAAGCCTACATCAGGGTGAAGCTGTCACACCAAGTGCATTTAACCAGCAATAGTCTGTTAATTTTTTGGCCATATACTAAATCAGGGGCAAGCTGCGCCCGTCACCAAGTGCATTTAACCAGCAATAGTCTGTTAATTTTTTGGCCATATACTACATCAGGGGCAAGCTGCGCCCGTCACCAAGTGCATTTAACCCTCAGTAGTGTGGTTGGTCAAGCTGTCACACCAAGTGCATTTAACCAGCAATAGTCTGTTCATTTTTTGGCCATATACTACATCAGGGGCAAGCTGCGCCCGTCACCAAGTGCATTTAACCCTCAGTAGTGTGGTTGGTCAAGCTGTCACACCAAGTGCATTTAACCAGCAATAGTCTGTTCATTTTTTGGCCATATACTGCATCAGGGGCAAGCTGCGCCTGTCACCAAGTGCATTTAACCCTCAATGGTGTGGTTGTTTTTTGGCTAAAGCCTACATCAGGGTGAAGCTGTCACACCAAGTGCATTTAACCAGCAATAGTCTGTTAATTTTTTGGCCATATACTACATCAGGGGCAAGCTGCGCCCGTCACCAAGTGCATTTAACCCTCAGTAGTGTGGTTGGTCAAGCTGTCACACCAAGTGCATTTAACCAGCAATAGTCTGTTCATTTTTTGGCCATATGCTACATCAGGGGCAAGCTGCGCCTGTCACCAAGTGCATTTAACCCTCAATGGTGTGGTTGTTTTTTGGCTAAAGCCTACATCAGGGTGAAGCTGTCACACCAAGTGCATTTAACCAGCAATAGTCTGTTCATTTTTTGGCCATATACTACATCAGGGGCAAGCTGCGACCGTCACCAAGTGCATTTAACCCTCAGTAGTGTGGTTGGTCAAGCTGTCACACCAAGTGCATTTAACCAGCAATAGTCTGTTCATTTTTTGGCCATATACTACATCAGGGGCAAGCTGCGCCCGTCACCAAGTGCATTTAACCCTCAGTAGTGTGGTTGGTCAAGCTGTCACACCAAGTGCATTTAACCAGCAATAGTCTGTTCATTTTTTGGCCATATACTGCATCAGGGGCAAGCTGCGCCTGTCACCAAGTGCATTTAACCCTCAATGGTGTGGTTGTTTTTTGGCTAAAGCCTACATCAGGGTGAAGCTGTCACACCAAGTGCATTTAACCAGCAATAGTCTGTTAATTTTTTGGCCATATACTACATCAGGGGCAAGCTGCGCCCGTCACCAAGTGCATTTAACCCTCAGTAGTGTGGTTGGTCAAGCTGTCACACCAAGTGCATTTAACCAGCAATAGTCTGTTCATTTTTTGGCCATATGCTACATCAGGGGCAAGCTGCGCCTGTCACCAAGTGCATTTAACCCTCAATGGTGTGGTTGTTTTTTGGCTAAAGCCTACATCAGGGTGAAGCTGTCACACCAAGTGCATTTAACCAGCAATAGTCTGTTCATTTTTTGGCCATATACTACATCAGGGGCAAGCTGCGACCGTCACCAAGTGCATTTAACCCTCAGTAGTGTGGTTGGTCAAGCTGTCACACCAAGTGCATTTAACCAGCAATAGTCTGTTCATTTTTTGGCCATATACTACATCAGGGGCAAGCTGCGCCTGTCACCAAGTGCATTTAATCCTCAATGGTGTGGTTGTTTTTTGGCTAAAGCCTACATCAGGGTGAAGCTGTCACACCAAGTGCATTTAACCAGCAATAGTCTGTTCATTTTTTGGCCATATACTACATCAGGGGCAAGCTGCGCCCGTCACCAAGTGCATTTAACCCTCAGTAGTGTGGTTGGTCAAGCTGTCACACCAAGTGCATTTAACCAGCAATAGTGTGGTTATTTTTTGGCCATATCCCAGTCTAATTCTGTCACTAAATCCATACCGGTCACCCAGCGCCTAAATACTAGGCCTCAAATTTATATCCCGCTAAATCTGTCGTTACCGCTGTACTGTTGTGGCTGGGCAAGTTATTTAGTGTCCGTCAAAGCACATTTTCTGTTCAGGGTTGAAATACAATTCCCAATTTAGCAATTTCATAATTTAGTGGTTTCTGCTATATCAGAGCTATTTGAAATCTATCCCTAAAAGGGTATATAATATTCAAGGTGCACATAGGGTCATTCAGAATAACTTCACACACACGCTACTGTGCATTTCCAAGTCTAATTCTGTCACTAAATCCATACCGGTCACCCAGCGCCTAAATACTAGGCCTCAAATTTATATCCCGCTAAATCTGTCGTTACCGCTGTCCTGTTGTGGATGGGCAAGTTATTTAGTGTCCGCCAAAGCACATTTTTTGTTCTGGGTTGAAATACAATTCCCAATTTAGCAATTTCATAATTTAGTGGTTTCTGCTATATCAGAGCTATTTGAAATCTATCCCTAAAAGGGTATATAATATTCAAGGTGCACATAGGGTCATTCAGAATAACTTCACACACACGCTACTGTGCATTTCCAAGTCTAATTCTGTTAGTAAATCCATACCGGTCACCCAGCGCCTAAATACTAGGCCTCAAATTTATATCCCGCTACATCTGTCGTTACCGCTGTCCTGTTGTGGCTGGGCAAGTTATTTAGTGTCCGTCAAAGCACATTTTTTGTTCTGGGTTGAAATACAATTCCCAATTTAGCAATTTCATAATTTAGTGGTTAATGCTATATCAGAGCTATTTGAAATCTATCCCTAAAAGGGTATATAATATTCAAGGTGCACATAGAGTCATTCAGAATAACTTCACACACACGCTACTGTGCATTTCCAAGTCTAATTCTGTCACTAAATCCATACCTGTCACCCAGCGCCTAAATAGTAGGCCTCAAATTTATATCCCGCTAAATCTGTCGTTACCGCTGTCCTGTTGTGGATGGGCAAGTTATTTAGTGTCCGCCAAAGCACATTTTTTGTTCTGGGTTGAAATACAATTCCCAATTTAGCAATTTCATAATTTAGTGGTTTCTGCTATATCAGAGCTATTTGAAATCTATCCCTAAAAGGGTATATAATATTCAAGGTGCACATAGGGTCATTCAGAATAACTTCACACACACGCTACTGTGCATTTCCAAGTCTAATTCTGTCACTAAATCCATACCGGTCACCCAGCGCCTAAATAGTAGGCCTCAAATTTATATCCCGCTAAATCTGTCATTACCGCTGTCCTGTTGTGGATGGGCAAGTTATTTAGTGTCCGCCAAAGCACATTTTTTGTTCTGGGTTAAAATACAATTCCCAATTTAGCAATTTCATAATTTAGTGGTTTCTGCTATATCAGAGCTATTTGAAATCTATCCCTAAAAGGGTATATAATATTCAAGGTGCACATAGGGTCATTCAGAATAACTTCACACACACGCTACTGTGCATTTCCAAGTCTAATTCTGTCACTAAATCCATACCGGTCACCCAGCGCCTAAATAGTAGGCCTCAAATTTATATCCCGCTAAATCTGTCGTTACCGCTGTCCTGTTGTGGATGGGCAAGTTATTTAGTGTCCATCAAAGCACATTTTTTGTTCTGGGTTGAAATACAATTCCCAATTTAGCAATTTCATAATTTAGTGGTTTCTGCTATATCAGAGCTATTTGAAATCTATCCCTAAAAGGGTATATAATATTCAAGGTGCACATAGGGTCATTCAGAATAACTTCACACACACGCTACTGTGCATTTCCAAGTCTAATTCTGTCACTAAATCCATACCGGTCACCCAGCGCCTAAATACTAGGCCTCAAATTTATATCCCGCTGAATTTGAATACAATACATTGGGCCAAATAATATTTTTGTTGTTGTGGTGAACCATAACAATGAGGAAAACATCTAGTAAGGGACGCGGACGTGGACATGGTCGTGGTGGTGTTAGTGGACCCTCTGGTGCTGGGAGAGGACGTGGCCGTTCTGCCACATCCACACGTCCTAGTGTACCAACTACCTCAGGTCCCAGTAGCCGCCAGAATTTACAGCGATATATGGTGGGGCCCAATGCCGTTCTAAGGATGGTAAGGCCTGAGCAGGTACAGGCATTAGTCAATTGGGTGGCCGACAGTGGATCCAGCACGTTCACATTATCTCCCACCCAGTCTTCTGCAGAAAGCGCACAGATGGCGCCTGAAAACCAACCCCATCAGTCTGTCACATCACCCCCATGCATACCAGGGAAACTGTCTCAGCCTCAAGTTATGCAGCAGTCTCTTATGCTGTTTGAAGACTCCGCTGGCAGGGTTTCCCAAGGGCATCCACCTAGCCCTTCCCCAGCGGTGAAAGACATAGAATGCACTGACGCACAACCACTTATGTTTCCTGATGATGAGGACATGGGAATACCACCTCAGCATGTCTCTGATGATGACGAAACACAGGTGCCAACTGCTGCGTCTTTCTGCAGTGTGCAGACTGAACAGGAGGTCAGGGATCAAGACTGGGTGGAAGACGATGCAGGGGACGATGAGGTCCTAGACCCCACATGGAATGAAGGTCGTGCCACTGACTTTCACAGTTCGGAGGAAGAGGCAGTGGTGAGACCGAGCCAACAGCGTAGCAAAAGAGGGAGCAGTGGGCAAAAGCAGAACACCCGCCGCCAAGAGACTCCGCCTGCTACTGACCGCCGCCATCTGGGACCGAGCACCCCAAAGGCAGCTTCAAGGAGTTCCCTGGCATGGCACTTCTTCAAACAATGTGCTGACGACAAGACCCGAGTGGTTTGCACGCTGTGCCATCAGAGCCTGAAGCGAGGCATTAACGTTCTGAACCTGAGCACAACCTGCATGACCAGGCACCTGCATGCAAAGCATGAACTGCAGTGGAGTAAACACCTTAAAACCAAGGAAGTCACTCAGGCTCCCCCTGCTACCTCTTCTGCTGCTGCCGCCTCGGCCTCTTCCTCTGCCTCTGGAGGAACGTTGGCACCTGCCGCCCAGCAAACAGGGGATGTACCACCAACACCACCACCACCTCCGTCACCAAGCGTCTCAACCATGTCACACGGCAGCGTTCAGCTCTCCATCTCACAAACATTTGAGAGAAAGCGTAAATTCCCACCTAGCCACCCTCGATCCCTGGCCCTGAATGCCAGCATTTCTAAACTACTGGCCTATGAAATGCTGTCATTTAGGCTGGTGGACACAGACAGCTTCAAACAGCTCATGTCGCTTGCTGTCCCACAGTATGTTGTTCCCAGCCGCCACTACTTCTCCAAGAGAGCCGTGCCTTCCCTGCACAACCAAGTATCCGATAAAATCAAGTGTGCACTGCGCAACGCCATCTGTAGCAAGGTCCACCTAACCACAGATACGTGGACCAGTAAGCACGGCCAGGGACGCTATATCTCCCTAACTGCACACTGGGTAAATGTAGTGGCAGCTGGGCCCCAGGCGGAGAGCTGTTTAGCGCGCGTCCTTCCGCCGCCAAGGATCGCAGGGCAACATTCTTTGCCTCCTGTTGCCACCACCTCCTTCTCGGCTTCCTCCTCCTCTTCTTCCACCTGCTCATCCAGTCAGCCACACACCTTCACCACCAACTTCAGCACAGCCCGGAGTAAACGTCAGCAGGCCATTCTGAAACTCATATGTTTGGGGGACAGGCCCCACACCGCACAGGAGTTGAGGCGTGGTATAGAACAACAGACCGACGAGTGGTTGCTGCTGGTGAGCCTCAAGCCCGGCCTGGTGTGTGATAATGGGCGAAATCTCGTTGCAGCTCTGGGACTAGCCAATTTGACGCACATCCCTTGCTTGGCGCATGTGCTGAATTTGGTGGTGCAGAAGTTCATTCACAACTACCCCGACATGTCAGAGCTGCTGCATAAAGTGCGGGCCGTCTGTTCGCGCTTCCGGCGTTCACATCCTGCTGCTGCTCGCCTGTCTGCGCTACAGCGTAACTTCGGCCTTCCCGCTCACCGCCTCATATGCGACGTGCCCACCAGGTGGAACTCCACCTTGCACATGCTGGACAGACTGTGCGAGCAGCAGCAGGCCATAGTGGAGTTTCAGCTGCAGCACGCACGGGTCAGTCGCACTACAGAACAGCACCACTTCACCACCAATGACTGGGCCTCCATGCGAGACCTGTGTTCCCTGTTGCGCTGTTTCGAGTACTCCACCAACATGGCCAGTGGCGATGACGCCGTTATCAGAGTTACAACACCACTTCTATGTCTCCTTGAGAAAACACTTAGGGCGATGATGGAAGAGGAGGTGGCCTAGGAGGAGGAGGAGGAGGAGGAGGAAGAGGGGTCATTTTTAGCACTTTCAGGCCAGTCTCTTCGAAGTGACTCAGAGGGAGGTTTTTGGCAACAGCAGAGGCCAGGTACAAATGTGGCCAGCCAGGGCCCACTACTGGAGGACGAGGAGGACGAGGAGGAGGTGGAGGAGGATGAGGATGAAGCATGGTCACAGCGGGGTGGCACCCAACGCAGCTCGGGTCCATCACTGGTGCGTGGCTGGGGGGAAAGGCAGGACAATGACGATACGCCTCCCACAGAGGACAGCTTGTCCTTACCCCTGGGCAGCCTGGCACACATGAGCGACTACATGCTGCAGTGCCTGCGCAACGACAGCAGAGTTACCCACATTTTAACCTGTGCGGACTACTGGGTTGCCACCCTGCTGGATCCACGCTACAAAGACAATGTGCCCACCTTACTTCCTGCACTGGAGCGTGATAGGAAGATGCGCGAGTACAAGCGCACGTTGGTAGACGCGCTACTGAGAGCATTCCCAAATGTCACAGGGGAACAAGTGGAAGCCCAAGGCGAAGGCAGAGGAGGAGCAAGAGGTCGCCAAGGCAGCTGTGTCACGGCCAGCTCCTCTGAGGGCAGGGTTAGCATGGCAGAGATGTGGAAAACTTTTGTCAACACGCCACAGCTAACTGCACCACCACCTGAACGTGTTAGCAGGAGGCAACATTTCACTAACATGGTGGAACAGTACGTGTGCACACCCCTCCACGTACTGACTGATGGTTCGGCCCCATTCAACTTCTGGGTCTCTAAATTGTCCACGTGGCCAGAGCTAGCCTTTTATGCCTTGGAGGTGCTGGCCTGCCCGGCGGCCAGCGTTTTGTCTGAACGTGTATTCAGCACGGCAGGGGGCGTCATTACAGACAAACGCAGCCGCCTGTCTACAGCCAATGTGGACAAGCTGACGTTCATAAAAATGAACCAGGCATGGATCCCACAGGACCTGTCCGTCCCTTGTCCAGATTAGACATTAACTACCTCCCCTTAACCATATATTATTGGACTCCAGGGCACTTCCTCATTCAATCCTATTTTTATTTTCATTTTACCATTATATTGCGAGGCTACCCAAAGTTGAATGAACCTCTCCTCTGTCTGGGTGCCGGGGCCTAAATATATGCCAATGGACTGTTCCAATGTTGGGTGACGTGAAGCCTGATTCTCTGCTATGACATGCAGACTAATTCTCTGCTGACATGAAGACAGATTCTCTGTTACGGGACCTCTCTCCTCTGCCTGGGTGCTGGGCCTAAATATCTGACAATGGACTGTTGCAGTGGTGGCTGACGTGAAACCTGATTTTCTGCTATGACATGCAGACTGATTCTCTGCTGACATGAAGCCAGATCCTCTGTTACGGGACCTCTCTCCTCTGCCTGTGTGCTGGGCCTAAATATATGCCAATGGACTGTTGCAGTGGTGGCTGACGTGAAGCCTCATTCTCTGCTATGACATGCAGACTAATTCTCTGCTGACATGAAGCCAGATTGTCTGTTACGGGACCTCTCTCCTCTGCCTGGGTGCTGGGCCTAAATTTATGAAAATGGACTGTTGCAGTGGTGGGTGACGTGAAGCCTGATTCTCTGCTATGATATGAAGACTGATTCTCTGCTGACATGAAGCCAGATCCTCTGTTACGGGACCTCTCTCCTCTGCCTGGGTGCTGGGCCTAGATTTATGAAAATGGACTGTTGCAGTGGTGGGTGACGTGAAGCCTGATTCTCTGCTATGATATGAAGACTGATTCTCTGCTGACATGAAGCCAGATCCTCTGTTACGGGACCTCTCTCCTCTGCCTGGGTGCTGGGCCTAAATTTATGAAAATGGACTGTTGCAGTGGTGGGTGACGTGAAGCCTGATTCTCTGCTATGATATGAAGACTGATTCTCTGCTGACATGAAGCCAGATCCTCTGTTACGGGACCTCTCTCCTCTGCCTGGGTGCTGGGCCTAAATATCTGACAATGGACTGTTGCATTGGTGGCTGACGTGAAGCCTGATTCTCTGCTATGACATGCAGACTGATTCTCTGCTGACATGAAGCCAGATTGTCTGTTACGGGACCTCTCTCCTCTGCCTGGGTGCTGGGCCTAAATTTATGAAAATGGACTGTTGCAGTGGTGGGTGATGTGAAGCCTGATTCTCTGCTATGATATGAAGACTGATTCTCTGCTGACATGAAGCCAGATCCTCTGTTACGGGACCTCTCTCCTCTGCCTGGGTGCTGGGCCTAAATTTATGAAAATGGACTGTTGCAGTGGTGGGTGACGTGAAGCCTGATTCTCTGCTATGATATGAAGACTGATTCTCTGCTGACATGAAGCCAGATCCTCTGTTACGGGACCTCTCTCCTCTGCCTGGGTGCTGGGCCTAAATTTATGAAAATGGACTGTTGCAATGCTGGGTGACGTGAAGCCTGATTCTCTGCTATGATATGAAGACTGATTCTCTGCTGACATGAAGCCAGATCCTCTGTTACGGGACCTCTCTCCTCTGCCTGGGTGCTGGGCCTAAATTTATGAAAATGGACTGTTGCAGTGATGGGTGACGTGAAGCCTGATTCTCTGCTACGATATGAAGACTGATTCTCTGCTGACATGAAGCCAGATCCTCTGTTACGGGACCTCTCTCCTCTGCCTGGGTGCTGGGCCTAAATATCTGACAATGGACTGTTTCATTGGTGGCTGACGTGAAGCCTGATTCTCTGCTATGACATGCAGACTGATTCTCTGCTGACATGAAGCCGGATCCTCTGTTACGGGACCTCTCTCCTCTGCCTGGGTGCTGGGCCTAAATTTATGAAAATGGACTGTTGCAGTGGTGGGTGACGTGAAGCCTGATTCTCTGCTATGATATGAAGACTGATTCTCTGCTGACATGAAGCCAGATCCTCTGTTACGGGACCTCTCTCCTCTGCCTGGGTGCTGGGCCTAAATTTATGAAAATGGACTGTTGCAGTGGTGGCTGACGTGAAGCCTGATTCTCTGCTATGACATGCAGACTAATTCTCTGCTGACATAAAGCCAGATTGTCTGTTACGGGACCTCTCTCCTCTGCCTGGGTGCTGGGCCTAAATATATGCCAATGGACTGTTGCAGTGGTGGCTGACGTGAAGCCTCATTCTCTGCTATGACATGCAGACTAATTCTCTGCTGACATGAAGCCAGATTGTCTGTTACGGGACCTCTCTCCTCTGCCTGGGTGCTGGGCCTAAATTTATGAAAATTGACTCTTACAGTGGTGGGTGACGCGAAGCCTGATTCTCTGCTATGACATGAAGACTGATTCTCTGCTGACATGAAGCCAGATTGTCTGTTACGGGACCTCTCTCCTCTGCCTGGGTGCTGGGCCTAAATATATGCCAATGGACTGTTGCAGTGGTGGCTGACGTGAAGCCTCATTCTCTGCTATGACATGCAGACTAATTCTCTGCTGACATGAAGCCAGATTGTCTGTTACGGGACCTCTCTCCTCTGCCTGGGTGCTGGGCCTAAATTTATGAAAATGGACTCTTACAGTGGTGGGTGACGTGAAGCCTGATTCTCTGCTATGACATGAAGACTGATTCTCTGCTGACATGAAGCCAGATTGTCTGTTACGGGACCTCTCTCCTCTGCCTGGGTGCTGGGCCTAAATTTATGAAAATGGACTCTTACAGTGGTGGGTGACGTGAAGCCTGATTCTCTGCTATGACATCAAGACTGATTCTCTGCTATGACATGCAGACTGATTCTCTGCTGACATGAAGCCAGATCCTCTGTGACGGGACCTCTCTCCTCTGCCTGGGTGCTGGGCCTAAATATCTGACAATGGACTGTTGCATTGGTGGCTGACGTGAAGCCTGATTCTCTGCTATGACATGCAGACTAATTCTCTGCTGACATGAAGCCAGATTGTCTGTTACGGGACCTCTCTCCTCTGCCTGGGTGCTGGGCCTAAATTTATGACAATGGACTGTTGCAGTGGTGGCTGACGTGAAGCCTGATTCTCTGCTATGACATGCAGACTGATTCTCTGTTGACATGAAGCCAGATCCTCTGTTACGGGACCTCTCTCCTCTGCCTGGGTGCTGGGCCTAAATTTATGAAAATGGACTGTTGCAGTGGTGGGTGACGTGAAGCCTGATTCTCTGCTATGATATGAAGACTGATTCTCTGCTGACATGAAGCCAGATTGTCTGTTACGGGACCTCTCTCCTCTGCCTGGGTGCCGGGGCCTAAATATCTGAGAATGGACTGTTCCAGTGGTGGGTGACGGGAAGCCATATTCTCTGCTATGGGACCTCTCTCCAATTGATTTTGGTTAATTTTTATTTATTTAATTTTTATTTTAATTCATTTCCCTATCCACATTTGTTTGCAGGGGATTTACCTACATGTTGCTGCCTTTTGCAGCCCTCTAGCCCTTTCCTGGGCTGTTTTACAGCCGTTTTAGTGCCGAACTTCTCGAACCCGAACATCCAGGTGTTCGCTCAACTCTAGTCAGTAGTACATGTGGTAGGACGAGAAAAAGAGAGGTACCTAGAGACTTCTTCTTCTGTGACTGGGTCAGATTTGGAGAGTAAGCCAGAGGAGATACAGTACAGTAAGAAAGGAATCAATGACAATAAAAGGCTGGGAGCTGATTTCCTGCAAGATATTTTCTATTTTCTCTTTGAAGTAGATGACTACATCTTCAGCACAGAAGTCTGTACTAGATGCCTGCACTTTTGGACTGAGGAGGGAGAAAAAAGTGTCAAAATGTTTTGGGGGATTATTGGAATGTGAGGAGATCAACGGTGTAAAATAGTTCTGTTTGGTGAGGTGAAGGGCAGACTTACAAGTTGCCAGCATAAATTTGTAATGGAACAAATGTTGTAGTGTGTGGGTTTTTATCCATAGGCCTTTGACACTTCTGGAGCTGCGCTGGAGGAAACGAGTTTGAGGTGTAAGCCAGGATGGCTATTATCTCTGTTTGGAGGTTATGAGTGTAGGGGGCGCTACTTCGTCCAGGGCACTTCTGATTGAGTGATTATAGTGTTTTGCAGCCAGATCAGGACAGGAAAGATTTGGGAAAGTGATGACTTTAGAGAGTCTGTAAGTTTCTTACTGTCAATGGCATGTAGATTTCTTAATGCGTGATAAGTATGCGTGTGCTGAGATGGATGAGGACTTGTGACAGTGAAAAGAGGGGAAGCTAGGATTTTCAGAACCTGGGGCAAGGATTTAGAATAGTGACCCCCTTGACCCCATGTACTTGCTACCTTCAGCTACCTTCGTGCATAATATTTTTTATACTAGGGCCATGCCTCTGACTCCGCCCATTGCATAACTATACTCACCCAGTCCCACTCACCTGATAAAATCAGTTATAGGATTCACGGAGGTACCAATACACCTGGCGATAAATGAAAGAAGCAACTGGTTACACACACATCACGCTGCTGTCTGTAAAGGATGTTGGTTTCCGAGCTTTCACACACAGCCAGCTGCATGAAGTGTGGTCTGCTGGGGAGCACAGAGCTCGGCAGAAGGATAAAGCAGGAAGTGAATGGCTCCATGTCAATCAGTGAACTGCCTGGGTGCGCACCTAAGCGGTCCCCCCTCGCTATGTCCCTGACAGTGAAGGAGAGAAGGTTGTGATCAGAGGGCGGGAGAGGAGAGCTTGTAAATTTGGAAATGGAGCGGAGCCAGAAAAATACCCGGCAAGTGTGTTACCATCTTTATTTGTCTGAGAGTATGAAAGTTGTCTAATAAAGATAGAAGCTGGAAGGCAGATGGGGAGAAAAGGCTGTCTATGGTAAAGTTAAACACCAATCTGCACAGTGTACAGCCACCCTAAGGGTGCTGCCACATAATGTTTTTTAATGCTTATTTATTGGGGCCATCAAAAGTCTAAAATAAGCCTGACTTGGTGAGCATTTGAGCATTTTTTTTTGTATTTTTGAACATATGTTTTGGCAGCTGCCAAATTTTTATGGTGTTTTTTTGGATGCCTAACATTTTTTTTTTAATAGGAAAGTATGCACCTGTCATTCTGTAGAACAGTACAGGGAAAATACATTGGTCCAAAAAAGGCCATGCAAAAACATCATTAAAAAATGCCAACACACATTGCATTTATAACTCTACAAAATAAAAACAATGGATGTCTGATTGAGAAAAACACCAGATTCAGAGCATGCTGCAATTAAAAAATAAACAAAAAGAATGCCATTGACTCAAAAAAGGGCCTCAAGGGTGAAATGATGCTACTACACAAAATGCTTGTTTGTTCTGCCTTTAATACTTCTAATAAACTTCCAAGTAGTATCTGAAGCTGACATATTTTGACTAACGCCCACCAAAAAGGGCAAAAAAAGGAACCAAACTGCAAAACACCAGTGTTCTGTCTTCATACACATTCACACAGTGTGCAGTCTGACATTTAGTATAAACTATTCCTGTCTTCCAAATAAGAGGACTGTTTCTGTAGTTTAACTTGTTTATTGGCAAAACAGAAGTATTTGATATGATCAATAAATTGTGCGGTAAAACTATAAGAATTAAAATAACACATATAAGTATAAAGCATAACATGTATCAGCAAAAGGCATAGAACAGCATGTATTATAACATTACATTAACACTGGGCATATGTCCAAAATGTCCTACATATGGATTGCATGTCTAGAATCTAACAGTTACAACCTATTTCCCTAAGTAACAGTTATACCTAGCTAAACAGCACAATATCCCTGAGACAGAGGTAGAATTCTTACAAGATATGCTTGTACAAGGATTGTGGGATTTGAAAAGGAGACATGTAGGAGACAGCACTGCTGATGTCCTGGAACATGAAGACGGGAGACTGGGCTTCTTCTTCCCAGGATGCATTACAGTCCCACAATGCTTGGCACCTCCCACAATACAATAATCTTTATTAACAGAATAACAAAGTGTAGTACATTTTTAAGACCGCTAGATGGTGCTATTACCAAACTAATCACTACAGAAATACAAGAACTGTAGCAGAATAAATTAGAAATAAAATAGACGTGATCTGAAATAAATCTCCCTGTGCTGGAGCAGAACAACCAGATTGTACCTATGTGTCACACTAACCTTGGGTGGTTTCACACATGGTAGTTTATGAGCATTTCCGCCATATTTTCATCATTTTTGTTTTTTTTTAACCTTATTTTAAATGCAGATGTTAGTTTATAGAGCGCCTTTCATGGGATTTTTTTAAACACATATTTTAGTAAGTAGTTCTTCTGCGGCAGATGCTATTGCTTTTTTTTTTTTTTTTAGATAGACCTCCTCAGTTGCGCCACTATGCCCCCTGTGTGTTCTGGCAACAAATATGTTAATTAGTACCATTGGGACCGGGAAGAAGAGACCTTAGTTCTCCTTAGTGGGCGTCCCCTTCCCAGTCTGCTGGAATTTGGTAAATCTCAAGGGAACAGGCTATTTAAATGAGTATAGTACTTGCTGTACTTGCTTACATAGACTGTTCTTGTGAGATTTACCAATTCTCATGAGAACAGCTTGTTTCTCCCTAGCTGTAAAGTGGTTCCCTCCAATTGGACAGCATCGCAGCCAGAAAGAAGGAGACACCCATGAGGAGAACTGAGATCTCCTCCTCCATTTACCAATGGTACTAAATGGCATATTTGGCACCAGAACACACGGGGTGGGGCATAGTGGCAGAACAGAGGGGACTATCTAGAAAAAGAAATAGCATCTGCAGCAGGCGGACTACATACTAAGGTATTAGTTTAAGCACAACATGCTCTGGTCATGCCATTTTTCTGGCATTTTTCCAATAAGTCTATGTATAGGAGATCTAAACATTCCCCCCCCCCCAAAAAAAAAAAGAATAATAATAAAAAATGCAGCAAGGAAAAAAGCTAAAAATTTTAAAAACACATGGTGATTTATACTAGAAAAAAATAAAGAAATGCACAAGAAAAAAAATGTGCGAAGGAAGCCTATCATTTTTGCATTAAATGTTTATGGTTTGTCTTATCGTTTTTCTCAAAATACAACAAGATATATTGAAATACAGTATGTCATAAATCAAACATTTTGGAAAATTACGCTTTTTAGTAGTAGAGTTGAGTAAGTTAGACAAGATTCTGAAAATACCTAGTGCATTCAATATTCTGCTTCTGTTGTGTTTATACAAGTTTAATTGGAACATAGATTTTGGTTTACTATCATTTTACAATTTCCTCTCTTGCTCCCAGAAGAATTATCTGCAAGTTTCATACACTTCCCATGTTTTATAAGATTACAAAGAGTGCATCCCAGGTTCAGATTAGAGATGAGTGAAGTTTAGAAAAATTCGATTTGGCTGATTCTCCTAACTTCAACAAGAAATTTCATTTGTTACAGGGCACTCAGCCTAATCATATTCATCCCACTTGGTGGCCCAATCTCAGTGTGACGGCTTTGAAGTTATACTGCAGGGAGAGTGCAAGGAGAGTGTATGGCTGTGTTCATTACGTTCTAGGGCACAAACATTCATAGTTAGGGTACTTTCACACTAACGGCAAAGAACTCCGACATGTCGTACTTTTATTCCGACCGCCTCTCGGCATGTTTGCCGCGCTGCCGCCGGAACTCCCGATCAGTAGTCCGGGGGCACGTGTGCACTAGTGGCAGCACGGATCTGACAGACTGTTTACCCGCCGGAATAGCCTGCTGAAGTACCTTGCCGCTAGAGTGAAACTAGTCTTAATCTGTTCTGTAGGTACCTGTACCATTAGTATTACAGGTGTTATTTATCCCTGTCTACAACACTGTGCAGTGCACCAAAATTTATAGCTAATCTCTTCCGTTAAACAAAAAGAAAAGCATACACCTTTCAGTAAAGCAAAAATCTGTGTGCACCACTGCAGTGCAATGGCTCCTTAGTGAAACAAAGAATTGAAGGCAGTTCCCCAATATTCAAGTAGTGGCCCCATGACAGAGTGGGGAAGGTGGCAGCAGCAGTGGCAGTAACAGTGACAATAGTGAACCCATGACAGAGCAGGAGGGTAGCAGCAGCAGTAACATTGACAATAGTGGCCCCATGACAGAGTGGGGAGGGTGGCAGCAGTAACAGTGACAATAGTAGCCCCATGACAGAGAGGGAAGGGTGGCAGCAGTGGCAGTAAGGCTGTGTTCACATCACTGTTTATTTTTTTGTTCTTTTGAGCCATCATAAGAACAGAAAATGAAACCTGTATTTTGAGCATTCATAAAGCCTCTTTCAGATGATCAATATTTGATCAGTGGTACTAAGCCAAAATCAGGAGTGGGTCCAAAAAAGAGATAAAATGTAATAGAAATATGTGCATCTCTTCTGTGTTTTGGACCCACCCCTGCTTTTGGCTTACAAATACTAATCAAATACTGATGCTAAATACTGACCTTGTGAAAGAGGCCTTATGCTCAATTTGTATCCATATTGTCCATTTAAATTTGAAATCAGTTTTATTAACAAGGAAAAAATGTCCTGCATGTGGAAATTTATCAGTATTGGTAAGCAAAAAACAGGAGTGGGTCCACTCCTGCTTTTGGCTTACAAATACTGATCAAATACTGACCAAATACTGACCGTGTGAAGGAGGCCTTACAAATGCTCAAAATACAGGATCCCTTTTTTTTTCTGTTCTTCTGACGGACCAGAAGAACAGAAAAATAAATGGTGATGTCAACACAGATAAACAGGGACAATAGTGGCCCCATAACAGAGTGGGGTAGGGGCCAACAGCAGTAGCAGTAACAAGGAAGTAGTCACCCCATGATAGAGTGGGGAGGGGGGGGGCAGCAGCAGGGGCATACAGAACAAGATTGTAGCGGATCACAATAGTGGCAGAACTCAAAAGTAGCACTGTGTTCGCAAGGCCCAGTGGCATGCAAATCCTTTAAAAAAATTAACATGTACATATTAATAGGCCAAGAAGCCCCACAGCAGGAATGGCAGTAAAGGAATCAAACAGGTGGTCACATCAAAATGGTGGCAGGACAAGGCCAGAAGTAATGGGCATGGCCCATTTTATAAAATATTCTGGTGTGCAAGCACAATACATGATCATTAGTGGCAGGATTATTTATTCTGTTGTATCAGGCACCGGCGTCTGGAAATCCGGGTTGATCCATGCCTGATTCATCTATGAAGGTTAGTCGCTCAACATTTTGTGAGGAAAGGAAAGTTCTCTTAGGGTTAACTATGCCCCCCACTGCACTGAACACCTGCTCTGATGCACACTACTGGCTGCTGTGCAGGAAAGCATGTCCATGGCAAACTCAGCCAGTTGCGGCCACACTTCAAATTTGCCTGCCTAGTAGTCCAGGGGATCTTGGATCATGGGTGACAGGGTGCAGTACAGGTATACCACCACCTGCTAGTTGAAGTTTTGCTGCATGTCCTGCTGCTGCTGGGTGTTTTTTTCAGTAGGCAGCTGAAGGAAACTGCTCATCATAGACTCCAGACTGAAGTTGCTGCATATGGAGCTGGTGCTGCTCCTGCCCCCAACCCACCAATCTTGGCAGTGGAGAGTGAGCACAGAGGGTCCCCCCAATCATACTTAACTGAGGACGGGCGATGACACTTGTAGGCAGCGACCAAGTGACTACACAGTATGTCTTAATAGTAGTCCATTTTTGCATCCTTCTCAAGTTCTAAAAAATGCACCCATTTTTACTGGCAGCGAGGGTCTAACAACTTGGATAGCCAGTAGTTATCCCTCTGCTGAATAAAAGCTCATTCTTGCTGAAAAGTGGAGCAGATCCAGCACCATACATTACTTGGCTAGCAGCAAAAACAAGAGGCAGGTTCAGGTCAGGTGAGGGCACTGAGGCAGTTCCTGGACCATGCCAACTAAGCGTAGTGTCAGAGGAACCCACTGATTCTTGGTTGTGTGTATCTGTTATCACTTGGGATGATGTTAAGGGCAAGTCAACCATTCCAATACAGCTTGATTGTTGGTCAAAACACGACCGCTGGATGGTCTTCTTCTGCTACTTGTCCCTGCTAAAACAACATTTTTGCCACAGCCCATTCCTTTGGAGGGCCCAGGCAACTGTCTGTTGGCCATAGTGTACATTAGCTGTACCAATAGTGTAACAGATTAACTATGAATGTCGCAGCAGTTGAACAAGATGCACCAGGCGATATATTAGACTGCCCTTTAATACTGAGGCACAGTAATTCTATATATAAACTAACAGATTTACTGCAAATGTACCAGCAGTTGAACAAGAAGTAGATGGTGATATATTAGACCGTCCTTTAATACTGAGGCACAGTAATTCTATATATAAACTAACACATTAATGGGGATTGTGTCAGCAGTTGAACAAGATGCATGCAGCGATATATTAGACCGCCCTTTAATACTGATATCAAGGGGAGAAAAATAGAACTGGATCGCACATCCACAATGCTATGCTTTGATCTAATTAAACTCGCTTCTCAGCACCATATTAAAGTGTACAGCCCCCCATACATGATGTACAAGATGCATTAGTGTACGTTTTGATCAAAAGGCATGAAGCCCACTGGGTCCTGCCGCCTACTAGGGCAGTGCCGCTTTGTCACCGCATTGTGCTGCGCCTTTTTGTCAGAGTAGGTCCCACTCAAAGAGGCAACCTTGGCGTAGTGAGTGGGCTTATGCCTTTTGATCATAATGTATACTAATGCCTCTTGTACAGCATGCAGTATAGGGGGCTGTACACTTTAATATTGCACTGAGAAGCGAATTTAATTAGATCTAAGCATAGCATTGTGGATGTGCGATCCAGTTCTGTTTTTATCCCCATGATATAAAGTACAGACCAAAAGTTTGGACACACCTTCTCATTCAAAGAGTTTTCTTTATTTTCATGACTATGAAAATTGCAGATTCACACTGAAGGCATCAAAACTATTAATTAACACATGTGGAATTATATACATAACAAAAAAGTGTGAAACAACTGAAAATATGTAATATTCTAGGTTCTTCAAAGTAGCCACCTTTTCCTTTGATTACTGCTTTGCACACTCTTGGCATTCTCTTGATGAGCTTCAAGAGGTATTCACCCGAAATAGTCTTCCAAAAGTCTTGAAGGAGTTCCCAGAGATGCTTAGCACTTGTTGGCCCTTTTGCCTTCACTCTGCGGTCCAGCTCACCCCAAACCATCTCGATTGGGTTCAGGTCCGGTGACTGTGGAGGCCAGGTCATCTGGCGCAGCACCCCATCACTCTCCTTCATGGTAAAATAGCCCTTACACAGCCTGGAGGTGTGTTTGGGCTCATTGTCCTGTTGAAAAATAAATGATGGTCCAACTAAACGCAAACCAGATGGAGTAGCATGCCGCTTCAAGATGCTGTGGTAGCCATGCTAGTTCAGTATGCCTTCAATTTAGAATAAATCCCCAACAGTGTCACCAGCAAAGCACCCCCACACCATCACACCTCCTCCTCCATGCTTCACAGTGGGAACCAGGCATGTAGAGTCCATCCGTTCACCTTTCCTGCGTTGCACAAAGACACGGTGGTTGGAACCAAAGATCTCAAATTTGGACTCATCAGACCAAAGCACAGATTTCCACTGGTCTAATGTCCATTCCTTGTGTTCTTTAGCCCAAACAAGTCTCTTCTGCTTGTTGCCTGTACTTAGCAGTGGTTTCCTAGCAGATATTCTACCATGAAGGCCTGATTCACACAGTCTCGTCTTAACAGTTGTTCTAGAGAAGTGTCTGCTGCTAGAACTCTGTGTGGCATTGACCTGGTCTCTAATCTGAGCTGCTGTTAACCTGCGATTTCTGAAGCTGGTGACTCGGATGAACTTATCCTCCGCAGCAGAGGTGACTCTTGGTCTTCCTTTCCTAGGGGTGGTCCGTATGTGAGCCAGTTTCTTTGTAGCGCTTGATGGTTTTTGTGACTGCACTTGGGGACACTTTCAAAGTTTTCCCAATTTTTAGACTGACTGACCTTTATTTCTTAAAGTAATGATGGCCACTCGTTTTTCTTTACTTAGCTGCTTTTTTCTTGCCATAATACAAATTCTAACAGTCTATTCAGTAGGACTATCAGCTGTGTATCCACCTGACTTCTCCACAACACAACTGATGGTCCCAACTTCATTTATAAGGCAAGAAATCCCACTTATTAAACCTGACAGGGCACACCTGTGAAGTGAAAACCATTTCAGGTGACTACCTCTTGAAGCTCATCAAGAGAATGCCAAGAGTGTGCAAAACAGTAATCAAAGCAAAAGGTGGCTACTTTGAAGAACCTAGAATATGACATATTTTCAGTTGGTTCACCCTCATTCCACATGGGTTAATTCATAGTGTTGATGCCTTCAGTGTGAATCTACAATTTTCATAGTCATGAAAATAAAGAAAACTCTTTGAATGAGAAGGTGTGTCCAAACTTTTGGTCTGTACTGTATGCCCTTTAATACTGAGGCACAGTAATTCTATATATATAAACTAACTGATTCAATGGGATTGTAGCAGCAGTTGAACAAGATGCACAAGATGATTACACTCAACCTGCACTGTCCCTGAAGTATTCCTATAATCTCCCTATGCTCTCTCTACAGTGTCTAAAAACTCTCCCTACACTGTCCCTGCACTGTACCTGCACTCTCCCTATCCAGTATTCTGTAATTAAAAGCTTTCTGTAATACTGTCCCTAGCACATAAATGCTTGTCACATCTTTCCCTGAACTCAGCTCAAACTGAAATGGCAGAGAGCACGCAGGATGAGGCTTTTTATAGAGCTGTGACACCACAGGAGATGGCTACCTGCTGATTGTCTGGCTGCATGGCATTATGGGTCATATCGCGTTCCTGAGCTTCTTACTTTCACTTTGTAACACGTGCAGCAGCCATTTTAAATTATGATTCGTTACCATGAAGTCTGAGGAATTCAGCTTCCCGGCGAATTGAATTTTTCTTAAACAGCAGATCGAATTCAGCTTCGGATGCTTCAATTTGCTTAACACTAGTACAGATAGTAATTTAATGGGAAAGATAGAGGGTTGGGAAGAATACACAAAGAAGCATCATCATCATCAGGAGGAGAGAGTGGCAGCTTGCCTGTGAGGCAGTGGCTGAGCCAGCAAGGTGGTAGCATGGCTGGGAGTCAGCAGGGTCGCTGCAGTTGCAGGTCGGGAATCCAAATGTGCCCGGGGAAGATCACCTGCTTCGCAGCAGCCTACTTGCCCTGGAACAAGTGGTGCAGGGGTTTACGGAGGCAGCTGCGGTAGCAGTCGGTCAGTGCAGACTGTTGGGGGGAAAAATCACCTACTCGGCGGTGTGGCAATTTTTTATTAAGCTGTCAGAAGAGATTAACATGGCCATATGTAGAATATGTGGGCAGAAGGTGAAGCGTGGCTAGGGAGCCAATGTGGTCACTACGACCCTGCGTCAACATATGCAGCGTCACCATAAAGTGTCCTGGGAGAACCGTGGCTCTGATGTGGTGGTCCAGCCTGCCGCAGCTACCGCTGCATCACCCAGTGGCACACACCCGATTTCAGCCAGTCAAGGCTCCCCCACCTCAGTTGAAGGGAGCTGTCTGTCATTTCCATATTCTGCTGGTCCAGATGCTCCTGCTCCTACTTCTCGTCAGTCATTCCGTCAGCAATCGATCACCGAAGCCATCGCCAATAGACAGCAGAATGCGTGCACGCATCCAGCGGCACAGAAGCTAAACGTGCTCCTGTCCAAGTTTCTGGTGCTGCAGTCCCTCCCTTTCCAAGTGGAAAAAGGAAGATTACAGCAGCATGTCCAGTGTGTCTTTTATTGAAGCCTTGAGTGCATACAAAAGCAGAGTACAATGTTTCAGCTACATAGTAGCCTTTATCAAGCATGTATAAAATGAAAATAGCAGCCATAAATACTCAAAAATACCCACTCCTACCACATGGTGGAGCCAATCATCTAAAGGCCCCAACCCACTAGTCACATCTGTGTAATTAAAAAGCAGCCCAATGTCTAATCAGACTGTCTGTGCCCAATTAATACAAATGTGTACCTTATATATAGTGAACGCCATCTGGCAGTCTCGAGTGTGTCTGTACTCGATATTGGCATCTAGCCAGGTTTATTGCGCATGTCCATGACATCAGCCGTCGCAGCGTGCATGTCCATAGCATCACCGCGTTGCCATTGCAACGTCAGACATCAGATGAATGCGCACACACCTCCTGCTGAATGCCCAAGTGATCGGCATATACATGCCTACAGCATCACAGAGGGCGCACATAGTGTGTATCATAGAACCTAGTCCCGAAACACATGACCATCGCATCATAACAAAGAAGTCATGCAGATGTCATGCGGATTTAACTCCACGATAAATCATGCAAAGTAGATACAGGGTTCACCAAGGGACCGGATATGCACCATATCCGGACAAAAGGACAAAACCATGTCTCTCACATAATAGTGCACTATTGGGCCCCATTCAAATCCACCATAATGCCCATCCACATCACATGATACATCATAAAAAAGGGGAAAAATGTACTTCCTATCATCTAAATAGGCCCCAATAGGGAGCACAGTACCACAGCCAGACTCCAGAATGGCAGAAATATCAAGTGTGAGGGGTGAATGTGAGAAGTGAATAACAATTAAATAAATACTCGGCATAAAAAAACATGTAAAATCTGCATCATACTGAATTGGACAAAAAGCTCATGAAATATTCCTACCTACAGTTGCAAGAAAAAGTATGTGAACCCTTTGGAATGATATGGATTTCTGCACAAATTGGTCATAAAATGTGATCTGATCTTCATCTAAGTCACAACAATAGACAATCACAGTCTGCTTAAACTAATAACACACAAAGAAATAAATGTTACCATGTTTTTATTGAACACACCATGTAAACATTCACAGTGCAGGTGGAAAAAGTATGTGAACCCCCTAGACTAATGACACCTCCAAGAGCTAATTGGAATGAGGTGTCAGCCAACTGGAGTCCAATCAATGAGATGAGATTGGAGGTGTTGGTTACAGCTGCCCTGCAATATAAAAACCGCACACCAGTTCTGGGTTTGCTTTTCACAAGAAGCATTGCCTGATATGAATGATGCCTCGCACAAAAGAGCTCTCAGAAGACCTATGATTAAGAATTGTTGACTTGCATAAAGCTGGAAAGGGTTATAAAAGTATCTCCAAAAGCCTTGCTGTTCATCAGTCCATGGTAAGGCAAAATGTCTATAAATGGAGAAAGTTGAGCACTGCTGCTACTCTCCCTAGGAGTGGCCGTCCTGTAAAGATGACTGCAAGAGCACAGCGCAGACTGCGCAATGAGGTGAAGAAGAATCCTAGAGTGTCAGCTAAAGACTTACAAAAGTCTCTGGCATATGCTAACATCCCTGATAGTGAATCTACGATACATAAAACACTAAACAAGAATGGATTTCATGGGAGGATACCACAGGAGAAGCCACTGCTGTCCAAAAAACCCCATTGCTGCACGTTTACAGTTTGCACAAGAGCACCTGGATGTTCCACAGCAGTACTGGCAAAATATTCTGTGGACAGATGAAACAAAAGTTGAGTTATTTGGAAGAAACACACAACACTATGTGTGGAGAAAAAGAGGCACAGCACAACAACATCAAAACCTCATACCAACTGTGAAGAATGGTGGTGGGTGCATCAGGGCCTGGACAGATTGCTATCATCGAAGGAAAAATGAATTCCCAAGTTTATCAAGACATTTTGCAGGAGAACTTAAGGCCATCTGTCCACCAGCTGAAGCACAACAGAAGATGGATGTTGCAACAGGACAACGTCCCAAAGCAAAGAAGTAAATCAACAACAGAATGGCTTAAACAGAAGAAAATACGCCTTTCGGAATGGCCCAGTCAGACTCCTGACCTCCACCCGATTGAGATGCTGTGGCATGACCTCAAGAAAGCGATTCACACCAGACATCCCAAGAATATTGCTGAATGGAAAAAGTTCTGTAAAGAGGAATGGTCAACAATTACTCCTGACCGTTGTGCACGTCTGATCTGCAACTACAGGAAACGTTTGGTTGAAGTTATTGCTGCCAAAGGAGGTTCAACCAGTTATTAAATCCAAGGGTTCACATACTTTTTCCACCTGCACTGTGAATGTTTACATGGTGTGTTCAATAAAAACATGGTAACATTTAATTCTTTGTGTGTTATTAGTTTAAGCAGACTGTGATTGTCTATTGTTGTGACTTAGATGAAGATCAGATCACATTTTATGACCAATTTGTGCAGAAATTCATATTATTCCAAAGGGTTCACATACTGTTTCTTGCAACTGTATCTATACATTTCACATTGAATTCGATATTAAGCGCATGGGGTTGTAAAGATTGCAATGTGAAAATCCATTTGAACACTTTCTTTCTCAGCATGCGTTCTCTATCACCACTCCTTCTAGGAATGTCAACTGAATCTATGACCCGGAATCTCAGCTGGTTGACAGAGTGACCACAATCATTGAAATGCTTTGCCACTGGTTTGTCCATGAGTTTTTTCCTTATTGTGCTCTTGTGTTTGTTACTGCGTTCCCTGGTTTCCCTAGTTGTTTCTCCTACGTAGACTAAGCTACAGGGACATTGAATCATGTAGACGACATGTACACGTACTTTATACTACTGTATGGGTGGACGAAAGTATTACCCTTGAGCATGTTTCCAAGTGGTTGACTTTGCACCTTTCAGTGAACTGATGGTTTGTGCCGAGCCAAGGTGGAGAGTCTCAAGCCGTCATTTCTTTGCCAAAAAGGCAGTACCAACCCTGCACACGTATGCAGAACCGAACTTGGGCCAGTCCTTGAGCCTGTCGGTGTCTGCCAAAGTGCATGGCAGCGCCGATGTGTGGAGCTGTAACTACGATCATGGACAGTACATGTCCTTTACAGCCCACTGGGTGAATGTGGTTCCTGCACAGCCACACCAGCAGCTTGGCCAGGTCATGCCACTTCTGCCTCCACGTTGTCACGCCGTTGGTCCTGCGACAAAGTCCGCCTCTGCCTCCTCATCCTCCACCATGTCCTCAGCCTCCACTGCAGGGACAAGTCACAGTGCCCCTCCAGCATACCACATGTGCAGGGCACGACAGTGTCACGCTATTCTGTACCTCGATTCACTGGGCGAACTGAGTCACACAGGGGAGGTACTGCTTTGTGTCCTACATCAAGAAATTAAATCCTGGCTTTCTCCTCGACAACTCAAAATCTGAACCATGGTGAACGACAATGGGAAGAACATGGTGTCGGCGCAGCCATGCATCCTGCATGGCACACGTGTTTAATCTGGTTGTCAGGCAGTTCCTGAAGTCTTCCACCCATCTGCAAGACATCCTAAAAATGGCCAGGAAACTTTGCATGCACTTCAGCCACTCGTACCACCGCAAAGCACACCCTCCTTGAGCTGCAGCGGCAGAAAGGCATCCCCCAACATAGGCTGATATGCCCTGAGGAAGCCGGATTGCTCCGGCGACACGCGTTGGGCGCTTGCTATGTTTCCAGGTCCACTGTACCAGCTGGCTATGTAGGTTTGGCTCTTGATATTTGACCCTATGTCGGTCTTATTGTACCTTTAATTCTAGTGGTCTTACCTTACCTTACATTTGCTATATGTGATTTATTGTATTGCTTTATATGCTGGTTGATAACGCATACATTTTCATGTGATAATTCAGTGGACCTGTGTGTGTCGGTTACATATATTTATTGCATACTGCACTTTGTTCTACATTGTATACAATTTTTTAATGCGTGTGTGTTGTTGTGTCCAATAAACTTCATATATATATTTTTTATCCTTCAATGGTTGGATGTGCATTCATGGGGTGGCTCTTTTGACTCTCTCTTGGGTTAGACTATTTGTCACATGTAGTTTTACCACCCCTTGCACTCCTTTAAGCATTTGGTGTGCCCCCTGTCTCTTTAAACTTAGGCTGATATGCGACGTTTCCACCAATTGGAATTCCACCCTCCATATGTTGGAATGACTATACGAACAGAGAAAGACCATCAACGATTTCTTGATGATGCAAGCGGATAGGAGTACTCCTCTGTGTAACTTCGATGTCAGCCAGTGGCAGCTCATGCGTGACACCTGCCGTTTACTCAGGCTCTTTGAGGATGCCACGTTATTTGTCAGTCATCAGGAGTACGGGCTGAAAGGATGTCATTATACTGCTTCATGTCCTGGAACAGATGCTGGTAACAATGGCTGGTCAGGAGATTGGAGACATGGCGCCTAGATCTCACGGTCACACGAGCCCTGTGGGGGGTGAACTGGAAGAGGAGGGAGGAGGATATTGGAGCACAGGCAAACAGTAGCCAAATGAGTGTTTTTTCTACTCAGGTGACAGGAAAGGAGGAGCAGGAGCAGCCAGAGGAGCTCCAGGGCAATGAAGAAGACGAGACAGAGGACCCAGACACACTGTGGCAGTATGCAGTAGAGATGGAGGCAGGGAGTCCCTCTGAGTCACTTGCGCAAATGGCCCGATGCATGCTCACTTGCTTGCGTAGGGACAGTCGAATTGTCACCATTCGGCAGGGGGATGATTTCTGGCTCTCCGCCTTGTTGGACCCTAGCTACCAGTCCAGAATGAGGGCCTTTTTTACACCCACTTAAAGGCAGAACAAACTGAACTACTACAGAGACATCCTATGTAGTCAGTTGGCCGCTGTCAATCTGCGCTATCATCCATCCTCTTGCAGGTATGACCAGGGGGGCCTTCTGCGCTAACATTCCACTGCCATGGCTGCTGGGGAGGAGTGGGGTGGCAGGAGCACTACCAGCTCCATCAGATGCAGCCTGAGTCTACAGTCGCTGATGAGTAGCTTTCTTCACCCACATATTGAAGAAATTACTTACCAGCAGCAGCAGGTAGACCTAGAGAAGGACCTGAACCAGCAGGTGGTGGCATACTTGGACAGCACCCTGCCAAGCCACATTGAAGGTCCACTGGACTACTTGGCAGCCAAACTGGATTTGTGGACGCAACTAGCAGAGTTTGCCCTGGAAAAGCTCTCCTGCCCGGCCAGTAGTGTGGCATCAGAGTGGGTGTTTAGTGCAGCGGGGGCCATAGTTACCCCAAGAAGAACTCACCTGGCCACCCAAAAATGTGGAGAGACTAACCTTTGTCAAGATGAATCAGGTGTGGATCAGCCAGGATTTCCATACACCAATTCCTGATGCATCAGACTAGATCATCCATGGTGCCACACCAACACTTTGATAAAAGAGAACGTTTTTTTCTGACTACCTACCTCAGCTACTACTCTGATGCTGCAACCTCCCGGATTCCACACATCTGATGCCAGGTGCTCCTTCTTTCACCCACCTTAATCAGCGGGTACTGGTATTGCCACCCACCGCCACATTTTGTTACCGGGTCACTTTGTGGTCTTCTGATCCATCTGCTGCTGCCATCTCTATACTAAGTCACCTTGCCACTCTAGGGTATCCTCCTGCTGCTGCTACCATATCCACACTATGTCACCTTGTCACTGTGTAGTTTCCTGATGCTGCTGCTATTACTGCCATCTCCACACTATGTCACCTTGCCACTCTGTGGTATCCTCCTGCTGCTGCTATCTCCACACTATGTCACCTTGCCACTCTGTGGTCTCCTGATACTGCTGCTGCTACTGCCATCTCCACACTATGTCACTTTGCCACTCTGTGGTATCCTGATGCTGCTGCTGTTATCTCCACACTATGTCACCTTGCCACTCTGCGGTATCCTCCTGCTGCTGCCATCTCCACACTATGTCACCTTGCCACTCTGTGGTATCCTCCTGCTGCCATATACAAACCGGATTCCCAAAAAGTTGGGACACTATACAAATCGTGAATAAAAACTGAATGCAATGATGTGGAGATGGCAAATGTCAATATTTTATTTGTAATAGAACGTAGATGACAGATCAAACGTTTAATCCAAGTAAATGTATAATTTTAAAGGAAAAATACGTTGATTCAAAATTTCATGGTGTCAACAAATTCCAAAAAAGTTGGGACAAGTAGCAAAAAGTAAATTTGAGCATAACGAAGAGCTGGAAGACCAATTAACACTAATTAGGTCAATTGGCAACATGATAGGGTATAAAAAGAGCTTCTCAGAGTGGCAGTGTCTCTCAGAAGCCAAGATGGGTAGAGGATCACCAATTCCCACAATGTTGCACAGAAAGATAGTGGAGCAATATCAGTAAGGTGTTACCCAGCGAAAAATTGCAAAGACTTTGCATCTATCATCATCAACTGTGCATAACATCATCCGAAGATTCAGAGAATCTGGAACAATCTCTGTGCGTAAGGGTCAAGGCCGTAAAACCATACTGGATGCCCGTGATCTCCGGGCCCTTAAACGACACTGCACCACAAACAGGAATGCTACTGTAAAGGAAATCACAGAATGGGCTCAGGAATACTTCCAGAAACCATTGTCAGTGAACACAATCCACCGTGCCATCCGCCGTTGCCAGCTGAAACTCTACAGTGCAAAGAAGAAGCCATTTCTAAGCAAGATCCACAAGCTCAGGCGTTTTCACTGGGCCAAGGATCATTTAAAATGGAGTGTGGCAAAATGGAAGACTGTTCTGTGGTCAGACGAGTCACGATTCAAAGTTCTTTTTGGAAATCTGGGACGCCATGTCATCCGGACCAAAGAGGACAAGGACAACCCAAGTTGTTATCAACGCTCAGTTCAGAAGCCTGCATCTCTGATGGTATGGGGTTGCATGAGTGCGTGTGGCATGGGCAGCTTGCATGTCTGGAAAGGCACCATCAATGCAGAAAAATATATTCAGGTTCTAGAACAACATATGCTCCCATCCAGACGTCATCTCTTTCAGGGAAGACCCTGCATTTTTCAATAAGATAATGCCAGACCACATTCTGCATCAATCACAACATCATGGCTGCGTTGGAGAAGGATCCGGGTACTGAAATGGCCAGTCTGCAGTCCAGATCTTTCACCTATAGAGACCATTTGGCGCATCATAAAGAGGAAGGTGCAAGAAAGAAGACCCAAGACGATTGAACAGTTAGAGGCCTGTATTAGACAAGAATGGGAGAGCATTCCTATTTCTAAACTTGAGAAACTGGTCTCCTCGGTCCCCAGACGTCTGTTGAGTGTTGTAAGAAGAAGGGGAGATGCCACACAGTGGTAAAAATAGCCTTGTCCCAACTTTTTGGGGATTTGTTGACACCATGAAATTCTGATTCAACATATTTTTCCCTTAAAATGGTACATTTTCTCAGTTTAAACTTTTGTTCCGTGATTTATGTTCTATTCTGAAAAAATATTAGAAGTTGGCACCTCCACATCATTGCATTCAGTATTTATTCACGATTTGTATAGTGTATATAAGTAAAATACTGGGCACTCTTCAAATATATGTACCTCACAATTTATTAAATGACATAGCATGGGCAGACAATTCATAAAACACACTTATTATTACATATATAAAAACTGTGTAAAAAACTGTATAAAATCTGGGTAGGTTGTGAAAAATAAAGAGCCTTAATATATAATAGCCTCCAAACTATGTAAGTGGGAAAGACTTAATGTGGATGTCCGTTCAGCTTTAGTTGGAATGCAGTCTATATTGCAGGTATATAGAACCCACAGTAGATGTATCCTCCAAGCAAAAAGACGATAGTACAGCTGGTGAATTACAGTGATTAACTCATGCGGCGTCCCGCTGTTACTCACTGTTAGATTGCAGTGCAAGGTTCCGCTGTTATACCGATGCCTTTAGGGATTGTATTTCAGATCAGTGTTTAATTCGATCCTTTCCCCTCCTGTCTTTCAAGCTCCGCTCAGTATATATGAGCTCCGGCGCTTGTTGTATTTGCCCGTTCCCTTTGCAGCGCTGGATTGTAAGTTCAGATGAGCGTCATTCGCCCCTTTAGTACATCTGTATCAAAGCGCCTCAGGTCTCCGGTTTAGACAGAAATGGCTTGGGGTATAAGAAATCCTTTTAGTTGGCAAAAGCGATGTCCATAGGGCAAGCATGTCAAACTCAAAGGCTAACATGGGCCAAAAAAACAAAATTTAAGTTAATGTGGGCCGCATCAAAAAAAAATAATATATTTTTACAATATAATGCAGACGGATCCGTTCTGAACGGATCCACCGTCTGCATTATATGAGCGGATCTGTCTCAGACGGATCCGCTCTGAACGCAAGTGTGAAAGTAGCCTTAGGGGCGAGAACCTGGGATCTTTCATCCCTTGTCCTATTCAGCTCTATCAGGGTGAATAGGACTTCACACTGTCCCTGCTGCTCTGTGCGTTGTGCACACAGCATCAGGGATGTTACCATGGCAACCAGGGCTTCTGTAGCGTCCTGGCTGCCATGGTAACTGATCGGAGCCCCAGGCTTACACAGCTGGGGCTCCGATCAGAAGCTGCCACTGCACCACCAATGAGGGGGAGGGAAGAGGTCCCTGTGGCCACTGCCACCAATGATTTTAATACTGGGGGGGTTGAGAGGGGCTGGCGCACTGTGCCACCAATGATTTTAATGTGATGGGGGGTTGAGGGGGGGGGGCACACTGCACCACCAATGATAAATTACCCCTTTATACAGGAGGCTGGTACTGGCAGATCAGCAGTTAACCCCTCAGGTGCGGCACCTAAGGGGTTAACTGCCTCTGATCGCAGCTCCCTGTCAGCGGCAGGGTGCCAGCAATGCGATTCTGCTGCCGGCACCCGCCTCCTGTATTGTGTTAAAGACTGACTTTCACTATCAGGCCACACAGAGCGGCGCCCAGCGATGTCTCAGCACTCACCATTAGTCCTGGGCGCCGCTCCGTTCGCCTGCAGTGCTCCATTACTGTCTCCTCTCCTGCTCCACATGCTGCTGATTACTATCGGAGCGATGGGAGGAGACATCAGCTTCACTAGTGGGCGTTCCTTCTTCCTGGCTGTAGCGCTGTCCAATCGCAGCGCAGGGAGAAGGAACACCCACTAGTGAAGCTGATGTCTCCTCCCATCGCTCCGATAGTAATCAGCAGCATGTGGAGCAGGAGAGGAGACAGTAATGGGGCACTGCGGGCGAACGGAGCGGCGCCCAGGACTAATGGTGAGTGCTGAGACATCGCTGGGTGCTGCTCTGTGTGGGAAATGGGAATAGTCCTATCATTGGTGGCTCAGTGCGCCCGCCCCTCCTCCGCCCCTCTCTCCTCATTGGTGGCGCAGTGCGCCCGCCCCCCCCCCCTCTCTTCTCATTGGTGGCAGCGGCAGCAGCACAGGGGGAGGGAGGACAGCTTCCTTCTCCCCGTGCTGCTGAGAGAACATGAGCGCGCCGATAGCAGCGCGCTCATGTTCAGAGATACTAGACTGCCGGGCCGCAAAGATATTCATTGCGGGCCGCATGTTTGACACCCATGCCATAGGGGGATTCTTTGCACCAAACGTGTTTCGGGGTCCTTTGTCACCCCTTCCTCAGTGTGACACCACTGAGGAAGGGGTGACAAAGGACCCCGAAACGCGTTTGGTGCAAAGAATCCCCCTATGGACATCGCTTTTGCCAACTAAAAGGATTTCTTATACCCCAAGCCATTTCTGTCTAAACCGGAAACCTGAGGCGCTTTGATACAGATGTACTAAAGGGGCGCATGACGCTCATCTGAACTTACAATCCAGCGCTGCAAAGGGAACCGGCAAATACAACAAGCGCCGGAGCTCATATATACTGAGCAGAGCTTGAAAGACAGGAGGGGAAAGGATCGAATTAAACACCGATCTGAAATACAATCCCTAAAGGCATCGGTATAACAGCGGAACCTTGCACTGCAATCTAACAGTGAGTAACAGCGGGACGCCGCATGAGTTAATCACTGTAATTCACCAGCTGTACTATCGTCTTTTTGCTTGGAGGATACATCTACTGTGGGTTCTATATACCTGCAATATAGACTGCATTCCAACTAAAGCTGAACGGACATCCACATTAAGTCTTTCCCACTTACATAGTTTGGAGGCTATTATATATTAAGGCTCTTTATTTTTCACAACCTACCCAGATTTTATACAGTTTTTTACACAGTTTTTATATATGTAATAATAAGTGTGTTTTATGAATTGTCTGCCCATGCTATGTCATTTAATAAATTGTGAGGTACATATATTTGAAGAGTGCCCAGTATTTTACTTATATATTCTTATTCTTTTAAAAGGAAGGGTGATTCCTTTTTTACTGAGAGCACCTTCTTCATTGTTTGCGCCAATCCTGTGCGTCACTTCTTGTAAGATTTGCATAGTGTCCCAACTTTTTTGGAATCCGGTTTGTACATACTATGTCACCTTGCCACTAATGTTGTCTCCTGCTGCTGCTGCTGCTGCTACTGCCATCTCCACACTATGTCACCTTGCCACTCTCTGGTATCCTCCTGCTGCTGCCATCTCCACACTATGTCACCTTGCCACTCTGTGGTATCCTTCTGCTACTGCTGCTGCTGCCATCTCCACACTACGTCACCTTGCCATTCTCTGGTATCCTCCTGCTGCTGCTGCCATCTCTACCCTATGTCACCTTGCCACTCTCTGGTATCCTTCTGCTACTGCTGCTGCTGCAATATCCACACTATGTCACCTTGCCACTCTGTGGTATCCTCCTTCTGCTGCTGCTGCCATACCCACACTATGTCACCTTGTAACTCTGTGGTATCCTGATGCTGCCTTTGCCAGCTTCACACTCTGTCACCTTGCCACTCTGTGGTCTCCTAATGCTGCTGCTGCTACTGCCATCTCTACACTATGTCACCTTGCCACTCTGTGGTCTCCTCCTACTGCTACTGACATCTCTACACTATATCAACTTGAAACTCTGTGATATCCTTCTGCTGCTGCCATCTCCACACTATGTCAACTTGTCACTGTGTGGTCTCCTGATGCTGCTGCTGCTGCTACTGCCATCTCCACGCTATGTTACCTGGCCACTCTGTGGTAGAGATGTCGCAAACATAAAATTTTCCGTTCGCGAACGTCGAACGCGAATTTCTACAAATGTTCGCGAACGTGCGAACGGGGCAAACCGCCATTGACTTCTATAGGCAGGTGAATTCTAAAACCCATAGGGACTCTTTCTGACCACAATAGTGATGGAAAAGTTGTTTCAAGGGGACTAACACCTGGACTGTGGCATGCCGGAGGGGGATCCATGGCAAAACTCCCATGGAAAATTACATAGTTGACGCAGAGTTGGATTTTAATCCATAAAGGGCATAAATCACCTAACAATCCATTTTTTTTAAACAACGTGGTTTAAAACATCCAGTGTGTGTATACGATCAGGTATGATGTTGTATCGATCCGGTAGTGTAAGGGTTACGCCCGCTTCACAGACATTGACAGACCAAACTCCCCTTTTAATGCACCGCAAACAACTGCAAACAGTCCATTTGCCCAACCGCAAACTTCCCATTTGCACAAGGTTGGATACCAAGCTAGCCATGTCCCGTTGATGTCATTGAAGGTTTCTTCCTCCACCCAGCCACGTACAACACCAAGGGTCCCCGAAAGGTGAATTGAATTGATTTTTTGAATGGGGAGATAGTTAAAAAAAAATCTGTCTCCCTCCCCTTTGTTTGAATCCACAGTCACTGCGTCTGTGCCGTGCAATTTACTGTCCCATCCGATATGAGTGCTATTTTCTATAGTTCTCTCTTCTCATCAGTTTAATCCCTGTTACGTCCCCAATCTGGGGTCCATTTATTAAATGGATTTTTCGAACGGGGAGATGGTTAAAAAATTGCTGGCTCCCTCCCCTTTGTTTGAATCCACGACACGGTCACTGCGTCTGCGCCATGCAATTTACTGTCCCACCCGATATGAGTAGTATTTCCTGTAGTTCTCTCTTCTCATCAGTTTAATCCCTGTTATGTCCCCAATCTGGGGTCAATTTATTAAATAGATTTTTTGAACGGGGAGATGGTTAAAAAATTGCTGGCTCCCTCCCTTTGTTTGAATCCACATCACGGTCACTGCGTCTGCGCCGTGCAATTTACTGTCACACCCTGATATGAGTGCTATTTTCTGTAGTACTATTCTCATCATTTTAATCCCTGTTACGTGACATCCCCAATCTGGGGTCCATTTATTAAATTGATTTTTTGAACAGGGAGACGGTTAAAAAAAAACGCTGGCTCCCTCCCCTTTGTTTGAATCCACGCCACGGTCACTGTGTCTGCGCCGTGCAATTTACTGTCACACCCGATATGAGTGCTATTTTCTGTAGTACTATTCTCATCAGTTTAATCCCTGTTACGTCCCATATCAGGGTGGGATTGCCTTTTTTTAAAAAAAATTTAGGCTGGGTACCTTCGACTGCCTTCACAGTGACAGACCAAACTCTGATACACCAAACTGAATTGATTTTAGGAACCGGGAGATGGAAAAAGCAGCTTGGTCGGTCCTCTTACTCCCAAGTTGGGGCACTGCGCGTGCACGGAGCAATGTGCTGTGACACCCTATATGAGTGGTGTCTTAACTAGTACTATTCCTATCAGTTTAATCCCTGTAACGTCCCCTATCCGGGGACGTGTGTCGAATTGATTAACCATTTTCGAATTAACGAACCATTACGACATCCTGAAATAATTTAGTTCTGAGCTTTGTACTTGATTTGTATTGGAATTGATGGGGATTTTTTACATTGTCTGCATTATTTCTAATAAACTATTAAGAGACTTTATTATGATTTTTTTAATTTTATGTATTAAAAACCCACCCATTCAACTTAAAAAAATAAATAAAATAAATATATTTTTTTCTATGAAAAAACATTCAGCCGTCCCGATCGCTTTTGGTCTGATCATAATGAAGCAACGGCCTTATCATCTGGGCTGTGGCAACATTGCCAACACACTCATAGAGGTGATGATCGCTTCATTGTGATACGCAAGCCCCTTCACCACAACAAGGTAAGGTATTTGAGTGAATGACACCCTGTAATGGTATGAGTGCAGGCCTAGCCACTAGCCAGTGGGCACAATACAGTATGTGTGGGCCTGACGCACACAGGCTTGCAAATGTGATTAGATCACAGAAAAATGTTAAATATAATTTTTTTTGTATCTGCGAGGTATTTTCTGTCACACCTTGTATGAATGGTGTGCACTGTGCGGTCTGTGACTGAGCCTGCAGCCTCTCACACACGGGCAGCCAGGCAACTGCAATATATATGTATAAAAAAAAAAAAAAAGCAGACTGATGTACCAGCCCTGAAAAGGGCTTTTTGGGGTGCTGTCAGGACGCTGTCCTTACAGCAGATGAGTCTGTGGACACAGAACAATGCCCTAGCTAACGCTTTCCCTATTGAATCAGCAGCAGCTACACTGTGAATGCAGTTTCCGAATGAATCTAAAATGGATGCTGTCCAGGAGGTGGGAGGGTCTGGGAGAGAGGGTCTGCTGCTGATTGGCTGGAATGTGTCTGCTGACTGTGAGGTACAGGGTCAAAGTTTACTCAATGATGATGTATAGGGGGCGGACCGAATATCGCATATGTTCGCCCACAGCGGCGAACTCGAACAAGCTATGATCGCCGGGAACTATTCGCCGGCGAATAGTTCGGGACATCACTACTCTGTGGTATCCTCCTGCTGCTGCTGCTATCTCCACACTATGTCACCTTGCCACTCTGTGGTCTCCTATACTGCTGCTGCTACTGCCATTTCCACACTATATCGCCTTGCCACTCTGTGGTATCCTCCTGCTGCTGCCATCTCCACACTATGTCACCTTGCCATTTTGTGGTATCCTGATGCTGCTGCTGCCATCTCAACATTATGTCACCTTATCACTCTGTGGTATTCTGATACTGCTGCTGCTACTGCCATCTCCACACTATGTCACCTTGCCACTCTATGGTATCCTGATGCTGCTACTTCCATCTTCACATTATGTCACGTTGCCACTCTGTGGTATGCTGATGCTGCTGCTACTGCCATTTAAACACTATTTCACTTTGCCACTCTGTGGTGTCCTGATGCTGCTGCTGCCGTACCCACACTATGTCACCTTGCCACTCTGTGGTATCCTGATGCTGCTGCTACTGCCATCTCCACACTATGTCACCTTGCCACTCTCTGGTATCCTCCTGCTGCTGCTGCCATATACATACTATGTCACCTTGCCACTAATGTGGTCTCCTGATGCTGCTGCTGCTGCTACTGCCATCTCCACACTATGTCACCTTGCCACTCTCTGATATCCTCCTGCAGCTGCTGCCATCTCCACACTATGTTACCTTGCCACTCTGTTGTATCCTGATGCTGCTTCTGCTACTGCCATCTCCACACTATGTCACCTTGCCACTATCTGGTATCCTCCTGCTGCTGCCATATACATACTATGTCACCTTGCCACTAATGTGGTCTCCTGATGCTGCTGCTGCTACTGCCATCTCCACACTATGTCACCTTGCCACACTCTGGTATCCTCCTGCTGCTGCTGCCATCTCCACACTATGTTACCTTGCCACTCTCTGGTATAATTCTGCTACTGCTGCTGCTGCCATATCCACACTATGTCACATTGCCACTCTGTGGTATCCTCCTTCTGCTGCTGCTGCCATACCCACAGTAATTCACCTTGCAACTCTGTGGTATCCTGATGCTGCCTCTGCCATCTCCACATTAAGTCACCTTGCTACTCTGTGGTCTCCTAATGCTGCTGCTGCTACCGCCATCTCTACACTATGTTACCTTGCCACTCTGTGGTCTCCTCCTGCTGCTACTAACATCTCCACACTATAGCAACTTGCCACTCTGTGGTATCCTGATGCTGCTGCCATGTCCACACTATGCCACCTTGCCACTCTGTGGCCTCCTGATGCTACTTCTGCTACTTCCATATCCACACGATATCACCTTTCCACTCTGTGGTATCCTGTTGCTGCTGCTGCCATATCCACACTATGTCACCTTGCCACTCTGCGGTAACCTGATGCTGCTGCTGCCACATACACTCTATGTCACCTTGCCACTCTGTTGTCTCCTGCTGCTGCCATCTCCACACTATGTCACCTTGCCACTCTGTGGTCTCCTGATGCTGCTGCCATCTTGTCACCACCAGATCTTTGAGAAGTTCTGATAGACGTTCTTCAGTACCTCCTGCATGATCTTCTTTTGTTTTGCTTTCGTTTTGACATCTCTCCTCCCTCTCCTAGCTGTCATCTATTAGCAGTTATTGCCTCCCTATATATCTCCTCCCCATACTGTCTCTCCTTGCGGTTTATATTACATCCTGGATTGTGTTCTCTGCTAGAAGTTGCTACAGCTGAGTTTTCAGATAAGTCTATTTCTGTATTTGTTTTCCTGTTGGCTTGGTTCTAGGTGACCCTGATTCCCTCCGTATTAAGTGCAGGGAGCTGGTGGTCGTGTCCCCTCACTATTATAGGGTTTGCAGGTGTCATTTAGTCTAGGTACGTGGACATGCAACTTTCTATCACTGAGATCTTTGCATGGGCGGAGAAGACAGGGAGAGCTTCAGGGCTTTAATAGGGGTCACCCTTTTGTTCCTTAGTTTTGGAACAAGCCAGTCGGATCCTTATTTGTAACTTCTTGTTTTCTGTTACACCATCCGTGACACATGTCAACATTATGTCACCTTGCCACTCTGTGGTCTCCTGATGCTGCTGCTGCTACTGCCATCTCCACATTATGTCACCTTTCCACTCTGTGGTATCCTGATGCTGCTGCGGCTGAAGCCATCTCTACAATCCGTCACCCACCACTCTGTGGACTCCTGATTCTGCTGCTGCCATACCCACACTATGTCACCTTGTCACTCTGTGGTATCCTGATGCTGCTTCTGCTGCCATCTCCATGCTATGTCACCTTGCCACTCTGTGGTGTCCTGATGCTGCTGCTGTTATCTCCACATCAAGTCACCTTGCCACTCTGTGGTATCCTCCTGCTGTTGCTGCTATATACGCACTATGTCACCTTGCCACTCTGTGGTCTCCTGATGCTGCTGCTGCTACTGCCATCTCCACACTGTCACCTTGCCACTCTCTGGTATCCTCCTGCTGCTGCTGCCATCTCCACGCTATGTTACCTTGCCACTCTGTTGTATCCTTATGCTGCTACTGCCATCTCCACACTATTTCACCTTGCCACTCTCTGGTATCCTTCTGCTATTGCTGCTTCTGCCATATCCACACTATGTCACCTTGCCACTCTGTGGTATCCTGATGCTGCTGCTGCCATCTCCACACTATGTCACTTTGCCACTCTGTGGTATCCTGATGCTGCTGCTGCCATCTTCATTCTATGTCACCTTGCCACTCTGTGGTCTCTTGATGCTGCTGCTGCTACTGCTATCTCCACACTATGTCACCTTGCCACTCTGTAGTATCCTGTTGCTGCTATCTCCACAGTATGTCACCTTGCCACTCTGTGGTATCCTCCTGCTGCTGCCATATCCACACTGTCGCCTTGCCACTCTGTGGTCTCCTGATGCTGCTGCTGCTACTGCCATCTCTACACTATGTCACCTTGCCATTTGGTGGTCTCCTCCTGCTGCTACTGCCATCTCCACACTATGTCAACTTGCCACTCTGTGTTATTCTGATGCTGCTTCTGTCATCTCCACACTATGTCACCTTGCCACTCTGTGGTATCCTCCTGCTGCTGCCATATTGTCACAACCAGACATCTGAGAAGCTCTGACAGATGCCTTTCAGAACCTCCTCCTTGATCTTTCTTTGTTTTGGTTTTAAGTTCCTCATCTCGTTAACCTCTCTCAGTTGTCTTGTAGTTGGACTGATTGCATCCCTTTAAATTCCTCCCCATAATGCATTAGTGTGCGGTTTATACAACTTCCTGGAGTGTGTGTGCATGCTGATCCTATTTCCCAGTCTTCTACAAGATAAGTGTTGTACATTCATTTGTGATTTTATGTTTGCTGGATCCCAGGTGACCCTGACTCCCTCCGTGTCTAGTGTAGGGAGCCGGTGGTCGTGTCCCCTCACTATTGTAGGGTGTTCCGGTATTATATAGTCGAGGTACTAGTCTATGCGATCATCCACCATTGGGGTGTTCGCATAGGCTGAGCAGTCAGGGAGAGTGCCAGGTCTTATGCAGGGGTCTCCCTTTTGTTCCTTAGTTTTGGATCCAGTGAGTCATATATTCATTTTGCATTGTCTTGTTTCCTGTACACCTTCCGTGACATTATAAAACGCCGAAACCGTCTCAAGCTTGGATCCGGTTTCACTTTTGACTGAACACTTCCAGGGTCTTTCATTGGAGGTAGCTGATCTCCGTAAGACTCTTTCTCAGTTTCTAGTGACCGGTTCAGCTTGCGTTCATGGAGTTTGTTCTGAGCCTAAGATCTCGCTTCCGGATACGTTCTCCGGGGGTAGTGAGAATTTTGTGCGTTTCAGAGAGGCTTGCAAACTCCATTTTCGCCTTCTTCCCCATTCAGGATCGTGTTGCTTTGGCTAGACTACGTCTGTTATGCCAGGGTAAACAATCCGCAGAGATATACTGCTCAGAATTTCGGAGATGGGCAGCTGATACTGGTTGAAATGATGCTACACTCAAAAGTCAATTTTGCCATGGTCTTTCAGAGGGATTGAAAGATGCATTTGCCTTTCATGAGAGGCCCATCTCCTTGGACTCTGCTATGTCTCAAGCCGTTCGTATTGACAGGTGTCTTAGAGAGAGAGGAGAGATCTCTCCTTCCTGTCATACTCAGTCCCAGGACAGTGCAGCGGTCTCATTCTGTGCGCAGGGGTCTCAGTCGCTGTCAGCCCCTTCTGAGCAGGAGCCCATGCAGCTGGGGTTGATTGCCTCTGACAATAGAAGATTCAGCCCGCATGGGAAGGTTTGTTTTTGTTGTGGAGGTATAAATCATTTGGCAAATGTTTGTTCCTCTAGGAGATTCAGGCAGTTTTCTGGAAGTAATAAAGAAACAAAAAGGAAAAAATCTTTTAAAAATGTTCTATCTGTTACTATTGGCAGGGTTGAGGCGGAAATTGAAGGTTTTCCGTTTGCTTGTAGTTCCCGTTTTGTCCTGCCTGCCAGGGTGGCGCTAGAGAGCAAGAACATTTTTTGTGAGATTTTTGTAGATAGTGGAGCAGCGGTCAATCTCATTGATAATCATTTTGCGATAACTCATGGTTTCCAGGTATGCACTTCGGGAAAGGATATTCCTGTTTTTGCTATTGATTCCGCTCCACTTTCTCAGAAATCATTAAAGGGCATAGTTCACAATATTCGTTTAATTGTGAGTGATGCTCATGTTGAGGATGTGTCATGTTTCGTCCTTAGCGGATTATCTACTCCTCTTGTGTTGGGGCTACCCTGGCTCACTAAACATAACCCCACCATTGATTGGCAAGCGAGGCAAATAAATGGTTGGAGTGACTTTTGCAGAGAGAATTGCCTCACGACATCTGTTTCTGAGGTTTCTACTAAGACTGTACCACCTTTTCTCTCTGAATTTTCGGATGTCTTCTCTGAGAGTGGAGTTCAGGATTTGCCCCCGCACAGGGAGTCCGATTGCCCTATTAATCTCATCTCAGGCGCCAAGCTGCCTAAATCTCGTTTGTACAATCTTTCCCAACCTGAAAGGGTCGCTATGCGTGCTTATATCTCTGAGAGTCTGAGAAAAGAACACAATACGACCCTCGAAGTCACCTGTTGCCGCTGGTTTTTTCTTTGTTAAGAAAAAAGATGTTTTTTTAAGACCTTGTCTGGATTTCAGGGAGCTGAACAGTATCACTATTCGTGACCCTTATCCGCTTCCTCTGATCCCGGACCTGTTTAACCAGATTGTTGGGGCTAAAATCTTTTCCAAATTAGATCTAAGAGGGGCATACAACCTGGTCAGGGTCAGAGAAGGAGACGAATGGAAGACGGCCTTCAATACCCCTGAGGGCCATTTTGAGAATTTGGTTATGCCTTTTGGTTTGATGAATGCCCCAGCCGTTTTTCAGCATTTCATCCCTTTTCCTGGTTTGCCCAATGCTAAGACGCTGGCGCAGGCATTTATTGATCACATTGTCAAATTGCATGGTATTCCTTCAGACATAGTCTCTGATAGGGGCGCGCCGTTTGTTTCCAGATTCTGGAAGGCTTTCTGTTCTCGCTTGGGGGTTCGGTTGTCATTCTCTTCTGCTTTCCACCCGCAGTCGAATGGCCAGATAGAACGCGTCAATCAGAATCTGGAGACATATCTGCGCTGTTTTGTGGCGGAGAATCAGGAGGATTGGTGTTCTTTTTTGTCCCTTGCTGAGTTTGCTTTAAATAACCGTCGTCAGGAGTCCTCTGATAAGTCACCATTTTTTGGTGCATATGGGTTTCATCTGCAGTTTGGGACATTCTCGGGAGAGGGGTCTTCTGGTTTACCTGACAAGGACAGATTCTCCTCATCTTTGTCATCGATTTGGCAAAAGATTCAGGATAATCTAAAGAGCATGAGTGAGAGATATAAGCGTGTGGCAGATAAGAGACGTGTGCCTGGTCCGGACCTGAATGTTGGTGATCTGGTGTGGTTGTCTACCAAGAATATCAAATTGAAGGTTCCCTCCTGGAAGTTGGGTCCTAAGTTTATTGGGCCTTACAAAATCCTGTCTGTCATCAATTCTGTTGCCTACCGTCTTGATCTTCCTCAGACTTGGAAGATCCATAATGTTTTTCATAAGTCCTTATTAAAACCTTATGTTCAACCCATTGTACCCTCGCCTTTGCCTCCTCCTCCGATTATGGTTGATGGTAATCTTGAATTTCAGGTCTCTAGGATTGTGGATTCTCGTGTTGTCTGCGGTTCTCTCCAGTACCTCGTTCATTGGGAGGGTTATGGTCCTGAGGAGAGGATGTGGGTCCCAGTGACGGACATTAAGGCCACTTGTCTCATCAGGGCTTTCCATAGGTCCCATCCTGAGAAGGTGGGCTCTGAGTGTCCGGAGTCCACTCGTAGAGGGAGGGGTACTGTCACAACCAGAGATCTGAGACGCTCTGACAGATGCCTTTCAGAACCTCCTCCTTGAGCTTTCTTTGTTTTGGTTTTCAGTTCCTCATCTCGTTAGCCTCTCTCAGCTGTCTTGTAGTTGGACTGATTGCATCCCTTTAAATTCCTCCCCATAATGCATTAGTGTGCGGTTTATACAACTTCCTGGAGTGTGTGTGCATGCTGATCCTATTTCCCAGTCTTCTACAAGATAAGTGTTGTACATTCATTAGTGATTTTATGTTTGCTGGATCCCAGGTGACCCTGACTCCCTCCGTGTCTAGTGTAGGGAGCCGGTGGTCGTGTCCCCTCACTATTGTAGGGTGTTCAGGTATTATATAGTCGAGGTACGAGGATATGTGATCATCCACCATTGGGGTGTTCGCATAGGCTGAGCAGTCAGGGAGAGTGCCAGGTCTTATGCAGGGGTCTCCCTTTTGTTCCTTAGTTTTGGATCCAGTGAGTCATATATTCATTTTGCATTGTCTTGTTTCCTGTACACCTTCCATGACACATATGCATACTATGTCACCCTGCCACTAATGTGGTCTCCTGATGCTGCTGCTACTGCCATCTCCACACTATGTTACCTTGCCACTTTGTTGTATCCTGATGCTGCTTCTGCTACGGCCATCTCCACACTATGTCACCTTGCCACTCTCTGGTATCATTCTGCTACTGCTGCCATATCCATACTATGTCACCTTGCCACTCTGTGGTATCCTCCTTCTGCTGCTGCTGACATATCCACACTATGTCACCTTGCAACTCTGTAGTCTCTTGATGCTGCTGCTGCTACTGCCGTCCACACTATGTCAACTTGCCACTCTGTGGTATCCTGTTGCTGCTGCTGCTATCTTTACACTATGTCACCTTGCCATTCTGTGGTATCCTCCTGCTGCTGCCATATCCACACTATATTGCCTTGCCACTCTGTGGTATCCTTATGCTGCTGCTGCTGCCATATACACTCTATGTCACCTTGCCACTCTGTGGTCTCCTGCTGCTGTCATCTCCATACTATGTCACCTTGCCACTCTGTGGTATCCTGATGCTGCTGCTGCTACTGCCATCTGTACACTATGTTACCTTGCCATTTGGTGGTCTCCTGCTGCTACTGCCATCTCCACACTATGTCACCTTGCCACTCTGTGGTATCCTCCTGCTGCTGCCATATATGCACTATGTCACCTTGCCACTCTGTGGTCTCCTGATGCTGCTGCTGCTACTGCCATCTCCACACTATGTCACCTTGCCACTCTCTGGTATCCATCTGCTATTGCTGCTTCTGCCATATCCACACTATGTCACCTTGCCACTCTGTGGTATCCTGATGCTGCTGCCATCTCCACAATATGTCACCTTTCCACTCTGTGGTATCCTGATGCTGCTGCTGCCATCTCCACACTATGCCCCCTTGCCACTCTTTGGTCTCTTTATGCTGCTGCTACCATCTCCACACTATGTCACCTTGCCACTCTGTGGTATTCTGATGCTGCTGCCACATACACTCTATGTCACCTTGCCACTTTGCTGTCTCCTGCTGCTGCCATCTCCATACTATGTCACCTTGCCACTCTGTGGTCTCCTAATGCTGCTTCTGCTACTGCCAACTCTACACTATGTCACCTTGTTATTCAGTGGTCTTCTCCTGCTGCTACTGCCATCTCCACACTATGTCAACTTGCCACGCTGTGGTATCCTGATGCTGCTGCTGCTGGCGCCATCTCCACACTTTGCCACCTTGTCACTCTGTTGTCTCTTGATGCTGCTTCTACCGCCATCTCCACACTATGTCACCTTGCCACTCTTTGGTATCCTCCTCCTGCTGCTGCTGCTACTGCCATCTCCACACTTGGTCACCTTGCCACTCTGTGGCCTCCTCCTGATACTGCTGCTGTTGCCGCCACCTCCACACTCTGTCATTAGGCCACTCTGCGGTCTCCTCATGCTGCTTCCACCTCATCAATATGTCATTGGTCCACTCTGTGGACTTCTCATGCTGTTCCACCCTCCCAACTTCATGACTGGGACACTATTTTGCCTTTAGGCTTGGCTGACATCATGATTTATTTGAACTTTCTTCTAATCTGTCAGAAGGAAGAAAACATGAGACGCACCACAGATCCTGCCAGGGTAGCAGCTGTAAGGCCTGTATGAACCCATCAGAATTGGCTTATGATTTGGTAGCCAAAAGCAGGAGTGGGTACAAAATACAGAAGACATGCAAACATTTGATTCATGTGTCATCTCTGTTTTACATACACTCCTGTTTTTTTGGGGCATTAGCAATACTGATGAATTATTGAGCAAATGCTGACCGAGTAAAGGCGTATGCTCCACAGCTAGGATCTGTTTTTTGTGGGTTATTGTTCTGACGGATCAGAGGAAAGGCAAATTAATCAGTGAAGTCAACACAATGTTACATTTGACACCCTCTCCACTCTTTCCTGGGTGGCTCTACTTGTATACACATTTAATAGAGCAGGTTCTGTATACATCTGTGTGGAATCAGCTGGCATTGGTGTAAAAGGAGTGTGTGTCTTCTTCATGCTAACATCGACCTGTAAGGTTAAGTTCATACTTGAGTTATTTGGTCAGTTTTGGCCCTGTGACTGCCCAAATAAGTGACGTGTGCAGTGATTCTAAGAGCGACGCCTGTCATCTGCATGTCATACGGACTCACAGTATTATTTCACTACCACAGCAGACTCCCTATGCTTGTTACTACAAGGCACAGTGTTCTACACCACTACAAAAGCTCTCTGCAGCCCGGAAATAGCCACAGATATATTCGGATTGAACAAAAAATTTCCGGAAAGATTTGGCGAATCAGCGAATCGGATTTTTGAAAGATTCGCTCATCTGTAGTGAAAACCCATAAGATTTGTATTATGCTCAGTAGTAAGCATAGCAAATGAAATCCATAAGAGTAACAGATTTAGAAATAGGATACAATGCTTACAAATAGTAGCTGCATAATAAGCCCTGATATATGGCTTTTATTTATCGGCAACTTCAAATCAACTTTCAATTTTCATCTCTAGATGATTATCCACATCACTTAGACATAAACATGTGAACCTAGGGTAAACAAGCACATACCAGTCGCAATAAACTCCCTGTACATAATTAAGATTTAGGCCATAATCTTAGATATGTTTATAAATTCGAAACTCTCGTTCGGAAACAGCAAGAAGTAAATAGAGAGGGAGATAAAGTGCTTGTTAGCTGCTAGGGAGTAATTAAAGTGTAAAATAACCAGTAAGACTAAATCCATTCCTAAACATATTAAAAAAGACCATGATACAACAGTGTCTCATTCGAGAATATCTAATCTAATGATTTTAGTAATAATTCATGCATGCACCACGTTTTTAAGTAATCCACTATCCTCATACCATTTGTAGTATGCAGCAGACATACAGCAATATCAGGCATCAGTGCTTTAAGTGAAACCTGTCATGGCCTGTAGAATTCATGAAAATTGGATACTAAAAAGCCTTCTAGAGAAACTATTTTGTGATCATATTTGTTTACTTTCTGTAAAGGGGTAGTCTAGTTTACAAATTTTCAGTTACCCTTTTGAATTCAATGACCACTGTATAATAATTTCTGTGCTTCAGGGGAACTGAACCCCTTCTAAGCAAAAATAATTGGTAAAGTGGAAAAACTATTGAATAAATTAATAAAGCATCATGGCAAATGCAGAAACATATTAAGAAAACATTTTTAGTATATTTTTTTTAAATCCATGTCAGTATCATAATCAAATATTTTGTGTACATATGGAGAAATAAAGAATTTTGAGTCACCATCTCAGGGAAATATGGACGGAAGATTTAATTTTAAGAGTGTCTAGTGTGCAAACCTGATACAAAACAATTTCTATGATGGTATAATAATCAATAGAAATCACCTGTTAAAACAATATAATAGACATAGGACAAAAATTGAATTGTTTTGCATAATACTGGCAGTAGACACACTTAGTAAAGTAAACCAGTTTTGGCATGACAAATGAATTAGCAGCATACAACATGCTTGATTATGTAGTTATATCATGTATCTTATAGAAAAAAAACTAGTTAAACATCAATATCTGACATAATTTTTCAGTAACATAAGAAAATATTTATTGTAAAATTCAATGATCAAATGTCTTATTCAGTCTAAAATGGTTAGATATCACCACTGAAATACAATTTCACATTATGCAACCAGTCAAAATCCATCACAGACTTCACACTAGGCTAAGGGTGAAGGCTATCATCTGCCATTGTCCTCCATAAGAAAGTGATGCAATCCACATGCCAGCATATGGAGAACAGGGGTTGTCTGGTATTCAACTTCATAAGTTGGGGAATGATAAAGGAGAGGTCCACTGGCTTCTGTGCTATCTGATTTTTTGCAGTTCTTGTCTCAACCATGAAGGTAGAGGTTGGCCAAGTCTGTGTAAAAGTTTTGATAATTCCACATTGTGATCTTGGTAATAACTTGACAAGAAGGCTCTGCACTAAAAAGAAAGAATATACAGATATCAGTCATTATGAAATATACTTTACCTGTTCAAGCCCAGCCATTTAACCACTTCCTAGCCAGGCACATTTTCATTTTTTTTTTTTGTATATATAAAGGTAAAAAAAAAAAAATATCTGCATCTGGTTATAAAAATAGTTTTTGCCCATTTTCTGGTGATATGAGGCTTTTTTATGCCATTTTTATGTTTATTATATTTTTTTTATACTGCTGGAAAATGTAAAACAAAATGGAACCTGTAGTCAGTTTTTGAATTTTACTTCATTTTTTCTTTTGTTAATAGCACAATGTGCAACTAAAATACTTTTTAAGTTATGGGGCATAACAGTCTTTTTGATATAGTGGATATGCAGCTTTTGGTCATCAGGAGTGGGGCATTTAGAAGCATTTGTTTAAATTTTTTTTATTTTTTTCATTTTACACTTTGTACCTTGATAAGATCATTCAAAACCTTTGTGAAGCAATTAACAACATTACAATTTTTTATTGTTGATTTCTCCTCTAACTACATGGCTGTAAAACCTCACTGTAGAGCCAGCAGTTCCTGCAGATACCTAGCTCTCAGCGATTACATGATCGCTAGGACTGGAGCAGGAATCGGTGTTGTTACTTTGTGATTTGTATGCACAGCTATCATTGGGTGCGTGTATACTGTGGAGCAGAGAAGGTTAAAAACAGTCCCTGCCTCCTCTAACAGGAGCTCCCACAGCTTCAGGAATAGTGTGCACCTGCCATCTCTGAAAGGAGAGGAGTGCTGGACGTAGAATGAAAGAGCCAGAACAAGCTGAGAGAGAGAAAGTGATAGCTATAGAGACAGGTTTAAGTTCAGTACTCTGTGCTATAGCAGACTATGCTGGCCACTGGAGTAGGGGTAAACCCCTGAGATAACTCCAAGAGAGAGCTCTACCACAAGGAGGCCTATAGACCTGATCCAGGTAAAGAAGGGATCTCTCTGCAAGAGTTATACTGATACTTAGTGGCTGTGACCAGTGGTGACTGGTGGGACATATTGGATGAATACTGTTTTCTGCCCCTGTGAACACATTTGAACTCTCCATAGGACACTACAAGTGGTAAAACAAACTGTATATTTGGTTAGTGTCTGAACCTCTACTGTGAGAACTTTCAAGTTTTGTGCCTCCTGTAAGTAATAAAGACTTCTTCAATGTATTCACTGAGGGAAATAAACTGTCAGATGACATGCAGAATGTTGAAATAAATTCCCTATTACAAGTGTCCTGTCTGACCCAGGAAGAAGTACATCAGCGACTTAAAAAGATTAAAATAGACAAATCGCCAGGACCGGATGGCATACACCCCCGTATCCTAAGGGAATTAAGTAATGTCATAGGCCAGACCCTTATTTCTGATATTTTCAGACTCTATACTGACAGGGAATGTCCCACAGGATTGGAGCACGCCAATATTCAAAAAGGGTCCAAAAACAGAGCCTGGAAACTATAGGCCGGTAAGTTTAACATCTGTTGTGGGTAAACTTTTTGAAGGTTTTCTGAGAGATGCTATCTAAGAGCATCTCAATGGAAATAAGCAAATAACGCCATATCTGCATGGCTTTGTGAGGGATCGGTCATGCCAAACTAATTTAATAAGTTTCTATGAGGAGGTAAGTTCTAGACTTGACAGAGGCGAATCAATGGATGTCGTATATCTGGACTTCTCCAAAGCATTTGACACTGTACCACATAAAAGGTTAGTATATAAAATGAGAATGCTCGGACTGGGAGAAAACGTCTGTATGTGGGTAAGTAACTGGCTCAAAGATAGAAAACAGAGGGTGGTTATTAACGGTACACACTCAGATTGGATCACTGTCACTAGTGGGGTACCTCAGGGGTCAGTATTGGGCCCTATTCTCTTCAATATATTTATTAATGATCTTGTAGAAGGCTTGCATAGTAAAATATCAATTTTCGCAGATGACACTAAACTGTGTAAAGTAATTTACACTGATGAGGACAGTATACTACTACAGAGGGATCTGGATAGATTGGAGGCTTGGGCAGATAAGTGGCAGATGAGGTTTAACACTGACAAATGTAAAGTTATGCACATGGGAAGGAATAATGCAAGTCACCCGTACATACTAAATAGTAAAACACTCGGTAACACTGACATGGAAAAGGATCTAGGAATTTTAATAAACAGCAAACTAAGCTGCAAAAACCAGTGTCAGGCAGCTGCTGCCAAGGCCAATAAGATAATGGATTGCATCAGAAGGGGAATAAATGCCCGTGATGAGAACATAGTCCTACCACTTTACAAATCGCTAGTCAGACCACACATGGAGTACTGTGTACAGTTCTGGGCTCCTGTGAACAAGGCAGACATAGCAGAGCTGGAGAAGGTCCAGAAGAGGGCAATGAAAGTAATAACTGGAATGGGGCAACTACAGTACCCTGAAAGATTATCAAAATTAGGGCTATTCACTTATAAAAAAGACAACTGAGGGGAGATCTAATTAATATGCATAAATATATCAGGGGACAGTACAGAGATCTCTCCTATCATCTATTTATCCCCAGGACTGTGACTGTGATGAGGGGACACCCTCTGCATCTGGAGGAAAGAAGGTTTGTACACAAACATAGAAGAGGATTTTTTACGGTAAGAGCAGTGAGATTATGAAACTCTCTGCCTGAGGAGGTGGTGATGGTGAGTACAATAAAGGAATTCAAGAGGGGCCTGGATGTATTTATGGAGCGTAATAATATTACAGGCTATAGCTTCTAGAGAGGGGTTGTTGATCCAGGGAGTTATTCTGATTTCCTGATTGGAGTCGAACGTCCATTTAAAGTGCAATTATCTCTCAATCTCATGTGTATGGAGGCTTTCCCACTGTCCCAAAAGTCAGATGTTAGGGGAAAGAGGGGTCTCCTCTCTCCGATGGCGTTAGTATGCATACTTATAAGGAACTTGTCACGATGAACATGGTATTTGAGCTGCAGGCATTATGTTATAGAGCAGGAGGAGATGAGCATATTGATATATAGTCTTATTGGAAAAGACTCATTTAAATTCCTGCTTATGAAGTCAATAAAGTGGTCCTATCATTTATTGACAGCTATCTCTGTATACACAGTCATAGAGGGAAGGATGTCAATCACTGATAGGACCGCCACCTTGACTTCAAAGTCCAAAAGAGGCAGGAATTTGAGTGAATGAAATTATGCTGAATATTTTGCTCAGCACCTCCATACATCTAACAGGAGCTTATCTGTCATGGTAATGAAAGACCCCTCTTCACTCTAACATCTGACTTTTGGGACAGTGGGCAACCCTTCATACACATGAGATTGAGAGATAATTGCACCGTTAGGCTCCATTCACACGTCCACAACGTGTTTTGCGGAACCACGGAGCTGCAGATCTTCAAAACACAGAAAGCAGCAATGTGCGTTCCGAATTTTGCGGACTGCACATTGCCGGCACTAATAGAATATGCCTGTTCTTGTCCGCAATTGCGGACAAGATAGGACATGTTCTATTTTTTGGCGGAAAGGAAGTGCGGATCCGGAAGTGCGGGTCCACAATTCCATGTCCGGGCAGCAGGATGTGCTGCCCCATAGACATGAATGAGTTCGCTATTCCGTTCCGCAAAATGCAGAACGAAATTGCGGACGTTTGAATGGAGCCTTAATGGACAATTTGTCACGGCCATAGGTATGGTCGTGACTCCTGAACCGCATGCGGTTGTCAGCGGTCTTTGGTTTGGTTGTCAATCACAGGTGAGGGCTGTGGTATTAGCCTCACCTGTGGTTGCCGCTGGCAACAGTATGGATGTGGCAGCATAGCAGTCTGAGCTGTGTCTTGGCAGCTTGCTATGCTGTGCATGTGGTTGTGTGTGATATCTGTGTATGTGTGTACTTGGTTTTATGTATTGTGTGCATTTCCCCTTTAAGTGGTGTTTTCCCTTCCCTAGTGCTGGAAGGGTTAACTCCCTTCCCAGTGTGTGTGTGAGTCACTGGGTGTGTCTGACCATTGGGTGTGGCCTCTTAGGCCTATAAAGCCTCAGTGTAAGGCAGTAGTCAGAGAGGGTGCTTCAGCCATGCTTGCTGGAGACATCCTCCTGGTTACTTTACCATCTACCAGTGGGGGCCTCCCTTCTGGTCATAAAACTTTGTTACACGGTGTTACCTAGGTGTGTGTGGGGGTTTATGTATTTTTGCAGCTTATGGTCCTGGGTTCCTGTGTGATGTCTGGTGTGTGCTGTGTTCGTTGGTGTTCTGAACAAACAGCACCTGCACATGGGTTCCTGGTTGTGTTGTCTGTGGCAGGTGAGTGTTGTGTTGATTGCGTTTGCCTGTCACTGCCATAAGGTGTTTCTGTTTCCTTTGTAGCTTGGCCTCATTAGACTCCTGTTTCTCTGTGTCTTGGAGGAACGGGCTGTCTACCCAGCTCCTAGCTCAGGGAACGACGGAGGGTCAGTAGGGATCCGAGGTTCCTGAGTATGGGCCCTCCTACCTTTAAGGGCGGCCCATGCAGCTAGAAGTCAGGGTCAGATTAGGGAAGCGCTAGGAGGTGACCTGCTCCCTAATTCTGTGGTTCTGGCCAAGTGACAACCCTTCCATCTCCTGGCACCGCACGGCTGAGGGTTTTCCCCATCCTCAGCCGTGACACAATTCTGCTGACTTTCCCGCATATTTGTATAGGCAGATTTAGTCTGAAATCATCTAATTACTATATGTATCCACAAACATTGTATCACACAAATATCTGGCATAATCAATATGCAATAATCATTCTTTGCAGTTTGATAATAAACAACACCAAAAACAAGTGACAGGTTCTCTTTAAAGCAGAGAATGGCATGGCTTGTTAATACATCAAGATCCAATGCTGTGAACCTGGCAATGTAATATATGCAGAAAATGTCTGCAAAAGATATATAATGTGGCAAACCAGATAATGCTTAAGATTTTAAGTCACAGCCCCCTCACCTGAGAAATGCACGTCACCTCTGTCAGTGACAGTACTGCACCTCGTAACAAGCTTATCACTTTGGGATTTCATCTAGTCTTATGGTGTAGAGATAGCATTCTCCTATTATGAGTACATGACGAACATCTCTAATTACGATAATGTGTAGATTAAGCAGATGATTAACTTTAGAAATCAGATCCATAAACCAACAGCTCAATCATTTCATGCTAAAGATCAATGTTTCATCTAATGAAATGAAAACTATCTGTAACATTAGTAGTGTGCAGAGAGAACACATTTTTTATTGCAGAGCACTTCATTAAAAATTTAGCTGTCTCAAATTACCTAAAGGCTTGTGTAAGGCAGGTAATTGTCATGATAGCATTATATATAATACACTGATGTAATTATAGAAATGTCTAGATTTTTAACACCCATGGAGAAAATAAGACAGAACAAGACCATTATTGTAACACCATGCTGCTAACAAAGTTGCTCTGTTTCTTGCTAATTATGGTGAGATTTCTCCTGCTATTATTGTTCCTCTCAGAGATACACAGTGTTGCATTCAGCAGGTTGTATTATCATAGTACTTTTTTTTTATCAGTGGGGTGCTGCAAGGGTAAGATAATACTTAATTTTATGGAGAGTAATACAGTATGATATTACAGAGGGATTTGAGGATGCTTGACATTTGGACAGAGAAATGGCAAATAAAATTTTATCAGGATAAATCTAAAGATATATACTTTAGCCAAAAAGACAAAGGCAACAATTATATACTAAAGAGGGTAGGTCATCAAAATATGATTGATGGCAGCGCAACACCCAGGACCCACTCTGATCATCTGTTTGAAGAGTAGGCAGCACTCCATGCAAGCTTTGATTCCTATTCGTTACACTGCCTGTTGTCTCGGAAGTGCAGTGTTATTACAAGTACTCGCTCCATTCACTTGAATGGAACAAGCATTGACATTACACTATGCCACCGCTACAGGGAAGATGATGCATAGTGTAATGAAGAGGTAGGAGCGCTCACATGAGATGCCACCTCCTCTTCCAACAGCTAATTGGCAGTGTAGGACCCCCGCCAGTCAGATATTGATGACCTACACAACCCATTTAAGTGAAAGAATACTGGGCTTGTTCTACATAGAGATTTGCCCGGCGGTCGTTTTGTGGCGAACTTTGCGCGTTTGCAATTCGCCGAACATGCGAACATATGGCGATAGGTGTGATATACTTATAAAGTACTTTCTAACATAGAAATTATATTATAGTGCATTTGTATGCTTCCATAAAATACTGATTGAGTCCTGCCACATAGCAGCTTCCACAAAATAGTGGTAGAAGTTTTCCATATACCTGCGTCGACAAAATACAGATTGCGGGTTTTGATATACCTGCTTCAACTAACAACTGATTGAGTTCTGCAATATATCAGCTTCCATAAATACTGCTCTTCTCTAGGAACTTTGGCACAAGGTAATTTTGAAAATGACAGGCAGAGAAAGAGGCAGGCCGTTCCGCAGGGGTGGTAGGGGTCGGGCAGGAGCACCAGGCCAGAGCTTAAGTGGGAAGTTGGAGAAGGTGCTTGCGATTATGTCAAAGGACGCACCACAGTTGGTTGAGTGGCTCACTCAGCCTTCCGCCCAATACTCACCTAGGGACGATAGCCTTAAGAAGGCACCTGGCCTTCCATCACCGAGCTAAGTGGGAGCAACACCATCAGACCCCACAAAGCCACACTCCCGGCGCTCCATGTCTATAAAAATGATAACGCCGGCTTATCCTCTTGCCCAACGGCTGACTGCTAGCTTGTCAGAACTGCTAGCCCGCCAACTATAATAAATATAAATTGGTGGACTCGTAGGCCTTTAGAAAATTTGTGGCCATTGGCACACCGCAATGGAAGGTCCCTGGAAGGAAATATTTCTCCCAGAAGGGCATCCCTGAACTATATGGCCAAATTCAGTGGCAAGTTAATATATCTCTGGCACACAGTGTCGGTGCCAAGATACATCTGATTAGCGATGGCCTTGCGGTTCGCTCGGCGGTCTTTTTGCGGCGAACTTTGCTTGTTCGCGGTTAGCCGAACAAGTGAACATATGGCGATGTCCACCTGTGCCATATTCTTTTGCATTGTGCTGAACATTGACCCATGACACACCCATCAGGTGGGACAGGACAGCTAATTGAGACGTTTCAGCACATGGACACACCCCCTACCCTATAAATAAACCCGATCTGGCAGCTATTTTACATTTTGTTTTTTGCCAGTTTAGGGAGAGGTTGCTGTGTGGACCAGGGACAGACTGTTAGAGACACCAAACGCTAGCTAATAGGGCCCAAAAGTCATTTTAAGGACTGGTATAGGTGCTATCGATAGGTGTGACATACTGAGGGGTGTGATATACTTATAATATACTTTCTAACATAGAAAGTATATTATAGTGCATTTGTATTGTGCAGCAGTTGTGTACGGTTCTGCTGCGATACAGCAGCTATATAGAGGGGAAAACGCTTTTGGAATAACTAATTGCAACTGGTGTGATATATCTGTTGCTCCCCCCAAAAAACCTGATTGAGGGGTGTGATATACCTATAATATACATTGTAACATAGAAAGTATATAGCGCATTTGTATTGTGCAGCAGTTGTGTGCGGTTCTGCTGATATACCGCAGCTAGATAGAGGGACAAACGCTATTGGAAAAAACAATTACAACTGGTGTGATATACCTGTTAACCCCCCAAAAAAAACTTATTGAGGGGTGTGATATACCTATGATATACCTTCTGACATGGAAAGTATATTATAGTGAATTTGTATTGTGCAGCAGTTGTGTGCGGTTCTGCTGAGATACCGTAGCTAGATAAAGGGGCAAATGCTATTGGAATAACTATTTGCAAGTGGTGTTATATACCTGTTGCCCAAAAAAAAATGATTAAGGGGTTTGATATACCTATAATATACCTTCTAGCATAGAAAGTTTATTATAGTGCATTTGTATTGTGCAGCAGTTGTGTGCAATTCTGCTGAGATACTGCAGCTAGATAAAGGAACAAACGGTATTGGAATAACTAACTGTAACTGGTGTAATATACCGGTTGCCCCCCCCCCCCCAAAAAAAAAATGAACGAGGGGTGTGATATACCTATAATATACCTTCTAACATAGAAAGTATATTATAGTGCATTTGTATTGTGCAGCAGTTGTGTGCGGTTCTGCTGAGATACCGCAGCTAGATAGAGGGACAAACGCTATTGGAATAACTAATTGCGACTGGTGTGATATACCTGTTGCCCCCCAAAAAAACTGATTAAGGGGTGTGCTATACCTGCTTCCACAAAATACTGATTAAGGGGTTTGATATACCTGCTTTCACAAAATACTGATTGAGGGGTGTGATACACCAGCTTCCACAAAATATTCATTGAGGGGTGTGATACCCCGGCTTTCACAAAATATTGATTGAGGACTGCGATACACCGGCTTCCACCAAATATTGATTAATGGGTTTGTTATACCTGCTTCTAGCAAATACTCATTAAGGGGTTCAATATACCTGTTTCCACAAAATACTGATAGAGGGGTTTGATATACCAGCTTCCACCAAATATTTATTGAGGCCTGCGATACACCGACTTCCACCAAATATTGATTAAGGGGTTTGATTTACCAGCTTTCAGCAAATACTCATTAAGGGGTTCTATATACCTATTTCCACAAAATACTGATAGAGGGGATTGATATACCGACTTTCACCAAATATTGATTGAGGCCTGCGATACACCAGCTTCCACCAAATATTAATTAAAGGGTTTTATATACCGGCTTCCAGGAAATACTCATTAAGGGGTTCTATATACCTGTTTCCACAAAATACTGATAGAGGGGTTTGATATACCATCTTCCACCAAATATTGATTGAGGCCTGCGATACTTCGGATTCCACCAAATATTGATTGAGGCCTGCAATATACCTGCTTCCACAAATACTGCTCTTCTACAGGGACTTTGTCACAGGGTCATTTTGAAAATGACAGGCAGAGGAATAGGCAGGCCATTCAGCAGGGGTGGTACGGGTTGGCAGGTGCACCAGGCCAGAGCCTAAGTGGGAAGTTGGAGAAGGTGCGTGCAATTACGTCAAAGGATGCAGCAGAGATGGTTGAGTAACTCACTCAGCCTTACGCTTCTGCACTCTCCTCATCCTTTGTATCTGCACCCTCCTCACTCTCTGCTCTGTGAACCCCCAAAGACACCACCACCACCACCATAGCCCCTCCACTCGAGTCAGAGGAATTATTTTCCCATCAATTCCCAGACTTTACCGATGCGCAGCCATTTTTGGCATCGGATCAGGAAGAGGAGGTAGCAACGGCCGCCACCCAGCGGTCTGACAACAGTACCCAGATCAGCCCAAAGACGGAGGTCCCCGCTGTTGTTGCCTACTCTTGAGATCTCTAATGTCAGTGGTGGTGAGAGTGTCGATGATGACGTGTCAATGGATGTCATATGGGTGCCCACAAGAGAGGAAAAGGAGGGGAGTTCAGAGGGACAGACAGAGCAGCAGATAGGGGGCAGAAGGAGGAAAAGCAGGCAGAACTCGCAGTGCACAGGAGGCAAAAAGCAGACTGCAAATGTATCTGGAGCAAGCCATCCACCATGCATGGTCACATCTTGCGCTTCCAGGACACCGGCACATGGCTCCGCAGTGTGGGCTTTTTTTAACATGTCAGCTGATGACAATAGTGTTATTATCTGCAGCCTGTGCTGTCAACGCATAAGTCGTGGTAAGCTCAACACTCATCTAGGGACGACCGCCTTAAGAAGGCACCTGGCCTTCCATCACCGAGCCCAGTGGGGACAACACCGTTAGAACCCACAAAGTCACACTCCCGGCACTCCACGTCCTGCCTCTTCTCCTTCCTCCTCCCATTTTTCCTCCACTCCACCTTCCACCGTGCCGTCATCGCGTTCATCTGGCAACAGGCAGGCTTCCGTGTCCCAAATGTTCGAACGTAAAAAGTTGATGACACCGGACAACCCTCTTGCTCAATGGCTGACCGCTAGCTTGTTGGAACTGCTAGCCCTCCAACTACTCTCATATAAACTGGTGGACTTGGAGGCCTTTAGACAATTTGTGGCATTGGCACACCGCAATGGAAGTGAATGTATCTCTGGCACACAGTGTTGGTGCAAAGATACATCTTACCACAAATGTGGTCTAGCAAACACGGGCAGGGAAGGTACATAACTTTTACTGCCCACTTTTACTGCCCAACTTTCTGACGGCTGTCAAGCATGCAACCCATGGCACCCATGTTGAATTTGGTGTTACTGCCACGGATTGCATGCAGGCCTGGCTCTTCTTCTTCTTCTCCTCCTACTCCATCCTCCGTCTCCTCCTTGGCTGACTCCTCCTTTTACACTGCCACCGCCTCTTCCGCTACACCCCCCAAACTCCCTAGAATCTATACAACGTGCCAGACGCATGCTGTGCTGCGGCTGTTGTGCCTGGAAGCCGAGAGCCACAGCGGTCCTGCACTGCTTTCAGCTCTGTGCTCACAGGCCGATTAGTGGCTAACCACGCTCAATTTCACAGTTGGTAAAGTGGTGGTAAAGCCGTGCATGGCACATATCCTGATCTTAGTCGTGCAGAGATTCATTGCCAAATACCCAGGGGTCCAGGATGTCTAGCGGCAGACCAGGAAAATCTCTGGCCATTTTAGAAGATCTTACACAGCCATGGCTCGCCTTGCTGTCATTCAGCAGCGACACCACCTGCCCATCAGACGTCTGATTTGTGACAGCCCAACACGCTGGAACTCCACCTTGTATATGCTTGATAGGCTGCACCAGCAGAAATGTGCCAGCAATGACTACCTGTACGAACTCTGCGGCAGGACAGGTTCTGGGGAACTTGGTTTCTTTTCACAGTTCCAGTGGCTGCTCATGCTCGATGCATGCAGACTTCTGCGGCCATTTGATGAGATCACCAAACTGGTCAGTCTCAGCCAGGGTGCCATCAGTGACATCATACCTTACACCTTCTTTCTGGAGTGTGCATTGCGTTGTGTCATTAATCAAGCCATCGAGGAGCAGGAGCTGGAAGATGAGGAAGTCGCAATGCTGAATGAATTCCCAGGGGGGCTACTCCATCTGAGACAAGTCAGCAGGAGTCTGAAGTGGAGTCAGGGAAGGATGTTGGCTGGGGGGAGGAGGAGGAGGAGCAAGAAGAGCAGGCTTTGAACTTTCAGGGATCCCTGGTGTTGTCCGTGGCTGGGGGGAGGAGACCGAGACCGAGGACGACATTATCCTGGGCGATGAGCAGGAGCCAGGACGCTCCACCGCTTCCAATTTAGTGCAAATGGGGGCCTTCATGCTCCAGTGTTTGAAGAGGGACCCCTGTATAAAAAGCATAAAGGTCAAGGACCTGTACTGGGTGGCAACATACTAAGACCCCCGGTACAAGCACAAAATGGCGGACATGTTACCAGCATCATAGAGGGCTGTCAGAATGCAGCATTTCCAGGCCTTGCTGCGAGAGATGTTGCATTCTGCTGTTGCGGGCACTGGCAGAGAAATTTCCACTCATAGCGAAACAGGTACCAATCCTACTGCGGCTGCAAAAAGAGGGCGGTTTAAAGACGTGTTGGTCACTTTGGATATGAGATCATTCTTGCAGCCAACCTATCGTCAGCCGCCCTCTGGATCCAGCCTCAGGGAACGCCTAGACCTACAGGTGTCCGACTACATCGGGTTAACGGCCGATGTGGACGTTCTGAGAAGCGAGGAACCCCTTGACTACTGGGTGTGCAGGCTTGACCTGTAGCCAGAGCTGGCACAATTTTCCATGGAACTCTTGGCTTGCCCCTCGTCGAGTTTCCTGTCCGAATGGACATTCAGCGCAGCAGGGGAAATCGTGACCGATAAGCGCACTCGCCTAGCTCACGACAGTGTGCACTACCTCACATTTTTAAAAATGAATGAGGCATGGATTTCAGAGGAATTCAACACCTGTGATGACCTCGTGTAATTACATTTCCTCATGCCAGCCCACATATATCCGCCAGAACAAAGAATGGTCCTTGCCTTATGTATATACAGCGGCATAAAAGGCCTTTTATGTCAGGCAAATGCCTAATTTTTGGGGCCTGTACTGGCCGAAAGTTACATATTTATTCTGTGACCGCCTAATGTACCTCCAGCCACAGAATCCAAAGTTCTTTGCTGTCAGGTGAATGTCTATTGGCTTATTTTTGGGGCCTGTACTGGCCGACAGTTACATATTTATCCTGTGACCGCCCAATGTACCTTCAGCCACAGAATCCAAAGTTCTTTGCTGTCAGGTGAATGCCTATTGCCTAATTTTTGGGGCCTGTAGTGGCCGACAGTTAAATTCTTTTATCTCTAGCCACAAAATCACGCCCTTGTCTCACTCTTCTGCCTCTCATTATGGTGGCGTATGAACCGCATTTACCATAAGGACCTTCTAATGTCACAGGGTCATGTGACTGTGCCCCCCACTCCGTACTGTGCCCTTCACCCCTTACTGTGCCCCCTTATACCATGCATTGTGCCCTCTTACCACACCCTGTGCATGGCCCTAGTCATTCCCTGTACTGTGTGCCCTCTTATTCCCTTTTATCTGGTCAGTGTATGGCGGTGTTATCTGGTCAGTGTATGACGGTGGTATCCAATAACTGCATGGCCATAACTGTATCCCTTTCCCTGCCCACGCCATCCTTTTTTAGACCTGGCATGAGCGTGAAAAATATGCAGATTGCGGTGCGAAGGACCTTTGCGCCCCAATCTGTATCAGAAATATGCCTAACATAGATGTATTTCTATATAATAAATGACCCCCTAATTGTATTATTATTCCGGGGTCGGGCTAATATCTTTATATTATATAAATTCCAGTGTATTATACTGTGCCCTGTATTTCCCAGTAGAAAATGATCCTTGGGAAACACAGTCCTCATCCCTGACCCCCAGGACCAGGTAGAGCTCTGTCAGTACATGGCGGCCTTCCTTTCTGTCACGCTGCTCCGCTGTGTACTGGTGATTATTCTGACACTAGGGCTGGGTTCACATCCTATTTTTGCCATCCAAAAATTTATGCATTAACAGATGCATTAGACCAGTTCCATGGTAGAAAAGAAATTGACGTTAACGTATGCATTTTTTAAATGGATTCTGCAGGATACAAAAACGTGGAGTGCTGCACATCTGTATACATCAAACCGATAGGAAATAACATTTTTCTAGGTTCCAGCAGGGCAAATTTTTTAGATTCCCATTAAGACTCAAAAAAATGGCCCCTGATTAAAATACATATTTTTTAGTAGGAATTTTTGCCAATGATCCCCCTCTGGTATATCACTGTCCATGTTGTGGGACTATTTGTGCACTTCTAGTAAGTATTTGGTGGCTGCAAATATGACCTGAAGGTTTTTCAGGTTCGCCTGCTATTAAAGTCAATGTGCGCAATGCGAACGCGCGGTTTGCGGATATTTGATCGCAAACTCGCGTTCCTGAATCGTCCTGGACGATGTTCATCCATCACTAGTTCTACACACCTTGTGTGGTTGTTGCTTATTTGCCTATTTTCCATCAGTAAGAGTAATATTTATTGCAAAGTATAAACGTAAGGTCACAAACTATAGTAGAAACTGTTGTGTGCCTCACACTGGCAAAAATATAAGTATTGCAATTTTCAGTTCAATTTTGTGTGACGACTCTTATAAACAACTCCTGTACAGTATTGATCAAACTGTATTTTTTAAATTAACACTTATAAGACTGCAACTTCCAAGCTGACTCATATTCCCTAGGACAGTGTGACCTGCTTCTTTTTTCCAATTTATGTTCCAAATGTAGTGCTTCTAGTGTGTATTTGCGAATGCAATCCTCTGTGATTTCAGGGTGTTAATGGCTGCTACTGTCACATTAAAAATATATACTGTAGATAAGGTGATAATGCAAAAAAAAGTTTTCATTTCTAGTGATAGCTATATGGTTGTGGCTCTTGTGGACAAATATACAGCATGCATCTTTCAGTGTAATCCAGGAGAACACTTTCAAACATTTGTCTTTGTTAATATATGTAACATAGTAACATAGTAACATAGTACATAAGGCCGAAAAAATACATTTGTCCATCCAGTTCGGCCTGTTATCAACATGTGTTGTTTGCTAATAAGGCAGGGAATCCACAAGGAATGTGAACGCACCAGGCCGCTGGCTTCCATATTAGTGTATTAGGATTGGCTACTTTCATGCTCAACAAAGTAAGGATTCAGTTTTTTGTCTAAGATTTGACCACTAGTGGCTGCTGTTTCATATTTTGAAGAATTTGTGCTGCACTTCTACTCCTTACCATTGGAGGCTGCTACTTTACTCTTTTTCCCGACATTTGATGCACTAATACGTTACAGCAGGAAGTCACTTCCCGCAAATTGACCTACTAGTACGTCATGCTGATCATGTGGGCATCAGAGCTGTGCGTGCCTGATCAGGGCAGGCTCAGGCTGTGACTGACAGCTGGAACCCTGCTTTATCCAAAGGCATCACTATAAACGCAAATACCAGTGGATTAGCCCCTTAAATCCAACAATCAATACTGACCACAGCATATACAAGGATCGCACAGGGAGGGGGCTCCCTTTGCCTCTTGATCGCCCCCGTGCTGTGGTGACAGGGAACCAATGGCAGCCATGGCAACCCCAGGCTTCGCAAAGGCCTTGGGGTCTGCCATGTATTGAAGCCTACAGGGAAATTAGCCCACATGCACCTAAAAGTTATAAAAAATTATGTTTATTGATTTGATACATAATAAAAGTATACGGAAGCCTATGAGGCCCAGCCCACAGACTGGGTCTCATAGGCACACTGTCAGTGTGAAACTGACAGTTTCAATGTAGTACAATACAGCATCAGAGACTCAAAAGGTGAAATCCCTTACTGGGACAAAAATACAAAGTAAAAAAAAAGTTCCCCTTTCCCTTAAGCAAGCCATTTTTGATAAAAAAAATAATACCCCCCCCCCCCCAAAAAAAAAAGGCGTTTGGTAACACTGTTTCCTTAATCACTGGCTCTATAAAAAAATATCACATGATCTACTTCCTCAGGCGAATTCCATAAAAAAAAATGAGAAAATGTGCCAAAATTTAAATTTTTGGGGTCACCTGGGTCCAAAAAAGGGTAATATCATGCTATCAAGAAATCATATGTACCCCAAAGTACTACCAACAAAAAAGCAACTCTTCCCACAAAAATGAGCCCCCCGCACAAGACGATCAGTAGAAAAATAAAAACAACATGGCTTTCAGAAAACTACAAGCACAAAAATATGACTTTTTTTTCCCAAAAATGGTTTTATTTTGTAAACTGAAACCAAAAAATAAAAATAGACATATTTGGTATTGTTGCATCCATAAGGCATTCTCTGAAAATATCACATGTTCTACCCCCTCAGTTGAACGCTGTAAAACAAAAAAAAAACTGCCAAAACTGCAATTTTTTGTCACCTTGACCCAAAAAGTGTAATATTGAGCGATCAAAAAAATTACACCGCACAACAATGATTTTGCTACTGAGAGAAAAACATGTGATTTATACTAAAATGAGCGTGCTGATTCCAAATATGAACTCAGAATTTGCCTGAAACGTCTAGAATTTAAGCCCTTAAGGACCCTGGGATTTTCAATTTTTGCATTTTAGTTTTTCAATCCTCGCCTTCTCATTATTTTTCCATTCAAATAGCCTTAGTTATGAGGGCTTATTTTTTGTGGGACTAGTTGCACTTTCCAATTGCACCATTTATGGTTGCATACCACGTAGTAGGAAGCGGGAAAAAATATCCAAATGTGGTAGAATTGGGGAAAAATGCAATTCTGATAAAGTTTATCTTTTTTTTTTTTTTTTTTTACACTGTATACTATGCAGTAAAATTTACCTGTTATCTTCATTCTCCAGGTCAGTACGGTTACAACGTTACCACTCTTGTATAATTTATCTTGCGTTTTAATACTGTGTTTTTTTTATATAACCATATTCTGACCCCTATACATTTTTTGTAGTTATGTGTATGGGGCTGTGCGAGGGCTAATTTGAAGTGTGTGCAACTTCTTGATCATTTTTTATAAAAAAAATATTGGGTAGTTGAAGTGACAAAAAATGCAAAAAATTGCAAATTAGCTTTTTTTTTTTTTCCCCGTTACACCATTTGCTGTATGCCAATAGTATTGTTATATTTTAATAGTATGGGCATTTTTGCACACGGCGATGCCCATGATGTTGATTTTTTTAGTATTTTATTTTAAGGATTTTTATAATTTTTTATATTTGCAAAAACTTTTTTTATTTTACTTTTTTAAGTCATTAGATTGCCTATTGTGTTCATTGATGTCTATATAGACACCATTGAACACTTCATTTGCACTATACCAACGCAATGCTGCCACCTAGTGGCCTGTATTGATATAGTTATCTAATAGGCAACAAAGCTTGCTTGGGGCTTCAACCTATTATATCAATGTAACAGGTTCCCCGATCTCAGCCAGGGAACTCTTTTACCGGAGCGGAAGTGCGCAACTTCTGATTCCGGACTGCACAGATGCCGTGGTCACATTTGACCACGGCATCTGAAAGGGAAAATGTATGCGATCAGCCTAATGGCTGATCGCATACATGTGCCGCTGGTCTCTGCTATTTAAAATAGCAGAAACCTGGCGGCTATGGCGCCTGCTGCACGTGAGAGAGGGCACCATGTTTGGGGACCGGACTTCCGCCATGCATGTACGGCGGAGGTTCTTGAAGGGTTAAGTTATACATGCAAAGCCTATTCAGTTATAATATTAATGCATTATATTGTAGATATTCCAATGGACATGTCCAGACCTGTTCGGACACACTCAGAGTGATGTCAACAGTAAGAAGATAAGATAAGCTGGACAGATTTTCATAAAGTGATCTGTTATAGTGCTGTCAGTTTTGAAACTTAAGATGGATAAACGCAAATGTGTTAACGATCCAGACAATTTCTGCTACATATGTGGCAAATATACTACTTATGATCAGTGCAAGAATCTGAAGTGAGTGCGTCTTGCATCTTGGGATGCATTTGCGCTAGTAGTGCAGAACTTCCTTGGGAACAGACAAGCTGCAAACTATGATGAATTAGTAGACAACATGCTTACAGCATATGAACAACTTGGCTGCCGAATGTCATTGAAAGTGCATTTCTTACATTCCCAGCTTGACTTTTTCCCACCCGTAAGTGACGAACATGGAGAGCGGTTCCATAAAGATATTTCTACAATGGAGATCACGTATCAAGGTCGTTGGAATCCCAACATGATGGGGGACTACTGCTGGTTTTTGCAACAGGAAAATATGACCGTTCACAAAGGCAAAAGCAGATGCCTGAAGCACTTTTAACAGTACTGGGCCTTGCTCAAGTAAGACTTTTAAACTGAAAAAACAAGACTTTTTGAAATTTTGTTATTCCATTACATTTTCATACACTGTTTAGTACGCAAACTTTGATGTAGATCAGGTAATTGTTGGAGTAAAACTTGTTCTGTTCAAAATTATTCAATGCTTTCCAAGTGCTTAATTCATTTAGGCATACTTATGCATAGCAAAATTTCGTGACGTGTTACAACAATTCTGACTTCGGATTTGTAATCCATGCACTCGATTTAGTATGGGACAAATGGTTTTTGCCCAGTAGCAGACAAAAAGTTGTTTTTTTTGTTGCGTGGTGTTGTATATATCCTAAAATGGTACCAATAGCATCAACTCTTGTGCAAAAAATTAGCCCCACACAAGACGATCAGCAGAAAAATAAAAACAATATGACTTTCAGAAAATAAAGACACAAAACATGATTTTGTTTTAAAAATGCTTTTAGATGTAAAAATGAAACAAGAAATTACACATATTAGGTATCGCTGTGTCCACAACAACCTGCTCTATAAAATTATTACATGATCTATTTCCTCAGGTGAACGCTGCAAAAAAATAAAATAAAAAAATTGTGCCAAAACAGCAATTTTTCGGTCACCTTGCCCCAAGAGCATGTCATATCAAGCGATCAAAACTAATACTGTCAACTCTTCTGATAAAAGACAAGCCCCCACACAAGAAAAATCTGCAGAAAAATAAAAAAACAAATGGCTTTCAGAAAACGGCAACACAGAAAACATAGACATATTTGGTAGCGCTGCATTCATAAGAACCTGCTCTAAAAAAAATTGACATTATCTACCCCTCAGGTAAATGCCGTAAAAATATAAAAATAAAAACTGCCAAAATAGCTGCAAGCAGTGTTTTGGTGTCTGCCTCCAGAGCGGAATGGCGTTGGAACGGAGCCAAACTGATGTATTCTGAGCGGATCCTTATCCATTCAGAATGCATTAAGGGCAAAACTGATCCATTTTGGACCGCTTGTGAGAGCCCTGAACGGATCTCACAAACGGAAACCAAAACGCGAGTGTGAAAGTAGCCTAACCTTAACAGAGCATCCAGAAGACATAATTTTAAATAAGAATAAGGTCAGAGTGGGGAAAATAAATAATCTTTACTTACCTTACTAACCTCCTGCTGCTACGGCCCCTGTTCCTGTCCACCTAATGGTTTTGACCTTGTAACACTGGAAATGGTTTGGACTGCTCGCTCGGCTAATTACTGGCCAATAATTGGCTTAGGGGGTGGTTTAAGTCATTTTTGGCTCATCAAGCCTGAGACCAGGAATTGCTGAAGCTTGGGGACAAGAACATCAGTGAAACAGGAATGGCATGAGATCAGTAAGGTTAGGGTTTTTTTTGTATCCCACTCCAACCATTTTAATTTAAATGAGTCACCTTGGAATAACACAATAAGGACAACTGACACATTTGGGGGCACTGCTTACTGAAATGCTTACATTTTGGCTACAAATCATTCTTGTAATTGGGTTTTATTAAACATTTTTGAACAGTGTTTCTTTTGCAGCTTGCATGTGTTGTCATTAGTCCAGCTCTGTTCAGTGTGAAATTGGTTACATCAGCTAACCAATTACTTATTTTGTATCCCCTCTCTCTGCTCTCCTGAATGCTCATAAAGCTGGCATCTTTTTTTTTTATTTAAATTTATTTTATTTGGCTGTAAAGGGAGTCTGTCAGTGGTTCTAACCATGCAAAACTGCTGACATTGCTAGACAGTGTTGCGGAGAGCAGGACAAGCATGCCTTTGTGGACAAGGAGTAGCATGCATATGAACTTTTATTCCAGGAAGCATTATTTTCGAGTAAATCATTCTCTGTCTTGACCAGTTTCACAGCTCCTCCCCTCCAATAGAGACCACAGCATCTAAGGGGTTAAGCAAATCGCACAAGGCATGACTCAGTGTCTCAGAATTCTATAGACAGCAATAGTATTCTATTGTGGTATAAGGGACAATAGAAGATTGCATATTCAAGTCCCCTAAGGAGACTAAAAGTTACTGTGTAAAAAGTACAAAAAAAGAAACAAAAAAAATAAGAAATATAATAGGTATTGCCAGATTCCAAAATGCCAGAACTATTAAAATACTGTATAAATATATTTCTCCGGTTTAGTTAATGCTGCAATGGGAAAAATCCACGATTCACCTTTTTGTGGTCACTTTGCCGCCCCCCAAAAAATAGACTTAAGGAGATCAATAAAGTATTCCTCAAATAGGCTAGCAATAAGGCTAGCAATAAACTAGCCCTCATATATCTCTGTAGACAGAAATATATAAAAGTTAGAGCTGTCAGAAAAGGATTTTCTCTTATAAAAGTAGTAAAACAAAATAAAAACTAGACATATTTGGTATCACCATAATCATATTGACCAGCAGAATAAGAACTATGTAATAATAATAATGTAATTTTTAGTGTACAATGAACACCGTAATATCAAAACCCCAAAATATTAGGTGGAACTTTGTTGTTTTTCCAGTTTCACCCCACAAAGAATTTTAGTCCTGTTTTTCAATACAAGACATGATAAATCAAATAAATAAATAAGTCCTTATATGGCTATGGAAAATTTAAAAAGTTATGGCTCTTGGAAAAACAAAAAATGGTCCTTAAAGGTTTAATAAACAACATTTAACATTTATTTAAGGAAACACTACATGCATGATATTCCATGATTCTAGAAAATGATAAATAAAATAAATAATCTATAAATTGAGACGAAACACATTTACCACAGGATCACAAAGAAGGCAAAGTATATTTTTTTATATCATTTTTTGCTATGAGCTATGTAAGTAACAGTCCTATTTGCATTGAAGCAGTAGACTCACTTCTGTATCCATTGCAGGGTATTTTCTACCTTTGCTTTTGCCCAGACACTTTGTTTTCCCCTCTTCCAAGAGCTGGCACCAAAATCCTTTATGTGAGTCGAACCTAAAATGGAAGAGATGAGAGATCAGACATTATGAATGAGGATGTATCAGGAGATAGTCAGAGATGTAAGGAGGAGACAGATTGTGGATGGCCTTATACGTCATTGTTTTTATTTTGAACTGAATTCGCTGGGCAATGGGAAGTCAGTGAAGTGATTGGAAAAGGGGAAAGGTGGAGGAGAAACAAGGTGAGAGGTGGATTTAGCAGGCAGTATAGTTGACAATAGATTGGAGGGGTGCAAAAGTATTATACTGGAAGCCACAGTAATCCAGTCAAGAGATGATAAGGGCACAATGTAGCATTTTTGCTGACTCCGGGCCAGAGAGGTAAATTTGAGAGTTATCACCAAAGAGGTGTTACTGACAGTCATGGTACTCTGTGAGATGTCCAATGCCAAAAAGGTATAGATGGAGAAGAGTATGGGTCTCAGGATAAATTCTTCAGGGACACTGATAGGGAGAGCAGAATGAGGTGGTGGTATGTGAATGGGAGAGACTGAATGCTCAGTTGGTGAGGTATGAAGTGATCCAAGAAAAAGACAAGTCTCTGATGCCTAGCTTTGGCAGCTAGTAGATTATTGTTGACTTTGGTTATAATTTTGGTGGCGTGATGAGGCTGGAAGCTGAAGTATAGTTGGTCAAAAAGTAAGTGGGATGAGAGATGGGAGGACAATTCAAGGAGTTTGATGTGTATGTGAGATGTAAGATGGGGTGAAGAGGGAAGATCGTGGGAAGGCTTCTTGAGCATGGATGTCATAGTGTTATGTTTAAAAGAGGAAGAAATGACACTAGTGATAAGTTATAGATTAAAAAGATGGGTTTAAAAGATGGGTTAGGTATAAGATAAGCATCATGGTAAGGTTAGGTATGAGACAGGATGGAATTTAGTCACAGATAGAGGTGGTAATTTGTTATTTGGAGATTATGGTTGTAAGTTTTCCTTAGTAATAGTAGTGAAGCAGGTTATGTGTGAAGAACACTGTGTAGCTGTTCAGAGGTTCTTCAGGGACTGTTGGGTGTTTTTTTAATGTTGTAATTTTTTAAAATACGAGGCAAAGTAATATGTTGAGATTAGGTGTTTTTTGAGGGCCCACTGGGGGGATAGAGTATGAAGTTAAAAGTATTAAACAATTGTTTGGGGGGTTGTAAAACAGAAAATATTATATATAGTACCTCTTTCTAATGTTTGTTTTTTGGTATTGGTTATACAATAATATTCAACTGTACCAATGGTCACCAACAATTATGGCTAAGAAACCAAACTGCAACATATAATAAAACCTGAAAATATTTTGCTTACAATTAACTACTTTCCACAGAATGAACTATTAAAAAAATACTTGAAATCCCATATATGCACCATTGGCATACACAGACAAAGGTACGCGGTCAAGTCACATTATTTTGACAACCTCTGACTTTTGACAGCTCGTACCTCATGAATGAAGTCACTTGTCATGAGATGGCTTGGTGGGTATATAAGGCGAGCGATAGGCTGTCTGCAGACTTATCCCTCATGGGTAAAAGGGGTGACTTTTGGGCAAAGGGTGGCAGTATTTCTGAAACTTTGCAGTTTGTGAACTATTCACTTGCTGCTGTAGTGAAAGTGGCACCATTGCAATTACTGTAGGCAATGTGGAAACTGCGGAGAGCCACTTGCCATTGATATGAGAGGTAAAAGTGTGTGAGGGTGGACCGAAACTCTACAGTGGAGCAGTTCACTGCCAACCAGTGGACTACCAGATGTCTAAAACATCAGTTCACTGAACCCTACTGCATATAGGGCTCTGAAGTAGACAGATTGTCACTGCACCTCTGCTAACAAAGTTGCATTGGCAGAAAAAGCTTCAATTTTCACAGCAGTATCAGAATTGAACCTCCGTAGATTAGCCTTCTAAAATAAGTCACGTTTTCTGCTTTCTTGAATGGATGGACATTGGCGTCTCAGTAACCATTGCTGAAAGAACACAAGCTGGTGGTGGCATTGTTATGGTCTAAAGAATGTTTTTATGGTTGTCACGACCTTTGGTCATGGTCGTGACTTCTTGTGACCGCATGCAGTTGCCTGCGGTCTAGGTGTGGTTGCCGCTGGCAACATTGGATATGTGGCAGCAGCGCTGCCTGAGCGGTGTTAGGCAGCTTGCTGCGGTAGGCATGCGGTTGCACCTGGCAACCTCTCCTTTAGGTGTGCCTTTTATTGGTGGGCACAGTGTGTTTGTTGTGTGTGGACACTGTTCCTTTTAGTTGCTGTCTTCCCTTCCCTTCTGTGGTGTTGGAAGGGTTAATTCCCTTCCCAGTGTGTCTGTGAGTCACTGGGTGTGTCTGACCGGTGGGTGGGGCCACTTGGCCTATAAAGCCTCAGTTCCTGGCTTGGTTCAGTAGGTTGCTCTCAGCCATGCTGGCTGGAGCAGCCTCCTGTTTCCACCATCTACCAGTGGGGACCATCCTTCTGGTCATAAAACCTCTGTTGGGAATTTCTATGTTTCACTGTGTTATTTAGGTGTGTGTGGGGTTATATGTTAGTGCAGCTTGTGGTCCTGGGTTCCTGTGGGATGTCTGGTGTGTGCTGTGTTCGTTGGTGTCTGAACTGCAGCACCGGCACATGGGATCCAGGGTTTGTTGTCTGTGGCAGGTGAGTGATGTGTTGGTCCCATTTGCCTGTCACTGCCATAAGTCTGTTATTGTATTCCCCTGTGTTGCTTGGCCGTTGAGACTCCTGCTCCCCCGTGCCTAGGAGGAGCAGGTTGTCTCACTCTGTCCCCTAGTACAGGGCCGACTTGAGGGCTCGTAGGGACTTTAAGGTTCCGGCGTATGAGTCCTCCTACCACCAAGGTCGGCTCATACAGATAGGAGACAGGGTCAGCGTTAGGGACGCAATAGGAGGTGACCTGCTCCCTAACTCTGTGGTCCCGGCCAAGGGTTAACCCTACCATCTCCTGGCACCGCATGGCTGGGGGTTTCCCCCACCGCCAGCCGTGACAATGGTATTCTCTGGGCACACTTATCCATGTGGAAGGCACCCTCAACCACTTTGGATATGAATTCATCCTTGCAGATTACATACACCCATATATGCTGATTGTCTTCCCTGGGGCGGATAAGATGTTCCAGCAAGAGAATGTGACATGTCACATGGATAGAAATGTTCGACATTAATTGGAAGAGCATGACCAAGACTTCCAAGCACAACTGGCCCCCTAATTTCCCAGACTTGAACTCAATTGATCATCTGTAGAACCACCTTGATCATCGTGTTCACTTTATGGATCTTCTCTCACGCACTCTTCAGCAGCTGTGGGATGCATTGCAGTCAGCCTAGCTCACCTAGCTGCTGTTTTGCACACAGCGGTTACTCTGGATATTAGCTGGTGGTCATAATAATGTGACTAGACTATGTATAATGATGTTCATTTCTCTATAGAAGAGGTTACGAAGAAGATGATAGCAATCCAACATTGTTAAAGAATTAAATGATTGAGTAATTGAAAGTGTTGCTTTGTGAATGAATTCCATAGTTTTGTTAATTGATAACAGCACATATTTAGGAAATGTAAAGCCACCCATAGTATTTCTCAGTCAGCTGAATTCATTTACACTGAGTTAATTTGCAGCTTTGTAAATTAACTGATTAATGTCAAGTTAGGGTGGGTTCACATCAGCATTATGTATTGTTATGGCTTTCAGTTATAATATGGTTATAATGGAAAATAACAGAATCCATAAGACGGAAGTCAAAACGGAAGCCTTTAAGAGGCATTCCGTTTTGATCCTTCATAATACAAGTCTATGGGCAGCAGAACGGATCCATTATGCAGGAGTCCAGTCCTGTATAACGAAAATCTGGATGGATCAGTTATGCTGCCCATAGACTTGTATTATGACGAAATGCAAAATGGAAGCCTTTAAAACGCATTCTGTTTTGCTTTCCGTCATAATATAAGTCTATGGGAAACATAACTGATCCGTCTGGTTCCCATTATGCAGAAAGGACAAAAAAGTCCAGTCAAAAGGACTTTGTTTTCCGTCTTGCATAACGGGAACCAGACGGATCTGTTATGATTCCCATAGATTTCTATTATGACAGATCAAAATGGAATACCTCTTAAATGCTTCCGTTTTGACTTCCGTCTTAGAGATTCTGAACATTTTATGTTATAACTAGAGTTGAGCGGACACCTGGATGTTCGGGTTCGACGGGTTTGGTCGAACTTCACAAACAAGTTTGAGTTCGGGACCCAAACTTGACCCCGAACCCCAATTAAGTCAATAGGGCCCGAACTTTTGAGCACTAAAATGGCTCTAAAAAAGTCATGGAAAGGGCTAGAGGGCTGCAAATGGCAGCAAAATGTGGTTAAAATCATGGTGAGTGCTCTTCAAACAAATGTGGATAGGGAAATGACTTAAAATAACATAAAATACATAAAAATAAAAAATTATAATCTTGATCTAGGAGGAGGAGGCCCATATGGAGTAGGAGGTGGCGGATGTGGCGGTGTAGGTGGAAGCGGCGGTGGAGGAGGAGAAAGTAGCCAACACAGTTTTTTTATTATTATTTATTTATTATTGTTTAAATTTGGGTAGACCCCAAAACATTGGGAAATATAACCTGTGATAACCCCCTCCAGCCGTGCTAAACAAACGTTTAGACAATACACTGGCTGCAGGGCAGGCCAGCACCTCCAAGGCGTAAAGGGCAAGCTCAGGCCATGTGCCCAATTTGGAGACCCAGAAGTTTAAGGGGGCAGACCCATTAGTCAGTACGTGTAGACGTGTGCACACATACTGCTCCACCATGTCGCACGTCCCCGTGATGTCCACGATCCAATTGGATATCTTCTCTATCAAGTTTCGGTGTTCTTTTCTGTGCCTACCATGCTGATCACGGTTATTGGTGAATCAGGGTTCCACGCCGGAGAGGATGAGAAAAGGATACCACATCCAAGGGAGGTCAATGTATGAAATTAAATGTGATTGAGCAGAAATGTGGGACAAATTATTGAAGCAGAAGCTTCCAAGTAAAGGAGGGGGCGCGCAGGCAATTACCCACTCCCAACTCAGGGAGGTAGTGACGATAAATAACAATACAGGACTCTTAAGATGCCCTGTTATTGGAATGATTAATAAATTATAGGGAATGTCACTGTGGTATTTTGGATTTGGTAAAGTTAGACAGGAGAGGCCCTGCTGCCGCTTTGTTGACTCTAGATAACTTCTGCCTGATCGCACATCCCCGTGACGTCCATGATCCATTTGGATATCTTCTCTATCAACTTTCGATGTTCTTTTCTGCGTCTACCATGTTGATCACGGTTAGCGGTGAATCAGGGTTCCACGCCGGAGAGGGAGCGTGAGAAAGGGATAACACATCCAAAGGAGGTCAATGGCTGAAATGTGATTGAGCGGAAATGTGGGGCAAGTTGTTAAAGAGGAAGGATTGAATGAAAGGAGGGGGCGCGTGTCAATTAAAGATGGATTTTAGAAATGTAAGTCCCTGTTACAAATGCAGAGCAGGGTTTTTTATATCTGCAAAAATTGGTTAATGTTACCCACCAATGGAACAGACCATTTAAAAAAAATTCCCTGTAAACTATGCAGAGCAGAGGTTTACTCACGGCAAAACTGTGTTCATGTCACACACAAATTAAACAGACGATTTTACAAAAATTAAGTCCCCATCTCCTATGCAGAGCAGGGGTTTGTATACGGCAAAATTGGTAAAATGTTACCTGACAATGTAAAAGACGATTTTTTTAAATTTAGGTCCCTGTCACCTATACAGAGCAGGGATTTATTTACGGCAAAAATGGTAAAATGGCACCCAAGAATATAACAGATGCTTTTGCACCCTGCTCCCTCTTTTGCTGTGCTGGTGCCTCGGTGCGACCACTGCCTCTTCCTCTGAACTAGACAGGTCACTCGCATGACCTTGATTCCATTGGGGTCTAGTATCTCATCATCATTCACATCATATTCCACCCACTCTTTACCCCTGCCCTCCTTGTCGGTCTGCAGACTGCAGAAAGCCGCAGCAGTTGGCACCTGTGTTTTGTCATCATCAGAGACGTGCTGCGGTGGTCTTCCAATGTCCTCATCCTGAAACATAAGTGGTTGGGCATCAGTGCACTCAATCTCTTCCACTTCTGGTGCAGGGCTATGTGGATGGCCCACGGAAACCCTGCCAGCAGAGCGATCAAATAGCATAAGAGACTGCTGCATGACTTGGGGCTCAGACTGCTTGCAAAAGATGAGCATTTGTCACCCAACAATGTAACAGACGAATTAGTGAAATGTATTTCCTTGTCCACTCGGTAGAGCAGGGGTATATCACAGCCAAAAATTGGTGAATTTCACCCGACAATGTAACAGACAAATTAGTTATATTTATTTACCTGTCTACTAGGTAGAGCAGGGGTATATCACAGCCAAAAATTTGGGATATGTAACCCAACAATGTATCAGACAAATTAGTGGAATGACTTAAAATAAAATAAAATACGTAAAAATAAAAATAATAATCTTGACTCCATACGGAGTAGGAGGTTGAGGAGACGGCAGACGTAGCGGTGTAGGTAGAAGCGGCGGTAGAGGAGGGCAAGGTAGCCAACACTGGATTTTTGCTTTATTTTATTTTTTGTTTAAATTAGGGTACACCCAAAGGAGTGGGAAATATCAAAAATACAAAAATGAGCAATTGTGCTGTAGTATAACAATGGCTGGGTAAGGCTGGTATACATGTCTATTCTGCACAAGGTGGGATCCATGCCTGGTTCATTTTAATAAACCTGAGCTTGTCCACATTGGCTGTGGACAGGCAGCTGTGCTTGTCTTTGATAACACCCCCTGCCGTGCTAAACACACGTTCAGACAATACACTGGCTGCAGGGCAGGCCAGCACCTCAAAGGCGTAAAGGGCAAGCTCAGGCAATGTGCCCAATTTGGAGACCCAGAGGTTGAAGGGGGCAGACCCATCATTCAGTACGTGTAGGCGTGAGCACACATACTGCTCCACCATGTTTGTGAAATGCTGTCTCGGGCTAAGACGTTCCATATCAGCTGGTGGTGCTGGTTGTTGTGGTGTGCTGACAAAGCTTTTCCACATTTCGGCCATGCTAACCCTGCCTTCTGAGGTGCTGGTGGTGCCCCAGCTGCGTTGAGACCTCTTCCTCCTCCTCTGCCTTCGCCTTGTACTTCCACTGTGCCCCCGCTGTCAGGTGGGAATACCACTAGCAGCGTGTCTACCAGCGTGCGCTTGTACTCGCGCATCTTACGATCATGCTCCAGTGACGGAATTAAGGACGGTTCTTTGTCCTTGTAACGGGGATCCAGCAGCATGGCCACCCATGGCGGTCGTTGCGGAGACATTGCAGCATGTAATCAGTCATGTGTGCCAGGCTGCCCAGAGTCCACGACAAACTGTCCTTTGTGGGAAATGTATCGTCTGTATCCTCTGTATCCCTCCAGCTACACACCAGTGATGACCATGAGCTGGTTTGGGTGCCACCCTGCTGTGGACATGGTTCCTCCTCCTCCATCTCCTCCTCCTCCTCCTCCACCTTGTCATCCTCCAGAACTTTACCCTTGCTGGACAATTGTGTATCTGGCATTTGTGGGTGCAGGAACCCACCCTAGGAGCCACTTGTGGAGGATTGGCCTGAAACCCTTGGAAATTATTCATCTTCCTCCTCCTCCTCCTGTGCCACATCCTCTTCCATCATCGCCAGCAGTGTTTTTTTAAGGAGGCATAGAAGTGGGTTAGTAACATAACTGTGTTATCGGCACTGGCCATGTTGGTGGAGTACACGAAACAGCGCAACAAGGCACACAGGTCTCACATGGAGGCCCACTCATTGGTGGTGAAGTGGTGCTGTTCCGCAGAGCGACTCACCAGTGCATGCTGCAGCTGAAACTCCACTATTGCCTGCTGCTGCTGCTCGCACTGTCTGGCCAGCATGTGCAAGGTGGAGTTCCGGCGATGACAGGCGAGCAGCAGCAGGGTAAGGACGCCGAAAGCGCGCGCAGATGGCCCACAATTTCTGCAGCAGTTCTGATATATCGGGGTAATTTTTAAGGAACCTCTGCACCACCAAATTCAGCACATGCGCCAGGCAAGGGATGTGCGTCAAACTGGCTAGTCCCAGAGCTGCTACGAGATTTTGCCTATTATCGCACATCACCTGGCCGGGCTTGAGGCTCACTGGCACCAACCACTCATTGGTCTGTTGTTCCATGCCCGTTCACAGCTCCTGCGCCGTGTGGGGTTTGTCCCTCAAACAGATACGTTTTAAAACTGCCTGCTGTCGTTTACCTCTGGCTGTGCTGAAGTTGGTGGTGAAGGTGTTATGCTGACCGGATGAGGAGGCGGTAGAGGATGAGGAAGCAGAATAGGAAGCAACAGGAGGTAAAGAGAAGCGCCCTGCAATCCTCGGTGGTGGAAGGACATGCGCCAAACTGCTATCCGCTTCAGGCACAGCCGCCACTGCATTTACCCAGTGTGCTGTTAGGGAGATATAACATCCCTGACCTTGCTTACTGGTCCACATATCTGTAGTTAGGTGGACCTTGCCACACATGGCGCTGCGCAGTGCACACCTGATTTTGTCCCCCACTTGGTTGTGCAGGGAAGTGATGGCTTGCCTTGAAAAGTAGTGGCGGCTGGGCACGCCGTACTGTGCGACAGCCACCGCCATGAGGCCTTTAAAACTCTCCGTCTCCAGCAGACGGAATGACAGCATGTCAAAGCCAAGTAATTTTGAAATGCTGTCATTCAGGGCCAGGGATCGCGGTTGGATAGGGGGGTACTTCCTCTTTCGCTCCAGTGTTTGGGAGATAGAGAGTTGAACACTTCCATGGGACATTGGTGACCCAGGTGGTGGCGTTGCTGGCAGATCCTCTGTTTTCGGGGTGGCAGGTGGCACTGTCACTCCAGAGGTGGATGAAGATGCCTAGACTGCAGCAGAAAAGGAAGCAGGAGGAGCCAGAGACCTATCTTTGTTTTTGAGGTGTCCACTTCACTGCAGCTCGTGCTTAGCACTTAAATGCCTGGTTATGCAGGTTGTGCTTAGGTTGAGATCATTTATACCTTGCTTCAGGCTCTGATTGCACAGCATGCAAGCCACTCGTGTCTTGTCGTCAGCACATTGTCTGAAGAACTGTTCAGGCAACTCCTTGGAGCTGGCTTTGTGTGCTCGGTTCCTTGGTGCGGTAGGCAGTAGCAGGCGTACTGTCTAGGGGACGGCCGCTCCGCTTTTGCACCCTGCTCCTTCTGCTGTGCTGGTGGCTCTGTGCCACCACTGCCTCTTCCTCCAAACTACACAGGTCACTCGCATGAACTTGGATCCATGTGGGGTCAAGGACCTGATCGTCATCCACATCATCTTCCACCCAGTCTTCACCCCTGCCCTCCTTGTCGGTCTGCACACTGCAGAAAGCTACAGCAGTTGGCACCTGTGTTTCGTCATCATCCGAGACGTGCTGCGGTGGTTCTCCCATGTACTCATCCTGAAACATAAGTGGTTGGGCATCGGTGCACTCTTCCACTTCTGGGGCAGGGCTATGTGGATGGCCCTGGAAAACCCTGCTAGCAGAGTCATTAACAAGCAGAAGAGATTACTCCATGACTTGGGGCTCAGACTGCTTGGCTGATTTGCAAGGGGGTGAGCTGAAAGACTGATGGCCATGGGCTGCAGGTGCCAACTCTGATCTTTCAGCAGGAGACTGGGTGGGTGACAATGTGAAGGAACTGGAGGCACTGTCAGCCACTCAATCTACTATCACTTCTACTTGTTCTGGCCTCACCATTCCTAGAGCCGCATTCAGCCCTACCAAATGACGTTAAAGGTTCTGTCGCCTACTCGCACCTGAGGAAGGTGTTTCACTTGTGCGTGTAGCTGGCACAGATTGACCACGTCCTCTCCCTGCAACAGGAGCTCCACCAGCAGCACCACGACCGAGGCCACGTCCCGTATTTGATGATTCGTCATTCTTTGCGTTTACCCACCAAACTAACAGATGGTTTATGTCCGGCGACAATGTAACAGCTAATAGTCAACAATTAAGTTCACTGAGAATAATGCAGTGCCAGTGTCATAAAGAGGAAAAAATTCTTGAGGTCACACAACAGTGTGACAGGTGAATTTTATTCCCAAAAATTTTTCATTTGTCAACCAACAATGTAACTGCAGTATTGACTGATTGTATTTGACTGTCAGAAATGCACCAAAGGCCCCAGATGTAGAGTCTTGCAAATAATTGGTGTTTTTTTAAACCTAGAATATAACAGCAGTATCTAACGCTAGTATGCAACAAAGGCCGCAAATGTATTATCTTGCCCAAAATGGGTGTTTTTTTAATACCAGAATTTAACAAAAGTATTTACCGCTTGTATTGGACTGTCAGAAATGAAGCAAAGGCAGAAAATGTATTATCTTGCTCAAAATGAATGTTTTTCTTTAAACCAGAATATAACAGCAGTCTCTAACGCTTGCATTGGACTGTCAGAAATGCACCAAAGGCCGCAAATGTATTATTTTGCCCAAAATGGGTGTTTTTTTTATACAGCAGTATCTAACACTTGTATTGGACTGCAAGAAATGCAGCATAGGCCGCAAATTTATTACCTTGCCCAAAATGGGTGTTTTTTCAAACCCAGTATATAATTTCAGTTTGTAAAGCTTGTATTTCACTGTCAGAAATGCAGCAAAGGCCCCAGATGTAGGGTCTTGCCAAAAATGGGTGTTTTTTTAAACCCAGAATATAACTGCAGTATTTAAAGTTTGTATTTTACTGTCACAAATTCAGCAAATAACCCAAAATGCATTATCTTGTAAAAAATGGGTGTTTTTTTAAACCCAGTATATAATTGCAGTATTTAAAGCTTGTATTTCACTGTAAAAAATGCAGCAAAGGTCCCAGATGTAGGGTATTGCAAAAATTGGTGTTTTTTTAAACCCAGAATATAACAGCAGTATCGAACACTTGTATTGGACTGCCAGAAATGCTGCAAAGGCCGCAAATTTATTATCTTGCCCAAAATGGGTGTTTTTTTAAATCCGGTAAATAATTACAGTATTTAAAGCTTGTATTTCTCTGTCAGAAATGCAGCAAAGGCCGTAAATGTAGGGTCTTGCCAAAAATTGGTGTTTTTTTAAACCTAAAATATAATTGCAGTATTTAAAGCTTGTATTTCACTGTGACAAATGCAGCAAAGGCCCTAGATGTAGTGTCTTGCAAAAAATGGGTGTTTTATTAAACACTGAATATAACTGCAGTATTTAAACCTTGTATTTGACTGTCACAAATGCACATATGCTGTGCTGGTGCACTGAACTTGCACAAAATGGCCGCTGATGCCCAACTTACTAACAGACAGATAAAAGTTATTTTTCTCTGTCACTGGGCTCAGGGCAGGGTAAAAAAAATGGTGCACTGCACCCACAAAACAAAATCCCTGTAGATAGCTGAGTTAACAAGCACTTCTGATAACAGATTATTTCCTATTCTGTCCCTCACAGCAGCAGCATCCTGTCCCTACACTACTAAGAGCAGAGTGACGTGCAGCGCTACATGACTCCAGCTTATATAGAGTCTGGGTCACATGCTGCACTGGCCAATCACAGCCATGCCATTAGTAGGCATGGCTGTGATGGCTTGTAAGGGCACATGAGTTAAACGCTTGTTGATTGGCTGCTCTGCAGCCTGTCAAAAAGCACCATTAACTCGCCGAACACCAAACTCGAACCTGAACTTTTACTAACAAGTTCGGGTTCATCGTCCAAAAATCTTAAAGTTTGGTACGAACCCGAACTTTAAAGTTCTGGTTCACTCAACCCTAGTTATAACGCTTCTGAAAACGTGTAGAAATCTGAGTCTCAATTCCTTTTGGGATTCACATCTCCACCTATGCCTTGGTTGAACTTGATGGACGTATGTCTTTTTTCAACTGTATTAACTATGTAATTATGTAGCTACAGTATGTGACCATGTTATAACGGAATGCCATAACGAAATACATTATGCTGATCTGAACCCACCCTTAGTCACTTGCACAGGTTACATTGTGACACCACAATACTACTATTTTCAGAGCAACAATCTCTTCTGTTCAATGTGACAAAATATCTATTTCTTGTAAATTCTTTTTTTATTTTTTGTGAAGTTTTAAGATTACAAGTATGAGAGTTACATCACAAAATTTGAGAAAATCTGGAGCAAGTGGACCGATTATCTAACTCCCGCTAAAGCACTCCAACTGTTTGGACTTTAACCACGACAAAATATCTATTTCTATACATGAAAAAAAAGTTTCCTGGTTGGAAAGCAAGTTGTGATACAAAATATAATATTAAAGGGGATGTCCAGGTTCAGAGCTGAACCCAGACATATCCCCATTTTCACCCAGGCAGTCCCCCTGACTTAGGCATCGGAGCAGTACATGCTCTGATGCTCTCCTTTGCCCAGCACTAAATCTCGCAGGACAAAGGCATTTTCTGGAGTTCCGGTGACGAAAGGGGCTCCTCTTAGGGCTGCCAGGTGGAGGCTTCCACCCAGTAGTGAGCCCGGTGACATCACCGGCACTGATAGGTGGGCTTTAGCTCTGCCCTAGCCTGTAGGGCAGTACGGCTAGGGCAGCGGTAAAGCCTGCCAATCAGAGACGATGACGTCACCGAACACATTGCTGGGCGAAAGCCTCCGCCCGGCAGTGTGTTATTTTAAATAAAAGAGCCTTTGCCCTGCACGATCCAGTGCAGGGCAAAGGAGAGCATCGGAGCATGAAATGCTCCGATGCTAACTTCAGGAGAGCTGCCTGGGTGAAATTATGGGTATGCCCGGGTTCAGCTCTGAACCCGGACAACCCCTTTAAATTTACTCCACTTTTTGGCACAATAGTCATTGAAAAAGAATGACATTTGTACTGAACATCATATTTCTGAAGGTTCCCCTGTAATGTTAGTCAGTGGAGATCTGGAAGGAGTAGATGGAACAGTGAGGTACATGGAACAAGTCAGTATATTAAAGTTGGTACTACATATGCACCACACCGTTCACCTGATTTGGATGTAAATACCCTCAAATTAAAGCTGACAGTCTGCAGTTAAAGCACATCTTGTTTGTTTCATTTTAAATCCATTGTGGTGGTGTATAGAGCCAAAAATGTTAGAATTGTGTCGATGTCTCAATATTTATGGACCTGACTGTATATCATGTGACTAGAATTATATATAGAAAAATGAAACAGGTAGCACGTATATGAAATAAATATTGCATAACAACAACCTTCAGTCTTTCTACTTACGTTAGTGCTTCTGAGTAATTGTAATGTGGAGAAACTCCCAGAAACCTCTGTACTTCATCCATCACGTTAGCTGGGTCTGTTCGTAACTGTTGTCCATCAACAATAAGAAGCTATAAGATAGACAAACATAGCTCTCAGTAAAAAATGGTGCATACTACACACTAAGGCCCCATGCACACGGCCGTTGTTCACGGCCGTGTACGGGCCGTGGAACCGCGGCCTGGATCCCTCCTGAGAGCAGGAGCGCACGGCGTCACTGGTTGCTATGACGCCGTGCGCTCCCTGCTGCCGGCACAGTACAGTAATACACTGGTATAGATCATACCAGTGTATTACTGTATTGCGGCGGCAGCAGGGAGCGCACGGCGTCATAGCAACCAGTGACGCCGTGCGCTCCTGCTCTCAGGAGGGATCCAGGCCGCGGTTCCACGGCCCGCACACGGCCGTGAAACACGGCCGTGTGCATGGGGCCTTAAGGAAACTATACAATGTTATTCCATGTCACAAATTAGCAACATATGGGATCATTTATCAAACTGGTGTAAAGTAGAACTGGCTTAATTTCCCATAGCAACTAATCAGATTCCACCTTTCATTTTCCAAAGAAGCTATGAAAAATGAAAGGTGGAATCTGATTGGTTGCTATGGGCAACTAAGCCAGTTCTACTTTACACCAGTTTGATAAATGACCCCAATAGTTGTTATCTCTATGAAAGATGCTAGTTACATGAAAGTGCTTGATGTATGAATATTGTTAGAGATGAGCGAATAGAAGTTTACAAAGTGGAATTTGATCCGAATTTCTGAAAAAAAAATCCATTCGCACCAAATTCGAATTTCCTCATGCTTCGTGGCTGCTGCACGTGTTAGAACATGGAGCAAGGAACTCTGAGAACGAGGGATCACCCACAATGCCATGCAAGCAGCCAATCAGCAGCCAGTCAGCCCTGTGATGTCACAGCCCTAAAAATAGCCTCATCCATCTTGGATTCAGCAATTTTCCAGTGTACTTAGTGCAGGGAGAGACGTCAGCAGGCGCTAGGGAACGTGGTAGAAAAGACTTTAAAACTTTTATTTTGCTGTATAGAAGTTCAGGGAAAGGATAGGGAGGAATCATTCCACAGTATTGAAGCAGAACAGGGTTCATTAGGAGTTTACAGCCTGGTTAAAAGGAACAATCCTATTACATCTTGCTGCACTGACTGCGGATCCAAATTGCCATTATACAGCTCTGTAATTCCAGCAAACCGTTCTTGTTATTGGGGTGCAAGTGCTGTTTGACACAGCCATTAACAGGGTTTATTACAAGGAGATATTTCTACCTCTTATTTGCCCTTGTGCGGTTTAGTTATATGTTCTGAAGCATGTTTTGGCTTGTATTAGTGGGAAAAAGGGCTTATTAGCCATTGTGCGGTGAAGTGAGAAAATTACAGCCCTTTTTGGCATGTATTAGTGGCACAAAAATATATATTATTTCTCTTTCAGCGGTGCAGTTATTTGTTTTAAAGCAATTTTTGGCGTGTACTAGTGGCACAAAAATATATATTATTTCCAGTTCAGTGGTGCAGTTACAATACATGTCCTTTATGGCTGACTGGGTGAATTTGGTTTCTGCACAGCAACACCAGCAACTTGGCCAGGTGACGCCGCTTCTGCCTCCACTTTCTTATGTCTTTGGTCCTGCGACAATGTCCGCCTGTGCCTCCTCCTTCACCGTGTCCTCAGCCTCCACTGCAGGGACAATTCACAGTGCCCCTCCAGCATACCACATGTGCAGGGCACATCGTTTGCCTGGGCGAATGGAGTCACACAGGGGAGGAATTGCTCAGTGTCCTTCATCAAGAAATCGAATACTGGCTTTCTCCTTGAAAACTCAAAATCGGAACCATGGTGACCAACAATGGGAAGAACATGGAGTCGGCAAAGCATCAAGGAGGGCTGACCTATGAGCCCTGCATGGCACACGTGTTCAATCTGCAAGACATCCTAAAAATGGTCAAGAAACTTTGCATGCACTTCAGCCACTCGTACCATCCCATGTAGTCAGTTGGCCGCTGCCTATCTGTGCCATTGTTCATCCTCTCGCAGGTCTGACCGGGGGGCCCTCTGCGCTCACTTTCCTCTGCCATGGCTGCTGGGGAGGGATGGGGGGGTAGGATTAGTTCCAGCTCCATCAGCAGCAACTTGAGTCTACAGTCGCTGATTAGTAGCTTTCAACTGCAAAATGAAGAAACTACTCACCAGCAGTAGCAGGACCTGAACCAGCAGGTGGTGGAATACTTGGACAACACCCTGCCATGCCACATTGAAGATCCGCTGGACTACTGGGCAGCCAAACTGGATTTGTGACCACAACTAGCCGAGTTTGCCCTGGAAAAGCTGTCCTGCCCGGCCAGTAGTGTGGCATCAGAGCGGGTGATTAGTGCAGCAGGGGCCATAGTTACCCCAAGAAGAACTCACCTGTCCACCCAAAATGTGGAGAGACTGACCTTTGTCAAAATGAATCTGGTATTGCCCCCCACCTACCCACTATGTCACTGGGCCGCTCTGTGGTCTACTCATGCTGCTGTCACCTCACCACTCTGTCTCTGAGCCACTGTCTGGTCTCCTCATGCTGCTGCCACCTCAACACTATGTCTCCTCATGCTGTTGCCACATTACTACTCTGTGATCTACTCATTCTGCTGCCACCTTAACACTATGTCACTGAGCCACTCTATGGTCTCCTCATGTTGCTGCCACCTCAACACTATGTCTCTGGGCTACTCTGTGGTCTCCTCATGCTGCTGCCGTATCACCACTCTGTGGTCTCCTTTTGTTGCTGCCACATCACAACTCTGTGGTCTCCATATGCTGCTGCCACATCTTAACTATGTCACTGGGCCACTCTGTGGTCTTCTCATGCTGCTACCAGCTCACCACTATGTCACTGGGCCACTCTGTGGTCTCCTCATGCGGCTGCCACATCACCACTCTGTGGTCTCCTCATGCTCCTGCCACATCACCACTATGTCACTTGGCCACTCTGTAGTCTCCTTATGCTGCTGCCACTTCACTACACCGTGGTCTCCTCATGCTGCTGCCACCTCAACACTATGTCTCTGGTCTCCTCATGCTGCTGCCACTTCACCACTCTGTGGCCTCCTCATGCTGCTGCCACCTCACCACTTAATTACTGGGCCACTATTTTGCCTTTTTGGCCTGGTTGACATTATCATTTATTTGACCCTTCTTCTGATCTGTCAGAAGGAAGGAAAAATGAGACATACAATGGATCCTGTGTATGTAGCAGCTGTAAGGCCTGTATCGTCCCATCAGAATTGGCTTATGATTTGGTAGCCAAAAGCAGGAGTGGGTACAAAACACAGAATAATATATTTATGTGTCATCTCTGTTTTGGATCTACTCCTGTTTTTTTATTTGGCTTAAGCAATACTGATGGATAACTGACAAAATGCTGACTAAGTGAAGGTGGATTCTCAACAGACAGGATCCTTTTTTGGGGGTTATTGTTCTGACGGTTCAGAGGATGGGCAAAATAATCAGTGACGCCAACACAAACTTACTGCTGACACCCTCTCCATTTTGCACAAATTGTAAATAGAAGCAGCACTATGCGATCCTTCGTCGATGTGTGAAGGGATGCAACAGCCTCACTGTTAACCCTTGATTCAACAGGCCATGAAGTAAATGTAGAAAAAATGGCACCGGCAGCATCTCACATCTTCCAAACTTTTATTGCGACCCCCAGACAAGTAAAAACAGCAACATTTCGGCTGAATCCCAGCCTTTGTCAAGCCTGACAAAGGCTGGGATTCAGCCGAAACGTTGCTGTTTTTACTTGTCTGGGGGGTCGCAATAAAAGTTTGGAAGATGTGAGATGCTGCCGGTGCCATTTTTTCTACATACACCCTCTCCATTTTGTCAGGGGGGCTGTGTTTATTAGAACAGGTTCTGTTATAGACATCTATGTGGAATCAGGTGACGACGGTATAAAAGGAGTGCGCTTCTTCTTGATGCTCACATCGCCCTGTAAGGCAGAGTTAACACTTCAGTTATTTGGTCAGTTTTGGCCCCGTAACTGCCCAAATAAGTGAAGTGTGCAGTGATTCTAAGAGTGAAGCTTGTCATATACGTGTCATACTGACTCACAGTACCACAGCAGACTCCCTATGCGTGTTACTGCAAGGCACAGTGTTCTACACCACTATAAAAGCTCTCTGCAGCCAGGAAATAACACGATTCACCACAAATAATTTCGGATCAAATCAAATCTTTTCGGAAATTCAACGAGCCAACCGAATAAAATTTTTGCGAAATTTGCTCATCCCTAGATATTTTATGTCCTCCAATGTATTTTCTGTACAGAACTTTAGAATATGTTGGCACTACATAATGGTACAAATGGGTTTCGAAACTTCCTATTTCTATACAGTCATGTGAAAAAATTAGGACACCCTTTGAAAGCATGTGGTTTTTTGTAACATTTTTAATAAAAGGTTATTTCATCTCCGTTTCAACAATACAGAGAGATTAAAGTAATCCGACTAAACAAAGAAAACTGAAGAAAAGTCTTTTCAAGATCTTCTGTAAATGTCATTCTACAAAAATGCCTATTCTAACTGAGGAAAAAGATAGGACACCCTTGCCCCTAATAGCGAGTGTTACCTCCTTTGGCTGAAATAACTGCAGTGAGACGGTTCTTGTAGCCATCTACCAGTCTTCGACATCGGTCTGAGGAAATTTTACCCCACTCCTCAATGCAGAACTTTTTCAGCTGTGAGATGTTTGAGGGGTTTCTTGCACGTACAGCCCTTTTCAAGTCACCCCACAGCATCTCAATGGGATTCAAATCTGGACTTTGACTTGGCCATTCCAGGACTCTCCATTTCTTCTTTTTCAGCCAATCTTTGGTTGATTTACTAGTATGTTTTGGGTCATTGTCATGTTGCATGGTCCAGTTCCGCTTCAGCTTTAATTTTCTAACTGATGGTCTCACATGTTCTTCAAGCACCTTCTGATACACAGTAGAATTCATCGTGGATTCTATGATGGTGAGCTGACCAGGTCCTGCTGCAGCAAAGCAGCCCCAAACCATGACACTTCCACCTCCATGCTTCACAGTTGGTATGAGGTTCTTTTCTTGGAATGCTGTGTTTGGTTTACGCCAAACATGTCCTCTGCTGTTGTGTCCAAATAATTCAATTTTGGACTCATCTGTCCAAAGAACATTATTCCAGAAGTCCTGGTCTTTGTCAACTTTATCTCTGGCAAATGTCAGTCTGGCCTCAATGTTTCTCTTGGAAAGCAAAGGTTTCCTCCTTGCACACCTCCCATGCAAGTTAAACTTGTACAGTCTCTTTCTGATTGTAGAGGCATGTACTTCTACATCAACAGTAGCCAGAGCCTGCTGTAGTTCTCGAGATGACACTTTAGGGTTTTTGGAGACCTCTTTTAGCATCTTGCGGTCTGCTCTTGGGGTGAACTTGCTGGGGCGACCAGTCCTGGGCATGTTGGCAGTTGTTTTGAAAGCCCTCCACTTGTAGACTATCTTCCGGACAGTGGAATGGCTGATTTCAAAATCTTTTGAGATCTTTTTAAATCCCTTCCCAGACTCATAGGCTGCTACAATCTTTTTTCTGAAGTCCTCTGACAGCTCTTTTGCTCTCACCATGGTGCTCACTCTCACTTCAACAGTCAGGAGCACACCAAACTAAATGTCTGAGGTTTAAATAGGGCAAGCCTCATTCAACATGCAGAGTAACGATCTACTAATTATGTGCACCTGGTGTGATATACCTGTGTGAGATCTGAGCCAATTTAAGAGGGAATACATGTGAGGGTGTCCTATCTTTTTCCTCAGTTAGAATAGGCATTTTTGTAGAATGACATTTACAGAAGATCTTGAAAAGACTTTTCTTCAGTTTTCTTTGTTTAGTTGGATTACTTTAATCTCTCTGTATTGTTGAAACGGAGATGAAATAACCTTTTATTAAAAATGTTACAAAAAACCACATGCTTTCAAAGGGTGTCCTAATTTTTTCACATGACTGTATAAACATCTGCAGTGCAAAATATTTTGCTATTGCAATGGATTAAAAAAAAAAGCAGGAAAGTACCTTGAGCAACCTTGTGTGTTGTCTCATCTTAGACAATAGGGGCATATCTTTTGGATATGTCCTCATTGTCTTATAGGTGCGAGTCACACCACTGGGATCCGCACCTATCTTCTAAATGGAGCCCCGCAAAGTGGTGGCTGGAGGACTCAGTGCATGACTGGCCACTGCTCCCATTCACTTTTGCACCCTAGAAAAAGGTCCCATTGTCTGAGATGAGACAACCCCTATAAAATGGTGGCCTCCTCCTAGAGCTAGCTAGTTCATACTACCATGTTGTGCCTTCCCAGGCCAGGAGAATCCTGCAAGCCTAGGAATTCTGATTCAATCTTTTTAGGACAATGGGGAGATACTAATTTTAGGCTGCTAGAATAAAGTGGTAGTGGTAAAAATGTATGTCAATCCATAAGAAGTAGGGCAGCTAAACAGGGACACCTATTAATGAGATCCACAGCACCATGGGTATAACTATAGGAGATGCAGAAGTAGCAGTCACACTTGGCAGCCCAAAGGCCTCTCAACCACATAAAGAAGACACTTCGGGTGACTGAAGATCCAAGTTATATCTCTGCATGTCATCCTCAGGATCAGGCTCTGTAATATTAACCCCTTTGAGCATAAGTTTTATACACCAAAATAATGTTTAATTTTACAGTTTAATCAGATTAATAACCAATTATAATAATTAGTAATTGTGACAATGTTAGGCTACTTTTACACTCGCGTTTGGTGCGGATCCATCATGGATCTGCACAGACGCATCTGTTCAGATAATGCAACCATCTGCATCCATTCGGAACTGATCAGTTTGTATTATCTTTAACATAGCCAAGACGGATCCGTCTTGAACACCATTGAAAGTCATGGAATGGAGGCGCAATGGAGCCAAACTGATGCATTCTGAGCGGATCCTTTTCCATTCAGAATGCATTAGGGCAGAACTGATCCGTTTTGGACCGCTTGTGAGAGCCCTGAACGGATCTCACAAACTGAAAGCTAAAACGCCAGTGTGAAAGTAGCCTTAATTCAAATTTTTTTTTCTTATCAGTCGCTTATAACTCAGGAAATCATTTTATTTTTCATACATGAATTGCTAGATGTTGAAGATTTTTGCAATCTCCCAAATACCTTTTTCTTATAGAATAGCAATCACTGACTGTAGATCTGTATGACAGGTTGCCCAAGAAGTGCAATCTATCTATCTTTCCACTAAACATTATGAAATGTATGGAGATAGTTGTTATACATGAACAGAGCAAACAAAACTAGGTTATGTACATACCAAACAGTCAAGTCTGTAGTTTACAGATATACACAAACAATGATTAGCAATTTTTTTTGTATTTTTTTCCCCATTTTTGGAGGTGACAGCAGCATGGTGTGATTCGCATGAAAGTATCACCTAAGTGATTAAACAGATATGCCATCACAGGATAGAGCTGTCTTGTTGACTTTACCATCTGTCCCCAGAAGTGTCTAACAATGAAGATGATGTATTGCCTCTCAGTGTTGTTTCTGACATTCATCTGACAAGTACTAGATATTTTTATGCTTTTTTGTCTTATTATTTTGAAATATCTATAAATTTCTCAGCAATGGAAGACACCATGCTTATTTGAGCTTTTCATATTTACGGCACGATCCATATATTGTGATAGGCTGGAGTGACAACAGCTTAAGAAAATATAGAATGCTCCACAGTAATCCATTCTGTCATATGCTATAACCCTTTTAATTAAGATGACACACAGCATGTTTTTTTTTTAGCGCAATGCAGATATACAGTAATAATCACACCAAAAAAAATAGAATATTGTTAGAAAAAGTTCAGTATATTTCTGTAAAATGACAGAATCACAGGAAATGTAGCTTAATAAAATATTTATACTAATAATTAACAGTTTACAGCTATATTTTTGATAGTGAAAAGTGTAGGTAGAATGAATCAGAGTGAAAATCACAAAATGTGACTCTTAACCATGCACAGAAAGTTATGCTTAATTCCCTTTGCATTTAGATGCACAAGGCCTCATGCACACGACCGTTGTTTTGGTATCCTATTCTTGTCCGTTTTGCAGAAAAGAATAGGCATTTCTACAATGGGCCGCCTGGTCCGTTCCGCAAATTGTGGAAGGCACACGGGCGACTTCCGTGTTTTGCGGATCCGCAATTTGCGGACCGCAAAACATACAACGGTCGCGTGCATGTAGCCTAAGGCTACAGCTCCATGCTATTGCATGCGAGTTGTGGAAAAATGACGGCACAACCTCAATATTTCTCAAAAGAGAAAAAAGTTGTGAAAAATCTGACATTGTCGACCATGGCATGACAGACTTCTGCTGGTAGCTCTAAAACAGGTTAGCCACAGTAAGTATGTGTAGAGCATTTAGTCTGTGAACTCTTCAAGGTTATTTTTGGCCTTGAGGATACAAATATTTTTTATTATTTTGCCTTATATTACTTTTATTTTTAGGTCAATAGAGCTATGTGAGACCTTGGGGGTCATTTACTATACTGAAATATGCCTAAATTAGGCATATTTCAGGATCAGATAGCAGCACAACTAACCTGTGATAGTTCGGAAGTGCCAATGTTATGGAGAGACCAGCTCCTCTTCATAACTTTGGCTGACCCACCGCCAGTTTAGGGCTTTATTAAGACCGGCGTCTAAAACACCAGTCTTAAGAAATGTGCCTCCTTGGATTTTTTTGTCTTTTTTTGCAGGACGAGTTGTAGGACCTTGGAGCAGGATCAGGACTTTGTTAAAAGGAAAATATGATAAGGGAATGGCCTTTTAAATCATATTTTTGGTGTTTTTTTAATTATCCATGTAATTGTTTATATTTAAAGCTAATTCCAAACATTTTCACACTGGTCATTCAGCCTAAAATAATAGGATAACACTAACTGTTCTTCAGTCACAGCTAGGGATGAGCAAATCGACTTCGGAGCGAGCGCTCTGTACAGTATTAGAATGTATTGGCTCCGATGAGCCGAAGTTATTACTTGGAACTGACTTGGAAGTTACAACTTGGAACCGAACCTGAGTTCGGGAAATGTTTTTTTACAGTAGAAAGTAATTAATTAAGTTATTATGAAAAGTCTCGCGAGACTAAGCAAAGTAATAACTTTGGCTCATCTGAGACAATACATTCTAATACTGTCATCCGAAGTGGATTCGCTCATCCCTAATCACAGCAATTTCAATTATGTATACTATTTAAACTTTTAATTGAATACTTTTTTTTTTCTTTTTAATATGTAACTTTTTATTTATTTCTTTTTTAATTCTTATTTTAGTCCAACTTGTGGACATGAACTGCAGTTACTTTGTTTGCTCATTAATTACACTACAGTAGTTCTGCATCGCAGTTTATTATGTATGTCAGCATTATACTGACAGGCAGCCTGTTAGACCCTGTGCATATTTACATGGCAGACCTAGGGCCATTGTTAGGTGCCCAGTTGCCATCACAACAATAAGAACCTTACAATCTCATTACTGGGACAATAAAGTGACAGAGGAAGCTCCCCTCTGTCTAACCACTTAGATGCCATGGACGCTATTGGCCATGACATCTAAGCGGTTATACAACCTGGCTAGGAAAGGTAACAGTAACAGTGCCCTGGTGTACAGAGTGCAGAGTACTGTCCTGGACTTCTAAAGCTCCTGTCAGCACACTGTGTATATGCAACTGTAATTGACATAAAATAGACTGTATGACGTCAGCATAGGGAGTAACAACAAGCACATGCCCCTCACGGTATAGCATGCTCATGTGGTTGATAAACTGTTCAGTATATAGAGAATGCTATCGCCACTCCTACAGAGAGGACTAGCCATGCTGCATGGTGGTTAGCTAGCAAGTAGAGGGGAGTGATTGTTGCAAACTGGCACACTGCGCTAGGGACCTAGTTAGAGGACAGAACAATGACACCCAAAGCAGAAGGGAACACTGAGCCGGGGCAGCTGACAATAGTACTTCTTAGCCCTAGCACCTGTAAGTGAGAGGAAAACCTGGGCAGTGTTGGGTACAATGCCAAAGGAGAAAGGTAAGTCCGTTATTATCATCAGAGAGTTTTAAACCATCAAGCCTGTTGCCTTTAAATAGACTCTTTTTTAACCAATAAGCCTGTTACCTCTTGTGAGACTTGTGTAATCGCCAAACTTGTTGTCCACCGTGAAAACCACTGTTCCAAGTTTTTATTGTGTCCACCTGATTCCTCACCATCATTGAATTAGGAGCCATGTTCACTACTCAATGGCCCAAAAGATCCCAAGTAAGGTATTTTGTCCATCCCTCTCATTGAGGAAACAATGCTTTCTTAGGTATTTGTATTTGCTGCTCTGAAAATAATTAATCAAGTGACCAAGTGACTGTTCTCAGGGCATGTGTTAACATGTGTGTAAAACGTGAACTATATATATATATATATATATATATATATATATATATATGTAGTTTAATTTACTGAGGGTTGTTTTAATCTATTAATTAATAATTATTGTAAATGTCACTGTAAGGAACATGCACAGTCTCAAGTCAGACTTGTGCTATGTAGATATTTTCCTAATTGGGATCTGTTTATTTCCTCTGTTTTATTTAAAAATGGAAACAGGTCCAAAGAAGGTCAGCTTTCCAAAGGAGAGGTTTCAAAAGGTATTTTCCTTTCCAAATCATTGCTGTTTTTGTTGACACCTGAACCTAACCCATGAACCTCAGTCAATTAAACTTTTGCAATGTATTTTCCATTGAGAATTATTGACAGTATCAATGCAGATAATTATATTATAACATGTATTACCTGAGCAGGAGTGAAGTGCTGCAGCCACCGTTCTATGTGTGTAGAATACCATCCAGGCATCAGGCACTTCTTTTGGAGTGATTGTAGGTCTGAAGAAGATTTGCTGCCAGCTGTAATGACCTCATAAAAGCTGAATTTTAGAGCTACTGGGTCCTGGTGAGCACGCTGGTGCTGAAGACAAAAGTAGTCATATATTACTTATTACATTTTTATATTGTAATTATGATATGCTATACAGAAAATAAGGTATTTAAATGTATAAATATCATGTGCCCTTTCTTGTATTTTAAAGGTGTGTCCCAGCTATATCTATATTAAGTTTAATGCATACCTGTCATTTCAAGTGAATACTCAGAATAAGCTGTCATGTGTATACACATGAAGAATTACACTATATCTGGTCTATATGACTTGCATACTGCATTTACTATAATTTCCCCTCCGAAGGCTCTCTCTCTCTCTATTTTACCATGAGCTGGTGGAGAATAGATACTATGATGACATCCTATCTCTCTGTATTACACTCATATGAGCAGCAGCAGATGGAGGACATTAGACAGCAGTAATGAGCAGTGTAGCTGTGAATACAACACAGGGGTGAGATAGAAACTTACTGTACTTGAAACTGCAAATCCAACACAGGGGTAAGATAGAAACTTACTGTACTTGAAACTGCAGCCATGTCTGATTGTGTGTCTCTGCCTCTCTTTCACTCTGTAGCAGCTTTCTCCCCTTCCCCTCTCCATAGACTATAGGCTTCTATGACCAGCATGTAATTAAAGTTCTTAGTGAGCTAGACAGACTTGAGTTTGTCTGGTCTCTCGAGGGTTGGTGACCAGTGCATGGGGTGGGGGAAAAGAGGCTTCTAAACACACACACATATATATATATATATATATATATATATATATATATACATATTGCTTGTACTATTATTTTATAAAAATAAAGAATAAAAAAAGATGTGCAGTATCAGGTTCAGCAATTAAATGTGACCAAGTTGTGGGTGTGGTTTAGTTGGTAAAAGGGAGCGTGGCCTCCCAAAGCCTGGCAATTTTACTATAATTTAGATCAGAGACTGCCTTTAAATAATAATTCAAATCTACAACAACTCATAAGTCATAATTTTCTAAGATCCCTACGCCTCTTAATAAATTTGGTGTATCTCACTCTAGCACGAACTAGATCAAGGTTGGTGTATTAAATGCCAGTCTTGATAATTGTCCTCCAAATAACTATTAATGTTAAAATACATGAGCCAGAACCTGTGGCTTAATATAATTCTAAAAGTTCTGAAGATAATGAAACAATCCAATGCATCATTGATTTTCACAAAGGGTTGTCAATATAAGGGTTGACGTTCATTTTACCCACTCTCTGTGTCTGACTAAAGGTCAGGTAAAGGCGAAGACTAGAGATGAGCGAATATCTAAAAAATTTGATTCAGCTGGTTCGCTGAAAAAAAAAAAAATTGCTTTGATCCGAATTTATTTGCGGTAAATTGCGCTAAAAAGCGGCTATTTCCTGACTGCAGAGAGCCTGTATAGTGGTTTTGAACACTGTGCCTTGCAGTAACACGCATAGAGAGTCTGCTGTGGTAGTGAAATAATACTGTGAGTCAGTATGACACGCAGATGACAGGCGTCACTCTTAGAATCACTGCACACTTCACTTATTTGGGCAGTCACGGGGCCAAATAACTCAAGTATCAACTCAGCCTTACAGGTCGATGTTAGCCCCAAGAATAAGAGCACTCCTTTTACACCGTTGTCAGTTGATTCCACATAGATGTCTACAGAACCTGTTCTATTAAACACTTATACAAGTAGAGACCCCAACAGAGTGGAGAGGATGTCAGCAGTAAGTTTGTGTTGACGTCACTGATTATTTTGCTGTTCTTCAGATCCGTCAGAACAATAAACCTCCAAAAAACGGATCCTGTCTGTTGAGCATCCGCCTTCACTCGGTCAGCATTTGGTCAGTAATCCATCAGTATTGCTAATGCCCAAAAAAACAGGAGTGGATCCAAAACAGAGATGACCGAGTCAAGTATTCAAGAACCGCTGGGTTGCTGGTCAAGACACGACTGCTAGATGACACCGGGAGCTCAGGCCTCTCGCTGCGACTCATGCTGCCACGCCCCCTTACTCTGCTGTGACCTGTGTCTGCGCCAGAAACATTTAGGCCTCTGCCACTTCTCTGTCTGACATACTGTTAGATCAAATAAATCAATAAAAATTAAAACACCCCAAAAAAGTCTATAATTTTCTCCCTTCACCACACAACGGCTAATAAGCCCTTTTTTTCCCCACACTAATACACACAAAAAGGTCTTTAGAACATATAACTGCACTGTTGAGCGGCAAATAGATTTTTATTTTGCCAATAATACATGCCAAAATGGGCTTTAGAACATATAACTGAACTACGAAATGGCAAATAGATTTTTATTTTGCCACTAATACACTACAAAAAGGGCTTTAGTACATATAACTGCACTGCTGAACGGCAAATAGACCCTTATTTTTTCCACTTATACACGCCACAGAAGGCTTTAGAACATATAATTGCACCGCTGAACGGCAAATATATTTTTATTTTGCCACTAATACACAACAAAAAGGGCTTTAGAACATCTAACTGCACCGCTAAACTGCAAATCGCTTTTTATTTTGGCACTAATACATGACAAAAAGGGCTTTAGAACATATAACTGCACCGCTGAACAGCAAATAGGCCCTTATTTTTTTCCATTTATACACGCCACAGAAGGCTTTAGAATATATAACTGCACCGCTGAACAGCAAATAGACCCTTATTTTTTCCACTTATACACGCCACAGAAGGCTTTAGAATATATAACTGCACCGCTGAACGGCAAATATATTTTTATTTTGCCACTATTACACTACAAAAAGGTCTTTAGAACAGATAACTGCACTGCTGAATCACAAATATATTTTAACTCTGTTCAACATAAATGCTGTGGAATGATTCCTCCCTATACTTTCCCTACACCTTAAATAATCTTTCCCTGAACTTGTAAATCTTTTTTTTTGCACAATTAAATCTTTCCTAGCACTGTCCCTAGCGCCTGCTGACATCTCTCCCTGCACTAAGTACGCTGGAAAATGGCAGAATCTAAGATGGCTGAGGCTATTTATAGGGCTGTGACATCACAGGACTAGCTGGCTGCTGATTGGCTGCATGCATGGCATTGTGTGTGATCCTGCCTTCCCAGAGTTCCTTGCTCCATGTCCTCACATGTGCAGCAGCCATTTTAGGAAAAAATTTGATTCGTTACCATGAAGCGCGAGGAAATTCGGCTTCAGTGCGAATCAAATTTTTCCTGAAATGTGGATTGAATTCCACTTCCGTCAACTTCGATTCGCTCATCTCTAGTGAAGACATATGTAGGTACAGTACAGTGTAACCCTATACATTACTTTGCGCAGCATATTATGGCACCATAAATATCATATTTACTTTTTAGATCATAAAGGTTTAAAATATTTACCATTGCCATGCTGATAAAAAATGGTCCAGCAAGTTATGATATTTATTTACCATGGTATAACATGATGTTCTAAGTATACAGCATGTATGTCCACCTACTGAGCTGAATGCTAGTGGATAGGCTTTCTAATTTACTCTCCCCACAATCAGTTCCCTGCATATTGATTCTATGTTCACTGCAGAGCATCACATTTCTCTCATCTGGGAAGGAGCAGAGCCTCTTCAGTATAGCTGAGCAGAGTCTGTCTGACTCTTTTGTCAGCTGCCAGAAGGAGAAGGAGATTGATTCTGTACAGAGCCTTTACCCAGCAGCATAGATTAGCAGCAGCAAGAGGGTTATATGAAAGCAAAAAAAAAAAAAAATGATGAAAAGGTGTTTTATTGTAGAAACACAGTCCTAAAAAAAATTGCTTTTAATTAAATGATCCATAGAACTATATATTTAATATAAAAAAGTGTAAGACCTTATTTGGTGTGTCTTGTGTAAAGCACAACATATAACAATAGCGGTTTAGTTAGTATATCAATAATTATATCTGAATATCATTAAACATGTTATGACCCTTCTCTGACCTCTTTACCACTAAGGGCTATTGGTATTAGTCATTTAAACAGTGGAAGGTAAGTATTAAAGGCTCTGAAATATTTGTGGTGCATGTTCCTATTAAAATAATACTAAAATGGAAGTGCCTTAAGATTAAATATGATGCTCCTGCTTTGAATCCCAATATCTTGTTTACCAGGAAGAATGCTCTACATTACATTGCAAGATTTATGAACATTAATGTCAGAAATGCAGGTCAAGCTCTCAAGTTGAGTTTAATGAGAAGGTATAAATCTGTCTATGGAATGCTAGAGACATATAAAACCTCATTATGTACTGTGTTGTGAAAAAGTAATATACATTTTCAATTTTGTGCTAAGCCAAGCATTGTAGGACAGCACAGTGATTTAGATCCACTTGCTAAGCAATCTTAAGCAATTCATTCTTGAAAATTTCACATTAAAAGGTCTTCTTCAGAAAACAGCCCTATTGTTTTATTCAGATACCTCTTGTGGTTTCAACGCAGAGTGTGATTTTTTTGTTCATGAGCTACTGTGCCAAGAAGCTCAATAATTTGGAAATATATGCGTGAACCATCTTTGTGATATCTCACATTCATTTAGTCTAGCCAGGCTAAGTTTAATCAGGAATTAGTCAAAAAATTGCTTCCCATAAGAGTCTATTTCATTGACATTGGTGTCATAGCAAGTACCATATTTTTTGCTTTATAAGATGCACTTTTTCCTCCCAAAAGTGGGGGGAAATGGCTGTGCGTCTTATAAGGTGAATACTAGTGAGTGCTTTCATTATGGAAGCGCTCACTAGTATGCTTTAGGTTTGGGGAGTAGGGAGTGAAGCGCTGCAAGCGTTTTAATACTCACCCTACCGGTCTTCATTCCTTCCCTGTCATTCCTCCCCTGTCTTCCTGGCCGGCACTGCACTGTCCTGACCGCGTACAGCATCAGGAAGCAGTGCGCGCACTATGACCTGATGCTGCACACAGTCAGGTGACAGAGCAGCGCCAGCTGGGAAAACGGGAGCGGGATTTCTGCCGGAGGTGGAGAGGAGCCACGGCGCAGGACAGGTAATAAAGTTTTTTATTTTAATCTGATCTGAGGTATGATGGGGGTCTCACTAAGGGCTTATATAAGGTCTGATGGGGGTCTCACTATGTGGACTAATATGAGGTCTAATGGGGTTCTAAATATAGGCTGATATAAGGTCTGATGGGGGTCTCACTATGTGGGCTGATCTGAGGTCTGATGGGGGTCTCACTATAGACTAATATAAGGTCTGATGGGGTCTCACTATGTAGGCTGATTTGAGGTCTGATGGGGGTCTTACTATAGGATGATATAAGGTTTGATGGGGTTCTGACATGAAGGGCTGATGTGATATCCTGATAAGGGGGTCAGATGTGATGTCCTGATATGGGGGCCTGATCTGATGTCATAATATTTATGGGGGTCTGATCTGATGGCCTGATATTTATAGGGGTCTGATCTGAGGATCTGATGAAAAATATAGTTTTTCTTATTTTCCTGCAGTGTGTCTTATAATTGGGTGCATCTTATAAAGCGAAAAATATGGTATATATTTTCATGTACTATGAATTTAATTTATACAGAGCTGCCTAATGTCTTATAAAAAACTCTATTCATTTACAGCAGTTTATTCTATGATTCCTGTATTTAACAGAATAAACATTGATCACAATGATAGCAAAAGTAATGGCAGATAACCCAGCGTGCCAGGAGTACTTTAAAGGAAATGTGTTACTATTTTATCTGCCAAAAAACAGATAGTAACACATCTCATTTTTATTTAATCTCTATTTATTTTCTGATTGCTGTTTTTTTCAATTCTATTTCCTAACATGATTATAGAGGCTGCCATCTTGCCTGAGCTGTTCTTAACAGCATTTAGACAGCATTAAAAAATTACTTTATGGCATCCCCAGGACCCATAGACACAATGGTCCGGAGAGGACCCTATTGACTTACATGGAAGAGTTTTCTAGGCATGTGCTGTGATCTGTCACAGTACAAGGAAATAATAGATATGCTCTGACAATTACCTATTGTGAGGTGATATCTCCTTATCATTACAGTCAGGACTAAAACAATATATAACTGCAGTAAAGGGATTTGTATAGACCAAGAAGTGGTACCTATTATTAGGCTTAGTGGGCAGTGCGAAAACTGCAGGATTTTATAGTTTTTGTTTAAATAAAGATACTGACATGGAAAATAAAATTAAAAATAACATCATCAAAAATTCTTTAAAAATATGTTAAACGTCAAAACGTGATTTAAACAATTGTTCATTTTCTGATCACAAATTCCCTTTAAAGAGTCACTGTACTTCGGCACAATTTATTTTAATTTAATTTAATAGAGAATGGTGTAATTAACAAATTTACAAATCACTTAATTTTAAAAATATGCCTGCAAACGCCTGAAAAAGCTGTAAAGTCATGGGCACTTGGGGGCTTACTTCCACCTGATTTGCAGTCCACTCCCTGTTGTCAGGCAAGATCTGTCCCTGTTAATAGAAACTCAGAAGACAGTTCATGATACCTCATGATACAGAGATGACCTTCTGCCAGATACTTATGACAAGCCTACAGGCCTTTAGGTCCACGGCTGCCATTGTGCCTCATGACTGTGGCAAGTAAAACTGTCAGCTACTAGAAATGTAGCTATACCGCCAATGTGCCTGCCGTTGCTCTTACCAGTTATGGAATAGGTTGGAGGGAGTTTTACGAAATGTTTCTGAAAACTCTAAATTGTTTGGAATCTATCTGCATTATATGCGAGTACCACCTGTAAGCAACAGCCATATTTCTTAGCTCTAAATATGGGCTCCTGCATGCTTGCGTTGTGCCACTGGTATACTTTTCTTACTGGTGGAGCAACTCATGACTAACGTCTTGTGAGATGCCAATGGACTTGCACCTCCTTCCTCATACCCTTTAGAAGATGTGTCATTCTGTCATACACTTTAGACAATGTGGTCGCTATTGATCATTACCAATTACCATTGAGCTGGCACAGTTAATCCCACAGGTACAGCTTCCGTGCCAGAGAAATACCATGACGTACAGTACATCTACACATAAAAGGCTTTAGACCAGGCATGCTCAACCTGCGGCCCTCCAGCTGTTGCAAAACTACAACTCCCATCATTCCCTGACAGCCTACAGCAGAGATGTCAAACTCGTGTCCCTCCAGCTGTTGCAAAACTACAACTCCCATCATGCCTGGGCATACTACAGATATCAGGGAATGATGGGAGTTGTAGTTTTGCAACATCTGGAGGGCCATGAGTTTGACATCCATGGCCTACAGCTATCATCCTTCAGAAGGTCATCATGGGAGTTGTAGTTTTACAACAGCTGGAGGGCCGTCGGCTGGGCATCCCTGCTTTAGACAAAGCATTCCATGACATGCGGTACATGCATATTGTGTTGGATTTAGGGGTTAATAAATGTGGACCACTGTTTATTGCTGATTCAATTTTAGATGTTTTAGCAACCATAACAACTGTGGAAAATATCTGAACACAAATATAAGTGCAATAAAATACCCCCATATATTCTATTGTATTTGTTTCTGAATTATATGATTCAAGGCATGTAATACATTTTGTGTAAGGCTGGAAATAGGACAGTACGACAGCAGATACTATAAAACACAATTCATACTGAGGGCTATGATTCATTCTCGGTCTTTGCTGTTCAGACTTTGTATTACACTGCTATATCGTGTTTATTTCCTAGAAATTGCTTTTGCAATCTGAATTTTCTCTTCCTTGCTGTCTGTAGCACTTGAGTTGATTATATATTTTCCCCACTGTTTTGGACTAGCTCAGTGTTCTGGATGTTCTAGGCACTTTATAAAATGATACCACACAACAGTTCATCCTAAGTACACTCAAACTCAAATTATCCAGGTAGTGAATTCCTTCCATGCATTGGCTTTCATATATGGAATGAGTAACATGTGAAAGTATCCTGATTGAAAAAAATACTTTTGCTATTTAATGGCAGAATTGAGTGATATCACAGAATTTATTATGATGTCATTTTTAAGATTATTAGATTTATTTGTTTGATTTATATTAGTGCATGATTAGTCATTCTATTGTGGCTGTGCCTGAAAATCACAATAGGGTGCATAGGGCACAAAATATTGGGTAAAAGTATGCAGCTATGATATACCATAAGGAGAACCAAAGCAACTAGTATAACTTGCAAGTTTTTATTATAACTCACCGAATATATTGAACTGTGATCTCCATTTGAATTAATTGGCTGTTATTTCTCAATATTCACCATCTTGTTAATTGATACATCTTAGAACAATATTGCCATCTCTTCCAATTATGTTTTGCACAGTATGGCGGACAAGCCGAGGTAAAAAGCACTAACAAATTCAAATGGATCCAAGAACCAGAAATCTAGCTAGTGCACACAGGTATATGGCCAGGAAGGGGTTTAAATAGAGCACCGAGTCCCAGGATCAGAACCTGAATGAAAGGTCATGACTCGGCACTCCATTAGTCAGAACACAGGAATAGAGCAGCTGAGCAATCAGCCCACTGCTAGTCTGCTCCAGCACACGTCCGCTGTGGGGATAAAGAGCGCTGCATCCGGTTGCTAAGGATGCTGTCATGTCACAGGGGGCGTGGCTTAGCAGCGCATATCTCCTGTTACAGTCGAGCTGAAGCTGGAGATCTCACCACTGAAGCCCAGACAGGTAAGTTTGTGACAAGGAGATGTTTTGAATCACATTGATTCACCTACCATACAGTGATATTTTCCATCCAAATGTACTGTTTAACCCTTTCATGACCGGGCCCAAAAAGGCCTGAACGTACAGGCAACTTTTTGTGATTTTGTGCACGTGGTGGTTTAGTGACCGTAGCTTTTTTATTTGTTTGACTACCAAATTTTTGCAATTTTTTACTTGACACTTAGAACTTTTTATTAGAATGGTTTTATTTGAGTTTTTTTTTATTTTTTTTAGGTTTAATTTGGAAGAAAACTGCAAATTATTATTAAAAAGTATATATTTTTTTAATTATAGCTTTTTATTTCTTAAGTATTAAAACTGAGACAAAAATTAATAATTGCAATGGGTTCCGTATATTGTAACGATCATTTTTATATATAACATGTATAGGTTTGAAAGAACGGGGTGACTATGGTGACGTTTTTTTTTAGCGACTGCATTTTTTTAATTATTTTTTTTACTCATATTTTAAAAAAATTTTTTTTTTTTTTTTTACTGTTTCCACTGTAACTGGGGCATCCACAGGAGCCCCAGTTACAGGGGAAAACAGCCCCCTGAGGGAGAATAACACATAGGCAGAGCTGATCAGGGTCTCCTTAGACTCTGCAGCTCTGCTTCTGCCCCAGACACCCTTGGTGGTCACGTGGCCCTGCTGCTTCTTGCTCCCTGCAACATGCACTTATTCAGTGCTCTCCTGATGGTACAGGAGAAGGCAGAAGTGTTAATAAACCGCTCCTGTCTTCTACTCAGGGTCCCTGCTGTGTCTGTCAGCCAGGACCCGACCTGCTGCTGCTAGATTGCAGGAGTAGGAGCTTTAAAGCGCTGCCTGCACGTGTATATACACGTGCATGTGCATATAGGATGTATATACACAGTGGGCAGTCATGAAGGGGTTAATTGTCTTGGAAGATTTGGCCACAGATTGGCAGAATAGGTCATATATAGTGGCATGCAAAAGTTTGGGCACACCTGGTCAAAATTACTGTTACTATGAACAGTTAAGTAAGTTGAAGAGGAAATGATCCCCAAAAGGCAAAAAGTTAAAGGTGACACATTTATTTAGTATTTTAAGAAATAACATAATTTTTTTATTTTCATCTTTTTTATTTTCAAAATAACTAAAAAGGAAATGGGTCTGAAGCAAAACTTTGGGCACCCTGCATGGTTAGTACACAGTAGCACCCCCTTTGGCAAGTATCACATCTTGTAAATGCTTTCCATAGCCAGCCAAGAGGCTTTCAATTTGTGTCTGAGGGATTTTCATCCATTCTTCCTTGCAAAAGCCTTCTGGTTCTGTGAGATTCCTAGTCCGCCTTGCTTACACTGCTCTTTTGAGGTGCATCTATAAATCTTCAATGATATTCAGATCAGGGGACTGTGAGGGCCATTGTAAAATCTCCACCTTGCACTTTGAGGTAGTCTATTGTGAATTTTTAGGTGAGTTTAGGATTATTATTCATTTGTAGAAGCCATCTTCTTTTCAACTTCAGCTTTTTTCTTTACAGTTGGTGTTATGTTTGCTTCCAGAATTTGCTTGAATTTAATAGAATCCATTCTTCCCTCTACCCGTGAAATGTTCCCTGTGCCATTGACTGCACCACAACCCCAAAGCATGATTGATCCACCCCCAGGCTTGTTTAGATATTCTTTTGCAAACTGATGTTCTTCTGATGACTCTTCCATGAAGGCCATATTTGCCAAAGGTCTTTTGCAGTCAAGCGGGGTTCTGATTTGCCTTCCTAGCAATCCTACAAGCAGCTGTACTGGTTTTGCAATTCTTTTGACCTCCACTGATCCTGTTAATTGCTATTTCATAACTACACTTCAAACTGAGGAAATGGCAACCAGAAAACTCTTCGCTATCTTCTTATAGCCTTCTTCTGCTTTGTGGGCCTCAATCATTTTCATTTTCAGAGTTTAAATAGCTGTTTTGAAGAACCCACGGCTGCTATTAAACCCAAATAACCCGAACCAAAATAACACACTAATATTGCTTAAAATGTTAAAAAGTGTGTTTCAGCTTTAACTTTATTCCTTTTGGAGATCATTTCATCTTTAACTTGCTTACCTGTTCATAGTAACAGTAATTTTTACCAGGGTTTGACTTTTTCATGCCACTGTATATTGGCAACTGTTTCCTAGGGAATTACCTGAATTCATACAGTATATGTGGTTCTGTCTGTGAGTTAGGAAGGCACAGACAGATTATTGTTTTGTCTCTGCTTTCTAGTGGTGAAAGGAAGGAATGAAGGAAGGAAGGAATTGCAAATTTATCAACCCATTTGAGTTGTGTCTGTACATAAGAGATAAAAGTGTTGGAATGGGAGACATAAGAAAGCAAAATGTATGACTGACAGAGAGGAAGACAGGTAGTGGCGGTATTTACTACCATGCAAACCACGCAATTGCCTAGGGTATAACAGCATGATCCATGTCACTGGATGTAAGAAATTTTTATATATATATATATATATATATATATATATATTGAGACAGTGACAGATCTAACACAGGTTAGAGGCAAGGAAGGGGTGGATAACTCGGCCCACACCCCTATTTCCACCACATGTGAAACCAGCTGGAGGTATTCAGGCTGGCACAAAGCACCTCCCAGGGTGTCAGTAAGGGGGGAGTGTGCAAACAGAGGCCTGGTGAGGATCTGTGAGTGTGGTCTCAGCTGGGCAAGGCTGAGAGACCACGAGGCTGGGAGATATTCTGACCGTGCTGCAGCCTGGGGATTGGTGGACTATTGGCCTGAGAAGGCTGCACCTGAAACAGTGTGTGAACTGTGATGTATACTGTAGGTGAGTCAGAGAGACACGTCTTATGTTTTAGTTAGTGCCCAGATGGGCAGGCTTTTAGTTTGTACTGTTTCTGTTTGTGCTTTTGCCTCAATAAAGCACTGTTTGAACATGAAAATCCCTTGTCTGTGAAGATAGCTGTGAGCCTGACCCCAGTGAAAGAGAGCTACCCCTCACTAATATATATATATTATATTATAATGCCCCCAGTATTATATATACATATAGTGATATGGAGCATGCTGGTATAACTTCATGCATATAATTATATATGTAAAGCTGATATAACCTGGGCATCTTTTGTATATAATTATAGTATATAATTATAGATTTACAGTGTGTATGTATATATATATATATACTGTAAATCTATAATTATATACAGAAGATGCCCAGTTTATAATGTTATATCAGCTTTGCATATATAATTATATGCAGGAGATGTCCAAGTTATACCAGCATGCTCCATATCACTATATGTATATATATATATATATATATATATATATAAATACTGGGGGCATTATAACTGCACTATTTATACTGGGGGGTTCTGTGGGAGCATTATTATTTAGCACAATATGGAGGGCACTATTACTAATAGAGGTGCTTTTGGGGAGCATTATCACTGTAGGGGGCACAATTGCTAATGAGGGTACTCTAGGAAATAATTATTTATATTAGTGGGACTTTTAGGAGCATTTGGGGGAATATCTATAGCGCACTGTTATTTCATAAATATAGTATATAGGGGTAATGGGTAACACAGTGGGTACTACATTGGGGGCAGCAAGATAAAACTATTGGTGCACCAGGAGGGGAGGCTGTTGGAAAAATGAAAGAAAAAAAAAACTAAGATCTCTGTGTGCCTAACTCTGCAGAGATGAGACATAGCTGAAATAATTTCTCATGATGGTCTGGTATGAATGGACAAAATGAGGAGAGAGAACTTCTGCATCAGAGGAGACATCTTACACATGAACAGTATATAGCGCTATATGTAATGTCCAATTCAAATATGTCTTAAACAGTAAGGATGGGTTGGATTGAGAATTTGGCATGGGGGGGAGACTTAATTTAAATTTTTACTAAGGATGTAGATACAATGGTGGACAAACAGGGAACCTATGCTGGGAATGGCAATTCCTGGCTGGCTGTTTTGATTAGGGCTTAGAAATGTCAAGACAGCCCCTGGATATAGGTAGACCATAACAATGGTTATTAGCTGATATTATCTTAGGTGTATACAGAAAATTCTTACCTGGTACCATGAATATGCTCGATCTGAGGGATCAATAAGAATCGTAATAATTTTTGCCTTTGGGATTAAAGCACCAGCACGTTTAGGAGCTTCTTCAGAATGAAAATAGTTGGCACTTTTCTCAAACAGGAAATCACTGGTCACATTTGATGGGATTGGAAAAAAATCCATGTACCTAAGAAAAGACAGTAAAAACTATAATCCTAACAATTACAGATTAAGATACTTTTCATGTATTCTATATTTTGTTTTAGAAATCAAATAATTTCTCTGCCATAAAAAATTGAATCTCGAAAAAATCCCAAATGCAGAATGTATCATAAAATATACATATACAGTATATATTTTCTTTTTGATACTACCATTTAGAATTACTCTGAAACTTTCCCATGCTGTAAAAAACTTTGCCTTCATCAAAAAAATTGTCCATGGCATTCTGTCACTTTGTTGAGGTCATTAGCAGACATTGCATCCTCTATTTCCTAAAACTACTCCAACGGGCTGGATTAACTTGATGGTCGTGTTTTGTACCATATGGTCAAACGTATACAACAGCTCAATAGAATTGAGATCTGTGAGTGTTCTTGCCAATCCTTTATGGACGGAATTCCAGCTGACCAAGAACCACATTTACTCAGTGGGCGGTAAAGGACATGTATTGTCCTTGACCATAGCTACAGCTCCCTATGTTGGCACTGCCATGAACTTTAGCAGACACCGACAGGCTCAAGGACTGGCCCACCTTCTGCACAACATACGTGTGCAGAGCTGGTACAGTCTTTTTGTAGAAGTAATGATGGCTGGGGACTCTCCACCTTGGCTCGGCATAAGCCATCAGTTCTCTGAAAGGTACAAATTCAACCAAATGGAAAGAGAGGGACTGTAGCACCAGCAACTTGGCCAGGAGCACGTTCAGCTTCTGCGCCGTTGGATGAGTGCACGCATACTGTTGTCTTTTTGCAATCACCTCAGTGATTGATTACTGGTTAAATGAGTTAGGAGTAGGAGGAGGAGCATCAGCACCAGTAGGTGATGGAAAGGAAACACAGCTCCGTTCTTCTGAGTTGGGAGTGCCTTGACTGCTGAAAAAGTGTTGCGGCCCGCTAGGAGACAACAAAATTAGCACTACGGTTTTTCAAGGCCACTTTATTTTGTTGCTGCATGTGTTGATGTAGGGCCATTGTGCGAACATTGGCACCCTGGACACACTTCACCTTCTGCCCACAGATTCTACACATGGCCACCCTGACATCCTCCAGCAACTTGATGAAAAATTCCCACACCAGTGAGTATGGCATTTCCCCCCCACCACTGCATACTGACTGCCTGCTGCTGCTGCTTCTATGGACCCATGCACTGCTAGATGTTTCCATACAGGTAGGCTACTGAGTAGCAGACATTCTACCTCGGGCACATTTGGCTCCAAATCTCACACTACTGCCACCCTGCTGACTCATTGCTATGCTAGCACCCTGCTGGCTCAGCCTCTGTCTCATGTGCAAGCTGCCAGCCTCTTCTCCTGATAATGATGATGCAAGTCAATGATATCACCCTCACTAGTCTCAGGGCTGCGTGCCTGACCGCTCGCAACACCTGCTCCCATGTGACTCTCATTGTCTCTACTTGCCTACCTACAAGAGGAAGCACCAGATCTCTCCTCAAAATGTTGGCTGGGTAGTAGCTGCTCAATATGCTCAATATCAATATCCTCAAAATGCTCTTCTTTTCTGAAAGCTGAGTTCAGATCCAAGTTTTAAAGGGGTATTCTACTTTTACTGAAGTTATTCAACGAAGTCTCACAACACTTTGCGAATAACTAACTCATCAGAGGCCATACGTTTTATTGCTGTATGGATCTCTGTACAGCATTAATACAAAGTTTTGGGCGAAGCGACTTCGGATCTAGGATCTGAAGCTTGCTTCACTCATCACCACTACAGATGGATCTGGATAGATTGGGGGCTTGAGCAGAGAACTGTCAAATTAGGTTTAACACTGATAAATGTAAGGTTATGCACATGGGAAGGAATAATACAAGTTACCCATACATACTAAATGGTAAAATACTGGGTAACACTGACATGGAAAAGGACTTTTAGTGCACAGAAAACTAAACTGTAGAAACCAGTGTCAGACATCTGCTGCCAGGGCCAATAAGATAATGTTTTGCATCAATAGATGCACATGATGAGAACATAGTCCTGCCACTTTACAAATCTCAAGTCAGACCACACATGGAGTACTGTGTACAGTTCTGGGCTCCTGTGAACAAGGCAGACATAGCAGAGCTGGAGAGGGTTCAGATGAGGGCAACTAAAGTGATACCTGGAATGGGTAGACTACAATACCCTGAAAGATTATTAAAATTAGGGTTATTCAGCTTAGAAAAAAGACTTCTAAGGGGAGATCGAATAACTATGTATAAATATATCAGGGGTCAGTACAGAGATAGAAACATAGAAACATAGAATGTGTCGGCAGATAAGAACCATTTGGCCCATCTAGTCTGCCCAATATACTAAATACTATGGATAGCCCCTGGCCCCATCTTATATGAAGGATGGCCTTATGCCTATCCCATGCATGCTAAAACTCCAACACTGTATTTGCAGCTACCACTTCTACAGGAAGGCTATTCCATGCATCCACTACTCTCTCAGTAAAGTAATACTTTCTGATATTACTTTTAAACCTTTGCCCATCTAATTTAAAACTATGTCCTCTTGTAGCAGTTTTTCTTCTTTTAAATATTCTCTCCTTTTTTACCTTGTTGATTCCCTTTATGTATTTAAAAGTTTCTATCATATCCCCTCTGTCTCGTCTTTCTTCCAAGCTATACATGTTAAGTTCCTTTAATCTTTCCTGGTAAGTTTTATCCTGCAATTCATGTACCAGTTTAGTAGCTCTTCTCTGAACTCTCTCCAAAGTATCAATATCCTTCTGGAGATATGGTCTCCAGTACTGAGCACAATACTCCAAATGAGGTCTCACTAGTGCTCTGTAGAGCGGCATGAGCACCTCCCTCTTTCTACAGTTTTTTTTGTTTCAATAGTTTTTATTGAGTTTATCAATATAGAAAAAAAAGAACATAAAGCCTCGGGCATTCCCGATTGGTAAACAATAATGAATAACACAAAAACGTTCTTCCGTACGAAGAAACCAGTATGCATTACGAATACTATAAATGCCTGCTATCAGCAAAAATATTATTGAGTTGAGATAAGTGGCTACCTATGTCTTAAACTCAAAACCAATGGCCAATTGTCTGAATGTCTACACCGCAGACCAGGATGTTTTTACTTGTCACGACTATAGAGTTTCTAAAATTGGGTACTATATGGGGAACACGACCATGGCTTCCAATTTTGGAGGAACCTATCATACCCTCCCCCCCCCAAAGCTATAATTCTCTCATATGAGTATGTGATATTAAGTGTACCTATCAATTCAGAGATGTCCGGTATACAGTCATGTGAAAAAATTAGGACACCCTTTGAAAGCATGTGGTTTTTTGTAACATTTTTAATAAAAGGTTATTTCATCTCCGTTTCAACAATACAGAGAGATTAAAGTAATCCAACTAAACAAAGAAAACTGAAGAAAAGTCTTTTCAAGATCTTCTGTAAATGTCATTCTACAAAAATGCCTATTCTAACTGAGGAAAAAGATAGGACACCCTTGCCCCTAATAGCGAGTGTTATCTCCTTTGGCTGAAATAACTGCAGTGAGACGGTTCTTGTAGCCATCTACCAGTCTTCGACATCGGTCTGAGGAAATTTTACCCCACTCCTCAATGCAGAACTTTTTCAGCTGTGAGATGTTTGAGGGGTTTCTTGCACGTACAGCCCTTTTCAAGTCACCCCACAGCATCTCAATGGGATTCAAATCTGGACTTTGACTTGGCCATTCCAGGACTCTCCATTTCTTCTTTTTCAGCCAATCTTTGGTTGATTTACTAGTATGTTTTGGGTCATTGTCATGTTGCATGGTCCAGTTCCGCTTCAGCTTTAATTTTCTAACTGATGGTCTCACATGTTCTTCAAGCACCTTCTGATACACAGTAGAATTCATCGTGGATTCTATGATGGTGAGCTGACCAGGTCCTGCTGCAGCAAAGCAGCCCCAAACCATGACACTTCCACCTCCATGCTTCACAGTTGGTATGAGGTTCTTTTCTTGGAATGCTGTGTTTGGTTTACGCCAAACATGTCCTCTGCTGTTGTGTCCAAATAATTCAATTTTGGACTCATCTGTCCAAAGAACATTATTCCAGAAGTCCTGGTCTTTGTCAACTTTATCTCTGGCAAATGTCAGTCTGGCCTCGATGTTTCTCTTGGAAAGCAAAGGTTTCCTCCTTGCACACCTCCCATGCAAGTTAAACTTGTACAGTCTCTTTCTGATTGTAGAGGCATGTACTTCTACATCAACAGTAGCCAGAGCCTGCTGTAGTTCTCGAGATGACACTTTAGGGTTTTGGAGACCTCTTTTAGCATCTTGCGGTCTGCTCTTGGGGTGAACTTGCTGGGGCGACCAGTCCTGGGCATGTTGGCAGTTGTTTTGAAAGCCCTCCACTTGTAGACTATCTTCCGGACAGTGGAATGGCTGATTTCAAAATCTTTTGAGATCTTTTTAAATCCCTTCCCAGACTCATAGGCTGCTACAATCTTTTTTCTGAAGTCCTCTGACAGCTCTTTTGCTCTCACCATGGTGCTCACTCTCACTTCAACAGTCAGGAGCACACCAAACTAAATGTCTGAGGTTTAAATAGGGCAAGCCTCATTCAACATGCAGAGTAACGATCTACTAATTATGTGCACCTGGTGTGATATACCTGTGTGAGATCTGAGCCAATTTAAGAGGGAATACATGTGAGGGTGTCCTATCTTTTTCCTCAGTTAGAATAGGCATTTTTGTAGAATGACATTTACAGAAGATCTTGAAAATACTTTTCTTCAGTTTTCTTTGTTTAGTTGGATTACTTTAATCTCTCTGTATTGTTGAAACGGAGATGAAATAACCTTTTATTAAAAATGTTACAAAAAACCACATGCTTTCAAAGGGTGTCCTAATTTTTTCACATGACTGTATCTTGGGTTTTCCACTTTTGCAACAGTAATAGTTTCGCTGTCACACAGAAGATACAGTGTATGGCCCTCAGGCGGACAGGTAGGGCATCAACTTCTATCAGTAACAGGACCATTTGTGGTGACCATGTCATCCCAAAAGGTACAATTTTGGCCAATAATTCCTTACAGTCAGACCAGTACATTTGTATCTTAGGACATTGCCATAATATATGAAACAGGGTACCTCTACATCTGCATCCTCTCCAACATCTATCAGATACTGAGTCATACATAAGTGCCAGTTTATCCTGCGTATAATACCATCTTAATCGGCCACCAGAGGACACAGGTAGCTCTGTAAAGTAGCACCAACCACCACTACACTACACTACACCCCCCCTGTCACTTATTAACCCCTTATGAACCCCTGATCACCCCATATAGACTCCCTCTTCACCCCCCTGTCATTGATCACCCCCCTGTCATTGATCACCCCCCTGTAAGGCTCCATTCAGATGTCCGTATGTGTTTTACGGATCCATGCATCCATGGATCAGATCCGCAAAACACATACGGACGTCTGAATGGAGCCTTACCAGGGGGGTCATCAATGACAGGGGGGTGATCACCCCATATACACTCCTTGATCACCCCCTGTCATTGATCACCCCCCTGTAAGGCTCCATTCAGTCGCCCGTATGTGTTTTACGGATCCACGCATCCATGGATCGGATCCGCAAAACATATACGGACGTCTGAATGGAGCCTTACAGGGGGGTGATCAATGAAAGGGGGGTGATCACCCCATATACACTCCCTGATCACCCCCTGTCATTGATCACCCCCCTGTAAGGCTCCATTCAGACGCCCGTATGTGTTTTACGGATCCACGCATCCATGGATCGAATCCGCAAAACACATACGGACGTCTGAATGGAGCCTTACAGGGGGGTGATTAGGGAGTCTATATGGGATGATCACCCCCCTGTAAGGCTCCATTCGGACGTCCGTATGTGTTTTACGGATCCACGCATCCATGGATCGGATCCGCAAAACACATACGGACGTCTGAATGGAGCCTTACAGGTGGGTGATCACCCCATATACACTCCCTGATCACCCCCCTGTAAGGCTCCATTCAGACGTCCGTATGTGTTTTGCGGATCCGATCCATGGATCCGCAAAACACATACGGACGTCTGAATGGAGCCTGACAGGGGGGTGATCACCCCATATACACTCCCTGATCACCCCCCCTGTATCTCGGAAAAAGACTACTTTTCCCATTTTTTTATACAAAGTTGGCATTTGACCAAGATATTTATCTCACCCAGCATGGGTGTATGTAAAATGACACCCCAAAACTAGAGTTGAGCGAACACCTGGATGTTCGGGTTCGAGAAGTTCGGCCGAACATCCCGGAAATGTTCGGGTTCGGAATCCGAACCCGATCCGAACTTCGTCCCGAACCCGAACCCCATTGAAGTCAATGGGGACCCGAACTTTTCGGCACTAAAACGGCTGTAAAACAGCCCAGGAAAGGGCTAGAGGGCTGCAAAAGGCAGCAACATGTAGGTAAATCCCCTGCAAACAAATGTGGATAGGGAAATTAATTAAAATAAAAATTAAATAAATAAAAATTAACCAAAATCAATTGGAGAGAGGTTCCATAGCAGAGAATCTGGCTTCCCGTCACCCACCACTGGAACAGTCCATTCTCAGATATTTAGGCCCCGGCACCCAGGCAGAGGAGAGAGGTCCCGTAACAGACAATCTGGCTTCATGTCAGCAGAGAATCAGTCTTCATGTCATAGCAGAGAATCAGGCTTCACGTCACCCACCACTGTAAGAGTCCATTTTCATAAATTTAGGCCCAGCACCCAGGCAGAGGAGAGAGGTCCCGTAACAGAGGATCTGGCTTCATGTCAGCAGAGAATCAGTCTGCATGTCATAGCAGAGAATCAGGCTTCACGTCAGCCACCACTGCAACAGTCCATTGTCATAAATTTAGGCCCAGCACCCAGGCAGAGGAGAGAGGTCCCGTAACAGAGGATCTGGCTTCATGTCAGCAGAGAATCAGTCTGCATGTCATAGCAGAGAATCAGGCTTCACGTCAGCCACCACTGCAACAGTCCATTGTCATAAATTTAGGCCCAGCACCCAGGCAGAGGAGAGAGGTCCCGTAACAGACAATCTGGCTTCATGTCAGCAGAGAATTAGTCTGCATGTCATAGCAGAGAATGAGGCTTCACGTCAGCCACCACTGCAACAGTCCATTGGCATATATTTAGGCCTAGCACACAGGCAGAGGAGAGAGGTCCCGTAACAGACAATCTGGCTTCATGTCAGCAGAGAATCAGTCTGCATGTCATAGCAGAGAATGAGGCTTCACGTCACCCACCACTGCAACAGTCCATTGGCATATATTTAGGCCTAGCACACAGGCAGAGCAGAGAGGTCCCGTAACAGACAATCTGGCTTCATGACAGCAGAGAATCAGTCTGCATGTCATAGCAGAGAATGAGGCTTCACGTCACCCACCACTGCAACAGTCCATTGGCATATATTTAGGCCTAGCACACAGGCAGAGCAGAGAGGTCCCGTAACAGACAATCTGGCTTCATGACAGCAGAGAATCAGTCTGCATGTCATAGCAGAGAATGAAGCTTCACGTCACCCACCATGTCCGACCATGTCCACGACCATGTCCACGTCCGCGTCCCTTACTAGATGTTTTTCTCATTGTTATGGTTCACCACAACAACAAATATATTATTTGGCCCAATGTATTGTATTCAAATTCAGCGGGATATAAATTTGAGGCCTAGTATTTAGGCGCTGGGTGACCGGTATGGATTTAGTGACAGAATTAGACTTGGAAATGCACAGAAGCGTGTGTGTGTGAAGTTATTCTGAATGACCCAATGTGCACCTTGAATATTATATACCCTTTTAGGGATAGATTTCAAATAGCTCTGATATAGCAGAAACCACTAAATTATGAAACTGCTAAATTGGGAATTGTATTTCAACCCAGAACAAAAAATGTGCTTTGACGGACACTAAATAACTTTCCCAGCCACAACAGGACAGCGGTAACGAGAGATTTAGCAGGATATAAATTTGAGGCCTAGTATTTAGGTGCTGGGTGACAGGTATGGGTTTAGTGACAGAATTAGACTTGGAAATACACAGTAGCGGGTGTGTGTGAAGTTATTCTGAATGACCCAATGTGCACCTTGAATATTATATACCCTTTTAGGGATAGATTTCAAATAGCTCTGATATAGCAGAACCACTAAATTATGAAATTGTTAAATTGGGAATTGTATTTAAACCCAGAACAAAAAATGTGCTTTGACGGACACTAAATAACTTTCCCAGCCACAACAGGACAGCGGTAACGAGAGATTTAGCGGGATATAAATTTGAGGCCTAGTATTTAGGCGCTGGGTGACCGGTATGGATTTAGTGACAGAATTAGACTGGGATATGGCCAAAAAATAACCACACTATTGCTGGTTAAATGCACTTGGTGACGGGCGCAGCTTGCCCCTGATTTAGTATATGGCCAAAAAATGAACAGACTATTGCTGGTTAAATGCACTTGGTGTCACAGCTTGACGCACCACACTACTGAGGGTTAAATGCACTTGGTGACGGGCGCAGCTTGCCCCTGATGTAGTATATGGCCAAAAAATGAACAGACTATTGCTGGTTAAATGCACTTGGTGTGACAGCTTCACCCTGATGTAGGCTTTAGCCAAAAAACAACCACACCATTGAGGGTTAAATGCACTTGGTGACAGGCGCAGCTTGCCCCTGATTTAGTATATGGCCAAAAAAATGAACAGACTATTGCTGGTTAAATGCACTTGGTGTGACAGCTTCACCCTGATGTAGGCTTTAGCCAAAAAACAACCACACCATTGAGGGTTAAATGCACTTGGTCGCAGCTTGGATGCACTTGGTCGCAGCACCGCACAAGACACAAAATGGCCGCCGATCACCCCAGAAAAAAGTGACTGACAAACGGTCTGGGCAGCCTAAAAACAGTGAGTGAGCATTTGAATTTCAGCAGCTCAATGATGCACAGCTGCAGATCGATCGATTAATCAAGTGAAGTCCTTTGGAGGAGTTAATCTGCCTAATCTCGCCCTACTGTCGCATCCGCAACCTCTCCCTACGCTAATCAGAGCAGAGTGACGGGCGGCGCTATGTGACTCCAGCTTAAATAGAGGCTGGGTCACATGGTGCTCTGGCCAATCACAGCCATGCCAATAGTAGGCATGGCTGTGACGGCCTCTTGGGGCAAGTAGTATGACGCTTGTTGATTGGCTGCTTTGCAGCCTTTCAAAAAGCGCCAAGAAAGCGTCACAAAAGCGCCAAGAAAGCGACGAACACCGAACCCGAACCCGGACTTTTACGAAAATGTCCGGGTTCGGGTCCGTGTCACGGACACCCCAAAATTCGGTACGAACCCGAACTATACAGTTCGAGTTCGCTCATCCCTACCCAAAACACATTCCCCAACTTCTCCTGAGTACGGCGATACCACATGTGTGACACTTTTTTGCAGCCTAGGTGGGCAAAGGGGCCCACATTCCAAAGAGCACCTTTTGGATTTCACCGGCCATTTTTTACAGATTTTGATTTCAAACTACTTTGCACGCATTTGGGCCCCTAAAATGCCAGGTCAGTATAACTACCCCACAAATGATCCCATTTTGGAAGGAAGACACCGAAAGGTATTTCTTGATGGGCATAGTGAGTTCATGGAAGTTTTTATTTTTTGTCACAAGTTAGTGGAATATGAGACTTTGTAAGGAAAAAAAATTAAAAAAAAATCATCATTTTCCGCTAACTTGTGACAAAAAATAAAAAGTTCTATGAACTCACTATGCCCATCAGCGAATACCTTAGGGGGTCTACTTTCCGAAATGGGGTTATTTGTGGGGTGTTTCTACTGTCTGGGCATTGTAGAACCTCAGGAAACATGACAGGTGCTCAGAAAGTCAGAGCTGCTTCAAAAAGCGGAAATTCACATTTTTGTACCATAGTTTGTAAACGCTATAACTTTTGTTATAAATCTGTGACAAATCTGTTTGGAGAAGTAGTGTCCGAGCATTGAAAAGGGGAGGGAGGCGATTGTGGGGGGAGTGTCCGTGTCTGCTAATACATGATACCTGGACCACGCTTTCAGTGATGCCAACACCGTCGGGCCAAAGTTTTTGGGAGTGGGGCAAGCTTAACAGCCCCTCTAAAGAGTATGGGGCAGCTTGAGAGGTTTCAAGCTGGACCCAGGGCAGATCCCGGGAGGGCTGTGTCCAACCCTTCAACATGGAAACCAAGGATGTTATATAGTACAATTTTAAATCCGGCAACGCTAGGCCTCCCATGCGGCGTTCCCTGGTCATAATGTCTCAGGCTATCCTGGGGTGTTTTTTGTCCCATACATATCTAGAGAGGAGTGAATGTGCTCTGGAAAAAAACCTTTCTGGGATGGATATTGGCAGAGTGCGATACAAATATAAAAACTTAGGAAGAATGAACATTTTAAATGTAGCAATCCTCCCCATCCACGAGGTGTCAAGTTTGGCAAAATCTGAGAGTTCCTTTTCTGTGGACAGTAGTAAGGCGTCATAATTATGAGTGTATAGCAGATTTTGGGAAGAGGACATATTTACTCCTAGGTATTTGATGCTATCAAGCCGCCAGTCAAACTTCCATGTGTTGCGAAGGTTCACCACCTGTTGCTCTGGCATGTGAATAGGTAGGGCTTGCATCTTTGAGGCATTTAGATGGTAGAATGATAGGTCACCATAGATGGACATCTGGGCCATAACCTCCTTTAAGGATTCCATTGGATTGGTTAGGGTCAGACATACGTCATCCGCATATAAGGATATGAAGTGAGAGCTTCCACCTATATTAACCCCTACTATACGGGAGTCCTGTCTGATCACCTGGGCCAGTGGTTCCATGGCTATTATAAATATGAGGGGTGAGAGAGGGACACCCTTGTCGAGTTCCGTTTGTAAGCTCGAATAACTCTGACAAGGCTCCGTTCACATATGTTCTGGCCGTGGGGTTTCTATAAAGTGCCCTAATGGCTGTGAGTATATGCCCTGTAATTCCCATTCTTTCAAGTACTGAAAAGGCAAAGGCCCAACGGAGCCTGTCCCTTTTCAGCATCCAATGCTAGGGCAAATGTGGGGGTTCTATTCTGTTGGACACGGTGTAGGATACCTAGGATGCATCTTGGATTATAATAAGTCTGCCGGGTTGGGACGAATCCCGCTTGGTCCACATGTATAATAGAAGGGAGAATTTTCACTAGACGGGTGGCCAATAGTTTCGCATAAATTTTCACATTCTGGTTTAGCAGGGATATGGGCCTACAATTTTGGGGCCTGTCTGGGTCTTTGCCCGTTTTAGGGAGTGTTATTATTAGAGCCTGTAGATTTTCAACTGGCAGGGAACCTTGGGACATAGCTATTTGGCAGAAGTCCATTAGGTAAGGGCTGATGATCTGTTTAAACTGCTTATAATAGTGGCTAGCAAAGCCGTCAGGGCCAGGCGCCTTGTCTTTCGGGAGAGATGCAATCACCGCCTCCACCTCCTCGGTCCCAATTGGGGAATTGAGACCCCCCTCTTTCAACTGTTAATGCCTCTCCCTATACACCCAAGCATTATGCTAGCATTTCCTACTGCTCTATGACATTGTCTGCCTACCTTTAAGTCTTCTGAAATAATGACCCCTAAATCCCTTTTCTCAGATACTGAGGTTAGGACTGTATCACTGATTTTATATTCTACTCTTGGGTTTTTACGCCCTAGGTGCATTATCTTGCACTTATCAACATTACATTTTAGTTGCCAGATTTTTGACCATTCCTCTAGTTTTCCTAAATCCTTTTCCATTTGGTGTATCCCTCCAGGAACATCAACCCTGTTACAAATCTTTGCGTCATCAGCAAAAAGACACACCTTACCATCGAGGCCTTCTGCAATTTCGCTGATAAAGATATTAAACAATATGGGTCCCAGAACAGATCCCTGAGGTACCCCACAGATTTCTCCCATCATCTATCTATCCCCTGGACTGTGACTGTGACAAGGGGACATCCACTGCGTCTGGAGGAAAAAATGTTTGTACACAAACATAGAAGAGGATTCTATACTATGGAATTCTTTGCCTGAGGAGGTGGTGATGGAAGTTTTTGGAGATGTCGTTGATCCAGAGAGTTATTATGATTGCCTGATTGGAGTCAGGAAGAAATTAGGAAAATTAGCTTTATATACAGTGCTGCCCATAAGTATTCATACCCCTGGCAAATTTTGACTTAAAGTTACTTTTATTCAACCAGCAAGTAATAAGGCACACAAAAGCCCGCTTGGCCTTTGCAAAAGCTCATCTGGACAAAGAAGAAGACTTCTGGTCTTCTGTGTTATGGTCAGATTAAACCAAAATTGAATTGTTTGGTCACAATGATGTTTCCTTCATTTGGCGTAAGAAAGGAGAAGCCTTCAACCCAAAGAACACCATCTCCACTGCCAATCATGGTGGTGGGAACCTTATGCTTTGGGGGTGTTTTTCAGCCAATGGACCAGGGAACCTAATCATAGTAAACGGCACCATGAAAAAAGATCAATACATGAGGATGCTCAACGACAACATGAAGCAGTCTGCAGAGAAACTTGGCCTTGGGCACCAGTGGACATTTCAGCATGACAATGACCCAAAACACACAGCAAAAGTGGTTAAGAAATGGTTAGCAGACAACAACATTAACGTTTTGGAGTGGCCCAGCCAGAGTCCAGACTTGAAACCAATTGAGAATCTGTGGAGGGAGCTAAATATCAGGGTGATTGCAAGAAGACCCTCCAACCTGAAAGATTTGGAGCTCATTGCTAAAGATGAAAGGGCAAAAATACCTGTGGAGACATACAAAAAGCTGGTCTGCAATTATAGGAAGCGTTTGATTGCTGTAATAGCCAATAAAGGCTTTTCTATTGATTATTGAGAAGGGTATGAATAATTTGGGACTGGACACTTTTTGCTCAAATGTAATCAAAAGCTGAGAAATGTTTTATTTTTTCCACAATAATGCCTCTTGTACATAGTCTTATTATCTTTTGGGAGACACCTATGTCATTTCCCGTCAAAAAATTACTTGCTGGTTGAATAAAAGTGACTTTAAGTCAAAATTTGCCAGGGGTATGAATAATTATGGGCAGCACTGTATGTATACATATATATATATATATATATATATATATATATATATACATACACATTTTTTTCTTTGAATATAAAAATATTCTTTGGATCTTTCCAGTGCTGTAATTTAACTTCACTACTTCACATCCAAAAAGCTGACTGGGGAGAAGCAAGTTATTAGATGTCAACTAAGAAAAGCTGAGGTAATGATTAAAGTCCTGCTTGTAATTCAGCACAAGCCAGCAGTGTCTTGCACTCATTTTACTTCCCATGGTTAGTGAAAGTTAAGTTTTATAGAGGTACAGAGTAATCAATGGTCAACAGAAGTAGAATAAATTGACTTCATGGAATAAAGTTCAGACTTGTGAAAGTTGCTGAAAATGATCTATAAAAAGCCATGGTAAATATGAGAAATCTATACCATTCGGGGCTCAGATACAATGGTTACTATCTAGTGATGAGTGGCATAGGCAATATTCGTTTTTGCGATATTTCGTGGATTTTTCCACATAATATTCACAATAAATTCACGAATTCTAGAATTCGTGATCTCTATACACCACCACAATGAATTTGAAATTAAACAAACAGGATGTGCTTTAACTGCAGACTGTCAGCTTTAGTTTGAGGGTATTTACATCCAAATCAGGTGAACGGTGTAGGAATTACAACAGTTTGCATATGTGCCTCCCACTTGTTAAGGGACCAAAAGTAATGGGACAGAATAATAATCATAAATCAAACTTTCAATTTTTAATACTTGGTTGCAAATCCTTTTGCAGTCAATTACAGACTGAAGTCTGAAATGCATAGACATCACCAGACACTGGGTTTCATCGCTGGTGATGATCTGCCAGGCCTCTACTGCAACTGTCTTCAGTTCCTGCTTGTTCTTGGGGCATTTTCCCTTCAGTTTTGTCTGCAGCAAGTGAAATGCATGCATTGAATGTTCTGACGTCTGGGTTTTCCGGTTTAACTGGGGGAGAGGTGTTGTGGGGCTTTTTCCATATTCCATATCCGTTTGCTCACACACACACTGACCTCCCGGATTGATTGCTCGGACGAACCAGGAAATCAATTCCCAAAACAATCAACCCACCAACCAATTGAAATCTGCGGACTATATACAGCTGTATGGGTATGGTTGGAAAGGTGGAGGGGATTGGTATAATCATCGTTACTGCAGCAATCATCTGTATTGGACATTTTCGTGAATAATTGTCTTCACATATTGTGTAACCCATGTGGCTGGTGGCACGTGGGTTCCCCTATGTGTTTATTTGCTTGCAGCACCCCGGGCTGAGTGATTGAGCGGCAATATATCTTGGGGATATTCTCGCGGTCCCTATCAACTCCGTGACTCTGAGATACCACCCGCCATTAGGGCAAAGTAGCTAACAATATGCCGCCCAAATACAATAGGAAATCAGAGGGTTCTGGATCACCCAAAGCTGGGGCTGGAAACAGCCCACAGGCTAGAATGGAAAAATATCTGAAATCACCCATATCCAAGCCCAGAGGGGAAAAAAAAAATGACGGAGCCAGCAGAGAGTTTGGCGGACCCGCCACTGCAGGCGGAACTGCCAACTCATAAATTGAGGGGACTCGACCCAGACAGATTAGATACTATAGACAGTAAGCTGGTAGACATATTGGGGGTAGTCCAGACCACGAATCAATCGGTGATAGACATTTCCACCACTGTAAAGACATTACAGATCGACATCACTTTAATTAGAGATGATATGAACAAAATAAGGGCGAGCATTAAACAATTAGAGTCAGGACTGGTGAAGGTGCAAACAGAACAGAGACAAATGGCGAAGAGGATAGATGACTTAGATAGGGAAAATAAGCGGTTCAATATGAAGCTGACAGATCTGGAGGACAGAGCGCGCAGGAACAACTTGAGAATAGTGGGTTTCCCTGAAGGCGTAGAGGGGGAAAACCCTGGTGAATTTATACAAAAATGGCTAATACAGGCATTGGGAACTGGAGGGAACTCACCCACGCTTTGCGTGGAGCGAGCCCACAGAATTCCCTTTAAAAAGCCTCCAGCTGGTGGCCCCCCTCGCCCCTTCTTGATTAAAATACTACGCTCAAGTGACAGATATTGGGCGCTCCGGCAAAAGAGGGAGCTGCAGGAAATTGAATATAACGGACACATGATACAGATATACCCCGACTTCTCTAGGGATACCCAAAACAAGCGCAGGGTGTGCCCAGCGGCGGGTGGGTGTTATGTAAGAGGTTGACAGGATGTTTATCATCAGTGAACCAGTTAGGGGGAATGAGGTGGGGGGGGGGTGGATTTGGTAAGGGGTGAGAGGAGTTGGGCTCGGGCACGGCCACGGTTGCCACTTGGTGGCGGCAGACGACTCTACTATAGTCTTGAATCGTAATGAACGACAAAGTCTTAACATGGAATGTACGTGGGCTTGGGGACAAAAAAAAAACGGGTTATAGTTTTTGACTTGATTTCTCGTCATCTTCCCGCAATAGTAGCATTATTGGAAACACACGCAGCGCCAGAGATCCCCGTTTATTTAACCAAAAAATGGGCGGGGCATCAGTTTTAACTCCAGTTTCTCGTCATATTCCCGTGGGATTAGCGTATATGTTCACAAAAATGTTGATTATGTTCCTTTGGAACATCGGATAGACGCAGATGGGAGATACATCTTTCTTTATGGTCGATGGAATGGACGAATCTGCATATTGGCCTTTGTGTACAGTACAGACCAAAAGTTTGGACACACCTTCTCATTCAAAGAGTTTTCTTTATTTTCATGACTATGAAAATTGTAGATTCACACTGAAGGCATCACAACTATGAATTAACACATGTGGAATTATATACAGTACATAACAAAAAAGTGTGAAACAACTAAAAATATGTCATATTCTAGGTTCCTCAAAGTAGCCACCTTTTGCTTTGATTACTGCTTTGCACACTCTTGGCATTCTCTTGATGAGCTTCAAGAGGTAGTCACCTGAAATGGTCTTCCAACAGTCTTGAAGGAGTTCCCAGAGATGCTTAGCACTTGTTGGCCCTTTTGCCTTCACTCTGCGGTCTAGCTCACCCCAAACCATCTCGATTGGGTTCAGGTCCGGTGACTGTGGAGGCCAGGTCATCTGGTGCAGCACCCCATCACTCTCCTTCATGGTCAAATAGCCCTTACACAGCCTGGAGGTGTGTTTGGGGTCATTGTCCTGTTGAAAAATAAAAGATGGTCCAACTAAACGCAAACCGGATGGAATAGCATGCCGCTGCAAGATGCTGTGGTAGCCATGCTGTTCAGTATGCCTTCAATTTTGAATAAATCCCTAACATTGTCACCAGTAAAGCACCCCCGCACCATCACACCTCCTCCTCCATGCTTCACGGTGGGAACCAGGCATGTAGAGTCCATTCACCTTTTCTGCGTCGCACAAAGACACGGTGGTTGGAACCAAAGATCTCAAATTTGGACTCATCAGACCAAAGCACAGATTTCCACTGGTCTAATGTCCATTCCTTGTGTTCTTTAGCCCAAACAAGTCTCTTCTGCTTGTTGACTGTCCTTAGCAGTGGTTTCCTAGCAGATATTCTACCATGAAGGCCTGATTCACACAGTCTCCTCTTAACAGTTGTTCTAGAGATGTGTCTGCTGCTAGAACTGTGTGGCATTGACCTGGTCTCTAATCTGAGCTGCTGTTAACCTGCGATTTCTGAGGCTGGTGACTCGGATGAACTTATCCTCCGCAGCAGAGGGGACTCTTGGTCTTCCTTTCCTGGGGCGGTCCGCATGTGAGCCAGTTTCTTTGTAGCGCTTGATGGTTTTTGTGACTGCACTTGGGGACACTTTCAAAGTTTTCCCAATTTTTCGGACTGACTGACCTTCATTTCTTAAAGTAATGATGGCCACTCGTTTTTCTTTACTTAGCTGCTTTTTTCTTGCTATAATACAAATTCTAACAGTCTATTCAGTAGGACTATCAGCTGTGTATCCACCTGACTTCTCCACAACGCAACTGATGGTCCCAACCCCATTTATAAGGCAAGAAATCCCACTTATTAAACCTGACAGGGCACACCTGTGAAGTGAAAACCATTTCAGGTGACTACCTCTTGAAGCTCATCAAGAGAATGCCAAGAGTATGCAAAGCAGTAATCAAAGCAAAAGGTGGCTACTTTGAAGAACCTAGAATATGACATATTTTCAGTTGTTTCACACTTTTGTGTTATGTATATAATTCCACATGTGTTAATTCATAGTTTTGATGCCTTCAGTGTGAATCTACAATTTTCATAGTCATGAAAATAAAGAAAAATCTTTGAATGAGAAGGTGTGTCCAAACTTTTGGTCTGTACTGTATATCCCCCCCCCCCCGTTTGCTATGACAGTCTTGAATCACTTGGCCACGTTCGTTTATGGTAGAGAGCAGTGTCCGGTGTTATTATGCGGGGACTTTAATTGTGTGCTAGACCCAGAATTGGACAGAATATCTAATGCCGCAAAATACAACCAGGGAAAACAATTACTACTCCGTGGGTTTTGTGAGGAAACAGGGCTAATGGATATCTGGCGGGCGCTGTATGGTAATAAACAGGCGTTCTCTTGCTTTAGCAAGACATACAGCGCCATGTACAGAATAGACATTGCTTTGGCCAATAGCGAGATGCTAGCTTTAGTTTTAAAAATGAAATACGAAATCCACGGAATTTCAGACCACTCACCTATATTATTAGCTATTAAGATAGGGGGACATCCTGCCACTGTCAAACCTTTCAGATTGAACGCACATTGGCTAACCATTATAAAAGATCAAGAGAGGATAAATAAAGAGTTAGTCCAATTTTGGAGAGAAAATATTGGAACAACGCATATCCATTTCGTGTGGGACGCGATGAAGGCATATCTCCGCGGGTTATATTATGGTATAATTAACTCCAAAAGAACTGAGTTTTTTTAAAGAGGAAAAAAGATTGGAAGAAAATGTAAAACGTTTAGAAGCTATGATCAGAACAAATAACGACGCGAATATGCGGGCTAATCTCAAAACAGCTAATGACCACTACATAAATTATATGACGAAAAAAGCACAGAATAAATTGTTCTTTCAAGGATACGATCATTTCTGTGAGGCAGGAACCCCTGGAAAACTCCTAGCTTCTATTGTATCTAACCAAAAGGCCTGTCCAAAGATTAGACAAATTCAAACTTGTGATGGTCGTAAATTAGATCAAGCAGTGGAAATTGAGGGCGAATTCGTAAAACATTTCAATAACCTATATTGCTCTGAGTCATATGACACAGAGACCCACATAGAAGATTTTCTGAATCAAATCAGGATCCCAGCATTGTCTGAACCGGACTCGGTTCTCCTGAACTCCCCTATTCTTTTACGGGAGCTGCAGGAGGTTATATCGGGAATTCGGGGGTCCCCGGTCCCTGGTTCGGACGGGCTTCCGTTTGGCATATATAAAAGCCAAGCGGAGATCCTGCTACCTGGGCTACTGGAGGTACTGAATGAATCCTGTACCATCGGGAAATTGCCTCCGTCCTTAATGGAGGCAACTATTACACTCATTTTGAAGAAAGGGAAGGACGGAAATAAAGTAGAGGCCTACCGACCTTTATCATTACTTAACTCAGATTATAAGATAATTGCTAAAGTCCTTGCAAACAGATTAAAAAAAGGTAATAACAGGGCTAATAAATATAGATCAGACGGGATTCATCCCCGGGAGACAAATTCAGACAAATATACGACTGACCTTTTTGAACGTGCAGACGGGGGGGGGACGGGGGGGACGGACCGCTCCATTCTGTCTTTAGATGCCGCCAAGGCCTTCGACAGGGTGGAGTGGTCCTTTCTCTGGCAGACCATGTCCAAGATGAACTTGGGAGAAAAATTTATTGGATGGGTCAGAATGTTACAGTCATGTGAAAAAATTAGGACACCCTTTGAAAGCATGTGGTTTTTTGTAACATTTTTAATAAAAGGTTATTTCATCTCCGTTTCAACAATACAGAGAGATTAAAGTAATCCAACTAAACAAAGAAAACTGAAGAAAAGTCTTTTCAAGATCTTCTGTAAATGTCATTCTACAAAAATGCCTATTCTAACTGAGGAAAAAGATAGGACACCCTTGCCCCTAATAGCGAGTGTTACCTCCTTTGGCTGAAATAACTGCAGTGAGACGGTTCTTGTAGCCATCTACCAGTCTTCGACATCGGTCTGAGGAAATTTTACCCCACTCCTCAATGCAGAACTTTTTCAGCTGTGAGATGTTTGAGGGGTTTCTTGCACGTACAGCCCTTTTCAAGTCACCCCACAGCATCTCAATGGGATTCAAATCTGGACTTTGACTTGGCCATTCCAGGACTCTCCATTTCTTCTTTTTCAGCCAATCTTTGGTTGATTTACTAGTATGTTTTGGGTCATTGTCATGTTGCATGGTCCAGTTCCGCTTCAGCTTTAATTTTCTAACTGATGGTCTCACATGTTCTTCAAGCACCTTCTGATACACAGTAGAATTCATCGTGGATTCTATGATGGTGAGCTGACCAGGTCCTGCTGCAGCAAAGCAGCCCCAAACCATGACACTTCCACCTCCATGCTTCACAGTTGGTATGAGGTTCTTTTCTTGGAATGCTGTGTTTGGTTTACGCCAAACATGTCCTCTGCTGTTGTGTCCAAATAATTCAATTTTGGACTCATCTGTCCAAAGAACATTATTCCAGAAGTCCTGGTCTTTGTCAACTTTATCTCTGGCAAATGTCAGTCTGGCCTCGATGTTTCTCTTGGAAAGCAAAGGTTTCCTCCTTGCACACCTCCCATGCAAGTTAAACTTGTACAGTCTCTTTCTGATTGTAGAGGCATGTACTTCTACATCAACAGTAGCCAGAGCCTGCTGTAGTTCTCGAGATGACACTTTAGGGTTTTTGGAGACCTCTTTTAGCATCTTGCGGTCTGCTCTTGGGGTGAACTTGCTGGGGCGACCAGTCCTGGGCATGTTGGCAGTTGTTTTGAAAGCCCTCCACTTGTAGACTATCTTCCGGACAGTGGAATGGCTGATTTCAAAATCTTTTGAGATCTTTTTAAATCCCTTCCCAGACTCATAGGCTGCTACAATCTTTTTTCTGAAGTCCTCTGACAGCTCTTTTGCTCTCACCATGGTGCTCACTCTCACTTCAACAGTCAGGAGCACACCAAACTAAATGTCTGAGGTTTAAATAGGGCAAGCCTCATTCAACATGCAGAGTAACGATCTACTAATTATGTGCACCTGGTGTGATATACCTGTGTGAGATCTGAGCCAATTTAAGAGGGAATACATGTGAGGGTGTCCTATCTTTTTCCTCAGTTAGAATAGGCATTTTTGTAGAATGACATTTACAGAAGATCTTGAAAAGACTTTTCTTCAGTTTTCTTTGTTTAGTTGGATTACTTTAATCTCTCTGTATTGTTGAAACGGAGATGAAATAACCTTTTATTAAAAATGTTACAAAAAACCACATGCTTTCAAAGGGTGTCCTAATTTTTTCACATGACTGTATATAATGCCCCAGTGGCTAGAATCAACATAAATGGAATGATCTCTCCTGCGATCTGCTTGCAGCGGGGAACTCGGCAGGGCTGCCCACTCTCCCCGCTACTCTTTGCAATCTTTATGGAACCCCTGGCTTGTAGGTTTAGGGCTGATGAGGGAATTGTGGGATTCGGAGGAAGGGGGGGTGGGGGATAAGATCAGTTTATATGCGGATGACGTATTGCTTTATTTGAATGACGGGTGGAGAGCGGTTCCACGTGTCATGCAAATTATAGACGAGTTTGGTCGGGTGGCCGGGTATGAGATTAACTGGTCCAAATCTGTCCTTTTTCTTCTGAGCCGCGCTCCCCCACAAAATGCGCTAAAGGTAAAAGTAATACCCCCACTGGACCATTTGGAATACCTAGGGATAAAGATTAGCAGCTCAGTAATGGACTATAATAAACTAAACATCATTCCTCTGGTAAATAAAGTAAAAGAGAGGGTTTGGGTCTGGCAGAAACTCCCTCTCTCGCAGATCAACAGAATTGCACTGATTAAAATAGTCCTGTTGCCCTGGATATTATATGTGATCGGCCCCTGTCCCATATGGATCGAGGATGGTCTTTTCAATTGGATTGATAGATTAATTAACGATCTGATATGGGGCAGAAACAGGGTTCGCATCAAGCTACGATATCTGTGCTTGGCCGAAGTTGAGGGCGGTCTTGGTCTTCCATACTTTCAAGGCTATTATTTATCTTCCCAATTACAATGGTGTATTAATGTGGGGGACGGTATGCTGACATCCTACCTCACTAAACAACAGAAGCGCCCTATATTGAACATATTTAGTATATTAGAGACTGGACTTCTAGGTCGCAGTGAAAACACCTGCCCTATAAGTTCAATGCTACAGAAAGTATGGAACAAGACTAAATCTATTCTGTGGGTAACGTATGCCCAGGATTTTACCCTGCTATGGGATAACCCTTTCCTAAATGAATTTGCAGCTTTAAATGACAATAATTATTGGACCCGGAGAGGAATCACGATGTTGTCACATATTTGCACTTTTGGTAAATTAAAACCTATAGGGGAAATATTTCACGAGACACCAATTACGGCTTTATGCCATTATAGATACGCTCAACTTAAACATGCATGCACATATATGCGAAGTAAAATTTCTCAAACACCTGGCACGCAGGCACTGTTAGGCTTTTGCTACACTTCCTATGGGAAAAAAGTTAGGGTTTCACAAATTTATTCTAGATTTAGAAAAGAATTAAGCAATGTCCTCAAATTTAAGAGTGTTGGTAAATAGGAAGCGGATTTAGGGGTAGGTAATCCACTACAGTGGCGAGAGGTATACCAAAATATTAAAAAGGCCTCTTTCTCGCGCCAGCACCGGTTGACACAATTTAAAATAGTACATCGGTTATTCCTCACACCGGGCCTTCTTTCCAAAATGTATGGAAAAAAAGAAAAATAATTCTGTTGTCTGAAATGCAAATATCCTGCAGCCGGATATGTTCATATGTTGTGGAACTGCCTGGTTTTAAAAACCTTCTGGCAAAGTATACTTCAGAGCATGGAATCAATAGCTGAGAATAGCCCCCCTCTAACCATTGAATTTGCCATACTTGGGATAACCCCCCCGGAGTTTAAATCTAAAGCATCCAAAAATGCTCAGAGACGTTGGTTGAAGGGATTTCTGGTGGCCAAGGTATTAATTTTGAGGAATTGGGTAATGGATAGGGCCCCCACGTTACCAGAGTGGGAAAGACTAATGCACAGAGTAAAGGAATTTGAGCATATTAAAAACAAAGGGGGAGAAAGAGCGGGCATGAGTGGAGGGCGTGCGACTGGAGTGGAACTGAGAACTAATAACACAGGGTAACCCCGGGTGGAAGCACTATCGTACATATGGTGAGAATGGTACGCCTTATAGCGTGTTACGTGATAGTAGGAAACAACCAGGAATGGTGGTGGGAGTCGCCCGCTGCACCCGTGACAGCCGTGGCCTGGCCTGGGAGGTAGGGAATGGGGGGAAGAGGTAGGGTTGGAACTGTTTGTTATGGAAGGAGGGAGATGAGTACCCATTCTGGGTCCGCTATCCTTTGGGTGTTTTGTTTTCTCCTTTATACGCTGGTTTGACCGGCAGGCCAATGTGCCACGTTGGAATTCAATTAGTATGTATATTATCAAGATTACACACTTGAAGATGTAATATGTATACGCATTATGCTCCCCCCTTTTCATATATATTTGTATACTGTTTTGACTTTGAGAAAATCAACAAAGAAATACTGAATAAAAAAAAAAAGAAATGCATGCTCAATCGGATTCAGGTCAGGTGATTGACTTGGCCATTGCATAACATTCCACTTCTTTCCCTTAAAAGACTCTTTGGTTGCTTTTATAGTATGCTTTGGGTCATTGTCCATCTGCACTGTGAAGCGCCGTCCAATGAGTTCTGAAGCATTTGGCTGAATATGAGCAGATAATATTGCCCGAAACACTTCAGAATTCAACCTGCTGCTTTTGTCAGCAGTCACATCATCAATAAATACAAGAGAACCAGTTCCATTGGCAGCCATACATACCCACACCATGACACTACCACCACCATGCTTCACTGATGGGGTGGTATGCTTAGGATCATGAGCAGTTCCTTTCCTTCTCCATAATCTTCTCATCCCATCACTCTGGTACAAGTTGATCTTGGTCTTATCTGTCCATAGTATGTTGTTTCAGAACTGTGAAGGATTTTTTAGATGTCGTTTGGCAAACTCTAATCTGACCTTCCTGTTTTTGAGGCTCACCAATGGTTTACATCTTGTGGTGAACCCTCTGTATTCACTCTGGTAAAGTCTTCTCTTGATTGTTGACTTTGACACACATACACCTACCTCCTGGAGAGTGTTCTTGATCTGGCCAACTGTTGTGAAGGGTGTTTTCTTCACCAGGGAAATAATTTTTCAGTCATCCACCACAGTTGTTTTCCGTGGTCTTTTGGGTCTTTTGGTGTTGCTGAGCTCACCGGTGTGTTCATTCTTTTTAAGAATGTTCCAAACAGCTGTTTTGGCCACGCCTAATGTTTTTGCTATCTCGCTGATGGGTTTGTTTTGTTTTTTCAGCCTAATGTTGGCTTGCTTCACTGATAGTGACAGCTCTTTGGATCTCATCTTGAGAGTTGACAGCAACAGATTCCAAATTCAAATAGCAAACTTGAAATTAACTCTGGACCTTTTATCTGCTCATTGTAATTGGGATAATGAGGGAATAACACACACCTGGCCATGGAACAGCTGAGAAGCCAATTGTCCCATTACTTTTGGTTCCTTAACAAGTGGGAGGCACATATGCAAACTGTTGTAATTCCTACACCGTTCGCCTGATTTGGATGTAAATACCATCAAATTAAAGTTGACAGTCTGCAGTTAAAGCACATCTTGTTTGTTTCATTTCAAATCCATTATGGTGGTGTATACAGCCAAAAATTTTACAATTGTGCCCATGTCCCAATATTTATGGACCTGGCTGTATATATGAGCTAACTAACTATCTAATGTAATTGGATAAGGAAGAGGATCCAGATGAAAGCACAGAGCACAGCAATGTCACTGCTCTCTCTCTCTCTCAGAACTGCAAAAAAAAGCTGAAAATGGCTGCTGCGGAGATTCTTATATAGTAAATGGTAGGCAACTTTCCTATTGGTTGCTAGGGATGTTGCTAAGCTCTGATAAAGATATTGCAGTCTTCTCATTGGTCCACAAGCAATAAGGGAGGTTACGGGTGAAAAAAAAAAAAAGTTGAAAATTCGCGATTACGAATATACAGGTCCTTCTCAAAAAATTAGCATATTGTGATAAAGTTCATTATTTTCTGTAATGTACTGATAAACATTAGACTTTCATATATTTTAGATTCATTACACACCAACTGAAGTAGTTCAAGCCTTTTATTGTTTTAATATTGATGATTTTGGCATACAGCTCATGAAAACCCAAATTTCCTATCTCAAAAAATTAGCATATTTCATCCGACCAATAAAAGAAAAGTGCTTTTAATACAAAAAAAGTCAACCTTCAAATAATTATGTTCAGTTATGCACTCAATACTTGGTCGGGAATCCTTTTGCAGAAATGACTGCTTCAATGCGGCGTGGCATGGAGGCAATCAGCCTGTGGCACTGCTGAGGTGTTATGGAGGCCCAGGATGCTTCGATAGCGGCCTTAAGCTCATCCAGAGTGTTGGGTCTTGCGTCTCTCAACTTTCTCTTCCCAATATCTCACAGATTCGCTATGGGGTTCAGGTCAGGAGAGTTGGCAGGCCACTTGAGCACAGTAATACCATGGTCAGTAAACCATTTACCAGTGGTTTTGGCACTGTGAGCAGGTGCCAGGTCGTGCTGAAAAATGAAATCTTCATCTCCATAAAGCTTTTCAGCAGATGGAAGCATGAAGTGCTCCAAAACCTCCTGATAGCTAGCTGCATTGACCCTGCCCTTGATAAAACACAGTGGACCAACACCAGCAGCTGACATTGCACCCCAGACCATCACTGACTGTGGATACTCGACACTGGACTTCAGGCATTTTGGCATTTCCCTCTCCCCAGTCTTCCTCCAGACTTTGGCACCTTGATTTCCGAATGACATGCAACAGTCCAGTGCTGCTTCTCTGTAGCCCAGGTCAGGCGCTTCTGCTGCAGTTTCTGGTTCAAAAGTGGCTTAACCTGGGGAATGCGGCACCTGTAGCCCATTTCCTGCACACGCCTGTACACGGTGGCTCTGGATGTTTCTACTCCAGACTCAGTCCACTGCTTCCGCAGGTCCCCCAAGGTCTGGAATCGGTCCTTCTCCACAATCTTCCTCAGGGTCCGGTCACCATTTCTCGTTGTGCAGCGTTTTCTGCCACACTTTTTCCTTCCCACAGACTTCCCACTGAGGTGCCTTGATACAGTACTCTGGGAACAGCCTATTCGTTCAGAAATTTCTTTCTGTGTCTTACCCTCTTGCTTGAGGGTGTCAATGATGGCCTTCTGGACAGCAGGCAGGTCGGCAGTCTTACCCATGATTGCGGTTTTGAGTAATGAACCAGGCTGGGAGTTTTTAAAAGCCTCAGGAATCTTTTGCAGGTGTTTAGAGTTAATTAGTTGATTCAGATGATTAGGTTAATAGCTCGTTTAGAGAACCTTTTCATGATATGCTAATTTTTAGAGATAGGAATTTTGGGTTTTCATGAGCTGTATGCCAAAATCATCAATATTAAAACAATAAAAGGCTTGAACTACTTCAGTTGGTGTGTAGTGAATCTAAAATATATGAAAGTCTAATGTTTATCAGCACATTACAGAAAATAATGAACTTTATCACAATATGCTAATTTTTTTAGAAGGACCTGTATAGCACTATATTCTACATATTCAAGCATTCTCGAAGTGCCGATATTCGCGATTAAAAATTAGCGATTAGAATATTCACAGTCAACACTACTACTATCTAGCTGTTCACTTATTAAATAATTTCTCAGAAGCACACCGCAAGCAAAAGCGAGTTGGCCTTGGTTACTTTATGATCTCTCAGTGACAAGAGAGCAAAGAGAGAAAATGCTATTCTTCCACAGAAAAAACTTTATAAATAAATAAAAACATATAAATGTAGCATGCTGGCTCACGCCAGAGACTTTTTGAAAACCATGGCTTCATTAGTAGAGATGAGCAAATTTCTTGAAATTTGGATCCGATTCTAACAAATCGCTCAGACTGAAAATGCTCAGACTGCCCTAAATAGTTGTGTATGACATTATAGGGTCTCCTAAGATTATATGCAACTACTTTTAATCTCAATAACACCAAGACAGCAAAAGTGACAGCAACATATATATCTATGAGTAAACACATGCTTACTGATGGTAGCAAACAGTCTATTTAAAAACACATTGTTTATGTTTAAAAAAATTTAAACAATATCTAAAAGTTAATTGGGGGAAGATGTCTGCTGGATTTATACACATTATGGTAGTATTGGGTGAAGCAATAGTTTGTTCTAAATAAGCAGTCCAAAAATGACCCTTTATTGGGGGAGATATCTGCCCATGTTTAGAAGTAGAGGCATTGGCTTGGCAATCGGACCAAAAATTATGCCTTAGCCTCTTCAACCACTATGTGCTGGTATCTCACAGTGGTGCAGGGGACATCATAGGTAAAGAAGGTGTAGCAGCACTAAAGGGTATGCTGGCCTTATTGTGGTGGTGCACGCAGTGTTGAACCACAGTCCGTAGCGTCCCTCCAAGTAGTCGACCATAAAATAGTAGAACCGCAGCACTCTCTTGTCTCATTAATTCCTTTATTCCATCAAATCCATGCAACGTTTTAGTGTGATCAAGCATTGATCACTAAAGGGTTAGTAGCCATTGAATGGGCCCTGACCAGGAACAAAATTGAGGACGAAAAGTCACACTTCATACTAGCACTGTTAGAGGTAGTCCTGACATGTAATTATTTCTTATTTGAAGATGCTTATTACATCCAAAAGCGTGGGACCGCTATGGGGTCCAATGTGGCCCGACGTATGCAAACATCTTTATGAGCAGATTTGAAGAAGAGATTATATACCCATCCAGCCACTATACACATGTGGTAGGCTGTCTGAGGTATATAGATGACATTTTTTTCCTTTGGAAGGGTACATTGGAGGAATTGATGGACTTCATAAAAATACATCTACTCCATCCATGAGGAACTACAGTTTACCCTGGTATCCTCACAGACACAGCTACAATTTCTGGAGACGACAATTTACAGTGCTGGGAACCAGTTAAAAACTGACCTGTTTGTTAAACCCACAGACAGAAATAACATGCTCTTATTTCAGAGTAATCATCCAGATTTCATGAAGGAGTCTTTACCGTACAGCCAGCTCTTAAGGGTGAAATGCATTGTCACTGATAAGGACACATTAGAGCACCGCCTAGATGAAATGTGCCACAAATTCTACGAGAGAGGGTATCCCAGAAGCTTGGTCAATAGACATAAAGAACGGGTACAAAAATGCCAAAGGAGGGAGTTATTGGGCACAAAACGTGCACTTGATAAGAAAAAGAGTATACCTTTCGTCTCTACACATACCACCCAAAGTAGACGAATTGTTCAAGTCCTCAAATCTAACTGGCACATACTCAAAGAGACGTTCCCGGATATAGCAAAATTCCAATCAGCACCACTTTTGTCCTATAGGAGATCACGGAATCTAGGGGATAGACTAATAAGGGCTGATACTAAAAGTTATGAGGAACCTGTGATCAAAAAGAAAGGTGGCTATCCATGCCGGAGCTGTTGTAACTGTAACAGTATGCTTAAGTGGGACAGTTTCACACATCCAAGAACTGGAAAAAGGTTCCTAATTAGAGGGTTCTACACCTGTAAGTCAGAATACGTTATATACACTCTGCAGTGCCCATGTGTGCTACTCTATGTGGGTGAAACAATACAGGAAATGAGAAATAGACTAAACCAACACCGTTACCAGATATGTAAATTGCTCGCTGGGAAAAAGAATGAAGAACCACTAAAAATTGAACCACCGGTACCGGAACATTTTCTAAAATTCAAACACAATGTTGCACAACTACGCTTCTGTATCATAGACGGTATACCTCCACAGAGAAGGGGAGGAGACAGGGAAAAGAAACTTAAGAGACTTGAGTTAAAATGGATTTTTGAACTCCAAACGTTCGAACCGAATGGTTTAAATAGGGATTTCAGGATTGGCGCTCTTTTCTAATCCAGAAGGAATATTGTGTTCTTCATACTAGTATTACGCAATGTCATTTAAGTGTTGTACCTAACCATTTGGTTATGATTTCAGAGACTAATATATGTCTTTTTTTAACAGATTATACCCCGAGTAGACGTCTGGTGGGCAGGGCCACAGTGACAGAACCCCCCTTTCAAACGACCGGTTGGACGTTGGTAGCTATAATATGACCACATAATTGGATTATAATTACATGAGTTGGGACTATATACAGTCTCTTGGGACTATTATGATAACAAGTTAAACACTATTGTAGATACTATCTCTCCACGCATGGTCGCACAAAGTTTGGAGCTGCCTATAATATAGAATGAGTTTAAGCAGACCCCTTTTTGAATAAACTCCCTTTAGCACATAGCCTAGTTTGAATTTAGGTATCAGCGAACATACATTCCTCAACACAGTCTTTTGCACCATATTTTTTGAGTAGTATGTGTTCTCACTATAGTAGAGGGGTCTAGGGCTGGTGTGAATGGTAACCCCCTGAGGGAATGAGGGACCCAGGGATGGGTCTCCTGTATCCCCTCCAAGGTCAGATGTACATGGTAAACCGCATCCCCCTACAAAAAGATGGGTTTGACGTTTACCATACGCAATGGCGGGCACATTTGTGTGAAGGGGTCTCCTCCTGTTTACCCGGCTTGACCCCTTTGCACTGTGGCCTTAAGCGGTGAATGTTTAAGGACTATGGGGTAGCCACATATCACTGTGTGGAACTACCACTGTCCATGTACATGTCTTTTGCCCATCCCCCTTCTGTAGTTATACACAAATATAATTCCTACATTGGAGCTTTCTCCTTTAACTTGCCAGACTGCCAGAGAGGGCTGTATGGTAATAATATATTTTGCTGGTACCTATTTTTGCAAACTGGCATATGTTTGAGAAGACAAACCACTGCCGATACTCCAGACTTTGTGCCATTATGCGATGCTATATGTCCTGCCCACTGAATACTCCTCAGGACAAGACAGAAGTACTGTTATGCCTTATATTGCGCAAGCCAACAGTGCAGTACTACGCATGTGCAAGCTCCGGTACAAGCGCTTGCGCAACAGGACTATAAACAGCAGCTCACCAGTGCGCCTGCGTGGCTCTGTGACCCGGTGCGCCTGCGCACATCAAATGCGCCTCTGCGCAGGCTCGAGCTCCGTCCGGACGCGCAGGCGCACAGAGAACCAGGAGATGCCGCTACTCAAAGTGTTTTGGCGCGCGTCCAGCCACAGCACGCCTGCGCATTCACATAGGAACGAAGGGGACACTGACACGCCGCCCAGAATATGATAATCATATCCCACCCATCCCCCCACCAGTACTCCACCAGGTGTACCAAAGTAAGTGCTGATTTATGTAATTGCAAATCTTTGAAAGATGCCATGCCTTGCTGTTTTAAGATTGTTCTTGATTTGTTTTTGATTTATGATGACATGTGTGTTAGCTCCTCCTAGAAGGAGGATATTTAAGCCTGGTAATGATGCATTGTCAGTTGCTTGAAAAAGACCGTCCAGGTCGAAACGTCGCATGGATTTGATGGAATAAAGGAATTAATAAGACAAGAGAGTGGTGCAGGGGATGTATGGAGAGGGCCTCTGCAGCAGGCATGCTCCATACGTGGTGGGTGCTGGCTGTTTCATACAGCCAGCACCTGGCCGCACTGATGGGGATTGGCGATTGCACCGCCCCGAACATTGATCGTGGCACCTGTAAGTGAAGGCAGAGGGATGTTGCAACAATAAACAAATTTAACACTAAAAAGCAAACATATTAGGTATCGCCGCGCCGGAAAAAGTCTGAGGTATTAAAATATATATTTCTTTAATTATGTCCAGTGAAAACTTTAACGGAAAAAAATAAAATGTGATTCGCCATTTTTTTTGTGACCTTCTCCCCCCCAAAAAAAATTGAATAACAGTAATCAAAAAGTTGTATGTACCACACAAACGGTACCATTAAAATCTACAGTTTTTTGCACAAAAACAAGCCCTCATACAGCTCTCTAAAGAAATGTTGTCTGTCAGAAAAAAGCAATACAAAGAAAAGTTTGAAAAGTACAGTAGTAAAACAAAAAAAACAAACCTATACAAGTTTGGTATCGCTGGATTTGTATTGAACTGCAGAATAAGGATTTCATATAATTTTGGCGCACAGTGAACATCGTGATTAGGGATGAGTACCTTGGAACCGAAATTAATTTATGAAGTTATTATGCAAAGTTTAGTGAGACTTTGTAAAGTAATAACTTCGGCTAATAGGAGCCAATACATTCTAATACTGTCTATAATAAAAAGTGGACCTCCTTGCGCTCCCGGCATTTAAGTTTGCAAAAATCAGCCAGTCCTGGCTGATTCCGCTGCTAAGTGTCTTAAAAGGAGCTGTTGTCCTCCTTAAAATTGTGATATAAGTAGCTAATCTATCACCCGTAGGTGACGTGAGACACAAGCGCTGAAGTAGCAAACCCGACCGCTATCTCCCTCTATTTCTTTAATGTGTGAGTGAGTGTTAGAAGGGAAAGAGAGGATGCAAAAGACTGTAAATCGAGACCATTAATGGGCAGTCTGTAGCGATCGCTATCTGTGCTAAGAAGGTATGTTAAAAATGCGAGCACAATCGGTATAAGCACAAATCTTCGGTGTACGATATAAAGTATAATCTATACCTGGTAAGTTCCTGCTTTACTAAATTCATTGATGCATCCTTTTCCTTTCCTATGTTTTTACCGGTTCTTTGTTCTGTATTTCTTTATCCTGTAAGTGTCTTGGAGTAAATGCGTCCTCCTGGCTCACCTGCTAGCATGGACGCTGCCCCGGCCGGAAGCAAGCGTGGTGCGAGGGAGCTTGTTGTTACGGTCGTCCTGGAAACCGCTTCGGTGACGTCACCTCTGTGGATACCGTAGCCTCTCTCTGCAATGCTCACTCCACTCCAATATCTCCCTGGCCTGCCAATCCACCATTGGATTGTGCGCTACCAACCAGGGAAGACCCAATACCACAGGAGAGGGAAGGCCCTCCAGAACGAAACATGAAAGACACTCATTATGGTGGTCCCCTACCCGAAGGTGTAAGTTAGGGACAATGTGAGTGAGGTTTCTCTGAGACAGAGGAGCAGAATCAATAGCGAATATGGGAATAGGTCTCTGCAGCGTACAGAGAGACAAACCCATAGTGCGGGCAAAATGGGCATCTATCAAATTTACCCCTGCTCCACTGTCTAGAAAGAAAGAAATAGTCTCCGTCTTAACACCAAAAACAATAACCGCAGGCAACACAAATTGAGATGTTCGTATGGAGGAGACGTATACCCCCCGGCTGACATCCTCCACACAGCCTGGGGTTAGTGGTTCCGACGGTCTTTTGTTTTTGAGAAAGGAAGGACAGACATTAATGAAATGACCCCTCCCCCCACAGAAAAAACAAGCCCCACGCCTACGGCGAGCCTCAGGAGGACGGACCTGACGAGTAGTTCCTCCTAGCTGCATAGGCTCTTCTAGGTCCGTACAGACTAACTGCTGCTTGGGAGGGGTTACCAATTGCTCAGGAATTTTCAATCTCTTCCTAAGACGTCTATCTATTCTGATAGAGAGGGACATAACAGCATCAAGGGAAAGGGGGGTCTCATATAGCGCAAGCGCATCCTTAACCCTTTCGGATAACCCAGAGCAGAACTGACTCCTGAGAGCCGGGTCGTTCCACTGAGTATCTGTAGCCCACCTACGGAACTCTGAGCAATATTCCTCTGCTGGCCGATCTCCCTGTAGGAGTCTCCGTAACTTCGACTCAGCCAGGGCGACTTGGTCAGGGTCATCATATATGAGACCCAAGGCCCCAAAAAATTCCTCCACTGACCGGAGAGCCTGGGAACCAGGGGGTAAAGAGAACGCCCAGGATTGCGGGTCCCCCTGAAGCAGGGAAATAACAATCCCCACCCGCTGTTCTTCATTACCAGAGGAGTAAGGGCGCAGCTTAAAATATAATTTACAGGCCTCACGGAACGTCACAAATTTGTCCCTTCCCCCAGAAAATCTGTCAGGAAGAACAACCTTGGGTTCTGCAACATCCTGGTTACCCATAGCAACCGCTGGGCTTGCGGTCTGCTGCATTTGCTGCTGTTGCTGGAGGACCGACGCCTTCAATCCTGCCACCTCCAAAGACAGGCCTTGAAGTTGTTTTGCCAAAGCAGCAATAGGATCCATACTGGATTCTAAATAGAGAGAGAAAAAGGAAAAAAAAAAATTTTTTTTTTTCCCCCTTCCCAAAAAATAAGGGCCAGATATAATATCAAGACCGGCGTGCCTATCACATACGTGACACAGAGGGAGGGAAAGAGGAAGGCCCTGTCCAAGGGAGAGGGAAAGGTGGTGACCCCTATCTCACCTTGAGGCTGGCACCTGACTGCCCTGACGTCCCTAGACGGGTTCCTCACCCGTACGCCGATCACGTGCCTAAAACCCTGGCTTTCCCTAAGATGAGCCCTAGATTTTGAATAGGGCGGTGGGAACACTAGTCCGCACCACTAGCTCTAAAGGAAAACACCAAGGGAGAACAGACAATACAGACTAAACATATAATCCCAGGTGGGCGACAACAGAAGACAACAAAAAGCCCAACAGGGATCCGGAGGATAACACTCTGGAACAACAACCAGGATTCACAGCTCCAGTGGGTCAGTATAGAAGTCCAGGCAGGAAGCTCTATATCTGGCATCTAGAGAAGTGTGAGAGGAGAATATAAGGAGGTTGGGAGTGACAGACAAGAAACAGCTGAGGAGAAACTACGGATCCCTGAGTAAGACAAAAAGGATTGCAAGGCAAATACAGAAAACTATCATTAAGAAACAGCGTGATCTTTAGACATAGAGTGCGCAGCCACCCGCTGCGACTTCCTGACCCCGGGTATAACGGAGTCAGACGTGGCTCTTGACACCCTCGTGATACCAGCTTATTGTGTATTTATTAATTGTAGAAATTGTAGAAAACTGTTTTTGGGAAAAAATAGAGCAATTGCACCACGTCTGTGAGCAAAATATATAGCACAGTTGATGCTGGAAAATATGCTTATTGTACACTTAACAATTGTAGAAACTTTGCAACAATTTTTTGGGGAAAAAATGCACAATTGTCCAGTGCAACTATGATGCTTAAAACATCATCAATCAGTAGATTTACATTTTCTTATTAATTGGGCTGCTGGTTGGTTCCTGCACATAAAAATAAGTACTGTGTATTTAACCCTTTTGCTACCAGTGCCGTTCATGTACAGCACTGGAGCAATGGGTAGGTGGCAGGCCAACCTAAGAAATGAAAAATTCACATATTACTATGCTTTTGTATGGAACATGGTAATATTTAAGAAAAAAAAATTGTTAGGCCCCTTTCACTGTAATGCGTGATGCGAATGCATTGTGCCCGCACAGAATCCGGACCCATTCATTTCAATGGGTCTGTGTACATGAACGGTGGTTTTCATGCATCACTTTTGCGTTGCATGAAAATCGCAGCATGTTCTATATTCTGCGATTTTCACGCAACGCTGGCCCCATAGAAGTAAATGGAGCTGCGTGAAAATTGCATCGCATCCACAAGCATTGCACACACGCGATAAAAAATTAACAACTGAACGCGATCGCAAACAAAACTGAATGGCTTTGTTTGCGAAATCGCGCAGTTTTCACTGAACGCATCCGCAACGCATCCGGACCTAATCCGTGACGCTCGTGTGCAAGAGGCCTTAGTGTTGTAGCCTCAAACACTGGCTGCAAAAACATAAAAATGTTTTAAAAAAATGTAAAAAAAAATATTAAAAAAATATATAAATCAGCCCCCTTTCTGTAGGATAAAAAAAATATAAATAAACATCATTGGCATTACTGCATCCAAAAACCCCTATACAATTAAAATAAAAAAAAATTTTTCCAACATGGCAATTTCGCCATTTATTCATCACTTCTCTTACCAAAAAAAGTAATAAAATGTGGTCAAAAAGTCACACACACTTCAAAATGGTATAAATCAAAACTACAGTTTGTCCTGCAAAAACATTTGCTCAGTAGACATAACTATAAAAAAAAGTGATAGGAGTCAGAATATGGTGATGTAAAAAAAATAAAATTCTTTCAAAGTTTTAATTTATTTTTACAGTATTTGTAATACCATTGGTATTTGTGGTACCATTGCAATTGTACTGACCCAGAAAATGAAGGGCACAGGTCATTTTTGCCACAAAGAGAACGCTGTAGGGACAAAACCCGTAAAACAGTGGAGGAATTGCGTTTATCCTCGTATGGATAAGTGAACAGCAAAATAAAAAAGCTATGGCTCCAGGAAGAAAGGGAAGAAAAATGAAAACAAAAAAAAAACTCTGATATCCAAAGGGTTAAATAGTAACTAAACCTGGTGTACGGATGTAACTGGCTGCCGCAGCTAACGTTACACAGGCCAGGGCAGACACTGCTTTTGCCTGTGCCCTCCTCAAGCTTGGCTTTGATCTAGCCCAGCACATCGGTACCCTGTTCCATGTACCAATGTGCTATACCAAGATTTAGCTGAGCAGAGAAGGCTCCCGTGCAGTGTTTGCTGCAACAGCCAGTTAAATCTGTACACCAGTACAGCGCTGAACAAGAATGATGATTTTAAGAAGCTGTAAAATTCAGGACTTTGGGTCCTTTTTTGAGTACATTATTGATTAATAAAGTACATTAGGAAAATAATTTTTGGGCTATTTAGCACAATTTGAAAGAAAGTTGTAAAAATGTTTAGTTACTCTTTAAATACTGATGCTCAGTGGAGATTCAGTAACTATATGTGAACAGCTCAAGTCCTGTAACAGATCCACAATCCTGTCCCTAGTGCTAAAGCAGTTTTTTCGATCAATTAATTCAACCTACCTAACTACAGTAAATATATCTTTCCAATCCCTGTCTCTTTAAGATCCTAAATGTGCTGTATTATACCGTATGTCTAAATTGCTGAGTCTCTGACAGAGATGTCTTGTGCCCTGGCATATCAGTACACAAGCTAAGAATGGCATCTCTGCCAGGACCTTACATAGTGGGCAAGCCTGCTGGCCAGAGCCCTGCCTGGGGGCATGTGATCCTCTGTCTTCATATTCCCTGCATTACTGTGCTCACTACTATCATATGAAAAATCATCATTCTGCACAATTCACCTAAATTGAATCTGCAAAACTTTGGAGTAGCTTGGAAGCTTAATTTTTGGGAAATTAAATTTGTTTAGAATTGATTTGCTCATCTCTAATGTTTACTCTTCCTTAGCTCTCAAATTCAATTTGTTTAGAATTGATTTGCTCATCTCTAATGTTCAGTCTTCCTTAGCTCTTAAATGCTCACACTCTTAGACACACACAACCTATAGATTTGTGTATATCTATCCATTTTAACACTTTCCAGAGCTATGACAACTATGTATTATGGGGAGCAAAAAAAGGGGTATGTCAATATAAGGAAGCACACCTACCAATTAATATACAATAATACTTTATTGAATCACAAAAAAAAAAAAAAAAAAACATGTACCGGAAGCATAAAATCATTTAAAAACATGCTAAACACACAGATGGGCTGCCATGTGAGGCACCCATCTATACACCATCCTCCCGGTAAAGAGATAATGGCACAATACTATATCAAGAAATAAGGAAGAAATACCATACTAGTAACGCACAATTAACTAGTAATAATAATAATAACTAGATGGTGTCGTTTCTGAAGAAACCACAGGATGTTGGCTTGAAATCTGATTGGATGTTTGTGGCTCCACCCACTTTTTAAAATTTGAACCCAAGTCACCAAATGACTGATTGTGCTAAATTTGAGAACCATGCCATTAACAGTCAAAGAGCGGCAGTAATTTAAATTTTCCCATAGAAATTGAATGGCTGAAATGTGATTGGCTGTTAAAAGCTCCACCCACTTTTCCTAAATTCTAACCACACTCATCCAGTAACCTATGGTGTCTGTGCCAAGATTGGGGCCTCTGGCTTTAAAGGATAACTGTCATATATATTTTTTTTGGGAGTATTAGATTGTGGTGATATCTCCTTGCTGGCCCTATTTCAACTTTTCACTGTGTATTCAATTACCCCTTAATTCCACATTTTGTTCCCTGTACTGCCTATTTTTACCAGTGCTTAAAACAGGGTTGCTCGGCATGGTCCGTCTATGTGTTGAAGGACGGAGGACACAGAAGCACGCTGCATGCAAGGTCACATTACTGACAGCCAGGGACTGTAAGTAAATGATTAAAGCCAGGTCCTCCCCAGCAGCTGATAACAGTGCCTGGGCTGTGTGCACTTCTCCCTGTCCCTGCGCTTGGCAGACGCTCCCTCACTCAGCAGACTGAGACAATGCAGAGCCGAAGCAGTGCAGAGCAGGGAAGGGAGATCTGCTATCTGCTCAGTGTATAAATGAAAGCAACATGTGGTAAGAGGACCCCTTTGTGCTGCAGGAGAATAACCCTTTAGGGGGAGGGCTCTGGTTACTGACACTTTTGGGGGGCTATTGTTACTGGCTAGTGAGGGCAGGCGGGGTTAGCCTCAGGGTGAGGGCAGTGGCGGCCATCTTAACTGAATAGTGAAATTGCAGTTTTATGCAGACTGGTTGCTAAGGGCTGAATCTTATTGAATATGGGGTAAGTCAGTCTAATAGTAACTGATTCTGAAATATCATATTATTAGTAACTACATATATGAAAATTGAAATTCGGGTCTAAATGTGACAGTTATCCTTTAAAACTTTGGGAATGGCAGTATTTGAAAGTTTTACATTGAAGTCAATAGGTGAAATCTGATTGGATGTTTTAGGCCCCACCCACTTTTCCTGCATTTTGACCACAGTCACCAATTAAGTAATTGTGCTAAGTTTGGGACACTTGGCATTTAAACTGTGATAATAGCAGCAGTTTATCTGCTTTTCATTAAAATCAAAGGCTGAAATCTGATTGGCTGTTATTGCCCCACCCCTTTTTTTCCTAACTGTGAACCACAATCATCCAGTGACTAACACTTTAAGGTTTGGGAATTATGGCATTTAACGTGTCAAAATGGCAGCAGTTTTTATTGTTTTCTAGTGAAATTTGATTGGTTGTTGGTGGCTCCACCCACTTTTTCTAACTTTGAAGTGCAAACACCCAATGACCAGATTTGCGATATTTGAGGTCCATGACATCAATAATGTGAGAATGGCAGCATTTTTAGTTTTTCCCATTTAAATCAATCAAATAAATCTGATTGGTTGTTTTTGACCCCATCCACTTTTCAACTGTGTCAAGTTTGAGGACCCTGCCATTAACAGTCCAAGAGCAGTGGCAGTTTTAAACTTTCCCAGTTAAACAAATGACTGAAATTCTATTGGCTGTTGTAGACTCCGCCCACTTTTTAAAATACATTTTAACCTCAGTCACCCAGTGAACCACGGTGCCAAGTTTGGGTATTCTGGCTAAATACTGTGAGAATGACAGCAATTTACATTTTCTCATTGAAGTCAATAGGGGAAATCTGAGTCCTCAAAATGTGACAGAAATGTTCAAGTTGACCCCATGACTAAGTGACCCAAGTTTGGTGAGTTTAACTTCAAAGCTGTACGAGTGGCTAAAGTTTTGAATTTTCCAATGACAAAAAGTGGGGTCTTCGGGGGGCCGCCCCAGAGGCCTGGAGGGTGGGATCGGTTAGCAAAGCACAAGCAACCTATTCTGGTATGTGCCAAACAAGTGTGCAAAGTTTGGTAATTGTACTCCTAAAACTGTGGGAGGAGTAGCGTACTATCATTATTATTATTATTTATTATTAAAGCGCCATTCATTCCATAGCGCTGTACATATGATAAGGGGTGCACATACATAATACAGACAATTGCACTAATCCTAAACAAAATGAGTTACAAACTGGTACAGAAGGAGAGAGGGCCCTGCCCGTGAGGGCTTACAATCTACATGATATGGGAGAAGGACACAGTAGGTGCGGGTGAAGTTGGTCATAGCGGTATAGAGGCAGCAGGGTCACGGGTTGTAGGCTTGTCTGAAGAGGTGGGTTTTCAGGTTTCATTTGAAGGATTCCACTGTAGATGAGAGTCTGATATGTTGGGGTAGCGAGTTACAGAGTATGGGGGATGCACGGGAAAAATCTTGGAGATGATTGTGGGAAGAGGTGATAAGAGGAGAGGAGAGAAGGAGGTCTTGTGATGATCGGAGAGTGCGTGTGGGGGTGTATCGGGAAAGTAGCTCAGAGATGTAGGGAGGGGACAGGTTATGGACGGCCTTGTATGTACTTTGAAGTGAATTCGCTTGGCAAAAGGGAGCCAGTAAAGGGATTGGAAGAGGGGAGAGGCAGGGGAGTAATAGGTTGAGAGGTGAATTAGTTGGGAAGCAGAGTTGAGGATAGATTGGAGGCAGTGGCGTAGCTAGAAATGACTTGGCCCCACAGCAAATATTTGAATGGGGCCTCCCTCCCCCAGTAATTTTTTCTCAACCCCTTCCTTTCATGCCGCCCCCATTCCTGTAGCTAGTATAGATCGCTCTCTCAGACCAGGCCTGGCAGCTGTTTTCTACACTGTATATACTGTCGCTGTATATAATTTCATTGTGTAATACGGTCGAGGGGGCCCTGACAAAATCTTTTAGTCCTCCTCTTCCTGTATGGGCCCCCTTCTGGGTCAGGGCCCCAAAGCAGCCGCTTCCCCTGCTTCCCCTATAGTTACGCCCCTGATTAAGAGGGGTGCGAGAGTGCTAGATGGAAGGCCACAGAGGAGATTGTTGCAGTAGTCTAGGCGGGAGATGATGAGGGCATGTACAAGCATTTTCGCAGATTTTAAGTTAAGGAAAGCGCATATGCGGGAGATGTTTTTAAGTTGGAGGCGGCAGGTGGTGGAAAGGGCTTGGATGTGCGGTCGGAAGGAAAGGACAGAATCCAAGGTCACTCCAAGGCAGCGGACTTGGTTGACCGGGAATAGTGTGCAGCTATTGATCGTGATAGATATGCCTGTTGGGAGGGTTGAGCAAGATGGGGGAAAAGATGATGAATTCTGTTTTATCCATGTTAAGTTTTAGTGTATAGAAAATATAGGAAAAGCATATAGAAAATAGCAAAATTTTCATTGGCCGTTAATAAGTTCCTCCCACTTTGGGATGTCCCCTCAAAATGTACCCTTTTATTCGGGTTGACACCAACAATATGTGGTCCGAGTTTGGGGAGTGTAGCTTCAAAACTGTGCAAGTGGGAGCGATTTGAAAATTTCCCCTGTCAAAGTCAATGGCAAAAAAACTGTAGGAGGAGTAGCGTATAGAAAAAGGGGGGGCGGAGATGAATAATAAAACTGAATAATACGCTGAAACAATCGAATAACAGTATGTTACAGAAGAACAGGATGTTACAGAAGAACAGTATGTTACAGGCTTTTTCAAGCCAACATAATAATATTAATGCAAAACCTCTGTGGCCCAGACAGGGGGGTAAAACACCCGATACGTACTGCCAGGTATCCTAGCTTCATCAGGGGGCATGCACAATGTTTTCTCTTTGAATACTGCATTAGTGCCTTTCTTTTTTCATGGTATCAGCACTTCTTCCATTTGACCCAGGTGTTTTTAATTAGCCGGAGACTGATTAAGGGTTAATGCCTACTTGGTCTAAGTTCAGCTTCATATAGAAAGGTGAGCTTTTGAGATCTGCTTACAGGGCAGTGCTGCATGGTGTCCATTGTTGCTGTGCCCGCGGGTTGGTGTGGCCCAGTGCCAAGGGGCCTTAGCCTGATAGGAGCGGTGTTGTTTGGCTGCTAGGTCTCCCTGCTTACAAGTGCTCTGTTCTAGCAGCTGTGGTCACCATGTGGCACTGATCCACTCGAAAGAGGCCACCTTGATGTGGTGAGTGGGCTTATGCGTTTTGATTGAAAATATATGTGGATGTGCAATCAATATTTTTGTCATGAATATTTCCTCCTTCACTCAATAACCTCCTTCCCTGCAACATAACTATGGAGTGCTGATGCTTTCTATACCACCCAAGGACCTAACAACTGATCTTTCCATATGCCATGTACATATGCCTAGGTACAAAAAAATGATGAGTGGAATTTATCATTCCACCCACAAAAGTTTTCTGGCATAAAAAAGTCACAAACCTCGCGTTTCAAACTTTTTAAAATACCACTGTTGCTAGACCTAGGTGCAAGTGGCATTTCTATGGTGCCCTCACCGCTTTTCAAAAAAGGAGTTCTGGTGAGGGCAGGGAGGGGGTGAGGCCAGTGGGCCTGGGGCAGCTATCTTCTTTCTCTGGTGTAAAAGAAGACTGAAATTTATGCCAGTTTATTCCAGATTAGAGGTATGATCTGCAGAATGATGCATCCAATTTATGACAAGGCCTGTGTCTCATCATAAGTTAGACGCATCCTTTAAGAAATGGAGGGGATTTCATAGAATGAAGTAAAACACCAGTCTATGCTAAAATCCCACCGATATCGCTTCAAATGCAAGGATGAAGAAACAAAAAGTCCAAGGTCCAAAGTAGCCTGTTTGTTGCTCTATGATGCATACCCATGCCTGTCCACTTTCTGTCACATGGTTGCAGTTGCTAGTCTGTGCTGAAAATGTTTTTTGTAAGATGACAAAAATTGGCTTAGAGGGTAAATCATGTGATATTTATAGAACAGGTTATTATGGACGCCACGATTATGTCTATTTTTCTTATTTTATTTAGATTTTTTTCTGAAAGCCATATTTGGGGGTCCCGCTCGCCATCCTGAATTAACTCATTGCTCAATGTTCTGATTGGTCAGTCAAATCTGACTGACCAATCACAGAGATATAAAGGCAGGGACTGCGCCGATTTGATGCCGATATCACCACAAGTATACTTGTACTTGTGATGCGGTAACTAAAACCCCATCATGATGTACACAGTACATCATTGGTCATTAAGGGGTTAATTCTAAATAATACTTATTTGAAAAAGTAAACAGGTTTTGAAAAAGTAAACAAAATGTGTTGAATACCACAAACTTTTACATACTTCTATCTATCATTTTACGCAGGAAAGAACAATGATTGCCCATCTGGGTTTTCTGCCTTTTGACAGGAAGATTGATGTTACTTAACTAATCCTAAATTGGATGGGGTGCTGCTTCAAACACTTGTAATGGCAACTAAGCCAATAAGATCTATACCGTTTTGTTTTTAATAAAACTCTGACAGATTGCAGTCATTACACAGTGCGAACTTTGCCCTGCTCAACACTGGTTCTTCTGTGTCAGAAAAAAATTGCTGGACTTGTGATCAAGAAGTTCTTTGTGACTGCATCTTTAAATGTTTTCTTTTTTTCTTTTAGGAGAGTAAAAAAGACCAATTCTGCATGGGGCTTAGATGTACGATATTCCTACCTCAGTATACAGTGTTCAAGACAGTTCATGATTTTTTTTTATTAAAAAGAGGTTGAATTTTGAAAAAACATTTTCATTTACTCTAGTAATGGAGGGGGTCTTCTCTCCAGTATCTTCAACCTCATAAGGGTGAAGAGCAGTTACAAAGGGCAACTTTACTGTTCTGATTTACACAGAAAACCCATTTATTTGAATTGGCCCTGTGTAATGCCTAACTTTCGCTGTGGGGGTGCTGCAGGAAAATTTTACACATGATCAGGTTTCTGGAAGCCAACATCAAGACTGGATCATAAAAGGATATAAATTATACAGGACAGATATGACTTTTTAATTCAAAACAGAATTTTGCTTTAAAACTGTATTAGAAAACCTGATTGCGTCCTCAGCCCACTTACACTCCTCATAACAGAGGATTTGGTTAAACCCTCTCGCATAATAGGGTCTGATCGACCCAAGCCCTCCTCTTTAAGTTTTTTTGTTGTACCAGAATTAGAGCTGGTTCCTAAGCTGGCTTACTGATTAATAGCACTATGTTTCTCATGTTGTTTTTTTTCTTAAGCAATACTTAAGACTTTTTTCTGTAACATTTCGAATTTCCATACTACCCTCCCTTCCCCCTCTCCCCTTACCCTGTGCTTTACGGACAGTGCACCTCACTTACAGCTTACATCACTTCGTCCAAATTAGTGTTTGGAAGAATGGTCTCCCAGTGTTACAATGACTACTCCTAAACTGATTTCATTTAATGCAAGAGTACTTAACTCGTACAATAAAACATAGCCAAATCCTCCAAACCTTCAAAAAAGCATGGGCGGACGTTCTCCTCCTCCAAGAAACCCACTTTCTAGAGACTAAAATACCTTATTTTCAAAAACATTATTTTAATGAATGGTTCCATCCTTATAAACCCACCAAAAATTCCAAAGACATATCCATTGCCTTTGCCAAGCACACTTCATTCGAACCCCTGGACATACATTCAGACCCAGATGGCAGGACACTTTTTCTCTCAGGGAAGTAAAACTGCTCACTGATCACATTGACTAATATTTATGCCCCCAATACGCAACAAGCACCCTGGATTCTCACTACTCTGACACCACAAAACAGGGGAATTGATCGTTGGAGGCGACTTTAACGTAGCCTTAGATCTCTACTTGATAACACATCTGGTAAATCAGGCATATTAAAAAAATCCCTTCTACTTCTGTCCCTCAAGGATACCTGGCGCTTCATGCACCATTCTGATAAAGACTATACACTATTCTCCGCCCCACACAACTCCTATCACAGACTAGATTACCTCTTCCTCCAACAGTCATCTCTCAGTAAACTGCAGATGTCCACTATAGGTTCAAGTATTCACTCAGACCTTTCCCCTGTGGAGTTTGAGTCACTCTAAAATTCTTTCAACAAAACCTGAACACTGGCGTGTCCACTCCAATGGTTTGAGAGGCACATGAAGCCACAATTAGAGGAAAATTCATTTCCATAGGAAAAAAAAACAGACCTGCAAATTCAGGACCTGCAGCTAGAGATTGACAACCTAGAAAAACTACATAAACAGTCCCTAGCAGCCTCCCATCTACAACAACTCACAACTGCACGTTTACAACAACGTGACCTATTAAACAAAAACTCTGCCAAGATCTACATGTTGGTCAAACACTCCTTCTATGCTCACGGAGATAAAGCATCAAAACTAATGATGTCCCTCATTGAAGACGCAAACTTCGCACACACATTTCAGAAATCCGAACGAAAGCAGGCTGTCTCACATCTGACCCGACAGCGATCAAACAAGAATTTATTGTGTTCTACACCTATCAACTCAACTCCTCAGAGAAGTCAAGTCAGCCCTGTTTAAATGTCTGAAAGGTAAAGCCCCAGGCCCAGATGGCTTTCCCTGCTCCTTCTACAGGTCCTTCTCCTCTGTCCTCATCACTCAGCTGACAGACATCTTCAATGCGTATATGTCTGGGGTTCCTCTGTAAGCGCCGTCAGAAAAACTTATTTAAATTAATTACCAGATGGTATCTCACTCCGGTTCGGCTCAAAAAAATGAACTGCCTTAGCTCTGATAATTGTTGGAGATGCTCACAGACATGGGGCTCATACCTACATATGTGGTGGACATGCCCAGTGATACAGCCTTTCTGGTCTGAGATACTGGAACTGATTAAAAACCTGTGACCTTAAACAAAACCCCATCCCCAATCTCTGTACTACTAAACATCAGGCTTTAGGATATACCCCACACTATAAGACTTTTCTAACACCTGACCTCAGCAGCAAAATCTCTAATACCACAATACTGGAACCAACAAATTAAACCCACATTGTCTCAATGGTTACATAAGGTGAACCATATTTACCACATGGAGAACTCTCAGCCTGGGTATCCAGGAAACACGCTAGTTTTCAAAAGACTTGGGCAGATTGTTGTTTTTTTCCGCAAAAAACTGTACCTTTTCTTAACAATGCCCCCAATGACAACTGATAACCTTGCACTATTCCAGCAATTCAAAGCTCATCCGCCACCCAATCCACCCATTCCCCCCAACCCCCCCTTCTTATCCTCTTATTTAAATAACACTGTGGTGTTTAGCTACATTGATGTCTTTAGTCTTTAGTGTTTACCACTATTAGTCTTCATACCTATTGGATCTAATTACTGTACCAATTGTTGTCATGTTCCCTTATTTCTGAAAGTTAATAAAAAGAGAATTGAAAAGAAAACCTGACCATGTGGTTTTACTCTAAGGTCTCTTGCACATGACCGTATGCCCTCTGAGACATACGGTCCGTGAGCGGGCCATGTGTCCTGGAGCGGCATTGATTGTGCGCACAGGAGTATATAGCATCATAGATTACAATGATGCTTGTGCATGTCGGGACAATAACCCCGCGGGCGGCCCGACATGCACAGCATCATTGAAATCTGAGATGCTGTGCGCTCCCGTACGCACGATCAATGCCGCTCTGGGACATATGGCCCACTCACGGACCGTATGTCGCAGAGGGCATACGGTCATGTGCAAGAGGTCTAACTGTCACATTTCCCTACTGATTACAAACATTCTAGCTATGGTCATTTTTTTTTTAATTAGCTTATTTTAATCACTCTTACATGGCCTTTACAAAAAGAAAAAAGTAATAAACATTCTGTCTGATACTTACCAATCCAAGCCTTTGTGGTAGTTTTTTCCATTGAAGAATTGCATCTCTTCAAATGTTTTTGGGTTTGGCGAGTTGCTAAATATTGCAGGATGCATAACCAGAAATAAGTATAAAGCTGTAGTACCTGCCAACAAAGAAAAAAAACTGTTTAAAGAAATATTATTAGATAATCATCAGATAATCTGTTAATTAACATTACTTTCACAACTGTAAATGAAGCCAGAACAGTTGACAGGTCCGTTGTTAACATCCTGACAAACTGTGATAGATTATTTTGACTCATAAAAAGGCTTTATTATATCAGTTTTAAAAGTATGTATTTTATTTTTTCCCAGTCACAGAAAAACAATTATGCCATTATTTCCTTGCTATACCATATGTAAAGAGTTGTAAAAATGTTGTATATACCCAGCCCCCAATTAAAACTCAATCACTAAATGCTGATTTTGATGGCTGTTATTGCAGCTCATCCAGTATATTGTATGAGTGGGATCCTAAAGCCACCTTGTACAGGATAATGGATAATGGAACACTGACGTACTTAACCATTAGGCCTCTTTCACACGGGCGAGTTTTCCACGTGGATGCAATGCGTGAGGTGAACGCATTGCACCCGCACTGAATCCGGACCCATTCATTTCTATGGGGCTGTGCACATGAGCAGTGATTTTCACGCATCACTTGCGCGTTGCGTGAAAATCGCAGCATGGTCTATATTGTGCCTTTTTTCACAGGCCCCATAGAAGTGAATGGGGCTGCGTGAAAATCGCAAGCAGCCGCAAGCAAGTGCGGATGTGGTGCGATTTTCACGCATGGTTGCTAGGAGGTGATGGGTCGTGAGATGGACCATGTGAGGAGCGCAGTAACGTCACCAAAGGTCCTTTTCCTCCCAGGTCATCAAAGAAGAAGAAAGAAAATATGCGCGAACAGTGGATGAGGTGAGTTTAATTGTTTTTTATTTATTTTTTAACCCCTCCATCCCTATTGTACTACATTCTGTATTAAGAATGCTATTATTTTCCTTTATAACCATGTTATAAGGGAAAATAATAAAATCTACATAGCACCTAACCCAAACCCGAACTTCTGTGAAGAAGTCCGGGTTTGGGTCTGGGTACCAGACATGCCGATTTTTCTCATGCATGTGCAAAACTCATTGAAATGCCTTACACTCGCACAGAAAAATCGTGCATTTTTCCACGATGGCCCTCACACGCTACGCCCGTGTGTAAGAGGCCTTACAGATGCTGGAAGTGTTTTTCAGGCAGCGACTATGCAAAATTGTGCCCATTATATGTTCAGGACCTCCTTCTGCAACACTACGCATTCCGTATTCCAAACATGAATTTCAATTTGCTGTTTTGGTTCAGGCACTGTCTGGGATTTTTTTCATAAACCCTACTCTGCAGGTAACCTCACAGATAGTAAAATTCACACGGCCCACAACTCTTTGCTCACTGTAGTTTTTTCTGTGAATTTATTCGGCCTTGGGACTTGTGTGACATACAGTATGACAAGTTGCTGAAAGAAATTGTGCATAGAATTTCTTGAAGATGTCTATGTCCATGGCTCATTTTCATCAAAGTGTGTTCACATTTTTATCAAAGAATATTGGACCCAAAATCTGCATACCCATAGCTGCACACCAGATGCCGATTTCTGGATCACGGAGGAAGTGTTGGTGCAGCTCATGTGAATTTTCTGTGTGCCAGTACCTACTGTTCCATGAATTAGCTCACTGGATTAGATATAACCAAGCTTCTTCTGATGTCTTGCAATGGGTCCAAATGTCATCTTTAATTACATCCAGTAGCCAAGTGTAATATGCCACAAATTTTATACTTCTACTTTAACTCTTGCTTTAGTTAAACTTGGTATGGCTTCATGTGAAGCGCTTTTAGTACATTTTGACATGTTGTTCTGCGGGGATAATTTTTGCATTATTGTTCTTCAGGCATCTCATAATATTCTCAAGGATGTCTGCAACATTGGCAGGTGTCTGAACACATGGTTGTCTATTATTTTGCCGTTGGCCACAGGTCCTGTGTTATAACCACTTCCAGACTAAACCATGTATACTGCTATTTTGGTGTAATGTAAAGGTCTGGAAACTGATCAACAACATACTCCTGCCTTTCTTTGAATTAGCCTGTGCACACAAAGGCATCCATTATCACAAATCTTTGTTGAATTGAATATGGCATGTTAGACACACTCACACACAATGTTACTGCCCTCCACCAAGAATACCCATCAACTGTCAGGGAAGGGTATGATAAGCCTCATTCATTTCTTAAACTGCTCCAGTAATTGGTTGGCAGCACCCACCTTATAAGATAATGTTGTGTTTTGACTTGTGCTTAGAAGGTCAATATGTTTAGACATTGGTGTGTTCTTTCCAATACAGGATGGACTGCTTGGAGGTTGGGTAGCAGGAAAATAATTTGTTTTTAATTATATTTTACCTTGTTCTGGAATACTGTTACAGTTAAGGGACTGTGCCGAGAAGTCCACCAAGGACACCAAGTGAATTGGATTGAGAGCAGCCAGCCATGGTAGAATAAAGTAGCCAAGATGGCTGCAAATTACATGGATGAGCAACAGTCATCCCATTCCTTGTAAAGGTGAAGAAAGTATTGTACTTCTTGAGAGACTTGTAACCACTAAGCATTAAGCCTCTATGAAGCGAACAGTAAAGTTCTCATTTGGCAGTCCTGATATGTTGTCTTTTTCACCAATATTTAACATGGGTGACAAGCTGATTTCTATGGGAAACAAAGACAGCTTTACTGTATATAATTTTGAATGAGGCCAGATAAACATTATCCTGTACACGCGAAACATGGTTCCATTTTTCATTGTCAAACCTGTACTATAAAATATAGGATAATATAAAGACACATCTAGTGGCATAGCTATAAGAGTTGCAGTGGTGGTGATTGTGACTGGGCCCCTAAGGTAGATGATCCACAGGCACTATCAATGATCAGGCAGATCCTTTCTGCATCAATATGAATCCCAGAGAGAATTGTGCAGCCTTACATGTACAGCTACACAGTACTGTTCATATCCTTCCTGAATATATCTCTATGATGAGATTCCTGTTGGAAAGAAAAAGAAAGTTACAGCCAGGGCAATGCTGGTGCCTGGAGGTGTGGATAACCACTGGACCGCAAGTATGGAGCATTAACACTTCCAGTACCCCACATCAGGAATATTAACATTAGCCCTTTTGATGTCCTAGACCACCATAGAAACTTCCATTAACCATATTTAAAGCCCTAGACCATATGGTTTACTGGCTACTGGTTATTATTAGGTTGCAGTATTTGCTATTCTGTATTGCCAGGCTTACAGAAAATAATGTCCAGGTCACAAAAATGTCCTACTCGCTAGCTATAAAGACTTAAAGGAAACATTAGCAGTGCAGCTGAAAGTTATGTGTTGGACACGCTTGGCTTGTTTGAATATAAAGTTGGGGAAAGGAGGGTCATGAACTATTCTTCCAGATACATCAAAATTGTATCCATATGGATCTATGATGCACCCTCTCTGTAGGGGAAAATGAAAATAATATATTTTATTATATTTTTTCAGAAATAAGTTTCACGATAACTTTTGTTGGTTGCAGATCCATGTATATACCATTGTTATAGTTTTATTTTTGTCTATTTTTTTTACTAGAAAAAAATAATTACAATACTGACACTGGATTCTGAATGATTAAAAATACATTTATTTCACTTTTTTTTTTTAGGTTGGCAGAAAAAGCTGTTGCATTAATTTCCCTTAGGATTTCCCCTGAAATCAAGCCCAATTGTTGTCATCACATTGCCTAGATACCAATTTTCTGAAAATCTCGGAAATAATGTGTTCATATTCTGTTTTATTTTCTCAGAGTATATAAAAATATGTCATTACACGTGTGATCAAAAATCTCCTATCCAAATTTCTATGCAGAATATTAATGTTAGTAGTGCTATGCATTTAGCATTTCTATCCATGTTATAGTGAGACAGAAAGTTTAGTTGTCATATTTTTATTTCATTGATGACTTAAATGTTCTTTCAAAACTCATTGAGAAAAGGTGAGTCACCTTTACACTTCCAGCTTAACTTTATTACTTCAGTATGAATTCTATACTGAAAACAAGTTTAAGATATAGGGATGCAATTTCACAAGTCATAAGGGTGTTGTTACCTGTTATAACCTGATTGGCAAGGCTGAACATATAAGATTGTATTTCCTACTAATCTGTAAATTGCTTTTATTTATTTTTGGCTCTTCTTACACACTCATTTTTATATAGTTGAGGCTATGAACCACATATAAAGTACAGTAATAAACTAAAAGTAAACAGTAAAGATACTACACTATACTATACTGTAGAAACTATTACTGAAATGTCATGGAACAAAATAGCAAAAATGTAGCACAAGAGTAAAAAAGAATAGCAACAAATGATCATTAAAATGCTTGCAAACATATAAATAGTTACCAATATGCATAAAAAAAAAACTTCCACGGACAAATTTGTCATGGAGTTATGGACATTTTAGAGACATCCAGGTTCGTTACTCTTTGGCCCTGCCCTTGCTGCATTAATTAATGCTATCACCACAGAGCTTCCATATTATTTGCACATTTTTCAGCCCAGACTTACACACACGCCACAACCAAAACTACCTCTTCATTATGAATAAAAATAATTGTCACAGAGTATAAAAACAATACTGCAAATAATAGTATCAAACAATTCTAAAATAATACTGCTGTACAGTGTACAAATAACCATGCTGTTCTAACAGTCCATTGCTCACCTACAGTATGAAAGCTACTGTAGTACAATCAAAAACTGGAAGAATCATGGAAGACGCATGCTCACTCATATGTCTGAACAGCCAAAGCAAGGTTTGCATCATTTCTATTAGGGTATGACTGGATTAAAGGGAGAGCACAGGGTGTGCACCTTGGGGTCCCCACCAATAGACACAAAGAAGGGACCTCCACCAGTTGCAGTGAGTGGCATACCATGGCACTGAAATGTTTTCCAAATCCATTAGTGCGTCTCATAGTGTGGGGCTCTTCTCAGTTATGTGTTGCTGGTGCAGAGACATAGTTACTCAAATCTGTAATATCTTAGGTCTGAGTCTCTCACATCCTGCATGGTGCCAACAGAAAACCAGGGAAGCACTCAAGCCCTCCTCATGGCCTCTGGCCAGGTACATAACAATCTGATGCTCTCAGTATTAATTAATGTAGGAGTAAAAGGTACTTATGCACCTGGCCAAGAGCCGCAAGTTCTTTCCTGAATTCAACTGTATCACCATCGTCAGTATGGTGATAGGGCAGTATTCAATTTATGCATCTTGGTACTAATAATCTCTGTACTTCATATGTCATAGGGGATGTAACACTGGGGGAGTCACTTGTAGAGAAGGATTTGGGTGTCCTTGTAGATCATAGATTAAATACAATGTCAATCAGCTGCTTCTAATGCTACCAGAATATTGTCATGCATTAAGCGAGGCATGGACACGTGGGACAAGGATGTAACATTACCACTAGAGATGAGCGAATCGAATAAGACGTAGTGGAATTCGATCTGAATTTCAGGAAAAATTTGATTCGCAGTCATTTATTTAGAAAGAGTTTAGTGGCCTATTTTAGTACAAAAAGGAAAAATAGTGGCCTATTTCAGTACAACAATGAAAAATATATGCACATTTCACTTCTGCATTTATATGTGGTGAAAGCATTCAGTGTCATATTTCAGTACAGAAAGGAAAAAAATATGCGCACTTCAATGTTGCATTCATTTGAGAAAATGTGTAGTTGCCTATTTCAGTACAAAAAGGAAAAAAAATATACGCACTTCACTGTTGAATTTATTTGTGAAAGAGTTTAGTGGCCTATTTCAGTACAAAAAGGAAAAAATATACGCACTTCACGGATGCATTTAAAGGAAAAATATATTATCAGTTCACTTCTGCAGTTAGATATGTTGAAAGTGTTTACTGGCCTATTTCAGTACAGAAAGAAAAACACTGAATCCTGGCTTTCTTCCCGACTACTCAAAATTGGGACCATGGTGACCAACAACGGGAAGAACATTGTGTCGATGATGCGTCAAAGAAGGCTGAGCCATTCACCCTGCATATAGACAATGTTAAACTGTAGAATTCCTCTCCAATCCAGTCTGTAGTACTTACTATAAACTTCCGTAGCAGGCAAGAGGCCGGACGGGCGGGAGGCAGCAGCGTAACTGACTATATCACACGCCTGCTTCTCCCACTTTTTGAATAAGGCAGGTGGCGCAGGCGCGTGACTTAGTGAGTCACTCTGAAGCTCTGAAGAGAGGAGGGTGCCTGGTCCATTGGAAAAGGTCAGAAAGTGACAGAAACACCACAGAAATGGATCGGGAACAGCATGGGGACGATGTCTGGATGCATCTTGGACTCCCAGGTCGCTGATGGGAACCATGTTGTCCGAGTTGTACGCCAATTTTACAGACTGACAAAAATACGCACAAAATTCCCCCCAAAAATCAATTTTACAGGAAAAATTGTTAGGAAACATTTTTTCCTGTATATTCAATTGTATATATGGTGCAAGTGCTGCAAACAATTACAAGCAAGAGGTACTCCGAAACAGCCTGTATATCACATAAAGGAGGGCCTCATTCACATTGTGGTACAATTGTTCAGGTAGTGGGACTCCCATAAAGCCTATGCACTAAGTGAAGGTGCTGCCAAAAATTGCAAAGAACCAGCACTCCAAAACACCCTTTGTTACACATAAAGGAGGCCATCATACACACCCTTAAAAAATTATGATTGTTGGCCTGCTGGTGACCTTCAAAAACATTTGGAGCAAGGGCCTGCTGATCTGACCATCTAAAACATTAGGGGCGAGGGCCTGCTGCCACATTGGTGACTCTAGATAACCTCTGGGCGATTGCACGTCTCTGTGACGGCGACGATCCATTTGGATGTCTGCCCCATCAAATTTAGATGTTCTTTTCTGCACCTAACATGTTGATCGCGGGTACCGGGGAATCAGGGTTCGCTGTCGGAGAGGGAGCCTGAGAAAGGGCTACCACATCCAAGGGAGGTCAATGGTTAAAATCTGATTGGCTGTTGTTGCCTTGCCCCTTTTTTTTATAATTGTGAACCACCCAGAGAGGGTGGGTAAAGTTATTAAAGCGCAAGAATCGAAGGAAGGTGGCAGGCGTGCGGCAATTACGCACTCTCGACTCGGGGAGGTAGTGACAAAATAACAATAAAGCACTCCTAAGCAGCATTGATATTGGAATGAGTGCACTTTCCGTTAACTAAGATCTATTGGAGGGCAAGTCTGGTGCCAGCAGCCAACTTGCTCCCGGCCTTCACAACGTTCACCCAGTGTGCCATCAGGGTGAGGATTGTGTTGACCAGGCTCTTGGACACTGAGATTGGACTTGTAGGTGAGGTCCTGCTGCCGCTTTGTTGACTCTAGATAACTTCTAGGTGATCGCACGTGCCCGTGATGGCGACGATCTGCCCTATCAATTGTGGAGCGATTTTTCAACAAGGACCTTCTGGTATAGCACAGTTTTGCTTGTCCTCTCCACCAGAGGAATGAGAGATGAGAAGTTCTCTTTGTAGCGGCGGTGGAGAAGGGTGAACACCTAGTAATCCTTGCTGTCTAAAATGCGTATAACGAGCCGTTCATGAGAAAGGCAGCCTAACATGAAGTCAGTCATGTGTGCCAGAGTACCAACAGTCAAGACTTCACTGTCGTCATCAGAAAGATCACTCTCAATCTCCTCATCCTCTTCCTTCTCTTCTGCCCACGCACGCTGACCAGATGGAATTAAACTTCCATGGGTACTACCCTTTGTAGCGGAGACAACTGTCTCCTGCTCTTCCTCCTCCTCTTCATCGTCCAAATTGCGTCAAGAAGATGGACGGAGGGTGGTCTGTCTATCACCCTGTGTAATGCCTTCTTCCCCTATTTCCACCTCTACCACATGCAAAGCATCGTCCTTAATTGTGAGCAGCAAGCGTTTGAGTAGACACAGAAGTGGGATGGTTACTCTGATAATAGTGTTATCGCGGCTCACCATCTGTGTTGATTCCTCAAAGTTTCTTAAAACCTCTCAGAGGTCAGACATCCATGCCCACTCCTCACTTCTGATTGGTGGAAGCTGACTGGAAAGGCGACAACCATGTTGCAGCTGGTATTCCACTACTGCCCTCTGCTGCTCACAAAGCCTGGCCAACATGTGGAACGTGGAGTTCTAGCGTGTGCTGACATAGCACAACAGCCGGTGAGCTGGCAAGTTAAAGCGTTGCTGCAGCATTGACAGACCGACTGAAGCTGTCGATGACTTGTGGAAATGTACGCACCTTCACCAGTAGCTCAGGCAAATTGGGGTAGGTTTTCAGAAACCCCTGAACCACTAAGTTTAAGACGTGGGCTAGGCATGGGATGTGTCAGAGCTTGCCAAGCTCCAAAGTCGCCACCAATTTACGGCCATTATCACACACAACCATGCCTGGTTGTAGGTTGAGTGGCGAGAGCAACAGCTCTGCGGTGGTGTGCTGTTTGTCCCCTAAGTATATCAGCTTCAGCACGGCCTGTTGACGCTTCCCCACTGCAGTGTTACACTGCTTCAAGCTACCAGCTGATGGCTGACTGGTGCTGCAGGCAGATAATTCGGAGGCAGAAGTGGAGGAGGAGGAGAAGTGGGGGTTGGAGCCACTAATGTAGGTGCAGGCAGAAACCCTGATGGAATTAGGGCCTGCAAACCTCGCTGTCGGTAGCACCTGTGCCATCCCAGGGTACGACTCGATCCCGCCGTCCACAATGTTCACCCAGTGTGCCGTCAGGGAAATGTAGCATCCCTGGCCAAATGAACTTGTCCATGTGTCCGTGGTTAATTGGACCCAGGCGTTCGGCCCACTTATTAGGGTGCTTGGATGCCATGTGGTGGATCATGCTGGTGAGGTTGCTAGTGTTCACGCCCCAGCCAATTTTGGTAGGGCACAGGTTGCAAACTACCACTCTTTTTTCGCCTGCACTTTCCTCAAAAAAGCGCCATTGCGAAACACCTACCCCTTGGCAATTTAGATTTGCGCATGGGGGTGCTCCGTGTAACGGTTGCGGGCCTGTGTAGTGTGGGCCGACTTCTCCCTGTTGCAACCACACTTTTAGCCTGTTGAGGTGCTGTGGATCCCTCTCCCTCTGTACTGCTGTCTTCATTTGGCTTTTCACCTTCCCATGTTGGGTCAGTGACCTCATCGTCCACAACCTCATCTTCCACTTCCTCACTCTGCTCATCCTCCTGACTTGACCTAACCACAACCTCAGTGATTGACAACTGTGTCTCATCAGAGTGAGGCTTCGGTTGATGAGACTCTTGGCTACAGAGACTGGACTTGGTGGAAGAGGGGGTGGTGCTCAACCGACTGGAAGCATTATCTTCAGCAATCCAACCGACCAACTGTTTGCAATGGTCCGACTTGGACAGTGTTGTCATGCGCCGCCCAGCTAAGTTGGACATGAAGTTGGGTATGGTGGTTGTTTTTCTGGTGCACTAGTAGCAGGCACAGTTTTATTGCACGCAGGGCCACGGACTCTGCTTGCATCATCAGCATCACGCCCACTTCCCTGTCCCTTAGATCTTGCCTTCTTCATATTGATGGTTTTGTCACTAGATGTGGCACAGATTGTTTTACTGTCTGCTAAAGACACAGTTTTCGGATGTAGGACAGTATATGTCACAGAAACCCACAGAATATGGACACTATATTAGGCCCAGATTATTGGAATTTGCAATACAGACAGTTTTCGTATGCAGGACAGTATATGTCACAGAACACCACAGATTATGGACACTATATTAGGCCCAGATTATTGTAATTTGCAATACATACACAGTTTTCTGATGTAGTACAGTATTGGTTACAGAACACCAGAAATTATGGACACTATATTAGGCCCAGATTATTGGAATTTGCATTACAGACACTGTTTTCTGATGCAGTACAGTATTGGTTACAGAATACCACAGATTATGGACACTATATTAGGCCCAGATTATTGGAATTTGCAATGCAGACACTGTTTTTTTAAGTAGTACAGTATTGGTTACAGAACACCACAGATTATGGACACTATATTAGGCCCAGATTATTGGAATTTGCAATACAGACACTGTTTTCGGATGCAGGACAGTATATGTCACAACGGGAAGAACATTGTGTCGACGATGCGTCAAGGAAGGCTGAGCCATTCACCCTGCATTGCACATGTGTTCAATCTGGTTGTCAAGCGGTTCCTGGTTCCCGAAGTCTTCCACCCATCTGCAAGACATCCTAAAAATGGCCAGGAAACTTTGCATGCACTTTAGCCACTCGTACACCTCAAAGCACACCCTCCTTGAGCTGCAGCGGCAGAACGGCATCCCCCAACATAGGCTGATAGGCGACGTTTCCACCCATTGGAATTCCACCCTCCATATGTTGGACTGACTATATACGAACAGAGAAAGGCCATCAACGATTTCTTGATGATGCAAGCGGATAGGAGTACTTCCCTGTGTAACTTCGATGTCAGCCAGTGGCAGCTCATGCGTGACACCTGTTGTTTGCTCAGGCCCTTTGAGAACGCCACATTATTTGTCAGTCCTTAGGACTGCGGGCTGAATGATGCCATTCCACTGCTTCATGTCCTGGAACAGATGCTGGTAACAATGGCTGGTCAGGGTACTGGAGACGTGGCACCTAGATCTCACGGCCACATGAGCCCTGTGGGGGCTGGACTGGAAGAGGAGGAGGAGGGGGATGTGGACACTGGAGCACAGGCAATGTGTAGCCAAATGGATGTTTTTTCTACTCAGGTGACAGGAGAGGAGGAGCAGGAGCAGCCAGGAGAGATCCAGGGTGATGAGGAAGACGAGACAGATGATCCAGACACCGTGGCAGTATGCAGTGGAGATGGAGGCAGGGAGTCCCTACAAGTCACTTGCGCAAATGGCCCGCTTCATGCTCACTTGCTTGGTTAGTGACAGCAGGATGGTAACCACATTCGTCAGAGGGATGACTTCTGGCTCTTTACCTGGTTGGACCTTCGCTATCAGTCCATAATGGGGGATTTTTTAGACCTACTGAGAGAGAGGACAAACTGAACTACTACAGAGACATCCTATGTAGTCAGTTGGCCACTGCTTATCTGCGCCATTGTCCAGCCTCTCGCAGGTCTGACTGGGGGGCCCTCTACACTCACGTTCCACTGCCATGGATGCTGGGGAGGAGTGGGGTGGCAGGAGAAGTACCTTATCCATCAGCAGCAGCCTGAGTCTACAGTCGCTGATGAGTAGCTTTCTTCACCCGCATAGTAAATAAACTACTAAAAAGCAGCAGGTAGACCTGGAGCAGGACCTAAACCAGCAGGTGGTGGCATTCTTGGACAGTAGCCTGACAACCCACATTTAAGATCCGCTGGACTACTGGGCAGCCTTAACTGGATTTGTGGCTGCAACTAGCAGAGTTTTCCCTGGAAAAGCTGTCCTGCCCGGCCAGTAGTGTGGCATCAGAGCGGGTGTTTAGTGCAGCGGGGGCCATAGTTACCCGAAGGAGAACTCGCCTTTCCACCCAAAATGTGGAGAGACTGACCTTTGTCAAGATGAATCAGGCGTGGATCAGCCAGGATTTCCACACACCAATGCCTGATGCATCAGACTAGATCATCCATGGTGCCACACCAACACTTTGATTAAAAAAAAGACCGATTTCTTCTTACTACCTGCCTCAGCTACTTCTCTGATGCTGCAACCCGCCTGAGGCCACACATCTGATGCCAAGTGCTCCTTCTTTCACCCACCTTCGTCAGCAGTGACTGGTATTGCCACCCACCGCCCCACTCTCTTACCAGGTCACTTTGTGGTTACTGATGCAGCTGCTGCTGCCATCTCACACTATGTCACCTTGCCATTCTGTGGTCTCATGATGCTGCTGCTGCCGCCATCTCCACCCTATATCATCTTGCCACTCTGTGGTATCCTCCTGCTGCTGCTGCTGCTGCTGCCATATCCACACTGTGTCACCTTGCAACTCTGTGGTATCCTCCTGCTGCTGCCATTTCCACACTATGTAACCTGGCCACTCTGTGGTCTCCTGCTGCTGCTGCCATCTCCACACTATGTCACCTTGCTATTCTGTGGTCTCCTGCTGCTGCTGATGCTACTGCCATCTCCACACTATGTCCCCTTGCCACTCTGTGGTATCCTCCTGCTGCTGCTGCCATCTCCACACTATGTCCCCTTGCCACTCTGTGGTATCCTCCTGCTGTTTCTGCCATATCCACACTATGTCACCTTGCCACTCTGTGGTATCTTCCTGCTGCTGCCATATCAATACATTGTCACCTTGCTACTCTGTGGTATTCTCCTGCTGCTACTGCCATAGCCACACTATGTCACCTTGCCACTCTGTGTTATTCTCCTGCTGCTGCCATCTTCACACTATGTCACCTTGCTACTCTGTGGTATCCTCCTGATGCTGCTGCCATATCCACACTATGTCACCTGGCCACTCTGTGGTCTCCTGATGCTGCTGCCATCTCCACACTATGTCGCCTTGCTATTCTGTGGTCTCCTGCTGCTGCTGCTACTGCCATCTCCACACTATGTCCCCTTGCCACTCTGTAGTATCCTCCTGCTGCTGCTGCCATCTCCACACTATGTCTCCTTGCCACTCTGTGGTATCCTCCTGCTGCTTCTGCCATAGCCACACTATGTCACCTTGCCACTCTGTGGTATCCTTCTGCTGCTGCTGCCATATCAATACTATGTCACCTTGCTACTCTGTGGTATTCTCCTGCTGCTACTGCCATAGCCACACTATGTCACCTTGCCACTCTGTGTTATCCTCCTGCTGCTGCCATCTTCACACTATGTCACCTTGCTACTCTGTTGTATCCTCCTGATGCTGCTGCCATATCCACACAATGTCACTTTGCCACTCTGTGGTATCCTCCTTCTGCTGCCATATCCACACTATGTAACCTTGCCACTCTGTGGTTTCCTCTTGCTTCTGCTGCCATCTCCACACTAGGTCACCTTGCCACTCTGTGGTCTCCTGATGCTGCTACCATATCCACACTATGTCGCCTTGCCATTCTGTGGTATCCTGATGCTGATTCTACTGCCATCTCTACACTATGTCACTTTGCCACTCTTTGGTACCTTGCCACTCTGTGGTATCCTCCTGATGCTGCTGCTGTTGCCACCTCCAGACCCTGTTATTGTGCCACTCTGTGGCCTCCTCCTGATGCTGCTGCCACCTCCACACTCTGCCATTGGGCCACTCTGCGGTCTCCTCGTGCTGCTTCCACCTCATCAATATGTCATAGGTCCACTCTGTGGACTTCTCATGCTATTCCCGCCCTCCCCACTTCATGACTGGGCCACTATTTTGCCTTTCGGCCTGGCTGACATCATAATTTATTTGACCTTTCTTCTGATCTGTCAGAAGGAATGAAAAATTTGATTAACAATGGATTCTGTCTGTGTAGCAGCTGTAGGGCCTGTATGGTCCCATCCGAACTGGCTTATGATTTGGAAGCCAAAAGCAGGAGTGGGTACAAAACACAGAAGACATGCAAATATTCGATTCACGTGTCATCTCTGCTTTAGATCCACTCCTGTTTTTGTTTTTTTGCATTAGCAATACTGATGGATAGTGTTGGGAGCGAATATTTGAATAGCGAACATTAATCGTGAATATCGGCACTTTGTGAATTCACGAATATTTAGAATAAAGTGATATAAATTCGCAATTTTGAATATTCTAGATTTTTTTCATCAGTAACCCCCCTTCTTGCTTGTGGGCCAATGAGAAGGCTGCAATGTCTTTGTCTGAGCTTAGCAACATCCCTAGAAACCAATTGGAAAGTTGCTTACCCCTTTCTATATAAGAACCTCCCCAGCAGCCCTTGTATGTAGTATTTTGCAGATCTGAGAGAGACAACAGTGTTATTGCTGTGCTCTCTGTTTTCCTGTTTCATTACATTAAATAGTTAGTTACAGTAGTTAGTATATATATATATATATATATATATATATATATAATACAGATAGTTAGTGGGAGATAGTCAGTGTAGGTTAGAGAGTGATATAGTGTAGCTGATAGGATCTGCTCTCCATAGATACATGCTACATACACTGAACAAAAATATAAATGCAACACTTTGGTTTTGCTCCCATTTTGTATGAGCTGAAGTCAAAGATCTGAAACATTTTCTACATACACAAAATACCCATTACTCTCAAATATTGTTCACAAATCAGTCTAAATCTGTGTTAGTGAGCACTTCTCCTTTGCCGAGATAATCCATCCCACCTCACAGGTGTGGCATATCAAGGTGCTGATTAGACAGCATGAATATTGGACAGGTGTACCTTAGACTGCCCACAATAAAAGCCCACTCTGAAATGGGCAGTTTGATCACACAGCACAAAGCCACAGATGTTCTAACGTTTAAGGCAGAGTGCAATTGGCATGCTGACAGCAGGAATGTCTACCAGAGCTGTTGCCCGTGCAATGAATGTTCATTTGTCTTCCATAAGTGTCTCCAAAGGCGTCTCAGAGAATTTGGCAGTACATCCAACCAGCCTCACAACCGCAGAACACGTGTAACCACACCAGCCCAGAACCTCCACATCCAGCATGTTCACCTCCATGATCGTCTTAGACCAGCCACCCTGACAGCTGTAGCAACAATCGGTTATCATAACCAAAGAATTTCTGCACAAACTGTCAGAAACCGTCTCATGGAAGCTCATCCGCATGCTCATCATCCTCATCGGGGTCTGGACCTGACTGCAGTTCGTCGCCGTAACCGATTTGAGTTGGCAAATGCTCACATTCAATGGCGTCTGGCACGTTGTAGAGGCGTTCTGTTCATGGATGAGTCCCGGTTTTCACTGTTAAGGGCAGATGGCAGACAGCGTGTGTGGCATCGTGTGGGTGAGTGGTTTGCTGACGTCAACATTGTGGATTGAGTGGCCCATGGTGGCGGCTGGGTTATGGTATGGGCAGGCGTATGTTATGGACAACAAACACAGGTGCATTTTATTGATGGCATTTTGAATGCACAAAGATACTGTGACGAGATCCTGAGGCCCATTGTTGTGCCATTCATCCACGACCATCACCTCATGTTGCAGTGGACCAACATTCCATAGGCCACAATCAAGAACCTGATCAACTCTTTGCGACGGAGATGTGTTGTACTGCGTGAGGCAAATAGTAGCCACACCAGATACTGACTGGTTTTCTGATCAGATCTGCAAAATACAGATGATGTCCGTGTGACATTTACGTTGCATCAGTTTTTTTCTGGACTTATTGACTTTGACAATGGGCCTGCGAACCGTATTTTGCGATCAAGTATGGGGTGTGCTTCCTGCATCCACATGCCAGTTCTGCAAAAGTTAGAACATGCCTATTCTTGGCCATTCTTGAAGTCAATGGGTCCCCAAAAAAAAACATGCAACATGCATGTCAAATGGACGTAATCTGCGTTTTATGGACTGCAAAATAAATACAGTCGTGTGCATGAGGCTTTAAAGAGACACTACTTTCACACATTTCAGTTCATTTAATAGAGAATGGTGTAACAGGTAAATTTCAAAATCACTTCATTTAAAAAATATGCCTGCATCTACCTTAAAAATAAAGCTCTAAAGTTATGGCCACTAGGGGTCTCATTTGCACCTTAGTTGCAGTCCACTGCCTGTTGTCTGCCAAGATCGGTCCCTGGTAACAGACTTCTAAGGTGGATGAGATGAAGTGGGGGCATGTCAGAACTGGGCAAAGCTGGCCCCCCTTCAATCGGCACAGACAAAATCTCCAGTGTGTTTCTTTAGTGCTACGTTTGTGCTGCTTTTATTTTAAAGATAATAACAATTGTTTGTTTCAAGATGATGACATCATCAGCCCCCCTGCAACAGCAAAAAGACATGAAACTTGCTAGATGGTTAGTGCTACATTTGTGCTGGTTTGTGCCGTTTAAATCTTCATTCTATCTCCTTTCATTGTCAAGTTATTAACCATTTATTAAGGTCACCAAAGGTCACCCAGCCCCCCACCACAGCCAAAAGACATGAAACCGGGCTGGTTGGTTAGTGATACGTTTGTGCTGTAAAAATGTACATTTGTGCTGCTTTTATTTGTAAGATAATAGCAAAAAAAAAATTATTTAATTTTTTTAGATGATGACATCACCAGTTGGTTAGTGCTGCATTTGTGCTGCTTAATTTTATGAACTCCATTAACAGGGCTGAAGCATACTGACTTTACACAGGTAGTAAGAGAAGTTAATGTGGACTGACATCACTTGAGGTAAGAATTATTATAGCTACAGCTAAAAAATAAATACTATCAAGAAGTAGAATAGTAAAATGTGTCTTAAACATTTTTATTCTACAAATCATTTTATAAACTGTAGATCATAAAGTTTTCATGAAAATCAATGACAAATGAAGAACAAATAAACCAAAACAGAGCTAATTATATTAAGTTCCGACTTTTTCAGTCTTCATTAACTGCACGTGTCCATGGGAAGTGCATAAAAAAGTAGATTATCTCAAGCTAAAACCTTTGCTACCTACGCTTAACAAATGGTAATTGGGAACGACAAGCAGCTAATAATCCGAAATCACCTGCACTCCATACAGCGTACAAAGCTTGAGTAAGAGGTTGGTGCTTGAAGTGACAACATGGATGGCGCCGTGTCAGATACAGTCCACAATAGAAGTCACCAGCACTCGATGATATGTGCAAGAATTAAAGCACTTTTTATTCAATCGTCACATGTGTCAAACAACCAACGTTTCGGGGCTACGCAGGGTCCCTTTTTCTGGCCGACATAGTGACCGGCGCTAAGTTCTAACTTATGTCATGGTAAACGTCCAGACATTTTTGATCTTCCCTTCTCTTGGTACACAGATGCAAAACATGTAAATTCTACTCTAACATTTGTCAGCTTTCCAAAGATGCGAATGATTATGGCATTTACACCACAATCAAACTTAGTGGCACAGAAATGCCTGGGATATCCAAGTATTGTATGTTACTTTATCAATAACACAAGCTTTAATACATATTAATGTCTCATGGATAACTTTAATTGGCATTAAATGCCTATTACCCTGACGTTTACAAGTTGCCTCTTAATACTCCATTAAATTAGATCACAAATGTAGTGAACCTTTAAATTTGGTAGCAGCTGGTTTTAAATTAACTCGTGATATGTATGTCATTTCTAATTTACCTCAAATTAGTCATTTTGTAATGCAATAATGTCTAGGTGTATAAACATGATAGTTTTAGGGTGGACATTAAATAAATTATTATGATGCAGCTAATATAGCCAATAAACATACGTGTAACATGCAATAAACATACACATAATTTTCTTTAACGCTTTCCTAACCACTTCATGCAAATACTGTACATGGCAGATTGCTGTACGGCATATATCTATGGTCCTCTTTCACTGGAAGTCAAAGGGTTTCTTTCCTTCGAGGCTGTCCTCATATGGCTGTAACTAACAGCCTCTAGATTGGGTGCCACGAACGAGACCTGATTAATTCAGGTCCCCATAAGGCACCCAGACAGTAGTGACTGCTGGAATCTAGCACAGCATTGTCCAGGTCTGACTGTTACAGTGTCTGATCTTAGTGCTTCCATTGGCACCAGGCCCGGTGCTATCATAAGGCAGACCAAGCGGCCGCCTTAGGGCGCTGAGAAGAAGGGCCGGAAAAATGAAACCTTTTTTTATTTTTTCATTTATCACTTGCATGCCGCCGGTCTCATGTGGCTGTTCTCCTCTGTGTGGTGGTCCTCATATTTTCTCTCTGGGTTCCTGAGTCCTGACAAGTTGCTTGAGCACCTTTCCCAATCAGTGGCCGCAGCTTTGTCACGTGTCAGTAATTTCCCGCTGAGCCAATCACTGGTCTGACACAGCTGCAGCCACTGATTGGCTGAGTGGGAAAGGTCCTCAAAGTCTTGTCGGGAGCCCAGAGAGAAGATACCAGGACCACACAGAGGAGAAGGGGAGCTGCTGCAGACGACCAGGGCCAGGTGAGGAGCATAATGTTTATTTTTACACAACATTAATAGAGGGGGAAAATGTGCCATGGAGGGGGAGAAATTTGACATGGAGGGGGTTGAAATGTGACATGGGGGGGAGAAATGTGACACAAAGGGGGTGATGTAAAAAGCAGGGGGTGATGTCACACGGAGGGGGAGAAATGTCACATTTCTCCCCTCCATGTCACATCACCCCCCCATGTCACATTTCTCATCCCCCTCCATGTTACATTTCTCATCCCCCTCCTTGTTACATTTCTCATCCCCCTCCATGTCACATTTCTCCCCTCCATTTCACATCACCCCCCCATGTCACATTTCTCATCCCCCTCCATGTTACATTTCTCATCCCCCTCCATGTCACATTTCTCCTCCCTCCATGTCACATTTCTAATCCCCCTCCATGTCACATCACGCCCTCCTTTTTACATCACCCCCACCGAGTTGTGGGGGGGGGGGGGCGCCAAAATGTAGCTTTGCTTGTGTGTGCAAAAACCCTTGCACCGGCCATGATTGGCACCTGACTGAACCTGGACCAGAGGCTCATAGACCTGAACACACTCATGCAGGAATGCTGCAGTCACTGGGTTCCAGCAGCCCAGCAGAGTTCAGTAGATAACTTTCTCTGGTTGGGTGCTCTTATTAGAACCTCAACCAACTTAGCTTGGTGAGGGCTCCCGAGGGCTGTTAATAATTATAATAATATGTAAAAGAAAAAATAAAATAAAATTAATTACAAACAAATAATAAAAACATTGAAAAACTAAAAGAAAAAATAAATAAAAAGCCCCTTCACCATGCAAACTGTATACCTCTCTAAACCCATGTGCACAATTTCAAATATTAAAGCGGTTGTCCCCCCCCTTGACAAATATTCTCCACTTTTTGTACCAACACCTGGATCTGAATACTTTTGTAATTGCATGTCATTAAAACTTTATTATAGCTACTGAGTTATTCAATAAAATATACCTGTATAGCGCCACCTGCTGTTTCCTCTTTTTCTAAGTTCTCTGTCCTGCTCTCTGAGATGGAAGCACATGCTCAGTTTCATCCTTTAACTGCCACCAGCTGCAGAAGAAAGGACAGCTCGAAATAAGAGCAAGAGCAATTGGAGCAATGAATGGGAGGATCTCTGGATCCATGTGAGGTACAGGGCTGGCTCTAGCTTGGTTAGAAAGAGGTTGTCATGTACTAGATAATGTATGATGTTAATTTTTTACATTAATCATGGGATAAACCCTTTGAGCATGACATGGATGTTTTTTGCATGACCATCAGATGCTCACACATTTGGATGTTATGTTCTTGTCACGTGGAATGAACGCTCCAAACATACAGTAAATACCCCATACCACCAATATAGCAGTCCAAAAGGATACATTTTTCTATAGACTTCAAGGCCACCACATGTTTCACTCAGCAGGCCTTTCCTGGCATTTCCAATGTGGTGAGCCAGGACTAATACGTGAAGAGCAGTGGGAACTGAAGCAGTAAAGGAAAAGCTGAGGCGAGAGATCGGTGAGGGTGAGTATAGCTTATTTTATATTTTTTACATAGTTACATAGTTATATAGTTGATACGGTTGAAAAAAGACATAAGCCTATCAAGTTCAACCAAGGGATAGGTTGCGATGCGAATCCCAGAAGGAAGTGAGACTCAGAATTCTACACATTTTTATAAGCATTAATGTTGTTTACTTTTATTTTAACCCATTTTGGCAATTAAAAAAACATTAATAATTCCCCCCAAAAATTCATGTTGATGACATGGCATGATGTCTAAGTGCAATGAAAAATGCAGACATTATAAGGGTTTCTACACACAAAAACTTGGCATTGTTTGTTTTTTTTGGCATTTTTTATTCTGCCATTTTTCTTTGCAAACAGTGTGCTTCACCATTATCAATTTTTTCTGTTTCAATAGTTTTTATTGGTTTAGTATCAATAAAAGATAATAGAGGACAATAAAATGCAGTTCCACCTGCTAAACATTGCAGATGGAAATTATCAATTTTTTCATGGTGTTTTCTCCTATGAAAAAAATGGCAAGAGCTACAGCATGCTGTGCTTTTTTTTTCCTTAAAAAAACAGCAACAACAAAAAGCCACCTAATTACCAAAAGTGCCAAGAGCAAGAAAAGACTTCATCCTGGAGTTTTTACCACAAAACACTGAAAAATGCACGTGCAATAAACACCACTAAAAGTGTAAAAGTTCAGAAAAGTGCCACCATGATGCACATTATGCATGTTTTTTTGTGTGGATTTACATGGAAAAAACGCACTATAAGGGCTCTTTCACACAAACGTATTTTATTTCCATGTCCGTTGCAGAACCATTTATTTCAATGGGTCCCCCCAAAAAAACGGAAGTTACTCCATGCGCATTCCATTTCCATATGTCCGTTCCACAAAAAATAGAACATGTCCTATTAGTATCTGCGTTACGGACAAGGATAGTACTGTTCTATTAGAGGCCAGCTGTTCCATTCCACAAAATACGGAATGTATACGCGGACGTCATCCGTATTTTTAGCGGATCCGAAATACATACAGTCTTGTGCTTGAGACATAATTCAATATTAGCAAAGTGTTTGTTTTCTTTCCTTGTGGAAACTGACCTGCAGTCAGGATTTAGAAATCTGCAACATGTCAATTGGTTGTGCCCAAAAACTGCAAGTAATACATGATGTTTTTGGTGTGGATATGGTATTGTAAGGTACAGAAATCCACACAAAAATCATATATTTTTTTTAGTTTTTTTTTTAATCCACACTCGTATGCACTCGTAAAACCTTAATTTGTTAAAATTGGATAGGTAATTTTCTACTGTGTATTTCAATATTAAATCAATTAATTGAAACTTGGATTGGCTGGAAGCTCCGCCTAAATGTCTGGAACACACATAAAATGCCCACTTCAATCCCTGTGTCCTTCACATCCTGGTTCATGGGATTGTCCTGGCAAAATCAAGAGTGTTGGTAAGCATGTCGTCATCTTTGGCTTCCTTCACACAGTTTTTAGGTGCCTTTTTCAGTGTTTATCTTTTATTTTTTTAAACATTTTTAAAATCTTATTGAAAGCCTATTGGAAACCACCTAACAAAACACCACACCTTTAGCATACAGTGACAGATTTATGAAACTAACAGAAACAATGTCATAGTTGTAGCTGGCCAGCTAAGACCTGTCCTGGGTTGCTTACATAGCTTATATGTTTATACAGCTAGACCTGCCAATAACCTTAATACAGTTCCTATGTTTGTGTGTTAAAGACAAAAGCAGAGTTATTTACAGTGACTTCATGTTTGGATGTCATATAACTGTTATATTTTGTTTTCACAGAAGCAGAAAAGAGAGTGTGCCTTTAAGATTCCTTATATAATGTGAGGTAAGCTCAATGATACAGCAGAAACAACAGAAAGCAGAGAGTTAAACTGTTTTTGCTGGGCAGGAGTCTAGACCAATCACAGCCAACCTCACACACAGCAGGAGTCTTGGCCAATCACAGCCAGCATCACACACAGCCTGTGTGAGAAATTCCCTAGCAGGAGCTGCAAGAAATTATTATTCACCAGAGAGAGAAGCTGAACGGACATTTACTCCACTAAGAGCTGTGTTTTATGGAAGCAGAGAGGCACAAATAGGTATTTAAAACAGTTGTAATGTATATAATGATTAGAACTGTATACTGAACTGGTTATATGTATGTTTACTTACAGTTCTACCAAATTCAATTGCAAACTACAAAGTTCACAATCCAAATTCTTATTCCATATTGCAATCCAAATTACAAACTGCTCATACCAGATCATACTGAGCCATAAAAGCAAGCTGCTCAAAGTAATTGTATAAATCAAACTGCAAACCAAGTTGAGCAAGTAGAACTATTGGTTAAACATAGAGGCCATAGTACGTGTGCATTAGTCAAACTGCAGCTGACTCTTAAATTGGTAGAATGGCAAAGGCAAAATAGTCAGAGAAAGAGCGCCAACCCTCCTGCGATCCCTAGAGAGATAAAGAGATGCATTGTGGGAGGCTGAAGTCCAGAGTTACAGTTCCCGCACAGCTATCCACAAAGAGGCCACGTACTGCAGCCAGCTAGTTTCCCGTCACTAGGCCCAAGGTTTGCAGCAGCGTATCCAAGCCAACGCATCGCAAGCATTGCAAGTCTGCACAGAGCATTGCAAGTCTACACACTGCACACAAGTGAAAGGCATCTTATTATTTGTATTGATTGTGATAGCATTGAAAGTAAAATGTCTGAGCCTAGTATTACCATGCCACTATTAGAGAATACAAAGACAAAACAAATATAGCCCAAACAGATGAACTAAGACGTTCATTGTGTGCCAGAAAACTGACCTCAAAGATGCTGAAAATTTTGGAGCAAGAAGCAGAATTAAAAGAGAAAAAGTTCGCTCGGATGTATGATAGATGGAAATCATACATTAAAGACATTTGTAGAAAGCTAAAGCAAGAAAGTATAAAAAAAAACTTGAGTGATATGGTAGAGACGGTAGAAGAATCTGAATCAGAGCTTATGGCAGCATATGTCAACCTGCAGTCGTTTAAGACACCTTCCCAGGATATTGTAACGAACATGGAGACATGTACTGCAGTCACTAAAGAATTAGTAAAGCTCATGAGAGAACTTTCATCTGCAGCTAATTATGATGAAGTTAAAGCAAGAAGTAGAATTAATTAGCTTTTTATGAGATACTATGCTAGGTCCTTAAGGGGAACCACAATCTCAAGTGTGACTTCCTTCGTTAGCAGAAGTGCCACCCATATATCAGAGTCCTCAAATACTTCAGCCAAAAGAAAGGAATTAGCTGAAAAACTTGCTGTCAAGAGAGCAGAAATGGAAATGGGAGCTGCCATCAAGGCACAGCGCTGTCAAATGGAAGCACAGCTCCATCAAATACATGCTGAAATGGATGCACAACGCCATCAGATGGAAGCTGAAATAGAGGCACACCACCATCAAATGGAAGCTGAAATGGAAGCACGGCACCAGCAGATGAAAAGTCTGTAAAGGCAGAAAGACGTTAAGATCATAGAAGCCAGTACATGAGGGGGATATGAGTCAGAGTAGTCATAGGTTCAAATCTGTACTAAGTGAAGAAAAATACTCCTATTTTCCTTTATACGCTCAAAAGAATGAAAGGAAATCTCCAGCATGTAGTGAAGAAATAAGTCATTATCCTTCCATCCCTGCTCAGAAAGACAAACAGAGGCCCAGTCCAGTGTCAGGAAAAAGGTGTATGAATATACCCTCTATCTCTACCAGAAAAAATAAAGAAAGGGACTCGCCTAATTCAGAACTAAGTGAGAAAATAGAACAGAATGATTCTATTTCTAGATGTCACGGCAATGCTCAGGAGCGTGTTACAACTATTGTCCCAGCAAGACAAAAAAGAACAGTCCTAGCTAGACTTCCTGTTCCAGGACCTACTGTATTTTCAGGAGATATACTGAAAATCATAGAGTGGAAGGCAAGCTTTGAAATGATTGTTGAGCATCATTGCTTTAGTCCAGTTGACAAGTTATTCTACCTTCAGAGATATGTTGGTGGGGAAGCAAAGAAAGGTAACTTCTATAGAAAAGATGAAGAAGCCTACAAGCAAGCTTGGGAAAAATTAAATGCAAGATATGGTCATCCTTTCTTAGTACAAAGAGCTTTTAGCGAGAAATTGAATAACTGGCCTAAAATAGGTCCTAAAGAACACTTCAGACTCCAAGAGTATTGTGATTTCCTGCAAGCATTCAGCAATGCCATCCCACATGTTCAATGTCTAGAACTACTAAACGACTATCTAGAAAACCTCAGGATGCTATCCAAGCTACCTGAAGAAGTGGCTTCTAGATGGAATCGCTATGTGACTGAACAGTTAGATCTAGGCAAGAACTTCCCAAGTTTTAAAGAGTTCTCTGAGTTCATCAATAAGGAAGCATGAATAGCATGTAATCCAGTAACATCATCTTACATCTTAAAATCCTTAGAAGAAAGGCCTACAAGAGAGATAAGATGCGCAAGAGCAACTAGCTTTGCAACCAATGCACCAGCTAAAGGTCCAGATACCTCCGAGAGCAAGTTCAAAGTCACTACTGGGATCAGTAGAGAGACAGAACCGACAAATCTTCAGACTACCTTTAAATGTATGTTCTGTAGAGAGGACCACTCCATACACAAGTGCCAACAATTGAAGGAGAAGCCCCCAGATGAAAAGAAAAGGTTTGTACTTAAGAACCAACTGTGTTTCAGATGTCTAAGAAAAGGCCATGTTAATAAGGAGTGTAAGAAAAAGGCCACATGCAGCATTGGCAAAGGACACCATCCTATACCACTACATGAAAAACGTCCAAAGATAGATAAATCCTCAATACCTAAAGATATTGAGGAAGGAAAGAAAGTATCGGTATTCTCTTGCAGAGTGAGGGAAGGAGAAAGCAACAGCACATCAATGGTTGTACCAGTGTGCATTTCAAATCCTAACAAAAAGGTATACGCCTATGCGCTACTGGATGCCCAGAGTGACGTCACCTCATTGATCAAGATATCTGCAAGATATTACAAGTGGCTACAGAACCAGTGAAGCTCAATCTCACCACAATGACAGGGAGAGACACAGTAGTGAACAGTCAAAGGATCAAAGGACTGAGAGTTCACATTAGATCTACCTCCAGCTTATCCAAAAGATGATATACCTCTAGATCGAGATTGCATACCTACCTGTGAAACACCTATCTCTCATATCTCATTAAATCTCTCCCTGAAGGAGTTTGGTGTAGGACTGTTTATAGGCTACAATTGTCCTGAAGCCTTGGTACCACGAAAGGTAATCACAGGAGGAAAGGGTGAACTCTACGATGTTCAAACTGATCTAGGATGGGGTGTTGTTGGAGGAAAACAGCAGATCACAAACTCAAGACAGGTGACAGGATTGTGTCATTGAATATCTGTACAAGATTTACCAACCGTAAATCTTGTACAGATTTACGGACCCGGGTCCGTTTCATTAATATTTATTTTTCCAACCTGTTATTATCTATATAGGTAGGGTCCTTTTAGGTTAACTACAGTCATAGGTACGGGGACAGGGTATCTCTACCTTCTGGGGATATCCCTGGGCTGAGGGCCTAGGTTGTCAGGGAAATCTAGGGAGAGGGAATCCCCTCCCGTCTGATACCCCTCATTTCCTGTCCATGGATCTAATACCTGGTTGACTGTAGATTTCCCTCTATCAGGTTACTTAATAGTGTTGTGGCATCCTAATCTGAGTAGGAGTTTTTTTGTAAAAAAGACTTAAAACCAAACAGTGCTAAGTCTTGATCACTATATGAGCAGCTTTCTGCTCCATTTACCCAATAATGTATAATAAAGGTATTGTTTTATGGGCACGCTATATTCTTCTAGATATGATTATATACAGCCACCACCTGGCAAGTTCACCAAAGAGGATTTTTATGCTAAAAGAAGATGGTGAAGAGTTCAATATCTTTCAGAACAGTTTTGGAATAGATGAAGAAAAGAGTACTTAGCCAAACTTATACTAAGAAGTAAATAGCAAACACCCTGAAGAAATGTCCAAGTTGGTGACATAGTGTTAGTGAAAGAAGAAGATTTACCTAGAAGTCAATGGAAATTGGCCAAAGTTCTAGAAGTTCAAAAGGATGAAGACAAACTAGTAAGAAGAGTGTTGTTACATATAGGAGACTCAAAACTTGACAAAAAAGGAAAACGTCTCACTACTCCACTCAAGTTGGAACGTCCTATACAGAAGTTAGTTGTTCTACTCGAGAGTGATAAAAGACACTTGGAAGTTTAGAACATGATGGAAAATTACTCAAATTCATTTTTAAGTCCTACTACTGAGAACATAGAATGATAGGTAATTTTGGTGAGAGTGTAGCTGGCCAGCTATGACCTGTCCTAGTTTGCTAACATAGCTTGTATGTTTATACAGCTAGACCTGTCAATAACCTTAATATTGTTCCTATGTTTGTGTGTTAAAGACAAAAGCAGAGTTATTTACAGTGACTTCATGTTTGGATGTCATATAACTGTTATATTTTGTGTTCACAGAAGCAGAAAAGATAGTATGCCTTTAAGATTCATTATATAATGTGAGGTAAGCTCAATGACACAGCGGAAACAACAGAAAGCAGAGAGTTAAACTGTTGTTAATGGGCAGGAGTCTAGACCGAACACAGCCTCACACACAGCAGCTCTAGCCTCACACACAGCAGGAGTCTTGGCCAATCACAGCCAGCCTCACACACAGCCTATGTGGGAAATTCCCTAGCAGGAACTGCTAGGAATTATTATTCACCAGAGAGAGAAGCTGAACAGACATTCACTCCACCAAGAACTGTGTTTTATGGAAGCAGAGAGGCCAAAATAGGTATTTAAAACAGTGATAATGTTCCTACTGTTAATATAGCGATTAGAACTGTATACTGAACTAGTTATGTGTGTTTATTTACAGTTCCACCAAATTCAGTTGCAAACTACAAAGTTCACAATCCAAATTAAAATTCCATATTGCAATCCAAATTACGAACTGCTCATATCAGATCTTACTGAGCCATAAAAGCAAACTGCTCAAAGCAATTGTATAGAGCAAACTGCAAACCAAGTTGAGCAAGTAGAACTATTGGTTAAACCTCAGATATACCTCTCAGAGAGATCATAAAGTGCTTAAATAACTTAAAGTGAGAGTACAGATACTGAAGAGAGAAATATATTCACCATTTTATGTTGAATGATTGAATAGTTGAACCACCATCTTATGCATACCGCCATTTTGTGATACTTTATTCAACACGTGTTTTGTACATGGACTATCTGCTGCAGAGGCAGCAGTGTTATATATGAAGAAAAGTTGAAGTTAATAAAGAAGTTATTTCAAGAATTTGGTGTGCTCTTTAAACCTACTGTTTCCATAGAACTGCGCTAAAAGAATTACAGAGAAACAGACAATCTGGTTGGACCAAACGTTAGAGATATCAAAATTATTCTAATGCCACAGCGCAAAAGGCACTTCATAGTACTGCGCCTGCCACAATAGTAACTAGTGTTGAGCGATCGAGCGCCACTAAGTGGAATTCTATAGTTGTTTGGTTCATCTATTTTAAAATAATAACTAATAAAGAAATATTTGTATTTTCAGTTAGGGACCCCTACAGGGAATTTAGGGTCTGAATAGACCATAGATGCGTTATTGGTGAAGTATGATGTCACCACTCCGGCAGACGTGATAAATACACGGGCTGTGCAAGATTTCACACTAGATCTTCAATCAAGATGGCAGAGGTTGGCTCTTCGTGATTAAATGGAGGAGGAAAGTATGAACTTTTTTTTTTTTATGAACTCGGCATCTGAGTTGTACAATGAAGGGGCGGCGGGGGTTGGGCGCAATCGCAACTCCCTGTCATTGCACCCATTACTACAAAGTAATGCAGCCAAATTGAATACTTCGATCATCTCTAATAGTAACCAATCACAATGCAGTTTTCATTTTTCAACAGCACTGTTAGAAATGAAAGATGTGCTGTGATTGGTTGCTATGGCCAGCTAAAACATTTTCCTTAAAACCCATAACCCATGAACTAAAAAACACACTTAAAAACATTGTATGTAGTGTATTCTAAATTTAATCATCAGCTTACAGCAAATATTTGGCCCCTGCATTGTAAGCAAACAACAACAACAAAAAACTCTAATTTATTTAAACTTCTAAATTTATTACTCACTGTCTACTCTTCCTCTGGAGAAGTTATAATTACCTTTAAGGCCCCTTTCACATGAGCGTGACGGATTAGGTCCGAATGCGTTCAGGGTGCGTTCAGTGAAACTCGCACCATTTTGCAATCAAGTTCAGTCAGTTTTGTCTGCATTTGCGTTCAGTTTTTTCCGCAAGAGTGCAATGCGTTTTTATGCGTTTTTCATGCGCGTGATAAAATAAACTTAAGGTTTAGGCTACTTTCAAACTCGCGTTTTGGGTAAATCCGTCATGGATCTGCAAAAACTAATCCATTACAATAATACAACCGCATGCATCCATCATGAACTGATCCGTTTGTATTATCTGTAACATAGCCAAGACGGATCTGTCATGAACTCCATTAAAAGACAATGGGAGACTGATTAGTTTTCTATTGTGACAGATTGTGTCAGAGAAAACAGATACCTCCCCCATGACTTACATTGTGTGCCAGGATGGAACCGTTTGGCTCAGTTTGGTCAAGCGGACAGCAAAACGCTGCAGGCAGTGTTTTGGTGTCCGCTTCCAGAGCAGAATGGAGGCTGATCGGAGGCAAACTGATGCATTCTGAGCAGGACCTTTTGCATTTAAAATGTATTAGGGCAAAACTGATCCGTTTTAGACCGCTTGTGAGAGCCCATGACGGATCTCACAAACGGAAAGCCAAAACAAGTGTGTGAAAGTAGCCTTACAAACAACATCTCCTAGCAACCATCAGTGAAAAACACATTGCATCCGCACTTGCTTCCGGATGCAATGCGTTTTTCACTGAAGCCCCATTCACTTCTATGGGGCCAGGGCTACGTGAAAAACGCAGACGCAGACCTATTGAAATGAATGGGTCAGGATTCAGTGCAGGTGCTATGCGTTCTCATCACACATTGCACCCGGCGGAAAACTAGCTTGTGTGAAAGGGGCCTAAGACTGGAAAAGGATGTAAATAATACACATATGGCATTTTATATCTAAACAAAAATAACAAATCCTCACCAGTTTTCTGTGGTCCCACAATGAGAAATTTTGGCAGTCGATCACAGGTTTTTTCCTTTGACCAAATGTCTCGATGACGTTTGTCATCACAGGGATTCTGTAACATGATATAAGAAATTTTGAATACGGAATTAAAAAAACAATAAAAAAATAAAAACTTTCAAATGATTGCTTATTGCAATGCATTTTAAATAACAAGTCATGTAAACTAAAAGTACAAGACGAAAATATAGTTTTGGCCATTAAAGCGATTATCCCATGACTTTAACAGAAGGGAAAACTCTGTAGTAATGCACACCATTATTTTAAGTATATCAATGTAAAAAAACACCACTTTTTCTAAAATATTTTTTCAGAAAATGACTGTCAATAACAAAATGACAGTGTAACTATCAGTTTCTGAAATGCTCATTAAAAGTTTTAAACAATATGTCTGTTATCACTTTTCCCAATATGGCTACCACAACAAAACAGTAAAAAAGTTAATATATTTGCCTATTGATTTAATGTCGGATTTACTACTGTATGGCAATTTTACATTATGATGTGGCAGAAAATCCATTTTAGCACTTTACAGTAAGCGTTGTTATAGTATTTGGTCATTTTGGACTGTAATGTCAGGGATCAAGGATGCAAGGATCTCTGCAAGGATACTTTTCATTGCATCTGATAAACATTTAAAAAGTTCCGTTTTAAAAATTTTGGGTATTTTCTGTTTCACACTATCCAAAAAGTCTAAGACACAATGATGTTGCCATCTAGTAGCCTTTGTTTAAAATCTGACACAAGGACAACATCGGCATGGAGTTTGTATGTTCTCCCGGTGTTTGTGTGGATTTCTGATACCTCACACACTCCAAAGACATACAGATTGGGAACTTAGATTGTGAGCTGCACTGCGGACAGCAAGTGATGCTAATGTCTGTAAAGCTCTGCAGAATATGTCAGTGCTATATAAGTAAATAAAAAGATAAATAAAACCCTGGGCTCTGATCCAAGCACTGATAACAGCATCTTTGTTAGATGAGTATGATATCCAGTATGATATCCAGAATAAAACATGTGTTAAGATTTGTTTGTACTTTGCATTTATGACAATTCAATTATAAGCCCCCCCAATCTTTAGGTGTTATTTGCTCCCATAATGTGCATTGGTCCTTTATCATGCTTGTAGAAAAGATTCTGAAAGTCTTTTAATGCTGGAGTGACATGAATATTTATGTTGGCTTGAAAGGCCAACATATTGTTCTTCAAATTTTTTGTTTATTTCACCTTATTATGTTGGCTAATAAGGCCAACATATTGTTCTTTGATTTTTTGTTTATTTTATCTTATTATTAGTGTTGATCGCGCACCAAAGTGGTCGGGTGCTCTGTCCGAAAACAAGTGTGTAAAAGGATGGAAGTCAATGGGAGAACCCGAGCATCAAACCAGGCACCCCCTGCTCTGAAGAGGGGAGGGTGCCTGGTTTATAGGAAAAGGTCAGAAATTGATGGAAACACCACAAAAAAAATGTTTCGGGAACAGAATAGGGAGTATGTCTCCCTATATTGGAGTCCCAGGTCGCTGCTGGGAACCATGTTGTCCGAGTACTACGCGACTTTTGCAGACTGACAATAATACGCACAAAACTGAAGATAAAATCAATTTTAGAGGAAAAATTGTTAGGAAACATTCTTTCCTGTATATTTACTGTTATATAAAGTGCAAGTGCTGCCAAAAATTACAAGGAAGAATCACTCTGATACAACATGTATATCACATAATGGAGGGCCTCATTCACATTGTTGTACAATTGTTCAGGTAATGGGACTCCTACACTCATAAAGCCTATGCACTAAGGGAAAGGGCTGCCAAAAGTTACAAGGGACCGGCACTCCAATACACCCTTTGTTGCACATCATGCACAGGTTTGAAAAATTATGATTGATGGCCTGCTGGTGACCCTCAAAAACATTTGGAGCAAGGGCCCGATGACCTGACCATCTAAAACATTATGGGCGAGGGCTTGCTGCCACTTTGGTGACTCTAGATAACCTGGGGCCGATCGCACGTCCCCGTGACGACGACGATCCATTTGGATGTCTGCCCTATCAACTTTCGATGTTATTTTCAGCACCAACCATGGTGACCATGTGTAACAGGGAATCAGGGTTTGATTCCAGAGATGGAGCCTGAGAAACGGCTACGGCTACCACATCCAAGCAAGGCAGCATGCGTGCAAATTACCTATTAGGTATAATTAGGTGAAGGCCTGCAGATGAGCTGACCCTGTAAAATATTTTAGGTGCAGGCCTGCTGGTGAGCTGACCATGTAAAATATTTTAGGTGCGGACCTACAGGTGAGCTGACCCTATAAAAGATTTTAGGTGTAAGCCTGCAGGTAAGCTGACCCTGTAAAAGATATTAGGTGCAGGCCTGCTGATGAGCTGACCCTGTAAAAGATTTTAGGTGAGGGCCTGCTGGTGAGCTGGCCCTCTAAAAAGTTGTAGTTGAGGGCCTGCTGGTGAGCTGACCCTTTAAAACATTATATGCCAGGGCCTGCAGATGAGTTGAACCTATAAAAGATTGTAGGTGAAGGCCTGCTGGTGAGCTGACCCTGTAGAAGATTTGAGGTGCGGGCCTGATGGTGAGTTGACCCTGTAAAAGAGTTTAGGTGCGGGCCGCTGGTAAGCTGACCCTCTAAAAGGTTGTAGGTGAGGGCCTGCAGGTGAGCTGACCCTCTAAAATATTATATGCGAGGGCCTTCAGGTGACCTGAGCTTGTAAAAGATTGTAGGTGAAGGCCTGCTGGTGAGCTGACCCCCCAAAAAATTATATGCAAAGGTCTGCTGGTGAACTAACCCTGTCAAACATTATATGCAAGGGCCTGCTGGTGAGCTGACCCTCTAAAGCATTGAAGGTGAGGGCCTGCTGATGAGCCGACCCTGTAAAATATTGTAGGAGAGGGCCTGCCGGTGAGCTGACCTCCTAAAAAATTGTATGCGAAGGCCTGCTGGTGAACTGACCCTGTCAAACATTATATGCAAGGGCCTGCTGGTGAGCTGACCCTCTAAAGCATTGTAGGTGAGGGCCTGCTGGTGAGCCGACTCTGTAAAAGATTGTAGGTGAGGGCCTGCTGGTGAGCTGACCCTCTAAAAAATGATATAAGAGGGCATGCAGCTAAGCTGACCCTGTAAAACATTGTATGTGAAGGGCATATATGCAAGGGCATTATATGCGACAAATATGCATGTTGATATGATGGAAGAGGAGAAGGAGGATGAGAAAAGGAAGGTTCAACCATATACCCTTGTTTGTGGTGAAAGGGGTGCATGGGAATACAGTGCATTCAGTACAAAACTTTTAAAGTGACTTTATGTTCATCAGCTTTCCTCTGGTGGAGTCGAGAAGTCATGGTCAATCCAGACCTTGATCATTTTTATAAGAGTCAACCTGTCAGCATTTTCAGTTGACAGGCGGATACACTTATCAGTTATAATGCCACCAGCAGCACTAATTACCCGCTGGTGATAGGCAGGCCAGCACCTCCAAGGTGTAGAGCGCCAGCTTGGACACCCAGTAGTTGTAAGGCAATAAGGGATCATTGAGGATGCTGACACGGTCTTCTATGTACTCCTTCACCATCTTCCAAAATGTATCCCTCCTTGTGACACTAGGACGTGCGTCAGGGTGAGGGTGCTGGTGGGGTGTCATGAAACTGTCCCAGGCTTTGGAGAGTGTTGTCCTGCCTCTGTTGGAACTGCTGTGTGCTCCCCTTATCTCCCCTCCTCGGTTGGCCAAAGGAACTACGGACTCTACCGCCAGCATTGTCAGATGGAAATTTTTGGAGCAATTTTTCAACAAGGATCTTCTGGTATTGCCCCATTTTGCTCATCCTATCCACCAGAGGAATCAGAGATAAGATGTTCTCTTTGTAGCGGGCGTCGAGAAGGGTGAACAACCAGTAATCCGTGTTGTCTAAAATGCGTATAACGCATGGATCACAGGAAAAGTAGCCTAACATGAAGTCAGCCATGTGTGCTAACCGGAAATACTTCGCTTTCGCCATTAGGAGGATCACTCTTAATCTCCTCATCCTCTTCCTCCTCTTCTTTCCACCCACGCAGAACAGGTGGAATTAAACTTTCATGGGTACTACCCTCTGTAGGGGAGGCAACAGTCTTCTGCTCCTCCTCCTCCTCCTCGTCATCGTCCAATTTGCGCTGAGAAGACGAACTGAGGGTGGTCTGGCTATCACCCTGTAATGTCTTCCCTCAATTCCACCTCTTCCACATGCAAAGCGTCATCCTTAATTGTGAGCAGCGAGCATTTGAGTAGACACAGAAGTGGGATGGTTACGCTGATAATAGCGTTATCACCGCTCACCATCTGTTTTAATTTCTCAAAGTTTCTTAAAACCTCACAGAGGTCAGACATCCATGCCCACTCCTCTCTTGTGAATAGCGGACGCTGACTGGAAAGGCGATGACAATGTTGCAGCTGGTATTCCACTACCGCCCTCTGCTGCTCACAAAACCTGGTCAACATGTGGAATGTAGAGTTTCAGAGCGTGCTCACGTCACACAACAGCCGGTGAGATGGCAATTTCAAGCGCTGCTGCAGCGTTGAAAGACCGGCTGAAGCTGTCGATGACTTTAGAAAATGTGCACACACACGGCGCACCTTCACCAGTAGCTCAGGCAAATTGGGGTAGGTTTTGAGAAACCGCTGAACCACTAAGTTTAAGAAGTGGGCCATTATCATACACAACAATGCCTGGTTCTAGGTTGAGTGGCAAGAGCCACAGCTCAGTCTGGTCTCTTATCCCCTGCCACAGCTCTACAGCGGTGTGCTGTTTGTCACCTAAGCAGATCAGCTTCAGCACGGCCTGTTGATGCTTCCCAACTGCAGTGCTACACTACTTCCAGCTACTGACTAGTGTTGAGCGCGAATATTTGAATATCAAATTTTTTTCGCGAATATCGGCACTTCGCTAATTCGCGAATATTTCGAATATAGTGATATAAATTCGATATTTCGAATATTCTTTTTTTTTTTTTTTTTTTTTTTTATTGTTATATTTTTTTCTTTCCCACTTCCCTAAAGTTGTTCTTACCTGTCCTTTGGCTTCCTGGCTGCTCCAGTCAGTGCCCGTTGCCGCTTCTGCCGACTTCCATGCTCATGGAGCGTCCGCATCACCATGGGAACGTCTCCATATACTAGAATGTACTGTCGGATTTGAGAATTACGTTGAAATCGCAATTCGATTATTTCAAGTTATAATAATCGAATTTCGATTTTAACTTAAAGGCTACTCTCCTATTGAAATAGCAATGCGATTAATTCAAGTTATAAAAATCGAATTTCGATTTTAACTTAGTACTGCTATATTCCATATTCGTTAATTCTAGCCTAATATGGAATATAGCAGTGCTAAGTTAAAATCGAAATTCGATTATTATAACTTGAATTAATCGAATTGCGATTTCAACTTGGACCTGGTTTACTATGGTTGGCTTGGTAGAATTAGTGAATATGACGAATATATTCGTTATATTCCACAAAAGGAAGATAACGAAGTATTCTGCATCTTCGTTTTAGCTACCTATTCATCAACTTCGCTAATTCTAGCAATCATATAGGAAAGTTGACTATAGAGACAGCTAAGTTTAATTCGCTATGTGATTATATGACTGCTTTTTTTTTTAATAAATAGAATAATTATAATACCTGATAATTATTATAATTATTCTATTTATTAAAAAAAAGCAGTCATATAATCGCATAGCGAATTAAACTTAGCTGTCTCTATAGTAAACTTTCCTATATGATTGCTAGAATTAGCGAAGTTGATGAATAGGTAGCTAAAACGAAGATGCAGAATACTTCGTTATCTTCCTTTTGTGGAATATAACGAATATATTCGTCATGTAAAAACACAAAATGCAATCGCACACTGCAACCAGCACTCTGCCCTGCCTTTATGCTGGATGTTGAATAAGGCATTGGTGTACATTTTGGCCAAAGCGTAATAAGCCACTCACCACGTCAAGGTCGCCTTCATGAGTGGTCCCTAACACTAGTTCCTACCTTTTATGGGCCATGACAGCCACATAAAGTCCAGGGAGCGCAGGCACAGCATGCACGCCAAGCACACTCTGCTTTTAACCCCGTCCGGTGCCATTACAGCTTTCATCGGATCCAGGGATGCAAGTACTCACATGCATGCTGAGCCCACTATATACTTCTCCTGGAGCCTAATGGCTACTGGTAGGTGCTGTATAAGCAGACTCAGTTTTATACTGACTTTAAAACCAGCCTCCAGGGGGCAGATTAACTGGACAGGTGTGCTTGACTGCTTGGAGATCGCCACGCGATTCGTCATATTCGCTAATTCTACCAAGCCAACCATAGTAAACCAGGTCCAAGTTAAAATCGCAATTCGATTAATTCAAGTTATAATAATCGAATTTCGATTTTAACTTAGCACTGCTATATTCCATATTAAGCTAGAATTAACGAATATGGAATATAGCAGTGCTAAGTTAAAATCGAAATTCGATTTTTATAACTTGAATTAATCGCATTGCTATTTCAATAGGAGAGTAGCCTTTAAGTTACAATCGCAATACGCGATTATTTAAATCGCATATTAATCGCGATAACAAGAATAATGACGAATATTTGATTTCGACGAATATAAAACGAATATTCTATTGAATATTCGCTAATTTCGTCGAAATCGAATATGGCACCTGCTGCTCATCACTACTACTGACTAATGACTAACTGGTGCTGCACATGGATAACTCAGAGGTGGAAGTGGATGAGGATGCGGAGGAGAAGTGGGGGTTGGAGCCACTAACGTAGTTGGTGGCAGAAACTCTGATGGAATTAGGGTGCGCAATCTTTGGCGTCGGGAGCATCTGTGCCATCCCAGTGTATGACTCACTCCCGGCCTCCACAACATTCACCCAGTGCACCGTCAGGGAAATGTAGCGTCCCTGGCCGAATGCACTTGTCCATGTGTCCGTGGTAAAGTGGACCTTCCCAGCAACTGCGTTGGTCAGGGCACGTGTGATGTTACGGGACACATGTTGGTGTAAGGCGGGCATGGCACACCTTGAAAAATAGTGGCGGCTGGGGACTGCATAATGCGGGATGGCTGCTGACATCAGGCTGCGGAAGGCCTCAGTGTCCACAAGCCTAAATGGCAACATTTCCAGGGTTAGTCATTTGGAAAGCTGCGCATTTAGTGGCCTGTGGGTGGATGGCTGGGTATTTGCGCTTGCGTTCAAATGCCTGGAATAAGGATATTTGGACCCTGCGCTGGGACACAGAAGTGGATGTGGTCACTGATGGTGCTTGCGAAAGTCCAGGTGCAGGGTGGGAGGCATCCGGGCCGGCGCCTTCGACAGGGGATTGGCCAGCATGTAACACAGGGGAAGAGGAGGCAGTGGTGTGACCCACAGACACAGATTGTGGACCCAGGCGTTTGTCCCACTTATTACGGTGTTTGGATGCCATGTGGCGGATATCATGCTGGTGGTGGTGAGGTTGCTAGTTTTCATGCCCCGACTCATTTTGGTACAGCACAGGTTGCAAACTACTATTCTTTTGTCGTCCGCACTTTCCTCATAAAAGCGCTATACTGAGGAACACCTACCCCTTGGCAAGGGATATTTCCGCAAGGGGTTGCTCCGTGGAACAGTTGCGGGCCTGTTTGGTCTGGCCCACCTTCTCCCTTTTGCCACCCACTTCCTCTTCCAGCCTGTTGCGGTGTAGCAGATCCCTCCCCCTCTTTACTGCTGTCCTCTCTCGGCTTTTCTCCTTCCCAGGTTGGGTCAGTGACTTTATCGTCCACCACCTCCTCTTCCACTTCCTCACTCTGCTCATCCTCCTGACTTGTTGACCTAACTACTACCTCAGTGATTGATAACTGTGTCTCGTCCTCTTCATCAACCTCTTGAGACAGTAATTGCAGTTGACTCATTGGCAACTGTGTCTAATCATCATCCACCTCATTAAACACCAATTGCCGTTCCCCACCGTCATCTTCTTGTGATTGTGGATGCTCAAGAGTTTTGGAATCAGGTTACAAGATCTGTCCCTCTTCAATTGTGCTTAACAAGAGGGCCAAATCAAGGAATGGCGCTGAAACAAGCTCCTCACAATATACGAGTGTGGGAACACTTGTTTGCCCAGACTCTTCACGGCGGGAGGTAGGAAATCAGGGTGAGGATTGGGTTGAGCAGACTTGGCTACTGGAAGCATTATCTGCTGCAATCCAACTGACCACCTGGTCGCACTGGTCTGACTTCAAGAGTGGTGTCCTTGGCCACCCTGCAAACTGGCCCATAAAGCTAGGTATTATGGATGATTGTTTTTCTTGTGCTCTGGCAGCAGGCACAGTTTCACCACACCCAGGGCCACGTCCTCTGCGTGCACCATCAGCATCACGGCTACTGCCCCATCCCTTACTGCTCGCCTTCTTCATATTAAATGTTATATATAATTGAAAGTATGTCACACGTACAGTAGCGTAGGATTTGCAAGTGTATGTGAAACAAATTTTAAAAGGTATTTGGGATGTGGAAACGTCACACAGGTGTTGTCAATGCTATCACCAGCGGCTAATGAAAAATTACAGGAAATGTCACAGGTATTTGGGATAAGGAAACGTTATATAGGAGAGGTAACAATGGTGGTAATGTCACTGTCCGCAGCGTCTACGCCAAATTACACTGCAGATGTGGCCCTAGTTAATGTCACTGTTAGTGTCAGAAGCAGACACTGTCTATTGACAAAGTACACTGTATGTCACAGATATTTTTTGGATGCGCACAATTTACACAGGAGATGTGGTGCAGGTAATGTCACTTTCCGCAGCAGACACCATCTACGTAAAAAGCACACTAGATGTCACAGATATTTTTTGTATGCACACACTTTACACTGCAGCGGCCTATCTATTGTACGCTATTTAGTGCAGGATGCTGCCACACACAATAGTCCTTAGAAGGACTTTTGGGTCTGTAAACCTTTAGAAATTTAGCGCAGGTTGCGCTAAAAATATAGATTGCTGCCACACACAATAGTCCTTAAAAGGCTTTTGGGTCTCTGAAAAGTTGTGGTGGTAAAATAATTCTTAAATCACTTCCTACAATGTCTGTCCCTTCCTCAGCACTGCTCTCCCTGACTAAGAATGAGCCGAACATGCGTCATCGGGTGCTGTATAGCACCCGATGACGCGTTCTGGCCAGCCAATCACTGTAATGCCAGCAGCCAACATGGCTACTGGCATTACAGTGAGGGCATTACTTATCTGCACGTTTATTGGCTGCGTAGCAGCCAAGAAATGAGCGGGGCGGAGATTCGAGCATTGCGCTTGAGTACATGCGGTATTCTGCCAAATACAGCCATGTGATCGATCATTATTTTCCACCCCCCCTTTTTCTATACGCTACTCCTCCTACAGTTTTGGGGGTGCATATGCCAAACTTTCCAGACTTCTTCGACCTATAGCGAATAGTGATGAGCGGCAGGGGCAATATTCGAATTTGAGATATTTCGCGAATATTTAGTAAAATATTTGTCGCATATTTGCAAATTCGAGTATTCTAGATTATATTCTTGATTGCGAAAATCAGCAATGTATTATTCGCGTAATGCGCGCAAAATATCGGCATGGGTCACTTATGCTAAATTTTTCAATCTGGTATACGTTTCCTGAGACTGGAGAAAATGGTTGGCACAGCAAAACATTAGAAAAGATTTATATGCAGATAGAGCACTCCAATATATTTGCGCTTGCGCATTTTTGGCAATTAATGATGCACATATTTTTTCGAAATACGTGCAACTTGTATAGTAAAGGGTAGGCAACTTTTCTATTGGTTGCTAGGGATGTTGCTAAGCTGTGACAAAGCCTTCTCATTGGCTCACAAGCTAGAAGAAGGGAGGGATGATCACCTGATGTGTACTGTGTTAAAAAAAAAATGCAAAAAAAAATATAATTTTCTTCATTACGAATATATAGCACTATATTCTAAATATTTGCAAATTCTCGAACTGCTGATAGAAATTAGCTTTTCGAATATTCGCGCTCAACACTAATAGCGAAGTAAATTGCTTGTGTTTTAATAAGCGATCCTTTGCAGCAGACCACCAAAGACCCCTTTTTCACCATTGACTTTGACAGGGAAAATTGGCACTGTGGGTCACTGGGTGACTGGGGTTAAAATTTATAATAAAGTGGGCAGGGTCTACAACGGCCAATCAAATTTCAGCCATATTTTAAATTGGAAAATACAAAACTGCCGCTGCTCTTAGACTGTTATTGGCAGGGTCCCCGAAATTGGCACAGTTGGTCATTGGAGGACTGGGATTAAAATTCTGAAAAGTGGGCAGGACCAAAAACAACCAATCAGATTTCTTTGATTGATTTAAATGGGAAAAATTTAAAATGCTGCCATTCTCACATTATTGATATCATGGACCTCAAATATAAAAAATGTGGTCATTGGGTGTTTCCACCTCAAGGTTAGAAAAAGTGGGTGGAGCCACGAACAACCAATCAAATTTCAGTTATTGACTTTCAATCGAAAAAAATAAAACTACTGCCATTTTTACACGTTAAATGTCATACTTCCCAAACTTTAAAGTGTTAGTCCCTAGGTGACTGTGGTTCATAATTAGGAAAAAAAAAGGGTGGGGCAACAACAGCTAATCAGATTTCAGCCATTGACCTTAAGGAAAAAATATAAACTGCTGCTATTATCACAGTTTTAATGCCAAGTGTCCCAAACTTAGCACAATTACTCACTGGGTGACTTCGGTCAAAATTTACAAAAAGTGGGTGGGGCCTAAAACAGCCAATCAGATTTCACCTATTGACTTCAATGTAAAACTTTCCAAGACTGCCATTCTCAAAGTTTTAAAGCCAGAGGCCCCCCAACTTGGCACAGACCATGACTGGGTGACTGGGGTAAAAATTTGGAAAACTGGGTGGAGCTTAAAACAGCCAATCAAATATTACCTATTGCTATTCAATAGGAATATTTAAATTGCTGCCATTCTTACACTTTTAATGGCAGGGTCTTCAAACTTGGTACATTCAGTCACTGGGTGACTAAAATTTTAATTGAATCAGATTTTTTTTAAATTGGTTTAAATGGTAAAAACTAATGATGTTACATCTATACTTTTCTTGTTTGTGCATTCACAAACACGAAAAATACCTTTGCAAGGCTACTATGGTATGTTTGGTTAGTTGCTGGCATGAAATATATTATCGATGGCAGGGAAGGCCAACCTGAGGCTCTCCAGCTGTTGCAAAACTACAACTTCCAGCATGCTCAGACTGCCTACAGCTATCACAGTACAGCAGGGCATGGTGGGAGTTGTAGTTTTACAACAGCTGGAGTGCCACAGGATGGCCATGCCTGATCTATGTACAGTAAAGAACTGTATATTATTGCAATTGAATATTTTATTGAGATCTATAATTCTTTAACCCATTATTGACCACCATACACCTTTTTACAGTAGCTGATAAGGGGCCTTCGGCTAGGCCGCCACCTGTGTATGGCTGCCTAGTCTAAGCACTGCATGGGTCTCCAATGCAGCAGGGGCTCAGCTCTCACATGTGAGCCAGACTCCTGCTCTAATGACTCAGATTGTCAAAGTGTCAATCCAAGCTGTTTAACCCTTTGGATGCTGCCATCAATAGCAGTAATGGCAATAGCAACCATCTTCCATCATCATCCCATGAATGACATTGTGGGGTGCCAATATATTCACATGGAAACCTGGGGCCTAATGAAAACCCCAGGCTTTCCTGCAGTGTATTCCCAGCAGGTTGCACCTCTCTAGTGCCTGTCAGTATGGCACTGACTGTGTAATACTCTGTATTGCATAAGCATTCAAAAGATCACCTGTTAGGGTTCCTTCACGCGCTGTGTAATTTTTTCCAGAAATTTCCAGACTAAAAATCAATTCAATTAGCTTGAGTTGGATGGCAAGCACATGGATTTTTACAAGCCTCATTCAGGTGAAAGGAACTGATTTTTGTGGAAAATTCTGCAACTAAATCCGCAGAATGAGAGGGCATTCTTAAAGTCCCCCTTGTGGGACTAGTAAATGGTTAAAAGAAAGAAAAATCTCCAAATTAAAAAATGCTATTTTTTTTATTGAAAAATTAAATTAAGCTTTCACATGGAAAAAATCTTAATACATATTTGTTATCCCCTGTCTGTAACAACCAGCACTACACAATCATGTTACTTATATATGGGCAATGACATAGTGTTGATTTAGCAGCGACATAAGGGGGCCACAGAGTGACAAGGTGACATAGTGTGGAGGTGGCAGCAGCATGAGGAGGCCACAGAGTGGCACAATGAAAGAGTGTGGAGATAGTAGCAGCATGAGGAGGCCACATAGTGTCACAGAGACAGATTTTTTAGTTGGCAGCAGCATTAGGAGACCACAGAGTGGCAAGGTAGCATAGTGTGGAGGTGGCAGCAGCAGCATGAGGAGATCTGAGTGGTAAGGTGGCAGCAGCATCAGGAGACCACAGAATAACCCGGTAATAGGGTGGGGAGGTGGGTGGCGATAACAGTACCCGCTGATGGTGGTGGGTGCACTTGGCATCAGATGTGTTAAATCAGGTGGGTGGAAGCATCGGAATAGTAGCTGAGGAAGGTAGCCATAAGAAGCTGGTCTTTTTTCACAAGGTGTGGGTGAGGCAGCATAGATGATCTAATCTGATGCATCAGGCATTGGTGGGTGGAAATTCTGGCTGATCCAAAGCCCCCCCGAACAGACCTGCGAGAGGATGGACGATGACACAGATAGGCAGCGGCCAACTGACTACATAGGATGTCTCTATAGTAGTTCAGTTTGTCCTCCCTCTCAGCAGGTGTAAAAAATGCCCCCATGTTGGACCGGTAGTGAGAGAAAGTCATCCTTCTGCCGAATAGTGACAATTTGTCCGTCACTACCTAAGCAAGTGAACATTAGTGATGTCCCGAACTATTCGCCGGTGAATAGTTCCCGGCGAACATAGCTTGTTCGCGTTCGCCGCGGCGGGCGAACATACGCCTCCTATACGTCATCATTGAGCAAACTTTGACCCTGTACCTCACAGTCAGCAGACACATTCCAGCCAATCAGCATGCCCTCCCTCCCAGACCCTCCCACCGCCTATTAAAAAGCAAGGACAGCATCCATCTTAGATTAATTCTGAAGCTGCAGTGTCACAAAGTTGTAATTGCAATGCGATTAATACAGGTTATATTAATTGCATTGCGATTACAACTTAGAGCTGGGTTACTAATGGTTATATTGATAGAATATAATGAAGATTGAGAATATAGTGCTATATTCGTTGTCAATTCTAGCAATACAACCATTAGGAACTCAAATCTAAGTTGTAATCGCAATGTGAATAATGCAGGTTATATTAATCGCATTGCAAATTCAACTTAGAGCTAAGTTCCTAATGGTTGTATTGCTAGAATTGACGAATATAACGAATATAGCACTATATTCTCAATCTTCGTTATATACTAGAAATACAACCATTAGGAACCCAGCAGCTCTAAGTTGCAATCACAATGCGATTAATATAACCTGCATTAATCGCATTGCGATTACAACTCTCTCAAATCCGACAGTACATTCTAGCATGGAGCCGTTCCCATGGTGATGGGGACGCTCCTTGAGCACGGAAGTCGGCAGAAGCTCTAAGTTGAAATCGCAATGCGATTAATTCAAGTTCTATAAATCGCATTGCGATTTCAACTTAGAACTTCTGCCGACTTGCGTGCTCATGGAGCGTCCCCATCACCATGGGAACGGCTCCATGCTAGAATGTACTGTCGGATTTGAGAAAGTTGAAATCGCAATGCGATTAATTCAAGTTCTATAAATCGCATTGCGATTTCAACTTACCTCACTCTGCGTCAACTACGTAATTTTCCATGGATCCCCCTCCGGCATGCCACAGTCCAGGTGTTAGTCCCCTTGAAACAACTTTTCCATCACTATTGTGGCCACAAAGAGTACCTGTGGGTTTTCAAATTCGCCTTCCTATTGAAGTCTATTGCAGTTCGCCCGGTTCGCACATTCGCGAATATTTGCAGAAATTCGTGTTTGCCGTTCGCGAACGGAAAATGTTATGTTCGCGACATCACTAGTGAACATAGAAACATAGAATGTGTCGGCAGATAAGAACCATTTGGCCCATCTAGTCTGCCAATATACTGAATACTATGGATAGTCCCTGGCTTTATCTTATATGAAGGATGGCCTTATACTTATCCCATGCATGCTTAAACTCCTTCACTGTATTTGCAGCTACCACTTCTGCAGGAAGGCTATTCCATGCATCCACTACTCTCTCAGTAAAGTAATACTTCCTGATATTACTTTTAAACCTTTGCCCCTCTAATTTAAAACTGTGTCCTCTTGCATCAGTTTTTATTCTTTTAAATATTCTCTCCTCTTTTACCTTGTTGATTCCCTTTATGTATTTAAATGTTTCTATCATATCCCCTCTGTCTCGTCTTTCTTCCAAGCTATACATGTTAAGGTCCTTTAATCTTTCCTGGTAAGTTCTATCCTGCAATCCATGTACCAGTTTAGTAGCTCTTCTCTGAACTCTCTCCAAAGTATCAATATCCTTCTCGAGATATGGTCTCCAGTACCGAGCACAATACTCCAAATGAGGTCTCACTAGTTCTCTGTAGAGCGGCATGAGCACCCACCTCTTTCTACTGGTAATTCCTCTCCCTATACACCCAAGCGTTCTGCTAGCATTTCCTGCTGCTCTATGACACTGTCTGCCTACCTTTAAGTCTTCTGAAATAGTGATCCCTAAATCCCTTTCCTCAGATACTGAGGTTAGGACTGTATCACTGATTTTATATTCTGCTCTTGGGTTTTTACGTCCCAGGTGCATTATCTTGCACTTATCAACATTAAATTTTAGTTGCCAGATTTTTGACCATTCCTTTAGTTTTCCTAAATCCTTTTCCATTTGGTGTATCCCTCCAGGAACATCAACCCTGTTACAAATCTTGTGTCATCAGCAAAAAGACACACCTTACCATCGAGGCCTTCTGCAATTTCGCTGATAAAGATATTAAACAATATGGGTCCCAGAACAGATCCCTGAGGAACCCCACTGCTAACAAGACCTTGGTCTGAGTATACTCCATTGACTACAACCCTCTGTTGCATGTCCCTCAGCTACTGCCTTATCCATTCAACAATATGGGAGTCCAAGCCCAAAGACTGCAATTTATTGATAAGCCTTCTATGTGGGACAGTATCAAAAGCCTTACTAAAGTCTAGATAAGCTATGTCTACTGCACCTCCTCCATCTATTATTTTAGTCACCCAATCAAAAAAATCAATAAGATTAGTTTGACATGATCATGACCTGAAGTAAACCCATGCTGTTTTTCATCTGAGTAAAGAAGTGGAATAGACGGCTCTACTGCTCAGGTAAATGGTAGAGGTGCAAAGCTGCTTGATCTGACTCACCCAGTCAGAGGCATAAGATTACAAAAGGATAAAGGATAAGCAGGCACACTCTTATTTGGGTACAAGGTAATGATTTATTTATATTCTAGTGTTTGTGAGGTCTGGTAGATAGATGTAAAAAGTGTATAAAAGTAGTCCCTTTTTATAAATGTAAAAATGAAGAAATTCTGGAGTGATAAATGATCACCACTGGGTGAGAGGTGATGGATGTCCTGGAAAAAATGTTCTAGGAAAATTGGTGGATAAAAAATATAAAATATATAGAATGCCTAGATGAACGGTAAAAATATCTAGATAAAAATCCTTGGAAAAAGAATATTCATAGAGTCTTTCAAAAACAGATAAAAATACCTAGAAAAAAATATTCATAAAATCTTTCATAAACAGTTTGCATATAGTTGCCACTAATCAGAAGATAAAATCAAGTAGAGGATGTATGGAATAGTCTTTCATAATCGCTATAAAGAGGATTTTTGTCCAATATTGCCCCTTTGTGCAATTGTAGCTCCGTTTATGGGATATAGTGTAGATAACAAATTGCCGCTCAGCAGAGGATCAATGGTGCGCCTTTTCAAAATGTAGTTTGCAAATGTGACAATTTATGGCTGTTAGTAGTTATTTTCTATATATTGAGCTGTGGAGGAAAGGGGTGCTCTGTGCCTTAGGTGCGGCGTCCCGCACTGTCTCTGGCTACAGAGATCACTTACCCTTCCCGACACTTGTTCTCTTGGGTCCTCTGATGGTAGTCTACTGTTCCTAGGAGGCTGTTGCGATCCAGTCCGATTCTCAGGAGTCGGTGGCGTGCCTCGTGTTGCCAAGGACGCCGGGGGCGTGGTTCGTGCGTCTGGAGAGTGACGTAAGCGGTCACGTGATGGCGAACTTTCTTTCAAGCGCGTTAACAGTGTTTCTCCTACTCTGTTGCGAGTAGTGAATATTCCGGTAATCCTCAGCTTCTTAATCGCGTTTCGGGAGTCTATCCCTTCATCAGCTGTTTTTCATCTTTCAATCCATGGGATTTTAGATGTTCCACAATCCTCTCCTTAAGGCCTCATGCACACAACAGTATTTTTTCACGGTCCGCAAAATGGGGTTCTGATGTTCCATGATCCGTGTCCGTTTTTTCTTCTGTGTGTCTTCCGTGATCACCAAACATGAAGCAAAGTAAATAAAAAAGTCATTTTGGTGTCCGCCTGGCCGTGCGGAGCCAAACGGATCCATCCTGACTTACAATGCAAGTCAATGGAGACGGATCCGTTTGACGTTGACACAATATGGTGCAATTGCAAACGGATCCATCCCCCATTGATTTTCAATGTAAAGTCAGGAGTCCCTACCGGAGTTTTCTCCAATCCGATGGTATATTTTAACTTGAATCGTCCCCATCACCATAGGAACGCCTCTATGTTAGAATATACCATCGGATTTGAGTTACATCGTGAAAACTCAGATCTGACAGTATTTTCTAACACAGAAGCGTTCCCATGGTGATGGGGACGCTTCAAGTTAGAATATACTAAGAACTGTGTACATGACTGCCCCCTGCTGCCTGGCAGCATCCGATCTCTTACAGGGGGCTGTGATCCGCACAATTAACCCCTCAGATGTAGCACCTGAGGGGTTAATTGAGCGTATCATAGCCCCCTGTAAGAGATCAGGGGCTGCCAGGCAGAAGGGTGCAGACCCCCCTCCCTCCCCAGTTTTAAATTCATTGGTGGCCAGTGGGGCCCCCCTCCCTCCCTCTACTGTATTAATTTCATTGGTGGCCAGTGCGGCCCCCCCGGCCCCCCTCCCTCCCTCTACTGTATTCATTTCATTGGTGGCCAGTGCGGCCCCCCGGCCCCCCTTCCCTCCCTCTACTGTATTAATTTCATTGGTGGCCAGTGCGGCCTCTCCCTCCCTATACTGTATTAATTTCATTGGTGGCCAGTGCGGCCCCCCCGCCCCCCCTCCCTCTACTGTATTAATTTCATTGGTGGCCAGTGCGGACCCCCCTGGGCCTCCCCTCCCTCCCTCTACTGTATTAATTTAATTGGTGGCCAGTGCGGCCTCCCCCCCCCCCATCATTGGTGGCAGCAGAGAGTTCCGATCAGAGACCCAGTTTAATCGCTGGGGCTCCGATGGTAACCATGGTAACCAGGACGCTACTGCAGTCCTGGCTGCCATGGTTACTTAACAATATTAGAAGCATTATACTTACCTGCTGCGCTGTCTGTGACCAGCCAGGTGCTCCTCCTACTGGTAAGTGACAGGTCTGTGCGGTGCATTGCTTAAAACACAGATCTGTCACTTACCTGTAGAAGGAGCGCCTGGCCGGTCACAGACAGCGCAGCAGGTAAGTATAATGCTTCTAATATTGCTAAGGCCGCACTGGCCACCAATGAAATTAATACAGTAGAGGGAGGGAGGGGGGCCGGAGGGGTGCCACACTGGCCACCAATGAAATTAATACAGTAGAGGGAGGTAGGGGGGCCGGGGGGGGGGCTGCACTGGCCACCAATGAAATTAATACAGTAGGGGGAGGGAGGGGGCCGCACAATTAATTAATACAGTAGAGGGAGGGAGGGGGGGCTGGGGGGGAGCCACACTGGCCACCAATGCAATTAATACAGTAGAGGGAGGAGGGGACCGCACTGGCCACCAATAAAATTAATACAGTAGAGGGAGGGAGGGGGGCCGCACTGGCCACCAATGAATTTAAAACTGGGGAGAGAGGGGGGTCTGACCACTGCTGCCTGGCAACCCCTGATCTCTTGAGGGGTTAATTGTGCGGATCACATCCCCCTGTAAGAGATCGGATCCTACCAGGCAGCAGGGGGCAGTCATGTACACAGTTTGTAGTATATTCTAACTTGAAGCGTCCCCATCACTATGGGAACGCCTCTGTGTTAGAATATACTGTCGGATATGCTCTGAAAAATCTTTTATGCAGACGGATCTTCGGATCCGTCTGTATGAAAGTAGCCTACGGACACGGATCACTGACGCGGATGACAATCTTGTGTACATCCGTGTTTTTTTACGGACCCATTGACTTGAATGGGTCCGTGAACCGTTGTCCGTCAAAAAAATAGGACAGGTCATATTTTTTTGACGGACAGGAAACACGGATCACGGACGCGGATGAACAATGGTGCATTTTCTGAGTTTTCAACTGATCTATTGAAAGTCAATAGGTCCGCAGAAAATCACGGAACAACGGACAAGGATGCACACAACGGTCGTGTGCATGAGGCCTTAGTATGGTTTCCATTAATTTCCCCACTATTGATGTTAGGCTTACTGGCCTATAGTTGCCCGATTCCTCCCTACTACCTTTCTTGTGAATGGGCACAACATTTGCTCATTTCCAATCTTCTGGGACGACTCCTGTTGCCAGTGATTGGTTAAATAAATTTGTTAATGGTTTTGCTACTTCACCGCTGAGCTCTTTTAATAGCTTTGGGTGTATCCCATCAGGCCCCTGTGACTTATTTGCATTAATTTTAAACAGCTGACTTAGAACCTCTTCCTCTGTAAAGACACATGCATCAAAAGATTCATTAGTCTTCTTTCCTAACTGAGGTCCTTTTCCTTCATTTTCCTTGGTAAAAACTGAACAGAAGTATTCATTGAGGCAGTCAGCTAGTTCTTTATCTTCTTCCATATGCCTTCCTTTTATTTTTAATTTGGTAATTCCTTGTTTTAGTTTCCTTTTTTTCATTTATGTATCTGAAGAATGTCTTATGGCCTTTTTCCCCTGACTGAGCTAATTTCTGTTCTGCCTTTGCTTTAGAAGCTCTTATAACTTGTTTGGCTTCTCTCTGCCTAATCTTATAAATTTGTCTGTCATCCTCGTTTTTTTTTTCTTTTTTTATAATTCCTAAATGCTATCTTTTAGTTTTTAATGATTTTGGCCACTTCTGCTGAGTACCACAATGGTCTCTTCCTTTTTTTGCTTTCACTGACAAGCCTAATGCAATTTTCTGTTGCCTTCAATAGTGCCACTTTTAAGTAGTCCCATTTCTCCTGGACTCCAATAAAACTGTTCCAATCTGATAGGGACTCGTATACCACTAATCCAATTTTAGAAAAGTCAGTTTTTCTAAAATCTAAAACTTTTGTTTTTGTGTGGTGTGAGTCAGTCACTGTACTTATAGTAAACCATACTGACTGGTGATCACTAGATCCCAAGCTTTCCCCTACAGTAATATCATATACCAAATTCCCATTTGTGAATACAAAATCTAAAATGGCCTCCTTCCAGGTTGGCTCCTCAACTACTTGCTGTAGAGATAATCCCAGTAGGGAATTTAAAATATCTGTACTCCTGGCAGAACTAGCTATTTTGGTTTTCCAGTTTACATCAGGAAGATTGAAGTCTCCCATAATGATAACTTCCCCCTTCAATGTCATTTTAGCTATTTCCTCAACTAGTAGATCATCTAATTCTTTGACTTGGCTAGGCGGTCTATATATCACACCTACACGAGTTACCTTATGATTATCAAGCTGCAAGGTAACCCAAACTGACTCTAAATTGTTCTCGCTAACTTGTATCAAATTAGATTTTATGCTATCTTTCACATACAGGGCCACCCCTCCCCCTTCTTGCCTTCTCTGTCTTTCCTGTATAGAGAGAACCCTGGTATTGTTATATCCCAGTCATTACTCCCCTTGAACCATTTCTCAGTAACAGACACTACATTCTCAGATGCCATTATAGCCTCAAGTTCATTGATCTTATTCCCTAGGCTGCGAGCATTTGTAGACAAGACTCTGAGCTTGTCATTTCTTAACCTTTGTGCTACTGGCCTCTTCTGGCATTGTTCTGGGGGGCAGTCGGACTGCTGGATTATCACTCTTTTGCCCCCCTTTCCTAGTTTAAATGCTCCTTAGCAAATACTTGTAACTGTTCACCGAGGATATTTGTTCCCTTGAGAGAAAGATGCAAACCATCTTTCTTGTACAGTTCTTTTCCATTCCAACAAGAGCTAACATGAGACACAAAGCCAAACCCTTGGTTCAGACATCATTCACTAAGCCATACATTGAATACCTTAATGGGCATCTTCCTGTCATGCTGAAGGTTATGCACAGGCAAAACTGCAGAGAATGAAACAGTTGATGCAACCTCCCGTATATCCTTTCCAAGTGTGTGAAAAGCTTCTTTCACATTTGAAACCTCATTGCAAGCCAGATCATGCAGCGAGACATTTGTGTAAGTGACTCGGAGGGACTCCCTGCCTCCATCTCCACTGCATATTGCCTTTGTGTGCCTGGGTCATCTGCCTCATCTTCCTCATCTCCCTCTTGCTAATCAGTCTGCTCCTGCTCCTCCTCTCCTGTCACTTGTGTAGAAAAACCACCCATTTTGCTAATCATTGTTTGTGCTCCAATGTCCTCCTCCTCCTCCAGTTCAGCCCCCACAGGACTCATGTCACCGTGAGATGTAGGCACCACGTCTCCAGTCCCCTGACCAGCCAGATGTATCAGCACCTGTTCCAGGATATGAAGCAGTGGAATGACGTTGTTCATCCTGTAGTCCTAGCAACTGACAAATAACACAGGGTGCATGGCTCAGCCATCCTTGATGCAGCGCCGACACCATGTTCTTCCCGTTATCGATCACCATGGTTCAGATTTTCAGTTGTCGTAGAGAAAGCCAGGATTCGATTTCTTGATTGACACAGAGCAGTTGCTCCCTTGTGTGACTCCGTTCACCCAGGCAAACGAGGTGTAGAACAGCGGAACACCGCCATGCCCTGCCCATGTGGTATGCTGGAGGAGCATTGTGAATTGTCCCTGCAGTGAAGGCTGAGGACACTGTGGAGGATGAGGAGGCAGAGGCGGACATTGTCGCAGGACCAATGGCGTGAGAACCTGAAGGAGGAAGTGGCGTCACCTGGCTAAGTTGCTGATTTGGCTGGGCAGGAACCACATTCACCCAGTGGGCTGTAAAGGACATATATTGTCCTTGACCATAGTTACAGCTCCACACGGCAGCATCGTCAATGTTGCCATGCACTTTGGCAGACACCGACAGGTTAAAGGACTGGCCCACCTTCTGTTCTATATATTTGTGCAGGGCTGGTACTGCCTTTTTGGCAAAGAAATGACGGCTTGGGACTCTCCACCTCCACTCGGCACAACACATTGGTTCTCTGAAAGGTTCAGTGTCCACCATACTGCCAGAACAAATAAGTAAATAAAAAGGAAATTAATACACCCCAAAAAAGGCTCTAATTTTGTCACTTCACCACACAACGGCAAATAATATTTTTTCTTTGACTCTAATTCACACCAAAAAAGGCTTTAGAGCATAAAACTGCACCGCTGATCGGCAAATAATACTTTTTTGCCACTAATACACGACAAAAAAGGCTTTAGAGCATATAACTGCACCGCTGAACGGCAAATAAGCCCTTTTTTCCCCACTTATACACACACCAAAAAAAGGCTTTAGAACATATAACTGCACCGCACAAAGGGCTAATAAATGTAGAAAACATTTCTAGTAATACACTGTTAATGGCTGTATCATACAGCATTTGCACCCCAATACGGTTTGCTTGAATTACAGAGGTATCATCTGTTGCAAACCTAAAAGCAGCATTATAATGGCAATTTGGATCCCTAGTGCAGCAAGGTGTAATAGGATTGTTTCTATTACCCAGGCTGTAAACTCCCCTATTGAACTCTGTTCTGCTTCAATACTGTGGAATAATTCCTCCCTATCCTTTCTATACACTTCTGAGGGTACTTTCACACTAGCGTTATTAGAATCTGGCAGGCAGTTCCATTGCCGGAACTGCCTGCCGGATCCGGAAATCCATATGCAAATGGATATATTTTTTTTCTGGATCCAGATTCGTTAGACTTATTCATTGAAATACCGGGTCCGTCTTTTCAGAATCATCCGGAATAATCGATCTGGTGTTAAATTTTTTCAAAGCTAGAAAGTGTCACGCCAACAATGCGCTCACTCTCCACAGAGCCGTCGGTGCCCCGCCTCTGTGCAGGAGCGTCCTCGTCTCCTAGGTGATAGACCCGGCCGCGCATGTCTCCTCAGCGTGGCTGGCATCCTCGGTTCCCCCAGCAACCAGAATAAGTCTGAGCACCGAGCTGGGCACTCGGTGCTCAGCTGTATGCAGCAGGGTTAGTCATGTGACGTGGCCCCTGCTAGTCGGTAATTAACAGGCTGGCCACAGGTTGCCTGTTATTTAGGTTCCACCTGCAATTGTGTCTGACCTGGCGTACTTACCTCCTGCTGATATAAGACGATCCTTGTGTACTTTTGCTGCGCTCCTGGTATTCTGACCCCGGCTTCCTCCTGACGATCCTCTGCTGACTCCTTTGTTACTTTTCTACTCTCCTGGTATTTCTGACCCCAGCTTCTTCTGACTATTCTCTGCTTGCTCCATTTGTACTTCGTTGTTCTCCTGGTATTTTACTCGGTCCATTCACGTTCTGTTGTCTGTCTGGTCTGTCCTCCCTGCCCTTATTGCAAGTTAGGGACTGCCGTCCAGCTGTCCTCTGTCATTAGGACTTGCGAGGCAAGTAGGCAGGGCCAGGGGTGAGGGTAGAGCGCAGTGGTCACTTCCCTCCCCCCTGTGTGTGTGTGTACGCGACCGTAACAGAAAGTCTTTCCTAGCACTTTCACTAGCGTCTGCTGACATCTCTCCCTGCACTAAATACACTGGAAAATGGCTGAATCCAAGATGACTGAGGCTATTTATAGGGCTGTGACATCACAGGGGCTGGCTGTCTGCATGCATGGCATTGTGAGTGATCCCTAGTTCCCAGAGTTCTTTGCTCCACGTCCTATCATTTGCAGCAGCCATTTTAGGAAAAAATTTGATTAGTTACCACAAAGCGTGAGGAAATTTGGATTCGGTGCAAATCAAATTTTTCCTGAAATTCGGATCGAACTTCACTTCGTCAACTTTGATTCGATCATCATTAATAATAATAATTAAAATATATATATATATATATATATATATATATACAGTACAGACCACAAGTTTGGACACACCTTCTCATTCAAAGAGTTTTCTTTATTTTCATGACTATGAAAATTGTAGATTCACACTGAAGGCATCAAAACTATGAATTAACACATGTGGAATTATATACATAACAAAAAAGTGTGAAACAACTGAAAATATGTCATATTCTAGGTTCTTCAAAGTAGCCACCTTTTGCTTTGATTACTGCTCTGCACACTCTTGGCATTCTCTTGATGACCTTCAAGAGGTAGTCACCTGAAATGGTCTTCCAACAGTCTCAAAGGAGTTCCCAGAGATGCTTAGCACTTGTTGGCCCTTTTGCCTTCACTCTGCGGTCCAGCTCACCCCAAACCATCTTGATTGGGTTCAGGTCCCGTGACTGTGAAGGCTAGGTCATCTGGCGCAGCACTCCATCACTCTCCTTCATGGTCAAATAGCCCTTACACAGCCTGGAGGTGTGTTTGGGGTCATTGTCCTGTTGAAAAATAAATGATGGTCCAACTAAACGCAAACCAGATGGAATAGCATGCCGCTGCAAGATGCTGTGGTAGCCATGCTGGTTCAGTATGCCTTCAATTTTGAATAAATCCCCAACAGTGTCACCAGCAAAGCACCCCACACCATCACACCTCCTCCTCCATGCTTCACTGTGGGAACCAGGCATGTAGAGTCCATCCATTCACCTTTTCTGCGCCGCACAAAGACGAGGTGATTGGAACCAAAGATCTCAAATTTGGACTCATCAGACCAAAGCACAGATTTCCACTGGTCTAATGTCCATTCCTTGTGTTCTTTAGCCCAAACAAGTCTCTTCTGCTTGTTGCCTGTCCTTAGCAGTGGTTTCCTAGCAGATATTCTACCATGAAGGCCTGATTCACACAGTCTCCTCTTAACAGTTGTTCTAGAGATGTGTCTGCTGCTAGAACTCTGTGTTGCATTGACCTGGTCTCTAATCTGAGCTGCTGTTAACCTGCGATTTCTGAGGCTGGTGACTCGGATGAACTTATCCTCCGCAGCAGAGGTGACTCTTGGTCTTCCTTTCCTGGGGCGGTCCGCATGTGAGCCAGTTTCTTTGTAGCGCTTGAGAGTTTTTGTGACTGCATTTGGGGACACTTTCAAATTTTTCCCAATTTTTTGGACTGACTGACCTTCATTTCTTAAAGTAATGATGGCCACTAGTTTTTCTTTACTTAGCTGCTTTTTTCTTGCCATAATACAAATTCTAACAGTCTTTTCAGTAGGACTATCAGCTGTGTATCCACCTGACTTCTCCACAACGCAACTGATGGTCCTAACCCCATTTATAAGGCAAGAAATCCCACTTATTAAACCTGACAGGGCACACCTGTGAAGTGAAAACCATTTCAGGTGACTACCTCTTGAAGCTCATCAAGAGAATGCCAAGAGTGTGCAAAGCAGTAAGCAATGCAAAAGGTGGCTACTTTGAAGAACCTAGAATATGACATATTTTCAGTTGTTTCACACTTTTTTGTTATGTATATAATTCCACATGTGTTAATTCATAGTTTTGATGCCTTCAGTGTGAATCTCCAATTTTCATAGTCATGAAAATAAAGAAAACTCTTTGAATGAGAAGGTGTGTCCAAACTTTTGGTCTGTACTATATCTATATATATCTATATATATATATATATATATATATATACACAGGTGAAACTCGAAAAATTAGAATATCTGCAAAGTTCATTTATTTCAGTAATGCAACTTAAAAGGTGACACTAATATATAAGATAGACTCATGACATGCAAAGTGAGATATTTCAAGCATTTATTTGTTATAATTTGGATGATTATGGCTTACAGCTTATATGAAACCCCAAAGTCACAATTTTGAGGTACCCTTTGCTCAGGGAGTATGGATTAATTACTAGCTGATTAGAGTGTGACACTTTGAGCCTAGAATATTGAACCTTTTCACAAAATTCTAATTTTAAGCTGCATTAATGCAATGCCTTATAATTTGCATTACTGAAATAAATGGACTTTTGCACGATATGCTAATTTTTTGAGTTTCAGCTGTATATATGTATATCATTGTTAGTGACTAATATAGAAATATAATGTTTTCCTATTGCATTTTTTTGTGTAAGGTGCTGTGCTATTACATCTACTGAGATTGCTGTATTCCACTATTTCAGTAGCTGACTGAATAAAATTCACATTGAAACATGTCAGTATTCCCCATCTATCTCGCCCAAGAACAGGAGGCTTCATTTTATTGTTATGTGAGCTGTATTAAGAGAAATTGGAATACATTTTGTATAAGATACTATTTGCAGAGAAAACACACCAGAGCGTAATTGGAGAAAAATCTAGGCTTATAGGTATTTGCATTTAGACAGTACACAGCATACTTGATTTAATGTGCACACTCACCTGCCAGACAGGATCCCTCTGCTCACGGAAGAGCTGGAAGTATTTGTGAGCCAGTTGAACTGGAGGAAGAGTTTGCAACTTTAAATGAGTCCAGGTTTGCACAAATTTGGCAAGATTAATAAAAGTATATAAACCAAGTCTGTCATTGCCGTAGTTGGACAAATGGGTCATAAAGATACTAATCTGCAATACAAAATTAGAAAGACAAAATCTTGCAGTTAATTGTAATGCCACCAGGGGACAGTCATGCTGTGCATTTTTCATTTTGAAAAACTCACTTCGATTCTATTTTTACATATCTTTTATTGCTCTACATATCTTCAGAACAGCTTAAATTACCTATAAGTGTAATGACTGTAAAACGTATTAGGCCATTACAAACGTTTTAATGTTTATTACAGTGCCAGTTAACATCTTCTTTTAAGCTTTTTACCATAAGCACAACCTAGTATGAACACCTTTTTGCTTACCCCATACACTGCTTGCACCAAAGAAAACTGTATATCAAAAGAGCACAAAAAAATAAAGAAATGTCATCTTAAAATAATTATAATTGTAGGTAAAGAAATGTTCAGCTATCCAAAAATTATATACATTTATATACATTGCTATAAAAGAAAAATCTGTGTTAAAGTGAAACTCCACTCACTCAGCTATGTAATGATGTACCACCAATGCACACATTTTTTGCCACAGAGGTTTTGTATTGTAGTATTATCATTATTATTTGCTTAATGTGCTTTACATGTTTGATACTTGCACTTTACTCATTCTCTGTTGCTGTATAGTGGTGGTGCTATTTTCAGGGGGGTGGCGTATGGATGGGTGCCTTACATGACAGCCCTTCTGTGTGTTTAGCATGTTTTTAAATGATTTTATGTTTTTGGTACATGGTTTGTTTCTTGTCATTCGATTAAGGATTATTGTACATTACTCGGTAGGTGTGCTCCCTTATATTGCCATTAGAGATGAACGAATTTCAGATTTTGAAAATCTTTCACTCTTCATTTGGTGGTAAAAGGCGAATTGCGTTATGGATTCCGTTATCACGGACCATAACGCAATTCTATGACAGAATGCATAACGGAATGCCTTTGAGCCATTCCGTTATTATTCCGTCATAATAGAAGTCTATGGGCTGCATAACGGAAACGGGACAGATCCGTTATGCAAGCCATAGACTTCTATTATGACGGAATGAATAACGGAATGCCTCTAAAGGCATTCCGTTATGCATTCCCTCATGCATTCCGTCTGCTTTTACCACCGAACGAAGGTTGAACGAATTTCATAACATGAAATTTGTTCATCTCTAATTGCCATGCTACTTTCTCCCTTTTTTGCTTTATATTATATTTAGTATGGTTGTTTAGCACCCTTATTGTTTGTTTATTTATTTTTGGTTGTGTACCCACAATATTGTTTTATACTTTACTGTGATATTTATCTTCCTCTTGTATATATTGGACAGGCATGGGTACACGTTAGCTTTTTAAGAGGTTTTATATGTACTTTGTGTAATAATAAATATGTATTGTATTTCTCGTGTTACATTATTTTAGCATAGTGTGTATTTCTATATATTTGGTGGTTATCCTATGAAAGTGCCATTCTTCACATTATTTTATTTTAATCATTATTGTACATTTACCACCTTTTTTTGGAATACAAATACACCTTGTGAAATAAATAAGTGTCACTCGGTAACTCAGTATTGTGCAACTATCCACTTTTGAATTGAAGTCAAACAGTTGTACATTGTCTGTGCACTGAGCCTGGTTTTCTGCAAGGAGTTCAGCTTCGTTCCCAAGTGAAACATGTAAGAGACTGCCCGTACTTATAAAGACTCAATAACTTTGGAGAGGTCAGCAGTGCAGTACTTTAAAAGCATAGGACAGAAGAAATAATATTCTTGCTTTTTTCGGCTTGATAGACTTATAAGAGCTCTCTGCCGAAAAGAAAATAAGATTTAGGAGCAGATCTTTATCACCTGAACTGTAACCCTGTGCAGCAGATATTGATCTGTCATTGTTTGCAACCATAGAGGGACTGTCAAGAAACATTTATTAGCTGTTTATTTCCTAGGTAAATTAGCTGTACAATAAAAGCAAGAGGTGGCCTCTAACCACCATAAGGAGAATTGTACAAACTCACTCTCATCCTGAGCTACATAAGTCTGCAAACAATATGATCTTGTGGTGATGGGTTCAAACCTCTTTCCTAAAGCATGATACTCATATTATTAAGCTCATTGTAACCCACATCATTGTAAAACTGACCAGTTACAGTATAAGATGGAGTAATCTAAAAAAAATAATAAAGACTGGTGTAAATGCAGTAAGACCACATCATTAGATCTTACAACAAACCACTAAGCTGCAGTGCAATTCTGCAATTTTGCTCATATCATTCCTACTCAATCTTAGTCATAAATAAAAATCATTCATGGTCATCATTGATTAATTGATTGACATCCTTCCTATTGCAGCTTGTTATATAAATCCTGGAATGGGATTTTCGAAAATATACATGGAAAAAAGAAGCAAAGATCGTGAAGGAGAAAACACCAATAAGTAACATTTTCACTTCCATGAAATGTTTACATGTCACATTAACACATTGGGGAACATTTACAAAGCATGTTACACCAGAATTATGGCGTAAAATGCGCCAAACAGAATGGAGTTTTGATTTTCGCCAAACAGAATTTTCACCCAAAAATATGCATCACGTCAGAAATGAGTTATAAATGTCAAAGTGGGCGGGGCAAGTGGGAACAAGTGATCGGTAAGTATTAAAACAGGATGCAATTATTTTTATCTAATATAAATGAGCTAAACAACAAGGTTCTGTCAGTAAACTGACATTCACCAGAAAAAAATAACAAAAATGCAGAGTCTGAGACAAAAGTCCCAATTTACCACTGGAATTGTCACAGATATGCTTCAAAAGTCGCAGGTGTGGTCTGGCAGAAAATTTTGGTTTAAAAAAGTCACAAAAATGGCACAAAAATGTTGCAAACTGAGAGAGATATGCGGATAATCACATTTACATTTTTAAAAAGTCACATTTCAAAAGTGGAGCGCACCTTTTTATATATGAGGTGAAACAAATCACTGTTTTGCAAAGTCTTTTTTTGGGCGCAAATTACTCCATTATTGGTAAATGTCCACCATTATTACAATTGCATGCCAGGAGCTAAAAGCAGATGTTTAAATCACTAAAGGCCTTTAAGGGTACTTTCACACTTGCGGCAGGACGGATCCGACAGGCTGTTCACCATGTCGGATCCGTCCTGCCGCTTTTTCGCCATGCCGCCGGACTGCCGCTCCGTCCCCATTGGCTATAATGGGGACGGGGGCGGAGATCCTGCGCAGCACGGCGGTGCACGGCGAAAGCCGCCAGAGTAAAAAGTCGGACATGCAGGACTTTTTAGTCTGGCGGCTTTCGCAGTGCTGCGCCGGAGCTCCGCACCCGTCTCCATTATAGTCAATGGGGACCGAGCGGCGGTCTGGCAGCACGGCGAAATAGTGGCAGGACGGATCCGACATGGTGAACAGCCTGTGGGATCCGTCCTGCCGCAAGTGTGAAAGTAGCCTATGAACAGACAAAAATTGAATTAGGCATATTAACAATAACAAAAATCCAGTTCCAGGCATATTGCGCAATAAGTAAATATGAGACTCTGTCCACAAATGTAGGGATTCGCTCTGGTAGTTAGAATAAGCGGGTGCAGCACAGAGGCAAAGTGTAAGTTCTTGGTTCAAACATCAGTGTTTATTCACACGTGAATGCAAAACAAACACGCAAGTTGCTTGGTGATTGTTCACACAGATGAAAAGTTCATATATAAAACAGTCTCCTTTTCTCCTGGGTGTTACTTCTCACCCTGTTGGAAGTTCTGCCTTGTCAAGTCCACAGGCAGGTGTTAGGCGGCCTGTTCACCCTTACAGGGGTCTGAGCCCTCCAGCCCGGCTCAAGCCGAGGATCCCAACACATCCCTCAGATCACAGCACACAGACCTCCTGAGCTTCACTGTCAGGCGGAGGTAATCCTGCTCACCTAGCAGTGCTGTCTGGTTTTTATGCCTGGCAAAACCAGGCCTAGAACATGGGAAGTAGTCACCCAACCAGCACTTTGACTACTCCCAGTAAGAGCTGTCCCGGATTAGCTATTACAGCCATACTAAGTATCAAGGTGTCAAACAGCAACTGCTGCTGACACATAAAAACAGGCTCTTACTCGACCGAGGCCAGGAACCTTGGTGACACATACCTATCATCCATGATGATTCCTTGTACTTTATTACAGCAAAAAAGAATCACAGCAAAACAAGAACCAGGTTCTCCAGATCTGCTTATATTTACAATAGGTGCCAAGCTCCAATGGGACATCTCTTCAATTCTAGCCAACTCTTTTAGAAAATGACATACCTCCCCCCTTTGTTCAATCCTGAGGGAGTGAACACGTGTCATACAGTATACTCTTTCCTTTTTACTTCATTCCAATCCTCCGTGTGGGCCTAGGCACGCCTATCTGAGGACACCTGCATCCGTGGCTGCATACCTACCTTCACATTGGGGATTAAACTCATCTCCGACACGTCCAAATTAGTGTTGTGCCTATCATTGCACAACACAAAAAGGTGAGCCTCCTATATTGGAGTAAATTTCATATTTACAAACGTTTTTACCCTATGGTGCGCCCTGTTTCTCTGTTTATACAGTAAACAACTTGCCTCTATACGTCATACAGTATACTCGGGACAGGGCATCCACTTTTCCCTGTAACCGGCCTGCTCTGTGTTCTACGGAGAACTTAAAGTTTTGTAAGGACAGGAACCACCTGGTGACTCGGGCATTTCTCTCTTTGGCCTGGCTCATCCACTTGAGAGGGGATTGGTCAGTCACCAGGCGGAATGTTCTTCCCAACAAATAATAGCAGAGAGACTCGAGTGCCCACTTGATAGCCAGGCACTATAATATACCTGGTCTTGGCTGGGGTTAGCTTGTGGCTTAGGAAGACAATGGGATGCTCCTCCCCGTTGACTTCCTGAGACAGTACAGCACTGAGGCCTACTTCGGAGGCGTCTGTCTGTACTATGAATTTCCACTTGAAGTCGGGCGTCACTAAAACCAGGGACTCACACAGGGCCAACTTCAAAGCGGAGAAAGCCTCTTCCGCCCTGTCATTTCAGTGAACAATCACTCACTTGCGTCCCTTCAATAACCCTGTAAATAGCGTGGCTACAGTAGCAGAGTGGGGAATAAATTTCATGTAATAGGCTATCATTCCTAGGAATTACTTTACTTGTTTAGTGGTGACAGGTTGAGGCCAATTTCTTATCGCCTCTATTTTGTTTACTTGGGGTTTGATCACTCCGATCCCAATGACATTCCATAGGTATTTTGTCTCCTATAACCCTTTCGTGCCTTTTTTTGGGTTAGCGGTTAGTCCAGCTTTTCAAAGGGAGCCTACTACAGCCTACACTTTGGGCAGGTGACTTTCCTAGTCGGTACTGTGGATGACAATATCGTCCAGGTAAGCTGAAACGTGCATGTGGTCGCAGCACAATGTACATTAGCCTTTGGAAAGTGGCAGGGGGCCCCATGCAGACCAAAGGGTAACACCTTATACTGGTATAGCCCCTCTAGTGTGATGAAGGCCGTTTTCTCTTTGGCAGCCTCCGTTAAGGGTACTTGCCAGTACATTTTGGTGAGGTCCAAAACAGAAAAATACCGGGCTTGTCTACCCGGGGCATGGGATATGCATAGAACTTGGAGATTTTGCTTTTTTTCCGGAAATCGTTACAGAATCGTAACGACCCATCTGGCTTTGGTATTAACACTATTGGACTAGCCCACTCACTTTTGGACTCCTCAATGATATTTAGTTGCAGCATTAGCTGCACTTCCTCCGAGATGGCTTGTTGCCGAGCCTCAAGTACCCGGTATGGTTTCCAACTGGATTTTGGCCTGAGGCTCAGTGACAATGTCATGCTGGATTATGGAAGTGCATCCAGGGAGGTCTGAGAACACGTCCGTGTTCCTGCTGACAAACTCCCTGGCCTCCGGAGTCTATTTAGAGGAGAGGCTGTCAGCAATCTTCACTGTGGCAAACGCTTCCTTTACAACAGACTGAGGGTCCGTAACCTCTCCTCCTAGAAAACGTGGCCGCGGGCTATCATCAGTACTGGTCTCCATATCTTTCCAAGGTTTGAGCAAATTCACATGGTACACCTGCTTCGGCTTCCGCCGCCCTGGCTGGTGTACCTTATAGCTTACTTCTCCAAACTTTGAGTATCTCGTAGGGTCCCTGCCACATAGCCAGTAAACTACTGTCCACTTTCGGTACCAGAACCAAAACCCAATCTCTCAGGTTAAAGATCCGGACCCGAGCCTGCCGATTATACACCTGACTTTGAGTTCGCTCAGCTGCCTCCATTTGTTCCTTTAGCAGTGGCAACATGGTTTTCATACGTTCCTACATCAGGGTAACATATTCAATAACGCTTTTATATGGTTGTTGCTCCCATGCCTCTTTGGCTATATTCAACAGATCACGTGGATGTCTGCCATATAGAAGTTCAAAAGGAAAGAACCCAGTAGAGGCCTGCGGCACTTATAGCACTGCAAACATAAGATAGGGCAGAAGGAGGTCCCAGTCCTTTCCATCCTTAGACACTACTCATTTTAACATGGTTTTTAATATTTTATTAAACCTTTCTACTAGGCTGTGCGTTTGCGGGTGATAGACGGATGTCCGTATCTGCTTGATGTTCAGCAACTTACAGAGTTCCCGCATGACCTTGGACATAAAAGAGGTCTTCTGGTCAGTCAGAACCTCTTTTGGTAGCCCCACTCTGGAGAACATCTCCATTAACTCCTTTGCTATGAGTTTGGCCGATGTATGTTGCTGTGGCACCTCCTCCGGGTACCGAGTGGCGTAGTCTAGGACTACCAAGACATGTTGGTGCCCTCTAGCGGACTTTTGTACTGGGCCTACGAGATCCATAGTGATTCTTTCAAATGCAGTCTCGATAATCGGGAGAGGCACAAAGGGACTGCGGAAAAGGTTGTGGAGGCTAGTTGTTTGGCAGGTCGGGCAAGACTTACAAAAGTCATCCACCTCTGTAAACACACTGGGCCAGTAAAACCGTTGTAGTATCCGGTCCTGTGTTTTCTGCGTCCCAGATGACCCCCGAGAACATGTTGGTGGGCTAACTCTAACACAAGTTTTCGATAAGCCCGGGGCACCACAAACTGTTCAATGGGTTCACCCCGCAGCTGGTTTAACAGATATAGCATATTCTGGTTGACCACAAAACAGGGAAACATTGTATTGGCCCAAGGTTGTTGGAGTAGCCCAAGGTGGTTGGAGTACCCCATCAACTATTGCCACATTCTTCCAATCCCGGGATAGGGTTGGGTCTCGGATTTGGGCTGTACCGAAATTCTCCCCTGTGACGTTGAGGTACCAGTGGCATTTCCCCCATGTCTCCCACCATTACCCTATGCAGGGTTGTCACCCCCTCTTCCACCGAGGTGGCGGTCACCCCTACTGCTGGCCCTTCGGCCTCAGGTTCCCAGGGTTCTGGCCATCCTCCTGAACAAGGCCAATCTCCTGACTCAGGGGTACCAGTCACTCTCACAACCGGCCATAGGGGCGGGAAACCCAGAAAGTCTCTCCTTATTATGAGTTCATAGTGCAAGTTTGCATCGACTGCCACTTCATGGGTCAACCTGCCGGCTACTGTGGTTAGTGAGTCACCAGAGCTGTGGGGTAGTCTTTTTTGACTCCGTCAATGCAAATCACTCCAACTTTCCGCTCAGTATACTCAGCAGACCGCACTAGGGTAGCCCTTACTAGGGTCACCAAGCTCCCTCAGTCCAGCAGCGCCTTAGCTTGAGTGTCTCCCACTTCCACCTGGCACAATTGGTCTAGAGCCTCCGGGGTACCTGTGGCACACATTTTTCATAGCATACAGTGATTGACGGTAACCACAATTAGTGTCCTTGGGCTCAACCCGATGGGGACACTCAGCCCTTATATAGCCAGGTTCTTGACACCGCCAGCAGATTATCTGGGTCCGGCCCATAGTGGGAACCTCCCAGGTGGATTTCACTGGCTCATACCGTTGGGCCTGGGGTGGGGAGTTCTGGGGTTTACCTGCCCGCCTCCTGAAAGAACACCCTTTAAGATTCTTAGTGACCTCATAGCGTTCCACCAGGTCCACCATTTCCAGGAGACACCTGGCCGATCCAGAGCTGTAGAGGGGGTGGCAGTGCCCTCCAGAATATGTCAGCCAATAGTCTATCCAGCATAGCCATGGGACTCAGCACATCAGGCTGTAGCCACTTTTGGTAAAGGTGTAGTAAGTCATAATACTGGGGTCTCGCGGGTTCAGCCAGCTTAAATCCCCACTGATGTACCTGCTGGGCCCGGACCAACACATTTACCCCCAGTCTTGCCAAAATCTCACCCTTTACCTTCGGGTAGTCGGCCGCTTGATCGTAAGGCAAGTCGAAATATACGCGCTGGGACTGTGATGCCAGCAAATGAGCAATGACCTCAGTCCACTGGTCTTGAGGCAGATTTTCCCTGGTGGCCACTTTATCGTAAATCCCCAGGTAGGTTTCGATGTTGTCTGCGGGTGTCATGTTAGGGATCGCTGCACGGACTGCTTTCCGGGCATCGTGGATGCTTGGGGTTGCTACTGCTGTCTGCAACACACTCACATGTTGTAGCAGCAACTGGTTGGTCTCTTGTTGCTGCTTATTAGCCTCCCGTTGGGGCAGATTGGTCTCTCTCTGCTGTAGATTAGCTTCTACGAGGGCCTTCCCAACAGCCTCCATTTTGTCATGGGGTACCGGTTGTAATACCACTGGTTTGATGTACGACATACAACTGTGCCCACAAATACAAACCCCAAAAATACCCTGGAAATTATCAAACTCCTTGGAAAGGGAGAATAATCAAGGTTAAGAGGCGAGTGTGCCTAATGCCATTTTTTAATGGAGGCTTGAAGGAAGATGCTTTCAAGGAAGGGCCTAGCTTGCTTTTATTGTATACAAAGTAAAGAGCTTAACGGAGACGCATAGTTCAGTTCTGTCTATGATATGATACATCAACCCAAACAACCAAGTGTGAAATTAATCTAATAATAAGGTTGAACATTTGGAAAACCTGTCCCACCTGATTTTTTGGAGATGACCAATACAGGTTCTTCTAAAAAAATTAGCATATTGTGATAAAGTTCATTATTTTCTGTAATGTACTGATAAACATTAGACTTTCATATATTTTAGATTCATTACACACCAACTGAAGTAGTTCAAGCCTTTTATTGTTTTAATATTGATGATTTTGGCATACAGCTCATGAAAACCCCAAATTCCTGTCTCAAAAAATTAGCATATCATGAAAAGGTTCTCTAAACGAGCTATTAACCTAATCATCTGAATCAACTAATTAACTCTAAACACCTGCAAAAGATTCCTGAGGCTTTCAAAAACTCCCAGCCTGGTTCATTACTCAAAACCGCAATCATGGGTAAGAGTGCCGACCTGACTGCTGTCCAGAAGGCCATCATTGACACCCTCAAGCAAGAGGGTAAGACACAGAAAGAAATTTCTGAACGAATAGGCTGTTCCCAGAGTGCTGTATCAAGGCACCTCAGTGGGAAGGAAAAAGTGTGGCAGAAAACGCTGCACAACGAGAAGAGGTGACCGGACCCTGAGGAAGATTGTGGAGAAGGACCGATTCCAGACCTTGGGGACCTGCGGAAGCAGTGGACTGAGTCTGGAGTAGAAACATCCAGAGCCACCGTGTACAGGCGTGTGCAGGAAATGGGCTACAGGTGCCGCATTCCCCAGGTCAAGCCACTTTTGAACCAGAAACAGCGGCAGAAGCGCCTGACCTGGGCTACAGGGAAGCAGCACTGGACTGTTGCTCAGTGGTCCAAAGTACTTTTTTCGGATGAAAGCAAATTTTGCATGTCATTCGGAAATCAAGGTGCCAGAGTCTGGAGGAAGACTGGGAAGAGGGAAATGCCAAAATGCCTGAAGTCCAGTGTCAAGTACCCACAGTCAGTGATGGTCTGGGGTGCCATGTCAGCTGCTGGTGTTGGTCCACTGTGTTTTATCAAGGGCAGGTTCAATGCAGCTAGCTATCAGGAGATTTTGGAGCACTTCATGCTTCCATCTGCTGAAAAGCTTTATGGAGATGAAGATTTAATTTTTCAGCACGACCTGGCACCTGCTCACAGTATTACTGTGCTCAATTGGCCTGCCAACTCTCCTGACCTGAACCCCATAGAGAATCTGTGGGATATTGGGAAGCGAAGTTGAGAGACGCAAGACCCAAGACTCTGGATGAGCTTAAGGCCGCTATCAAAGCATCCTGGGCCTCCATAACACCTCAGCAGTGCCACAGGCTGATTGCCTCCATGCCACGCCGCATTGAAGCAGTCATTTCTGCAAAAGGATTCCCGACCAAGTATTGAGTGCATAACTGAACATAATTATTTGAAGGTTGACTTTTTTTGTATTAAAAACACTTTTCTTTTATTGGTCGGATGAAATATGCTAATTTTTTTAGATAGGAAATTTGGGTTTTCATGAGCTGTATGCCAAAATCATCAATATTAAAACAATAAAAGGCTTGAACTACTTCAGTTGTTGTGTAATGAATCTAAAATATATGAAAGTCTAATGTTTATCAGTACATTACAGAAAATAATGAACTTTATCACAATATGCTAATTTTTTTAGAAGGACCTGTATATAATTAAATATTCTAGGTTTCCTCTCGTTCCAGGCATATGAGCAGAACATGCATCCAATGAATGTAAAAGGAAGCATAGGAAAAGGGATCAGGAAGGACTAGAGTAGGTCTCCAACTAATATTATAATGAGGTTTACAAATACAGAAAAACCCTTCCTGTGTAGCACAGTCATAAACTGCTATTCTATTCAGAACTGAAACTTAATTTGCACAATTTTTATTTTATTTTTACATTTTTACCACTCCATTTTTTAAATATGGGTGGAGAAATGGGCATGGTTAACTATGTGAATGAGTAGAGATGAGCGAATCGAATTAGACGAAGTGGAATTTGATCGGAAGTTCAGGAAAAATTTGATTTGCAACGAATGCAAATTTCCTGGCAGTTCGTGGTAGCGAATCACAATTTTTCCTAAAATGGCAGCTACAATGGCGGCTACACGTGTGATGACATGGGGCAAGGAACTCTAGGAAGGCAGGCAGACCCATAATGCCATGCATGCAGCTAATCAGCAGCCAGCCAACCCTGTGATGTCACAGCCCTATAAATACTGTGGCCATCTTAGAATCAGATATTTTCCAGTGTTCTGACTGCAGGGACATACGTTAGAAGGCAATAGGGACAGCAATAGGAAAAACCTCATTTTGAAAAAAAAAAAAACTGAAAAAAATGATTTATAAGGGCAGTGAAAAGATAGTAAGGAATCATTTCACAGTATCTTACTGCAGGGAGAGACCCCAGAAGGCACTAGGGACAGTGCCAGAAAAGTGATTTAAAAGTGTAGGGAAAGGATAGGGAGGAATCATTTCACAGCATCTTATTGCAGGGAGAGACGTCTAAAGTCATTAGGGACAGTGCTAGAAAAACCTCATTGTGAAAAAAAAAAATGTGATTTACAAGTGCAGAGAAACATTATTTGGGGATCCAAATAGCCATTATACAGCTCTGGCATTCCAGCAATTTGTTCTTGTTATTGGGCTGCAAATGCTATGTTGAAAAGCCTATATATGCATTTTACTTCTGCAGTTATTTGTGTTGAAAGAGTTTAGTGGCCTATTTCAGTGCAAAAAGAAAAAATATATACCCATTTCACTTCTGCAGTTATATGTGGTGAAAGCAATCAGTGTCCTATTTCAGTACAAAAAGGAAAAAAATATACGCACTTCACTGTTGCATTTATTTGTAGTGAAAGAGTTTAATGGCCTGTTTCAGTACAAAAAGGAAAACTATATACACATTTTATTTCTGCATTTATAGGTGGTGAAAGCGTTCAGTGTCCTATTTCAGTACAGAAAGAAAAAAAATCCGCACTTCACTGGTGCATTTATTTCTGGCTAAAGCGTTTAGTGGCCGATTTTAGTACAGAAAGAAAAAAATATATAAGTACTTTCACTGGTGCATTTATTTCTGCTAAAAGAGTTTACTGGCCTATTTCAGTACAAAAAGAAAAATATATTAGTTCACTTCTGCTTTATATGCCCTAAAGCGTTCAGTGTTCTATTTCAGTACGAAAAAGGAAAACAAATATACACACTTCACTGTTGCATTTATTTGTGGTGAAAGAGTTTAGTGGCCTATTTCAGTACAGAAAGTAAAATATATATTCACTTCACTGGTGCATTTATTTCTGCTAAGAGCATTTACTGGCCTATTTCAGTACAGAAAGAAAAAAATATACAAACTTCACTGTGTTTAGTGGCCTATTTCAGTACAAAAAGAAAAATATATTCTCAGTTCACTTCTGCAGTTATATGTGTTGAAAGCGTTTATTGGCCTATTTCAGTACAGAAAGAAAAAAAAAAATATATATATATATATATGCACTTCACTGGTGCATTTATTTCTGCTAAAAGCATTTACTGGCCTATTTCAGTACATAAAGAAAACTATACGTACTGCACTGGTGCATTTATTTGTGGCAAAAGCATTTAGTGGCCTATTTCAGTACGAAAGAAAAATATATTCTCAGTTCATTTCTACAGTTATATGTGTTGAAAGCGTTTAGTGGCCTATTTCAGTACAGAAAGAAAAATATATACGCACTTCACTGGTGCAGTTATTTCTGGCAAAAGCGTTTAGTGGCCTATTTCAGTACAGAAAGAAAAAAATATAAGCACTTCACTGGTGCATTTATTTCTGCTAAAAGTGTTTACTGGCCTATTCCAGTACAAAAAGAAAAATATATTCTCAGTTTACTTCTGCAGTTATATGTGGTTAAAGCGTTCAGTGTCCTAATTCAGTACAAAATGGAAAAAATATATACGCACTTCAATGTTGCATTTGTATGTGGTGAAAGAGTTTAGTGGCCTATTTCAGTACAAAAAGGAAAAATATATACGCTTTTCTCTTCTGCAGTTATATGTGGTTAAAGCGTTCAGTGTCCTATTTCAGTACAAAAAGGAAAAAAATATACTCACTTCACTGTTGCATTTATTTGTGGTGAAAGAGTTTAGTTGCCTGTTTCAGTACAAAAAGGAAAAATATATACGCATTTCACTTCTGCAGTTATATTTGGTGAAAGCGCTCAGTGTCGTATTTCAGTACAAAAAGGAAAAAATAACGCACTTTGGTGGCCTATTTCAGTACAAAATTTCTGGCCTATTTCTGCAGTTATTATTTCAGTACAAAAAGAAACAAAATATATTCACTTTTGCAGTTATATGTGGTAAAACTTTTTGTGATGTATTTCGGTAGAAAAACTAAATATATTCATCGTTCACTGTTGCAGTTATATGTGGCAGAACCTTTAATGATGTATTTCAGTCGAAAAACAAAATATATTTAGCGTTCAGCTGCAGTAATATTTGTGGTAAAACCTTTAGTGACGTATTTCGGTAGAAAACAATACATTTATTCTGCGTTCAGCGCCGCAGTTATAAGTGGTAAACCCTTTAGTTGCGTATTTCAGTAGAAAACGAAAAATGTATTTATCCTTATTAACCGCCTCCAGACCTCCTAACCCAGGATCGCGGTCCGGAGGCGGCAGCTCCATGCAGAGTCACGCAGCGGTGCGTCATCTCATTTGTTCGAGGGGGGTCACGTCATCAGCTTGCCAGCAAATGATCGTGGCTGGCAAGCTGATGATTTTTTAAAAATCCAATCACAAGCCATCTAACACATTATATTTGTAAATATAATGTGTTAAATGGCTTCCCTGCTCCTCTGCTGGTCCTTTTGGTCGGTTGGTCTCAGCAGAGGAGCAGGCATCACAGTGAGTAGCACCAAACACCACACACTTAGCCCCAGATCACCCCCCTGCACCCCAATTAACCCCTTGATCACCCCTTGATCACCCCGGTCAATCACCTAGTGAAAGGAAAAAAGTGATCACTTTTTTTTTTCACTGGTATTGACTGTTAGGTTTTAGGGATAGTTTAAGCCCCTTGGTTAGGTAGTTAGCGATCGTTTAGCGCCCAGCCCACCGCACCGCAGTCACTTATTCGCTGATTAGCATATCGCTAATCAGCATTTGTACTTTTATAGTATCTGAAAGTGATCAGAACTGATCACAGTCAGATCTATAATAGTGTTAGTGTCACCTTAGTTTGCCCTCCACCCAAAACGCAGTGTTTACCCAATCAGGCCTGATCGGTCGCCCACACGTGCGTTCACCCACGCCCGCCCCGCCGCAGTGACAAAATTTTTATTTTATTTTTATCACTGCACAATCACTTTACAAACGCTGTGGCGATAAAAAAAAAAAAAAATCAGTTTTGATATTTTTTTATCAACCGCAGCGGCCTCCGGTACTTCGCTAGCCTCCCATTTGTAAGACAGGCTTGCTTTTTTTCTTGGGTAGTCTCAGGGAATACCCCTAAATTTAGTAGCCCAAATGTCAAACAGGGGGTATTCTTCTGAAGAGGCCTACAGGCTTCTGACCCAGTAGGATGAGGAATGGGAACCCTCATCTGATGAATCTAGCGGGTCAGAATATGAACCTGTAGAAAGTAGTGGCAGTCTGACACAAAGTTTGGACGAGGAGTTTGAGGTCCCTGATACCACCAGGCGTACCCGGCCCCGTGTCGCTAGACCACAGGTTGCCCAGGATCCGCTTCAAGGGCAGCAGAGTTGGGCTGGCGCTGTCGGATTACGTGGTGAGGCATACACCAGCAGCGCAGCCCTCCCTGGACCTAGTACCAGCACTGCCGTACAACCTGGTGAAGTGGCGAGCACCAGAAGGGCAGTTGAAGCTGGTACGGTGGCACGTGCAGTAGTTACCCCGTCGCAGCCACCGCACAGACAGGCCCGTAGAGCCCCTAGAATCCCTGAGGTGCTGGCAAATCCAGATTGGCAGTCCCCAACTTCAGCCGCACCATTAGTTCCCCCTTTCACCGCCCAGTCTGGAGTTCGGGTTGAGACAGCTCAGATCGGTTCGGCCCTGGGATTTTTTGAGCTGTTCTTGACTGCTGAGCTCTTGGACATAGTCATGGCAGAAACAAACCGGTATGCCACACAATTTATAACCGCCAACCCGGGAAGCCATTATGCCCAGCCTTTCCGGTGGAAACCAGTCCAAGTTTCCGAAATTAAAACTTTTCTGTGCCTTCTCCTCAACATGGGTCTAACCAAAAAGCATGAATTGCGGTCATATTGGTCCACGAACCCAATTCATCACATGCCCATGTTCTCTGCTGCCATGTCCAGGGCACGATTTGAGGCCATCCTGCGTTTCCTGCACTTTAGCGACAACACTACCTCCCGTCCCAGAGGCCACCCAGCTTTTGACCGGCTCCACAAAATTCGGCCCATCATAGACCACTTCAACCAGAAATTTTCAGATTTGTATACCCCTGAGCAAAACATCTGCGTAGACAAGTCCCTAATACATTTTACCGGGCGCCTTGGCTTCAAACAATACATCCCAAGCAAGCGCACCCGGTATGGGGTCAAATTGTATAAGCTCTGTGAAAGGGCCACAGGCTATACCCACAAATTTCGGATCTATGAGGGAAAAGATCAGACCCTGTAGCCGGTCGGTTGCCCTGACTACCTGGGGAGCAGTGGGAAGACAGTCTGGGACTTGGTGTTACCCTTATTTGGCAAGAGGTACCATCTTTATGTGGACAATTTCTACACAAGTGTGGCCCTCTTCAGGCATTTGTTTCTAGAACAGATTGGCTGCTGTGGCACCGCACAAACTAGTCACGCGGGCTTCCCCCAACGGCTCGTTACCACCCGTCTTGCAAGGGGGGAGAGGGCTGCCTTGTGTAACGAAGAACTGCTTGCGGTGAAATAGAGAGACAAGCATGACGTTTACATGCTCTCCTCCATTCACGCAGACACGACAATCCAAATTGAGCGAGCAACCAGTGTCATTGAAAAGCCCCTCTCAGTCCACGACTATAACCTTCACATGGGAGGGGTGGACTTCAATGACCAGATGTTGTCTCCGTATTTAGTTTCCCGACGCACCAGACGCTGGTATAAGAAGGTGTCTGTATATTTAATTCAATTGGCTCTGTATAATAGTTTTGTTCTCTACAGTAAGGCTGGGAGAACAGGATCCTTCCTCAAATTTCAGGAAGAGATCATCGAGAACCTCCTGTATCCAGGAGATTCCGTGGCCCCATCCACCAGTGTAGTTAGCCGTCTACACGAGCGACATTTTCCCAATGTCGTTGCTGGTACCTCAACCCAACCGTCACCCCGAAAAAGATGTTGTGTCTGTAGCAGGAGTGGAATAAGGGCGTGACATCCGCTATTTCTGTCCTGACTGCCCTGACCACCCTGCCCTATGCTTAGGGGAGTGTTTCCGGAAGTACCACACACAGGTACACTTAGCATAGGGATCACATCTCACAGGACAGGTACACAGGGCTATTAGGGCCCATTCACACACACCTGCTGCAAACCTCTCCTTTCACCTGGGACAAAGTGCATAATGCACTTTGCCACATCTTTGGGCGATTTGCGCTTTGCACATTGTCCCATGGGGAAGGAAAGGTTTGTCCTATAAAGGTAAAAAAAAAACAACAAAAAAAAAACACCAGTAAGCAAAAAAGTTAACGTTCAGTTCCAAAAGTTAAATAAAGTTTATATGTTCTGTTCAAAGGTTATTATAAAGTTAATAAAATTATTGCGTTGCGGCCTGGTTTTTTCTTTTTTGTTTTGTTTTTTTTACCTTCCAGGTGGACCAACCGATCGACTAGCTGCAGCACTGATGTGCATTCTGACAGAAGCATTGCGCTGCTGTCAAATTCCACAAAAGTCGGTGCATGCGGCGCTGCAAGACGAGATTTCTCCTCTGCAGTAAAAGATACGTTTGCCAAGGCATATGAGCTGAGGAGGTGGCGGTGTTCATATGCTTTGGCAAACACTTTGTATATAAAATAAATAAATAAATCCCGGCAATGATTTATTTATCCACATCGATTGATGTAAATGGAGAAATCGGGTTTGCCAGGGCATACGAGCTAAGTGGGTATGGATGTTTGGCGGAGCTCCTATGTCCTGGTAGACGCCTTTCCCCTCCTTTTTTTTTGGGCAGAGATTTTTTCATCCACATTGATTGATGCAAATGAAGAAATCTGTGCTGTTCATTTTTTTCTTTCAGCCCAGAGGCTGAACGGAAAAAAAATATATCTTATTACCTGTATGCTCAATATAAGGAGAAAAGCAGAAACTCCTAATGCTGGCCATACATGTAATGATTGCGGAGACCCTCAAATGCCAGGGCAGTACAAACACCCCACAAATGACCCCATTTTGGAAAGAAGACACCCCAAGGTATTCGCTGAGGGGCATATTGAGTCCATGAAAAATTGAAATTTTTGTCCCAAGTTAGCGGAAAGTGAGACTTTGTGAGAAAAAACAAGAAAAAAATCGATTTCCGCTAACTTATGCCAAAAAAATAAATCTTCGAACTCGCCAGGCCCCTCATTGAATACCTTGGGGTGTATTCTTTCCAAAATGGGGTCACATGTGGGGTATTTATACTACCCTGGCTTTTTAGGGGCCCTAAAGCGTGAGAAGAAGTCTGGGATCCAAATGTCTAAAAATGCCCTCCTAAAAGGAATTTGGGCACCTTTGCGCATCTAGGCTGCAAAAAAGTGTCACACATGTGGTATCGCCGTACTCAGGAGAAGTTGGGGAATGTGTTTTGGGGTGTCATTTTACATATACCCATGCTGGGTGAGATAAATATCTTGGTCAAATGCCACCTTTGTATAAAAAAATTTGAAAAGTTGTCTTTTGCTGAGATATTTATCTCACCCAGCATGGGTATATGTAAAATGACACCCCAAAACACATTCCCCAACTTCTCCTGAGTACGGCGATATCACATGTGTGACACTTTTTTGCCGCCTAGGTGGGAAAAGGGGCCCACATTCCAAAGAGCACCTTTCGGATTTCACAGGGCATTTTTTACAGATTTTGATTTCAAACTACTTCTCACGCATATGGGCCCCTAAAATTCCAGGGAAGTATAACTACCCCACAAGTGACCCCATTTTGGAAAGAAGACACCCCAAGGTATTCCGTGAGGGGCATGGCGAGTTCCTAGAATGTTTTATTTTTTGTCACAAGTTAGCGGAGAATGATGATTTTTATTTTTTTATTACAAAGTCTCATATTCCACTAACTTGTGACAAAAAATAAAAACTTCCATGAACTCACTATGCCCATCATGAAATACCTTGGGGTGTCTTCTTTCCAAAATGGGGTCACTTGTGGGGTAGTTATACTGCCCTGGCATTTTAGGGGCCCAAATGAGTGCAAAGTAGTTTGCAATCAAAATGTGTAAAAAATGGCCTGTGAAATCCGAAAGTTGCTCTTTGGAATGTGGGCCCCTTTGCCCACCTAGGCTGCAAAAAAGTGTCACAAATGTGGAATCGCCGTACTCAGGAGAAGTTGGGGAATGTGTTTTGGGGTGTCTTTTTACATATACCCATGCTGGGTGAGATAAATATCTTGGTCAAATGCCAACGTTGTATAAAAAAATGGGAAAAGTTGTCTTTTGCCGAAATATTTCTCCTACCCAGCATGGATATATGTAAAAAGACACCCCAAAACACATTGCCCTACTTCTTATGAGTACGGCAATACCAGATGTGTGACACTTTTTTGCAGCCTAGGCGGGCAAAGGGCCCACATTCTAAAGAGCACCTTTTGGATTTCACAGGCCATTTTTTACAGATTTTGATTTCAAACTACTTTGCACGCATTTGGGCCCCTAAAATGCCAGGGCAGTATAATTACCCCACAAGTGACCCCATTTTGGAAAGAAGACACCCCAAGGTATTTCATGATGGGCATAGTAAGTTCATGGAAGTTTTTATTTTTTGTCACAAGTTAGTGGAATATGAGACTTTGTAAGGAAAAAAAATATATATAAAATCATCATTTTCCGCTAACTTGTGACAAAAAATAAAAAGTTCTATGAACTCACTATGCCCATCAGCGAATACCTTAGGGTGTCTACTTTCCGAAATGGGGTCATTTGTGGGTTTTTTCTACTGTCTGGGCATTGTAGAACCTCAGGAAACATGACAGGTGCTCAGAAAGTCAGAGCTGCTTCAAAAAGCGGAAATTTACATTTTTGTACCATGGTTTGTAAATGCTATAACTTTTATCCAAACCATTTTTTTTTTTTACCCAAACATTTTTTTTTTATCAAAGACATGTAGAACAATAAAATTAGCGAAAAATTTATATATGGATGTCTTTTTTTAAAAAAAAATTTACAACTGAAAGTGAAAAATTTCATTTTTTTTTAAAAAAATTTCGTTACATTTCAATTAATAACAAAAAAAGTAAATTATTATTATAATGTCAGCAGCAATGAAATACTACCAAATGAAAGCTCTATTAAAGAGAAGAAAAGGAGGTAAAATTTATTTGGGTGGTAAGTTGCATGACCGAGCAATAAACGGTGAAAGTAGTGTAGTGCAGAAGTGTAAAAAGTGGCCTGGTCATTAAGGGTGTTTCAGCTAGGGGGGTTGAAGTGGTTAAGGAGGGGTCCATGGGTTCACAGAAGCAGCGGCGGTAACAGTCAGTCAGTGCTTAGTGTTGTCGATAAAATCACCTACTCTGCGATGTGGCAGTTTTTTTAACGTGCTTCTATCCAAGTTGCTTTGAACGTGCTTCTATCCAAGTTGCTGGTGCTGCAGTCCCTCCCTTTCCAAGTGGTAGACTCTGTAACTTTCAGAGAAATTATGGCTTGTGGCGAGCCGAGGTGGAGAGTCCCAAGCCTTTAGTGACGTTTTTCGGTAGCAAAAAAAGTTTATTCAGCATTCAGCGCTGCAGTTATATGTGGTAAAACCTTTGTTTACGTATTTCGGTCGAAAAACAAATGTTATTCAGCATTCAGCTCTGCTGTTATATGTGGTAAAATCTTTATTGACATATTTTGGTCGAAAAACAAATTTTATTCAGCTTTCAGTGCTGCAGTTATATGTGGTAAAATCTTTATTGACATATTTCGGTCGAAAAACAAACTTTATTCAGCGTTTAGTGCTGCAGTTATATGTGGTAAAGTCTTTTTTGACATATTTCGGTCGAAAAACTAATATTATTCAGTGTTCAGCGCTGCAGTTATATGTAGTAAAATCTTTATTGGCATATTTCGGTCGAAAAACACATTTTATTCAGCGTTTAGTGCTGCAGTTATATGTGGTAAATCTTTATTGAAGTATTTCGATCGAAAAACTAAATTAATTCAGTGGTCAGCGCTGCAGTTAGATGTGGTAAAATCTTTATTGAAGTATTTCGGTCGAAAAACAACATTTATTCAGCGATCAGCGCTGCGGTTATATGTGTACCTAAAGCGTGAGAAGTAGTTTGAAATCCAAATGCGTAAAAAATGCCCTGTGAAATCCAAAAGGTGCTCTTTAGAATTTGGGCCCCTTTGCGCACCTAGGCTGCAAAAAAGTGTCACACATGTGGTATCGCCGTACTCAGAAGAAGTAGAGCAATGTGTTTTGGGGTGTATTTTTACATATACCCATACTGGGTGAGAGAAATATCTCTGTAAAAGTCAACTTTTCCAATTTTTTTATACAAAGTTGTCATTTGACAGAAATATTTATCTCACCCAGCATGGGTATATGTAAAAAGACACCCCAAAACACATTGCCCTACTTCTCCTGAGTACGGTGATACCACATGTGTGCCACTTTTTTGCAGCCTAGGTGCGCAAAGGAGCCCAAATTCCAATGAGTACCTTTTAGGAGGGCATTTTTAGACATTTGGATTCCAGACTTCTTCTCGCGCTTTAGGGCCCCTAAAATGCCAGGGCAGTATAAATCCCCAACATGTGACCCCATTTTGGAAAGAAGACACCCCAATGTATTCCGTGAGGGGCATGGCGAGTCCATAGAAGATTTTTTTTTTTGGCACAAGTTAGTGAAAATTGATTTTTGTTTGCTTTTTCTCACAAAGTCTCCCTTTCCGCTAAAGTTCAATCTTTCATGGACTCAATATGCCCTCAGCGAATACCTTGGGGTGTATTCTTTCCAAAGTGGGGTCATTTGTGGGGTGTTTGTACTGCCCTGGCATTTGAGGGTCTCCGCAATAATTACATGTATGGCCAGCATTAGGAGTTTCTGCTATTCTCCTTATATTGAGCATACGAGTAATGAGATATTTTTTTTTCTGTTCAGCCTCTGGGCTGAAAGAAAAAATGAAAGGCACAGATTTCTTCATTCGCATCGATCAATGTGGATGAAAAAATCTCTGCCACAAAAATGTGGGAAAAAAAAGGAGGGGAAAGGCGTCTGCCAGGACATAGGAGCTCTGCCCAACATCCAAACCCACTCAGCTCGTATGCCCTGGAAAACCCGATTTCTCCATTCACATCAATCGATGTGGATGAATAAATCATTGCCAGAATTATTTTTTTATATACAAAGTGTTTGCCAAAGCATATGAACACCGCCCCTCAGCTCATAAGCCTAGGCAAACGTATCTTTTTTACTGCAGAGGAGAAATCTCGTGTTGCAGCGCCGCATACACCGACTTTTGTGTAATCTGACAGCAGCGCAATTCTTCTGTCAGAATGCACATCAGTGCTGCAGCTGGTCGATCGGTTGGTCCACCTAGAAGGTTAAAAAAAAAAAAACAGGCCGCAACGGAATAAATTTATTAACATTAACTTTAGATAACATTTGAAACAGAACATTAACTTTGAAAAACTTTATTGAACTTTTGAAACATTAACTTTTTTGCTTACCTGTGATTTTTTTTGGTTTTGTTTTTTTACCTTTATAGGACAAACCTCTCCTTCCCCATGGGACAATGTGCAAAGCGCAAATCGCCCAGAGATGTGGTGAAGTACATTATGCACTTTGTCCCAGGTGAAAGGAGAGGTTTGCAGCAGCTGTGAGTGAAAGGGCCCGAAGAGCCCTGTGTGCCTGTCCTGTGTGACGCAATCCCTATACTAATAGTGTACCTGTGTGTGGTACTTCCAGAAACACTCCCCTAAGCATAGGGAAGAGTGGTCAGGGCAGTCAGGACAGAAATAGCGGGTGTCACGCCTTATTCCACTCCTGCTACAGACACAACATTTTATTCGGGGTGGCGCTTGGTTTGAAGTACCAGCAACGACATTGGGGAAATGTCGCTCGTGTAGACGGCTCACTACACTGGTGGTTGGGGCCACGGAACCACCTGGATACACAAGGTTCTCGATGATCTCTTCCTGAAATTTGAGGAAGGATCTTGTTCTCCCAGCCTTACTGTAGAGAACAAAACTATTGTACATTGCCAATTGAATTAAATATACAGACACCTTCTTATACCAGCGTCTGGTCCTGCGGGAAAGTAAATAAGGAGCCAACATCTGGTCATTGAAGTCCACCCCTCCCATGAGTGAATTATAGTTGTGGACACGGAGGAGCTTTTCAATGACTCCAGTTGCTCGCTCAATTTCCATTGTCGTGTATGCGTGAATGGAGAAGAGCATGTAAACATCACGCTTGTCTCTCCATTTCACCGCAAGCAGTTCTTCGTTACACAAGGCAGCCCTCTCCCCCCTTGCAAGACGGGTGGTAACGAGCCATTGGGGGAAGCCCCGGCGACTAGGACGCGCGGTGCCACAGCAGCCAATCTGTTCTAAAAACAAATGCCTGAAAAGGGGCACACTTGTGTAGAAATTGTCCACATAAAGATGGTACCCCTTGCCAAATAAGGGTGACACCAAGTCCCAGACTGTCTTCCCACTGCTCCCCAGGTCGTCAGGGCAACCGACCGGCTCCAGGGTCTGATCTTTACCCTCATAGACTCAAAATTTGTGCGTATAGCCTTTGGCCCTTTCACAGAGCTTATACAATTTGACCCCATACCGGGCGTGCTTGCTTGGGATGTTTTGTTTGAAGCCAAGGCGCCCGGTAAAATGTATTAGGGACTCGTCTATGCAGATGTTTTGCTCAGGGGTTTACAAATCTGCAAATTTGGTGTTAAAGTGGTCTATGAGGGGCCGAATTTTGTGGAGCCGGTCAAAAGCTGGGTGGCCTCTGGGACGATAGGTGCTGTTGTCAGTAAAGTGCAGTAAACGCAGGATGGTCTCAAATCGTGTCCTGGACATGGCAGCAGAGAACATGGGCATGTGATGAATTGGGTTCATGGACCAATATGACCGCAATTCATGCTTTCTTGTCAGGCCCATGTTGAGGAGAAGGCCCAGAAAAGTTTTAAATTCGGAAACTTGGACGGGTTTCCACCGGAAAGACTGGGCATAAAAGCTTCCCGGGTTGGCAGCTATAAATTGAGTGGCATACCGGTTTGTTTCTGCCACGACTAAGTCCAAGAGCTCCGCAGTCAAGAACAGCTAAAAAAAAAAACTGTGCCGATCCGATCTGAGCTGTCTCAACCCGAACTCCAGACTTGGCGGTGAAAGGGGGAACTACTGGTGCGGCTGAAGTTGGGGCTGCCAATCAGGGTTTGCCAGCACCTCAGGGACTCTAGGGGCTCTACAGGCCTGTCTGTGGTGGCTGGGAAAGGGGAACTAATGCACGTGCCACCGTACCAGCTTCAACTGCCCTTCTGGTGCTCACTGCGCTGCTGGTGTATGCATCACCACGTAATCCGACAGCGCCAGCCCAACTCTGCTGCCCTTGAAGCGGATCCTGTGCAACCTGTGGTCTAGCAACACGGGGCTGGGTACGCCTGGTGGTATCAGGGACCTCAACCTCATCGTCTGAACTTTGGGTCAGACTGTCACTGCTTTCTACAGGTTCGTATTCTGACCCGCTGGATTCGTCAGATAAGGGTTCCCATTCCTCATCCAACTGGGTCAGAAGCCTGTAGGCCTCTTCAGAAGAATATCCCTTACTTTCCATTTGGTCAACTAAATTTAGGGGGTATTTTCTGAGACTACCCAAGAAAAAAAGCAAGCCTGTCTTACAAATGGGAGGCTAGCGAAGTGATTGACAGGCCTGATCAAGGAGTTAATTGGGTGATGGGGGTGATCTGGGGCTAAGTGTAGTGTTTGGTGTACTCACAGTGATGTGTGCTCCTCTGCTGGGACCAACCGACGAAAAGGACCAGCAGAGGAGCACAGAAGCCATTTAACACCTTATATTTATAAATATAAGGTGTTAAATGGCTTCTGATTCGATTTTTTTAAAAGTCACCAAACTGCCAGTGATGATCATTGGCTGGCAGGCTGGTGACGAACTTCTGATGTAACGATTCCCAGCCCGCACTGCGCATGTGCGGGCCGGCTCTGCTCGAAATCTCGCGTCTCGCGAGAGGACGCATCGGCGCGTCCAGGAGGAACAACAGGGCCGCTGCCAAGACGCAATCCTGTGTACGGCGGTCCTGAGGAGGTTAAGTCACACCACAGATTTTCAATTATATTTAGGTCTGGGGACTGAGATGGCCATTCCAGAACTTTGTACTTGTTCCTCTGCATAAATGCCTTAGTGGATTTTGAGCAGTGTTTAGGGTCGTTGTCTTGTTGAAAGATCCAGCCCTGGCGCAGCTTCAGCTTTGTCACTGATTCCTGGACATTGGTCTCCAGAATCTGCTCATACTGAGTGGAATACATGCGTCCCTCAACTTTGACAAGATTCCCAGTTTCTGCACTTGCCACACAGCCCCACAGCATGATGGAACCACCACCATATTTTACTGTAGGTAGCAGGTGTTTTTCTTGGAATGCTGTGTTCTTTTTCCTCCATGCATAATGCCCGTTGTTATAGCCAAATAACTCAATTTTAGTTTCATCAGTCCACAGCACCTTATTCCAAAATGAAGCTGGCTTGTCCAAATGTGCTTTAGCCCACCTCAAGCGGCACTTTATGTGCTGTGGGCGGAGAAAAGGCTTCCTCTGCATCACTCTCGCATACAGCATCTCCTTGTGTAAAGTGCGCCGAATGGTTGAACGATGCACAGTGACTCCATCTGCAGCAAGATGATGTTGTAGGTCTTTGGTGCTGGTCTGTGGGTTGACTCTGACTGTTCTCACCATTCGTCGCTTCTGTCTATCCGAGATTTTTCTTGGTCTGCCACTTCAAGCCTTAACTTGAACTGATCCTGTGGCCTTCCATTATCTCAATATGTTCCTAACTGTGAAAAACAGACAGCTGAAATATCTGAGACAGCTTTCTGTATTCTTCCCCTAAACCATGATGGTGAACAATCTTTGTCTTCAGGTCATTTGAGAGTTGTTTTGAGACCCCCATGTTGCTACTCTTCAGAGAAAATTAAAAGAGGAGGGAAACTTACAATTGACCCCCTTAAATACTCTTTCTTATAATTGGATTCACCTGTGTATGTAGTTCAGGGGTCACTGAGCTTAACAAGCCAATTTGAGTTCCAATAATTAGTTCTAAAGGTTTTGGAATCAATAAAATGACAACAGTGCCCAAATTTATGCACCTGCCTAATTTTGTTTAAACAATTATAGCACACTTTCTGTAAATCCAATAAACTTCATTTCACTTCTCAAACATCACTGTGTGTGTCTCCTATATGATATATTTAACTGACATTTTTTATCGTAACAACCAACGATTTATACAGGAAAATCATGACGATTAACAAGGTTGCCCAAACTTTCCCATCCCACTGTATACGTGAATATTACATTGCCGATTTTTCGCTATCAAGAAAATAACCTTGCATTCATGAATATATGACGAATATTCTACCAAATATTTGCGAAATATCGCAAATTTGAATATTGCCCCTGCCGCTCATCACTAATGATAAATTCCCCACTATGTTCTACTCTATGTATGCCAGAATCATGTGTGCTTTAGGCTAGTTTCACATGAGCATTATGAGACCCACTAAGCTGTTCCAGCAGGGAACAGCCTGCTGGGTCTCTCTGAATCTGGCATTGCATTTCCGTCTAGCCCCATCAAACTATAATGGGGACTGGCATAGATCGGGCCACAACTCGGCAAATATGCAGAGAATTGGCCGGAAGAAAATCGTTGCATGGGGCCAGATGGGAAAGCAGTGGCTTCTGGCAATGTTGTATCCCGAAAGAACTGGTACTAGTATGAAACTAGCCTAAAAAGGTACACATATCGATTTGTTTTTCTCAATTTTTGTATAAAAAAATTCCAAATACCCTACTTCTCTTTGCACAGTCAAATAAAATTCTGGGTTTCTGCAGCTGTCACTAGGGAGAAAATCACTAAAAACACCAGCTGGTACCAAAGCTGATTTTGGATCCAAGTTTTAAAATTGTTTTTAAGTTTAAAAATCGATGGCTAAAGTTATTCACCTAAGTCCCATGAGACTTCGGTGATAAGGAATTTCGCTTAGCAGGAGCCATACATTTTAATGCAGTATGGAGATGGATCTCTGTACAGCATTAGAACAAAGTTTTGAGCGAATCGACTTCAGATCTTGGATCTAAAGTTCGATTCGCTCAACACTCATTTTTATACTACTGCCTACTGCTCTTATTCAACGCATTAGTAAATCTATTGTAAAAATAACAGATATTTATAGCCTATAAGTTTGAACTATGTTTCTCAGGAGCTGCAGCGGCTCCCTGAAACAGCTTTTCGTCAGGGGTGCCAAAACTCGGACCCGTGCCTATGTGATATTTATGACTGACCTATCCTGAGGATAGGTCATCATAATCCATTCCTGGATAGCCCCTTTAAAGGCTACAGTATGTCCACCTTCCCAATGATTTGAAAAAAAATATTTTTTATTGCTCTTATGTCTCTATAGACCTAACTTTACCTATTAAACATCTATAAGGGACAGTATTAAAAGCCTTTGCAAAATCCAGAAACACTACATCCAAAGTTGCCCCTCTGTCCAGGCTACTAGTCTCTTCCTCAAAAAAAGTTAGTCTGACTACTTCTGTCCTTGATAAACCCATGTTGGTTATCACTTATAATATTATTTACAGTCACATACTCCTGTATATAGTCCCTTTAGAGTCCTTTTCCCACAACAGAAGTTAAACTAACTGGTCTATAATTACCTGTGAAGGACCTTGATCCTTGTTCGCATTTACCCTATTTAACTTGTCTTGGACCTACAGTTAGCCAATTGTGCCACTCTGTGTCCTCCTGATGCTACTGCCACCTCCACACTATGTCATAGGGCCACTCTGTGGACTTCTCATGCTCTTCCCACTCTCCCCACTTCATGACTGGGCCACTATTTAGCCTTTTTGGCTTGGCTGACATTATCATTTATTTGACCTTTCTTCTGATCTGTCAGAAGGAAGGTAAAAGGAAACACACAATGGATTGTCTCTGTGTAGCAGCTGTAAGGCCTGTATTGTCCCATCAGAATTGGCTTATGATTTGGTAGCCAAAAGCAGAAGTGGGTACAAAACACAGAAGACTTGCAAATATTCTGTTCACATGTCATCTCTGTTTTGGATCCACTCCAGTTTTTCTTGGCATTAGCAAAACTGATGGATTACTGACCAAATGCTGACCGAGTTGATGCAGATGCTCAACAGACAGGATCAGTTTTTTGTGGGTTATTGTTCTGACGGATCAGAGGAAGGGCAAAATAATCAGTGACGTCAACACAAACTTACTGCTGACACCCTCTCCACTCTGTCCGGGGGCTCTACTTGTATAAGTGTGTAACAGAACAGGTTCTGTAGACATCTATGTGGAATCAGTTGACGAAAGTGTAAAAGGAGTGCTCTTATTCTTGGCGCTAACATGAACCTGTAAGGCTGAGCTCATACTAGAGTTATTTGGTCAGTTTTGGCCCCGCGAATGTCCAAATAAGTGTGCAGTGATTCTAAGAGTGATGCCTGTCATCTGCATGTAATACGGACGCACAGTATTATTTCACTACCAAAGCAGACTACCTATGCATGTTACTACAAGGCACAGTGTTCTACACCGCTATAAATGCTTTCTGCAGCCAGGAAATAGGCATTTTTTAACGCTATTTGCCACAAATGAATTTGGATCAAAAATAATTTTGACCCAAAATTCGGTGATACAAATTTTTAAAAAATTTGCTCATCTCAATTGATTTTGACCCAAATTGCAGGGAAATGTCGATTCAACATAAATTTCCTTATGTTTCATGGTAACAAATCGATTTTCCCTGATATAGAGTAAAAATGAAATAAATCATACTTACCTCATCCATTTGAACGCAACGAGCCGGCTGCCAACATCTCACACAAAATCCTATACGCGGTGACATATGACATCACCACACTGGCCGACTTGATGATGTCATGATGGGCCGCGCAACACTTCGCGCTAGATCAATGGTCAATCGTCAATGAAGATGGCGACAGCTGATGCCATCAGCTAAATATATTTTTATTTTACACCCAATTATTGCTATCAGATGATGCAATCATGTATGAACGCGGTATCTTACAGGTACAAAGATGGGGAGCAGCTCAATCGCCGCTCCCTGCCATGCATTCGCTACTTAGAAAGAAATGCGCTTTGTGACCAAGTAATTCAACCAAATTTTTTTGCAAAATTCGGCAAAGCAGCAAAATCGAATTTCTGAATACTTCACTCATCTCTTATTACAGGAAATATATTTATCTAGTATTTTTTCCTACTGGGCTGAGAATGATTCAGTTATTTCCCTGATTCCAGGCTGACATTGGGGGCTATTTATTCCAATACTGATCTAGCTCTAGTAACATGTCTAATATAAGAAACAGCAATAAAATCCCTCTGTGACTCAAAGCAATTTTTTTTCTTTATTTTTCCCCTGAAAAGCTCCTTTTGCACAAGGTTTTTAGTCAAAATATTTGGAAAGAACTAATTCTTCAGATTTTTCTGGTCAACGTTTTCTAGTTTTCAAAGCTGTAGCAAAAAAAAAAAAAAAAAGCTATAAAAATAGCTGAATATCTTTTCATTTCATCTGCATTATGAGCCATGTATCTGAGAAATGATCTGTAATGCACGTCTTCTTCCATTATTCATAATAATGAGAATGAATTTTAATGTCACTGTAACATCACATACATTAATTAAGCCTATTATAATAAAACTAGGGACTCGAAGAAAGCGTTTTGTTGCATGTTTTGTATCTACAGTAAAATGGGTTTATTTCCTGAAGCATTTACAATCCATACGAAAAGATAGTTAATATTCATTCTTTTACAAAAACAACTTTTTTTCCATGAACAGAACTGAATACTGCTCGCAGTCACCCAACCAGTGAATAGAGATGATTAATGTAATGTCTTTGGAGAGCTGATGATGAGGGTATATGCCCAAGGGTACATTTTCTTCTCTTTTTTCTGTCTGGATTGTACACATTTGAATAGCCTCCCAGGACACATCTGTCAAGAGCAGGAAATTTTATCGCCCCTTAACATTTTGGAGCAGGAACCAAATTAGATCTGAACAGAAGCAAATACATTCTGCCACTTAATTTTAATATTGCTATGCTGAGCTATCAGATCTGCAGAATGAGACAAATTACAGAACCAGTGTTCACATCCTACTCGAGTAAAACACAAACATTATGAGCGGTGACTTCCTTATTGCCAAATGCCATAGGCTCCTCTTGTACTACGGGACCTTGCTATGAGGTGGTTAAATGTTTGTCTTTCTTTTAAGATTTCCTTCTGGATAATATGTGTACGGTTTGTATTTACTATTATTTTTCTTCCAAATGAATAACTGATGAGCACTGATTCATTGTAACTCCTCTTGGAGGTTAAAAGACATTACATATGGCTGGCCCTTTTCATTGCTCCACAATTTTACAGTAGCTTGCTCAAACGTTTACAGGTCACTAGAGTAAACTGAAGTCCCTAGCCAGCAATTTTCCAATTAATTTTCCTTTGCATTCACTATATGTGCAAATTTAATAACGTCTTGCTTATAATGTCCTCAAGGGTTTATTTTTCTAGTACTAACCTTTTTTTTTAGCAGCCGTGCCTACAACAAGGCAAGAAAATTTATATATGTTTACATAATCTATAAGATTTCATGCAGACAACTGTAACCATTTTGGGGTCTGCAGAATATGGGTGCGGTCCGTGCAGGCAAACTCGGGCAAGTGCCGGGGCCCACTGAGGTCTATGATGAAGATTGCTGTACAGGGAATATTCCTGTGTTACTGAACAGTCAGGACTCGAGTTCCCTGCTCTGACTCCATATAAGGCTATGTCCATATATGGAGTCAGTGCTATGAACATGAAGGGGGTATCCCCAAGCATTATCAGTATGCTTGGGGACACCCAGTGTATTTAAGTCTATTTTAGCCTCTATTTCTGAAATGTTTCTGCCGGGATTTAAACTCACAACTTTCTACATTAGAGGAAAGAACCTTAACCACTGAGCTATGAAGCTCAATGCTAAACTGTGCTAGAAAAACCTCATAGTAGTTTCTTATGTATTAGGTTTTCTTATACAGCAGAAGTATAATTTTATATATTTTTATACTTCTGATATATATGAATGCATACTATGTAGGAAACTACCATATTACTGAGGATTTTAGCCATAATATACAGTGCTGTCCATAATTATTCATACCCCTGGCAAATTTTGACTAAAAGTTACTTTTATATAACCAGCAAGTAATTTTTTGATGGAAAATGACATAGGCGTCTCCCAAAAGATAATAAGACGATGTACAAGAGGCATTATTTTGGAAAAAAAAAACATTTTTCAGCTTTTGATTACATTTGAGCAAAAAGTGTCCAGTCCAAAATGATTCATACCCTTCTCAATAATCATTAGAAAAGCCTTTATTGGCTATTACAGCACTCAAACACTTCCTATAATTGCAGACCAGTTTTTTTTTATATCTCCACAGGTATTTTTGCCCATTCATCTTTAGCAATGAGCTCCAAATCTTTCAGGTTGGAGGGTCTTCTTGCCATCACCCTGATCTTTAGCTCCCTCCACAGATTCTCAATTGGATTCAAGTCTGGACTCTGGCTGGGCCACTCCAAAACGCTAATGTTGTTGTCTGCTAACCATTTCTTCACCACTTTTGCTGTGTGTTTTGGGTCATTGTCATGCTGAAATGTCCACTGGTGCCCAATGCCAAGTTTCTCTGCAGACTGCCTGATGTTGTCATTGAGAATCCTCATGTATTGCTCTTTTTTCATGGTGCCGTTTACTTGTGATTAGGTTCCCTGCTCTATTGCATGAAAAACACCCCCAAAGCATTAGGTTCCCACCACCATGTTTGACAGTGGGGATGGTGTTCTTTGGGTTGAAGGCTTCTCCTTTTTTACGCCAAATGAAGGAAACATCATTGTGACCAAACAATTATATTTTTGTTTCATCTGACCATAACACAGAAGACCAGAAGTCTTCTTCTTTGTCCAGATGAGCTTTTGCAAAGGCCAAGCAAGCTTTTGTGTGCCTTATCTGGAGAAGTGGCATCCTCCTTGTTCTGCATCCGTGGAACCCAGCAGTGTGCATTGTTCGTTGGACAGTCTACCTTGAGACATTGCCACCAGAAGAGCCCAGATTCACCAGGATGGCATTGGTGGTGATCCTTGGATTCTTTTTCACCTCTCTAACTATCCTCCTGGCCAGCACAGGTGTCACTTTTGGCTTCCAACCACGTCCTCTGAGATTTTCCACAGTGCGGACCATCTTGTATTTTTTAATAATACTTTTCACTGTAGCCACTGGAACTTGAAAACATTTAGAAATGTAGCCCTTTCCTGACTTGTAAGCAGCCACAATGCGCAGCCGCAGGTCCTCACTCCTTTGTCTTAGCCATGACTGTCCACAAACCAACTGCAGAGAGCTGCTGGTTTTCACCTGTTGAGTTGATTAAAACAGCTGTTCCCAATTAATCAGGGTAATTAGGATGCTTTAGAACAAACAGCTTGGACTATTTGGAATGGAATAGAACTTTTGATTTTCCCACAGACTGTGACAGTTTGTGAAGGGTATGAATAATTTTGGACTGGACACTTTTTGCTCAAGTTTTTTTTTTTTCTCTCACAATAATGCCTCTTGTACATCGTCACATTATCTTTTGGGAGACACCCATGTCATTTCCAGTTAAAAAATGACTTGCTGGTTGAATACAAGTAAATTTAAGTTGAAATTTGCCAGGGGTATAAAATAATTATGGGCAGCACTGTATGTACCACAGGTTAACATTAAGCTTTATAGCCCAGTGGTTATGGTTCTTGACTTTAATGTGAAAGGCTATGAGTTTGAATCCTCATAACTTTATTTATAGCTATGTCTACAGAGATGTGTGGGGGCTCATTTGAGGGAAATCTGTCTTTTTTTACAATACCATTTTGGGGTGTGTATGAATTGATCACTTTTTATAAAATTTTCTTGGGAGATAAAGTGATGAAAAAATGACAAATCTGCCTTTTTTTATATTTTTTTCTGTTACATCCTTCACCATATGGGCTAACTTTTTTTATATTTTAATATTATGATTGCTTTTTCATGTGACGATGCCCATAATGTAATTCTTTTTTTGTTAATTTTTGGGGAAAGTGGTGTGATTTTCATCAGATTGCAACTTTATTGCTCCATTATTCTCTATATAAATAGATTCTCTATAGAAATCACTATATCACAGTTTAGTGCTGCCACCTAGTGGCCTGAACTGGGATATACTAACAATGAGCCTGGAAGCCAAGTACAGGCTGCAGCTCATTTTTAGAACAGGGTGCTTTCCCTGATCTCTGCTGGGGGAAGGTGCATCTGAGCAGGAAGCTTCTCAGATACCGTGGTGACATTTGACAAATGCCACAAGCATGCCCACTGAGATTTATCGCCCAAGGGCCCACATGAACCTGGAGACGATCCTGGGTTCGTGTGTGATCTGTATTTATTTTAGACTAATTGACTTCAATGTCTGTCAATTTTTTCTGTAGTCTTTCTGCATCTGAATGTCCATGCTGCAAAACATAGTGCCAGTGGCGGATCCAGAGCCTGGTCTCGGGAGGGGCACTTTCAGATTATTTTCTGTCAGCCGCCACAAAACAATGGTGCTTATAGAACAGACTACACAGTGTAGGCTATATGTGTATAACAAACATATTTCACATGAACACTCACAGTTACTTGGCTTGGCCCTTGGGGATCTCGGACGCAACTTCCACACTTTGACCGGGGGCTCGGCGGAGCTGATGTGTTTTATCCTAATGAGAAAGATTTCATAATAAGTATTTGGAGAAGGGGCAGAGGGATAGCAGAGCAGGGAGAGGCTGGTGCTGCTACTAGGGGGCCATACCATGGGGGAGTAATAAAGCCCACCATAATGCCCCCCCCAGTAGAAATAGTTCTCCTTATAATGTGACAGTGCAAAAAATACCCCCTTGTAATGCCCCCAGTTGAGCTAATGTCCCCATAGTGCCCCCATAATGTGCCAGTATAAAATACCCCTATATAGTGCCCCTAGTAAATGACCCCATAGTCCTCCACACCCTCCTTCCTCCTAGTGCCCCCCATAATGTACCAGTATAAAATGCTCCAGTAGATGCCCTCAGTGTCCCCCATAATTTGCAAGTATAAAATACCCCTTCTTAGTGCCCCCCGTAGATGACCCCATAGTACTCCTCTCCCCCCTTCCCCATAGTACCCACCATAATGTGTCCCAGTATAAAATTGTACTGTACAGAGAGCCCATATAAAATACTCCTTCTTTGTGGCCTCAGTAGATGCCCCTATAGTGCCCCCAATCATGTGCCAGTAATAATAGCCCCCCTGTGCCAGTAATAGCAGCCCCCCTGTGCCAGTAATAGCAGCCCCCTGTGCCAGTAATAACAGCCCCTCTGAGCCAGTAATAACAGCCCCCAGTAATAAGAGCCCCTCTGTGCCAGTAATAACAGCCCCCAGTAATAAGAGCCCCTCTGAGCCAGTAATAACAGCCCCCAGTAATAAGAGCCCCTCTGTGCCAGTAATAACAGCCCCCAGTAATAAGAGCCCCTCTGTGCCAGTAATAACAGCCCCCAGTAATAACAGCCCCTCTGTGCCAGTAATAACAGCCCCCAGTAACAAGAGCCCCTCTGTGCCAGTAATAACAGCCCCTCTGAGCCAGTAATAAGAGCCTCCAGTAATAACAGCCCCCAGTAATAAGAGCCCCCCTTTGCTAGTAATAACAGCCCCCTTTTGCCAGTAATAACAGCCCCCCCTTTGCCAGTAATAAGAGACCCCCTTTGCCAGAAATAAGAGCCCCCCCTTTGCCAGAAATTAGAGCCCCCCCTTTGCCAGAAATTAGAGCCCCCCCTTTGCCAGTAATAGCCCCCCCTTTGCCAGTAATAGCCCCCCTTTGCCAGTAATAGCCCCCCCTTTGCCAGTAATAGCCCCCCTTTGCCAGTAATAGCCCCCCCCTTTGCCAGTAATAGCCCCTCTTTGCCAGTAATAGCCCCCCCTTTGCCAGTAATAGCCCCCCTTTGCCAGTAATAACCGCCCCCAGGTAAAGTATTGTATATAATGAAAAAAAAATAAAACACACATACTTACCTCCATGTCAGCGATGCGATGCAGGCCTCTTCTGGCCTGTGTCCCACGCTGTATGGCTCAGGCGGCGCGATTACGTCATTGCGCTGCCTGCGCCGGCCTCTGATAGGCTGCAGGCACTAGGCCAGCAGCCTATCAGAGGAAGGGAAAGGGACACGCCTCTCTCTTCCCTGCCGCAGCACAGGCAGGCATCTGTATCGCTGTCCTGAGGACATCGATACAGATGCCTGGAGATGAGCACTTCCACAATGGAAGCGCTCATCTCCCTGTGCCCCGCTGCCGCCGCCGCCAGCTCAGGGGGGGGGGGGGGCAATTGCCCCGTTGCCCCCCCTGGATCCGCCACTGCATAGTGCGTGCCCGATTTTGCTCCTCAAAATCTGGACCATGGACCGATTGAAGTCAATGGGTATGCACATGGATACGGTCATGTGCCTGAAGCCTAAAAGTAGAATCTTCTAAAGATACTAGAAATTAAGTCCGTTACAATAACAGGCACTAGAATATTAGAGTATAAACATTAGTAGGAACAGTCTATATTTAATTGCACTGGCACTGACTGGTGGCTGATACTGGTGGCTGTGGCTGGTGACAAGACTGTTGGCTGTGGCTGAGGCTGCTGGCACTGTGACTGGTGGCTGGTGGCACTGACTGATGGCTGAGATGGTTGGCACTGACTGGTGGTGCTGAGACTGCTGGCAGCGACTGGTGGCTGAGACTGTAGCACTGTGACTGGTGTTTGGTGGCACTGACTGATCGCTGAGATGGCTGGCACTGACTGGTGGCTAAGAATGCTGGCACTAAGACCAGTGGCACTGACTGATGGCTGAGACAGCTTGCACTGACTGTTGGCTGAGACTTCTGGTACCGTGACTGGTGCCTGTGGCTGGTGGCACTGAATGGTGGCTGAGAATGCTGGCACTATGACTGGTTGCTGTGGCTTGTGGCGCTGACTGATTGCGGAGACTGCTGGCACTGTGACTGGTGGCTGTGGCTGGTGGCACTGAGTGATGGATGAGATGGCTGGCACTGACTGGTGGCTAAGACTGCTGGCACTGTGACTGGTTGCACTGACTGATGGCTGAGACAGCTTGCACTGACTGTTGGCTGAGACTGCTGGTACTGTGACTGGTGCCTGTGGCTGGTGGCACTGACTGGTGGCTGAGACTGCTGGCACTGTGACTGGTGGCTGGTAGCACTGACTGATGACTGAGACGGCTGGCATTGACTGGTGGATGAGACTGCTGGCACTGTGACTAGTGGCACTGACGGCTGAGACTAACATGTGCCCCCTGTACAGCCAGAGGTTCCCAGTGCTCCTAGCTTTGTCATCCCAGGCTCTTTGGGAGTTCTATGAACTCCAGGATGCGATGCTGCGGCAGGTACGGGGCCACTCTCTGCCTGGTGCGCAGGTGTGTAAGGGTGTCCGGTGAAGGATACGCTGTGGCAGGCGGTGGTTGCAGGGCCCGGATCTCAAGGTCTGAGTCGGCTGTAGAGGAAGCCGGAGCGGAGGAGGAAGCATGACATAGCTGGGCACAGCAGCAGGCTGGTGCGCAGGCGTGGGTGGTGCATGCAGAGCGCCATGTGTTAATTGGCCAGCGCATCGTGCATGTGCACTTCACTAATCGGCACACACGGACGCGCACGCACACAGGGATTTTATTAGAGGATGACTGTCTTTAAATCTTTACAATGTAGAGAATAATTAGTTTGACACATCAGACAAAAATTGTAAAATCTGCCAGAACTTTATCATCTCTGGTGCCGCTTATCTCTGGGGGACAAAGGATTGAGCATAGTGAAATTCATGGTAAACAGATTCCAGAGAACAGTAGGACTACCCCTTTACACATAAAAATAATGCACTAGATTGACAGTAATATTAACAGACAGTTATCTAATGTTTTTGGCTAACCTTACCATGCACAAGAGAGCTATTGGCCACAAGCTGCTTTTCCTGAGTACCCAAAATCATTCATTTTGAAATTATGTTGACATTTTCGTCTGATAATTTTCTAAAACAAAAAAAAGGAACAAGAAAGAACATTCCCTGAAATATTGTTTGCCCTTTGCCCAGTCACAATGAAAACGTATGGCGAGTTCGAATGACTGCAATGGCCAATATAGAAGAAAATGTGGCAACATCTGTGAAACAATTGATCACCAGATGATCACTAATTCCATGGTTGTTCATTCCATGAACTACTGTACTTCTACCTATTATGTATGGCCACCTTCAGGTCTTGCAGTAAAAAAATATCGGACTGCCGTCATACATATCAGATCATTTGCAAATCCCACTAATACCAGCATATCCATCTAATGTTCTATCTAATATGTATTGCTTTACCAACACACCTTCACGAGGCATGTACTGTAACATACTGAGCGCTATCTGTCCCCAATCCCTCATACGTTTTTGGTCCAGTGTGGATTTATTTTCTATAGGGAGATGTGGTGGCTTATCACCTGGCAGAACAAAAGGATCAGGCGTTTAAATTCGACATTGCCTGATCTGTCAAAGGAGAGTTGGGGGCTCCGTATTCATATTAGATTGTCAGCAGGCAGTAATTTGTGTTTGGGGGCTTTAAGAATAGTTTATGTACAGCTCTGGTCATCACTACTCATGATTTCTGAATGACTCAAAAAAGGGTATCTGAATTGGTTCTGTAAGTAGTGGACCTACAGTACCACAGTATCTGTTTAGTTGCACCCTAACCCTGCAGGCATAGATGTTCACTGTCACCTTTTAAAGAAATGGTGGTTCCTTCACATGTAAGGCTCCTTCCTATCTATGTCTCATAATTACTGGTGGATTAGCACAGCATTGAGGGACTTTCTGGAGAGCTATGATTGAGGTCGTGACAGGGATATTACATATTAGTATTTTTATCAGGTACTCTGCTGTGACATCACAACTGTGTTTCAGTCAGTTGAGGTTTTGTGAACTGACAAGTATGTTTTCATTAGGTGTGCTGCTGTGACATCAAAGGTGTGTTTCTGTCAGGTAAGCAACTGTGACATCATAAATGTCCTTCTGTAAGATAATGTGACATCAGAAATGTGTAGGCTGCTATAACATCCCAGGTAAGTTCAAGTGAAGGGAGCTGCTGTGATATCACAAATACGTCTTGTCATGAAAGTTGTTGAGATAGGTAAGTTATTAATTCACCAAATATTTGAAGACACACATGTAATGTAACTTCATCCTTTATTGATAAAATGTGATACAACACATAACATCTGACATAATTTATAGACTAGCAGCAATACAGGACAATGCTGAGACAGAAATGATCCCCCCCAGCCAGAACCGGTCGGCTTATTCAAGTCTCAAAGGAGTGTGCAACATATATAGCGCTTGACACTAAGGGGTCAAGATATTTGGAACTACACATAATCCTCCATATTGCTACAAACAGTATTGCACAATCCCACAAACTTAATGCCTGTCAGTCATTGCAAAGAATCTCAGCAGAAAAGAGTTGAGAAGTAAGCTTAAAATAAATAATAATACATAGTCCAAGCAAGACAAGGCAATACAAGGGTTGCAAACAATTTTACAAAATAGCATAAAAAGGAGAGATATATACAGACCAGGAGCAAAGGGGGCACACCAACACCGACGCGCGTTTAGCCTCAATTCCTCTCAAGGCCCCCCAAGAGGAAGCGAGGCAAAATTATGTGTAGTTCCAAATATATTGACCCCTTAGTGTCAAGCGTTATATATGTTGCACACTCCTTTGAGACTTGAATAAGCCGACCGGTTCTGGCTGGGGGGGGGGGGGGGGGGGGGGAATCATTTCTGTCTCAGCATTGTCCTGTATTGCTGCTAGTCTATAAATTATGTCAGATGTTATGTGTTGTATGACATTTTATCAATAAAGGATGAAGTTACATGACATGTGTGTCTTCAAATATTTGGTGAGTTATTGTATATATTCGCTCATATTCAATTATTTGTGTTTTGGGAATATTGGATGTTATAGGTAAGTTATTGTTACATCACAAGTAGGTTTTAGTCAATCAGCCATTAGCATCTGTGACATCAGAAGGTAGACAGCAGTGACATACAAATTAGTTTTGCGGTCTGTTTTTTGGCGATCCGTATACAGTCCGTATACGCAACCATTCATTTAAATAGTTCTGCAAAAAAACTGAATGTACTCCGTATGCATTCCGTTTCCATTTTTCCGTTCCGTTAAAAAATAGAACATGTCCTATTATTGCCCGCAAATCATGTTCCGTGGCTTCATGGGTCCGCAAAAAAAACTGAACACATACGGAAATGCATCCGTATGTCTTCCGTATCCGTTCCGATTTTGCGGAACCATCTATTGAAAATGTTATGCCCAACCCAATTTTTCTATGTAATTACTGTATACTGTATACTCACCTAAAGAATTATTAGGAACACCTGTTCTATTTCTCATTAATGCGATTATCTAGTCAACCAATCACATGGCAGTTGCTTCAATGCATGTAGGGTTGTGGTCCTGGTCAAGACAATCTCCTGAACTCCAAACTGAATGTTGGAATGGGAAAGAAAGGTGATTTAAGCAATTTTGAGCGTGGCATGGTTGTTGGTGCCAGACGGGCCGGTCTGAGTATTTCACAATCTGCTCAGTTACTGGGATTTTCACGCACAACCATTTCTAGGGTTTACAAAGAATGGTGTGAAAAAGGAAAAACATCCAGTATGCGGCAGTCCTGTGGGCGAAAATGCCTTGTTGATGCTAGAGGTCAGAGGAGAATGGGCCGACTAATTCAAGCTGATAGAAGAGCTACGTTGACTTAAATAACCACTCGTTACAACCGAGATATGCAGCAAAGCATTTGTGAAGCCACAACACGCACAACCTTGAGGCGGATCGGTTACAACAGCAGAAGACCCCATCGGGTACCACTCATCTCCACTACAAATAGGAAAAAGAGGCTACAGTTTGTACAAGCTCACCAAAATTGGACTGTTGAAGACTGGAAAAATGGTTTCTTGAACATTACAATGAGTTCACTGTACTAAAATGGTCCCCAGTTTCACCATATCTCAACCCAATAGAGCATCTTTGGGATGTGGTGGAACGGGAGCTTCGTGCCCTGGATGTGCATCCCTCAAATCTCCATCAACTGCAAGATGCTATCCTATCAATATGGGCCAACATTTCTAAAGAGTGCTATCAGCACCTTGTTGAATCAATGCCACGTAGAATTAAGGCAGTTCTGAAGGCAGAAGGGGGTCCAACACCGTATTAGTATGGTGTTCCTAATAATTCTTTAGGTGAGTGTATATGCCATATGGAAAAACAGAACGGAAACTGAAACACAACGGAAACCAAAAAAGGAACAACGGATCAGTGAAAAACGGACCGCAAAAAACTGAAATAGCCATACGGTAGTGTGAAAGAGGCCTAAATTAGTAGCTGGAAATCATGGACCCATAAAAAGGTCTTGCACAGGAGCTGTCTGAGGATAGCATCTGCCTTTTGTCATAAAGGCCCGTTTTAACTAGTCAGTTTTACTGTAATAATGTTTTGATGATTTCAAAGCAAATTTAAGGATAAGTGGCCAGTACATATAAAGTAGCACTCCCACAATTTTTTTTTATTCTCTGACCGGTTATAAAAGTACATGATGTAAACTGTAGTGAAGGTAATTTTTAGTTTTGAGTGAAGTATCCGAAGTGGAATTCGGTCCATAGTTTAGGAAAACATTTGTTCTAAACTAATTCAAATGTCCTCACACTTTTTGGTAAGTAATCAGGTTTCCTAAAATGGCGGCTGCACGTGTTAGACAGTGAAAGTGTAAAAGAGTAGAGGAGACAAGGCCAGGAAAGCAAGATCACTCATAATGCATTTTTTTGGGAGGGGGAGGACACTTCTTTATATAAGCATCAGTAGCAGAGTTCATGGCAGGGGTCCCCCTTCCTTTGAACTCTACTTGCTGCTGTTTATATACAGGGCATTGTGCCCTAGGCAGAATCCCCCCTCCCCATTTACTCTGCCTGCTGCACACTAAGCATCAGAAGCAAGCAGAGCTCATTGCGGGGAGGGGGGTCTGCTTTGGTAAAAAAAAAAAAAGATAATTATTTCCTAATTGAGTGAGACAAAACATTTTTGGAGCATTCAATTAATTGAAAATAACGATTAAACTGAAACAGGCTGTTTTTCAGCTGATCGAAATTTTAGGACCACATGCCTTTAAAAGGCCAAATCTGTATAAAGATGTGGATTCATTGTCATTGTCTGTCAGGTAGTCACACGTTGTGATGGCAAAGGCAAAAAAACTCTCCCTTTTTGAACGTGGTCGGGTTGTTGAACTGCATAAGCTGGGTCTCTCACAGCGCGCCATCGCTGCTGAGGTGGGACGCAGTAAGACAGTCATTTGGAATTTCTTAAATGATCCTGAGGGTTATGGAACAAAAAAGTCAAGTGGAAGACCCCAAAAAATTTCATCAGCACTGAGCCGGAGGATCCAATTGGCTGTCCGTCAACACACTGGACGATCCTCGACCCAAATTAAGGCCCTTACTGGTGCTGACTGCAGCCCCATAACCATCAGACGGCATCTGAGACTGAAGGGCTTCAAAAACAAAAAACGTCTTCAAAGACCTCGTCTCCTTGAATGCCACAGAACTACTCGTTTGGACTTTGCAAGAGAGCACCAAAGATGGGACATTCAAAGGTGGAAGAAAGTTTTATTCTCTGATGAGAAAAAAATTCACCTTGATGCTCCTTATGGTTTCCAACGTTACTGGCATGACACGCAGATCCCACCTGAGATGTTTTCTATGAGCCACAGTGAAGGGGGTGCCATAATGGTCTAGGGTGCTTTTTCCTTCAGTGGAACAATGGAGCTTCGGGAAGTGCAGGGGCATCAAACAGCCACTGGCTATGTCCAGATGTTAGAGAGAGTATTCCTCATGACTGAGGGCCCTCGTCTGTGTGGTAACGACTGGGGTTTTCAACAGGACAATGCTACAGTACACAATGCAGGACAAGGGACTTCTTCCAGGAGAATAACATCACTCTTTTGGCCCATCCTGCGTGTTCCCCTGATCTAAATCCAATTGAGAACCTTTGGGGATGGATGGTAAGGGAAGTTTACAAAAATGGACAACAGTTCCAGACAGTAGATGGCCTTCGTGAGGCCGTCTTCACCGCTTGGAGAAATGTTTCCACTCACCTCATGGAAACGCTTGCATCAAGCATGCCGAAACAAATTTTTTAAGTGATAAACAATAACGGCGGAGCTACTCATTACTGAGTTAATGTTTGGAAATTGGATTTCTGTTTTGGGGGGTTTATTTTTTTTTGGAGGTGTGGTCCTAAACTTTTGATCAGCTGAAAAACAGCCTGTTTCAGTTTATTCGTTGTTTTCATTAAATTGAATACTCAAAAAATGTTTTGTCACTCCCATTTTTTCTTGTTGCATGTTGAAGCTCTACTTGGAACCTTGTTAAGATCCAGCCATGCTAAATATGATTTTTTGTCATTTTTCAAGTGGTCTTAAACTTTTGATCAGGACTGTATCTATATATACATTTACATTTTATATGACTTCTTGACAACTACGTAATGATAATTTGCACATGCGATTTTTATATAATCACAGCTTTTCACTTTGCAATATAAACTGTGGTATATATAATATTCTTGAAGCCATGTCACCATTTTGGGAGTTATTCTTCTCATTTCCATGGTTGTTATCATGTGAGCCCATAGACAGGATGCGTTTGTGGCTCAGTTTGCGTTCAATTTCAGGTGCGAACGCGTGGTCTGTTATCATGTGGTGTGTGTTCCTCCTTTGATGCGATCACGTTTCTTTATGTAATGCGGAAGCAATGAGCCGACATGCACTGTTAAAGAAATGGGACGCTATATTGGATCCATGCTGGTTCATTCTTGGCACCTTCCATTATGTTTTTAATCGGTACACCCGATATTGTAATGACACAATTGGTTTTGGACATCATTTTTTTTAAATGTTATTTTGATGAATTAAGCACGTATTATGAATTCACATGAAGATATTAATCTCTTCACAGTATGTATACTTGTATATTATGGCAATTTTTTTTTAAACAGGATTTTTTTTTTAGACACAATACTAATTAAATATATTAATCATAATTCAATTATTAATAGTTTTCATTAAATAATCACCTGAGGATATTGGCCAGCTAAGCATAGATGTATCTGTCTAGTGAAGTGACGGTACTGTATGGGGTGTAAAACTGGTTCGCCTCCCCATGGTGCACCCTGGGTAACTCTAAATGAACCAGCAAATACTGGCGGTAAGACAAACTCTAATCTTTAGAATGTGTTTGTGTGTGTGTGGGGTATATAGTACACGGCAGGAAAATGAATGTGCAATGATCATGTGAGAAATATTTCTATGCTGTCCATACATACATGCTACACAGGGCCGTCTTTAATATTGATCGGACCCTGGGCAAAAATTTACTTGGGCCCCCTGGATCCCGCCTTCCCACACCTTAGCAGCACCACAACACACACACAAAAAATCCACACATCTGGTAGAGTACAGTGAATGACTGTAAATACTTCCAGTTCTGAAGACTCCAGCGGCTCAGGATCAGTGCTCTGGGCAGCTGGGCTCAGGCTGGAAGTGGGCACTGCTCTGCAGGAAGGAGACCAGGGCTCGGCTCACCCTAGCGTTACAGTGCACCCCAGCACCCCACAGTATGCAGTATAGCACCCTATAGTATACAGCAACCCACAGTATGCAGTATAGCACCCTATAGTATACAGCACCACACAGTATGCAGTCTAGCACCCCACACTATACAGTACCCCACAGTATATAGTAGAGCAGTATAGCAGTCCACAGTATACAACACCTCACAGTATACTGTAGAGCAGTATAGCACCTCACCGTATACAGCACCCCAAACTATACACGATACAGCACCCCACAGTATACAGGCCCCCACAGTATACAGTACAGCAGTATAGCACTCCACAATATACAGCACCCACAGTATACAGTATACAGCCCCCCACAGTATACAGTACAGCAGTATAGCACTCCACAATATACAGCACCCACAGTATACAATATACAGCCCCCACACTGTACAGTACAGCAGTATAGCACTCCACAATATACAGCACCCACATTATACAGTCCCCCACAGTATTCATGACCCCACAGTATACAGGCCCCCACACTATATAGCACCCCACTATACAGTAGTTTACAGTATATTAGAATAACAGCCCCTGTTTTTATGATGTAATCTTCACAAAAAAAGCTCCACAAATAAGGCAAACTTCTACAGCAACACTCCTGGTAGAAAGGACCTTGATGACCTCATAGCCATGTGACCAGTAATATTGCTAGGTTACTGGTCACATGGTGATGATGTCATCTAAGGTCCTATAGAATCAGAGCTCTCACAGAACGCTGCCTGGAGTGCCGGCAGGCAAGGCATGGCAGCACCCCCTGTGTAGCTGACAGCCTGACACCCGGGGCAGTGGCTAGCAGGGCTCAAGAAGCAGCTGCCTTGGGCCCCCCAGGAGCAACTGGGCCCTGGGCATCTGCCCCTTTTGCTCCTTGTTAAAGATGGCCCTGATGCTACAGACATATTGCTGAAATGTCACAGCAATACTTAGTGCACCAATCAGTAATATCTACTTAGACATGATAAAATGTGAAGTTGTATGTATTGTGAAAAAACATTCGCATCATAAGTGGCGATTTTCGCAATCACAAATAATTTATCTGCATATAAAGCGATTGTTCTGACATGCATTTGACATGTAATCAAATACAGTGATGTCATATCAAATTACTTACAGTGATCAGGAGTTCTTCCTCACTGTCGCGAAAATTGCTGCCAACCATGTTTTCCAATCTCCTCAAACTTTGGGTAGTTTGAAAACTGGGACACGCCCCTTTTCGCATGCTCAGTAAGCAAATTTTACATTACGATTTTTGCATTGAAAAAAAATTGAGCAAAGATGGCACATTCGTGAATTTGCAAATATATGCCGAATATTCGCCCAAATATTCGTGAATATTGCGAATTTGAATATAGCCCCTGCAGCTCATCACTACTATTGAAACCCTATGATGGATCTCAATACCGGAAAGGGAAAACGCTGGTGTGAAAGTAGCCTTAGATGTCTGTGTGCTGAACTCTGCAGAGAAAGCAAGAACCTATATATATTTGTGGTCCTGGCTACAGCGGGAAGCCTGGTATGCGAGTCTGAACCTAATCTAAGTAGGTGGCTAGTGGTGTGCCCTTAGCCACGTGAAGAGGGTAGGCCAAATAAAGGGGGCATACCCTGAAGGAGATGTATGAAGTAGGGCCGGGAGGGTGGGGCGAGAAAGGACGAGCACCATGTGTGCTGGGCGGCGGGGCTTAAGAAGCCCCCTACGTCCCTCCCACAAAAGCAGGCTGAAATTCAGCCTACTGGATTTGTGGTCCTGGCTACGGCGCGAAGCCTGGTATGCGAGTCTGAACCTAATCTAACTAGGTGGCTAGTGGTGTGCCCTTAACGAGGGTAGGCCAAATAAAGGGGGCAAAAAATGCGAGTAAGAAATGGTTTATGATACAACCCTTTTATTGTTGATGGTAGCATTACAGTACCAAGTCGGAGAAAACTCTGGCGATCTCAGCTTTTGGATGCGGGATGTACTGTTAGAAACAAGATGACTTCCATCTACCCATTTTGCATATGATGTGAGCCGGGACCCCGTGTTTGGATGCGGCGGAGGCGGCTCCGATCCGGAATGAATGGCCCGAGATGGCCGGGGGGTTGAACCCTAAACCTGATGCGAGGCTGCGCAAGTGTTTAATGAACTGCGAGGACGAAAGTAGCCGTGAAGGGAAAAGAAAGGAGAGGGCTGGCTGGAGCTCGGTCACCCAGGTTAGTTAATAAACTGTTGAGGACGGTCACAGGGCACCAAGGGTTGGTAGTAGGGAAATATTCAATGCATACAGGGGGCCCTATTTGCGAGGTTTTGGAAATGGGTAAGGTGAAGACGAAATTCTCGTGTCTGCGGGTTAGTTGGCTTAGTACGGGGCCAGCATTGTGAGGAGAGGTGCTGGTGAATTCCCCTGGCTGGAGAAAGCTGTAGAAACTTAAATAGAGGGCAGCTTTGAGAATGCTGCTTCTGAATGGGCCAAAAGGACTGCCGTTTAGGGAGGATGAGATTTTCCTGAACAAGTCCCCTGAGATGGTTTGCCTGGTGGGTTCGGACTTGTTTGAGCTCTTCTGAATGCCCCGCAATGTGGCTTTGATGACATGGGAGGAAAAAATGGAGTTGCTGTCCGGATGACAGATCATGAGGTGATGCTGGACCCCCGACAAATATAACCTGATGGTACTGTACGTAAGGTGTAGGTCTTTGTGGCAGTATGCCAGGAAAGCCATGATGAACGTGACTTCGCTCGTGTTGCCCCTAGGATGAAGGTGAGAAAAAAACGTAAATGCCTTCCAACCTGACTGGTAGTTCCTGGTGGAGTTTTCGGACAGGGACTTGCGGATGAGAGACTGATCCACTGATATGTGCCTGTCTAGTCCAAGATCAGGGAGACAAAATCTGGGGGGGTTATCCCGACTCTTTCGGCTTGTGGCATGACCTGGAAAAAAAGGTTTAGATTTAGGTGAGACAAGGCATCTGCTGCAACGTTCTTGATGCCCTGGATGTGGGCACAAGAGATGTGGAAATTGTATTTTAGAGCTAGCCAAGTGAGTTTGCGTAGGAAGCGCATAACCTTGGGCGAGCTGGACCTGCCTTTGGTGAGGATGTCAACTACCGTGTGGTTGTCAGTGATGAAGTTTACCGGCATGTTGCTCCATTCTTTGCCCCAGACTTGCGCGGCCGCCATGATGGGATATAATTCTAGGAGAGGGGAGGACTGAATGGCCTGAGGGTCCGAGTGGATTTGGGAAGGCCAGGAGTCCGCGAACCATTGGTGGCCAAATAAGGCACCGAACCCGACGGATGCGGCTGCATCGGAATACAAGGTCGGACAGGTGGGACTCCAGTGCGGGACGAACAGGGAGATGCCATTCCATTCTAATAGGAAGACTCTCGGTCCAGCTGAATCAGTGAGTCTTGCGTTGTGGCTGTAGGCAACAATTGGAGGAGTCTTGACGTGAAGGATCGACCCTGTGGCATGATACGGGTGTTGAAATTGAGAGAGCCCAGCAACGACTGTAGGTCGCCCTTTGACATGGTCCTGGATCCCACGTGAGTGGAAATGGAGCCTGACTAATTTGTCCTTTGGGAGTCTGGCCTCCATTCTGAGGGTGTCTAAAGAGATGCCTAAGAAAGTGATGAACGTGGAAGGGCCATCGACCTTTGCTGACGCCACTGGGACCCGTAAAGCCGCAAAAATGCTGAGGAGACTTTCTAACCTGTCGGGCACATGGTTGGGGTTCTCGACCAGTAAGAAGTCGTCCAAGTAATGGATTACTCTGGGACAGTTGCCATGGTTTACCAGAATCCAATGGAGGGCCTGGGCGAACTGATCAAAGAGCCAGGGGCTGCTCTTTGACCCGAACGTGAGGCGGGTGGCGAAATAGTACTGGTCCCTCCATTTGATTCCGTGAAGCCTCCAAAGGTGAGTTTGGACTGGCAACAGCTTGAAGGCGTCCGAGATGTCCGCCTTCGAAAGCCAAGCGCCCGCCCCCACTTGTAAGATCAGTTGTATGGCTTCATCCAGGGAAGAGTAATGCATCGAATGTTCTTCAAACGGGATCAAAGAGTTGAGACTTGGAACACTGGATGCATGAGGCACTGACAAATCGTAAATCAAACGCTTTTTATTGGTGTTTCTTTTGCTGACCAGTACAATGGGGCTTACCCTATAGACCCGGAAAGGAGGTTGGGAAAAGGGGCCTATGATGAATCCCTTCTACAACTCGGCCTGCAGAAGATAATCCATGGAGGCCGGGTCCTCCATGGCTGACACGAGGTTGGGTGCTTCCCATGAACCCCCGGGGCAAGGTGACGAGACCGGTGTGGAAGCCTACGGAAAACCCAGACTGCAGGAATTTGACGAAGCCGGGGTTGTGGTGGGTTTTGAGGAGGGAGACAAGAAGGGGGACATTGATGTCAGCTAGTCAGCTTTTTGCAGCGCGCTGGGAGCAGGAGGATTTAGGATGGGCCCGAAAGCAGGTGGAACAGATGTGGAGCACCTTACACTTGTTGTAATTGCAGAAGGTAGCGTTTTAATTGTTGCACAATTGATTTTTTCCTAGGAATATTATGGGGCGGCCTAATTTTTCCAGGAGTGGACCTGGCTTTTGGGAAGCTGAAGTGCTGGGCTGCTGTTTGGGCTGGGAGGTGACGTGTGAGTTTGGGCACCAATCGGACGCGTGCAGTACTGACTGGCAGTTGGAGCAATACGGGTACCTGGGACCGGCAAAATGTCTACAGAAAAGCTCCATATCTAAGGATGCCCAATTGGTGACATGTTGAAACTGGGCGAGGGTTGCGGCTGCCTTCGCCGAGAATGACCTATGGTAGTTGTAGTAGGCGAATCCTCTGTATTTGTACCCGAGCTCCGTGACCCTGTATAGGTATGCGTCAAGCTCCTCTCCTCTGGCTGGCTGCGCCGAGCAGATGATGTCCCGATACAGGCTGAACGCAAGCACAAACTCTGGGATTGAGAGTTTTTTGTTAAGGCGAGTGTCTTTGGCCTTCAGTACCACAGACACATTGCCGCACGCGATGGTCCTGTTTTCCACGGTATCATGAGTAGAAATGAGGACCGCCGCCAAATTGACATCCTTGCCTGCAAGTATATCTCTGTGCAAGTTTTCGGGAACAAAAAAGGAAGGAGCAATCTCAGGGGCCCCGGAAAACCTACCTGGGGAAGATGGCCGGGAAGTGGAAGGACCTGGGGAGGGATTGCTGGGAGCGGAAGGTGGCGCGTCCCTACTTTCGACTGACTGGAGTCTGGTATTTATGTCGCCGATGGAACTGGACAGGTTGTTGTTTGTGGCATGCAGTTGCGTTAGGGACAACTGGATGGTCAACATGGAGACTTGCTCCGTGGACGCCGTGGATGGCTCCAGAAACAAAAGGCGATACAGTTCGGCCTTACGGGCTGTAGCCGAATCGCGTATCTTGGGGATTGTCCAAGTCCGGTAGGATGAACGGCTTGCTCGCTCCGACACAGCGGACTCTACGGTTGACAGAGCGTCCTCGAGGTCGGAAACGTGAGACATGTTTTGAGCTGAAAAAACAAAAAGGGACATGACGGAAGCTGGAGGGGGATAATTGTGGGATGGGAGCGGGCGGTGCTGCCGGAGAATGCTCGTGTAGCAAGGTGGGGGGTCTTACATCTGGCTGGTGACCTGAGGACGCGTAGTCCTCTTGCTTGGCGTGATTGTCAACTTAACTTAATTCACCGAGATTTAAAGGGACTTCACCTGAAATGAACGGCATATGTTGCCACGATTGGCTATGCCGGGAGGCCGAAATAACGAATCGTGCTTTCTACTTACCTGGAAAAAGACTAATAAATTCTAACGGGTACCCACGGGTTAGCATAGCACCTAAAAGAACAAGACCGTACATGTTGACTTCATGAACCGTGGCTGGGACGCGACCAGATGTTCATGGGATATGACAGTACTGGTGCCAGAAACTAAACGTGTGACTGCTGCGGAGGCGGGCACGGCGTGGGGGATGCGCGGAATGAGCGGAACCAGCAGCATGGAGGGGGTAATGGAGCATGGACCATGAACCATTGACTGATGAAAAGACTAGCAACAAGGGGTCTGATGAGTAAAACGTGTACCAGGGCGATCCTGGTGGCCAGAGCCGGATACATGTGAACAAGGGCAAGGAACGGTCCAGGGCTTACCTGGTAAGGATGACTGTTGGGAAACGTGGGGCCTGGGCGTACAAGCCAGGAGGTTGGTGTGAGAATGCGTGGAGAAGACAAAGAAAGAGGGATAGGACACAGGAAAAATAGAAACGACATATGGAAAGGAGGGAATACAGGGCGTACCTGTGGTGAGACGAGGGAAAGACCCCTGACAAATGGGGCGGGGGGGGTGGAACCTGAGTGATGCAGGTGGGTGGGATTCAACATACAAGGAAGAGAGAGGAAAGTAGTGTGAAGAAGGCAGGGCGTTACTGCGGACAGGAGAATATGAAAGATGGACGTATTGGAAACCTGAGCGTATCAGTTATTTTTTTGGAGAGGTCTGCTATGCTGGAATCAACACGAGGTTGGAAGCTGCTAATCAGCTGCGCTGGCGAGGCTGGGACAAGAATGTTCATGGCAGGCATCCTGCGCATGATCATTCCGTAAGGAAATTATATGATGCAGAGCACTTGGCAGGACTGCTGTACCGGTTTTGCGAGAGAGCGGAAATCTTGTCGCGGCTGCAGCGGAACCTTTAAGCCGCTAGAGACTTCCCTCTGTCACAAATACATGGCGGCCACCACTTAACCGAAATGAGTGATAGCAGCCATGCGGGCGCTTGCTGTGACAGCGGATGGCCGGGCAAGATCCAGAGTTGATGTGAGGATGAGACAACTCTGACCTGCGCCTGGCAGCGGGGTAAATGGGATGGAATACAACTGTTTATTAAGGCAGTCAGACACACTGTATAGCACCCACGATCCTGGCGCAACTACCAACCACTGGAACAAACGTCGCACAAAAAGGGGTTCTCATGGACCATGAAGACAGGCGCCCCCCTCAAACAGCGCCCCGCCCGTCCACGGGTCGCATGCCGTACCGGCGTGCGGCTGCAGAACAGCTGTGAGTTATGGACGAGCGTGGGCCCCCCCCCGAGGAGCCGCCGGCACCCATGACCCCGGACAACCCGGCAGATGGGGCACCATAAATGTATACAGCCGGTGAGCAGAATCAAATGACGGGACAGCACGGTTAATGGCCTCCTGAAAGGCAACTGTCATGCTGATGCAGCTAAATAGGTTAAGCTGCTGGACATAGCAGAGCTGAGTGTGTGGAACACCCAGCTCTGCTACATTGGAGGGTGCCCCCCCAGCATCATCACCCCAGCTGCGCAGCCCGACGCACCGCTCGGCTGCATGAACACGGGCAGGAGCCGGGGTCTCGCACATGGAGGGCGGAGCTGCATGGCGCGGGGGACCCGTGTCTGGATGGGGGATCTGTGGTGACAACACTGGCGACACCGGGAACTGATGAACTGTGCCTAAACTCCCAAGGTACAGGAAGTACACCCGGAGACAGTGGAGGCGAATGCCGCCGACTTCCGGCTCGCCGCGCGGCGGTCACTTGATGCGCTCCACGCTGGAGCGCATGACGGTGAGACGGAAGCGGCAGGAGAGGCAGACAGGGCGAGCTGCAGAGGTACTGATTGCGGGGCGGATAGGACAGGAGCTGGAGGGGGGTTGAATAAGACACTGGAGGGAGAGGCGGACTTACCTTGAAAGCGGCGGGTTCTGGCGCACAGAATCGCCGCACGTGCAGGCAGCTTTTGGGCCGGAAGTGAGAATGAAAGGTGCGACTCCTCCTACCCTGAAACGCAAGGCGAGAAAGGACGAGCACCATGTGTGCTGGGCAGCGGGGCTTAAGAAGCCCCCTACGCCCCTCCCACAAACGCAGGCTTAAATTCAGCCTGCTGGATATATATATGTATTTATTTTTTATTTTTTAACTATTATTTTTTTTCACATAAATTGTAATTTATATTTGTGCAGGGAGGGGCCAATGCTGAGTTTTGCTATGATTGAATGTACGTCCCTGAGTGTAGGAGACTACTGAACTTCACACTCTGCTACATTTAATCACCGTGTACACAATTGTGCAGTGCACCAAAAGTCATAGATAATCCATTCAGTTATTTGAAAAGTTACTGTGCCATCATTATTACACATAGGTCTAATTTATTGCACTGTACATAAGTATGCAGTGCACCAATATTCATAGTTAATCCGTTCTGTTAGCTGTAGAGTTACTGTGTGTATAATTATTACAGACCACTGTTACTTTTAGGATGATTGGCCTGGGTATACCTGATTTATAGCAATTTGTGACTAATTGATTCGTAACGAATCAAATGTATTGTCAAATTTCGGCACCGCTACCGAATCATATTTTTCAAAACTTCACTCATCTGTAGGAATCTTCTTACTAGTGACTGTATTTGTGTATTTGCATTTTTGTGGATATGCGCGGCCACCACTGCATTTATTCTCTGCTTAGTCTTGATAGCATTTGACTGCCTCACCAGGTAGGAGGGGTATCAGGGAAACACTATTCTGGAGACAGACATATACCATGGAAATGGCATAAATGTGTAAATTGTGAATACCCTTTAAAACGTGTCTCTGTTTTAACATACAGATTTTAAGGGGTGAACCACCCATATAGATTGGGATTGTCTTCATAAAACTTTCATTATACAAGACAATACAAATGCCAATGATCCCTTACTTTACATTACTTACCCCTTACTACTAATGTGAATAGTTCTCCAACATCAGTTTATGGACTGAGTCATTAACCTTGTGTTCTCATCTGCAACCTTATCCTTTGTAAAGAAATGTGTACATCTTTCTGATACGTGTAGGAACTTTTACAAAATTGTAGTTCCTGACCTTTATTCTGTCAGATAGAAAATAAAACAATCCCAATCCTATTCTTCCAATCTGTTCTGCTTTCAATCTTAGAGGTCAAACATTGATCTTGCATATGCTTATTTTTTACAGCTGGTTTCTGTTATATCCCTGTTATATGCCAGTTTTAGCAATAGTGAGCAATAGTTTTAAAACAATAGACCTAGTTTCATCTGCCAAAGACATTAAAATATTAATCAGCTCAATGTCAAAGTGGGGTACATTGGACCCACTGGAGAAATTTATTCAGGGTCTATCTTCCAGGGATACAGAACACGTGCACTTCTACTTTTAACTCCATCCAAAACTGCACATAGGATATATCATTTATAGATTCTGGTAGGCCATTTGTATTCAATTTTTTATCCATGGAATACCAGCGTCGGACATGTACAGCGATGCAGGATGCGACTTAAGTCCCAGTGCCGTACATGCATGGTGCTCTGATCAGGCGGGTGCAGGAGCACCTACTGAATATGCCAGCATCGGTGAATTCTCCGAGGCTCGTGTATTAACGCTTTGTATGCTGCATTCAACACTGACCACAGCATGTGTGGGAACCCTCCACCCCCCATTGGGTCCCCATGTATGGAACAGACAGGGACCTGATGGCTGGAATGACATCACGATTGTTGATCACCTTGTCTCACAAAAACTGTAATACCAATCAAAAAGTTGTATGTACCCCAAAATTTTACCAATGAAATCATCACTTCATCCTGCAAAAAACAAGCCACTACATAAGACAAGCACCTGAAAAATTAAAAAAAGAGCTTTCAGAAAAAGGTAACACTGAGACAAATAAATAAAAAAATGACATATTGTCAATAACAACCTTTTCTATAAAAATAACACATGATATATCCTGTCAGTTGAATAAAACTAAGCTAAACTAAAAATAAAAACTATGCCAAAACAGCCATTTTTGGTTACCTTGCCTCACAAAAAGAGTAATATTGAGTGATCAAAAATCATATATACCCCAAAATAGTACCAATATCCTGTAGTATCCAAAATAAGGTTACTTTTGGGAGTTTCTACTTTAGGGGTGGTCTTCAGATGCGACATAGCAACTTAAAATTATCCCAGGGAAATCTGCTCTCCAAAAACCATATGGTGCTCTTTCCCTTCTGAGCCCTGCATGGTGCCCATACAACAGTTTAAAACCACATATAGGGTGTTTCTGTAAACTTCAGAATCAGGGTAATAAATACTGAGTTTTGTTTGGCTTTTAACCCTTGCTGTGTTACAGGAAAAATGGATTCAAATTGAAAATCTGCAAAATAAAAGTGAAATATTAAAATCACACCTATATTTTCCTTTAATTCTTGTGAAACGTCTAAACGGTTAACAAAGTGCATAACATCTGTTTTGAATAACTCATTCATGTAATTTATGGGTGGTTTATACTATGTAATCCTCACAAAGTCACTTATTAACTGAAACGGACCTTAATAAAATGGGTTTTGGAAACTTTCTTACTTCTAAAATTCTAAGCCTTGTAATATCCTTAAAATAAAATGTTATTTACAATGTTGGATTCAACAACAGCTAGGGGAAGCTCTCTTATATTAGAAGTAAAGGGTGAGGATGCAGAATATGCATGGGTATGCCAACTAAGAAAAGACAACTACATCTGAACCCTGAATTACTACAGGGGCAGAGCACTGTCCGGGGGAAAGAAAACTCTGCTAAGGATGACCTAACACTAGCTAACTGCTTTCCTTTCTAGTTACCTGAGAAAAGCTACTTGTTGCCTGCAGCACTTTAGAAACATATCCTACCTTCTGACCCCTCACCAGTCCCCCATTTTGTGCACCTTGGCCTGCTTATAGTTTTTCTGTATTGTTTAGACTTATATCACACAGATATACAATACAGAATGAGTTCTTCTGTCCCCTCAAACAAATACTGCATATCCTCATTTTGGTTGATCATTTATGTGTTTTCAATGGGGAGAGAGAAGAATGCATCTACCAGATATAAAGAATATATTAGCCCCAAGCAAACCCAAACAACATACCCAAATGATAGGGGAAGGCGAACAGAGCCGGGAAAAAGGGAAAGAAAAAGAAAAAGGGAGCTATAGGTGCGGAGCTAAAAATTGTCTGTGTTGTAAAATTATTAAACACAGACAAACCTATTTTACTTCCAACTGCAACAGCACGTCATTTCCAATAAAATATCGCCTCACTTGCATTCCACCTACGTCATTTATCTCATCGAATGCGGATGCGGCCTGCAATATGTGGGCCGCACTACCCAAGCCCTTCACTGCTGGGTGAACCAACATAGGTATAATATCCATAAACAGTACTTGAAACATGGGGTGTCCAGACATTGTGCATCCACACCGGAAAAAGAGAAACACGAGATTAAAATCACTCTAATCGATTGGATACCAGAGAATCTCTTTAATCGCTTTGAAAGACTACAGAAAAGGGAAGTATATTAGATGTACCAATTGGACACACTGAGCCCACGAGGCCTGAACGAAATCAGTGAGACCATTCTATGATAACAATACACATATATAGGTTAATGATTGGATGATGTACATCAATATAAATCGCAATGTTATCTAGGTTTACTAACAGGAACTGGTATACGACCGTATTTGTATGTGTGTATATATACATATAGGTTTAGAGAGATATATATCTATATCTGTACAATATCTCAGAGAACTAGGGCCAATAGTATAGTGATCAAAGTATTTTGTATATACCAAAAATACCTATACAATACACCTACATGCATACCTAGACATTTATGCACTATTTATATTTATTATCTATTCACCATTACTATTATCGTTCCCCTACTAGCTATTATTTTATGAATTTACATATTGGATTCCATATTATAATACAAACCGTATTCCCAAAAAGTTGGGACACTAAACAAATTGTGAATAAAAACTGAATGCAATGATGTGGAGATGGCAAATGTCAATATTTTATTTGTAATAGAACGTAGATGACAGATCAAACGTTTAATCCAAGTAAATGTATCATTTCAAAGGAAATATACATTGATTCAAATTTTCACGGTGTCAACAAATCCCAAAAAAGTTGGGACAAGTGGAAGGCTGAAAAGTCAGCCTGAATTTGTGGGAGGGGCATCTTACCTTTTTAAGCTCCAGCCCCCAGCTCCTCAGGGCGCTTCTGTTCACATTCTGGATGAGGAGTCGCTTGCTCTAGTACTGCATCCATGCACGTCGTGAGTAGCTTTCATCTGGTTCATTTCGTTTCGTTGTCATACACTGCCGTCACGTCTTCAGGAGAGGTAATTCTGTGCAAACAATGCGCCACAAGGGCTCCATCAGCCACGGTCACATACCCCCGGCTCCCTGAGTCGGCATGCATTCCAGCGTGGAACGCATGCCGATACACATTTCTGCCCCAAATTGTTTCTTGTCTCTCTTTCCTTGGTTCCCTCCTGTGTTCCCCTCCAACTCCCCCCCGAGACAGCAGGGGGGGCAGGGTCTGGCCCGCGGGTCCCCCTCTCCACACGGCCCCCCCCCGTCCTCACCTCAGGCTCCGCTGCAGGCCGGCGTGCGTTCCAGCTTGGAGCGCACGCCGGAATCCCTCGGCCAGGCCTGGGCCTGGTCACGTGTTCGGCGTGCGTTCCAGCTTGGAGCGCACGCCGGAATCCCTCGGCCAGGCCTGGGCCTGGTCACGTGTTCGGCGTGCGTTCCAGCTTGGAGCACACGCCGGAGTGCTTCCGTCAGGCCTGAGCCCATAAAAGTACATTAGAAACTCTGTCAAGAAAAATCACTATGCACCATGACACATTGCTCAAGAGAATAAAGCACAAATCTATTGGGTCTCATTTTCCTGTGGATTCTTCCTCATGATAGACACAGGCTATTAGCAGATGTTTGTTAATGTATATAAATTCACAGTGTAGAATGATTTCACTTTGTTCTACGACACAGAAGCTTGTGTCCATGCTGCTGAAATCTGAATCCTGGAGAATATATTTTAATGTATTTAGTGTTCCCATTAGGTCTACTGCCCCCAGGCTGGCTCCCCCTTCAAACAGGCCACACGCGGCAAGCAGGGGTATCTAGCCCCCGGGCAACGACGGCCCATGCCCTCAAAAAAACAAAAAATATATATAAATTAAATTTAAAAAAAAAAAAAACATATAAATAAATAAAAAATATATATATATACAAATTAATCGGTAGGTTCCAATCACCAGCCATTTCATACGCACTCCCGCCGTGCGGCAGCGGGAGCAAGGCAAGTCATCCTCGGTTCCTCATTCAGGGGGAGGGCCCCGGGGTCCCCGCTGGGCTGGAAGGGACCTAGGTCAGCACGGTGTTCAAAAAAAACAAAAAAAAAACAAAAAAAAAAAACAAAAAAAAAAAACGGGGGTCTCACCACAAGTAGGCCAGGCCATCATTGCACGCCATACCCATTCAGCGGTCACCAAACGCTCACTGCAGTCATCTACTCTATGGGGGCGACAGTGCCATATGTTATATGTATGTACTTCACGTTATATACTGCTGTCTCATCTACTACCTACTTCTATCTCCTGGATCACCCAGGCTCACACCTACTTCTGTCTCCTGGATCGCCCAGGCTCATACCTACTTCTGTCTCCTGGATCGCCCAGGCTCATACCTACCACTGCCTCCTGGATCGCCCAGGCACGCACCTACCTCTGCCTCCTGGATCGCCCAGGCACGCACCTACCTCTGCCTCCTGGATCGCCCAGGCACGCACCTACCTCTGCCTCCTGGATTGCCCAGGCACGCACCTACCTCTGCCTCCTGGATCGCCCAGGCACGCACCTACCTCTGCCTCCTGGATCGCCCAGGCACGCACCTACCTCTGTCTCCTGGTTCGTCCAGGCTCACACCTACCTCTACCTCCTGGATCGTCAGGCTCAAACCTACCTCTGTCTCCTGGTTCGCCAGGCTCATACCTACCTCTGCCTCCTGGATCGCCCAGGCACGCACCTGCCTCTGTCTCCTGGATCACCCAGGCTCATACCTACTGCTGTCTCCTGGATCGCCCAGGCTCATACCTACCTCTATCTCCTGGTCACCCAGTCCCGTCACCCTCCTCAGTTATGTTCTCTTTTTCCTTCCGAACCTTACGATTTGCCTCTCAGGAACGTGTCCTGATCGTTCACTTGTGCGACATTTGGATCAAGGTCAGGTGACCCAACACATCAGTTCAGGTAGTAGCCTCTAAGCCAGGTACGTTGCCCAGACCGACTCAAGCCTTCTCGTAGGCACCAGTCGTTCTACGTTCTGATAACATATAGTTATTCGGGACCATTTCTTTCTTTACAGGTTTAAGCATGTCACATGCTTCTGACATGGAGGACACCATGTCTCTCCCTGGAACGTCCGTCTCAGGCCAGCCGGGCAACACGTCCCTGAGAAGCTGGACGGTTCCCAGGCTCATCGCGGAACTCAATAGACGGGGCATTCCTCACCCGGCCTCTACCCGCAAAGCAGAGTTATACAAGCGGTTGATGACCACCCCGGGTCCGTCGGGCGTCCAGCCGGGCACCACGGACACCCAACAGTCTTTGAGGCATCTGCAAGCCACCATTGACTCCTTGGTCGGCATGGTGACTGATGCCCAGTCCAGGGTTTCGGTACTGGAGTCCCGGGCCCCGACCCCTCCCCCGCAGGCTCCCCACCCTCCGGCCGAGTCCGTGGTTCCTCAGACGGCCTCCGTAGGTACGGCCATTTTCACTCCCAGGGTGGCCCCGGCTCATTTCATCCCGGACGGCATTAAGAAGGATATTCTGGCGGGAAAAGACGTGAACTTGGCGTCCATCCTTATCGCCTCACAGGACCTCCCTGAGAACAGGGTCATCAACTGTGGTGACGTCTCCCTTGTCCTGAGGGCCAAGGACGCAAGGCTGAACCGAAAGCTCACCATCCCGGAATTTGTTTTGGCGTTCAGCCTGTTCAGGGATATTGTGTGCTCGGCCCAGCCCACAAGAAGGGAGGAACTAGATTCCTACCTCTATCTGGTCACCGATCTGGGGTAAGTACGGTGGCGCGTCATTCTATAACTATCACCGCTCCTTCTCTGCGAAGGCTGCGGCTGCCCTGGCTCAATTCCAGTTCGTCACCAATTGGGCGAATATAGACATGGAATTGTTCTGTCGCCACTTTGCGGGTCTCAGGGCCCCGTCCTGCTCAGGGTGCCAGTCCATCTTCCATTCCATGGACTGGTGTCCGAACGCGGTCAACCCTGTCCAGGATAGGTCCCTGCCTGGTCCCTCAGGTCTCCAACTGGGCACCCCCGGAGTGGACAAACTGGGCAGGCCCATTGTGTACCTGGGCGAGAGCCAGGTCTGCAATAATTACAACATGAACGGTTGCGGTTTCAACAGTTGTAGGGCCCTCCATATCTGCTCCCAGTGTTTCAGGGCTCACCCACGTTCCGCCTGTCCCAAGAGGTCGGCGAAGCAGCTATGACTAGCCGACATTGACCTCGACCTCCTTGGAATTCTTCTGCAGGACCACCCCGACAGGGGGTTTGTGAAATTCTTGCTGTCCGGTTTCACAGAGGGATTTCACACGGGCCTCATCGCCCTGCCGCAGACGTCTTGGGAGGGCGGCAACCTGAGGTCGGCTTCTGAAGACCCAGCAGCGGTTGAGGAGTTGCTCCAAGTAGAAGTTGACAAAGGGTTCCTAATTGGTCCGCTTGAGTCGATACCGTTTCCTTCCTGGCGCATCAACCCCATTGGTCTGGTGTCCAAAAAAAAAATACAAATAAAAAAAGGTTAATATACGACCTGTCCGCGCCTCATGTCTCTGCCGTCCCCAGTCTCAACTCGCTCATCCCATCCGAGGAGTTCTCCATCAAATATTCCTCTATAGACGAAGCGATCAAAGATATAGTAAACTCCGGCAGGGGCTCCTGGTTGGCAAAAGCGGACATCTCAGACGCTTTCAAGCTCCTCCCCGTCAAACCGTACTTATGGGGTTACTACAGGCTTCAATGGGCCAATCGCTATTATTTTGCAAACAGGCTCACGTTTGGGTCGAAGAGTAGCCCTTGGTTGTTCGACCAATTTGCCAAGGCCCTGCACTGGATCCTCATTCACCATGGCGGATTACTAACGGTCATCCACTACCTTGATGACTTCCTGATCATCGAGGGTCCACAAGGCGGGTCGGGCAACCTGGCTACTCTTCTCCAGATTTTTTCCTGCCTGCAGGTCCGGATAGCCCATGCAAAGACTGAGGGCCCCGCCCATAGGGTGACGTTCCTCGGCATCACCCTGGATTCCATCCGGATGGAGGCCAGCCTCCCGGAGGAAAAACTGGCGAGTTGCCGTGCGGCAATTTCCCACGCCATGTCCGTGGGCTATCTGTCTAGGGTGGAGCTCCAGTCCCTGCTGGGGCGTTTCAACTTCGCCTCCAGAATTATGCCCCAGGGCAGGGCTTTCACCGCCAGGGCGGACTTGGCCATGTGGTCCCTGTTTCTATCCTCCTGGAACGGGATCTCCCTTTTTGTACCATCATGGGCACCGTCATACCCCACCGTTTTCTCGGACGCCACTGCGTCCCGGGGGTATGCCGCTATTTTTGGGTCCCATTGGATGGCTGGCCAGTGGCCCGTAGAAATCTGGTCAGTCGCCGAAAATCAGAATTCATCTTCCCTCCTGGAGCTCTACCCCATCGTGGCGGCAGCCCAGGTATGGGGTCACCGCTGGGCGAACACACCGGTGATGTTCATCACCGATAACCAAGCGTTGGTGGACATCATCACAAAAGGTCGGGCTAAATCCCCCAGGATCATGTCCCTCCTGCGCAGAGTAGTTTGGCTCTCCCTCACTTATAATTTCCATGTGTTCTGCAGTCATATCCCGGGGGTCGAGAACGTGGCGGCAGATGCCCTGTCCCGATTTAATTTCCCCCTCTTTTTTCAGGTGCTGCCAGGAGCGGACCCCTCGGGGTTCCCCCTTCCGGTCTTCCAGTCCCTAGTGATGGACTAGAGTCCCTCTTTGCCCACGCCAGGAACCTGGTTCAGCACTCCCTCTCCTCCAATACCGTCAGGAACTACCGAGCCGGTGTCAAGGTTTACGAAGGTTTCGCCAGGTCTCACCCGCAAGGTGGCTTAGACGATGTCTCCTACACCCTGGCGTTCATAGCCCACTGTCACCGCAACCTCAGGCTGTCATTCAACACCATCAAGCTATACCTAGCGGGGATACAGCACTGCGCTATGCTTCATAACTCAAATGGAGGCTCCATCTTTTCAGTGCAAGCAGTAAAAGCTGCCCTTAGGGGGATCCAGAAGTGCGAGGTCGTCCCTCCCGCCCGTAGGCAGCCTGTCTCCGGCGAGATGTTCAGGCGACTCTCGTCCGCGCTGGATGGACTTCCTTTTGGCCACTCCCCTAGTTTGATCATTAAGGCAGCCATGTATCTCGTGTTTTACGGGTTCCTCAGGCCAGGTGAGTTCACCAGCACCTCCCCCCAGGGGTTGCAGGTGCGACAGTTGCCCTGGGCCCATGACCATTTTGTCCTCTGGCTCCCTTCCACGAAGGCCAATCAGCATGGACCACCCTCGGAGGTTAGGTTCTTTAAAACCTCCAACGATTGGTGCCCAGTCATGGTCCTCCGTCAACTGCTAGCCCTGTTGCAGGATGCCTCCCCAGAGGCCCCGCTGCTTCCTTGGCGTGGGGGGCCCCTGACGTCAATCCAGTTTGTGTCCCACATTAGAACGCTGGCCTCAGGTCTCGGTTATAACCCGCTGGCCTTCACAGGACACTCGCTCCGCATCGGAGCAGCGTCCTCCGCATCGAAAAACGGGGTCCCGGCGCACGTGATTAAATGCATGGGTAGGTGGCGCTCTTCTTGCTTCACGAGATACATCCTGAACCCGCATGTTGAGATTTCCCAGGCATTTTGTAACCTTGTTCTCTGAGTGGCATTAAAGGCTTTCGTCACTACTCTGCTCTCCTCGTTTATTTTTGCCCACTACTAGGCTTACCCTCGCTCCTGGCTTCCGGCACAACACAGCCAGCTAGGTCAGGGGAAGCGCTTCACCCACTCATCACAGTTAAGCCTCTCCCATAAGTAGCAATAAGAGGCTGGAAAAAGTAAATTTGAGCATAACAAAGAGCTGAAAGACCAATTAACACTAATTAGGTCAATGGGCAACATGATTGGGTATAAAAAGAGCTTCTCAGAGTGGCAGTGTTTCTCAGAAGCCAAGATGGGTAGAGGATCACCAATTCCCATAATGTTGCGCAGAAAGATAGTGGAGCAATATCAGAAAGGTTTTACCCAGCGAAAAATTGAAAAGACTTTGCATCTATCATCATCAACTGTGCATAACATTATCAAAAGATTCAGAGAATCTGCAACAATCTCTGTGCGTAAGGGTCAAGGCCGTAAAACCATACTGGATGCCCGTGATATCCGGGCCCTTAAACGACACTGCACCACAAACAGGAATGCTACTGTAAAGGAAATCACAGAATGGGCTCAGGAATACTTCCAGAAACCATTGTCAGTGAACACAATCCACCGTGCCATCCGCCGTTGCCAGCTGAAACTCTACAGTGCAAAGAAGAAGCCATTTCTAAGCAAGATCCACAAGCTCAGGCATTTTCACTGGGCCAGGGATCATTTAAAATGGAGTGTGGCAAAATGGAAGACTTTTCTGTGGTCAGACGAGTCACGATTTGAAGTTCTTTTTGGAAATCTGGGACACCATGTCATCCGGACCAAAGAGGACAAGGACAACCCAAGTTGTTATCAACGCTCAGTTCAGAAGCCTGCATCTCTGATGGTATGGGGTTGCATGAGTGCGTGTGGCATTTGCAGCTTGTATGTCTGGAAAGGCACCATCAATGCAGAAAAATATATTCAGGTTCTAGAACAACATATGCTCCCATCCAGACGTCATCTCTTTCAGGGAAGACCCTGTATTTTTCAACAAGATAATGCCAGACCACATTCTGCATCAATCACAACATCATGGCTGCGTACGAGAAGGATCCGGGTACTGAAATGGCCAGTCTGCAGTCCAGATCTTTCACCTATAGAGAACATTTGGCGCATCATAAAGAGGAAGGTGCAACAAAGAAGGGCCAAGACGATTGAACAGTTAGAGGCCTGTATTAGACAAGAATGGGAGAGCATTCCAATTTCTAAACTTGATAAAACTGGTCTCCTTGGTCCCCAGACGTCTGTTGAGTGTTGTAAGAAGAAGGGGAGATGCCACACAATGGTGAAAATGGCCTTGTCCCAACTTTTTAGGGATTTGTTGACACCATGAAATTCTAAATTCAACATATTTTTCACTTAAAATTGTACATTTTCTCAGTTTAAACTTTTGCTCTGTGATTTATGTTTTATTCTGAATAAAATATTAGAAGTTGGCACCTCCACATCATTGCATTCAGTTTTTATTCACGATTTGTATAGTGTCCCAACTTTTTTGGAATCCGGTTTGTATATATATATACCTGTTCTGAATGTATCTTGATATATATGTGTCAAAAAAATCCTTGCCATACAACCCTACTTCATTGGAGCATATCTTTCCATACAACCCTACCCCATTGGAGCATATCTAATACGTCCATATCAAACAAAAGAGATCAGTCTGAGACCCGTGGTCCATCCACCTATCGTATCCCAATTACAATAACATAAAGACAGGTATAAGACCACAACCACAGCATGAGTGGAACACTAATAGATGTTTCCATTTTAGCTTTATACAGGTTTTTATAAATATACCCTGTATTATATAATAGCTCTTTTATCATTTTAATTTATTTTTTTATCTATTTCCCCAATAAGACCACAGCTGGTCACAAGAATTTTAAACAGCACGATTTTTACTCTCCCACACAATATATAACTAACCGGTACATGACTGTAATTGCATATCATAGCTTGGCCCCATTCAAAACTAACGATGTCTTTTATATATATTAAAATCATGCCACCTCCCCTGGGAATAAGGATTCAGAACCCCCAAGAAGCTACTGAATAAACTAACATTGAGAGCATAGCAAATATAAACACCAGCGCTACATCATACCGATCTGTGGACTGTGAGGACCTTAGTCTGAGAGATCGGGCAGTGCTGAGCTTCACAGTATGCAGGAGGAGCGGGGAGATCCTGCAAGAGTAACTGACAGCGAATCGCTGCATAGTAAAAGCTGGGAGCTGGGTATACTCTCAGCTCTCTGCAGAAGAATAACGTTCACTGCAGTACTGACCCTTAGTGAGAATGGAAGCGCCGCTGTAACACCAAACATATTACTATAAGCATCATGAAATGTATCATTAAATGTATCATTATGTGTATTATGAAATTTACTGTTGAAACAATGTATGTAATCATGCTATGAAGCGCTTGACCCTGCGTTACCCAGTCTGCACATCATAGAAAGTGTCAGACATCTAACACCATTTACCACTGATCACTGAAAGATACCGGCAATTAGCCTCATTATACTAAACACGCCCATCCCACCCTTGAACCTCCCCCAGTTTAACCCGCCAAAATAGCGTTTTAAATATCCCCATCACAAGTGAATCTTCATTCTGTATATTGTCCTGACGAAGAGGGCACTTCGCCCTTGAAACGGGTTGACTTTAAATAAAAAGAATCTTATTCATCTAAAGGATTGAATTCTATGCCTGCAGCGCCGGATAGTGGTCTGACAATTTTTAAGATTTTCTGATGTGAATGATGCCTCACACAAAAGGGCTCTTAGAAGACCTACGATTAAGAATTGTTGACTTGCATAAAGCTGGAAAGGGTTATAAAGTATAAAGTATCTCCAAAAGCCTTGCTGTTCATCAGTCCACAGTAAGACAAATTGTCTATAAATGGAGACAGTTCAGCTCTGCTGCTATTCTCCCTAGGAGTGTCCGTCCTGTAAAGATGACTGCAAGAGCACAGCGCAGACTGCTCAATGAGGTGAAGAAGAATCCTAGAGTGTCAGCTCAAGACTTACAAAAGTCTCTGGCATATGCTAACATCCCTGTTAGTGAATCTACGATACGTAAAACACTAAACAAGAATGGATTTCATGGCAGGATACCACAGAGGAAGCCACTGCTGTCCAAAAAAAACATTGCTGTATGTTTACAGTTTTCACAAGAGCACCTGTATGTTCCACAGCAGTACTGGCAAAATATTCTATGGACAGATGAAACCAAAGTTGAGTTGTTTGGAAGAAACACACAACACTATGTGTGGAGAAAAAGAGGCACAGCAGACCAACATCAAAACCTCATCCCAACTGTGAAGTATGGTGGTGGGGGCATCATGGTTTGGGGCTGCTTTCCTGCTTTAGGGCCTGGACGGATTGCTATAATCAAAGGAAAACAGAATGGCTTAAACAGAAGAAAATACAACTTCTGGAGTGGCCCAGTCATAGTCCTGAGCTCAACCCGATTGGGATGCTGTGGCATGACCTCAAGAAAGCTATTCACACCAGACATCCCAAGAATATGGCTGAACTGAAACAGTTCTGTAAAGAGGAATGGTCAAGAATTACTCCTGACTGTTGTGCACGTCTGATCTGCAACTACAGGAAACGTTTGGTTGAAGTTATTGCTGCCAAAGGAGGTTCAACCAGTTATTAAATCCAAGGGTTCACATACTTTTTCCACCTGCACTGTGAATGTTTACATGGTGTGTTCAATAAAAACATGGTAACATGTAATTCTTTGTGTGTTATTAGTTTAAGCAGACTGTGATTGTCTATTATGTAAAAAGAAATTCATCACCAGTCCGCAAAAATGCTGTGCTGCAGGTCCGAGAAGTGTTGTGGGGTCAATCACGCTTTAAGCAGATATAAATATAGAGTTCGGACCGCGCATGTCATCAAGGCCAGTATACAAACGTTTTTTTCTTTCTTCCTTCTCCTTTTTGAAAGAGAACCGGGGGCTGCAAATATCCTTTATATGGATATCCTGCAACTAATAAAAGTTAAGATAGTGTAAGTCCGTACGGCTATTTAACCTGCACTGCACAGATTATACTTACACAGCGCTATGTAAGCCAAGGCGTGTATGTGATATCCTCCGTAGCTGGTTGAATTTGTTCTGACGGAGATCCACGTTCACATGCAGTCACGCAGGGTCTAACCATGGACTTAATTCAGATATACCCCAGGTAAATATACGGTTATTTTCTTTTCTTAGAGGTTTCTGTGAATACAAGTAGCTCCTACAATAGTGAAGCTCCGATAGTTTTTGATTTAAAAATTTATTGGCACATACTCACAAACATGCTCTTAAAATTTGCATTTAAAATCCCAGCGTCTTAATCACTGCCCGATCCGGGTTTCACTCTTCGTGAGGGGCACACTTCATCTTTCCCTCCCCCTTCTTTTTATTTGGTAGGCTAGAGTTAATCAAGCATCTGATGTGCTACTCCAAACCACTTCTCTTATCACTACTTTAACCCTATACTTGCATCACCTAATCCTCAGGGGAAAAAAACGGCTGCTATTTGGTCCTAATTCACATGGAAATAATTGTTCTATCAGTTTCATGTTCTAATTTAACACGGCTTGCAGGTCAAAGTCTATATTCAGGCCCCCTGGTTGTAACGTGCATAATTCATATATCCACTTGCTTTCTTTTTTATTAATTTCTAGAAAACTTCCTCCCCTCCAATAATTTTGTACTGATTCCACCCCCATAAATTTTAGACCTTCTGGATTTTTTGGGTGGCATTTTTTATAATGAGCCGATACACCATGACTTTCAAGTCCTTTTTTAATATTTCTTATGTGCTCCTGCACACGGACCTTAAGGAGTCTAATGGTCCGTCCTACATACTGGAGGCCACAAGGGCACTCCAGTACATATACAACCCCTTTACTATGGCATGTCATCTCACCCACTAATTCCAACTGTTTGCCTTTTACAGTGCTCTTGATTATATTGCTATTTTGTGATCTTTCTGTTCTTTTTCTATTTTTGCAGGCAATGCAAAAACCACACCAATTAAAACAGTTTTTTATTTTTTTATTTTTATTTTTTATCTTCTGGTCTAGCACTATGTACTAGTTTATTTTGTAGATTGGGTGCTTTTTTGTAGATGACTAGCGGTTGTTCAGGAATCACAGGTCCGAGTACTGGGTAATTTTTCAGGATCGACCAATTTTTTTTAATTGCGTTTTTTAGTTCCCCAGAACATTGTGTGAACTGGGTTATGAACGAAAAACAGAAATCAATGGTCTTTTTTGATGTTTTTGGTTTATTCGGGGTTCCCTCTCGTTGTTTTGTTATATCTTCTATACATCTGTCTAAGTTATCATTCTCATATCCCTTTTCCAAGAACCGTTCTTTTATTATGTTACTCTGCCTTTTAAAAATAGCTGTATCAGTGCAGTTGCGGTGGATTCTCTGGACCTGTCCCTTCGGTATATTATGCAGCCAAGGGGCATAATGGCAGCTCGTTAGATCTATATACCCATTGACATCTGTGGGTTTAAAAAAGGTCTTAGTTTTGAGCTGTCCCTCTTCCACATATATGGTCAGGTCCAAAAAATCCACCGAAACCGCACTGACAGTGCTGGTGAAACTTAGGTTCCATTCTTTATTCTCTAATCCTGCAATGAAGGCCTCCAGCTGATTTTTTTCTCCCTCCCATATCACCAACCAGTCGTCTATATACCTTTTCCAGGTTTTTAAAGTCCCACTTTTTTTGAATTGGTTCATCTCGGGGTCAATATATTGTTTTTCCCACATGGTCATAAAAATGTTTGCAAAACTGGGGGCGAATTTCGCCCCCATCGCCGTTCCAACCTTCTGTAAATAATAGTGGTCCTTGAACCAGAAGTAATTATGTTCTAAACAGAATTCCACACAGCGTACTATAAAGTCTGCTTGTGTATTGGTCATATCAGGGTCATTGTACAGGGTTTCTTGTATTGCTTGTAATCCTAATTTTTTTGGTATGATAGTATACAGGGAGGACACGTCGATGGTAGCCATCCACGTGTTCTCCCCAACCACCTGCAATTCTTTTATCATTTTAACCACACTGCCACTATCCTTCAAATAAGAAGGTGCTAGTGGTACATATTTTTGCAAAAAAATTATCTATATACTCCGTAGTTCTGCTGGTGAGGGAATTAATCCCTGACACTATGGGTCTATCGGGGGGATTTGTATCACTTTTGTGAATTTTCGGCAGTATATAGATAATTGGGGTCATAGGTTCCTTTATGTTCAAATATTCTATTTCCTTTTTATTAAGTATGCCTTTGTCTCCTCCATATTTAACCAATTTATGGGGGTGGAATCAGTACAAAATCATTGGAGGGGAGGAAGTTTTCTAGAAAAAATTAATAAAAAAGAAAGCAAGTGGATATATGAATTATGCACGTTACAACCAGGGGGCCTGAATGTAGACTTTGACCTGCAAGCCGTGTTAAATTAGAACATGAAACTGATAGAACAATTATTTCCATGTGAATTAGGACCTAATAGCAGCCGTTTTTTTCCCCTGAGGATTAGGTGATACAAGTATAGGGTTAAAGTAGTGATAAGAGAAGTGGTTTGGAGTAGCACATCAGATGCTTGATTAACTCTAGCCTACCAAATAAAAAGAAGGGGGAGGGAAAGATGAAGTGTGCCCCTGACGAAGCTCAAGGAGTGAAACAATTATTTCCATGTGAATTAGGACCTAATAGCAGCCGTTTTTTTCCCCTGAGGATTAGGTGATACAAGTATAGGGTTAAAGTAGTGATAAGAGAAGTGGTTTGGAGTAGCACATCAGATGCTTGATTAACTCTAGCCTACCAAATAAAAAGAAGGGGGAGGGAAAGATGAAGTGTGCCCCTGACGAAGCTCAAGGAGTGAAACCCGGGTCGGGCAGTGATTAAGACGTGCGTGACTGCATGTGAACGTGGATTTCCTTCAGAACAAATTCAACCAGCTACGGAGGATATCACATACACGTCTTGGCTTACATAGCGCTGTGTAAGTATAATCTGTGCAGTGCAGGTTAAATAGCCGTACGGACTTACACTATCTTAACTTTTATTAGTTGCAGGATATCCATATAAAGGATATTTGCAGCCCCCGGTTCTCTTTCAAAAAGGAGAAGGAAGAAAGAAAAAAACGTTTGTATACTGGCCTTGATGACATGCGCGGTCCGAACTCTATATTTATATGTGATTGTCTATTGTTGTGACTTAGATGAAGATCAGATCACATTTTTTGACCAATTTGTGCAGAAATCCATATCATTCCAAAGGGTTCACATACTTTTTCTTGCAACTGTAGAAGCAGCTCTAATAGCAGTATACAAACTAAACATAAAACCTTCAATGACATAAAGCTTGTTTTTAAAAGAATATTTATTAGAATATGTAGCATCTACTGCTTAACAGCTACAGTATGTGTGATGAAAAGCAAAATAACATAACATTCACTAGAGTCTGTTCAGAACTATTAGAACCTATGCAGTTTCATCTGTAATCCTATCATGTAAGGATTATGTTCTGCAGTTTCCAAATGCCTAAAACAAGCTCTGTACAGACATTTCAGCTTGGAAGCCTGCAGAATTGTGAATACAGCTATGGACCACATTCTAAATTGTAATTCAGGACCATTATAAGAGATGCAATCCAAAGGTACGTGTCAATAAATTCTGTTAATAAACTCAAAAGTTTGAACAAGCCTTAATACTGATATGAATAAAAGGGAATGTTTCATCAGCAATTACATTTTTTCTCCTTTTTAAAACATTTTTGGTGATTTATTTTTTACATTTTAAGTCACTATTTAAAAAAAAATAATCCTGCAGTAGTCGCTCAAGACACTAAGCCTAACAATGCGTTGAGACATCCTGTTCTATAGAGATCACTTATCAGAAGTATCATCATGGGCAGGGATACAATGACAGATAATAGCTCTGTATTGTGATTCTCTATTCAGAATAGGTGATGGTTTCAGCACATCTACTCCACCACAGCATGCCACTCACCCATAGAGTCCCCTCCAGTCTGTTGTGTCTATGGCCCATGTGGTTGCTGTAAAGCATATCTCTAGGTGCTGTTAAGAGCACCTCAGGCAAAATGACTGCCCCATGCCCCAAACACATTAGAAAAAAAATATGTATGACACACTAGGTGACACTAGGTGAATACACTAGCTGACACATTTCCTTTATTTAAAAACCATTCTATAGTATGTTTTAGTATGCCATATAAAGTGAGGAACAGAAGTATTTGAACACCCTGGGATTTTTCAAGTTCTCCCACTTAGAAATCATAGAGGGGTCTGAAATTCACATTGTAGGTGCATTCACAGAATAAAAAATAAATAAAAAATCAGGAAATCACATTGTATGATTTCTAAAGAATTTATTTGTCTTGCACTGCTGAACATAAGTATTTGAACATCGAGAAACAGCAAGACTTCTGGCTCTCAAAGACCTGTTACTGTGCCTTTAAAAAGTCCACCTCTACTCCACTCATTAATCTTAGTAGCACCTGTCTGAGCTCTTTAAAGACCCCTGTCCATCCCACAGTGAGTCAGGCGCCAACTACTACCATGGGCAAGACCAAAGAGCTGTCAAAAGACACCAGAGACAAAATTGTGGACCTCCACAAGGCTGGAAAGGGCTACGGGGCAATTGCCATGCAGCTTGGTGAAAATAGATCAACTGTTGGAGCAATTGTTAGAAAATGGAAGCAGCTAAAGACGACTGTAAGTCTCCCTCAGACTGAGGCTCCATGCAAGATCTCACCTCGGGTATCACTGATGATAAGAAAGGTGAGGAATCAACCCAGAACTACAAGGGAGGAGCTGGTCAATGACATGAAGTGAGCTGGGACCACAGTTTCAAAGGTCACTGTCGGTAGAACACTACGCTGTCATGGTTTCAAATCATGGATTCCACTGAAGATTCCCCTGCTCAAGTCATCACATGTCCAGGCCCGTATGAAGTTTGCCAATGACCATCTAGATGATCCAGAGGAGGCATGGGAGAAAGTCATGTGGTTAGATGAGACCAAAGTAGAACTTTTTGGTCTAAACTTCACTCGTGCCATGTTTGGAGGAAAAAGAAGGATGATTTGCATCCCAAGAACACCATCCCTACTGTGAAGCATGGGGGTGGTAGCATCATGCTTTGGGAGTTATTTTCTGTGAAGGGGACAGGACGACTGCAGTGTATTAAAGAGAGGATGAATGAAGCCATTTATTGTGAGATTTTGAGCAACAACCTCCTTCCCTCAGTCAGAGCATTGAACATGGGTCGTGGCTGGGTCTTCCAACATGACAACGACCCGAAGCACACAGCCAGGATAACCAAGGAGTGGCTCCGTAAGAAGCATATATAACGGTTCTGGAGTGGCCTAGCCAGTCTCCAGACCTAAATCCAATAGAACATCTTTGGAGGGAGCTGAAACTCTGTGTTGCTCAGCGACAGCCCCGAAACCTGACAGATCTAGAGGAGATCTGTGTGGAGGAGTGGGCCAAAATCCCTGTTGCAGTGTGTGCAAACCTTGTCAAGAACTACAGGAAACGTTTGACCTCTGTAATTGCAAACAATGGCTTCTGTACCAAATATTAACACTGATTTTCACAGGTGTTTAAATATAGTTGCAAGAAAAAGTATGTGAACCCTTTAGAATAATATGGATTTCTGCACAAATTGGTCATAAAATGTGATCTGATCTTCATCTAAGTCACAGCAATAGACAATCACAGTCTACTTAAACTAATAACACACAAATAATTACCGTATTTTTCGCCCCATAAGACGCAATTTTTTCCCCAAAAAAATCGGGGGGAAATGCCCCTGCGTCTTATGGGGCGAATGCTGACAATTTAACATCGCTGGATGCGATGTAGCGTGAGCTGGGGCCGGGGGAGGGACTGGGAGGAGGAGCTGGGGGCCGGGAATAGCGGCGGGGCGGTGCAATCAATGTACTATAGCCCCGCCCCACCGCTCCGATATACTAATATTAAATGTCTTATTCGATTAAAATGTATTATATATGCCCCCTCACTCCTATATTGCTAATCATACCTTAAATCCTATTCCTAGGTGCTGTAATGCAGGCTGGGCGGGCGGCAGCGTAACTCCTTGATGTCATGTGCCTGCGCCGCCTACTTTATGAATGAAGCAGGCGGCGCAGGCAAGTGACGTCAGCGAGTGACGCGCCGGCCGCCCGGCCTGCATTACAGCACCTAGGAAAAGGATTTAAGGTTTGATTAGCAATATAGGAGTGAGGGGGCATATCTAATACAATTTAATTGAATAAGACATTTAATATTAGTATACAGGCGTCGGCGGCGGCGGGGGGGGGGCGTCGGCTATTGGATGATCGAGCTGATCCGTGGATGCCACTGTTATGGGCTGGGGGGCTGTGGATGGCACTGTTATGGGCTGGGGGGCTGTGGATGGCACTGTTATGGGGTGGGGGGTCTGTGGATGGCACATATGTAACAGTGCCACCCACAGATCCCCCCTGTAACAGTGCTATCCACAGATCCCCCCCCCTGTAACAGTGCCATCCACAGATCCCCCCCCATAACAGTGTGTCAGTCATCCACAGATCCCCCCCCATAACAGTGTCCGTCATCCACAGATCCCCCCATAACAGTGTCCGTCATCCACAGATCCCCCCATAACAGTGTCCGTCTTCCACAGATCCCCCCATAACAGTGTCCGTCTTCCACAGATCCCCCCATAACAGTGTCCGTCATCCACAGATCCCCCCATAACAGTGTCTGTCATCCACAGATCCCCCCATAACAGTGTCCGTCATCCACAGATCCCCCATAACAGTGTCCGTCATCCACAGATCCCCCCATAACAGTGTCCGTCATCCACAGATCCCCCCCATAACAGTGTCCGTCATCCACAGATCCCCCCATAACAGTGTCCGTCATCCACAGATCCCCCCATAACAGTGTCTGTCATCCACAGATCCCCCCATAACAGTGTCCTTCACAGATCCCCAGTAATAGTGCCACCCACAGACCACCATTAGTTCCAAACCCACCAAAAGCACACCTTTTGGTTAAAAATAATTTTTTTCTTATTTTCCTCCCCAAAAACCTAGGTGCGTCTTATGGGCCGGTGCGTCCTATAGGGCGAAAAATACGGTAAATGTTACCATGTTTTTATTGAACACACCATGTAAACGTTGTAAAGGAGTGGCCGTCCTGTAAAGATGACTGCAAGACCACAGTGAAGACTGCTCAATGAGGGGAAGAAGAATCCTAGAGTGTCAGCTAAAGACTTACACAAGTCTCTGGCATATGCTAACATCCATGTTAGCGAATCTACGATATGTAAAACACTAAACAAGAATGGATTTCATGGGAGGATATCACAGAGGAAGCCACTGCTGTCCAAATAAAACATTGCTGCACGTTTACAGTTTGCACAAGAGCACCTGGATGTTCCACAGCAGTACTGGCAAAATATTTTGTGGACAGATGAAACCAAAGTTGAGTTGTTTGGAAGAAACACACAACACTATGTGTGGAGAAAAAGAGGCACAGCACACCAACATCAAAACCTTATCCCAAATGTTAAGTATGATGGTGGGGGCATCATGGTTTGGGGCTGCTTTGCTGCCTGGATGGATTGCTATCATCGAAGGAAAAATTAATTCCCAAGTTTATCAAGTTATTTTGCAGGAGAACTTAAGGCCATCTGTCCACCAGCTGAAGCTCAACAGAAGATGGATGTTGCAACAGGACAACGACCCAAAGCATAGAAGAAAATCAACAGCAGAATGGCTTAAACAGAAGAAAGTACGCCTTCTGGAGTGGCCCAGTCAGAGTCCTGACCTCATCCTGATTGAGATGCTGTGGCATGACCTCAAGAAAGCGATTCACACCAGACATCCCAAGAATATTGCTGAACTGAAACAGTTCTGTAAAGAGGAATGGTCAAGAATTACCATTGTGCACGTCTGATCTGCAACTACAGGAAACGTTTGGTTGTAGTTATTGCTGCCAAAGGAGGTTCAACCAGTTATTATATCCGAAGTTTCACATACTTTTTCCACCTGCACTGTGAATGTTTACATGGTGTGTTCAATAAAAACATGGTAACATTTAATTCTTTGTGTGTTATTAGTTTAAGCAGACTGTGATTGTCTATTGTTGTGACTTAGATGAAGATCAGATCACATTTTATGACCAATTTGTGCAGAAATCCATATCATTCCAAAGGGTTCACATACTTTTTTTTGCAACTGTACTTATGTTCAGCATGCAAGACAAATAAATTCTTTAAAAATTATACAATGTGATTTCCCGATTTTTTATTTATTTATTATTATGTCTCTCAGAGTGGGAATGCGCCTACAATGTGAATTTTAGACCTCCTACATGAATTCTAAGTGGGAGAATTTGCAAAATACTTCCGTTCCTCACTGTTGTGGTACAAGAGATCCCATCTCACCTTCACATGGCAATGAATACTCTGGGAGCACAAAAGGCCTGGAGACAACTGGACAAACTCAATGTCAAATAGGGTCAAGCATGTCAAGAAGGATCCAAATAAAAATTCAGTCTTTATTATCCAAGGTTAAAAACTCCAGCTTGTGTCACAATATAATCTGAATAGTTTACATGTTTTTGATTAAAATAATACTTAAAGTGGTTATCTTGTCTAACCGTTATTAAGGCAAGATGAGACACAATCCACCACCACCTCCCGAAAGGCGCTCTGCTGTTTCAGTAGCTCTCATTGCTGCGCATGAGAGATACAGAAACAGTATAGCACAACAAGCTATGTTATTTCTGAGTTAGGGACCCAGCATAGCTTGCTGTGCTACGTTGTTTCAGCAGCTCTCATGCAAGGCAATGAAAGCTACTGTAGCAGCAATGGCAGTAGTAACGGCAAGTTGAGACAACCCCTTTAATCATAGCTAAAATGTTAAGGTTACATTGTAATTCAAGCAGAATTTTTTATTGATTCCTTCTCGACATGCCGGACCTTATTTAGTATGCTATATGGTATAACAGGCTATCATCTATGTTTTATTAATGATGAATATTAAAGTATATGTACTTACTGGATTCAGGACAAGTGTAAAAAAAAGTTCCCCTCCTTGTATGCTTCTATCTAGCTCAAGTGGACCTCCAGGGTACTCTTTATAGAAAATAGTATGTGTGAACAGACCACAAGTTTGCCGAGGAAGAACCTATTGAGAAATCATAATAAAAAATATACAAATTGTCAAATAACAGCACAATATTGACAACTTTGGCTCTAATAGTAACAAAAGATAACAACAGAGGTACTAATAATTCTTTATAGTCCCAATTTTTGTATTAATGTGTATGTATTCTTTTCATTTACTTTACATACATTTTTTTCAATGTTATCACTTGTTGAACATTACATTGAAAATAGGCCTAATATCAGATATCAATAAAATACCAAAACACATGTTTTTTTTTATAAAGTTGCATTAATCAGAAGTGTTCTCTCTCCCTAAATTGACATGCTAAACTAGAATAACACATTGAAATAGCCCAAAGCCAGTACCAGTCAATACTAGCTTTCATCCAGTTACTTTTCTACTTACACACAGTTACTTTCAGCATTTTCATTTTATGTACCAATATTTAAAGGTAATGTTGAGCACGAATATTCGAAAAGCTAATTATTATCTCGAATATCGCCACTTCGAAAATTCGTGAATATTTAGAATAAAGTGCTATATATTCGTTATATCGAATATCTGAACACATGATTCCTCCCTGCTTAAGTTGCTTGTGGGCAAATGACTCATTGGCCCACAAGCAAGAAGCAGGGAGGAATCATGTGTTCAGATATTCTAGAAACTAATATATAGCACTATATTCTATAGTGCTATATATTTGTTTTTGACCCACGCCTGTATTGATTGCGTAATATTCGCATATTACGCAATCATGACCTTGTCAATTTTCAAGCAAAACAAAGTATGTAGAATATAACGAATATTCGAATTCGCGAATATTCAACGAATATTCGACAAAATATTTGCGAAATATCACAAATTAGAATATGACCCCTGCCGCTTATCAATATTTAAAGGTACAATAATTCAAATTTTTTAAAACATCTGTCTATATTCAATAAGCAACCTTGTCGAGACTATACGAAACACTGTTTGCTCTTTACATGTGCTTATTTTTATGTACAGTGATCCCTTAGGATACAATGGCCCCAGGATACAATATTTTCAACATACAATGGTCTTTTCTGACCCATCGTAAGTTGAGACTAGACTCAACATACAATGTCTCAGACTCATATACAACCAATCTTATCCACTTCTCTGGTAAAATAGTTATATTAGTTACTAGTTAGCAGCTATTCCTGGCTGTTATATATAAGAACTTGTTTTATCTGACTTAGTTATCTGCTTATTTTTCTTAAATCTTCATTTTATTTTATCTTGGATGACATTTTGGGGCTATGGAGCTGATTATTCAAGTTACAATGGTTTCAACATACAATGGTCGTCCTGGAACCAATTAATATTGTAACTTAAGGGACCACTGTATTATAATGACAACTGCCTAGATATGATTTTATTGCCCAAAATAAAGGGTTAATTCAGTTTTAAACTAAATTAACTAATTGTACCAATGTACATATGATTCCTGCATCCCCCTTTTAAAATGGCCACAAGTACATTTACTTTTTATCTCATGAGGAGAGGATTCATTATATTTCTGCTTGTTTTATGCATCTTTTTATGTTGAATAGGTGTAACTGAAGAAAACAAAATTATGAAACAATAGAGAAGTTGGGAATTTCATTTTGAAATCCATGAACATCTCATTTGAAAAAGAGTCAACAAGGCTCCCAAATAACCCTTACTTTTATTAGTCTGTTTCTATTCTGCATTCTATAAGTGCAATCACTATATTTGTATTTCTTTTATGTGTAAAATACTTCACTATAAAGGCACAGGTCTCTCTTCATCCTTTTTATTTCCATTAAGACACAGGTAGATGCATATTTCTGTATATTACATAGAGAAAGTGAAATATGCAAACACTACTGCTTTTATAGTATCAGAGCAATATTCATAGATTGTAGATTTGCATACTATTAATGATGTGAGCACTTTTCCTTAACAAAATAAAAATAATAGCGCTTATGTCTGAATGATTGTTTTGAGGGAAAAAAAAAACTCTGAAGAATGAAGCAACATTTCTAATAACCAAAATGGAATAGTGATTATTAGGGAATTTGCAATATTTCGTGAATATTTGGTATTTTCTTGATCATGAAAAATTGGCAATGTAATATTCGCGAAATACAGGTGTGGGTCACTATAGCTACATTATTCAAGCTGCTAGAAGTTTCCTGAGACTGGAGAAAATGGTTGGCACGGCAGAACATTACAATAGCTTTATATGCCGATAGAGTGCTTGAATATATTCGCAATTGCAAAATCGGCACTAATTGTTCGAATATTTTGGAGTAATACGTGCAACTTCACATTTTAACAGGTCCGACTACTTATTAGTGATTGGTGCACTAAGTATTGTTGTGAACTTGTGACATGACAGCACTTTGTATGTATGTATGTAGCATATATATATATACAGTGGGATGCGAAAGTTTGGGCAACCTTGTTAATCGTCATGATTTTCCTGTATAAATCGTTAGTTGTTACGATAAAAAATGTCAGTTAAATCTATCATATAGGAGACACACACAGTGATATTTGAGAAGTAAAATGAAGTTTATTGGATTTACAGAAAGTATGCTATAATTGTTTAAACAAAATTAGGCTGGTGCATAAATTTGGGCACTGTTGTCATTTTATTGATTCCAAAACCTTTAGCACTAATTATTGGAACTCAAATTGGCTTGGTAAGCTCAGTGACCCCTGACCTACATACACAGGTGAATCCAATTATGAGAGAGTTTTTAAGGGGGTCAATTGTAAGTTTCCCTCCTCTTCTGAAGAGTAGCAACATGGGGGTCTCAAAACAACTCTCAAATGACCTGAAGACAAAGATTGTTCACCATCATGGTTTAGGGGAAGGATACAGAAAGCTGTCTCAGAGATTTCAGCTGTCTGTTTCCACAGTTAGGAACATATTGAGGAAATGGAAGACCACAGGCTCAGTTCAAGTTAAGGCTCGAAGTGGCAGACCAAGAAAAATCTCGGATAGACAGAAGCGACGAATGGTGAGAACAGTCAGAGTCAACCCACAGACCAGCACCAAAGACCTACAACATCATCTTGCTGCAGATGGAGTCACTGTGCATCATTCAACCATTCGGCACACTTTACACAAGGAGATGCTGTATGCAAGAGGGATGTAGAAGAAGCTTTTCTCTGCCCACAGCACAAAAAGTGCCGCTTGAGGTGGTCTAAAGCACATTTGGACAAGCCAGCTTCATTTTGGAATAAGGTGCTGTGGACTGATGAAGCTAAAATTGAGTTATTTGGCCATAACAAGGGGCATTATGCATGGAGGAAAAAGAACATAGCATTCCAAGAAAAACACCTGCTACCTACAGTAAAATATGGTGGTGGTTCCATCATGCTGTGGGGCTGTGTGGCCAGTGCAGGGACTGGGAACCTTGTCAAAGTTGAGGGACGTAGGGATTCCACTCAGTATCAGCAGATTCTGGAGACCAATGTCCAGGAATCAGTGACAAAGCTGAAGCTGCGCCGGGGCTGGATCTTTCAACAAGACAACGACCCTAAACACTGCTCAAAATCCACTAAAGCATTTATGCAGAGGAACAAGTACAACGTTCTGGAATGGCCATCTCAGTCCCCAGACCTAAATATAATTGAAAATCTGTGGTGTGATTTAAAGAGAGCTGTCGATGCTCGGAAGTCATCAAACCTGAATGAACTAAAGATGTTTCGTAAAGAGGAATGGTCCAAAATACCTTCAACCAGAATCCAGACTCTCAATGGAACCTACAGGAAGCGTTTAGAGGCTGTGATTTCTGCAAAAGGAGGATCTACTAAATATTGATTTCATTTCTTTTTTGTGGTGCCCAAATTTATGCACCTGCCTAATTTTGTTTAAACAATTATAGCACACTTTCTGTAAATCCAATAAACTTCATTTCACTTCTCAAATATCACTGTGTGTATCTCCTATATGATATATTTTACTGACATTTTCTATCGTAACAACCAACGATTTATACAGGAAAATCATGACGAATAACAAGGTTGCCCAAACTTTCACATCCCACTGTATATACATATAGCACTATGTATGTAGCATGCATGTATGGACAGCAGAACCTATCAGCAACACTATATCACCATCTAACCTACACTGACTATCTCCCACTGACTATCTGTATTATATATATATATATATATATATATATATAGATAGATAGATAAATAGATAAGCTAACTATCTAATGTAATGACACAGGAAAGCAGAGAGCACAGTAATAACACTGCTGTCTCTCTCAGATATGCAAAATACTGCATACAAGGGCTGCTTAGGAGGTTCTTATATAGCAAGGGGTAGGCAACAACTTTCCTATGGATTGCTAGGGATGTTGCTAAGCCCAGACAAAGACATTGCATCCTTCTCATTTGCCCACAAGCAAGAGAGGAGGTTACTAAAATATATATATATATATATATATATATATAATATTAAAAATTACGACTATATATCACTATATTCTAAATATTTGCAAATTCTCGAAATGCCGATATTCGCAATTAATATTAACTATTCGAATAGTCGCGCCCAACACTAAAATGGAATTGCTAGAGTGATGTTCTATTAACAGTCTTTAGTTTTTTTCAACTTTTTTCCAATGCATTCAGATAATTGGCTGCTGTATGCTAACAACAGTAGTTGAAGAAAATTAGAATACGGGTAACCTGTCACAGCTTGGGGGTTGTTTGCCGTGACACTTTCGCCGTGCATGCTGGTTGCTGGTGGCAACTAGTGATGTCTCAAACTATTCGCCGGCGAATAGTTCCCGGCGAACATAGCCTGTTCGCGTTCGCCGCTGCGGGCGAACATATGCGATGTTCGGTCCGCCCCCTATACATCATCATTGAGTAAACTTTGACCCTGTACCTCACAGTCAGCAGCCAATCAGCAGCAGACCCTCCGTCCCAGACCCTCCCACCTCCTAGACAACATCCATTTTAGATTCATTCGGAAGCTGCATTCACAGTGAGAGGAGGGAGAGTGTAGCTGCTGCTGATTCAATAGGGAAAGCGTTAGCTAGGGCATTGTTCTGTGTCCACAGACTCATCTGCTGTAAGGACAGCGTCCTGACATCACCCCGAAAAGCCCTTTTCAGGGCTGGTACATCAGTGTGCTTTTATTTTTATATATATATATACATATATATATATATATATATATATATATTGCAGTTGCCTGGCTGCCTGTGTGTGAGAGGCTGCAGGCTCAGTCATAGACAGCACTGTGTGCACTGCACACCATTCATACAGGGTGTGACAGAAAATACCTTGCAGATAAAAAAAAATTATATTTAATATTTTTCTGTGACATAATCACAATTGCAAGCCCGTGTGTGTCAGGCCCACACATACTGTATAGTGGCTAGGCCTCCACTCATACCGTTACAGGGTGTCATTCACTCAAATACCTTGCAGATAAAAAAAAATTCTATTTAAAATGTTTCTGTGATATAATCACATTTGCAAGCCCGTGTGTGTCAGGCCCACACATACTATATATTTGCTAGGCCTGCACTCATACCGTTACAGGGTGTCATTCACTCAAATACCTTGCAGATAAAAAAAATATATATTTAAAACTTTTCTATGATATAATCACATTTGCAAGCCTGTGTGTGTCAGGCCCACACATACTGTATACTGGCTAGTGGCTAGTGGCTAAGCCTCCACTAATACCGTTACAGGGTGTCATTCACTCAAATACCTTGCAGATAAAAAAAAATTATATTTAAAATTTTTCTGTGATATAATCACATTTGCAAGCCCGTGTGTGTCAGGCCCACACAGACTGTACTGTGCCCACTGCCCACCACTTATATAGGTTGGCACAGTACCTTGCACGCATAGTACCACTTCACATTAAAAAAAAAATGACAGGCAGAGGCAGGCGACCCCGCAGGGGCCGTCGTGGTCGTGGTGCTGTGATTTCCACTGGCCCTGGAATAATGCCCAGTGTTCAGAAGCCACATACCCTGAACCCAAAAAATTCAGAGAAAATAGTTGACTGGCTTACACAGGACACCCAATCTTCAACAGCTTCCGCTAAGAACCTTGACGCACCATCCTCCTTCAGCTCAGCTTTGGTCAACTGCTCTCAAGTTACCACTCTCCCGCCCACCGCCACCACCACAATTACCACCACAGCCGCTTCACTTGATCCCTCAGAGGAGTTATTTACACATCAGTTGTATGAAATTAGTGATGCGCAACCATTATTGCCAGGGGATGTAGATAACAGGGATATGTCTCAGTCAGGCAGCATTACACACATGGACGTACAGTGTGATGATGATGATGATGTTGTACCCGCTGCTGCTTCCTTTGCTGAGGTGTCAGATACAAGTGAAGTGGTTGATGATGACGATGTGTCCGTGGATGCCACGTGGGTGCCTGCTCGAAGAGAAGAAGAAGAAGGGGAAAGTTCAGAAGGGGAGACAGAGAGAAGGAGGAGACGAGTTGGAAGCAGGGGGAGGTCGTTGAAAGGAGCTAGTGGCACAGTCAGACATCATGTATCGGCACCCGGGGTCAGCTAGATAGCACGCCAATCAACGCATGCTGTTGCCACCACAAGAATGCCGTCATTGCAAAGCTCAGCAGTGTGGCATTTTTTGTGTGTGTCTGCCTCTGACAACAGCGATGCCATTTGCAACCTGTGCCAAAAGAAACTGAGTCGTGGGAAATCCAACCCACCGAGGTACAACTGCTTTGCGAAGGCACATGACATGATCGCACATCACAAACACCTATGGGATCAACACATGATGACGAGTAGAAGCAGCCCACAAGCTCAAAGCCACCATCCTCCTCCTGGTCCAGCATCTTCAGCCACGTCAACCACCGCTGTCCTCCTTGCCCCCTCTCAACCACCTGCCACTCCGCCTCTCACCTTCAGCAGTTCCATCTCATCTGCCCACAGTCAGGTGTCTGTAAAGGAAATGTTTGAGCGTAAGAAGCCAATGTCACAGAGTCACCCCTTTGCCCCGCGTCTGACAGCTGGCTTGACAGAACTCTTAGCCTGCCAGCTTTTACCATACCAGCTGGTGGCGTCTGAGGCCTTCAAAAAATTTGTCGCTATTGGGACACCACATTGGAAGGTACCCGGACGATTTTTTTTTTCTAATAAGGCAATCCCAAACCTCTACTCAGTTATTGAAAAGGAAGTCATGGCATCTCTGGCATACAGTTTTGGGGCAAGAGTCCATCTGACCACTGATACCTGGTCTGCAAAGCACAGTCAGGGCAGGTATATCACCTACACTGCGCATTGTGTCAACCTGCTGACGGCTGCCAAGCATGGAATGCGTGGCTCTGCAGCGGAGTTGATGACACCGCCACGACTTGCAGGCAGGCCTACTGCCACCTCCTCTACTCCTCCTACTCCATCCTCTTCCATAACCTCCTCGGCAAGTCCTCTTCTGCTGCGGCGTCTGGCTGCACATCAACTGAATCCCCCCAGCTCCCCAGGGGCTATTCCACATCCCGGATACGACAGTGTCACACTGTCTTGGGGTTGACTTGCCTGAAAGCAGAGAGCCACACCGGACCAGCACTCCTGTCCGCCCTGAATGCACAGGTGGATCAGTGGCTGACCCCGCACCAACTGGAGATCGGGAAAGTAGTGTGTGACAATGGAAGCAATTTGTTGGCGGCATTGAATTTGGGCAACACATGTGTTGATTCTCATCGTACAACGCTTTGTGTCTAAGTACCCAGGCTTACAGGACGTCCTCCAGCAGGCCAGGAAGGTGTATGGCCATTACAGGCGTTCCTACACGGCCATGGCGCACTTTTCAGACATTCAGCGCTGAAACAACATGCCAGTGAGGCGCTTGATTTGCAACAGCCCGACACGTTGGAATTTAACACTCCTAATGTTCGACCGCCTGCTCCAACAAGAAAAAGCCGTCAATGAGTATTTGTATGACCGGGGTGCTAGGACAGCCTCTGCGGAGCTGGGAATTTTTTTGCCACGTTATTGGACGCTCATGCGCAATGCCTGTAAGCTCATGCGTCCTTTTGAGGAGGTGACAAACCTAGTCAGTCGCACCGAAGGCACCACCAGCGACCTCATCCCATTTGTTTTCTTCCTGGAGCGTGCCCTGTGAAGAGTGCTGGATCAGGCTGTAGATGAGTGTGAAGAGGAAGAGTTGTGGTCACCATCACCACCAGAAACAGCCTTGTCATCATCGCTTGCCGGACCTGTGGCATCGCTGCAAGAGGAGTATGAGGAAGAGGAGTCAGAGGAGGAATGTGGCTTTGAGGAGGAGGAAGACCAACCACAGCAGGCATCCCAGGGTGCTCGTTGTTGTCACCTATCTGGGACACGTGGTGTTGTACGTGGCTGGGGGGAAGAACAGACCGTCAATGACATCAGTGAGGAGGAACGGAAAATGAGTAGCTCGGCATCCGACCTTGTGCAAATGGGGTCTTTCATGCTGTCATGTCTGTTGAGGGACCCTCGTATAAAAAGGATGAAGGAGAACGACCTGTACTGGGTGGCCACGCTACTAGACCCCCGGTATAAGCAGAAAGTGGCGGAAATGTTACCAAATTACCGGAAGTCAGAAAGGATGCAGCAGTTCAAAACCAAACTAAAAAATATGCTTTACACAGCTTATAAGGGGGATGTCACAGCACAACGGGAATCTAACAGGGGAAGAGGGGAAAGTAATCCTCCTCCTACCATGACCACGGCGGCAAGGACAGGACGCTTTACAGATGTGTTTTTGATGGAGGACATGCAGAGCTTTTTCAGTCCTACAAATCGCCACAGCCCTTCGGGATCCAGCCTTAGAGAACGACTCGACCGACAGGTATTGCGTATCACAATGAAGCGATCATCACCTCTATGAGTGTGTTGGCAATGTTGCCACACCCCAGACAAGGCCGTTGCTTCACTATGATCAGACTAAAAGCGATCGGCTGGATAATTTTTCATAAAACAAACATTATTATTTTTAATTATTCTTTTTTTAAGTTGTATGGGTTTTTAATACATAAAATAAAAAAATCATAATAAAGTCTCTTAATAGTTTATTAGAAATAATGGAGACAATTTAAAAAAATCCCCATCAATTCCAATACAAAGCAAGTACAGAGCTCAGAACATAATTATTTTAGGATGTCGTTAATTCGACAATGATTAATCAATTCGACACACAGGGATTAAACTGATGAGAATAGTACTACAGAAAATACCACTCATATCGGGTGTGAAAGTAAATTGCACGGCGCAGACGCAGTGACCGTGGTGTGGATTCAAACAAAGGGGAGGGAGACAGCGTTTTCTTAACCATCTCCCCGTTCGGAAAATCTATTTAATAAATCGACCCCAGATTGGGGACGTTACGTAACAGGGATTAAACTGATAAGAATAGTACTACAGAAAATACCACTCATATCGGGTGTGACAGTAAATTGCACGGCGCAGACGCAGTGACCGTGGCGTGGATTCAAACAAAGGGGAGGGAGACAGCGTTTTTTTAACCATCTCCCCATTCGAAAAATCAATTCAATTCACCTTTCGGGGACCCTTGGTGTTGTACGTGGCTGGGTGGAGGAAGAAACCTTCAATGACATCAACGGGACATGGCTAGCTTGGTATCCAACCTTGTGCAAATGGGAAGTTTGCTGTTGGGCAAATGGACTGTTTGCGGTTGTTTGCGGTGCATTAAAAGGGGAGTTTGGTCTGTCAATGTCTGCGAAGCGGGCGTAACCCTTACACTACCTGATCGATACAACATCATACCTGATCATATACACACACTGGATGTTTTAAACCACGTTGTTCAAAAAAATTTAGGATTGTTAGGTGATTTATACCCTTTATGGATTAAAATCCAACTCTGCGTCAACTATGTAATTTTCCATGGGAGTTTTGCCATGGATCCCCCTCCGGCATGCCACAGTCCAGGTGTTAGTCCCCTTGAAACAACTTTTCCATCACTACTGTGACTAGAAAGAGTCCCTGTGGGTTTTAAAATTTGCCTGCCTATTGAAGTCAATGGCGGTTCGCCCCCGTTTTGCCCGTTCGCGAATATTTGCAGAAATTCGCATTCTCCGTTCGCGAACGGAAAATTTTATGTTTGCGACATCTCTAGTGGCAACGTGTTGCTGTTTATGCACTTTCCCTTTAAGGCTGTTTCTCTTCCCTTCTGGCGAGCACATGGTTAAGGTGTGTGCTAGGCGGAGCTGGGTGTGGCCTCTTGGCTCTTATAGACTTGGTGCTGAGAGCCTGAGCCTTTATTGGAGCTGGATGTAATGCTCCTTGCTGGGCATTTCCAGCTGCCCAGTCCTTGAGGGCCACCTTGTGGGACATCGAGGTCCTTGCCTATGTCTACCCTTCCTCATTGTTGTTATGTGTGGTGCTGCACTTATGGGTTGATGTTTGTCTAGTTGTTTGTTCAATGTGTGGTTTGTCTATGGTGTGGATGATCCTGCATGGTTGCTAGACATGTCCTGTTTGTTGTACCTCCGGAAGGGGATCCCTGGGGTTTCCCGGAAGGGGAACTACAAGACAGCAAGCTGTGGCTTCCGGAAAGTGATCTTATCGTTCTGTTGTCTGTGGTCATCTGGCCACAGGACACTTACCTGCCGTTCTGTTGTTGCTTGCTGTCTCCTCATTGTTACTAGGCCTGTTGGAGACTCCGATTTATCCATGTCATGGATGAATCAGACGTCTCTTATTCCTGACTTCCATATTGCAAGGACCAATAGGGTCAGTAAGGCCCAGGTTCCGGTGCATGAGCCCTCCTACTATCTGGGTTTTTTCATGCAGTTAGGAGGTCAGGGATAGGATGAGGGTGGCGATAGGAGGTAACCTTGTCCCTTATCCTGGCTTCCAGGCCTAGTGGCTTTCTTTAATTTCAGACATTGTACGGTGGGTAGTTTCCCCCACTGCCCACGGTGACATAACCTCACCTGTTACATAATACTACTAATACATATTAAAACAAAAAATTAAATGTTGGCTATGGAGATCTATCTATCTCATATCTATCTATCTATATTACAGTGCCATGTAAATAACATCAGCCCCTCCAATGCAGCCCCATGTAAATCACGTTTCTCCTCCCTCTCTTCAGCCCCTCCAACATACAGTCCCAACATAGGCATTGCTTGTATTGTATTAAGCTGTGGTTTTTCCACACAAGAATCAATGGAGAAAAAACTGATGCTACTCACATTGTATGCAGGTAGCCTAATGCTAGCCAGTGCAAGCCAGGGGCTTATAAACCCGCAGCAGTCTAAGGCTGGGTTCACATCGGCATTGTACCAAGGAATAGCTTGTCAGATTTCACTGGATCTGGCATTGCTGGATAGGACCGTTCACCCATAGAGAGAACCGCTGGACCCATAGACTATCATGTGGCTGCTTTCTGGCATAAATGCCGGTGTTCAGCGAGACAAAAATGCATGCTGCAGCATTTTTTGTCTGGCCAACATCCAGCACTAATGCAGGAGCAGCCAGCCGGGTTACTGCTGAAGTTCACAACGTAGAGCAGAGCAACGGTGTGAAAAAAAAAAAAAAAAAAAGTGCTAGAAAAGCCGCTTCTTGCTTATTTGCCACCAAAAAAAAAGAATACAAAATTATCAAAAAGTGTTATGTACCCCAAAATAATACTGATGGAAACCACATATCATCACGTAAAAATCAATCCTTCACACAGCTCAGTTCCATTCAACAGAAAAGAGCCAAGCTGCAATACTAGGCACAGCCCATGGACAGACAAAACCTTTTCTGGGAAAAAGCATATGCTTCATTCTAATCCTAGACAATCACTTGTAATGTTTTCATATAACATTGTTCATAGTGGTGGCTACTATGCAACATTGTTAAATGCCTCATGCACACGGCCGTTGTTTTGGTCCACATCCGTTGTTTTGGCGGCTCGGATGCGGACCCATACACCTCAATGGGGCTGCAAAAGATGCGGACAGCACTCCATGTGCTGTCTGCATCTGTTGCTCCGTTCTGTGGTCCAGCTAGAAAAATATAACATATCCTATTCTTGTCCGCGCTATGCGGACAAGAATAGGCATTTATATTAAAGGCTGTCCGTGCCGTTACGCAAATTGCGGAACGTGCACGGACCCCATCCGTGTTAATCTGCGATTTGGGGACCGCAAAACACACCACGTTCGTGTGCATGAGGCCAAAGTCAGTGTTATTTGATGTTGGGTGGAGGGGGGGGGGTGCTTTTTTAATGTTCGCCTTGTTGGCAAAATTCTGTAGAAACTGACGTAAGTGTAGGGCTGTTCAGGTGCAACCACAGCGTAGTTATGTCACTTTCAAGCACCACATGGCTGTATAGGTCACAACAGGCGCTGAATAAACTAATGAGAATCACACTGTTTAGACGGTCTGTATTCTTAAAAGCCGCATGGTATTGCTGATGCCACGGATGCATTGTCAATGCAAATTGACTAAACAGTGTGGGCCTCATTAGTTTAATTAGAGCACGCTGTGGCATATACGGCCACACAGTATATCATACTCTCAGATTGAGAAATAAGGCTGGGTTCACATCAGCATTCGTAATTTAAGTTGATATTGGGAACTACTGGTATAGAGAATTACTGATATTTTTAACTACAGGGAGTGCAGAATTATTAGGCAAATGAGTATTTTGACCACATCATCCTCTTTATGCATGTTGTCTTACTCCAAGCTGTATAGGCTCGAAAGCCTACTACCAATTAAGCATATTAGGTGATGTGCATCTCTGTAATGAGAAGGGGTGTGGTCTAATGACATCAACACCCTATATCAGGTGTGCATAATTATTAGGCAACTTCCTTTCCTTTGGCAAAATGGGTCAAAAGAAGGACTTGACAGGCTCAGAAAAGTCAAAAATAGTGAGATATCTTGCAGAGGGATGCAGCACTCTTAAAATTGCAAAGCTTCTGAAGCGTAATCATCGAACAATCAAGCGTTTCATTCAAAATAGTCAACAGGGTCGCAAGAAGCGTGTGGAAAAACCAAGGTGCAAAATAACTGCCCATGAACTGAGAAAAGTCAAGCGTGCAGCTGCCAAGATGCCACTTGCCACCAGTTTGGCCATATTTCAGAGCTACAACATCACTGGAGTGCCCAAAAGCACAAGGTGTGCAATACTCAGAGACATGGCCAAGGTAAGAAAGGCTGAAAGACGACCACCACTGAACAAGACACACAAGCTGAAACGTCAAGACTGGGCCAAAAAATATCTCAAGACTGATTTTTCTAAGGTTTTATGGACTGATGAAATGAGAGTGAGTCTTGATGGGCCAGATGGATGGGCCCGTGGCTGGATTGGTAAAGGGCAGAGAGCTCCAGTCCGACTCAGACGCCAGAAAGGTGGAGGTGGAGTACTGGTTTGGGCTGGTATCATCAAAGATGAGCTTGTGGGGCCTTTTCGGGTTGAGGATGGAGTCAAGCTCAACTCCCAGTCCTACTGCCAGTTTCTGGAAGACACCTTCTTTAAGCAGTGGTACAGGAAGAAGTCTGCATCCTTCAAGAAAAACATGATTTTCATGCAGGACAATGCTCCATCACACGCGTCCAAGTACTCCACAGCGTGGCTGGCAAGAAAGGGTATAAAAGAAGAAAATCTAATGACATGGCCTCCTTGTTCACCTGATCTGAACCCCATTAAGAACCTGTGGTCCATCATCAAATGTGAGATTTACAAGGAGGGAAAACAGTACACCTCTCTGAACAGTGTCTGGGAGGCTGTGGTTGCTGCTGCACGCAATGTTGATGGTGAACAGATCAAAACACTGACAGAATCCATGGATGGCAGGCTTTTGAGTGTCCTTGCAAAGAAAGGTGGCTATATTGGTCACTGATTTGTTTTTGTTTTGTTTTTGAATGTCAGAAATGTATATTTGTGAATGTTGAGATGTTATATTGGTTTCACTGGTAAAAATAAATCATTGAAATGGGTATATATTTGTTTTTTTGTTAAGTTGCCTAATAATTATGCACAGTAATAGTCACCTGCACACACAGATATCCCCCTAAAATAGCTAAAACTAAAAACAAACTAAAAACTACTTCCAAAAATATTCAGCTTTGATATTAATGAGTTTTTTGGGTTCATTGAGAACATGGTTGTTGTTCAATAATAAAATTAATCCTCAAAAATACAACTTGCCTAATAATTCTGCACTCCCTGTATAGGTAATTTCAACTTAAGAGTCTATTGTCCATAAAGGTATAGGACCCAGGCGATTTACTGCATATCCTGACCAGGCACATTTTAGTTTTCTTAGTACAAGTGTCTTTCAAAGCCATAACTATGTTTCCATTCAGTTATGTAAATAATTTTGCACCTTTATTTTTATGCCACTTTTATTTTAGTATATATTTTTTTTTTACCAGCAAAAATTTGAAACAATAATAAAGTTAAAAAAAGGTTATTTCTTTTTTAATAGCACAAAGTGCAAGTAAAATACTTCTTTAAATTATTTCCCTTTTCTGTAATGTTTTTTTTTTTTTTAAATAGGGGATGTAGGGGATATGGTTGTTGGGCGAAGAGGGGATAGATGCTGCGGTGTGGTAATGCTTTTCAAAGCCTTTGGGGTACATTTAACATTATATGTTTTGATGGTTTCTTCTGACATATTAGTGCTGACATGTTAATCAAAATTACAGGGGTAATGAAGACCCTAGAGTGGATGTACAAGGCTATCCAGCCTCACTGTTGAGCTGATCTGGGTCTTCTAAGACCTGGCATTACTGCAGTAACTCAGCCACTGGCGACTGAATGGGATCAGCGTAGGAAGTGGCATTTCTACTTCCTGTTCTGTATGAGCATTGCTCATTGAGTACTTTGTATACAGTGCTGGACAAGACAGTGATGGTACGAAATTGTCTCTGCCTCCTTTTGGGGAGCTCAGCTGACAGTGACAGCAGGTTTACCCCTCTTACAGCTGCATGTTCAGCATGTAGCTGCTAAATATACAAGGACATTCAGGAGCATCCTTGTAGAGTTATATACCAACCATCTGGATTTTTATAGTCTATGGCAGTCAGAAAGCGTTTAATTAAAATACTGCCTGTGTCAAGATGCGATTATAAGGTCACTGTGTGGTGGTGTGGTTAGGTGTCTTCATGTTTCACTTTAATTTTTCTTCCAGTGTTAAAATATCAAGAAAAATAATCTAATGTCACTAGTAGAGATGCGCGAATTTCAAAAAAATTTGATTCGGCCGGTTAGCAGAATTTTCCCCAGAAATTTGGTTCGATCTGAATTTATTTGTGGCGAATCACATAAAAAATCGGCTATTCCCTGGCTACAGAGAGCCTTTATGGTGATATACAACACTGTGCCTTGCAGTAACACGCATAGGGAGTCTGCTGTGGTTGTGAAACAATACTGTGAGTCAGTATGACATGTAGATGACAGGCGTCGCTCTTAGAATCAATGCACATTTCACTTATTTGGGCAATTACGGGGCCAAAACTGACCAAATAACTCAAGTGTGAACTCATCCTTACAGGTCAATGTTAGCGTCAAGAAGAAGCACACTCCTTTTACACCGTCGTCAGCTAATTCCACATAGATGTCTACAGAACCTGTTCTATTAAACGATTATACAAGTAGAGCCCCCCCGACAGAGTGGAGTGGGTGTCAGCAGTAAGTTTAAATTGACGTTAGAGATGGCCTTGCGGTTCACCCGGCGGTCATTTTGCGGCGAATCGTGATTCGTCGAACATGCAAACATATGGCAATATCTGCCGGGGTCATATTCTTTTGCAATGCGCCAAACTTTGACCCATGACACATCCATCAGGTGGACAGGACAGCCAATTGAAATGTTTCAGCACATGGAGACACCCCCAACCTATAAAAGAACCCAATCTGGCAGCCATTTTACATTCTGTGTTTTGCCAGTGTAGGGAAAGGTTGCTTTGTTGAGCAGGGACAGGCTGTTAGGGAAACTATATGCTAGATAATAGGGCCACAAAAGTCCTTTTAAGGACTGGTATAGGTGTGCTATCGATAGGTGTGATATACTGAGAGGTGTAACATAGAAAGTATTCTATAGTGCATTTGTATTGTGCAGCAGTTGTGTGCAGTTCTGCTGCGATATCGCAGCTATATAGAGGGACAAACGCTATTCCAACAACTAATTGCAAAAGGTGTGATATACCTGTTGCCCCCCAAAAAATGATTGAGGGGTGTGATATACCTTATTTCACAAAATACTGATTCAGGGCGAAGAAACACCTGTTGCACTAAATAAATAGGGTGGTGTGATATAAATGTTGTGGCAAAAAAATAATTGAGAGGTGTGATATACCTGCTTCCAAAAAATACTGATTAAGGGGTTCGATATACCTGCTTCCACCAAATATTGATTGAGTGGTGCGATATACCTGCTTCCACAAAATACTGATTAAGGGGTTTTATATACATGTTTCCACCAAATATTGATTGAGGACTGCAATATACCTGCTTCCACAAAATACTGATTAAGGTATTCGATATACCTGTTGCCACCAAATATTGATTGAGGCCTGCAATATACCCGTTATCACAAAATACTAATCAAGGGGTTTGATATACCAGCTTCCACAAAATACTGATTGAGGCCTGCGATATACAGGCTTCCACAAAATACCAATTAAGGGCTTCGATATACCTGTTTCCACCAAAAATGCATTTAGGGGTGCGATATATCTGCTTCCAGAAAATACTGATTAAGGGGTTTGATATACCTGCTTCCACGAAATATTGATTGAGGCCTGCGATATACCTGCTTCCACAAAATACTTATTAAGGGCCTTGATATACCTGTTTCCACCAAAAATGGATTTAGGGGTGCGATATATATCTGCTTCCAGAAAATACTGATTAAGGGGTTTGACATACCTGCTTCCACGAAATATTGATTGAGGCCTGCGATATACCTGCTTCCACAAGAAAATGATTAAGGGGTTTGATATACCTGTTTCTACCAAATATTGATTGAGGCCTGCGATATAATTGCTTCCACAAAATACTGATAAAGGTTTTCGATATACCTGTTTCCACCAAATATTGACTGAGGCCTGCGATATATCTGCTTCCACAAAATACTGATTAAGGGGTTTGATATACCTGATTCCACAAAATACTGATTGAGGGCTGCGATATTCCTGCTTCCGCAAAATACAGATTAAGGGGTTTGATATACCTGTTTCTACCAAGTAGTGATTGGGCCCTACGATATACCTGCTTCCATAAAGTACTGATTAGTGGTTTGATATACCCACTTCCACAAAATACCGATTGAGGGCTGCAATATACCTGCTTCCACAAAAAACTGATTAAGGGGTTCGATATAACTGTTTCTACCAAATATTGATTGAGGCCTGTGATATACCTGCTTCTATAAAATACTGATTAAGGGGTTTGATATACCTGCTTCAATAAGATACTGATTGAGGGCTGCTATATTTCTGCTTTCACAAAATACTGATTAAGTGGTTCTATATTCCTGTCTCCACCAAAATTGATTGAGGGGTGCTATATACCTGCTTTCATAAAATATTGATTGAGGCCTGCGATATACAGGCTTCCACAAAATACTGATTAATGTGTTCGATAAACCTGTTTTTTCCAAATATTGATAGAGGCCTGCGATATACCAGCTTCCACAAAATTATGATTAAGGGAATCAATATACCTGTTTCCACCAAATATTCATTGAGGCCTGCGATATACCTGGTACCACAAAATTCTGATTAAGGGGTTTGATATACAGTCATGTGAAAAAATTAGGACACCCTTTGAAAGCATGTGGTTTTTTGTAACATTTTTAATAAAAGGTTATTTCATCTCCGTTTCAACAATACAGAGAGTTTAAAGTAATCCAACTAAACAAAGAAAACTGAAGAAAAGTCTTTTCAAGATCTTCTGTAAATGTCATTCTACAAAAATGCCTATTCTAACTGAGGAAAAAGATAGGACACCCTTGCCCCTAATAGCGAGTGTTACCTCCTTTGGCTGAAATAACTGCAGTGAGACGGTTCTTGTAGCCATCTACCAGTCTTCGACATCGGTCTGAGGAAATTTTACCCCACTCCTCAATGCAGAACTTTTTCAGCTGTGAGATGTTTGAGGGGTTTCTTGCACGTACAGCCCTTTTCAAGTCACCCCACAGCATCTCAATGTGATTCAAATCTGGACTTTGACTTGGCCATTCCAGGACTCTCCATTTCTTCTTTTTCAGCCAATCTTTGGTTGATTTACTAGTATGTTTTGGGTCATTGTCATGTTGCATGGTCCAGTTCCGCTTCAGCTTTAATTTTCTAACTGATGGTCTCACATGTTCTTCAAGCACCTTCTGATACACAGTAGAATTCATCGTGGATTCTATGATGGTGAGCTGACCAGGTCCTGCTGCAGCAAAGCAGCCCCAAACCATGACACTTCCACCTCCATGCTTCACAGTTGGTATGAGGTTCTTTTCTTGGAATGCTGTGTTTGGTTTACGCCAAACATGTCCTCTGCTGTTGTGTCCAAATAATTCAATTTTGGACTCATCTGTCCAAAGAACATTATTCCAGAAGTCCTGGTCTTTGTCAACTTTATCTCTGGCAAATGTCAGTCTGGCCTCGATGTTTCTCTTGGAAAGCAAAGGTTTCCTCCTTGCACACCTCCCATGCAAGTTAAACTTGTACAGTCTCTTTCTGATTGTAGAGGCATGTACTTCTACATCAACAGTAGCCAGAGCCTGCTGTAGTTCTCGAGATGACACTTTAGGGTTTTTGGAGACCTCTTTTAGCATCTTGCGGTCTGCTCTTGGGGTGAACTTGCTGGGGCGACCAGTCCTGGGCATGTTGGCAGTTGTTTTGAAAGCCCTCCACTTGTAGACTATCTTCCGGACAGTGGAATGGCTGATTTCAAAATCTTTTGAGATCTTTTTAAATCCCTTCCCAGACTCATAGGCTGCTACAATCTTTTTTCTGAAGTCCTCTGACAGCTCTTTTGCTCTCACCATGGTGCTCACTCTCACTTCAACAGTCAGGAGCACACCAAACTAAATGTCTGAGGTTTAAATAGGGCAAGCCTCATTCAACATGCAGAGTAACGATCTACTAATTATGTGCACCTGGTGTGATATACCTGTGTGAGATCTGAGCCAATTTAAGAGGGAATACATGTGAGGGTGTCCTATCTTTTTCCTCAGTTAGAATAGGCATTTTTGTAGAATGACATTTACAGAAGATCTTGAAAAGACTTTTCTTCAGTTTTCTTTGTTTAGTTGGATTACTTTAATCTCTCTGTATTGTTGAAACGGAGATGAAATAACCTTTTATTAAAAATGTTACAAAAAACCACATGCTTTCAAAGGGTGTCCTAATTTTTTCACATGACTGTACCTGTTTCCACCAAATACTGATTAAGGGCTGCGATATACCTGCTTCCACAAAATACTGATTGAGGGCTGCGATATTCCTGCTTCCATAAAATACTGATTAAGGGGTTCAATATACCTGTTTCTACCAAGTAGTGATTAAGGCCTGCAATATACCTGCCTCCATAAAATACTGATTAGTGGTTTGATATACCTGTTTCCACAAAATACCGATTGAGGGCTGCGATATACCTGCTACCACAAAATTCTGATCAAGAAGTTCAATATACCTGCTTCCACCAAATATTGATTGAGGCCTGTGATATACCTGCTTCCACAAAATACTGATTAAGGTATTCGATATACCTGTTTCCAATAAATACCGATTGAGGGCTGTGATATACCTGCTACCACAAAATACTGATTAAGGGATTCGATATACCTGTTTCCACCAAATACTGATTGAGGGCTGCGATATATCTGCTTCCACAAAATACTGATTAAGGGCTTCAATATACCTGTTTTCACCAAAATTGATTAAGGGGTGCTATATACCTGCTTCCAGAAAATACTGATTAAAGGGTTTGATATAACTGCTTCCACAAAATAATGATTGAGGCCTGAGATATTCCTGCTTCCACAAAATGCTGATTAAGGGGTTTGATATATTTGCTTCCACCAAAAATTGAGGCCTGCAATATACCTGCTTCCACAAAATACTGATTAAGGGGTTCGATATACCTGTTTCCACCAAATATTGATTGAAGCCTGTGATATACCTGCTTCCACAAAATATGATTGAGGCCTGAGATATTCCTGCTTCCACAAAATTCTGATTAAGGGGTTCGATATACCTGTTTCCACCAAATATTGATTGAAGCCTGTGATATACCTGCTTCCACAAAATACTGATTATTGGATTCGATATACCAGTTTCCACCAAATATTGATTCAGGCCAGCAATATACCTGCTTTCACAAATACTGCTCCTCTCTACAAGTTCATTTAGAAAATTACAGGCAGAGAAAGAGGCAGTCCATTCCGCAGGGGTGGTAGGGGTCGTGCAGGTGCACCAGGCATGAGCCTAAGTGAAAAGTTGAAGAAGGCACGTGCGATTACTTCAAAGAGCTCACTACAGTTTTTGCACCATCCTCATCCTCTGTATTTGCACACTCCTCACTCTCTGTTGTGTGCACCCCCAAAGACACCACCACCATAGCCCCTCCACTCAAGTCAGAGTAATTATTTTCCCATCCATTCCTAGACCTTACCGATGCACAGCCATTCTTGACATCGGATGAGGAAGAGGAGGTAGCAACGGCTGCGACCCAGCGGTTATACAACAGTACCCAGATCAGCCTAAGGAGGGAAGTCCCCGCTGTTGCTGCATAATTAGAGATCTCTAATGTCAGTGGTAATGAAGGTGACGATGATGACGCGTCAATGGACATCACGTGGGTGCCCATAAGAGAGGAAGAGGAGTGGAGTTCAGAGGGAGAAATGGAGTAGCAGAGAGGGAAGAGAAAGAGGAGAAGCAGGCAGAGCTCACAGTGCACAGTAAGGAAAAAGCAGATGGCAAATGTATATGGAGCAAGCCATCTACCATGAACAGTCACTTCTGGTGCTCCTAGGACATCAGCATATGGCTCCGCAGTGTGGGCTTTTTTTAACGTGTCAGCTGAGTGCTGACAAAAGTTCTGCAGCCTGTGCTGTCAACGCATAAGTCGCAGTAAGCCCAACAATCACCTAGGGACAACCGGCTTAAGAAGTCACCTAACCTCCCATCACTGAGCGCAGTAAGAGCAATGCCGTCAGAACCCACAAACCCACACTTCTGGCGCTCCACGTCCTGCCTCTTCTCCTCTCTCCTCCCATTTGTCCTTCACTCCACCTTCCACTGTGCCGTCATCACGTTAATCTGGCAGAAGGCAGGCTTGCGTGGCCCAAATGTTCGAGTGTAAAAAGTTGATGATGCTGAATAATCCCCTTCCCAAAGGCTGACTGCTGACTTGTCGGAACTGCTAGCCCGGCAACTACTGCCATATAAACTGGCGGACTCAGAGGCCATTAAAAAAAATTTGCCCATTGCCACACTGCAATGTAAGGTCCCCGGAAGGAAATATTTCTCCCAGAAGGGCATCCCAGAGCTATAGCAAGTGGCAAATGAATATATTTCTGGCACACATTGTCGGTGCCAAGATACATCTAACCACAGACATGTGTTCTAGCAAACACGGCAGGGAAGGTACATTTACTGCCCACTGGTTGAACCTTCTGACGGCCGTCAAGCATGTTACCCCTGGCTCCCATGAGGATTTTGTGTTACCGCCACGGATTGCATGCAGGCCTGCCTCTTCTTCTCCTCATCCTTCATATCCTCCTCGGCTTGCTCCTCCTTTTCCACTGCTACCGCCTCTTCTGCTGCGCCCCCCAAGCTCCCCAGAACCTATTTGACGCCCACACGTCCTTAACTTAGTCGTCCAGCGATTCGTTGCCAAATACCCCGGTGTCCATAATGTCTTGCGGCAGGCCAGGGAAATCTCTGGCCATTTTAGAAGATCTTACACGGCCATGGCTCGCCTTGCTGACGTTCAGCGGCGACACCATTTGCCCGTCAGTCGTCTGATTTATGACAGCCCGACACGCTGGAACTCCACCTCGTATATGCTTCATAGGCTCCTCCAGCAGCAGCGTGCCTTTAACGACTACCTGTACAAACTCTGCAGCGGGACAGGTTCTGGGGAGCTTGGTTTCTTTTCATTGAGCCAATGGCTGCTCATGTGCGACGCATGCAGACTTCTGAGGCCATTTGATGAGATCACCAAATTGGTCAGTCGCATCCAGGGAGCCATCAGTGACATAATACCTTAAAACAAACAAAAACAATGCTGAATGAATTACCATGGGGGGCTAATCCATCTGAGACAAGTTAGCAGCAGTCTGAAGAAGAGTCAGAGGAGGATGGTGGCTGGGGGGAGAAGAAGGAGGAGGAGCAAGAAGAGCAGGCTTTGAGGGGGACTTTAAACTTTTTGGGGATCCCTGGTGTTATCCGTGGCTGGGGGAAAAGAGACCAAGGACAATATTCTGCTGGATGATGAGCAGGAGCCAGGGCGCTCCTCTGCTTCCAATTTAGTTCAAATGGGGTCTTCATGCTCCAGTGTTTGAAAGGGGACCCCAGTATAAAAAGCATAAAGGGCAAGGGCCAGTACTGCAAGGCAATGTACTTAGACCCCCGTACAAACACAAAATGGTGGACATGTTACCAGCATCACAGAGGGCTTTCAGAATTCAGCGTTTCCAGGCCTTGCTGTGAGAGATGCTGCATTCTGCTGTTGCGGGCGCTGGTAGAGGGATTTCCACCCAGAGCGAAACAGGTGAGGGTATCAATCCTACCGCGCCTGCAAGAATAGGTCAGTTTGAACATGTGTTGGTCACTTCGGATATGAGATCATTCTTGCAGCCAACCCATCGACAGCCGCCCTCCGGATTCAGCCTCAGGGAATGCCTAGACCGACAGGTGTCCGACTACATTGGTTTAACGGCCGATGTGGGCATTCTGAGAAGCAAGGAACCCCTGGACTACTGGATCTGCAGGCTTGACTTGTGGCCAAAGCTGGCATAATTTGCCATGGAACTCTGAGCTTGCCCCTAATTAAGTGTCCTGTCCAAAAGGACGTTCAGCGCAGAAGGGGGATAATCGCACTCGCCTAGCTCACGACAGTGTGGACTACCTCATATTTGTAAAAATAAATGAGTCTTGGATCTCGGAGGAATTCAACACCTGTGACGACAACATGTAATTGAATTTACTCATGCCAGCCCACACATATCCTTCACAACGCAGAATAAAGAATGGTCCTTGTCTTATGTATATACAGTGGCATAAAAGGCCTTTTCTGTCAGGTGAATGCCTAATTTTTGGGGCCTGTACTCCAGTGGCCTACAGTAAAAATTTTATCCAGTGAATGCCTAATGTACCTCCAGCCACATCATCACAAGTTCTTTTCTGTCAGGTGAATGCCTAATTTTTGGGGCCTGTACTGGACTACAGTAAATTGTTTATCCATTGACTGCCTAATGTACCTCCAGCCACATCATCACAAGTTCTTTTCTGTCAGGTGAATGCATAATTTTTGGGGCCTGCACTCCAGTGGCCACAGTAAAATTTTTCTAGGCTCCAGCAGGGCACATTTTTGAGAGTTTCCTTTTAAGACGCATAAAAATGTCCCGATTAAAATACATATTTTTTGTGGATATTTTTGTTAATGATCCCTATTTGGTATGTCACCGTTAATGTTGTGGGATTATTTGTGCACTTCTAGTAGGTATTTGGTGGCTGCAAATATGACCTCAAGATTTTTCAGGTTTGCCTGCCATTAAAGTCAATAGTGCCCTCCGCGAACGCGCGGATCGCGAACATTTGATCGCAAATGCGCGTTCGCGAACAGTCCCAGCCGATGTTCGTCCATCACTAGTTCACGTCACTGATTATTTTGCCCTTCCTCTGATCCGTCAGAACAATAACCCCCAAAAAGCAGATCCTGTCTTTTGAGCATCCCCCTTCACTCGGTCAGCATTTGGTCAGTAATCCATCAGTATTGCTAAAGCCCAAAAAAAAACAGGAGTGGATCCAAAACAGAGATGACCTGTAAATGGAATATTTGCATATCTTCTGTGGTTTGTACCCACTCCTGCTTTTGGCTACCAAATTGTAAGCCAATTTTGATGCAAAATAGGAACCACGTCATGCAGGCTTTATAGCTGTTACATTTACAGGATCCGTTGTGGTTCCCATTTTTCCTTCCTTCTAAAAGATCAGAAGAAGGGTCACATAATTGATCTCAGCCAGGCCGAAAAGCAAAATAGTGGGCCAGTCATGAAGTGGGGAGTATGGTAAGAGAATGAGAAGTCCACATAATGGCCTTATGACATAGTGTTGAGGTGGAAGAAGCATGAAGAGACCACAGAGTGGCCCAATGACAGAGTCTGGAGGTGGCAGTAGGTGGCATCAGGAGGAGGCCACAGAGTGGCACAATGACAGTGTGGAGGTGGCAACAAAAGCAGCATCAGGAGGAGGCCAAAGGGTGACACAATGATAGAGTGTGGAGGTGGCGACAGCAGCATCAGGAAGAGGCCATAGAGTGGCACAATGACAGTGTGGAGGAGGTAGAAGCAGCATCAGGAGGCCACAGAGTGGCACACTGATGGAGTCTGGAGGTTGCAGCAGCATCAGGAGGAGGCCACAGGGTGGCACAATGACATTATGTAGGTGGCAGCATCAAAAAGCCACAGAGTGACACAATGACAAAGTGTGGAGGTGGCAGCAAAAGCAGCATCAGGAGGAGGCCACAGGGTGACACATTGACAGAGTGTGGAGATGGCAGCAGCATCATCACGAGGCCATGAGTGGCACTATGACAAAGTGTAGGGGTGGCGATAGCAGCATCATCAGAAGGAGGCCACAGGGTGGCACAATGACAGTGTGTAGGTGGCAGCAGCAGCATCAGAAGGAGGCCACAGGGTGGCACAATGACATTATGTAGGTGGCAGCATCAAAAAGCCACAGAGTGACACAATGACAAAGTGTGGAGGTGGCAGCAAAAGCAGCATCAGGAGGAGGCCACAGGGTGACACATTGACAGAGTGTGGAGATGGCAGCAGCATCATCACGAGGCCACGAGTGGCACTATGACAAAGTGTAGGGGTGGCGATAGCAGCATCATCAGAAGGAGGCCACAGGGTGGCACAATGACAGTGTGTAGGTGGCAGCAGCAGCATCAGGAGGAGGCCACAGGGTGGCACAATGGCAATGTGGAGGTGGCAGCAGCAGCATCAGGAAGCCACAGAGTGGAGAGGTGACATAGTGTTGAGGTAGTAGCAGCATCAGGAGACCACATAGTGGCAAGGTGACATAGTGTGGAGGTGGCAGCATTAGCAGGAGACCACAGAGTGGCAAGATGACATAGTGTAAAGGTGGCATCATTCATTGGTGGGTGGAAATCCTAGCTGATCCACGCCTGATTCGTCTTGACAAAGGACAGTCTCTCCACATTTTGGGTGGACAGGTGAGCGCCCCCACCGCACTAAACACCCACTCTGATGCCAGACTACTGGCTGAGCAGGAAAGCTTTTTCCAAGTCAAACTCTGCCAGTTGCAGCCAGAAATTCAGTTTGGCTGCCCAGTAGTCCAGCAGATATCCAATGTGGGGTGACAGGGTGCTGTCTAAGTATGCCACCACTTGATGATTAAGGGGTTGCTCCAGGTCTAGCTGCTGCTGCTGAAGGTGAGTAGTTTCTTCACTAGGTGGGTGAAGAAAGCTGCTCATCAGTGACTCTAGACTGAACATGCTGCTGAAGGAGCTGGAACTGCTCCTACCCCCCACCCTGCCACAGCAGCCATGGCAGAAAAATGTGAGCACAGAGGGTCTCCCCGGTCGGACCTGCGAGAGGATGGACGATGGGGCAGATAGGCAGCAGCCAACTGACTACATAGGATGTCTCTATAGTAGTTCAGTTTGTCCTCCCTCTCAGCAGGTGTAAAAAAGGCTCCCATTTTGGACCGATAACAAGGGTCCAGCAAGGTGGAGAGCCAGAAGTCATCCCTCTGCCGAAAGCTGACAATTCAGCTGTCACTACGCAAGCAAGTTAACATGCATCGGGCCTTTTGTGCAGGTGACTTGGAGGGACTCCCTGCCTCCATATCCACTGCATACTGCCACGGTGTATCTGGGTCCTCTGCCTCGTCTTCCTCATTGCCCTGTAGTTCCTCTGGCTACTCCTCCTCTCCTGTCACCTGTGTAGAAAAACCACCTATTTTGCTACAAATTGCTTGTGCTACAATGTTCTCCTGCTCTTCCTCCTCCTCCAGTTCGGCCCCAACAGGGATCATATGGCCATGAGGTCTAGGCGCTGACCAGCCAAATTTACCAGCATCTGTTCCAGGACTTGAAGCAGTGGAATGACGTTGTTCATCCCGTAGTCCTGGCGACTGACAAATAACATGGCCTCCTCAAAGGACCTGAGCAAACGTACTCCTGTCCGCTTGGATCATCAAGAAATCGTTTATGGCCTTTCTCTGTTCGTATAGTCGGTCCAACATATGGAGGGTGGAAACGTCACATATCAGCCTATGTTGGGGGATGTCGTTCTGCTGCTGCAGCCCAAGCTGGGTGTGTTTTGCAGTTTACGAGTGGCTGAAGTGCATACAAAGTTTCCTGGCCATTTTTAGGATGTCTTGCAGAAGGGTGGAAGACTTCAGGAACCGCTTGACAACTAGATTGAACACATGTGCCATGCAGGGCGCATGGCTCAGCCATCCTTGACGCAGAGCCAACACCATGTTCTTCCCATTGTCGGTTACCATGTTTCCGATTTTGAGTTGTCGCAGAGAAAGCTAGGATTCAATTTCTTGATGAAGGACACAGAGCAGTTCCTCCCCTGTGTGACTCCGTTCGCCCAGGCAAACGAGGTGCAGAACAGCGTGACACTGCCATGCCCTGCACATGTGGTATGCTGGAGGGGCACTGTGAATTGCCCCTGCAGTGGAGGCTGAGGACACGTTGGAGGATCAGGATGCAGAAGTGGACATTGTCGCAGGACCAGTGGCATGAGAACGTGGAGGCAGAAGCGGCGTCACCTGACCAAGTTGCTGGTGTGGCTGTGCAGGAACCACATTAACATAGTGGGCCATAAAGGACATGTATTGTCCCTGAGCGTAGGTACAGCTCCACACGTCGGCACTGCTGTGCACTTTGGCACACGCCGACAGGCTCAAGGACTGGCCCACCTTCTGTTCTGCATACGTGTGCAGGGCTGGTACTGCCTTTTTGGCAAATAAATGATGGCTTGGGACTCTCCACCTTAGCTTGGCACAAGCCATCAGTTCTCTGAAAGGTGCAGAGTCCCCGACTTGGAAAGGGCGGGACTGCAGCACCAGCAACTTGGCCAGGAGCACATACAGCTTCTGCGAAGTTGGATGAGTGCACGCATACTGTTGTCTCTTGGCAATCGCTTTGATGATCGACAAGAAGTAGGCGGAGGAGCAGGAGCATCAGGACCAGCAGATGATGAAAAGGAAAGATAGCTCCCTTTGGCTGAGGTGGTGGAGCCTTGTCTGCCTGAAATCGGGTGCGTGCCACTGGTTGATGCAGCGGTTGCTATGGCAGGCTGGAAAACCACATCAGAGCCACGGTACTCCCAGGCCACTTTATGGTGATGCTGCATATGTTGAGGCAGGGCAGTGGTGCCAACATTGTTACCCTAGCCATGCTTCACCTTCCGCCCACAGATTCGACAAATGGCCACACCGCCGAGTAGGTGATTTTACCCCCAACACTCCGCACGGACTGACTGCCAATGCCGCTGCTTATGTGAACCTCTGCAGCACTACTTTCTGGGCCCTTACTTTTTCCACTTATACAGTCCATAAAAGGTTTTAGAACATATAACTGCACCGCTGAACGGCAAATAATATATATTTTTTTGCTACTAATACACACTAAAAGGGGCTTTAGAACATATAATTGCACAACTGAACGGCAAATAATATATATTTTTTTGCCACTAATTCACGCCAAAAAGGGCTGTAATTTTCCCACTTCACCACACAATGGCTAATAAGCCCTTTTTTCCCACTAATACAAGCCAAAAAATGCTTTAGAACTTTATTTATTTATGCTTTATTACTGCACTGCACAAGGGCAAATAAGACATATTTCATATAAAAAAATATTTTATTGTAATAAACCCTGTTAATGGCTGTATCCCCAGTCAGTGCAGCAAGGTGTAATAGGATTGTTTCTATTATCCAGGCTGTAAACTCCCCTACTCAACCCTGTTCTGCTTCAATACTGTGTAATGATTTCTCCCTATCCTTTCCCTGAACTTCTGTACAGCAAAATAAAAGTCCTAAAGTCTGTTTTTACCACAGTCCCTAGCGCCTGCTGACGTCTCTCCCTGCACTAAGTACACTGGTAAATGTCAGAATCTGAGATGGATGAGGCTATATACAGGTAGTGATGGCCGAATATCGTCCGGGACAACTTGCGAATGCGCATTTGCGATCAAATGTTCACGAACCACGCGGTCGCGGCGGGCCCCATTCACTTTACTGGCAGGAAAAACTGAAAAACCTTCAGGTCATAGTTGCAGCCAGCAAACACTTACTAGAAGTACACAAATAGTCACACAGCATGGACAGTGATATACCAGAGGGGGATCATTGGCAAAAATTCCCACAAAAAATACGTATTTTAATCAGGGGCCATTTTTATGCGTCTTAAAGGGAAACTGTCAAAAATGTGCCCTGGAGCCTAGAAAAATGTTATTTCCTATCAGTTTGATGTATACAAATGTGCAGCACTCCACGTTTTTGTATCCTGCAGAGTCCATTAAAAAAATACATACGTTAATGAATTTTTTTTTCTCTACCATGGAACTGTATGGTGAACGGACGCCACTGTACGCCATCAGTCTGAGGCATCTGTTAACGCATGCATTTTTGGTATGCATTAAATCGATGGCAAAAATGCAGGCTATAAAGGGGCATAGTACGCGGTGGGGGGCACAGTCACATGAAGCTGTGACATTAGAAGGTCCTTATGGTGAAAGTGGTTCATACGCCACCATAATTAGAGGCAGAGGAGTGAGACAGGGGTATGATTTTGTGGCTAGAGATAAAAAAAATTACTATCAGCCAGTACAGGCCCCAAATATCAGCCAATAGGCATTCACCTAACAGCAAAGAACTTTGGAATCTGTGGCTGGAGGTACATCAGGTGGTTACAGGATAAATATGTAACTGTCGGCCAGTACAGGCCCCAAAAATTATAGGCATTCACCTGACAGCAAAGAACTTTGAATTCTGTGGCTGGAGGTACAGTAGGCGGTCACAGGAAAAATATGTAACTTTCGGCCAGTACAGCCCCAAAAAATTAGCCAATAGGCATGTGCCTGACAGCATAGACCTTTGGATTCTGTGGCTGGAGGTGCATTAGGCAGTCGCAGGATAAATATGTAACTGTACAGGCCCCAAAAATTAGGCATTCATCTGACATAAAAGGCCTTTTATGCCATTGCATATACATAAGGCAAGGACCATTCTTTGTTCTGGGTTGTGGCAGATATGTGTGAGCTGGCATGAGGAAATTCAATTACACGTGGTCATCAGAGGTGTGGAATTTCTCAGAGATCTATGCCTCATTCATTTTTTAAATTGTGAGGTAGTCCACACTGTTATCGGTCACAATCCCCCCTGTTGCGCTGAACGTCCTTTCGGAGAGGACACTCGATGAGGGGCAAGCCAAGAGTTTCATGGCACATTGCGCCAGCTCTGGCCACAGGTCAAACCAGCACACCCAGTAGTCCAGGGGTTCATCGCTTCTCAGAGCGTCCACATCGGCCATTAACCCGATATAGTCTGACACTTGTCCGTCTAAGCGTTCCCTGGGGCGTCGGGCAGTCACAAATCACACATCGGACAAGTGGTGTCGCCACTGAACATCAGCAAGGTGAGCCATGGCCATGTAAGATCTTCTAAAATGGCCAGAGATTTTCTTCTCCTGCCGTATTTGGCAACAAATCGCTGCACGACTAAGTTAAGGACGTGTGCCATGCACGGCACATGTGTCATTTTGCCCTGTTTCAATGTTGTCGTACACCACTTTACCAACTGTCAAATTGAGCGTAGTTAGCCACTGATTGGCCTGTGACTACAGAGCTGTAAGGAGTGCAGGACCGGTGTGGCTCTTGGCTTCCAGGCACAACAGCCGCAGCACAGCATGGCAACGTCTCACCTGGCACGTCGAATAGGTTCTGGGGAGCTTGGGGGTGCAGCGGAAGAGGCGGTAGCAGTGGAAAAGGAGGAGTCAGCCGAGGAGGAGACGGAGGATGGAGTAGGAGGAGGAGAAGAAGAGGCAGGCCTGCATGCAATCCGTGGTGGTAACACCAAATCCACACGGGTGCCACGGGTTACATGCTTGATGGCTGTCAGAAGGTTCACCCGGTGGGCAGTATAAGTTATGTACCTTCCCTGCCTATGTTTGCTGGACCACGTGTCTGTGGTGAGATGTATCTTGGCACCGACACTGTGTGCCAGAGATATAATAACTTGCTTCTGAACGTAGCCATATAGTTCAGGGATGCCCTTCTGGGAGAAATATTTCCTTCCGGGGACCTTCCATTGCGGTGTTCAATGGTGACAAATTATTTAAAGACCTCCGCGTCCACCAATTTATATGGCAGTAGTTGGTGGGCTAGCAGTTCCGACAAGCCTGCAGTCAGCCGTTGGTCAAGAGGATTATCCAGCGTCATAATTTTTTAACACTCGAACATTTGGGCCACCGAAGCCTGCCTTCTTCCAGATTAACGCGACAACGGCACGGTGGAAGGTGGAGTGCAGGACAAATGGGAGGAGAGAGAAGGAGAAGAGCAGGACGTGGAGCAACGGGAGTGTGACTTTTTGGGTTTTGATGGCATTGCTCCCACTGGGCTCGGTGATTAAAGGAAAGGTGCCTTCTTAAGGCAGTCATCCCTAGGTGAGTGTTGGGCTTACCGCCACTTATGCGTTGACAGCAGAGGCAACACTATTATCAGCAGCTGACACGTTAAAAAAAAGCCCACACTGCGAAGCCATGTGTCCGGCATCCTGGGAGCGCAAGATATGACCGTGCATGGTGGATGGCTCGCTCCAGATACATTTGCAGTCTGCTTTTTGCCTCCTGTGCACTGCGAGTTCTGCCTGCTTCTCCTCCTTCTCCTCGCTATCTGCTGCTCCATCTCTCCCTCTGAACGCCACTCCTTTTCCTCTCTTGTGGGCACCTACATGATGTCCATTGACACGTCATCATCTTTACCTTCACCACCACTGACATTAGAGATCTCTGAGTAGGCAGCAACAGCTGGGATCACCCTCCTTGGGCTGAATTGGATACTGTCTTCAGACCGCTGGGTGGTGGCCATTGCTACCTCCTCTTCCTCATCCGAATCAGTGAGTCACTCAACCAACTCTGGTGCGCCCTTTGAATTTATCGCACACGCCTTCTCCAACTTCCCACTTAGGCTCCGGCCTGGTGCACCTGCCCGACCCCTACCATCTCTGCTGAACGGTCTGCCTCTTCCTCTGCCTGTCATTTTCTAAATGACCCTCTGCCTAAGTCCGTAGAGAAGAGCAGTATTTCTGGAAGAAGGTATATCGCAGCCCTCAATCAGTATTTGGTGGAAAATGGTATATAGCAATAGCACCCCTCAATCAATATTTTGTGGAAGACGGTATATAGCACCCCTCAATCAGTATTTGGCAGAAACAGGTATATAGCACCCCTCAATCAGTATTCTGCGGAAACAGGTATATGGCACCACTCAATCAGTATTTTGTGGAAGCAGTTGTATCGCAGCCCTCAATCAGTATTTGGTGGAAGAAGGTATATGGCACCCCTCAATCAGTATTTGGCGGAAACAGGTATATAGCACCCCTCATCAGGATTTTGTGGAAGAAGGTATATCGCAGCCCTCAAGCAGTTTTATGGGGGGCAACAGGTATATCACACCCGTTGCAATTAGTTACTCCAATAGCGTTTGTCCCTCTATCTAGCTGCGGTATCGCAGCAGAATAGCACACAACTGCTGCACAATACAAATACACTATAATATAATTTCTATGTTAGAAAGTATATTATAGGTATATCACACCCCTGTTTATCACACCTATCAATAGCACACCTATACCAGTCCTTAAATGGGCTTTTGTGGCCCTATTCACTAGCGTTTGGTGTCCCTAACTGTCCCTGCTCCAAAATGCACCCTCTCCCTACACTGGCAAAACACATACTGTAAAATGGCTGCCAGATCGGGTTCTGTTATAAGGTTGGGGGGTGTCCATGTGCTTAAACATCACAATTGGCTGTTCTGTCCCACCTGATGGATGTGCCATGGGTCAAAGTTCGGCGCTATGCCCAAAAATATGGCGCATGCGAATATTGCCATATGTTTGCATGTTCGGCGAATCGCGAACAAGCAAAGTTTGCCGTGAAATGACCGCCGGGCGAACCGCAAGGCCATTTCTATTGATAGGGCTGTGACATCACAGGGCTGGCTGGCTGCTGATTGGCTGCATGCATGGCATTGTGGGTGATCCCTCGTTCCCAGAGTTCCTTGCTCCATGTCCTAACACGTGTAACAGCCATTTTAGAAAAATTGGGATTCGTTACCACAAAGCATGAGGAAATACGAATTCGGTCTGAATCAAATTTTTCCTGAAATTCGGATCGAATTCCACTTCGTCAACTTCAATTTGCTCATCTCTAGTCACTATTTTATCATGTGTTCATACGTGTTGAATTACATTTATTACCAAACAATAACTAAACAAGAATGTATCTAAGCAACAGAATGATGAGAGTAATGATGCTGAGGATGATGATCAGCATTTCATTTGTTTCTGATAATGATTATATCTTGAATGCTACAATCATTCCTGCCAGTTTGACTGAAGTGGGTCAATATTAAGTTCCACTGAACATTGCATTTAAAAAAGGTAGAATGGAGATGCTTTCTCTGGAATATCGAAGTTCACTGAGCAAGATGCATCAAAGAAATCTCCAGTCATGCTCTGTCTGAGAAAATGAATTGTCTTCCTATTGAGTTATAGATTATCATAACCTTTAGCCTTTTTTGGATTTGTTCCACTTTCCCAAGCATCTGGGACATGCTGCAGAAATGTGTCAATCTACATTTGCAGAACTAAAGTTGTCAGCATGTACGGCTTCATATACTAGTATCATCTCCAAATGACAATATGATGATTAGATATTTTTTTTACATTGCTTATAATTTTCTTTTTACGTTTTACTGAAACTTTGTGTACATGTATGAAGGTGTGACTATTATTATTTGTCCCAAATTTGTGATGGGCTATGCTTCATTTATTTTTATTTTTTTCATTTTTCTCAATTTAAAGTGGCATTCCGATGTTCAGACAAAAAGCTTGAAAGGAGGCTGAAGGGTAACAGAACAACACTGAAACTATACACTAAACATGTGGAATTACTTTTTTGTCACACTGTTACTCCCTAGGCTATTCCTTGATGTGGCAAGAATGGACTGGGCTTTAGTGGTAGCCCATCTGGCTACTGGTATATAGTTCCTATCTTGCATTGCTGGCATCTGTTTCCATGACTCCCTTGTCTCCATCCTCTTGTGCAGTTCATATTGTGCTCCCTCACGGCTCAGCCTTTCACATTAGTTCTCAGTTACATATTGTATAACTCCTTGTGCTAGAACTGAGCATTCGTGAGCGAGCAAGCTATATAACCATGTTGTATTTAGGGCCAACATTCTATGATAGTTAACTTCGTATTATATCAAAATAGTATTTTTTTTCATCCAGATCTACAAATCACCTATATACCTATTTTTTTGCCCTATAAGATGTACCTGCCCATAAGACGCACCTAGGTTTTAGAGGAGGAACATAATATATATATTTTTTTACCTCAGATCAGACCACCAATCACACCTCCGATGTTAATCAGACTTCAGCTCAGAGCGCCAATTAGACCTCTAATGTTAATAAAAAAACCAATTAGACCTCAGTTCAGACCCCCAATATTAATAAGACCCCAATCAGACCTCATATCAGATGCCCAATGCTCATAAGACCCCCAGTCAGACCTCAGATCAGACCCCAATGTGAAGACCCCCATTTAGACCTCAGATCAGACACCAATGTGAATGGCCCCCAATCAGACCTCAAATCAGACCCCAATGTGAATGACCCCCAATATGACCTCAGATCGGAGACCCAATGTAAACAAGACCCCCATGCAGACCTCAGGTCAGAACCCCAACATGAATAACCCCCAATCAGATGTCAGATCAGCGCTCCAATGTGAATGACCCCATTCAGATCCACATGCTCAGAGCAGACCAAAAAAAAACATCAACTTACTTCTCCTGCTCTGGGTGCTGCCACTCCTGAGACCCAGCTACTGTCTTTATTGTTCTGCTTTAACCCGATGCGTACAGCGTGAGGTCACAGATCACCGACGTCCTCACGCTGTGTGCAGTCACAGCACACCAAGTTGCCAAGGAGGACCAGGAAGTGGTGAGAACAGAGCCAGGGGAGCGCTGCATTCATCGCTTCCCAGTCCTCCTGTATTAATGACTGCTTCCATTATGGAAGCACTCATTAGTATTTGCCCCATAAGATGCAGTAGCATTTTCCCCTTTCGGGGAAAATGTAGGGTGAAACATACAGTAAAATATATTAAATGGTTAAAGAGGACCTTTCATCTGTTTAACCATAGTCTAATTAGGGTCTTACCTTATAGGGTGGCCCCCACTGATGTCATCACATTTTTTTTTTCAAAGATTGGATGCGCTCACAGCCAGGGAGAAGAGAACTGCTCCAGTCTCCACTTAGTATAACCAAGTCAGCTAAATAGAATATAAGGCACCAAAATCAACGGGGGACAAGAGCGGACGAACTTTGAAGAAAAAAAAAGTGCAATGACATCAGTTGGGGCCGCCCTATAAAGTAAGACCCTAATTAGACTAGGGCTAAACAGATGAAAGGTCCTCTTTCAATAAGTATTTTTATTAAGAAAATGAGTATGTGTACAAGAGGGTAAAATCTGAAGTAAGTTAAGGGGAAGATCAGGAGAAATGTTAGAAAATATTATTTTACGGAAAAAACCTCCAGCAAATATGGTTGGGGAATGGTGATGAGTGGCATAGGCAATATTCACATTTGCAATATATTGACTGACTCATTGCACAGTAGGCTGCCAATGTAAGGTATGCTGACTGTACCTGTCTCATGGATAGGTTGTTGGCTTGCACCTACCTGGCTTTTGGCATACAGCTTTTGTGTGATTGTCTGCTATATGTTATCTATTGTTTGTTATAGGTAATGATTTATTTTAAAAATAAAATAGCATACCATCTATAAAAATTAATTAATAATAGGTAGGAAAATACTTATAATAAAAATGTATTAATGATAGGTAAAATAATAACTATAAAAAAGGTTATGGATAATAAATAGCATAATAAGGATAAGAAGAAAAAAAATCTTTGCAAATTCTCGAAGTGCCAATATTTGTGATAAGAATTTGCGATTAGAATATTCGCGCTCAACACTATTGGGGAATCAGCCATAAGTGAATGTAAAAATGTCTGGGACAAACGTATATGTATCCTAAGAGGTAACCCATGTAGTATTTTCTGCCGTCATTTTTTCCTCCATGGGCTAATGGTCCTTGAAGAAAACGGAACATGTGAAGTGGTTAATTGACTATAATGTGTCAGTGCTGAGTCCATGTGCTGTCTGATCCATGCTCAGACAGCACACAGACATGAACATCATTCATCTGAATGGGCCCTAGCTACATGATTTCTGTAAACTGTTTTGACACATGTGTGTATGAGCCCTAACATGATTATTGCCATAATAATCTTCAAAAGTGATGAGTGAAGCAAGCTTCGGATCCTAGATCTGAAGTCGCTTCCCTCAAAACTTATTCAAATGTATGGGCTCTGGTGAGTTGAAATGAGTTATCACCGAAGTCTCGAAAGACTTCAGTGAATAACTTCAGCATTCGGTTTTTAAAATTGAAAATCAATTTAAAACTGGAATCTGTAGGTCGGCTTTAGTACTGGCCGGTGCCTTGGTACTGAAGCCGACTTCGGAACCAAGTTTTAAAATAGTTTTCAAGTTGAAAAATCAAACTGTAAAGTTATTCACCAAAGTCCTGTGAGACTTTGGTGATAACGAATTTCCCTCGTTGGAGCCCATACATTTTAATGCTGCACGGAGACCGATCTCCATACAGCATTAAAACTTAGTTCTGAGCGAATTGATTTTGGATCTTGGATACGAAGCTCGATTCACACATCCCTGATCTTCCGTGCTGTGGAATTATGTAAGCTTCCCCAGGCTTTCCCAGCAAAAGAGTGATATAAACAGGTTAATTTACAGCACTCTACTTCTGTTTACTGAAAGATTGTAGCCTGCCGTAAATATAAACATGTATTCTGCAGGACAGTGGGAATCTTAAAATACCATTCAATCTTTATGGTTTTAAGAATGTTCTCATAATAAACTTGATCAATTTTTAACATTAATTTCAAAATCATAAAGTGCTGATATAATCCAGAAGTGGAAATGGTTTAATTTAGGTCAGATATGCAAAATTCAATAGTTGGAAGGCCAGCGGACTGCAGGAAATATTTATTACTTTTTAAACAATCAGTCTTGGCTTAGTATGTACTGGGAAACATGAGCTCTGAAGAGAATCTTAGAGTCTGCTATACACTACTGGGAGGAAGTACAAAGGTGATATTGTGACATAAAGACTGAAAAAGGTGTCATAAATTCAGAAAATGGAGCCTATACAAAGAAACAAGAGAGAAAAAGGACTGAAGTGATAACATCAATCTCTGTAGGACTTCAGAGCCCGGAATGGACAAGCATGGTTTTATTACATTACTATTCACATGAGTGACAATTAATAATTTGTTGTAAAATAATATTGCATTACTTTAAATTAGATTGGGCCATTTACCCACCTTCCTGATCAGGTGCATTTTTATTTATTTTTTAAATACATTAATCTTTGAAATCCATAACTTTTTTTATTCAGTTATGTAAATAATTTTGCACCTGTTTTTCTGTGATACATGGGGCTTTATTGTCACGTTATTATTTTAGTATTGGTTTTATCAAAAGGAGAAATGTACAAAAAAGGTAAAATAGTCGGTTTTTTATATTTTTAAAATATTTTTAAAAGAGGACCTTTCACCGCTCCTGACATGTCTGTTTTAATAGCTAAATGCATTTCCCATGTAATAACAATTCTGGAGCATCCATTCTTCTAAGTTGTGCCAATCTTCTGTTATTTCTACTAGAAATTATGAATGAATTGCATTATCTTTCAGTAAGGGTACAGTGGGGAGTTAACAAGCTGGGGGTGCTTCCATTTTCAGACTATGCAGGTACACCCCCCCAACGTGTTACCTCCCCTCTGTACCCTTACTGAATGCTAATGCAATTCATTCTTAACTTCTAGTAGAAATAATAGAGGAATGGGACAACATACAGTCATAAGAATAGCTGTTCCAGAATTGTTAGTAGGTGGGGAATGCATGAAGCTATTAAAACAGGAATGCCAGGAGTGATGAAAGGTCCTCTTTAAAATGATTGTTTAAATATATGAGATGTATGGGTGGGGCTAGAAGCTATGGTGTGGGGTGTGATGGTTTGTTTTCTTTTTTTTTTTATTCTTTTTTTTCATTTCATTTCATTTCTTGTCTTTACTTTTCTTTTTTAATTTATAATTTATGCTCCCCATGAGATCATACAAGACCTATGGTTGACATTTAACTTTGCATTTGTATTTTTAATGCTTTCTCCTATAACTGTAACCTCCTGAGAGATTGTACGGGGCGTTACATCCTGACTGGAGCACCAATCTGGGTCTGCTAAGACCAAGCAGCTTGCGCAAACTCTCAGGTCCCGGTAATTACATGACCACTGAGACTGGAGTAGAAAACATCATCCCTGCTTCCTGATCTTTAAAGGGAACCTGTCATGTGGATATTTGATTATAATCTAATTAATTATATACAATCATTAACTACTAAAAAGTGCCTTAGATGTATTCACTTATTGGTGTGACAGAAGGTTATCTCATAATATACACGCAAAGATGCCGCACGCCGCATGCTAATGAGCTGATTTGAGTCCAGCATGATGTCATTGAGTCCAGCGTATATTAAATTCAGAGCTATAGCCACTCCCCTGCCCACCTGCTGCTGATTCATATGGAAAAAAACTGTCATTCAGCAGCAGGTGGGCGGGGAGAGTCAGGAGCTCATGAATATTCATGACTCATCATTATCAGCTGGAGCTTTTCAATACAAGATGTTGGCAGATTGACTGGGTCAATTAAAGAAAGTGACCCAGCATATTGCTAAGAGAATCAGTCACTTATTTATGTTGCCCTTACTTAGGACACCATAAAACTGGTTACAGGTTCCCTTTAATAACAGCGCTTGTTTATAGAACTATGGAGAATGCAGGGATGATTTAAAAAAATTAGCAGCTTCCAGATCATTGTAAGGATGTTTTAAAATGTCCATGCAGAGATGAAAGATGACTGCCCAGGCATATACAGATATATATATATATATATATATATATATATATTTATAGTCAACGGCAGTTGGAAAAGGGTTAAACAAATTTTGAATTTGTAACATAGTAATTTGATTATTAAAATGACCATATAAGGAATATCGAATGGATTTTCCTATACACGTGGAGAGAAGGTTTAGGTTAAGCAGTAGCCAGGGGGATTTGCATACTGAATCCTTTTCCCTTTACTGGGCATAGATCAAAGTAGCTCAACACTTTCTGGTATTGTTTGCAATTACTAAAGCAATGGATTTTCAAACATTCTCAAAGAATGGGCTGAATTCTAATAAGGTTGACTGTAAAATATTCCTTTTATAATTTCAGTAAAATACATCTTTTGGAGCCATGCATTTTGCAAGGTTTATCATAAGCTCCGAGATATAGGACAGAAGTGTCTGAAACCAATTTAAGGAAAAGCATTTTTAAGACCTTCTATCTTTGAAATCCTAGGTTACCAAATCTTCATTGGAAAAGGCTTTCATTTTTTGCAGCTCAGAGTTGTGGAAACTAGCTTATAATAAATTCATTATGTAAGTGTTACTGGAAAGATTCCCTTCCTTTACTACTGCCCTCTGTGCCTTTGAAATATAAATGCACTAGTATTTAATCAGCTATCCCGGAATCAGAACAATGAGTTGAAGAGAAGCTATCTGATGGATAATAACCTCTATGCATCTCTCAGAGAAAGAGAATGTCTGTTTTGTGAAACCTTCAAGTTTTAATCACGGCATAACAGTGCAAAAAAGGGCTTAGATGAGATACAGTACCATTTCTTTTTTGGTTGTCCTTTCACTAAACTTTTGGATTATAGATTGTCAGCCTTAAATGACTTCATAGCACTATACACATGAATGAGTTAGAGCAAATTTTAGATATTTTTTTATAGAACTGTATCCATATATATATATATATATATATATATATATATATATACAAACCGGATTCCCAAAAAGTTGGGAGAACTAAACAAATTGTGAATAAAAACTGAATGCAATGATGTGGAGATGGCAAATGTCAATATTTTATTTGTAATAGAACGTAGATGACAGATCAAACATTTAATCCGAGTAAATGTATCATTTTAAAGGAAAAATACGTTTATTCAAATTTTCACGGTGTCAACAAATCCCAAAAAAGTTGGGACAAGTAGCAATAAGAGGCTCTAAAAAGTAAATTTGAGCATAAGGAAGAGCTGGAAGACCAAGTAACACTAATTAGGGCAATTGGCAACATGATTGGGTATAAAAAGAGCTTCTCAGAGTGGCAGTGTCTCTCAGAAGCCAAGATGGGTAGATGATCACCAATTCCCACAATGTTGCACAGAAAGATAGTGGAGCAATATCAGGAAGGTGTTACCCAGCGAAAAATTGCAAAGACTTTGCATCTATCATCATCAACTGTGCATAACATCATCCGAAGATTCAGAGAATCTGGAACAATCTCTGTGTGTAAGGGTCAAGGCCGTAAAACCATACTGGATGCCCATGATCTCCGGGTCCTTAAACGACACTGCACCACAAACAGGAATGCTACTGTAAAGGAAATCACAGAATGGGCACAGGAATACTTCCAGAAACCATTGTCAGTGAACACAATCCACCATGCCATCCGCCGTTGCCAGCTGAAACTCTACAGTGCAAAGAAGAAGCCATTTCTAAGCAAGATCCACAAGCTCAGGCGTTTTCACTGGAGCAGGGATCATTTAAAATGGAGTGTGGCAAAATGGAAGACTGTTCTGTGGTCAGACGAGTCATGATTCAAAGTTATTTTTGGAAATCTGGGACGCCATGTCATCCGGACCAAAGAGGACAATGACAACCCAAGTTGTTATCAACGCTCAGTTCAGAAGCCTGCATCTCTGATGGTATGGGGTTGCATTAGTGCGTGTGGCATGGGCAGCTTGCATGTCTGGAAAGGCACCATCAATGCAGAAAAATATATTCAGGTTCTAGAAAAAAATATGCTCCCATCCAGACGTCATCTCTTTCAGGGAAGACCCTGCATTTTTCAACAAGATAATGCCAGACTACATTCTGCATCAATCACAACATCATGGCTGCGTAGGAGAAGGATCCGGGTACTGAAATGGCCAGTCTGCAGTCCAGATATTTCACCTATAGAGAACATTTGGAGCATCATAAAGAGGAAGGTGCAACAAAGAAGGCCCAAGACGATTGAACAGTTAGAGGCCTGTATTAGACAAGAATGGGAGAGCATTCCTATTTCTAAACTTGAGAAACTGGTCTCCTCGGTCCCCAGACGTCTGTTGAGTGTTGTAAGAAGAAGGGGAGATGCCACACAGTGGTAAAAATGGCCTTGTCCCAACTTTTTGGGGATTTGTTGACACCATGAAATTCTGATTCAACATATTTTTCCCTTAAAATGGTACATTTTCTCAGTTTAAACTTTTGTTTTGTGATTTATGTTCTATTCTGAATAAAATATTAGAAGTTGGCACCTCCACATCATTGCATTCATTTTTTATTCACGATTTGTATAGTGTCCCAACTTTTTTGGAATCCGGTTTGTAGTTCAAGAAAAATGGCGGCACTGGTACAGATGAATACAAAATTTGGGTGCACGTCCTAAGGGGAATAGGCTTCTTACCCCAATGTACAAATCCGGAAAAACGAGCGGCACTCCAATGGATAAAAGTAAGTGAACCTTTATTCACCCAGGTGGTGCACCACCTGGGTGAATAAAGGTTCACTTACTTTTATCCATTGGAGTGCCGCTCGTTTTTCCGGATTTATATATATATATATATATATATATATATATATCTGAACAGGTTCTTATAAGAGAAGCAGCAAAGCAAACAAAAGAGTTAGTGATGGCCCATATTGGTAATGTTTTCCTTTACTAGACTTACAAAAATGTGACAGATATATGTTCAATATCCATTTACTACTATTCAGAGATCTGGTACATACGTACATAGTACTTTTGAAGAAAGAAAATGCAGTGCAATATGCAGGCAGCATGTTATAGAGCAGAAGAAGGAGCTGAATATGCAGTGGATATAAAATGTCAGGTTTCTGTGATGTAAAAAAAATGAGACAAAGATAAATCATTTCAGAACTTTTTCCACCTTTAATGTGACCTATAAACTGTACAACTCAATTGAAAAACAAACTGAAATCTTTTAGGCAGAGGGAAGAAAAAATATAAAAATAAAATAATATGGTTGCATAAGTGTGCACACCCTTAAACTAATACTTTGTTGAAGCACCTTTTGATTTTATTACAGCGCTCATTTTAGGTATGAGTCTATTAGCATGGCACATTTTGACTTGGTAAGATTTGCCTACTCTTCTTTGCAAAAACACTCCAAATCTGTCAGATTGCGAGGGCATCTCCTGTGCACAGCCCTCTTCAGATCACCCCACAGATTTTCAATCGGATTCTGGTCTGGGCTCTGGCTGTTCCATTCCATTTCTGTTCCATTTACTGCTGCTCTATGACATTGTCTACCTACATTTAAGTCTTCTGAAATAATGACCCCTAAATCCCTTTCCTCAGATACTGAGGTTCGGACTGTATCACTGATTTTATATTCTGCTCTGGGGTTTTTACGCCCAAGGTGTATTATCTTGCACTTATCAACATTACATTTTAGTTGCCAGATTTTTGACCATTCCTCTAGTTTTCCTAAATCCTTTTCCATTTTGTGTATCCCTCCAGGAACATCAACCCTGTTACAAATCTTTGTGTCATCAGCAAAAAAACATATCTTACCATTGAGGCCTTCTGCAATTTCGCTGATAAAGATATTAAACAATATGGGTCTCAGAACAGATCCCTGAGTTACCCCACCGGTAACAAGACCATGGTCTGAATATACTCCATTGACTACAACCCTCTGTTGTCTGTCCCTCACCCACTGCCTAATGCATTCAACAATATGGGAGTCCAAGCACAAAGACTGTAATTTATTGATAAGCCTTCTATGTGGGACAGTATCAAAAGCCTTACTAAAGTCTAGAGTCTAAAGTCTAAAGCGATGTCTACTGCACCTCCGCCATCTATTATTTTAGTCACCCAATCAAAAAAATCAATAAGATTAGTTTGACATAATCTCTCTGAAGTAAACCCATGCTGTTTTTCATCTTTCAATTCATGGGATTTTAGATGTTCCACAATCCTCTCCTTAAGGCCTCATGCACACAACAGTATTTTTTCACGGTCCGCAAAACGGGGTTCCTTTGTTCCGTGATCAGGCTTACTGGCCTATAGTTTCCCGATTCCTCCCTATTACCTTTCTTGTGAATGGGCACAACATTTGCTCATTTCCAATCTTTTGGGACGACTCCTGTTACCAGTGATTGGTTAAATAAATCTGTTAATGGTTTTGCTAGTTCACCGCTAAGCTCTTTTAATAGATTTGAGAGTATCCCATCAGTCCCCGCCAAACATATCTTTTGGAATTATGGCCAAAACGTTTAACCTTGGTTTCATCAGACCATAAAACCTTTTCCCACATGTTTTTGGGAGACTTCAGATGTGTTTTTGAAAAATGTAGCCTGGCTTGGTTGTTTTTCTTCGTAAGAAAAGGCTTTCGTCTTGCCACTCTACCCCGTAGCCCAGACATATGAAGAATACAGTACCACACAGCCAGTACTTGCCAAATATTCCTGCAGCAACTTATTCCTCCCAGACCAGTTTTCTTCTCATCTTTTCATCAATTTTGGAGGGACGTCCAGTTCTTGGTAATGTCACTGTTGTGCCATATTTTCTCCACTTGATGATGACTGTCTTCACTGTGTTCTATGGTATATCTAATGCCTTGGAGATTATTTTGTACCCTTCTCCTGACTGATACCTTTTAACAATGAGATCCCTCTGATGCTTTGGAAGCTCTCTGTGGACCATGGCTTTTGCTGTGGGATGCGACTAAGAAAACTTCAGGAAAGGCCAACTAGAGCAGTTGAACTTTATTTAGGGTTATTTAGAGGCATTTTAAATGATGTCAGGAATTATATACATAACAAAAAAGTGTGAAACAACTGAAAATATGTCATATTCTAGGTTCTTCAAAGTAGCCACCTTTTGCTTTAATTACTGCTTTGCACACTCTTGGCATTCTCTTGATGAGCTTCAAGAGGTAGTCACCTGAAATGGTTTTCACTTCACAGGTGTGCCCTGTCAGGTTTAATAAGTGGGATTTCTTGCTTTATAAATGGGGTTGGGACCATCAGTTGCGTTGTGGAGAAGTCCGGTGGATACACAGCTGATAGTCCTACTGAATAGACTGTTAGAATTTGTATTATGGCAAGAAAAAAGCAGCTAAGTAAAGAAAAACGAGTGGCCATCATTACTTTAAGAAATGAAGGTCAGTCAGTCTGAAAAATTGGGGAAACTTTGAAAGTGTTTCCAAGTGCAGTCACGAAAACCATCAAGCGCTACAAAGAAACTGGCTCACATGCAGACTGCCCCAGGAAAGAAAGACCAAGAGTCACCTCTGCTGCGGAGGATAAGTTCATCCGAGTCACCAGCCTCAGAAATCGCAGGTTAACAGCAGCTCAGATTAGAGACCAGGTCAATGCCACACAGAGTTCTAGCAGCAGACACATCTCTTGAACAACTGTGTGAATCAGGCCTTCATGGTAGAATATCTGCTAGGAAACCACTGCTAAGGACAGGCAACAAGCAGAAGAGACTTGTTTGGGCTAAAGAACACAAGGAATGGACATTAGACCAGTGGAAATCTGTGCTTTGGTCTGATGAGTCCAAATTTGAGATCTTTGGTTCCAACCACAGTGTCTTTGTGCGACGCAGAAAAGGTGAACGGATAGACTCTACATGCCTGGTTCCCACCGTGAAGCATGGAGGAGGAGGTGTGATGGTGCGGGGGTGCTTTGCTGATGACACTGTTGGGGATTTATTCAAAATTGAAGGCATACTGAACCAGCATGGCTACCACAGCATCTTGCAGCGGCATGCTATTCCATCCGGTTTGTGTTTAGTTGGACCATCATTTATTTTTCAACAGGACAATGACCCCAAACACACCTCCAGGCTGTGTAAGGGCTATTTGACCATGAAGGAGAGTGATGGGGTGCTGCGCCAGATGACCTGGCCTCCACAGTCACCGGACCTGAACCCAATCGAGATGGTTTGGGGTGAGCTGGACCGCAGAGTGAAGGCAAAAGGGCCAACAAGTGCTAAGCATCTCTGGGAACTCCTTCAAGACTGTTGGAAGACCATTTCAGGTGACTACCTCTTGAAGCTCATCAAGAGAATGCCAAGAGTGTGCAAAGCAGTAATCAAAGCAAAAGGTGGCTACTTTGAAGAACCTAGAATATGACATATTTTCAGTTGTTTCACACTTTTTTGTTATGTATATAATTCCACATGTGTTAATTCATAGTTTTGATGCCTTCAGTGTAAATCTACAATTTTCATAGTCATGAAAATAAAGAAAACTCTTTGAATGAGAAGGTGTGTCCAAACTTTTGGTCTGTACTGTACATCCCCAGTTTTTTTTGTTTCTTCCCTCCACCCAAAAGATTTCAGCTTGTTTTTCAATTGAGTGGTACAGTTTATAGGTCACATTAAAGATGGAAAAAGTTCTGAAATTATTTATCTTTTTATCTTTCTCTCATTTTGACATTTTAACAGGGGGGTGTAGACTTTTTATATCCACTGTATGTATATATATATATATATATATATATATATATATATATATATATATATATACAAAAATGAGGCAGCACTCCAGAGTAAAGTGAAGATGATGGACTCTTTATTGACCCTCTCTGCAACATTTCAACCACTCAATGCAGTCTTTATCATGCTTGATAAAGACAACATTGAGCGGTTGAAACATTGCAGAGGGGTCAATAAAGGGTCCACCATCTTCACTTTACTCTGGAGTGCTGCCTCATTTTTTGATACATATTCCCCTATACTGACTGCTAAGCCTGCAGTTTTGAGGATTTTGCACCCATGGTTTATTGGACTAGTGCTGCTGTTTGATTTTTTTGTATATATATATATATATATATATATATATATAGAAAAAGAAAAGAAAAAAGCAGCACACGTTAAACGCAGGTGCAATTCCTTATGGGGGCCTGAGACCAAAGTCCCAAATACATAAAGAAGAAAAAAGGCAGCACTCCAGATTAGTGATGAAAAAGTGGATGGTTTAATCACCCATCTAGCAACAGCCTTTGTCTAGCTGAGTAACATGTGCATAGTGACATACATATATAGTGCAAGCAATTTACAGAATCAAAAATCCATAATTAAGTAATAAAGTGCAAATGCATCAAAGTGTTACATCATTAAAAACATAATTCCTCTGTGACCATAGTCATAGCAGAATTGAATGTGATGTCATCAAATAAAGTGCATAGCGTGGTAAACACAGTAGTATATTGTGAATACATAATTATCAATAAATATATAAAAGTGAACAGTGGATATCAAATTGATTAAAACCTTAAAAAACTTCGAATCAGTCATGTTAAATCGTGGAGACATAGTGGAATCTGCTTGGCGTCCGAAAGAGCGGTCTGCGTATGCGAGACACGAGACAATGCATGAAGATGTGGGAACCACAACAAAAATGGCCGCTGACTATCTATCGTACAGGCTGCATGCTCATGCCCATACAGGCCGGCAAGTCCCTTATATAAAATTGCAAAGCCACACTGAATGTGTTCAAAGCTCCACAGTTTAAACAGAAAAAAGCTTATCCGCAAATGGAAGACTAACGAGCGACCACCAGTCTCCGTGCCGGAATGTCTGTACCCGGGGGGTATCACGGAATGTCAAACCGCACATACCTCCGTTTCCAGACGTGTCAGCATATCTGCTCCGTGTCATAATCCCAAGGTTGAAAAGGGAGCATCCAAGTGAAACTCGGAGCATACTCCCAACAACAATAGGGAAGGGACATAAGGGTGTCACAGTGATGTGACCCCAGATCCCTCCCAAGACAAGGGAAAGTCACGGATAGACTGAATCAGAGCAGTACATAGTATACTTTTTTAACTTATGCACAAACCAACCCGTCACGAGTCTGTGTCACCCAGGCCCCAATGGGGGGCAAGGGAGGTACAGAGTCAGAAACAAGGGTGTCCATGATCATAGTTCCCATAAAAGTGGTAATCCAACACAAATTTATACTGCATTCTACTACAATAAGGGATCGCCTGCATGGTCCCTCCAGTCTTCACCAAACGTGACCATTCCTAACAAAAGAATCAATGATTGCTGTCTTACAAAAAAGAGGAACACAATTAGACATATAGCACATGTTATTTTCCACACAAAAAAGCACAAGAAAAAAAACACATGCATAAATGGTGGAGATGACTAAATTACCCTGAATTCTACATTTAAACCCTGTGGCTTCAGAGTTTCTAGTGTGTAAATCCAAAAAAGTTCTCTTCTCTTCAGTAATTTGGTCCTATCACCACCTTGTCCTAGAGAGGGTATCTGTTCCAAAATTCTAAACCGTAAATCCCTTTCTGAATGTTTGGCCTCAGTGAAGTGTTTTGATACTGGAAGGTCCATTGTTTGTTTCCTAATGGAATATCTATGTTGATTGAGTCAGGTTTTTAAGTCCAATGTAGTTTCACCTATATATAAGAGGTGGCAAGGGCAGGTCAATAAATAAATAACATGGGACGAATCACATGTTAAATATTGTTTAATTTTGATAATTCTACCCAAAACGGGGTGCACAAACGAGTCACCCCGTAACATGAGGGTACAGTTAACACAGTTATAGCATGGGAAACAACCCTTGCGGTGGATCCAAAATATGTCTCACAAGTTCCCTTAGATGAACCTATATCAGATTTGACAAGTCTGTTACCAAAATTACGATTTCTCCGATATGAGCATAAAGGCAGGGATTTGAATTCTTCAACATTCTCAAAATTACTTGTCAATATTCTCCAGTGTTTTTTTAAAATGGCTGCAATATTATCACTATTGGTACTGAACTCTGACACAAAAGGAATCTGGGCCTTTGGATGTGTGGTATCACCTAGCCCCTTTCTAATGGTATCATTAGTAAGAGGCTTAATTCTGACTAAATGTTCTTGAATCAGTTTTTATGGGTATTCCCGTGTCTGGAATTTAGAACCCATTTCTTGTAGCCTGGAGTCTACCAGAATGGGATATTGAACAATCTTCTTGACCCTGAGCAGTTCACTAAATGGAAGTGATCTAATCATAGGTCTAGGGTGATGACTCTCAAAGCGTAATAAAGTGTTTTTGTCTGTGGGTTTCACATATAAATCCATAACTAACCTATCCTGGCAAATGCTGACCTGAGTATCCAAAAACTGTATAGTCCCCTCAGAATACGTCAAAGTAAATTTGACACTGGGATCAATAGTGTTCAAAAACTGGTGAAACAATATGAGGTCCTCTGCGGCGCCGACTCGAATCAGGAAAATGTCATCGATATTGGCTGAAGTGGTGGCTCACAGACAGCATACTCCTCAATATGTGTCATGTAGAGATTTGCATAGGTCCGCGCCACATTGGACCCCATCGTGGTCCCCCGTAATTGCAAAAAAAAACATCTTGAAACAAAAAAATATTGCGAGTGAGTATGAACCTCAACAAAGTAATCAAAAATTGTTGACAGTCAGTGCTGTATTGTGTCTTCTGTAGGTTCTCCTGAATTACCCGTATGCCCAATTCATGTTCTATGGAAGTATATAAACTTACCACATTGAAAGAAACTAATAGGGCCCCTGTGGGGATACACAAATTATCAATCTTAGTCAGAAAATCATTAGTATCTCTGATGAAGGATCTGGCAGACATGGCAAATGGGCGCAACATTTTTATCAAGGAAAATGGCTGCATTACAAAATAACGAGTCTCTACCCGAGACTTTTGGATGCCCTGGAGGGGAGGTCAATGACTTGTGGATCTTTGGTAGGGTATACAGTATAGGTGTAACCAGTTTATCACAGTATAAAAAGGTAAATTCCCTTTTTTCTTCTTTATATATATAATATGGAGTCCCAGCAGCTGAAGAAGCGATCCACCAACTTAATAAAAAATAAAAAGATAAACTCCACGGCACTTCCCCCAAAAATTGTGCGTTTATTCAACAGAAAGCAATGTTTCAGTCCTCTCGATGGGACCTTTCTCAAGCAATGACAAAGATACAATGGTGCCCAGGACAGGTATATATCCACCCCCACAGTAAATTAATAATCAAGAACTATCGATACATAAATCAAATTAAATACATGATTTGAATATAAGAAAAATTCATAACACCACTGTGTGTATAAAATTCAATGAGCATAATTCACTTGTTAAAAAAATATATAATAATATATGTGCATTTACTAAATAATCATAATATACCCATGATTAATTATAATTGAAAAACACAACACAAAATCCTTATAGAATGGATAAGAGGAAGTTAAAAAGCTGTATAAACTGTATAAACATATAATTTGGAATGTTTTATGTTTTCTTTCCATCATTTTATTAAAAAATATGAGTTCTTTAACTGTTGGGGGATTGGAGCTGGATGTTTGATCTCTTAAAGATTTGGATTACACTGTACTTTAGTGCTAAATGGACAATGACACTCCCTATGATGGCCGTTTGCTGAATTCTCAGTGGTGACCTCTCAGGGTGACAGGTTTTAGACTGTCCCATGCACCGTAATTGTTGTATGTTGTGACAGACTGATTGTCCTTGGCACATTGAATACTTTTATAACTTTTTACTCTTTTTTTTTATTTGTAGTTTAGCACAATACTGTCTGACGTCTGTTATGCAGATGTTTATATATATTTTTTTGGGGGGGAAAACAATTCAATATTAGTGTTGATTGAGCACCAAAGTGCTCGTGTGCTCTGACCGAACACATCGGTATACTCATGTGCTCTACCGAGCACAATGGAAGTCAATCGGAGAACCCCAGGCACCCCCTGCTGGGAAGGTTAGAAATTGATGGAAACCCCATCAAAATGTTTTTTAAACAGCATTAAGAGGATAGCTGGATGCGTCTTGGCCTCCTATTATCTACGACATACAATAGACAAACACACAAAGCTATATGTCAAAAGGCAGGTATGTGCAAGCCATCAATCTATCCATGAGACAAATAACAGGCTTAGTCAGCATACCTTACAATGGCAGCCTTGTGCACTATGAGACATTCCAAACCAGCTCTCATCTGACTAAGAGCCAGTAAGCCTGAAAGTTACTTGAGATCTGTTGGATGGCTTGGGTGGACCTGCGCACTTAGATCAATATCATTAGGGAGACAAAAAGTTTTCTGATTGTAGTAACAAAAATATTCAATAACCTTTCTATACAGTTTTGTCATGTAGAAACTAATTTGCATAAACATGGGCATATGGGAAAAACATGCAAATGAGCAGAATCTGCCTTGTTTTTCAGCTGTTAAACCATTTGCATGGAAAATTAGTGATCTACACTACTCATGAGGAGCGCTATCTATTGGTTTTATAGTCTTATGACAAGAGTAATTGTCTTGTCATAAGACTATGAAACCAATAGATGGTGCTGTTCATGAGTCATGAACAGCTCCATCTATTGGTTTCATAGTCTTATGCCAAGATGATTACTCTTGTCAAAAGACTATGAATCCAATAGATGGCGCTGTTCATCTTGTTGGGGCACTAGTAACTGCTCAACAGAGTCCACACACCGTGTAGCACTCAGCCTATAATAGCCTGCACTAACACTGAGGTGTATATCGGATTGCTGCTATCATTCACACATCTTCTAGCACTTTATCTGCGGTAATATAAGCTTGCTAGGGTGTATCTGAGGACTATTGCCCTGCTTGTAATGACTCATGAACAGCGCCATCTATTGGTTTCATAGTCTTATGACAAGAGTAATCGTCTTGTCATAAGACTATAAAAACAATAAATATCGCCGTTTATGACTCATGAACAGCACCATCTATTGATGTCATAGTCTTATGACAAGACGATTACTCTTGTCATAAGACCGTGAAACCAATAGATGGCGCTGTTCATGAGCAGTGTAGATCGCAAATTTTGCATGTCTTTCCCTTGTGCCCATGTTTCTTAAAATGAGTTTTTACATGACAAAACAGTATAGAAAGGTTATTGAATATTATGTTAGGACAATCAGAAAACTTTTTGTCTCCCCAATGATATTGATCTAGGTGTGCAGGTCCACCCAAGCCATCCAACAGATCTGATGAAACTTTGAGGCTTACTGGCTCGCAGTCAGATGAGAGCTGGTTTGGAATGTCTCACAAAGCCGCCATTGTAAGATATGTTGACTAAGCCTGTCATCTGTCTCATGGATAGATTGATGGCTTGCATATACCTGGCTTTTGGTGTATAGCCATTGTGTGGTTGTCTATTGTATGTTATAGATCAGGGATGTCAAACTCGTGGCCCTCCAGCTGTTGCAAAACTACAACTCCCATCATGCCTGGGCATACTACAGCTATCAGGGAATGATGGGAGTTGTAGTTTTGCAACATCTGGAGGTCCATGAGTTTGACATCCATGCTGTAGATAATAGGAGTCCAAGACACATCCAGCTATCCTCTTAATGCTGTTTCCAAACCATTTTTATAGGGGTTTCCATCAATTTCTAACCTTTTTTTGTGAACCAGACACCCTCTCTTCTTCAAAGCAGGGGGTGCCTGGTTTGATGCTCGGGTCTCCCTCTGAATTTCATTGTATTAAATTGTACTCGAGCACCCGCAGTATTCGGCTGAGCACTTGGATGTGCCGAGCATAGCGATGCTTGAGCTGAACAGCAGTTCGGCCAAGCATGCTCTCTCAACACTATTCAATATAACTGGTAACTTATACATTAAAATCTCTGCTGTTCTATGATTAGGAGTTAAGTTTGTGGTACTGCAAAGTGACTGATAGTCTTTGAGTGACACTGCCCACATGAGTCATAGGCATTAAAACAGCAGTGGTTTAAATGCAATACATTGCAAGGCATACTAAATAGAATAGAGCAAATAGATTCTTCTGCCAAACGAATAGCATTGAGCGAATCGCACAAAATGGCACCTTCCATTTTACTTTTAAAATGCAAAGGAAACAGGGCAGGAAAGATGAAGACAGAATACTTTGCAGGCTGCCTGGCAGCCAATCATTATGCAGGATATTGGATGGTCAGTGAGGTCTGCGGAGCACAGACACCAGTGAGTTCAGCCACTGATGTGAGAGGAGGTCACATACACCAGTAACAGACAGAAGCAAGTCATCTGAAGGTTTTGCAGGGACAATTTAGGGATATATTGTTAGGTAGATTGAATTATTAAACAGAAAGTCATGTTTTGTTAGAAGCGAGAGCATAGAGGAAGTGTGTGTACTGAGACTCAGTGTCTTACAGTAAGAGCAGCTACTGGAGCCATTCATGTATTGCACTGACTGCACAAAGATCCTTTGCAAATTATTATTTTTTCTGTACATGAGTCAGTCTTCTTCAAAACAACTTTTACAATACATCTATACTTCATTTGGAGTGTTTATAGGCATATTTCCAGCATCACCAGCAGCATATATTTCACTGCATGAGCTACATAGTTGTGCTTTCTTTAAAAAAAAACTGTTTTAATTATGCTACCATTTATAAGTGTGTATTTTAGTGCATCAGTAGCAGTGTTCAAGTATATTCATAGCATATTTATGTCAATAGAGACATTTAATTGCTCCAGTATTTATTAGCAAACAAATTTGCTAATTGTTTTGTAAGTGTGCAAATCAGTGCCAATGAATAAATCTGCCTTTGCTGACCTGGCTATTTATTAGTGGCCCAATCATTCCACTGCTGCTGTCTGCCTGCCATCATGTTCCATACTGTTTGTCTGCTGATGCCACCGCAGCTGCTCCCCCCTCTACTATGACTACCATTATCCCTACATAGCCACATATCTATTGCCTTTCCACCACTACTACTATCCCATCACAGCCGCACATCTACTGCCTTGTCCATGAAGTTCCACATCCACAATGTACTGTTGCTCTCAAAAAAGGCAGAATTTTTGGATGCTTGTTCAGAACCAACTATTGTTTCCTTTGATACTAATTTCTCTGTGTGTAACAAACATCTCAGGAATATCAACCTTATTGCCTACTTTTGTGTCATTGGCAAATGGGAAAACCTTCCAAACATCCTGCTATGTCACTGACAAACATAATAAAAAGAATAGGACTTGGGCTGGACTTGCTATCTGTTATTCACTATATGTAAGATAGGGCTCAAATTAAAATAACAAAACTTTATTTATATTCATGTTAAAATCTAAATGAATGGCTATCTGCCTCTGATCATGTAAAATAATGAACCAAACACTGTGTTCCAACCCTTCAACACACCTTCATCTCATTAGGTGTGGGTTGATAATATTAGTGTCTGTGGTTCAGACTGGTGTGAGGGAAGGGATGTTTTGGCACACTGATGTAGTGTGTAGCAATATGATCCACTGAGCTAACCTGGTGCTCAATTATATCATTAGCAATGTAGAGTTTGCCAGACACAGTGTTGCCATGTGTATCAGTCACACTAATAAAGTGTCTAGCAAAAAGGATGCCCTGAGCTAATCTTGTGCTCAGCTAGATCATTAATAGCATAGATTAAGCTAAACGCGGTGTTGCCCTGCGTATAATCCCTATGTAAATAGCCCTCACTTAGATCGGCTACATATATAACTAGCTTGCTAACAAGCGTCTCACTTGACGCATTTCCCTGCTGGATACTACCATCTTTTTTCATCAAGAGTATAGGCACATGTACTTAAGCCAGTTTGAAGAAAAATACCAAATAAGCAATATTAGCTGCATGCCACTGATGTGGCAGCAAGAAGCCCTCGGCACTATGACGGCCGCAGCCTGGTCACCACAGCGCGCTCCTTAACAGCAGGTAGCCCCTCCCCTTTGAGGCAGAGCCCCACTGCAGCGTGTCCAATGAAGCAAGGAGGTGTGTACCACCACTCCTGTGGGTAGACATGCACGAGGGTGAGAATGATATATACAAAGTATGCAGTGATTAAACCGCAGCCATAAATAATGCTCTGGGGACAAAGCAGCATATCCTGCAGGACAATCCTGGTGGTCCTAATCAGAATTTTCCTGATCGCTAGCATAAAGAAGTATTTTACACAAATAGGTTAGATGGTGATAAACCTTCCATAATGAAGGGAGGGATTAATAGATACTGTGACAGAAGTAGTACAGGTAGTACATTTGTCACTGGAATACAATGACTGCAATATATACATAATAAACCTCTAACCAAGATAAAGGGAAGATGATTCACACTCTGTAGATACGGACATTGTCAGGGACATGGACGAAAATAGGATGTCAGCACATGTATGCTTGCACACCTAGTAAACCTCTAGAGGGAAGGGGGGAGGGGAATTATTGACACCACATGGATACTGACATAAATAGGGACAAGAATGCCTGCGCCACCTTCTAACTGTGCCCGGACACACTATTCAAATGAAGCAGGTGTATAATATATAATCATTTAGTCCATTAGATTTAACAGTATGGAGTCTAAATGTCCACTCAGCTTCTTTGCGTAGAAGGAGGTTGTTGATGTCGCCTCCTCTGGGTGATGGTTTAATGTGTTAGATTCCCTGAAAACTTATGCAGTTATATCTTCTTCACATGTTGCACTATGGGTGTATCATCCTGTTTGGTAATGTTGGATAGATGCTCCCCCATCTGTCTCCTAAACTCTCTTTTGGTTTTGCCCACATATTGTTTCTGACATATGCATGTGGCCACATACACTACGCTGACAGTTTTGCAGTTAATAAATGATCTAATGTTATAAATGCGTCTTGTCACCGAGCTAGTCACTGTATTGCCTTTTTTGATGGCTTGGCACGCGACACAGCCACCACATTTAAAAATACCACGTGGTTTGTTTGAAAGTCACGTCTCATTTACGGGAGTCCTGAAGATGCTGTGGACCAATCTATCCCTCAAGTTGCCACCTCTCCGGTATGTGATCTGTGGAAAGTCAGCCACCAGATCTCCTACAACTGGGTTGGATTTGAGAATACCCCAGGATTCCTGGAGAATCACCCGTACTTCTTTGTGCACTAGATCGAATGTGCCAATAATCCTCAATTGATCATCATCCGTGTCTCTTTTTTTAGGGTACAGTAAACTCTCCCTGTTACAGCTGACAGCATGCTGATAGGCCGTCTTTAGGGAGGAAAGAGGGTAACCCCTTTGTGTGAACCTTCTTTGGAGATCGCTCGCTGCTATCTTAAAGTCTGCCCACTCGGAGCAATTTATTGGGCCCCTAAATATTGGCCTTTAGGAATGCCACGTTTGAGTGGGATCGGATGTCCACTATCTCATTGCAAGAGGGAGTTAGTAGCTGTGAATTTCCGAAACATCTTGGTGACTATTTTTCTGGATTGACTGATACTAATGGAGAGGTCCAGGAATGTGAGGTGGGTATCACTGATTTCATAAGTAAAATACAACCCCAGCTCATTCACATTGAGCGAGGAGACAAATCCTTCAAATTCAGTCACGGTGCCCCTCCACAAAATGAATACATCGTCAATGAACCTCATCCATAATTCAATGGACTAGGGCCATCGATCCATCATGTCACCAAAGATGATCTCCTTCTCCCACCAGCCTAGGAATAAGTTGGCATAAGTCGGGGCACATAGGCTCCCCATTGCCACGCCCGTGAGCTGGTGGTAGATATCCTGATCAAAGGAGAAGATGCCTCAGGAGAAATTGTAGCAGTTCCGTCACAAACTCATTGTGCATCGTTAAATGTGCACCTCTTTCCACCAGGAATGCTCTAATTGCCTCACATCCCTTATCATGAGGGATTGAGCTATAAAGAGCCTCAACATCTAAACTGGTTAGTAATATGCCTTCATCAAGGTGTATATCATTGAGGCGCCTTAGCACATCCATAGTCTCTCGTACATAAGACGAAATTCTGACTACAAACGATCTCAAAATTCTGTCCACATACAGGCTAATCTTTTCTGTCAGGCTACCGATAACAGATACGATTGGTACTCCCTTTCTAAGGGGAGACCCCCCTTGTGTATTTTCGGTAGACTGCAAAAAAATGGCAGTATTGGGTATTTAGGTAGCAAACATGAATATTCATCATCGATGACTTGCTATCTGGCTATTAGGCCTGGGCCTTCTGCCATACCTCCCACTGTCTCATCATATCCCCAGCATCTTCTGCCCCGCTGACTGCTTCTGTCTCCACCAGATGTGGCAGAAACGTGCCTGCCAGACACGTCCTCTGGTGACACTGTCTCCATGCTCCATCCCATGCTGGTGTCCCATAGGGGTGTGGGCCTGCAACTTCCTGTCATTTATGCTTTAAGGGGCACCTGAAACCTATAAGGAAGAGCAGGTGGTCGCAAAGTGATGACATCATTGCATCCGCCTGCAGCGGGAATCTGAAATACAGGCTGCAGACTGAAAGAGGCCTGTAGCCTGCTTCACAGATTGATGCAAGGAATAAGACTCGGGCTGGTATTTTTTTTTATTTTGTTTTCTGTCAATTCTGGGGACACTAAAACTACTAGGGGCAATGTAAAATGGGCCAATATGAACTACTGGGGGCGCTGTAAAGGGTTCTATACATAGTATTTGAAGGCAATGGAGAGCACAGCATTGCAGCATTGGAGGTTGAGCAGGATAGCACTGTTGGGGCACCAGGAGAGGAAGGATGTTGAAAAGAATGATATAATTAAGATGTCTGTGTTATAAACTCTGCAGAAGCTAGACATGGCTTAAAGATGTCATTATGCTCTGCTCCCAATTAAGAAGATAATGAAGGAGAACATTTACATTAACAGAGACGTCACTTGAAGTAATAGGTTTGTGGTTCTGTATTCTTCCAGAAGTTTAGCAGTGGCGAATGTAATGTCCAGCCAAATATAACATTAGTGCTGGGTTGGGTGGGAGTTGCGCAAAAGTATTTCACATTCACTACTCAACAAGTTGGCCTGAATTTCAGTCCCTCTCCAGTCCTGAATAGGGCCTAGATAAAACCCTTGTAGTCACCACCAGTCACCAGTCTCTCTTCAGAAAGCACACTAGTAACTTTCACACTATGATATCTATCCTTCAGCCAACTTCAAATCCACTGAACTATCCAGGGAATCTAGTTACATCACCTGCTAGAAGTGATTGGTTAAACAGACCAAAGAGAGGTGCAGCAATCACAGATTGAAGTTCTTAAAGAACTCTAGGGTGGATGTTATTTAGATTCATTGCCTTAATTAACATGAATTGTGCTAGATTATCAAAAATATCTGCCTCCAAAAACACAAGCGCAGAACCCTTACAACTGGAGGGACTGCTCTGCCTAAGCACATGATTATCAATGCTACCTTCTGAAAAAACTGAGCAAAAGTAGATATTAAAATGGTCAGTGACAGCCTTATGCTCATCAATAATATCATTATTATCCTCATCTCTATTGTTTGAAATTCAACATTTTTTTTCCTTTTGTCACTAAATACAGTATTTGAAAAAACTTTTTTTTTCCCCCTCAATAGATTTGGCTAAAAAATATTTTACATGGTACTACAATGGGCCTCAAGAAAATCCAGAGACAAAAAGTAGAGGCATGGCTCAATGTATTATAGTGAGTTTGATGCAACAAATACCTATTTTATACAGTAATTTAGAAATTATTTTAATGTCTCTTATTTCCTGCTTCAGGTTTTGGTGTACTAATTTTTATTATGGTCTATAGAACAAGTCATCAGAAGATCACAGGTTAAACCCCTATCAGAAAGCTTAAGGTTATTAAGTAAAAAGTAATAAAAAACATTTAAAAAAATGAAAAAAAAATATTTAAATTCAAATCATCCGCATTCCCAATTTTACATAAAATAATAGATAAGCAATAAAAAAAAACATAATTTGCACAATTTGCCATTTTGCCATTTTTCACTGACCTTGTCACCCACAAAAATTGAATAATAGTGATCAAAAAGTCATACGTACCCCAAAAATGGTACGCATAAAAACTAAAGTTCATCCCGCAAAAAACTAACCCTCATACAACTCTGTAGACAGAAATGTCAAAAAGTTAGGGTTTACAGAAATTGGTGATGCAAAAAAAAAATTTGTATCGCTGCAATCATATTGACTTGCAGCATAAGGATTTCGTGTCATTTTTAGAGCATAGTGATCGTTGTAATATCAAAACCAAAGAAACCTTGGTAGAATTATGTTTTTTGTTTCAATTTTACACCACAATTCCCCCCCCCCCCCCATTTTCCAATACAAGACAAGACAAGATAAATTAAATGTTACCATTGCAAAATACATCCTGTCCTGCAAAAAACAAGCACTCATATGGTTATGAGCATGGAAAATTTTAATGACTCTTGGAGTGTAGGGAGGAAACATAAAAAAAGCAAAAACAAAAATGTGCCTGGTCATTAAGGGGTTAAAAGTTGCCCTATATAAGGTCAATGCCTTATTGCAATCTCTCAAATAGCATCTATAGTATAAGTGATAAATACACGATTGCTGGAACCCCAATGATTCTGACAGTGGGGATTCCCAAATTCCCTTTTAATGAAATGGTAGGATGCCTGTCGGTCCACTAGAGATAAGCAAAATTCAGTCCCAACGAATCAGTAAAAAAAAATTGATTCTACTCAAGTCAAAACTGCTCCAATTGGTCTGAAAAATTGTGTGACACTCTGAGGTCTCCTAGGACCTATTTTTTCTCTCTTGTCATTTAATTGTTTCTCTCTCTCTCTTTTCCCCCTTCCAGACACTTTAACACAAATACAGATATAGAAATTAATGTCAGAGTGACATCTCTAGCTGTAGGTAAGCATCAAAAAATGAATGGCAGCAATGCCTGCCCATGTTTATACACACACATGCTAGTACTGGAAGAAACAGTGACTTGCTCTGAACAAGGCCCAAAAAATTATTCCTTTTTTTGGAGCAGCAGCACAGTCTGGATGTGGAACCTTGGAACCTCACAGACAGTTGTGTATTACAAGACACTTAACATGTTTCGATCATCAATAGTGATGAGTGGGAGGTGCCATATTCGATTTCGCAATATTTCGCGAATATTCAATTGAATATTCGTGTTATATTCGTCGAAATCGAATATTCGTAATTATTCCAATGATCGCGAATAATATGCGATTTAATTAATCGCGTATTGCGATTTTTCCTTTGATAGTATAAGGCAACGTTCCTATGACTAATTGACTATGGCTAGGCTAATATGTGTATTTTGTGAAATTTCTTAATATTGCTCTAACTTCGTCTTTTAGAATATTACAAATATTCGTAAAATACACATATAGATTGTAATTTAGCTAATATAGTGCTATAATCCTTTTTTTTTTCTCAATTTTTTTTGCCTCTTCTGAACTTATATTTTGTAAAATATGTACACTTTAAAAAAAATTACTATAGCAGTACATTAGCTAAATTACAATCTATATGGGTATTTTACGAAATTTCGTAATATTGCTCCAACTTCGTCTTTTAGAATATTCGTAATATTGCTCTAACTTCGTCTTTTAGAATATTCGTAATATTGCGCTAACTTCGTCTTTTAGAATATTCGTAATATTCAAAAAGACGAAGTTAGAGCAATATTAAGAATATACGTTAAAAGTTGAAATCGCGAATATTTGTAATATTCTAAAAGACGAAGTTAGAGCAATATTACGAATATACGTAATAACTCGAAGTAATCGCATCGCGATTTCTACTTTTTACGTATATTCTTAAGATTGCTGTAACTTCGTCTTTTAGAATATTACGAATATTCTAAAAGAAGAAGTTAGAGCAATATTACGAATATTCTAAAAGACGAAGTTAGAGCAATATTACGAAATTTCGTAAAATACCCATATAGATTGTAATTTAGCTAATATGGAATATAGCAGTGTTAAGTTGAAATCGCAATTCGATTATTATAACTTGAATTAATCGAATTGCGATTTCAATGAAATTCTCAAATCCGACAGTACATTCTAGTATATGGAGACGTTTCTATGGTGATGGGGACACTCCATGAGCACGGAAGTCGACAGAAGCGGCAACGGGCACTGACTGGAGCAGCCAGGAAGCCAGGAATCCAAAGGACAGGTAAGAACAACTTTAGGGAAGTGGGAAAGAAAAAAATATAACAATAAAAAAAAACTAAAAAAAAACGAATATTCGATTTCGCGAATATATAGAACAATATTCTAAATATTCGCGAAATCTCGAAATTGCAATATTCGAGAAAAAAATTCACAATTCGAATATTCGCGCTCAACACTAATCATCAAGTGACCTTAATCATTACATGAATGCAATGGTGTAACCTTTCCTTAAGTAGTATAGTACCCGTCCAATGATAAAAGTGTAATCATTAGCACCTATTAATGGGCCCATGGATTAACACTCATCTTTAGTGACAAGGGTGAATACACAGTAAGACATACTATTAAAAACATCAAATGTGACAGAGATATGACTGATAATTGCTTCATAGAAAGAATCAGTAGTAGAAATCATTAGTCGGCACTCTGGAAGAAGTTGATGGTTCTTGTACCCTGGATTGCTGGCTCATAGAAAGAATCATGCAAAAGTCAAGCCACCCTCGAAAATACTGATAATTCTGTCTGCATTAGATGCACCTCTAAGCAGCTTAAAATCCATATCTTGGAACATTTAAACTATATCTAGAGATGAGCGAATCGAAGTTGACGAAGTGGAATTCGATCAGAATTTCAGGAAAAATTTGATTCGCACCGAAGTCGAATTTCCTCAAGCTTCATGGTAACTAATCACATTTTTAAAATGGCTGATGAACATGTTAGGACATGGAGCAAAGAACTCTGAGAACGAGGGATCACCCACGATGCCATGCATGCAGACAATCAGCAGCCAGCCCCTTGGATTCAGACATTTTCCAGTGTACTTCATGCAGGGGGAAATGTAAGCAGGTGCTAGGGACAGTGCTAGGAAAGACTTTATTGTGCTGAAGAAACAATTTAGAAGTTCAGGGAAAGATTATTCGTAGTGTAGGGAAAGGATAGGGAGGCATTATCCACATTATAAAAGGAGAACAGGGTCTAATAGGGGAGTGTACAGTCTGGGCAATAGGAGCGATTCTTTTGCACCTTGCTGCACTAACTGGGGATCCAAATTGCTGTTATACTGCTGCTTTTAGGTTTCACTATATGATAGCTCAGCAATTCCAGCAAACCTTGCAAGTGCTATGTGATACAGTCATTTACGGGATGTATTAATAGGAAATATATGTACGTCCTATTAGCCGTTCTGCAGTGATTTTGCATTGTTATACCTTTTTTTGGGGGGTGTGTTAATAGGAAAAAAAGAATATGTCTTATTTGCCATTCTGCAGTGAAATTAAATTGTACTACAGCCATTTACGGGGTGTATTAATAGGAAATATTTGTCTGCCCTAATAGCCATTCTGCAAAAAATTTACATTGTTATACATTTTTGGGGGGTGTATTAATAGGAAACAAAATGTCTTAATTGCCGTTCTGCTGTGAATTTACATGGTACTACAGCCAATTACAGGGTGTATTATTACGAAATATACGTACATCCTATTAGCCATTCTGCTGTGAAGTTACATTGTTATACATTTTATTGGGGTGTATAAGAAATTAAGAAATTGAATCCTGGCTTTCTCCTTGACAACTCAAAATCGGAACCACAACGGGAAGAACATGGTGTCGGCGCTGCGTCAAGAAGGGCTGAGCCATGCGCCCTGCATGGCGCATGTGTTCAATCTGGTTGTAAACTGATTCCTGAAGTCTACACCCCATCTGCAAAACATCCTGAAAAGTTGCCCTCCTCTAAACCCTCTCCAGCTCTGCTATGTCTGCCATATTCACAGGAGCCAAGAACTGTACACAGTACTCCATGTGTGGTCTAACTAGGTATTTATAAAGTGGCAAGACTATGTTCTCATCAAGGGCATCTATACCCCTTTTAATGCAACATATTATTTTATTGGCCTTGGCAGCAGTAGCCTCACACTGGTTCCTACAGCTTAGTTTACTGTTCACTTAAATTCCTAGGTCCTTTGTCCATGTTACCCAGTGTTTTACTATTTAGTATGTATTGGTGACTTGCATTATTCCTTCCTATATGCATAACCTTACATTTGTCAGTGTTAAACCTCATCTGCCACTTCTCTGCCTAAGCCTCCAATTTATCCAGAATCATCTGTAGCAGTATACTGTCCTCTTCCATGTCAATTACTTTACACAGTTTAGTGTCAAAAATGACTACAAGCCTCACTACCAGTCCAAAATGGGGGCCTTTTCTCCACCCACTGAGTGGCAGGACAAACTGAATCACTATGAAGACATCCTATGTAGTCAGTTGGCCGGAGCCTATGTGCGCCATCAAAGATCCTCACGCAGGTCTGACCGGGGGGGGGGGGGGGGGGGACCTCTGTGCTCACGTTCCACACTGGGGGTGGGCAGGAGAAGTACCAGCTCCATCAGCAGCAACTTAAGTTTAGAGTCACTGATGAGCAGTTTTCTTCACGCGGCTACTGAATAAACTACTCATCAGCAGCAGCTAGACAGAGAGCAGAACCTAAACCAGCAGGTTGTGGCATACTTGGAGTGCACCCTGCCACTCCACATCAAAGATCCCCTGGATTACTGGGGCAGCCAAACTCGATTTGTGGCCGCAACTGGCCGAGATTGCCCTGGACAAGATTTCCTGCCAGCAGTGTGGCATCAGAGCGGCCGTTTAGTGCGGCGGGGGTCATAGTTACCCCAAGGAGAAGTCATTTGTCAACCCAGAAATGTGTAGAAACTGACCTTTGTGAAGATTAATCAGGCGTGGATCAGCCAGGATTTCCACACACCAGTGCCTGATGCATCAGATTAGATCATCCATGGCGCCACACCTAAACTTTGTCAGAAGAGTCTTGTTTCTACTGGCTACCTGCTTCAGCTACTTTTCTGATGCTGCCACCCGCCTGATGCCAGAAACCTGCTGCCAGGTGCTCTTACTGCCACCCACCATCTTCAGCTGGTACTGGTATTGCCCCCCACCTCACCACTATGTCACTGGGCCACTCTGTGGTCTACTCATGCTGCTGCCAACTCAACACTCTGTTACAGGGCCACTCTGTGGTCTCCTCATGCTGCTGCCACCTCACCACTCTGTGGTCTCCTTATGCTGCTTCCAACTCAACACTATGTCACTGGGCCCCTCTGTGGTCTCCTAATGCCGCTGCCACCTCACCACTCAGTGGTCTCCTCATGCTGCTGCCAACTCACCACTCTGTGGTCTCCTCATGCTGCTCCCAACTCAACACTATGTCAATGGGCCACTCTGTGCTCTCCTCATGCTGCTGTCACCTTACCACTCTGTCACTGGGCCACTCTGTGATCTCCTCATGCTGCTGCCACCTCACCACTTTATCAATTGGCCACTCTGTGGTCTCCTAATGCTGCTGTCACCTCATCACTCTGTGGTCTCCTCATGCTCCTGCCAACTCAACACTATGTCACTGGGCCACTCTGTGCTCTCCTCATGCTGCTGCCACCTTACCACTTTGTCACTGGGCCACTCTGTGATCTCCTCATGCTGCTGACACCTCACCACTTTGTCACTTGGCCACTCTGTGGTCTCCTCATGCTGCTGCCACCTCACCACTTTGTCACTTGGCCACTCTGTGGTCTTCTCATGCTGCTGACAGCTCACCACACTGTCACTGGGCCACTCTGTGATCTCCTCATGCTGCTTCCACCTCACCACTTTGTCACTTGGTCACTCTGTGGTCTCCTCATGCTGCTGCCAGCTCACCACTCTGTCACTGGGCCACTCTGTGATCTCTTCGTGCTGCTGCCAGTTCACCACTTTGTCACTGGGCCACTCTGTGATCTCTTCATGCTGCTGCCAGCTCACCACTTTTTCACTAGGCCACTCTGTGCTCTCCTCATGCTGCAGCCACCTCGCCACTTTGTCACTTGACCTCTCTGTGGTCTCCTCATGCTGCTGCCACCTCACCAATCTGTGGTCTCTTCATATTGCTGCCATCTCAACACTCTGTAGTCTCTTCATGCTGCTACCTCACCACTCCATGACTAGGCCAGTATTTTGCCTTTTTGGCCTGGTTGACATAATAATTTATTTGACCCTTCCTCTGATCTGTCAGAAGGAAGGAAAAATGAGACACACAATGGATCCTGTCTATGTAGCAGCTGTAAGGCCTATATGACATGGTCTCTATTTTGCATCAGAATTGGCTTATGATTTGGTAGCCAAAAACAGGAGTGGGTGCAAAACACAGAAGACCATATAAAATATTCAGTTCACATGTCATCTCTGTTTTGGATCCACTCCTGTTTTGTTTTTTGGCTTTTGCAATACTGATGGATTACTGACCAAATTCTGACCGAGTGAAGGCGGATGCTCAGCAGACAGGATCCAATTTTTGGGAGTTATTATTCTGACGGATCAGAGGAAGAGGAATAATCATTGACGTCAACACAAACTTACTGCTAGCACCCTCTCCACTCTGTCAGGGGAGCTCTACTTGTATCAGCATTTAATAGAACAGCTTCTGTAGAAATCTATGTGGAATCAGCTGACAACTATGTAAAAGGAGTGTGCTTCTTCATGCTATAGTAGGATCTTGGGCCTCTGCACAGTTCTTTATACCTGGCGCTAACATTGACCTGTAAGGCTGAGTTCACACTTCAGTTATTTGTGTTTTATAAGTGAATTGTGCAGTGATTCTAAGAGCGACACCTGTCATCTGCGTGTCATACTGACTCAAAGTATTGTTTCACTCCCTATGCGTGTTTCTGTGAGGCACAGTGTTTTACACCACTATTCAGGCTCTCTGCAGCCAGAACATAGCAGTTTTTTAACAAGAATTGCCACAAGTAAATTTGGATTGAATCAAATGTTTTGGAAAAATTCGGCAAACAGACGGAATCTAATTTTTTTAGAAATTCGCTCATCTCTATATATTACCCATTACAAAAATACAAATCTGTTCCAAAAATGTAACTAAATAGTGAAGATTTCCAGAAAAAAAACTTTTTAAGCTTTTGTTTACAAAAGTGATTAGCTGGCAATATTGGAGATACTGAGACAATGGAAGGTTAAGCTTACCACTCAATTCTTGAAAAGTAATTGATACTCTGTATCACCGAGGACATCTTTAAAAGTCCCCAGCCCACTCAGCAAAAAGACAATTTGACCTCCTTTGCAAGAACATGGGAATTCCACCAAAAATTCATATATTTGGATAGGTGAAAGGACAAGCCAGAAGCCTTCTAGGAATAGTAAATGTTTAAAATGACATGGTAACATAGAGTATCGGATTTGAATTATCGAGTTAAGTGGCCAGCGGTTTGCCAGTTGTGATTAAAGTAATGGCTGAATTTGTGAATCCAGTCAAGCGATGTCTGAGGATACTACCTAGCGTGTATCCTTTGATATTTGATAGATTTATGCCCCCAACCATTTTTTTTTGGCAACATAAGTTTACGTGGCACAATTTAAAGCAGACTTGCACCATGAAAATGCAGGAAAATCTGCAGGCAGCAAGTTACAAAGAGGAAGAGTTGAGCAGATTTATATATACTGCAGTTTTATGGGAATAGATTCTGTTAATTCTTTTTCATCTAAATCTCTTCTCATTGTGAGCTAAGAAGTTATGCTGCCCGCCTAATCAGTGACAGAAAGCTATACATGTATGCACACACATGGGTCAGTCACTGTTACATTGACTCTTTAGCTGAAAATGAGCAGAGATTTAGATAAATAAAATACAAGTTTTACATAATATTTTCCCACAATCTGTATAGTAATCTGCTCAGCTCCTCCTGCTCTATACCACTATGACTGCAGATTGGTCTGCATTTTAATGGTGACAGGTTTATGCTTTAATAACATCTTCTGTGGTGATTTGGGCATTTGATATTTGTTCATAGGATAAACAGAGGATCCTTGGTCAGGCGTTGATTATTGTTCTAATCATTTATAAAACTCATGAAAGACTTACGGGATCTTCATGGGTAAAGAATGTACCTTTCCCTGGGTATCCAAAATCTTCAGCACATGGGACAATAGGAAAGAAGACTTTACTTATCTCACCATCATCCTCCCTGCCTTATTACTAAAGCTAAAAAAGATTTGCCTCTTGGCATTTACAATAAAACCTTTCACTCCTGTCACACTTAGGGTCATGCTATTATCTCACAATGCTCCACTCCCTTGGAAAGGACAAGACATTTTAGTTATACTGGCATAGATTTGGGGTTGGAGATCAAAACCACTTTCGCTGTATGCCAACACAGAAGGTGTTTTAAGTATTCCCTATTATAGTGTTTGGACTCTAAGAACCATGGTATCAGGAGAGTTAAAAAATTCTAATCCACTGCAAGAGAAGAAAGAAACCTCCACAAATAGTTAGTCCCCCTGGAGTGAAGAAATGGACAAAGTCTCTTTACTCTTGGTTAGTCTCTATGAGTCTCTCAACTCTGTTATTTGTGATAAGGAACACAATCTCTCATCACTCGCTCTCGCTGTTAAATTTGCAACTCGAGATCCCATACCATCAGTCATGTTTAGCCGGTGCAACTTTTAATAAAAGTCTACACATCATAACCTACAATAGGATTTGGGTTTAAGGGCTTCTTCTTTTCATTTGAGTCAATAGAGGGGCAACCAATCTATGCTCTTAACCTCGTCATACATGAAGCTTATCCTAGAAGCAATCAGTTTTTAAATGGCAGCTAAGCTGAAGATCTGAACCATGTGGAGAGGTGATATAAGCTGTTTATGGGATAACCACTTGAATTACTTGTGTCAAAACTACCTGCTTTGGCATAGAGAGTGGAATTAGCAAAAATTGCCAACATAGTAAATGTTCTTTGCAACTTTAAATTGTATAAACAAAGTCATATGCATTTTATCATTCATTGATTATCTAACTAACTATCTATCTATTCACCTCCAATGGTTTGACATACCATGAATATCTTCTCATTTTAAGGCATGCATAACTTACCATAATATTTTTGTGAACAAATCCCTGTCTGTAACGCGCTGGTTTCAAATGTGGATATTCTTCTGTACTTGTGACTTTAATGTTCCAATTTTTTTTCCAAGCATCATAAAGCTGTATGTGTACTGGATAGACACCCGAATGATGGGGAGCCACTGCATAACCCATGTCTGTTGGAATACCATGCTCCTGTAATAGATTTTGGCATGAGAGGTTGTCACTGAGTAACAAAGCAAAAACTGTCTTTTTCTGATTTGTAGATGTAGTGCAGAAAACCACATAAAACATTTTTTTTTCAGGCTTCTTTCACACATTAGTGAATCACGAACAGCACACATACAGTACCTCTTGGCTTTAATGTGTGTATTCACACATCAGTGGTTTTCCACAGAAAGTGGGTCAGTTATTACAGAACCCTCACACACAAGTATAGTTTGTGTCCATCTGAACAATGGACAGAACACAGATGCAATCTGTGTTTGGTCCGTTGTTTTCAAGGACTATTGTTATGAAATGGTCTTAAAATTAATTTTCAGTTTAGCAGTGTCCATGAAATACGGATACATGGAGGGTAAAAAAATAGACACATGGGCAAAACATGGATTCTTCACACACAGCTTCATGGATGAACCACTGACCATCTTTTCATGGATGCCATCATGAACACAAACGTGTGAATGAGGCCTACAAGGAAAAATAATGACTGGCATTGTCTTTTTTCATTATGTTATATGCAGACAGCTATCTCTTGATATATGCTATATCTTTTATAATAAACATCCATATCCTGTCCGGCAGGTAAAATAAGGCAATTGTCAATGGGTGCCTATGTTGGTGGTATACGTTGCAAGTGTTTCCCTGCCAATGTTCAGCATACGCATACAATACAGCAGAACTGATTAGAGGCGTGTAAGTTGTTTGTTCAAGTCTTCGGCTCCTTTGCACTTTGGTAAGTATTGAAATGACCTTAATTGTATATGGATTTGCAAAAGCTATCAAGGTATTATTTGCAGACTTTGCATTTTACCAAGCAGAGAGCTATCAGTGTTTTAAGAAAAATTGATATATAAAATATTCAGTGAATTTGCAAAGTGATACAATGTCGCAGCCAAAGTCATATTTTTTATGCATTTTTTGCTTAAAACATGCCAAGTATTCAAATCAAGGGTTTCTCTGGGCTTTTAGCAATTTATAATTTCAACATCAATATGATTTTAGCCCTTTACCTTCCTTTTTTTCAACAATACACACAAGTTAACACATTGAACAACTTTGCAGTGTGGAACACTAATGGGCACATTTTCCTGCAGAAAGAGGCCACTGCCATTAGGGAAGGAATACTACTGTCAAGAAGAGGTGTATTTGATAGGCAACAAAAGTAACATTTGAATGCCAAGATCCAAGGTTTCTCAGCAGAACTAGTGTTGATCGCGAATATTCTAATAGCAAATTTTTATCGCAAATATCTAAAATATAGTGCTATATCTTCGTAATTGCAAATATTCAAGATTTTTTTCATCAGAACCCTTCCTGCTTCTTGCTTGTGGGCCAATGAGAAGGCTGCAATATGTTTGTCTGAGCTTAGCAACATCCCTAGCAACCACTAGGAAATTTGCCAACCCCTTACTATATAGAAAACTCCCCAGCAGCCATTTTCTGCAGTTGTTTGCAGTTCTGCAAGAGAGAGCAGTGACATTGCTGTGGTGTGTTCTTTGCTGAGTCATCTGGATCCTTATTCAATTACATTACATAGTTAGCTCATATTTATAATACAGATAGTGGGAGATAGTCAGTGTAGGTTAGATAGTGATATAGTGTAGCTGATAGGTGCAGGGTGTTAGGTAGTGTGATAGGAATTACTGTACTATGTATTTTCTCCGATCTGGACAATCGGCTGCTGGAGGCGACGGGGTCAGAACAAACCCTAATATGACCCTGTGGTATAATATTGAGCTTGCCCATATAACTAAATTCAAGTAGCAGCCTCACCACAGGGCACTCGTCCTTAAAATAGCCACTCCGTCAGGAACCTCTCCCTGTGAACTGGCCCTGTTTGGTCCTACTCTATTCCCACTCCCTATATGCACGTTTCATGTCTCAGAAATCCTCAGGGGAAATTTAACTAGGACTTAAAAAACAGAGACAATCGGGTGATGCCAGTTAGAACACACGTATGATCGTCTGTAAAATCTATGGACTAGTGGAAGAAGGAGTGCTGGATATAGCTCCTCAACCACATGTACGGGCATCTGACTAGCCGCGGGCCATAGTCCATAGATTTTACAGACGATCATAAGGGTGTGTTATAACTGGTATCACCCGATCGTCTCTGTTTTATAAGTCCTAGTTAAATTTCCCCTGATGATTTCTGAAACATGAAACATGCATGTAGGGAGCGGGACTAGATTAGGGCCAAACAGGGCCAGTTCACAGAGAGAGGTTCCTGACGGAGTCGCCCTTTTAAGGAAGAGTGCCCCGCGGTGAGGCTGCTACTTGAATTTAGTTATCAGGGCAAGCTCAAGATTACTCCACAGGGTCATATTAGGGTTTGTTCTGACCCGCAGCCTCCAGCAGCCGATTGTCCAGATTGGAGTCAATAACTCCGGTGTCATCAGGACGCAGACTGCACCCTGGAGTACGGTTATCAATCCCAGGTGCCGCCGTGCACCTTTACTTTACAATCAATTGTTTGGGTGCCGCCGTGCACATTGGTTTTCACTACCGCCGCTCTTTGATCTTACCATTTTGTATGATTTTCACATTTATGGCCTATTTTTTAATAACATTAGTAAAGGTTATGTTTTAATACAACAAATTATCACTATTCTGTGCCATTGTATCTATATGTTATAGTGACGTTTACCCATGACAAGGAATATTGTCCTTTATTGTCTATTTGGTTATAACTGTGCATTTTCTCCAGTCTCAGGAAACTTATAACAGCTTGAAAAATGTAGCAAAAGTGAGCCACGCCTGTATTGAGCGTGCAATACGCCCATATTACATTGCCGATTTTTGCAATCAAGAAAATAATGACTGGAGATCATGAATTCTAGAATTTGCAAATGTATAGCGAATATTTGGCTAAAAATCTCATATTGCCCATGCTGATCATCACTAAGCAGATTGGTTTAATCGATATAATGGAAGCCGATGAAGCAGAAGTTCGATTGGTATAAACGATTGGTATAAAATCGAACTCTGCTTCATTGGCTTCTGTTCTATCGATTAAACCAATCGGATTCTGCTATATCGGTTACGTCTTCCTATTTCGATCAGCAAATCCTTTCCCTGGCTAATCATGTGGGACGCCACGTAGATCGACACGAGGGATCACTGTGACGAGGCGGCAGTGAACAAGCACGGGCCAAAAGCGAGGTATCCACCATCTGGAAGCGCTGTTTGAATGCGAATTTACACCATTTAAAATCGCAACAAAGAAATTCCTTCGAACCATCTAGGTTCCAACTACTGATAAAATCGCACAAAGCTATACGATTATTTTTAGTAGTCAATTTTTTTGCAGATAGGTGAAAATTAATAATATTTGAAAGCAAAGAGGTCACATTTATTGGAGTACTCCAGTTATATAGATGTATGTGTGAGCTCCGCATTATATTTATCTATAAGTATATATGCTGATATGGAATAAGGTTATGTTTCAACATTTTAACATTTTAATGATATTTTTATTGGGATAATAAATTTTGTGTATGCAAAAATACTGTGAGCCAGACTGATTTATTATTGATTTATTTTGCCTTGATCAGCTGGTAACTGACAGGCTGGGTTCCAGTAGTTTGCTGGTGGAGCTTCTCTAGAATATATTATCAATCAGATTTCACTTTTCATTTTTCAAAGGAGTTTTGAAAAATGAAAGCTGGAATCTGATTGGTTGTTTTTTTTTTCATTGTTAACTTTTTTTTAACTTTTTTTTTAAGCCCCCCCCCCCCCTAGTGGAATTTAACATGTTGTCATTTGCTTATACCATACACTGCAATACCTTACTATTGCAGTTTATGTTGATTATTAAATCTTCCTATTAATTCCTGCCACAGACTGGGAGCCTTTACAAGGCCTTAGGATGCCATGATAGCAGATCAGCACCCCACAATATTGCCACAGTGAAGCAAATTGGACAACCGAGGGAAGCTTCCCCACTGTGTATGGAGCCAGCTTAGCTACTGATCCTGCTCTACTCCTATTCTGCCATGTATGTCAAATGACAGGAAGTGAATTTCCTTATCACAAAGAGGATTTTAATTACAACTTATAGAGTGTATGGTGAGTGAGGGACTCTCCTTTTGGATGTCCATATGCTTTAATAAGGTGTATGGACAGGAGGTTGTTTTATGAGACATTCCCTCAGGATATGATGCAGAAATAGAAAATGGGGACTAGTTTTTTCCTCCTAGAAACAGCTCTTATCCAGCAGCTTTTGCTGGTATTACAGGCTTAGTCCCATTCACTTAAATATGATGAACTTCAACATAAATCATAGCACATGGACAGGATTGGTGCTGTTTGTAGAAACTCAGCAGACCCATTTTTCTAATATGAAAAAGGCTTTTAACCCCTTAGTGACCAGCCTATTTTTCTTCCTATTTCATTATTGCCTTCAAAGCGCTATAACTTTTTTACTTTTTCGTCTATGTAGCTTGTGTTTTTTTTAGAGACAAGTTGAAGTCTTTAATGCTGCTATTTTCAGATACATAACATGTTTTTATTAACTTTTTTAACTCTTTCTGGGAGGGAGATAGGAAAAAACTGCCATCTGAGTTTTTATGTTATACATTTTGCAGGGTTCATTTTTTGACATAAATAACATAATATCTCTGGGTCAGTATGATTACAGTGATACCAAATAGATATTGTTTTTTTTTCCATTTAGGCCACTATGACGGCTCTACTATGAGATTAATCTCTGTAGGGGCAGGAACACACAGAGTTTAAAAGGCCACCACCCACTCTCACCCTCAGTATTTCTTGTCCCTACGGGGTCAACCACACAGAGAGCCCTCCTGGTGGAGGTGAAGACATTTTTTATTATTTTAAAAATACCTGAGGATTCTGTCCTCTTCCCCTGCCCTCCTGCGGTCTGGTTGAAAGCTGGGCAGGGGATCCATATGGAGCCGATCTCGTTCCTGCCTCAGGAGCCTGTATCCCTCCCCACAGTGCGGTCCTCCTTCCCTATATTGAGGAAGCTGACCGCAGGGAAGCAGGAGCATGCTGCACGCCGACTCTGGGGGAAGCCTCACCATTACACTCTGCTTCCGGCGGCTGGAGGCGGAAGGGGCGGAGCTTGGATTGGGCGCACGGCGGTGACGTCAGACGCTGTGCTGACTACTTGTGGCGGCAGTTTCAAACAGGCAGTGGCACCGATCTTCCTCCTGGTGCATACAGCACAGATGTCTGCTCCTGAAGCCCCGGGCGCCTCTACAGCCAAGATGGACTCTGAAACACCCTCGGCTACTCCAACAGTGAGTTCCCCTGTGGGCAAAGGACAAAATGATGTATCATTTTTTGACTTACTTGCCTGTTTGTCTATTGATACCTGGCTGCTCCTCTCTTATAGGGAGTTAAAGAGCCCAGAACAAGGTCTAAAGTTCAGAGATGTGCAACTTGTAGCAAGAGGCTTCCTGAGAATTATAAAAAGAAGCTCTGCCAGGGTTGCATAAAAGATCTTATAAAAGAGGAGCAACCGTCAATTTTGTCTGAGGTCAAATCGCTTATTCAAAATGAAATTAAGTCCTCTCTGGCCTCCCTCAGATCAATCCCGTCTACACCTCTGGCAAAAAAAACTAGATTATCCTCCCCATCCTCCTCTGTTTCGGAGATCATGGACGAGGAGGCCTCCACCTCTAGACAGAATGTGGATCTTGACGTTCTATCAGAGGGTGAAATAATGGAAGATAGTAAGAAATACTTCTTTTCTTCCGAGGATATGGAGGAGCTATTGGGAGCTGTTAGAGCAACCATGGGGATTGAGGAGGTGAAAAAACCAAGGTCCGTCTTAGACGAGATGTCCGGGGGACTCAGAGCTAAAAAATTAAAAGTTTTCACAATGAATGAAAATTTAAAGGACATGATTCTAGACAAATGGACTGACCCCGAGAGAAGACTGGGGGTATCCCGTGAATTCAGAAACAGGTTGTTGTTTGATCCAGTGGACGTCAAATTATTTAACGAAACCCCCAGAATTGACATCCAAGTAGCGAAAGTAGTTAAGAAGACTTCCCTCCCATTTGAGGACTCTTTACAACTACAAGACCCAATTGAAAGGAAGGCCGACTCTCTCCTAAAAAAATCCTGGGAGGCAGCTATGTTTGGGGTCAAAACCAACATAGCCACAACATTGGTCGCAAGATCTATGTGTTTTTGGCTTAACGAATTAGAAGAGCATATCAAAAACAAGACCTCTAGAGAGGAAATATTGATCTCTATCCCACTCCTCAGATCTGCCATGGCCTTCTTGGCGGATGCCTCGGCAGAATCAGTGAGGTTCGCCGCTAAGGATACGGCCCTCACCAATTCTGCAAGAAGGGCATTGTGGATGAAAGCCTGGGGAGGGGATAGAGCATCAAAAGCCAAGCTATGCTCCATAGCGTTTTCTGGGGAATACGTCTTTGGACCAGTATTAGACTCCATCCTGGAAAAGGCTGCAGATAAAAAGAAGGGTTTTCCAGAAGAGACCAAAAAGAAGCCCTTTCGTTCCTCCACTTCCCAAACTAGACCCTTACTGTTTTTAGCGTACTTTATTTAGGCAGTAAATATATATTTTTGGATAGTACGTAAACATCACCTATTTAACTTAGTTAGACCCTATAGGGGCAAAGGGAAGGGGGGTAGGTGGAGTTACCAGAAAGGGGCAAAAGGCAGAGGTTTCCTTCTTAACCCCCAAAATAAACAGTCAGATAAACAATAACGCCAGAGTAGGGGGAAGACTGCAGAATTTTCTGTCCCGGTGGGAGTCCATTACAAAAAATCCATGGGCCTTAAACATAATTCAGGATGGCTACCGGATAGAATTTTCCTCAACCCCTCCAAAGAGGTTCAAAATAACCTCACACAGCCCAAAAATTATAGAAAAGATCTGGCAGGGTATCCTGCAGCTTATGGACTCAGGCGTTGTGACAGAAGTCCCAGGTACAGAAAAAGGAAGGGGTTATTATTCCAGTTTATTTCTGGTACAAAAACCAGATGGTACCTTCCGCACTATTATAAATTTAAAAGGATTAAACAAAGCAGTCGCATACAGGAAATTCAGGATGGAATCCGTAACATCCATCATTCCCCTGATCAGAACAGGAGACTTCATGACGTCCATAGACTTAAAAGACGCATACTATCACGTCCCCATAAACAAATAATCGCAAAAATTCCTCAGGTTCGCCCTAGTGGACAGCTCAGGAGATGTAAAACACTTCCAGTTCACCGTGTTACCCTTTGGAATCTTATCTGCACCAAGGGTATTCACAAAACTCGCAGTAGAAATGATATCCCCCCTGAGAGCAGAAGGGATAAACATTTTCCCATGCTATTTTCTGGCCCTAGGATCCTCGGAGCAGGAAACAACCAGCATTACCAGAGACCTTATGCGCAGATTTTCAGACCTGGGTTGGGTAATAAACCTGAAAAAAATCAAGTTTAATCCCTACAACCAAAATGAAATTTCTGGGAGTGATCCTGGATTCAGTCTCCCAGGTTACATCCCTCCCTCAGGAAAAAATCACGTCGTTTATGGACAAAACAAAAAAATTCTGAAGTCAATCCCAGTGCTCCATTCGCAATGCCATGAGCCTCCTAGGTGCAATGACTTCCTGCATAACAGCGGTGTCTTGGTCTCAGGCCCACACCAGGATTCTCCAATCTTGGATCCTGAGAATTTGGGACAAGAGACAGTGCTCTCTAGAGAAAAGAATCCCCATTCCGAATCAGGTAATATCAGATTTAAAATGGTGGATGAAAGAGAGAAACCTGCAAAAAGGTGTACCCTGGGTAAAAGATCCGGAGATTCAAATAAACACGGATGCAAGTGGTACAGGATGGGGAGCAAAAATAGGCTTGCTAAATTACCAGGGCACTTGGTCAGACGCCATGAGAAGATGTTCGTCAAATCACAGAGAACTGAGGGTGTCACAGGACAACGTCTCCGGAAAACACCTAAAAATCCTTTCGGACAATGTAACAGCCGTGGCATACCTGAAACATCAGAGGGGCACACGATCAACAAGCTTAAAAGAATTGGCAGAAAAAATATTTTCTTCGGCCGAAATTTTTTTTCTCTCCATCACAGCTATCCATCTAAAGGGTACGGAAAACATACAGGCGGATTTTCTCAGCAGAGTAACCATAGATCCGGGGGAATGGGCCCTAAGCTCAGTTGTATTCGATCAGATTACCAGGAGGTGGGGGACCCCCAAGATAGAACTGTTTGCATCAAGAAAAAACACAAAGGTCCAAGTGTTAAAAGAGCTAGCTCTGGAAGAACCCTGGATAATCCCCCCACAGGAGAACATTATTTCTTAGGGTCCAATTCTTCACCAGAATCCAGGTCTATTCAAACTATCAGCCTGGATCCTGAACGCGAAGTCCTAAAAAGCAGAGGGCTATCAGAGAAGATCATAAATACCCTAAAATCTAGCAGGAAAGAAGTTACCTCTGCAATATATCTTAAGATATGGAAAAAATATTGTAGTTGGCTAGGCCAGACTCCTCCAGTAAACTCTTCCCCAAATATTGAAAAAGTGCTAGACTTTCTCCAACGAGGGTTAGATCAGGGCCTTAGACCAAGTACTCTCAAAGTACAGGTCTCAGCTTTGGGGGATTGTTATGATACGGACCTGGCCAGTCATAGGTGGATAAGGAGGTTCATAAGAGCTGCCTCAAGATTGAGACCTTCCCTAACCCCTAGGACGCCTCAATGGGATCTAAACTCGGTCCTAAGAAATCTTACAAATTCGCCTTTTTCTCCTATACAGGATATATCACTCAAACACCTATCTTTAAAAGCAGCCTTCCTAGTGGCAATTACTTCAGCCAGATGACTGGGCGAAATCAAGGCGCTGTCCTGCAGGGAACCATACCTTACTATCTTCCCGGACAGAATAGTTTTACGTTTGGATCCGGGTTTTCTCCCGAAAGTGGTGTCGGACTTTCACAGAGACCAAGAGATCATTCTTCCATCCTTTCCCAAGGACTGTCCATTAGAAGATCAGTTCCAGCTCCTGGATGTTCGGGATACTATCATACAATACCTAGATTCAACAAAAGAATTTAGGAAAGATGATAACCTTTTCATTCAGTATGCAGGTCCAAACAGGGGGAAAAAGGCATCCAAAGCCACGATTGGAAGATGGATCAGATCTACTATTATTTGCTGCTATCAGAAGTCGGGTCTAGACAGCCCCACGAATATAAAAGCTCACTCTACAAGAGCTATGGCGTCTTCATGGGCAGAAAGAGGAGGTGTCTCCCTAGACAAAATCTGTAGAGCAGCCACCTGGTCGAATATAAGTACCTTTATCAAACATTACCAAATTAATGTATCGGCTTCTGCGGACTTAACCTTCAGTCAGAAGGTTCTGCAAGCAGTTACCCACCCTATCTAATAATCTGGTAGTTCTCATAGTAGAGCCGTCATGGTGGACGAAATGGAAAAACCGTAATTAGACTTACCGGTAATTCTGTTTCCTTGAGTCCACCATGACGGCCCAGATTCCCCCCTGAGATTTAAGGAGGGGTTGAAAATGAATTAATACAAAAAAAAAAGGTGTATATATATATATATATATATATATATTGCCTAGGTTAAGGTTACACCCACTTGGTAATTTGGAAAGCACTGAGGGTGAGAGTGGGTGGTGGCCTTTTAAACTCTGTGTGTTCCTGCCCCTACAGAGGTCAAGGGTCAATCTCATTGTAGAGCCGTCATGGTGGACTCAAGGAAACAGAATTACCGGTTAGTCTAATTACGTTTTTTTTTTACTTTTTACAACTTTTTTGCAATAAACCCCTTTTATTAAAAAGAAAATCTTTTTGCAACGCTTCATCTCAAGACTCATAACTTTTTTCTTTTTCTTTCTATGGAGTTGTGTGATGGCTTGATTTTTGTGGGATGACTTATAGTTCTCATTGGTATCATTTTGGCATAATAACACTTTTTGATTGCTTGTTATTAGTTTTTTTTCAGTGGCAACTAAGAATAAATGAGCAATTCTGTCATTTTTCTTTACAGCGTTCACCGTAGGGGATAATTTAAATGATATTTTTGTAGTGTGTGTTGTTACGGAAGTGGCAATACCAAACATGTGGGGGAGATTTTATTTTTGCAATTTTTTCATTGAAATGTGTATTTTCAATAAAAAAGCATATTTTTAATTGTAATTTATTTATTTAATACATTTTTTTTTACTTTTTGTAACCTATTGCAGGCAATCTTTTGATTGCTTCTAAAATGCAATGCACTATCCCTATAGTACATTGCATTTTAATGCCAGTGCTATTATCGACTAGAAGGCTGCGCCAGAGAGGCACAGTCTGCTGGAAAACACTTGATGCATGCTTGGGGCCTACACCAGGTCCCAGCCTGATTACACGCATTAGCACCCTGTGATCACATTTGAAGAGTGCAGAAGGAACACAGAGGCAGTAGGCTCCCTCTGTCACCGCTCACATGTTGGGGGTGCCATTGCCTGTGGCATATAAAGGCTTAAACAGCCCGGATCGACACTCCTTCCCCCACTGTATGGGGGGCCCGTGCAGCCCTTAGATCGTGCCACAGTAAAAAGTCGCAGCCTAGCTTAAGGCTCCTTAGTGACCGCTGTAGAAAGGCGTATGGGTGGTCACTAAGGGGTTAAATTGTGGTTCCACAGCTTCTAGGAAACCAAAGTGTACCGTCCATTCAATGCTTTGATTTAAACAAAGGGAAAAATAGGATAAATACTTCAATCTAATGGGTTTCTTTTGGCACTTTGGTGCCTATGCACAGGATATAAAAGCATAATGTTAAAAGCTTTCAAATAGTGTTTAACTGGGTTAAGTACACTCCTATTTATATTTTATAAGAATTTTTGTATTCTCAAAAAATATAAAAATAAAACATAGATTATCTTTTCGAAATCTGAGGCAGGGATATTCCACAGTTTTTAAATCATAAAGACATGCTTTTACAGAGAGTTCAACAGTGACTTTCACTAAGAAGCAAGAAACATGGCAAGGTGCCAGGACAGTCACTGACAGTATAGTATGAACATTCAACTAAATAGAAGTGTGGGTGGCTATAAAGCTTAAGGGAACATCAGACGGATGAGAAAGAGCTGTGAAAAACGGAATACATGAAGTGAAAAAAAAATAAAAAAACTATCTGTGGGTAGTAATTGAAGCAATACAAAATCTATTTCGTGCCTGCCGTATTCTATAAAACATCAGGTTCAGAATGCGAATGGATGTAATTTAAAAATATATATGTTGTTCAAAGATATGGCTCCCAGTTTGATATTTCTCCTCGCTTTATGTTTTTTTTCCATCACTGATTTATGTTTTACCCATTGCCTTTCCAATATTTTACTTCAGTGAGCCGTTAACGTATGCGACACAAAAAAATAACATTTATTCTACATTTTCTCACATTGAAAACTTAGAAGAATGAAACATTTTGACTGTTCTTGTTCTTCCAGATCTTTTTTTCTTTTGATCACACAGCTGAACGGATGTGTCCAAGACAATAATAGTAAGAGAAGAAATTCATTTAAATAGGTTGAGGGGAAATGAAGCATGATCTTTTACTTGACTTGCCACACTTAAGAAAGAAGTTATGATGCATATGTGGATGCCTGCATTGCAAGTCAGAGATTTCTTAACATTTTTACCATGGCCTATTTTTAACCGTAGTCCTATGTGATGTTGTAAACTACCATCTTTTTTGCTTTATTAGACACTTTCCCCCCCTAAAAGTGTCGGAAAAATAGCAGTAAATCTTGTAATGCTATTACTAATGGGCAATTTCATTACGGACTTCCCCGAGCAATAGGGGATTATGGGGCCCCTGGGTCCTTGCCCACCCTCAAGCCACACCCACACACAGCCCCACCCATATATCGCGCCTATAACTCTTACATTCAGTGACGTCTCCTTTGATGTAGATGTTCTTTTTCTCATTTTCTCAATTCAGACCAGACCACCATGATGATTTCTTTTAGCCATCTCTCATCTCAGACAGACAGACAGACATCTTAGTTTCCTACTTTTCCTCCCACCTTCTCAACATCCCATCATTCCCCCTCAATACTGAGACACTGTGACCCCCAAAACTATATTGTAGAAACAGATGAACCCCCTGAAAATATTAGTTACACACAGATAGCTCCCCCTTCAATAATTATTGGAACACAATGCTCTAAAAAAATAACTGCACCCAGAAAATAGTGCCCCTGACACTAATAGGGTAACCATAATGTCCCCCAAAAATAACTGTACTAAGCTGATACTGTGCCAGGGCACCCCCAGAGTAGTAGTGATCCCCAAAATCCCAACAATAGTAATAATTCTGTGCCAGAGTGCACTTAGTAGTAATAGTAATTCTACAGTGCCCCCAACAGTAATTGTGTCCCAGAAATAATAATGCTCCCATAGTCCCCCAGCTGTAATAAAGCCCCCTTATAATGTGCGCCAGTACAAAAAATGCTCCATTGTGTGGCAGAAAAATAAAAATCTTAGTGCCCCCAGTAGAGTCAATGTCCCCAGAGTGCCCTCATGTGATCCAATGATCCTTACTGTGTGCCACTACAAAAAAAACTTAGTGCCCCAGTTGAGCTAAGGTGCCCATAGTGCCCCTATAATTTGTGCCAGTATAATACTCCTATATAGTGCCCCCAGAAGATGCCCCCATAGTGCTCCTCCCCATCCTATATAGTGCCCCCAGAAGATGCCCCCACAGTGCTCCTGCCCATTCTACATAGTGCCCCCAGAAGATGCCCCCATAGTGCTTCTCCCCGTCTTATATAGTGCCCCCAGAAGATGCCCCCATAGTGCTCCTCCCCCATCCCAATGGTGACATTCATATTGTGGCAGTATAAAATGCCCCTATATACTGCCCAACAGATGCCCCCATAAAAAAAATAATATACAAACTAAAATAAATAAATTGTATAAAAGTCACCACTGTTTATGTAGATTTTTGTTTTAGCGTCGTTGATCCACAGTGCGAAGTGGGTTAATTTCACAAAGATTCACAATCCATTTAAAAAGTGATTGCGCTGACTTCCATGGACTCCAGCCTCTAAGTGTAGAAATGGATGGTAACGGCTCTTTTCCTGCAGCCCCAACACAGAACTCCGCGGATATTCCTTCTGCGGATTAAAAGGTTTCGGGCACATACTGAAGTTCCACCAGTTTACATATAATTGTTTTCCTTTTATTATACTTATAAGGGGAATAGAATAACAGGCATCAAATACAAATGTCTGCAAAAGTCTGCAACACCGCCCGACCCGGGTTTCACCAAGCAAACTTAGTCAGGGGCGAATGCTCCACCCTTCCTTGGGCGTCTTCTTATACAAATAAAAAACAAGAAAATAAAACAAGAAAACAAGAGGCACACCGCTCCCTCCTTTCCTTTAGTTTCATTTCCACATATTTTTACATTTTACAAATTTCTCCTACGTACTAAAATATTAAATATAAAATATACAATAAATAGTAAAATATAAAAAGCCTACATAAAACTTCACATATCCTTCATATATCACAATTAGAGTTGAGCGAACACCTGGATGTTCGGGTTCGAGAAGTTCGGCCGAACTTCCCGGAAATGTTCGGGATCCGTACCCGACCCGAACTTCGTCCTAAACTCGAACCCGAACCCCATTGAAGTCAATGGGGACCCAAACTTGGGGACCCAAACTTCTCTCACCCAGCATGGGTATATGTAAAATGACACCCCAAAACACATTCCCCAACTTCTCCTGAGTACGGCGATACCAGATGTGTGACACTTTTTTGCAGCCTAGGTGGGCAGAGGGGCACACATTCCAAAGAGCACCTTTCGGATTTCACCGGTCATTTTTTACAGATTTTGATTGCAAACTACTTCTCACGCATATGGGCCCCTAAAATGCCAGGGCAGTATAACTACCCCACAAGTGAACCCATTTTGGAAAGAAGACACCCCAGGGTATTCCGTGAGGGGCATGGCGAGTTCCTAGAATTTTTTATTTTTTGTCACAAGTTAGTGGAATATGAGACTTTGTAATAAAAAAAAATCATCATTTTCCGCTAACTTGTGACAAAAAATAAATTCTAGGAACTCGCCATGCCCCTCACGGAATACCTTGGGGTGTCTTCTTTCCAAAATGGGGTCACTTGTGGGGTAGTTATACTGCCCTGGCATTCTAAGGGCCCTAATGTGTGGTAAGTAGTTTGAAATCAAAATGTGTAAAAAATGACTTGTGAAATCCTAAAGGTGCTCTTTGGAATGTGTGCCCCTTTGCCCACCTAGGCTGCAAAAAAGTGTCACACATCTGGTATCGCCGTACTCAGGAGAAGTTGGGGAATGTGTTTTGGGGTGTCATTTTACATATACCCATGCTGGGTGAGAGAAATATCTTGGCAAAAGACAACTCAAAACACATTCCCCAACTTCTTCTGAGTACGGCGATACCAGATGTGTGACACTTTTTTGCAGCCTAGATGCGCAAAGCGGCCCAAATTCCTTTTAGGAGAGCATTTTTAGACATTTGGATCCCAGACTTCTTCTCATGCTTTCGGGCCCCTAAAATGCCAGGGCAGTATAAATACCCCACATGTGACCCCATTTTGGAAAGAAGACACCCCAAGGTATTCAATGAGGTGCATGGCGAGTTCATAGAATTATTTTTTTTTGGCACAAGTTAGTGGAAATTGATTTTTTTTTATTTTCTCACAAAGTCTCCCTTTCCTCTAACTTGGGACAAAAATTTAAATCTTTCATGGACTCAATATGCCCCTCATGGAATACCTTGGGGTGTCTTCTTTCCGAAATGGGGTCACATGTGGGGTATTTATACTGCCCTGGCATTTAAGGGGCCCTAAAGCGTGAGAAGAAGTCTGGAATATAAATGTCTGAAAAATTTTACGCATTTGGATTCCGTGAGGGGTATGGTGAGTTCATGTGAGATTTTATTTTTTGACACAAGTTAGTGGAATATGAGACTTTGTAAGAAAAGAAAAAAACAAAAAAAAAAAAAACTAACTTGGGCCAAAAAAATGTCTGAATGGAGCCTTACAGGGGGGTGATCAATGACAGGGGGGTGATCAATGACAGGGAGGTGATCAATGAGTCTATATGGGGTGATCAGGGGCGATCAGTGGTTCATAAGGGGTTAATAAGTGACGGGGGGGTGTAGTGTAGTGTAGTGGTGTTTGGTGCTACTTTACTGAGCTACCTGTGTCCTCTGGTGGTCGATCCAAGCAAAAGGGACCACCAGAGGACCAGGTAGCAGGTATATTAGACGCTGTTATCAAAACAGCGTCTAATATACCTGTTAGGGGTTAAAAAAATCACTTCTCCAGCCTGCCAGCGAACGATCGCCGCTGGCAGGCTGGAGATCCTGTCTCTTACCTTCCGCCTGTGTGCGCGCGTTCACAGGAAATCACGGCTCTTGCGAGATGACGCGTATATGCATCACTCTGCGCAGAGCTGCCGCCTCCGGACCGCAGATCTGCGTTAGGTGGTCCGGAGGTGGTTAAACAGCATAAGAGACTGCTGCATAACTTGAGGCTCAGACAGTTTCCCTGATATGCATGGGGGTGATGTGACAGACTGATGGGCTTGGTTTTCAGGCGCCATCTGTGCTCTTTCTGCAGAAGACTGGGTGGGAGATAATGTGAACGTGCTGGATCCACTGTCGACCACCCAATTGACTAATGCCTGTACCTGCTCAGGCCTTACCATCCTTAGAACGGCATTGGGCCCCACCAAATATCGCTGTAAATTCTGGCGGCTACTGGGACCTGAGGTAGTTGGTTCACTACGACATGTGGCTGTGGCAGAACGGCCACGTCCTCTCCCAGCACCAGAGGGTCCACTAACACCACCACGACCATGTCTGCGTCCGCGCCCCTTACTAGATGTTTTCCTCATTGTTACTGTTCACCACAATAAGAAAAAAATTATTTGGCCCAATGTATTGAATTCAAATTCAGGCCTTTTTTCACAGACACCTAACACTATCTGGCTATCTATTTAGGTACCGTATTACACTAATACAGGCACAGCAGTAATGACAGATTTAGCTGAATATAAATTGTAGGCCTAGTATTTAGGCCCTGGATGACAGGTATACGTTTACGGACAGAATTAGACTTGGAAATGCACAGTAGCGTGTGTGTGAAGTTATTGAGAATGACCCTATCCGCACCTTCAATCTAATATACCCTTTTATGGATAGATTTAAAGTAGGTCTGATGCAGCAGAAACTACTGATTTAGGGAATTGCTAAGTTGGGAATTGTATTTCAACCCAGAACAAAAACTGTGCTTTGGCGGACACTAAATGAATTGACCAGCCTCAGCAATAAACACAGATTTAGCTGAATATAAATTTTAGGACTATTATTTAGGCACTGGGTGACAGGTATACGTTTAGGAATAGAATTAAACTTGGAAATGCCCGGTAGCGTGTGAAGTTATTGAGGATGACACTATCCGCACCTTCAATCTAATATACCCTTTTATGGATAGATTTAAAGGAGGCCGGATACAGCAGAAACCACTGATTTAGGGAATTGCTGAGTTGGGAATTGTATTTCAACCCAGAACAAAAACTGTGCTTTGGCGGACACTAAATGAATTGATCAGCCTCAGCAATAAACACAGATTTAGCTGAATATAAATTTTAGGTCTATTATTTAGGCGCTGGGTGACAGGTATAAGTTTACAGACAGAATTAGACTTGGAAATGCACGGTAGCGTGTGAAGTTATTGAGGAGGACCCTATCCGCACCTTCAATCTAATATACCCTTTTTTGGATAGATTTAAACTTGGCCTGATACAGCAGAAACCACTGATTTAGGGAATTGCTAAGTTGGGAATTGTATTTCAACCCAGAACAAAAATATATCCTTTGCCAGACAGCAGACAGTATTACAATTGGCTGGCCACAGCTGAAACACCAGATTTAGGGAACGGCTATTTTGGCAATTGTATTTAACCCCTCAATATAGCAAAAAAATAACCACACTATTGATGGTTAAATGGAATTGGTGGCAGCTTGTGCTGGCGCACCACAAGACACAAAATGGCCGCCGATCACCCCATAAAAAAGTGACTGAAAAACGCTCTGGGCAGCCTAAAAACAGTGAGCAATTAAATAGCAGCAGTTCAATGATCCACAGCTGTAGATCGATCACTGAATTAAGTGTTTTTGAGGAGTTAATCACTGCCTAATCTCGCCCTAGCAGTCGCAGCTGCAACCTCTCCCTACACTTATCAGAGCAGAGTGACGGCGGCGCTATGTGACTCCAGCTTAAATAGAGGCTGGGTCACATGCTGCACTGGCCAATCACAACCATGCCAATAGTAGGCATGGCTGTGACGGCCTCTTGGGGAAAGTAGTATGACTGGCCTGTTGATTGGCTGCTTTGCGACGAACACCGAACCCGGACTTTTACGAAAATGTTCGGGTTCGGGTCCGTGTCACGGACACCCCAAAATTCGGTACGAACCCGAACTATACAGTTCGGGTTCGCTCATCCCTAATCACAATCCGTAATAGACCACTAGAATTCTTCCATTTGTTTCATCCAGTATCTTTCACCATAATTATAGACACAGTTTTTCCACTATTCTTTCCCAACCAGAGAAAGTTCTTCTGTATACTTAAAACCGCACAATACTGCACTGCTTCCTCCCTTTCTATTTAATTAAACAGGGCTTCAGGTCAAAGTCCACATTTAAACCGCTGAGCTGCAGAGAATCCATCCTGTATTTCCACTCCACCTCCCTTCGGTTTATATTCGCTACTGGGTCCCCCCCTCGCTAGTTGGTTGTCACCTTCTCCAAACCAGCAAACCAGAGTCCCTTTGGATCCTTCCCATCACACTTCTTAAAGTTTACTGGAACACTGTGCGTTTCCATGCCCTTTTTTATATTGTTGATATGTTCCTGTATCCGTGTTTTTAATTTTCGCAAGGTTCTTCCAACGTACATGGAACCACACGGACATCTCAACAGGTAAATGACCCCCATTTGGTCACAACTTATTTCTCCTTTGTTATATTCTACCTCATTTTTTGCAACAATTTTCTGTATGTTTCTCTGTTTCTTATCATCTTTGGAGCGGTTCCTGCATGCAATGCAGAAACGGCACCATGTGAACTGGTTCTTTTCTTCTTTTTTCTTTTTTATGAGGATATGGCTATGAACCAACTTGTCACATAAATTGGGTGCTTTTCTATACAGAATCTCCAGTTTTCCCGGAATGACACCCCCCAAAATAGGATCATTCTGTAACACTGACCAATTTTTCCTTATTATGTTCTTAATGGGACCCGTGATGGCATTAAAGAGGACCTTTCACCAGAATTAAACTTCTAAAGTAACTATACATGCATGCAGAGCGGCGCCCAGGGACCCCCCTGCACTTACTGTTACACCTGGGCGCCGCTCCGTTCTCCCGTAATTGCCTCCGGTATCTTTACAGTTAGGCTCCACCCAGGGGAACCTGCCGGCGCCTCCTTCTCCCATGCTGCAGCGCTGGCCAATCGCAGCGCTCAGCTCATAGCCCGAGAGGCTTTTTTCTCTCTCAGGCTATGAGCTGAGCGTGGTGATTGGCCAGCGCTGGAGCATGGGAGAAGGAGACTCCGGCAGGTTCCCCTGGGTGGAGCCTAAATGTAAAGATACCGGAGGCAATTACGGGAGAACGGAGCGGCGCCCAGGTATAACAGTAAGTGCAGGGGGGTCCCTGGGCGCCGCTCTACATGCCTGTATACTTACTTAAGTTTAATTCTGGTGAAAGGTCCTCTTTATATTGCATTAAAAAAATTGAACCTAAAATCTTTTTCTTCTCCCCTTCCTTTCGTATTGCCCTTATTCTCCCCTCCACTTTCTATCTCTTGGTGTATTTTATTTGTAGTTTCTCCTTATTATATACTTTTTTTCCTCAAACCGTTCTTTAATTATCTGACTTTGCGCCTCAAAATCTTTGTTATCTGTGCAGTTTCTATATATCCTCTTTAGCTGTCCTTTTGGTATATTTTCCAACCAGGGTCCATAGTGACAGCTGGTTGTACCTATGTACCCATTCACATCAGTAGTTTTAAAAAACGTCTTAGTTCTCAAATTACTCCCATCCACTAATATTGTAAGGTCCAAAAAATTAATCTCTACTGAGCTAATCTCACTAGTGAAGGCCAAATTCCACTTGTTACTATTCAAACCATCAATAAAATTCCTCAGCCCTTGTTCTTCCCCCTTTTCCTATATCATCAAACAATAATCAATGAACCTTTTCCATAAGGTGAGTCTCCCTCCTTTCTGTTTTTGCTGTAATAGGGGACTTATCCTTTCCTTCTTGGAGATTCTGTATAGAAAAGCACCCAATTTACGTGACAAGTTGGTTCATAGCCATATCCCCATAAAAAAGAAAAAAGAAGAAAAGAACCAGTTCACATGGTGCCGTTTCTGCATTGCATGCAGGAACCGCTCCAAAGATGATAAGAAACAGAGAAACATACAGAAAATTGTTGCAAAAAGTGGGGTAGAATATAACAAAGGAGAAATAAATTGTGACCAAATGGGGGTCATTTACCTGTTGAGATGTCTGTGCAGTTCTATGTATGTTGGAAGAACCTTGCGAAAATTTAAAACACAGATACAGGAACTAGTGTTGAGCGCGAATATTCGAATCGCGAATTTTTTTCTCGAATATCGCAATTTCGAGATTTCGCGAATATTTAGAATATCGTTCTATATATTCGCGAATTCGAATATTCGTCTTTTTTTTTTTTTTTTTTTTATTATTATAATTTTTTCCTTTCCCACTTCCCTAAAGTTGTTCTTACCTGTCCTTTGGATTCCTGGCTTCCTGGCTGCTCCAGTCAGTGGCGTTTTCAACTTACTGCTATATTCAATATTAGCTAAATTACAATCTAATCTATATGTGTATTTTACGAAATTTCGCAAAAGCCGAAATTGCGATGCGAGTAATATAATACGAAATAATCGCATGAAGATTTCAATTTAGCACTGCTATATTCCATATTCTAGCCTAATATGGAATATAGCTGTGCTAAGTTAGCACTGCTACATTCCATACTAGGCTAGAATATGGAATATAGCAGTGCTAAAGTTGAAATCTTCATGCGATTATTTCGTATTATATTATTCGCATCGCAATTTCGACTTATTCAAATGTTCTTATTATTGCTCTAACTTCGTCTTTTCGAAATTTCGTAATATTCTGAAAGACGAAGTTAAAGCAATATTACGAAATTTCGAAAAGACGAAGTTAGAGCAATATTACGAAATTTCGTAAAATACACATAGATTGTATTTAAGCTAATATACTGCTATAGTAATATTTTTTAATAGTGTACATATTTTACAAAACTTAAGTTCAGAAGAGGCAAAAAAAAACTTAGAGGAAAAAAAAGGGATTATAGCACTATATAAGCTAAATTACAATCTATATGTGTATTTTACGAAATTTCGTAATATTGCTCTAACTTCGTCTTTTAGAATATTCGTAATATTGCTTTAACTTCGTCTTTCAGAATATTACGAAATTTCGAAAAGACGAAGTTAGAGCAATAATAAGAACATTTGAATAAGTCGAAATTGCGATGCGAATAATATAATACGAAATAATCGCATGAAGATTTCAACTTTAGCACTGCTATATTCCATATTCTAGCCTAGTATGGAATGTAGCAGTGCTAACTTAGCACAGCTATATTCCATATTAGGCTAGAATATGGAATATAGCAGTGCTAAATTGAAATCTTCATGCGATTATTTCGTATTATATTACTCGCATCGCAATTTCGGCTTTTGCAAATGTTCTTAATATTGCTCTAACTTCGTCTATTAGAATATTACGAATATTCTAAAAGACGAAGTTAGAGCAATATTACGAAATTTCGAAAAGACGAAGTTAGAGCAATATTACGAAATTTCGTAAAATGCACATATTAGCCTAGCCATTGTCAATTAGCATAGGAACGTTGCCTTATACTATCAAGATAAATAATCGCAATACGCGAAAATTTTTATTCATATATTATTCGCGATAATTGGAATAATTACGAATATTCGATTTCGACGAATATAACACGAATATTCATTCGAATATTCGCGAAATATCGCGAAATCGAATATGGCACCTCCCGCTCATCACTAACAGGAACATATCAACAATATAAAAAAGGGCATGGAAAAGCACAGTGTTCCAGTGTACTTTAAGAAATGTCATGGGAAGGATCCAAAGGGACTTTGGTTTGGTGGTTTGGAGAAGGTGACAACCAACTGGCGAGGGGGGGACCCAGTAGCGAATATAAACCGAAGGGAGGTGGAGTGGAAATACAGGATGGATTTTCTGCAGCTCAGCGGTTTAAATGTGGACTTTGACCTGAAGCCCTGTTTAATTGAATAGAAAGGGAGGAAGCAGTGTTGTATGTATTGTGCGGTTTTAAGCATATGGAAAAACTTTCTCTGGTTGAGAAAGAATAGTGGGAAAACGGTGTCTCTATATACGGTGAAAGGTACTGAATGAAACAAATGGAAAAATTCTAGAGGTCTATTACGGATTGCGATATATGAAGGATATGTGAAGTGGGATATTTATATTTTACTATATATTGTTTATTTTAGTATGTAGGAGAAATTTTAATATGTAAAAATATGTGGAAATGAAACTAGAGGCAAGGACAGAGGTTTTTTTTCTTGTTTTTTATCTGCATAAGAAGATGCCCAAAAAAGGGTGGAGCATTTGCCCCTGACGAAGCTTGTTTGGTGAAACCCGGGTCGGGCGGTGTTGCAGAATTTTGCAGACATTTGTTTTTGATGCCTGTTATTCTATTCCCCTTGTGAGTATAATAAAAGGAAAACATTTATACGTTAACTGGTGGAGCTTCACTATGTGCCCTGAAACCTTTTAATTCGCAGAAGGAATATCCGTGGTTGAGATGTTCTTTTTTATTGGAGTTCTATGTTGGGGCTGCAGGAAAAGAGCTGTTACTATCCATTTCTACACTTAGAGGCTGGAGTCCGTGGAAGGCAGCGCGATCATCTTTTAAATGGATAGATGCCCCCATAATGCCTCCCCATAGTGGCACCAAAATGGGTGCCAGTATTAAATGCCCCTATACAATGCCCCCTTGGTGTTCTTTTTCCCCTTCTCCATATTGCCCCCCCCCCATAATGTGCCAGTATACGGGGCCCCCATTAGATGCCCCTATAGTGCTCCTTACCCCCTTTTTTCATAGTGCTCCTCCCCATAATGTGCCAGTATATAGGGCCCCAACTCCATTCTTGCCATACTGTACTACAAATAATTAAAACAATAAACACTTATACTTACCTCCATGACACTGCGATGTGATGCAGGCCTTTTCCGGCCTGTTTCCCGCTCTGTACGGCTGAGGGGGCGCAATTACATCATTGCGCTGCCTGCACCAGTCTCTGATAGGCTACAGACACTAGGCCTGCAGCCTATCAGAGGAATGGGCAAGGGAGACGCCTCTCCCCTGCCCCGCACTGTTCATCAGATGAATATAGAGATGAACGTTTCCACAATGGAAGCGCTCATCTCTCCCTGCCGCTGCCACCGCCGCTGGAATGGTCAGTCCGCCCTTGGGTCTCACTATATTCTCAGAGGGGGAGGGCAATTGCCCCATTGCCCCCGCATCCGCTAATGAGCACTGCTAGTACTGGCTTTACTCTCCCTGGTCTTCTTCTGGGCGCTGTGCTGTGCTTTGCCCTGACTGCATATAGCATTAGTATGTAGTGCACCTGTACACACACTATGACCTGATGCTGCTTCGGAAGCAGAGAGTTCAGGAAGATCGGGCTGGATCTGCAGAGTGGCGGTACATTCTGCAGCAGGAGAGGCAAGTTGTTTTATTTTTTTAATTGCCTGGTCTGAGGTCTTATGAAGATTGGGGGTTTTATTAGGTGGAATTATTTGAGGTATGATAAAGATTGGGGTCTGATGAAGATTAGGGGTCTGATCTGAGGATTGATGAAGATTGAGGGTCTGATCTGAGGTTTGTCAGGTCTGCCCAATTCTTATTTTCCTCCCTTTAAAACCTAGTTGCATCTTATGATCATATGATATGTCTTATAAATGGAAAAATATGGTAAATGTAAAACTACCAAAATATTAGAAAATTTAAAATGACAGATATTTGGTTAAAGTATGTCACATCAGCACTATGTCCAAACATTTATACAATAACAGAAAAGGTGGTGCATTGCAGCAAAGATTCTGCTCTATGGACATATATTATACTTAGAATTGTAGTGCGCCAAATTAAGAAAATTGTGTGTTTATTCACAAAAATATCTGCAACATTTAAACCTGTAAAGAGTTTTTTTTTTAAGTTCTATCCTGTAAACGAGGTTCATTTAGTAAACACTAGCACCTTGTGCTGGTCATGTGCCAAAACTGGATTCTAAATGTGGCAGACGTGTTAGGCTAGGTCTACACGACGACATTTGTCGCGCGACAGATAGGGCGCAACAGTTGTCGCGCGACATTTTGTTGCACTAATGTCGCGCGACAATTTTTATAATGGCAGTCTATGGTGTCGCACTGCAACATGCGACATGTTGCAACTGCGACGCGACAGTCGCAGAAAAATCCATCTTGAATGGATTTTTTCTGCGACTGTCGTGTCGCAGTCGCAGCATGTCGCATGTTGCAGTGCGACACCATAGACTGCCATTATAAAAATTGTCGCGCGACATTGGTGCAACAAAATGTCGCACGACAAATGTAGTCGTGTAGACCTAGCCTTAGAGATGAGCAAACCACTCAAGATTTGGTTCGGTTTGGGTTTGTCAATTTTTTTTTATAAAGTGGTAATATTACATCCCTGCCCCCCGAGTCCATGCCTCATTTAATGAATGACAATATCCTGGTGGCCTTAGAAGCAGCTGATTGACATTGTGTGCTGTTATTAATCTACCATCTACAAGAACACCCAAATCCTTCTCTATAAGTGACTCTCCCAGTGTTACTTCCCCTAGGACATATGAAGCACGGAGATTATTACTACCAAGATGCATAACTTTACATTTATCCACAATTAACCCAATTTGCCAAGTTGATGCCCAATCACTCAGAGTGTTCAAGTCAGCTTGTAGTTTATGGAAATCTTCCATAGACTGTACAGTACTACATAGATTAATGTAATCTGCAAAAATAGAAATTGTGCTATTAATCCCATCCTCAATATCATTTGTAAAAAAATTAAATAGAGGACCCAGCACTGAACTTTGGGGTACCATTCTGAAAAGGAATCAATCAGTGGCGTACACACAATCCATGGGACCCTGGTGCAAAACTGAACCATGGGGCCCCCCTCCCCGTCGCGGCCCCCCCCCCCAACCTCCCTCCACCAGCAGCAGAGTTAGGCCCCTTTCACACGGGCGAGTTTTCCGTGCGGGTGCGATGCGTGCGGTGAACGTATTGCACCCGCACTGAATCCTGACCCATTCATTTCTATGGGGCTGTGCACATGAGCGTTGATTTTCACTAGAGTTGAGCGAACACCTGGATGTTCGGGTTCGAGAAGTTCGGCCGAACATCCCGGAAATGTTCGGGTTCGGGATCCGAACCCGATCCGAACTTCGTCCCGAACCCGAACCCCATTGAAGTCAATGGGGACCCGAACTTTTCGGCACTAAAAAGGCTGTAAAACAGCCCAGGAAAGAGCTAGAGGGCTGCAAAAGGCAGCAACATGTAGGTAAATCCCCTGCAAACAAATGTGGATAGGGAAATGAATTAAAATAAAAATTAAATAAATAAAAATTAACCAAAATCAATTGGAGAGAGGTTCCATAGCAGAGAATCTGGCTTCCCGTCACCCACCACTGGAACAGTCCATTCTCAGATATTTAGGCCCCGGCACCCAGGCAGAGGAGAGAGGTCCCGTAACAGAGAATCTGTCTTCATGTCAGCAGAGAATTAGTCTGCATGTCATAGCAGAGAATGAGGCTTCACGTCAGCCACCACTGCAACAGTCCATTGGCATATATTTAGGCCCAGCACCCAGGCAGAGGAGGGAGGTCCCGTAACAGAGAATCTGTCTTCATGTCAGCAGAGAATTAGTCTGCATGTCATAGCAGAGAATGAGGCTTCACGTCAGCCACCACTGCAACAGTCCATTGGCATATATTTAGGCCCAGCACACACACAGGCAGAGGAGAGAGGTCCCGTAACAGACAATCTGGCTTCATGTCAGCAGAGAATTAGTCTGCATGTCATAGCAGAGAATGAGGCTTCACGTCAGCCACCACTGCAACAGTCCATTGGCATATATTTAGGCCCAGCACACACACAGGCAGAGGAGAGAGGTCCCGTAACAGAGAATCTGTCTTCATGTCAGCAGAGAATTAGTCTGCATGTCATAGCAGAGAATGAGGCTTCACGTCAGCCACCACTGCAACAGTCCATTGGCATATATTTAGGCCCAGCACACACACAGGCAGAGGAGAGAGGTCCCGTAACAGAGAATCTGTCTTCATGTCAGCAGAGAATCAGTCTTCATATCATAGCAGAGAATCAGGCTTCACGTCACCCACCACTGTAAGAGTCAATTTTCATAAATTTAGGCCCAGAACCCAGGCAGAGGAGAAAGGTCCCGTAACAGACAATCTGGCTTCATGTCAGCAGAGAATCAGTCTTCATATCATAGCAGAGAATCAGGCTTCACGTCACCCACCACTGTAAGAGTCAATTTTCATAAATTTAGGCCCAGAACCCAGGCAGAGGAGAAAGGTCCCGTAACAGACAATCTGGCTTCATGTCAGCAGAGAATCAGTCTTCATATCATAGCAGAGAATCAGGCTTCACGTCACCCACCACTGTAAGAGTCAATTTTCATAAATTTAGGCCCAGAACCCAGGCAGAGGAGAAAGGTCCCGTAACAGACAATCTGGCTTCATGTCAGCAGAGAATCAGTCTTCATATCATAGCAGAGAATCAGGCTTCACGTCACCCACCACTGTAAGAGTCAATTTTCATAAATTTAGGCCCAGAACCCAGGCAGAGGAGAAAGGTCCCGTAACAGACAATCTGGCTTCATGTCAGCAGAGAATCAGTCTTCATATCATAGCAGAGAATCAGGCTTCACGTCACCCACCACTGTAAGAGTCAATTTTCATAAATTTAGGCCCAGAACCCAGGCAGAGGAGAAAGGTCCCGTAACAGACAATCTGGCTTCATGTCAGCAGAGAATCAGTCTTCATATCATAGCAGAGAATCAGGCTTCACGTCACCCACCACTGTAAGAGTCAATTTTCATAAATTTAGGCCCAGAACCCAGGCAGAGGAGAAAGGTCCCGTAACAGACAATCTGGCTTCATGTCAGCAGAGAATCAGTCTTCATATCATAGCAGAGAATCAGGCTTCACGTCACCCACCACTGTAAGAGTCAATTTTCATAAATTTAGGCCCAGAACCCAGGCAGAGGAGAAAGGTCCCGTAACAGACAATCTGGCTTCATGTCAGCAGAGAATTAGTCTGCATGTCATAGCAGAGAATGAGGCTTCACGTCACCCACCACTGCAACAGTCCATTGGCATATATTCAGGCCCAGCACCCAGGCAGAGGAGAGAGGTCCCGTAACAGAGGATCTGGCTTCATGTCAGCAGAGAATCAGTCTGCATGTCATAGCAGAGAATCAGGCTTCACGTCAGCCACCACTGCAACAGTCCATTGTCATAAATTTAGGCCCAGCACCCAGGCAGAGGAGAGAGGTCCCGTAACAGAGGATCTGGCTTCATGTCAGCAGAGAATCAGTCTGCATGTCATAGCAGAGAATCAGGCTTCACGTCAGCCACCACTGCAACAGTCCATTGTCATAAATTTAGGCCCAGCACCCAGGCAGAGGAGAGAGGTCCCGTAACAGACAATCTGGCTTCATGTCAGCAGAGAATTAGTCTGCATGTCATAGCAGAGAATCAGGCTTCATGTCAGCCACCACTGCAACAGTCCATTGGCATATATTTAGGCCTAGCACACAGGCAGAGGAGAGGTTCATTCAACTTTGGGTAGCATCGCAATATAATGGTAAAATGAAAATAAAAATAGGATTGAATGAGGAAGTGCCCTGGAGTCCAATAATATATGGTTATGGGGAGGTAGTTAATGTCTAATCTGGACAAGGGACGGACAGGTCCTGTGGGATCCATGCCTGGTTCATTTTTATGAACGTCAGCTTGTCCACATTGGCTGTAGACAGGCGGCTGCGTTTGTCTGTAATGACGCCCCCTGCCGTGCTGAATACACGTTCAGACAAAACGCTGGCTGCCGGGCAGGCCAGCACCTCCAAGGCATAAAAGGCTAGCTCTGGCCACGTGGACAATTTAGAGACCCAGAAGTTGAATGGGGCCGAACCATCAGTCAGTACGTGGAGGGGTGTGCACACGTACTGTTCCTCCATGTTAGTGAAATGTTGCCTCCTGCTAACACGTTGCGTATCAGGTGGTGGTGCAGTTAGCTGTGGCGTGTTGACAAAAGTTTTCCACATCTCTGCCATGCTAACCCTGCCCTCAGAGGAGCTGGCCGTGACACAGCTGCCTTGGCGACCTCTTGCTCCTCCTCTGCCTTGGCCTTGGGCTTCCACTTGTTCCCCTGTGACATTTGGGAATGCTCTCAGTAGCGCGTCTACCAACGTGCGCTTGTACTCGCGCATCTTCCTATCACGCTCCAGTGCAGGAAGTAAGGTGGGCACATTGTCTTTGTAGCGTGGATCCAGCAGGGTGGCAACCCAGTAGTCCGCACAGGTTAAAATGTGGGCAACTCTGCTGTCGTTGCGCAGGCACTGCAGCATGTAGTCGCTCATGTGTGCCAGGCTGCCCAGGGGTAAGGACAAGCTGTCCTCTGTGGGAGGCGTATCGTCATCGTCCTGCCTTTCCCCCCAGCCACGCACCAGTGATGGACCCGAGCTGCGTTGGGTGCCACCCCGCTGTGACCATGCTTCATCCTCATCCTCCTCCACCTCCTCCTCATCCTCGTCCTCCTCGTCCTCCAGTAGTGGGCCCTGGCTGGCCACATTTGTACCTGGCCTCTGCTGTTGCAAAAAACCTCCCTCTGAGTCACTTCGAAGAGACTGGCCTGAAAGTGCTAAAAATGACCCCTCTTCCTCATCCTCCTCCTCCTCCTCCTGGGCCACCTCCTGTTCCATCATCGCCCTAAGTGTTTTCTCAAGGAGACATAGAAGTGGTATTGTAACGCTGATAACGGTGTCATCGCCACTGGCCATGTTGGTGGAGTACTCGAAACAGCGCAACAGGGCACACAGGTCTCGCATGGAGGCCCAGTCATTGGTGGTGAAGTGGTGCTGTTCTGTAGTGCGACTGACCCGTGCGTGCTGCAGCTGAAACTCCACTATGGCCTGCTGCTGCTCGCACAGTCTGTCCAGCATGTGCAAGGTGGAGTTCCACCTGGTGGGCACGTCGCATATGAGGCGGTGAGCGGGAAGGCCGAAGTTACGCTGTAGCGCAGACAGGCGAGCAGCGGCAGGATGTGAACGCCGGAAGCGCGAACAGACGGCCCGCACTTTATGCAGCAGCTCTGACATGTCGGGGTAGTTGTGAATGAACTTCTGCACCACCAAATTCAGCACATGCGCCAAGCAAGGGATGTGCGTCAAATTGGCTAGTCCCAGAGCTGCAACGAGATTTCGCCCATTATCACACACCACCAGGCCGGGCTTGAGGCTCACCGGCAGCAACCACTCGTCGGTCTGTTGTTCTATACCCCGCCACAACTCCTGTGCGGTGTGGGGCCTGTCCCCCAAACATATGAGTTTCAGAATGGCCTGCTGACGTTTACCCCGGGCTGTGCTGAAGTTGGTGGTGAAGGTGTGTGGCTGACTGGATGAGCAGGTGGAAGAAGAGGAGGAGGAAGCCGAGAAGGAGGAGGTGGCAACAGGAGGCAAAGAATGTTGCCCTGCGATCCTTGGCGGCGGAAGGACGTGCGCCAAACAGCTCTCCGCCTGGGGCCCAGCTGCCACTACATTTACCCAGTGTGCAGTTAGGGAGATATAGCGTCCCTGGCCGTGCTTACTGGTCCACGTATCTGTGGTTAGGTGGACCTTGCCACAGATGGCGTTGCGCAGTGCACACTTGATTTTATCGGATACTTGGTTGTGCAGGGAAGGCACGGCTCTCTTGGAGAAGTAGTGCCGGCTGGGAACAACATACTGTGGGACAGCAAGCGACATGAGCTGTTTGAAGCTGTCTGTGTCCACCAGCCTAAATGACAGCATTTCATAGGCCAGTAGTTTAGAAATGCTGGCATTCAGGGCCAGGGATCGAGGGTGGCTAGGTGGGAATTTACGCTTTCTATCAAATGTTTGTGAGATGGAGAGCTGAACGCTGGCGTGTGACATGGTTGAGACGCTTGGTGACGGAGGTGGTGGTGGTGGTGTTGGTGGTACATCCCCTGTTTGCTGGGCGGCAGGTGCCAACGTTCCTCCAGAGGCGGAGGAAGAGGCCGAGGCGGCAGCAGCAGAATAGGCCGAGGCGGCAGCAGCAGAAGAGGTAGCAGGGGGAGCCTGAGTGACTTCCTTGGTTTTAAGGTGTTTACTCCACTGCAGTTCATGCTTTGCATGCAGGTGCCTGGTCATGCAGGTTGTGCTCAGGTTCAGAACGTTAATGCCTCGCTTCAGGCTCTGATGGCACAGCGTGCAAACCACTCGGGTCTTGTCGTCAGCACATTGTTTGAAGAAGTGCCATGCCAGGGAACTCCTTGAAGCTGCCTTTGGGGTGCTCGGTCCCAGATGGCGGCGGTCAGTAGCAGGCGGAGTCTCTTGGCGGCGGGTGTTCTGCTTTTGCCCACTGCTCCCTCTTTTGCTACGCTGTTGGCTCGGTCTCACCACTGCCTCTTCCTCCGAACTGTGAAAGTCAGTGGCACGACCTTCATTCCATGTGGGGTCTAGGACCTCATCGTCCCCTGCATCGTCTTCCACCCAGTCTTGATCCCTGACCTCCTGTTCAGTCTGCACACTGCAGAAAGACGCAGCAGTTGGCACCTGTGTTTCGTCATCATCAGAGACATGCTGAGGTGGTATTCCCATGTCCTCATCATCAGGAAACATAAGTGGTTGTGCGTCAGTGCATTCTATGTCTTTCACCGCTGGGGAAGGGCTAGGTGGATGCCCTTGGGAAACCCTGCCAGCGGAGTCTTCAAACAGCATAAGAGACTGCTGCATAACTTGAGGCTGAGACAGTTTCCCTGGTATGCATGGGGGTGATGTGACAGACTGATGGGGTTGGTTTTCAGGCGCCATCTGTGCGCTTTCTGCAGAAGACTGGGTGGGAGATAATGTGAACGTGCTGGATCCACTGTCGGCCACCCAATTGACTAATGCCTGTACCTGCTCAGGCCTTACCATCCTTAGAACGGCATTGGGCCCCACCATATATCGCTGTAAATTCTGGCGGCTACTGGGACCTGAGGTAGTTGGTACACTAGGACGTGTGGATGTGGCAGAACGGCCACGTCCTCTCCCAGCACCAGAGGGTCCACTAACACCACCACGACCATGTCCACGTCCGCGTCCCTTACTAGATGTTTTTCTCATTGTTATGGTTCACCACAACAACAAATATATTATTTGGCCCAATGTATTGTATTCAAATTCAGCGGGATATAAATTTGAGGCCTAGTATTTAGGCGCTGGGTGACCGGTATGGATTTAGTGACAGAATTAGACTTGGAAATGCACAGAAGCGTGTGTGTGTGAAGTTATTCTGAATGACCCAATGTGCACCTTGAATATTATATACCCTTTTAGGGATAGATTTCAAATAGCTCTGATATAGCAGAAACCACTAAATTATGAAATTGCTAAATTGGGAATTGTATTTCAACCCAGAACAAAAAATGTGCTTTGACGGACACTAAATAACTTTCCCAGCCACAACAGGACAGCGTTAACGAGAGATTTAGCAGGATATAAATTTGAGGCCTAGTATTTAGGCGCTGGGTGACCGGTATGGATTTAGTGACAGAATTAGACTTGGAAATGCACAGAAGCGTGTGTGTGTGAAGTTATTCTGAATGACCCAATGTGCACCTTGAATATTATATACCCTTTTAGGGATAGATTTCAAATAGCTCTGATATAGCAGAAACCACTAAATTATGAAATTGCTAAATTGGGAATTGTACTTCAACCCAGAACAAAAAATGTGCTTTGACGGACACTAAATATCTTGCCCAGCAACAACAGTACAGCGGTGGGTAACGAGAGATTTAGAGGGATTTAAATTTGAGGCCTAGTATTTAGGCGCTGGGTGACAGGTATGGGTTTAGTGACAGAATTAGACTTGGAAATACACAGTAGCGGGTGTGTGTGAAGTTATTCTGAATGACCCAATGTGCACCTTCAATATTATATACCCTTTTAGGGATAGATTTCAAATAGCTCTGATATAGCAGAAACCACTAAATTATGAAATTGCTAAATTGGGAATTGTACTTCAACCCAGAACAAAAAATGTGCTTTGACGGACACTAAATATCTTGCCCAGCAACAACAGTACAGCGGTGGGTAACGAGAGATTTAGAGGGATTTAAATTTGAGGCCTAGTATTTAGGCGCTGGGTGACAGGTATGGGTTTAGTGACAGAATTAGACTTGGAAATACACAGTAGCGGGTGTGTGTGAAGTTATTCTGAATGACCCAATGTGCACCTTCAATATTATATACCCTTTTAGGGATAGATTTCAAATAGCTCTGATATAGCAGAAACCACTAAATTATGAAATTGCTAAATTGGGAATTGTACTTCAACCCAGAACAAAAAATGTGCTTTGACGGACACTAAATATCTTGCCCAGCAACAACAGTACAGCGGTGGGTAACGAGAGATTTAGAGGGATTTAAATTTGAGGCCTAGTATTTAGGCGCTGGGTCACCGGTATGGATTTAGTGACAGAATTAGACTTGGAAATGCACAGAAGCGTGTGTGTGAAGTTATTCTGAATGACCCTATGTGCACCTTCAATATTATATACCCTTTTAGGGATAGATTTCAAATAGCTCTGATATAGCAGAAACCACTAAATTATGAAATTGCTAAATTGGGAATTGTACTTCAACCCAGAACAAAAAATGTGCTTTGACGGACACTAAATATCTTGCCCAGCAACAACAGTACAGCGGTGGGTAACGAGAGATTTAGAGGGATTTAAATTTGAGGCCTAGTATTTAGGCGCTGGGTGACAGGTATGGGTTTAGTGACAGAATTAGACTTGGAAATACACAGTAGCGGGTGTGTGTGAAGTTATTCTGAATGACCCAATGTGCACCTTCAATATTATATACCCTTTTAGGGATAGATTTCAAATAGCTCTGATATAGCAGAAACCACTAAATTATGAAATTGCTAAATTGGGAATTGTACTTCAACCCAGAACAAAAAATGTGCTTTGACGGACACTAAATATCTTGCCCAGCAACAACAGTACAGCGGTGGGTAACGAGAGATTTAGAGGGATTTAAATTTGAGGCCTAGTATTTAGGCGCTGGGTCACCGGTATGGATTTAGTGACAGAATTAGACTTGGAAATGCACAGAAGCGTGTGTGTGAAGTTATTCTGAATGACCCTATGTGCACCTTCAATATTATATACCCTTTTAGGGATAGATTTCAAATAGCTCTGATATAGCAGAAACCACTAAATTATGAAATTGCTAAATTGGGAATTGTACTTCAACCCAGAACAAAAAATGTGCTTTGACGGACACTAAATATCTTGCCCAGCAACAACAGTACAGCGGTGGGTAACGAGAGATTTAGAGGGATTTAAATTTGAGGCCTAGTATTTAGGCGCTGGGTGACAGGTATGGGTTTAGTGACAGAATTAGACTTGGAAATACACAGTAGCGGGTGTGTGTGAAGTTATTCTGAATGACCCAATGTGCACCTTCAATATTATATACCCTTTTTGGGATAGATTTCAAATAGCTCTGATATAGCAGGAACCACTAAATTATGAAATTGCTAAATTGGGAATTGTATTTCAACCCAGAACAAGAAATGTGCTTGAACGGACACTAAATAACTCGCCCAGCTACAGCACTAGGGACAGATTTAGCTGGATATAAATTTGAGGCCTAGTATTTAGGCGCTGGGTGACCGGTATGGATTTAGTGACAGAATTAGACTGGGATATGGCCAAAAAATAAACAGACTATTGCTGGTTAAATGCACTTGGTGTGACAGCTTCACCCTGATGTAGGCTTTAGCCAAAAAACAACCACACCATTGAGGGTTAAATGCACTTGGTGACAGGCGCAGCTTGCCCCTGATTTTGTATATGGCCAAAAAATGAACAGACTATTGCTGGTTAAATGCACTTGGTGTGACAGCTTCACCCTGATGTAGGCTTTAGCCAAAAAACAACCACACCATTGAGGGTTAAATGCACTTGGTGACAGGCGCAGCTTGCCCCTGATTTTGTATATGGCCAAAAAATGAACAGACTATTGCTGGTTAAATGCACTTGGTGTCACAGCTTCACCCTGATGTAGGCTTTAGCCAAAAAACAACCACACCATTGAGGGTTAAATGCACTTGGTGACAGGCGCAGCTTGCCCCTGATTTTGTATATGGCCAAAAAATGAACAGACTATTGCTGGATAAATGCACTTGGTGTGACAGCTTCACCCTGATGTAGGCTTTAGCCAAAAAACAACCACACCATTGAGGGTTAAATGCACTTGGTCGCAGCTTGTGCTGGCGCACCACAAGACACAAAATGGCCGCCGATCACCCCAGAAAAATGAGACTGACAAACGGTCTGTGCAGCCTAAAAACAGTGAGCAATTGAGGATCAGCAGCTCAATGATCCACAGCTGCAGATCGATCAGTTAATCAAGTCCTTTGGAGGAGTTAATCTGCCTAATCTCGCCCTACTGTCGCAGCCGCAACCTCTCCCTACGCTAATCAGAGCAGAGTGACGGGCGGCGCTATGTGACTCCAGCTTAAATAGAGGCTGGGTCACATGGTGCTCTGGCCAATCACAGCCATGCCAATAGTAGGCATGGCTGTGATGGCCTCTTGGGGCAAGTAGTATGACGCTTGTTGATTGGCTGCTTTGCAGCCTTTCAAAAAGCGCCAAGAAAGCGTCACAAAAGCGCGAAGAAAGCGACGAACACCGAACCCGAACCCGGACTTTTACGAAAATGTTCGGGTCCGTGTCACGGACACCCCAAAATTCGGTACGAACCCGAACTATACAGTTCGAGTTCGCTCATCCCTAATTTTCACGCATCACTTGTGCGTTGAGTGAAAATCGCAGCATGCTCTATATTGTGCGATTTTCACGCGACGCAGGCCCCATAGAAGTGAATGGGGTGCGTGAAAATCGCATAGCATCCGCAAGCAAGTGCGGATGCTATGCGATTTTCACTCATGGTTGCTAGATGACAGTCTATTCTCTGTATTTTTTTCCCTTATAACATGGTTATAAGGGAAAATAATAGCATTCTGAATACAGAATGCAGAGTATAATAGTGCTGGAAGGGTTAAAAAAAAAAAAAAAAAAAAAAAAAGTTAACTCACCTTCTCCTCTTGATCGCGTAGTTCCCGGACTCTTTACTTCTTGAATGAGCTGTGGGCTAAAGGACCTATGGTGACGTCAGATCACATGCTCCATCACCACGGTGATGGACCATGTGATTGGAGCATGTGATCTGACGTCACCACAGGTCATTTAGCCCACAGCTCATCATTCAAGAAGTAAAGAGTCCGGGAACTACGCGATCACTTGTGCGTTGAGTGAAAATCGCAGCATGCTCTATATTGTGCGATTTTCACGCGACGCTGGCCCCATAGAAGTGAATGGGGTGCATTAAAATTGCATAGCATCCGCAAGCAAGTGCGGATGCGGTGTGATTTTCACGCACAGTTGCTAGGAAACGATCGGGATGGAGACCCGATCATTATTATTTCCCTTATAACATGGTTATAAGGGAAAATAATAGCATTCTGAATACAGAATGCATAGTACAATAGGGGTTAAAAAAAATTAATAATAATTTAACTCACCTTAGTCCACTTGATCACGAAGCCCGGCATCTCCTTCTGTATCCTTTGTTGAGCAGGACCTGTGGTGAGCATTAAATACAGGTGAAGGACCTTTGATGACGTCAGATCACATGCTCCATCACCACGGTGATGGACCATGTGATTGGAGCATGTGATCTGACGTCACCACAGGTCATTTAGGCCACAGCTAGTAAAGAAGAGACCGGGAACTACACGATCAAGAGGATAAGGTGAGTTAACTTTTTAATTTTTTTTAACCCCTCCAGCACTATTATACTATGCATTCTGTATTCAGAATGCTATTATTTTCCCTTATAACCATCTTCAGAACATCAATCCCAAGCCCGAACTTCTGTGAAGAAGTTTGGGTTTGGGTACCAAACATGCGCGATTTTTCTCTTGATTACAATGTTTTGCACTCGCGCTGAAAAATCGCACATTTTCCCGCAACGCACCCGCCTCTTATCCGGGCAAAAAAACTGACGCCCGTGTGAAAGAGGCCTAAGGCTACTTTCACACTGGCGTTTCTGGGTCCGCCTGTGAGATCCGTTTCAGGGTTCTCACAAGCGGCCCAAAACGGATCAGTTTAGCCCCAATGCATTCTGAATGGATAAGGATCCGTTGAGAATGCATCAGTTTTGCTCCGTTCAGCCTCCATTCCGCTCTGGAGGCGGACAAAACGCTGCTTGCAGCCAAACGGATCCGTTCTGAACGGATACAAGCGTTTGCATTATAGGTGCGGATCCGTCTCTGCAGATACCAGACGGATCCGCACCTAACGCAGGTGTGAAAGTAGCCTAACTCTGCTATATTTCTGTAGCCTGCAACCTCTGACTGCCCAGTTGGACTGAAACTACTACACCCAACATGTTCTGGCAGTAAAATGGATATTGGTGTTATTCTGAGCTACTAGTCTATATAATACATAATATATAATACATATATAATATATATATAATATACATAATATATAATACGTATATAATATATAATACATATGTATTATATAGACTAGTAGCTCAGAATTGCACCAATATCCATTTACTGTTACTGCCAGAGCATGTTGGGTGTAGTAGTTTCAGCCCAACTGGGCAGTCAGAGGTTGCAGGCTACAGAAATATAGGAGAGCTAGTTATAAAGCCAGCCCCTGCCAGCCCCCAGCAGACCATACTCTGAGTCTATTCTGAACTCTAATCTTATCTTCATTCCGGACCGGCACCGGCATCTTCGCGAGCTTTTCCGGCGCCTTCTCCCTGCTGCGTCTCGGCGTTGTTGTGCGTCTGCGCAGCCTTGGGAAACGTCATGTCCGGTGCGGCCGCCCAACAGGAAATGACGAGGCACGCCGCACCGCCGCACCCACGGGGAGGAGACTGAAAGAGGGTAGGGCTGGCTCGTAACACGTAACACTGGGAGGCGGGCCCCAGGTCGGCCGCCTGGTTTATACAGGCAGGCACAGCACTACTGCAGGGCGGGGCCAGGGGTCCACAGGCGGCCGGGCCCCCTGGAGTGCCGGGCCCGGTCGCAATGCGACCCCATGCGACCCCTGTATGTACGCCCCTGGAATCAATGACCACAACTATCTGGTAGAGATGGCCTTGCAGTTTGCCCGGCGGTCATTTCGAGGCGAACTCTGCTCGCTTGCGATTTGCCGAACATGTGAACATATGGCGATATTCGCACGTGCCATATTTTTTTGCATAGCACCGAACTTTGACCCATGACACATCCATCAGGTGGGACAGGACAACCAATTGAGACGTTTCAGCACATGGACACACCCCCTATTGAGATTTAGAGCAAATTCTCTGGAGAACGAATTCTCGGATTTGCGAATTTATGGCGAATATTCGGCCAAAAATTTGCGAAATATCGTACCTTACGCCCTCTTTCTGGAGTGTGCATTGCATTGTCATTGATTAAGCTGTTGAGTAGCAGTATCTAGAAGATGAGAAAGTTGCAATGCTGAATGAATTCCCAGGGGGGGCTGTTCCATTTGAGATAATTCAGCAGGAGTCTGAACAGGAGTCAGAGGAGGATGGTGGCTGGTGGGAGGAGGAGGAGGAGCAAAAAGAGCAGGCTTTAAACTTTTCTGGGATCCCTGGTGTTGTCCATGGCTGGAGGAGGAGACCGAGGATGACATTTTTCTCGGCGATGAGCAGGAGCCAGGGCGCTCCACCACTTCCAATTTAGTGCAAATGGGGGCCTTCATGCTCCAGTATTTGAAGAGGGACCCACGTATATAAACATAAAGGTCAAGGACCTGTACTCTGTGGCAGTAAAACCCCCAGTACAAACACAAAATGTTGGACATATTACCAGCATCACAGAAGGCTGGCAGAATGCATTCTGCTGCTGCGGGCACTGGCATAGGAATTTCCACCCACAGCGAAACAGGTGCGGGTACCAATCCCACCGTGCCTGCAAAAAGAGGGCGGTTTTGAAGATATGTTGATCACTTCGGATATGAAATCATTCTTGCAGCCAACCCATCAACAGCTGCCCTCCAGATCCAGCCTCAGGGAACGCCTAGAGCGACAGGTCTCCAACTACATCAGGTTAACAGCCTATGTGGATGCTCTGAGAATCAAAGAATCCCTTAACAACTGGGTGTGCAGGCTTGACCTGTGGCCAGAGCTGGCACTATTTGCCATGGAACTCTTGGCTTGCCCCTTGTCAAGTGTCCTGTCCGAAAGGAGGTTCAGCGCAGAAGGGGAGATTGTGACTAGTGATGAGCGGCAGGGGTAATTTTTAAATTTGCGATATTTCACGAATATTTTGTAGAATTTTTATCATGTATATGCAAATTTTTATATTCATCATAAGCTACTTTTTTTTTTACGCGAAAATCGGCAAGTTAATGATCGCATAATGTGCAAATTTTGAGTGCTCAATACAGCTGTGGCACAAAAACGAATATATAGCACTATAGAATATAGTACTATATATTTGTTTTTAGAATACGAGTAACAAAAGGAAAATCTGGGCATTCTCAAGATATCAGACCAAAGAACATTTATTACTACACAAATAAATAAAATACAGATTAATAGTTCATAAAACTTCGCTACTTATGCACATCCTAATAAAACGTTCCTAAGGATAAAATATACATGCCAACACGGATCCCTAAAATGTAAGTATAAATGAATAAATATACAAGTGTCCATGAGCCACAAAGTATCGCTGTAAAGTAGAAAGCAGCACTGTCAATGAGGTAGATGTATCACACTTAATAATCGCACTTGATATATAGTCCCAAATATAATCGATATTGACAAAATCTGCTAGGGATCAATGAATGTTCCTGGTGTGGTATCACCAACTGGATCCTGTAAGTCAATTGCAAATAGTGTATATATGCACTCAGAGAGCTAGCAGCGTCCCGCTATAAACTATTACCAGTGGCGTCCCACTGGGGAAAGAAACTTTGTTGTGCTCCTTATGACTGCCTGCCAGAAGAATCACTGTGATCTTACCACGTAGGTGAGTGTCCCCAAGGGTGCTCGGTTCAGTGGTCCTGTGTTTGTCAGACCAATACTCACAACACGAGCGTCTCCTGTCTCCGTTCTCTCGCAATGGTGGTTCGTTTAGCCACGTACAGCTAGACTTCAGCTGATATGGTTAGTCTTGCGCTGTGTGATTCACCTTCCTATTCGTGCAGCAGGCGGTATTGCAATCAGCAGCAGGCACGGTCTCTGGTGTCCCGGCTAAACGCGTTTCGGGGTATCTAGTCACCCCTTCCTCAGTAGCTATCGGACACCTAGAATAGTCCTCTCTTTTATAATCCATGGGCTCTTTCAAAACCTGACATGGATTTTTGGCAAGAAAATCATATTTCTGCTTATTTTTGCACTTCACGATCTTTGGTATTTATGAAAAAGGGAGTCCTCACCACATGATAAGTAGTTACATAGTAAACCTTTACCAATCCACCTCATGACATTCATATACATACGTCTCCTAAAAAAAGCCTCATCACAACATTCTGCATAAAAAACCTCCCATACAAATGTTTATCCATATCCATTACCTCCATATCACTCAAAGACGCATCGGCACCGATGCGGCACCGATGCGGTTCCGTTGAGTTTTTCCATACCTTTACTTTAAACTCATTTGATATTATAGTAGGTAGTGAATTGGAGGTATCCTGAATAATTGGTACCATTTGTTGTACACAATACTTTCAAAATTGCTAATGTCAATTTACTACCTACTATAATATCAAATGAGTTTAAAGTAAAGTTATGGAAAAACGCAACGGAACCGCATCAGTACCGCATAGGTGCTGATGCGTTTTCAAGTGATATATGGCCCAGATTTTCCTTTTGTTACACGTATTTGACCCTTAGAGGATAGGGTGAGTCCTCTTATCTGAGAGCACCTCTATTTGGTTCTAGTGAAGACTGTGCGTCACATACATCACTTGTTTTTAAAATATTCATCATTTTTTCCATCTGAACACATGATTCCTCCCTGCTTCTTTCTTGTGGGCCAATGAGTCATTGGCCCACAAGCAACTTAACCACTTCCCATCTGGGCCATTTGCCCCCTTCCTGACCAGGCCTAATTTAGCAAAACTGACATATCTCACTTTATGTGGTAATAACTTTGGAACGCCTTTATTTATCCAAGTCATTCAGAGATTGTTTACTCGTGACACATTGTACTTCATGATAGTCATAAATTTGAGTCAAAATATTTCACCTTTATTTATGAAAAAATCCCAAATTTACCCAAAAATTTGAACAATTCGCAATTTTCTCAATTTCAATTTCTCTGCTTTTAAAACAGAAAGTGATACCTCATAAAATATTTATTACTTAACATTCCCCATATGTCTAGTTTATGTTGGCATCATTTTGGAAATGTCATTTTATTTTTTTAGGACGTTAGAAAGCTTAGAAGTTTAGAAGAAATTCTTCAAATTTTTAAGAAAATTGCCAAAACCCACTTTATAAGGACCAGTTCAGGTCTGAAGTCACTTTGTGGGGCCTACATAGTGGATACCCCCATAAATGACCCCATTGTAGAAACTACACCCCTCAAGGTATTCAAAACCGATTTGACAAACTTTGTTAACCATTTATGCGTTCCACAAGAATTAAAGGAAAATGGAGATCAAATTTTTAAATTGCACTTTTTTGGGCAGATTTTCCATTTTAATCCAATTTTTTCTTTAACACATCGATGGTTAACAGCCAAACAAAACTCAATATTTATTACCCAGATTCCCAGATTACAGAAACACCCCACATGTGGTCATAAACTGCTGTATGGGCACACGGCAGGGCGCAGAAGAAAAGGAACTCCACATGGTTTTTAGATGCCATGCTCCATTTAAAGCCCCCTGATGCACCCTTACAGTAAAAACTCCCAAGAAGTGACCCCATTTTGGAAACTAGGGGATAAGGTGCCAGTTTTATTAGTACTATTTTTGGGTACATATGATTTTTTGATCATTCATTATAACACTTTATGGGGCAAGGTGACCAAAATCAAAAAATTGGTTGTTTTAGCACAGTTTCTATTTATTTATTTTTACAGCGTTCACCTGAGGGGTTCAGTCAAGTGACATTTTTATAGAGCAGATTGTTACGGACGTGGCGATACCTAATATGTATACTTTTTCTCATTTATTAAAGTTTTACACAATAATAGCATTTTTGAAACAAAAAAATTATGTTTTAATGTGTCCATGTTCTGAGAGCTATAGTTTTTTTTATTTTTTTGAGAGATTTTCTTATGTAGGGGCAAATTTTTTGCGGGATGAGGTGACGGTTTTATTGGTACCATTTTGTGGGACATACGCGTTTTTGATCACTTGGTGTTGCACCTTTTGTGATGCAAGGTGACAAAAATTGCTTGTTTTGACACAGTTTTCATATTTTTTTTTTTACGGTGTTCATCTGAGGGGTTAGCTCATGTGATATTTTTATAGAGCTGGTTTTTACGGACGCGGCAATACCTAATATGTATACTTTTTTTATTTGTTTCACTTTAACACAATAATAGCATTTTTGAAACCAAAAAATGATGTTTTAGTGTCTCCATGTTCTAAGAGCTATAGTTTTTTTTATTTTTTGAGAGATTTTCCTATGTAGGGGCTCATTTTTTGAGGGATAGGTTACGGTTTTATTGGTACCATTTTGTGGGACATACGCATTTTTGATCACTTGGTGTTGCACCTTTTGTGATGCAAGGTGACAAAAATTGCTTGTTTTGACACATTTTTTTTTTTATTTTTTTTTACGGTGTTCACCCGAGGGGTTAGGTCATGTGATATTTTTATAGAGCTGGTTTTTACGGATGCGGCAATACCAAATATGTCTATTTTATTTTATTTTTTCTATTTTTAATTTTTTTTTTATTCCTTACTTGAGGACCTTTTTTTACATGTGAAACTTTTTTTTATTTTATTTTTTCAACCCTTTTTTTTATTTATTTTATACTACACTTTTCGTCCCCCATAAGGTCATACAAGACCTCTGGGGAACATTTGCTTCACTTTTTCTTTTTTTTTTCACTGTTGATTTCTCCTGTAACTGGGGCTGACAAAGTAGCCCCAGTTACAGAAGAAATGCACCCCCCAGAGAGGCTGTACAGCGCAATACAGCGCTGTACAGCTTCAGTGCAGGGCTGATCGAGGTCTGTGAGAGACCTCACACAGCTCCTGCACGCTCCGGTCCCGGCGGTCACATGACCGCCGGGCCGGAACAGGAAGCGCACAGCGCTTCCTGCTCTGCACACACAGCGCTCGGTGAGCGCTGTGTATGCAGCGATCTAGAAGGCAGGGAAACCTGGGAACTGTCCCTGCCATATCTCTGGGTTGCCCTGCTGTCACTGACAGCGGGCAACGCTATCAGCAGCTGCACGATTAGCGTGCAGCTGCTGTTTCTAAAAGGATGCTTTAAAACGTGCTTTCAGAAATAGCGGTCCACCCATAGGACGTTTATGTCCTATGGGCGGACGTAAAGTGGTTAAGCGGGGAGGAATTATGACTTCAGATGGATAAAAAATTACGAATATTCTAAAAAACGAATATATATAGCACTGTATTGAATATAGTCCTATATATTCATTTTTTGAATATTCATCATTTTTTTCCTTCTGAAGTTTCCTCCCTGCTTAAGTTGCTTGTGGGCCAAGAATGCTTCGATAGCGGCCTTAAGCTCATCCAGAGTGTTGGGTCTTGCGTCTCTCAACTTTCTCTTCCCAATATCCCACAGATTCTCTATGGGGTTCAGGTCAGGAGAGTTGGCAGGCCAATTGAGCACAGTAATACCATGGTCAGTTAACCATTTACCAGTGGTTTTGGCACTGTGAGCAGGTGCTAGGTCGTGCTGAAAAATGAAATCTTCATCTCCATAAAGCTTTTCAGCAGATGGAAGCATGAAGTGCTCCAAAATCTCCTGATAGCTAGCTGCATTGACCCTGCCCTTGATAAAACACAGTGGACCAACACCAGCAGCTGACATGGCACCCCAGACCATCACTGACTGTGGGTACTTGACACTGGACTTCAGGCATTTTGGCATTTCCCTCTCCCCAGTCTTCCTCCAGACTCTGGCACCTTGATTTACGAATGACATGCAAAATTTGCTTTCATCTGAAAAAAGTACTTTGGACCACTGAGCAACAGTCCAGTGCTGCTTCTCTGTAGCCCAGGTCAGGCGCTTCTGCCGCTGTTTCTGGTTCAAAAGTGGCTTGACCTGGGGAATGCGGCACCTGTAGCCCATTTCCTGCACACGCCTGTACGCGGTGGCTCTGGATGTTTCTACTCCAGACTCAGTCCACTGCTTCCGCAGGTCCCCCAAGGTCTGGAATCGGTCCTTCTCCACAATCTTCCTCAGGGTCTGGTCACCTCTTCTCGTTGTGCAGCGTTTTCTGCCGCACTTTTTCCTTCCCACAGACTTCCCACTGAGGTGCCTTGATACAGCACTCTGGGAACAGCCTATTCGTTCTTTCTGTGTCTTACCCTCTTGCTTGAGGGTGTCAATGATGGCCTTCTGGACAGCAGTCAGGTCGGCAGTCTTACCCATGATAGCGGTTTTGAGTAATGAACCAGGCTGGGAGTTTTTAAAAGCCTCAGGAATCTTTTGCAGGTGTTTAGAGTTAATTAGTTGATTCAGGTGATTAGGTTAATAGCTTGTTTAGAGAACCTTTTCATGATATGCTAATTTTTTTAGATAGGAATTTGGGGTTTTCCTGAGCTGTATGCCAAAATCATCAATATTAAAACAATAAAAGGCTTGAACTACTTCAGTTGGTGTGTAATGAATCTAAAATATATGAAAGTCTAATGTTTATCAGTACATTACAGAAAATAATGAACTTTATCACAATATGCAATTTTTTTTTGAAGGACCTGTATATTCTAAATATTTGTGAATTCTCAAAGTGGCGATATTCGCAATAAAAATTTGCTTTTCGAATATTCGTCCTCCACTCTAATCGTAACCAATAAGCGCAGTATCCTAGCTCACAACAGTTTGCACTACCTCACATTTTTAAAAATTAATGAGGCATGGATCTTGGAGGAATTCAACACCTGTGATGACCACGTGTAATTGAATTTCCTCATGCCAGCCTGCACATATCCACCACCACCCAGAACAAAGAATGAACCTTATCTTATGTATATACAGCCACATAAAAGGCCTTTTATCTCAGTTGAATGCCTAATTTTTGGGGCCTATACTAGCCGACAGTTACATATTTTTCCTGTGACCGCCTAATGTACCTCCAGCCACAGAATCCAAAGTTCTTTGCTGTCAGGTGAATGACTATTGCCTAATTTTTGGGGCCTGTACTGGCCAACAGTTACATTTTCTCTAGCCACATAATCACACCCCTGTCTCACTCCTCTGCCTCTCATTATGGTGCCGTATGAACCGCATTCGCCATAAGAACCTTCTAATGTCCCAGGGTCATGTTACTGTGCCCTTCACCCCATACTGTGGCCCCTTATACCCTGCATTGTGCCCTCTTACCACACTCTGTACAGTGCGCCTAGTCATTCCCTGTACTGTGCCCTCTTATACCCGTTTATCCAGTCACGGTATGGTGGTGTTATCCGGTCACTGTACAGAGGTGTTATCCGGTCAATGTATGGCGGTGGTATCCAATAACTGGATGTCCATAACTGTATCCCTTTCCCAGCCCATGCCATCCTTTTTTAGACCTGGCATGAGCGTAAAAAATATGCAGATTGCAGTGCTAAGGACCTTTGCGCCACAATCTGTGTCAGAAATACGCATAACATAGAAGTATTTATATATAATAAATGACCACCTAATTGTATTATTGTTCGGGGTAGGTATAATATCTTTATATTATATAGATTCTAGTGTATTATACTGTGCCCTGTATTTCACAGTAGAAAATGATCCTTAGGAAGCACAGTCCTCATCCCTGACCACCAGGACCAGGTAGTGCTCTGTCCATGGCGGTCTCCCCTCTCCACCACGCTGCTCCGCTGTGTACAGTACAGGTGCTTATTTTGACACCAGGGCTGGGTTCACATCCTATATTTGCCATCCATTTAATGCATACCAATAATATATACAATGCCTCAGACTGATGCCCTACAGTGGCGTCCGTTCACCATACAGTTCCATGGTAGAAAAAAAAGATTACGTTAACGTATGCATTTTTTAATGGACTTTGCAAGATACAAAAACGTGGAGTGCTGCACATTTGTATACATCAAACCGATAGGAAATAAAATTTCTAGGCTCGAGCAGGGCACATTTTTTTGTGTTTCCCTTTAGACGCATAAAATTGGCCCCTGATTAAAATACATATTTTTTGTGGGAATTTTTACTAATGATCCCCCTCTGGTATCACTGTCCATGTTGTGGGACTATTTGTGCTCTAGAAGTAAGTGTTTGCTGGCTGCAAATTTGACCTGAAGGTTTTTCATGTTCGCCTGCCATTAAAGTGATTGGGGCCCACTACGAATAAGCGGTTCGCGAAACGCGCAAACGCGAATCATCCCGGTCGATGTTTGTCCATCACTACTCTCTGGACATGCTCTTCAGCCAGTTTTCAATCCAAGTGCAAACTATACTTTGCAAGCCTATAGACCTTATTTTACCAATTAAACTTCTATGAGGAACAGTCTCAAAAACCTGTGCAAAATCCAGAAACACTACATCCACAGCTGCTCCTCTGTCCAGGCTTCTACTTACTTCCTCATAAAAACAAATCAGGTTAGTCTGACAACTTCTGTCTTTGGTAAACCCATGTTGGGTATCACTAGAGAGGAGTGAAGTGAGCTTCGGATGCTACAACCGAAGACGCTTTGCTAAAATATTTGTTATAATGCTGTACGGAAATCCTGTATGGAGATCCAACAGAGCATTGCCCCTAGTGTGATCTTCTACAAACTGGCCCATAAAGTGGTCCTGCAGCAAGTTGAGGAATCTTCTCCCCTTTGCAGTTGAGGCATAACCATAGTCAATGTCTGGGAAGTTAAAATCTCCCATTATGACCACTGTACCAGCCCGCTCTATTTTGTTATAAAGTTGAACTTCTATTTTCTTTATGATGTTAGGGGATCTATAGATTACATCAAGTATTATTTTTTCAGTGTTTATATACCTTTGTAATTCTACCCATAAGGTTTCAACATCATCACAATCCTTACCCACAATTGCCTCTTTCATACTCACCTTCATATCACGCCTTACATACAGGTACACACCACTACCTTTTCTTTTGACCTTGTCATTCTCAAATAGTGTAAAACCTTAATATTAACAGCCCAGTCATGCGAAGAATCCAACCATGTCTCAGCCACACCAACTACTGTACATCTATGTATTCTTCTAGTACTATAGCCTCCAGCTCCCCCATTTTGCTAGCTAGACTTTTCGCATTTGTGAAAATACATTTTGAATTGCTATTATCTATAAAGTGAATATCTGGTATTTTTGGGTTACCTTGTTTGATGTTTGTGAGTAAGGCTGCTTTCACACTAGCGTTCGCTGGTCCGCTCGTGAGCTCCGTTTGAAGGACCTCACGAGCGGACCCGAACGCAGCCGTCCAGCCCTGATGCAGTCTGAATGGAGGCGGATCCGCTCAGACTGCATCAGTCTGGCGGCGTTCAGCCTCCGCTCCGCTCGCCTCCGCACGGCCAGGCGGACAGCTGAACGCTGCTTGCAGCGTTCGGGTGTCCGCCTGGCCGTGCGGAGGCGTGCGGATCCGTGCGGATCCGTCCAGACTTTCAATGTAAGTCAATGGGGACGGATCCGTTTGAAGATGCCACAATGTGGCTCAATCTTCAAGCGGATCCGTCCCCCATTGACTTTACATTGAAAGTCTGGACGGATCCGTACTAGGCTATTTTCACACTTAGCTGTTCTATGCTAAAAATAATGCAGACGGATCCGTTCTGAACGGAGCCTCCGTCTGCATTATTATGAGCGGATCCTTACAGGTCCATGTTATCAGCAGCTCTATTTTTCATTGGTGTACAGTTCTGCCCAGTCTTCTCCATACTTTCCTCACTAACCCCACCCCCCACTAAATCCCCACTAAATCCCCACTGTCCCCTCCTAAATCCAACTCTCTAGCTATACTATCTACCCCCCATCTACCTTAGTATGACCCCATCCCTCCCTTCACATCCTAGTTTAAAAGCTCCTTCAGCCGTCTAACCATTCTTTCCCCCCAAGCAGCTGCACCCTCCCCATTAAGTTGTAGCCTGCCCCTACTGTAGAGCTTGTAATTGACAGCCCAGTTCCTGCACCAGCTTCTGAGCCACTTATTTAACTTTTTTAACTCCCTAAGCTCCTGATGTCTCTGTAGTGATGCTTGTGGCACTGATAGTATTTCTGAAAACACTACCTAGGAGGTCCTGGAGCTTCTCTCCTAGTTCCTTGAAATCATTTTTAAGGACCTTCTATCTCCCCCTGACTTTGGCATTGGTGCCAATGTGTGCCATCACGGCCGGGTCTTCCCAAGCCCCACCCAGCAATCTGTTAATCCGATCCACAATATGCCAAACACGATCACCTGGACGACAACACACTGTTTGGCATTCATGGTCTCAGTGACAGATGACCTTGTCTGTCCTCCTAATAATAGTCCCCTACCACCAGCATCTATCTGACCTTTGCTGCACTCCTTTTTCCATCCTTCCTACAGCAGTAATCTTTCTAGTTGCTAGGAGAAACACCCTACTTCAGTGTTGCTGGTCCTGGGCTTTCATCCATAATATCACCCAAACAGGCATATTTACTAGGGCATTCCAGCTCAGGACTAGCCTCCCTGGCAATTTTCCCTCTACCCTTTCTTCCTTTTTTAACCTAACTACTGACCTGATAGTCTCGATCTTGCCCTCCTCCACCCACCTCCATTTCTTTGACCCCAGCTAGTGCCTGCACAATAAGGTCACAGCCTCTCTGCAGGTCTACAAGGCCCCTAAGTATTGTAAGATGCCTATTTAAATCCAAGATCTGGACTTCCAAATATTCAACATTCTTTCATCCAGTGCAAATTTATTCACCCTCAAAATGGCTCTTCAAGGCATGTATACATTGCACAAGACACAAACTTAGTAGCATAGTCCATGTAGCACATGTTTAAATGAGGATGAACAGTAAAGAAGGAAAACAGTAAATATGAGTTTAGATTTAGACCCCTGTCTGCTGTAATTTGAGAACTTGCTAGAATCAAGCAAACAACACACAAGGAAAATCTATCAAAACTCCACTTAATCAGAAGCCCATTTAGTACAGTAAGCCCAGCAAGAGCACGCTCAGAATGAGCAGTGCAATTAATAGCACCTGGGAGCACAAACCACTCCCCTTAACCATGTACACAGCAGAGAAAAAAAATGGTTTGAAACAATATCAGTACCAAAATGCAAGCACTTAACTCACAAAGACCTTTGTTATAAACTATATGCAACTACAGGGAGTGCAGAATTATTAGACAAATGAGTATTTTGACCACATCATCCTCTTTATGCATGTTGTCTTACTCCAAGCTGTATAGGCTCGAAAGCCTACTACCAATTAAGCATATTAGGTGATGTGCATCTCTGTAATGAGAAGGGGTGTGGTCTAATGACATCAACACCCTATATCAGGTGTGCATAATTATTAGGCAACTTCCTTTCCTTTGGCAAAATGGGTCAAAAGAAGGACTTGACAGGCTCAGAAAAGTCAAAAATAGTGAGATATCTTGCAGAGGGATGCAGCACTCTTAAAATTGCAAAGCTTCTGAAGCGTGATCATCGAACAATCAAGCGTTTCATTCAAAATAGTCAACAGGGTCGCAAGAAGCGTGTGGAAAAACCAAGGCGCAAAATAACTGCCCATGAACTGAGAAAAGTCAAGCGTGCAGCTGCCAAGATGCCACTTGCCACCAGTTTGGCCATATTTCAGAGCTGCAACATCACTGGAGTGCACAAAAGCACAAGGTGTGCAATACTCAGAGACATGGCCAAGGTAAGAAAGGCTGAAAGACGACCACCACTGAACAAGACACACAAGCTGAAACGTCAAGACTGGGCCAAGAAATATCTCAAGACTGATTTTTCTAAGGTTTTATGGACTGATGAAATGAGAGTGAGTCTTGATGGGCCAGATGGATGGGCCCGTGGCTGGATTGGTAAAGGGCAGAGAGCTCCAGTCCGACTCAGACGCCAGCAAGGTGGAGGTGGAGTACTGGTTTGTGCTGGTATCATCAAAGATGAGCTTGTGGGGCCTTTTCGGGTTGAGGATGGAGTCAAGCTCAACTCCCAGTCCTACTGCCAGTTTCTGGAAGACACCTTCTTCAAGCAGTGGTACAGGAAGAAGTCTGCATCCTTCAAGAAAAACATGATTTTCATGCAGGACAATGCTCCATCACACGCGTCCAAGTACTCCACAGCGTGGCTGGCAAGAAAGGGTATAAAAGAAGAAAATCTAATGACATGGCCTCCTTGTTCACCTGATCTGAACCCCATTGAGAACCTGTGGTCCATCATCAAATGTGAGATTTACAAGGAGGGAAAACAGTACACCTCTCTGAACAGTGTCTGGGAGGCTGTGGTTGCTGCTGCACGCAATGTTGATGGTGAACAGATCAAAACACTGACAGAATCCATGGATGGCAGGCTTTTGAGTGTCCTTGCAAAGAAAGGTGGCTATATTGGTCACTGAGTTGTTTTTGTTTTGTTTTTGAATGTCAGAAATGTATATTTGTGAATGTTGAGATGTTATATTGGTTTCACTGGTAAAAATAAATAATTGAAATGGGTATATATTTGTTTTTTGTTAAGTTGCCTAATCATTATGCACAGTAATAGTCACCTGCACACACAGATATCCCCCTAAAATAGCTAAAACTAAAAACAAACTAAAAACTACTTCCAAAAATATTCAGCTTTGATATTAATTAGTTTTTTGGGTTCATTGAGAACATGGTTGTTGTTAAAATTTATCCTCAAAAATACAACTTGCCTAATAATTCTGCACTCCCTGTATTTGCAATCACTCCCACAAAATCAGACTCAGCACCTGCACTCCTAACCCCTTCAGGACCCTGCCATTTTTCACCTTAAGGAACAGGCCATTTTTTGCAAATCTGACCAGTGTCACTTTATGTGGTGATAACTTTAAAACGCTTTTACTTATCCAGGCCATTCTGAGATTGTTCTCTTGTCACATACTGTACTTCATGACAGTGGTAAAATTTATAAAAATAAAAATAAAAATCTTTTTTATTTATAAAAAAATCCCAATTTACCAAAAATTTGGAAAACATTTCCAAATTTAAATTTCTCTACTTTTATAATAGATAGTAATACCTCCAAAAATAGTTCTTAATTTAAATTCCCCATATGTCTACTTCATGTTTGGATTATTTTAAAACCCACTTTTTCAGGACCAGTTCAGGTCTAAAGTCACTTTGTGAGGCTTATATAATAGAAACCACCCAAAAATGACCCCATTATACAAACTATACCCCTCGAAGTATTTTAAACTGATTTTACAAACTTTGTTAACCCTTTAGGTGTTCCACAAGAATTAATGGAAAATAGAGATAACATTTCAAAATTTCACTTTTTTGACAGGATTTTCCATTTGAATCAATTTTTTCTAGTTACAAAGCAAGGGTTAACAGCCAAACAAAACTCAATATTAATGGCCCCGATTCTGTAGTTTACAGAAACACCCCATATTTGGTTGTAAACTGCTGTACAGGCACACAACAGGGCGCAGAAGAAAAGGAATGCCATCCGGTTTTTGAAAGGCAGATTTTGCTGGACAGTTTTTTTGACACCATGTCCTATTTGAAGCCATCCTGTTGCACCCAAATACCTGTGACATTCCCTGTAACTTTTCATTAGCCGCTGGTGACAGCATTGACATTACTGCGGGATATCTCCTGTGTGACATTTCCACATCCCAAATACCTTTTTAAATTTGTTTGCGCATACACTTCCAAATCCTACACTACTGCACGTGTAACAGACTTTCAATAATATATAACATTCAATATGAAGAAGGCGAGCAGTAAGGGACGGGGCAGTGGCTGTGATGCTGATGGCCCTTGGCGCGGTGAAACTGTGCCTGCTGCAAGAGCACAAGAAAAACAATCATCCACGATACCTAGCTTCATATCCCAGTTTGCAGGGCGGTGCAGGACACTACTCTTGAAGTCAGACCAGTGCGACCAGGTGGTGGCTTGGATTGCAGCAGATAATGCTTCCAGTCGGTTAAGTAGCACCATGCCTTCCATCAAGTCCAGTCTCAGTAGCCCAGAGTCTGCTCAACCAAATCATCACCCTGATCTTCCTTCCTCTCATCATGTACATTCTGGCCAAACAAGTGATCCCACACTCGGAAATACTGAGGAGCTCTTTTCAGCGCCATTCCTTGATTTGGCCCTCTCGCCAAGTACACTTGGAGAGGGACAGATCTTGTGCCCTTATTCTCAAACACAACAAGATGACGGTGGGGAACGGCAATTACTCTTTAATGAGATGGTTGATGATGAGACACAGTTTCCAATAACTCAATGGCAATTATTGTCTCAAGAGGTTGATGAAGAGAGTGAGACACTGTTGTCAATCACTGAGGTAGTGGTTAGGTCAACAAATCAGGAGGATGAGCAGAGTGAGGAAGTAGAAGAGGAGGTGGTGGACGATCAAGTCACTGACCCAACCTGGGAAGGTGCAAAGCCGAGCGAGGACAGTAGTACAGATCTGCTGCACATCAACAGGCTGGAAGAGGCAGTGGGGTGGCAAAACGAAGAAGGGGGGCCACACTAAACAGCCCCGCAACTGTTCCCTGGAGCACTCCCTTGCGGAAATCCCCCTTGCCAAGGGATAGGTGTTCCATAGTCTGGTGCTTTTGTGAGAAAAATGCGAACGACAAAAGAATTGTAATTTGTAACCTGTGCCATACAAAAATGAGCAGGGGCGTGAACTCTAGTAACCTCACTACCACCAGCATGATCCGCCACATGGCATCAAAGCACCGTAATAGGTGGGCCAAACGCCTGGGTCCACAATCTGTGTCTGCGGGTCACACCACTGCCTCCTCTTCCCCTGTGTCATGTGCTGGCCAATCCACTGTCGAAGGCGCAGGCTGGGATGCCCTGCACCTGGACCTTCGCAAGCACCATCAGCGACCATATCCACTTCTGTGTCCCAGCGCAGCGTACAAATTTCCTTACCCCAGGCCTTTGAACGCAAGGAAAAATACCTAGCCACCCACCCACAGGCCATAGCACTAAATAAGCAGCTTTCCAAATTACTGGCCCTGGAAATGTTGCCATTTAGGCTTGTCGACACTGAGGCCTTCCGCAGCCTGATGTCGGCGGCTGTCCGGGTTTATGCAGTTCCCAGCCGCCACTATTTTTCAAGGTGTGCCGTGCCCGCCTTACACCAACATGTGTCCCGTAATATCACACGTGCCCTGACCAGTGCAGTTACTGGGAAGGTCCACTTAAACACGGACACATAGACAAGTGCATTCCATCAGGGATGCTACATTTCCCTGACGTCACTCTGGCTGAATGTTGTGGAGGCCGGGTGCACATTTCCACAAGTCATCGACAGCTTCAGCCTGTCTGTCAACACTGCATCAGTGCTTCAAATTGCCAGCTCACTGGCTGTTGTGCGATGTGAGCACGCGCTGGATCTCCACGTTCCAGACGTTCTCCAGGCTTTGTGAGCAACAGAGGGCAGTAGTGGAATACCAGCTGCAATAGGCCCTTGTATATAATGTTTTACAGGGTCAGCTCACCAGCAGGCTCTCGCATATAATTTTTTACAGAGTCAGCTCACCAGAAGGCCCTGGCATATAATGTTTTACAGGGTCAGCTCACCAGCAGGCCCTCGCATATAATTTTTTATGTTCAAACTATTTTTTTATTCAGAAATAGCTCATACATGCAAGCACGTAACAAAGATTTGTTGCAATTGTCAATGTAAATGAGAGTGACATGATATATAGCTTTCTTTCGTTAGATTCGACACTTGCATATAGAAATGTAGAAGCGTTATCATGACATAGTAGGGGGGTAATGGGGGAGGTAGGGATGAGAAGGGATGAGGGGGGGTATTGCAACCACCGTTTCAACATATTACAAGTAATAATCTTTTCGTTCTCTTAAGCCCTGAGAGGGGAAAGAGGGAAGAAATTCACTGAGAGATATGAAAACCTCTATGAGCCTCCCAAAGGCCCCAGACTTTTTGGAACACAGGGGTACATCTATTCTCCCATCCTGCAATCTGCTCCATCCTGTATATGTCAGCACATCTGAGTTCCCATTGTTCCATTGAAGGAGGGGTATTTTTTCGCCACTGAACAGCAACTAAAATACGTGCAGCTGCCAGAAGGTGTGTAATGGGTCGTTTTGTGAAAACAGAGCACCTTATCTGGTCTAGTAAATTCAGTAGACATACCTTTGGAGAGGGCAGAACCTCATTCTTGCAGACCTCCGTGATGGCCGAACATATCTGTTCCCAATATTTTGTAATTAGATCACACTGCCACCAGATGTGTAAAAAAGTGCCTTTTCCTTTTTGCATCTCCAACATATTTCACTAACCTCAGGGTACATTTTATGAAGAACATCTGGCGTGTAATACCACCTGGTGAGTATTTTAAAGTAATTTTCTTGTAATCTCACGCAAGTCGAGATTTTCGGGGTGAGTGAGAGACATTTATGCAGGGAGTTTTGCTTCAGATCTAATTGTAGATCCGATTCCCATCTTTTTATATTGGATTATAAGGATTGATTTTCGGGCTCTAATGTGTTAGTATCAGAGTAATGTGTAGAGATCTTTTTATCAGGTTCCTTCCTCTGGAGAACCATTTTTTCAAACCTTGTTGGGTCTGTTTTATTTATTGGTAAAACCGGTTTTAGATAAATATAATATATGACCGATGTAAAAATGACAAAGAGGATATATTATCTCCTTTATCCCACTCGATGCTCAGTGCACACTACATGTCTAATAAGTCCACCACTGGCGAAGTATATGTGTTCACCCTCTCAGGAAGTGTCTGTATAAATTGCAGGGGTGCATGCGTGTAGAATATCTCTGAGTTGAGTCAGAGGGGAGATTGTAGTAGTGAGTAGGGGAGTACTCAGTTTTTGTTTCCATAATTGGATCGTAGTTTGAGTAATGGGGTTCCCAATAGACGCTCCGGTGACACATTTTCCTTGTAGAAGTAATGGTCGCACTGTGGAGTGACTAATAGCCATCTCAGATTGAATATCAAGTCTATCTCCCTTGTAGCACAGCCACTCTAAACATCTCATCCCATGGACCGCTAGATAGTATCCCTAAAAATCTTGTACCCCCATACTTCCTTGACTGACGGGTAAGGTAGTGTACTGTTTAGTAAGTCTAGGTTTCTACTTGTTCCATAAAAACTTATGAAAGCATTGGCTCTAACTTAGCGAAAAAAGGATGAGGAAGATGAATAGAGAGGGTTTAGAGGTAGTACAGAATCTTGGGTAATATAATGGTTTTAATTAAGGAATGTCTGCCGAACCAGGATGTGAATGGTATATCCCATGAGTCTAATAAACGTCTGATGTCGTCAGGTAAGCCTTGAAAATTCTCTTTGTATATCCGGGTAGGATCAGATGTCAGCTTAATGCCCAAAAACTTCAGGTTTGAAGCAGACCACTAATACGGGGTATTGAGTTCCAGTCTCTTCTGCCACTAAATGTCCAGTGTCACGTTTAAGACTTCAGACTTGGTAGGGTTAACCAGGAAGTTAGATAAATCCCCAAAGAGATCAAATATGGACTGTATAGCCAGGAAAGCTATGTCTGGATTTGTGATTAATACCAACAAGTCGTCAGCAAACTGTCATGGTCTTACCTCCTTGCTGTCCTCCTTCGTTTGACATGTGCTGGCGGCCATCTTGGTTTCTGGGTTTCTTGTAGCCTCCCACCCTGCGGCTCCTCCTTCCCACTGGGAGGAGCTGGATGCCTAGCTCATATATATAGGAGGTCTGTGGCTTCAGTTCCTTGCTTGGTCCTCCTGTGCTCACATGCTTCTAAGACTGCTGCTGCTTCTGGTTCCTGATCCTGGCTTCGTCTGACTACCCTGCTGATTCCTGATCCTGGCTTCGTCTGACTACCCTGCTGATTCCTGATCCTGGCTTCGTCTGACTACCCTTCTGGTTCCTGATCCCTGGTTTCGCAAGACCCTGCTTCGGTTTAGCCATCCGTTTGGACTTTTGCCTTACAGCTTTATTTTCAATAAAGCCTTCTTATTTCCACTCATCTCTTGTTGTACGTCTGGTTCATGGTTCCATGACATTAGGACCAAGCCATGAATTCTGACGGTACAGGGCCATCCTCGCTACCTACGCTGGTTGCCAGACTTGATCAGCAGGATCACCTGTTGGGTCGGTTCGCTGTGGCGTTGCAAACCCTGCTTGAACGCACGGCTCATTTAGCTTCCGTTGCCGATGGGTCGGTTGTCGCTCCTGGGCCCGCTCCTACTGCCGCTCCGGTTGTTGCGCCAGAGTCTACCCCGACACCTGTTGCTGCGCCTGCGGTGTTTCGGGGTATGACCGGTTCTGCCCCCCTTCCACAGCGCTTTGGGGGAGAGCCAACTCAGTGCCGAGGTTTCCTTAACCAGGTGGGCATTTACTTCGAGTTGCTGCCACATGCCTTTCCTACTGAGAGATCAAAGGTGGGCTTCTTGATCTCGCTGCTCTCGGACAAGGCCTTGGCCTGGGCCAGCCCTTTATGGGAGAACAACAATCCGGTGGTTGCCGAGTTTTCTGGTTTTGTTGCTTCTCTTCGGAAGGTATTCGATGTGCCGGCTCGTGCTGCCTCTGCTGCGAAGCTCCTTATGTCCATCAGACAGGGTTCACGATCCGTAGCTGAATACGCCATTGAGTTTCGTACCCTGGCAGCAGAGGTGGGCTGGAATAATGAGGCTCTGGTCGCTGCTTTCTCTCATGGTCTCTCGGATGCCTTGAAGGATGAGGTTGCAGCTAAGGACCTACCAGTGGAGCTCGAGTCTCTTATTTCTTTCCTGATTTTGATTGACACCAGACTCAGGGAGAGACCTTCCTTTAAGGAGAGCCTGCGGAGGCCTTCTAACAGATTGGCGCCTACGTTTGCTGTCCCACCCGTGCCTCCCTCTCCTCCCACGCCTCCTGGGGATGACTTGTCTGGGGGTGAACCCATGCAGCTGGGGTTTGCTCGCCTGTCCGAGGGGAGAGGGTACTCCGGAGACGCGAGGGCCGATGCATGTACTGTGGTCTCGGTGGGCATTTTCGGTTGGCATGCCCGAACCGTCCGGGAAACGCTCGCACCTGAGATCCTGTCGGGGGCAGATCTTGGGTGGAGTCTCCTCGTCCCCGGTTTCCCGTGTTGACAAACCACTGATTACTGTTGTCCTCTCCTGGGTCGGGGGCTCGGTGACGACCCAGGCGTTGGTGGACTCTGGTGCTGGTGGTTTGTTCATTGATAGTGTGTTCGCTGCCGCCAATTCCATTCCTCTGCAGCCTCGAGGTTCCCCACTGGCTCTTGAGGCGATAGACGGCAGACCCCTTCTGCCGCCACACGTGACTCATGAGACCCTTCCAGTGGGGATGGCCATTGGTGCCGTTCACAGAGAGTCGGTCTGTCTCCAGGTTATTTCGTCTCCACACTACTCGGTGGTCTTGGGGTACCCCTGGCTCCAGAAGCATAATCCGACTTTCGATTGGAAATCGGCCGAGATCCTCTCGTGGTCACCGCAGTGTGGGGCTAGTTGCATCCATGGGCCTGTCAAGTTGCTGTGTACTTCCTCGGACTCTCTGTTGCCTCCTGAATACGAGGAGTACCGGGATGTATTCGATAAGGTGCGTGCGGTTGCCCTACCTCCGCACCGCCCATACGATTGTGCCATAGAGTTACAATCTGGTGCCGTTCCGCCTCGTGGCAAAGTCTATCCACTGTCGGTAGCGGAGAATGAGGCCATGGAGGAGTACGTGAGGGAGGCGCTTTCACGCGGACACATTCGCAAATCCTCGTCCCCGGCAGGGGCTGGATTTTTCTTTGTGAAAAAGAAGGGCGGTGAGTTGAGGCCTTGCATCGATTACAGGGGTCTCAATCGCATCACGATCAAGAACGCTTACCCGATACCCTTGATTTCCGAGCTGTTCGATCGCCTCAAAGGGGCCACAGTCTTTACCAAACTCGACCTGAGGGCGGCATATAACCTGGTAAGGATCAAGGCGGGCGATGAGTGGAAGACCGCGTTTAACACCAGGACCGGTCATTATGAATCCTTGGTTATGCCCTTTGGGTTGTGCAATGCGCCCGCAGTCTTCCAGGAATTCATCAACGATGTTTTCCGTGACCTGTTGCAGCAGTGTGTGGTGGTCTATTTGGATGACATCTTGGTATATTCTGAATCCATGGAGGCCCACATTCTGGATGTCAGACGAGTGTTGCAACGGTTACGAGAGAACAAGCTGTTCGGTAAGCTTGAGAAATGCGAATTTCACCGATCCCAGGTAACCTTCTTAGGTTACATCATTTCCGCTGAGGGGTTCTCCATGGATCCTGAGAAGGTTTCGGCTGTCTTACAGTGGCCCCAGCCCAGTGGTCTTCGTGCCCTGCAGCGCTTTTTGGGCTTCGCCAATTATTATCGGAAGTTCATCAGGGACTTTTCCATGCTAGCCAAGCCTCTCACGGATCTGACCAAGAAGGGCAGTAATCCCCAGGTCTGGCCGCCCGAGGCCATCCGAGCTTTTGAGGCTCTAAAGTCCGCCTTTGTGTCGGCTCCGATTCTGTCTCATCCCAACCCTGGGTTGCCGTTTGTCCTCGAGGTGGACGCGTCTGAGACGGGAGTAGGCGCCCTCCTGTCTCAGCGTAGAACACCAGAGGGTCCTCTGCTTCCTTGTGGGTTTTACTCCCGGAAACTGTCTTCCGCGGAGTGCAACTACCAGATTGGTGACAGGGAGTTATTGGCCATCGTGCAGGCCCTTAAAGAATGGAGGCACTTGCTCGAGGGCTCGGTGGTTCCGGTTCTCATCCTGACGGACCACAAGAATCTGACCTACCTCTCTGAGGCCAAGAGATTGACACCACGTCAGGCCAGATGGGCTCTGTTCTTGTCACGTTTTAATTACGTGGTCTCCTACCTACCCGGTTCCAAGAACATCAGAGCGGATGCCTTATCACGGCAGTACTCCGAGCTGTCCGGGGAGGAGTCGATTCCGACTTCGGTCATACCTCCGAATCAGATCCTGGCCGCCATTCGCACCAGCCTGACCTCTCCCCTGGGTGAGCAGATTTTGGCGGCTCAATCTGGTGCTCCCTCTGGGAGACCCAACGGCAGGTGTTTTGTGCCTGAGGAGTTGCGCACTCGGTTGTTGCGAACCTACCATAACTCCAAGGCCGCGGGGCATCCTGGAAAGAATCAGCTGTCCTGGGCTGTTTCACGTCTGTTCTGGTGGCCTTCTCTACGTTCCGACATCGCCGCATATGTAGCGGCATGCTCCGTTTGTGCCCAGAGTAAGTCCCCTCGGCACCTTCCGTTGGGCCTTTTGCAACCCATAGCCACCGGGGAGCGTCCATGGTCACACCTGGGGATGGATTTCATTGTGGACCTCCCTGCATCCCGAGGCCATACGGTCATTCTCATGATAGTGGATCGGTTTTCCAAAATGTGCCACTGTGTTCCTCTTAAGAAGTTACCCTCTGCACAAGAGTTGGCCTCGATTTTTGCCAGGGAGATCTTCCGGTTGCACGGTTTGCCCAAGGAGATTGTGTCGGATCGGGGGAGTCAGTTTGTGTCCAGGTTCTGGCGCGCCTTTTGCTCCCAGTTGGGGATTCATCTCTCTTTCTCCTCGGCCTACCACCCTCAGTCCAATGGGGCCGCAGAACGATCCAATCAGGCCTTGGAGCAATTCCTTCGTTGCTATGTCTCCGATCACCAAGACAATTGGGTTGACCTCCTGCCTTGGGCTGAGTTTGCCAGGAACACGGCGGTGAACTCTTCCTCTGGGACGTCTCCCTTCATGGCCAATTATGGGTTCCAACCTGCCGTGTTACCGGAGGTATTCTCTCCCCAGGATATTCCGGCTGTGGAGGATCACCTTTCCGTCCTACGTGCTTCTTGGGTACAGATCCAGAGGTCCCTTGAGGTCTCTGCGCAGCGCCAGAGACTCCAGGCTGATCGCAGACGAGCGCCCGCTCCTTCCTACCAGGTCGGAGACCGCGTATGGTTGTCCACCCGCAACCTCAACCTTCGAGTGCCCACTCCCAAGCTGGCGCCTCGCTTTGTTGGTCCCTTCCGAGTGCTTTGCAGGGTAAACCCGGTAGCCTATGCCCTTGCGCTTCCTCCTGGCATGCGGATCTCCAACGTGTTTCATGTCTCCCTGTTGAAGCCACTGGTGTGTAATCGTTTCACTTCCTCGATTCCTCGGCCTCGTCCGGTCCAAGTGGGCAATCGTGAGGAGTATGAGGTGAGCAATATCCTGGACTCACGCCTGGTCCGCGGCCGGGTGCAGTTTTTGGTCCATTGGCGTGGTTATGGTCCAGAGGAGCGTTCCTGGGTTCCCTCCGCAGATGTCCATGCTCCTGCCTTGCTCCGAGCCTTCCACGCACGCTTCCCTCAGAAACCGTTCCTTACTCCGCGGAGGAGGGGCCCTTGAGGGGGAGGTACTGTCATGGTCTTACCTCCTTGCTGTCCTCCTTCGTTTGACATGTGCTGGCGGCCATCTTGGTTTCTGGGTTTCTTGTAGCCTCCCACCCTGCGGCTCCTCCTTCCCACTGGGAGGAGCTGGATGCCTAGCTCATATATATAGGAGGTCTGTGGCTTCAGTTCCTTGCTTGGTCCTCCTGTGCTCACATGCTTCTAAGACTGCTGCTGCTTCTGGTTCCTGATCCTGGCTTCGTCTGACTACCCTGCTGATTCCTGATCCTGGCTTCGTCTGACTACCCTGCTGATTCCTGATCCTGGCTTCGTCTGACTACCCTTCTGGTTCCTGATCCCTGGTTTCGCAAGACCCTGCTTCGGTTTAGCCATCCGTTTGGACTTTTGCCTTACAGCTTTATTTTCAATAAAGCCTTCTTATTTCCACTCATCTCTTGTTGTACGTCTGGTTCATGGTTCCATGACACAAACGCTGCTAACTGGTGGTGAACCCCCTGTAGTTCAACACCCCGTATTCTATCGTCCTGTCTTATAGCCTGAAAAAGACATTCAACCGTCAGGACAAAGAGCAAGGGCAACAAAGGGCACCCCTGTCTTGTCCCATTGGAGATCTGCAGGGAGGGAGAGAGTGTGCCATTGACCACCACTTTAGCAGAGGGCTTAGAATACATAGCCATGATAGCAGTGACGAAATCTGCAGGAATTCCAAATTTTGTCAAAGCCTTTTGCATAAGCAGCCATTCAATGTGGTCGAAAGCTTTTTCGGCGTCTGTACCCAGCAATACTTAAGGCACAGAATGGCTACGTGCGTATTGAATGATGTTTATAAGACGAGTGGTGCTCATTTTCCCCTCTCTCCCCGCTACAAACCCAACTTGTTCGCTGCAGAAAATATTTGGCAATAGCGGCTTCAGCCGGTGTGCCAAAAGTTTGGCAAACATTTTCAGATCGTTGTTTAGGAGTGAGAGAGGCCTATAGCTGGCACAAACCGTGTCATCTTTTCCTTCTTTAGGAATTATAGTAATGTGAGCCATCAACATCTGTTCCGGCAGAGGTTTCCCTTTGAGCATATCATTACATAACGCTAAAAATTGGGGGAGTCGGACTGTCTGAAACTTACGGTAATAGACCATTGGAAGGCCATCAGGGCCCAGACCTTTATGCATCAGGGTTTATTTAACACATCTGTCAATTCCTGTAGTGTAAATGGTTGCAATAGAGAGGCAACCTGTGGGTCCCTAAGTGTGGGAAGGTTCAGAGTAGCTAACAGTCATCAATCCTCTTAGATCTTTTTTCACTTTCTTGTGATGTGTCAGTCGAGCGTATGTTATATAGGGATTCATAAATTCTTTGAACCGCAGCGTTATCTCCCCCGTATTTCTGGCTAATGAGGACATTGTTGTGCGGATCATTTGTATATACGATTTAGCTTTCTGCTTTTTAATCTGTTACTAGTAAAAACTTTGAAGCTTTATCCCCATGCGCGTAATATTTAAAACGCGCAGAAAGGAACAGCTTTGCTGTTCTTTGGTTCAGAATATTTTTAAGGGAGGAGCGCAATCGATTTAACTGTTCTAGCACCTCCTCAGATCGATTCTTTTCATGGGAAGTTTCTAAAGATTGTATCTTTTTCATGAGGGATGCCACTTGTTCTTCCCTTTGTTTTTTTAGGAAGGAACCCAAACTAATAAAATGACCTCTTATTACAGATTTATGTGCTTCAAAGACTATACCTTGTGATACGTCCGGGGTTGTATTGAGCTGAAAGTATTCTTCCAGCCATTCCGTAGCCTTCTGAACATGCTCCGGTGAGTCAAGCAATGTCCTGTAGATCCTGCTTCAATGGAGCTAACGCCGCTCCTAGAGCTTGTGTAATAAAGTCCCTGGACACTGGGAGGTTATCTCTGGGACGTCTGGAGTAGGCTTCACTGTCCCTACCTCCATCAGAGTTGACCGAGTGCTCTCCTTGCTCAGAGGCATCTCGCTCCGGCACCATCTTGGATTCAGCTTGTGTCGGCCCAGCACCTTTCCTCGCATATGTTTTACAGGGTCAGATCACAAGCAGGCCCTCACCTACAAGTCCAGTCTCACTATCCAAGAGTCTGATCAACACAAGCCTCACTTCGGGGGTCATGTAACTAGCTATCACGGAGGAGTCTCGTCCGTTATATGAATTAACCAGACAAATTGCTACACCAACTAAGAACGTCCATGCACCACCACCCACAGAATCGAGAAAGAGCTATCAATTTGTCAATCCTTTCAGGGTCGGGTGAGGTTTCCCGTTTTGAGTCAAGGCCCTTGCATATAATGTTTTAGGGGGTCTGCTCACCTCCAGGCCCTCACCTAAAATATTTTAGAGGGTCAGCTCACCTGCAGGCCCTCACCTAATTATACCTAATAGGTAATTTGCAAGCATACTGCCTTGCTTGGAAGTCATAGCCATAGCTGTTTCTCAGACTCCATCTCCAGAATCAAAACCTGATTCCCCATTACCCATGGTCACCGTGGTTCGCTCTGAAAATAACATTGAAAGTTGATAGGGCAGACATCCGAATGGATCATTGCCGTCACAGGGACGTACGATCGGGCTTAGGTTATCTAGAGTCACCAAAACGGCAGCAGGCCCTCGTCCATAATGTTTTAGATCAGGCATCCTCAAACTGCGGCCCTCCATCTGTTGCAAAACTACAACTCCCAGCATGCCCGAACAGCCTACAGGTATCAGCCTACAGCAGGGCATTGTGGGAGTTGTAGTTTTACAACAGCTGGAGGGCCATAGTTTGAGGATGCCTGTTTTAGATGGTCAGATCAGCAGGCCCTTGCTCCAAATGTTTTTGAGGGTCACCAGCAGTCCATCAATCATAATTTTTCAAGGCTGTGTATGATGCCTTCCTTTATGTGTAGCGAAGGGTGTATTGTAGTGCCTCTTCCTTGTAATTTTTGGCAGCACTTGCACTTTATACACAAACAAATATACAGGAAAGAATGTTTCCTAACAATTTTTCCTCTAAAATCTATTTTATCTTCGGTTTTGTGCGTATTATTGTCAGTCTGTAAAAGTGGCGTACTACTCGGACAACATCGTTCCCAGCAGCAACCTGGGAGTCCAAGATGCATCCAGACATCCTCCTCATGCTGTTCTCGAACCATTTTGGTGGTGTTTCCATCAATTTCTGACCTTTTCCTATGAACCAGGCACCCTCCCCTCTTTAAAGCAGGGGGTGTCTGGTTTAATGCTCAGGTTCTCCCATTGACTTCCATTGTGCTCGGTAGAGCACCCGAGCATCCCGATGTGTTCTGCCCGAGACCCCAAGCACTATGGTGCTCAATCAACACTATTGCCCACCTTATTTAATGGATAAGAAATTCCATTATGCCTTGATTCTCAAATTGGGGTAAATAATAGTGTTGAGCGAGCATGCTCTGCTGAACTGCTGTTTGCCTCAAGCATCGCTATGCTTGGCCAAATACTTTGAGTGCTCGAGTGCAATTTAATACAATAATAGTCAATCGGAGACCCGAGCATCAAACCAGGCACCCCCTGCTCTAAAGAAAAGAGGGTATCTGGTTTACAAATAAAAAGGTTAGAAATTTATGGAAACCCCATCAAAATGGTTTGGAAACTGCATCTTAGGGTCTATTCACACTTCCATTGTTTCTTTCCTGATCTGTTCCGTTTTTTGCTGAACAGATCTGGACCCATTCATTTTCAATGGGTCCTGAAAAAAAAAAAAATCAGACATTGTGCTGTCCGATTTTTTTCAGGACCCATTGAAAATAAATGGGTCCAGATCTGTTCAGCAAAAAACGGAACAGATCAGGAAAGAAACAACGGATGTGTGAATGGACCCTTAGAGTCCTATTATGTACGACATATAATAGACTACCACACAAAGGCTATATGCCAAAAGCCAGGTATGGGCAAGCCATCAATCTATCCATGAGACAGATAACAGCCAGCATACCTTACAATGGCAGCCTTGTGCACTATGAAATATTCCAAACCAACTGTCATCTGACTGAGAACCAGTAAACCTCAAAGCTATTTTGCATCTCTTTGATGGCTTGGGTGGACCTGCACACCTAGATCAATATCATTATGGCGACAAAAAGTTTTCTGATTGTCCTAACATAATATTCAATAACCTTTCTATACAGTTTTGTCATGTAAAAACATTTGCATAAACATGGACATATAGGAAAGACATGCAAATGAGCAGAATCTGCCTTGTTTTTAGCTGTCATAAGACTACGAAAACCAATAGATGGCGCTGTTCATAACTCAATAGCGGCATCTACTGGTTTCATAGTCTTCTGACAGGAATATTAGACTAAGAGTCTTATGACAAGCCTTCTAGTGTAGCCTTTTGCATGGAAAATTCATAATAAAATTTTGCAATTAGAATATTCGTGATCTACACTAGGATGATATCTGACACTGGGAAAGTTAGGTAATAACTCAGTGACAAAATCTGACACTGGGAAAGCTGGGTAGTAACTCAGTGAATATATCTGACACTGGAAAAGCTGATTAATAATTCAGTGATGATATCAGACACTGGGAAAGTTGGGTAATAACTCAGTGATGATATCTGACACTGGGAAAGGTGGGTAATAACTTAGTGATGATATCTGACCTGGGAAAGCTGGGTAGTAAGTCAGTGAAGATATCTGACACTGGAAAAGCTGGGTAATAACTCAGTGATGATATCTGACACTGGGAAAGCTTATCCTAACCTAGAAACAAATAAATTGTAGATGTTAATTATTATGTACACTGTAAGACCAGTGTAGTAAAGTACAGTATCACTTGTACCACTGATTGCACTTTAGTCTCTAAATCAGTAGATAGCAACTGACTGTCTGAGGCCCCCTTGGTTTGACTGTGCTGAGTGTAAAATTTGACATTAACAATTTTACCTGTAAAAGTTTATGATTTAATGTTTTACACCATACACCACATATTCATCATGGCTCTACACAATTTATTGAGGTTTCTATTTCTAACCATCATTGCAGGTGGCTCACAAGTTTCAGAAGGTTGAGGTTAGTATCACTTCTAGTGCACTAAACATGTGAGAGAGAGGGAGATCATTGCATAGCATATGATGAACATACAACATTCAAATAATATGGTTGACATCACAAGAATAATTAAGTTTGTGCAAACATTTTAACATTCATTGATTAGTTCCTCACTCTGCAGGGCCATACATGACTACTGCCAAAGAAGGAACCAAAATATGAACAAACAAATACTATTTCCAAACATGAAAAATAACATTTTAATAGCCAGATTCCTTTAAACTTCGTTTCTCACAAGAATTTGGTTAATTTTGGAAGATTTTCAAATGCATAACTGTTATCTTTCCATGATCTCTGTAGATCTGTAAATTTGTTCACTGGAGCAGCTAACACATTAGATGGAAACCGTTTTTCTTATCTATTCCCCTGTTCTTCTTCAAGTTTGCTAATCCCTTGACCCATGAATTGATCGTCCCTGTAAATGGAAAGCTCATAGTGAACCTAACGAAACAAGGGTCATCTGTACTCAAGAGATCTTTCACATTGACCAATAGATCACACAGTGGAACATTACAAATGGCCAGATCTTACATCAGGAGATATAAATTCAGTAAAATACTTTAGTCTGCAAACTAATAGCCCAGTTCTAATATTCTTGACAGAAGACTGAAACCAAAATATGGAGCTATTGAGTTATGAACAGCGCCATCTATTGGTTTTATAGTCTTCTGACAAAACTATCAGTCTACTCTTGTCAAAGGACTGTGAAACCAATAGATGGCGCTGTTCATAACTCAATAGCGCCATCTATTGGTTTTCATAGTCTTATGACATCTGAAAAACAAGGCAGATTCTGCTCATTTGCATGTCTTTCCTATATGTCCATGTTTATGCAAATTAGTTTTTACATAACAAAACTGTATAGAAAGGTTATTGAATATTATGTTAGGACAAATCAGAAAACATTTTGTCGCCATAATGATATTGATCTAGGTGGGCAGGTCCACCCAAGAAATCCAACAAAATAACTTTGAGGTTTACTGGTTCTGTCAGTTGAGAGCTGGTTTGGAATAGCTCATAGTGCATAAGGCTGCCATTGTATGGTATGCTGGCTGTTATCTGTCTCATGGATAGATTGATGGCTTGCACATACCTGGCTTTTGGCATAGAGCCTTTGTGTGGTTGTCTATTGTATGCATACATAATAGGAGTCTAAGACGCATCCAGCTATCCTCTTAATGCTGTTACCAAACCATTTTGATGGAGTTTCCATCAATTTCTAACCTTTTATTTAGGAACCAGACACCCTCTTCTTTTCCGAGCAGGGGGTGCCTGGGGTTTTCCCATTGACTTCTATGAGCACTTTGGTGCTCGCGCAACACTGGTAAATAACCTTAGTAATATAACCGTTTTTGTAGTGTCCACTCGATTTCATAGATAACCAATTACATTATGCCTTGATTCTCATATTGGAGTGAATAAATAGTGTAATATAACCATTATAGAAAGGGTTGTGGTAGCAAGAGCCGCAGCAACAAGTGTCATCCAGCGGTCGTGTTTTGAAGACCAATCCTGATGCGCTGGAATGGTTGACTCTGTCTTCAACATCATCTCAACTGACATCAGACACCCACAGCTAGGAGTCTGTGGGTTCCTCTGACACCACATTTAGATGGCATGCCCCAGGAACAAGCTCTGTGCTCTCACCTGTCCTGAACCTATCTCAATCCAACATCCCAAAAGCACATAATGATAGCACTGATATTGATTGCTCCAGTGTCCTTGCTCCCTGACTGTCAGCCGAGTTGATTGCAACAGTAATGGGTTGACATCGGTGGTGCCACATTAGCAATTGGCTTCCATAAATGATGATCTGGAAACCTCTTGAATTGTTACTGTGGGTAAAACTTGGGTACATCATTTTTATACTGAAACCAAAAGGCAAAGGAACAATGTTGAAAAATGAACTGAGACCTGTGACTAAATGTCTGTATCTGATACGTGAGAAAATGAACTTTTTTAACGACCCTCATATATCATTAGGCTAAAGGGGAATTGACAGGGTACACTTCTATTAACTTTCACAATGGTATATACTAAAGTTCAGATTTTCTTGCGTCTTATGTACTTCATAACACTGTATGCGGTACAGTAAAGCAAAGCATTCTTTTAGACCTGTGTATAGAACTGGGCTATTAGTTTGCAGACTAAAGTATTTTACTGAATTTATATCTCCTGATGTAAGATCTGGCCATTTGTAATGTTCCACTGTGTGATCTATTGGTCAATGTGAAAGATCTCTTGAGTACAGATGACCCTTGTTTCGTTAGGTTCACTATGAGCTTTCCATTTACAGGGACGATCAATTCATGGGTCAAGGGATTAGCAAACTTGAAGAAGAACAGGGGAATAGATAAGAAAAACGGTTTCCATCTAATGTGTTAGCTGCTCCAGTGAACAAATTTACAGATCTACAGAGATCATGGAAAGATAACAGTTATGCATTTGAAAATCTTCCAAAATTAACCAAATTCTTGTGAGAAACGAAGTTTAAAGGAATCTGGCTATTAAAATGTTATTTTTCATGTTTGGAAATAGTATTTGTTTGTTTATATTTTGGTTCCCCTCTTTGGCAGTAGTCATGTATGGCCCTGCAGAGTGAGGAACTAATCAATGAATGTTGAAATGTTTGCACAAACTTAATTATTCTTGTGATGTCAACCATATTATTTGAATGTTGTATGTTCATATGCTATGCATTTATCTCCCTCTCACATGTTTAGTGCACTAGAAGTGATACTAACCTCAACCTTCTGAAACTTGTGAGCCACCTGAAATGATGGTTAGAAATAGAAACCTCAATAAATTGTGTAGAGCCATGATGAATATGTGGTGTATGGTGTAAAACATTAAATCATAAACTTTTGCAGGTAAAATTGTTAATGTCAAATTTTACACTCAGCACAGTCAAACCAAGGGGGCCTCAGACAGTCAGTTGCTATCTACTGATTTAGAGACTAAAGTGCAATCAGTGGTACAAGTTATACTGTACTTTACTACACTGGTCTTACATTGTACATAATAATTAACATCTACAATTTATTTGTCTCTAGGTTAGGATAAGCCTGCAATAGTTAATGTGAAGGTCTTATTGTAGCCAGTGCACATGGTCATAACTCATGGTTCCTACAATGTAATACAGCTATGGGTCCTTAGCTCCTGGTTGGAGATCACAGGCTAATTTTAATATGAAGATGAAGCTATTGAGAGACAACTATACTTACCAGAGCAAATTTTTTGTTGAGAATCATCTGCTCCACAAGTGAAGACTCATTATGAAAAAGATGAGGTTGCATATGGCTCCACATATGTGGAAACCACCAAAACTCATCCACTGAGCCCAGCAAGAGGTCATCGCCTCTGTCCTCCTTCTCAGTACCTAGAAGAAAGGCATGAGATATAAATTAGTGTTGTGCTAGTTAGCTGTAATTAATGTTTTGCTAAAGTGTCTTTCATCTCCTCATTTCAGAAATTCTGCTTCATTATCAGGAATTCTGCTTTATATAATCCCTGTGGTATTTTTTTGCTTAGGTTATTTGGCTCTTAACTATTCATCTTTTTACCACAGTCATCATGGAAAAGTTTGTCTAAATGCTGAGGAGCACATTTCTTAAGTCAAGTGTTTTAGACACTGGTCTTAATAAAGCCCCATAGCTGGCAGAGGCCTATTCATAACTTCAACTCATCCAGCGCCAGTTCTAAATGTAAGACAGTTTCCGAGCTGTATTACATTTAAACCCTTTTCTATACCTAAAACAGGTGTAGAAAACGGTGAATGAGATGGATGTTCCGGCCCATCCCCTGCCCACAACATGCCCAGAATTTTAGACATGGCGTGAGCAGGGAAAAGTCTAAGATAACGACGCACCTAACCATTGCACCGCCATCTGCACCTGAAGTATGCCTAATTTAGGCGTATTTCAGATTAGTAAATATGACCCCCTGAATGCTTATCTTTCTCTCTTTCTCTCTCTCTCTCTCTCTCTCTCTGTACATATACATTCACCTAAAGAATTATTAGGAACACCATACTAATACGGTGTTGGACCCCCTTTTGCCTTCAGAACTGCCTTAATTCTACGTGGCATTGATTCAACAAGGTGCTGATAGCATTCTTTAGAAATGTTGGCCCATATTGATAGGATAGCATCTTGCAGTTGATGGAGATTTGAGGGATGCACATCCAGGGCACAAAGCTCCTGTTCCCCCACAGCCCAAAGATGCTCTATTGGGTTGAGATCTGCTGACTGTGGGGGCCATTTTAGTAGAGTGAACTCATTGTCATGTTCAAGAAACCAATTTGAAATGATTCTAGCTTTGTGACATGGTGCATTATCCTGCTGGAAGTAGCCATCAGGAGATGGGTACATGGTGGTCATGAAGGGATGGACATGGTCAGAAACAATGCTCAGGTAGCCCGTGGCATTTAAACGATGGCCAATTGGCACTAAGGGGCCTAAAGTGTGCCCAGAAAGCATCCCTCACACCATTACACCACCACCACCAGCCTGCACAGTGGTAACAAGGCATGATGGATACATGTTCTCATTCTGTTTACGCCAAATTCGGACTCTACCATTTGAATGTCTCAACAGAAATCGAGACTCATCAGACTAGGCAACATTTTTCCAGTCTTCAACAGTCCAATTTTGGTTTAGCTCGTGCAAATTGTAGCCTCTTTTTCCTATTTGTAGTGGAGATGAGTGGTATCCGGTGGTGTCTTCTGCTGTTGTAGCCCACCTTTCTTTCCCATTCTGACATTCAGTTTGGAGTTCAGGAGATTGTCTTGACCAGGACCACAACCCTACATGCATTGAAGAAACTGCCATGTTATTGGTTGACTAGATAATCGCATTAATGAGAAATAGAACAGGTGTTCCTAATAATTCTTTAGGTGAGTGTATATATATATATCAGTAAAAACAGAGCAGCCCTCCAGTATGGTGAAAAAAGGAAAGCTGTTTATTCACCCAGTGGTGACGCAACGTTTCGGCTCCAACATGAAGCCTTTCTCAAGCCAATGTTTGAGCCGAAACGTCGCGTCACCACTAGGTGAATAAATAGCTTTATTTTTTTCACCATACTGGAGGCCTGCTCTGTTTTTTTACTGATATTATCCTGGGAGGCTATTCCCACTGGAGCTTGCACCCTATTTCCAATATTCTAAGGTTGGTGCTGCCATTTATTATAGTATATATATATATATATATATATATACAGACGTGGACAAAATTGTTGGTACCCTTTGGTCAATGAAAGAAAAAGTCACAATGGTCACAGAAATAACTTTAATCTGACAAAAGTAATAATAAATTAAAATTCTATAAATGTTAACCAATGAAAGTCAGACATTGTTTTTCAACCATGCTTCAACAGAATTATGTAAAAAAATAAACTCATGAAACAGGCATGGACAAAAATGATGGTACCCCTAGAAAACACAGAACATAATGTGACCAAAGGGACATGTTAATTCAAGGTGTGTCCACTAATTAGCATCACAGGTGTCTACAACCTTGTAATCAGCCATTGGGCCTATATATATGGCTCCAGGTAATCACTGTGTTGTTTGGTGATATGGTGTGTACCACACTCGACATGGACCAGAGGAAGCAAAGGAAAGAGCTGTCTCAAGAGATCAGAAAGAAAATTATAGACAAGCATGTTAAAGGTAAAGGCTATAAGACCATCTCCAAGCAACTAGATGTTCCTGTGAGTACAGTTGCACATATTATTCATAAGTTTAAGATCCATGGGACTGTAGCCAACCTCCCTGGACGTGGCCGCAGGAGGAAAATTGATGACAAATCTAAGAGACGGATAATCCGAATGGTAACAAAAGAGCCTAGAAAGACTTCTAAAGAGATTCAAGGTGAACTTCATGCTCAAGGAACATCAGTGTCAGATCGCACCATCCGTCGTTGTTTGAGCCAAAGTGGACTACATGGGAGACGACCAAGGAGGACACCATTGTTGAAAACGAATCATAAAAAAGCAAGACTGGAATATGCCAAACTACATGTTGACAAGCCACAAAGCTTCTGGGAGAATGTCCTGTGGACAGATGAGACAAAAATCGAAGTTTTTGCCAAGGCACATCAGCTGTATGTTCACAGACGAAAAAATGAAGCATATCAAGAAAAGAACACTGTCCCTACTGTGAAACATGGAGGAGGCTCTGTTATGTTCTGGGGCTGCTTTGCTGCGTCTGGCACAGGGTGTCTTGAATCTGTGCAGGGTACAATGAAATCTCAAGACTATCAAGGAATTCTAGAGAGAAATGTACTAGCCAGTGTCAGAAAGCTTGGTCTCAGTCGCAGGTCATGGGTCTTGCAACAGGACAATGACCCAAAACACACCGCTAAAAACACCCAAGAATGGCTAAGAGGAAAAAATTGGACTATTCTAAAGTGGCCTTCTATGAGCCCTGACCTCAATCCTATTGAGCATCTTTGGAAGGAGCTGAAACATGCAGTCTGGAAAAGGCACCCTTCAAACCGGACACAACTGGAGCAGTTTGCTCATGAGGAGTGGGCCAAAATACCTGCTGAGAGGTGCAGATGTCTCATTGACAGTTACAGGAAGCGTTTGATTGCAGTGATTGCCTCAAAAGGTTGCGCAACAAAATATTAAGTTAGGTGTACCATCATTTTTGTCCATGCCTGTTTCATGAGTTTATTTTTTTACATAATTCTGTTGAAGCATGGTTGAAAAACAATGTCTGACTTTCATTGGTTAACATTTATAGAATTTTAATTTATTATTACTTTTGTCAGATTAAAGTTATTTCTGTGACCATTGTGACTTTTTCTTTCATTGACCAAAGGGTACCAACAATTTTGTCCACGTCTGTATATATACATACACACATACGTATATACATACATACACAAACAATGATGAGCAAAAGGGTAAAAAAAAAAAATGGAACTTTTAACTTTCAGGCTCTCAGGCTCCATATCTCACCATCCACTACAGTTTCCAACGTGAGACTACCATCATTTTATAGACAATCATCTTGGCTATGTCATACATAATTTGGACTTGCAACTATTTAGCATATGATTAGTTATGCAGATTCTTGTAATTTAACTGCATTGTTACAGTTCTTCTTGTATACTACAAATTACAACCTGTTCTCACATTCCCTAATAGCTCAGTGTGTTATTAGGTTGATTCCCAGGCAAAAGGTCGCTGGTTTGAATGGAGGAGAAGGCATGAAGAATATTTCCCAAAAAAAGATAAACCGCATCATCCAGCTCATTGATAGTGGTTAGAGATGAGCGAATTTTTCAAAAATTTGATTCGCCGGTTGCTGAATTTTTCGGGAAAAATTGAATTCAATCCGAAAATATTCACGGCGAATTACATAAAAAAACAGCTATTTCCTGGCAGCTGACAGGATTTATAGTGGTGTAGAACACTGCCTTGAAGTAACACGCATAGAAAGTCTGCTTTGGTAGTGAGATAATACTGTGAGTCTGTATGACATGCAGATGACAGGCGTTACTCTTAGAATCACTTCACACTTCACATTTCACACTTCACTTGGTCACAGTCAAAACCGACCAAATAACTCAAGTATGAACTCAGCCCTTACAGGTCAATGTTAGCACAAAGAAACTATTAAACGCGCATGCAAGTAGAACCCCCCTGACAGAGTGGAGATGGTGTCAGTAGTAATTTTTTGTTGTTGACGTCACTGATTAATTAGCCCATCCTCTGATCCATCAGAACAATAACCCACAAAAAAACGATCCTGTCTGTTGAGCATCTGCCTTCACTCGGTAAGCATTTGCTCAATAATCCATTAGTATTGCTAAAGCCAAAACAAAACAAAAAAAACAGGAGTTGATCTGAAACAGAGATGATTGGAATATTTGCATGTCTTCTGTGTTTTGTAGCTACTCCTGCTTTTGGCTACCAAATCATAAGCCAATTCAGATGGGACCATAAGGGCCATACAGCTGCTACACAGGCAGGATCCGTTGTGCATCTAATTTTTCCTTCCTTCTTACAGATCAGAAGAAGGGTCAAATAAATGATGATGTCAGCCAGGCCGAAAGCCAAAATAGTGTCCAATTCATGAAGTGGGGAGGGTGGGAACGGCATGAGGAGACCACAGAGTGGCCCAATGACAGGGTCTGGAGGTGGCAGCAGTATGAGGAGGTCACCAAGTAGCACAATGACAGAGTCTAGAGGCGGTGGCAGTATGAGGAGGCCACCGAGTGGCCCAATGACAGAGTCTGGAGATGGCGGCAGTATGAGTAGACCACAGAATGGCACAATGACAGAGTTTGGAGGTGGCGGCAGCAGCATCAGCATCAGCATCAGGAGGAGGCCAGAGAGTGGCACAATGACTGTAATGACCGGCGTCACGGACAGGGAGGGAAAAGGGAAAGCCCTGCCCAAGGGAGAGGGAAAGGTGGTGACCCCTGACTCACCTTGCGGCTGGCACCTGACTGCCCTGATGTCCCTAGACGGGTTCCTCACCCATGCGGCGATCACGTGCCAAAACCCTGGCTTTCCCTAAAATGAGCCCTAGATAGTGAACGGGCCGGTAGGATCGCTAGTCCGCACCACTGACACTAAGAGGGAAACACCAGAGGAGGACAGACAATACAGACAAACATATAAACCCAGGTGGGCGACCACAGCAGACCACAAAGGTCCAACAGGGATCCGGAGGGAAACGTTCTGGATCAACAACCAGAGAACGCAGCAATACAGCTCCAGTGGGTCAGTATAGAAGTCCAGGCAGGAAGCTCTATATCTGGCAACCAGAGAAAAGTGAGAGGGGAATATAAGGAGGTTGGGAGTGCTGGACAAGGAACAGCTGAGGAGAAGGAGCTATGGATCCCTGAGTGAGCCAAAAAGGGTTGCAAAGCAAACCCAGAAAGCTACCATAAGGAAACAGCCCTATCTTACATAGAGCGCACAGTCAACCGCTGCGACTTCCTGACCCCGGGTATAACGGAGTCAGGCGTGGTTCTTGACACCCTCGTGACAGTACCCGCCTCTCTATGAGGGGCCTCTGGACACTCAGGACCAGGTCTCTTAGGATGAGAGGCATGAAAAGCCCGAACTAGCCTGTCGGCGTTTACCTCAGACGCAGGAACCCACATTCTTTCCTCGGGACCGTAACCTCTCCAATGCACCAGATATTGAAGAGAGTGGCGGACCCGACGAGAATTAACAGTTTTGGATATCTGAAACTCTAGATTACCATCCACAACAACAGGAGGGGGTGGCAACGGTTACGGTTCTAGAGGTGGAACATATTTTTTGAGTAACGACTTATGAAAGACGTTATGGATTTTAAAAGTCTGAGGTAGCTCCAGGCGAAAAGCCACGGGGTTGATGACGGCTACAATTTTGTAAGGGCCAATGAACCTAGGACCCAGTTTCCAAGAGGGAACCTTTAATTTAATATTCCTAGTAGACAACCACACCAGGGGCGGATTAAGTGCATGATAGGCCCGGGGCTGTTTACCCAACTTGGGCCCCCCCCCTCCATTTTAGTTTAGTTTAGTTTTTTTTTGTATGAAGAGGCTGCGGTGCTTCATGAGCGCCACAGTCTCTTCTTACGCCATATGACATCTTCAGACAAAAAAGAAAACAAAAAAACAAATTGGGTCCTAAACTGAAAAATTTGGTCGTCAAATTTAAAATACATATAATTGTAATAAAATAAAAAAAGACATGGAGGAGAATACAGCACCACATACCTGTTACATCCAGTGACATCTCCTGTCATGTAGACCTTCTATTTCCTCTTCTCCTCCATTTGACCCAGACCACCATGGCAAATTCTTTTAGCCGCATCTCGTCTCTACAGTTTGTAACACAGACACGTTAGATTTCTCAATTTTTCCATCAACCTCCTCATCCTGGTGTCCCCACAGTGTCATCCTGCCACCCCCAATACTGTGCCTGTTGTGCTCGTCAATGCCCCAGGAACTATACTGCTGAAATAATAGTGACCCTGACAGATATAATTGGGGTAATTTATCAAACTGGTGTAAAGTAGAACTGGATTTCCAAAAGAGCTGTCAAATATGAAAGGTGGAATCTGATTGGCTGCTATGGGCAACTAAGCCAGTTCTGCTTTACACCAGTTTGATAAATTACCCCAAATGTCCCTATAGTGTCCACAGCAGCTATAATGTCCCCTAGAGACCCCCAGTAATAATACCACCCTCTATTGTGCTCCAGGCAATAATGCCTGTATAGTGTCCCCAGAAATAATAGAATTGCCCCTATGGTGCCTCCCCAATAGCAACACCCCCATATAGTAATTTCCACCACACTGCCCCCACATAGTAATCCCCCCATAGTAATTTGCCCCCACACAGTAATTTCCCCCAAACTGCCCCCATATAGTAGTTTGCCCCCACACAGTAATTTGCCCCACACTGCCCCCATATAGTAGTTTGCCCCCACACAGTAATTTGCCCCACACTGCCCCCACATAGTAATTTGCCCCACACTGCCCCCACATAGTAAGTTGCCCCACACTGCCCCCACATAGTAATTTGCCCCACACTGCCCCCACATAGTAATTTGCCCAACACTGCCCCCACATAGTAATTTCCTCCACACTGCCCCCACATAGTAATTTCCTCCACACTGCCCCCACATAGTAATTTCCTCCACACTGCCCCCACATAGTAATTTCCTCCACACTGCCCCCACATAGTAATTTCCTCCACACTGCCCCCACATAGTATTTTGCCCCCACATAGCAATTTTCCCACATAGCAATTACCCCACACTGTCCCCACATAGAAATTACCCCACACGGAAATTACCCCACACTGTCCCCACATTGCAATTTCCCCCACACAATAGTTTCCCCCACATAGTAATTTGCCCCCACACTGCCCCCACATAGCAATTTGCCCCCACACTGCCCCATCTAGTAATTTGCCCCCACATAGTAGTCCCTCTCATAATAATTTGCCCCCGCATAGTAATTTGTCCCAACATAGTATTCCCTCTCATAATAATTTGCCCCCACACAATAGTTTTCCCCACACTGCCCCCACATAGTAATTTGCCCCCACATAGCAATTTGCCCACACTGTCCCCACATAGAAATTACCCCACACTGTCCCCACATAGCAATCACCCCACACTGTCCCAACATGGCAATTTCCCCCACACTGCCCCCACACAATAGTTTCCCCCACATAGTAATTTGCCCCCACATAGTCCCCACATAGCAATTACCCCCACACAATAGTTTCCCCCACACTATCCCCAGATAGAAATTTGCCCCCACATAGTAGTCCCTCCCATAATAATTTGCCCCCACACAGCAATTTGCCCCCACACAATAGTTTCCCCCACACTGCCCCATCTAGCAATTTGCCCCCACATAGTAGTCCCTCTCATAAGAATTTGCCCCCACATAGTAATTTGCCCCCACATAGTATTCCCTCATAATAATTTGCCCCCACACTGCCCCATCTAGTAATTTGCCCCCACATAGTATTCCCTCCCATAATAATTTGGCCCCATACAGCCCCCACATTCCCCGCCATGTAATCGATTTATCTTCCCTAATAGGTCCTCCTGTGCCCCCCCCCCCAAGTAGGCAAATTAAATAAAAAACTAAAAAATGAACAAAAAATGAAAAAATAAATACTCACCTATGTCCATGGCCAGGCGCTTGCTCGCAGAGGAAGGCGGGCGGGATGAGTCAGGCGCGTCACAGTGCTGCTTCCCGGCACAGGCGCGCAATGACGTCATCACGCACGCCTGCGCCGGGATTTCACTACCGCATAGGCCTCAGGCCTACAGGGCCTGAGGCCTATGCGGTGAATGCCGGTGATCGGCGATGGGACAGGGAGCTATGCGCTCCCGTGCCCCGCCGCAGTATGTGGGCATTCGGGTCAGCGTTGGGCCCCCCAGCGGTGCTGGGCCCGGGGCTGCCGACCCGAACGTCCCTATTGTAATCCGCCACTGAACCACACATAGTCATTCACTCCTAGGTCCGGACCTGGCAACCGTCTCTTATCAGCCATGCATTTGTATTTACCTCCCATATTTTTCAAGTTAGCTTGCACCTTCTGCCATACCGATGAAAGAGATGACGAAAACCGTTCCTCTTCGGGAACCCCAGAAGACCCCCCCCCCTCTTTGAAAGTACAGAATTGGGGATGAAAACCATATGCACCAAGAAATGGTGACTTGCCAGTGGATTCCTGACGACGATTATTTATGGCAAACTCAGCTAACGGTAAATATTATTACCACAACTCTTGGTTTTCAGACACAAAACATCTTAGATATGTCTCAAGGTTTTGGTTGGTACGCTCAGTCTGTCCATTCGACTGAGGATGGAAAGCTGAGGAAAACGACAAATGTACCCCCAAACGGGAACAAAAAGCTTTCCAAAATTTAGAAATAAACTGGGTACCCCGATCCGAAACAACATCGGAAGGGACCCCGTGAAGCTTCACGATTTCACTGATGAATACCTGAGCAAGAGTCTTAGCATTAGGTAGTGCGGGTAACGCAATGAAGTGTACCATTTTGCTAAACCTGTCCACTACTACCAAAATAACTGTTTTACCCGCAGACAAAGGTAAGTCAGTGATAAAATCCATTGACAGATGTGTCCATGGTCTTGTCACGGCTGAGGATGGGGGAAACCCTCAGCCGTGCGATGCCAGGTGTTGTAGTGGCTACTCGGCCATGAGCACAGGATAGGGAGCAGGTCACCTCCTCAAAGCATCCCTAACCTGACCCTAACTCCTAACCAGCATGGGCCGACCTTTAAGGTAGGAGGGCCCATGCGCAGGAACCTCGGAGCCCTATCTTACCCTCCGCAGATCCCTGCGCTAGGAGCTGGGTAGACGACCTACTCCTCCTTGGCACGGAGGAGCAGGAGTCTCAATGGCCAAGCTGTTGGGAAAAGGGGAACACTAACAGACTAATGGAAATGGCAGGCGAACTAGGTAGTTCTACCAACCTGCCACAGCCTTGCTGACTGGATCCCTCAAGAGACAGGAATCCAGAACCATTAGCTGCACCAAAACATAGAAAGCTCCCAACAGAAGAACATACAACCTCACCAACATAAAGACATCAACAAGAACAATAATTTTATGACCACAGGGGTGGCTCTCACTGGCAGGTCATAAGCACAGGAGGCTGCTCCAGCCATGGATGACTGAAGCAACCTACTGAGCCATGCCAGACACTCAGGCTATATAGGCCAAGAAGCCACACCCCACAGTCGGACACACCCAGTGACATCACACACACACTGGGAAGGGAGTTAACCCTTCCAGCACCACAGAAGGGAAAACACACATATAGGGGAAAGTGTCCAACTGCCTCACACACTGTGGCTATTGCCGCTGGCAATGACATGGGTGGCAACCATGTCCAGGGAGTCAGCCCGAAGGCCGAGACAGTGCCACCACATGTACAGACTACAACAAACGTTGCCACGGGCAACCACAGTGCGGGGAAGGATGTCAGTGCACACCACAAAACACCGTGCACACAGACATACCAAAAGTGCATACACACATGCACACAACTCCCAGGGAACCGCACACAATGCTGTTGTCCGCGGCAACCGCACTGAGGCTAACTACATTATGCCTCAGCTGCGGTTGACACAACAACCCAAACCGCGGGCAACTGTATGCGGCTCCCCAGGAGTCACGGCCATAACCGTGGCCGTGACACTCCCACCCCTCAAAGCCCCCCCCACCAAAAAAAAACAACGAAACTGGTGAGGAACTCACACAAGGGGATGGGAGAAGGAGACGTCCACTCTCAGGACATGGTTCCCAGGAGGTCACTGTCAGCTGCATCCTCTCCCAGCTCACACTAGCCAGTCCGACGAGGCCTGCAGCCCGCACCAGCGACAAGGGATGGAACCACAGAGAGTGGACGAGGGGACTCTCCACTAACGTCCCCACTCCAGTCGCTGCCAGCAGACACTCCTAACCAGCACGCAGCCGGACCACTTACGGAGTGCTGCCAGCAAACGACCAGAGATGGGAACATGGAGAGGGACAAGGGACCACCAACACGGACACGGAAGGTACGGTGGCGGGGAAAAAGCCACCAACTGTGCCGTTAACGGTGATCCCCCCGGGACGCTCTCCCTCCGGAGAACGCGCATGCAGGCCACAAGAGGCTGGCCCTGCATGCTGCACCCTCTTTCGAAGGTGTGCACACCGCACACCAAACAACACCACGTGCAAGAAATCAGGGGGACGCCAAGCGAGGCAACGGTGAAGGGAAGGCGGGGAAACGCCACTCACCGCGCTGTCAGAGGCGAGACCCCCAGAACGCTCTCCCTCCGAAGAGCGCGCATGCACCCCTTCCGCAGACGGCGGTGCATGTTTTACCCTCTTTCGAGGGATTTGCGACATGAGATGCTGCTGTGGTCATACTGTCACGGCTGAGGATGGGGGAAACCCTCAGCCGTGCGATGCCAGGTGTTGTAGTGGCTACTCGGCCATGAGCACAGGATAGGGAGCAGGTCACCTCCTCAAAGCATCCCTAACCTGACCCTAACTCCTAACCAGCATGGGCCGACCTTTAAGGTAGGAGGGCCCATGCGCAGGAACCTCGGAGCCCTATCTTACCCTCCGCAGATCCCTGCGCTAGGAGCTGGGTAAACGACCTACTCCTCCTTGGCACAGAGGAGCAGGAGTCTCAATGGCCAAGCTGTTGGGAAAAGGGGAACACTAACAGACTAATGGAAATGGCAGGCGAACTAGGTAGTTCTACCAACCTGCCACAGCCTTGCTGACTGGATCCCTCAAGAGACAGGAATCCAGAACCATTAGCTGCACCAAAACATAGAAAGCTCCCAACAGAAGAACATACAACCTCACCAACATAAAGACATCAACAAGAACAATAATTTTATGACCACAGGGGTGGCTCTCACTGGCAGGTCATAAGCACAGGCGGGTGCTCCAGCCATGGATGACTGAAGCAACCTACTGAGCCATGACAGACACTCAGGCTATATAGGCCAAGAAGCCACACCCCACAGTCGGACACACCCAGTGACATCACACACACACATGGGAAGGTAGTTAACCCTTCCAGCACCACAGAAGGGAAAACACACATATAGGGGAAAGTGTCCAACTGCCTCACACACTGTGGCTATTGCCGCTGGCAACGACATGGGTGGCAACCATGTCCAGGGAGTCAGCCCGAAGGCCGAGACAGTGCCACCACATGTACAGACTACAACAAACATTGCCACGGGCAACCACAGTGCTGGGAAGGATGTCAGTGCACACCACAAAACACCATGCACACAGACATACCAAAAGTGCATACACACAACAACCCAAACCGTGGGCAACTGTATGCGGCTCCCCAGGAGTCACGGCCATAACCGTGGCCGTGACAGGTCTATTGGGAATGACGAGTGGTAATAGAGACCCTGCAGGACGTGTATGCAAAACTTTTGCGCGCGCACAGGTAGAACAAGAAGACACAAAATCCAATACATCCTGACGCAACCTTGGCCACCAAAAACGACGAGACAATAGCTCCAAGGTTGCTTTACTACCCGGGTGCCCAGCAAGTGCCGAATTATGATGTTCCTTTAATAATTTGAAACGCAGGTTTAACGGTACAAACAATTTCTCTGAGGCGCAAGAGACCGGGGCGACCCCCTGGGCCTCTAACACCTTCCCCTCCAGAGCAGAGTGTACCGCAGAAACAACCACTCCTCTTTGAAGAATGGGTACCGGATCACTCACATTACCCCCTCCAGGGAAACAACGAGATAGTGCATCAGCCTTGGTATCTTTTGCCCCAGGACGATAAGTAATAACAAAGTTAAACCTGGTAAAAAATAGCGACCACCTAGCTTGTCTAGGAGTGAGACGCTTAGCTGATTCGAGGTACAGAAGATTTTTGTGGTCCGTAATCACAGTGACGGGGTATACTGCCCCCTCTAAAAAGTGACGCCATTCTTCAAACGCTAGTTTAATAGCTAATAGTTCCCTATTGCCAATATCGTAGTTCTTTTCTGCTGCAGATAGTTTTTTAGAAAAGAAAGCACAAGGACGCCATTTGCCAGGAGACGGACCCTGAGACAGCACCGTCCCCACTCCCACCTCTGACGCATCGACTTCAACAAAAAAAGGCTGAGAGACATCAGGTTGGACTAGTACAGGTACCGAGGTAAACCTCTCTTTTAGAGAGGAAAAAGCAACTTTAGCGGCGTCAGACCATTTAGAAAAATCAGTCCCCTTCCTAGTCCTTCCTAGTCATGTCAGTAAGGGGTTTTACAATAACTGAATAATTTTTTATGAATTTCCTATAGAAATTCGCGAAGCCCAAGAACCGTTGCAGTGCTTTGAGGTTCTCAGGAAGATCCCAATCTAAAATTGCCTGGACCTTCCTAGGATCCATACGGAAACCTGAAGCCTGAATAACCTAGGAGTTGTATCTCCTGAACAGCGAAGACACATTTTTCAATTTTAGCAATTTTAGCATATAATTTATTCGTCCGTAGGACCTGCAGTACTTGTCTGACATGCACCTCATGTGTTCTCAGATCAGACGAATAAATTAAAATATCATCTAGGTATATTACCACAAACCTGCCGATTAGATGACTAAAAATGTCATTAACGAAATTTTGAAAGACGGCAGGAGCATTGGTCAGACCGAAAGGCATAACTAGATTTTCATAATGCCCCTCAGGGGTGTTAAAAGCTGTCTTCCACTCATCCCCCTCCTTGATACGAATCAGATTGTAGGCCCCCCTAAGATCAAGTTTGGAGAACCACCTAGCACCCGCAATCTGGTTAAACAGGTCAGGAATGAGAGGAAGAGGGTATGGGTCTCGAATGGTTATCCGGTTTAATTCGCGAAAATCTAGGCAAGGACGCAGACCCCCATCTTTCTTTTTAACGAAGAAAAACCCTGCAGCCACGGGTGAAGAAGAGGGTCTGATGTGTCCCTTAGCCAAGCTCTCGGAGATATAATCTTTCATGCCTTGTCTCTCTGGACCCGAAAGATTATATAACCTGGTCTTGGGTAATTTTGCGCCGGGAATAAGGTTAACCGGGCAATCATAAGGACGGTGAGGTGGTAACTTCTGACAACCCTTTTCAGAAAAAATGTCCTCAAAATCCGAAATAAATGTAGGTAGGGTAGTTATGGAGGCGACTAAGCAATTGCTATTTAAGCAATTTTCTCTGCAATGCTCACTCCACTCCGATATCTCCCTGGCCTGCCAATCCACCACTGGATTGTGCGCTTCCAACCAGGGAAGGCCCAGCACTACCGGAGTGGGAAGCCCCTCCAAAACATAACATGAAAGCATCTCATTATGGTGGTCCCCTACCCGAAGATGTAAATTATGAACAATGTGGGTGAGGTTTCTCTTAGACAGAGGAGCAGAATCAATAGCGAATATGGGAATAAGTCTCTGTAGTGTACAGAGAGACAAACCCATAGTGCGGGCAAAATGGGCATCTGTCAAATTTACCCCTGCTCCACTGTCTAGAAAGAAAGAAATAGTCTCCGTCTTAACACCAAAAACAAAAACCGCTGGCAGCACAAATTGCGATGTTCGCATGTAGGAAACATATACCCCCCGGCTGACATCCTCCACACAGCCTGGGGTTAGTAGTTTTCCAACGGTCTTGTTTCTGAGGAAAGAAGGACAGACATTAATGAAATGACCCCTCTCCCCACAAAAAAAACAAACCCCACGCCTACGGCGAGCCTCAGGAGGACGGACCTGACGAGTGGTTCCTCCTAGCTGCATAGGCTCGTCTAAGTCCATACATACTAACTGCTGCTTGGGAGGGGTTACCAATTGCTCAGTTTTTTTCAACCTGTCCCTAAGGCATCTATCTATTCGGATAGAAAAGGACATAACCGCATCAAGGGAAAAGGGGGTCTCATATAACGCAAGCCTATCCTTAACCCTTTCGGATACCCCAGAGCAGAACTGACTCCTGAGAGCCGGGTCGTTCCATTGGGTATCAGTAGCTCACCTACAGAAGTCAGAGCAATACTCCTCTACCGGCCGCTCTCCTTGTAGGAGTCTCCGTAATCTTGATTCAGCCAGTGCGACTCGGTCAGGGTCGTCATGTATGGGACCCAAGGCCCCGAAAAACTCACCCACTGACCGAATAGCCTGGGAATCAGTGGGTAAAGAGAACGCCCAGAATTGCGGGTCCCCCTGCAGCAGGGAAATAACAACCCTCACCCGCTGGACCAGAGGAGTAAGGGCGCAGTTTAAAATATAATTTACAGGCCTCACGGAATGTCAAAAACTTGTCCCTTCCCCCAGAAAATCTGTCAGGGAGAGGGACCTTGGGTTCTGCAACAACCTGGTTACCAGTAGCAACCGCTGGGCTTGCGGTCAGTTGTAATTGCTGCTTTTGCTGGAGGACCGACACCTTCAATCCTGCCACCTCCAAAGACAGGCCATGAAATTGTTTGGACTAGAGCAGCAATGGGATCCATACTGGATTCTAAGTAGGTACATTTTTATTTTATTTTTTACCTACACAAAATAAGGGCCAGATATAATGTAGTGACCGGCGTCACGGACAGGGAGGGAAAAGGGAAAGCCCTGCCCAAGGGAGAGGGAAAGGTGGTGACCCCTGACTCACCTTGCGGCTGGCACCTGACTGCCCTGACGTCCCTAGACGGGTTCCTCACCCGTGCGGCGATCACGTGCCTAAACCCTGGCTTTCCCTAAAATGAGCCCTAGATAGTGAACGGGCTGGTGGGATCGCTAGTCCGCACCACTGACACTAAGAGGGAAACACCAGGGAGAGGACAGACAATACAAACAAACACATAAACCCAGGTGGGCGACCACAGCAGACTACAAAGGTCCAACAGGGATCCGGAGGGAAACGTTCTGGACCAACAACCAGAGAACACAGCAATACAGCTCCAGTGGGTCAGTATAGAAGTCCAGGCAGGAAGCGCTATATCTGGCAACCAGAGAAATGTGAGAGGGGAATATAAGGAGGTTGGGAGTGCTGGACAAGGAACAGCTGAGGAGAAGGAGCTACGGATCCCTGAGTGAGCCAAAAAGGGTTGCAAAGCAAACCCAGAAAGCTACCATAAGGAAACAGCCCTATCTAACATAGAGCGCGCAGTCAACCGCTGCGACTTCCTGACCCCGGGTATAACGGAGTCAGGCGTGGTTCTTGACACCCTCGTGACAATGACAGAGTCTGGAGGTGGCGGCAGCATCAGGAGATCACAGAGTGGCAAGGTGACATACTGTGGAGGTTAGTGGCAATACCAGTACCTACTGAAGATGGTGGGTGAAGGAAGGAGCGCTTGGCTACAGATGTGTGGCATCAGGCGGGTAACAGCATCAGAATAGTATCTGAGGTAGGTAGCCAGAAGAAACCGGTCTCTTTTGTCAAATTGTTGGTGTGGCACCATGGATGATCTAGTCTGATGCATCAGGCATTGGTGTGTGGAAATCCTGGCTGATCCACACCTGATTCATCTTGATGCAGTGTTCTACTATGTGCTATATGTGGGCACTTTAAACTGTTGCTAAATGTCATTTCAAATGTATTGTGGTATCATGCTGTAATTTCCTTTAACAGGCTGGCAGTGTAATTTGCCTTTATTCGCCCCTAGGTGGTGTTGGCACCACTTATATATATATATAGCTGGGGGGTGTCTAGTCAGTGTGTGTGTTGAGGATGTAAATGAAGAGAGTAGAAAGTCAATGGAGGAGGTTGAAATTTGTTTTTCCACTAAAATAATTCACAAAAGATTTTACCGCATATAACTGCAGCGCTGAACGCTGCATGAAATATGTTTTTCCACTTAAATAATTCACAAAAGATTTTACCGCATATAAGTGCAGTGCTTAACACCTAATACAATTTTTTTCCACCGAAATAAGTCACAAAAGATTTTACCGCATATCAGTGCAGCTCTTAACGCTGAATACATTTATTTTCCACAGAAATATGTCTGTGAAATGCATTCTCAGTTCACGTCCGTGGCGGTTATGTGTTGAAAGCGTTTAGTGGCCTATTTCAGTACAAACAGAAAAATACATTCTCAGTTCACCCACAATAGAAAAAGAAAAACAATCACCCACGATACCTAGCTTCATGTCCCAGTTTGCAGGGCGATGTAGGACAATGCTCGTGAAGTCAGACCAATACAAGCAGGTGGTCGGTTGGATTAGATAATGCTTCAAGTTGGTTAAGCACCACCCTGTCTTCCACCAAGTCCAGTCTCAGTAGCCATTAGTTTAGTCAACACAATACTCACCCTGATCCTCCTTCCTCCCACCATGTACAGTCTGGCCAAACAAGTGATCCCACACTCGGATATTCCGAGGACCTCTTTTTATCGCCATTACTTGATTTGGCCCTCTCGCCAAGCACGCTTGAAGAGGGACATGAGATCTTGTGCCCTGATTCCCAACCTCTTGAGCATCCACAGTCACAAGAACATGACGGTGGGGAATGGCATGAAGTGTTTAATTAGGTGGATGGTGATGAGACACAGTTGCCAATGAGTCAACCACAATTACTGTCTCAAGAGGTTTATGAAGAAGATGAGAAACAGTTGTCAATCACTGAGGTTGTGGTTAGGTCAACAAATTTGGAGGATGATCAGAGTGAGGAAGTGAAAGAGGAGGTGGTGGACGATGAGGCCACTGACCCAACCTGGGAAGGTGTAAAGGAAAGCCGAGCGAGGACAGCAGTACAGAGGGGGAGGAATCTGCAGCACCGCAACAGGCTGGAAGAGGCAGTGGGGTGGCAAAGGGGAGAAGGTGGGCCACATCAAACAGGCCCGCAACTGTTTCATGGAGCACGCCCTTGTGGAAATCTTCCTTGCCAAGGGGTAGATGTTATGCAGTATGGCGCTTTTTGAGGAAAGTGCGGACGACAAAAGAATAGTAGTTTGCAACCTGTGCCATACGAAAATGAGCCGGGGCGTGAACACTAGCAACCTCACCACCAGCATGATATGCCACATGGCATCAAAGCACCGTAATAGGTGGGACGAACGCCTGGGTTCACAAAATTTGTGTCTGCGGGTCACACCACTGCCTCCTCTTCTCCTATGTTTTGTGCTGACAAATACCCTGTTGAAGGCGCAGGCCCGATGCCTCCTGCCATGCACCTGGAACTTTGCAAGCACCATCAGCAACCACATCCACTTCCGTGTCCCAATGCAGCGTACAAATGTCCTTACCCCAGGCCTTTGAAAGCAAGCAAAAATACCTAGCCACCCACCCACAGGCCATAGCACTAAATGTGCAACTTTCCAAATTACTGGCCCTGAAAACGTTGCCATTTAGGCTTGTGGACGCTGAGGCCTTCCGCAGCCTGATGTCGGCAGCCGTCCCGTGTTACGCAGTTCCCGGCCTTCACTATTTTTCAAGGTGTGCTGTCCCCGCCTTACACTAACATGTGTTCCGTAACATCACGCGTACCCTGATCAACGCAGTTACTGGGAAGGTCCACTTAACCACGGACACATGGACAAGTGCATTTGACCAGGGACGCTACAGTTCCCTGACGGCACACTGGGTGAATGTTGTAGAGGCCGGGAGTAAGTCGTACCCTGGGATGGCACAGGTGCTACCGATGCCAAGGATTGCAGGCCCTACGTTGATCAGGGTTTCCGCCAGCACCTACGTTAGTGGCTCCAAACCCCACTTCTCCTCCTCAGCCTCCTCCTCCACTTCCACCTCTGAATTTTCCACGTGAAGCACCAGTCAGTCATCAGTCGGTAGCTGGAAACAGTGTAGCACTGCAGTGGGGAAGCTGATCTGCTTAGGGCACAAACAGCATACTGCTGCAGAGCTATGGCAGGGGATAAGAGACCATACTGAGCTGTGGCTCTCGCCACTCAACCTACAATCAGGCATGGTTGTGTCTGATAATGGCCGTAACTTGGTGGCTGCTTTGGAGCTCGGCAAGCTGAAACACATCCCATGCCTAGCCCACGTGTTAAACCAATTTGCCTGAGCTACTGGTGAAGGTGCACCGTGTGTGTGCACATTTCCGCAAGTCATCGACAGCTTCAGCCGGTCTGTCAACGTTGCAGCAGCGCTTGAAATTGCCAGCTCACTGGCTGTTGTGCGACGTGAGCACGCGCTGGAACTCCAAGTTCCACGTGTTGGCTAGGCTGTGTGAGCAGCAGAGGCCAGTAGTGGAATACCAGCTGCAACATGGTCGTCACCTTTCCAGTAAGCTTCCGCTATTCACAAGCGAGGAGTGGGCATGGATGTCTGACCTCTGTGAGGTTTTTTAGAAACTTTGAGGAATCAACACACATGGTGAGCAGCGATAACGCTATTATCAGCGTAACCATCCAACTTATGTGTTTACTCAAACGCTCGCTGCTCACAATTAAGGACGACACTTTGCATGTGCAAGAGGTGGAAATGGGGGAAGACATTACACTGGGTGATAGCCAGACCACCCTCAGTTCGTCTTCTCAGTGCGAATTGGAATATGAAGAGGAGGAGCAGGAGACGGTTGCCTCCGCTACAGAGGGTAGTACCCATGGAAGTTTAATTCCATCTGTTCAATCTGTTCAGCATGGGTGGGCAGAAGAGAAGGAAGAGGATGAGGAGATTGAAAGTGATCCTCCTGATATCCTCATGACGACATCGAAGTCTTGCCTGTTGGTACTCACACATCTCTGACTTCATGTTAGGCCTCATGCACACGGCCGTGTTCCGCGGCCAAGAGCGGACCGTGGAAACCCGGCCGGGATTCCTGCTGACAGCATGAGCGCACGGTGTCATTGGTTGCTATGACGCCGTGCTCTTCATGCAGCCGCTGCTGTACAGTAATACACACGGCCGTGTGCATGAGGCCTTAGGCTGCCTTTCCCGCGACCCATGCGTTATACGCATTTTAAACAACATGGTTTACTGGTTTATCCTTCTCGACCCCCGCTACAAAAAGAACTTCTCATCTCTCATTCCTCTGGCGGAGAGGACGAGCAAAAAGGTGCAATACCAGAAGATCCTTGTTGAAAAATTTCTTACTGACAACTCTAGCGGCAGAGTCAATAGTTCCTTGGTCAACCAAGGAGGGGAAACGACAAGGGGAACACACAGCAGTTCCAACAGAGGCAGGATAACACTCTCCAAAGCCTGGGACAGTTTCATGACACCCCGCCAGCACCCTCACCCCAATGCGCGGCTTAGTGTCACAAGGAGGGAAACATTTTGGAAGATGGTGAAGGAGTACATAGCAGACCGTGTCAGCGTCCTCAATGATTCCTCAGTGCCTTACAACTACTGGGTGTCCAAGCTGGACACGTGGCACGAACTGGCGCCCTAAGCCTTGGAGGTGCTGGCCTGCCCTTTCACCAGCATTTTGTCTGAGCGGGTATTTAGTGCTGCTGGTGGCATTATAACAGATAAGCGTATCCGCCTGTCAACTGAAAATGCTGACAGGTTGACTCTTATAAAAATGAACAATACCTGGATTGACTATGACTTCTTAACTCTACCAGAGGAAATCTGATGAACATATAGGCACTTTAAATGTGTTGTTTATAATGTACTGAATACACTGTATTCCTATGCATCCCTTCCACCACAAACAAGGGTAAATGGCTGAATCTTCCTTTTCTCATCCTCCTTCTCCTCTTCCATCATATCAACACATGCTTATTCGTTGCATATAATGCCCTCACATATATGCCCTTCGCATATAATGTTTTACAGGATCATCTTACCAGCAGACTTTCATCTACAATGTTTTACAGGGTCAGCTGACCAGCAGGCCCTCACATATAATATTTTACAGGGTCAGCTCACCAGCAGGTCCTTGCATATCATTTTTTAGAGGGTAAGCTCACCAGCAGGCCCTCACATACTTTACAGGGTCAGCTCACCAGCCAGCCCTCGCATATCATTTTTTAGAGGGTTAGCTCACCAGCAGGCCCACGCATATAATGTTTTACAGGGTTAGCTCACCAGTAGGCCTTCACCTACAATCTTTTACAGGGTCAGCTCACCTGAAGGCCCTCGAATATAATGTTTTAGAGGGTCAGCTCACCTGCTGGCCCGCACCTACAACCTTTTAGAGGATCAGCTCACCAGCAGGCCCAGACCTAAAATCTTTTACAGGATCAGCTCACCAGCAGGCCCGCACCTCAAATCTTTTACAAGGTCAGCTCACCTGATGGCCTTCACATATAATGTTTTAGAGGGTCAGCTCACCTGCAGGCCCTCACCTACAACCTTTTAGAGGGTCAGCTCACCAGCAAGCCCGCACCTAAAATCTTTTACAGGGTCAGTTCAACAGCAGGCCCTCGCATGTAATTTTTTACAGAGTCAGCTCACCAGCAGGCCCTCGCATATAATTTTTTACAGGGTCAGCTCACCAGAAGGCCTTCACCTACAATCTTTTACATGGTCAGCTCACCTACAGGCTCTCACCTAATTATACCTAATAGGTAATTTGCATGCATGCTGCCTTGCTTGGATGTGGTAGCCATAGCCGTTTCTCAGGCTCCCTATCCGGAATCGAACCATGATTCCCCTGTTACCCGTGGTCACCATGGTTTGCCGCTGAAAATAACATCGAAAGTTGATATAGCAGACATCCAAATGGATCATCACCATCACGGGGACGTGCGTTCGGCCACAGGTTATCTAGAATCACTAATGCGGCAGCAGGCACCTCAAATCTTTTACAGGGTCAGCTCACCTGAAGGCCCTCGCATATAATGTTTTAGAGGGTCAACTCACCTGCAGTCCCTCACCTACAACCTTTTAGAGGGTCAGTTCACAGCAGGCCCTCGAATATAATTTTTTAAAGGGTCAGCTCACCAGCAGGCCCTTGCATATAATTATTTACAGCATCAGCTTACCAGGAGGGCTTCACCTACAATCTTTTACAGGGTCAGCTCACCTGTAGGCCCTCACATAATTATACCTAATAGGTAATTTGCACGCATGCTGCCTTGCTTGTATTTGGTAGCCGTAGCTGTTTCTCAGGCTCCCTCTTCAGAATCGAACCATGATTCCCCCGTTACCCATGGTCACCATGGTTTGCACTGAAAATAACATCGAAAGTTAATAGAGCAGACATCCGAATAGATTGTCGCCGTCATGGGGACGTGCAATCGGCCACAGGTTATCTAGAGTAACCAAAGCGGCAGCAGGCCCTCACCCATAATGTTCTAGATCAGAAGGCCCTTGCTCCAAATGTTTTTGAGGGTCACCAGCAGGACTTCACCTACAATTTCTTACAGGGTCAGCTCACCTGCAGGCCCTAACCTAATTATACCTAATAGGTAATTTGTGCGCATGCAGCCTTGCTTGAATGTGGTAGCCGTAGCTGTTTCTCAGGCTCCCTCTCCGGAATCGAACCATGATGCCCCCATTACCCATGGTCTACATGGATTGAAATAACATCGAAAGTTGATAGGGCAGACATCCTAATGGATCGTCGCTGTCACGGAGACGTGAGATCGGCCCCAGGAGTCACGAAAGTGGCAGCAGGTCCTTACCCATAATATTTTAGACGGTCAGATCAGCAGGCCCTTGCTCCAAATGTTTTTGAGGGTCACCAGCAGGCCATCAATCATAATTTTACAAGGCTGTGTATGATGCCCTCCTTTATGTGTAACAAAGAGTGTATTGGAGTGCCGGATCCTTGTAATTTTTGGCAACCTTTTCACTTAGTGCATAGGCTTTATGAGAGTAAGAGTCCCACTTAATTGTACCACAATGTGAATGAGGCCCTCCTTTATGTGATATACAGGTTGCCTCTTCCTTGTAATTTTTGGCAGCACTTGCACTGTATATACAAGTAAATATATAGGAAAAAATGCTTCCTAACAATTTTTCCTCTAAAATCTGTATTATCTTCGGTTTAGTGAGTATTATTGTCAGTCTGTAAAAGTGGCGTACTATTCGGGCAACACCATTCCTAGCAGCGACCTGGGAGTCCAACATGCATCCAGACATCCTCCCCATGCTGTTCCCGAACCATTTAGGTGGTGTTTCCATCATTTTCTGACCTTTTCCTATGAACCAGGCACCCTTCCCTCTTCAGAGCAGGGGGTGCCTGGTTTAATGCTCGGGTTCTGATGTTTTCTCAAGGAGACATAGAAGTGGTATTGTAACGCTGATAACGGCGTCATCGCCACTGGCCATGTTGGTGGAGTACTCGAAAAAGCGCAACAGGGCACACAGGTTTCACATGGTGGTAAAGTGGTGCTGTTCCGCAGTGCGACTCACCTGTGCGTGCTGCAGCTAAAACTCCACTATGGCCTGCTGCTGCTCGTACAGTATCTCCAGCATGTGCAAGGTGGAGTTCCACCTGGTGGGCACGTCGCATATGAGGCGGTGAGCGGGAAGGCTGAAGTTACGCTGTAGACCAGACAGCCGAGCGACGGCAGGATGAGAACGCCGGAAGCGCGCACAGATGGCCCGCACTTTATGCAGCAGCTCTGACATGTCGGGGTAGTTGTGAATGAATTTCTGCACCACCAAATTCAGCACATGCGCCAGGCAAGGGATGTGCGTCAAACCAGCTAGTCCCAGAGCTGCAACGAGATTTCGGCCATTATCGCATACCACCAGGCCGGGCTTGAGGCCCACTGGCAGCAACCACTCGTCGGTTTGTTGTTCTATACCCCGCTACAACTCCTGCGCGGTGTGGGGCCTGTCCCCCAAACACATCAGTTTCAGAACGGCCTGCTGAAATTTACCCCTGGCTGTGCTGAAGTTGGTGGTGAAGGTCTGTCGCTGACCGGATGAGGAGGTGGAAGAAGATGAGGAGGAAGCCGAGTAGGAAGAGGAGGCAACAGGAGGCAAAGAATGATGCCCGGCGATCCTTGGCAGCGGAAGGACGTGAACCAAACAGCTCTCCGCCTGGGGCCCAGCCGCCACTATATTTACCCAGTGTGCAGTTAGGGAGTTAGGGAGATATAGCGTCCCTGGCCATGCTTACTGGTCCACGTATCTGTGGTTAGGTGGACCTTGACACAGATGGCGTTGCGCAGTGCACACTCGATTTTATCCGATACTTGGTTGTGCAGGGAGGGCACGGCTCTCCTGTAGAAGTAGTGGCGGCTGGGAACGACGTACTGTGGGACAGCAAGCGACATGAGCTGTTTGAAGCTGTCCGTCTCCACCAGCCTGAATGACAGCATTTCAAAGGCCAGCAGTTTAGAAATGCTGGTATTCAGGGCCAGGGATCGATGGTGGCTAGGTGGGAATTTACGCTCTCTCTCAAAGGTTTGTGAGATGGAGAGCTGAACGCTTCCGTGTGACATGGTGGAGATGCTTGGTGATGGAGGTGGAGTTGTTGGTGGCACATCCTCTGTTTGCTGGGCGGCAGGTGCCAACATTCCTCCAGAGGCTGAGGAAGAGGCCGCAGCAGCAGCAGAAGAGGGAGCAGGAGGGGCCTGAGCCCTTTCTTGGTTTTGAAGATGCTTACTCCACTGCAGCACGTGTCTCACATGTAGATGCCTGGTCATGCAGGTTGTGCTAAGGTTCAGAACGTTAATGCCTCGCTTCAGGCTCTGATGGCACAGCGTGCAAACCACTCAGGTCTTGTCGTCAGCACATTGTGTGAAGAAGTGCCATGCCAGGGAACTCCTTGAAGCTGCCTTTGGTGTGCTCGGTCCCTGGTGACGGTGGCCAGTAGCAGGCGAACTGTTTTGGCGATGGCTGCTCTGCTTTTGCTCCCTGCTCCCGCTTTTACTACGCTGTTGGCTCGGTGTCACCACTGCCTCTTCCTCCGAACTCTGAAAGTCAGTGGCACGACCTTCATTCCATGTGGGGTCTAGGACCTCATCGTCCCATGCATTGTCTTCCACCCAGTCTTCCTCCATGACCTCCTTTTCGGTCTGCACACTACAGAAAGACGCAGCAGTTGGCACCTGTGTTTCGTCATCATCAGAGACGTGCTGAGGTGGTATTCCCATGTCCTCATCAGGAAACATCAGTGGTTGTGCATCAGTGCATTCTATGTCTTCCACCCCTGGGGAAGGGCTAGGTGGATGCCCTTGGGAAACCCTGCCAGCAGAGTCTTCAGACAGCATAAGAGACTGCTGCATGACTTGAGGCTCAGACAGGTTCCCCGATATGCACAGGGGTGATGTGACAGACTGATGGGCATGGGTTTCAGGCACCACCTGTGTGCTTTTTGCAGAAGACTGGGTGGGAGATAATGTGAACGTGCTGGATTCACTGTCGGCCACCCAATTGACTAGCGCCTGTACTTACCATCCTTAGAACGGCATTAGGCCCGACCAAATATCGCTGTAGATTCTGGCAGCTACTGGGACCTGAGTAAGTAGGTTCAGTAGGACGTGTAGCTGTAACTGAACGGCCACGTCCTCTCCCTGCACCAGAGGCTCCATCAACACCACCACCACGACCATGCATGTCTAATCCCAGATGTGCAGTATATCAGCCACCACCACGACCATGCATGTCTAATCCCAGATGTGCAGTATATTAGAGTTTTTTTCACTCTAGTAACCAAAAAGCTGTATTTCTGGCCTAAATGTGACAGTCACTTATGCATGTCTAATCCCAGATGTGCACTATATTTGAGGGGTTTTTCACCCCAGTAACCAAAAAGCTGTATTTCTGCCTAAATGTGACAGTCACTTATGCACGTCTAATCCCAGATTTGCAGTATATTAGAGGGTTTTTTCACCCCAGTAACTAAAAAGCTGTATTTCTGGCCTAAATGTGACAGTCACTTATGCACGTCTAATCCCAGATGTGCAGTATATCAGAGGCTTTTTTAACCCCAGTATTCCAAAGCCGTATTTCTGTCCTAAATGTGACACTCACTTATGCTTGTCTAATCCCAGATGTGCAGTATATCAGAGACTTTTTTCACCCCAGTATGCCAAAGCCGTATTTCTGGCCTAAATGTGACAATCACTTTTGCACGTCTAATCCCAGATGTGCACTATATGAAACAGATGTATTTTTTTCACCCCCGTAAACAAAAAGCTGTATTTATGGACTTGCAGACATGCAGATAGCCTGTGCTTGTGCACTATCGTTGCATAAAATGGCTGCCGATTATGTATTGATATTGACTAACTGAAGAAAAAAAAAGTTTGTTTTCAGTAGTAGTTGGCTCAGGGCAGGCTTAAAAAAATTGTGTACTGCACCAACCAAACACATTTGCTGTAGATCGCTGAGTAAAGAAGCAGTTCTGAATCTTCATAAGATTTCTCCCTGATCTCTCCCTCACAGCAGCTGCAGCCTCTCCCTACACTAATCCGAGCAGAGTGACGGGCGGCGCTACGTGACTCCAGCTTAAATAGAGGTTGCGTCACATGCTGCAGTTGGCCAATCACAGCCATGCCAATAGAAGGCATGGCTGTGATGGCCTTTTGGGGCAAGTAGTATGACGCTTGTTGATTGGCTGCTTTGCAGCTTTTTAAAAAGCGCCATGTAAATCGCCGAACACCGAACCCAAACTTTTACGTAAATGTTCGGGTCCGGGTGCCGAAAACCCTAAAGTTCGGAACGAACCCAAACTTTACAGTTCGGGTTCGCTCAACTCTAGTGCTAAACACAAGTCTGGACAATTCACTTGCCGCAGGGCAGGCCAGAACCTCCAAGGCATAAAAGGGAAAACACAGGCCATGTGTCCCATTTGGAGACCCATATGTTAAATGGGGCAGACTCATCAGTCAGTACGTGCAGACATGTGGACATGTACTCTTCCACCAAGCTGCTGAAACGTTGTCTCCTGCTAATACGGTCCGTATCAGATGGTGGTGCTGGATGTTGTGCCATCCACCTAGTCCTGCCCCAGAAGTGGAAGAGATTGAGTGCACTGATGCCCAACCACTTATGGATAAGGATAGGGAGGACCACCACAGCACGTCTCTGATGATGATGACGAAACACAGGTGTCAACTGCTGCGGCTTTCTGCAGTGTGCAGCCCAGCAAGGAGAGCAGGGTTGAGGAGGATGATGAGATCCTAGACCCCACATGGAATCAAGGGCATCTGGGTGATGTGTGCAGTTCGGAGGAAGAGGTGGTGGTCACAACAAAAGAGGGAGCAGGGGGCAAAAGAACAGTAACTGGCCCCTAATCAGTACGCCTGCTACTGCCCACACTGCCGAGGGACTGAGCATACCAAAGAAGTTCATCTGGCATGGCAGTACTTTAGGCAATGTGCTAACGACAAGATGGGTGGTTTGCACGTTGTGCAGTCAGAGCCTGAAACGAGGCAAAAAATGTTCTAAACCTGAGCACCACCTGCATGACCAGGCATCTAAATGCAAAGGAGAGGCATCTAAATGCAAAGGAGAAGCTGCAGTGGATTAGACACCTGACAAACCATGAAATATCTGATGCTCCTTCTGCTCCCTCTTTTGCTGTGAACTCAGCCTCTTCCTTCCCTTATAGAGCAACAAGGCCACCTGGCTCCCCACAAAGAGAGGATGTGACAGAACTGCCTCCACCAGCATTGTCACAGAGCATCTCCACACTGCCCATGGAAGCATTCAGCTGTCTTTCTCCAAAACACTGCAGAAAAAGTACCCTCCTACCCACCCGCGAGCCTTGGCCTGGAATTCCAATATTTCAAAATTCCTGGCCTTTGATATGCTACCATTACATCTGGTGGAGATGGACAGTTTAAAACCTAATGACACTGGCTGTCCCGCAATATGTGGTTCCCAGCTGCCCACGAAAGTGGTGGAAAAAAATCAGGTGTGCGCTTCACAATGCCATCAGTGGCAAAGTTCACATAACCACCAATACGTGGAGCAGTAAGCATGGACAGGGACGTTATATCTCCCTAACCTCCCACTGGGTAAATGTAGTGGCGGCTGGGCCTGAGGCGGAAAGTGTTTTGGCACATGTCCTTCCGCCACCGAGGATTGCTGAATGTTTCTCGTTGCCTCCTGTTGTCTCCTCCTACTATTCCGCTTCTGCCTCATCTGGTCAGCGTAAAACCACCATCTCCATCTGCACCACCAACTTTTAGCACAGCCAGGGGGAAATGACAGCAGCTGTTTTGAAACTCATCTGTTTGGGGCAGGCATTAAAGAACAGACTGTTGAGTGGTTGGTGCCGCTGAGCCTCAAGACCAGCTTAGTGGTGTGTGATAACGGGCGAAATCTTGTATCAGCTCTGGGCCTAGCTGGTTTCAAGCACATAACTTGCCTGGGGCATGTGCTGAATTTGGTGGTGCAGAGGTTCCAGACAAATTACCCCAAGATGTCAAAGCTGTTGCAGAAAGTGCGGACCATCTGTGCGCACTTTCGGTGTTCTCACCCTGCTGCTCCTCGCCTGTCTGCGCTGCAGCAGAAATTCTGCTTTCCCGCTCACCGCCTCATATGTGACGTACCCATAAGGTGGAACTCCACCTTGCACATGCTGGAGAGACTGAGCAAGCAGCAGCGATAGTAGAGTTTTAGCTGCAGCATCCATGGGTCGCTCTGCGGAATAGCACCATCTTACCACCAATGAGTGGGCTTCCATGCAGGACATGTGTGCTGTGTTGCGCAGTTTTGAGTACGCCACCAACATCGTTACAATCACACTTCTATGCCCCCTTGAAAAATTCTTCAGGCAATGATGGATGAGGTGGTAGCACAGAGAAAGAGGAGGAGGAAAAGGGGTTAATTAACATAGTTATAAGGCCAGTCTTCCACAAGTGGCTCGGAGGGTGGGTTTCTGCACCAACAGCAGCCAGGTACACAACTGTTCAGCAAGGGCACAGTTTTGGAGGATGAGGAGGATAATGAGGAAGAACTGCGTTCACAGCAGATTGGAAAGCAGCTCACATGCATCATTGGAGCCTGGCTAGGGGAATACAGAGGACACAGACAATACACCTCCGTTGCCTTGTCGTTGCCTCTGAGCAGCCTGGCACACATGAGCGAGTACATGCTGCAGTGCCTGTGCAAGAAACGCCGAGTTGCCCTGATTTTTACCAGTGCTGATTATTGGGTGGCCACCATGCTAGATACCCACTACAATGACAATGTGTCTTCTTTACTTCCGTCACTGGAGCATGATCGGAAGATCCGTGAATACAAGCACACTCTGATAGACACACTACTGACGATGTTCCCACCTGACGGATGGGCTCAGTGGAAGAATGGAAGAGGAGGATGTCACCAATGCAGCTGGGGCACTGCCACTACCTCAGAAGGGAGGGTTAGCATGGTGTGCCCTTAAAATAACTCAACACACAGCCATTAATGTCTAAACCACTGGCAGCTCATCAAGAGAATGCCAAGAGTGTGCAAAGCAGTATATATATGAGTTTCTGTCTGTCTAGAAGTCTAGATGTTCTTTATGCACGACCAAATGACTGGACCAATCTTCACCAAATTTTGCACACAGGTACATCAAGTGTTTTAGACTGGGTCTCAGCTCTCTAGGCTGTACCGTTTCTGAGATATTCCCAAACAATGACCTGCATTAGCCAAAAGAAGCCAGCAAGCATTTCAATTTTGGGGGGCAGGGGTCACTATTAAATGGATGGGCGATGTGGAGTTCACTGGTAAAGGGGAGGGCATCGTGGACGTCACTGTTAAAGGGGCGGGCACTGTGGAGGTCTCTGTTAAAGGGGAGGGCACTGTGGAAGTCACTGTTAAAGGGGCGGGCATTGTGAAGGTCACTGTTAAAGGGGCAGCCACTATGAAGGTCATTGTTAAATGGGTGGTCAATGTTAAAGGGGCGGGCACTGTGGAGGTCAATTTTAAAAGGGCGAGCATTGTGGAGGTCACTGTTAAAGCGGTGGCACTATTAAAGGGACGGGCACTGTGGAGGTCACTATTAAAGGGGCAGGCACTGTGGAGGTCACTGTTAAAGGGACAGGCACTGTGGAAGTCACTGTTAAAGGGGCGGGAATTGTGAAGGTCACTGTTAAAGGGGCAGCCACTATGAAGGTCATTGTTGAATGGGTGGTCAATGTTAAAGGGGTGGGCACTGTGGAGGTCACTTTTAAAGGAGCGGGCAATGTTAAAGGGGCAAGCAATGTGGAGGTCACTATTAAGGGGGTAAACACTGTGGAGGTCACTGTTAAAGGGATGGGCACTGTGGAGGTCACTGTTAAAAGGGCGGTCACTTAAAGGAGCAGGCACTGTGCAGGTCACTGTTAAAGATGCGATCATTGTTAAAGGGGCAGGCACTGTGGAGGTCAATGTTAAAGGGACGGCCACTGTGGAGGTCAATGTTAAAGTGGTGGCCACTGTAGAGTTCACTGTTATAGGGGGTTACTCTTCTGCTAGTAGATATATATATATATATATATATATATATATATAATCGAAGAAATAGGACTGCACTCCGGATTTTGATGAAAAAATCAAGTGGTTTTATTCACCCATATTTATGGCATATCTTGCGACGTTTCAGCTCTTGCGAGCCTTTCTCAAGCCTTGAGAAAGGCTCGCAAGAGCTGAAACGTCGCAAGATATGCCATAAATATGGGTGAATAAAACCACTTGATTTTTTCATCAAAATCCGGAGTGCAGTCCTATTTCTTCGATTATACTATTGGGGACTGCCGTTATCCCCCTTGGATTTTGCACCCACTCTTCAGGCTGGTGCTCCCGCTGGACTTTCTTTTTCTATATATATATATATATATATATATATATATATATGTATATATATGCTCCCAGCAGTGGGTAGACTGCATTACATACAGACTTTAACTGTACATGAACTGGAAAAAGAGAGCGAGCCAAAAGTAAAAACAGAAGGGGAGGTTTTACACTTGTAACCCCTCACTTTTGCAATGTCCCTGTTTGATTACATCACAGACTGAAGTGATACAACCTAATGAATAATAATATCATTCATTTTACACAGCAACAAAATGCCACAGAAAATGGAATGTCCATTACTGTTTTGTCCCCCTTAACCACTGCTGATGTTTTATAGATGTTTTCTATATTTACTGTAAATGCAGACTGCTATGTTGATACCTGCTTTGAAAAATTCTGAATCTTGCAGTATAATTATAGTCATTTATAATTTCAGGAATATTCCATAAGATGGTTAAAGGTATAGGGTAGCAGAGATTTAACATTAGGCATGATGGAACAGCTCTTCATAGAAATGTTCCCATTTTTATTTAGAGACCTGATATAGATAACTTGTTTGTATGGGACAATAAGTGTAAAGGCCACTTAATGTTTCCATATGTCCCATGGATCTTGAATAAGGCAGTATACAAATTGGTTGTCATTGTTGTAGTGATAGTTAGGGGATGGGAAAATGCCTTTAAAAATGTTGTCTCACTTTAGAAAATGACATTTATCATGTAGAAAAAGTTAATACAAAGCAATTACTAATCTAATGTATTATGATAGTCCATATTGTTGGGTTGATTGGTTTTTCCATCTCATTGTGCACTGCTTGTTTCCAGGGGTTACAGCTCATTTGCAGTTGTGGCCATGCTTGCACACTATAGGAAAAAGTTCTGGCCTCTCCGGTGGCCAGGATGGTGTGAGGTGCATAGACACCCTCATATATGTGCTGCAGTGGTAGTCGTAACCTCTGAAAATGAGCAGTGTTATAATGCAATGGAAAAATGAATCAAAGGAGGCAATATGGTCAATCACAAAACATTAGTAAGTGCCTTTTATTAACTTTGTCTACATGATAAATGCCACTTGCTGAAGTGTGATATTATGCTAGTATTATAGATGTACAGAGCTCATTCTCAAGTGGTTTTGTCAAAAGCCATGTGGAAGATGACAGAGAACACATTGACATTGGGATATCACATAAAGTTGTTTCAAATAAAGTCTGCGTTGCTACATCTTCAGAAAGACTGCTTACCTGTATGGTAGAACTTTCCAGAAAATCCCAAGTTAAATGTAAAATTAGTAATTTGTGTCCGAAGTAACCGCTGCGTGTCAAGAAGAGCCTGCAAAATACAAAATTTAGGATACAAATCTCAGGACACAAATTAGACTTAATGGAACTGTTAGTGTGCCAGATGCAACTCCATAATCATAATCACAACAGAGACTCTTTCTGTTTTCAGGAAGTCTGCAGAAGACTTGGAAACTAACACAAAACTAGAACATACCACTTCAGACATGTTTCCTTCTACTCTGGAAAAAAGAAGTGTTAATAGTTTATTTTATTAATTAACAAAATGCTAAGTGAATGAACAGAAATATAAATTAAATCAATATTTAGTGTGACCACCCTTTATCTTTAAAACAACATCCATTCTTCCAGGTACACTTCCAAATTGTTTTTTTAAGGACCTCTATAAGGAGGTTGTTTTTTAAACATCTTGGAGAACTAACCATAAATCTACTGTGAATGTAGGCTTGCTCAAATCCTTCTCTCTCTTCATGTAATCCCATACAAACATAATAATGTTGAGATTAGGGCTCAGTGCGGGCCATATCATCACTTACAGGACTCCTTGTTCCTTTGTACACTGAATATAGTTTTTAAAAAGCATCTGTTATCAAGATAAACCCTATTAAACCACACATATTGCCTTATAGGGTTAATCATGGTAACTAAAATCTTACATTTCTTTTGTCTCTAGGGTTAATATTTGCAAATGTATTGTCCTTTTATAGTTATGCAAATTACCTATTTGGATAAACAAGGGGCTGTCCGCAGCACTGGAAACACTACTAGTGCAATGTCCCTGAGCCCTGTATACTCCAACCTCTCCTTTGATCAACAGGGGTAGACATCTTGTCTAGCCCTGTGTTCTCACACGAGTGCTGAATAAGCTCAGTAATCTCCTGAAGTAGCACTCATCAGATCCACTTAGCAGGCGCCAAGTGACCAAGCCAACTCGGTGCTGGTGCAAGGACATAGGGCTAGATCAGCCGTCTAGTCCTGTCAATCAAAGGGGACGAAGGAGTACATAGAGTTGTCACTATCCCTCAGGTGACTGATGTCAGGAAATCATGGAGATTGGCTGAGCGTGGAGGAATCTAACAGCCTCCTTGATTTCTCTTGATTCAGTGTTGATAGGGTTAATGACCACTTCCCATTTCTCAGCTGTTGCCCAGTGGTCATCACTTCTACCCTTTATAGTCTCACCCCACCCTTCTGACTATGCGGTTGATAGCTTTTTTGGGGTTTGGCTGAGCTGGTGTGAGATCCTCTCTGGTGTTCCTGTTCTTTCATCTCTACAGAAGTTAAGTGTTGCATTTTTTTGTATTTGTTATATTCCCTGTTGTTGTATCTGGGCCAGAGACAGAGACTTCCATCTGGGAAGGTATGGGTTGTCTCTGGTCCTATACTTATTCCAGGGCCTTATAGGGAAATCAGGGTCTAGGTATACTTCTTATGAATATTCCTACCTTCAAGGTCTATTCATATTGATAGGTAGTCAGGGCCCGAGTTAGGGTTGTCTAGGAGGAGGTCACCTGTTTCTTCCATAGTTTCCAGGCCCAGTTACTGTTCCCCTTCCCTCCTGTGTTCAGTGTAGAGTTTCCCCCCCAACACTGATCGTGACAAGAGTGCAGGGGTGTTGCACTAGTGATGCTTCTCGAACTATTGACAGCCCATTGGTTCTCCAAATAAGTCATTTTCATAAATAAATAAAAAAATTATAAATCAGTAAATATTAACCCTAGGTGCAAAAGAAATGTATCAGTTGAGTTAGCATCATGAACCCTACTAGACAATATGCCTGGTTTAATAAGGTTTATCATGCTGACATATGCTCTTTAACTATATTATTGGGGTTGTTGATCTGCTACAGAATTAAGGCTTTCTACAAGATTTTGGAGCGTGCCTGTGGGAATATTCAGCAACTACATATATTAATGACCTCACAGCACATGTCGACGTTTACCAATTTAGCAAACTAACTGGTGGTCCAACCGGACCCATATACGTCTTTTATCATGTGCTGTTATATATACCTAAAACTTTACATTTATTTATTATTCCTTTTAAAATCCCTTATAGATTGGTTCTAACAGTACATATACAGATTAAAACTATCAGTGGTGTGTGTCGCTCCGTCTTTTTCTATATGACAGTGTTATTGCTGTCATTTCACAGCAAGTGCTTAGTGTCAGTGTTGGTTACAGCCTATGTTTGGCTTGTAACTATCTTCTTATTATCGCCTATATTAGCTGTAAATTTACTCCTGTTACAGAGCTCCCTCACTACTACTGAGCCTAAAAACTTAGACACTCATAAACCCTACATCCTGACATGTTGCGCTGGTCACCCAGCGTCTTCAGGGGATCGTGCAGGTCCCTGTGGGAATATTGGCGCATTTATCCAGAAGAGTATTTGTGCAACCTCTGTTCTAGTTCATCCCAAAGTTGTCTGTAGAGGTTGAGTTCAGAGCTCTGTGCAGGCCAGTCAAGTTGTTCCACACCAAACTCACATAGCCATTCTGTCATGAATCAAAAGTGCTCCAGTTGGCCTTAAAATTTGTGTATGACATTCATATTTTTTAACTTTTGTCTTTCTTTATTTCTTTCTATTTATTTTTCTTTATTTATAAAAAAAAAATTCTACCTCCACAAACCTTTTAGCAAAGACAGCAATAGTAAAAACGTCTGGGTGACTCTGATATATATATATATATATATATATATATATATATATATATTAGTTATAAATTAATAAATAGTTGATTGTGTTAAAAATTTCACACTGCAACAGATTTATGCATTTTAGAAAAAAAAAGAAAAAACACTCCACAAATTGTCCCTTATTTAGAATCGATGCCTGCTACTGTTTAAATACATATGGTGATATTGGAAAAAACAGTGGCTTGTTCTGAGTAAGTGGACAATAATTATTCCTTAAATCGGGGAAGATGGCTACCCAGGTTTGTACACAGAAACTGTAGTATCAGACAAAAGAGTGGCTTGTTGTGAACATGCATCCAACAATCATGGCATAACAGGGGCAGATGCTTAACCATGTTTATACAAATATTAGAATTGGAGTATTGGAAGAAGTAGGAATTTGAAGTAGGAATTTGTTGTGAACAAGCACCATAAAAGTATGCCTTAACAGTGGCAGATGCCTGCTCAGGTTTATACACACACAAACTAGCATCAGAAGAAGCAGTAGCATGTTCTGAACAAGGATCTAAAATTCTTTTTTTGGAAACAGCAGCAGTCGGTGTGTGTATAGAACCTCACATACAAGGCAGATGTGTGGTTGTATAGGGATAATAGAAGCAGCAATTTAATTGGACGCAGTAGCAGCATTGCATGGATCCTAAAACAAATGGCGGAAGATAAGGCTGTGTAGGAGTAATAGTAGTGACAGTTTGGGGATTATCAGTAGGGATGAGCGAACTCGAACTGTATAGTTCGGGTTCGTACCGAATTTTGGGGTGTCCGTGACACGGACCCGAACCCGGACATTTTCGTAAAAGTCCGGGTTCGGGTTCGGTGTTCGTCGCTTTCTTCGCGCTTTTGTGACGCTTTCTTGGCGCTTTTTGAAAGGCTGCAAAGCAGCCAATCAACAAGCGTCATACTACTTGCCCCAAGAGGCCATCACAGCCATGCCTACTATTGGCATGGCTGTGATTGGCCAGAGCACCATGTGACCCAGCCTCTATTTAAGCTGGAGTCACATAGCGCCGCCCGTCACTCTGCTCTGATTAGCGTAGGGAGAGGTTGCGGCTGCGACAGTAGGGCGAGATTAGGCAGATTAACTCCTCCAAAGGACTTGATTAACTGATCGATCTGCAGCTGTGGATCATTGAGCTGCTGATCCTCAATTGCTCACTGTTTTTAGGCTGCCCAGACCGTTTGTCAGTCACATTTTTCTGGGGTGATCGGCGGCCATTTTGTGTCTTGTGGTGCGCCAGCACAAGCTGCGACCAAGTGCATTTAACCCTCAATGGTGTGGTTGTTTTTTGGCTAAAGCCTACATCAGGGTGAAGCTGTCACACCAAGTGCATTTAACCAGCAATAGTCTGTTCATTTTTTGGCCATATACAAAATCAGGGGCAAGCTGCGCCTGTCACCAAGTGCATTTAACCCTCAATGGTGTGGTTGTTTTTTGGCTAAAGCCTACATCAGGGTGAAGCTGTCACACCAAGTGCATTTAACCAGCAATAGTCTGTTCATTTTTTGGCCATATACTAAATCAGGGGCAAGCTGCGCCTGTCACCAAGTGCATTTAACCCTCAATGGTGTGGTTGTTTTTTGGCTAAAGCCTACATCAGGGTGAAGCTGTCACACCAAGTGCATTTAACCAGCAATAGTCTGTTTATTTTTTGGCCATATCCCAGTCTAATTCTGTCACTAAATCCATACCGGTCACCCAGCGCCTAAATACTAGGCCTCAAATTTATATCCCGCTAAATCTGTCCTTAGTGCTGTAGCTGGGCGAGTTATTTAGTGTCCGTTCAAGCACATTTCTTGTTCTGGGTTGAAATACAATTCCCAATTTAGCAATTTCATAATTTAGTGGTTTCTGCTATATCAGAGCTATTTGAAATCTATCCCTAAAAGGGTATACAATATTCAAGGTGCACATTGGGTCATTCAGAATAACTTCACACACACCCGCTACTGTGTATTTCCAAGTCTAATTCTGGCACTAAACCCATACCTGTCACCCAGCGCCTAAATACTAGGCCTCAAATTTATATCCCGCTAAATCTGTCCTTAGTGCTGTAGCTGGGCGAGTTATTTAGTGTCCGTTCAAGCACATTTCTTGTTCTGGGTTGAAATACAATTCCCAATTTAGCAATTTCATAATTTAGTGGTTTCTGCTATATCAGAGCTATTTGAAATCTATCCCTAAAAGGGTATATAATATTCAAGGTGCACATTGGGTCATTCAGAATAACTTCACACACACCCGCTACTGTGTATTTCCAAGTCTAATTCTGGCACTAAACCCATACCTGTCACCCAGCGCCTAAATACTAGGCCTCAAATTTATATCCCGCTAAATCTGTCCTTAGTGCTGTAGCTGGGCGAGTTATTTAGTGTCCGTTCAAGCACATTTCTTGTTCTGGGTTGAAATACAATTCCCAATTTAGCAATTTCATAATTTAGTGGTTTCTGCTATATCAGAGCTATTTGAAATCTATCCCTAAAAGGGTATATAATATTCAAGGTGCACATTGGGTCATTCAGAATAACTTCACACACACCCGCTACTGTGTATTTCCAAGTCTAATTCTGGCACTAAACCCATACCTGTCACCCAGCGCCTAAATACTAGGCCTCAAATTTATATCCAGCTAAATCTGTCCCTAGTGCTGTAGCTGGGCGAGTTATTTAGTGTCCGTTCAAGCACATTTCTTGTTCTGGGTTGAAATACAATTCCCAATTTAGCAATTTCATAATTTAGTGGTTTCTGCTATATCAGAGCTATTTGAAATCTATCCCTAAAAGGGTATATAATATTCAAGGTGCACATTGGGTCATTCAGAATAACTTCACACACACCCGCTACTGTGTATTTCCAAGTCTAATTCTGGCACTAAACCCATACCTGTCACCCAGCGCCTAAATACTAGGCCTCAAATTTATATCCCGCTAAATCTGTCCTTAGTGCTGTAGCTGGGCGAGTTATTTAGTGTCCGTTCAAGCACATTTCTTGTTCTGGGTTGAAATACAATTCCCAATTTAGCAATTTCATAATTTAGTGGTTTCTGCTATATCAGAGCTATTTGAAATCTATCCCTAAAAGGGTATATAATATTCAAGGTGCACATTGGGTCATTCAGAATAACTTCACACACACCCGCTACTGTGTATTTCCAAGTCTAATTCTGGCACTAAACCCATACCTGTCACCCAGCGCCTAAATACTAGGCCTCAAATTTATATCCCGCTAAATCTGTCCCTAGTGCTGTAGCTGGGCGAGTTATTTAGTGTCCGTTCAAGCACATTTCTTGTTCTGGGTTGAAATACAATTCCCAATTTAGCAATTTCATAATTTAGTGGTTTCTGCTATATCAGAGCTATTTGAAATCTATCCCTAAAAGGGTATATAATATTCAAGGTGCACATAGGGTCATTCAGAATAACTTCACACACCCGCTACTGTGCATTTCCAAATCTAATTCTGTCACTAAACCCATACCTGTCACCCAGCGCCTAAATACTAGGCCTCAAATTTATATCCCGCTAAATCTCTCGTTACCGCTGTCCTGTTGTGGCTGGGAAAGTTATTTAGTGTCCGTCAAAGCACATTTTTTGTTCTGGGTTGAAATACAATTCCCAATTTAGCAATTTCATAATTTAGTCGTTTCTGCTATATCAGAGCTATTTGAAATCTATCCCTAAAAGGGTAGATCATATTGAAGGTGCACATAGGGTCATTCAGAATAACTTCACACACACGCTTCTGTGCATTTCCAAGTCTAATTCTGTCACTAAATCCATACCGGTCACCCAGCGCCTAAATACTAGGCCTCAAATTTATATCCCGCTGAATTTGAATACAATACATTGGGCCAAATAATATATTTGTTGTTGTGGTGAACCATAACAATGAGAAAAACATCTAGTAAGGGACGCGGACGTGGACATGGTCGTGGTGGTGTTAGTGGACCATCTGGTGCTGGGAGAGGACGTGGCCGTTCTGCCACATCCACACGTCCTAGTGTACCAACTACCTCAGGTCCCAGTAGCCGCCAGAATTTACAGCGATATATGGTGGGGCCCAATGCCGTTCTAAGGATGGTAAGGCCTGAGCAGGTACAGGCATTAGTCAATTGGGTGGCCGACAGTGGATCCAGCACGTTCACATTATCTCCCACCCAGTCTTCTGCAGAAAGCGCACAGATGGCGCCTGAAAACCAACCCCATCAGTCTGTCACATCACCCCCATGCATACCAGGGAAACTGTCTCAGCCTCAAGTTATGCAGCAGTCTCTTATGCTGTTTGAAGACTCCGCTGGCAGGGTTTCCCAAGGGCATCCACCTAGCCCTTCCCCAGCGGTGAAAGACATAGAATGTACTGACGCACAACCACTTATGTTTCCTGATGATGAGGACATGGGAATACCACCTCAGCATGTCTCTGATGATGACGAAACACAGGTGCCAACTGCTGCGTCTTTCTGCAGTGTGCAGACTGAACAGGAGGTCAGGGATCAAGACTGGGTGGAAGACGATGCAGGGGACGATGAGGTCCTAGACCCCACATGGAATGAAGGTCGTGCCACTGACTTTCACAGTTCGGAGGAAGAGGCAGTGGTGAGACCGAGCCAACAGCGTAGCAAAAGAGGGAGCAGTGGGCAAAAGCAGAACACCCGCCGCCAAGAGACTCCGCCTGCTACTGACCGCCGCCATCTGGGACCGAGCACCCCAAAGGCAGCTTCAAGGAGTTCCCTGGCATGGCACTTCTTCAAACAATGTGCTGACGACAAGACCCGAGTGGTTTGCACGCTGTGCCATCAGAGCCTGAAGCGAGGCATTAACGTTCTGAACCTGAGCACAACCTGCATGACCAGGCACCTGCATGCAAAGCATGAACTGCAGTGGAGTAAACACCTTAAAACCAAGGAAGTCACTCAGGCTCCCCCTGCTACCTCTTCTGCTGCTGCCGCCTCGGCCTATTCTGCTGCTGCCGCCTCGGCCTCTTCCTCCGCCTCTGGAGGAACGTTGGCACCTGCCGCCCAGCAAACAGGGGATGTACCACCAACACCACCACCACCACCTCCGTCACCAAGCGTCTCAACCATGTCACACGCCAGCGTTCAGCTCTCCATCTCACAAACATTTGATAGAAAGCGTAAATTCCCACCTAGCCACCCTCGATCCCTGGCCCTGAATGCCAGCATTTCTAAACTACTGGCCTATGAAATGCTGTCATTTAGGCTGGTGGACACAGACAGCTTCAAACAGCTCATGTCGCTTGCTGTCCCACAGTATGTTGTTCCCAGCCGGCACTACTTCTCCAAGAGAGCCGTGCCTTCCCTGCACAACCAAGTATCCGATAAAATCAAGTGTGCACTGCGCAACGCCATCTGTGGCAAGGTCCACCTAACCACAGATACGTGGACCAGTAAGCACGGCCAGGGACGCTATATCTCCCTAACTGCACACTGGGTAAATGTAGTGGCAGCTGGGCCCCAGGCGGAGAGCTGTTTGGCGCACGTCCTTCCGCCGCCAAGGATCGCAGGGCAACATTCTTTGCCTCCTGTTGCCACCTCCTCCTTCTCGGCTTCCTCCTCCTCTTCTTCCACCTGCTCATCCAGTCAGCCACACACCTTCACCACCAACTTCAGCACAGCCCGGGGTAAACGTCAGCAGGCCATTCTGAAACTCATATGTTTGGGGGACAGGCCCCACACCGCACAGGAGTTGTGGCGGGGTATAGAACAACAGACCGACGAGTGGTTGCTGCCGGTGAGCCTCAAGCCCGGCCTGGTGGTGTGTGATAATGGGCGAAATCTCGTTGCAGCTCTGGGACTAGCCAATTTGACGCACATCCCTTGCTTGGCGCATGTGCTGAATTTGGTGGTGCAGAAGTTCATTCACAACTACCCCGACATGTCAGAGCTGCTGCATAAAGTGCGGGCCGTCTGTTCGCGCTTCCGGCGTTCACATCCTGCTGCTGCTCGCCTGTCTGCGCTACAGCGTAACTTCGGCCTTCCCGCTCACCGCCTCATATGCGACGTGCCCACCAGGTGGAACTCCACCTTGCACATGCTGGACAGACTGTGCGAGCAGCAGCAGGCCATAGTGGAGTTTCAGCTGCAGCACGCACGGGTCAGTCGCACTACAGAACAGCACCACTTCACCACCAATGACTGGGCCTCCATGCGAGACCTGTGTGCCCTGTTGCGCTGTTTCGAGTACTCCACCAACATGGCCAGTGGCGATGACACCGTTATCAGCGTTACAATACCACTTCTATGTCTCCTTGAGAAAACACTTAGGGCGATGATGGAAGAGGAGGTGGCCCAGGAGGAGGAGGAGGAGGAGGAGGAAGAGGGGTCATTTTTAGCACTTTCAGGCCAGTCTCTTCGAAGTGACTCAGAGGGAGGTTTTTGGCAACAGCAGAGGCCAGGTACAAATGTGGCCAGCCAGGGCCCACTACTGGAGGACGAGGAGGACGAGGATGAGGAGGAGGTGGAGGAGGATGAGGATGAAGCATGGTCACAGCGGGGTGGCACCCAACGCAGCTCGGGTCCATCACTGGTGCGTGGCTGGGGGGAAAGGCAGGACGATGACGATACGCCTCCCACAGAGGACAGCTTGTCCTTACCCCTGGGCAGCCTGGCACACATGAGCGACTACATGCTGCAGTGCCTGCGCAACGACAGCAGAGTTGCCCACATTTTAACCTGTGCGGACTACTGGGTTGCCACCCTGCTGGATCCACGCTACAAAGACAATGTGCCCACCTTACTTCCTGCACTGGAGCGTGATAGGAAGATGCGCGAGTACAAGCGCACGTTGGTAGACGCGCTACTGAGAGCATTCCCAAATGTCACAGGGGAACAAGTGGAAGCCCAAGGCCAAGGCAGAGGAGGAGCAAGAGGTCGCCAAGGCAGCTGTGTCACGGCCAGCTCCTCTGAGGGCAGGGTTAGCATGGCAGAGATGTGGAAAACTTTTGTCAACACGCCACAGCTAACTGCACCACCACCTGATACGCAACGTGTTAGCAGGAGGCAACATTTCACTAACATGGTGGAACAGTACGTGTGCACACCCCTCCACGTACTGACTGATGGTTCGGCCCCATTCAACTTCTGGGTCTCTAAATTGTCCACGTGGCCAGAGCTAGCCTTTTATGCCTTGGAGGTGCTGGCCTGCCCGGCAGCCAGCGTTTTGTCTGAACGTGTATTCAGCACGGCAGGGGGCGTCATTACAGACAAACGCAGCCGCCTGTCTACAGCCAATGTGGACAAGCTGACGTTCATAAAAATGAACCAGGCATGGATCCCACAGGACCTGTCCGTCCCTTGTCCAGATTAGACATTAACTACCTCCCCATAACCATATATTATTGGACTCCAGGGCACTTCCTCATTCAATCCTATTTTTATTTTCATTTTACCATTATATTGCGAGGCTACCCAAAGTTGAATGAACCTCTCCTCTGCCTGTGTGCTAGGCCTAAATATATGCCAATGGACTGTTGCAGTGGTGGCTGACGTGAAGCCTCATTCTCTGCTATGACATGCAGACTGATTCTCTGCTGACATGAAGACAGATTCTCTGTTACGGGACATCCCTCCTCTGCCTGGGTGCTGGGCCTAAATATATGCCAATGGACTGTTGCAGTGGTGGCTGACATGAAGCCTGATTCTCTGCTATGACATGCAGACTAATTCTCTGCTGACATGAAGCCAGATTGTCTGTTACGGGACCTCTCTCCTCTGCCTGGGTGCTGGGCCTAAATTTATGACAATGGACTGTTGCAGTGGTGGCTGACGTGAAGCCTGATTCTCTGCTATGACATGCAGACTGATTCTCTGCTGACATGAAGCCAGATTGTCTGTTACGGGACCTCTCTGCTCTGCCTGTGTGCTAGGCCTAAATATATGCCAATGGACTGTTGCAGTGGTGGCTGACGTGAAGCCTCATTCTCTGCTATGACATGCAGACTGATTCTCTGCTGACATGAAGCCAGATTGTCTGTTACGGGACCTCTCTGCTCTGCCTGTGTGCTAGGCCTAAATATATGCCAATGGACTGTTGCAGTGGTGGCTGACGTGAAGCCTGATTCTCTGCTATGACATGCAGACTGATTCTCTGCTGACATGAAGCCAGATTGTCTGTTACGGGACCTCTCTGCTCTGCCTGTGTGCTAGGCCTAAATATATGCCAATGGACTGTTGCAGTGGTGGGTGACGTGAAGCCTCATTCTCTGCTATGACATGCAGACTGATTCTCTGCTGACATGAAGACAGATTCTCTGTTACGGGACCTCCCTCCTCTGCCTGGGTGCTGGGCCTAAATATATGCCAATGGACTGTTGCAGTGGTGGCTGACATGAAGCCTGATTCTCTGCTATGACATGCAGACTAATTCTCTGCTGACATGAAGCCAGATTGTCTGTTACGGGACCTCTCTCCTCTGCCTGGGTGCTGGGCCTAAATTTATGACAATGGACTGTTGCAGTGGTGGCTGACGTGAAGCCTGATTCTCTGCTATGACATGCAGACTGATTCTCTGCTGACATGAAGCCAGATTGTCTGTTACGGGACCTCTCTGCTCTGCCTGTGTGCTAGGCCTAAATATATGCCAATGGACTGTTGCAGTGGTGGCTGACGTGAAGCCTCATTCTCTGCTATGACATGCAGACTGATTCTCTGCTGACATGAAGCCAGATTCTCTGTTACGGGACCTCTCTGCTCTGCCTGTGTGCTAGGCCTAAATATATGCCAATGGACTGTTGCAGTGGTGGGTGACGTGAAGCCTCATTCTCTGCTATGACATGCAGACTGATTCTCTGCTGACATGAAGCCAGATTCTCTGTTACGGGACCTCTCTCCTCTGCCTGTGTGTGTGCTGGGCCTAAATATATGCCAATGGACTGTTGCAGTGGTGGCTGACGTGAAGCCTGATTCTCTGCTATGACATGCAGACTGATTCTCTGCTGACATGAAGCCAGATTGTCTGTTACGGGACCTCTCTCCTCTGCCTGTGTGTGTGCTGGGCCTAAATATATGCCAATGGACTGTTGCAGTGGTGGCTGACGTGAAGCCTCATTCTCTGCTATGACATGCAGACTAATTCTCTGCTGACATGAAGACAGATTCTCTGTTACGGGACCTCTCTCCTCTGCCTGGGTGCCGGGGCCTAAATATCTGAGAATGGACTGTTCCAGTGGTGGGTGACGGGAAGCCAGATTCTCTGCTATGGAACCTCTCTCCAATTGATTTTGGTTAATTTTTATTTATTTAATTTTTATTTTAATTCATTTCCCTATCCACATTTGTTTGCAGGGGATTTACCTACATGTTGCTGCCTTTTGCAGCCCTCTAGCTCTTTCCTGGGCTGTTTTACAGCCTTTTTAGTGCCGAAAAGTTCGGGTCCCCATTGACTTCAATGGGGTTCGGGTTCGGGACGAAGTTCGGATCGGGTTCGGATCCCGAACCCGAACATTTCCGGGATGTTCGGCCGAACTTCTCGAACCCGAACATCCAGGTGTTCGCTCAACTCTAATTATCAGCTGTAACATCAGCAGCAGCAACAATTCAATATGGAACTTGATGGAAAGAAAACAGTGACAGTAGCATGATGCTCAACAGTTCTAACACAGCCTAGAAATGTTTCAGTTTACACATATGAAAGGAGGGAAGTGGAAAAACAATTCTCTGCTCTCTTTCTGTTGGAGACAAGAGGAAGTCTATTGAGGAGGAAGTGGAGGAGGTGGATAAGCACCTGTTGTTGGAACAAGACTGATACAAGAAGGCGTCAATAAGTTCTAGCCTCATTGCTGCTTCACCTTTTAGACTGTGAAAAACATGTACTGTCCCTGACCATAATTGCTGCTCCATATATTTATGGTGGCATGCAACTTGCCACACAGAGACAGTCCATAGAAGCAGCCTATTTTCTCCACAAAATCAGAGTATAAGTCAGGGATGACATTTTTGTTGAAATTATGGTAGCTTGGTATCTTCCATCGAGGCTGAGTCCATATTATTAGTTTTCTATAGGCAGTGAAATCCACTAAGTTCTCTGGCAGCAACAGCACTGCCAGAAACTTGGCTAGAAGAAGCAGAAACTGATGATGATACTGTACTGCTTGAGAATGTGGATTGGCTGCTGCAAAGAAAACCATGAGAAGGAGTACAGTCTTGATTAGATTGGCAGTCATTTCCAAACTCCCACCAGGTCTGGTAATGCCACCTCATATGCTGCAAGTGTCATGGTGCCTATGTTTTTGTTTGAATACCCAATGTTTATTTACATCTTGCAGATCTGCCCATGGCAGTGGTTTCGTCTGCAGGCAGCAGCAGTTGAGCCTGGCCTAGGTCTGGCATGTTTTGAGCCTAAGCCAATGGTATCAGCTAGAAATTAGCAAAGTTTTAAAGTTACTGTGCATCAGTATAACAGGTAGATCTCATATAGTATATTGACATGCACTGGTCGTACTGCTGTACGGGCACACGGCAGGGCGCAGAAGGAAAGGAACGCCATATGGTTTTTGGAAGGCAGATTTTACTGGGATAACTTTAAGTTGCCACGTCACATTTGAAGACCCCCTGATGCACTCCTAGTGTAGAAACTCCCCCCCCCCCAAAAAAAAATAACATTATGTAAACTATGTTATAAGGTGGCAAATTTGTTGCTACTATTTTAAGGTACATATGATTTTTGGTTGCTTTATATGACACTTTTTGTGAGGCAAGGTAACAAAAAATAGCTGTTTTGGCACTTTTTTTTTTGCTATTTACAATGTTCATCTGACAGGATAGATCATGTGGCATTTTTATAGAGCAGGTTGTTACGGACGCGACAATACCAAATATGACTACTGCTTTTGGTTTTTTTTTTTTGGGGGGGCGACTGTCTTACGTAGGGGCTCATTTTTATTTTTTATATGAGATGACAGTTTGATTGGTACTAATTTAGGGTGCATATGACTTTTTGATCGCTTGGTATTACACTTTTTGTAATGTAAGGTGACAAAAAAATTGCTTTTTTGACACACTTTATTTTTATTTTTGTAAGCTGTATATTTGAGTGGTAAGGTTATTTTTACACAGCAGGTTCTTATGGACATGGTGATGCCTAATATGTATATTTTTTTATTTTAAGTTTTACACAATAAAAGCATTCTTGAAACAAAAAAAAATCATGTTTTAGTGTCTTCATATTCTGAGAGCCATTGTTTTTTATTTTTTACACAATTGTCTTAGGTAGGTTCTCATTTTTTGGGAAATTAGATGACGGTTTGATTTGTATGCTTTTGGGTTGCGTATGACTTTTTGATCACTTGGTATTACACTTTTTGTGATGTAAGGTGACAAAAAAGGTTTTTACACAGCTTTTTTTTTTTTTTGTTCACCTGAGGGGTTAGGTCATGTGATATTTTGATAGAGCAGGTCATTATGGACGTGGAAATAGCTAATATGTATACTTTTTAAAAATTTATTTCAGTTTTACACTATAAAATAATCTTTGAAGGAAAAAAAATATGTTTTAGTGTCTCCATTTTCTGAAAGCCATATTTTTTTTACCTTTTGGGAAATTGTCTTTGGTAGGATCAAATTTTTTGCGGAAAGAGATGACGGTTTGATTGGTACTATTTTGGGGTACATATGTCTTTTTGATCGCTTGGAGTTGACAAAAAATAAAATTTTGGGTCAGTTTTAATTCTGGCTTTCTCCGTGACAACTCAAAATCGGAACGATGGTGACCGACAACAGGAAGAACATGGTGTCCCCGCTGCATCAAGGAGGGCTGAGCCGTGCACCCTGTATGGTGCACATGTTCAATCTGGTTGTCAAGTCTTCCACCCATCTGCAAGACATCCTAAAAATGGCCAGGAAACTTTGCATGCACTTCGGCCACTCGTACACTGCCAAGCATACCCTCCTCAAGCTACAGCGGCAGAACGGCATCCCCCAACATAGTCTAATATGCAACGTTTTCACCCGTTGGAATTCCACCCTCCATATGTTGGACTAACCGTACGACTAGAGAAAGGCCATTAACGATTTCTTGATGATAAAGGCGGACAGAGGTACTTCCCTGTGTAAATTTGATGTTAGCCAGTGGCAGCTCATGCGTGACACCTGCCGTTTGCTTGTGCCCTTTAAGGAGGCCATTTTATTTGTCAGTCAACTACGGGATGAACAATGTCATTCCACTGATTCATATCCTGGAAAAGATGCTGGTAAATCTGTCTGGTCAGGGGATTGGAGATGTGGCGTCTACATCTCTCGGCCACATGAGCCCTGTGGGGGCTGAACTGGAGGAAGAGGAGGACATTGGAGCACAAGCAATGTGTAGCGAAATGTGTGATTTTTCTACAAAGGTGACAGGAGAGGAGAAATAGGCGGAGGAGCAAGAGGGAGATGAGGAAGACGAGGCAGATGACTAAGACACACCGTGGCAGTATGCAGTGGAGATTGAGGCACAGAGTCCCTCCAAGTTACTTGCGCAAATTGTCCGATGCATGCTTACTTGCTTGCATAGTGACAGCCGAATTGTCACCATTCGGCAGAGGAATGACTACTGGCTCTCCACCATGTTAGACCCTCGCTACTGGTCCAAATTGGGGGCTTTTTTTACATCCACTGAGAGGGAGGACAAACTGAACTACTATAGAGGCATCCTATTTAGTCAGTTGGCCACTGCTTATCTGCGCCATCGTCCATGCTCTCGTAGTTCTGACCGGGGAGGCCTCTGCATTCACGCTCCACTGCCATGGCTGCTAGGGAGGGGTGAGGTGGCAGGAGCAGTACCAGCTCCATCAGCAGCAGCCTGAGTCTAGAGCCGTTGATGAGCAGCTTTCTTCACCCGCATGGTGAATAAACTACTCATCAGCAGCTAGACATAGAGGAGAACTTGAACTAGCAGGTGGTGGCATACTTGCAGTGCACCCTTCTAGCCATCATTGAAGATCTGCTGGACTACTGGGCAGCCAAACTGGATTTGTGGCCGCAACTGTCCGAGTTTGCCCTGGAAAAGCTGTCCTGCCCGGCCAGATGAATCAGGTGTGGATCAACCAGGATTTCCACCCACCAATGCCTGATGCATCAGATTAGATCATCCATGCTGCCTCACCCAAAACTTGACAAGAGACCGGTTTCTTCTGGCTTCCTGCCTCAGCTACTATTCTTTTTTTTTATCAAATCTCTTTTTATTAAGATTTTCTGTCTTGACAAACGAGCAAAGTAATACAAAGATGCAACGTTCACTTCATGTCAAACAATAAAAGTTCAATGTATCCGGGGAATGAGTAGAAGCATATTGGGAGAGGAGAGGGTAAACATACACAATGAACAAGGGGGGGGGGGGGGGCAGGGATAAACAATCATGGACATTTTCTAATTTTCTAGTTGCAGCTGATACATAGCCGAAAATGAGGTGACATATCTTCATTAAGGCCTGGACAAAGGCACAGATCTCAGGAAAGGTAAGATTCCACGACGAAGGCAAATGAGGATGCAAAGGCAAAGGCAGAAGCAATCCAAAAAGACACAGGCTGCCACATATTATGGTGGAGCTAAGCTAGTGAAGTTGTCTAAAAGCTTTCCAAGGATTCCACAGCCTAACATACTTAGCATGTTCTTAGCACTTGCTCAACCACTGAAGTGGAATTAATCATCTGGCTGCTTGGATAAGCAGAGTGGGCAGATCTGCAGATGAAGGATGCCAACCTTCAGAAGAGAGCCATAAGAGCACCGACCAAGGTGATAGTTTGATAGAGGTTTTACAGATCTCATTGACCTTCTGTTCTACCTGATTCCAAAATGTGTGAAGCCCGGGACATGACCACATGATATGGATTAACGTACCACTGTGTTGTTTGCATCTCCAACATGTGTCAGATTCAAGTAACCCTTTTTTGAAGAGTTTCCTAGGGTCATTGTACCACCTAGTCATAGTATTAGAAGAATGCTCTTGGATCTTTATACACCTCAAAAACCCATGGGACTTTTGGTGGATTTGTCTTATGTCACTCGAGGAGAAAGATTCCCCAAGAGCTCGCTCCCATTCCTTAATATAAGCCGGGGGGACTTCCCCAGGGGTGGAGTTTAGGGATTTATACAGGAGTGACGTAATATGTCGTGGGATTTTTTCTCCCATATCTAATTTCTCGAACCATGAAGGGGTGAAGTGGTGGTGTATGTGTTGGCTAATAGTTTGCAGCTGCGTGTTCATTCTATCGTAGCTAGAAAGTTTACTTCCCCAGCAGCTCGGGTACATATTTAGGGTAACCTACCCTGTTCTCTGTAAAGTTCTATTACTGTTGAAGTTGGTATGTGGCTTAAGCGTCTCCAAAATTGGGGTATGTTTTTTTTTGGTATTTGCATTAGGTATGGAATGAGATCAGCAGTCAGAAGTTTTGGCGGGATGGAGAATAGGGGCGTCTTGGCGTGTATAGAGCGCGTGGTCAAGAAGACTCCTTTAGTGAAACCCCCTGGTGCGTGCGACTGATGGCCTGAGCCCCATAGCCCTGCTAATTGGTTATCTGTTAATAATGCTAGTTCTATGTCTGCTCCTAAGGGTCTGTATCTACGAATACAGAGTTGCAACCACCTTTTGAGTTGAATGGCTCTATAGTAGGTATGTATGTCCATTAGCCTGAATACACCGTCCCCACGACTCAGCATTAATCTGTTGTATGCTAGTCTCAGTTTTTGCCTGATTTGCTTGAAGAAAGTTTGTGGGAGGACCATCTGTAGAAGGTATGTTATCTTAGGGACAATGTAGGTCTGCAGTAGATTCTTTCTTCCCAACTAGGACACCCATGGGATAATAAGGGATTATAGCTGTGTCTTAATTTTATTTATTAGTGGGAGGCAATTAGAACTGTAAAGCTTTTCTGGGTTACTTGTTAACGCAATACCCAAGTATGGGAGTGAGTTTTGATTCCATTTGAAGGGAAATTAAGTTTCCAGCCACCTAGCCAATCCCTCAGTTAAGGAGAGACCCATAGCCTCGGATTTGGTGTAATTAACCTTAAATTTAGACAATTCACCAAATACCTCAAAGGTACTTAGGATTTGTGGAAATGCTTGCTTCGGGTTCGTGATCAGCTACTATTCTGCCACACATCAGCCAAGTGCTCCTTCTTACACCCACCATCGTCAGCGGTTACTGTTAGTGCCACCCACCTCCCCACTCTTTCATTGGGTCACTCTGTGTTCTCCTGATGCTGCTGCCACCTTCACACTATGTCACTGTCATGTCCGGCGTGCCGATCACATACGTGACACAAAGGGAGGGAAAAGGGAAGGCCCTGTCCAAGGGAGAGGGAAAGGTGGTGACCCCTAACGCACCTTGAGGCTGGCACCTGACTGCCCTGACGTCCCTAGACGGGTTCCTCACCCGTATGCCGATCACATGCCTAAAACCATGGCTTTCCCTAAGATGAGCCCTAGGTAGTGAATAGGGCGGTGGGAGCACTAGTCCGCACCACTAACACTAAAGGAAAACACCAAGGAGAGGACAGACAATACAGACAAAACATAATCCCAGATGGGGAACAACAGTGGACAACAAAATCCCAACAGGGATCCGGAGGGTAACGCTCTGGAACAACAACCAGGAATCACAGCTACACAGCTCCAGTGGGTCAGTATAGAAGTCCAGGCAGGAAGCTCTATATCTGGCAACCAGAGAAGTGGGAGAGGAGAATATAAGGTGGTTGGGAGTGACAGACAAGAAACAGCTGAGGAGAAGAAGCTACGGATCCCTGAGTGAGACAAAAAGGATTGCAAGGCAAACACAGAAAACTATCATTAAGAAACAGCTTGATCTTTAGACATAGAGCGTGTAGCCACCCGCTGCGACTTCCTGACCCCGGGTATAACGGAGTCAGACGTGGCTCTTGTCACCCTCGTGACAGTACCCCCCCTTTCCACGAGGGGCCTCCGGACACTCAGGACCAGGTCTCTCAGGATGAGAGGCATGGAAAGCCTGGACTAACCTGTTGGCGTTTACCTCTGACGCTGGAACCCACATTCTTTCCTCGGGACCGGAACCCATCCAATGCACCAGATATTGAAGAGCGCGGCAGACCAGACGAGAATCAACAATTTTGGATATTTGAAACTCCAGATTACCATCAACAATAACAGGGGGAGGTGGGAGCGGTGATGGTTCTAGAGGTGGAACATATTTTTTGAGTAACGACTTATGGAAGACGTTATGGATTTTAAAAGTCTGAGGTAGCTCCAGGCGAAAAGCCACGTGGTTAATGATGGCTACTATTTTGTAAGGACCAATGAACCTAGGACCCAGTTTCCAAGAGGGAACCTTTAATTTAATATTCCTAGTAGACAACCACACATAGTCATTCACTCCTAGGTCTGGACCTGGCGACCGTCTCTTATCAGCCATGCATTTGTATTTACCTCCCATACTTCTCAAGTTAGCTTGCACCTTCTGCAGAGATGATGAAAACCGCTCCTCTTCGGGAACCCCTTCTTTAAAAGTACAAAATTGGGGATGAAAACCATATGCACCGAGAAATGGTGACTTGCCAGTGGATTCCTGATGGCGATTATTTATAGCAACCTCAGCTAACGGTAAATATGATGACCACACCTCTTGGTTTTTAGACACAAAACACCTTAGATATGCCTCAAGGTTTTGGTTGGTACGCTCAGTCTGTCTATTTGACTGAGGATGGAAAGCCGAGGAAAAGGACAAGTGTACCCCCAAAGGGGAACAAAAAGCTTTCCAAAACTTTGAAATAAACTGGGTTCCCCGATCCGAAACCACATCGGAAGGGACCCCGTGAAGCTTCACGATTTCACTGATAAACACCTGAGCAAGAGTCTTAGCATTAGGTAGTGCGGGTAATGCAATAAAGTGTACCATTTTGTTAAACCTGTCTACTACTACCAAGATAACTGTTTTACCCACAGACAAAGGTAAGTCAGTGATGAAATCCATTGATAGATGTGTCCAAGGCCTATTGGGAATGACAAGTGGCAATAAAGACCCTGCTGGACGTATATGAGAGACTTTCGCGTGTGCACAAGTAGAACAGGTAGAGACAAAATCCATTACATCCTGACGCAACCTTGGCCACCAAAAACGACGAGACAATAGCTCCAAGGTTGCTTTACTACCCGGGTGCCCAGCAAGTGCCGAATTATGATGTTCCTTTAATAATTCGAGACGCAGGTTTAACGGTACAAAAAATTTCTCTCAGGGGCAAGAGGCCGGGGCATCCCCCTGGGCCTCTAACACCTTCTCCTCCAGAACAGATTGTGCAGCAGAGACAACCACTCCTCTTTGTAAAATGGGTACCGGATCACTAACATTACCCCCTCCAGGGAAACTACGAGATAATGCGTCTGCCTTGGTATTTTTTGCTCCAGGACGATAGGTGATGAAAAAGTTAAATCTGGTAAAGAATAGCGACCACCTAGCTTGTCTAGGGGTGAGACGCTTAGCCGATTCGAGGTACAGAAGGTTTTTGTGGTCCGTAATCACCGTGGCGGGGTGGATTGCCCCCTCTTAGTAGTGACTCCATTCTTCAAACGCTAGTTTAATAGCTAATAGTTCCCTATTTCCAATATCATAGTTCTTCTCAGCTGCAGATAATTTTTTGGAAAAGAAAGCGCAAGGACGCCATTTGCCAGGAGATGGACCCTGAGACAATACAGCCCCCACTCCCACCTCTGACGCATCTACTTCAACAATAAAAGGCTGGGAGACATCAGGTTGAATTAGAACAGGTGCCGAGGTAAACCTCTCTTTTAGGGAGGAAAATGCAATTTTAGCGGCGTCAGACCATTTAGAAAAATCTGTCCCCTTCCTAGTCATGTCAGTAAGGGGTTTGACAATCACCAAATAATTTTTAATGAACTTCCTATAGAAATTTGCGAACCCCAAGAACCGTTGCAGTGCTTTAAGGTTCTCAGGAAGATCCCAATCTAAAATTGCCTGGACCTTCCTAGGATCCATACGGAAACCTGAAGCAGATAATAGATATCCCAGGAACTGTATTTCCTGAACGGCGAAGACACACTTTTCAATTTTTGCATATAATTTATTCGTCCGTAGGACCTGTAGTACCTGTCTGACATGTACTTCATGTGTTTTCAGATCAGCCGAATAAATTAAGATATGATCTAGGTATATCACCACAAACCTGCCGATAAGATGACTAAAAATATAATTAACGAAATGTTGGAAGACAGCAGGAGCATTGGTCAGACCGAAAAGCATGACTAGATTTTCATAATGCCCCTCAGGGGTGTTAAAAGCTGTCTTCCACTCATCCCCTTCCTTGATACTAATCAGATTGTAGGCCCCCCTAAGATCAAGTTTGGAGAACCACCTAGCACCCGCAATCTGATTAAACAGGTCAGGAATGAGAGGAAGAGGGTATGGGTCTCGGATGGTTATCCGGTTTAGTTCGCGGAAATCTAGGCAAGTACGCAGGCCCCCATCTTTCTTTTTAACAAAGAAAAACCCTGCAGCCACGGGTGAAGAAGAGGGTCCGATGTGTCCCTTAGCCAGACTCTCGGAGATATAATCTTTCATGGCTTGTTTCTCGGGACCCGAAAGATTATATAACCTGGTCTTGGGTAATTTTGCACCGGGAATCAGGTTAAAGGACGGTGAGGTGGTAACTTCTGACAACCCTTTTCAGAAAAAACGTCCTCAAAGTCCGAAACAAATGTAGGTAGGGTAGCTATGGAGGCGACTAAGAAATTGCTATTTAAGCAATTTCTCTGCAATGTTCACTCCACTCCAATATCTCCCTGGCCTGCCAATCTACCACTGGATTGTGCGCTACCAACCAGGGAAGACCCAATACCACAGGAGAGGGAAGGCCCTCCAGAAGGTAACATGAAAGACACTCATTATGGTGGTCCCCTACCCGAAGGTGTAAGTTATGGACAATGTGAGTGAGGTTTCTCTGAGACAGAGGAGCAGAATCAATAGCGAATATGGAAATAGGTCTCTGTAGCGTACAGAGAGACAAACCCATAGTGCGGGCAAAATGGGCATCTATCAAATTTACCCCTGCTCCACTGTCTAGAAAGAAAGAAATAGTCTCTGTCTTAACACCAAAAACAATAACCGCTGGCAACACAAATTGTGATGTTCGTATGGAGGAAACGTATACTGATATCCTCCACACAGTCTGGGGTTAGTAGTTCCGACGGTCGTTTGTTTTTGAGAAAGGAAGCACAGACATTAATGAAATGACCCCTCCCCCACAGAAAAAAACAAGCCCCACGCCTACGGCGAGCCTCAGGAGGACGGACCTGACGAGTAGTTCCTCCTAGCTGCATAGGCTCTTCTAGGTCCATACAGACTAACTGCTGCTTGGGAGGGGTTACCAATTGCTCAGGAATTTTCAATCTCTCCCTAAGACGTCTATCTATTCTGATAGAGAGGGACATAACAGCATCAAGGGAAAGGGGAGTCTCATACAGCGCAAGCGCATCCTTAACCCTTTCGGATAACCCAGAGCAGAACTGACTCCTGAGAGCCGGGTCATTCCACTGAGTATCCGTAGCCCACCTACGGAACTCTGAGCAATATTCCTCTGCTGGCCGATCTCCCTGTAGGAGTCTCCGTAACTTCGACTCAGCCAGGGCGACTCGGTCAGGGTCATCATATATGAGACCCAAGGCCCCAAAAAATGCATCCACAGACTGGAGAGCCTGGGAATCAGTGGGTAAAGAGAACGCCCAGGATTGCGGGTCCCCCTGAAGCAGGGAAATAACAATCCCCACCAGCTGTTCTTCATTACCAGAGGAGTAAGGGCGCAGCTTAAAATATAACTTACAGGCCTCACGGAACGTCACAAATTTGTCCCTTCCCCAGAAAATCTGTCCGGAAGAACAACCTTGGGTTCCGCAGCAACCTGGTTACCCATAGCAACCAATAGGCTTGCGGTCTGCTGCAATTGCTGCTGTTGCTGGAGGACCGACGCCTTCAATCCTACCACCTCCAAAGACAGGCCTTGAAGTTGTTTTGCCAAAGCAGCAATAGGATCCATGCTGGATTCTTAATAGGCAGAAAGAGAGAAAGAAAAAAAATATTTTTTTTTTCCTACCTACAAAAAATAATGGCCAGATATTATGTAATGACCGGCGTGCCGATCACATACGTGACACAAAGGGAGGGAAAAGGGAAGGCCCTGTCCAAGGGAGAGGGAACGGTGGTGACCCCTAACTCGCCTTGAGGCTCTTGACTGCCCTGACGTCCCTAGACGGGTTCCTCACCCGTACGCCGATCACGTGCCTAAAACCCTGGCTTTCCCTAAGATGAGCCCTAGGTAGTGATTAGGGCGGTGGGAGCACTAGTCCGCACCACTAACACTAAAGGAAAACACCAAGGAGAGGACAGACAATACAGACAAAACATATAATCTCAGGTGGGGAACAACAGTGGACAACAAAAGCCCAACAGGGATCCGGAGGGTATATATATAAGGAGGTTGGGAGTGACAGACAAGAAACAGCTGAGGAGAAGAAGCTACGGATCCCTGAGTGAGACAAAAAGGATTGCAAGGCAAACACAGAAAACTATCATTAAGAAACAGCTTGATCTTTAGACAGAGCGCGCAGCCACCCGCTGCGACTTCCTGACCCCGGGTATAATGGAGTCAGACGTGGCTCTTGTCACTCTCGTGACAGTCACCTTGCCATTCTGTGGTCTCCTGATGCTGCTGCAACCTCCACACTATGTCACCTTGCCACTCTGGTCTCCTGATGCTGCTGCCACCTCCACACTATGTCACTATGCCACTCTGTGATCTACTGATGATGGTGCTGCCACCTCCACACTATGTCACCTTGCCACCCTGTGGTCTCCTGATGCTGCTGCTACCTCAACACTATGTCACAACACTATGTCACCTTGCCACGCTGTGGGCTCCTCATGCTGCTGCTGACACCTCCACATTCTGTCATTGTGCCACTCTGTGGTCTCCTGATGCTGCTGCTACCTCCACACCATGTCACCTTGCCACTATGTGGTCTCCTGATGTTGCTGCCACCTCCACACTATGTCATTAGGCCAATCTGAGGACTTATCATGCTGTTCCCACCCTTCCTACTTCATGACTGGGCCACTATTTTGCCCTTTTGGCATGGTTGACATCATAATTTATTTAACCCTTCTTCTGATCTGTCAGAAGGAAGGAAAAATGAGACACACAACAGATCCTGTCTGTGTAGCAGCTGTAAGGCCTGTATGGTCCCATATTTTGGTAGCCAAAAGCAGGAGTGGGTACAAAACACAGTAGACATTCAAATATTCCATTCACATGTCATCTCTGTTTTGGATCCACTCCTGTTTCTTTTTGGCATTAGCAATACTGATGGATTACTGACCAAATGCTGACCGAGTGAAGGCGGATGCTCAACAGACAGGATCCATTTTCTTGGGGGTTATTGTTCTGATTGATCAGAGGAAGGGAAAAATAATCATTGATGTCAACACAAACTTACTGCTGACACCCTCTCCACTCTGTCAGGGGGGCTCTACCTGTATAAGCGTTTAATAGAACAGGTTCTGTAGACATCTATGTGGAATCAGCTGACAAGGGTGTAAAAGAACAGTAGGATCTTGGGCCTTTGCATGGTTCTTTATACCCGACGCTAACATCGACCTGTAAGGAGGAGTTCACACTTAAGTTATTTGGTCAGTTTTGGCCCCATAACTGCCCAAATAAGTGAAATGTGCAGTGATTCTAAGAGTGACGCCTGGAATATGAGTGTCATACTGACTCACAGTATTGTTTCACTACCACAGCAGACTCACTATGCGTGTTGCTGCAAGGCACAGTGTTCTACATCTCTATACAGGCTTTCTGTAGCCAGTAAATAGCAGCTTTTTAATGCGATTTTCCACAAACTAATTTGGATCAAATTGAATATTTTTAGAAAATTTGGCGAACCAACCGAATAAAATTCTTTAGAAAATCACTCATCTCTAAGCGTAACACCACTATGCTCTAGATAGGTGATATCCTGGAAGACCACTCAGAACTGTGCCTACAGTGGAGTCTGAGGACAAGGTGGATGAGGAGGCAGAGGAGGACATTAGCGCTGGAATCACAGCATGAGAATGCGGAGGAGACATTGCCATCACCTGGCCAAGTTTCTGATGTGCCTGGGCAGAAACCACATTTACCCAGTGGGCCAATAAGGACATACTGTATATTGTCCTTGACCATAGTTACAGCTCCACACATCGGCACTGCCATGAACTGTTCCAGACACCCACAGGCCCAAGTATTGGCCCACCTTCTGCTGTATGTATCTATGCAGGGCTGGTAGAGCGCTTTTAGAGTAGTAGTTATGGCTTGGAACTCCCCATCTTGGCTCGGCACAAGCCATCAGTTCTATGAAATGTGCAGAGTCAACCACATGGAAAGGGAGGGACTATAGTGCCAGCAACTTGGCCAGGGGCACATTCATCTTCTGAGCCATTGGATGAGTGCATTTATACTATTGTTTCTTTGCAATTGCCTTGGTAATCGATTGCTGGCGAAATGTGTGACAACTAAGGAGGAGCATCAGGACTAGTAGTTGGGAAAGAAACACTGCTCCCTTTTGCTGAGGTTGTGGAGCCTCGACTGCTGGACAAGGGATGCGAGCTGCTGGGAGATGTGTAAGGCTATACCACTGAGATAGAGCCACTGTTTTCCTTGGCAACTCCATGTATTGATGCATGGTCGTAGTGCCAACATTGGCACCCTGGCCACCCTTCACCTTCTGCCCACAGATCCTTCATATGACCACAATGATCAAGCAACTTGATGAAAAATTGCCACACCTGCGAGTAAGGCATTTTACTCCCACCACTCAGTACTGACTGCCTGTCGCTGCCTCTATGAAGCTGTGCACTTCTAGTTGTTACCGAAAAGGTAGGCTACTGAGTAGCACATGGCCTATCCCAACAACATTTGGCTCCAGATCTCACACTACTGGCATCCTGCTGGCTCACGGCTACATTGCACGCTGCTAGCTCAGCAGCACGCTGCCACCTGTCTCACAGGCAACCTGCCACCCTCACCCTCGGATGATGATGATGATCAAGCCCACTCTTCAACCGGCTCCCACTTGTGATCAGCTACATCATCATCCACTACTGTCTACTCCTCACTTATGTCACCTTCACCAGTCTCATGGCTGCGTCCCTGACCAATTGCAACACCTGCTCCCAGGCAACTCTCATCATTGCTACTTGCACACCTATAGGCGGCAGCAGTGGACCTCTCCATCAAATCTGGGCTGGCCAGTAGTTGATGACTATCCTCATCTCTGAAAAGCGGAGCATACATTACTTGCCTGGCAGAAGGAGCAGCAAAGGAAAGAGGCAGGTTCAGAAAAGGTGAGGGAACAGAGCTTGTTCCTGGGCCATGCCAACTAAGTGTGGTGTCTGAGGAACCCACCGACTCCTGACTATGGGTGTCTGATGTTAGTTGAGATGATGTTGATGACCAAGACAACCATTCCAGGGCAGCGGGATTTGTCACCAAAACATGACTGCTGGATGACAGTGGCAGCTCTGGCCTGTTGCTTCGGCTGCTGCTACCACACCTGCCGGCTCTAAAAAATTTTTTACTACTGCCCATTCCTTTGGAGGGCCCTGGCAACTGTCTGTTGGACAAACTGTAATGTAACACTAACTGCATATGTAAAATAAGTTATTCAATGTCAATATGGACACTCCAATAACAGTAGAACAAGATACCTCATTCACCACAATTTGAGAATCAAAGCCTAATTAGATTGCTTATCCATTAAACAAGGTTAACATCCCAATAACAGTAAAATTAGAAAGCTTATTCGCCCCAATTTGAGAATCAGCACCTAATTGAATTGCTATCTGTTAAACAAGGAGGACACTGTACAATTAGATAGCTTTGTGCTCTACACAGGGATTGATGCAAACTCTACTGTCTCCTATGGATCCCTTCAGCTTCAGATTACAGTTCCTGCACTGTACCAGCAGTCTCCATATGCTTTATCTACAGAGTGTTAATACTCCCCATATGAGCTCCCTACACTGTCCCTGCACTGTCTCTGCATTCTCTCTATCAAATATTACACAATTAAAAGCTTTTAGCAACACTGTCCCTATCGCTTCTCACGTCTCTCTCTCTATGCTCATCTCACAGTGAAATGGCGGAGAACACTCAGGATGAGGCTTTTAAAGGGCTATGACATCACAGGGGCTGGCTAGCTGCTAATTGGCTGTCCACATGGCAAATGTGGATGATCTTGCATTCCCGGGCTTCTTCCTTTCACTTTGTAACATCTTAAGCCACCATTTTAGGGAGAAAAATTATTCATTAAAGCGCTAGAAAACTCGGATTTATTGCAAATTTTTCCTAAAGTTCAGTTCGAATTCCACTTCAAATGTTTCAATTTTCTCAACACTAGTATCAGCAGCCAAAGGAGAGAACAGGCACAGCACCACTGACAACATATGTAAACTTTATTATAATACCCAAAAGGGAGAAATACAATAAAAACAATGACAGACAATACAGAACAATGGTGGATGACACACAGGATGAAGGGATCACAAATGGACAAAATATCGCATTAAACCAATGTTGGAAAAGGCTAAAGAGGTACTAAATGAGGAATAAGTACCCTAGTGGGGAACATATATGCATGACCTCGCCAACCTGGACGAAATATAGAAGCCCAATACAGTACATACTTAATAAAGTGCAAAAAGTACCATGTACATGGACAATAAATAGTAAATTAAATAAATAATGCCATAAATAGATACCTAATGGTGATCCAATAAGCCCCAACGCACGTTTCGAGTAAGCTTCCTCAGGGGGGGGGGATGTATGTGCACATACATCCCCCCCCCGAGGAAGCTTACGCGAAACGTGCGTTGGGGCTTATTGGATCACCATTAGGTATCTATTTATGGCATTATTTATTTAATTTACTATTTATTGTCCATGTACATGGTACTTTTTGCACTTTGCACTTTATTAAGTATGTACTGTATTGGGCTTCTATATTTCGTCCAGGTTGGCGAGGTCATGCATATATGTTCCCCACTAGGGTACTTATTCCTCATTTAGTACCTCTTTAGCCTTTTCCAACATTGGTTTATTGCGATATTTTGTCCATTTGTGATCCCTTCATCCTGTGTGTCATCCACCATTGTTCTGTATTGTCTGTCTTTGTTTTTATTGTATTTCTCCCTTTTGGGTATTATAATAAAGTTTACATATTTTGTCAGTCATGCTGTGCCTGTTCTCTCCTTTGGTGTTGATACTTGATATATGGCCTAGTACGCATACTCACTCTGTGAGTTACTTACGATTGGTGTTTACTAGTATCAGCAGCATCAATATTCCTGAGCTGATCACAATAGAAGGAGATCTGAAATTAGCTTTTTTAGTTTGTTTTTTTTATGCTTGGACTGTGTTTAGCCTCTGCTCTTTATTACTGCTGCAGTCCCCTTCCTCCTCCTCTGATATCACCTCCTCCTCAGCACCCTGATCCAGTTCCCAGGTATTGTCACAAGTCATAGTCCTCACCGTCCCTGACAATTTTACCAGACAATGATATGTCATCATGAACATCCTTGCCCTTCATGATTTCCGGTTCTGTATTTGTACCAATTGCCATTGTCACCACTGCTACCAGTTCCCCTACTGCTACCACCATGGCTACAAGTACCACTACAATTGCTACCACCAATACAGCTATGCATTTGAGTCTTCAGGTCCCCAGTATCTGTCTGAACATTCTATTCATGGCAGTCCAAAAACTGACTGTTGTCACACAACAGGAAGACTATCTTGAGTATCTTCCATATCACATCCATAGTGATGCCTCTTTATAGGAAAAAAGAAGGCATCCCACTAGAACTGGGCAATGAAGACAGATAGTATATAAATGAGAGGCATCTCTGGGTTCACATAGGTGCAACAGCATTGTCTACCCTCCTTAGAGCTTGTTGCATGATCCCTAGGTAATCCCTCCTGCCGGAAGCAAGGGAGAACTGTGGCCTGCTGCGACTACTTCTGGCCAGATGGTGACGACTGTGCTGCTACTGCTATTTGCACTACTACAGCTACCCACATTCTCACTCCCAGATGACAATGCATGTTTTTTTTAATTTCCACCCTGGAGTTTACCAGACATTTTATTACGAAGCCTTTTTAAACAATGGTAAAGGCCTATAAAAATATTTTGGAAAAAAATACAGGCCAATTAGAAGTCTCCTGTCTGCCACCAAACTATACTGCTATTGATACACTTAAATACACTTAATTGTGCTCTTAAATACAGGTTTTAATCCCCTGGCTGCAAACAAACTATACACTGCAAATAATAAAATAAGATTTTTTTTTTTTACTTATACTTAGTAGAGAAATGGAAAGAAAAAAAAGCACAATTACGCAGTGAAATGTATGCTGCTGGTGATGCTGGTAAATGTGCCTTTTCCATCACTTGAACTGTAGAAGTCTTGCACAGAAAAAAGTGCTGTCTCTTTTAAAGCTCATATGTCTTGTCTTGTGCAGTGCACATATATAGTTATTAACAGCTCTAGCTACCCTGAAGAGACACAGTATCCTAATTGCCCCTATGATGTCACTAATAATATTTGACTATCTACCTAGCAATTCAATCTACCTAAGTATATTGTCTTGAACATCCAATATCTTTTTGTGTGTCTATTGTAGATAGGACACACACAACCTTTCACATCAGGGGCTGAGCTCACAATGGCATTTGTGCTTCAGAGTTAGCATAGAGCCTGGAAGACCAGACAATATCCTCCCTCCTGATTCGCTGTCAGGCTGACTACAAAAAGCATTGTTGGCAAGCCTGACAGCTGGGGCTGTGCCCAGGGTCACATAAGTTCTCTGTCTTCATCCTCCCTGCCCAATTTCCCTTACTAATGTTCTTAATTTAAAATGTAAAATGGTAGGAACCATTTTGAGCAAATTTGAAGTTAATCGCGAAAACGTCGAATTTGTGTGAAATTCATAAAGAATTTGAATTGCTTAGAACTGATTCACTCATCTGTAGCTGTAATGTTAGGAAGAAAAAACAATTGTCTAAGATGCTAAATGTATCATGCAGTGAGCACCATTATGATATATTTCATGCAGTTGTTGTCTGTCTAGTATAGTTATATTCTGTTAACATGATGACAGTATTAATATATCAAGAGCACGGTCAAGAATGTTGCTAAGCCTTGTTAAACTATATGTTCATGATAGGTGGGAGCCCCAACTATTGGCCCTGCAGAAGTCACACAAATATAGTATACCTTTGAAAGTACAAAGCATCTTTAAACCAGAGCTTTGGAGTTGGAAAATATTCTAAGATGAGTAACTAAACAGATAAGGGGCATCAGGGGTCTTAGTTATAAGTAAAGATGAAAATAAATAAATGCATTTAGTCTTCAGAAGAAACATCTGGGGAAAGGAGGGACATGAATAACAAGTTACACTAATGCAGACTCAAAGCAAAACTGCTTTCCCCTCATGACTAAATCCCCTAATTAAATTCTTGTTCTGAATATTGTTGTCACTTAGGACTAGTAGGGAAATCTTTACTTTTTAGGGCATAGTTTGACAAGAAATTTGATTTGTTACAAATTAATTTGTCACGAGTCGTTATGTTAAAACCCCATTCAGCCTATTAATCATTGGGACTGTTTTTAACAGCCACTTAAAAGAAGTGCACCCGTTTAACGCCCGCTAAAAATTTAAAATTTGCTCGCGCAGAGGCAGTTTCGCTCCTTTCTTGATTGAAGAAGACCTGCTGAAGGACCTGCGCTGAGCATGATGATCCCAGTGATGTCATCAGTGATCAGGAGTGGAGCGGACTACCTCTGCATGAGCAAATGGATGAAGTGAGTATTTTTTTTTCTGTTCTTTCAACTCCAGCTGCCATTTTAGAAAAAATAATTTGTTACCATGAAGCGCAAGGAAATTCAGTTTTGCTTTTCTTAATTTTTTTCCTAAAATTCGGACCGAAATTCACAGTTCTAAAGTTTACCTGTCACGGAATGTGTACAGGTAACAAGGCAAAGCAACATGTATAAACGACTCGCTGGATCCAAAAACTAAGGAACCAAGGGAGACCCCTGCAGAAGACCTGGCACTTTCCCTGGCTGCTCAGCCTATGCAAAGATCCTAATGGTGGAGGTTTGCATATCCACGAACCTTGACTATAAAGCCCTGAGCACCCTACTATAGTGAGGGGACACGACCACCGGCTCCCTACACAAGACACGGAGGGAGTCAGGGTCATCTGGGATCCAGCAAACAGATATAAACATATAAAAGTACACTTAGCTTTGAAGCAAACAGGAGGACAGATCAGCGTGCACACACACTCCAGGAGGAAATATAAGCCGCCCAGAAAAGCATTCTGAGGAGGCATTTAAAGGGAAGCAATTAAGACATGACAGCTGAGAGAGGCTGACGAGAGGAGGAGCTGAATACCACAACACAGAAATTCAAGGAGGAGGTTCTGAAAGGCCTCTGTCAGAGCTTCTCAGCTGTCTGGTTGTGACAGTACCCCTCCCTCTACGAGTGGACTCCGGACACTCAGAGCCCACCTTCTCAGGATGGGACCTATGGAATGCCCTGATGAGACGAGAGGCCTTAATGTCCGTCACTGGGACCCACATCCTCTCCTCAGGACCATACCCCTCCCACTGAACAAGGTACTGAAGAGAACCGCGGACAAGACGAGAATCCACAATCCTAGAGACCTGGAATTCAAGATTCCCATCAACCATAATCGGAGGAGGAGGCAAAGGCGAGGGTACAATGGGTTGAACATAAGGTTTCAATAAGGACTTATGAAAAACATTATGGATCTTCCAAGTCTGAGGAAGATCAAGACGGTATGCAACAGGATTGATGACAGACAGGATTTTGTAAGGCCCAATAAACCTAGGACCCAACTTCCAGGAGGGAACCTTCAATTTGATATTCTTGGTAGACAACCACACCAGATCACCAACATTCAGGTCCGGACCAAGCACACGTCTCTTATCAGCCACACGCTTATATCTCTCACTCATGCTCTTTAGATTATCTTGAATCTTTTGCCAAATAGATGACAAAGACGAGGAGAATCTGTCCTCATCAGGTAAACCAGAAGACCCCTCTCCCGAGAAAGTCCCAAACTGTGGATGAAACCCATATGCACCAAAAAATGGTGACTTATCAGAGGACTCCTGACGACGGTTATTTAAAGCAAACTCAGCAAGGGACAAAAAAGAACACCAATCCTCTTGATTCTCCGCCACAAAACAACGCAGATATGTCTCCAGATTCTGATTGACGCGCTCTGTCTGGCCATTCGACTGCGGGTGGAAAGCAGAAGAGAATGACAACCGAACCCCCAAGCGAGAACAGAAAGCCTTCCAGAATCTGGAAACAAACTGCGTGCCCCTATCAGAGACTATGTCTGAAGGAATACCGTGCAACTTGACAATGTGATCAACAAATGCCTGCGCCAGCGTCTTAGCATTGGGCAAACCAGGAAAAGGGATGAAATGCACCATTTTGCTAAAACGGTCCACCACCACCAGAATCACAGTCTTCCCCGAGGAACGAGGCAGGTCCGTGATAAAGTCCATGGACAGATGTGTCCAAGGACGGGAAGGAATGGGTAAGGGAAGGAGAGGACCTGATGGCCGTGAATGAGGGACCTTGGCACGAGCGCAAGTCTCGCAGGCTGCCACAAAACCCTCAACCGACTTACGAAGCGCAGGCCACCAGAATCTCCGAGCGATGAGATCCAGTGTGGCTCTTACCCCCGGGTGCCCAGCAAGGACTGTATCGTGGTGTTCTTTAAAAATCTTGTGTCTTAAAGCGAGAGGCACAAACAACCTCCCAGGAGGACAAAGATCAGGAGCCTCTGACTGGGCTGCCTGCACCTCTGCCTCCAATTCAGGAAAAAGAGCAGAGACCACCACACCTTCAGCCAAAATGGGACCCGGGTCTTCAAAATTCCCGCCTCCCGGAAAACAACGTGACAGGGCATCTGCCTTCACATTCTTAACTCCAGGGCGGAACGTGACAACAAAATTAAACCTAGAAAAGAACAACGACCATCTGGCCTGTCTCGGGTTCAGACGCTTGGCTGACTCCAAGTAGGCCAGATTTTTATGGTCAGTAAATACGGTAATAGGGTGTCTGGCCCCCTCTAGCCAATGGCGCCATTCCTCAAAAGCCAACTTGATGGCCAACAATTCCCTATCTCCCACATCGTAATTTCTCTCTGCGGAGGAGAGTTTTCTTGAGAAAAAGGCACACGGTCGCCAATTGGCAGGAGAGGAACCCTGAGACAAGACCGCCCCCACACCCACCTCAGAAGCATCAACCTCAACTATGAAGGGTAATGAAACATCAGGTTGCACCAAGATGGGAGCGGAAGCAAAACTCTCCTTGATATCAGAAAAGGCCTTACGCGCCTCTACTGACCAAGAAGAAAAATCTACCCCCTTTCTGGTCATATCAGTGAGTGGTTTAACAATAGAAGAATAATTCAAAATGAACTTCCTGTAATAATTGGCAAAGCCCAAAAAACGCATCAGCGCCTTTTGATTCTCAGGAAGCTCCCACTCAAGCACAGCGCGGACCTTCTCGGGGTCCATGCGAAAACCAGAAGCGGAGAGAAGAAACCCCAGAAATTGAATTTCTGGAACCGCAAACACACATTTTTCCAGTTTCGCATATAGTTTATTCTCCCGCAGGATGAGCAAGACCTGACGTAAATGTTCCTTATGAGTTTTGAAATCGGGAGAAAAAATCAAAATGTCATCCAAATACACCAATACAAATTTTCCCATCAAATGATAAAAAATGCTGTTCACGAAATGCTGAAAAACGGCTGGGGCATTCATCAACCCAAAAGGCATAACCAAATTCTCAAAATGGCCCTCAGGGGTATTGAAGGCCGTCTTCCATTCGTCCCCTTCTCTGACCCTGACCAGGTTGTATGCCCCTCTTAAATCTAATTTGGAAAATACTTTAGCCCCAACAACCTGGTTAAACAGGTCCGGGATCAGAGGAAGCGGATAAGGGTCACGAATTGTGATATTGTTCAGCTCCCTGAAATCCAGACAAGGTCTTAAAGAACCATCTTTTTTCTTAACAAAGAAAAAACCAGCGGCAACAGGTGACTTTGAGGGTCGTATGTGTCCCTTTCTCAGACTCTCAGAGATATAAGTACGCATAGCGATCCTCTCAGGTTGGGAAAGATTGTATAAACGAGATTTAGGCAGCTTGGCGTCTGGGATGAGATTAATAGGGCAATCGTACTCCCTGTGCGGGGGCAAATCCTGAACTCCACTCTCAGAGAAGACATCCGAAAATTCAGAGAGAAAAGATGGTACAGTCTTAGTAGCAACCTCAGAAACAGATGTCGTGAGGCAATTCTCTCTGCAAAAGTCACTCCAACCATTTATTTGCCTTGCTTGCCAATCAATGGTGGGGTTATGTTTAGTGAGCCAGGGTAGCCCCAACACTAGAGGAGTCGGCAAACCGCTAAGGACGAAACATGACACATCCTCAACATGAGCATCACTCACAATTAAACGGATATTGTGAACTATGCCCTTTAATGACTTCTGAGAAAGTGGAGCGGAATCGATAGAAAACACAGGAATATCCTTTCTCAAAGCGCACACCTGGAAACCATGAGTTATCGCAAAGTGATTATCAATGAGATTAACCGCTGCTCCACTATCCACAAAAATCTCACAAAAAATGTTCTTGCTCTCTAGCGCCACCCTAGCCGGCAGGACAAAACGGGAACTACAAGCAAACGGAAAATCTTCAATTTCCGCCTCAATCCTGCCAATAGTAACAGACGGAACATTTTTCAAAGATTTTTTCCTCTTTGTTTCTTTATTATACCCAGAGAACTGCCTGAATCTCCTAGAGGGACAAATATTTGCCAAATGATTAATACCTCCACAACAAAAACAAACCCTCTCATGCGGGCTGAATCTTCTATTGTCAGAAGCAATCAACCCCAGCTGCATGGGCTCCTGCTCAGAAGGGGCTGACAGCGACTGAGACCCCTGCGCAGAGAATGGGACCGCTGCACAGTCCTGGGACCGAGTATGACAGGAAAGAGAGATCTCTCCTCTCTCTCTAAGACGCCTGTCAATACGAACGGCCTGAGACATAGCAGAGTCCAAAGAAATAGGCCTTTCATGAAAGGCAAATGCATCTTTCAATCCCTCTGAAAGACCATGGCAAAATTGACTTCGGAGTGCAGCATCATTCCAACCAGTATCAGCTGCCCAACTCCGAAATTCTGAGCAGTATATTTCTGCGGATTGTTTACCCTGGCATAGGAGACGTAGTCTAGACTCCGCCAGAGCAATACGATCCGGATCATCATATATCTGACCCAGGGCTAAAAAGAATTCATCCACTGAACGGAGGGGCCGTGCCCCCTCCGGCAGCGAAAAGGCCCAGGACTGAGCATTACCCCTGAGCAGCGATATAATGATCCCCACCCTCCGTTCCTCATCACCAGAAGAATGGGGAAGAAGGCGAAAATGGAGTTTGCAAGCCTCTCTAAAACGCACAAAATTCTCACTACCCCCGGAGAACGTATCCGGGAGCGAGATCTTAGGCTCAGAACAAGCTCCATGAACGCAAGCTGAACCGGTCACTTGAAGCTGAGACAAAGTCTTACGGAGGTCAGCTACCTCCAATGAAAGACCCTGGAAGCGTTCAGCCAAAAGTGAAACCGGATCCATGCTTAAGACGGTTTTGGCGGCTTATAATGTCACGGAATGTGTACAGGTAACAAGGCAAAGCAACATGTATAAACGACTCGCTGGATCCAAAAACTAAGGAACCAAGGGAGACCCCTGCAGAAGACCTGGCACTTTCCCTGGCTGCTCAGCCTATGCAAAGATCCTAATGGTGGAGGTTTGCATATCCACGAACCTTGACTATAAAGCCCTGAGCACCCTACTATAGTGAGGGGACACGACCACCGGCTCCCTACACAAGACACGGAGGGAGTCAGGGTCATCTGGGATCCAGCAAACAGATATAAACATATAAAAGTACACTTAGCTTTGAAGCAAACAGGAGGACAGATCAGCGTGCACACACACTCCAGGAGGAAATATAAGCCGCCCAGAAAAGCATTCTGAGGAGGCATTTAAAGGGAAGCAATTAAGACATGACAGCTGAGAGAGGCTGACGAGAGGAGGAGCTGAATACCACAACACAGAAATTCAAGGAGGAGGTTCTGAAAGGCCTCTGTCAGAGCTTCTCAGCTGTCTGGTTGTGACATTACCCCTTCACCCAGATGCTCTCCTATTTCTTGGGTGAACTTGGGGAACATGCTATATGTACTAGCTATGTAACTATGGGTGTGTAACAGAAATTTGTTAAAAAAAATATATATATATATGTATACAGTGGCTTGAAAAAGGCTCATGCTTGAGCCAAAACGTCGCTTTTGCCACCACATGGGTGATAAAAACATATTTTGAGAAGATACGCTTGGAGTGCAGTCCGATTTTTTTTACCTTTCCATAAGTGGGTAAGCACCTGTTACCATACTTGGATATTGCACCTGTTTTTTTCCCTTATACTTTTTTAGGGTGGTGCTGCCAGTGGTTTCTTATATATATATACAGTACAGACCAAAAGTTTGGACACACCTTCTCATTCAAAGAGTTTTCTTTATTTTCATGACTATGAAAATTGTAGATTCACACTAAAGGCATCAAAACTATGAATTAACACAAACACACATGGAATTATATACACAACAAAAAAGTGTGAAACAACTGAAAATATGTAATATTCTAGGTTCTTAAAAGTAGCCACCTTTTGCTTTGATTACTGCTTTGCACACTCTTGGCATTGAGCTTCTAGAGGTAGTCACCTGAAATGGTCTTCCAACAGTCTTGAAGGAGTTCCCAGAGATGCTTAGCACTTGTTGGCCCTTTTGCCTTCACTCTGCGGTCCAGCTCACCCCAAACCATCTCGATTGGGTTCAGGTCCGGTGACTGTGGAGGCCAGGTCATCTGGTGCAGCACCCCATCACTCTCCTTCATGGTCAAATAGCCCTTACACAGCCTGGAGGTGTGTTTGGGGTCATTGTCCTGTTGAAAAATAAATGATGGTCCAACTAAACGCAAACCGGATGGAATAGCATTCCGCTGCAAGATGCTGTGGTAGCCATGCTGGTTCAGTATGCCTTCAATTTTGAATAAATCCCCAACAGTGTCACCAGCAAAGCACCCCCACACCATCACACCTCCTCTTCCATGCTTCACGGTGGGAACCAGGCATGTAGAGTCCATCCGTTAACCTTTTCTGCATTGCACAAAGACACGGTGGTTGGAACCAAAGATCTCAAATTTGGACTCATCAGACCAAAGCACAGATTTCAACTGGTCTAATGTCCATTCCTTGTGTTCTTTAGCCCAAACAAGTCTCTTCTGCTTGTTGCCTGTCCTTAGCAGTGGTTTCCTAGCAGATATTCTACCATGAAGGCCTGGTTCACACAGTCTCCTCTTAACAGTTGTTCTAGAGATGTGTCTGCTGCTAGAACTCTGTGTGGCATTGACCTGGTCTCTAATCTGAGCTGCTGTTAACCTGAGATTTCTGAGGCTGGTGACTCGGATGAACTTATCCTCCGCAGCAGAGGTGACTCTTGGTCTTCCTCTCCTGGGGCGGTCCGCATGTGAGCCAGTTTCTTTGTAGCGCTTGATGGTTTTTGTGACTGCACTTGGGGACACTTTCAAAGTTTTCCCAATTTTTCGGACTGACTGACCTTCATTTCTTAAAGTAATGATGGCCACTCGTTTTTCTTTACTTAGCTGCTTTTTTCTTGCCATAATACAAATTCTAACAGTCTATTCAGTAGGACTATCAGCTGTGTATCCACCTGACTTCTCCACAACGCAACTGATGGTCCCAACCCCATATATAAGTCAAGAAATTCCACTTATTAAACCTGACAGGGCACACCTGTGAAGTGAAAACCATTTCAGGTGACTACCACTTGAAGCTCATCAAGAGAATGCCAAGAGTGTGCAAACCAGTAATCAAAGCAAAAGGTGGCTACTTTGAAGAACCTAGAATATGACATTTTCAGTTGTTTCACACTTTTTTGTTATGTATATAATTCCACATGTGTTAATTCATAGTTTTGATGCCTTCAGTGTGAATCTACAATTTTCATAGTCATGAAAATAAAGAAAACTCTTTGAATGAGAAGGTGTGTCCAAACTTTTGGCCTGTACTGTATATATATATATATATATATATATATATATAGTGACAAAGTAAAAGATCTAGTGTGGAGAGGAGGGTATTTTCCTCGCTTGGACTGATTGACAGCTATGTAAAGTCAAGCACCGGACTGGATCTCAGATGCCGGTATGGGCTTTGCCTATACCTGACTGTTTTAAAGAAAGCCAGCTGGATGGCAGTAGGGGGCTCTGTATGAGGCTTGTGCCTGGATGAATGTCTGTGACCTGTCTGGGGAGGACAAGTCAACTAAATCCTGGACTTTGGTGTGGAACTATTTGCAAATTGTGAACACACATCTGGACTTGGACTCTATATGCTCTTGGATCTCTATCGTCTTTTTCTGCACCTAAAAACAAAAAAAAACTATATGATGTTCACAGTTGGTGATGCAGTCCCTGTTGCTTCAAAAAGAAGATCTCAGGAGGATGATCCAAAAGCTGACCTGAATTGTATTTTGCAGATTTCAAATTAAAATGATCACATTGCAAAAATAGAAAACCTGATAAGATTTAATTCTATCTTATTCTAAGAAGCATAATCCCATTTTAAATGTTCTGCCTCTTTCCTTGTGCAGCAAGATCTGGTGCTTCAGGTAAGACTAAATATGCATATCATTTATTTTATCGCTGCTGAACACATGTCTATCTTTAGCAGCTCTTAGCTGTTTTGTATGCAGCCATTTAATTTATGTTTCCTTTCCAAGCAAGAAATTTAAATCAATCTAAATCTTCTTAACTTTTTTTTTTATTATTATTTTGGAAATCAAAGTTTGCCATCCAATTATTGAAAGCAAAATCCTAGTTAAAGAAAAAGTGCAGCCTTAGTCAAAATTGGCAGCTTAAGTTTGTTTTGACAATGCTGCCATGATGTGTATGCTTTTTACAAGTACTAAATTAAGTATAAAATGTTGAGAGTGTACCATAGGATAAATATTTTGTACTTGCAGAGGCGATTTGAGTCTTCCCTATAGTAGATCATCTGAATGCAGTAGTCTTCTACTATCAATATATTTGCTACGTTGTTATTCATTTAGCATTTTCACATAGCTTTTTTTTTCAAATGTAAGTTTCCATAAAGCTACACAATGTAAACGAAGCATACAAAAAAGTCGGACATGCAGTACTTTTAGTCTGGCGGCCTTTCGCCGTGCACTGCCGTGCTGCGCCGCTGCTCCACCGCCGTCCCCATTATAGTCAATAGGGATGGAGCGTCAGTCCGGCGGCACGGCGAAATAGCGGCAGATCCGACAGGGTGAACAGCCTGTCTGATCCGTCCTGCTGCTAGTGTGAAAGTACCCTTAATCATTGAATTCAGTTATTTCATTTAGTCCCATTGCCACATGTGTATAAAATCCAGCACCTAGCAATGCAGTATGCTTTTACAGACATTTGTGAAAGAATGAACCGTTCTACAGAACTTGCATGTATGAAGTCAGTTCATGAAGTTTGTTCCCTTCTGGATATTCCATGATCAGAGTTGGAATGGCTACAGACCCTACAGAAAAGCTTACCGGTGGGCCAATGCCCAGGGAGCTGCCTGAACCCTAACTACTTCCAAGTTAATTAAAGGATAACTGTTAGATTTTATTTTATTTGCTAGTTTATTAGAGCTAGGCATGTATACCTGAGTAAGTCTGTCAATGATTGCCAAAAGATCTGTAATTACTTTATAATAATAGCTTTCATTAATTTCTCCTGTCCCTTTCCACTGCTCCCTTAAAAGACAGTTGCTATGGCTCATCTGTCTCGGGCTAGGAAGACAGAGGGGCGGTCCTTCACACTGCATGCCTGCATTAGGCTTCAGAGTGAGGAGGCGTGTCTCTCAGTAATCCAATCCGATTGGCTGGCAGGAAGCTGCTGGCTACAGCAAGTGTGTATGTGACCTGAGGGAATGCAGTTTGGGCCTCAGAGAACTGGCAGAGGAGCCATCTTGAGAAGATCCACATAATGTAGGATTCAAACAGCCGTAACTAAGGGGAAAACTCAAGGAAAACAGTAATAAGTGAAGAAACTAAAGATTGCTTTATGCATAATGCTGCTGCAGCAGTAACATATGCTAAAATAGATTTTTTTTATGAAAATATGAGTTATCCTTTAAGAAGAAAAATATCCAAGGATTTGTACTTTACCTTGTACAAACTCCCAAAACATTGTTGCTAAATGAAAAGTAGAATACTGTACGTGTCACAAATGACCACACTGCTGTAGGGTTTATTGGACTGTCTGAATTATATTAAATTTAGCTCAATGCCAGTACAACATATTCAATAAAAATTAATCCTATACTCACCTGTTTTTCCTGCACAGTTCTCAGCATCACATCTCTAGTCCTTCTCCTAATCTTTGTAATCTTTGTATGCAAGACTGCAGAGGTGATGTTGATGTGAACAGCACATGACCGCTCATCTAATCACTTGCCTCTGCAACTTGTGCCATAAACCGTCAAAGTCATTAGTTGGCTGCAGCGGTCAGTCCATATATCTTGACATCACAGCTTCAGTCCTTTATAAAAAGAATAGAAGGAGGAATTGTGTCGGCACAGTAGAAAAACTGGTAAGTATGAAGTTCATTTTTATTTAACATAGTGTACTGGCATGTTTTAAAGTTTAATATTGCTTAGACAACTAGTGTAAGCTGGCAAAATACATTAGATGTATGTCATCCAAACCCACCACACTGATTCTTTTGTTCTCAGAGATGAAGAACGTCCTAATAGATTATTAGAAAACGGGTTTTCTAAACCAGACAAGCAATTTAAATAACAAAGCAGAATTAAAGGAAATGTTTGCTTAGAAAGTTTAGAATGACACCTTGTCATGTGTAATGGCATAATTAACTTTGAGTTGTTTTCCTTACTAACGTGTACAATTACGCTGTCAGAAAACGAAAACTTTTTAGAGAAAACCATTGTTAAGCCCAACAAAATTATTTCTAATGAAAATAAAACAACCTGTTTTATTGAAAGGGAAGGTTCATCAAGCCAAGGAAAGTGAGTTTTCTTTTTAAAAGGGAAATAAGAATTTTCGACAAACAATCTAAACAGAAATGCACATTAAGATGACAGAAATGTCACATTAATAAAAATGTAATATGTATACATTAAGAGCATCAAATGGATAAATAAAACCAAACCTGAAAAATCTATTTTCATTATTGTTCATCTTTCAAAGTCATGGACATAGTATAGAAGCAGCTAAATACACATAGCATAGAAAAAGCTAAAGTTTATGGTTCATATACAAGAGCTGGTGCAACTCTTTTTGTGTTTGCACACTTCAAATTCAGGATACAAGGTGATGACTAAACAAAAATAGTGGGGAAGATATACGAAGTTTAATACATCAGAATTCTGGCTTCTTTGGGGAAAAACATTCATATATATTTTCCATTACACCTGTTATATGTTTAGACACTTTTTTTTTTAACCAGGTGGCATGCTTTGAGATGTATCAAAATGGGCCAAAATTGCACCAAAGTTAAGGTGCAAAATTCTGTTGCAAAGTAAACTAGGATGCCTTAAATGTATCATTCAGAATGAGCCGCTTTTATAAATCTAGGTCATATTTAGACTGTCTAGTCTAAAGGCTGTATTACACTGACCAATATTTTGGGAATAATTGCTGACGAGCGTTCGCATGAACACTGGTTAGTGATTTCTTGCAGATCGTGCAGTCTAATAGCGATCTGCTGCCGCTAGACAGCATTTGCAACTTAACATAAGCTCAGGAGATCCTTAGCGTATTATTAACCCTTTAAAATTATATTGTTTGACTCTGCCTAATGTCTGGCTTATATAAATTAAATGAGCAAAGTGAAAAAGCAACCCATTATTACAATTACTAAATTAGTATAGGTGAGCAGTTTATCTCCTAAGCATCTGTGCATTTTTCCCAAAGCCATGGTTATTAAATACTAGAGTTGAGCAGACACCTGGATGTTTGGGTTCGATGGGTTCGGCTAAACAATACAAAAAAGTTCGAGTTCGGGACCCGAACTTGACCCTGAACCCGAACCCCATTGAAGTCAATGGGGACCCAAACTTTTGGAAAGGGCTAGAGGGCTGCAAATGCCATCAAAATGTGGTTAGGAGCAGGGCAAGTGCTCTGCAAACAAAACTGGATAGGAAAATGAGTTTAAATAACATAAAATACATAAAAATAAAAAATTATAATCTTGATCTAGGAGGACGAGGTCCATTTGGAGTAGGAAGTTGAGGAGGCAGTGGATGTGGCAGTGTAGGTGAAAGCAGCGGTGGAGGAGGAGGTAGCCTACACTGGTTTTTGGTTTTAATTATTTATATTTTTTTAAATTAGGGTATACCACAAAACATTGGGAAATATAGCCTGTGATAACCCCCTCCAGTCGTGCTAAACACACGTTTAGACAATACACTGGGGTATTTTGGATTTGAAAACGTTAGACAGGAGAGGCCCTGCTGCCGCTTTGTTGACTCTAGATAACTTCTTCCTGATCGCACATCCCCGTGATGTCTACAAACCATTTGGATATCTTCTCTATTAACTTTTGATGTTCTTTTCTGAGCCTACCATGTTGATCACGGTCATCGGCAAATCAGGATTCCACGCCGGAGAGGGAGCAGGAGAAGGAGATACCACATCCAAGAGAGGGCAATAGATGAAATTAAATGTTGATCGAGCAGAAAAGTGGAAAAAAATTATTGAAGACGAAGCTTACAAGTAAAGAAGTAAATTTTTTAAATGTTATTCCCTGTCAGCTATGCAGAGCAGGGATTTTTATACGGCAAAATTGGTCAAATGTTACCTGACAATGTAACAGACGATTTTTTTAAAATTAATGTCCCTATCACCTATGCAGAGCAGGGGTTTAATCACGGCAAAAATTGTCAAATGCCACCAAAGAATGTAATTAGTGACATGTTTTTACCTGTCTACTAGGTATAGCAGGGGTATATCACACCAAAAATTTGTGAATTTACCCTGAGAATGTAACAGACAAATTAGTGAAATTTGTTTAACTGTCTACAAGGTACAGCAGGGGTATACCACAGTCAAAAATTGGTGAATTTCACCCAAATATGTAACAGACAAATTAGTGAAATGTTACCTGTCTACTAGGTATACCAGTGTTATATCACCAGAAAATGTAAGACAAATTTGTTTTTTGTTTTTACCTGTCTACTAGGTACAGCAGGGGGACATCACACCCGAAAATGGGTTAATTTCACCCGAATATGTAACAGACAATTTAGTGAAATGACAAAGTAAAATATGTACAAATAAAATACAAATAAAATTGATTTATGAGGTGGAGGTCCATATGGAGTAGGAGTTTGAGGAGGCGATGGATGTAACGGTGTAGGTGGAAGCTGCGGTGGAGGAGGACAAGGTAGCCAACACTGGTCTCTGGTTTACATTTTTTTAATTATTATATTTTTTATTAGGGTACACTCCAAAAGAGTGGGAAATATCCAAAATACAAAAATGAGCAATTGCGCTGTAGTTTAAAAATGGCTGGGTAAGGCCGGTGTACATGTCTATTCTGCACAAGGTCCTGTGGGATCCATGCCTGGTTCAATTTAATGAACGTGAGCTTGTCCACATTGGCTGTGGACAGGCGGCTGTGCTTGTCTGTGATAACGCCCCCTGCCGTGCTAAACACACGTTCAGACAGTAATCTGGCTACAGGGCAGGCCAGCACCTCCAAGGCAAAAATGGCAAGCTCAGGCCATGTGCCCAATTTGGAGACCCAGAAGTTGAAGGGGGCAGACCCATCATTCAGTACGTGTAGGAGTGTGCACACATACTGCTCCATCATGTTGCTGAAAGGCTGCCTCCTGCTAAGACGTTCCATATCAGCTGGTGATGCTGGTTGTTGTGGCGTACTGACAAAGCTTTTCCAAATTTTGCCCATGCTAACACTGCCTTCTGAGGTGCTGGTGGTGCCCCAGCTGCGTTGGCCACCTCTTCCTCCTCCTCTACCTTCGACTTGTAATTCCACTATGCCCCAGCTGTCTGGTGGGAATGCCACCAGCAGTGCGTCTACCAGCGCACGCTTGTAGTCGTGCATCTTACGATCATGCTCCAGTGACGTAATAATGATGGTACGTTGTCCTTGAAACAGGGATCCAGCAGCGTGTCCACCCAGTAATCAGCACAAGTTAGAATGTGGGCAACTCGTCGCTCATTGCGGAGACACTGCAGCATGTAATCGCTCATTTGTGACAGGCCCTTGTGATGCTCCAGAACTGTGCCCTGGCTGGACAATTGTGTACCTGGCGTTTTTGGGTGCAGGAACCCTCGGAGCCACTTGTGAATGACTGGCCGGAAACCTTATTAAATGATCCCTCTTCCTCCTCCTCCTCCTCCTCCTCCTGTGCCACATCCTCTTCCATCATCGCCAGCAGAGTTTTTTTTTTTTAAGGAGGCATAGAAGTGGGATAGTAACGCTGAGAACAACGTTATCGGCACTGGCCATGTTGGTGGAGTTCCTCGAAACAGCGCAACAAGGAACACAGGTCTCCCATGGAGGCCCAGTCATTGGTGTTGAAGTGGTGCTGTTTTGCAGAGTGACTCACCCGTGCGTGCTGCAGCTGAAACTCCACTATAGCCTGCTGCTGCTCACACTGCCAGCATGTGCAAGGTAGAGTTCCACCTTGTGGGCACGTTGCATATGAGGTGGTGAGCGGGATGGCCGAAGTTACGCTGCAGCGATGACAGGCGAGCAGCAGCAGGGTGGGAATGCCGAAAGCGAGCACAGACGGCCCGCACTTTATGCAGCAGCTCTGACATATCGGGGTAATTTTTAATGAACCTCTGCACCACCAAATTCAGCACATGAGCCAGGCAAGGGATGTGCGTCAAACCGGCTAGTCCCAGAGCTGCTATGAGATTTTGCCCATTATTGCACACCACCAGGCCGGCCTTGAGGCTCACTGGCACCCACCACTTATCGGTCTGTTGTTCCACAACTCCTGCGCGGTGTGGGGTTTGTCCCCCAAACAGATACATTTTAAAATTGCCTGCTGTCGTTTACCCCTGGCTGTGCTGAAGTTGGTGGTGAAGGTGTTACGCTGACCGGATGAGGAGCCGGCAGAGGATGAGGAAGCGGAGTAGGAGGAGGAAGCAACAGGAGGCAAACTGAAGCGCTCTGCAATCCTCGGTGTTGGAAAGACAAACTTCTATCTGCCTCAGGCCCAGCCGCCACTACATTTACCCAGTGTGCTGTTATGGAGATATAACATCCCTGACCTTGCTTACTGATCCACGTATCCATAGTTAGGTGGACCTTGCCACCGATGGTGTTGGGCAGTGCACTCCTGATTTTGTCCCCACTTGGTTGTGCAGGGAAGGGATGGCACGCCTGGAAAAGTAGTGGCGGCTGGGCACGACGAACTGTGGGACAGCCACCACCATAAGGCTTTTAAAACTCTCTGTCTCCACCAGACGGAATGACAGCATTTCAAAGGCCAGTAATTTTGAAATGCTGGCATTCAGGGCCAGGGATCGCGGGTAGGTAGGGGGGTACTTCCTCTTCCACTCAAGTGTTTGGGATATGTAGAGCTAAATGCTTCAGTGGGACATTGTGGAGATGCTTGGTGACCCAGGTGGTGGTGTTGCTGGCAGATCCTCTGTTTGCAGGGTGGCAGGTGGCACTGTCACTCCAGAGGTGGATGAAGAGGCCGAAACTGCAGCAGAAGAGGAAGCAGGAGGAGCCAGAGACCTTTCTTGGTTTTTGAGGTGTCTACTCCACTGCAGCTCGTGCTTTGCAATTAGATGCCTGGTAATGCAGGTTGTGCTCAGATTGAGAACGTTTATGCCTCACTTCAGGCTCTGATTGCACAGCATGCAAACCACTCATGTCTTGTCGTCAGCACATTGTCTGAAGAACTCCTTGGAGCTGGCTTTGGTGTGCTCGATCACTTACTGCGGTGGGCAGTAGCAGGCATACTGTCTAGGGGACGGCCGCTCCGCTTTTGCAACCTGCTCCCTCTTCTGCTGTGCTGGTGGCTCTGTGCGGAGGAAGAGGTGGTGGTCGAACTATACAGGTCACTCGCATGATCTTGCTTCCATGTGGGGTCGAGGACCTTATAGTCCTCCACATCCTCTTCCACCCAGTCTTCACCCCTGCCCTCCTTGTCGGTCTGCACACTTCCAAAAGCCACAGCAGTTGGCGCCTGTGTTTCGTCATCATCCGAGACGTGCTGCCGTAGTCCTCCCATGTACTCATCTTGAAACATAAGTGGTTGGGCACTTCTGGAGCAGGGCTAGGTGGATGGCCCTGGTAAAGCCTGCAAGCAGAGTCAACAAAAATCAGAAGAGACTGCTGCATGACTTGGGGCTAAGACTGCTTGGCTGATTTGCAAGGGGGTGAGGCGAAAGACTGATGGACATCGGCTGCAGATGCCAACTCTGATCTTTCAGCAGGAGACTGGGTGGGAGACAATGTAAAGGAACTGGAGCTACTGTCAGCAACCTAATCTACTATCGCCTGTACTTGTTCTGGCATCACCATTCGCAGAGCCGCTTTAGGCCCGACCAAATACCGCTGAAGGTTCTGTCACCTACTCGCACTTGAGGAAGGTGTTTTACTTGTGCGTGTAGCTGGCACAGATCGACCACGTCCTCTCCCTGCAACAGGAGCTCCACCAGCAGCACCACGACCGGGGCCACGTCCCTTATTTGACGCTCTCCTCATATTTCTCAAATTTAGGATCTTGCCCAAAATGGGTGTTTTTTTAATAACAGAATAGAACAACAGTATCTAATGCGTGTATTTCATACTGACAGATGCAGCAAAGTCTGCAAATTTGGTATTTGGCCCAAAATAGGTGTTTTTTTAAACCCAGAATATTATTGCTGTATTTTAAGCTTGTATCACTCACTGACAGATGCAACCTAGGCCGCAAATTTAGTATTTGGCCCAAAATGGGTGTTTTTTTTAATAACAGAATATGATAGCAGTATCTAACACTTGTATTTAACACTGAGAGATGCAACAAGGACTGTATTAGTATTTTGCCCAAAAAGGGTGTTTTTTAAAACCCAGAAAATTATTGCAGTATTTCAAGCATAAACTTTACACTAACTAATGCTACATAGGCCCCAGATGGAGGGTATTGCTAAAAATAGGTGCTTTTTTAAACCCAGAAAATTATTGAAGTATTTCAAGCTTATATTACACACTGACAAAACCTACATAGGCCCCAGATGGAAGGTATTGCCAAAAAGGGGTACTTTTTTAAACCCAGAAAAATAATTGCTGTATTTCAAGCTTGTATTTAACAATGACAGATGCAGCCAAGGCCACACATTTTGTATTTTGCCCTAAATGGGTGTTTTTTAATAACAGAGTATGACTAGCGCTTGTATTTCACACTGACAGATGCAACAAGGGCTTTAAAATGTATTCTTTTGCCCAACAAGGGTGTTTTTTAAAACCCAGAAAATGATTGCAGTATTTCAAGCTTAAATTGCACACTGACTAATGCTGCATTGGTCCCAAATGTGTAATTTTTGCTGTGCTGGTGCACAGAACTTGCATAAAATGGTTGCCGCCGCCCACCTAACTAACAGACGCATAAAAGTTATTTTTCTGGGTCACTGGGCTCAGGGCAGGGTAAAAAGATTGTGCTTTGCTCCCACAAAACAGTTAACAAGCACTTCAGATGAAAGATTCTGTCATATTCTCTCCCTCACAGCAGCAGCATCCTATCCCTACACTAATTAGAGCAAAATGACATGCAGCGCTACGTGACTCCAGCTTATATAGAGGCTGGGTCACATGCTGCACTGGCCAATCACAGCCATGCCATTAGTAGGCATGGCTGTGATGGCTTCTAAGGGCACACGAGTTAAACGCTTGTTGATTGGCTGCACTGCAGCCTTTTTAAAAAGCGCCATTAACTCGTCGAACACCAAACCCAAACCTTTTACTGAAAAGTTTGGGTTCGAAAAACCTAAAGTTCGATACAAACCCAAACTTTTTGCTCAACCCTATTAAATACATTTTATTAGTTAAGTTATCTCATCATTTTTTTTTATATTCTGTATAAAATGAATCAATGCCAGTCTAGCTATGCTAAAAAAATAAAATATATAACTATATAAATAAAAAATAAAGTTACCTCTCTCTCTCTCTCCACCCCATCTCAGTACAGTTCATATCCTCATATCCTCTTAATAATTATGATCTATAGTAAAAAGTCAGAGCAACTGGGCGTATAATTTCTCTTGAAGACGTTGCTCTAGTCATCTGACTGGTTTTCTGTCATTGAGAAAGCCAGTTAAATGACTACTGAAATGTCTTCAATAGAAAATACAAGTCTACTTTCTCATGCTTATTACTATTGATATTCCATGACCTGGAAGACTGGGAACCTTCACAGATAGCTCTAAATAATAAATTAAATAAACACAGAGTGCTAGAGTGACATGACCCTTAGATTCTAGTCTCTAGTGGAAAAAAAGAAAAGCAATGCAGCGAACACAATAATATACAATAAATATAGTCATTTTATTGTCGCTCAATAGTAATTAAAATCGTCAGCAGCTCCAGTTCTTTAAACTGCAGCAGTATCAATGGAAAAGAAAATCTATATGTTTCTTCACAGTGCAAACTGTGTCCCAATTACAGTAGTTAAAGAGAACCTGTCACCACAACATGTAGTGCAATCTGCAGGCAGTACAAAGCAGGAGAAGCTGAGTTAGAGTGATATATTGGAGGAAAAGTTTCGTGACATTTATTTATTCATTTAAATCTAATTTCTTTTTTTTTACTTCATTGTATACGGGGACCCTCTTATCAGTGATTATACATTCCCTGTGTAAATGTGTAAAGAAAGATAGCGGTCAGTCAATGATAATTGCACATGATGATGTGGTCTTTAGTTCAGAAAAAGAAAAGGTTTAAAAGTACAAATTACGGGTTTTGTTGGATCTTTTCACACACAACTCTATACAGTACAGTGCAAAAGTTGTAGGCAGGTTTGGAAAGAACACTGAGAAGTAAGAATGCTTTAAAAAATAGAAGCATTCATATTTTATTCACATTTAAAAAACTGTGAGTTGAATAAACACATCAGATATCTAAATCAAATACATTTTTTTTGTGTGACCATCAATTATTCTAGGTACACTTACAAAGTCTGGGATTTTGTAGGATTATAGTCAGGTGTATGATTAAGCCACTATACGAAACAAGTGATAATTATTTTTATTTTCATATGTAGGTTGAAACACAGTCATTAACTGAAATGGAAACAACAGGCTTAAAACTGGGTGAGGAACAGCCAAACTCTGCTACAAAGGTGAGGTTGTGGAAGACAATTTCATGTCACAAGTCAAACACCACGGCAAGGCTGAGCACAGAAACAAGACTGAGTATCAGCAAGGTCTATTTTGCGCAAAGATTTCATAAGCAGACTGAGGTATCAAGATGGACTTTTCAAGCTCTTTTGAAGAGGCACAAAGAAACGGGCAACATTAAGGACCGCAGACACAGTGGAAACAGTGCAGCAGGTGTAAGACACATAATGCATTGCAGTGCTGGGGTCCTAGGTTCGAATCCAGCCAAGGACAACATCTGCAGTTTCGAGTTTGTATGTTCTCCCTATGTATACGTGCGTTTCCTCCGGGGACTCCGGTTTCCTCCCTCACTTCAAAGACATACTGATAGGGAACTTAGATTGTGAGACCCATTGGGGACAGTAGGATGGTAATGTCTGTAAAGCACTGCGGAAAATAGTAGCGCTATATAAGTGCATAAAGTAAATAAATTAAATGCTTACTTCTCTTTTAAAGCAGATGTCCAGCATTGCCATTAGCTCAGAACTGGCAGAAACCAGCGGAGCCCAGGTGCACTCATCTACTAGTTGGACAAATCTGACAAGTTGTCTTCATGTAAGAATTAGAGCCAAAGCAAAAAGCCAAGTGACTCGACTAGACATGAAAACATAGGAACTGAAATGCAGAAAAATGGCATTCAGTGCTCTGGACTAATGAGTCAAAATTTTCAATACAGTTTTTGGCTGTAACACAAGGCAGTTTGTTCATCATAGGACTGGAGAGTGATACAATACAGAGTGTCTATAGGTACGGTGGGGGTTCCTTGAAAGAATAGGCTGAATTTCAGCAAATGAAGTTGGGGATTTGGTCAGGAATCAGATTTTACTGTGTCCTCAATGTTGAGAAATGCAAACAGATATTCATCATGCAATTTAATCAGGGAGGCTTCAAAATGATGTGCTAATGTAGGCAGAATATAACTGTATGACTTATATCTCCCTGCCTGTCGCCATTCGCGCTAAATAATGACTTTTACAAAATACAAATGAGCCTCTATGTGCTAGTGGGGCATTGCTGCAGCACCTAGAGGCTCTGTTCTCTCACCATTTGGCACGCCGTTGTAAAGGCGATTGACATACTCGGTCTCCTCCGTGCTCCGCAAATCCCACGCCTGCGCCGTCCATTTTAGTATTAGGCACAGGCACAGTGAGTGAAGGACGCTCGCCTGCTTATATACTAAGGGGTAGGCAACTTTCCTATTGGTTGCTAGGGATGTTGTTAAGCTGAGACAAAGACATTCCAGCCTTATCATTGGCCCACAAGCAAGAAGGGAGGTTACTGATGAAAACAAATCTAGAATATTCGAGAATACAAATATATATCACTATATTATAAATATTAGCAAATTCTCGAAGTGGCGATATTCACGATTAAAATTCTTGATTCGAATATTCATGCCCAACACTAAAGATGAATTGAATTTAACAAACGTGATTCGCTCTGAAGGTCACACAGTTAAGCAACATATATGATATGTTTAATAAACACCAAAAATATACAGAATAAACAAAAATTTAAGTGAAAATAAAAATAAGAAATTAGCGAATATCTCAAAAATTTGATTACATTTTTCAAAAATAATTGCTCCGAATCACATTAAAAATGACTATTTCCTGGCTGCAGAGAGCCTTTATAGTGGTATAGAACACTGTGCTTTGCAGTAACATGCAGATAACAGGCGTACCTCTTAGAATCACTGCACACTTCACTTATTTGGGGAGTTACGGGGCCAAAACTGACCAAATAACTCAGTCTTACAGGCCAATGTTAGTGTCAAGAAGAAGCGCACTCCTTTTACACCGTCAACAGCTGAATCCACATAGATGTCTACAGATCCTGTTCTATTAAACGCTTATACAAGTAGAGCCCCCTGACAGAGTGGAGAGGGTGTTATCAGTAAGTTTGTGATGATGTCGCTAATTATTTTGCCCTCTGATCCATCAGAACAATAACCCCCAAAAAACAGATCCTGTCTGTGGAACATCCGCCTTCACTCAGTCAGCATTTGGTCATTATTCCATCAGTATTGCAGGAGTCGATCCAAAACAGAGATGATACGTGAATGGAAAATTTGCATGTCTTCTGTGTTTTGTACCCACTCCTGCTTTTGGCTACCAAATCATAAGCCAATTCTGATGCAAAATAGGGGCCACGTCATGTAAGCCTTACAGCTGTTAAATAGACAGGATCCTTTGTGCGGCTCATTTTTTCTTCCTTCTGACAGATCAAAAAGAACGGTGAAATAAATTAGGATGTCAGTCAGGCCGAAAGGCAAAATAGTGGCCCAGTCATGAAGTGGGTAGGATGAGAACAGCATAAGCTAAGCAGTTCACAGAGTGGCCCTATGATGTAGTGTGGAGGTGGCAGCAGCATTAGGAGGCCATAGAGTGGCACAATGACCGAGTTTAGAGGTGGCGGCAGCATCAGGAGGAGGCCACAGGGTGGCATAATGACAGTGTGGCGGTGGCAGCAGCAGCTGCATCAGGAGGAGGCCACAGAGTGGCACAATGACAGAGTGTGGAGGTGGCAGCAACAGCACCATCAGGAGGAGGCCACAGGGTGGCACAATGACAGAGTGTGGAGGTGGCAGCAGCATCATCAGTGGCAAGGTGACAGTGTTGAGGTAGCAGCAACACCAGGAGACCATAGAGTGGCAAGGTGACATATTGAAGAGGTGGTAGCATCAGGAGACTACAGAAAGGCAAGCTGACATAGTGTGGCAGGCAGCAGCATCAGTAGACCACAGAGTGGGGAGGTAGGTGGCCATACCAGTACCAGCTGAAGATGGTAGGTTAAAGAAAGAGCACTTGGCATCAGATGTGTGGCATCAGGCGGGTGGCAGCATCAGAATAGTAGCTGAAGCAGGTAGCTAGAAGAAAATTGGTCTCTTTTGTCAAAGTGTTGGTGTGTCACCATGGATGATCTAGTCTGATGCATCAGGCATTGGTGGGTGATAATCCTGGCTGATCCACTTCTGATCTGATTTATCTTCACAAAAGGTCAGGCTCTCCACATTTTGGGTGGACAGGTGAGTGCTTCTTGGGGTAACTATGGCCCCTGCCGCACTAAAGACCCGCTCTGATGCCACACTACTGGCCGGGCAAGACAGCTTTTAAAGAGCAGACTCTGCCAGTTGTGGCCACAAATCCAGTTTGGCTGCCCAGTAGTCCAGCGGATCACCAATGTGGGGTGGAAGAGTGCTGTCCAAGTATGCCACCACCTGCTGGTTCAGGTCCTGCTCCAGGTCTAGCTGCTACTGCTGATGGTGATTAGTTGCTTTACTAGGCGGGTGAAGAAAGCTGCTCATCAGCGACTCTAGAATCAAGTTTCCGCTGATGGAGCTGGAACTGCTTCTACCCCCCCCCACCCTGCCACAGAAGCCATGGCAGAGGAACGTGAGCGCAGAGGGCCCCCTCAGTCAGACCTGCAAAAGAATGGACAATGGCACAGATAGACAGTGGACAACTGACTACATAGAATGTTTCTATAGTAGTTCAGTTTGTCCTCCCTCTCAGCGGGTGCAAAAAAAGGCCCCCATTTTGGGCCGGTAGCGAGGGTCCAACAAGGTGGAGAACCAGAAGTCATCCCTCTGCTGAATGGTGACAATTTGTGACACCGCCGTGCCCTGCACATGTGGTTTGCTGGAGGAGCACTATAAATTGTCACTGTAGTGGAGACTGAGGACACAGTGGAGGATGAGGAAGCAGAGGCGGACATTGTCGCAGGACCAACGGCGTGAGAACATGGAGGCGAAAGCTGCATCACCTGGCCAAGCTGGTGGTGTGGCTATGCAGGAAACACATTCACCCAGTGAGCCGTAAAGGACATGAATTGTCCCTGACTATAATTACAGCTCCACGCGTCGGCGCTGCCGTGCACTTTGGCAGAAACCGACAGGCTGAAGGACTGGGCCCACCTTCTGTTCTACATACATGTGCAGGGCTAGTACTGCCTTTTTGGCAAAGAAATTGCGGCTTAATACTCTCCACCTCGGTTCGGCACAAGCCATCATTTTTCTGAACGGTGCAGAGTCCACCACTTGGAAAGGGAGGGACTGCAGCACCAGCAACATGGCAAGGAGCACATTCAGTTTCTGTGCCATTGGATGAGGGCATGCAAACTGTTGTTTCTTGGTAATTGCTTCTGTGATTAATTGCTGATGGAATGATTGATGAGGAGTAGAAGGAGGAGCAGGAGCATCAGGACCAGCAAATGATGGGAAGGACAGACAGCTCTCTTCGGCTGAGGTGGTGGAGCCTTGACTGCCTGAAATCGGGTGCGTGCTACTGGGTGATGCAGCGGTTGAACAGAAAATATATTTTTTGGCCACTAATACAAGTCAAAAAGGGCTGTCATTTTCTTTATTTTCTCACTTCACCACACAACACAAATACTTTTTTGTGTGCCACTAATACATGTCAAAAAAGGCTTTAGAACATACTACTGCACCGCTGAATGGAAAATACATATTTTTTTGCCACTAATACATGCCAAATAAGGCTGTAATTTTCTCACTTCACCACAAAATGGCAAATACTTTTTTTTGTCCCACTAATACACACCACAAAAGGCTTAAAAACATATAACTTCAACGCTGAACGGCAAATAATATATATTTTTTTGCCACTAATACACACTAAAATGGGCTTTAAAACATATAACTGCACAACTGAACGGCAAATAGGCCCTTGTTTTTTTCCACTTACACACACCACAAAAGGCTTTAGAACATATAACTACACCGCTGAACGTCAAATAATATATATATTTTTGCCACTAATACATACGCGCTAAAAAGGGCTTTAGAACATTTAACTGCGCTGCTGAATGGCAAATATATATTTTTTTGCCACTAATACACGCCAAAAAGGGCTGTCATTTTCTCGCTTCACCACACAACAGCAAATACTTTTTGTGCCACTAATACATGCCACAAAAGGCTTTAGAACATATAACTGCACCGCTGAACGGCAAATATATATATTTTTGCCACTAATACATGACAAAAGGGCTTTAGAACATATAACTGCACCACTGAGCAACAAATAATAAATATTTATTTGCCACTAATACATGCCTAAATGGGCTTTAGAGCATATGACTGCTCCTGTCATGAATGTTCCTGTGACAGGTCCCAGGAGATCAGTGAGACTGGCAACACGTGGTTTGATCTGACCGGTTTCTTGTGGATCAATTTGTGTTTGTGTTGTTTTTGGTAATGGACGCACCCCTTGCTTTAGGTGTTGCCTATGTGGTCATTTTACCTTCCTTATTTATTGTGGCTTCTCCCACCATGCTGTGCACTTTATAGCTTCAGTCTTGTGGATTTCGGTGTTTGGATCTAGGCGGAGTTCCTGCGCTTCCATAGCCATTTGAAGTTAAGTACCTTCTTCCCCTTTTGTTTATTGTGTGGGTTTACTTGTGTTACTCTTTTCCCTGTCATTTGTGTTTAGGCCTGAGGGAGACTCTAGTTCGTCCTACCATCTGGAGGAACAGGTTGTCTCTTGTCCTGACATTAGTACCAGGGTCCAAGAGGGTGAGTTAGGACGTTAGGTTCCTGTGTATGAACTTACCTACCTTCGGGGTCAGTTCATACTTGCAGTCAGTCAGGACTTTGATTAGGGTTTCTCTAGAAGGGAATTATGTCATGGGAATTTGTAACGCAAAATACAGGAGTGGGTCAGTTTGGCTCCATTTTTCAAGCTGCTAGAAGTTTCATGAGTTTCTCCTGAGACTGGAGAAATTGGTTGGCATGGCAGAACATTACAATAGCTTTATATGCATATAGAGTCAAGTGCTCCAATATATTCACAATTGCACTAATAGGCAGTGATTAGAATATTTTTTTGCACTGCATGCAACTTCACATTTTAGCAGGTCTGACTACAGATTACTGATTGGTGCACTAAGTATTGTTGTGAACTTGACATTGCTTCCTTCTCATTGACCCACAAGCAAGAAGCAGAGAGGAATCGTGTGTTCAGATGGAAAAAAATGATGAATATTCAATATAACAAATACATAGCACTATATTCTAAATATTCACGAATTCTCGAAGTGGCGATATTCGCAATAAAAAATTCACTATTCGAATATTCTCGCACAACACTTATCCTTACCTCCTTCCTTTGATTCCTGATTTGCTTAACCAGATTATTGGTGCCAAGGTGTTCTCCAAGTTGGACTTAAGGGAGGCATATAATCTTGTCAGGATCAAGGAAGGGGAAGAATGGAAGATGGCTTTTGATACTCCAGAGGGTCTCTTCGAGAACCTGGTCATGCTGTTTGAGTTGACCAATGGTCCTGTGGTTTTTCAGCATTTTGTGAATTACATTTTTCATCACCTTGGGGATGGTTTGTTGTCGTGTATTTGTACGACATACAAATTTATTCTCCAGATGTGGAGACTCATCAGGATCACATTAGACAGGTGTTACAGATCCTAAGAGATAATAAATTGCATTCAAAAAGTGTGTTTTTGATGTACACGAGGTGCAGTTCTTGGGCTACCTGTTGTCATCTTCGGGTTTTTGAATGGATCCAGAGAAAGTCCGTGCTGTATTGGACTGGGATCAACCAGAAAATCTAAAGGCTCTTATGCGGTTTTTGGGGTTCACCAACTATTACCGAAAATGTATTAAGTACTATTCAACAGCGGTGAGACCCTTAACTGACATGACTAACAAAGGGACGGATGTCTCAGTGTGGTCCAATTCGGCATTGCGAGCCTTTTCTGTGGTTAAGGAGTGTTGCGCTTCTGCCCCTATATTGGTGCAGCCAGATGTGTCACAGCCTTTCATTGTGGAGTATGACACATCTGAGGTGGGGGTAGAAGTAGTCTTATCGCAGGGCCCATCACCTGGTAAATGGCGCGCCCATGTGCATTTTTCTCTAAAAACTCTGCGGCAGAGAGAAGTTACGATGCTGGTAACAGAGAGTTGCTGGCCATAAAGTTGGCTTTTGAGGAGTGGCGTCATTGGTTGAAAGGGGTGATTTATCTGATCACGGTGTTCACAGATCACAAAAATCTGGCTTATCTGGAATCGGATAAACGACTAAACCTGAGGCAGGCCAGATGGTCTTTGTTTTTCACCAGATTCAACCTGGGGTTAAGAACGTCAAAGCAGATGCCTTGTCACTTAATTTTCACGGAGGTGGTGATTTTGAAAATCCAAGTCCAATACTCTAGGAGGGGGTGGTGATATCCGCTCTATACCCTGACCTAAAGGTGAAGGTGTTAGAGGCTCAAGGAGAGCCGCCAGATTTTTGTCCATCTGGGAAATTGTTTGTTCCATCTGAATTGCATCACAGGGTGTTTGAGGAACATCACTGTACGGTTCTTACGAGGTTGCGTAAGTGTGTTGAGGACTATATGTCAGCCTGTAGCACTTGTGCACGAGCTAAGGTGACACATACTTCCAGATCTCTACTTCCATTGCCCATCCCGTCCAGACCATGGACTCACTTATCCATGGATTTTATCACTGGTCTACCTAATTCTGCAGGAAAGACAGTGATTCTGGTCGTAGTTGATCCGTTTAGTAAAATGGTGCACTTTATAGCATTGCCTGGCCTAACTAATGCTAAAACTTTTACACAAGTGTTTGTTGATAACATTGTGAAACTACATGGCATTCCCTCTGATGTGGTCTCAGATCGTGGGACTCAGTTTGTTTCCAAATTCTGGAAGACATTCTGTACTAAACTGGGGGTACAACTGTCCTTTTCTTCGGCTTTTCCTCCTCAATCGAACGGACAGACAGAACGCACTAATCAGAATCTGGAGACTTACTTGAGATGTTTTGTATCTGAGAAGCAAGAGGAGTGGTCTTCATTTTTGTCTTTAGCAGAGTTTGCCATAAACAATCGCAGACAGGAGTCCACTGAAAAGTCACAGTTTTTTGGGGTATATGGGTTTCACCCGCAGTTTGGCACATTTTCTGGTTCTGATACTACTGGTATTCCTAAGGAGGAAAGTTTTTCGTCATCATTGTCATCTATATGGCGGAAAATTCAAAATAACTTGAGGAATATGGGCAACAAGTATAAACGTATGGCTGACAGGAAACATATGAATGGACCTAAGAGTGGGTGATTCTGTGTGGCTGTCCACAAGAGACATTAAGTTGAAGGTACCTTCTTGGAAGTTGGATCCAAGGTTTATTGGTCTATATAAGATCACTGCCATTATTAATCCGGTAGCTGTTCGTCTTGAACTTCCTCAGGCTCTGAAAATTCATAATGTGTTCCATAAATCTTTGAAGATATATGTTGATCCTTTGGAACTGTCTTTCTTGCCACCCACTCCTGTCATGGTGGACAGTAGTTTGGAATTTCAGATTGCCAAGATATTTGACTCTCAAGTTCTCCGTAGATCTCAGTATCTTGTTCACTGGAAGGGTTATGGACCAGAGGAAAGGATGCGGGTACCACCATTCGACGTGAATGACAGTCATTTAGTAAAAGCTTTTCACAGGTCACACCCGGATAAGGTCGGTCCTGGATGCCCGGAGGTCACCTGTAAGGGGGGGGGGGGGGGTACAGTCACTGACGTTCCCGTGACAGGTGCCAGGAGATCAGTAAAACTGGCAACACGTGGTTTGATCTGACAGGTTTCTTGTGGATTAATTTGAGTCTGTGTTGTTTCTGTTAATGGCCACACCGCTTGCTTCAGGTGTTGCTTATGTGGTCATTTTACCTTCCCTATTTTTTGTGGCTTCTCCCAGCATGCTGTGTGGTTTATAGCTTCAGTCTTGTTGTGGATTGCTGGTGTTTGGATCTAGGCAGAGTTCCTGTGCTTCCATAGCCATTTGTGCTTCCATTCCCCTTTTGTTTATTGTGTAGGTTTGCTTGTGTTGCTCTCTTCCCTGTCATTTGTGTTTAGGCCTGAGAGAGACTCCCGTTCATCCTACCATTTAAAGGAACAGGTTGTCTCTTTTCTACCTTCGGGTTCATTTCATACTTGCATTCAGTCAGGACTTGGATTAGGAGGTGACCTGCTCCTTTCCCAAGATTCCAGGCCTTTTCCCCTCACCCCTTTCCCTGCTACATTCAGTGCTGGTTTCCATCCCACACTGAAGCATGACAGCGCCGCTGAACTGCAAATTGGCGCCTATTTTTTCCACTTATACACACCACAAAAGGCTTTAGAACATATAACTGCACCGCTGAAGGGCAAATAATATATATGTTTTTGCCACTAATACATGCCAAAAAGGGCTTTAGAACATATAACTGCACTGCTGTAATTTTCTAACTTCACCACACAATGGCTAATAAGCCCCTTTTTTTTTTTTTACACTAATACAAACTAAAAAAATACTTTAGAACATATAACTGCATAAGGGCAATTAAGACGTAAAAATATTTACTTTTAATAAACCCTGTTAATGGCTGTATCAAACAGCACTTGCACCCCAATATCAAGAATGGTTTGCTGGAATTACAGAGCTGTATAATGACAAATTGGATCAGTGCAGCAAGGTGTAAAAGGATTGTTCCTACTACCAAGGCTGTAAACTCCCCTACTGAACCCTGTTCTGCTATAATACTGTGGAATGATTCCTCCCTATCCTTTACCTGAACTTCTATACATCAAAATAAACGTTTTAAAGTATTTTCTACCACTGTCCCTAGTGCCTGCTGACGTCTCTCCCTGCACTAAGTACACTGGAAAATGGCAAAATCCAAGATTGCTGCCACTATTTATAGGGCTGTGACATCACAGGGCTGGCTGGCTGCTGATTGGCTGCATGCATGGCATTGTGGGTGATTCCTCGTTCCCAGAGTTCCTTGCTCCATGTCCTAACACGTGCAGCAGCCATTTTAGGAAAAAATGTGATTCGTTACCACGAAGCGCGAGGAAATTCGGATTCGGTGCAAATCAAATTTTTACTTAAATTCAGAATGAATTCCACTTTGTCAACTTTGATTCGCCCATCTCTAATAAAAATATGCAAAAAACTTCATGTAAATCTTCAAATAAAACCAGTTATGTGCCATAGTCAATCAAATGCCAAGAATATTTACAGGAAAACTAGCCGCTGGGCCATAGTGGTAGTTATAGATCTTGGTATCCCACCTTATATCTACCCCCAGTTTTTGAATACCATATATAAATGTTGAGCTGAATTTATATTATTATTTTGATATTTATATGATTAAAAAGTAGACAATTGTAGTCCCATAATACAGCACAGCTAGCCACTATCCACATAACTCCAAAAGTCCTCAAAGTTCCATGTTGTCATTTCAACATATTTGATCTTTTAGGCAGATATTGTTTATTAAAGGGGTTGTCTGGGTTCAGAGCTGAACCCGGACATACCTCCATTTTCCCCCAGGCAGCCCCCCTGACTTGAGCATCGGAGCAGTTCATGCTCCGATGCTCTCCTTTGCCCTGCGCTTAATCGCACAGGGCAAAGACATTTTCAAGAGCTCCGGTGACATACCGGGCTCTCCATGGGCTGCCAGGGAGCCCGGTGACGTCTCCGGCACTGATGGGCAGACTTTAGCACTGCCCTAGCAAGTAAAACGGCTAGGGCAGCGCTAAGGCATGCCCATCAGAGCCGGTGACGTCACCGAACACACTGCCGGGTGGAAGCTTCCATCCGGCAGTGTGTTATTGTAAACAATAGAGCCCGTACCCTGCGTGATCTAGCGCAGGGTAAGGGAGCGCATTGGAGCACTTTCTTTAAAGTTCTGTGATATGATGAATATTGAAAATTTCAGCCCGCACAACCCCTAGCAGGTGCAGATTGCTATGGCGAAATAGAGATATAAATGTAAAAACACAAAATGCAATCGCACACTGCAACCAGCACTCTGCCCTGCCTTTATGCTGGATGTTGAATAAGACATTGGTGTACATTTTGGCCAAAGCGTAATAAGCCACTCACCGCGTCAAGGTTGCCTTCATGAGTGGTCCCTAACACTAGTTCCTACCTTTTATGGGCCATGACAGCCACATAAAGTCCAGGGAGCGCAGGTACAGCATGCATGCCAAGCACACTCTGCTTTTAACCCCGTCCGGTGCCATTACAGCTTTCATCGGATCCAGGGATTCAAGTACTCACATGCATGCTGAGCCCACTTTATACTTCTCCTGGAGCCTAATGGCTACTGGTAGGTGCTGTATAAGCAGACTCAGTTTTATACTGACTTTAAAACCAGCCTCCAGGGGGCAGATTAACTGGACAGGTGTGCTTGACTGCTTGGAGAACGCCACGCCTCCAATACGTACTACAAAGAGAAAAATATGGAAAATTTCAGCCCGCACAACCCCTAGCAGGTGCAGATTGCTATGGCGAAATAGAGATATAAATGTAAAAACACAAAATGCAATCGCACACTGCAACCAGCACTCTGCCCTGCCTTTATGCTGGATGTATTTATGTGGCTGTCATGGCCCATAAAAGGTAGGAACTAGTGTTAGGGACCACTCATGAAGGCAACCTTGACGCGGTGAATGGCTTATTACGCTTTGGCCAAAATGTACACCAATGCCTTATTCAACATCCAGCATAAAGGCAGGGCAGAGTGCTGGTTGCAGTGTGCGATTGCATTTTGTGTTTTTATATGATGAATATTGCATGAATTAGCAAACTACTAGTGCCAGCAATTCCAGTTCTTTGCCCACAGAGTGTCATCTTCTGAGTAAATATGAATAATTAATCTCAGTCTCACTGTATTCATACATTTATACAATATATTAATTTCTTAAATATTACAATAGTGCATCTCACCCATAAGGATGTTGGTGCTATGTTTTCCATTTGCTTTCTCAGTAGCACTCAGGCTGATCATCTAGCCTTGATGATCAGCTCCAGGGCTAATACCCATTGTATCCATTGTAATATCACAAGACAGCAATTGAAAATTTGGAAGGCCCCAGAGTGCATGCAGAAAGCTTTGGAGCTCAAAGCACAGCAATTGAAAAATCAAACGGAGAACACGGCACTGAAGGATTTTAGTGTGAGATTGTTTCGCAGGGATTAATTATATGAATAAACTAGGGGGACACCAAGGCAATACAACACTCACTGGAACAGGTGGTTTATGGTGGCTTAACCTGTGGTCACAGTTATGTCGGAATTGAAGGACAGAATCATAGTCAGAAAAGTAGAGTATGACAACAAAAAAAATGTTTTTTTAGGTCAACAGTGCAACAGGTACTTTACTAGTCTAGGGATCTGCATGTGTGATCAGGGCCGGTGACAGTCTTCATTTAACTCAGCAGTTTTAAAAGTATGCTTCAGTTAATTTAGCATCCAGCAGAACACAAGGCAACCAAGTTGTGCAATCATGCCACCAAAATAAACTCAAATCTCAAAATTAAAGACCTTGTCCATTTAGGCACTTACTTAAAGGGGTTATCCCATGACTAATGTAAGAAATGAAAATCATACATCTTATAGTACATGACAGCCAATGGCATTGCGGGACACAACTTGCACGCTTCTCATTTACGAATCCCAGGCATAGCCATCTGTATTGCCATTCTCAGGAGAGAGAGAGATGTGTCGGGGATTCAAACCCACAACCTTCTGAATGAGAGGCAAAGCACTTAACCACACAGCCATAAGAGCTGCATAGCCACTGACTGAAAAAATATGAGACTTCTACTGTAGACTCTGTTATAGCTGGCTAAGTGTACATCTATACACATGACAGCTGCCCCAACACACCCAGCACTGCTATATCTTTATATGACAGCTGTCCCAGCACACTCAGCTCTGCTATATCTCTATATATGATAGCTGCCCCAGCACACCCAGCTCTGCTATATCTATACACATGACAGCTGCCCCTGCACACTCAGTTCTGCTATAGATCTATATAGCTATCTACTGTATAGTAATACTTAGAGATATAAAGATGGCAGAGCTGAGTGTGCAGGGGCAGCTGTCATGTGTATAGATGTAGCAGAGCTGGGTGTGCTGGGACAGCTGTCATATAGAAATATAGCAGTGCTGGGTGTGTTGAGGCAGCTGTCATGTGTATAGATGTACACTTAGCCAGCTATGACAGAGTCTACAGTAGAAGTCTCATATTTTTTCAGTCAGTGGCTATGCAGCTCTTATGGCTGTGTGGTTAAGTGCTTTGCCTCTGATACAGAAGGTCGTGGGTTTGAGCAGAAAGTTTTCTGAAATACACATGCACTGACTCCATATATGGACATACAGCGCGGGACACAGGAAGAGGCTGCATCGCATCGCTGTCATGAAGGTAAGTATGTTTTTTTTATACCCGACTGTTACTGCCACATGGGGGGAGCAGGAGGCACTTGATACTGGTACATGGAGGGGTTGGCACCTGATACTGGCACATGGGGGGGGGTTGGCACTGATACTGGCACATGGGGGGAAGCAGAGAGGCACTTGATACTGGCACATGGGGGGTTGGCACTATGATACTGGCACATGGGGGGGAGGAGAGAGGCACTTGATACTGGCACATTGGGGGGGGAGATGGCACTATGATACTGGGACATGTGGGGGGGGGAGAGGCACTTGATACTTGCACATGATGGGGGGGCATCTATGGGGACACTTACTGGCACATTATTGGGGGGCATTATGGGGGACACTAGACCGGCAGCCTATCAGAGGCCGGAGACTCACGGCATCTACTGGAGCATTTTATACTGGTACATTATGAGGGGCACTAGCAGGAAGGGGGGAGAGGAGTGCTATGGGTCAATTTACTGGGGGCACTATATAGGGGTATTTTATACTGGGGCATTATGGGGGCACTATGGGGACATTAGCTGAATTGGGGGCATTACAAGGGGGTATTTTTGCACTGTCACATTAAAAGGAGAATTATTTCTACGGGGGGAGGGCATTATGGTGGGCTTTATTACTCCCCCATGGTATGGCCCCCTAGTAGCAGCACCAGCCTCTCCCTGCTCTGCGACCCCTCTGCCCCTTCTCCAAATCCTTATTATGAAATATTTCTCATTAGGATAAAACACAACATCAGCTCCGCCGAGCCCCCCAGCCAAGTGTTGAAGTGCTGTCCGAGATCCCCAAGGGCCAAGCCAAGTAATTGTATGTTTTCCTGTGAAATATGTTTGCTATACACATATAGCATACACTGTGGCACACAATATACAGTATACCGCTACACTGTGTAGTCTGTTCTATAAGCACCATTGTTTTGTGGCGGCGGACAGAAAATGATCTGGAAGTGCCGCTCCCGAGACCAGGCTCTGACTGCTAGGGGGGTCCCTGCTGAGCTAATGGATGCCCCCCCTATGGCAGTAGCACCACCATAGCCCCCATATATGGCAAAAAAATTATTGCTTCGAAGGGGGGGGGGGGGTGACTCCATTTTCTACCGTACCGGGTGACACCAGCCCTAACAACGCCACTGCACTGGAAAGGAAGAGGAAATACCCTCCTACCCACCCATGATCCCTAGCCCTGAATGTCAGCATTTCTAAATTACTGGCCTTTGAAATGCTGTCATTCCGTCTGGTGGAAACGGATAGTTTTAAATGCCTTATGGCGGAGGCTGTCCCACAGTACGTTGATCCCAGCCCCCAGAACTTTTCCAGGCGTGCCATCCCTTCCCTGCACAACCAAGTGGGGGACAAAATCAGGTGTGCACTGCGCAACGCCATCTGTGGCAAGGTGCACCTCACTACGGATACGTAGACCAGTAAACACGGTCAGGGACGTTATATCTCCATAACAGCACACTGGGTAAATGCAGTGGTGACTGGGCCTGAGGCAGACAGCAGTTTGGCGCATGTCCTTCCACCACAGAGGATTGCAGGGTGCTTCAGTTTGCCTCCTGTTGCTTCCTCCTCCTACTCTGCTTCCTCATCCTCTACCACCTCCTCATCCGGTCAGCGTAACACCTTCACCACCAACTTCGGCACAGCCAGGGGTAAACGACAGCAGGCAGTTTTAAAACGTATCTGTTTGGGGGACAAACCCCACACCGCGCAGGAGCTGTGGACGGGCCTTGAACAACAGACCGATGAGTGGTTGGTGCCAGTGAGCCTTAAGCCGAGCCTGGTGGTGTGCGGTAATGGGCAAAATCTCGTAGCAGCTCTGGGACTAGCCGGTTTGATGCACATCCCTTGCCTGGCGCATGTGCTGAATTTGGTGGTGCAGAGATTCCTTAAAAATTACCCCGATATGTCAAAGCTGCTGCATAAAGTGCGGGCCGTCTGTATGCGCTTTCGGCGTTCTCACCCTGCTGCTGCTCGCCTGTCAGCGCTGCAGCATAAATTTGGTCTTCCTGCTCACCGCCTCATATGCGACGTGCCCACAAGGTGGAACTCCACCTTGCACATGCTGGCCAGACAGTGCGAGCAGCAGCAGGCGATAGTGGAGTTTCAGCTGCAGCACGCACGGGTGAGTCGCTCTGCAGAACAACACCACTATACCACCAATGACTGGGCCTCCATGCGACACCTGTGTTCCTTGTCGCGCTGTTTTGAGTACTCCACCAACATGGCCAGTGCCGATAACGCAGTTCTCATCGTAACTATCACACTTCTATGCCTCCTTGAAAAAACGCTGCTGGCGATGATGGAAGAGGATGTGGCACAGGAGGAGGAAGAGGGATCATTTCGTAGGGTTTCCGGCCAGTCATTCACAAGTGGCTCCGAGGTTGGATTCCTGCACCCACAAACGCCAGGTACACAATTGTCCACCCAGAGCAGCCTGGCACACATGAGCAATTACATGCTGCAGTGTCTCCGCAACGACCGGCGGATTCCCGTTACAAGGACAACGTACCGTCCTTAACTCCCTCACTGGAGCGTGATCGTAAGATGCGCGAGTGTAAGTGTAGACGCGCTGCTGGTGGCATTCCCACCTGACAGCGGGGGCACAGTGGAAGCACAAGGCGAAGGCAAAGGACGAGGAAGAGGTTGCCAACGCAGCTGGGGCACCGCCAGCACCTCAGAAGGCAGGGTTAGCATGGCCGAAATTTGGAAAAGCTTTGTCAGCACACCACAACAAACAGCACCACCAGCTGATATGGGAAGTCTTAACAGGAGGCAGCATTTCACCAACATGGTGGAGCAGTATGTGTGCACTTGCCTACACATACTGAATGACAGGTCTGCCCCCTTCAACTTCTGGGTCTCTAAATTGGGCACATGGTCTGAGCTTGCCCTTTACACCTTGAAGGTGCTGGCCTGCCCTGCAGCCAGGGTATTATCTGAACATGTGTTTAGCGCGGCAGGGGGCGTCATCACAGACAAGCACAGCCGCCTGTCCACAGCCAATGTGGACAAGCTCACGGTCATTAAAATGAACCAGGCATGGATCCCACAGGCCTTGTCCGTACCTTTTGCAGAATAGACATGTATACCGGCCTTAACCAGCCATTGTTATACTGCAGCACAATTGCTCATTCTTGTATTTTTGATATTTCACACTCTTTTGGAGTGTACCCTAATAAAAAATAAAAATAAAAACAAAAAGCAGTGTAGGCTGGTCACAGTTATGTCGGAATTGAAGGACAGAATCATAGTCAGAAAAGTAGAGTATGACAACAAAAAAAATGTTTTTTTAGGTCAACAGTGCAACAGGTACTTTACTAGTCTAGGGATCTGCATGTGTGATCAGGGCCGGTGACAGTCTTCATTTAACTCAGCAGTTTTAAAAGTATGCTTCAGTTAATTTAGCATCCAGCAGAACACAAGGCAACCAAGTTGTGCAATCATGCCACCAAAATAAACTCAAATCTCAAAATTAAAGACCTTGTCCATTTAGGCACTTACTTAAAGGGGTTATCCCATGACTAATGTAAGAAATGAAAATCATACATCTTATAGTACATGACAGCCAATGGCATTGCGGGACACAACTTGCACGCTTCTCATTTACGAATCCCAGGCATAGCCATCTGTATTGCCATTCTCAGGAGAGAGAGAGATGTGTCGGGGATTCAAACCCACAACCTTCTGAATGAGAGGCAAAGCACTTAACCACACAGCCATAAGAGCTGCATAGCCACTGACTGAAAAAATATGAGACTTCTACTGTAGACTCTGTTATAGCTGGCTAAGTGTACATCTATACACATGACAGCTGCCCCAACACACCCAGCACTGCTATATCTTTATATGACAGCTGTCCCAGCACACTCAGCTCTGCTATATCTCTATATATGATAGCTGCCCCAGCACACCCAGCTCTGCTATATCTATACACATGACAGCTGCCCCTGCACACTCAGTTCTGCTATAGATCTATATAGCTATCTACTGTATAGTAATACTTAGAGATATAAAGATGGCAGAGCTGAGTGTGCAGGGGCAGCTGTCATGTGTATAGATGTAGCAGAGCTGGGTGTGCTGGGACAGCTGTCATATAGAAATATAGCAGTGCTGGGTGTGTTGAGGCAGCTGTCATGTGTATAGATGTACACTTAGCCAGCTATGACAGAGTCTACAGTAGAAGTCTCATATTTTTTCAGTCAGTGGCTATGCAGCTCTTATGGCTGTGTGGTTAAGTGCTTTGCCTCTGATACAGAAGGTCGTGGGTTTGAGCAGAAAGTTTTCTGAAATACACATGCACTGACTCCATATATGGACATACAGCGCGGGACACAGGAAGAGGCTGCATCGCATCGCTGTCATGAAGGTAAGTATGTTTTTTTTATACCCGACTGTTACTGCCACATGGGGGGAGCAGGAGGCACTTGATACTGGTACATGGAGGGGTTGGCACCTGATACTGGCACATGGGGGGGGGTTGGCACTGATACTGGCACATGGGGGGAAGCAGAGAGGCACTTGATACTGGCACATGGGGGGTTGGCACTATGATACTGGCACATGGGGGGGAGGAGAGAGGCACTTGATACTGGCACATTGGGGGGGGAGATGGCACTATGATACTGGGACATGTGGGGGGGGGAGAGGCACTTGATACTTGCACATGATGGGGGGGCATCTATGGGGACACTTACTGGCACATTATTGGGGGGCATTATGGGGGACACTAGACCGGCAGCCTATCAGAGGCCGGAGACTCACGGCATCTACTGGAGCATTTTATACTGGTACATTATGAGGGGCACTAGCAGGAAGGGGGGAGAGGAGTGCTATGGGTCAATTTACTGGGGGCACTATATAGGGGTATTTTATACTGGGGCATTATGGGGGCACTATGGGGACATTAGCTGAATTGGGGGCATTACAAGGGGGTATTTTTGCACTGTCACATTAAAAGGAGAATTATTTCTACGGGGGGAGGGCATTATGGTGGGCTTTATTACTCCCCCATGGTATGGCCCCCTAGTAGCAGCACCAGCCTCTCCCTGCTCTGCGACCCCTCTGCCCCTTCTCCAAATCCTTATTATGAAATATTTCTCATTAGGATAAAACACAACATCAGCTCCGCCGAGCCCCCCAGCCAAGTGTTGAAGTGCTGTCCGAGATCCCCAAGGGCCAAGCCAAGTAATTGTATGTTTTCCTGTGAAATATGTTTGCTATACACATATAGCATACACTGTGGCACACAATATACAGTATACCGCTACACTGTGTAGTCTGTTCTATAAGCACCATTGTTTTGTGGCGGCGGACAGAAAATGATCTGGAAGTGCCGCTCCCGAGACCAGGCTCTGACTGCTAGGGGGGTCCCTGCTGAGCTAATGGATGCCCCCCCTATGGCAGTAGCACCACCATAGCCCCCATATATGGCAAAAAAATTATTGCTTCGAAGGGGGGGGGGGGGTGACTCCATTTTCTACCGTACCGGGTGACACCAGCCCTAACAACGCCACTGCACTGGAAAGGAAGAGGAAATACCCTCCTACCCACCCATGATCCCTAGCCCTGAATGTCAGCATTTCTAAATTACTGGCCTTTGAAATGCTGTCATTCCGTCTGGTGGAAACGGATAGTTTTAAATGCCTTATGGCGGAGGCTGTCCCACAGTACGTTGATCCCAGCCCCCAGAACTTTTCCAGGCGTGCCATCCCTTCCCTGCACAACCAAGTGGGGGACAAAATCAGGTGTGCACTGCGCAACGCCATCTGTGGCAAGGTGCACCTCACTACGGATACGTAGACCAGTAAACACGGTCAGGGACGTTATATCTCCATAACAGCACACTGGGTAAATGCAGTGGTGACTGGGCCTGAGGCAGACAGCAGTTTGGCGCATGTCCTTCCACCACAGAGGATTGCAGGGTGCTTCAGTTTGCCTCCTGTTGCTTCCTCCTCCTACTCTGCTTCCTCATCCTCTACCACCTCCTCATCCGGTCAGCGTAACACCTTCACCACCAACTTCGGCACAGCCAGGGGTAAACGACAGCAGGCAGTTTTAAAACGTATCTGTTTGGGGGACAAACCCCACACCGCGCAGGAGCTGTGGACGGGCCTTGAACAACAGACCGATGAGTGGTTGGTGCCAGTGAGCCTTAAGCCGAGCCTGGTGGTGTGCGGTAATGGGCAAAATCTCGTAGCAGCTCTGGGACTAGCCGGTTTGATGCACATCCCTTGCCTGGCGCATGTGCTGAATTTGGTGGTGCAGAGATTCCTTAAAAATTACCCCGATATGTCAAAGCTGCTGCATAAAGTGCGGGCCGTCTGTATGCGCTTTCGGCGTTCTCACCCTGCTGCTGCTCGCCTGTCAGCGCTGCAGCATAAATTTGGTCTTCCTGCTCACCGCCTCATATGCGACGTGCCCACAAGGTGGAACTCCACCTTGCACATGCTGGCCAGACAGTGCGAGCAGCAGCAGGCGATAGTGGAGTTTCAGCTGCAGCACGCACGGGTGAGTCGCTCTGCAGAACAACACCACTATACCACCAATGACTGGGCCTCCATGCGACACCTGTGTTCCTTGTCGCGCTGTTTTGAGTACTCCACCAACATGGCCAGTGCCGATAACGCAGTTCTCATCGTAACTATCACACTTCTATGCCTCCTTGAAAAAACGCTGCTGGCGATGATGGAAGAGGATGTGGCACAGGAGGAGGAAGAGGGATCATTTCGTAGGGTTTCCGGCCAGTCATTCACAAGTGGCTCCGAGGTTGGATTCCTGCACCCACAAACGCCAGGTACACAATTGTCCACCCAGAGCAGCCTGGCACACATGAGCAATTACATGCTGCAGTGTCTCCGCAACGACCGGCGGATTCCCGTTACAAGGACAACGTACCGTCCTTAACTCCCTCACTGGAGCGTGATCGTAAGATGCGCGAGTGTAAGTGTAGACGCGCTGCTGGTGGCATTCCCACCTGACAGCGGGGGCACAGTGGAAGCACAAGGCGAAGGCAAAGGACGAGGAAGAGGTTGCCAACGCAGCTGGGGCACCGCCAGCACCTCAGAAGGCAGGGTTAGCATGGCCGAAATTTGGAAAAGCTTTGTCAGCACACCACAACAAACAGCACCACCAGCTGATATGGGAAGTCTTAACAGGAGGCAGCATTTCACCAACATGGTGGAGCAGTATGTGTGCACTTGCCTACACATACTGAATGACAGGTCTGCCCCCTTCAACTTCTGGGTCTCTAAATTGGGCACATGGTCTGAGCTTGCCCTTTACACCTTGAAGGTGCTGGCCTGCCCTGCAGCCAGGGTATTATCTGAACATGTGTTTAGCGCGGCAGGGGGCGTCATCACAGACAAGCACAGCCGCCTGTCCACAGCCAATGTGGACAAGCTCACGGTCATTAAAATGAACCAGGCATGGATCCCACAGGCCTTGTCCGTACCTTTTGCAGAATAGACATGTATACCGGCCTTAACCAGCCATTGTTATACTGCAGCACAATTGCTCATTCTTGTATTTTTGATATTTCACACTCTTTTGGAGTGTACCCTAATAAAAAATAAAAATAAAAACAAAAAGCAGTGTAGGCTACCTCCTCCTCCTCCACTGCCGCTTTCACCTACACCGCCACATCCACCTCCTTCTCAACCTCCTACTCCATGTGGACCCCATCCTCCTAGATCAAGTCATTTCCCTATCCAGTTTTGTTAATATAGCACTTGCCATGCTCTTAACCACATTTTGCAGCCATTTGCAGCCCTCTAGCCCTTTCCATTACTTTTTTTACAGCCATTTTAGTGCTCCAAAGTTTGGGTCCCCATTGACTTCAATGGGGTTCCGGCTCAAGTTCGGGTCCCGAACTCGAACTTTTTTGTGAAGTTCGGTCGAACCTGAACATCCAGGTGTCCACTCAACTCTAACAATAAATTAAAAGCTGTTTTTTGATACTACTAAGGCTACTTTCACACTTGCATTTTCTGTGGATCCGTCTTGTATCTGCACAGACAGATCCGCACCAATAATGCAAACACTTGTATCTGTTAATAACAGATCCATTTGCATTATTCATAAAAAAAAAAAAGTCAAAGTCAAAACGGATCCGTCTTGACTTACATTGAAAGTCAGTGGGGGACGGATCCGTTTTCAATTGCACCATATTGTGTCAGTGAAAAACAGATCTGTCCCCATTGACTTACATTGTAAGTCTAGACGGATCTGTTTGGCTCCGCATACTCAGTCAGACGGTCACCAAAATGCTGCAAGCTGCGTTTTAGTGACCATCTAAAAAACGCAACGGAGACCAAACGCAGCCAAATTGATGTATTCTGAACAGATCCTTATCCATTCAGAATGCATTGGGGCTGAACTGATCCATTTTGGGCCGCTTGTGGGAGCCCTGAAACAGATCACACAAGCGGACCCAGAAATGCCAGTGTGAAAGTAGCCTAAGTACTAATATACTCTTATGATCCCGAAAACAGCAAGCAAATCATACCTGGCTGCTAAAATGTCTTACATATAAGAGGTTTAATAACAAAAGAAACCCAACAAACTAAACAAATGTCACAGATCAGCAGATGTGAACCCACTGTGCCACTGACTGGCTATGCTCTGGAGGGACGTGTCTAAGCAACTACCTGGTCTTCACTAGAGCCTCAGATGGTGAGGATGGACTTGAGCCGTTTAGGGTAGTTGCCAGGGGCTACTCCAGAGCAACCACCAAGTCAGTAGGAGCTGGTCCAGGCAGACCAGAGGATACCTGGGTAGGTACCGCAAGTACAAGTGTAGTCAGATGGCAGAGATGCTACCAGGAGCGACGATGCAGGACCAAAGGATAGGCAGAGACGAAGTCAGACAGGCAGAGGATCAGGGCAGGCGGCACAACAGGAGAGACTAATCAAACAGGCAGGGATCAGGCGATAAGTGAAGTCCAGAAACAAAGTATAAGTCAGTAGCACCAGTGGTTGTCAGTCTTTTTTATCAAAAGACAAGGACCTTAACACAGGGATCTAGGAGAAGGGCTAAACCACTTAAATACCTGCAGGAGAGCCAGGATTGGTCAGCGAGGTCACCTGACCTAACCAAGCCTGCCGAGGGAGTGATGGATGTGTGCCGCCCCTAGAGCAGGGTAACAGCCGAACTCAGGCTGTGTCCAGGGCTGAATAGAAGCAATATCCTCAGAAGCAATATCACTTATACAAACACATTGTCCCGGACTGCAGAGGTAATCGGGGGAACAGCGGCGCACCGCAGCCGCTGTTACAACAGAACATCAAAATGTCTCTCAATTGTAGGTCTGCTTGGCAACTTATTTAGAGTATGTAAATATTGGGAATAACGGGAATAGAAAATGAGGTATGAAATTAAAAAAATATATAAATTTTAATTCTTTAATTATTGAAATTGGTAAACTCTAGTGTCATCAATACACAACACTAGCCACATACTGTCAAGTTCAGTACGGGTAAACACATAGGGGGTCATTAATTATACTTAAATACACCTATATTAGGTGAATTTCAGGCATGGATGGCCGCACAATGGTTAGTTGCTCGCTATCTGTGACTTCTCCCCATTCACGACAGATCTAAAATTGTGGGCATGGTGAGGGTAGGAAGGGGAGAGGCTGGCAGGACCATCTCATTTACTATTTTCTAAGCCTGGTTTAGTTGTAGAAAAAGGTCCAAATGTAAGACAGCAAGGAAGCCTGCGCCTCTTCATAACTTTTTCATGCACCATCCTCTGTTGTAAGTATAGAATGTACTTACCTGTGATGATATTGCATGTCCAAGGTGATGATTTCTGGGCCAAAATTACTACTGGTATTTTTATGTCCTATTCATACAGTAGGTTCCTTTTTAAACAGTGTAGTGCAAATAAAGGTATTTACTGCCTTTGTGTTGCCATAGAGGGCAACTGGTGTATCATACTAGCCTAAATACCCCTAGCTTTGTTTATCTTCCAGACATACCATATTTTTGTCCAAAAAAAGTTATTAGACTTATGAGGGAACAGAGAAGCCAGGGAAGGTACAAAAACAGTTGATACGGGGCTAATCAATGAACGGATACCCAAAGCACTTTGAATTGTTGTAATGCTGGGTACGAATGCCTTGCAATCAGTGGTCTTGGCCATGGATCTGGGCAGCGGCCTGTTCGGTATATGTGCAATAACATATACCATAGATGCCACACATGTGAAACAGCAGATAGAAGCCAGAGAATACCATGGTATGCAACGGACTTATGAGCAATATTTTTCTACTATTTTCAGATTATTTGTTATATTTAATCTTTTCAACATCTCAAAATCAGTCAGTATATAACTGTAGTTCATGTAGTTTGATTGCTGGAAAAGGTGACAATTATTGTAACAACCCTGGTGTATATTTGATGGCACATATATACAAATACCCACTGTAACCACCTGGATGTTATTCAGTTGTTTTCAATATCCCATCGATGTATTTACAGAGGTTAAGGATATTTGTGTCAGCAATCTTGCCTGATACATATGAAGCCAAATAGTTAAAATGATATATTACATTTCTTTACTACAGTCAAGCCTTGTAATTTAGATCTGTTTCCTTTTTCTCATGCAAACTGAGCTAACATTTAGGATGTAATACCTGTGATTTTTCTACATGACCTGACATTTTACTTAGCATTTAAGATCTCACAACAAGATGTCGAGTCTCACTAAAGATATATTACAGCAGATGGCTAGTATGTCTTCAGTGCAACTGGGTGTTCATTTCCAAATCTGCAGCATGGAACTGAAAATGTCAAAAATAAATTACGTTTTATTTTGTTATGGTGGAAGTGTTTTCATTAACCCCTTAAGGACCCTGCCATTTTTTACCTTAAGGACCAGGCAATTTTTTGCAGATCTGAAATGTTTCACTTTATGTGGTAATAACTTTAAAAACGCTTTTATTTATCCAAGCCACTATGAAAATGTTTTCTCATTACATATTGTACTTGATGACAGTGGTAAATTTGACTCAAAATATTTCATTTTTATTTATAAAAAAATACCAAATTTACCAAAAATTTAGAAAAATTCACAATTTTCAAAATTTACATTTATTTGCTTTTAAAACAGATAGTGATACCTCCAAAAATAGTTATTACTTTACATTTCCCATATGTCTACTTCATGTTTGGACCATTTTGTAAATGACATTTTCTTTTTTTGGGACGTTAGAAGGCTTCGATATTTAGAAGCAAATTTCCAAAACCCATTTTTTTAAGAACCAGTTCAAGTCTGAAGTCAATTTGTGAGGCTTATACAATAAAACTACACATAAATGACCCCCATTTTAGAAACTCCACCCCTCAAGGTATTCAAAACTGATTTTACTAACTTTCTTAACCCTTTAGGTGTTCCACAAAAATTAAAAGGAAATGTAGATGAATTATCAGAATTTCAATTTTTGGGCAGATTTTCCATTTTAATCCTTTTTTTTCTTTAACAAAGCAATGGTTAACAGCCAGAAAAACTCTATATTTATTACCCTGATTCTGTAGTTTACAGAAACACCCCATATGTGGTTGTAAACTGCTGTACGGGCACATGACAGGGCACAGAAGGAAATGAACGGCATATGGTTTTTGGAGGGAAGATTTCACTGGAATAAATTTAAGTTGCCATGTTACATTTGAAAACCCCTAAAGTAGAAACTCTAAACAATTAACTCATTTTGGGAACTATGGGATAAGGTGGCAGTTTTGTTGATACTATTTTAGGGTACATATGATTTTTGGCAATGTAACAAAAAAATAGCTGTTTATAGCCGTTTTTATTTTTTGTTATTTACAATTTTCATCTGACAGGTTAGATCATGTGGTATTTTTATAGAGAAGGTTGTTATGGACACGACAATACCAAATATGACTTCTTTTTTGGTTGTTTGTTTCAGTTTTACATAATAAAGCATTTTGAAACAAAAAAAAAAAATCATGTTTTAGTGTCTCCCTAGTCTGAGAGCCATATTTTTTTTTATTTTTGGGGCGATTGCCATAGGTAGGGTATAATTTTTGCGGAATTATATGACTGTTCGATTGGCACTATTTTGGGGTGCATATGACTTTTTGATCACTTGCTATTACACTTGTAATGTAAAGTGACCAAAAATTGCCTTTTTTACACCGCTTTTATTTTATATTTTTTATGGTGTTTACCTGAGGGGTTATGTCATGTGGTATTTTTATAGTGCAGGTTGTTATGGATGCGGTGATACCTAATATGTCTACTTTTTATTTATTTTATGTTTTAGTGTCTCAATAGTCGGCGAGCCATAGTTTATTTATATTTTTTGGGTGATTGTCTTAGATAGGGGCTCATTTTTTGCAGTATGAGGTGAAGGTTAGATTGGTACTATTTTGGGGGTCATACGCCTTTTTGATCACTTGGTGCTTTTTTTTTATGGTGTTAATCTGCGGGGTTAGGTCATTTGATATCTTTATAAAGCCAGTCAATATTGGTGGCGATACCTAATATGTCTACTTTTCTTTTTTTCCCTATTTTTTACAATTTTTTTTATTTATGTTTGGGAAAAGCATGCTGTTTTGTTTTTTTTGCTCAAGACTTTAACTTTATTTTTTAAACTTCATTTTTCACTTTATATTTTGTCCCACTCTGGTCTGATCACATTTTCAAAGCATGACAATACTTCTGTATTGTAATGCATTGGCTGTAAGTGTATTACACACTGTAATACAATTCAGCCTGGTTGCCTGTGAGATCCAGGGAGCTGGATATCACAGGCTGCCACGGAAGGCAGCCACGAAACCTAAGGAAGGCATCGGGCTGCCTTCCCTGCCATCGGGTCCCCATTACAGCCACCCCGCACCTGGCAGGATCCTGCATGTGCTGCAGTCAATTCTGACTGCGGCAGTGCGAGGGTTAATGTGCCGGCATACAGCGGGGGTCCGGCTTTCAGTGACTCCTCCTTCACCCGCCCAATCAGTGCTTAAAGGGAACCCGTCATCAACTTAGCATAAAGTAGAGACAGGTGAGTTGATTTCAGCGGTCTATCATATAAAATTTAAAAGTAAGTGGTTGCTGAGGACCAACATCACAATCATTGCAGTCTAGGCTTGGAAAAGAGTCACGGCCACCTAAGAAGAGTCATGGTTATTCATAAATTCCTGCTCTCCCTGCCCACTTGCTGCTGATTGACAGGCTTCTACCTAGTTTTCTCCCCATCTCTCTAGGAGAGAACTGCCAATCATCAGCAGATGGGCGGGAGAGCAGGAGATCATAAATAACCATGATTCTTCTCAGGTAGATTTGATTCTTCTCAAGGCCCGGGCTGCAATGATTATGATGCTGGTTCTCAGCAACCACTTACTTTTAGCTCATGAGTGACACACCGCTGAGATCAGCATTTCTGTCACTAATTTATGCTGCCAGCATAAAGTTGATGACAGGTTACCTTTAAATCACATCCACCAGCGCCATGTAAGGTGCTGGTCCTTAAGGGGTTAATGAGTAACTATATTTCACATTGATAATTATTTTAACCTTATATTTTTGGACTGATGCAGACTAGATTATATACATTATATACTGTATGAATTGTGTAGAGGCATATAGCACTTGTGGTTGGGATTACTAATAAATCAGTACATCAGCAGGAATTAAGTTTATGGACGATAACATAAAGTTAAAAAAAAAGAAACACACCAAATACAGATTAAAGAAGCAGCTCTTTAAATGTTGCATTGTGGCGATTAAAAATAATAACGACAATGGGGGGGACTTTTACTACTAGATTTACAGCTCTTTTTTGGTGTATATTTATCCTAGTAAAATGTAACACTTCATTTTTTGCAGTAAAATTTGTCTTTTGATGCCACTTTTCACAGCGTTCTATGTTTATCACAAGTGAATGTGTTTACACCTGTTTAAAACTGCGTATATTATTTGAGATAATTTCAAATGTCGCAAATAAAGTCATAACCTATGCCAGGCTCACCCCAGTCTACTGTTATACATAGGTGTAAAGTTAAACAACATTTTAATATATTATGAAGGTGCACTATTTCTTAAATTTAGCGCAGGCAAGCAAAGCAAAGACAGACTTAAAAATGACACACAAAAAAATGATAAATGTCCCACAAATGTCTTAAATGGAGTCTGTCACCTACTTTACACATAATAAACTCTCATCATTGCCGTGTAGGTGATATAAACAGTTAACAGATCATACCTTTCTTTTCTGTTTTGTGTATCTGATGCCCAAAAACTAACACTGTCCACTGTGGGGATCAGTGAACTGACTGTGCATGCCTGGGCTTGGTAGAGAAGCAGCTAGAGCAGGCTGTCAGTAGGCAGTGTACGCCGCATACCTGGGTCCTGCAGTGAAGTGAGCAGAGTCAGTGAGGTACGGGATGTAGCAGAGGTAACAAACTGAACACACACACACTTGGTGAGTTATCACAACTAGCTAACACGTTATGACTTTGATTGTTAACTCTGCTGCATCTGTAAGGACACTGGGCTGTCTAAGGCTACTTTCACACTAGCGTTCGGGCGGATCCGTTCTGAACGGATCCGCTCATAATAATGCAGACGGAGGCTCCGTTCAGAACGGATCCGTCTGCATTATTTTTAGCATAGAACAGCTAAGTGTGAAAATAGCCTAGTACGGATCCGTCCAGACTTTCAATGTAAAGTCAATGGGGGACGGATCCGCTTGAAGATTGAGCCATATTGTGGCATCTTCAAACGGATCCGTCCCCATTGACTTACATTGAAAGTCTGGACGGATCCGCACGGATCCGCACGGATCCGCACGGCCAGGCGGACACCCGAACGCTGCAAGCAGCGTTCAGCTGTCCGCCTGTCCGTGCGGAGGCGAGCGGAGCGGAGGCTGAACGCCGCCAGACTGATGCAGTCTGAGCGGATCCGCCTCCATTCAGACTGCATCAGGGCTGGACGGCTGCGTTCGGGTCCGCTCGTGAGCTCCTTCAAACGGAGCTCACGAGCGGACCGACGAGCGCAAGTGTGAAAGGAGCCTTACAGTGAGACATGACGGAGAAATCAACGTCAGTCACTGGAGGGCATGGGCACTTGCATCATCATCAAACTTCAACGTCAGATACACAAAAACAATTTGAAAAGTAGGATCTGTTAACTGTTATATCACCTACAGGGCAATGATGAGTTTAACCCCTTAGTGACCAAGCCTGTTTGGACCTTTATGACCAAGCGTTTTTCTTCCTTTTTTCATGGTCTCATTCCAAGAGCTATAACTTTTTTATTTTTTCGTCTATATAGCTTTATGAGGGCTTGTTTTTTACGGGACAAGTTGTAGTTTTAATGGCACCATTTTGGGGTACACATAACTTTCCTGATTAACTTTTATTAACTCTTTCTGGGAGGGAGATGGGGAAAAATAGCAATACTGCCACTGCGTTTTTTCTCATTTTTACGGCGTTCATTTTTCGGTACAAATAACATAATATGTTTATTCTCTGGGTCAGTATGATTACAGTGATACTAAATATTAATAATTTTTTTTAAGTTTTACTACTTTTTTCCAAAAAAAAAACTTTTATTAACCAAAAAAATGATTTTGCATTGTCACTTCACAAGACCCATAACTTTTTTTTTCTTTTTCTATGGAGTTGTGTGAGGGCTTGATTTTTGAGGGACGACTTATATTTTTCATTGGTATCATTTTGGAGTAAATAACACTTTTTGATCGCTTGTTATTACGTTTTTTTCTGTGGAAACTAAGAATAAATTGGAAATTCACCATAGGGGATAATTTATGTAATATTTATGTGGTCCGAGTCGTTACGGACGTGCCAATGCCAAACATATGGGGGATATTTTTTTTTTGCTATTTTTTTCATTGAAAAGCGTATTTTCAATGGAAAAAAAAACATTTTTTATTTTATGGATTTTTTTATTTAATAAATGTGTATTTTTTTTCATTTTTTTTTACTACTTAAAAGTCCCTCAAGGGGACTATAATATACAGCATTTTGATTGCTTTTAAAATGTAATGCATTATCTCTATAATGCATTACATTTCAAAAGCAATGCTATTCAAAGATTGACCAGCAGGCTGCGCCAGAGAGGCACAGCCTGCTGGAGAGAACTGAAGACAGGCTCGAGGCCCTGATCGGAAGCGAGGTAAGCTTCCGAACACATCAGCACCCCGCAATCGCATTTTCGGGGTGCTGATGGGAGACAGAGGGAGTTCGCTCCCTCTGTCACCACTTTACATGCAGCGGGCGCCATTGCGCCCGGCATGTAAAGGGTTAAACAGCCCAGATCGGCACTTCTGCCGGTCAGGGCTGTTAGAGCAGGGCCCCGGCTCTGATGTGAGAGCCGGGTCCTTGCTCCCCGCTGCACGGGGGAGCTGTGCAGCGCTTAGACTGGGCACCCGTAAAAACGCGGCGGCCCAACCTAAGGCCCCTTAGTGACCACCGTAAAAACATGTATGGGTGGTCACTAAGGGGTTAATATGTGTGAAGTACAGTAGGTGACAGACTCCCTTTAAAAGATAAAACACTTACCCAAGCAGAAGCCACATTTAACCTCCACCACTGCATTATGTACTGATAAGAGAGATTTCATTCATACAGCCGAGATTCTGGCTAACAAAATGTCTCTGGCAACATATTTGGAGGCACTCAGCATATTTAAATGTGGATAGTTTAAGCATCTCAAGCCAACATCCAATCACATATTCCACGCTTCAAAAAGCATACAGAAAAGATGCACGCTATCATAATACATCCATATTCACTTGGTAAATTGCTAGTCATTCAGTCCACATGTAGAGTTATTTTATTAAACTAGTAGAAACAGGTCCAGGCTCCTTATATCATAGCGATAACAGTGATTAACAATATCCAACCATCCAGGAATTTTAATTAAAAAATAATTAACAAGTAATTATGAAATTGCTAATAAAAATGATAATTAGCATGCAACAACATTAATCTATGGGAGCAGCTGCCAATAAATATATATCAATCATCCTAGCAGGTTGACCACCAAAACAGGGTGCAGGGTGGGGGTGGAGCAGTTAATTAAAGAGGACCAGTCATGATACAATGCAATGCAATCTGGAAGCTTCATGGTATAGAGCAGGAGGAGCTGAATGGAATGATATATAGTTCTGTTGGAAAAGATTCAATAAAACATGTCATTTATACATTTATATCTTTGTTGTTTCTAATACCTATTGGTACAGGGAGGATGAGTTATCAGTGACTGGCAGCTAGCTCTGTATGCACACTGATACATACAGTCCTATCAGTCACTGATAATCCCTCATGTTCCAATGGGTATTCACAGGAAGTTAAAAAAAAAAAAAAAAGTAACAATATAAATGTATAAATTACAGGTTTTACTGAATCTTTTAAAATAAAAAAATAATATCAATCCTCCTGCTCTACAGCATGGTGGCTTCAGATTGCACTGCATTTTGGGGTGACAGGTCCTCTTTAAGTAAATCTAATAATACACGCCGTTTATTGTGTTTGCTCTCAATGTCTTTATGTAAAATTTCATTATGCTTAATCACAGTGAAAATATATTAATAATCAGTAATTAGGGGACATATTTTTGTCTGATTTATATACTGTATTAAAGGCAAACCTGCATTTATTATTTTCAGATATATAGATTCATACGTATTTCTTATGAATTTCAAATCATGGCAACAAGAGACATTTGTAATGCCCTTTTTACACACGAGACTCAAAGCTTTGAAATTCTTGGTATAAAGCACGTAGTAAAGTCAGTGTCTGCCAGGTAGGCACTCTTCCCCCAGTGCTTACTAGGGTCAATTTCTAAGGAAGCCAATTAACTTCTTAGTAGTTTTTGACATATGGGAGGAAATCGGAGATGAAACCTAAAATACACAAACATGCAAATTCTGTCCTTGGTCAAATTTAAACTCAAGTGCTGCATGATTGCCGAGCTAACCACTGAGCTACTATGCTCCAATGTTAATCTGGCATCATAATAATATTAGTAATTAAATGTTTATGCTTTTAAAAGTACCTCTTAAGTTAAATTAGCAGTTTCTAATTTACTGATAAAATATAAAAATAATGTTCTACATGTATAATTTTTTACAGTTTCACACATTTTGCTATGCAATTCACACATGCTTCAGTTCTCAAATCTCTACGGTTCTTGATAATTGATGACAAAAATTGATTCTAAAAATAAAAAAAGCAAGTTCTTAAACTGATTTTTTAAAAATATTAAAACATGATTTTACAAAACCTTGGCTTCTCCAACAATCATTTTCACCAAGGAGTCCATACATCTTGATTATCTTTGTGTAAAGGTTTTTTCCCATTGGACAATGAAAGTGACAATGAAAAGTTAAGACCGATGCAGGTGCACCTCAATAAATTAGAATAGCTTTGAAAAGTTTATTTATTTCAGTACTATATTTTTTGCCCTATAAGACGCACCGGCCCATAAGACGCATCTAGGTTTTTAGGGAGGAAAATAAGAAAAAAAATATTTTTAATCAAAAGGTGTGCTGTGTGTTTGGTGGGTTTGGAACTAATGGTGGTCTGTGGATGGCACTATTACTGGGGATCTGTGGATGACTGACACTGTTATGGGGGGATCTGTGGATGACGGACACTGTTATGGGGGGGATCTGTGGATGACGGACACTGTTATGGGGGATCTGTGGATGACGGACACTGTTATGGGGGGATCTGTGGCTTGCACTGTTACAGGGGGATCTGTGGCTTGCACTGTTACAGGAGGATCTGTGGCTGGCACTGTTACAGGGGGGATCTGTGGCTGGCACTGTTACAGGGGGGATCTGTGGCTGGCACTGTTACAGGGGGGATCTGTGGCTGGCACTGTTACAGGGGGGATCTGTGGCTGGCACTGTTACAGGGGGGATCTGTGGCTGGCACTGTTACAGGGGGGATCTGTGGCTGGCACTGTTACAGGGGGGATCTGTGGCTGGCACTGTTACAGGAGGGGATCTGTGGCTGGCACTGTTACAGGGGGATCTGTGGATGGCACTGTTACAGGGGGGATCTGTGGATGGCACTGTTACAGGGGGGGGGGTTCTGTGGATGGCACTGTTACAGGGGGGGGTTCTGTGGATGGCACTGTTACAGGGGGGGGGTTCTGTGGATGGCACTGTTAGAGGGGGGGATCTGTGGGTGGCACTGTTATATATGTGCCATTCACAGACCCCCCAGCCCATAACAGTGCCATCCACAGACCCCCCAGCCCATAACTGTGCCATCCACAGATCGCCGCCAGTATACAAATATAAGATGTCATATTCAATTAATAGTTATTAAACATGCCCCCTCACTCCTATTACTACCTTACATCCTAATCGCTTCTGTAGAATTCAGGCAGGCAGGCCGGGCAGCTGGCGCGTCTCTCGCTGACGTCACTTGCCTGCGCCGCCTGCTTCATTCATAAAGTAGTTACGCTGCCGCCCGCCCAGCCTGCTGGAATTCTACAGAAGCGATTAGGATGTAAGGTAGTAATAGGAGTGAGGGGGCATGTTTAATAACTATTAATTGAATATGACATCTTATATTAGAATACCGGAGCGGCGGGGCGGGGCTATACTACACTGACTGCACCGCCCCGCCGCTATTGCCAGCCCCCAGATCCTCCTCCCAGTCCCTCCCCGAGTCCCCGCTCGCTCCTGCATTGCAGCTTGCGATGTAAAACTGCAAGCATTCGCCCCATAAGACGCAAGGGCATTTCTCCCCCATTTGGGGGGAAGAAAAAGTGCGTCTTATGGGGCGAAAAATACGGTAATTCATTTCTAAAAGCAAAACTCACATATAGATTCATTACACACAGAGTGATCTATTCCAAGCGTGTATTTGTATTAATGTTGATGATTGTGGCTTACAGCTAATGAAAAGCCCAAAGTCAGTATCTCATAAAAAAAATATAAGACCAATTAAAAAAAAAAATTTTAATGCTGAAATATTGGCCTACTGAAAAGTAAGTACAGTATATGCACTCAATATTTGGTCAGGGCTCCTTTTGCATGAATTTCTGCATCAATGTGACATAGCATGGAGACAATCAGCCTATGGCACTGCTGAGGCCTTATGGCCTTCAGCTTGTCTTTTTTTGAAAATCTTTATTTATGACCATTTTTCCGCATAAAGACATACAGTGTTCAAATTAGTACATCAGATATTAAATACGGCACAGTCAACATTATTGCATCAATTTGACCTTCATACAAAGCAGAGAGAGGGTCAACCAGTTGGGCGAGTCTTCTCCAGCCACAAGTAAGAGATGTCATGTATCAGCCTATAAGGCTAGAGTCAACTAACTCTTCCATTCATGCTACTTTATCCTGGGGCCGAGATATAGAATTGGCTGGGAGACAACCCCCCTCCCAGTCATCGCCTCCACCCGCTCAAGACAGTATAAGAGAAATACATAAGAACCATTGAACAAAAGGACAAAGGGGGGGAAAAATACAGGTCAGTCAGGATGTCAAGTATTCAATCCTATGGCTATCACCACAGTACCTAAACCTCTGAGATATAAAGGATGTGAATGGAAGGAACATGCATTATCAACTATACCACAATAATGAGAACGGCGTTAGCCCTTGCCCTGAGCATACTTCTCCTCCATATGCATAAGCCAAGGCTGCCAGGTTTTAAGGAACAAGTTCCTGTTATTATTTTCCCATCCCGCCAACTCCTCCATCCTACAAATTAGATTCATTTTCTCATACCACATTGTCAAGGTTGGTGGGTCTACCTCCCTCCACTTAATGGGGATAAGAAGTTTTGCGGCTGTGATCATATGAGTGGCCAGCAAGGGTTTATTTGGTCTAAAGTTTTTCTCTGGCGCCATAATAGGACAAATGGGCCCGTGAGGACAATGTTGGCATGGCATACCTTGTTAATAGTAGTCTCAATTTCATGCCAGAAATGTCTCAGTGACTGGCAAGCCCACCAAATGTGCGAGATGCTACCCACCCCATTGGAGCATCTCCAGCATTCATTTGAAGGAATTAAGTTAATCTTGTGGAGAAATTCCGGCGTACGATACCACCTAGTCAGTATCTTGACCGAGTTCTCTTGGACCCTCACACACCTTGAGAAACCATGGGAATGAGATAGAATAAATGCCTTTTCCATGTCATCCAATGTGATATTCAGTTCTCTCTCCCACTCCCTCAAATAAGCTGGGGTCTGCTTATCTCTCCCAGTCAGTAGTTGTCTATATATCAGAGAGAGGCATTTTGGGGGAGTGGAAGGGAGAAGGACATCATTTTCCAACCAGGTAGGATCCGGAAGGGGCAGTTGCGAAGATCTCAAGAACCTGGCACATGTACTTTCGAAGTCCCATTTCTGAATCATATCTATCTCATCCACAGGGTTACCAGTTAGGGCAGTGTAATAGTCAGAGTTTGGGCCAATTTTCACTAAGTCCCCTAATCTGAGATCCTGAACAAATCCCCACATCTTGGGTCGTCTACTCGACGTGGTTGAGAGCATTTGTGGAAGTAGCTGAAGAGGCACCATGGGTGAAAGGCAGTCCCGATCCATATTGAGAGCTGAGGTAGCATTACAGTGCACAATTGTACACCTCGTGATGTCGCTTAAGACTACCTGTCTTTTGGGGATCTTACTACTGTGTCTCCATATGAGGTGTTCCTGATTCTCTCCCAGAAGAGCCTTTTCTAGAGATATATGTAGGGGGAGAGGTTGTGTCCTAGAAAGGGTCAACCATCTCTCCAAGTGAATAGCCTGAATGTACATAGACAGGTCCGGAAGGGATATACCCCCTTGTTTCCGGCGCCTGGTTAAGAGTGCATGAGACAGTCTGGCTCTTTTGTCAGCCCAGAGAAACCTACCTATGAGTGTTTTCAGTTTGTTCAGGAACGACTTTGGGACCGTGATTGGAAGAGATCTAAATGTGTACACAACCTGAGGAAGGACATATGTCGTCAATACATTTTTTCTCCCTAACCAAGAAAGATTAGGTAATGAGGGTTTAGAGAGGAAAGCTTTTATTTTATTTAGTAAGGGGGCATAATTAAGCCTGAAGAGGAGAGCTGGATTAGCCGGTACCATGATCCCTAGATATTTTATAGCTTCAGGGGGCCCTCTAAAGGGGGTCAAAGCTTCTAACTGCTTCTTTTTGGCAGGATCCAATGAGAATCCTAAAGCTTCAGATTTATCCATATTTATTTTGAAATTAGAGACACCTCCAAACTGTTCAAAAATTCCCAGGACATGAGGCATGGCTTCCTCTGGGTTCGTGATCATCAAAAGAAGGTCGTCAGCAAAAGCCGCCATCTTATGATGTACAACTTCAATTCTCAGTCCTTCAATGACGGGGGACTGTCTAAATTTCAATAAGAGGGTCTCCAAAGTCAAAACAAACAGGGTTGGGGAAAGTGGGCATCCCTGCCTAGTTCCATTTTTAATCTGAAAGGCGTCCGACAGAGTTCCATTAACCAACACTTTGGCCGAAGGGGCTGAGTATAATGAAAATATAGCATCAATGACCTGCAAAGGAAAACCAAACGCAACCAAGCAGGCTTTCATGAAAAGCCAATTAACTCTGTCGAACGCCTTTTCAGCATCCGTCCCTAGGAGCAATAGCGGGATCTTTCTTTCCTTAGCCACGAATATGGAGTGTAGTACTCTACTGATGTTGTGTCCTCCCTCCCCGGCACAAAACCTACTTGTTCTTCTCCTATTAGATCTGGGAGCAATTTGAAAATGCGCTGGATCAAGAGCTTTGCCCACCACTTCAAATCCGTATTGAGCAAGGAAATGGGTCGATAACTACCGCATTCCTCCGGATCTTTCCCTTCTTTATGCAAAATAGTTATGTGAGCCAATTGGGCCTGGGGAGTGAGAGAGGAACCCGACATCAGAGAGTTACATAAATTAGCGAAGTGAGGACACAATACCTCCTTGAACTTTTTATAATAGGCAATCGGGAGTCCATCAGGTCCCAGACTTTTGCCAGATGGGATAGTGTGGAGAGTTGTTTCTATCTCCTGGATAGTGAAAGGCGTTAATAGGCTGGCTTTCCCAGCTTCAGAGAGGGTAGGTATTTTTATGGATTGCAGGAACGTATCAATGTGGTCCTGCATGTGGGGAGGGGCGTTCCTAGAAGCGTCCTCTAGGTTGTATAGCGAGGTATAGAATTTACAGAATTCCTCGGCAAGGGCAGGGGTCGTCGTCATTCTATTACCCGATTTAGTCTTTACCGCACTAATAAAGGTCTTATTTCTCTGGGCCTTCAAAAGAGCCGACACAAGTTTAGAACCCTTGTCTCCATGTGAATAATATTTAAACCTTAACTTTTGCAGAGCTCTGGCAGATTTAACATTGAGCACATCCTTTAATTGAGAACGTAGTAGATTCAAATTATTTTGAGCTTCTTCTGACATATTGGATTTGTGTTTTCTTTCCAAATCGGAGATTTGTAGTAAGAGCATTTCTACTTTCTTTGCTCTTAATTTCTTTACCCTGGTTCCCATACTGATCAATTCCCCTCTAACAACAGTTTTATGGGCTTCCCACAATATCGTTTTTGAGGTTTCAGGAATATCATTGACTTTAAAATATTCTAGTATTTTATCTTTAATGAGGTCCCTATTAACCATGTCATCTATAAGCGTGGTATTCAGCCTCCACGACCAGGCTTTAATTGGAATGTCCTGAAGCCTAAAACAAAAACTGACAGGGGCATGGTCCGACACAGTTATACTCCCAATCGAAGCACTAGTTACAGACAGTAGGGCCGCATAAGATATAAACAAATAGTCCAATCGTTGATAGGATCTGTGGACTTGGGAGAAATAAGTATAATCATTATCACTCGGGTGGAGTACCCTCCATATGTCAGAAATTCCCAAATCCGCTAGGCTAATTTGAATCCTACGTATCTGTTTCGTGGGGACAGAAGCATGCTTGGACGTGGAATCTTTTGAAAAATCTAAAGCAAGGTTAAGATCCCCTCCCACAATGAGGGTCCCCTCGGCAAATGTCTTAAGGGCTTCTAATGTCTGGACCACCCACGAAACCTGTTTAACATTGGAGGCATACAAGGTAGCGAGCGTAACAATGGAGTTCAAGACTCTCCCTTTAATGAACAAATACCTGCCCTCGGGATCTACTCTTTTATCCAGCACCACCAAGCGAATGTTGCTGTTAATCCCTTTAGAAACTCCCCTGGCTGCTGACGTATAAGTAGCGTGATGCCAACTGTTAAAATGCTTGTTTACCATATTAGGTACATGTAAATGCCTAAAGTGTGTTTCCTGTAGAAACGTGATGTCAGCTTTTTCCTTCCTGAGCATGTGATATACCTGGCTACGTTTTTGCGGCGTGTTCAACCCATTCACATTCAGCGTCACTACCGTGACTTCAGCCATATGAGAATTGAAGGAGGTACACAAAAAGCATTATCATCCAATCCTGGACTGACAGGGGGGGGGGGTAACAAATGACGAACTAAAACTAACATCGGCCCCTCATAGAAGATAAGGTAAGCCAGAAATCTACTATCGTAGACAACAGAGATGACATACATGGTGATGTATGTGGGGGGAGGTAACTTATTGGTGAGAGCCGGCCTTCAGCTTGTCTTGATATTTGGGTCTGGTGTCTCTTATCTTCCTCTTGGCAATACCCCATAGATTCTCTATGGGGTTTAGGACAGGCAAGTTTGTTGGTTAATCAAGCACAGTGATATAGTAGTTATTAAACCAGGTATTTGGTACTTTTGGCACTGTGGGCAGGTACAAATGATATGAAATCAGCATATCTATAAAGCTTGTCATGTGGCTTACCCTCCTTATGGAGCATGTCAATAACTGTTTTCTGGACAACTGTCAAGTGAGTGGTTTTCCCGATGATTATGTAGTCTATAGAACCAAACTGAGGGACCATTTAAGGTATTAGAAAACCTTTTGTAGGTGTTTTGTGTTGATTAACTGATTAGAGTGTGACACTATGAGGGTCATTTAGCATTCTGAAATATGCCTAAATTTGGCGTATTTCAGGCGCAGATTGCAGCACAACTGTTAGTTGTGCCACAATCTGCGACTTCTCCCCACTCACACTAGGTCTTAAATATACCTAAATTTGGTGTATTTTAGGTGCAGATTGCAACACAACTGTTAGTTGTCCCACAATCTGTGACTTCTCTCCGCTCACACTAGGTTTAACATTTTGGGCTGACAAGGCAGGAAAGGGGACAGGCCGGCAGGCCCTTCTCATTTACCATTTGCTATGCCTTTTTTCGGCGTAGAAAAAGGTCTAAATGTAAGACAGCTCAGAAGTTGCCTTACATTTAGAACTAGTGGAGGATCCGCTATAGTCACCTTCATAACCGTGGTGATCCACCGCCAGCTTAAGGCTTTATTAGGACCAGTGTCTAAAATGCCGGTTTTATTAAATCAGACTTCTGGCATGGCATCCAGTCAGGTGGGGGATATATAGATGATTTGCTACCATATAATGCAGTGCATTCTGAAGGCAGCATGTTATAGAGCAGGTGGAGCTGAGCAGATTTATATACACTTTTGTGAAAAAACATTCAGTAAAACTTATAATTTAGACATGTATATCTCTGATATTTCTGACTTCACTGTTCACTGGGTGTTATCAGTTATTGGTAGAATTCTCTGTGTAAGTGTGGATAAATAGAAATTAAACATGTAAGTAGAAATACCGGCTCATTTTTCCTGTAAATGGTATTTATATCCGCGTGCCCGGTGTCTTAGTTTTTTCCAAAACTCCTTTGCAGGTATACAAAAACAATAGACAAATTTTCAGACTCCAGCACTCACTTTTTCTTGAAGTATCAAGTTCTCCGGCTTTATTTATCAAAAGTGCACAGGTATTACAAGGTTCAATTCTCTTAGGTGTAGGCTGTTGACGCGTTTCGAAAGTTCTTATTCGTAACAGTAGTGTGCATATGGTGTGCTCAGGTATATATAGGAAGGTCAGATGCGCACAAACCAAAAATTTGTAAACCCGCCTACCAGTGTTAGAGAAAACGTGGGGGGAGAGGGATTGACATTTGATAATGGTGGTTCCGCCTCTATGCGCAACACCTGACGCCCATAGATATCACCTGAGACACCAAGTTCAAATCACTTTGTTATTCTGCCTGCACAAATTTATACAAACGTGTTTTAAAACAAGCTTGTTCCAATATAAAGTCATTGGCTTTTTCTAACATAATAATGCTATTCTTATCATGTAGCATGCAAATAAAAAACGTGAAAATAAAATAAAATACATAGCAGTATGAAAGAAAAACCCTGCTTATAAGCTGCTTTTTGGGTAGGTATCCATTCACATTGCTATTGTGTTACTCATATCGTTCACAAGAAAAACCACTGGCATTATATAGAGACATGTATTGTACTATTGCAGAACACATATATGAGTGGAAATATGTTATATAGGGTATATGGACCTCTTGGATAGAAGGAAACCCACAGATACAATTTTAAGAGGGCTGGCAGGTTAATCAATAGAAGTGCATGATTTATTTTCGCATATTTAAGCCCTTAGGATATCTTGTTTCTAATTTGAAAATCCAATATGCTTCTCTTAGGTTAACTTGATGTTTTATGTCTCCTCCTCTTATGTGGGTTTTGACTTGCTCTATAGCATAAGTTTTCAAATATTTGGGGCTGCGGTTATGTTTTTCTATAAAATGTCTGGCCACATTGGAAATGTTGACATATGAGGGATTATCTATATAGTTTAAGTGTTCTAGTATTCGGGTTTTGAATTTTCTTATTGTGCATCCTATGTACATTTTATCACATTGTTCGCACCAAATTACATAGATTACTCCTTTTGAGAAATACGTAATGAACTACAACAACCATTTGAACAAGAAAGCACTAACAACAACAAAAAAATAAGTGCAAAGGAAGATCAAAAGAAAAATTCAAAACCTACGCTGGTACTGACGTATAGCCGACAATACAATACAATTCAAAATATCATAAAAAAATACCTCCCTGTACTCTATGAGGATAATATACTTAATATAGTGTTAAAAGAGGGCTGCAGGATAGTATCAAAAAAACCTCAAAGTATAGGAAATGTTTTGTCGCCTTCTATGTTCACAAAGGAGACCTGTCCATTCACAGGCACTTGGCTTACATACAAGGGGTTCACACGCTGCGGCAGTCAGCGGTGCCGCACCTGCAATTATGCACAAAATACAAAAACCTTTTGCAATACAAATCATACACAGACTTACAATATAAAATCTTATATTAACTGCAACTCAAAAGGAGTAATCTATGTAATTTGGTGCGAACAATGTGATAAAATGTACATAGGATGCACAATAAGAAAATTCAAAACCCGAATACTAGAACACTTAAACTATATAGATAATCCCTCATATGTCAACATTTCCGATGTGGCCAGACATTTTATAGAAAAACATAACCGCAGCCCCAAATATTTGAAAACTTATGCTATAGAGCAAGTCAAAACCCACATAAGAGGAGGAGACATAAAACATCAAGTTAACCTAAGAGAAGCATATTGGATTTTCAAATTAGAAACAAGATATCCTAAGGGCTTAAATATGCGAAAAGAAATCATGCACTTCTATTGATTAACCTGCCAGCCCTCTTAAAATTGTATCTGTGGGTTTCCTCCTATCCAAGAGGTCCATATACCCTATATAACATATTTCCACTCATATATGTGTTCTGCAATAGTACAATACATGTCTCTATATAATGCCAGTGGTTTTTCTTGTGAACGATATGAGTAACGCAATAGCAATGTGAATGGATACCTACCCAAAAAGCAGCTTATAAGCAGGGTTTTTCTTTCATACTGCTATGTATTTTATTTTATTTTCACGTTTTTTATTTGCATGCTACATGATAAGAATAGCATTATTATGTTAGAAAAAGCCAATGACTTTATATTGGAACATGCTTGTTTTAAAACACGTTTGTATAAATTTGTGCAGGCAGAATAACAAAGTGATTTGAACTTGGTGTCTCAGGTGATATCTATGGGCGTCAGGTGTTGCTCATAGAGGCGGAACCACCATTATCAAATGTCAATCCCTCTCCCCCCACGTTTTCTCTAACACTGGTAGGCGGGTTTACAAATTTTTGGTTTGTGCGCATCTGACCTTCCTATATATACCTGAGCACACCATATGCACACTACTGTTACGAATAAGAACTTTCGAAACGCGTCAACAGCCTACACCTAAGAGAATTGAACCTTGTAATACCTGTGCACTTTTGATAAATAAAGCCGGAGAACTTGATACTTCAAGAAAAAGTGAGTGCTGGAGTCTGAAAATGTGTCTATTGTTTTTGGATAAATAGAAATGTAAAGAAAGCAATAAATTACAAAAAGAAAGCATTTAAATCACTAAAACAGGAGGGTAGCGAGGAAGCACTGAAAAACTATAAGGAAAAAAAATCAAATATGTAAAAATCTAAAAAAGCTGTCAAACTAGAGACTGAGAGATTAATTGCCAACTAGAGCAAAACTAACCCTAAAATGTTCTTCAATTATATAAATGGTAAAAAGTATAAATCTGAAGGTGTTGGCCCTTTACAGAGTAATGAGGGGGTAGTTGCAGAGAGCGATAAGGAGAAAGCAAAGCTGTTAATTTTTTTTTTATCCACTGTCAGATTAAATACAGATGTAAAAGTAAATTCCCCATTGAAAGTCCCCTGTCTGACCCAGGAAGAAGTACTGCGGCGCCTTCAAAAGATTTATATAGACAAATCACCAGAAACGGATGGCATACACCCCCGCATCCTAAGAGAACTAAGTAATGTCATAGTCAGACACTTATTTATGATATTTGAGGAATCTATACTAACAGGGAGTGTTCCATAGGATTGGCGCATAGAAAATTTAGTGCCAATATTCAAAAAGGGTCCAAAAACAGAGTCCGAAATCTATAGGCAGGTAAGTTTAACATTTTTCGTGGTTAAACAGTTTGAAGGTTTTCTAAGAGATGCTATCTTGGAGTACCTCAATGAAAATAAACAAATAACGCCATATCAGCATGGGTTCATGAGAGATCAGTTATGTCAAACTAATTTAATCAGTTTCTATGAGGAGGTAAGTTCTAGACTTGGCAGCGGCAAATCAATGGATGTCGTATATCTGGACTTCTCCAAAGCATTTGACACTGTACCACATAAAAGGTTAGTATATAAAATGAGAATGCTCGGACTGGGAGAAAACATCTGTAAGTGGGTAAGTAACTGGCTCAATGATAGAAAGCAGAGGGTGGTTATTAACGGTACATACTCAGATTGGGTCACTGTCACTAGTGGAGTACCTCAGGGGTCAGTGTTGGGCCCTATTCTCTTCAATATATTTATTAATGATCTTGTAGAAGGCTTGCACAGTAAAATATCAATTTTTGCAGATGATACAAAACTGTGTAAAGTAATTAACACTTAAGAGGACAATATACTGCTACAGATGGATCTGGATAGATTAGAGGCTTGGGCAGAGAAGTGGTGAGAGGGGCCTTGATGTATTTCTGGAGTGTAATAATATTACAGGCTATAGCTACTAGAGAGGGGTCGTTGATCCAGGGAGTTATTCTGATTGCCTGATTGGAGTCGGGAAGGAATTTTTCCCCTTATAGGGAACATGTCATGTGGATATTTTATTATAATCTAACTAATTATATACAATCATTAACTACTAAAAAGTGCCTTAGATGTATTCACTTACTGGTGTGACAGATGGTTACCTCATAATATACACACAAAGATGCTGCATGCCGCATGAGCTGATTCGAGTCCGGCGTGATGTCATTGAGTCCAGTGTATACTTAATTCAGAGCTACCCCATGCCCACCTGCTGCTGATTCATATGGAAAAAACTGTCATTCAGCAGCAGGTAGGCGGGGAGAGTCAGGAGCTCATGAATATTCATGACTCATCATTATCAGCTGGAGCTTTTCAATACAAGATGTTGGCAGATTGACTGGGTCAATTAAAGAAAGTGACCCAACATTTTGCTAAGCGAATCAGTCACTTATTTATGTTGCACTTAGTTAGGACACTATAAGACTGGTGACAGGTTCCCTTTAAGTGGGGAAAATTGGCTTTTACCTCACAGGGGAAATTTGCCTTCCTCTGGATCAACTTGCAGGATAACAGGCTGAACTGGATGGACAAATGTCTTTTTTTGGCCTTATAAACTATGTTACTATGTTACATAGATAGCTGTCAGTCACTCATAGTTGTACATGGGGGAGGTGTTATCGGTGATCGATCAAATTCTCTGTGTAACTGTGTATACAGAGATAGCTGTCAGTCACTCTCTAATATGGTGGCAGCATGTTTCCATTTCTATATCTGGTTTGAGGTCCACAGTCAGTACAACTATTATCATATTACAGACAAGTGAGATCCTACATAATTTTTCTATTTAAGGGTACTTTCACACTTGCGGCAGAGTGATCCGGCAAGCAAAAATCCCATAAAAAAATAAAAAAAAATAAAAACAAAAGACAGAATTGCTAATTTATTCTTAGTTGCCAGCAAAAAAACTTTAAAATAACAAATGATCAAAAAGCACCATTTACTCCAAAATGATACCAATGAAAAGTACAAATCATCCCACAAAAATAAATCCCTCACATAACTCAATATAATTATTATATATTTTTTTTAAGTTATGGGTCTTGGGAAGAGGCAATGCAAAAGCATACTTTTTTCTTTAAAAAAAAAAAGTGGTTTTATTGCAAAAAACTAGTAAAACATAAAAACTATATGTATTTGGTATCTCTGTAATTGTACTGACCCAGAGAATAAAGATATTATGTTATTTATACCAAAAAATGAACGCCGTTAAATTTATAACATAAAAACGCAGTGGCAGTATTGCTGTTTTTCCCCTTCTCCCCCCCCAGAAAGAGTTAATAAAAGTTAATCGGAAAGTTATGTGCACCCCAAAATGGCACTATTAAAAACTACAACTTGTCCTGCAAAAAACAAGCCCTCATAAAGCTATATAGACGGAAAAAATAAAAAAGTTGGAACGCGATTATAAAAAATGAAGAGAAACACTTTGTCAGTAAGGCCCAAAACAGGCTGGTCACTAAGGCCCTTTGCAGACGAGCGTGTCCGGATTAGTTCCGGATGCGGTCAGTGAAAACTGTGTGATTTCGCAAACAAGTTCATTCAGTTTTGCTTGCGATCGCATTTAGTTGTTCTGTTTTTTTCACGCAGGTGCAATACGATTTAATGCGCTTTGCACGCGCCTGATAATAAACGGAATCTTTGCAAACAACATCTTTTAGCAACCATCCGTGAAAAACGCTTTGCATCCGCACTTGCTTACGGATGCTATGCGATTTTCACGCAGCTCCATTCACTTCTATGGGGCCAGCGTTGCGTGAAAATCACAGAATAGAGATCATGCTGCGATGTTCACGTATCGCACAAGTGATGCGTGAAAACCAATGCACATGTATACAGCCCCATTGAAATGAATGGGTCCGGATTCTGTGCGGCCGCAATGAGTTTGCATCACGCATTACACCCGCGTGGAATAGTCACTCCTGGGCCTAAGGGATTAAAAGAATGTGTGCAGCCATTAGATGTTGACATGCATTTCTAATTAGAGGACACAGACCCCTGTATTAGCAATACGAAATGTGGGTATTTTCTCCCTGCTCCTCCTAATCTACTATTATCAATATTAAAGGTTATGTCTGGTGACATATATGGTATTCAATTGTAATTAAATATTCTTATTGATATTACCAAATATTTGCTAGGAATGTGCTTTTGTTACATTAATTCTGTCTTATTAAATGTAATTATGTAATCTTTTATTACAGGATAATTGGACTTGTTCTACTTGCATTATTTGAAATGATTGGCCTTTCAAAATGTTGCTGAGAAGTCGGTGTTTTCATGAAAAATGTTAGCGTTTGTAGAATTACATCCAAAATAAACACCTCTTTAAAACTGCAACTGAATTCAAGTGTATTAATTAGTGTAGCTCTTCCAATTTATTCCAATGATTTACATACATGTCTTATTGCTGGTTTTCTAACGAGGTAATATAATTAGCAGTTTAAACCATGTGTGCTAAAACTAGGGGCTCTGCATCATTAGCTGTTGTTAAAACATTGCTTTGCTTAAAACCCAATTATTTCAACCGAGTGATTTCATTATTCTGCTGTTAGTAAAGATAAACTTGTTCACATCCTTTTATTCTTTAATTGCAGGTCACAAACCTGTAAAGCAATTATAAAGCTGACTAGAAAAAAAAAAACACCCAGAACATTTGCATCATTTTTAGACTGAGCAAGGATTTTTTTTAAAACCTATTAATCAAACTTTTCAGCATACTGGTACTGCAGGTAGCCTGACTTATTAGAGAATCAGCTTAAAAGCCGTTTATCTGGGAAAAATGTGCAAATGAACTGTTGATTACCAGAAAATAAACCCGTCTATAAAAGATCAGGTGGAGATTTTTACACATTCAGGATTTGTTCATACATATACTGTATATTTACAAGGATGAACCACACATCAAAATGTATCGCAGACGAAATGTGCCCCACATGCTGTTCTACATGGGGCCTGTTACATTTGTTCAAGGTTGTAAAGACAATCCCAAGTGCAAAAGTCTAAAGATGACTATAGACATAAGATGACTATCTGTCCTACTACTCTATGGACAACAGCTAGATTCTTCCATTTATATTCTCAACTATTGTGCCCATATCCACTAGGCTCGGCCATGTTTCTTTTATGAAATGAAAAATATAATCATCTACCAGATGTCTGAGTCTCTGCTTATGTCTGGAAAAACAAATGATTGTATAGGTAAAAATCCAACCTGACTAATCCTGGTCAGGCTCTCCCATAGGGGTCTGCCTTAGATTGGATAACACCCCTTGTTTTGTCTCCCCTAACCCATACGGAGTACTGGTCTTCACATTAGGACTGTGAAATTCTACCTACAAAGATGCACACAGCGCTTCTAAAGAATATCTTATTTATATCACTTAGGATGTATGCTACAAAATGGCTTCCTTGTAAATCTTTGCTAAAAATGATTTGTGTACTACTGTATAAAATCAGAGGAGGCATCAGCACCATCATATTGTATTTGGGATCCTTGCAAGGCTACATGCACATGAACATTGTTTGTTTCAGTGTCCATTCCATTTTTTTTGCGGATAGGATGCGGACCCATTTATTTCAATGGGTCCGCAAAAAAACGTGTGCTGTCCGCATCAGTATGTCCGTTCCGTTGCTTCGCAAAAAAAATAATTGTGCATGTCCTATTTTTTCTAGATTGCGGACAAGGATAGGCATTATTACAATGGATTTGTTAAAAAAAAAATGGATCCGCAAAAAAAAACTATTCCATACGGAACGCAATTTGAAGACCGCAAAACACATACGGTCGTGTGCATATAGCCTAATACAGATCTTGAATACAGCCATATGCATGAGATCCGAGGATCAAAACTGGGCTGTAGAGTGATGACCTGCTTAAACAACTCGCTTTCTGTATATACGAACGCTGTGTGCCAAAATGATGTGATGTTATCGGTTCATTGAGCAGATTGACAAAAAACTAAATAATGACAACATACACCCACTTTATGCTCAGTCACAGTAAATACAACTGTACATAAGCAAGTATATGAACAAAAGGGACACAGAGATAGCATCACACAGTCTAAGCTGCAAAGCAGATATTATACCATTTAAATCTATGACCTCCAAAATTGGTTTCAAAGAAAGCATCCCACTATGTAGGATATCTGCTGTGAAACATAGCCATAGCTTTCTTGGTAAATATGGTCCTCTAAGCATGAGAATATTATTATTTTTTTTATGAAAAGTTTTTGGTGCAACACTACTCTGCCAGTAATGCCTCCCAGCGCCTCCCCTTCTTGTTTGATTGTCAGTTCCTGAGATTTCAGAACTAGTAATCATGACGCGGAGCAAACTAGGTGCACTGAATGGATCGACCCTGCCCACAGTCCACCGTGCACCAAAAACCTTACTTGCATTGGAATAAGTACACTGCCTGTCCCAAAAAAAAGTCGCCACCAAAATTATTTAGTTGGACCGCCTTTAGCTTTGATTATGGCACACATAATGGTTTTCTTACGGCTACACAGCTGTTCAGTCTCAATCCCTTGAGTTCCCTTCACATTGTGCATGTGGAAATGCTCTTACTTTCACTATTAAACATAGCCCTGAGTTCCACTGTTGTTTTTCTTTGATTTGATTTCACCAAACATTTAAGTGATCACCAATCACGATCATTCAGGATTTTTTTCCCGCCACATTTCTTCCTCGAATACGATGGGTCCCCACTATACTTCCAGTTTTTAATAATGTGTTGGACAGTTCTTAACCCAATTTTAGTAGTTTCTGCAATCTCCTTAGATGTTTTCTCTGCTTGTAGCATGCCAATGATTTGACCCTTCTCAAACAGACCAACATCTTTTCCATAACCACGACATGGTTGTTTAAGAAATGAGAAGCAACTCATTGCACCAGTTGGGGTTAAATGACTTGTTGCCAGCTGAAAGATAATCGCCCATGCAGTAATTATCCAATAGGAGGCTCATAACTATTTACTTAGTTAAAAACAGGTGGTGACTTTTAGTTTGGACAGCTAGTGTTTTTCTCAGAATTAGGCCTTATGCACACGAACGTTGTTTGTTTCCATGTCCGTTCCGTTTTTTTTGCGGATAGGGTGCAGACCCATTTATTTCAATGGGTTCGCCAAAAATGAAACAGCACACCGTGTGCTATCAGCATCCGTATGTTCGTTCCGTAGCCCCGCAAAAAAATATAACATGTCCTATTCTTGTCCCTTTTTAAGCATTGTTACAATGGATCCGGAAAAAAAAATGATGTCATCCGTTTGTTTTTTTTGGCAGATCCGCAATTTGCGGACTGCAAAACACATACGGTCGTGTGCATGTGGCCTTAGACAAACTGATTTTTTTCAAGAAAGGTACTGTAAAATGCTGCTTATTTTGAAACTGATTTCAGAGGTGACAGACTCCCTTCATTCTATCTTCACTGGAAAATGTACACATATTTAACTCTACAATTAAATGAAGATGTGGTGGGCTTGCAACATCCCAATTGTATGGAGACAATCTTAAAATTATTTCCTATTTGACTATAACAAAAGCTCATTAACTTTTTTTTACCTAATATTTCAGCCATTTGTGTGCGATAGGTTACATTCCGAGCATTACACATGTCCCTTCAACATTTTTGTTTAGCCCCTTTGTGTGATATATGGCAGAAGGTAGAGTTTTAAACATAGTCTGACTCAGGAGCTGAGTGGGTGCCATAGCTGGCTGGTGATTGTGACTTTGATAACTGACTTTTACCCTTTGAGTTGCCGTTGTCAGTTGCAACCATGGCTTCTGAGAGTTCAGTTACTCAGACCGAGATGTTCTTAGTGACTAAACTGCTCCTCTGTGATAAGATTGCTGGAGCTGTTTGGTTGCTATGGCAGGTGGGCACCTTGTAAATGTTCCCAGACCTGCCATAGCAACATTCCTAGGACTCAAGAGACACAGCGATTTTTCCATAGACTGCAATGGCAATATAATAATCACATATTTAAGTTCCCCAAGGAGACTAAAAATAAAGTTTAGAAAAGGAACAAAGTTTTTAAAAACCTGGCAATGTAAATATTTTTTTTTATTTTTTTATTTTTTTTAAAAGCCTTGAAACATAAAGTATAAATTTGGTATCGCTGTAATTATACTAACCCACAGAATTTTTTTTTTTACCACACAATGAATACTATAAATACAAAACCCATAAAACTATTCCACTGCATTTAAAAAATAAAATAAAATCTGCTTCTCATTACCTTTCTACAGAATAATCAAATAGTGCCATTCAAAAATAGAACTTTTCCAGCAAATAATAAGCCCTCATATGGCTATATAAAAGGAAAAGTAAACAAAAATGGCCCTTGGAGGAAGGGGTGGAAAAAGTGAAAACGAGCAAATGAAAATGAGTCTGGTCTTGAAAGAGTTTAAAATATGAAAATACGGGGGTGGTGGGGGGGACGGAGACGGACCACTATGCGAGATGGAGGTTTAAGACAGAGCTCATGCTACTCAGAACTGTGACTTCTTATAAAAAGACACCCATACCAAGACAAAAATGGTCAAGATTGGAAGGGACAAGCCTAAAGAACATCAGGCAAGCCTTAAACACAAGAAGGGACAGGCAGAGATGGATCCTTTTATAAGAAAAAAGCTATCGCTTTGACCAGCGCGCTTAAACAAAATGGCACCGCAGCCCTCGATGCCAGACTCAGAGGAGGAGGATGGACAAGAATACACCGGAGCTGGCGGCGGGAGAGAAGAGGGGGATGATCTACAACCTGAAGAAGATAATACCATCCTCAAGAGATCCTTTCTTAAAGACTCTCTTACTCAAACACCAGCCCCTTTACTGCAGGAGGTGAGAGACATGAGAGAAGATGTGAGGTCTCTAGGTCACGGGGTAGATTCCCTGGAAAATAACCAGAACTTACTAACAGATTTCCGATCTCCTGGAAGTCCAAACGAGTTCTCTTAACAACGTTCTACTTCTAATAGAAGACCAGGAGAACCGGAGCAGAAGAAAAAATGTCAGGCTAAAAGGTTTACCTGAAATCATAGAATCAAACGATTTACACACTGTTGGCTCACATCCCTTCACAGACATCCTTGGAGAAGACAAAGCGCAAAATATTATCATTGAAAGGATCCACAGATCCCTGTGCCAGGTCCCAAAGAAGAGTGAGCGACCGCGTGATGTAATATGCGGCTTACTCAGTTTTAGAGATACCGCAGCCCTACTCCAAGCGACGAGGGAGATAAAGGAGCTACGTTATGAGGGTACTAGGATCCATATGTACCAAGATATTGCTCCCTCCACGTTAAATAAAAGAAGAATTGTGAAACCCCTAATGGACTATCCAAGAGACCAAAAAATAATGTATCGTTGACTCTTCCCTTTTGGTCTCACTTTCAGCAAGGAAGGTAGACGCTGCATGATCCGAGTTCCATCGGACCTGCTAAAAACCTGGAAACAACTAGGAACTGACCCTCTACCAGTGGATTACTGGCTGCCTTTAGACAGTTCCGCTAAGCAGCTACCGCCATTACCAAGCTTGGAACCATGGTAGGTGTCCACAAAGAACAAACCTTCAAGATCCAACAGAAGATGACATTGAGCTTCAGAAGGAGATGCAATTGATTCTGAGCATCAACATAAATCGTCATCTGCTTCAAACACTGTGAAGTTATCCTCTTTCTACATATGTCCCCAAACTCTCCCTTCCTCCTCTACAACGCTAAAATATTACTACTTATTTTCCGTCTTCTTGCTCCTCTTTTTTCATCACTCCTTTATTTTTCCATCTATTCTTCCTCTGCCCACTCTTACCTTCTGTGCATTTTTCATATAGATCCCTTATATACCATACATTTACTTCTTTCAACCGTACCATTATTAAGACACGGTCCTGCAGTGTTGGACTGATGAGTTATGGCTGCACCCTGTGAATACTAAATATTAATCGGGATCCGCGGGCTGCAGAATCCATAAGTGTCTATAACATCAAACCTACGGGTGTTTCTACATGTGCTAAGATATGTTCACCATGTGTTATGTTCTTATGCTATTATGGTCTTATGTTCTGTATACTCTCACTCAGAGTAATCAACTCTGTCATGCATAATAATCCATTCCTGTCCCGCAAATATCCTACTCCCCCCACCCACCTTCCACCTCCTATTCACAAGTACACCACTCCTTCCAGAGACTAGACTATATACTTATCTCAGATAATCATTTTGATATCCTCCAGCGCTCAATAATTGGATCAATAACGATCTCAGATCATGCTCCAGTATTAATATCTATATCTCTTCCCTCCCTACCAGTAAGAGAATGGACTTGGAGGTTAAATGAGACCCTGTTGGACTCAGACCAAACCCTAAAAAAACATATCACATAAATTATCCCTATACTTTCAGGAAAATAACCTGTCAGAAACCTCCCATAGTGTGGCAGGCAAATAAAGCATTTATCAGAGGAGAGCTTGTGGCGTTGGGCACTAAGGTCAAAAGAGATAGACAAAAAATACTGAACTCCCTATTGTTTCAAATTGCAGCTCTGGAATCTATCCAGAAGCAATCCAAAGCGAAAGTTATGCAAGATGACTTGGTTGTCCTCCGTCACAAGCTAAAGGAACTGCTTAATGTTAAGTGTGCCAAAGCATATCAATATGCAAAGTTTAGACACTATGCGCATGGGGATAAAGGCAGCAAGCTAATGACCCACTTAATCAAGAAAAGAAAGGATGCTCAGTTCATTAAAAGTATTAAGACTCATACAGGATCTATGACCAATGAGACTAAAACTATAGCGGCTGAATTCAGCTACTTTTATAGCCAGCTGTACAATATTTCACCACACTCGTCAAAAGAAGTAGACCAGCAAAAAATTGACAATTTACTTTCTAAACTTAAATTGCCTACCATCTCCAGAGAAGATAGCTCCTCTCTATTATCCCCTATTACCACAGATGAACTCTCCGAGATTATTAAATGCCTACCCAATGGAAAAGCCCCAGGCCCAGATGGGCTACCTGCTGGATACTACAAAAAACTATTGCCTTTACTGCTCCCTCACATCACCACTTGGTGTCAGGCATTAATGATAAGTACCCACCTCCCAAAACAGACCCTGGAGGCCACTATAACTGTAATAGCAAAAGAGGGTAAAGATGGAACAGAATGCAGCAGTTATAGACCAATTTCCCTTCTTAACTTAGATGTAAAATTCTGGGCAAAAATTTGGGCAAATAGATTAAATAGAATAATCCCAAAGATAATTCACCCTGATCAAGCGGGGTTTGTGGCAGGAAGAGAGGGCAATTTCCATTCTTGTAGAGTATTGCATGCAGTTAAGTTGGCAAAAGACACAAAACGACCTCTCATTCTTCTTAGCACAGATGCCGAGAAGGCGTTTGATCGAGTCAACTGGATATATATGAAGCGTGCTCTGCACAGGTTCGGAATACCAACTTCCTTCATCACTGCAATTATGTCCCTTTATCATCACCCCAGAGCCAGAGTGAGGGTCAACGGCACGTTATCCACTGCATTTAACATAAGCAATGGTACACGCCAAGGTTGTCCGTTGTCTCCCACTCTCTTAATCATTACTATGGAGACTCTATTACAAGCAATTAGGGACAACCCACTGATTAAAGGCCCCCAGACCAATCAGACAGAACATAAATGTGCCACCTTAGCGGACGACCTCCTGCTCCTGCTCACAAGACCCTACTCAAGCATTCCCTCCACTCATGGAATTGTTTGAGGAATTTGAGCTTCTGTCTAATTTTAAAATTAATTACTCTATGTCAGAAGCACTAAATATTACTTCACTGTAGCAGATATTGATCAAATACATCTAAGATCCCACGGGTTTTCTAGATGTGTAAGAATACAGGAACACTCGTATAAAACCGTAACCAGATGGTATAATGAACCGAGTAAACTTCACAAAATGGGCCTAAAAGAGAGAAACGCATGCTGGAGATGCTCTCAAGCAGAAGTCACATTAGGTCATATATTTTGGTCATGCCCGATTATTACCAACTTCTGGACCCAGATAGAAACAAAAGTAAACTAAATATGTGGTACCTCTCTTCAGCTTTCGCCTATCTCAGTACTACTTTGGCTACCTTTTGAAGGATGGACCCCTAAAGCATTCGATCTCCTTACGTGGCTTGTTCAGCCTGCCAGATCTCTCATTCCATTACACTGGCTTAACCCTATCCTCCCCATCCTTAGCCCAATGGCAGACGAAAGTTGATCAGCTATATTTCATGGTAGAACTAAGTAGCTGGGCTAATAGATCTCATTCCAATTTCATATGCTTATGGAGCCCTTGGGGTAACTATAGAAGAAATGAAACGAGATGAAATGAACGTACCCATACTTTCATACTTTCACACCTTCATAACACAAGTACTCTCTGATCTTACAAAACCTGAAAAGCCTCCGACTTACTTACTTACATACTTACTTACTCAACTACTAACTAATCTACCAGATATTCAACCATCTCACTACTATACTACCACAATGGTACAGGTTCACAGTTAAAAAAGCCATGTTCAACGAGCACCAGACAATATCTCTCACCAGTCCTACAATATACTACACCAGGGAACAACCTCTGAATCCTTAAGAGTTTGTGTAACTCTTCCATTGTTTATATATGTTTAAACTGTAACTGTAATACTTCAACCATAAATTACAGATGGGCAAATATGGGCCCATTAGCCAAGATAACACTATGCTCTTTTATGCTAGTTTTAAAATACAGAATATTCAGCAATGTATATGCTTGCCCAGAATCTGCATACATTTGTTATGTATTTGATACATTTCTTTGTGTTTACTTGAAAGCATTTATAATGCTTTATTTTTATATTGTTTTTTTATTTTGAAAAACCAATAAAACAGATATTTGATTTTAAAAAATATGAAAATACACGTACACACTTTATAGAGCTCAGTCAGAGAGGTTTTAAAGTCCATCAAAGTAATTTCTCTTTAGTGTATACTAGCAGAAGGACGCAGCTTTGCACGGGTAGATTTTATCTATTTCATTTAATGTTTGTGTGTGTCCTTCAACAGATATCGACAGTATCCACTATAACAGTGACATCTACAGTACCCCTCCCCTCTAACAGTGACCTCCACTGCAGCCTGCCCCCTTAACAGTAGTATCCACAGTACCCTCCCCTTTAACAGTGTCCTCCACAGCGGCCGCCCCTTTATTAGTCACCTCCACAGTACCTGTCTCATTAACAGTGATTTTCACAATAACCCACCCGCTTAACAGTGACCACTACAGAGCTCTGTTCCCCTAAAATGTGACCTTCACAACACCCCGCCCCCTTAACAGTGACCTCTAAAGCACCCATCCCCTTAATACTGACCTCCATAGTGGACCGTCCCCTTAACTGTGACCTCTACAGTTCCCAGTCCCATTAACAGAGACCTCCACAGTGCCTGCCACTTTAACAGTGACCTCCACAGCATCCCGCCCCCTTAACAGTGACCTCCACTATCTAGCTGCATGTCAAGAGGAGGCCCTCAGCATATCTCTGGCTGGTGCCTTCTCACTTCTGTCTCCACAGACTCCTGACTATGACCTCCCTCCTCCCTGTCTGGGCCTGGACATTTATACTAGGGGCTCCCTATCTCCCTCTAGTGTCTAGGATGTCTAACTACACCCAAATAGGCCTGCTATGCATGTCACAGGGGAAACAAACACATGTAATAACACATAGAAAAATACATTAAATGCATAGTTAAACATTATATCACTGGACCCAATTAACCCTTGTGTAGTGCCCACTCCTACCTAGTGGGACACTACAGATGGCCGCTAGCACATCCGCAATATCCAGTCCCCATAGCTCTCTGTGCTTTTATTGTGCAAAAAAAAAAAACGATTTGATACATATGCAAATTAACCTGAGATGAGTCCTGTATGTGAGATGAGTCAGGGACAGGACTTATCTCAGGTTAATTAGCATATGTATCACATTTTTTACACAATAAAAGCACACAGAGCTATGAGGACTGGGTATTGCGGATGTGCTAGCGGCGATCTAGCAACCCATGTCCTCAGCTCTATACACAAAATTCCGGTGACAGGTTCCCTTTAAGACAAAATAGAAAATCTAGTGAATAATTCAGAAAATGTGAATTCTAACGGTTGAGTACTTTAATAAGGGCAGTTCTTTCCCATCACATGTCTGACTAGCTTATACACCTTCACATGCATTGGTATTTTTGACCTATATGCTCTGAGTTTTTCCTGTAAGTGCATTGAAATTGCTCAATATTCAGTTGAAAGAAAGAAAAGGAAAAATCACAAAAGAAGCAATTAGACTGTAATGACCCACTTTTGTGCAGAGACAACTCTTTTGTTGTTGATTTTGTTAGTAATCTTCCCACTAAATAGATTTTTTGCATAATTTTTTGCTTTATATGTTTTGGTATCTGAAAAGCTGTAAAGATTAGTGATGAGCGGCTGGGGTCATATTCGAATCGCAGAATATTCGCGAATCCAAATATTCGTTATATTCTACTTTTTTTTTACTCGAAAATCGGCAAGGTAATGAATGCGTAATATTTGAATATTATGCGATCAATACAGGCGTGGAATATAGTACTATATATTCATTTTTAGAATATTCGTCATTTTTTCCATCTGAACACATGATTCCTCCCTGCTTCTTGCTTGTGGGCCAATGAGTCATTGACCCACAAGCAACTTAAGCAGAGAGGAATCATGACTTCAGGTGGAAAAAAATGACGAATATTCGATATAACGAATATATAGCACTATATTCGAAATGTTCACAAATTCTCGAAGTGGCGATATTAGAGATAAAATTTTGCTTTTCGAATATTCATGCTCAACACTAGTAAAGATCACTGACTACATAGATTTTTGGTAGGATTTACATCATTAACTCTTTAAGGCACCATGGCATAATAAAATGTTGCCTTCTAAAGAGGGCCTTTGCTCTGCACATACCACTCACTAATACAACCCCTTATTTTCAAACTGCTAATCAAAACTATTATTACCTATCTGAAAAATAGCAGATCTAACAGCGCTAGCGCTGAAGCAATGTCTGATCTGTAAATGTGCCCATCCCACATACAGATAAGGGATGATTCTGTTCTCAAGCTTACAGTCTACTGAACCACCTCTATGCTGGTTCACAATGTGCTGGTACTATAAATGCTGCAGACATGTCACATGCAATTTTGCTGCAGAGTATCTGCAGCAGTTATGTCAATATGGTCTTACCCTAATATATCAGTAGCAGTAGGAAACACAGGAGATTACCAATAGAGATGAGCAAATTTTTCAAAAGTTCGATTCGGCAGATTTGCCGAATTTTACCCAAAATCTAGCTTTGTGATGAATTACTTCAGACACCTCCATCTTGCTTGAAGATCTGTCGCGAAATCTCTCACAGTGCGAGATTACGTCATCACGCCCGACGATGTGATGACATCATACGCTACCACGCATGGGATTTCAGCAGAGATCTTCAATCAAGATGGTGACTGGTGGCCCATCGCGAGCAAATGGAGGAGGTAAAAAATTTTTGTTTTTTTTTATACTTTTTAGGTTAAATTGATTCGCTTACACGAAGCACAAGGAAATTCGGGTTCAAGGAGAATCAAATTTACCCTGAAATTCGTATTGAATTCCACTTTGAGGGATTCGATTCATTCATCTCAAATTACCGAGTTGTGTGCGTGAATATCCTTTTAGTGGTCTGCAAAAAAGCTGAATTGGAAGCACATGTTTACACTGTATACAGGCTGATCCCCTGTTCAGTGTCAGCAAGGTTGTCGTATTACTTACATATGCACATTCAAAGCTGACATCATGAACAGAGCTCTAAGGAGGCTGATTAATTGTAGGTTCATCAGCCACAAAAGTGCAAAATTATTTAGTGTAAAACCCTCAAACATTATGACAACATATGCCAAGCAAACAAACTTCATCAGCATAGAGAAATACTGTTGCTGCCTGGAAGCTGCATCAATTGCTGAAAGAATCCCAGATGGTAGTAATGAGGGAAGCAAAGAGTAGTCAGTAAACAGGCCAAGTTTAGAACACTGGCAAGCTAATAGAACAGCGAAAAAGCTGCACAAATCTGCTCATTAACAATTCGGGAGCTTTGAATAAAAGCATTTTTTTCAGAGGGACAAATAAAAAAAGAATTGCTGACAACTGTCAACCTAAAAAGTGCACTAGACAAAAAGATTGATGGGAAATACTTAAAAACACTAAAAGATTCACACCACCTAAGCTTTAAAATAGCATCCAAAACTTGAATTGTTCCTATTAGTAAGACAGGTATAGTAGGTAAGATCATTACTCATACTTGGGCAAAATACACAATATATACTGATCTTGCACATAAAACCTGCCACAATGAAAAATGTTTCATTATTTCAATATAAGATAGGAAAATAATTGCCTTTTACAATGGTACCAATGGTTTAAGGCCAAGTTCACATATGTCAGTTGTGTACGGTCAGCTACTTCAGGCCGGGAGCCAGACACAACTGATATACCAGAACAGCACTTTAGTGCACAGATCTGGCATCTATACGCGTCGCTGATAGCACTGGACAGGAAAATACTACATACAGTGTTTATTTTTTGCCAGGCGTTATTTGACATCCAGCATCATCAGTGATGTGGGGGAAGAATATGAATAATCCCATAGAAAACTATGGGATCTGTTTCCAAATTGAGCCGGATTGACAGATATATGTGAAGCTGGCCTTAGCTGGCAATTATTAGCCAAAAGTTTTTTCGAGTAGATGAAAAACATTAATAAACACAAATCAACAGAGATAACAGCAGTACCAAAGGCATGTCCAGATATGAAGATGGAGCTGTCATCAGACACTAAACAAACACAAGTCCACCAAAGATATACAGTATGTTCTCTTTAGGCCCCTTTCACACAGGCGAGATTTCCGCGTGGGTGCAATGCGTGAGGTAAAAGCATTGTATCCGCACTAAATCCGGACCCATTAATTTCTATGGGGCTGTGCACATGAGCAGTGATTTTCACGCATCACTTGTGCGTTGCGTGAAAATCACAGTATGCTCCTCTTTGTGTGTTTTTCACGTAACGCAGGCCCCATAGAAATGAATGAGGTTGCGTGAAAATCCCAAGCATCCGCAAGCAAGTGCGGATGTGGTGTGATTTTCACGCATGGTTGCTAGGTGACGATCAAGATGGGTAACCGATCATTATTATTTTCCCCTATAACATGGTTATAAGGGAAAAGAATAGCATTCTGAATACAGAATGCATAGTACAATAGGGCTGGAGGGGTTAATTTTTTTTTAAACTCACCTTAATCCACTTGTTCGCGCAGCCGGCATCTCTTCTGTCTTCTTTTGTGAGGAATAGGACCTTTGATGATGTCTCTACGTTCATCACATGGTCCGTCACATGATCCATCACCATGGTAAAAGATCATGTGACGGACCATGTGATGAGAGTAGTGACGTCATCGAAGGTCCTATTCCTCACAAAAGAAGACAGAAGAGATGCTGGCTGCACAAACAAGTGGATTAAGGTGAGTTAAAATTGTATTTTTATTTTTTTAACCCCTCCAGCCCTATTGTACTGTGCATTCTGTATTCAGAATGCTATTATTTTCCCTTATAACCATGTTATAAGGGGAAATAATAATGATCGGGTCCCCATCTCGATCATCTAGTTCTGTGATGGCTAACCTCCGGCACTCCCTCTGTGGTAAAACTACAACTCCCAAGATGTACACTTGCTTAGCTGTTCTCAGAACTCCATAGAAATGATAGAGCATGCTGGGAGCCATAGTTTCACCACAGCTGGAGTGCCGGAGGTTAGCTATCACTGGTCTAGTTGATAAAAAAGTACAATCTTAACCAAAACGAAAATTTGTCAGTTGAAAACTAATGTTTTCACCCGACCAATGACAGACCATTATTGTTTAAAGATAAATCGGCTGTGTTTAATATTTTTGTCTGACAGATTAAAGATCTTTCGTTAAAAAAAAGAAAAAAAAAAAGATTGTTCATGAACAAAAGATCTTTTGTCTATTGCCCAGTTTTAATGTGCAGCTTGAACAACTGTAAAGGCTAATATGTACTAAAATGCACACAGCCATTTCTTAGAAACAAACGTTCAACTGGGTGTTTGTTCATCTGCTGTTCAACCATTAACCAACTTCTATCTAATTTGTATAGCGTGTTGACTCTCCTTCCACCTAAAGTTGATTTCCAATATCACACTCCTCAATGCGATATCACAAGGGTGATGAGATGTTCCTTCCATGGAGGGGGCAAGTGCCAGACAATACTTCACACAGAAATTAAATATTGAGCTTTAGTGTCATGAATTACAGTGAAGCCTAACAAAGCACAAAACAGTAACGACACTTGGTAAGCAGAATTTTCTTTTTATTACTCACGAGGTCGAAGTAAAAACAAGGTCATCAATAAAAAAATGCATCACGGTATGCAAATACTTGTCCTAGAATATCACACTGTGGGTTTGTTTTGAGACTCTGAATGTGGAGGTGGACTTCATCGACTTCTTGCTGAATGCTCAGTAATCACCTAGCAGTGAACTAGTATATTACTATAATTTATAAAGATAGTTTCACACACCTGGAATTCAGCCACATTTTAGCATCTGTATTATGGTTGTAGCACCCAGAAACCCCTCCCAGTCTTATGAACTGAACTCAGATCATTCTGGGATTCTAACTTCAGAGTCGTAGGGGACAAGTTATCATTTGGGGTGTTTTTGATCTGTATTTGTCTGTCTACCCCAGGGTGTGACTGGTCCTTTTGTTTCTGACGAAGCTGGGCAGTCCCCGTATAGTCTATAAGGGACACCTAGGGACAGACAGAGAGGGGTGCCATTTTAATAGTTAGGACATAGGGATGTTCTGAGTGAGCCAGTGAACACACCTCCTGGCTGCTTTAAAACTCTCCACCATATCATTTTGGGTGGCAGGTTTTTAGGGAGGTTTTTTTGTTACAAACTTTAGGGCCTATTATTATTATTTTTTAATTTAAATTTTTTATTTTATTTTAACTCTTTTATTGAGTAATATCGTAGATACAGAAATATAGCATCATGTAAATAGAGATGACAACAGATCTCCAACATAATACATCTGTCCAGCGTAATACAAATGTATCATCAGTGAGCATTACATCAATAAATGGGGGTGGGGGAAAAACAACTGGTCACATGTTTGTAGCTATATGAGGCAAAAGCATACAGATGATTTAATCTATAGCAATAAGGCTAGAATCTAGAGTGTTGAAGCTAGAATCATGATCTGAGGCGGGTTAGGCAAATTTTCTCCAGTAGCTGCAGGTCAGAAAACTAGAATGGAAGCTAGTGAGGTCAAGTGTCACACAGAGTACTCCCTCTGACTTCGCAAGAGGAAGCGTACCTTAAGAGCTTTAGGGGTTATATCCCCTGAAGGACTTCCATTCCTTCCATGCTTTTTCAAAGTTGTGGTGAGAACGCTCTTCCCAGGAGGATATCTCCTCGAGTCTATAAATCTGGTCAATCTTGAGGAACCATTGTTCCCAGGATGGGAGTTCCGGAGAGAGCCACATTGTTGGGATCAAAAGCTTGGCCGCACTTAATAGGTATTTGAATAGCTTTAAATTGGGTGTGTGAAGGACCTTGGGAAAGAGATTTAGAAGGGCAATTTCGGTAGAAGCAGGGTATTTGGTTCCACAGATCTGGTTGCCTTGCCTGAAAATATTTTCCCACTAGGGAAGAATTTTAGGGCAATTCCACCAAATATGAATGTATGTACCTCTATCTAACGAACTCCTCCAGCACACGTCCGATGCCGAAGCAGAGTACAAGCACGTTTTATCAGGGGTTTTGTACCACCTTGAAATTATTTTGTAACTATTCTCTTGCATCTTAACGCATCTGGAAGCAATATGAGGGGAGAAATAGATTTTCTGAATTTCATCTCCCTGGAGGGTTCTATGTAGATCCTTCTCCCACAAGCGAATAAAGGCGAGAACTAGTGAGGAAGGGGGATCTCTTAGTTTTTTATAAAGTTGAGAAATAATTTTAAATGGAGGCTGTGTTTGGGAAATTATGCTCTCGAACCACGTAAGGGGTCTAAGAAGGTTATTTAGTCCACCGTGTAGGGTCATGTATGATCTAAGAAAGTATATTAAGTTATAACGTGAGGGGCTTACATCTAGTAATTTTTGCATATCGTTTGTGGAGATTAAGGAGCCTTCTTGATATAGATCAATGATTTTCACATTTGAGAGTTTAATCTTGGGTGGGATACTGTCTCAAAGTTCTTGAGGGGCCAGGTTAAATACATCCCCCACAGACAGAGTTGGGGAAGGGAGAGGTATGCCAATAGGGGATCTCTGCAGAGCGTTCCAAGCCTGTAAAGTAGTAGCTTTCATAACCGGAGATAAATCAGAGCAGGGAGGGATAGAGGATAATTTGCCCAGTAAAAAGGCTGTAAATGCTGAGCCAAGAAGAGATTGCTCCATTGCAACCCACGATTTGTGGGGAGGGCTTTTCACCCAATCTACGACTCTTGCCAGAAGGATAGCTCTACCGTATAGTTCTGGATCCGGTAGTGAAATTCCCCCTTTCTCTTTTGAGTAGGTTAAAGCTCTATAAAAAATCCTAGCCCTCTTACCGGACCAAATGAAGGCTCTAAATAGAGAGCGGAGAGAGGCATAATAAGCAGAGGATATAGGCATTGGGAGTGTTTGTTGAAGATATGTCAATTTAGGTATGATCAGAGACATTAGTATATTCTTTCTCCCAAACCAGGAAAGGATAGGGATATCTAAAGCTCCTAGATCAGATTTGATTCTCTGTAAGAGAGGGAGATAATTCAGACTGAAAAATTGTCCGGGGTCTGTGCCGAGTTTGACTCCTAAAAATGTTAAGTGAGGGGAGGACCAGTTAAAAGGCGAAGTTTGGATTAACTGCTTCTTTAAAGTATTGGAAATACCCGTAGAGATTATGAATGATTTATTATGATTGATCTTAAGGTTAGACAGAAAGCTAAAGTTTTCTAAATGTTTATAAATCTTAGGGAGGGCCGTAGATGGATTATGGACCATTATTAGCATGTCATCCGCGAATGCGGCTATTTTGTGTTGCTGGTCTCCTAGGGTTATACCTGGATGTCAGCGTCTAACCTAATAGATTATAAGGGCTCTAAGGTTAAGACAAAGAGGAGGGGTGACAGGGGGCAACCTTGACGTGTACCGTTACCTATTCGGAAGGGAGCTGACAAGGTTTCGTTAACTGTTATGGAGGCCGAAGCATTTAAGTACATAGCGTGTACCGCTTGAATGAAGTGGGGAGGGAAGTTAATAGAATGAAGAACTGAGTACATGAATGGCCAGCTAACTCTATCAAAGGCCTTCTCAGCATCTGTGCTGAGAAGGACCAGGGGTAGAGCCTGTTTCTTAACAAAGTAAAGAATGTTGAGTACCCTAGCTGTATTATCTTTACCTTCTCTGTTTTTGATGAAACGTACTTGGTCTCTATGGATCAAGTTTGGGAGGAATTTAGCTAGTCTATTGGCAAGAAGTTTTGCTAAAAGCTTCAGGTCTATGTTGAGTAAGGAGATGGGCCTGAAATTGGGGCAGAGAGTGTGGTCTTTGCCCTCTTTAGGGATCACTGTAATATTGGCTCTGGTCATATCTCCGATTAAAGGGACACCCTGCAGAGTTGCATTGAAAATAGGCAATAGATGAGGGATCAATATATCGTGGAAAGTGTTGTAGTAAGGGATGGGTAACCCATCCGGGCCTGGGCATTTACCCTTTGGGGAATCTCTGATGACCTTTAGCAGTTCTTCCGTAGTAAAGGGGGCAGAAAGATGAAGTCTATCTGGGTCCGTTAACTGCGGGAGATCTAGGCCTTTTAGGAAGGATATGTGGTCAGGGACAGCCTCAGGGACTTTTTTAGTCTGGTTCAAGGGGTGTAGGTTATAGAGGGATTCATAGAAATCTCTAAAAAGGGAGGCTATTCGGTCAGGATCAAAAGTCAAGGAGCCTTCAGGGGTTTTCATTTTATGAACAAAGTTGTTAAGTTTCCTACATTTAAGTCTTTGCATCATAAATCTAGATGCTTTGTTACCATGTGCAAAATTTTTTTGTTGTGAGTGCAAAAAATATTTTGCAGATGAGTCATTTAAGAGATTTTTAAGAGAGGCCCTACATGTTGAAAGCTCATTTAAATGAGCTTGAAGTAGTGAATTTTTATGGGCGCTTTCAAGAGCTCTTATTTTCTCATGCAGGTCATCTATCTGTTTCGATCTAACTTTTTTAATATGCGCTCCCATACTTATGCAGTGACCTCTGATGAAAGCCTTATGGGCGTCCCAAATTGTATACGGTGTAACGTCAGAGGTGCAATTAGTGTTGAAGTAATTCTCCAGAAGGGTTTTCAAGCGAGCTTTGGAGTCAGGAAGGCCTAAAAGTTTTTCATTAAGGCGCCAATTTCTAATGGGGCGACGGATCGGTGGGGACAAAAAGGTTAGTGATATTGGGGCATGGTCTGAGATGGTGATTGACCCGATTTCCGCCTCGGAACAGTGCTGGAGGTGCTCTCTAGACACAAATAAATGGTCTAGGCGCTGATATGATCCATGTACCGGGGAGAAAAAAGTGTAGTCCCTTACATCTGGGTGAAGAGTGCGCCAAACATCAACTAGATGGTTTCTGGCTACATTTTTTAGGATAGAGCTAAGGGCTTTTTGAGATTGAGCTGATTTTTTTGAGGAGGAGTCCAAGAATGGGTTAAAAATTAAGTTGAAGTCCCCACCGAGGAAAGTAATTCCCTCTCTGAAAGCTTCTGATCTCTTCAAGATATCAATTAGCCAGTGTATTTGATTGGAGTTAGGAGCATATATATTTATAAAAGTAAATAGGTGCTGACCTATTGTGCCTTTTATCATGATAAATCTACCTTCTGGGTCGCAGATTTGATCTACTAGGAGGAAAGGGATTTTTTTTGTGGAACCCTATGCTAACACCCTTTGAGCTGGATGAGGGGGAGCCACTGTGGAACCACAAGGGGAACACAGAGAAGGAGAGATTGGGGAAGTGATTCAGTTTAAAGTGGGTCTCCTGAAGAAAAATGATGTTTGTATTTTCCTTTTTCAGAATCCCAAAAATGTGGCTCCTCTTAGAAGGAGAGTTACATCCCCTTACATTAAATGAAGCTAATTTGATGGCCATCATAAGGGTATGTAAAGGTACTGGGACGCTGAATCAACACCTGTATGACAAAAGCGTGTAAGAAAAAAATTAGCTGGAACTTATCTTTTTCAACGCGCCGGTGCATGGAAGAAAGCCTCCGCCTCAGATGGATCTCAGATATTCTGTTAAAGGACCATATAAAATAAAACATGAGAAAAACAGAAATAACAAATGTAATTTGAGAACAGGAATGAAAAGGCAGCATGTTGATGCCAGAGAAGGGCTTGAGGGGGGAAAAGGTTTGTCACCAATAAATGACAGCCACTTTACTAGAAGTAATAAGGTGAAGAGTGTTTAATTAAGGGTCTTGGACCTAAAAATGGGTCAGTAGATAAGCACGTATATAGAAGGAAGGGCAAAAGAACACAAGTAGGGAGGGAGGGAGAGTAGGGGGGTAGAGATGGGGAGAAGAGGATAGCCAAGGAAAAGGAATAGTGACAATGACAGGGGAGATAAGGATTTAGAGATCTATGGGTAGATTCCTTCTAGGGTAAAACTTAAGTAGGGGCAAAGGAAAGGATTATACAAAGCCCTACTTTCGCCCCAAGGGGGTAAAGGGATCAACTGTGATCTGTGTGGGCATTTAGTGCCGAAAAGATAAACAACCCTCTGGCGTATAGTCCTGGGAATAGGAGTAGAGCCGTTGCACAGGTAAGACTTTTGCAGTAAAAAGCCGGGTCATTTCGTGGTTGCTTTAAACTAAAACAGGAGCATTCTGCAGGAAGCAGAGGATGTAAAGGATCCAAGAGACCACAAAATAGGGTCAGCGATCTTCTGAGGCAATGCGCCTAGGGGTAAGAGATTGGTTCCTTTTCTTTTGGCGGCGCGATTTTGGAGTGTCTTTGGTTTCAAAGGAGGTGTACTTGGGTATCTCCGGCAGCAAGGTTAAATCACGAACCATGTCCCAATCTTCTATATCTAATGGAGAAATGTCCAGCAGATCATATAATGGGCCCAAGTCCAAGTGGGTTCTGATGGTGATTCTTCTGCCGTTGAATGCAAAAGAGAGGCTGAACGGAAAGTTCCACCTATATAGTATTTTACGGTTTCTAAGCCATTCTTTTAATGGTTTTAGTGCTTTCCTTTTCTGGAGGGTGATAGGTGCGAGGTCTTGAAAAACTGAAACAACCGCTCCATTGAACTTCACTCCTTCAGGTCTACGAGCTTTATTTAGGACAGCTTCCTTGTCTTGAAAATGTAAGAAGCGGCATATGATGTCCCTAGGGGGATTGTTTGCGTCCGGTTTCGGACGAAGAGCACGGTGAGCCCTTTCAATAATTAGAGGATCGGGGCAGTCCGGGCCTAATAAGTCCAAGCAAATGGATCTGATAATGTCCGGGACTTCGCGCAGGGAGTCTGATTCAGGGACACCTCTGAACCTGAGGTTATTTCTCCTGCCGCGGTTTTCTTGATCTTCTAAGGCATTGTAAACCGCATTAAGGTGTGTCTGGCATTTCTGCAGGCTAGAGGACGAAGCGGTTTGAAAGTCTAGCATGGCAGCTTGCGTCTCTTCTAACACTTTGACCCTGCCGCCCACGTGTTTAATGTCCTCCCTCAGTGAAGAAATTTCACCTACCAGAGGGTCCATTGCTTTCTGGAGGGCCAGGTCTAGGTACTTCCTTGAAATCTGAAGAAGCTTGCGGCTTTTGGCACCGTCAGTGTCGCTTGTATCCTCTTGTGCGTCCGGGTCTAATTCAGCAGGCCTCTCTGCAGGGGACCGGCGCCATCTTAGGCTCCTTGGCCACGTATGTTGCGGCTGCTTTTTTGATAAAGCGGTCCATGTCTCCGCTATTTACCGGGTTCTTCTGGTGCTGGGACGAATCCCCGGTCCTTTGCTGACCGATCTTGCCCATTTTTTAGTCTGGGGTCTCAAGTAAGCTGTTGTAAAGTGGCGTCTTCCTCACAGAGCTCAGACACAGACGTCCATGTCGGTCTGGCGCAAGCTCCGCCCCCCTGGGCCTATTATTTTAATATGACTAATAAAATAATGTTTTAAGGTTCTCCCATTATTCAATTTATTGCCATTTACAAGTTGGGTGCCATATTTATATTTTTTGTGTGACCAGCTAATATCTTGGTTAAGTTAAGATACCTGTTTTTGGTGTTAGTTTTAAGTCTGTTTTTGTGGATGCGCCAAATTTATTATAATGGTGCACAGTAATAATACATTTGACACCAGCACAATCTGATTGCACTTATTTCTCTAAAAGTACATCTCCAGGATGCCTGGCCTAGAGATGTGACTTTTTTGCAACATTTAAAATAGTCACAAAACATAAATAAGCCATAAAATCAATCTTCTCAGCAAATTTGACCTTAAAACAACTCCAGTTCTGAAAGTAGTTGGGCAAACTTAGCAGAATTTTCTGCAACTAAAACCGTGCCCCAAAACATGTACCAATTTTTTACGCTGCAAAAGTGGCACACCACTTTTGAGAAATGTTCCCCACACTTTTTATGCACCACAATTATTTCTGGTCACACTGAACCGAAAGTAGAAAAATCTATTAATTCATTGATGTCAGCTTTTCTACTTTTTTTTTACAATGTAATCAGTGGAAACATGAGATGAATTCATAGCAATGAATAAGCCTTTGGCAAATGTCTTTTCTATCTACTGCACCAATTACCATGTTGAAGTAACAATAGATGATAATGGCTATTTATTTATTTTTAGTATCTCTGGTCTACTGGTGTTTGGATACATTTTGGAATAAGATTCCCTTAGAATAAGGCTACTTTCACACTAGCATTTTGCTGAATTCGGTAGGACTCAGCAAAAACGCTTCCGTTACTGATAATACAACCGTCTGCATCTGTTATGAACGGATTCGGTTGTATTATATTTAACATGGCCAAGACGGATCCATCATAAACTCCATTGAAAGTCAATGGGGGACGGATGTGTTTTCTATTGTGTCAGAAAAAATGGAACCGTTCCCCTTGACTTGCATTGGGGGTCATGACGGATCCGTCTTGCTCTGCATCCCAGGATGGAAAGAAAACTGCAGCATGCTACGGTTTGCTCTTCGGTATGGGAACACAACCAAACGGAATGGAATGCATTTTGGAGCATTCCATTCTGTTCAGTTACGTTTTGTCCCCATTGACAATGAATGGGGACAAAATGGAAGCGTTTTTCTCCGGTATTGAGACCCCATGATGGATCTCAATACAGGAAAATAGAAACACTAGTGTGAAAGTAGCCTTAGTGGGATCTGTTTTGCTGTTAAGTGTTTGGATACAAAGGTCATCATAAACAGGAATATGGCAAGCAAGTGAAGACAAAACTTTAATCAGTCACTGATTAAAGGATATGGACACCTTTGTAAAAAAAAAAAAAATTACACTAATTTATTTTGTGGAGAATATCATTTCTCCAATTGGTTCTATTTATCTATCTTTTTTTTTTTTTTTTTTTTCTAGCAGGCTGCTCTCAGTGAGTTTACAGAGAATCCTTCATCGGACTGATTTTCTGTAACTCCTCCTATCTCCACATGGGAGTGCGCACTGTCTACCGCCCCACTTTCTTAGTCAGGCTACTTTTACACTTGCGTTTTGTGCGGTTCAGATAATACAACTGTCTGAATCCGTTCAGAACTGACCATTTGCATTATCTTTAACATAGCCAAGACGGATCCGTATTGAACACCATTGAAAGTCAATGGAGGACGGATCCGTTTTCTATTGTGCCAGATTGTGTCAGTGAAAATGGATCTGTCCCTATTGACTTACATTGTGTGCCAGGATGGATCCATTTGGCTCAGTTTCATCAGACGGACACCAAAACGCTGCAAGCAGCATTTTGATGTCCGTCTCCAAAGCGGAATGAACTGATGCATTCTGAGCAGATCCTTTTCCATTCAAAATGCATTAGAATGCAAACTGATCCATTTTGGACCGCTTGTGAGAGCCCTGAATGGATATGACAAATGGAAAACCAAAACATAAGTGTGAAAGTACAGTAGACTCAGGAGTGCTGTATCCGGTACACATGAAGCCCCACCCCTCTCCTGAGAATCCCTACCCCTCACGGAGAATCCCGAGAATCCCCACCCCATCTCTCTCACTAGGAGCATCTCCAGACTACATTGTGGTTACAGGACCTGTGTTGATGTCCCTGTCATGTGATCAGCCATGTGTGTGGGAGGAGTTAGGGGAACACAGGCCCCATGTAGAACTGTGCTGGTGGATAATGAAGAGGTACTTTATGTATGGAAGGTGTGTATAAAGCAGGGCTATGTCAGTGTAACCAAACTATTGTACAGTTTTCTGTGTGTAATGTGCACATAGTAGTTCTATCTGTGTAATGGACATGTAGCAGAGCTCTGTGTGCAATGTGTATATAGTAAGCTATCTGTGTAATGGGCAAGTGGTAGAGCTGTGTATGTAATATGTATATAGCAGTGTCAGGTGGGCTCTGTGTATGGCAGCGTCAGGTGGGCGCTGTGTATGGCAGTGTCAGGTGGCCGCTATGTATGGCAACATCAGGTGGGCACAGTGTTTGGCAGTGTCAGGTGGGCACTGTGTATGGCAGCATCAGGTGGGCGCAGTGTATGGCAGCATCAGGTGGGCACAGTGTATGGCAGCGTCAGGTGGGTGCTGTGTATGGCAGTCAGGGGGGCGCTGTGTATGGCAGCGTCAGGTGGTTGCTGTGTATGACAGCTTCAGGTGAGCGTTGTGTATGGCAGAGTCAATTGGGTGCTGTGTATGGCAGCATCAGGTGGGTGCTGTGTATGTCAGTGTCAGGTGGGTACTGTGAATGCAGCGTCAGGTGGGCGCTGTGTATGGCAGCAGTGGTCTTATGTTTAGTGTATGATGTTGGATAAATGTAAAATTGTCTACATTTATTTCTGAATGGAAGACTAGCAATGGTTTCCCTGCATAAATATCAGCCTCATAATCTTATGTGGACCTATGCATTATATATATGAATTCCCTCAAAATTTGTACTCCTCCTCAGCTAAAAATCCTCCTCAAAATTGTTAAGAGGAGTATTTTTACTCTTCTGGAAAAAATTTAGCACAACCGCTGCTGTCAGTTGTAACATACAGCTGACAGTCTGCTTCAAACTGCAGACATAGCCCCTTCCATGACATAGTCCTTAGGATAGGAGGGTGTATAGAAGGGGCTAACCATCAGACTGCTTCTCTGCTGTGGCCCCGATGCCGCCCCTCTTACCCCCTTCCCCTGCTGTGTAGGGTGGCCCTCCATACAAATCATCACCCCCCTATCCTTGTTGGCAACAAGTCCCCAACCCGCCCCCCCCTTCAGAATGGCCGGAGCCGCAACAAGCCCCCCCGCCCCCCCATCCCTTCAGGATGGCAGGCGATGCAACAAGCCCCCATCGCACCCCCCCTCCCAAAGTCAAAGTTTTCAGAGGTGCAGCAGCGCAGAATGTTAGCTGTAACATACAACTGACACTCTGCTTGAAATGGCCAACATCGGCCTTCCATGCCTTCACAGGCATCCGGATTGCCATAGTATAGCTGAGCCTGATCAGGCTTACTGTGAATGACAATAAACTGCAGTACACTATACAGTATAGAGTATATTGTAGAGGCATCAGACCCACTAGATCTTCAAGAACCAAGTGCTATACCAGTTTCCACAAAATACTTATTGAGGGCTGCGATATACCTGCTTCCACAAAATACTGATTAAGGGAATTGATATACCTGTTTCCACCAAATATTGATTGAATCCTAAGAGATACCTGCTTCCACAACATACTGATTAAGGGGTTTGATATACCTGCTTCCACAAAATATTGATTGAGCGGTGCAATATACCTGATTCCACAAAATACTGATTAAGGGGTTTGATATACCTGCTTCCACCAAATATTGATTGAGGCCTGCGATATACCTGCTTCCACAAAATACTGATAGAAGGGGATTGATATACCTGCTTCCACCAAATATTTATTGAATCCTGCGAGATACCTGCTTCCACAAAATACTTATTAAGGGGATTGATATACCTACTGACACAAAATATTTATTGAGACCTGCGATATACCTGCTTCCACAAAATACTGATGAAGGGGTTTGATATACCTGCTTCCACAAAATATTGATTGAGGCCTGCGATATACCTGCTTCCACAAAATACTGATTGAGGGGTTTGATATACTTGTTTCCACCAAATATTGATGAGGCCTGCGATATACCTGCTTCCACAAATACTGCTCTTCTCTAGGGACTTAGGCACAGGGTCATTTTAAAAAAGACAGGCAGAAGAAGAGGCAGGCCATTCCAAAGGGGTGGTAGGGGTCAGGCAGGTGCACCAGGCCGGAGCCTAAGTGGGAAGTTGGAGAAGGCGCGTGTGATTACTTCAAAGGATACACCAGAGTTAGTTGAGTGGCTCATTCAGCCTTCTGCTTCTGCACCCTCCTCATCCTCTGTATCTGCACCCTCCTCACTATCTGCTGTGTGCACCCCCAAATACACCACCACCACCACCATAGCCTCTCCACTCGAGTCAGAGGATTTATTTTCCCATCCATTCACAGACCTTACCAATGCACAGCCATTCTTGACATTGGTTGAGGAAGAGGAGGTAGCAATGGCCTCCACACATCCTGTGCTGCGGCTGTTGTGCCTGAAAGCCAAGAGCCACACCAGTCCTGCACTGCTTTCAGCTCTGCGGTCAGAGACTGATCAGTGGCTAACCCCACTCAATTTGATAGGTGGCTAAGTGGTGTGCGACAACGGTGCCAATCTGCTGAGCGCGCTGAAACAGGGCAAAATGACACACGTGCCATTCATAGCACACGTCCTCAACTAAGTCGTGCAGTGATTCATTGCCAAATACCCTGGGGTCCAGGACATCTTGCGTCAGCCCAGGAAAATCTCTGGCCATTTTAGAAGATCATACACGGCCATGGCTTGCTTTGCTGACGTTCAGCGGCGACACCAACTGCCCGTCGGACGTCTGATTTGCGACAGCCCAATGCGCTGGAACTCCACCTTGCATATACCTAATAAGCTGCTCCAGCAGCAATGTGATTTTAAAGACTACCTGTGCGAACTCTACGGAAGGACAGGTTCTGGGAAGCTTGTTTTTTTTTCATTGCGCAAGTGGCTGTTCATGCACGACACATGCAGACTTCTGCGGCCATTTGATCATGGAGCGTGTATTGCATCATGCTATTGATCACCCATCGAGGAGCAGGAGCTAGAAGATGAGGAAGTCGCAATACTGAATTAATTCCGGGGGGGGGGGGGGCTACTCCATATGAGACAAGTCAGGAGTCTGAAGAGGAGTCAGAGGAGGATAGTGGCTGGTGGGAGGAAGAGGAGGAGGAGCAAGAAGAGCAGGCTTTGAGGGGGACTTTAAACTTTTCGGGGATCCTTGGTGTTGTCCGTGGCTGGGGGGGGGAGACCGAGGACGACATTCTCCTGGGCGATGAGCAGGAGCCAGGGTGCTCCACTGCTTCCAATTTAGTGCAAATGGGGGCCTTCATGCTCCAGTGTTTGAAGAGAGACCTCTGCATAAAAAGCATAAAGGGCAAGGACCAGTACTAGGTGGCAATGCACTAAGACCCCCGTTACAAACACAAATTGGTGGACATGTTACCAGCATCAGGGCTGGAAGAATGCAGAATTTCCAGGCCTTGCTGCGAGAGATGCTGCATTCTTCTGTTGCGGGCGCTGGCAGAGGAATTTCCACCCACAGCGAAACAGACCGCCCCGGCAAGAAGAGCGATGTTTGAAGATGTGTTGGTCACTTCACGAACATTGGATTGTGAACGCGTGTTTTTGAAATGTCCCGGCTAATATTCGTCCATCACTAACTACCTGTATATAAAACTCATTATTACAAGAGAGATAGTTTACATTTCTTTGTGAATCCCAAATCAAATATCTAGTGCTTCTGTTAAAACCCTACTAATTATAATATTAAAACAATATTTATTGAAAGATTCTGTGAGTCAGTTTGAAAGAAGTACTGTTATATTGGCAGCCTGTGCCTGCTTCATCCCTGTGCCCCTCCTTCTGCAGCATTTCTAGGTTTTATCCCTCCTTTATTTCTGTATTCTGATGCAGCACTACAAGGATTAATGTTCCTTGGTTTCTGTGTAAACCTCCATGAATAATGGGCTAATCAGCTCTACTATATATGCTGTGTGGTGTGTCCCACCCTTTACCTGAGCAACAGCTTCTGTCTGGTCTTTTTAGTTCACTGGATCCTGTGAAGGAGCGGACTGTTGACTGAGTGGACTGTGTTCTACCTGAGTCTGTCTGCTGTCTGACTCTGACCTATGCTTGTTACCCTGATCTGTTAGTCTGCCTGTGTTCCTCTTCTGCCCGCTGTCTGGATTCGGTGCCATCTGCCCTGGTCCTGGGACTTTTTCTCAAATTCACATGAACTCTACCTGCCGGACTTCAGCCTAGTTCTGACTATGTGTATTGCCTGATATTTTGGTGCTTTACACCGATGTCTCTAACCCTAGTGGGTAAGCTATCAATTACACCTGGACAATTCCAAGAGTTCCGTTTTTTTAGACCAGAACACTGAACAGGGGCTGAAGTGGGAAAACCAAGGGACCAGCAGGACAATGTCCTCAGGATTAACCCAAATTTAATGTTTAGTCCAGTTGTTCCACAACCATAGTCAGGTACATACAGTGCTGAAGACTCAGGGTGGAGATATACTGTATTAATATAAATACAATAACATTTCACATTTATAGATTTATTAAAAAATCTTTAATGGGATATCACTTCAAGCAGCAAGTTTCACAAATTACTATGGATGACAAAGTGAAAGTTTTATTAGAAATTAAGTGAAAGATTAGAAATTAATCAAAGATGAATTTCCAACAAAATAAGATTTCTAGCAAATACAAAACATTTATTATTTGGTTCAGAAATGTCCACTATTTTAAAGATCAGAAAATAGCACAACAGGTCAGGGAAGATTAAGAAAGAGGATTGCATGACCCTGGGTTATGCCTTGGCCGCATGCTTGCCCATAGTACCTTGCAGTCAGCCTCAGCCAATCTGGAGGGATAATACTGGCATGTGTCATTGGCACTATATATGATTCCAACTATAGAATTTATGTGTATTCTGAGCTTGTACATTGGTGTGAGAGGATATCTGTCAAAGAGACAGCAAAGGAACACACAATAAACACACAATAAAGTTACACCAAATTATAAACCAGGACACCAATAAGTATATAAACTGGAAGAAACAAAGTTTACCTAACATCCCCACCAAAGAAAATGTTCCTCCATAAAGATTAGAAAAAAATATATACTTTATTTAATTCATATAATGCATAGAAAAACATGTTAATAGAATAGCAGCAAGTGAAACCCAAAGAGAGGGAAAAGAGGAAACTGCAGATTCCGCCAGCCCCAGAGTGTAATCCCGCAATGAAAACACTATCACAATATGTCCGAAGAGAACATTGCTAACACCCAGGGCGCAATGGCCACATATGGGTCATTTAAAGTGCCTATATATGGGCAGAATAGATAATCAATTTATGTCAGTACCATCTGTAGCACGCCGACTCTGCAGTCGCCTCCTCCGAACGCCGTTTCGCCACACAGGCTTCTTCCGTGTCTTCTTACGTTTTTATATGCATTATAATTACGCTGCCGGCCTCCCGCTAGTTTGATAGTGAGTACTACTACAGATAATTACAGTAGTTTAACAAAGCAGAACCACTGGTTGAGGATTACATGAATAGACTTTACATATGAAGACTGCTGTGAGTGGGGCCTGGTGTAATGGAGTACAGTGACTGCACCGAGCCCCATCGCGAGTGCAACAGCAGTTGCCAGCCTCCAGCCCCTAATTCCACCCCACGTGATAGAGTTGAACTGTAATTGATACATTGCAGGCCACGCTGTGCAGCATAACGGCTGACAATGTATCAGTGTTAGCAATGTAAAAATTGCACCATTCGCTTTATAAGACACGCTGCCATTTCCCCCCCACTTTTGGGGGGGGGGAGAAACTGCCTCTTATAAAGCGAAAAAAAGGTAATAGTTTAAATAACTGATAAAGAGTGGTTTTTGCTAGTGATCGGACAGTGCTACACATCCACAGCAATATTTAAAGCTAGAGTACTCATTTTTTTAATGTGTATCAGCCAAATATACTACACATAATTCACAATCAGAAACAAAAATATTCTACAGTATTCTGCAAATGTATCCATCATGTTTTATACTGTGCTGCTTTTACCACTATTACTATTCATACACAGCTGCAGATCCATCATGTTCCATACTGTGCTGTTATGCTGCTACCACTACCCCTACACAGCCACACATCTGCTTTGTCCATTATGTCCTATACTGTGCTGGGGATTTTTTACTACCCCTACACATCTGCACATCTCCTGCCTTATCCATCAGGTTCCATACTGTACTGCTGCTGGGGACCCTAACCTGGACTGAATAACAAACCTGAAACTGCTTCCAAAAGGGATCATTTTTTTATAGCGTTTGTAAAAGTCATTGCTTCTTCACTTGTAAGGACGATATGTACTGTATTTAAAATAGCATTAACTCTTCTGCTACTCCCCCAAAAGGGAATTTTTTTAAACTTATTTTAACTTTAAAAGTGCGGTGTGTCCTTAAACAGACTGTTGCCACCCACTACCATCTTTTTACCCCTAGACATAGAATTCACTGTTACTTTGACTTAACTAATTCAGTCTTGGCATTAAACAGATTGAAAAGGGTTGGATACAGTCCTAAGGTACCTCCGAGTATCATACATGACTTTTCAAATCTGCCAACCATTTTGTTCAAATAAGACTCAAAATTTATTTCAAGAAATTCTCTTATCTCTACTGATAAGTTATGTCTGTAATTTAAAACATATATTGCTATATAAATTTTAAAATTGAGTGTTGCTTTTCATGGGAAAAAAAGCTGTCATTTAGCAATACTATAATGCATATACAGTCAACGAATGACAAGTAATTATTTAAATGAAAGAATACAGCTTCAAAGAGCAAGGGCAATTGACAAGGGAGATATTGCTTCTATTCTCCAGCAGTTCTTCCATGAACGCTGTGTTATAGCTTGTAAGAAATAAAATAATGAGACCATTACAAACTTCTTTCTATATTAAAATTGACTTGCCAGGCACTTGAACACTCCCATTGTTCTTGACTTTGACTTGTGTCTAAATGCTTCATTAAGGCATATCATTTTCTATTTACTTCTGATAACTCATTTTAAAAAATGTACTTTGTTGCCCGAGTCTCCATTATTCAGTAGTAAATGTCAATCATAATTTGTTTTCATGTAAAGGTCTGTAAAAATACTTTATTACGTGATTAGAGTCTTGTTAGCAGAATGCTAATATACAATTAATTGAATATTAGTTGATGCTTCACTGACATTAAGTTAGGACTACTATACTAAATGGAAGCTGTACAATTTATTTTCTCACTGTCAACACAGTATAAACTGAAACAATATAAATCTACCTTAAGATAATTTTTTTGTGGACAACATACAGTCAGTTTCAAACAGCAGTCAACATAGTGCATCAAAACATAAAACCAAGAATCTATTGAATGTTTAAAGGGAACCTGTCACCATGAAAATATAGTGTAATCTTCCAGCTGTATGTTATAGAGCAGGAGCAGAAGGGCAGATTAATATATTGTTTTATGGGCAAAGATTCAGTAAAACTTGCATTTCATCCACTAAAATTCCTGCTCATTCTGGCCTTTGAAGTCAAGGAAGTGGTCCTATCAGTGACTGGCAGCCTTCCCTCTATGAATGTGCATACAGAGAGCTGTCAATCACTGATAGGACCGACTCTTTGACTTCAAAGCCCAGAATGAGCAGGAATTTAAATGAATGAATTATAAGTTATACTGAATTGTTTCTCATAAAACTATATATCAATCTGCTCAGCTTCTCCTGCTCTATAACATGGTGCCTTCAGCTCAGACACCATGTTCAACATGACAGGTTCCTCTTTATGTTATTATTTGCATACAGTAATTTTACATCAATATTTATTCAGTTTCTTTTCACGCAGGGTTCACAGCAGTGCCCCCTTTCCCTATAATTCACAGCAGTGCCCACCTTTTCCCTATTGGTAACAACAGGGCTCCTCACTTTCCAATATAGTCACAGAAGTGACCTCCGTCTTCAACCAATAGTCACTTTTAGTCCTTTCCTTATTGTCCTGCTTTCTTCCAGTATTCAAAGTAGACATTAAAACATTCCCAAAAGAGTGATGTATTCTATAATTGATGCAAACTACCATATATCACAGCCAATTTCCAGCTGCTGAACATAGCTTCCTGCTCTTGTATTAATCTTAGCTATCAGATATCAATGCAGAAAAAAATACTGTGCATTCGGAAAGTCTTCAGATCCTTTACCTTTTTTTCACATTTTATTAAGTTGCGGCCTTGTGCTAAAATAAAAAATAAAAAAAACATTTCTCCATCAATCTGCCCTCAATACCTCATAAAGAGAAAGTAAAAACAGAATTTTTCCATGGACAGAATTATTCAGAACCTTTGCTAAGACACTTAAAAATTAGCTCTGGGGCCTCTCTTGATCACCTGAGATGTTTCTACATCTTGATTGGAGTCTATCTGAGGTAAATTCAGTTGATTGGACAAGATTTGGAAAGATACACCCCTGACTATACAAGGTCTCACAGCTGACTACCCATATCAATGCAAAAACCAAGCCATTAGGCTGAGAAAACTGTGGAGTTCAGAAACAGGATTGTGAGGAGGCATAAATCTGGAGAAAGGTACACAAAAATTTCTGCTGCACTGAAACTTTTCAAGAGCAGTAGCCTCCGTAATTCTTACATAGAAGAAGTTTAAAACAACCTGGACTCTTCCTAGTTTGTCTCCCCACCAAACTATGCAATTTGGGGAGAAGGGAAATGGTGTTAGAGGTTACCAATAATGTTGAATGGAGCAAAGCATCCAAAGTGGAATAAGATCCAAAATTTAGGAAAAATTAGATTAGCAAATCCAAATTTCCTCGCACTTTGTGGTAACAAATCTATTTTTCCTAAAATGGCTGCTACACATGTTACAAAGTGAAAGTAAGAAGCCCGGAAATGTAAGATCACCCATAATGCCATGCAAACAATCAGCAGAAAGCCAGCCCTTGTGATGTCACAGCCCTATAAAAGCCTCATACCGTGCTGTGTCAACCATTTCACTGTGAGCTGTGAATAGAGAGAGATGCAATGAGTGCTAGGGACAGTGTTTAGGAACCTTTAATTGTGAAACACTGGACAGGGAGAGTGCAGGGACTGTGCAGGGACAGCGTAGGGAGATCATATGGATAGTTTTCACACACTGCAGATTGAGTATAGGGATAGCATAGGAAGACTGCAGGGACAGTGCAGGCTTTGTAATTTGAAGAGATCCATAGGAGACAGCCCACTTTGCATCAATCCCTGTGTAGGGAGCATAGTTATCTAATTGAACAGTGTCCATATTGTTTAATAGATAAACAATTCCATTAGGCCTTGATTCTTAAATTGTGGTGAAAAAACGGTCTAATTTAACTGTTATTGGGTGCCCACCTTGTTTAACAAATAATTCCATTACACCTTGATTCTCAAATTGGAGTGAATAAGCTGCAAAATTTAACTGTTTTTAGGGTGTCTACTTTGCTAAATAGATAAGCAATTCTATTAGCCTTGATTCTTAAATTGGATTGAATAAGCTTTCTAATGTTACTGTTTTTGGGGTGTCCATCTTGACATTGAATACATTATTTTACATATTCACAGGGGTATAACGATCGTGGCCGCAGACGGTGCAACTGCAACTAGGCTTGGTAGGGGGAAGAGGCCCACTGCGCTCACATGTAACGCGGTCCGGTATTTTCACTGTACTTAATGCCGGGCTCCGTCACAGTGCTCATCTCACCTGCATTATATGCACTTCTCCAGTCTCTAGGCCTACAGTATGAGGCCCTGAATCTGCCACACTAAAGCTAGTCACAAATTAAGCAGGTGGGTGGAGCCTGACTAATGTAGGTTAGGCTCCACCCAACTGCTTAATGCGTGACTAGTTTTAGTGTGGCAGCGCCGGGGCCTGATGCTGGAGGCCTAAAGACTGGAGAAGTGCATTTAATGCAGGTGAGATGAGTGCTCCGACGGGGACTGGCATTAAGTACAGTGAAAATGCTGGGCCCCACTACATGAAGACCGTGGGCAGTCGGGGATACTACTCAGGAAATTACTGGGGCAGTGGGAGATATTACTGGGGACATTGCTGGGGGCAGTGGTGAACACTTCTGGGGGCTGTGGGGGACACTACTAGTGGCTGTGGGGGGCACTACTGGGGCAGTGGTAACACTACTAGGGGCTGTGGTGGGCTCTACTGGGGACATTACTGAGGGCAGTGGGGGACACTACTGGGGGGCAGTGAGAGACATTACTGGGGGCATTACTTGGCGATCAGGGACCAGGGATGTGACAATTGCAGACACAGAGGGTGCGACCAGGCATTGCGTGGCGGATCCAATCCAAAGTTTGCCATGGGGCCCATAGCACTCTAGTTACGCCACTGTTCATAGGAAAAGGTCAGAAATTGATGAAAACACCACTGAAATGGTTCAGGAATAGCATGGGGAGGATGTCTGGATGCATCTTGGACTCCCGGGTCACTACTAGGAACGAGATTGTCCGAGTAGTACGCCACTTTTACAGACTGACAATAATACGCACCAAATCGAAGATAAAATCGATTTTAAAGGAAAAATTGTTAGGAACCATTCTTTCCTGTATATTTAGTGCAAGTGCTGCCAAAAATTACAACGAAGAGGCACTCCGATACAACCTGTATATTACATAAAGGAGGGCCTCATTCACATTGTGGTACAATTGTTCAGGTAGTGGGACTCCTACACTTATAAAGCCTATGCACTAAGGGAAAGGGATGCCAAAAATGACAAGGAACCGGCACTCCAGTACACCCTTTATGACACATAAAGGAGGGCAATATACACACCCTTGAAAAATAATGATTGATGGCCTGCTGGTGACCCTCAAAAGCATAAGAGGCAAGGGCCTGCTAGTGACCCTCTAAAACATTAGGGCTGATGATCTGACCATTTAAAACATTAGGGGTGAGGGTCTGCTGGTGTGCTGACCATTTAAAACTTTAGGGTTGAGGGCCTGCTGCCGAGCTGACCATCCAAAAAAAATTGTGGGCGAGGGCCTGCTGCCGAGCTGACCATCTAAAAAAAATTGTGGGCGAGGGCCTGCTGCCGAGCTGACAATCTGAAACATTATGGACAAGGGAATGATGCAGAGGTGACCATCTAAAAAATGTTGTGGGCGAGGGCCTGCTGCCGAGTTGACCATCTAAAAAACTTTGTGGGCAAGGGCCTGCTGCCGAATTGACCATCTAAAAAAATTTGTGGGCGAGGGCCTGCTGCCGAGCTGATCATCTAAAAATGTTTGTGGGCGAGGGCCTGCTGCCGAGCTGACCATCTAAAGCATTATGGACGAGGGCATGATGCAGAGGCAACCATCTAAAAAATGTTGTAGGCGAGGGCCTGCTGCCGTGTTGACCATCTAAAAAATTTTGTGGGCAAGGGCCTGCTGCCGAGTTGACCATCTAAAAAAAATCATCTGATCATCTAAAACATTAGGGGTGAGGGTCTGCTGGTGTGCTGACCATTTAAAACTTTAGGGTTGAGGGCCTGCTGCCGAGCTGACCATCCAAAAAAAATTGTGGGCGAGGGCCTGCTGCCGAGCTGACCATCTAAAAAAAATTGTGGGCGAGGGCCTGCTGCCGAGCTGACAATCTGAAACATTATGGACAAGGGCATGATGCAGAGGTGACCATCTAAAAAATGTTGTGGGCGAGGGCCTGCTGCCGAGTTGACCATCTAAAAAACTTTGTGGGCAAGGGCCTGCTGCCGAGCTGATCATCTAAAAATGTTTGTGGGCGAGGGCCTGCTGCCGAGCTGACAATCTGAAACATTATGGACAAGGGCATGATGCAGAGGTGACCATCTAAAAAATGTTGTGGGCGAGGGCCTGCTGCCGAGTTGACCATCTAAAAAACTTTGTGGGCAAGGGCCTGCTGCCGAGCTGATCATCTAAAAATGTTTGTGGGCGAGGGCCTGCTGCCGAGCTGACCATCTAAAGCATTATGGACGAGGGCATGATGCAGAGGCAACCATCTAAAAAATGTTGTAGGCGAGGGCCTGCTGCCGTGTTGACCATCTAAAAAATTTTGTGGGCAAGGGCCTGCTGCCGAGTTGACCATCTAAAAAATTTTGTGGGTGAGGGGCTGCTGCCAAGCTGATCATCTAAAACATTAGGGGTGAGGGTCTGCTGCTGAGCTTACCATCTAAAACATTAGGGGTGAAGGTCTGCTGCTGAGCTGACCATCGAAAAAATTATGGTTGAGGGCCTGCTGGTGAGCCGACTCTCTAAAACATTAGGGGCGAGGGCCTGCTGCTGATCTGACCATGGAAAAATTTTGGGATGAGGGCCTGCTGCTGAGCTGACCCTCTAAAACATTAGGAGCGAGTGCAACCTAATAAGCATATTGATATGATGGAGGAGGACGAGAAAAGGAAGATTGAAGCTTTTTTGTGGTGGAATGGGTGCATGGGAATACAGTGTATTTAATACACTGTAGAAGCCACATTTAAAGTAACTTTATGTTCAGCCGCTTTTCTCTGGTGGAGTAGAGAAGTCAGGGACGCTGACATGGGCTGCTAAGTACTCCTTCACCATCTTCCAAAATGTTTCCCTCCTTATGACACTAGGCCGCCCATCAGGTTGAGGGTGCTGGGGGTGTGTCATAAAACTGTCCCAGGCCTTGGAGAGAGTGTTGCCCTGCCTCTGTTGGAACTGCTGTGTGTTCCCCTCATCTCCTCTCCTCGGTTGGCCAAGGAACTACGTACTCTGCAGCCAGCGTTGTCAGCTGGAAATTTTTGGAGCAATTTTTCCACAAGGACCTTCTGGTATTGCACCATTTTGCTCGTCCTCTCCACCACAGGAAAGAGATGAGAAGTTCTCTTTCTAGCTGGGTGAACAAACAGTAATCAGTGTTGGCCAAAATGTGTAAGACGCAAGGGTCATGGGAAACATAAAGTCAGCCATGTGTACCAGAATCCCAAAAGACAAAACTTTGCTGTCCTCATCAGGAGGATGACTCTCAATATCCTCATCCTCTTCCTCCTCTTCTACCCATCCACGCTGAACAGATGGAATAAACCTTCTATGGGTACTACCCTCTGTAGTGGAGGCAACCGTCTCCTGTCCTCCTCATCATCATCCAATTTGCGCTGAGAAGACGAACTGAGGGTGGTCTGGCTATCACCCTGTGTACTTCTTTCCCCCATTTCCACCTCTTCCACATGCAAAGCATCTGTTTTAATTGTGAGCAGCGAGCGTTTGCGTAGACACAGAAGTGGGATGTTTACGCTGATAATATCGTTATCAATGCTCACCATCTGTGTTGATTCCTCAAAGTTGCCTAAAACTTCACAGAGGTCAGACATCAATGCCCACTCGTCACTTGTGAAAAGCGGAAGCTAACTGGAAAGGCGATAATAATGTTACAGCTGGTATTCCACTACTGCCCTCTGCTCCTCACAAAACCCGGCCAGCATGTGGAACGTCGAGTTCCAGCGCATGCTTGCGTCGCACAAAGGTCAGGGAGCTGGCAATTGCAAGCACTTCTGCAGCGTTGCCAGACCAGCGAAAGCTGTCGATGACTTGCGGAAATGGGCACACACGCTGCACACCTTCACCAGTAGCTCAGGCAAATTGGGGTCGATTTTGAGAAACCGCTGAACCACTAGGTTGAACATATGGGCTAGGCATGTGTGTGAGCTTGCCGAGCTCCAAAGCCACCACCAAGTTATGGCCATTATCAGACACAAGCATGCCTGGTTGTGTGTTGAGTGGCGAGATCCACAACTCAGTCTGGTCCCTTATCCCCTGCCACAGCTCTGCGGCGGTGTGCTGTTTGTCACCTAAGCTGATCAGTTTAAGCACGGTCTGTTGCCGCTTCCCCACTGCAGTGCTACACTTCTTCTAGCTACTGACTGATGGCTGACTGGTCCTGCAAGATGATAATTCAGAGGTGGAAGTGGTGGAGGAGGCGGAGGAGAAGAAGGGGGGTTGCAGCCACTAAAGTAGGTGGCGGCGGAAACCCTGATGGAATTAGGGCCCGCAATCCTTGGCGTCGCTAGCACCTGTGCCATCCCAGGGTACGACTCACTCAGAGCCTCCACAACATTCATCCAGTGTGCCGTCAGGGAAATGTAGCGTCCCTGGCCAAAAGCACTTGTCCATGTGTCAATCGTTAAGTGGACCTTCCCAATAACTGTGTTGGTCAGGGCACGGATGATTTTACGGGACACATGGGTATATCTGTACGCTGCACTGGGACACAGAAGTGGATGTGTTAGCTGATGGTGCTAGCAAAGGTACAGGTGCCTTGCAGGAGGTTTCCGGGCCTGCATCATGGACAGGGGATTGGCCAGCATGTAACACAGGGGAAGAGGAGGCAGTGGTGTGACCCGCAAACACTGGTTGTGGACCCAGGCATTCGGCTCACCTATTAGAGTGCTTTGATGCCATGTGGCGGATCTTGCTGGTGAGGTTGCTAGTGTTCATGAACCTGCTCATTTTGGTACAGCACAGGTTGCAAATGACAATTCTTTTATCGTCCGCACATTCCTCAAAAAAGTGCCAGACTGAGGAACACCTAACCCTTGGAAAGGGAGATTGCCGCAGGGGGGTGCTCCGGAGAACAATTGCGTGCCTGTTTGCTGTGGCCTGCCTTCTCCTTTTTGCCACCCCATTGCCTCTTTCAGCCTGTAGCGGTGCTGCGGTTCCCTCCCCCTCTGTAATGCTGTCCTTGCTCGGCTTGCCACCTTACCAGGTTGGGTCAGTGAATTTATCGTCCAGAAACTCCTCTTTCACTTCCTCACTATGGTCATCCTCCTGACTTGTTGACCTAACAACAACCTTAGTTATTGACAACTGAGTCTCATCCTCATCATGAACCTCTTGAGACACTAATTGCGGTTGACTTATTGGCAACGGTGTCTCATCATCATCATCCACCTCTGAAACACTAATTGCCATTCCCTACCATCATCTTCTTCTGACTGTGGATGATCCAGAGTTTGGGAATCAGGGCACACGATCTCCTCACGTTCTTCTTCAAGCGGGCTTGGCAAGAGGCCCAAATTAAGGAATAGCGATGAAAACAGCTCCTCTAAATATCCGAGTGGGGGATCATTTGTTTGCCAAGATTCTCCATGGTGGGTGGAAGGAGTATCAGGGTGAAACTTCTGTTGACCAGACTCTTGGCTACAGAGACTGGACTTTGTGGAAGACAGGGTGGTGCTTAACCGACTAGAAGCATTATCTGCTGCAATCCAACCGACCACCTGGTCGCACTGGTCTGACTTTGAGAGTGGTGTCCTGCGCCGCCCTGCAAACTGGGACATGAAACTAGGTATCGTGGATGAGTGTGTTTCTTGTGCTCTGGCAGCAGGCACAGTTTCACTGCGTCCAGGGCCACGGCCTCTGCATGCACCATCAGCAGCACAGCCACTTCCTAGTCCCTTACCACTCGCCTTGCGCATATTAAATGGTACATATACTTGCAAGTATGTCACACGTACAGTAGCGCAGGTTTTGTAAGTGTATAAGCAAATAAAGTACACAGAATGTCACAGATATTTTTAGGATGCGCACATGTCAAACAGGAGGTATAGCGCAAGCAGAGGTCGAGCTACATCTTTTTCTAGATATAGAGAGTGCCCAGCCCTTTCTTTGAAATATTGTTGTAGCTTATAGATTGGGTGAATTTGTCGCCTGAGAGCACCCATTCCAGGCCACCCCACACAGTAGTGCGACCTAATATTTGACAATTACTGGACCCTGTTTAGGCTTGGACCTGCTATATACGCTACAAGGGAAATATAAAAGCATGTTTTCTCCCTGGTTATATTATACAGCTATGCTTTTTTGACCAATAGCTGGTCTATATGCAAATTTTCATCAACATTATTGAAATCTATATAATTCGTTATGTATTTAACCTGCATATGGGTCTGAATACAGATAATGGGTTGTTGGCGTGTGGGCCAAAATCTGGTATAATCATTTTTGGGAATTATTGAAACATTTTCACACATACAGTACAGACCAAAAGTTTGGACACACCTTCTCATTCAAAGAGTTTTCTTTATTTTCATGACTATGAAAATTGTAGATTCACACTGAAGGCATCAAAACTATGAATTAACACATGTGGAATTATATACATAACAAAAAAGTGTGAGACAACTGAAAATATGTCATATTCTAGGTTCTCCAAAGTAGCCACCTTTTGCTTTGATTACTGCTTTGCACACTCTTGGCATTCTCTTGATGAGCTTCAAGAGGTAGTCACCTGAAATGGTTTTCACTTCACAGGTGTGCCCTGTCAGGTTTAATAAGTGGGATTTCTTGCCTTATAAATGGGGTTGGGACCATCAGTTGCGTTGTGGAGAAGTCAGGTGGATACACAGCTGATAGTCCTACTGAATAGACTGTTAGAATTTGTATTATGGCAAGAAAAAAGCAGCTAAGTAAAGAAAAACGAGTGGCCATCATTACTTTAAGAAATGAAGGTCAGTCAGTCCGAAAAATTGGGAAAACTTTGAAAGTGTCCCAAAGTGCAGTCACAAAAACCATCAAGCGCTACAAAGAAACTGGCTCACATGCGGACCAGCCCAGGAAAGGAAGAATAAGAGTCACCTCTGCTGCGGAGGATAAGTTAATCCGAGTCACCAGCCTCAGAAATCGCAGGTTAACAGCAGCTCAGATTAGAGACCAGGTCAATGCCACACAGAGTTCTAGCAGCAGACACATCTCTAGAACAACTGTTAAGAGGAGACTGTGTGAATCAGGCCTTCATGGTAGAATATCTGCTAGGAAACCACTGCTAAGGACAGGCAACAAGCAGAAGAGACTTGTTTGGACTAAAGAACACAAGGAATGGACATTAGACCAGTGGAAATCTGTGCTTTGGTCTGATGAGTCCAAATTTGAGATCTTTGGTTCCAACCACCGTGTCTTTGTGCGACGCAGAAAAGGTGAACGGATGGACTCTACATGCCTGGTTTCCAACGTGAAGCATGGAGGAGGAGGTGTGATGGTGTGGGGGTGCTTTGCTGGTGACACTGTTGGGGATTTATTCAAAATTTAAGGCATACTGAACCAGCATGGCTACCACAGCATCTTGCAGCGGCATGCTATTCTATCCGGTTTGCGTTTAGTTGGACCATCATTTATTTTTCAACAGGACAATGAACCCAAACACACCTCCAGGCTGTGTAAGGGCTATTTGACCATGAAGGAGAGTGATGGGGTGCTGCGCCAGATGACCTGGCCTCCACAGTCACCGGACCTGAACCCAATCGAGATGGTTTGGGGTGAGCTGGACCGCAGAGTGAAGGCAAAAGGGCCAACAAGTGCTAAGCATCGCTGGGAACTCCTTCAAGACTGTTGGAAGACCATTTCATGGGACTACCTCTTGAAGCTCATCAAGAGAATGCCAAGAGTGTGCAAAGCAGTAATCAAAGCAAAAGGTGGCTACTTTGAAGAACCTAGAATATGACATATTTTCAGTTGTTTCACACTTTTTTGTTATGTATGTAATTCCACATGTGTTAATTCATAGTTTTGATGCCTTCAGTGTGAATCTACAATTTCCATAGTCAAGAAAATAAAGAAAACTCTTTGAATGAGAAGGTGTGTCCAAACTTTTGGTCTGTACTGTATATCTATCCCCCAGTTATACTTCTAAGGCTACTTTAACGCTTGCGTTCAGAGTGGATCCATCTGGTTTCTGCACAGACGGATCCGCTCCTATAATGTAGACGATGGGATCTATTCAGAACGGATCCGTCTGCATTATATTTCAGAAAAAATTCTAAATCTGAAAGTTAGTCAGACGGATCCGTCCAGATTTTACATTGAACGTCAATGGGGGACGGATCCGTTTGAAATTGAGCCATATTGTGTCAACTTCAAACGGATCCGTCCCCATTGACTTACATTATAAGTCTGGATGGATCCGTTTGGCTCCGCACGGCCAGGCGGACACCCGTATGCTGTAAGCTGCATTTGGGTGTCCGCCTGCTGAGCGGAAAGGAGGTCAAACGGTGCCAGACTAAGGCATTCTGAGCGGATCCGTTTGGGGCCGCTTGTGAGAGCCTTCAAACTGAACTCACAAGCGGAACCCCGAATGCAAGTGTGAAAGTAGCCTTAGGCTGAGGTGATTTATGTTTGATGTGGTCCCCTGATGAACTGAGTCTATTAAACAGATCAGGGAAAAACATTGGGACAAAGGTTATTATCTGGGACATATTGTGTGTGCTCCAATTCCCTATTGGTGCTATTGGAGGTTTAGGTGTATACAAAATATGTGTGAGCTTACCAGTGATTTCTTTTGTTGTTTTTTAGTGATGAGCGGCATAGGAAATATTTGTTAATTCTGTGAATGACCTATAGCGATTTTTTGTGGGTGCAATCAGTGGCGTAACTAGAGTTCTATGGGCCCCAGGCAAACTTTGAATTGGGCTTTCCTACTATAAGTTTGAATGCATTGTAGTACAATATTAAATATAGGAGGTAGGTGTTTTTTGGCCCTCTCTGTATATATTTCATGATTTTGCCCCTCTCTGTATATATTTCATGATTTTGCCCCCTCTGTATATATTTCATTTTATGCCCCTCTTTGTATATACAGTGCTGCCCATAATTATTCATACCCCTGGCAAATTTTGACTTAAAGTTACTTTTATTCAACCAGCAAGTAATTTTTTGACGGGAAATGACATAGGTGTCTCCCAAAAGATAATAAGACAATGTACAAGAGGCATTATTGTAGGAAAAAATAACATTTCTCAGCTTTTATTTACATTTAAGCAAAAAGTGTCCAGTCCAAAATTATTCATACCCTTCTAAATAATCAATAGAAAAGCCTTTATTGGCTATTACAGCAATCAAATGCTTCCTTTAATTGCAGACCAGTTTTTTGCATGTCTCCACAGGTATTTTTCCCATTCATCTTTAGCAATGAGCTCCAAATCTTTCAGGTTGGAGGGTCTTCTTGGCATCACCCTGATCTTTAGCTTCCTCCACAGATTCCCAATTGGATTCAAGTCTGGACTCTGGCTGGGCCAATCCAAAACGTTAATGTTGTTGTCTGCTAACCATTTCTTCACCACTTTTGCTGTGTGCTTTGGGTCATTGTCATGCTGAAATGTCCACTGGTGCCCAAGGCCAAGTTTCTCTGCAGACTGCCTGATGTTGAAAATCCTCATGCATTGCTCTTTTTGCATGGCGCCGTTTCCTGTGATTAGGTTCCCTGGTCCATTGGCTGAAAAACACCCCCAAAGCATTAGGTTCCCACCACCATGTTTGACAGTGGGGATGGTGTTTTTTGGGCTGAAGGAGTCTCCTTTTTTTACGCCAAATGAAGGAAACATCATTATAACCAAACAATTAAATTTTTGTTTCATCTGACTATAACACAAAAGACCAGAAGTCTTCTTTTTTTGTCCAGATGAGCTTTTGCAAAAGCCAAGCGATCTTTTGTGAGAGTGGTCTGCATCCATGGAACCCAGCAGTGTGAGTGTGCAGTGTCCGTTGGATTGTCTGCTTTGAGACATTAGCACCAGCAGAGCCCAGATTCACCAGGACGGCCTTGGTGGTGATCCTTGGATTCTTTTTCACCTCTCTAACTATCCTCCTGGCCAGCACAGGTGTCACTTTTGGCTTCCGACCACATCCTCTGAGATTTTCCACAGTGCAGAACATCTTATATTTTTTGCTGAAATGTAAATAAAAGCTGAGAAATGTTTTTTTTTCCACAATAATGCGTCTTGTACATCGTCTTATTATCTTTTGGAAGACACCTATGTCATTTCCTGTCAAAAAATTACTTGCTGGTTGAATAAAAGTAACTTTAAGAAAATTTTTTCCAGGGGGATGAATAATTATGGGCAGCACTGTATTTCATGATTTTGCCCCTTTCTTTATATATTTCATGATGATGAAGGATTTGCTGCAAGTGGGCCTGCCCTCATATGGCTGGCACGGGCTCCCCTTTCTGGATTCAAGTATGGTGTGCCACTGTGCCACACTGCCACCACTGCCAGGTGCCCTCACCTCCCCATATATGAAGCCGGTGTGTGTGCATACATATATAAATAAAAATACTTACCTACTCTGCTCCCCTCCGGCCGTCTGACAGTACAATCCTGTCATATGAGCAACATAAGAAAATAATCCAGCGGCACTCACCAATCGATGTTTTCAGTTACTTTATTTACCACCAGTCAGGAGCAGACACGATACAGTGCAACCAAACAAACAGTAAGCGGTGACGGCCGTTTCGCACACAAAGCGCTTCCTCTGGCCACAGCTCACAAGTCAAGCACACCTATCACCTTATATAGGTAAATGCACTAGGGGCGTACATCCACTACATCACTTCCTGTCCATAACGCAGCTAAGGTGTACGGCACTGTTGCGATCGCGCTCACCCACCTCCATCACACACGATCCAATTGAAAGTGTGTGCTTTAGTGGTGGCACGATCGCTAACTTACCGAATCACCATACACTGCGTATTGGTGGGTTTGATCCCCTGCCGTGCCATCCGCCCATCACTCTGCGATCAAGCAGTAAATTTACATAAAAGACATCAGGACATACATAAGGTGATATTGAAATCAAAAATGAACATTGAGCAAATCCCTAGTAAATAATTACAAAAATACAATTAAATCTATTTTTTCATTTAGCCCAAGTGGGCCCATAGCATTGGACCGTAGGATCCACCTGCCTTACCTTTTAAGAAGTTCACAATCCCTGTCCACTCCCCTCTGAGACCGCCTCCAGACCTGCAAACCATAGAACTCTACTGTCTCCACCGTGTACCGCGCGGACATGTTCTATTAATCGTGAGACTCCATTACCTGAGGCGATTGATCCCACGTGTTCACGGAACCTTTCAAATAGACAACGTATGGTCTTACCAACATAAAACCTACCACACACACATACCGTAGTACTAAATAAACAACAAAACGACTTCTATATGTTATCAATGTGTTCACTCTATGATGTAAACCTCCAAACAGGACCGAGGACCCTTGTAATCCTGTCATACCCTCGGCGGCGCTGCCTGATCCCGCAAGACCTGTGACCTCAGCGCCGGGTCTCACGCTGTCACAGCTAGTGGCGCAGCACCAGAGAGGTAGGTGGGTATGGGTTATTTAATGTGAGCACTAAGCAGGTAGCGCAGCTGGTAGGCCGCAGTGTCGGCATAAAATAAATTGCACAGAGAGGCCCGAGCCAACTGGCTATTAAAAGCACTTGTGGGGCTACGGCCCCCCCCCCGTCGTTATGATTGTTAGCATCTTTGTACTCCTGACACAGAAATATAATAATTAATCTGGGTGTTAATTCTGGGGGTGACCTATAGTGATTTTTTTCTGGGTGCAATGCACCATTTTTGTACCCCTGACACAAACATATAATAGTTAATCCGTGTGTGTTAGTTTGATGGGTGACATATACCCATTTTTGGTGTGAGACACACATGCACTTTATATGTGACAGGAAAATTAATATAGATAATCTGTCTGTTAGTTCGGTGGGTGACAAATACCCATTTTTGGTGTGAGGTACACCTGCACTGCATACGTGACAGGGAAATTAATATAGTTAATCTGACTGTTAGTACAGCCGGTGACATATACCCATTTGTGGTGTGAGATACACGTGCACTGCATATGTGACAGGGAAATTAATATAGTTAATCCGTCTGTTAGTTCGGTGGGTGACATATACCCATATCTGGTGTGAGGTACACCTGCACTGCATATGTGACAGGGAAATTAATATAGTTAATCTGTGGGTGACCTCAAAGAATGAGGAGAGCATCAAATAAGGGACATGGCCCTGGTCGTGGTGCTGCTGGTGCTGGTGGAGCTCCTGTTGCATTGAGAGGACGTGCTCGATCTGTGCCAGCTACACACCTAAATGAAACCCCTTCCTCAGGTGCACGTAGGCGACAGGACGTTCAGCGTCATTTTGTAGGCCCGAATACTGGTGTATGAATGGTGAGGCCAGAAGAAGTAGAGGCGGTAGTAGATTGGATGGTTGACAGTGCCTCCAGTTCATTCACATTATCTCCCACCCTGTCCCCTGCTGAAACCGCAGAGTTGGCACCTGCAGCCCATGGGCATCTGTCATGAGCCCCAAGTCGTGCAGCAGTCTCATGCTTTTTGAAGACTCTGCTGGTGGTGTTTACATGTGCCATCCACTTAGCTCTGCCTCAGAAGATATTGAGTGCAGTGATGCCCAACCACTTATGTTTCAGGATGTGGACATAGTAGAACCACCGCAGCACGTATCTGATGATGATGATGATGAAACAAAGGTGCCAACTGCTGCGGCTTTCTGTCGTGTACAGACTGGCAAAGAGGGTAGGGGTGAAGAGACGTCGGAAGATGATGTGGAGGATGATGAGGTCCTAGACCCCACATGGAATCAAGGTCAAGCGAGTGACGTGTGCAGTTTGGAGGAAGAGGTGGTGGTCACACAGCACCAGCCTAACAGCAAAAGAGGGCATTTCGGCATTCTCACCATGCTGCTGCTCGCCTGTCTGCACTGCAGCATAACTTTGACCTTCCCGCTCACTGCCTCATATGCGACGTACCCACAAAATGGAACTCCACCTTGCACATGCTGGATAGACTGTGCAAGCAGCAGCAGGCAATAGTGGAGTTTCAGCTGCAGCACGCACGGGTAAGTAAATCTGAGGAACAGCATCACTTAACCACTGACGAATGGGCCTCCATGCCGGATGTGTGTGCCGTGTTGCACTGTTTTGAGTACTCCATCAACATGGCCAGTGCCGATTACGCAAAAAACACTTGGGCGATGATGGGAGAGGATGTGGCACAGGAGAAAGAGAAGAAGGAAGAGGGATCATTTCCACGTTTATCAGGCCAGCCATTCACAAGTGGTTCGGAGGGTGGGTTTTTGCACCAACAGAGGCCATGTACACAACTTTCCAGCCAGGGAACAGTTCTGCAGGATGAGGAGTATTAAGAGGGGGAGGAGGAGGAAATGTGCTCACAGCAGGGTGGCACCTAAAACTGCTTATGGGCATCAATGGAGCATGGCTGGGGGGATATAGAGGACACAGACGATACACCTCCCACAGAGGACAGCTTGTCGTTGCCTCTGGGCAGCCTGGCACACATGAGCGACTACATGCTGCAGTGCCTGCACAACGACTGCCGAGTTGCCCACATGATAACCAGTGCTGATTACTGGGTGGCCATTCTTCTGGATCCCCGCCACAAGGACAACATGCTGTACTTAATTCCGTCACTGGAGCGTGATCGGATGATGTGTGAGTACAAGCGCACGCTGGTAGACACACTGCTGATGGCATTCAGACATGACAGCAGGAGCTCAGTGGAAGCACAAGGGGAAGGTAGAGGAGGAGAAGGAGGAAGAAGTCGCAAATGCAGCTGGGGCACCGCCAGCACCTCAGTAGGGAGGGTTAGCATGGCCGAAATGTGAAAAAGCTTTGTCAACACACCACAACAACCAGCACCACCGGCTGATATAGAATGTCTTAGCAGGCGGCATCATTTCAACAACATGGTGGAGCAGCACGTGTGCACATGCCTACACATACTGACTGATGGATATGTCCCATTCAACTTCTGGGTCTCCAAATTGGGCTCCACATCCAGCATGTTCACCTCCATGATCGTCTGAGACCAGCCACCCGGCCAGCTGCAGCAACAATCGGTTTGCATAGCCAAAGAATTTCTGCACAACTGTCAGAAACCATCTCAGGGAAGCTCATCTGCATGCTCGTCATCCTCATCAGGGTCTGGACCTGACTTTAGTTCGTCATCGTAACCAACTTGAGTGGGCAAATGCTCACAATCAATGGCATCTGGCATGTTGGAGGCGTTCTGTTCACGGATGAGTCCCGGTTTTCACTCTTCAGGGCAGATGGCAGACAGCGTGTGTGGCGTCGTGTGGGTGAGTGGTTTGCTGACATCAACGTTATGGATTGAGTGGCCCATGGTGGCGGTGAGGTTATGGTATGGGCAGGCGTATGTTATGGACAACATAGGCAGGTGCATTTTATTAATGGCATTTTGAATGCACAGAGATACCGTGATGAGATCCTGAGGCCCATTGTTGTGCCATTCATCCACGACCATCACCTCATGTTGCAGCATGATAATGCACAGCCCCGTATTGAAAGGATCTGTATACAATTCCTGGAAGCTGAAAACATCCCAGTTCTTGCATGGCCAGCATACTCACCAGACATGTCATCCATTGAGCATGTTTGGGATGCTCTGGATCGGCGTATACGACAGCGTGTTCCAGTTCCTGCCGATATTCAGCAACTTCACACAGCTATTGAAGAGGAGTGGACCAACATTCCACAGGCCACAATCAACAACCTGATCAACTCTATGCGACGGAGATGTGTTGCACTGTGTGAGAAAAATGATAGCCACACCAGATACTGACTGATTTTCTGACCCCCCCGCCCGTAAGGCAAAACTGTGCACATTTTAGAGTATCTTTTATTGTGGTCCATTCACACATCCGCAAAATGGATTCGCATCCATTCCGCAATTTTGCGGAACAGGTGCGGACCCATTAATTTTCAATGGGGCTATAAAGTGCTGTCTGCAACCGCATTTGCAGATCCACACATCCGTATCCGCACTTCCGTTCCACAAAAAAATAGAACATGTCCTATTTCACAAATTGCGGATCCGCAAAACACATACGGACGTGTGAATTGACCATAAGGCATACGCGTGCAATATTTATGCTGTCTAATCAGCACCTTGATATGACACACTTGTGAGGTGGGATGGATTATCTCTGCAAAGGAAAAGTGCTCACTAACTCAGATTTAAACAGATTTGTGTACAATATTCGAGAGTAATGGGTCTTTTGTGTATGTAGAAAATGTTTCAGATCGTTTAGCTCATGAAAAATGGGAGCAAAACTGAAAGAGTTGCGTTTATATTTTTGGTAAGTGTATATTATTTTAAGTCATTTCCCTATCCACATTTGTTTTGCAGGGCAACTGTCCTGCTCTTGCCCCCATTTTGCTTCCATTTGCAGCCCTCTAGCCCTTACTATGACAATTTTACAGCCGTTTTATTGCATCAAAGTTAAGGTCCCCATTGACTTTAATGGGGTTCGGGTTCGAGTTCGGGTCAAGTTCGGGTCCCGCTCGAACATCCGCGGTTCCGCTCATCCCTAATCATTGACCCTAGAGTAACTTTATTAGCTCTCTCCTTTTCTCACTTTCTCCACAGTATGTCTATGAGTAAGGTCAGATGTTATTGTGAGGTTCTACAGACAGCAAATTGTTCGGAACTTATCATTCTTTTTTCAAAGAGAACATAAAGTTACAATTGCCAGAATTTTGTTCTGCTACTGTGACAAATATGGATATTTTGTTTTACAACTGGCATTACAAATTTCTGTTGGCATTAAACGGATTTTAAGTGCAGCCTGCAAATACCATTAGACACGTAGAAAATGTTTCTAACTGTAAAGATTAGCAAAGAAGGTCATTAGACATATGTAAAGGAAAAAAATGCAATTTGACAAATAATTAACTTAAGAAACAATAAATGATGTTCTCTCAATCTTTATTGTATCCATGTTACCTACAGAGTTGAAACACAAACAGAATTATTATGTTATAATACAATATGATATAAAATAATATATTTTGGAACATAATAATATAAAGTGAACTAGACTAGAGCACAAAAGAATAGAATACTTTTTTATTACTTTGCACCACTTCAATCAATGTTTAGCTGAAGATCAATGGCTAATTGATTTAGGCAGCATGCACTGACAGTGTTGCATAAATGAAATGTCCTGTCTAGCCTTTTCAGTACCGAGACAGTTTTCACCTTAAATCCCAGGCCGATTTTTGCAAATATGTCATGTGTCACTTTATGTGGTGATAACTTTAAAAAGATATTACTTATCCAAACCATTCTGAGATTGTTTTCTCATCACATATTGGACTTCATGACAGTGATAAATTTGAGTCAAAATATTTCATTTTTATTTATAAAAAAATACCAAATTTACCAAACATTTAGAAAAATAGCAATTTTCTAAATTTCTACTTCATGTTTGGATTATTTTATAAATGACATTTTATTTTTTTTCCCACATTAGAAGGCTTAGAAGTTGAGAAGCAAATCTTAAAATTTTCAGAAAATTTCCAAAACCCACTTTTTAAGGACCAGTTCAGGTATGAAGTCACTTTGTGAGGCTTATATAATAGAAACAACCCATAATGGCCCCATTTTAGAAACTACACCCCTCAAGGTATTTAAAACTGATTTTTACAAACTTTCTTAACCCTTTAGATGTTCCACAAGATTTAAAGGAATATGTAGATGAAATTAAAAAATTTCACTTTTTTGGCAGATATTCCATTTTGATCCATTTTTCCCAGTAACAAATCAAGGGTTAACAGCCAAACAAAACTCAATATTTATTGCCCTGATTCTGTAGTTTACAGAAACACCTCATATGTGGTTGTAAACTGCTGTACGGGCACACGGAAGGGTGCAGAAGGAAAGGAACGCCATATGGTTTTTGGAAGGCAGATTTCACTGGGATAATTTTAAGTTGCAATGTCACATTTGAAGACCTCTGATGCACCCTTAGAGTAGAAACTCCTTAAAAGTCACCCCATTTTGTAAAATACACCCCTCAAGGTGTTTAAAACACATATTACAAACTTTGGTAACCCTTCTGTTGTTCCACAAAAAATAAAGGAAAATATAGATGAAATTTCTGAATTTTACTATTTTAGTGTACATATGATTTTTGGTTGCTCTATATTACACATTTTGGGAGGCAAGGCAACAAAAAATAGCTGTTTTGGCACCATTTTTTTAAATTTTATTTACAATGGTTATCTGACAGGTTAGATCATGTGCTATTTTTAAAGAGAAGTTTGTTATGGATGTTGTTTGTTTCAGTTTTACATAATAAAGCATTTTTGAAAAAAGAATTATTTTTTTAGTGTCTCCATATTCTGAAAGCCATATTTTATTTTTATTTTTTTGGGCCACTGTCTTATTTAGGGAGGTAATTTTTTCAGTATGAGATGACGGTTTGATTGGCACTATTTTCGGGTGCATATGACTTTTTAATTGCTTGGCACCACACTTTTTGTAATGTAAGGTGACAAAAAATGGCTTTTTTGACACACTTTTTTTTATTTATTTTTTTACAGTGTTCATCTGAGGGGTTAGGTCATATGATATTTTTTATAGAGCTAGTTCTTACGGACGTGGTGATATATAATATGTATACTTTTTAAATTATTTATTACACAATAACAGCCATAAAAAAAAAATCATGGTTTAGTGTCTCCATATTCTGAAAGCCATATATTTTTTTATTTTGGGTGATTGTCTTAGGTAGGGTCTTATTTTTTACAGGATAAGATGATTGTTTGATTGGTATGATTTTGGGGTGAGTGTGACTTTTTATCGCTTGGTATAAAAAAAATTGTGATGTAATGTGAAAAAAGTATAGCTTTTTTTACACCATTTTTATTTGATTTTGGGGTGAGTGTGACTTTTTATCGCTTGGTATAACATTTCTTGTGATGTAATGTGAAAAAAATAGCTTTTTTGACACCATTTTCATTTAATTTTTTTGCGGTGTTTACCTGAGAGGTTAGATCATGTGATATTTTTATAGAGAAGGTTGTTGCTTGTATGCTTTTTTTATTTATTTAAGTTTTACACAATATCATTTTTGAAACAAAAAAAAATATCATGTTTTAGTGTCTCCATAGTCTGAGAGCCATTGCTTTTTTATTTTTTGGGCAATTGACTTAAGTAGGGTACCATTTTTGTGTGGTGAGATGATGGTTTGAGTGGCATTATTTTGGGGTGCATATGACTTTTTTATCGCTTGCTATTACACTTTTTGTGATGTAAGGTGCCAAAAATGGCTTTTTTGACACCGTTTTTATTTTTATCTCTAACGTGTTCACCTAAGGGGTTGGGTCATGTGTAGTGATGATTGAGCATGCTTGGCTGAACACCTGTTTGTCTCGAGCATCTCAGTGCTCAGCACTTGGTGGTACTTGGCCGAGTCTTCTCCCCGCAAGTTTCTTAGCTGCTACACAGCCAATAAATGTGCAGGTAAGTACTGCCCTCACTGTAATGCCAGTAGCCATGTTGGCAACTGGCAATACAGTGATTGGCTGGCCAGAATATATCATCGCACCCGATGATGCATGTTCGGCTCATTTGTAGTCAAGGAGAGCTGAGCATAGGAAGGGACAGAGAGTGTAGGGAGTGTAATTGAATATTATTTTTGTACAAAAACCCAAAAGTTTCAGAGACCCAAAAGTCCTTGTAAGGACTATTGTGTGTATCAGCAGCAATATATGTTTGTAGTGCAACCTGCGCTAAATTGCTAAGTGTTAGAGAAAGCTGTGCATAGGAATGGACAGACAGTGTAGGGGGTGTAATAGGAAAATTTTATACAAAAAACTTTTCAGAGACCCAAAAGTCTTTTTAAGGACTATTGTGTGTGACAGCAGCAATAAATATTTTAAACACATCCTGCGCTAAATATCGTGTAATAGGCCGCTGCGGACAGTTAAATTATCCGCGCCACATTTACTGTTTAAAGTGTGCACATCCCTAACATATCAGTGACATCCAGTGTACTTTTTCCATAGACAGTGTCTGCTGCGGACAGTTAAATTATCTGTTTCACATCTCCTGTGTAAAGTGTGCACATCCCAAAAATATCTGTGACATCCATTGTACTTTTTCAATAGACGGTGTCTGCTGCGGACAGTGAGATTAGCTGCGCCACATCTCCAGTGTAAAGTGTGCACATTCAAAAAATATCTGTGACATCCAGTGTACTTTTTCAATAGACGGTGTCTGCTGCGGACAGTGATCTTACCAGGGCAACATCTGCAGTGTAACGTGTGCACTTCAAATAAATTTCTGTGACATGCATTGTACTTTTTCCGTAGACGGTGTCCGCTTCTGATAGTTACCTTACCAGGGCCACATCTGCAGTGTAAAGTGTGCGCTTCAAAAATGTATCTGTGAAATATAGTGTAATTTTTCCCTAGACGGTGTCCGCTTCTGACAGTGACTATACCAGGGCCACATCTGCGTGCAACGTGTGCGCTAGAAAATGTATCTGTCACATACAATGTAATTTTTCCATAGATGGTGTCCGTTTTTCAGGCTCCCTCTCCGGAATCTAACCATGATTCCCCCGTTACCCATGGTCTACATGGTTTTGGCTGAAAATAACATCGATAGTTGATAGGTCAGACATCCGAATCAGCCCCAGCTTATCTAGAGACACCAAAGCAGCAACAGGCCACCGCCCATAATGTTTTAGATGGTCAGATCTTGCTCCAAATGTTTTGGAGAGTCACTAGCAGGCCATCAATCGCAATTTTTCAAGGCTGTGTATGATGCCCTTTTTTATGTGTATTAAAGGGTGTATTGGAGCGCCGGTTCCTCGTAAATTTTGGCAGCTCTTTGACTAAGTGCATAGGCTTTATGAGTGTAAGAGTCCTCTACCTTAACAATTGTACCACAATATGAACGAGGCCCTCCTTTATGTGATATACAGGTTGCATCGGAGTGCCTCTTCCTTGTAATTGTTTGCAGCACTTGAACTTTAGGCCTCTTTCATATTACAGTATGTCGATTTCAGTGTTTTGCGGTCCGTTTTTCACGGATCCGTTGTTCCATTTTTTTGCTTCCGTTCTGTTGTTCCGTTCTTCCGTATGGCATATACAGTAATTACATAGAAAAAATTGGGCTGGGCATAACATTTTCAATAGATGGTTCAGAAAAAACGGAATGGAAACGGAAGACATACGGATGCATTTCCGTATGTGTTAAAAAATTTTTGCGGACCCATTGACTTGAATGGAGCCACGGACCGTGATTTGCGGGAAATAATAGGACATGTTCTATCTTTCAACGGAACAGAAAAATGGAAATACGGAAACGGAATGCATACGGAACACATTCCTTTTTTTTGCAGAACAATTGAAATGAATGGTTCCGTATACGGACCGTATACGGAACGCAAAAAACGGACCGCAAAACGAAAAAAAAAACGGTAGTGTGAAAGAGGCCTTATATACAAGTAAATATACAGGAAAGAATGTTTCCTAACAATTTTTCCTCTAAAATCGATTTTATCTTCGGTTTTGTGTGTTATTGTCAGTCTGTAAAAGTGGCGTGCTACTCAGACAACATCGTTCCCAGCACCGACCTGGGAGTCCAAGATGCATCCAGACATCCTCCTCTTGCTGTTCCTGAAACATTTTGGTGGTGTTTCCATCAATTTCTGACCTTTTCCTATGAACCAGACACCCTCTCCTCTTCAGAGCATGGGGTGCCTGGTTTAATGCTCGGGTTCTCCCATTGACTTCTATTATACTCGGGTGCTCGATATATGAAACAAAAAAAAATCATGTTTTAGTGTCTCCATAGTCTGGGAGCCATAGTTTTTTTATATTTTTGGGGCAATTGTCTTAGGTAGGGGCTCAATTTTTGTGGGTATGAGGTGCCAGTTAGATTGGTACTATTTTGTGGGGCATACGCCTTTTTGATCGCTTGGTGTTGCACTTTTAGTGACGTAAGGTGACAAAAAAAGGTTTTTTATTTTATTTTAATTTTTTTAACGGTGTTCACCTGAGGGGTTAGGTCATGTTGGTCTATACAGATGCGGTGATACCTAATATGTCTACTTATCTTTTTTTCTCTATTTTTTACAATTTTCTTTAATTTATTTTGGGAAAAGGACACTTTTTTTTACTTGAAACTTTAATTATTTTTTTTCCTACTCTGACCGCGGCACATCTAGGGTTAATGCGCCAGATCTGTGTTTTCACCAATGCCGGCGCCTACAGCAGGGGTCCTGCTATCAGTGACTGCCGGATCCATGCCAATGATCGGGCAGGCGCAGCTCCTACACCCGCCAGATCAGAGTGCCGTAGCTGTACGGCGCTGGGATTTCAGACCCTGATATCAACACCGTACATGTGCGGTGATGCTATCCTACGGGATAGACCTAACCTAACTTATTTATATGCCTGCCAGCTTTACTTTCTGCAACTTGTTCTAAGATGAATTGAAGATCTCAAAGATCCATTGCCGCTTGCTCTCTTAAGCTGGCCATACATGAGATGGCATTGAGTTTACAGTCACCTCCATTGACTCCATTATACATATGCACTCTTAACTGAGTATACATGTGTATTTTATTAGGAAAAAAGGAGCAGACATAGTAAAATCCAACATGCCCAATACTTCTTGCAGCAGACATCTTGAGACTATTAGGATCCTCCGGTACACATCGTATTGTGTAAAAAATCTGCATGTTCATCTGACTTTTATATAATTTATATGGCCAGGATGTTTTACTTAAATCCTATTGATTATATACTCCTTACTTTAACTTTTTTGTCTGTAAGGCTAAGGCTTTTAACTGCCAGAAATTCATAAATAAAGCACTAAAATATGAAATAATAAATAAGGTTCCTTCTAACATAGCATGCATTCAGAAGCCAAGCAAGCACTATACTATATACAGTATGTCAATACTGTAAACAAGAATTGGGACACGGCTCTTAGTCATTAAATTCAGGTATTTCATTCAATCCCATTGCCACAGGTATAGAAAATCCAGCACCTAGCTATGCAATCTGCCTTTATAAACATGTGGGAAAGAATGGGTTGTTCTAAAGAGCTCAGTGAATTCTAGCATGGTACTGTAATAAGTATTGATGAGCGGCATAGGCAATATTCAAATTCCCAATATTTCGCGAATGTTTGGCCGAATATTCGCCATAAATTTGCAAATTCGATAATTTGTGATCTCCAGTCATTGTTTACTTGATTGCGAAAATCGGCAATGTAATATGTTCGCGATAAGTTCACAATAAATTTGCGATTAGAATATTCAACACTATTTGCGACGTGGCGATATTCACAATTAAAACTTGCAATTCGAATATTCACCATTGTAACATGTTAGTTTGTGACATTTCTGCTCTCCTAGATATTCTATAATTAACTGAGTGGTATTATTGTAAAATGGAAGCATTTAGGAACCACAGCAACTCAGCCATTAAGTGGCAGATCACACAAAGTTACAGAGTGGAGTTTCTAAGTGCTAAGGTACAAAGTGCATAAAAGTCGACTATGCTCTACTGCAGGGATGGCCAACCTGCGGCTCTCCAGCTGTTGTAAAACTACAACTCCCAGCATGTCCAGACTGCTTACAGGTATCAACCTACAGCAGGGCCTGGTGGGAATTGTAGTTTTACAACAGCTGGAGAGCCGCAGGTTGGTCGGCCCTTCTCCACTAACTCACTAATTTCAGCGTTCCAAGCCTCCTGTGCCATTAACAACAGTACACCATAGGGGTTCATGGCATAAATTTCCATAGCCTAGCAGCTGCAGGAAAGCTTTGCATCACCAGGCACAATCGTAACATGGAGTGGTGTAAAGCAACCCTGGACTTTGGATCAGTGGAAACATGTTATGTAGAGTGAAGATTCCCACTTCTCTAGCTGGAAGTCTGATGGATGAGTCTGGGTTTGGCAAATCCAAGAGAATGTAACTGCCTGACTGCAGGAACTAGAATGAAGATTGTAAGTCAGGCTCTCTCGTGTTATATTAGTGTTTGACCTCACAAATGGTCTTCTGGAGGAATGAGTAAATATCCCACAGGCACACTCCAAAATGTTGTAGAAACGCGTCTTATGGGATAGAACCTATGGATTTTGAATGGGATGTCAGAAAAGCTCCCGTAGACTTACTTTTGTTCATGTGTGTATATATATTTATATATACAGCACATAACTTACATTTACAGTTCATACTCCTTATTTTTGTTTAGCTACATTTCAAGTAAATATAAATGTATTCCACAAGTAAGCTAGGGCTGAAGAAATCAGCTTATTAGGAAACTGGATGTTAGCCAGCCAAGGCTAAAGTATGGTTCCATGTTTTATTGTTCCTCCTTGTTAAATAGGGCAAGTTGGCTGGCGAATAAGCAATAATCAAAAAGGCACATTTACACATTTGTCTTTTTATATTTCACAATGTTAAATATTATATTTCAGTCTGCAAATACTATAATTAATCACCTATGGAAACAGCATCACTTACTGCATTTTAAAGCAAGAGTTTGGAAAATTCCTAATATAGTAAATTATACAGTTTTTGATTCAGATATTTGCATAATTCAGCAGAATTGGCATAGTTAGATTATTGTATTATTATTTTATAAAATATTGTGACTGCAGTATGTAATGCCCTATCTATTCTATGCATCTTTTTTACAATAGAAAATAAAAATGTAACATAATGTAAATTTACATGTACGAGATGTCCAGATATGGCCTCAGACTTACCTTGACATCATTGCTGTTCATTCTGGTTCCTTCTTTACCTACAAAAATGTCATCTATGTCCACAAGAATAAAGCGCTCCAGGGACAGGGTTAATTTCTTCTCAGAAAGATAAGATAAAGCATCCACAAAAATAAGCTTGTGCAACCAAAAGTTCAAATTATTGCCAAAGAAAACTCTTTGAATACCATCATGAAGACCCAAATCATGAATAACTGTGGCAAATAAGGACATTTTGGACAGTTGTGGTGGTGCACCAACAGGCATCTTTATTTTTGAAAAAACAATGGGTTGGTATAATGAGTTGTTAACCTCAAAGAGAGTCCATTCGTTTCCAAGTAAAGGACTTTTAGCTGTTTTGGAAGGCTTTGTTATATGAAGTAAAGGTGTGCTTGGATTAATACAAAAGTTTTTGACTGCCATATTACTATGAATCAGAAACGGGAAGCCCTTAGGATAAAAATTTTGAATGCTGTTTTCTGTGCCTTTGAGAAAACCGATAATGTTAACGCCATACTGAAGACAGTATTTATCCAGTAGTTCCTTATTCCATATGTCCATGTTTGTGTACTTCATAAAATTTTCATATATGATAAGTGCATATTTTCCAACATGGTTTTCTGTAAGTGGTGGGAGATCACCTTTTCCAGGAGCTATTTCAGCGTGGAACTTAAATCGAATGGATTCTAAAATACTAATAATGTCCTGTCCTAGCTGAGAATACTGACTCTCTATAAAAACCAAAATAACAGGTTCCATTTTAAAAGAAAAAGATGGTTTTCCCATTCTCTGTTCAAAGAGTTTATAAGGCAGAGATTCGATATCTCCACATTCTATTTCCATCGTCGCTTCAGAAATTTCATTGTCCTGCTTATATCCTGTGTATAAATAATAGGCAGAAATGAGAATGCTCACCATGCAAAAAGTGGCAAGCAGAAGGATTGTCCTTTGAAAATGTCTGTGAAATTTCATGATATAACTCATCTTGCTAATTGTTGCAAAGAGTTTCAGAGATCAAACAGGATTTAGTATCTCATTTCAGTCCAGTCAAATCATTTATGTAACCATTGCAGCACATCTGTCGCTTCCAAAAACACTTCAGAGAACGTGAAAACTGCAAGACAGAAAGAAAAATATGCACCATTTTATTTGTACAGTTTTATGTGTTGCTTACAAAAAGCTTCACTTCCTGACATATTTGCCCGTTTGTAGGTTTATAAAATATGCATTCGATTTTACATATTGAGCATGCTGTCGTAAAGCTGTGACAGCTGTGTTGTCCTGAATCAAATGAAACTAGTGGATCTCAAGTCACCTTGCAGGCTCCATTATAAAAACATTGTTTGAACAGTAACTGGAATAAAAGGAGTTCAGCACTTGAGTTAAATACAAGTAAAAATCCATCACTTTATTCAATCAAAAGATAAAACAATCAACACATCAGAACCCTGTGACTGAATAAAGCAATAGATTTTAGCGTGGATTTAAATCAAGTGCTTGACTCCTTTTATTTCTGATATTGTTGGGCACTTTCTCCAGTCATCTGAGCATGTGGAGATTTTCCTATTTCTAGGACAGGAAAGCTGAAAATACTGGTTTGTTACTTAATAACTTCCCTACCTTAAATTTTGACATGTCATAGAGACATGTTAGGACTTTTGATCAGTGGGAGTCGCGGTCCTGAAATGAGGGGGAAGAAGCACTCAACTGAGTTGTATGCACCTTTAGCTGTGATCATCACTTCTGAAGACTGGCTCAAAGAAGTCTATGAACACTATTACAAGCATGCTACAGTAGATCGTGTAATGCTGCTTTGCATGCTAAAATATACTACACCCTTGCTGTTGGTTTGTGAATACTTTCTATTTAATACTATAAAAGGTTAGTATATAAAATGAGAATGCTCGGACTGGGAGAAAACGTCTGTATGTGGGTAAGTAACTGGATCAGTGAAAACGGAGGGTGGTTATTAGTGGTACACACTCAGATTGGGTCACTGTCACTAGTGGGGTACCTCAGGGGTCATTACTGGGCCCTATCCTCTTCAATATATTTATTCATGATCTTGTGGAAGGCTTTCACAGTAAAATATTAATTTTTGCAGATGACACTAAACTGTGTAAAGTAATTAACATTGAAGAGGACACTATACAGCTACAAATGGATCTGGATAGATTGGAGGCTTGGGCAGAAGTGGCAGATGAGGTTTAACTTTGAAAAATGTAAAGTTATGCACATGGGAAGGGAAAACCATATTTACCAACATTTCGGGAACACCCCAAACCCACCCAAAAACACCCACATCACAATAGCATACTATGCATACTATGGATACTACTTCTTGATGGAAACATTGAAACTCTTGCACTAAATGAGCAGTTTAATAATCTTTGTTGAAAAGTTATGTTATTGGGTTTGTATAGCTTGGAAAACGACTTAGCAAAGAAAAGATGCCCTAAAGATGGCGACCTCCATGGTTAGCTATTACTGTAAGAAGCCACTAGTAAGTCCTGAAATCACTGCAGTAGAAATTATGTTCTATACAAAGGATATTAAAATGACTAGTTGGCCCAAGAAATGGCTGAACAAGCCAGGTCCTCAAAAAGGAGAACCACTCCTTGGGATTTCCCTATGCCCTAATTAGGCATATATTTAGTTGCTCCTGAAGCACTGATGATGCACTTCTATACAATATACAATATCAGTGCCTTACTAGTACATAAAAAGATTTTATTGTGTAAAAAAAATGATTTGATACATATGCAAATTAACCTGAGATGAGTCCTGTCCCTGAGATGAGTCAGGGACAGGACTCATCTCAGGTTAATTTGCATATGTATCAAATCAGGTTTTTTTTACACACAGAGCTATGGGGACTGGGAATTGCAGATGTTCTAGCGGCCATCTAGCCACCCATGTCCTTAGCTCTATACACAAAATACAGGTGACAGGTTCCCTTTAAGAAGAAACAACATTGGACTGAGGGAGGGACGGTGGAGCAAGAAGGAAAGGGAAGGGTGAAGGAGGAAAATAACAGAGAGGGATCTAAATGTAAGTTATGCGCTTGTACCCTTAATGCTACAGTATGCCAGGTCCACATGACCTGCCTACTAAAAGAGCAATGACGATTCACATGGAAAATCGTGGACTCATGAATCAAAATTTTCAAAGCTTTATTCCTGAGGTCAGGAAAAACAAGCATACCTTACGCTTGGGCAGTTAAAGTGCAGAATTAACTGTTACATAAAGCCAGTCAGCAAGTGTTACTGTAAAGATGAAATAACCACTTAAATGTTAATCTACAGATGCATTTCAAGAATGTAATTCTTATTTTTATTACATATCTATTAGATACATATACAGGTCATTCTCAAAAAATTAGCATATTGTGATAAAGTTCATTATTTTCTGTAATGTACTGATAAACATTAGACTTTCATATATTTTAGATTCATTACACACAAACTGAAGTAGTTCAAGCCTTTTATTGTTTTAATATTGATGATTTTGGCATACAGCTCATGAAAACCCAAAATTCCTCTCTCAAAAAATTAGCATATCATGAAAAGGTTCTCTAAACGAGCTATTAACCTAATCATCTGAATCAACTAATTAACTCTAAACACCTGCAAAAGATTCCTGAGGCTTTTAAAAACTCCCAGCCTGGTTCATTACTCAAAACCGCAATCATGGGTAAGACTGCCGACCTGACTGCTGTCCAGAAGGCCATCATTGACACCCTCAAGCAAGAGGGTAAGACACAGAAAGAAATTTCTGAACGAATAGGCTGTTCCCAGAGTGCTGTATCAAGGCACCTCAGTGGGAAGTCTGTGGGAAGGAAAAAGTGTGTCAGAAAACGCTGCACAACGAGAAGAGGTGACCGGACCCTGAGGAAGATTGTGGAGAAGGACCGATTCCAGACCTTGGGGGACCTGCGGAAGCAGTGGACTGAGTCTGGAGTAGAAACATCCAGAGCCACCGTGTACAGGCGTGTGCAGGAAATTGGCTACAGGTGCCGCATTCCCCAGGTCAAGCCACTTTTGAACCAGAAACAGCGGCAGAAGCGCCTGACCTGGGCTACAGAGAAGCAGCACTGGACTGTTGCATGTCATTCGGAAATCAAGGTGCCAGAGTCTGGAGGAAGACTGGGGAGAGGGAAATGCCAAAATGCCTGAAGTCCAGTGTCAAGTACCCACAGTCAGTGATGGTCTGGGGTGCCATGTCAGCTGCTGGTGTTGGTCCACTGTGTTTTATCAAGGGCAGGGTCAATGCAGCTAGCTATCAGGAGATTTTGGAGCACTTCATGCTTCCATCTGCTGAAAAGCTTTATGGAGATGAAGATTTAATTTTTCAGCACGACCTGGCACCTGCTCACAGTGCCAAAACCACTGGTAAATGGTTTACTGACCATGGTATTACTGTGCTCAATTGGTCTGCCAACTCTCCTGACTAGAGTTGAGCGAACACCTGGATGTTCGGGTTCGAGAAGTTCGGCCGAACATCCCGGAAATGTTCGGGTTCGGGATCCGAACCCGATCCGAACTTCGTCCCGAACCCGAACCCCATTGAAGTCAATGGGGACCCGAACTTTTCGGCACTAAAAAGGCTGTAAAACAGCCCAGGAAAGAGCTAGAGGGCTGCAAAAGGCAGCAACATGTAGGTAAATCCCCTGCAAACAAATGTGGATAGGGAAATGAATTAAAATAAAAATTAAATAAATAAAAATTAACCAAAATCAATTGGAGAGAGGTTCCATAGCAGAGAATCTGGCTTCCCGTCACCCACCACTGGAACAGTCCATTCTCAGATATTTAGGCCCCGGCACCCAGGCAGAGGAGAGAGGTCCCGTAACAGAGAATCTGTCTTCATGTCAGCAGAGAATTAGTCTGCATGTCATAGCAGAGAATGAGGCTTCACGTCAGCCACCACTGCAACAGTCCATTGGCATATATTTAGGCCCAGCACCCAGGCAGAGGAGGGAGGTCCCGTAACAGAGAATCTGTCTTCATGTCAGCAGAGAATTAGTCTGCATGTCATAGCAGAGAATGAGGCTTCACGTCAGCCACCACTGCAACAGTCCATTGGCATATATTTAGGCCCAGCACCCAGGCAGAGGAGAGAGGTCCCGTAACAGACAATCTGGCTTCATGTCAGCAGAGAATCAGTCTTCATATCATAGCAGAGAATCAGGCTTCACGTCACCCACCACTGTAAGAGTCAATTTTCATAAATTTAGGCCCAGAACCCAGGCAGAGGAGAAAGGTCCCGTAACAGACAATCTGGCTTCATGTCAGCAGAGAATCAGTCTTCATATCATAGCAGAGAATCAGGCTTCACGTCACCCACCACTGTAAGAGTCAATTTTCATAAATTTAGGCCCAGAACCCAGGCAGAGGAGAAAGGTCCCGTAACAGACAATCTGGCTTCATGTCAGCAGAGAATCAGTCTTCATATCATAGCAGAGAATCAGGCTTCACGTCACCCACCACTGTAAGAGTCAATTTTCATAAATTTAGGCCCAGAACCCAGGCAGAGGAGAAAGGTCCCGTAACAGACAATCTGGCTTCATGTCAGCAGAGAATCAGTCTTCATATCATAGCAGAGAATCAGGCTTCACGTCACCCACCACTGTAAGAGTCAATTTTCATAAATTTAGGCCCAGAACCCAGGCAGAGGAGAAAGGTCCCGTAACAGACAATCTGGCTTCATGTCAGCAGAGAATCAGTCTTCATATCATAGCAGAGAATCAGGCTTCACGTCACCCACCACTGTAAGAGTCAATTTTCATAAATTTAGGCCCAGAACCCAGGTAGAGGAGAAAGGTCCCGTAACAGACAATCTGGCTTCATGACAGCAGAGAATCAGTCTGCATGTCATAGCAGAGAATCAGGCTTCACGTCAGCCACCACTGCAACAGTCCATTGTCATAAATTTAGGCCCAGCACCCAGGCAGAGGAGAGAGGTCCCGTAACAGACAATCTGGCTTCATGTCAGCAGAGAATTAGTCTGCATGTCATAGCAGAGAATCAGGCTTCATGTCAGCCACCACTGCAACAGTCCATTGGCATATATTTAGGCCTAGCACACAGGCAGAGGAGAGGTTCATTCAACTTTGGGTAGCATCGCAATATAATGGTAAAATGAAAATAAAAATAGGATTGAATGAGGAAGTGCCCTGGAGTCCAATAATATATGGTTATGGGGAGGTAGTTAATGTCTAATCTGGACAAGGGACGGACAGGTCCTGTGGGATCCATGCCTGGTTCATTTTTATGAACGTCAGCTTGTCCACATTGGCTGTAGACAGGCGGCTGCGTTTGTCTGTAATGACGCCCCCTGCCGTGCTGAATACACGTTCAGACAAAACGCTGGCTGCCGGGCAGGCCAGCACCTCCAAGGCATAAAAGGCTAGCTCTGGCCACGTGGACAATTTAGAGACCCAGAAGTTGAATGGGGCCGAACCATCAGTCAGTACGTGGAGGGGTGTGCACACGTACTGTTCCACCATGTTAGTAAAATGTTGCCTCCTGCTAACACGTTGCGTATCAGGTGGTGGTGCAGTTAGCTGTGGCGTGTTGACAAAAGTTTTCCACATCTCTGCCATGCTAACCCTGCCCTCAGAGGAGCTGGCCGTGACACAGCTGCCTTGGCGACCTCTTGCTCCTCCTCTGCCTTGGCCTTGGGCTTCCACTTGTTCCCCTGTGACATTTGGGAATGCTCTCAGTAGCGCGTCTACCAACGTGCGCTTGTACTCGCGCATCTTCCTATCACGCTCCAGTGCAGGAAGTAAGGTGGGCACATTGTCTTTGTAGCGTGGATCCAGCAGGGTGGCAACCCAGTAGTCCGCACAGGTTAAAATGTGGGCAACTCTGCTGTCGTTGCGCAGGCACTGCAGCATGTAGTCGCTCATGTGTGCCAGGCTGCCCAGGGGTAAGGACAAGCTGTCCTCTGTGGGAGGCGTATCGTCATCGTCCTGCCTTTCCCCCCAGCCACGCACCAGTGATGGACCCGAGCTGCGTTGGGTGCCACCCCGCTGTGACCATGCTTCATCCTCATCCTCCTCCACCTCCTCCTCATCCTCGTCCTCCTCGTCCTCCAGTAGTGGGCCCTGGCTGGCCACATTTGTACCTGGCCTCTGCTGTTGCAAAAAACCTCCCTCTGAGTCACTTCGAAGAGACTGGCCTGAAAGTGCTAAAAATGACCCCTCTTCCTCATCCTCCTCCTCCTCCTCCTGGGCCACCTCCTGTTCCATCATCGCCCTAAGTGTTTTCTCAAGGAGACATAGAAGTGGTATTGTAACGCTGATAACGGTGTCATCGCCACTGGCCATGTTGGTGGAGTACTCGAAACAGCGCAACAGGGCACACAGGTCTCGCATGGAGGCCCAGTCATTGGTGGTGAAGTGGTGCTGTTCTGTAGTGCGACTGACCCGTGCGTGCTGCAGCTGAAACTCCACTATGGCCTGCTGCTGCTCGCACAGTCTGTCCAGCATGTGCAAGGTGGAGTTCCACCTGGTGGGCACGTCGCATATGAGGCGGTGAGCGGGAAGGCCGAAGTTACGCTGTAGCGCAGACAGGCGAGCAGCAGCAGGATGTGAACGCCGGAAGCGCGAACAGACGGCCCGCACTTTATGCAGCAGCTCTGACATGTCGGGGTAGTTGTGAATGAACTTCTGCACCACCAAATTCAGCACATGCGCCAAGCAAGGGATGTGCGTCAAATTGGCTAGTCCCAGAGCTGCAACGAGATTTCGCCCATTATCACACACCACCAGGCCGGGCTTGAGGCTCACCGGCAGCAACCACTCGTCGGTCTGTTGTTCTATACCCCGCCACAACTCCTGTGCGGTGTGGGGCCTGTCCCCCAAACATATGAGTTTCAGAATGGCCTGCTGACGTTTACCCCGGGCTGTGCTGAAGTTGGTGGTGAAGGTGTGTGGCTGACTGGATGAGCAGGTGGAAGAAGAGGAGGAGGAAGCCGAGAAGGAGGAGGTGGCAACAGGAGGCAAAGAATGTTGCCCTGCGATCCTTGGCGGCGGAAGGACGTGCGCCAAACAGCTCTCCGCCTGGGGCCCAGCTGCCACTACATTTACCCAGTGTGCAGTTAGGGAGATATAGCGTCCCTGGCCGTGCTTACTGGTCCACGTATCTGTGGTTAGGTGGACCTTGCTACAGATGGCGTTGCGCAGTGCACACTTGATTTTATCGGATACTTGGTTGTGCAGGGAAGGCACGGCTCTCTTGGAGAAGTAGTGCCGGCTGGGAACAACATACTGTGGGACAGCAAGCGACATGAGCTGTTTGAAGCTGTCTGTGTCCACCAGCCTAAATGACAGCATTTCATAGGCCAGTAGTTTAGAAATGCTGGCATTCAGGGCCAGGGATCGAGGGTGGCTAGGTGGGAATTTACGCTTTCTATCAAATGTTTGTGAGATGGAGAGCTGAACGCTGGCGTGTGACATGGTTGAGACGCTTGGTGACGGAGGTGGTGGTGGTGGTGTTGGTGGTACATCCCCTGTTTGCTGGGCGGCAGGTGCCAACGTTCCTCCAGAGGCGGAGGAAGAGGCCGAGGCGGCAGCAGCAGAATAGGCCGAGGCGGCAGCAGCAGAAGAGGTAGCAGGGGGAGCCTGAGTGACTTCCTTGGTTTTAAGGTGTTTACTCCACTGCAGTTCATGCTTTGCATGCAGGTGCCTGGTCATGCAGGTTGTGCTCAGGTTCAGAACGTTAATGCCTCGCTTCAGGCTCTGATGGCACAGCGTGCAAACCACTCGGGTCTTGTCGTCAGCACATTGTTTGAAGAAGTGCCATGCCAGGGAACTCCTTGAAGCTGCCTTTGGGGTGCTCGGTCCCAGATGGCGGCGGTCAGTAGCAGGCGGAGTCTCTTGGCGGCGGGTGTTCTGCTTTTGCCCACTGCTCCCTCTTTTGCTACGCTGTTGGCTCGGTCTCACCACTGCCTCTTCCTCCGAACTGTGAAAGTCAGTGGCACGACCTTCATTCCATGTGGGGTCTAGGACCTCATCGTCCCCTGCATCGTCTTCCACCCAGTCTTGATCCCTGACCTCCTGTTCAGTCTGCACACTGCAGAAAGACGCAGCAGTTGGCACCTGTGTTTCGTCATCATCAGAGACATGCTGAGGTGGTATTCCCATGTCCTCATCATCAGGAAACATAAGTGGTTGTGCGTCAGTGCATTCTATGTCTTTCACCGCTGGGGAAGGGCTAGGTGGATGCCCTTGGGAAACCCTGCCAGCGGAGTCTTCAAACAGCATAAGAGACTGCTGCATAACTTGAGGCTGAGACAGTTTCCCTGGTATGCATGGGGGTGATGTGACAGACTGATGGGGTTGGTTTTCAGGCGCCATCTGTGCGCTTTCTGCAGAAGACTGGGTGGGAGATAATGTGAACGTGCTGGATCCACTGTCGGCCACCCAATTGACTAATGCCTGTACCTGCTCAGGCCTTACCATCCTTAGAACGGCATTGGGCCCCACCATATATCGCTGTAAATTCTGGCGGCTACTGGGACCTGAAGTAGTTGGTACACTAGGACGTGTGGATGTGGCAGAACGGCCACGTCCTCTCCCAGCACCAGAGGGTCCACTAACACCACCACGACCATGTCCACGTCCGCGTCCCTTACTAGATGTTTTTCTCATTGTTATGGTTCACCACAACAACAAATATATTATTTGGCCCAATGTATTGTATTCAAATTCAGCGGGATATAAATTTGAGGCCTAGTATTTAGGCGCTGGGTGACCGGTATGGATTTAGTGACAGAATTAGACTTGGAAATGCACAGAAGCGTGTGTGTGTGAAGTTATTCTGAATGACCCAATGTGCACCTTGAATATTATATACCCTTTTAGGGATAGATTTCAAATAGCTCTGATATAGCAGAAACCACTAAATTATGAAATTGCTAAATTGGGAATTGTACTTCAACCCAGAACAAAAAATGTGCTTTGACGGACACTAAATATCTTGCCCAGCAACAACAGTACAACGGTGGGTAACGAGAGATTTAGAGGGAATTAAATTTGAGGCCTAGTATTTAGGCGCTGGGTCACCGGTATGGATTTAGTGACAGAATTAGACTTGGAAATACACAGTAGCGGGTGTGTGTGAAGTTATTCTGAATGACCCTATGTGCACCTTCAATATTATATACCCTTTTAGGGATAGATTTCAAATAGCTCTGATATAGCAGAAACCACTAAATTATGAAATTGCTAAATTGGGAATTGTACTTCAACCCAGAACAAAAAATGTGCTTTGACGGACACTAAATATCTTGCCCAGCAACAACAGTACAGCGGTGGGTAACGAGAGATTTAGAGGGAATTAAATTTGAGGCCTAGTATTTAGGCGCTGGGTCACCGGTATGGATTTAGTGACAGAATTAGACTTGGAAATGCACAGAAGCGTGTGTGTGAAGTTATTCTGAATGACCCAATGTGCACCTTCAATATTATATACCCTTTTTGGGATAGATTTCAAATAGCTCTGATATAGCAGGAACCACTAAATTATGAAATTGCTAAATTGGGAATTGTACTTCAACCCAGAACAAAAAATGTGCTTTGACGGACACTAAATATCTTGCCCAGCAACAACAGTACAACGGTGGGTAACGAGAGATTTAGAGGGAATTAAATTTGAGGCCTAGTATTTAGGCGCTGGGTCACCGGTATGGATTTAGTGACAGAATTAGACTTGGAAATACACAGTAGCGGGTGTGTGTGAAGTTATTCTGAATGACCCTATGTGCACCTTCAATATTATATACCCTTTTAGGGATAGATTTCAAATAGCTCTGATATAGCAGAAACCACTAAATTATGAAATTGCTAAATTGGGAATTGTACTTCAACCCAGAACAAAAAATGTGCTTTGACGGACACTAAATATCTTGCCCAGCAACAACAGTACAGCGGTGGGTAACGAGAGATTTAGAGGGAATTAAATTTGAGGCCTAGTATTTAGGCGCTGGGTCACCGGTATGGATTTAGTGACAGAATTAGACTTGGAAATGCACAGAAGCGTGTGTGTGAAGTTATTCTGAATGACCCAATGTGCACCTTCAATATTATATACCCTTTTTGGGATAGATTTCAAATAGCTCTGATATAGCAGGAACCACTAAATTATGAAATTGCTAAATTGGGAATTGTACTTCAACCCAGAACAAAAAATGTGCTTTGACGGGCACTAAATAACTTTCCCAGCTACAACAGGACAACGGTAACGAGAGATTTAGAGGGATTTAAATTTGAGGCCTAGTATTTAGGCGCTGGGTGACAGGTATGGGTTTAGTGACAGAATTAGACTTGGAAATACACAGTAGCGGGTGTGTGTGAAGTTATTCTGAATGACCCTATGTGCACCTTCAATATTATATACCCTTTTAGGGATAGATTTCAAATAGCTCTGATATAGCAGAAACCACTAAATTATGAAATTGCTAAATTGGGAATTGTACTTCAACCCAGAACAAAAAATGTGCTTTGACGGACACTAAATATCTTGCCCAGCAACAACAGTACACCGGTGGGTAACGAGAGATTTAGAGGGAATTAAATTTGAGGCCTAGTATTTAGGCGCTGGGTCACCGGTATGGATTTAGTGACAGAATTAGACTTGGAAATACACAGTAGCGGGTGTGTGTGAAGTTATTCTGAATGACCCTATGTGCACCTTCAATATTATATACCCTTTTTGGGATAGATTTCAAATAGCTCTGATATAGCAGGAACCACTAAATTATGAAATTGCTAAATTGGGAATTGTACTTCAACCCAGAACAAAAAATGTGCTTTGACGGGCACTAAATAACTTTCCCAGCTACAACAGGACAACGGTAACGAGAGATTTAGAGGGATTTAAATTTGAGGCCTAGTATTTAGGCGCTGGGTGACAGGTATGGGTTTAGTGACAGAATTAGACTTGGAAATACACAGTAGCGGGTGTGTGTGAAGTTATTCTGAATGACCCTATGTGCACCTTCAATATTATATACCCTTTTTGGGATAGATTTCAAATAGCTCTGATATAGCAGAAACCACTAAATTATGAAATTGCTAAATTGGGAATTGTACTTCAACCCAGAACAAAAATGTGCTTTGACGGACACTAAATATCTTGCCCAGCAACAACAGTACAGCGGTGGGTAACGAGAGATTTAGAGGGAATTAAATTTGAGGCCTAGTATTTAGGCGCTGGGTCACCGGTATGGATTTAGTGACAGAATTAGACTTGGAAATACACAGTAGCGGGTGTGTGTGAAGTTACTCTGAATGACCCTATGTGCACCTTCAATATTATATACCCTTTTTGGGATAGATTTCAAAGAGCTCTGATATAGCAGGAACCACTAAATTATGAAATTGCTAAATTGGGAATTGTATTTCAACCCAGAACAAGAAATGTGCTTGAACGGACACTAAATAACTCGCCCAGCTACAGCACTAGGGACAGATTTAGCTGGATATAAATTTGAGGCCTAGTATTTAGGCGCTGGGTGACAGGTATGGGTTTAGTGACAGAATTAGACTTGGAAATACACAGTAGCGGGTGTGTGTGAAGTTATTCTGAATGACCCTATGTGCACCTTCAATATTATATACCCTTTTAGGGATAGATTTCAAATAGCTCTGATATAGCAGAAACCACTAAATTATGAAATTGCTAAATTGGGAATTGTACTTCAACCCAGAACAAAAAATGTGCTTTGACGGACACTAAATATCTTGCCCAGCAACAACAGTACAGCGGTGGGTAACGAGAGATTTAGAGGGAATTAAATTTGAGGCCTAGTATTTAGGCGCTGGGTCACCGGTATGGATTTAGTGACAGAATTAGACTTGGAAATACACAGTAGCGGGTGTGTGTGAAGTTATTCTGAATGACCCTATGTGCACCTTCAATATTATATACCCTTTTTGGGATAGATTTCAAATAGCTCTGATATAGCAGGAACCACTAAATTATGAAATTGCTAAATTGGGAATTGTACTTCAACCCAGAACAAAAAATGTGCTTTGACGGGCACTAAATAACTTTCCCAGCTACAACAGGACAACGGTAACGAGAGATTTAGAGGGATTTAAATTTGAGGCCTAGTATTTAGGCGCTGGGTGACAGGTATGGGTTTAGTGACAGAATTAGACTTGGAAATACACAGTAGCGGGTGTGTGTGAAGTTATTCTGAATGACCCTATGTGCACCTTCAATATTATATACCCTTTTTGGGATAGATTTCAAATAGCTCTGATATAGCAGAAACCACTAAATTATGAAATTGCTAAATTGGGAATTGTACTTCAACCCAGAACAAAAAATGTGCTTTGACGGACACTAAATATCTTGCCCAGCAACAACAGTACACCGGTGGGTAACGAGAGATTTAGAGGGAATTAAATTTGAGGCCTAGTATTTAGGCGCTGGGTCACCGGTATGGATTTAGTGACAGAATTAGACTTGGAAATACACAGTAGCGGGTGTGTGTGAAGTTATTCTGAATGACCCTATGTGCACCTTCAATATTATATACCCTTTTTGGGATAGATTTCAAATAGCTCTGATATAGCAGGAACCACTAAATTATGAAATTGCTAAATTGGGAATTGTACTTCAACCCAGAACAAAAAATGTGCTTTGACGGGCACTAAATAACTTTCCCAGCTACAACAGGACAACGGTAACGAGAGATTTAGAGGGATTTAAATTTGAGGCCTAGTATTTAGGCGCTGGGTGACAGGTATGGGTTTAGTGACAGAATTAGACTTGGAAATACACAGTAGCGGGTGTGTGTGAAGTTATTCTGAATGACCCTATGTGCACCTTCAATATTATATACCCTTTTTGGGATAGATTTCAAATAGCTCTGATATAGCAGAAACCACTAAATTATGAAATTGCTAAATTGGGAATTGTACTTCAACCCAGAACAAAAAATGTGCTTTGACGGACACTAAATATCTTGCCCAGCAACAACAGTACAGCGGTGGGTAACGAGAGATTTAGAGGGAATTAAATTTGAGGCCTAGTATTTAGGCGCTGGGTCACCGGTATGGATTTAGTGACAGAATTAGACTTGGAAATACACAGTAGCGGGTGTGTGTGAAGTTACTCTGAATGACCCTATGTGCACCTTCAATATTATATACCCTTTTTGGGATAGATTTCAAAGAGCTCTGATATAGCAGGAACCACTAAATTATGAAATTGCTAAATTGGGAATTGTATTTCAACCCAGAACAAGAAATGTGCTTGAACGGACACTAAATAACTCGCCCAGCTACAGCACTAGGGACAGATTTAGCTGGATATAAATTTGAGGCCTAGTATTTAGGCGCTGGGTGACCGGTATGGATTTAGTGACAGAATTAGACTGGGATATGGCCAAAAAATGAACAGACTATTGCTGGTTAAATGCACTTGGTGTGACAGCTTCACCCTGATGTAGGCTTTAGCCAAAAAACAACCACACCATTGAGGGTTAAATGCACTTGGTCGCAGCTTGTGCTGGCGCACCACAAGACACAAAATGGCCGCCGATCACCCCAGAAAAATGAGACTGACAAACGGTCTGTGCAGCCTAAAAACAGTGAGCAATTGAGGATCAGCAGCTCAATGATCCACAGCTGCAGATCGATCAGTTAATCAAGTCCTTTGGAGGAGTTAATCTGCCTAATCTCGCCCTACTGTCGCAGCCGCAACCTCTCCCTACGCTAATCAGAGCAGAGTGACGGGCGGCGCTATGTGACTCCAGCTTAAATAGAGGCTGGGTCACATGGTGCTCTGGCCAATCACAGCCATGCCAATAGTAGGCATGGCTGTGATGGCCTCTTGGGGCAAGTAGTATGACGCTTGTTGATTGGCTGCTTTGCAGCCTTTCAAAAAGCGCCAAGAAAGCGTCACAAAAGCGCGAAGAAAGCGACGAACACCGAACCCGAACCCGGACTTTTACGAAAATGTCCGGGTTCGGGTCCGTGTCACGGACACCCCAAAATTCGGTACGAACCCGAACTATACAGTTCGAGTTCGCTCATCCCTACTCCTGACCTGAACCCCATAGAGAATCTGTGGGATATTGGGAAGAGAAAGTTGAGAGACGCAAGACCCAACACTCTGGATGAGCTTAAGGCCGCTATCGAAGCATCCTGGGCCTCCATAACACCTCAGCAGTGCCACAGGCTGATTGCCTCCATGCCACGCCGCATTGAAGCAGTCATTTCTGCAAAAGGATTCCCGACCAAGTATTGAGTGCATAACTGAACATAATTATTTGAAGGTTGACTTTTTTTGTATTAAAAACACTTTTCTTTTATTGGTCGGATGAAATATGCTAATTTTTTTAGATAGGAAATTTGGGTTTTCATGAGCTGTATGCCAAAATCATCAATATTAAAACAATAAAAGGCTTGAACTACTTCAGTTGTGTGTAATGAATCTAAAATATATGAAAGTCTAATGTTTATCAGTACATTACAGAAAATAATGAACTTTATCACAATATGCTAATTTTTTGAGAAGGACCTGTATTTACATGGTATGGTTGGAAAAAGATATAGGAAGGGATGATTTGGTGTTAAAGTGCTCTACCCTGCACACAATTCTAGTGTTGAGCGGTGTGCTTCAGATCATAGATCCAAAGTCGCTTCGTTCAAAACTTTGTTTGAATGCTGTATGGAGACCCCTCTCCATACAGCATTCAAATGTATAGGCCTTGCGGAAGTGAGATTCGTTATGTCCGAAGTCTCACAATACTTCGTTGAATAACTTCAATTGGTCAAATTGAAAACAATTTTAAAACTGGAATCCGAAGTCGGCTTTGGTACCGAGGTACCGACTGGTCTCCGTGAAGAATCAGATCTATGATCCCAAGTGCGCTTCGCTCAGCCTTATTCAATTCACTGATTTTAGAGTCTGAACAATGACATTTCCACATTCTCCTTCTCAGTCTATGAAATATAAAACACCCTAGGCCAAATGGAAGACGTGTTTGGTTTTTGGATTGTAAGAGAAAATAAGTAGGGTAAAAATTGGTAAGCAGTGGGAAAATAACGCAGATGTTGTCTTGGCCAGTTTCACAGTTGTGATGTGTTAACCGGTTCTAATCGGTATCTAAATCAAGAGAAACTATTCTATTACAATTTAAAACAGGAAACTATAATGATCCTAAAAGAAACGTGAAGATAGTAATAATACCATTATTAAAACAGATGCTATATTATTTTAAAGAGCAAACAGAAACAACATCTCATTATAGGGCAAGATGCCTGTAACAGGATCAGATCTATACTAGGATTAACAAGTCATGCTCACCTAGGGTGTTAAGACATAACAATTTAGAGCTTTCTCTAATGAACTACTAGTGCTGGGTCTCCTTAAGGAGACCAGCTGTGTATGGATACTTAGTGACAATATGGCAAATACTTAGTGACAATATGGCAAAGTAATATGCAAAGAGGTATCTATCAGGATAGAGAACCATCTCACTAGCCCCACCTTCTGGAAGTGGCTCCCTATGAGTCAAAGTCAAAATTTTTACCAAGCCTTGAGACATAATAAGATAAAATTTCCAAGCCAAATACCCATCCACAGACAGCTGTTTTGGGGTGCTTGTCCCTCATCAATACGGAGTAGGATTCTAGTATACAACTGACACTTTTCAGGGTTATACCAGGAGAAAAACTATATCTATGGTGAAAACAGTAAAACAAATGACTTAATACATACCGTAGAGCATACTCTCAAGCAGCATCACCACTGGTTTTCTAACATTTAATTAAAAAGTAAACTCAATTAAAAATTACGAATCAATATTTTCTGACAAAATTTGCTTAAAAAAACTGCCATACATCATTTTCTCCACAACAACATATATTTTGTTTTAGACACTTTTTTTCAACTTGTCCAGTGAGGGGGCATGGCTTACAGGAAATGAGCGTCAACTACAGAAAACTGGGGGTGGTGTATGATTTTGGCATAAAATAAACCGACTAATAGGTGATATAAATTTAGACTAGACATTCTAAAAGTGCACCAGATTTATCATCCAGTATAAGCCACTATGATAAAACTGGAACATTTTTAGATGGTTTAGGCTACACTTTCTAAAATTTATCACATCTGCCAACACTTTTGTCAAATATAATCCAGCTCTTGAACCAGGTAAATATTCCTCTTATGTACTTGAAAATAAAGAATTGTTTCCATTTTTAGTGTCTTAGGTGCTCTGTGGTGTACCAACAAGACTGTATGCATCAGTATGCAGGTCTTTTGGCTTGGAATAATCATGTTTGTTTGATCACTCAGCCACTATTTAAAATTGCAAACGTACACTGTTGAGGGAAGTGTTGGATTTAAATATATATGTATATATGCCCTTTCATATATGCATATATATTGGCCTTTTGCATGGGCCTGTCCAGGTGGTATGGGTGTATACATGGAGATGTATGTATACCCCCTTGTCAGCATACATCTCTATGTATAATATATCCATATGCAGGTGGGCTTATTACTGCCCATTTATGCCCCAGAATTATATTGTGTATATATACATGCAGGTAGATGTGCCCCAAACATCTATATGGATGTATATACCTAAATGTGGGCCCAGTATATGGTATGTATATACATGTATACCTAAGTGCCCCCAGGTTGGGTGGATATATAGGTATATACTGATATGATCCCCAGGTTGAGTGGTGTGTATATGTGTGTGTGTGTATATATATATATATATATATATATATGTGTATATTGATCAGCCTGGTTCTGTTATGACGTGGGAGTGTGTGATGTTATGGTGTAGCAGCTAGGGGAATGCTCTCAGTTACAGCTTGGGCAGGAAGTCCTTTGTTTCAGTTCAAGCATTCCGTCACACGCCCACGATGATGTCATCACCCTCCTGTTGAAGGAGGAGGGGGCTGCTTTTGGGCTATATTAGCCCAAGCAGGACAAAGGTGCGGCCTCTTGGAATTGGACTGCAAACAGACACACATGGGAGAGAGCAGCTCCATGACGTGCACCTGGAGAAGGCCTAGTAACCCTGGAAGGACTAAGTATCTACCTGTCTAGCCCCTACCTACCCCTCACATACCCCCTATATCCCCAACAATAGTAACCCCTTCCCTGCCACCAACACATCCCATTGCAATCCCTATCCCTGCAGGCCCTGTCCCCACCAGCTATCCCCTAACCCTGGCTGCTGAACTCCTGCAGCATGAACCTCAGCCCTGGTACCCTGCTCTGCTCTGACACCCCTGCAGTCTGCCCTGCAAGTCCCTGACCATTAACCCCTTCACTGCAGTCTGCCCTGCAAGTCCCTGCAGAGCCCTGACCATTAACCCCTTCAATGCCTGATCCCTGCTACTGCTGCCCTGATAACCCCTGCCATACCAGGTGTTAACCTTTTCATGGGTTACCCCTTGCCCTGCCATTCCCACAACCCTGTGTTCCTTGGCCTGACCCCTTGTAACCCGTAGGGACAGTGAGTAGCCAGTCGGGTGGGTTACTGATATTTGTGTGTATGTATTATTGTAAGGATAGCTCGTGTGTGGGATGGAATTGGGAACTGTGTATTGTCTAGTGTAGTTAGGTTTGTGTTGTGTTATTGCTGTACTGTGGTGTGTGAGTCTATATGTATATATATTTATAACCATTGATCTGTAAATATATATAGATATAGCGTATAATTAGACTTGTATTATTGTATTGTATAATAAATACTTTATTGTTCATATACAGCGTATAGTGTTTTTAGTAGTCGCCGCCGTAGTATAGTAGTAAGTTGTGCGTAGTGTAGCTCAGTGGAGTGTATAGGTAACAGAGGTAGTTAGCTAATTAACATAGCTAAATAGGTATTATATATGATTTAGGCATAAATAGGCGGAGTCATCACTAGACGATTCACGCCTATTTATGAATATTAATTATTGAGATTTGCATAAATATCAATAGTTAATATCCTCTTTAACATACACTTAGAATTTATTCAATTTAACCCGTAGGATACCAGCGCCGTACAGAAGTCCCAGCGCAGTACAGGTACGGCACGCTGATTGGGCGGGTGCAGGAGCTGCGCCCGCCCGATCAGAGGCAGGGGTCTGGCTGTCACTGATAGCCAGACCCCTGCTGTATGCTCCGGCATTGGTGAAAACACTGATGTTGGTCCATTAACCCTTGCACGGCCGCAGTCAGCGCTTACCGCGGCACGTGCGGTATCCTCACGGTGTCCATGGGATCCCCATGCTATTGTGACGGGGACCCCATGGCAGGGAAGGCAGCCCGATGCCTTCCTTAGGCATCGTGGCTGCCTTCCGGGAGAGCCTGTGAGATCCAGCACCCTGGATCTCACATGCAAGCAGGCTGTGAGCGTATTACAGTGTGTAATACACTTACAGCCAATGCATTACAATACAGAAGTATTGTAATGCATTGTAAAGGGAATCAGACACCCAAAAGTTGAAAAATTTAAGTTTCAAGTAAAAAAAGCGTCCTTTTCCCAAAATAAAGTAAAAAATAAATAGGGAAAAATAGGGAAAAAAAGAAAAGTAGACATATTAAGTACAAACCGGATTCCAAAAAAAGTTGGGACACTATACAAATCGTGAATAAAAACTGAATGCAATGATGTGGAGGTGCCAACTTCTAATATTTTATTCAGAATAGAACATAAATCACGGAACAAAAGTTTAAACTTAGAAAATGTACCATTTTAAGGGAAAAATATGTTGAATCAGAATTTCATGGTGTCAACAAATCCCCAAAAAGTTGGGACAAGGCCATTTTCACCACTGTGTGGCATCTCCCCTTCTTCTTACAACACTCAACAGACGTCTGGGGACCGAGGAGACCAGTTTCTCAAGTTTAGAAATAGGAATGCTCTCCTATTCTTGTCTAATACAGGCATCTAACTGTTCAATCGTCTTGGGCCTTCTTTGTTGCACCTTCCTCTTTATGATGCGCCAAATGTTCTCTATAGGTGAAAGATCTGGACTGCAGACTGGCCATTTCAGTACCCGGATCCTTCTCCTACGCAGCCATGATGTTGTGATTGATGCAGAATGTGGTCTGGCATTATCTTGTTGAAAAATGCAGGGTCTTCCCTGAATGAGATGACGTCTGGATGGGAGCATATGTTGTTCTAGAGCCTGAATATATTTTTCTGCATTGATGGTGCCTATCCAGACATGCAAGCTGCCCATGCCACACGCACTCATGCAACCCCATACCATCAGAGATGCAGGCTTCTGAACTGAGCGTTGATAACAACTTGGGTTGTCATTGTCCTCTTTGGTCCGGATGACATGGCGTCCCAGATTTCCAAAAAGAACTTTGAATCGTGACTCGTCTGACCACAGAACAGTCTTCCATTTTGCCACACTCCATTTTTTTTTAAATTTTTTTATATAAATTTTTTATTTCAATGTAAGTAAAACATAACAAGGTACATATGTAGGCATCTTGTACGTCAAGCATGACGAATATTGGTACATTGGAAGAAATTTCAATGTTATAAGAAGCATATCACACAATTCAGATACAATCATCTATGAGACAAGTACACATTAAGATTGTACATGGGTTATGGTGGAAGTACCATTTGCACTAGTGTAGTACGGTTAACATGAGTAAAAAGCAGTCTCTCATTTGGGGTATCTATACTCTGACCACCTTTTCCAGCGTTTACAGAAATTATAGTGGGTGCGTGTTTCCCAGGATGAAATCTCCTCGAACCGATATAATTGGTCAACTTTTAACTTCCACTGTTCAAGTGTAGGGATAGAGGTCGATAGCCATAGGATAGGGACCAACAGTCTGGCTGCAATCAAAAGTTGTCTAAAGAGCACTGATGGATAGGGAGGGGTTGTTTGGGTATTCAAGTTTAGCAAAGCCAAAGAGGGGGATGGCTGTATATTAGTGTGGCAAATCTGGTTACAAAGGTTGAAGATATCCCTCCACCATTTATTGATCATAGGACAAGCCCACCATATGTGAAAGAATGACCCCCTGTCTTTCAGGCATCTCCAGCATTCATCTGACGCTGTGCTCGAATAAAGGGATGTCACATCCGGAGTCTTGTACCACCTTGTTAAGAGTTTGTACCCATTTTCCTGTATACGGACACAGCGGGAGGACTTGTGTGGGGCCAATAGTAGTTTGGGCAAGTCAGCTATTGAAAGGTTTACGGCTAGATCTTTTTCCCATCTGCAGATGAAAGCAGGTTTGACGAGCAACGGGAGGGTATTAAGTTTGTGATATAACTGTGAGATTAGCTTTTTAGGGGGGATGGGGTGAGCGATGAGGGATTCCACCCAAACCAAAGGACGGTGCTGGACGCTGCTCGTGATATGCTGTGAGATGAATGAATGTAGGTGCATTATGAATGGCGAAAACTGGTGTGGGAGGTTCAGATTTGTTTGAATCGCCTCTATAGTGGGAGGGAGATTATCATGTTGAAGAAGTGTAAAGATAGAGGTGGTTGATTCCCTGATGGCACACGGGGTACAATCTCTTATCACTGGAAGGGAGGCGCCTATCACATCTCCTAATGAGAGAAGTGGTGACGGAAAGGGTATCCCACAATGTGTGGATTGAAAGTATTTCCACGCCTGAAGGGTAGCTTGAATTAGTGGATAAGGGGAGGAAGGGATGCTGGTTATTCCGGGAGTTCCTAGCAGGAGTGAGCGGAAGGGTTGTTTCACTAGGTCCTGTTCCATATCTGCCCAGGGTTTACGGTTAGAGGTTCTAAGCCATTCTACTGCTCTAGACATCAGAATAGCTTTACCATAAAGCTCAGGATCTGGAAAAGCTATGCCTCCTGTATGTTTGGGGTGGGATAAAAGGGAGTAGGAGATTCTTGGTTTCTTCTGATTCCAAACGAATGAACTGAAAAGTTTCCTAAGGGAAACATAGTATGATTTAGGGACCGGAATAGGCAGGACCTGCTGGAGGTAGGTAAGGCGAGGAAGTATCAATGAAACCAAGAGGTTTTTACGGCCAAACCAGGAAATAGTAGGGATGTTTAGCCTATTTATTTCCGCAGTTATAGATTGTAGTAGGGGAAGATAGTTGAGAGCAAAAAGTTCAGAGGGATTAGAGCTAACTTTGATTCCCAAATAAGTGAGGTGGGGAGATGACCAATCGAATGGAGAGTGCTTTTTAAGACTTAGCTGGTTATGTTGTGATATCTTTATACATTTAACTAGGGACTTTTGCTTATTTATCTTAAAATTAGATAAAAGGCTGTAGGTATCTAAATGTTTTTGGATTATGGGAAGTGAGGTGTTTGGGTTAGAGGTCATGATCATAATGTCGTCAGCAAAGGCCGCAAGTTTATGATCACGACCTCCCAGTGTCACTCCATGGATATCCTGATCTGCTCTCAGTCTAATAAGGAGAGGCTCCAATGCTAATACAAACAACAGGGGCGATAGAGGACATCCCTGGCGGGTACCATTTTTTATCCTAAAAGAGTCAGTCACGTCTCCATTGATCAAGACCGACGCTGACGCTTGGGCATACATTGCAAACGTAGCTTGTGCAAAGGGACCAGGCAGGTCAAAGCCAGTCAGTACTTTCTTCAGGTATGCCCAACTAATTCGGTCGAACGCTTTCTCCGCGTCTGTGCTCAGGAGAAGTAATGGCTTGGAGTGGTGGGCAGAATAAAAGATTGCATTCAGGACCCTAGTCGTATTGTCCCTACCCTCCCTACCTCTGACAAAGCCCACCTGGTCCCCATGCACAAGCGTGGGAAGAAGGGAGGCAAGGCGATTTGCCAACATTTTCGCAAGCAGTTTAAGGTCTATATTAAGGAGTGATATGGGTCTATAGCTTGCACAGTGTTTAGGATTTTTCCCTTCTTTGGGGATCAGGGTTATGTGGGCCATCGTCATATCTCTAGAAAGCTGTTTCCCCTTTAGAGCTGAATTACAGACCGAGAGCAGATGAGGGAGGACTATGTGTTGATACGTTTTATAGTAGTATACTGGGAACCCGTCTGGGCCTGGGCTTTTGCCATGGGGAGATTGCTTTAGGGCCGAGGTTAATTCTTCTAATGTAAATTGGGAAGCTAAATTGAGTTTTTGTTCTGGGGAGAGCCTGGGAAGAGAGATTGATTCCAAAAAGGATTTAAGAAGGTCTGAGTGAGAATCTGGGCTCAGAGTTGGGGGAAGATTATAAAGAGACTCATAGAAAGCACGGAATTGGGCGCCAATCAGTTTTGAAGAGTATAGGGGTTCGCCCTGGGAGGACTCCATCTGGTGTATATAGTTTGTAGAACGCCTGTCTCTTATTCTACGCATCATAAATTTAGACGCCTTGTCTCCATGTGCGAAAAATTTATGCTGCGAGTTCAAGAAATATTTAGCAGTAGACTGGTGCATAAGAGATTTCAATTCTGCTTTTAGCGCCGAAAGTTCAGCAAATTGTGTCTCTGAGAGAGATCTCTTATGCATTTTTTCTAGTGAGAATATCTTGCTGATTAGGGAGTCTACTTTCTTATTTCTTTCTTTTTTTAAGAAGGCCCCCAGGCTAATGAAATGTCCTCTGATATAAGGTTTGTGTGCATCCCACAGTGACTGTTCTGAAACTTCAGGGAGGTTATTGAGGGAGAAGTATTCCTTAAGGAGCCCAGAGATCTTATCCCTAGTATCCTGATTATCAAGAAGGGATTCATTAAGACGCCATCTAAATTTACTGGGGTTCGGTATAGGGGCTGAGATTGATAGGAAGATAGGGGCGTGATCTGAAATAAGGATGGATCCTATTTTGGGACCACGACATAGTTGTAAATGTTCCTTGGATACATATAGGTAGTCCAGTCTATGATAGGAATTATGGGGGTGAGAGTAAAACGTATAATCTTTCATGTCTGGGTTGAAAACCCGCCATGCATCTAAAAGGTGAAGATTTCGAAAGCCATCTTATGAAGCGGAGGGATCTGAGAGACAGGGCTGATCTGCTGGAAGAGGAGTCCAGGAGAGGGTTTAGAGTGGCATTTAGATCTCCTCCGACTACAATCAGACCCTCAGCGTAGGATTCTATTAGCGGGAAAACCTTTGCAAACCAGGTATGTTGCCCTGTGTTAGGAGCATAAATATTAATGACAGTGTAGGTTTGGGGGCCAATAGAGCCCTTGACTAAAATGTACCTCCCTTCTGGATCTTGAATATGGGAAATATATTTAAAAGGAATTTTCCTCTGGAATCCAATACTCACTCCCCCAGAAGCCGCAGAGTTACCCCCACAATGGAACCACATTGGGTAATTAGAGAAGGAAAGGTTGGGATAGTGATCAAATTTGAAGTGGGTTTCCTGGAGAAGAAGGACACTGGCCCCAGATTTGCGTAGCAATGTGAAGATCTGACTCCTCTTAGAAGGGGAGTTGAAGCCCTTGACATTGAAGGACGCAAATGTGAGATCAGCCATATTGTCTGTTGTATAGGTGAGTACCTTGAGGAAGCCAGGTCCCCTGTCCAGGTAAGCATAGATGGGTGTAGTTGATTATGCTGATCTGGGGGAATGAGTCAGGAGCCAGAGGAGTCATCCGAATCGCCATGCAGGAGAAGATGTTGTGAATAAGTACCTTTAAACAAAAGTGAATAACAGAACAAAAAAACATTAATTTAACTATCAAGCAACAAAGCCCATCTACCTGGGTCATTTGAGAACGGGAGGTAAGGATCGCAAGGGGGGAAATGGTGTGTCAACCCAGTTGTGACCCTCACAGCACTTAGTAGTTGCCCCAATCATGAGGTGCGATGACAGAGTGACAGTACACATTATGTGGAGACAAAATGGAGGAGGAAAGGAAAGAAGAGAAAGAGAGGGGGGAGGTAAAAGAGAAGGGAACAGGAGCAAGAGGCGTGCAGCGTGAATGAGATCAGCTAAATGCCAATCATATTAAAACTCAAAGGTGGAAAGAGTTAAGAATAAGTCAGGGAAGGGGACACAGGCATTAAGAAAAGATCTAGCTTTCAGATTAATGCAAGGTAACCAGAAGTTATGGTGTCAGCTGGGTAGTCTTGCGCTTATTCTTCTGGGATCTTGGGGTGCGCGGAGGTTCAAAGGGAGCGATCTTCTGGATCTCAGGTAAATCTGTAAGATCTTGATAAAGTTCCCAATTTTCAATCGGAAGTGGAGATATCTGGAGGTGATCGTATACGCCAGCCAAATCGGTGTAAGCTGTAACCGTTAAGCGACGTCCCTCATAGAAGAAAGATATTCCGAAAGGGAAAGTCCATCTGTATGGCGTTTTCTTGGCCCTGAGCCAATCCGTCAGGGGCTTCAAGCTTCTTCTTTTCTTCAGCGTGGAGGGAGCAAGGTCTTGATAGACTGCAATTGGAGCTCCTTCATAGGTCAGGTCGGTGATATTTCTTGCAGCTTCTAGGATCGCTGTTTTAGTTTGAAAGTTGAGGAACCTGCAAATAATGTCCCTCGGTGGTTCCGAGGGTTTGGGCTTGGGGCGCAACGCCCTATGCGCCCTTTCTATTATGATGTCAGCAGGCTGGTCTGGGCCCAAAATGGAGGCGCAGATCTCCGTTACTGCTGCAGGGATGTCAGTTGCTTCAATCGTTTCAGGAACTCCTCTGAAGCGCAGGTTGTTCCTGCGTCCCCTATTTTCCTGGTCCTCCACTGCGCTATGAAGATCGTTCAGGTAAGAACGGCATTTTTGCAGGGAGATGGCCGTGGCAGATTGATGTTCCAGGACTGCCGTTTGCTGCGATTCCAGGGCCCCGACTCTGTCCCCTATGTGGTGGACATCTTGGCGGAGAGCCGATAATTCGGTCAGCACCGGTTCCATAGCTTTGCTAAGGGATTGTTTGAGAAAGCGACGAGTGATCGGGAGTGCGGTCTTACAGTGTGAGTCCTCAGTATCACTTTCTCCCTCAGACAAGTCAGCGGATCGTTCGCGCGCTCTATGTGAGGCGGCCGGCGCCATCTTGGGTTCCCTGGCCGCTACTGTGGCGGCAGCTTTTTTTATAAATTTGTCCATTTCTCCGCTATTATTCGAAGGTTTAGGGGTACTGGGATAATCTCCAGCTCTTGGGTGTCCGATCTTGACCATCGTCACTTCTGTTTGCTGGAGGTAGCTTGTGCTGTGCAGGGTTTAAAACGGAGCGCTCCTGACTATGCTGCCATCACAGTCTGGCACTAGCTCCGCCGCCACACTCCATTTTAAATGATCCCTGGCCCAGTGAAAACGCCTGAGCTTGTGGATCTTGCTTAGAAATGGCTTCTTCTTTGCACTGTAGAGTTTCAGCTGGCAACGGCGGATGGCACGGTGGATTGTGTTCACTGACAATGGTTTCTGGAAGTATTCCTGAGCCCATTCTGTGATTTCCTTTACAGTAGCATTCCTGTTTGTGGTGCAGTGTCATTTAAGGGCCCGGAGATCACGGGCATCCAGTATGGTTTTACGGCCTTGACCCTTACCCACAGAGATTGTTCCAGATTCTCTGAATCTTCGGATGATGTTATGCACAGTTGATGATGATAGATGCAAATTTTTCGCTGGGTAACACCTTTCTGATATTGCTCCACTATCTTTCTGCGTAACATTGTGGGAATTGGTGATCCTCTACCCATCTTGGCTTCTGAGAGACACTGCCACTCTGAGAAGCTCTTTTTATAACCAATCATGTTGCCAATTGACCTAATTAGTGTTAATTGGTCTTCCAGCTCTTCGTTATCAAATTTACTTTTTCCAGCCTCTTATTGCTACTTGTCCCAACTTTTTTGGGATTTATTGACACCGTGAAAATTTTAATCAACGTATTTTTCCTTTAAAATGATACATTTACTCAGATTAAACGTTTTATCTGTCATCTACGTTCTATTACAAATAAAATATTGACATTTGCCATCTCCACATCATTGCATTCAGTTTTTATTCACAATTTGTTTAGTGTCCCAACTTTTTGGGAATCCGGTTTGTATATAAAAATATCACATGACCTAACCCCTCAGGTGAACACCGTAAAAAAAAATCGTGTAAAAAAGTGCAATAGCAAGTGATCAAAAAGTCATATGCACCCTAAAATAGTACAAATAAAACCATCATCTCATCCCGCAAAAAAATTAGCCCCTACACAAGATAGGCGCCCATAAAAAACAAAAAAACAACTATGGCTTTCAGAATATCTGCTTGTATGACTAGCTAGTATAGTCAGTGGCATATCCGTTTGGTGCATTTTTTTCTGTGATTTATATTATTATTTTTTCATCCGCACAATGCTCCGTTTTGTGTTGGATGCCTTTGTGGTGCATGTGGACCACGCTGGCATCCTCCATTATACACATATTTTTGCTGGGGATGGTCGTTTGCTGCGGTCCACATGCGGTGGGACTGCTCCCCCAATGAGAAACACGCTACAGTGTTTGGGGTTTGAGCAGTTCCCCCATATTTGCCACTATATTTCTGTGATTTTGTTTTATATGTATTGAATGTGCCTTTACCTGGCATTTAAACATTCTTTTGCACCTGGTAACCTCCATCACACGGTCTGATATGGGTGTGGCTTACAGTCTTGCTTTATTCACATTGCATTAGTTGTCCCGCTGTGCGGTTGTGTGGAAGCTTGGCTGTGAGCTGGATTTCATCACCTTCAGACTGTGTTCACACCATAGTTAGCGTAGTGGTAGGACCCTTTCCATGCTGAGAGATCGTGACGTGGTGCATGATGGGCTCCGATGTGTTCCTGACAGGAATATATTGGCAAAAGTCTTAGCTTTTAATATCTGCTTGTATGACTAGCTAGTATAGTCAGTGGCATATCCGTTTGGTGCATTTTTTTCTGTGATTTATATAATTATATTTTCATCCGCACAATGCTCCGTTTTGTGTAGGATGCCTTTGTGGTGCATGTGGACCGCGCCGGCATCCCCCATTGTACGCATATCTTTGATGGCGATGGTCGTTTGCTGCGGTCCACATGCGGTGGGATTTCTCCCCCAATGAGAAACACGCTACAGTGTTTGGGGTTTGAGCAGGTCCCCCATATTTGCCACTATATTTCTGTGATTTTGTTTCAGAATATGGAGACACAAAAAAATCATTTTTTTCAAAAATGCTTTATTATGTAAAACTGAAACAAAACCAAAAAAGTAGTCATATTTGGTATTGTCACGTTCCGAAACTACCTGCTCTAAAAAAAATAGTGCATGATCTAACCTGTCAGATGAACATTGTAAATAACAAAAAATATTTTTGTTACCTTGCCTCACAAAAAGTATAATATATAGAAACCAAAAATCATATGTGCCCTAAAATAGTACCAACAAAACTGGCACCTTATCCTGTTGTTTCCAAAATGGGGTCTTTTTTTGGAATTTCTACTCTAGGGTGCATCAGGGAGTCTTCAAATGTGACATGACAGCTTAAAATTATCCCAGTGAAATCTGCTTTCCAAAAACCATATGGCGTTCCTTTCCTTCTGCTCCCTGCCGTCTGCCCGTACAGCAGTTTACGACCACATATTGGGTGTTTCTCTAAACTACAGATTCAAAGCCATAAATATTGAGTTTTGTTTGGCTGTTAACCCTTGCTTTGTAACTGGAAAAAATGGATGAACATGGAAAATCTGCCAAAAAAGTGAACAAAGGTTTAACAAAGTTTGTAAAATCAGTTTGGTAAATTTGGTATTTTTTATTTAAAAGTCATTTTTTGACTTAGTTTTACCACTGAAGTACAATATGTGACTAGATAACAATCTCAGAATGGCCTGGATAAGTAAAAGTGTTTTAAAGTTATTACCACATTATGTGACATATGTCAGATTTGCAAAAACGGCCTGGGATTTAAGGTGAAAGAGTTAATGAATAAATATATTTGTGACTGTAAACTTGGGCCTAGAATGATACAGAAAAATCATGTTCATTTGCTTCATCAATTATACAGAGCCGTGTTACAAATGTACTTTCAACTTGCGAGCCATAGAGAATTCACCATTAAAACATCTACAGACAGCTGAGAAATATGGTTATATTACTTGTAATTACTCTCAAGGGAAAAATGATAGATTGATTTGCTTGATTATATGGGAGTATTCAAATTGATGGGTGATTTTGCAAAGTGTTCCATTAGTACATTGTAAGTTTAAAATCCCATGCTTCCCTGATCTACTGTATGACTAAGATATTACTGCTGGGTCAGTTTCTTGAAAATATAGCATTTTTTTCCCATGTGATTTAAAATGTACAGTGAAATAAATGCCCTTCATCTCAGTATTCTCCATGTTATTCTACAGGATTACCTGTCACCATAGTCCATACATCACATATGAATAACTATTGCTTGCACTGGATTTGAATACTCCAATCTTAATGAAAAAATGATACTGACCAGTCACAGCCTTATGCACTAAAGTACGAGGTGGACACGTATAACAATAAAATGTATCAACAAAACAGGGAATTTTAGTACAATGCACAGACTGTGAAAAATGAAGTCAAAACAGCACCAATGGTAAAATATGATGTGTTCAATCAAGATGGTCACGATGGCCTCTCCGCGAGCAAATGGATAAGGTACGGTATGTGTTTTTCAACCCCTGATTAACACATGGAAGGCCTCAATGTGTCATATGTTGCGATCAATGTTTAACACAGCATCTGAGGGATTCAATGAGAAGGGGGGGGGGGGGTGTTGAGATCGCCGTTCCAAATCTTTGTGCCTGCTACAGACAATGGAATGTGATTCATGACAAAGTAATCTTTGTGAATTTCAGCGAAGCAGCCAAATCAAATTTTTGATAACTTCACTCATCCCTAATCACAACTACAGTATGGCCCCTTTCACATGGGCGAGTATTCCGCGCGGATGCGATGCGTGAGTTGAATGCATTGCACCCGCACTGAATACACCGACCTATTCATTTCTATGGGGCTGTTCACATGAGCGGTGATTTTCACGCATCACTTATGCCTTGCGTGAAAATTGCCGCATGCTCCTCTTTGTGCGTTGCGGTGCAATAATCCACGCAACGCAGGCCCCATAGAAGTGAATGGAGTTGCGTGAAAATCGCAAGCAAGTGCGGATGCGGTGCGTTTTTCACGCACGGTTGCTAGGAGATGATCGGGATGGAGACCCGATCATTATTATTTTCCCTTATAACATGGTTATAAGGGAAAATAATAGCATTCTGAATACAGAATGCATAGTAAAATAGCGCTGGAGGGGTTAAAAAAAATAAAAAAGAATTTATCTCACCTTAGTCCACTTGTTGACGTAGCCGGCATCTCCTTCTGTCTTCATCTTATCTTTGTGTAGCAACAAGGACCTTTGGTGACGTCACAGTCATCACATAATCTTTTACCATGGTGATGGATCATGTGATGACCGGAGTGACGTCACCACAGGTCCTTGTTGCTACACAAACCTAAGATGAAGACAGAAGGCGATGCCGGCTACGCGAGCAAGTGGACTAAGGTGAGTTCAATTATTTTTTATTTATTTTTAACCCCTCCAGCGCTATTTTACTATGCATTCTGTATTCAGAATGCTATTATTTTCCCTTATAACCATGTTATATGGGACAATAATACAATCTACAGAACACCAATCCCAAACCTGAACTTCTGTGAAGAAGTTCGGGTTTGGGTACCAAACACACACAATTTTTCTCACGCGAGTGCAAAACGCATTACAATATTTTGCACTCGCACAGAAAAATCGCGGGTGTTCCCGCAACACACCCGCACATTTTCCCGCAACGCCCGTGTGAAAGGGGCCTATGTGAGTTTGGGAAAGCCATTTCCTGAAGATTTGGCTGCAAATTTCTTGCAGCATTATCAAATAAATTAGACTGAATGTCAATGATATTTAGGATGCGCTAACGTTATACAGGAGATGTAGCGCAGGTAATGTTGCTGTCACCAGCGGCAAAGAAATTACACTGAATGTCACTGATATTTAGGATGCGCTAACGTTATACAGGAGATGTAGCGCAGGTAATGTTGCTGTCACCAGCGGCAAAGAAATTACACTGAATGTCACTGATATTTCAAATGCGCTAACGTTATACTGGAGATATAGCGCAGGTAATGTCGGTGTCACCAGCGGCCAAACAATTGCGCTGAATTTCACAGTGCAAATGTAACACAACAGATGTAGCAGAGGTTGTGTCACTGTCAGCAGAGGCCAAACAATTGCACACAATTTAGAGCAGGTTGCGCTATTAATATATATTGCAGCCAGATAAAACAATAGTCCTTAAAAGGACTTTTGAGTCTATAGAATCTTTTACCAGTAAACCCTGCCTAACAAACAAACCAATTCATGTCCCTACACTATCTGTCCCTTCTGCTGCAGCTCTCCCTGACTAAGACTAACCCAAACCATGTGTCATCGTGTGTTATGTAGCAGTTTGGAACAAAGGATAAGCAATTTTTACAAACTAATGCTTCATCAATTGGCAGCCTTGTGCTTGGGCGACTTACATTTTACTATTCCTAGATGCTTCCACTCCACAATAACAGCACCTACTGACTTACTAAGGTTACTTTCACACTAGAGTTAGGTTTGTCCAGCAGGCATGCTGCGATATTTGTCCGGCCACCTGTCGACATGCTTGCCGTGCTGCGGCTGCATCTCCCGCCTGTCCCCATTATAGTGAAAGGGGCTGGGCCGGACTTCCGGCAACACACGTTTGCAAGCGTTAGTACAAATATGAAACAGCCTGCTGGACAAACTAACACTAAAAGTAGCCTTAAAGTGTCATCTCATAATAACGCATGTTTAAAGATGACTTTTCATGGGTCCAGACATTACCAAATAAGTAGGGGGTTGTGTAGGGCATAGTGCAGGGATGTAAGATCACTTACTAGTTTATCTGTATGGCGCTCTGTTCCCCCGCTGTGCTCCCCTTTTACTTTTCCTGCCTGGTATGTAAATGAATATCATCAGTACAGGGAGAAGGAGACTGGCCTATTTCTCAATGGGCGTCTCCTTCTCCCTGGATGTAGCACTGTCCAATTGCAGAAAGCGTCACAGCCAGGGAGAGAAGGTGAGCTTTTTTTTCTCCCTGCGATTGGACAGTGCTACAGCCAGGGAGAAGGAGACGCCCATTGAGAAATAGGCCAGTCTCCTCCTCCCTGAACCGATGATATTCATTTACATACCAGGCAGGAAAAGTAAAAGGGGGCACAGGCGGGGAACAGAGCACCGCACAGATAAACTAGTAAGTGATCTTACATCCCTGCACTATGCCCTTCTTATTTGATAATGTCTGGACCCATGGAACGTCCACTTTAAACTCGCTGGGCTCTTCAGTTTGACCTGTACTACTACCAATGTTTGACAGTGAGAATTACTTGGCTGTCTGCTTGCTTTTATGAAAATCTTTCATAATAGGTGTGGCTAAAAAGGGTGAATTAGGAAAGTTGTCCCCATTCTTTTGACCACATAATATAAATGCAGATAATACGAGTTTAAAACTGGAGTTACAATTCAATCTTGCAAACGACAATTGTTGCATTGCTGCACATTTAACTTTACGTTGTTGTCAGCACTACAGTCGTAACAACTTGACAGTCATACTGTGACCAGTTTAGTTCAAGGATTACATTGCTACTCAGCGATCATTGGTTGTGCCACTCATCGCGGTCATAATCGCTTAATTCCACATCCCAAAAATGCTGATAGGAACTTGTCTTTCTTGACATCTTAATACAGATTCTTGCTTCATTTTCCAAAATAGCCTTTTGTCCCCTGTGTTATAATGACAGGAAGCTACATACTGTACTTCGCTATAAAAGGCAGTCGTTACTGAAAAACTGCTTTCATGCAACCTGCTGTTTAAGAAGGTAATTCAGAGAACATCTTTCTGCGTCTTCTGTCCTTAATTTGAGTTTTGTTGGCACTAGTGTTGGGCGAGCATGTTCAGCAGAACACTTTTTTGCTAGAGCATCGCGATTCTCGGCAAATCGTTGTGTTCAGCCGAACACCGCGTGTGCTCGAGCGTGATGCTTAAGTCTCCTCCCCGCACGTTTATTGGCTGCTACGCAAGGAGGTACAAGGAGGTACTGGCACTCACTGTAATGGAGCAGAAGTGGAAAAAAAGAGAAGAAAAAGAAGGAGGTTATCCTAAAGCGACACGGGACTGTGCTTAGTCCCTGAAGAGAAGGATAAAGAAAAGGCGCCAACAGGACTGTATGATGGAGGGATTGGGAAGAAGGGAAACAGTAGGATGGGAAGGCAGCTCTGGTGTAGAAAACAAAACTAGACACCACAAAGAAATCAGGATGAATCAGTGATAGGTGGGGAACAAGGTACCCCCAGTGTCACACCGGTCACTATCAAAAATAAATAAATAAATAAATAAAAAATGCGGTTGAGCGCCAAATTCCCAAATGACAAGGTGTAGGTGGGTGGTGGTACAGGTAGTCGTTATTAGTAGAGTTGAGCGAACACCTGGATGTTCGGTTTCGAGAAGTTCGGCCGAACATCCCGGAAATGTTCGGGTTCGGGATCCGAACCCGATCCGAACTTCGTCCCGAACCCGAACCCCATTGAAGTCAATGGGGACCCGAACTTTTCGGCACTAAAAAGGCTGTAAAACAGCCCAGGAAAGAGCTAGAGGGCTGCAAAAGGCAGCAACATGTAGGTAAATCCCCTGCAAACAAATGTGGATAGGGAAATGAATTAAAATAAAAATTAAATAAATAAAAATTAACCAAAATCAATTGGAGAGAGGTTCCATAGCAGAGAATCTGGCTTCCCGTCACCCACCACTGGAACAGTCCATTCTCAGATATTTAGGCCCCGGCACCCAGGCAGAGGAGAGAGGTCCCGTAACAGAGAATCTGTCTTCATGTCAGCAGAGAATTAGTCTGCATGTCATAGCAGAGAATGAGGCTTCACGTCAGCCACCACTGCAACAGTCCATTGGCATATATTTAGGCCCAGCACCCAGGCAGAGGAGGGAGGTCCCGTAACAGAGAATCTGTCTTCATGTCAGCAGAGAATTAGTCTGCATGTCATAGCAGAGAATGAGGCTTCACGTCAGCCACCACTGCAACAGTCCATTGGCATATATTTAGGCCCAGCACACACACAGGCAGAGGAGAGAGGTCCCGTAACAGAGAATCTGGCTTCATGTCAGCAGAGAATCAGTCTGCATGTCATAGCAGAGAATGAGGCTTCACGTCAGCCACCACTGCAACAGTCCATTGGCATATATTTAGGCCCAGCACACACACAGGCAGAGGAGAGAGGTCCCGTAACAGAGAATCTGGCTTCATGTCAGCAGAGAATCAGTCTGCATGTCATAGCAGAGAATGAGGCTTCACGTCAGCCACCACTGCAACAGTCCATTGGCATATATTTAGGCCCAGCACACACACAGGCAGAGGAGAGAGGTCCCGTAACAGAGAATCTGTCTTCATGTCAGCAGAGAATTAGTCTGCATGTCATAGCAGAGAATGAGGCTTCACGTCAGCCACCACTGCAACAGTCCATTGGCATATATTTAGGCCCAGCACACACACAGGCAGAGGACAGAGGTCCCGTAACAGAGAATCTGGCTTCATGTCAGCAGAGAATCAGTCTGCATGTCATAGCAGAGAATGAGGCTTCACGTCAGCCACCACTGCAACAGTCCATTGGCATATATTTAGGCCCAGCACACACACAGGCAGAGGAGAGAGGTCCCGTAACAGAGAATCTGGCTTCATGTCAGCAGAGAATCAGTCTGCATGTCATAGCAGAGAATGAGGCTTCACGTCAGCCACCACTGCAACAGTCCATTGGCATATATTTAGGCCCAGCACACACAGGCAGAGGAGAGAGGTCCCGTAACAGAGAATCTGTCTTCATGTCAGCAGAGAATCAGTCTGCATGTCATAGCAGAGAATGAGGCTTCACGTCAGCCACCACTGCAACAGTCCATTGGCATATATTTAGGCCCAGCACCCAGGCAGAGGAGGGAGGTCCCGTAACAGAGAATCTGTCTTCATGTCAGCAGAGAATTAGTCTGCATGTCATAGCAGAGAATGAGGCTTCACGTCAGCCACCACTGCAACAGTCCATTGGCATATATTTAGGCCCAGCACCCAGGCAGAGGAGGGAGGTCCCGTAACAGAGAATCTGTCTTCATGTAAGCAGAGAATTAGTCTGCATGTCATAGCAGAGAATGAGGCTTCACGTCAGCCACCACTGCAACAGTCCATTGGCATATATTTAGGCCCAGCACACACACAGGCAGAGGAGAGAGGTCCCGTAACAGAGAATCTGGCTTCATGTCAGCAGAGAATCAGTCTGCATGTCATAGCAGAGAATGAGGCTTCACGTCAGCCACCACTGCAACAGTCCATTGGCATATATTTAGGCCCAGCACACACAGGCAGAGGAGAGAGGTCCCGTAACAGAGGATCTGGCTTCATGTCAGCAGAGAATCAGTCTGCATGTCATAGCAGAGAATCAGGCTTCACGTCAGCCACCACTGCAACAGTCCATTGTCATAAATTTAGGCCCAGCACCCAGGCAGAGGAGAGAGGTCCCGTAACAGACAATCTGGCTTCATGTCAGCAGAGAATTAGTCTGCATGTCATAGCAGAGAATGAGGCTTCACGTCAGCCACCACTGCAACAGTCCATTGGCATATATTTAGGCCTAGCACACAGGCAGAGGAGAGAGGTCCCGTAACAGACAATCTGGCTTCATGTCAGCAGAGAATCAGTCTGCATGTCATAGCAGAGAATGAGGCTTCACGTCACCCACCACTGCAACAGTCCATTGGCATATATTTAGGCCTAGCACACAGGCAGAGCAGAGAGGTCCCGTAACAGACAATCTGGCTTCATGACAGCAGAGAATCAGTCTGCATGTCATAGCAGAGAATCAGGCTTCACGTCAGCCACCACTGCAACAGTCCATTGTCATAAATTTAGGCCCAGCACCCAGGCAGAGGAGAGAGGTCCCGTAACAGAGGATCTGGCTTCATGTCAGCAGAGAATCAGTCTGCATGTCATAGCAGAGAATCAGGCTTCACGTCAGCCACCACTGCAACAGTCCATTGTCATAAATTTAGGCCCAGCACCCAGGCAGAGGAGAGAGGTCCCGTAACAGACAATCTGGCTTCATGTCAGCAGAGAATTAGTCTGCATGTCATAGCAGAGAATGAGGCTTCACGTCAGCCACCACTGCAACAGTCCATTGGCATATATTTAGGCCTAGCACACAGGCAGAGCAGAGAGGTCCCGTAACAGACAATCTGGCTTCATGACAGCAGAGAATCAGTCTGCATGTCATAGCAGAGAATCAGGCTTCACGTCAGCCACCACTGCAACAGTCCATTGTCATAAATTTAGGCCCAGCACCCAGGCAGAGGAGAGAGGTCCCGTAACAGAGGATCTGGCTTCATGTCAGCAGAGAATCAGTCTGCATGTCATAGCAGAGAATCAGGCTTCACGTCAGCCACCACTGCAACAGTCCATTGTCATAAATTTAGGCCCAGCACCCAGGCAGAGGAGAGAGGTCCCGTAACAGACAATCTGGCTTCATGTCAGCAGAGAATTAGTCTGCATGTCATAGCAGAGAATCAGGCTTCATGTCAGCCACCACTGCAACAGTCCATTGGCATATATTTAGGCCTAGCACACAGGCAGAGGAGAGGTTCATTCAACTTTGGGTAGCCTCGCAATATAATGGTAAAATGAAAATAAAAATAGGATTGAATGAGGAAGTGCCCTGGAGTCCAATAATATATGGTTATGGGGAGGTAGTTAATGTCTAATCTGGACAAGGGACGGACAGGTCCTGTGGGATCCATGCCTGGTTCATTTTTATGAACGTCAGCTTGTCCACATTGGCTGTAGACAGGCGGCTGCGTTTGTCTGTAATGACGCCCCCTGCCGTGCTGAATACACGTTCAGACAAAACGCTGGCTGCCGGGCAGGCCAGCACCTCCAAGGCATAAAAGGCTAGCTCTGGCCACGTGGACAATTTAGAGACCCAGAAGTTGAATGGGGCCGAACCATCAGTCAGTACGTGGAGGGGTGTGCACACGTACTGTTCCACCATGTTAGTGAAATGTTGCCTCCTGCTAACACGTTGCGTATCAGGTGGTGGTGCAGTTAGCTGTGGCGTGTTGACAAAAGTTTTCCACATCTCTGCCATGCTAACCCTGCCCTCAGAGGAGCTGGCCGTGACACAGCTGCCTTGGCGACCTCTTGCTCCTCCTCTGCCTTGGCCTTGGGCTTCCACTTGTTCCCCTGTGACATTTGGGAATGCTCTCAGTAGCGCGTCTACCAACGTGCGCTTGTACTCGCGCATCTTCCTATCACGCTCCAGTGCAGGAAGTAAGGTGGGCACATTGTCTTTGTAGCGTGGATCCAGCAGGGTGGCAACCCAGTAGTCCGCACAGGTTAAAATGTGGGCAACTCTGCTGTCGTTGCGCAGGCACTGCAGCATGTAGTCGCTCATGTGTGCCAGGCTGCCCAGGGGTAAGGACAAGCTGTCCTCTGTGGGAGGCGTATCGTCATCGTCCTGCCTTTCCCCCCAGCCACGCACCAGTGATGGACCCGAGCTGCGTTGGGTGCCACCCCGCTGTGACCATGCTTCATCCTCATCCTCCTCCACCTCCTCCTCATCCTCGTCCTCCTCGTCCTCCAGTAGTGGGCCCTGGCTGGCCACATTTGTACCTGGCCTCTGCTGTTGCCAAAAACCTCCCTCTGAGTCACTTCGAAGAGACTGGCCTGAAAGTGCTAAAAATGACCCCTCTTCCTCCTCCTCCTCCTCCTCCTCCTGGGCCACCTCCTCTTCCATCATCGCCCTAAGTGTTTTCTCAAGGAGACATAGAAGTGGTATTGTAACGCTGATAACGGTGTCATCGCCACTGGCCATGTTGGTGGAGTACTCGAAACAGCGCAACAGGGCACACAGGTCTCGCATGGAGGCCCAGTCATTGGTGGTGAAGTGGTGCTGTTCTGTAGTGCGACTGACCCGTGCGTGCTGCAGCTGAAACTCCACTATGGCCTGCTGCTGCTCGCACAGTCTGTCCAGCATGTGCAAGGTGGAGTTCCACCTGGTGGGCACGTCGCATATGAGGCGGTGAGCGGGAAGGCCGAAGTTACGCTGTAGCGCAGACAGGCGAGCAGCAGCAGGATGTGAACGCCGGAAGCGCGAACAGACGGCCCGCACTTTATGCAGCAGCTCTGACATGTCGGGGTAGTTGTGAATGAACTTCTGCACCACCAAATTCAGCACATGCGCCAAGCAAGGGATGTGCGTCAAATTGGCTAGTCCCAGAGCTGCAACGAGATTTCGCCCATTATCACACACCACCAGGCCGGGCTTGAGGCTCACCGGCAGCAACCACTCGTCGGTCTGTTGTTCAATACCCCGCCACAACTCCTGTGCGGTGTGGGGCCTGTCCCCCAAACATATGAGTTTCAGAATGGCCTGCTGACGTTTACCCCGGGCTGTGCTGAAGTTGGTGGTGAAGGTGTGTGGCTGACTGGATGAGCAGGTGGAAGAAGAGGAGGAGGAAGCCGAGAAGGAGGAGGTGGCAACAGGAGGCAAAGAATGTTGCCCTGCGATCCTTGGCGGCGGAAGGACGTGCGCCAAACAGCTCTCCGCCTGGGGCCCAGCTGCCACTACATTTACCCAGTGTGCAGTTAGGGAGATATAGCGTCCCTGGCCGTGCTTACTGGTCCACGTATCTGTGGTTAGGTGGACCTTGCTACAGATGGCGTTGCGCAGTGCACACTTGATTTTATCGGATACTTGGTTGTGCAGGGAAGGCACGGCTCTCTTGGAGAAGTAGTGCCGGCTGGGAACAACATACTGTGGGACAGCAAGCGACATGAGCTGTTTGAAGCTGTCTGTGTCCACCAGCCTAAATGACAGCATTTCATAGGCCAGTAGTTTAGAAATGCTGGCATTCAGGGCCAGGGATCGAGGGTGGCTAGGTGGGAATTTACGCTTTCTATCAAATGTTTGTGAGATGGAGAGCTGAACGCTGGCGTGTGACATGGTTGAGACGCTTGGTGACGGAGGTGGTGGTGGTGGTGTTGGTGGTACATCCCCTGTTTGCTGGGCGGCAGGTGCCAACGTTCCTCCAGAGGCGGAGGAAGAGGCCGAGGCGGCAGCAGCAGAATAGGCCGAGGCGGCAGCAGCAGAAGAGGTAGCAGGGGGAGCCTGAGTGACTTCCTTGGTTTTAAGGTGTTTACTCCACTGCAGTTCATGCTTTGCATGCAGGTGCCTGGTCATGCAGGTTGTGCTCAGGTTCAGAACGTTAATGCCTCGCTTCAGGCTCTGATGGCACAGCGTGCAAACCACTCGGGTCTTGTCGTCAGCACATTGTTTGAAGAAGTGCCATGCCAGGGAACTCCTTGAAGCTGCCTTTGGGGTGCTCGGTCCCAGATGGCGGCGGTCAGTAGCAGGCGGAGTCTCTTGGCGGCGGGTGTTCTGCTTTTGCCCACTGCTCCCTCTTTTGCTACGCTGTTGGCTCGGTCTCACCACTGCCTCTTCCTCCGAACTGTGAAAGTCAGTGGCACGACCTTCATTCCATGTGGGGTCTAGGACCTCATCGTCCCCTGCATCGTCTTCCACCCAGTCTTGATCCCTGACCTCCTGTTCAGTCTGCACACTGCAGAAAGACGCAGCAGTTGGCACCTGTGTTTCGTCATCATCAGAGACATGCTGAGGTGGTATTCCCATGTCCTCATCATCAGGAAACATAAGTGGTTGTGCGTCAGTGCATTCTATGTCTTTCACCGCTGGGGAAGGGCTAGGTGGATGCCCTTGGGAAACCCTGCCAGCGGAGTCTTCAAACAGCATAAGAGACTGCTGCATAACTTGAGGCTGAGACAGTTTCCCTGGTATGCATGGGGGTGATGTGACAGACTGATGGGGTTGGTTTTCAGGCGCCATCTGTGCGCTTTCTGCAGAAGACTGGGTGGGAGATAATGTGAACGTGCTGGATCCACTGTCGGCCACCCAATTGACTAATGCCTGTACCTGCTCAGGCCTTACCATCCTTAGAACGGCATTGGGCCCCACCATATATCGCTGTAAATTCTGGCGGCTACTGGGACCTGAGGTAGTTGGTACACTAGGACGTGTGGATGTGGCAGAACGGCCACGTCCTCTCCCAGCACCAGAGGGTCCACTAACACCACCACGACCATGTCCACGTCCGCGTCCCTTACTAGATGTTTTTCTCATTGTTATGGTTCACCACAACAACAAATATATTATTTGGCCCAATGTATTGTATTCAAATTCAGCGGGATATAAATTTGAGGCCTAGTATTTAGGCGCTGGGTGACCGGTATGGATTTAGTGACAGAATTAGACTTGGAAATGCACAGAAGCGTGTGTGTGTGAAGTTATTCTGAATGACCCAATGTGCACCTTGAATATTATATACCCTTTTAGGGATAGATTTCAAATAGCTCTGATATAGCAGAAACCACTAAATTATGAAATTGCTAAATTGGGAATTGTATTTCAACCCAGAACAAAAAATGTGCTTTGACGGACACTAAATAACTTTCCCAGCCACAACAGGACAGCGTTAACGAGAGATTTAGCAGGATATAAATTTGAGGCCTAGTATTTAGGCGCTGGGTGACCGGTATGGATTTAGTGACAGAATTAGACTTGGAAATGCACAGAAGCGTGTGTGTGTGAAGTTATTCTGAATGACCCAATGTGCACCTTGAATATTATATACCCTTTTAGGGATAGATTTCAAATAGCTCTGATATAGCAGAAACCACTAAATTATGAAATTGCTAAATTGGGAATTGTATTTCAACCCAGAACAAAAAATGTGCTTTGACGGACACTAAATAACTTTCCCAGCCACAACAGGACAGCGTTAACGAGAGATTTAGCAGGATATAAATTTGAGGCCTAGTATTTAGGCGCTGGGTGACCGGTATGGATTTAGTGACAGAATTAGACTTGGAAATGCACAGAAGCGTGTGTGTGTGAAGTTATTCTGAATGACCCAATGTGCACCTTGAATATTATATACCCTTTTAGGGATAGATTTCAAATAGCTCTGATATAGCAGAAACCACTAAATTATGAAATTGCTAAATTGGGAATTGTATTTCAACCCAGAACAAAAAATGTGCTTTGACGGACACTAAATAACTTTCCCAGCCACAACAGGACAGCGTTAACGAGAGATTTAGCAGGATATAAATTTGAGGCCTAGTATTTAGGCGCTGGGTGACAGGTATGGGTTTAGTGACAGAATTAGACTTAGAAATACACAGTAGCGGGTGTGTGTGAAGTTATTCTGAATGACCCAATGTGCACCTTGAATATTAATACCCTTTTAGGGATAGATTTCAAATAGCTCTGATATAGCAGAAACCACTAAATTATGAAATTGCTAAATTGGGAATTGTATTTCAACCCAGAACAAAAAATGTGCTTTGACGGACACTAAATAACTTTCCCAGCCACAACAGGACAGCGTTAACGAGAGATTTAGCGGGATATAAATTTGAGGCCTAGTATTTAGGCGCTGGGTGACAGGTATGGGTTTAGTGACAGAATTAGACTTAGAAATACACAGTAGCGGGTGTGTGTGAAGTTATTCTGAATGACCCAATGTGCACCTTGAATATTATATACCCTTTTAGGGATAGATTTCAAATAGCTCTGATATAGCAGAAACCACTAAATTATGAAATTGCTAAATTGGGAATTGTATTTCAACCCAGAACAAAAAATGTGCTTTGACGGACACTAAATAACTTTCCCAGCCACAACAGGACAGCGTTAACGAGAGATTTAGCAGGATATAAATTTGAGGCCTAGTATTTAGGCGCTGGGTGACAGGTATGGGTTTAGTGACAGAATTAGACTTAGAAATACACAGTAGCGGGTGTGTGTGAAGTTATTCTGAATGACCCAATGTGCACCTTGAATATTATATACCCTTTTAGGGATAGATTTCAAATAGCTCTGATATAGCAGAAACCACTAAATTATGAAATTGCTAAATTGGGAATTGTATTTCAACCCAGAACAAAAAATGTGCTTTGACGGACACTAAATAACTTTCCCAGCCACAACAGGACAGCGTTAACGAGAGATTTAGCAGGATATAAATTTGAGGCCTAGTATTTAGGCGCTGGGTGACAGGTATGGGTTTAGTGACAGAATTAGACTTAGAAATACACAGTAGCGGGTGTGTGTGAAGTTATTCTGAATGACCCAATGTGCACCTTGAATATTATATACCCTTTTAGGGATAGATTTCAAATAGCTCTGATATAGCAGAAACCACTAAATTATGAAATTGCTAAATTGGGAATTGTATTTCAACCCAGAACAAAAATGTGCTTTGACGGACACTAAATAACTTTCCCAGCCACAACAGGACAGCGTTAACGAGAGATTTAGCAGGATATAAATTTGAGGCCTAGTATTTAGGCGCTGGGTGACAGGTATGGGTTTAGTGACAGAATTAGACTTAGAAATACACAGTAGCGGGTGTGTGTGAAGTTATTCTGAATGACCCAATGTGCACCTTGAATATTATATACCCTTTTAGGGATAGATTTCAAATAGCTCTGATATAGCAGAAACCACTAAATTATGAAATTGCTAAATTGGGAATTGTATTTCAACCCAGAACAAAAAATGTGCTTTGACGGACACTAAATAACTTTCCCAGCCACAACAGGACAGCGTTAACGAGAGATTTAGCAGGATATAAATTTGAGGCCTAGTATTTAGGCGCTGGGTGACAGGTATGGGTTTAGTGACAGAATTAGACTTAGAAATACACAGTAGCGGGTGTGTGTGAAGTTATTCTGAATGACCCAATGTGCACCTTGAATATTATATACCCTTTTAGGGATAGATTTCAAATAGCTCTGATATAGCAGAAACCACTAAATTATGAAATTGCTAAATTGGGAATTGTATTTCAACCCAGAACAAAAAATGTGCTTTGACGGACACTAAATAACTTTCCCAGCCACAACAGGACAGCGTTAACGAGAGATTTAGCAGGATATAAATTTGAGGCCTAGTATTTAGGCGCTGGGTGACAGGTATGGGTTTAGTGACAGAATTAGACTTGGAAATACACAGTAGCGGGTGTGTGTGAAGTTATTCTGAATGACCCAATGTGCACCTTGAATATTATATACCCTTTTAGGGATAGATTTCAAATAGCTCTGATATAGCAGAAACCACTAAATTATGAAATTGCTAAATTGGGAATTGTATTTCAACCCAGAACAAGAAATGTGCTTGAACGGACACTAAATAACTCGCCCAGCTACAGCACTAAGGACAGATTTAGCTGGATATAAATTTGAGGCCTAGTATTTAGGCGCTGGGTGACAGGTATGGGTTTAGTGACAGAATTAGACTTGGAAATGCACAGTAGCGGGTGTGTGAAGTTATTCTGAATGTCCCTATGTGCACCTTCAATATGATCTACCCTTTTAGGGATAGATTTCAAATAGCTCTGATATAGCAGAAACCACTAAATTATGAAATTGCTAAATTGGGAATTGTATTTCAACCCAGAACAAGAAATGTGCTTGAACGGACACTAAATAACTCGCCCAGCTACAGCACTAAGGACAGATTTAGCTGGATATAAATTTGAGGCCTAGTATTTAGGCGCTGGGTGACAGGTATGGGTTTAGTGACAGAATTAGACTTGGAAATGCACAGTAGCGGGTGTGTGAAGTTATTCTGAATGTCCCTATGTGCACCTTCAATATGATCTACCCTTTTAGGGATAGATTTCAAATAGCTCTGATATAGCAGAAACCACTAAATTATGAAATTGCTAAATTGGGAATTGTATTTCAACCCAGAACAAGAAATGTGCTTGAACGGACACTAAATAACTCGCCCAGCTACAGCACTAACGACAGATTTAGCTGGATATGAATTTGAGGCCTAGTATTTAGGCGCTGGGTGACAGGTATGGGTTTAGTGACAGAATTAGACTTGGAAATGCACAGTAGCGGGTGTGTGAAGTTATTCTGAATGACCCTATGTGCACCTTGAATATTATATACCCTTTTAGGGATAGATTTCAAATAGCTCTGATACAGCAGAAACCACAAAATTTTTAAATTGCTAAATTGGGAATTGTATTTCAACCCAGAACAAAAAATGTGCTTTGACGGACACTAAATAACTTTCCCAGCCACAACAGGACAGCGGTAACGAGAGATTTAGCGGGATATAAATTTGAGGCCTAGTATTTAGGCGCTGGGTGACCGGTATGGATTTAGTGACAGAATTAGACTGGGATATGGCCAAAAAATAACCACACTATTGCTGGTTAAATGCACTTGGTGATGGGCGCAGCTTGCCCCTGATGTAGTATATGGCCAAAAAATGAACAGACTATTGCTGGTTAAATGCACTTGGTGTCACAGCTTGACCAACCACACTACTGAGGGTTAAATGCACTTGGTGACGGGCGCAGCTTGCCCCTGATGTAGTATATGGCCAAAAAATGAACAGACTATTGCTGGTTAAATGCACTTGGTGACGGGCGCAGCTTGCCCCTGATTTAGTATATGGCCAAAAAATGAACAGACTATTGCTGGTTAAATGCACTTGGTGTGATAGCTTGACCAACCACACTACTGAGGGTTAAATGCACTTGGTGACGGGCGCAGCTTGCCCCTGATGTAGTATATGGCCAAAAAATAAACAGACTATTGCTGGTTAAATGCACTTGGTGTGACAGCTTCACCCTGATGTAGGCTTTAGCCAAAAAACAAACGCACCATTGAGGGTTAAATGCACTTGGTGACAGGCGCAGCTTGCCCCTGATGTAGTATATGGCCAAAAAATAAACAGACTATTGCTGGTTAAATGCACTTGGTGTGACAGCTTCACCCTGATGTAGGCTTTAGCCAAAAAACAACCACACCATTGAGGGTTAAATGCACTTGGTCGCAGCTTGTGCTGGCGCACCACAAGACACAAAATGGCCGCCGATCACCCCAGAAAAATGTGACTGACAAACGGTCTGGGCAGCCTAAAAACAGTGAGCAATTGAGGATCAGCAGCTCAATGATCCACAGCTGCAGATCGATCAGTTAATCAAGTCCTTTGGAGGAGTTAATCTGCCTAATCTCGCCCTACTGTCGCAGCCGCAACCTCTCCCTACGCTAATCAGAGCAGAGTGACGGGCGGCGCTATGTGACTCCAGCTTAAATAGAGGCTGGGTCACATGGTGCTCTGGCCAATCACAGCCATGCCAATAGTAGGCATGGCTGTGATGGCCTCTTGGGGCAAGTAGTATGACGCTTGTTGATTGGCTGCTTTGCAGCCTTTCAAAAAGCGCCAAGAAAGCGTCACAAAAGCGCGAAGAAAGCGACGAACACTGAACCCGAACCCGGACTTTTACGAAAATGTCCGGGTTCGGGTCCGTGTCACGGACACCCCAAAATTCGGTACGAACCCGAACTATACAGTTCGAGTTCGCTCATCCCTAGTTATTAGTATCGAAAAAATCACCCAAGTTAAGGTGCTGTGTGCTGATAGGTAGCGCACAGTGGTGGGTAGGTGAAAGGTACAGGAATAAGATGACGTTTAACAGTAGTATTAGGTAAACTCTTAAAAACCTGAAAATCAATCACATATACATGCATAAAAATTGAGTGAATTCTTTAGAATCGTTAAAAACATATAATGGTAAAAATAAAGATAAAATTAAAACAATGTTAAAAATCCACTCACTTCACAGGGGTGGTTGCCAACAGGATGACCTTGAGGCACCTGTGGCAAGTAACCCCCCTAAGCCGGGATCGCGTGTAGGTTTGTTAGAGGTTGACGTCTACGACCTGGGTGTACAGCCTGGTTGGTAAAGCAGCAGACAAATCCAAGGGTACGTAATCAATCCTCTTTAATGGTTTAAAATAAGGCTCAACGCGTTTCAGGGGTCATAGTACCCCCTTCATCAGGAGCAGTATATATCTCACTGTATCCATGTTGGCTACTTGCATTACAGTGATTGGCTGGCCGGGACGCATCATCGGGTGCTACATAACACACGATGACACATGGTTTGGGTTAGTCTTATTCAGGGAGAGCTTCAGCAGAAGGGACAGATAGTGTAGGGACAGGAATTGGTTTGTTTGTTAAGCAGGGTTTACTGGTAAAAGGTTTTAGAGACCCAAAAGTCCTTTTAAGGACTATTGTTTTATCTGGCTGCAATACATATTAATAGTGCAACCTGCTCTAAATTGCGTGCAATTGTTTGGCCTCTGCTGACAGTGACACAACCTCTGCTACATCTGTTGTGTTACATTTGCACTGTGAAATTCAGCGCAATTGTTTGGCCGCTGGTGACAGCGACATTACCTGCGTGTTATATCTCCAGTATAACGTTAGCACATTTGAAATATCTGTGACATTCAGTGTAATTTCTTTGCCGCTGGTGACAGCAACATTACCTGCGCTACATCTCCTGTATAACGTTAGCGCATCCTAAATATCAGTGACATTCAGTCTAATTTTTTCGTTGCTGGTGGCAGCGACATTACCTGTGCTACATCTCCTGTATAACGTTTTCCCATCCTAAATATCATTGACATTCAGTCTAATTTATTTGCGCATACACTTACAAAACCTGCGCCACTGTACGTGTGACATACTTGCAAGCATATATACCATTTAATATGCTGAAGGCGAGCAGTAAGGGATGGCGAAGTGCCCGTGCTGCTGATGGTGCACGCAGAGGCCGTGGGCCTGTGCACGGTGAAACTGTGCCTGCTGCCAGAGCACAAGAAACACACTCATCCACGATACCTAGCTTCTTGTCCCAGTTTGCAGGGAGGAGCAGGACACCACTCTTGACGTCACACCAGTGCGACCAGTTGGTCTGTTGGATTGCAGCAGATAATGCTTCCAGTCGGTTAAGCACCCCCCTGTCTTCCACAAAGTCCAGTCTCAGAAGCCAAGAGTCTGGTCAACAGAATCCTCACCCTGATCCTCCTTCCGTCTCCCATGGAGAGTCTTGGTAAACAAGTGATCCCACACTCGGATATTCTGAGGAACTCTTTTCATCACCATTCCTTGATTCAACTCTCTCACCAAGCCCGCTTGAAGAGTGACATGAGGATATCTTGTGCACTGATTCCCAAACTCTTGAGCATCCACAGTCAGAAAAAGATGACAGTGGGGAACGGCAATTGGTGTTTCATGAGGTGGATGATGATGATGATGAGACACAGTTACCAATAAGTCAACCACAATTAGTGTCTCAAGAGGTTCATGATGAGGATAAGACAGTTGTCAATAAGTGAGGTTATTGTTAGGTCAACAAGTTAGGAGGATGATCAGAGTGAGGAAGTGGAAGAGGAGGTGGTAGATGATGTAATCACTGACCCAACCTGGGAAGGCGGCAAGCTGAGCGAGGACAGCAGTACAGATGCTGAGGGAACAGCAGCTCCGCAACAGGCTGGAAGAGGCAGTGGGGTGGCAAAAGAGAGAAGGAGGGTCACACCAAACAGGCCTGCAACTGTTCCCCCAAGTCTGGCGCTTTTTTGAGGAAAGTGCGGACGATAAATAAATTGTCATTTGCAACCCGTGCCGTACCAAAATGAGCTGGGGCGTGAACACTAGCAACTTCACCACCACCAGCATGATCCGCCACATGGCATCAAAGCACCCTAGTAGGTGGGCCGAACTCCTGGGTCCGCAATCAGTGTCTGCGGGTCACACCACTGCCTCCTCTTCCCATGTGTTACGTGCTGGTAAATCCCCTGTCCAAGACGCAGGCCCGGATGCCTCCCCCCCTGCACCTGCACATTTGCAAGCACCATCATCTACCACATCCACTTCTGTGTCCCAGTGCATCGTACAGATGTCTATACCCCAGGCCTTTGAACAAAAGCGCAAATACCCAGCCACCCACCCACAGACCATAGCACTAAATGCGCACCTTTCCTAATTGTTGGCCCTGGAAATGTTGCCATTTAGGCTTGTGAACACCGAGGCGTCCCGCAGCCTGATGGTGGTGGCTGTCCCTCGTTACTCAGTCCCCAGCCGCCAATATTTTTCCTGGTGTGCTGCCACAGCCTTAAACCTTGACCAACACAGTTATTGGGAAGGTCCACTTAACGACTGACACATGGACAAGTGCTTGAGGCCAGGGACACTACATTTACGACGGCACACTGGGTGAATGTTGTGGAGGCCGGGAACAAGTTGTACCCTGGGATGGCATTGGTGCTACTGACGCCAAGGATTGCGGGCCCTACTTACATCAGGATATTCACCACCACCTACATTAGTGGCTGCAACCCCCTTCTGCTCCACCTCCTCCTCCACTTACATGTCGGAATTCTCATCTTGCAGCACCAGTCAGTAGATGTAAGCAGTTTAGCACTGCAGTGGGGAAGCGGCAACAGGCCGTGCTGAAAGTTTTTTGGCTTAGGTGACAAACAGCACACCGCTGCAGAGCTGTGGCAGGGTATAAGGGACCAGACTGAGCTGTGGCCTTCGCCACTCAACCTACTGGCCGTAACTTGATGGCGGCTTTGGAGCTTAGCAAGCTCACACACATCCTGTGCCTAGCCCACGTGTTCAACTTAGTGGTTCGGCGGTTTCTCAAAACCTACCCCAATTTGCTTGAGCTACTGGTGAAGGTGTGCCATGTGTGTGCCCATTTCCAAAAGTCATCTACAGCTTCCGCTGGTCTGGCACTGCTGCAGCAGCACTTGCAATTGCCAGCTCAGCGACTGTTGTGCGATGTGAGCATGCACTGGAACTCCACGTTCAATATGTTGGCCAGGCTTTGTGAACAGCAGAGGGCAGTAGTGGAATACCAGCTGCAACATGGTCGTCGCCTTTCTAGTCAACTTCCACTCTTCAGATGAGACGAGTGGGCATGGATGTCTGACCTCTGAGTTTTTATGCAACTTTAAGGAGTCAACGCAGATGGTGAGCGACGATGCCGATATAATCAGTGTAACCATCCCACTTCTGTGTCTACTGAAACGCTCTCTGCTCACAATTAAGGTGGACGCTTTGCATGTGGAAGAGGTAGAAATGGGGAGAACAGTACACAGGGTGATAGCCAGAGCACCCTCCGTTTGTCTTCTCAGCGCAAATTGGATGATGAGTAGGAGCATAAGACGGTTGCCTCCGCTACAGAGAGTAGTACCAATAGCAGGTTTATTCCATCTGTTCAGCGTGGATGGTCCGAAGAGGAGGAAGAGGATGAGGAGATTGAGAGTCATCCTCCTGATGAGGACAGTGAAGTCTTGTGTGTTGGGACTCTGGCACACATGACTGGCTTTATGTTTTGCTGCCTTTCCCATGACTCTCGTGTTATACGCATTTTGGCCAACACTGATTACTGGTTGTTTACCCTTCTTGACCCCCACTACAAAGAGAACTTCTTATCTCTCATTCCTGTGGTGGAGAGTACGAGCAAAATGGTTCAATACCAGAAGGACCTTGTGGAAACATTGTTCCACAACTTTCTAGCTGACAATGCTGGCGGCAGAGTATGTAGTTCCTTGGGCAACCGTGGAGGGGAGACGAGGGGAACACACAGCAGTTCCAACAGAGGCAAGGCAACACTCTCCAAGGCCTGGGACAGTTTCATGACACCCCGCCAGCACCCTCACCCTGATGCGTGGCCTAGTGTCACAAGGAGAGAAATGTTTTGGAAGATGGTGAAGGAGTACGTAGCAGACCGTTTTAGTGTCCTCAATGATCCCTCTGTGCCTTACAACTATTGGGTGTCCAAACTGGACACGTGGCATGAACTGGCGCTCTACGCCTTGAAGGTGCTGGCCTGCCCTGCCGCCAGCATTTTGTCACAACGGGTATTTAGTGCTGCTCGGGGCATAATAACTGATAAGTGCATCCGACTGTCAACTGAAAATGCTGAGCGGTTGATTCTTATCAAAATGAACAAGGCCTGGATTTCTTCCCCTGACTTCTCTACTCCACCAGAGGAAAGCGGCTGAACATAAAGGAACTTTAAATGTGGCTTTTATGGTGTATTTAATACACTGTATTTCCCCCCTTACACCACAAAAAAGGGTATATGGTTCAATCTTTCTTTTCTCGCCATCCTCCTTCTCCTCCTCCTCCATCAAATCAACATGCTTATTAGGCTGCCCTCGCTCCTAATGTTTTAGAAAGTCAGATCAGCAGCAGACCCTCATCCTAAATTTATTAGATAATCAGCTCAGTAGCAAACCCTCACCGCTAAGTTTTTAGATGGTCAGATAAGCAGCAGGCCCTCGCCCCTAATGTTTTAGAAGGTCAGATCAGCAGCAGACCCTCACCCCTAATGTTTTAGAAGGTCAAATCAGCAGCAGACCCTCACCCCTAATGTTTTAGAAGGTCAGATCAGCAGCAGACCCTCACCCCTAATGTTTTAGAAGGTCAGATCAGCAGCAGACCCTCGCCCCCTAATGTTTTAGAAGGTCAGATTACCAGCAGACCCTCACCCCTACTTTATGTGTAATAAAGGGTGTATTAGAGTGCCGTTTCCTTGTAATTTTGGAAATGCTTTCACTTAGTGCATAGGCTTTATGAGTGTAGGAGTCCCACTACCTGAACAATTGTACCACAATGTGAGTCCCTCCTTTATGTGATATGCAGGTTGTATTGGACGGAGTGCCTCTTCCTTATAATTTTTGGCAGCACTTGCACTTTACATACAAGTAAATATACAGGAAAGAGTGTTTCCTAACAATTTTTCCTCTAAAATCGATTTTATCTTCGGTTTGGTGCGTATTATTGTCAGTCTATAAAAGTGGCGTACTACTCAGACAACATCGTTCCCAGCAGCGACCTGGGAGTCCAAAATGCACTAAGATATCCTCCCCATACTGTTCCCGAACCATTTCAATGGTGTTTCCATCAATTTCTGACCTTTTCCTATGAACCAGGCACCTTCCCCTCTTCCCCTCTGGTTTAATGCTCAGGTTCTCCCATTGACTTCCATTGTGCTTGGGTGCTCTGCCGACCACCCAAGCATCCCAAAGTGTTCTACTCGAGCACACTAGTTGGCACCCCTTTTCTAGATCTGTGATAAACTACAGATGTTTGAGGTGAAACACTATGTTCTCCAAAGAAAGAAAGAGGGCCTGCAATATTTACTGGGTGCTGTATCAGATAGAGAAAGATACGTGTCCTGTCTGTAACTGTAATTTGAGATACTGGGTGGGATAATGGGGGAGAGAGAAGGGGTCAAATATATAAACCTAAGAATCCTATGCTGAATCTGTCCTTTATTGATCTAGGTATTGTAGGAAATATTTTAAAATATACCTATAAATATACATACTACAATTAATAATATACCCTATCTTTATAATTATTGCAATTATCTCCAATTAAAGCATACACATGCAAAATACACCCAGTACAGTGTTACTGTGAATGTGTCCTAATTATATGATCAATTCAGTTCAGTACAGAGCACTTTTTTTTTTAAAAAAAAGGTAATTGAAAGCAATTTATGTGACATTCTGTATTTTGCAGCATGGCCAATTCACTAAGGAAATGTATAATTATTCAGATAGAGATTAGAAGAACATATTATCCAGATACAATTTGTTTCTGTGCCGTTTCCATAGATACTTGAGTGGCTAAACATTCTATTATTGAAGTGATTTCAAATTTTTGGCATTAAAAAAAAAAATAAAATGTGTTAAATTTCTCACAATGAGGTCATTTTATTTTATTTTTTTAATTTATCTACGTATTAGTTCAATTTATCAGTAAACTACTTAAAGGCGTATTTTCATATTATAACCATATTTCCCAAATTATTATTATATTCTAGAGCAGGGATGCCCAACCTGCGGCCATCCAGCTGTTGCAAAACTACAACTCCCAGCATGCTGAAACAACCTACAGCTATCAGCCTACAGCAGAGCATGATGGGAGTTGAAGTTTTACAACAGCTGGAGAGCAGCAGGTTGAGCATCCCTGTCCTAGAGACAGACCATATAATTGGTGGGGGTCTGACCTCCAAAACCAATCTTTAGAATCAAGAGGCATCCTCTTTGCATTATTTCCCTGGCCGCTCACGCTGTAGAGAGTTACAGCACAGCATCATTTTGGTGAGTTCGGAAGATCTACAGTTCCATGCATAGACAGGGGTCAGGACTGCTGATGAGCAGGAAAAAGTTAGAAGAGGCTGCAGTGCTGGATCATTGCTGTGGCCCCTTTATTCTCAGGGCCTAGTAATATGTTTATCACTTTAATACCTCTTATAAACTGAACTATTGGGATCTTGAACAAATCATTTAAACTGTGGCTCATCTTTTGTACACTATCTTAGAAAGCATAGAACTCTTAGGGTACAGCCACACATGTTGCACAAATTTGTTGCCTAAATTTCAGTAGATAGGTAATTAGCATTATCTGAATGAGGGAATTTTGGCAGCAAGCACATGCTTTTCGGCAAGACTCATTCAGACGAATTGTACAGTCACAAACATATCTGCAATAGATATGAGCTAATCAATTTGTACAAATCAATTTATTCATCAAACACAGTTCTTGGATAGTGAGGTGCTGTCCCCACTGCTTAAGAGGCTCCCCCTCCCACTTGACTTACAGGGCTAAACGTTTTGCCAATTATGGAAGTGTAGAGGCACGTGCACAGTTACTTCTCCATTAGCAGGTGACATCACACTTTGCGCGCAACATTTCACACTGTTTCTTCAATCATGATGGATGTGATTTTTTCTCTGCAAGCAAATGGATGAGGTGAGTATGTTTATTTTTATTTTTTACTGCCATTTAATGAAAAATAGATTCGTTACCATGAAGCGCAAAAAAATTTCGGCTTTGTGGCGATCATATTTTTCCAGAAATTCGGATCGAAGTCAATTTGTCTGACTTCAATTCCCCAACACTATTTGTAATGAATCTAATTTATTTGTGAAATTCAGCGAAGGAGCCAAATCGAATTTTTGATGAACATCGCTCATCTCTAATAATAAAGCATCGCCAGGTAAACATGATGCTCCTCATCCATTATGAAGAGCAATTCGATAAACATTATTTAATCTCAAAAAATCTTATCAGATTCTCAGGCAGACACAGACAGTTCAGCGACTCGACACCTGCACAGTGGATCTGATTAGCTCTACTTTCTGAGCTAATTAGATCCACTGCACTGAGTCACTGACCCTCGGTTCTGCCGCGAGAACACAAGGGTGAACAAGATGTCCAGCTCTGTTACTCAAACATGAGGGGAAATTGCAAGGAGCAAAGGGGGTGTTGCGCCAGACCACTGATGCTTCAAATACCTAATCTACAGAAGTATGAAAATAAATATATGACTGCACTTATTAACCTTAGAGAGGAAAGAACTATATTATTGTATTCAGCATGATCAACACTACCAGGCAATATTAATGGTTTAATAGGGTTGATTATGCTGACAGACGCTCTTTAACTTGCTGGTAAAATAGCAATATTTCCTTAGCACAGGTACAGTATATGGGTTTATGAATGATCTTCAGCATGTTACATGAGTGATAACATTCATCTTAACTGCCTTTTACCCTGAAAAGTGTTGTACATCCAGGAAAACCCCTGTCCATACACATATGTACTACACCTAAACTCAATAGGCTTAGTACACCAATCATAAAATAGTGCTGTCATGTTTAAACCACTAAACACACCAATCAATGCGACACCACACAGTATACTGCACATTACAAAATCCATAATCTTTATTTTAAATCAAGAAACTAAAAACTGTACGCCATCATTAAAAATGGGAAGAAAATCCATAACCACATACAATAGAAGCCACAATGTGGCAACATGATCAGAAGCAAATCATCAAGGACAATATAACTGTATACGCACATACACCAACAATTAACATCACCCAAAAGGAAATATGAACTAACATGTAAAATGAACAAAGCCCAAATAATGTATAGTACAGGTCCTTCTAAAAAAATTAGCATATTGTGATAAAGTTCATTATTTTCTGTAATGTACTGATAAACATTAGACTTTCATATATTTTAGATTCATTACACACAACTGAAGTAGTTCAAGCCTTTTATTGTTTTAATATTGATGATTTTGGCATACAGCTCATGAAAACCCCAAATTCCTATCTAAAAAAATTAGCATATCATGAAAAGGTTCTCTAAACGAGCTATTAGCCTAATCATCTGAATCAACTAATTAACTCTAAACACCTGCAAAAGATTCCTGAGGCTTTTAAAAACTCCCAGCCTGGTTCATTACTCAAAACCGCAATCATGGGTAAGACTGCCGACCTGACTGCTGTCCAGAAGGCCATCATTGACACCCTCAAGCAAGAGGGTAAGACACAGAAAGAAATTTCTGAACGAATAGGCTGTTCCCAGAGTGCTGTATCAAGGCACCTCAGTGGGAAGTCTGTGGGAAGGAAAAAGTGTGTCAGAAAACGCTGCACAACGAGAAGAGGTGACCGGACCCTGAGGAAGATTGTGGAGAAGGACCGATTCCAGACCTTGGGGGACCTGCGGAAGCAGTGGACTGAGTCTGGAGTAGAAACATCCAGAGCCACCGTGTACAGGCGTGTGCAGGAAATTGGCTACAGGTGCCGCATTCCCCAGGTCAAGCCACTTTTGAACCAGAAACAGTGGCAGAAGCGCCTGACCTGGGCTACAGAGAAGCAGCACTGGACTGTTGCTCAGTTGTCCAAAGTACTTTTTTCGGATGAAAGCAAATTTTGCATGTCATTCGGAAATCAAGGTGCCAGAGTCTGGAGGAAGAATGGGGAGAGGGAAATGCCAAAATGCCTGAAGTCCAGTGTCAAGTACCCACAGTCAGTGATGGTCTGGGGTGCCATGTCAGCTGTTGGTGTTGGTCCACTGTGTTTTATCAAGGGCAGGGTCAATGCAGCTAGCTATCAGGAGATTTTGGAGCACTTCATGCTTCCATCTGCTGAAAAGCTTTATGGAGATGAAGATTTCATTTTTCAGCACGACCTGGCACCTGCTCACAGTGCCAGAACCACTGGTAAATGGTTTAATGACCATGGTATTACTGTGCTCAATTGGCCTGCCAACTCTCCTGACGTGAACCCCATAGAGAATCTGTTGGATATTGGGAAGCGAAGTTGAGAGACGCAAGACCCAACACTCTGGATGAGCTTAAGGCCGCTATCGAAGCATCCTGGGCCTCCATAACACCTCAGCAGTGCCACAGGCTGATTGCCTCCATGCCACGCCGCATTGAAGCAGTCATTTCTGCAAAAGGATTCCCGACCAAGTATTGAGTGCATAACTGAACATAATTATTTGAAGGTTGACTTTTTTTGTATTAAAAACACTTTTATTGGTCGGATGAAATATGCTAATTTTTTGAGATAGGAAATTTGGGTTTTCATGAGCTGTATGCCAAAATCATCAATATTAAAACAATAAAAGGCTTGAACTACTTCAGTTGTGTGTAATGAATCTAAAATATATGAAAGTCTAATGTTTATCAGTACATTACAGAAAATAATGAACTTTATCACAATATGCTAATTTTTGTTAGAAGGACCTGTATACTGACCACAATAGCTCCTGAGACCCCAATGTCATTTGGTAGTTGCTTCCTCCAGGCCTCTTGTTTGCTGAGTCCACATTATATACCCCCAAAGGCCAACAGTAATGCAAAGGCAAATATGTATTAAACAAAGAGGTTAATATCTTAGGACCAATCATATAGTTCTTTGTTAAAGGGTCATAAAATCTTTGCACATTGCACATTTTACATGCTAGTTTATATTCCCTTTTGGGTGATGTTAATTGTTGGTGTATGTGCATTTTTATTGCCCTTGATGATTTGCTTCTGATCATATTGCCACATTGTAGCTTCTATTCTGTGTGGATATACATTTACTTCCCCTTTTCAATCATGGCGTACTGTTTTTAGTTGGATTTTGTAATTTGGAGTATACTATGTGGTGTCGCATTGATTGGTGTGCTTGCATACACAGATGTAGCCTTTATATTGGTTTGTTGTATTATAGTAATATGATTTTGTTGTGTTAAGGTGTTAAAGGTTTCCCTGAGATATTTTTACTGATGACCTATTTCCTGGATAGGTCGTCAGTATCTGATTGGTGGGGGTCCGGGGTTACTAGTAGCCAAACATGCACTAAAATGTTGTGTCTTTTGGCTAATAGGAGCGCTGAAAGAATATGCTGGGCACATAGGGGAGATTTACTAAAAATGGAGCCACTTTACAAATACAGTATGGTGTGCGCTATAATCTGTGACATTATATGCCAATATTGTGATGTAAAAACATTGGTAAAGCTTCCCTGCCTTCGCTCACCCTACAGATAGGGCTACACAACGACATTTGTCGCACGACTATTTGTCGCATTAATGTCGCGCAACATATTTTATAATGGTAGTCTATGCAACATGATGCGACTATGACATGACAGTCGCAAAAAACAGATGGATTTTTGTGCGACTGTCATGCTGCAGTTGCAGCATTTCGCATGCCACAGGGCGACACCATAGACTACCATTATAAAATATGTTGCGCGACATTGGCGCGACATGAATGTCACGCGACACATGTTGCAGTGTAGTTGCAACCTATATGTCGTACAACGTATTGTCGCCGTGTAGCCCTAGCCTAAAGACTGCTATGTACATGTCCGGAGCACACTACCCATGAATACCCCAGACTGTACGTGCTCCATTCTTTCATCACTCCTACTGGCCATTGTGCCATTTTAGCTACGGGTATTAAGGACTTGTAGCTGTAATCTGCTGTCATGACATAGGGCAGGATATTGAGCTGAGAGATTTGCTTTAAGGGATTCAGCTGTCAGCTATAACAAATATGGAAAGAAAATATATTTTGCCTAAGGAAACAAATCTCTTTTCTTATGACTGCTGAGCAGACTAGCTCTTATCATTTTAACAATGGCAGAAAGAAAATATTGGAATTCCAATACGTGAAGATAGAATGTAATCTGTTTCCTAGTATTCAGCTGATCTGGCATTTATAGACTGTAAATTATAAATTAGATCAGGCTAAATGACTGATAATTAACATGTAAATGGCTGAAAATGTTGAGATGTTGAAAGACGAATGCTAGCCATTGAAGGAATGGATAATTCAGCAGTCTCTATATTTAGCACTAGGCCATTAGTTACTACTACCAAAAAAAAATTGGCCTGGTGCATCCTAGCATAAAATCAAATCTGCTTAACAGACAAAACTGCTAATTGACTGGATGAGCTCTTCATATTTATTATTCACCAACATAAACCATGAAGCCATTTTATAAGCTCTATAAATATATAGAAAAGCCAAATCTGCATTTTGCTACAAGGTATAGTGTAAAATCCACTGTAATAATATGTTCCTAATGTCTCCCAGATGTGATAAATGTAAGAGGAAAAATAATTTTCTGTCTTCAAGTATGGCTTATTTATCCTTAAATAGACACACTGGGACTTGTATATAGGGGTAGAATTTGCTTATTTCAGAAATGCCTTCAGTCTGTGTAAATGAAGCCATGTGGTCGACTCAGCAGATACCCTGACACTGTCCATGTATTGTCTAAGCAGACTTTAATTGGAAATATTTTAAAGTGGTTGTCCACTTTGTTAGAAGGGTCTCCTAGTCATAAGAAAGTTCATAGTGTATGCCACTGCTTGGGCCTCCAATGATCAGCAGTAATCTAGGGAATCAACAAGGTAAAAGAGGAGAGAATATTTAAAAGAAGAAAAACTGCTACAAGAGGACATAGTTTTAAATTAGAGGGGCAAAGGTTTAAAAGTAATATCAGGAAGTATTACTTTACTGAGAGAGTAGTGGATGCATGGAATAGCCTTCCTGCAGAAGTGGTAGCTGCAAATTCAGTGAAGGAGATTAAGCATGCATGGGATAGGCATACGGCCATCCTTCATATAAGATAGGGCCAGGGGCTATCCATAGTATTTAGTATATTGGGCAGACTAGATGGGCCAAATGGTTCTTATCTGCCGACACATTCTATGTTTCTGTGTTTCTAGGCCAGGGATCACCAACCTCTAGATCTCCATCTGTGGTGAAACTATGAATCCAGGCATGCACACTGGCTTGGCTGTTCTTGGAACTCCCATAGGGGTGAATGGAGCATGCTGGAGTTGTAATTTCACAACAGAAGGAGTTCCGGTATTGATTACCCTTGTGCTAGGCAATCTGGATGGAGGTGTTCACCTGCAGTGTCATCACAAGAGAAATTAAAGGGGCGCTTCTGTCTGAAAGGAGTATGGGGGACATTTATCAAATTAGCTATTAGTCAGTTTTGTGGCTTAATAAAATTGCAAGTCCTGGTGATTGCACCATTTTCTGCAACATTTGGCAAATTTTTACAAAATTTGTGTTCCTCTCCTCTTTTCAAAGTTGTCAGTGTTTAAGTGATAAAAGTGATATTAGACCTGGATTATTACACTCACTACAAATATATTATTAAGGTAGGTACACCATTTCATAAATTTGCCACAGGCACAAAAAGCAAAGACAGACTTAAAAAATGACACAAAAACAACTGCAAATATAGAGGAATGTCAGCCTATATTTGTAAATTAAATATTCATAGAAAACATTTTTCTAAAGAATTTTTGATTGTTTTTATTTTTTTTATTTTGGAAGAACAATTCATTGAAAATTAAAAACAAAACACTGTTCTTCTGTAACTGTTAGGGAGGTGAAACTACTGTATAGATAAGGATACCATTATTATTGCTACAGCAGTGGGTGTGGAACCACTATCTCAACCAACAAATTAAGCTTTGGGCTACTACTAAGGACATTATCCTCAGAGTCACCTGGTATACACCCTTGCAACCCTATACAGAGATAAGGATTTCACTGCAGGGGACGCACCAGGCTGCTCCCTCCTAGAGTAGTCTCTGTATGATTGTCAGTTGACCCACAAGGGTCAGGGACACCAATACAGGACACCGAGGGGTCAGACAAATTCATAGTCAGGGAGAGGCAAAGGACAGGGAAGACAGAGTATGTGCAGCACTGTAAGTGGTCTGAAGTATGGTCAGGCAGATGAGGGTCACAATCTAGGAAATGAGCACAAAGTCGGTAGACTGGCAGACAACAGTACAGCACATCTTAGCAGGCTACTAGCATTCTAGGAAATGGAAGGGGTCTTACGTACCCCAGTGTGACAAGCCATTTGCTAGTGTGAATAAGCAAGGACACGCACTGGCACCATTAAGAGCTAGATTAAGTATGCACACTTTATGGTCAGAGGAGGAGAGGTCTAGCAGGCAATCAGGCTCCTGCCTGCATGAAGGGACAGACCTGTGGCTGGACCCACCAGGAATTGGGGAGAAGGAGGCAGGTCCATGCAATGAGGACAAATAAGCAGAGCAGCGACAGCTGTGGGCTGCAGCTGTGACAGCTATTTTACTGCCTCTCTGAAAGGAAGATGTTATCTATTAGTATACAGTATACACTATAGTTTTTTGACCGAGTCTAGATAGGTCTAGATAAAGATGTCCACAGAAGAGCATTGTACTCATCAGTAGTGATGAGCGGCATAGGCAATATTCGAATTGGCAAATTCGAGAATTCAGGATCTCCAGTCATTATTTACTTGATTGCGAAAATCGGCAATGTAATATATTCACAATAAATTTGCGATAAATTCGCAATTAGAATATTCAACACTATTCACGAATACGAATATATAGCACTATATTCTAAATATTCACGAATTCTCGAAGTGGCGATATTCGCAATTAAAATTTGCGATTCAAATCTTCGCGCTCAACACTACTCATCAGTGTAATGTGTGATGTTCATTTATGGTGTATAAAATGTTGATGGCACTGTCATTATGGTAGTGGCATTGCACAGTGCCTATTGAAATCAATGTGTTGTACATTTAACAAATGGAAATGACAGGTCCTCTAATGCATGACAAACATTTTGTAGCTGCTCACTGCTCTCGCTAATAGATGAGTGTCCTTTCAGTTTTTAAGGTGAATCTACACATGAATGTCATGAAATAGTGAAGATGGGAGATTAAAAATTGGTACAAACAGGGAAAAATACAAAAGTGAGAAATGCGGCATACCTCACACAACACAGAATCTGCACTGACAGCTCCATAAATTTTTAAGAATAAATGGTTTATTGATAAATTTAAGGAAACTTCGGTATGATCATGGATCAAGAAAAATCAATGCAATGTCTCTTTCTTGCAAAAATGTGCACCAATCATCCTAATTCATATTGATAAAAGATTGAAATATACAGGAGTTTATCAGCCTGCGGGTTCGCACACAGGGTTTTCTGAAATTTTTCAGGCATTTTGCAGTTTTTTCTTGCTTTTTTTGGCATATTTGCTGTATTTTTTATGCAAAAAAGAAAAAAAAACTGTTTCAGATGTTGCAGTAAGCACACCAATGTGCACTAATCATCATAATTCACATTTTAAAAGATTAAAATATACAGGAGTTTATCAGACTAAGGCCTCATGCACACAAACGTATTTTGTTGACGTGTCTGTTCCGTTTTTATTGCAGATAGGATGCGGACCCATTCATTTCTTCGTGTGCTATCCGCATCGGTATATCCGTTCCGTAGTTCCGCGAAAAAAATGTCTCGTCAGTTTTAGGCATTGTTACAATGGATCCACAAAATAAAAAATGGATGGCATACGGATGTCTTCAGTTTTTTTTGCGGATCTGCAATTTGCGGACCGCAAAAAACATACGGTCATGTGCATGTAGCCTAAGAATGGATTCACACATAAGTTTTATTGGCATTTTTGTGGCATTTTGTGGTCTTTATTGATTTTTTCATAATTAGAGATGAGCAAATTTTTCAAAAATTCGATTCGCTGGTTCGCCAATTTTTTTCGGAAAAATTTGCTTCAATCTGAATACATTTACAGCGAATTACATTTACAAAAAAGGCTATTTCCTGGCTGCTGAGATCCTTTACAGTGGTGTAGAACACTGTGCCTTGTAGTAACACACAGAGAGAGTCTGCTTTGGTAGTGAAATAATACTGTGAGTCCGTATGACACGCAGATCACAGGTGTTGTCTTAGAATCACTGCATACTTCACTCATTTGGGCAGTATCAACTCAGCCTTACAGGTCGATGTTAGCGTCAAGAAGTGCACTCCTTTTACAGCTGATTCCACATAGATGTCTACAGAACCTGTTCTATTAAACACTTATACAAGTAGAGCCCCCCTGACAGAGTGGAGAGGGTGTCAGCATTAAGTTTGTGTTGACATCACTGATTAATTTGCCTTTCCTCTGATCCATCAGAAGAATAACCCACAAAAAACGGATCCTGTCTGTTAAGCATCCGCCTTCACTCGGTCAGCATTTTCTCAGTAATCCATCAGTATTGCTAATGCCCGAAAAAACAGGAGTGGATCTAAAACAGAGATGACACGTGAATGAAATATTTGCATGTCTTCTGTGTTTTGTACCCACTCCTGCTTTTGGCTACCAAATCATTAGCCTTACAGCTGCTACACAGACAGGATCCGTTGTGCATCTCATTTTTCCTTTCTTCTAACAGATCAGAAGAAAGGTAAAAAAAGAGATGACATCAGCCAGGCCGAAAGCCAAAATAGTGGACCAGTCATGAAGTGGGGAGGGTGGGAACAACATGAGAAGTCCGCAGAGTGAACCTATCACATAGTGGTGATGTGGCAGCAGCATGAGGAGACCACAGAGTGGCCCAATGACAGATTGTGGAGAGCGGCAGCAAGATACCACAGAGTGGCAAGGTGACAAATTGTGGAGATGGCAGTAGTAGCAGCATCAGGATACCACAGAGTGGCAAGGTGACATAGTGTGGAGATAGCAGCATCAGCATCAGGAGACCACAGGAAGATACCACAGAGTGGCAAGGTGACATAATGTGATTATGGCACCTACAGTAGCAGCAGGAGGATACAACAGAGTGGCAAGGTGACATAATGTGGATATGGCAGCAGCAGCAGGAAGATGCCACAGAGTGGCAAGGTGACATAATGTGGATATAGCAGCAGTAGCAGAAGGAGTATACCACAGAGTGGAAAGGTGACATAATGTGGATATGGAAGCACCAGTAGCAGCAGGAGGACACCACACAGTGGCAAGGTGACATAGTGTGGAGATGGCAGTAGCAGCAGCAGCAGGAGACAACAGAGTGTCAAGGTGACAACGTTTGGAGATGGCAGCAGCAGCATCATCAGACCACAGAGTGGCAAGGTGACATAATGTGGATATGGCAGCAGCAGTAGCAGCGGGCGGACACCACAGAGTGTCAAGGTGACATAGTGTGGATATAGCAGCAGCATCAGGAGACCACAGAGTGTCAAGGTGACATAGTGTGGAGATGGCAGTAGCATCAGGAGACGACAAAGTGAACCGGTAACAGAGTGGGGCAGTGGGTGGCAATACCAGTACCCTCTAATGAAGGTGTCTGAAAGAAGGAGCACTTGGCATCAGATGTGTGGCATCAGGCGGGTGGCAGCAACAAAGTAGTAGCTGAGACAGTTAGTCAGAAGAAACCGGTCTCTTTAATCAAAGTGTTGGTATGGCATCATGGATGATCTAGTCTGATGCATCAGGAATTGGTGGTTGGAAATCCTGGCTGATCCACGCCTATTTCATCTTGACAAAGGTCAGTCTCTCCACATTTTGGGTGGACAGGTGAGATCTCCTTGGGGTAACTATTGCCCCCGCTGCACTACACACCCGCTCTGATGCCACACTACTGGCCAGGCAGGACAGCTTTTCAAGGGCAAACTCTGCTAGTTGCAGCCACAAATCCAGTTTGGCTAACCAGTAGTCCAGCGGATCTTCAATGTGGGGTGGCAGGGTGCTGTCCAAGTATGCCACCACCTGCTGGTTCAGGTCCTGCTCCAGGTCTACCTGCTGCTGCCGCTGCTGCTGATGAGTAGATTCTTCACTAAGTGGGTGAAGAAAGCTACTCATCAGCGACTGTAGACTCAGGCTGCTGCTGATGGAGCTGGTACTGCTCCTGCCACGTCACCCCTCCACAGCAGCCATGCAGTGGAATGTGAGTGCAGAGGGCCCCCCGGTCAAACCTGCGGGAGGATTGATGATGGCGCAGATAGGCAGCGGCCAACTGACTACATAGGATGTCTCTGTGGTAGTTCAGTTTGTCCTCCCTCTTGGTGGGTGTAAAAAAGGCCCCCATTCTGGAACGGTAGCGAGGGTCCAACAAGGTTGAGAGCCAGAAGTCATCCCTCTGCTGAATGGTGACAATTCGGCAGTCACTACGCATGCAAGTGAGCATGCATAGGGCCATTTATGCAAGTGACTCGGAGAGACTCCCTGCCTCCATCTCCACTGCATATTGCCATGGTGTGTCCGGGTCCTCTGTCTTCATAGCCAACAATGTAGCTCCTTTGGCTGCTTCTGCTCCTCCTGTCCTGTCAGCCAAGTAGAAAAAGTACCCATTTCTATACACATTGCCTGTGCTCCAATGTCCTCCCCCCCTCCTCCTCCTCTTCCAGTTCCTCCCCCACAGGGTTCATGTAGCCAAGAGATCTAGGTGCCATGTCTCCTGTAGAGATGGCCTTGCATTTGCACGGCGGTCGTTTCACGCCGAACTTTGCTCGTTAGCGATTCGCCGAACATGCGAACATATGGCGATATTCGCACTCGCCATATTTTTTTGCATAGCGCCGAACTATGACCCATGACACATCCATCAGGTGGGGCAGGACAGCCAATTGAGACGTTTCAGCACATGGACACACCCCCAACCCTATAACAGAACCCGATCTGGCAGTCATTTTACATTATGTGTTTTGCCAGTGTAGGGAGAGGTTGCATTTTGGAGCAGGGACAGTTAGGGACACCAAACGCTAGCTAATAGGGTCACAAAAGTCCTTTTAAGGATGGTATAGCTGTGCTATCAATAGGTGTGAAATAGAAGAGTGTGATATACTTATAATATACTTTCTAACATATAAATGATATTATAGTGTATTTGTATTGTGCAGCAGTTGTGTGCGGTTCTGCTGAGATACCGCAGCACGATAGAGGGACAAACGCTATTGGAGTAACTAATTGAAACGGGTGTGATATACCTCAAAAAAACTGCTTCAGGGCTGCGATATACCTTCTTCCACAAAATCCTGATTGAGGGGTGCTATATACCTGTTTCCGCCAAATACTGATTGAGGGGTGCTATATACCAGTTTCCACCAAATACTGATTGAGGGGTGCCATATACCTTCTTCCACAAGATACTGATTGAGGAGTTCTATTGCTATATACCTTCTTCCACCAAATACTGATTGAGAGCTGTGATATACCTGCTTCCACAAAATACTGATTGAGGGGTGCCATATACCTGTTTCTGCCAATTACTGATTGAGGGGTGCCATATACCTTCTTCCACAAAATCCTGATTGAGGGGTGCTATATAACTGTTTCCGACAAATACTGATTGAGTGTCACTTGCTGTCCTGTGAGAGATCTGAGAAGATTGGATAGACTTTCAGCATGTGAGTCTATCTGACAGGTCTTTCTGTGTTTCCTTTCTGTTTGTTGTTGTCGGCTGGATCCCACCTCGCCACAGGTTCTGCTCGTTAGCTGTTTAAGAGGCTCTATTTAAGTCCGCCTCTTTGTGCTGACTTTGCGGTTGATATTTTCCTTTTGGAGTTCTATAATAGTTGTTTGTTGATTCTCATATTCGATTTTGCGATATTTCGCGAATATTCGATTGAATATTCGTCTTATATTCGTTGAAATCAAATATTCGTCATTATTCTATTTATCGCGAATAATATGCGATTTAATTATTCGCATATTGCAATTTTCTTTTAACTGTATAAGGCAACTTTCCTATTGGTTGGCTATGGTTATGGCTAATATGTGTATTTTACGAATATTCGCTAGATTGCTATAACTTAGTTTTTTAGAATATGATGAATATTCTAAAAAAAACTAAGTTATAGCAATATAGCTAATATATTCGTTATTTAGAATATTTGTCTTTTTTTTTTACAATGTGTACTGTTATTCTACTTTGGCATAATGCTCCCCGACAAGCATCCCCGTCACCATGGGAACGCCTGTGGGTTAGAATATACCATCGGATCTGAGTTTTCACCATCTCAGGGAAAACTCAGATCCGATGGTATTTTCTAACCCACAGGCATTCCCATGTTGACGGGGACGCTTGTCGGGGAAGAGAATGCGAACAACTGTACAGATTGGAAAAAAAGTGAATATTCTAAATAACAAATATATTCACTATATTGCTATATATTTGTTTTTTGAATATTCGTCATTTTTTTTCCATATGAAAACATGATTCCTTCCTGCTTAAGTTGCTTGTGGGCCAATGACTCATTGACCCACAAGAAAGAAGTAGGGAGGAATCATGTTTTCAGATGTTAAAAAATAACGAATATTCAATATAGCGAATATATAGCACTATATTTGAAATATTTGCGATTAATATTCGCAATTCGAATACTCGCGCTCAACACTACTTCCCGCTCGTCTCAAGCTAAGTCATCCTGCTTTCTCCATTGTGCGTGTGTTGCTGTTAGGTCTCAGGGAGATGCTGGTCCCTTCACGGTGGAAGGTACAGGCTGTCTCATTCCCCTCTCCCTAAGTTATGGTTTGCTACAGTGTCAGCATGGCTTAGGTTCCAGCGTATAAGTTTGTTCACCATCCTGACTTGCTCATACTGTCAGCAGTCAGGGAAAGGCTCAGGGATTGTTAGGAAGTTACCATTCCCTCCTCCCGAGCTTTGGGGCCTTGTCTGTTTACCTGTTGTTATTTGTTTACTTGGTGTTCCTCTTATCCCCACTTGCTGTGACCTTAAGGGGTGCTATTTACCAGTTTTCGCCAAAATACTGATTGAGGGGTGCCATATACCTTCTTCCACAAAATACTGATTGAGGGGTGCTATTGCTATATACCTTCTTACACCAAATACCCCTCATTAGTATTTGGCAGAAACAGGTATATAGCACCTCTCAATCAGTATTTTGTGGAAGAAGGTATATGGCACCCCTCAAACAGTATTTGGCGGAAATAGGTATATAGCACTCCTCAATCAGTATTTGGCGGACACAGGTATATGGCACCCCTCAATCAGTATTTTGTGGAAGATACAACTGCTTCCAAAAAATACTGAATGAGGGGTGGTATATACCTGTTTCCACCAAATACTGATTGAGGGGTGCAATATACCTTCTTCCACAAAATACTGATTGAGGGGTGCTATTGCTATATACCTTCTTCCACCAAATACCCCTCAATTGGCTGGAGGTGTCTGATGTCACTTGGGATGACGTGGATGACCGAGTTAACCAATTAAGAACCGCAAGGTTGCTGGTCAAGACACGATTGCTAGATGACACTGGGAGCTCAGACCTCTCGCTGCGACTCCTGCTGCCACGCCCCCTTAATCTGCTGCGACCTCTGCTTGTGCCAGAAACATTTAGGCCTGTGCCTCTCCTCTGTGCATGGCCTGGCAATTATTTGCCTAACATACTTAGCTGAACTAAACAAATTAAACGGAAATTAAAACACCCCTAAAAGTGACAAATATATATATTTTTTTTATGAAATAGGCCACTAAACACTTTCATCACAATTAACTGCAGAAGTGAACTGAGAATATATTTTTCTGGTTGGTCTGAAATATATACTATACACTATATAGACTATACGTTTTGACCAGAAAAACCGTAACCACCTCCCGTCCGCCCATAGACTAATAACGTCCTGGAGGTGGTTCTCTATCTCTGAATGGATGTTCCTGAACGTCCATTCAGAGACTGCAACTGCACGCTAATCAGATCAATGACAGCAGGGCAACCCTTAGGCCCCTTTCACATGGGCGAGTTTTCCACGCGGGTGCAATGCGTGAAGTGAACGCATTGCACCCATACTGAATCCGGACCCATTCATTTCTTTGAGGCTGTGCACATGAGCGGTGATTTTCACGCATCACTTCTGCGTTGCGTGAAAATCGCAGAAGCTCTATTTTGTGCGTTTTTCACACAACGCAGAAGTGAATGGGGTTGCAAGCAAATGTGGATGCGGTGCGATTTTCACGCACGGTTGCTAGGAGACGATCGGGATGGGGACCCAATCATTATTATTTTCCCTTATAACATGATTATAAGGGAAAATAATAGCATTCTTAACGCAGAATGCTTAGTACAATAGGGCTGGAGGGGTTAAAAAATAAATAAAACATAATTTAACTCACCTTAATCCACTTGTTCGCGCAGTCTTCTTCTTTGAGGAATAGGACCTTTGATGACGTCACTGCGCTAATCACATGGTCCATCACATGGATCATGTGACGGACCATGTGATGATTGCAGTGACATCAACAAGTGGATTAAGGTGAGTTAAATAAAAAAAATAAAAATTTTAACCCCTCCAGGCCTATTGTACTATGCATTCTGTATTCAGAATGCTATTATTTTCCCTTATAACCATGTTATAAGGGGAAATAATACAATCTACACAACCTTGAACCCAAACCTGAACTTCTGTGAAGGGTACAACATTCAGTTTTTTATCACGCGTGTGCAAAACGCATTGCACCCACGCGATAAAAACTGAAAAAAACTTACTGCAATTGCGTACCTACTTGTGCGGGTTTGCCGCAACGCTTCCGGACCTTATCCGTACACGCTCGTATGAAAGAGGCCTTAGAGAAGGCAGGGACAGTTCTCAGGTGTCCCTGTCTTTTAGATCGCTGTATACACAGCGCTCACCGTATACACAGCGCTCACACAGACCTCGATTAGCCCTGCACTGTACAGCATCTCTGGGGGGTGTATTTCTCCTGTAACTGGGGCTACTATGTCAGCCCCAGTTACAGGAGAAATCAATAGTGGAAAAAACAAAAACGTGTAGTTAAATGTCCCCCAGAGGTCTTGTATGACCTTATGGGGGACGAAAAGTGTAAAAAAAAAAAAAAAAAAAAAAAAAATTACCCAAGTAAGGAATAATTTTTTTTTTCAAAATAGAAAAAATAAAATAAAATAGCCATATTTGGTATTGCTGTTTCCATGACGGTCAGCTCTATAAATATATCACATGATCCACCCAGTCCGATAAACACCATAAAAATTTTGTATATAAAAACTGTGTCAAAAAAAGCTATTTTTGTCACCTTACATCACAAAAAGTGCAACACCAAGTGATCAAAAAGGTGTCTGTCCTACAAAATGGTACCAATAAAACCGTCACCTCATTCTGCAAAAAATGAGTCCCTACATAAGAAAATCTCTCAAAATAAAAAAAAAAATATAGCTTTCAGAACATGGACACATTAAAACATCATTTTTTTGTTTCAAAAATGCTATTATTGTGTAAAACTTAAATAAGAAAAAGTATACATATTAGGTATCACCACGTCTGTAACAACCTGCTCTATAAAAATGGCACATGACCTTACCCCTCAGGTGAACGCTGTAAAAATAAATAAAAACTGTGCTAAAACAACCAATTTTTTTTGTCACCTTGCCCCATAAAGTATTATAATGAATGATCAAAAAAATCATATGTATCCAAAAAAACAGTACCAATAAAACTGGCACCTTATCCTCTAGTTGTCAAAATGGTGTCATTTTCTGGGAGTTTCTACTGTAAGGGTGCATCAGGGGGGCTTCAAGTGGGACATGGCATCCAAAAACCAGTTCAGCAAAATCTGCCTTCCAAAAACCATGTGGCGCTCCTTTTATTCTGCACCCTGCCGTGTGCCCATACAGCAGTTTATGACCACATGTGGGGTGTTTCTGTAGAATCAGGGTAATAAATATAGAATTTTGTTTGGCTGTTAATTCTTGATGTGTTAAAGAAAAAAATTGATTTAAATGGAAAATCTGCCAAAATAAGTGAAATTTAAAAATGTTATCTCCATTTTTCTTTTAATTCTTGTGGAATGCCTAAAGGGTTAATAAAGTTTGTAAAATCAGTTTTAAGTAACTTGAGGGGTGTAGTTTCTACAATGGGGTGATTTATGGGGGTATCCACTATGTAAGCCCCGCAAAGTGACTTCAGACCTGAACTGGTCCTTAAAAAGTGGGTTTTGGCAATTTTCTTAAGAATTTTAAGAATTGCGTCTAAAATTCTAAGCCTTCCAACGTCCTAAAAAATAAAATTACATTTCTAAAATTATGCCAACATAAAGTAGACTTATGGGGAATGTTAAGTAATAAATATTTTATGAGGCATCACTTTCTGTTTTAAAAGCAGAGAAATAGAAATTTTGAAAATTGCGAATGTTAAAAAAAAAATGGTATAATATATTGACTCAAATGTATGACTGTCATGAAGTACAATGTGTCACGATAAAACAATCTGTGAATGGCTTGGATAAGTAAAAGTATTCCAAAGTTATTACCACTTAAAGTAAGATATGTCAGATTTGCTAAATTATGCCTGGTCAGGAAGGGGGCAAATGGCCAGGATGTGAAATGGTTAAAGAGTGAAGTGCGTATATATTTTTCTTGTATTACTTAAATAGGCCCCTATACGCTTTCACCTGAAATAACTGCAACAGTGCAGTGTGTATATATTTTTATTTTTTACAGTAATACACTCCTATACGCTTTCACCAGAAAAAACTGCAACAGTGCAGTGCGTATATATTTTTCTTTTTTTACTGAAATACACCACTATACACTTTCAACAGAAATAACTGCAACAGTGCAGTGCATATATATTTTCCTCTTTTTACTGTAATACGCCCTTATGCGCTTCACCTGACATAACTGCAACAGTGCAGTGCATATATATTTTTCATTTTTCACTGTAATACACCCCTAAATGCTTTCAACAGAAATAACTGCAACAGTACAGTGTCTATATATTTTTTCCTTTTTTTTTATGGTAATACGCCCCTATACGCCTTCACCAGAAATAACTGCAGAAGTGAACTGAGAAAATATTTTTCTTGTAGTACTGATATAAGATGAAAGCCAGTAAAGGCTTTTCAACATAAGACTTGCAGCCCAATAACAAAAAGCTGGAATGACAGAGCTGTCTAATGGCTATATGGATCTCCAAATAATCGTTCCCTGCACTTGTCAATCGCTTTTCTATCAATGTCACTAGCGCCTTCTGAGGTCTCTCCCTGCACTAACATGCTGTGAAATGATTCCTCCCTATCCTTTCCCTGCACTTATAAATCGTTTTTTCTGTCTTTTTTTTCCACAATCATTTTTCCAATTGCTGTCCCTAGTGCCTTCACATGTCTGTCCCTGCACTCTGAACACTGGAAAATGTCTGACTCTAAGATGGCTGACATATTTATAGGGGTGTGACATCACAGGGCTGGCTGCTGATTGGTTGCATGCAGGCATGTCAATCTGGGTGATCCCGCCTTCCCAAAGTTCCTTGCCCCATGTCTTCATTCCTCACATATGTAGCCGCCATTTTAGGAAAAATGTGATTCGTTACCGCAAGGAAATTCACATTTGTTAAGAATCAAAGTTTTCCTCAAATTCTAAATGAATTCCACTTTGTCAGCTTCGATTCGCTCATCTCTATTAATAATGTTTTTTGCTGTGATTTTTAGGCAAACCAAACCAAATAAATTGTAAATTTTAGATTCTTGGCAAATACATTTTGTACAAAATTATTTGAGCCCGTCTGCCACACGTCAACTTACTTAAATTACTCGCATTGCGCATCCAACCTAGTTCTGTGTATAGGCAACGTTTCTAATGGAATTAACAAAGATAACGAATATAGCGCTATATTCTCTAAATTCGGTAATTCTAGCAATCCAATATGAAAGTTGCCTATAGACAGCTCTAAGTTGGATTCGCAATGCAAGAATATTACTTTGCCTATTTTTGGCAATAAATAAAATACTAAGTCATTATTCTATTTATTGCAAAAAATAAGCAAATTAATATTCTCGTATTGCCAATCCAACTTAGAGCTGTCCTTAGGCAACTTTCCTATCGGCTTGCTAGAATTAACGAATATAGAGAATATAGAGCTATATTCGTTATCTTCGTTAATTCTAGATAGCCTACCAATAGGAAAGTTGCCTTATACAGTTAAACTCGCAATATGCAAATAATTAAACAGCATATTATTTGCGATAAATAGAATAATGACGAATATTCGATTTCGACTAAGATAAGACGAATATTCTATCGAATATTGACGAAATATTGCAAAATCGAATATGGCACCTCCTGCTCATCACTAGTCAAGACCAACATCACTGAAGAAAACACACCAATTCTTGTGCGAGCCGTCACCACATCATCACGCTGGGTGGGTGCGGTGACATCAAGTCAGCGTGTACGAGAATTTGTTTGTTTTTTTCAATCAGGATGGCCTCTACGGATTCAAATGGATGAGTTGAGTATGTATTTTTTATTTTCACCCTTGAATAACCCCTTGATAGGCTGAATGTGACTCTCAGATTCTGGGATCACTGTTGAATGTGGCATCTGAGGGGTTAAATGACAGGGGACAGCATGAATGCCATTTCCTGTCATTGCACCTGCTCCATACAATGGAATGCAATTCGTTACGAAGTACTTCATAACAAATCAATTTTTTTTGTCAAAGTTCAGCAAAGAAGCCAAGTAGAATTTTTGAAAACTTTGCTCATCTCTAACTATAAGGGCAAAAAACCTCCAAAAATGCCTCTAAAAGCACTACACAAAATGACGATCAAGTCAATTGTTTTTGAAGCATTTTTTTGGGGCCCAAAAATGCCAGGACTAAAATTGTGCGTGAAGGGACTCTAAAGGAAAATCTGCCTTTGAAGACCACAGCAGCAAATCACAGTGCAGCTTTCAATTTTGCTGAGTGGTTTAAGGTCTGATTGGTTACCATGGGCAACAAGGCAAGTTTTTTTCTTTTAGGCTCTTTTGTGTCAGGGCTAGTAATTATATTGGAAACGATGTGCTATATATCATTTGTGCAATGTATTTAAATGAGCCCAAAAGTCCCTTTAGTCATATTATTCAGACTTCTTTGATAGTTTCCTTAGTTTCACTAGTAACAATTGTCATGCATATAGTTCTGGTGTGATGCATGTTTCTTACAAAATCTACCTTGTTATGTTGTATTAGTTAAAATTTATCATTCTTTTGTCACTTGAGAATGCTCAAAAGCTAAAGAAAACTGTGTGGCCACCTAGGGGTTGGGTTGTGTATTGCGGCTTGTTAAGGGTTCTGCAAGCATGTTGTGATATTGGGCTGAATTTCAGTACAGTACTGAGTTTCATAAGTGTTACTCACCTGTCCCACATACAGCGCTGAGCACCACTAATTTGGTTGGTAGCCCCCTAACAGCTCTCAACTGTAAAGTGTCAAATTCACATAATTTTCTGGATTCTGCAGGCCTTTACTCTTCTCAAACATCACCCTTTCTCTTCCTTAGTGCTACATAACTGACAAGCCATTTTTTGGCGAGGTTGACATCTCTTCTCTAGTGTTGATCGAGCACCTTAGTGCTCGGAGGCTCAGGCCGAACACCTTTGGATGCTCGAGTGCGTTACCGAGCACCCAAGAACAATGGAAGTCAATGGGAGGATCCGAGCATTAAACCAGGCACCCCCTGCTCTGAAGAGGGGAGGGTGTCTGGTTCATACGAAAAATTCGATACAACCTGTATATCACATAAAGGAGGGCCTTATTCACATTGTGGTACAATTGTTCAGGTAGTGGGACTCCTACACTCATAAAGCCTATGCACTAAGTGAAAAGGCTGCCAAAAATTGAAAGACACCAGCGCTCCAATAAACCCTTTATTACACATAAAGGAGGGCATCATACACCCTTGAAAAATTATGATTGATGGCCTTCTGGTGAGCTGACCCTCTAAAAAATTATATGCGAGGGCCTGCAGGTGAGCTGAACTTGTAAAAGATTTTAGGTGTGGGCCTGCTGGTGAGCTGACCCTGTAAAAGATTTTAGGTGCGGGCTTGCTGGTGAGCTGTCCCTGTAAAACATTATATGCAAGGGCCTTCAGATGAGCTGACCCTGTAAAAGATTGTAGGTGAGGGCCTGCTGATGAGCTAACAGTCTAAAAAATTATATGCAAGGGCCTGCAGGTGAGCTGACCCTGTGAAAGATTGTATGCGAGGGCCTGCAGGTGAGCGATGGGCATATATGTGAGGGCATTATATGCAACAATTAAGCCTGTTGATATGATGGAAGAGGAGGAGGAGGATGAGAAAAGGAAGATTTAAACATATACCCTTGTTTGTGGTGGAAGGGGTGCATAGGAATACAGTGTATTCAGTACATTATAAACACATTTAAGGTGCCTTTATGTTTAGCCGCTTTCTTCTGGTGGAGTCGAGAAGTCATGATCAATCCAGGCCTTGTTCATTTTTATAAGCGTCAACCTGTCAGCATTTTCAGTTGACAGGCAGATACGCTTATCTGTTATAATGCCACCAGCAGCACTAAATACCCGCTCAGACAAAATGCTGGCAGCAGGGCAGGCCAGAACCTCCAAGGCATAGAGTGCCAGTTCGCTCCACGTGTCCAGCTTGGACATCCAGTAGTTGTAATGCACTGAGTAGGGATGAGCGAGCACCAAGGGATTCGGGTGTTCGGCCCGAACACATTGCCATATCCGCGTTCTCGACCGAGCACCCGAGAATAATGGAAGTCAATAGGAGACAAACAGGCACCCCCTGCTTGGAAGAGGGGAGGGTGCCTGGTCCATATAAAAAGGTTAGAAATTGATGGAATCCCCATCAAAATGGTTTGGAAACAGCATTTAGAGAATAGCTGGATGTGTATTAGACTCCTATTATCTACGACATACAATAGACAACCACACAAAGGCTGTATGCCAAAAGCCAGGTATGTGCAAGCCATCAATCTATCCATGAGACAGATGACAGACTTAGCATTCATTGCAATGGCAGCCTTGTGCACTATGAGATGTTCCAAACCAGCTCTCATCTGAGTGAAAACCAGTAAACCTCAAAGTTATTCTTGCATCTGTTGGATGGCTTGGGTAAACCTGCACACCTAGATCAATATCATTAAGGTGATAAAAATGTATTCCGATTGTACTTACATAATATTCAATAACTTTTCTATGCAGTTTTGCCATGTAAAAACTCATTTGCATAAACATGGGAATATGGGCAAGACATGCAAATGAGCAGAATCTGCCTTGTTTTTCAGCTGTCATAAGACTATGAAAACCAATGGATGGCGCTATTGAGTTATGAACAGCACCCTCTATTGGTTTCACAGTCTTATGACAAGACAAATATTCTTGTCAGAAGACTATGAAACCAATAGAGGGCGCTATTGAGTTATGAATATGAACAGCGCCCTCTATTGGTTTCACAGTCTTATGACAAGACAAATATTCTTAGGAGTCTAAGATGCATTTCTAACCTTTTTTTATGAACCAGACACCCTCTTCTCTTCCGAACAGGGGGTGCCTGGTTGTCTCCCATGGACTTCCATTTTATTAAATTGTATTCGAACACCCGAATTATTTGGCCAAGCACATAGATTTGCCGAGCATAGCGATGCTCGAGCTGAACAGTATTTCGGCCGAGCATTCTCGGTCATCACTAGCACTGAGAGATCATTGAGGACGCTGACACTGTCTTCAAAAATGTTTCCCTCCTTGTCACAGTACGCCGCGCATCAGGGTAAGGGTGCTTGCGGGATGTCATGAAACTGTCCCAGGCTTTGGAGAGTATTGCCCTGCCTCTGTTGGAACTGATGTGTGTTCCCCTTGTCTCCCCTCCTCGGTTGCCCAAGGAACTATAGACTCTGCCCCCAGCATTGTCAGATGGAAATTTTTGGAGCAATTTTTCAACAAGGACCTTCTGGGGCCCAGTGCTAGGTATGGCATGGTCGGGCAGCAGGGGTGCTGTTTGACTGCTGGGTACCGCCGCCTGCCGGATTGGCGCCACAGCGTGGTGGTCGCCGTGCAGCGCAACGCCAATTTTAAAGTAAGACCCACTCATAGAGGCAACCTTGGCGTGGTGAGTGAGCTTATGCCTTTTGAACAAAATGTACACTAATGCCTCATTTAGCATATAGCATAGGCGGCGGTACACATGCGCTACCTAGCACTGTTTTCTGCAAAAGTAGCAGGGATGAAATCAATGCATAGCAGCTGGATGTGCGATTCATTTCTTGTCTTTCCTCTTTTAACTTATACATAGAGATTCTGTCCCTGAATCAGCACCCTTCCATTCGGCCAGGTGATTTTAATTAGCAAGGTATTTTGCAGAAGGGGTTAAATTAACCTACCATGCTCTCAGTTGGAGTTCCTGTGATCTTCAGGTAAGGTGAGCTTTGACAGCAGTTCACATGGTGCGGTGCTGCACGGGGGGCCACTGTGCTGTTTTTCTGGCGGGTTGTTGGGGCCCAGTGCTAGGTATGACGTGGTCGGGCAGCAGGGGTGCTGTTTGACTGCTGGGTCCTGCTGCCTGCCAGATTAGCGCCACAGCGTGGTGGTCGCCGTGCAATGCCAATTTTAGAGAAGGACCCACTCATAGAGGCAACCTTGGCGTGGTGAGTGGTCTTATGCCTTTTGATCAAAATGTACACTAGTGCCTCATTTAGCATATAGCATAGGAGGCGGTACACATGTGCTACCTAGCACTGTTTCCTGCAAAAGTAGGAGGGATGAGATCAATGCATAGCAGCTGGATGTGCGATTTTATTTCTTGTCTTGCTTCTTTTAACTTATACATTTGTGCCAGAGTACCAACAGGCAAGACTTCGCTGTCGTCATCAGGAGGATGACTTTCAATCTTCTCATCCTCTTACTCCTCTTCTGCCCACCCACGCAGAACAGATACAATTAAAATTCCATGGGTACTACCCTCTGTAGCAGAGGCAACGGTCTCCTGCTCCTCCTCCTCTTCATCGTCCAATTCACGCTGAGAAGACGAACTGAGAGTGGTCTGGTTTTCACCCTGTGTAATGTCTTTCACCATTTCCACCTCATCCACATACAAAGCGTCATCCTTAATTGTAAGCAGCGAGCATTTGAGTAGACACAGTAGTGGGATGGTTATGCTGATAATAGCGTTATCACCGCTCACCATCTGTGTTGATTCCTCAAAGTTTCTTAAAACCTCACAGAGGTTGGACATCCATGCAGACTCCTCGCTTGTGAATAGCAGAAGCTGACTGGAAAAGTGAAGACCATGTTGCAGCTGGTATTCCACTACTGCCCTCTGCTGCTCACAAAGCCTGGCCAACATGTGAAATGTCGAGTTCCAGCACATACTCATGTCGCAAAACAGCCGGTGAGCTGCTGCAGCGCTGACAGACCAGCGGAAGCTGTAGATGACTTGCGGAAATGAGCACACACGCGGCGCACCTTCACCAGTAACTCAGGCAAATTGGGGTAGGTTTTGAGAAACCACTGAATCACTAAGTTTAAGACGTGGGCTGGGCATGGGATGTGTGTGAGCTTGCCGAGCTCCAAAGCCACCACCAAGTTACGGCCATTATCAGACACAACCATGCCTGGTTCTAGGTTGAGTGGCGAGAGCCACAGCTCAGTCTGGTCTCTTATTCCCTGCCACAGCTTTGCAGCGGTGTGCTGTTTGTCACCTAAGCAGATCAGCTTCAGCACGGCTTGTTGCCGCTTCCCCACTGCAGTGCTACACTGCTTCCAGCTACCGACTGATGGCTGACTGGTGCTGCAAGAGGATAATTCTGAGGTGGAAGTGGAGGAGGAGGAGAAGTGGGGGTTGGAGCCACTAATGTAGGCCGTGGCAGAAACCCTGATGGAATTAGGGCCCGCAATCCTTGGTGTTGGTAGCATGTGCCATCCCAGGGTACAACTCGCTCCCAGCCTCCACAACGTTTACCCAGTGTGCGGTCAGGGAAATGTAGCGTCCCTGGCTGAATGTACTTCTCCATGTGTCCATGGTTAAGTGGACCTTTCCAGTAAATGTGTTGGACCTTTCCAGTAACTGTGTTGGTCAGGGCACGTGTGATGCTACGGGACACGTGTTGGTGAAAGGCGGGCACGGCACACCTTGAAAAATAGTGGTGGATGGCGACTGCGTTATGTGGGACAGCCGCCAATATCAGGCTGCGGAAGGCCTCAGTGTTCACAAGCCTAAATGGTAACATTTTTAGAGCCAGTAATTTGGAAAGTTGCGCATTTAGTTGCACTTGCGTTCAAATGCCTGGGATAAGGAAATTTGTACACTGCGCTGGGACACAGAACTGGATGTGGTTGCTGATGGTGCCTGCAAAGGTCCAGGTGCAGGGCAGGAGGCATCCGGGCCTGTGCCTTTGACAGGGGATTTGCCAGCACGTAACACAGGGGAAGAGGAGACAGTGGTGACCCGCAGACGCAGACTGTGGACCCAGGCATTCGGCCCACTTATTACGGTGCTTGAATGCCATGTGGTGATCAAGCTGGTGGTGGTGACGTTGCTATTGTGCACGCACCGACTCATTTTGGTATGGCACAGGTTGCAAACTGCCACACTTTCCTCCAAAAAGCGCCATACTGCAGAACACCTACCCCTTAGCAAGGGAGATTTATGCACGGGGAGGCTCCGTGGAACAGTGTGGGCCTGTTTGGTTTGGCCCGCCTTCACCCTTTTGCCACCCCACTGCCTCTTCCAGCATGTTGTGGTGCAGCGGAACCCTCTTTCTCTGTACTGCTGTCCTCACTCAACTTTCCACCTTCCCAGGTTGGCTCAGTGACTTCATCGTCCACCACCTCCACTTCCTCACTCTGATCATCTCCTGACTTGTTGACCTAACCACAACCTCTGATTGACAACTGTGTCTCATCCTCTTCATCAACCTCTTGAGAAAGTAATTGCCGTTGACTTATTGACAACTGTGTCTCATCATCATCCACCTCTTTAAACAGTGCCGTTCCCCACCGTCATATTCCTGTGACTGGGGATGCTCAAGATTTTGGGAATCAGGGCACAAGATCTGTCCCTCTTCAAGCGTGCTTGGCTAGAGGGCCAAATCAAGGAATAGTGCAGAAAATAGCTCCTCAGAATATCCAAATGTGGGATCACTTGTTTGCCCAGACTCTCCATGGTGGGAGGAAGTGAGGATTGTGTTGAGGAGACTCTTGGCTACCAAAACTGGACTTGGTGGAAGACAGGGTGGTGCTTAAGCGACTGGAAGCATTATCTGCTGCAATCCAAACGATGACCTGGTTGCATTCGTCTGACTTCAAGAGTGGTGTCCTGCGCTGCCCTGCAAACTGGGACATGAAGCAAGGTATCATAGATTTTTTTTTTTCTTGTTCTCAGGCAGCAGGCACAGTTTCTATACACCCAGGGCCACGGCCTCTGCATGCACCATCAGCATCACAGCCACTTCCCCATCCCTTACTGCTTGCCTTCTTCATATTAAATGTTATATACACGTGAAACTCAAAAAATTAGAATATTGTGCAAAAGTTCATTTATTTCAGAAATGCAACTTAAAAAGAGTTGCATTAATGCAACTTAAAATTAGAATATTGTGAAAAGGTTCAATATTCTAGGCTCAAAATGTCACACTCTAGTCAGCTAATTAATCCATACCCCGGGCCCTGAGCAAAGGGTACCTGAGATTGTGACTTTGGAGTTTTCATAAGCTGTAAGCCATAATCATGAAAATTATAACAAATAAAGGCTTGCAATATCTCGCTTTGCATCTAATGAGTCTATCTAATAAATTAGTTTCACCCTTTAAGTTCCATTACTGAAATAAATGAACTTGGCATGATATTCTAATTTTTCGAGTTTGACCTGTATGCTTGAAAGTATGTCGCACATACAGTAGCGTAGGATTTGGAAGTATATGTGTAAAAAAATGTAAAAAGGTATTTGGGATGTGGAAATGTGACACAGGAGATATCCCGCAGATAATGTCAGGGAATGTCATGGGTATTTGGGATGAGGAAACGTTATACGGAAGAGGTACCACCGGTAATGTCACTGTCCAAAGCGTCTACGTAAAAAGTACACTGTATGTCACAGATAAAAAAAAATTGGCGCACACGTTACACTGGAGATGTGGCACTGCTAATGTCACTGTGTGCAGCGGACACTGTCTATTGAAAAAGTACACTAGATATCTCAAATATTTTTGGGATGCGCACACTTTACATTGGAGATGTAGCACAGCTGTCACTGTCTGCAGCGGACACCATCTATTAAAAAAGTACACTGGATGTCACAGATATTTTTGGGATGCGCACACTTTACTCTGGAGATGTGGCGCAGCTAATGTCACTGTCTGCAGCAGACACCGTCTATTGAAAAAGTACACTGGATGTCACAGATATTTTTGGGATGCGCACACTTTACAATGGAGATGTGGCGCAGCTAATGTCACTGTCAGAAGCGGACACTGTCTACGGAAAAAGTACACTTGATGTCACAGATTTTTTTTATGCGCACACTTTACACTGGAGATGTGGCACAGCTAATGTCACTGTCTGCAGAGGACACTGTCCATTGAAAAAGTACACTGGATGTCACAGATATTTTTGGGATGCGCACACTTTACAATGGAGATGTGGCGCAGCTAATGTCACTGTCTGCAGCAGACACCGTCTATTGAAAAAGTAAACTGGATGTCACAGATATTTTTGGGATGCGCACACTTTACACTGGATATGTGGCGCAGCTAATGTCCCTGTCCGCAGCGGACACTGTCTACGGAAAAAGTACACTGGATGTCCAGATTTTTTTTTTATGCGCACACTTTACACTGGATATGTGGCACAGCTAATTTCCTTGTCTGCTGCGGAGTAACTATTGTATGCTATTTAGCGCAGGATGCGTTAAAAATAGATATTGCTGTCACACACAATAGTCCTTAGAAGGAATTTTGGGTCTGTAAAGTTTTAGCTATTTAGCGTAGTTTGCGCTAAAAAAAGATATTGCTGCTTCCACACACAATAGTCTTTAAAAGGACTTTTGGTGCTAAAAATATTCTTAAATCACTCCCTACACTGTCTGTGCCTTCCTCAGCATAGCTCTCCCTGACTAAGAATGAGCCGAATATGTGTCATCGGGTGCTATATAGCACCGATCAGCCAATCACTATAATGCCAGCAGCCAACATGGCTACGGCGGCAGTACGGACATGCACGTTTATTGGCTGTGTAGAAAACCAAGAAAAATGTGGTGCGAAGACTCGAATACCGCCATGTGCCGAACATCGAGATGCTTGAGCATCACTGCTCTTCTCTTGAGCTCGAGTTTTGCTTTCACAACAGTCTGATGAAGTGAAGAACCACACTTGTAGTTTCTTCTCTAAGCAGTACATCCCAGCAGATAAACAACATTCCATTGGTGATCAAGAATCCCTCACAGTCAAACTCACCATGGAAGAAGTTTACAGTAACCATAAATATTGATCCAAAAATCTTGAAGATCTTTAATCAGCTCACAGATTAAATCATCGCCAATCACAATAAGCACTTTTCCCATTTTCTTTTCCCATTTCCCACAACATTTAGCCAGGCTATATTGTGATGGCAATTCATACATCTCTAGAGAACGGTCCACCCCATCAGTAAAACAACTATTCCCCATGGAAGAAGTTTCCAGTAACCATAAATATTAAGCCAAAAAATCCTGAATATCTTTAAACAACTCACAGATTAAATAATTGCCAATCACACTGGGGACTTTTCTTTTCTAATTTTAAATTAATTATCAAATACCGTCCTGCTGGGAAAAACTGCAGAGTTGACTTACTTTCCTAATCCTTTGGATGTCTCAGAATAGACTCCTATCCACATCATTTAGCCAGGTTGCATTTTGATTACATTTCATACATCTCCTGAGAGCCCTCCATAGGAACAATCCTTAGACTTTACCAGGAAGTATTATCTTGGGTATACTAATTGTTACTCTCTGATAATCAACTGGAGTTAAGGACTTTGCTGTCTCATGTATCCAATGTACTCAGTTCAAGCCTCTCAAACCTCTACAACCGCTTCTCATTCTAAAATATTTATGGACTTTGGGTACATAAGATACCGACTGCTCAAGGATGCACTACTGTATGGGTAGCAGTGGACCAATTCTTCAAGCTAGTACACTTTCTCCCTTTTCTGGGCTTGCCTTCTACCCCACAGCTTGCGAAATATTTTTAAGGTGATTTTTTGCTTCTCTAGCCTACCTTCCCATATTCACAGATAGTGAAGTATCCCAGGATTCAGTTAGGTTGAGCTCATATCACTATTTAGCTTTCAGTTTTTCTAATCCATCAGAACAAAAGAAAAAAAACAGGATCCTGTAAATCTTGTTGCATCAGTTGGCATTCGTTTGAGCCATTTCTGTCTGAGAACCGTTTTTTAGATGGAAAAAAAGTACTGTATTCAGTACTTTTTTCCATAAAAAAAACTGATCACAGATGGAAATAGCTCAAAGGATCCTGTTATTTTTCCCACTTCTTCTCACAGATCAGAAGAATGGAAAGATAAATGGTGATGTGAACTCAGCCTAAGAAGTATGCTCCAGACGAAGTCATCAGGGCAAAACCCTGGGTCAGCTGTAGCATATGGAATTTGTATTCTATGAAAAGCCTGTTTTAATCATTGAAGTTGTAAGTGTAATAAAAGGGGATACTGGCATACTACACTATATGTGATTGCTGCTATAGGCTTATAGAGATGGAAGGGAGACAGAATGGGGTAAGTGAGAGCTTTCAGTAGGCAGTCTCCTACAACCTTGTGGAACTACAAGAAGCAGCAAGCTGCAGACGTGTGGAGGGCAAATATAAAACAGCGGAAATGGAAAAACTACATTTGTAGTAAGCTCGTATTTGCTTATTCATTGAATTTTAGGACAGTCATCGTATTGAGTAGTGTGAACTACTGTCTACTTTTGTTAACATTTTAGAGATTTTAGTTCAATCTGTCTCCAAATTCTGCAGAGCCCTGTGCAAAGTGCTACAGATTTCACTGGACTTTTCTTCTTCCTTCGACCAACAGATGAATGGTCAAATTAAACAAACCAAACAATCCATGGAACGATATCCTCACATCTTTTGTAATGCCCAAAGTCTCAATGTCGCCTAAAAAAACTTGCCTCCTACTCTCATGATCCTTACTCAACACCACTAAGCCACACCTCCACTCAATGTTAGTAATAAATATCTTTATTAAAGTCTCATTAAAACATATATAGCAAAAACTCACAATATAAATTTAATTTAAAATAGATCCCATATGTGGCAACCGGGAGGTCGTCACCAGCAACACCAGTCAGTTTCAACAAATAAGTAAAGAAAAATTATGACAAAACGTTACCAAATATTATAAGTTGTCATCCTGTTCATGAGATCCTCATCAACATAGCTGCACAAGTCACTGACAATAGTATGGTTGAGACCCAGCACTCTACAGCAAGTAGAGACCCAACCACCTTCATACATAGATCTAGGCAGACAAACATCCATCCATAAGATAAACAGGTACATAAGTCTCTGGCATTTGCAGCATAATTAGGTGACAGATCAACAATAGAGCAGGAGACAACAGCATGAAATAAAAGTAACAAGAAGAACAGACCGCAATGCTGGTGTACCACCTCCGCTTCCCCGATGTACGTTTCGCTCTTGCTTCCTCCAAGGGGGAAGAAAACCCACTGCTTCTACTTTGCTCAAAAACATCCATGCCAGGCATCTTCTCTCTTCTTTGCCAAGCTCTTCAAAAAGGGGCCCGGAGGGAAGGGAGGGGGGTACTGTTTTTACTGTCTCAGATTGCAAACTGTTGGCAAGTTATTTATAAATTAGTAAGAATAACGTAGGACTATGGAGTAGCATGACACTACCAAAAGAAGAGGTGACCGGTCCTCTTTACCCAAATTAGAACTAAGGATAAGGGTAGATACATCTGTATCTTAAAATAGTTCACCACAGTATAATGATGTACATGTGTTCGGGTATGATGAAATGTATAATAAGAAATTTATATACTGTATAAACTCTTTTTATTTAATAGCAAAATGCCTAAAAAAGATGTATCATACAGAACACGTAATTTCAGTCACTACATCTTCATGTAAGGAAATATGATTTACAGTACTAAGTAATTGATTCTTAGAATGGTGGAACTGATCAAAAATCCATCAGGATAACATATAAGGAATGCATTAGCCATATTTTTTTTTTGCCCAGAGCTATGAGAAGCCACTTAATTATAATCTTTAGTATGTGGTAGTCAAAACACTGAGCTTGAGAAGGTTTATATGATTAGGATAAAGTTATAAATCTGATTATATAGTGATAGTGATGAGAACTGCACTGCTGAATGTACTCTAGTGAGAATGCAATGGTATTAATATTTTACTCTGGTGAGTCTTGATGTGGAACTCAATTTTGTTAATGGATCCATCAGCTAACGTTATTGCCAGAAAAATGACTGCTAGCTAGATTCTGTGAGGGAGGCCATATTGAAGATAAAATTTAAATCATCCACATATTCATAATCCTTACCTACTTTGCTTTTGACTATAGTATATAGTATCAGCCAGGTTGGTGGCACATTTCCTTAAAAAAATCATTGAAAGATAGATAACTAGATAGATCTCCTCCTACTTCACCAATAGAACCTTCAACATTCCTCATTCACATACCACCTCCTCATCACACCCCTCTCTGTTGGTGTCCCTCAAGGCTCTCTCCTAGGTCCCCTACTTTTCTTCATTTATATATTCGGACTGAAAGAGCTGATAGAATCCCATGGCTTCCAATACCACCTCTATGCTGACAACATTAAAATCTACAGTACTCCTCTGGCCCAGATGTCACTTCCCTGCTTACCAGAATCCCAGCATGTCTGTCAGCTATATCTTCATTCTTTTCCTCCCGCTTCCTAAAATTTGACATGGATAAAACTGAATTCATCGTCTATTCCCATTGTCACTCAGCCCCTCTACAATACCTATCAATTACGGTTAATAGCATAATGCTTTGTCTAGTCTCACAAGTCATAATATAATATTTGATTATGTCCTGTTCTTTAAGCTACATGGTGGGCGGGCTTTAGCTAAAGCCTGCCCATCAGAGCTGGTGACAACACCGAGCACAATGCTGGGCAGAAGCCTTCGCCTAGCAGTGTGCGGAGGTAAACAAACAAGCCCTTGCTCTGCTTGATCCAGCGCAGGGCAAGGGAGAGCATCGGAACATGAAATGCTCCGATGCTCATGTTAGTGGGGCTGTCTGGATGAAAATATAGCTATGTCAGGGTTCAGCTCTGAACTCGGACAACCCCTTTAAACCCTCACCTTCACTTGCCGCTTTAAACTCAATAACATCTCTCATATTCCCTCCTTCCTCACCCTTGAGTCAATTAAAACACTAGTGTATGCCCTTTTCATCTCCCACCAGGACTACCACAACATTTTCCTCTATGGAGCACTCTCCAAACTATTTTCAACTCTGCTGTCTCCTTCCTCCCAATCTCTTCACTGGTTCCCCATTGCCCAGAGAATTTAGTTTAAAGGAAATCTGTCACCATGATTTTGGCCTATAGTAAAACATGAGTAGTACTTTTTTTTCACCTACTGCCTCTATTCTTTCACTGTCAGCGCTCAGAGCTGCACTGAAATAAATTGTTAGTACCGCCATGCATGCACATGAGTACTCTTCATTATAGAATTGCACAGCTGTGTATTTCCCTTGATCTGCAGTACTACTTGTGTATTACTGTACATAATAGTCGAAAATCAGGGTGACATATTCCCTCTAAAATACCTACAAATACATGAGGCCATTGACAACCTGTCCTATCCTTACATCTCTGACCTGCATTCCCGATACATCCTCTCACATAATCTCCAATCCTCACAGGACCTCCTCCTTTGTTCTTCTCTCATCTGTTCTTCACACAATCTTCTACAAGATTTCTCACGTGCCTCTCCCCTACTCTGGATCTCACTACCCCAACATCCAAACCTTCGGAATTAACCTGAAAACTCACCTCTTTAGGAAAGTCTACCACATTACAATGAGCATGCTGCCACCACACAGCCAGATGAGCAGCATTTACCTTCACCTACTGTGTTTTTCCCTTTCCTTCCCTTGTAGATTGTAAGCTCTTGTGGGCAAGGTCCTCAACACATTTGTACCAGCCTGTTAATAGTTTAATGTGTATTGTATTTTTATATTCTGTATGTGTAACTCTCTTGATCTACAGCACCATGGAATGAATGACACTTTCTAGATAGATGTAGTTTGCCAGCAATGCCTGGACCTGTTGTAGTTCTACTGAACCAAATTTAGATCATCATAGAATTCTGTTGTGATTTAAGTTCGGTAGAACCATTGGAGGTCCATGTATTGTAGACAAATTACTGATATTCACTTACACAACTTGCCTAAATAGACATCTGACTACTGTCTCATGTATCATCACCTATCTATCTATCTATCTATCTATCTATCTATCTAATCCAGGGATGGCCAACCTTACAGACACAAAGAGCCAAAATAAACAACTTATGACTAAGAGGAGCCACAAGCTACACACTTACACACAAGTCACTGTACTTTTCACCCTACAAGATACACCTAGGTTTTAACAAAGAAAAATAAGACAAAAAAATAAAATATATATTTTTCATCAGACTCCTAAATCGGATCCCCAATCCTCATCTGACCTCCAAATCAGACCCCCAAAATAAGACCCCCATGCTCGGATCACACAACACAAATCAGACTCCCAGTAACAGACCCTCAGTGCTCAGATTCCCCCCCCCCCCCATGCTCAGATCTGCCCCCCCCCCCATGCACAGATTTCCCCCAATGCTAAGATCTCCCCCTTTCTCAGATCTGACCCCCCCATGCTCAGACCTGACAAACCCATGCTCAAACAAGACACCCCATGCTCAGATCTGAACCCCTATACTCAGACCCTCCCCCATGCTCAGATCAAGAACCCCTCATGCTCAGATCAGACACCCATTGCCCAGATCAGGACCGCCCATGTTCAGATCAGAACCTCCCAAGCTTGGTTCTATAATTTAAAAAAATCTCTTCCCTCTCCTGCTTGGGCACCTGCTACTCTGCAGGTCTGACACTGTGACCCGATGAGCACAATGTCAGGTCATGGTGCGTGTCTCCACGTACTACGTTCTCACACTGTGTGCATCAGGACGTAGTGGGGAGTGAGCTGGAGCTGCAAAGTAGAAACAGTGCCCGATCAGGAAAAGAGATCTGAGCCTGGGGTGGAGAGTGAGCGGCCTGACTGCTTCCCGGCTCCACAGCTAGAGCCACACTTCAAGAAGCAAAGAGCCGCATGAGGCTCAAGAGCCACAGGTTGGCCACCCCTGATCTAATCTATCTTTCTGTCTGTAAAGGAATTGTGCCACCACCCTGGCTGCTGCTATATACAGTAGCCTGAAGCAAGGTAGGTAAGGATTTTCAATCTGTGGTGGATCTCAATTTCATCTGTATCTTCAATATGGCCACCCTGATAGAATCTATCTTGACGCTAGGAGGTACCCACACTACAGCTGTCTAAAATCCTGGCTTTTATCTAAACTTATTAGTATAAACATCAAATTAGTTGTTTTAGGCCACTTTCACACTAGCGTTCGGTTGTCCGCTTGTGAGTTCCGTTTGAAGGGGCTCACAAGCGGCCCCGAACGCATCCGTCCAGCACTAATGCATTCTGAGTGGACGCGGATCCGCTCAGAATGCATCAGTCTGGCAGCGTTCGGCCTCCGCTCCGCTCAGCAGGCGGACAGCTGAACCCTGCTTGCAGCGTTCGGGTGTCCGCCTGGCCGTGCGGAGGCGTGCGGATCCGTCCAGACTTACAATGTAAGTCAATGGGGACGGATCCGTTTGAAGATGACACACTATGGCTCAATCTTCAAACGGATCCGTCCCCCATTGACTTTACATTGAAAGTCTGGACGGATCCGTCTGAGGCCATTTTCACACTTAGAAATATTTTAACAATCTAATGCAGACGGATCCGTACTGAACGGAGCCATCGTCTGGATTATATGAGCGGATCCGTCTGAGACGGATCCGCTCTGAACGCAAGTGTGAAAGTAGCCTTAGAAAGACATTTCTCTGGGCTAGCGATTTGCCATGTATTACCTGAAACTAATTAATGTATCCCTTAATAAAAGGCTATTATAAAAAAATATAATTATGAGGCACCAACTTGGCAATCTGGGGAGAGTTTAGTAGAGCAGGCAGTGCTTCTGTCACAGGCTGACACACTGGAACATGAATGTGGGGTTAGACAGGCAGCCAGATTAGTACTCAGCCAGGATCATTATCCTCTCTATCCCCATAGTCACTCATCAGTAACATAAAATACTACAATTTTATGTGCTTACATCAGTATTCATATTTGTGAATTCTTATTTAATAGTAAAAAAAAAAAAAAAAGAACATTAAATATAGGTAATTGCAGAGCAATGCGTCATTAGTCATTGCAGTCTGCAATGATGTCTCCTGAGAAAGAAAATGCTAAAAATGAAAAGCATAGTGTTCCAAATGTGCTGTAACTTGTATGAAATCTATCATGTACTAATACTACTGCTATGTCATGTGTTAATCCTATTTACATGTGTCATACTTTTCACTGAGCCAGCTACAATCTGATTGAGAACGCTAGCGGAGCCCGGAGCAGCACATGTGCAGCGCACAATAAATTGGCTGTCGTGATGCAGAATTAATCATTATATTATACAACCTGTTCTGCTGTGACTTTACAACAAAGAAATCATTGCACACTTGATGGTTTCTTTCTTAAGCATGCCTAGCACCTCAGTAATAAATGATGGTGGGTTTAATAAACTCTGGCTAATATTTTCAGCTGAACTTTTTATGTATATTTTCGGCTTGTTATGTGCAGGGGGATTTTACATAATATATATTATTGCTGTAATACAGAAGCCCCTCCAGTGCTAATTTATTGAGATGAAGAGTCATTTTAGATTGTCACTTCATCAGATTTGCTGATGACAGTCTTTAGATTAAACCAACCAACCACTAAATATGGAGACCTTGGAGAGATTGGCAGCTGTATACTCTCTATCCAGAGACAAAATGTACACTGTAATCAAGCATGATATTTACTAACAGTAGATTGTCTAACATTGCATTTCAGGCTTCATTTCAATGAAAGGATGGACATCTTGGTGTAACCCAATGAACCTCACAATAAGTCAATAGGATCCATGCCCCATCCTACTCTGTGGCCTCCCATCTATCACTCTCGCACCCCTCCAATCTATCCTCCACTTTGCTGCCCATTTAATCCAACTCTCCCCTCATTTCTCCTCTGCTGCTCCCCTTTGCCAATCCCTGCACTGGCCCATTGCCGTCAATTTCAGTTTAAAATACTAACTACGTATAAGGCCAACCAAAGGGCTGATCTCTGCAGTGTACAGACAATTAATGAGTAAACAAGCCTTGTGCCTACAGCAGGCATGTCCAAACTGCGGCCCTCCAGCTGTTGCAAAACTACAACTCCCAGCATGCTCTAATAGCTGTAAGCTACCCCTGCAGGACGGTGATAAAATGGCAATAGCAAGGGTGTTATACCAGGCTAAATAACTAATAGCATCTCTCTGGAAAGACCCAGAGGCCCCTACTCTCTGCGCACTCATAAAAATAATCTTGAGTTTACTCAAGTTAGAAAAAGGAATTCTCATCAAAAGGGGAACACAAAAAATATATATTTATCAATGGCACACATGGATAGAATATTATGGATTGTCTGCCCTTAGAATAGTAAGCACACAATCTTAGTGTATTAGGAATTACTAAAGAGATTTTACCCTCTATAGTATAATAGGGACTATTGATATTCCCTTTTTTCTCATTTACTGCAGGTTTAGGGGCATATCAATGTGAAATATTGTACTTTTGATATTCTCTTGTATTCTGGAATACTGTGCTTTATCACGGGTTGCTACTGTCATTTTTGTATGTTATAAAAACTCAATAAAAATGATCTGATGTAAAAAAAAAACATATAAGGCCAACCGCAATCTGTCCCCACCTTATATCTCTCACCTTTATTCCCTGATACATTCCCACAAGTAATCTCCAATCTTCACAAAAGCTTTTTCTCTGTTCTCCTCTCGTCTGTTTTCACACAATCGTCTACAACATTTCTCACATGCATCCACCATACCCTGGAACTCAGTATCCCAGAACATCAGACTCTCCCACAACATCCAAACCTTCAAAATTCACCTGAAACCTACCACCTCTTCAGGAAATCCTCCCACCTACAATGAGCATGTTTCCACCATGAGCAGCTTTTACGGTACCTTCACCTACTGTGTCTTTCCCCTTCCTTCCCTTGTAGATTGTAAGCTCTTGAGGGAAGGGTACTTACCCCCAATTTGTTAATAATTTTATATTTATCTTATTTGTATTTTTTATATTATGTATGTGTAACCCTCTCTTGATGTACAGCACAATGTATGATAATGATTATAATCCATAAAGGTGCCAGTGGTATCCATCGTGCATCATATCCTGCAGTGCAACGCAGTTGGGAATAGAACTTTACTAACACGAGGTAGGACAAAATTCTATTCACAAAAGGTGTCACACACTTATTATTTTTTACTATTGCATGTCCAATTATCAAAGCATGTAAAAATAATCAGCTCCTCATTGATAATGTCAATGTTAAAGGTTCTAGAGAGCCTACTGATTGCACATTAATCTGTAAAAAACATTTTTTTCCTGATGATACAATTTCTTGTGTGTTATGGCAGCAGACCGGAAGCACAGCCACTCCTCTCCTGCTGGGGGGCAGGGTTGCCTCCTTGCTATCTCACTACGTACCTCCTGGGCTCTGGTGGTCAGGTCCCGCTGGCTTCCCTCCCTGCTTGACAGTCCCACCCACTGGAGTAACTCTGTCCTCCCACGCAAGCTTATGCCTGCTTCCTGCTGGCAATGTCTCTTACATTGCGCTGTTAGCTTGTTTGCCTGTTCCATGTAACAACTTCTGCCTGACATCTGTATTTGAGCCTTTACTGCCTGTCCTGACCCAATGCCCCCCTCTCTGACTTCAGTCTGTTATTGGATTGCTTGTACTCTACCTACCCTGACCCTGGCCAATCACTGACTATGGTGTATCCTTATTCCTTGATGCTTGGTGTATCTGGACTCTGGTGGGTCACAAGTCTCATAGACTACTCCAAGAGGCAGCGGTCTGCAACAGACTCCAGATCCCTGTACAAGGGTTAAAGGCTGAAGACCAGGGGTATACTTAGATAATGCCCGTAGGAGTAGCGCCAAGTCAAATCTGTTCAAGTGACACAGTGGATCCACATCTGTTTAATTTCACTGTGACTATCATCATTTAGAACGTTCTTATTGATCCAGAGTATTAGAAATCAAAACCAGAAATTTATGACAGCTGAATTTCTTAGTAGTACAGCTTCAGTGTTTGAACCTACAATAAAATAAAAAAAAACTACATCCAATGCACTTAAAATCAGGTTTCAACTTTTTTTGGCAGGTTTTCTTTAATTACACATATCCCCCATTATGATGGCATATGAATATGCATGGATATCTATAGATATCAACAGGATACACATAAATTCGAAAATATGTCCCTCGGCAACCACATCTAGATGAATAATGATAGGAGAGGTGCACATGTGCATGTCTCTCTTCTTTCACTTCTATCGACTAGTGTTGGGCGCGAATATTCGAATCACGAATTGTAATCGCGATTATCGCCAATTTAGAAGATTTAGAATATAGTGCTATATATTCGTATTGGTGAATATTCTAGATTTTTTTCCATCTGAACCCATTATCCCTCCCTGCTTCTTGCTGGTGGGCCAATGAGAAGGATGCAATGTCTTTGTCTGAGCTTTGCAACATCCCTAGCAACCAATAGGAAAGTTACCTACCCGTTACTATATAAGAACCTCCCCAGCAGCCATTTTCTACAGTTTTTTGCAGTTCTGAGAGAGACAGCAGTGTCATTACTGTGCTCTCTTCTTTCTTGTGTCATTACATTATATAGTTAGTTAGCTTATAAATATATAATACAGATAGTTAGTGGAGATAGTCAGTGTATGTTATATAGTGATATAGTGTAGCTGGTAGGTTCTGCTGTCCATACATACATACATACATAGTGTTGTGATGTCTCAAGTTCACAACAATACTTAATGCACCAATCAGTATGTAGTCAGACCTGCTAAAATGTGAAGTTGCACGTATTGCACAAAAATATTTGCATCATTAATTGCTTTTTTGTGCAACCGCAAATATATTAGAGCACTCTATCTGCATATAAAGCTTTTGTAATGTTCTGCCGTGCCAAACATTTCTCAGGAAGTCTCAGGAAACTTCTAGCAGCTTGAAAAATGTAGCAAAAGTGACCCACACCTGTATTGCACATGCAATACGCGTATATTACATTGATAATTTTCACAATCAAGAAAACGGCGAATTCGAAAATTTATGACAAATACAGGTCCTTCTAAAAAAATTAGCATATTGTGTTCATTATTTTCTGTAATGTACTGATAAACATTAGACTTTCATATATTTTAGATTCATTACACACCAACTGAAGTAGTTCAAGCCTTTTATTGTTTTAATATTGATGATTTTGGCATACAGCTCATGAAAACCCAAAATTCCTATCTAAAAAAATTAGCATATCATGAAAAGGTTCTCTAAACGAGCTATTAACCTAATCATCTGAATCAACTAATTAACTCTAAACACCTGCAAAAGATTCCTGAGGCTTTTAAAAACTCCCAGCCTGGTTCATTACTCAAAACCGCAATCATCGGTAAGACTGCCGACCTGACTGCTGTCCAGAAGGCCATCATTGACACCCTCAAGCAAGAGGGTAAGACACAGAAAGACATTTCTGAACGAATAGGCTGTTCCCAGAGTGCTGTATCAAGGCACCTCAGTGGGAAGTCTGTGGGAAGGAAAAAGTGTGTCAGAAAACGCTGCACAACGAGAAGAGGTGACCGGACCCTGAGGAAGATTGTGGAGAAGGACCGATTCCAGACCTTGGGGGACCTGCGGAAGCAGTGGACTGAGTCTGGAGTAGAAACATCCAGAGCCACCGTGTACAGGCGTGTGCAGGAAATGGGCTACAGGTGCCGCATTCCCCAGGTCAAGCCACTTTTGAACCAGAAACAGCGGCAGAAGCGCCTGACCTGGGCTACAGAGAAGCAGCACTGGACTGTTGCATGTCATTCGGAAATCAAGGTGCCAGAGTCTGGAGGAAGACTGGGGAGAGGGAAATGCCAAAATGCCTGAAGTCCAGTGTCAAGTACCCACAGTCAGTGATGGTCTGGGGTGCCATGTCAGCTGCTGGTGTTGGTCCACTGTGTTTTATCAAGGGCAGGGTCAATGCAGCTAGCTATTAGGAGATTTTGGAGCACTTCCTGCTTCCATCTGCTGAAAAGCTTTATGGAGATGAAGATTTCATTTTTCAGCACGACCTGGCACCTGCTCACAGTGCCAAAACCACTGGTAACTGGTTTACTGACCATGGTATTACTGTGCTCAATTGGCCTGCCAACTCTCCTGACCTGAACACAATAGAGAATCTGTGGGATATTGGGAAGAGAAAGTTGAGAGACGCAAGACCCAACACTCTGGATGAGCTTAAGACCACTCTGGATGAGCTTAAGACCGCATCCTGGGCCTCCATAACACCTCAGCAGTGCCACAGGCTGATTGCCTCCATGCCACGCCGCATTGAAGCAGTTATTTCTGCAAAAGGATTCCCGACCAAGTATTGAGTGCATAACTGAACATAATTATTTGAAGGTTGACTTTTTTGTATTAAAAACACTTTTCTTTTATTGGTCGGATGAAATATGCTAATTTTTTGAGAAAGGAAATTTGGGTTTTCATGAGCTGTATGCCAAAATCATCAATATTAAAACAATAAAAGGCTTGAACTACTTCAGTTGGTGTGTAATGAATCTAAAATATATGAAAGTCTAATGTTTATCAGTACATTACAGAAAATAATGAACTTTATCACAATATGCTAATTTTCTGAGAAGGACCTGTATTCGCCCAAATATTTGCGAAATATCGCAAATTTGAATATTGCCCCTGCCGTTCATCAATAATATAGAACTCATCACTACTTCACATATATGAAAGTCTCAGTGGTAGAACCAGCAACTATCAGACAGTTATGGCATAGCCTTTTGGATATGCCTTGCATGTCCATTTGAAGCCATATTATTGATTCTAAATTGTCTTTTGATAATGAGTGTCACATCTTTTTAACCTTTTTTCATAAATAAGGTTAGAATGAAAAATGTTTTTCCCCCTGTCAATAATGTATTAGTTTGCTATTACCATACTAAGGTTACTTTGCCCTTGTCCCAAAATCTTAAGATTCTAGTTGTTGATTGCTAATGTGTCATTTCATTCTTAAACATCTAATACTGCCAAGTCCCAGTTGTCATGCTGTCTGAACTAGTATATGATATAATTACTACTACAGGCAAGGTAGATAATTACAGTGTGTCATGCTCAAGGGACATAGCTTAATATGATATTAATAATGGAACTCTTGGAAAGTGCTCTACAAATGTCTCACCATTGCTTAGTGTTATCAGTTTTGTAACTGTTACTTAAAGTGGTTGATACTGATGACCTAGAATAATTCATCAATATAGGATTGTCAGGGGTCTGACGTATTGATCAGCTGGTTGAAGAGGCCATGGAGCTCTCGTGAGCACTGGGACCTTTTTAAACTCTACACTGTCTCCATTGAATGGGACAAACAGCTTTAATTACCCTCCACTACAAAGTAGACAGCGCATATGAAAACTTCAAACAGGACACAGTTCTTGCACAAGTGTTGTGGCCTCTTCAACCAGTTGATCGGTGAAGGTGCCAGGAGTTGGATCTCCCTTTCCCCAATATTGATATTGATGAATTATCATGAGGATAGGTCATCAGTGCACAACCTTGTTAAGATATTATAATAAAAAGGGACTTGCTCTTGTCCTACCTGCTTATGATACAGGAGTTTGCACCAGATTCCACTACAATTTAATACAATTATATGTATTCTAATGAAAAATACGTATTCTATTCCTGTATTTTAAATAAGAAAGAAAATATAAAGAAATAACAGTTTTTTATGATTCTTGTAATTTAGAGTAAGTGAATCTTGTTAGGTCTAAGGTCAGAAAGACAGGGTTATGCCATGTAGTGCTGATTATATTATTATTATTACTAGTGTTATTACTAGTGTATAATGATGTATACACTAGAAGAAATAGCTAAAATGACAATGAAAGGAAAAGTTATCATTATAGGAGATTTCAATCTTCCAGATATAAACTGGAAAACCAAAATAGCAAGTTCTACCAGGAGTACAGATATTCTAAATTCCCTACTGGGGTTATCCCTACAACAAATGGTTGAGGAGCCAACCCGGAGGAAGGACATTTTGGATTTGGTATTCACAAATGGGGATTCGGTATATGATGTCATTGTAGGCGAAACCTTGGGATCTAGTGATCACCAGTCAGTGTGGTTTAATATAAGAACCGTGAAAGAGTCCCACCACACAAAAACAAAAGTTTTAGATTTTAGAAAAACAGACTTTTCAAAAATGAAATTAGTCAAAAATGAGTCCTTATCAGACTGGAACAAATTACATGGAGTCCAGGAGAAATGGGACTACTTAAAAGGTGCATTATTGAAGGCAACAGAAAATTGCATTAGACTTGTCAGTAAAAGCAAAAAAAGGAAGAGACCACTGTGGTACTCAGCAGAAGTGGCCCAAATCATTAAAAATAAAAAGCTAGCATTTTGTAATTATAAAAAAAAACACAGAGCAATGAAGATAAGGAAATCTACAAGATTAGGCAGAAAGAGGCCAAGCAAGTTATAAGAACTTCTAAAGCGCAGGCAGAAGAAAAACTAGCTCAGTCTATGAAAAAAGGGGATAAGATATTCTTCAGATATATAAATGAAAAAAGGAAATTAAAACAAGGAATAACTAAATTAAAAACAAAGGACGGAAGGTATGTAGAAGAGAATAAAGGGCTAGCCGACTGCCTTAATGAATACTTCTGTTCAGTTTTTACAAAAGAAAAAGAAGGAGAAGGACCTCCACTAGAAAGGATGACTAATAAATCGTTTGATGCATGTATCTTTACAGAGGAAGATGTTCTAAGTTTGCTGTCTAAAGTGAAGACAAATAAGTCACAGGGGCCTGATGAGATACACCCAAAATTATTAAAAGAGCTTAGTGGTGAGCTGGCAAAACCGTTAACAGATTTATTTAACCAATCATTAGTAACAGGAGTCGTCCCGGAAGATTGGAAATTGGCAAATGTCGTGCCCATTCACAAGAAAGGTAGTAGGGAGGAATCGAGCAACTATAGACCAGCGAGTCTGACATCAATAGTAGGCAAATTAATGGAAACCCTATTAAAGGATAGGATTGTGGAACATCTAAAATCCCATGGATTGCAAGATGAAAAACAACATGGGTTTACTTCAGGGAGATCATGTCAAACAAATCTTATAGATTTTTTTGACTGGGTGACTAAAATAATAGACGGTGGAGGTGCAGTAGACATCGCATATCTAGATTTTAGTAAGGCTTTTGACACTGTCCCACATAGAAGACTTATCAATAAACTGCAGTCATTGAGCATGGACTCCCATATTGTTGAGTGGATTAGGCAGTGGCTGAGTGACAGACAACAGAGGGTTGTAGTCAATGGAGAACATTCAAAACAAGGTCATATTACCAGTGGGGTTCCACAGGGATCTGTACTGGGACCAATTTTGTTTAATATCTTCATAAGTGATATTGCAAAAGGCCTCGATGGTAAGGTTTGTCTTTTTGCTGATGACACAAAGATATGTAACAGGGTTGATGTTCCTGGAGGGAAACGCCAAATGGAAAAGGATTTAGGAAAACTAGAAGAATGGTCAGAACTCTGGCAACTGAAATTTAATGTGGATAAGTGCAAGATAATGCACCTGGGGCGTAAAAACCCAAGGGCAGAATATAGAATATTTGACACAGTCCTGACCTCAGTATCTGAGGAAAGGGATTTAGGAGTAATTATTTCAGAAGACTTAAAGGTGGGAAGACAATGTAATAGAGCAGCACGAAATGCCAGCAGAATGCTTGGATGTATAGGGAGAGGTATAAGCAGTAGAAAGAGTGAAGTGCTTATGCCGCTGTACAGAACACTGGTGAGACCTCACTTGGAGTATTGTGCGCAGTACTGGAGGCCATATCTCCAGAAGGATATTGATACTCTAGAGAGAGTTCGGAGAAGAGCTACTAAACTAGTACATGGATTGCAGGATAAAACTTACCAGGAAAGGTTAAAGGACCTTAATATGTATAGCTTGGAAGAAAGAAGAGACAGAGGGGATATGATAGAAACTTTTAAATACATAAAGGGAATCAACTCGGTAAAGGAGGAGAGCATATTTAAAAGAAGAAAAACTACCACAAGAGGACACAGTTTTAAATTAGAGGGGCAAAGGTTTAAAAGTAATATCAGGAAGTATTACTTTACTGAGAGAGTAGTGGATGCATGGAATAGCCTTCCTGCAGAAGTGGTAGCTGCAAATACAGTGAATGAGTTTAAGCATGCATGGGATAGGCATAAGGCTATCCTTCATATAAGACAGGGCCAGGGACTATTCATAGGATTCAGATTAGAGTTGAGCGAACACCTGGATGTTCGGGTTCGAGAAGTTCGGCCGAACATCCCGGAAATGTTCGGGTTCGGGATCCGAACCCGATCCGAACTTCGTCCCGAACCCGAACCCCATTGAAGTCAATGGGGACCCGAACTTTTCGGCACTAAAACGGCTGTAAAACAGCCCAGGAAAGGGCTAGAGGGCTGCAAAAGGCAGCAACATGTAGGTAAATCCCCTGCAAACAAATGTGGATAGGGAAATTAATTAAAATAAAAATTTAATAAATAAAAATTAACCAAAATCAATTGGAGAGAGGTTCCATAGCAGAGAATCTGGCTTCCCGTCACCCACCACTGGAACAGTCCATTCTCAGATATTTAGGCCCCGGCACCCAGGCAGAGGAGAGAGGTCCCGTAACAGACAATCTGGCTTCATGTCAGCAGAGAATCAGTCTTCATGTCATAGCAGAGAATCAGGCTTCATGTCACCCACCACTGTAAGAGTCCATTTTCATAAATTTAGGCCCAGCACCCAGGCAGAGGAGAGAGGTCCCGTAACAGACAATCTGGCTTCATGTCAGCAGAGAATCAGTCTTCATATCATAGCAGAGAATCTGGCTTCCCGTTACCCACCACTGGAACAGTCCATTCTCAGATATTTAGGCCCCGGCACCCAGGCAGAGGAGAGAGGTCCCGTAACAGACAATCTGGCTTCATGTCAGCAGAGAATCAGTCTTCATATCATAGCAGAGAATCAGGCTTCACGTCAGCCACCACTGCAACAGTCCATTGTCATAAATTCAGGCCCAGCACCCAGGCAGAGGAGAGAGGTCCCGTAACAGACAATCTGGCTTCATGTCAGCAGAGAATCAGTCTGCATGTCATAGCAGAGAATGAGGCTTCACGTCACCCACCACTGCAACAGTCCATTTTCATAAATTTAGGCCCAGCACCCAGGCAGAGGAGAGAGGTCCCGTAACAGAGGATCTGGCTTCATGTCACCAGAGAATCAGTCTGCATGTCATAGCAGAGAATCAGGCTTCACGTCACCCACCACTGCAACAGTCCATTTTCATAAATTTAGGCCCAGCACCCAGGCAGAGGAGAGAGGTCCCGTAACAGAGGATCTGGCTTCATGTCACCAGAGAATCAGTCTGCATGTCATAGCAGAGAATCAGGCTTCACGTCAGCCACCACTGCAACAATCCATTGGCATATATTTAGGCCTAGCACACAGGCAGAGGAGAGAGGTCCCGTAACAGACAATCTGGCTTCATGTCAGCAGAGAATCAGTCTTCATATCATAGCAGAGAATCAGGCTTCACGTCAGCCACCAATGCAACAGTCCATTGTCAGATATTTAGGCCCAGCACCCAGGCAGAGGAGAGAGGTCCCGTAACAGAGGATCTGGCTTCATGTCAGCAGAGAATCAGTCTTCATGTCATAGCAGAGAATCAGGCTTCACGTCACCCACCACTGTAAGAGTCCATTTTCATAAATTTAGGCCCAGCACCCAGGCAGAGGAGAGAGGTCCCGTAACAGACGATCTGGCTTCATGTCAGCAGAGAATCAGTCTGCATGTCATAGCAGAGAATGAGGCTTCACGTCACCCACCACTGCAACAGTCCATTTTCATAAATTTAGGCCCAGCACCCAGGCAGAGGAGAGAGGTCCCGTAACAGAGGATCTGGCTTCATGTCACCAGAGAATCAGTCTGCATGTCATAGCAGAGAATCAGGCTTCACGTCACCCACCACTGCAACAGTCCATTTTCATAAATTTAGGCCCAGCACCCAGGCAGAGGAGAGAGGTCCCGTAACAGAGGATCTGGCTTCATGTCACCAGAGAATCAGTCTGCATGTCATAGCAGAGAATCAGGCTTCACGTCAGCCACCACTGCAACAATCCATTGGCATATATTTAGGCCTAGCACACAGGCAGAGGAGAGAGGTCCCGTAACAGACAATCTGGCTTCATGTCAGCAGAGAATCAGTCTTCATATCATAGCAGAGAATCAGGCTTCACGTCAGCCACCAATGCAACAGTCCATTGTCAGATATTTAGGCCCAGCACCCAGGCAGAGGAGAGAGGTCCCGTAACAGACAATCTGGCTTCATGTCAGCAGAGAATCAGTCTGCATGTCATAGCAGAGAATGAGGCTTCACGTCACCCACCACTGCAACAGTCCATTTTCATAAATTTAGGCCCAGCACCCAGGCAGAGGAGAGAGGTCCCGTAACAGAGGATCTGGCTTCATGTCAGCAGAGAATCAGTCTGCATGTCATAGCAGAGAATCAGGCTTCACGTCAGCCACCACTGCAACAGTCCATTGTCATAAATTCAGGCCCAGCACCCAGGCAGAGGAGAGAGGTCCCGTAACAGACAATCTGGCTTCATGTCACCAGAGAATCAGTCTGCATGTCATAGCAGAGAATGAGGCTTCACGTCAGCCACCACTGCAACAATCCATTGGCATATATTTAGGCCTAGCACACAGGCAGAGGAGAGGTTCATTCAACTTTGGGTAGCCTTGCAATATAATGGTAAAATGAAAATAAAAATAGGATTGAATGAGGAAGTGCCCTGGAGTCCAATAATATATGGTTATGGGGAGGTAGTTAATGTCTAATCTGGACAAGGGACGGACAGGTCCTGTGGGATCCATGCCTGGTTCATTTTTATGAACGTCAGCTTGTCCACATTGGCTGTAGACAGGCGGCTGCGTTTGTCTGTAATGACGCCCCCTGCCGTGCTGAATACACGTTCAGACAAAACGCTGGCTGCCGGGCAGGCCAGCACCTCCAAGGCATAAAAGGCTAGCTCTGGCCACGTGGACAATTTAGAGACCCAGAAGTTGAATGGGGCCGAACCATCAGTCAGTACGTGGAGGGGTGTGCACACGTACTGTTCCACCATGTTAGTGAAATGTTGCCTCCTGCTAACACGTTGCGTATCAGGTGGTGGTGCAGTTAGCTGTGGCGTGTTGACAAAAGTTTTCCACATCTCTGCCATGCTAACCCTGCCCTCAGAGGAGCTGGCCGTGACACAGCTGCCTTGGCGACCTCTTGCTCCTCCTCTGCCTTGGCCTTGGGCTTCCACTTGTTCCCCTGTGACATTTGGGAATGCTCTCAGTAGCGCGTCTACCAACGTGCGCTTGTACTCGCGCATCTTCCTATCACGCTCCAGTGCAGGAAGTAAGGTGGGCACATTGTCTTTGTAGCGTGGATCCAGCAGGGTGGCAACCCAGTAGTCCGCACAGGTTAAAATGTGGGCAACTCTGCTGTCGTTGCGCAGGCACTGCAGCATGTAGTCGCTCATGTGTGCCAGGCTGCCCAGGGGTAAGGACAAGCTGTCCTCTGTGGGAGGCGTATCGTCATCGTCCTGCCTTTCCCCCCAGCCACGCACCAGTGATGGACCCGAGCTGCGTTGGGTGCCACCCCGCTGTGACCATGCTTCATCCTCATCCTCCTCCACCTCCTCCTCATCCTCGTCCTCCTCGTCCTCCAGTAGTGGGCCCTGGCTGGCCACATTTGTACCTGGCCTCTGCTGTTGCCAAAAACCTCCCTCTGAGTCACTTCGAAGAGACTGGCCTGAAAGTGCTAAAAATGACCCCTCTTCCTCCTCCTCCTCCTCCTCCTCCTGGGCCACCTCCTCTTCCATCATCGCCCTAAGTGTTTTCTCAAGGAGACATAGAAGTGGTATTGTAACGCTGATAACGGTGTCATCGCCACTGGCCATGTTGGTGGAGTACTCGAAACAGCGCAACAGGGCACACAGGTCTCGCATGGAGGCCCAGTCATTGGTGGTGAAGTGGTGCTGTTCTGTAGTGCGACTGACCCGTGCGTGCTGCAGCTGAAACTCCACTATGGCCTGCTGCTGCTCGCACAGTCTGTCCAGCATGTGCAAGGTGGAGTTCCACCTGGTGGGCACGTCGCATATGAGGCGGTGAGCGGGAAGGCCGAAGTTACGCTGTAGCGCAGACAGGCGAGCAGCGGCAGGATGTGAACGCCGTAAGCGCGAACAGACGGCCCGCACTTTATGCAGCAGCTCTGACATGTCGGGGTAGTTGTGAATGAACTTCTGCACCACCAAATTCAGCACATGCGCCAAGCAAGGGATGTGCGTCAAATTGGCTAGTCCCAGAGCTGCAACGAGATTTCGCCCATTATCACACACCACCAGGCCGGGCTTGAGGCTCACCGGCAGCAACCACTCGTCGGTCTGTTGTTCAATACCCCGCCACAACTCCTGTGCGGTGTGGGGCCTGTCCCCCAAACATATGAGTTTCAGAATGGCCTGCTGACGTTTACCCCGGGCTGTGCTGAAGTTGGTGGTGAAGGTGTGTGGCTGACTGGATGAGCAGGTGGAAGAAGAGGAGGAGGAAGCCGAGAAGGAGGAGGTGGCAACAGGAGGCAAAGAATGTTGCCCTGCGATCCTTGGCGGCGGAAGGACGTGCGCCAAACAGCTCTCCGCCTGGGGCCCAGCTGCCACTACATTTACCCAGTGTGCAGTTAGGGAGATATAGCGTCCCTGGCCGTGCTTACTGGTCCACGTATCTGTGGTTAGGTGGACCTTGCTACAGATGGCGTTGCGCAGTGCACACTTGATTTTATCGGATACTTGGTTGTGCAGGGAAGGCACGGCTCTCTTGGAGAAGTAGTGCCGGCTGGGAACAACATACTGTGGGACAGCAAGCGACATGAGCTGTTTGAAGCTGTCTGTGTCCACCAGCCTAAATGACAGCATTTCATAGGCCAGTAGTTTAGAAATGCTGGCATTCAGGGCCAGGGATCGAGGGTGGCTAGGTGGGAATTTACGCTTTCTATCAAATGTTTGTGAGATGGAGAGCTGAACGCTGGCGTGTGACATGGTTGAGACGCTTGGTGACGGAGGTGGTGGTGGTGGTGTTGGTGGTACATCCCCTGTTTGCTGGGCGGCAGGTGCCAACGTTCCTCCAGAGGCGGAGGAAGAGGCCGAGGCGGCAGCAGCAGAATAGGCCGAGGCGGCAGCAGCAGAAGAGGTAGCAGGGGGAGCCTGAGTGACTTCCTTGGTTTTAAGGTGTTTACTCCACTGCAGTTCATGCTTTGCATGCAGGTGCCTGGTCATGCAGGTTGTGCTCAGGTTCAGAACGTTAATGCCTCGCTTCAGGCTCTGATGGCACAGCGTGCAAACCACTCGGGTCTTGTCGTCAGCACATTGTTTGAAGAAGTGCCATGCCAGGGAACTCCTTGAAGCTGCCTTTGGGGTGCTCGGTCCCAGATGGCGGCGGTCAGTAGCAGGCGGAGTCTCTTGGCGGCGGGTGTTCTGCTTTTGCCCACTGCTCCCTCTTTTGCTACGCTGTTGGCTCGGTCTCACCACTGCCTCTTCCTCCGAACTGTGAAAGTCAGTGGCACGACCTTCATTCCATGTGGGGTCTAGGACCTCATCGTCCCCTGCATCGTCTTCCACCCAGTCTTGATCCCTGACCTCCTGTTCAGTCTGCACACTGCAGAAAGACGCAGCAGTTGGCACCTGTGTTTCGTCATCATCAGAGACATGCTGAGGTGGTATTCCCATGTCCTCATCATCAGGAAACATAAGTGGTTGTGCGTCAGTGCATTCTATGTCTTTCACCGCTGGGGAAGGGCTAGGTGGATGCCCTTGGGAAACCCTGCCAGCGGAGTCTTCAAACAGCATAAGAGACTGCTGAATAACTTGAGGCTGAGACAGTTTCCCTGGTATGCATGGGGGTGATGTGACAGACTGATGGGGTTGGTTTTCAGGCGCCATCTGTGCGCTTTCTGCAGAAGACTGGGTGGGAGATAATGTGAACGTGCTGGATCCACTGTCGGCCACCCAATTGACTAATGCCTGTACCTGCTCAGGCCTTACCATCCTTAGAACGGCATTGGGCCCCACCATATATCGCTGTAAATTCTGGCGGCTACTGGGACCTGAGGTAGTTGGTACACTAGGACGTGTGGATGTGGCAGAACGGCCACGTCCTCTCCCAGCACCAGAGGGTCCACTAACACCACCACGACCATGTCCACGTCCGCGTCCCTTACTAGATGTTTTTCTCATTGTTATGGTTCACCACAACAACAAATATATTATTTGGCCCAATGTATTGTATTCAAATTCAGCGGGATATAAATTTGAGGCCTAGTATTTAGGCGCTGGGTGACCGGTATGGATTTAGTGACAGAATTAGACTTGGAAATGCACAGAAGCGTGTGTGTGAAGTTATTCTGAATGACCCTATGTGCACCTTGAATATTATATACCCTTTTTGGGATAGATTTCAAATAGCTCTGATATAGCAGGAACCACTAAATTATGAAATTGCTAAATTGGGAATTGTATTTCAACCCAGAACAAAAAATGTGCTTTGACGGACACTAAATATCTTTCCAAGCAACAACAGTACAGCGGTAACGAGAGATTTAGCAGGATATAAATTTGAGGCCTAGTATTTAGGCGCTGGGTGACAGGTATGGGTTTAGTGACAGAATTAGACTTGGAAATACACAGTAGCGGGTGTGTGTGAAGTTATTCTGAATGACCCAATGTGCACCTTGAATATTATATACCCTTTTAGGGATAGATTTCAAATAGCTCTGATATAGCAGAAACCACTAAATTATGAAATTGCTAAATTGGGAATTGTATTTCAACCCAGAACAAAAAATGTGCTTTGACGGACACTAAATAACTTTCCCAGCTACAACAGGACAGCGGTAACGAGAGATTTAGCAGGATATAAATTTGAGGCCTAGTATTTAGGCGCTGGGTGACAGGTATGGGTTTAGTGACAGAATTAGACTTGGAAATACACAGTAGCGGGTGTGTGTGAAGTTATTCTGAATGACCCAATGTGCACCTTGAATATTATATACCCTTTTAGGGATAGATTTCAAATAGCTCTGATATAGCAGAAACCACTAAATTATGAAATTGCTAAATTGGGAATTGTACTTCAACCCAGAACAAAAAATGTGCTTTGACGGACACTAAATAACTTTCCCAGCTACAACAGGACAGCGGTAACGAGAGATTTAGCAGGATATAAATTTGAGGCCTAGTATTTAGGCGCTGGGTGACAGGTATGGGTTTAGTGACAGAATTAGACTTGGAAATACACAGTAGCGGGTGTGTGTGAAGTTATTCTGAATGACCCAATGTGCACCTTGAATATTATATACCCTTTTAGGGATAGATTTCAAATAGCTCTGATATAGCAGAAACCACTAAATTATGAAATTGCTAAATTGGGAATTGTACTTCAACCCAGAACAAAAAATGTGCTTTGACGGACACTAAATAACTTTCCCAGCTACAACAGGACAGCGGTAACGAGAGATTTAGCAGGATATAAATTTGAGGCCTAGTATTTAGGCGCTGGGTGACAGGTATGGGTTTAGTGACAGAATTAGACTTGGAAATACACAGTAGCGGGTGTGTGTGAAGTTATTCTGAATGACCCAATGTGCACCTTGAATATTATATACCCTTTTAGGGATAGATTTCAAATAGCTCTGATATAGCAGAAACCACTAAATTATGAAATTGCTAAATTGGGAATTGTACTTCAACCCAGAACAAAAAATGTGCTTTGACGGACACTAAATAACTTTCCCAGCTACAACAGGACAGCGGTAACGAGAGATTTAGCAGGATATAAATTTGAGGCCTAGTATTTAGGCGCTGGGTGACAGGTATGGGTTTAGTGACAGAATTAGACTTGAAAATACACAGTAGCGGGTGTGTGTGAAGTTATTCTGAATGACCCAATGTGCAACTTGAATATTATATACCCTTTTAGGGATAGATTTCAAATAGCTCTGATATAGCAGAAACCACTAAATTATGAAATTGCTAAATTGGGAATTGTACTTCAACCCAGAACAAAAAATGTGCTTTGACGGACACTAAATAACTTTCCCAGCTACAACAGGACAGCGGTAACGAGAGATTTAGCGGGATATAAATTTGAGGCCTAGTATTTAGGCGCTGGGTGACCGGTATGGATTTAGTGACAGAATTAGACTGGGATATGGCCAAAAAATAACCACACTATTGCTGGTTAAATGCACTTGGTGACGGGCGCAGCTTGCCCCTGATGTAGTATATGGCCAAAAAATGAACAGACTATTGCTGGTTAAATGCACTTGGTGTCACAGCTTGACCAACCACACTACTGAGGGTTAAATGCACTTGGTGACGGGCGCAGCTTGCCCCTGATGTAGTATATGGCCAAAAAATAAACAGACTATTGCTGGTTAAATGCACTTGGTGTGACAGCTTCACCCTGATGTAGGCTTTAGCCAGAAAACAACCACACCATTGAGGGTTAAATGCACTTGGTGACAGGCGCAGCTTGCCCCTGATTTTGTATATGGCCAAAAAATGAACAGACTATTGCTGGTTAAATGCACTTGGTGTGACAGCTTCACCCTGATGTAGGCTTTAGCCAAAAAACAACCACACCATTGAGGGTTAAATGCACTTGGTGACAGGCGCAGCTTGCCCCTGATTTTGTATATGGCCAAAAAATGAACAGACTATTGCTGGTTAAATGCACTTGGTGTGACAGCTTCACCCTGATGTAGGCTTTAGCCAAAAAACAACCACACCATTGAGGGTTAAATGCACTTGGTGACAGGCGCAGCTTGCCCCTGATTTTGTATATGGCCAAAAAATGAACAGACTATTGCTGGTTAAATGCACTTGGTGTGACAGCTTCACCCTGATGTAGGCTTTAGCCAAAAAACAACCACACCATTGAGGGTTAAATGCACTTGGTGACAGGCGCAGCTTGCCCCTGATTTTGTATATGGCCAAAAAATGAACAGACTATTGCTGGTTAAATGCACTTGGTGTGACAGCTTCACCCTGATGTAGGCTTTAGCCAAAAAACAACCACACCATTGAGGGTTAAATGCACTTGGTCGCAGCTTGTGCTGGCGCACCACAAGACACAAAATGGCCGCCGATCACCCCAGAAAAATGTGACTGACAAACGGTCTGGGCAGCCTAAAAACAGTGAGCAATTGAGGATCAGCAGCTCAATGATCCACAGCTGCAGATCGATCAGTTAATCAAGTCCTTTGGAGGAGTTAATCTGCCTAATCTCGCCCTACTGTCGCAGCCGCAACCTCTCCCTACGCTAATCAGAGCAGAGTGACGGGCGGCGCTATGTGACTCCAGCTTAAATAGAGGCTGGGTCACATGGTGCTCTGGCCAATCACAGCCATGCCAATAGTAGGCATGGCTGTGATGGCCTCTTGGGGCAAGTAGTATGACGCTTGTTGATTGGCTGCTTTGCAGCCTTTCAAAAAGCGCCAAGAAAGCGTCACAAAAGCGCCAAGAAAGCGACGAACACCGAACCCGAACCCGGACTTTTACGAAAATGTCCGGGTTCGGGTCCGTGTCACGGACACCCCAAAATTCGGTACGAACCCGAACTATACAGTTCGAGTTCGCTCATCCCTAATTCAGATATATTGGGCAGACTAGATGGGCCAAATGGTTCTTATCTGCCGACACATTCTATGTTTCTATACAATTATTGACATTGCCAGAGATTGAAAACCATTAAAAGGGTTCTCTCATGATCCTACGTAAAAAAAAGTACATCATGCAGTAGATGTCAAACAAAGCTAGAGCCAGACCTGTACCTCACGTGGATCCAGAGATCTCCCATTCATTGTTCTAATTACTCTGCTAAAATTATTTCAAGCTGGCATTTCAGGATACCTGTCCCTTCTCAGGGGGCATGTGCTTTCTGCTTCAGCTCTATCCTTGTAACAGTAGATCTGGCTGGTAGCGATTGAAAGACAAAGCTGAGCATGTGTGACCACCTTAGCTAGGTGGACAGAAAAATGAAGAAAACAACAAACAGAAGATGGCACTACACAGATAGAATTTATTGAATAACTAAATTTGAAATTATACCCAGAAGTATTCAGATCCTGGTGCTGGTTAATATCTTTATGGAAAGAGAAGGTAAACAGGCTGCACCATCATACTGTACTTTTCCTTCCTGCACAATGCAGAATATATTATATATTAGAACTCAAAGTTTATGCACAGAGGCAAAATATGAGCAAACAGCTGCTAAAGCGTTAGTCGTTAATTTGTCTGCCAAAAGTGCAACAAGCGTTCTCAACAGGAACAGCGTGACATGAAGTTGTGTGATTCACAAAATGCATATAATCATGGACTGTGACAAATCTTTTGTCTGATTTTTTTTCAGCCAAAGTATCTTTGAAAGTGTGGGCTGAACAATTGGCAAGCTTTAATTGTTAATGTTTGCCAAAGGCCAGAGAAAGTTTATAGCATACAGTTTTCTTCATTAATATTCTGACCTTAAAGGGTGTTTTTTTTGGTTCGGACATCCTCTTTTTGATAACAGGCTGTTCAAATGTTGTCCAACTGCTTAAAAGCCAGTGATCAGCTGCAAATTGTAAGGGAATCTGGCAGCAAGAGTTCATTTTCCTTTATTACCAATACCAGGGAAATGAAGTATTACACAGTTCCAAATTAAATGAATGGTCTGTCCAGTCACCTGCGGAGAGATTCTCTTTCTAGTCACTCTCAACTCTGGCTAATATTAAATAGTTAATTTAGTAGTTAATTTAAAAAGGAAAACAATTCTAGTGTGTAACAGAGGGACCAGCAGGGTAGCCAACCTCAGTATTAGTTTTTTTTCCCTGTCAACTTTAGCAAAAAAAAAAAAAAGATAATATTTGTCATGGTCACTTTAATATTGCCAATAACTGTTACATAATGATATTGTAAAATGACTAATAATGCTGAATTAGCATTTTTTCATACAATTGTAGCAATAATTGCAGTATTATTGTCACAAGAACAGTGTGGATATCATCAATTAAGCTGAGCATAATTGTAGCAATAGTAAAAGTAATAATATTAATATTAGAATTACTACAATGGTACATAGTAGCATACTAATATAGTTTGAAGTCTGAAAAGGAGAAGTTCATTGTATTATCCTGCTACGTTGAAAGGAAGGCAAAAAAAGAAAACCTCAAGAGGTAAAAAACTATTATATTCCCTTCCCAACTCTACATCCTGTGGGGATTTCCTCTAGTAAACAGGGAGTGCGGACGCAGTACAGAGGCAAATTACCAGTTCTTAAATCAAACTTCCGTGTTTATTCGCACATAAATCAAAAACAAAACCTCACTTTGCAGTCTTGGTGTTAGTTCGCACACAATGGAAAGTCCACATACAGTAGCAAAAATGACCTTGTTGGCATTTCTGCCTCCAGCACTCCATAGCAGGCTTTTAGGGGGCCCGTTTCCCTTACAGACGGGTCTCAGCCCTCCAGCACGGCACAAGCCTCAGATCCCAGCATACACACCTCCTGAGCTCCACTGTCAGACTGAGGTGATCCTCCTCACCTGGCAGTGCTGGCTGATTTTTAGGCATGGCAAAACCCAGCCTGGAACATGGGGAATAGTCACTCACCCAGCACTTTGACTACTCCCAGTAAGAGCCGTCCTGGATCAGCTATACAGCCATACTAAGTATTAAGGTGTCAAATAGCAACTGCTGCTGACACATAAAAACCGGCTCTTACTCCACTGAGGCCAGGAACCTCGGTGACACGTACCTATCATCCACGATGATTCCTTGTACCTTCTTACAATCCGGATATCTGAATAACTCCCTGGATGAATGACCCTTCTCCAGAATTCTAGTAACTACAACTTATAATATTATTACACTCCTGAAATACATCCAGGCACCTCTTGAACACATTTAGTGAGTTCGCCATCACCACCTCTTCAGGCACGAGAGTTCCATAGTCTCACTGCTGTTACCATAAAGAATCCTCTTCTATGTTTGTGTACAAACCTTCTTTCCTCCAGATGCAGAGGATGTCCCCTTGTCACAGTCACAGTCCTGTGTATAAATAGGTGATGGGAGAGATCTCTTTATTGTAAGGAGGGACCCACACCTATCTGACATTGATAGCATATCCTAGCAATGTGCTGTCAGTGTCTGAGATTGGAATTCCCCATTTAAAAGGACCTTGTCACATTGAACCTGGTGTCTGAGCTGAAGGCAGGATGTTATAGAGCAGAAGGAGCTGAGCAGATTGATATATAGTTGTGTGTGTGAGGAGATTCAGTAAAACATGTATTCTATACCTTTTAATTCCTGCTCATTCTGGACTTTGAGGTCAAGGAGGCGGTCCTATCAGTGATTGACAGCTGTCTATGTATGCACAGCCATAGAGAGAAGGCTGTCAGTCACTGATAACACCACCTCCTCATCAAAGCCTAGAATGAGCAGGAATTAAAATGTATACAATACAAGTTATACTAAGTATTTTCCCATTAGGCTATATATCAATCTGCTCAGCTCCTCCTGCTCTATAACATGCTGCCTTCAGCTCAGACACCTTATCCATTGTGACATGTTCCCTTTAAGTCCTTTTCTATGTTAGTTACTTATTGTGTTTTCCCATCATGTACTGGTGGCTTGTATTTTCCTTTTCCATGTGCATAACCTTACATTTATCAGTGTTAAACCTCATCTGCCCCATCTCTGCCCAAGCCTCCAATCTATCAAGATCGATGTGTAGCAGTATACTGTGTCATCTCCAAAACTTGATATTTTACTGTGCAAGTCTTCTACAACATTATTAACCACTTCTACCGATTTTCAATTTTTGCATTTTAGTTTTTCACATTCCTGCTTTCCCAGAGCCATAACTTTTCCATTCACATAGATGATGGAGGGTTGCTTTTTGTAGAATAGGGCACCATTTACTATTTCATACAACACAGTGGGAAGCTGGAAAAAAATTCCAATGTTTTTATAGTTATGTCTACAGAACTGTGTGATGGTTCATTTTTGTGGGTTGATATGTAGTTTTTATTTATACCATTTTGGGGTGTGACTTTTTGATCACTTTTTATAACAAAAATTTAGGGAGGGGAAGTGACAAAAAATTGAAAATCGGCCCTTTTTTTTTCTGTTACGTCTTTCATCATGTGGGATAAATATTTTTAGATTTTAACAGTAAGGGTGTTTTTGCACACAGCGGTTTTGTTTATTTCTTCATTGTTTATTTATTTGGATTTTTATTCTGGGGGAAAGGGGGGAGTTGAATTTTTATGTTTTTTTAATTTCTTTTATATTTTTAAAAACTTTATTTTTATTTTTTCTACTGTCTTTTAGGCTCCCAAGGGCAATCTTTAGACTGCTTCTTCTATATACTGTATCAATGGAAATAAATCCATTGATAAATAGAGGATTCAGTATATTCCAATGTAGTGCTACTACCTGCAGGCCTACGAACTGCTCTGGCCTTTCACAGACCATGAACGGCTCCCCTGATATCCACATGGGGGAGCAGTTCCAGGCCCAGAGGCACACCGCTTCCTGGTTTTGTACTGTCAGGTGACATGGTCACATTTGACCACAGCATCTGAGTGGGGTAAATGCCTGTGACTGGCATTATTGCCAATCCCAGACAATATCCCTTGGTGTCTGCTGTATGAAACAGCAAAAAAATGGTGGCTATGGTGCTTGTTGTGGTGGCAAGCAGGCACCATTTTTAAAGACCAGACTTCCTCCATTCTATTATGGTGGCAGTTGGGAAAGGGTTAATAAATATATTAAAGAGAATATAGCCCAATACTGACCCCTGAGGTACTGCACTAGTGACAGTGACCCAATCTGAGTGTGTACCATTAATAACCACCCTCTGTTTTCTATCACTGAGCCAGTTACTTACCCACATACAGACGTTTTCTCCCAGTCCGAGCATTCTCATTCTATGCAACAACCTTCTATATTACACAGTATTAAATTACATACACTACACTAAGTAGTACTTAATGGACTAGCAACAACCACCATTAAGCTTAACATAATCATTCATGGTTCTAATACAGTGCACAGTAGTAAAATTAGTGCCACTAATCTAATGGTCATTTAATACACAATTACTAATAGCACTACCAGGAGTGGACAGAGTATAATCAGGGCAACTTTCTGACCCCAATTTCATTTGACATTGTGTTACAAAAATAATTTCTACAATATTACCATAACCAGTAACAGCCACGGTGCCTCCATAAACATTAACAGTAGCTACCTCTAGGACTAACAGCAACATAATAGCCACATAAGCTATGACAACCACAGTGCCCACTTAAACAGTAATAACAACATATTTCTGGCAAGAAGAATCTTTGCAGACAGTACCCCCTACAAAATCTATGCCTCCTGCTGTGCTGTGGATGCCATCCTGTTTGTAGTCCTGAGAGTATGAGGAGTGTGAAGACAGTGCATCTGCTAGGTTCTGCTTGACCTATGCACATTTCAGATAAGCAAAAGCAGGCAGCAATCAGTAATTGTGTCAAATAGCATTGAGGAGTGAACTAGGAGGTAAGAGCATTAAGTTTCATTTACTTAGGGATGGATGGAACCCCCTTCTTGTCTCCACTGGATTACCTCTCTCCCAGGTAGCCTGGCAGACATGGGTTGTTCTCTTGTTTGCACTGAGTATGCTGCTGGATGATGCTAGAACACTGCATACTTTAAAGACATTTCAAAAAAAATTCTCAGGCACAGTTTTTCTGTGCTGGACAGTATAGAAATAAAAACATTTTGTGGACTTTCCATGAGTTTATGGAGGGCTGGCAATTAGGGTGATAGATTTATATATACACAATAAATAACATGTATGACTGCCACAAGAAGAAAAGAGCAAATGAGTCTCCAGAATATACACTCTGACAGTAGCATGCCTAGTTTGGCACCTGGGCAGGCCCCTTCTCCAGCACCCCCCCATCCTCCTCACAGTAGTTATGCACACATTGTGCCCACTCGCAGTAGTTCTGCCCACACTGTGCCCCCCTCACAGTAGTTATACCCACATTGTGCCCCCTCATGGTAGTAATGCCCTCACTGCACCCCTAACAGTAGTTATGCCCACATTGTTCCCCCCTCACAGTAGTTATCTCTTCATTGTGTCCCATTCAGAGTAGTTATGCCCTTACTGTGCCCCCTCAAAGTATTTATGCCCTCATTGTGCCCACTCATAGTAGTTATGCCCTCTCTGTGCCCTCTTTAGAATAATTATGCCCTCATTGTGCCCCCCTCAAAGTAGATATGCCCTCTCTGTGCTCCCATAACAATTATGCCCTTTCACAATAACAATTACCTCTTTGTGCCCCCTTCACAATAATAATGGCCTCTCTGTGCCCACCTCACATCAGTAGTGCCTTCTCTGTGGCTCCTTTACAGTAGTAATGCCCTTTTTTCTGCCCACTTCAAATCAGTAATGCTCTCTTCGTGCCCCCTTCATAGTAATAATGCTCTCTCTGTGCCCTCTTCACAGTATTAATACCCTCTATGTGCCCTCTTTACACTAGTAATGATCTCTCTGTGCCCCCCTTTACAGTATTGATGCTCACATTGTGCCCCTCAGTGTTAATAAAATGAAAATAAAATGCTCACCATGTCCTGTTCCTGATGCTCAGATCGTGCACTCCCCTGCAGGCACAGATCACACTGCAGTACTGTGGGAGGAGTGCACAGACAGATTCGTGGCTTTTAGGCTCATGCTACACAGACCGGCAGCGCGATCTGTGCCTGCAGTAGGAAAATAGAGCGGTCAGTAAGTGAAAGAGCCTCCAGCTCCCCAGCACTCTAGCAATGAGTGCTTCCATCTGTATTAATGAAAGCACTTATCATTGCATCTGCCAACCCCCTGACAGCTTTCACCTAAAGTAGACCACCCTCCTGCTGCCCCTTGGCACGCCACTGCACTCTGATCTGCTATAAATCAAACTTAATTCTACAACCACAGCCTCTGTCATAGCCAAAGCAAGAAGTTCTTGAAGGATCATTTACACTATGAACATTCAGTTTTGATCACTTTTCATTGGATACATAGTGTTCTCTATCATCACTGCAGGTTCTTTTCTTTTAAACAGTCTAGAAATTCTATACATATCATTTCTTACTATAAAGTATTTCTAAATTCTTTAACATTTTGTCTATACTCATTAAATTACATTTTAAAAGTGATGGAGATTAGACATGTCTATGATAGTGAAGGTTCAAGGAAGTCTGTCATTTCCAAATTCAGCTTCAAAGTAAGCTTACCACCATGTAGGTTAGGTAACCATACATAACTTTCTTGTGAAAATCGGGCCCTCTAATCCAGATACATTTTTATTTTTATGCAAATACATTTTTGGGTGCACAGTGGGTGCGGCTGCTCCATCGTTCCACTAGTAATACTCCTCAACGCTTGACAGATCCTGAGATTTCAGAGCCAGTGGTGATAACACAGGGAAAGCCAGGTGGACCATACAGAGCATCCTCAGCCACAGTGCACCAAAACCTTACTTTCACAGAAATAAAAAGAATAATTTCTTAGTATCATAGGCCTGAATTTTCTCAAGCATAGTGCTATACTTACTTTAAACCTAAATTTTGAGGTGACAGACTCACTTTAAAATGATTCAGATGGAACAATTACCCATCAGCAAAAAATTCACAGAGATTTATTATATGACCAGAATTAGGCCAGTGTTACGGAACCACTCGCAAGTATCAAGCAAATATGAAGTCTAATTATCTAATACTTCGGTAATGATGAAACTTATTTAGTATCCCCAAGTACAAGAAATGTTTCTGTCCAATGAAGACACTTTCATGTGTCCTAAAGTCATGCTCTTTTCAATAAGAAGCTATTAATCCTACTTTTCCAATCCCAGCAATCATTTCTTATAGCTAGGAAGCTGGCAAGATTTTACCTCTGCAGCAGAAATCTAGCACTACATGTCAACCATTCAAATAAATGGTAGACAATGGCTCATACAGGTTCCTAGACTGGAAACCCCTCTATGATATCATCATTCATAGTATATTTTATTTATATGCCCAAATAATGCACTTAGAATTTCTTTCTTGTTCTAGGTTATCTTTAGGTTACAAAAAATAAATAAAATAATTAGTTCCTGTAAAAGAAATGAGTTATCCATATATTGTTGCACATTTGGAGCCCATGTATGTCCTTTAGGACTACTTCCAATGGTTAAACTACTCTGCTCACACTGCAGAAATCATAATGCTTTGGCATGCACACAAATTAATGATTATTTATATGGGAAAAAATAAACCACATTATTTCAGTAAAATATATTATTTATAGGTAAGTTAAATAATTGTGATGCAAAGATAGATGTAGAGAGACCGAGAGTTAGATAGACAGAAAGACAGACAGATCGATAGATGATAGATAGATAACGACAGCTACACCTACCTGGGCCTAGACATGATCCAATCAGGGAGTTTTAAGAAACCCATAGGAACACTAAAATACAAGGCATGCAAAACCTTCTATGCCATCAGAAGGCGCCTGTATCATTTCAAGGTAACAGTGACCATCTGGCTTAAAATCCTTGATACCATCATCACCCCAATCCTCCTGTATGGCAATGAAATCTGGAGCCTAACACATACCCAGACTGGTTAAAGTGGGACTCTGGGCCAACAAAAATAATTAACTTAGAATTCTGCAAACACCTGCTGGTCCACTGGAGCACTTCTAACATTGCTTATCAAATAGAGCTGGGCAGATTCCCATTGTACCTTGCTGTCCAGAAGAAGGCACTATCATTAGAGCCTATCTGTATAGCAGCAGTCCTAGCTCCTACCATCACAAAGCCTTGCTACGCTAAGAAGCCCCAGAAACACGAAGCACCCCACAACAAGTCACCCAAATCCAGCCTGACCAAGCTACTAACCAATATTGCCTGACAAAGGGGGAAATCCAGAGGATGATACACAAGAGCAAAGAGAAGTACAGTATTTGAGCATCTCGAGGAACGATATAAAATTATCACAAAAGCTGACAGTATACCAGAGCCTGCAGAGGGAGTACAAACTGGCCCCAATATCTGGAGAAACTCCCCAACCCCAGAGACTGACAGATCCTGAGCTGGTACAGAGTAAGTGCCTACAGCCTGTCATTGAATCCAGGAGGCAGCGACAGAGGTACATGCCCTGAGAGAGAAGACTGTGCCAGCAGTACGACCAGGAGGAAATGGAGGATGAGGTTAACTTTCTGCTGTGGTGCCCTAAATACTCAGCAGGGAGGGTTGCTCACTTCTGGAGACTGTCTGATCTCTGCCCAGACTTCACCTCCATGGAGGAGGAAGAGAAACTCTCCATACTGCTGGGGGAAGAGGAGAGCACAGCTGCCAAAGAAGCACAATATATTACTGCCTGCCATAAACTGAGAGTAGCCTGATATGTTACAGACTCCTATACCCCCCACCATGGATATGTCCCCATCCTTATCCCCTAAACCAACCCTATATCCCCACCCTGGGTGTGTCCCCATCCCCCAACCCTAACTAATTTTTTCCTGCTTGCTTTGGAAATGCTACAATGTATTTAGCCCTGCCAAATAAAGCTGAAAGATAGACAGACAGATAGATAGATAGATAGATAGATTAGATACAGTAGATAGGTAGATAGATGGATAGATTTTCTCAGAGTATTTTACATTGAAGGCAGTCACAGTTACAAGAGTACACTTTTTTTTGCAGAATGTTAAATATGCAAGCTTACAGATTACTTAGAAAATGAGTTTCATCTATTTAAATGTAATTTGACAGTACAATTTTCATGACAAAAGCTAGCAAGTATTACACTTTCTTGTCTTAAATATAAGTAAGGAACTTTTAACATTCCATATTTTGACATGGCACAAATCATTACCTTGTCCTACTTCTATCATAATTTATAAAACAAAGAATTATAGCACCTACAGTAGACAGCACAATATAACATGCATGATATATGTATAGTATTTCTTTTATTGTGTATGATATAATGCTGGCAATCCATGGCCATCGGATTACTCACCTCACTTGCAGCACTGTCTAGCCAGCAGTCAGTGGCCACCCCTGATGTGTGTCCAATGGTCCCACCGTATCTACTGTCAGCTAGTTCTTGCTTCCTTAGGGTATGTTGCTTTCTTTCCAGCTTTTAAAGGGCCATATGTCCCCAGCCAATGACTGCATACCCTGGGCTAATTTAGGTATGTTTCCCTGATGGAGCATGCCTGAGAAATAGGTCTTAGCCTGTCTAGTTCTATGAAGGTACGCTGTTATTCCATTCTGATTTCTCACATTCGACCTTTGTCTACCAGATTTGACCCAGAATTCTCTGATCTGACTGCTGCTCTACTCTCATATTGACCTTGTGCCACCTGTCCTGACTTATTCCCTGAATATCAGCTTGAATAAAAACCCTAACTTTGGCCTATTCACTGACTAATCTATAGTTTGTCCACTTGGCGCCATGCACCATTGTGTCTTGACCCACCTGGTCAGTTGTTACTCCAAGACTACTTGATGAGGTAGTGGCCTGGTGGTTCACCTGCAGCAGAATCCGGGTCCCTATACAAGGGTTAAAGAGTGAAGACCAGGGAAGCTACTTACACAAAACTCTAAGAAGTAGCTCAAGACAGCTTTGCTTAGTAACACAGTGGGTCCATACCTTCATTGTGACATATGATGTGTATTGTATGGGGTTCAGCTGCAATACCAGAACCAGCTTATGAGCAAGAGTGGCACTGTAGAACCTTTTTTCTTAAATTGAAAACCTTTTAACAGAATTTTACATTTCAAAACTAAGTAAAATAATTGAAATTATGGGGAAGATTAATCAAACTAGTGGAAAGTAGAACTGAATCAGTTGCCCATAGGAACCAATCAAATTCCATCTTTCAGCTCCTTTGGAAAATGAAAGGTGGAATCTGATTAGCTGCTATGGGCAACTGAGTCAGTTCTACTTTACACCAGTTTGATAAATCTCCCCCATAAATCTATATTTACATAACATGATTGTATTTGTTATATTTTGAAATACTAAAAGTATTTTTTTATTTTAAAAATGTGGATAATATTAAAAGATTATTCCCATTTGTTCTTTCATGGCATATCCACAGGATGGTGACATATCTACCATGCCTACGTGACTCCTTTCACTTCACTAAAATAGGCAAGAGAGCTCTGCTATTTTCAAAACTCCAATAGAAGGGAATGGAGAGAGCTGTCCATGTGCAGCCATTCACAGCAGCTGTGAGACAGGCCCCTGTTCTCACAACAGGTGTGGGTCCTACCTCTGGATATGCTATAAATGTCCAAATGTCCAAGACTGAATAATCAACCCCCCCCCCCCACAATCCCAAGACCCTCTACATGTAATGTAAGGAGGCAGGTGTCCGACGCGGCCTGCTATAGGCAGCACCCCCAGAAAACAACGGATGTTGTTTTCTTCAAGCAAATAAGATGTAAAGATGGAATGATCTGGAAGGAAACCGGCTTCAGGAACTAGGTAAGTATTGTCAATATGGTGGCATTTTAGTGGATGTTTTCAGACTTGGAGAACCCTTTTAAGCATTCAGCTATTTCACTTGATAAACATTAGCAATAGACTGTATTACCTTAAAGGGGATGTATACTTTTTGATGCTTACAAGTTTAACCTATCCTTGTTTATAGTTTCACACTGCTAGGTGGAGGTTTCCACCTAGCAGTGTTGCTGGTGACATCATCTGCACTGATGGGCGGGCTTTAGCGCTGCCCTTGTGGTTTTACAGGTGCTGGTGATGTCACCGGGCTCACTGCTGGGCGGAAGCCTCCAACTGGCAGTCCCTATGGAGAGCCCGGTACGTCACCGATCTCCATAAAAAGCTTTTGCCCTGCGCAATTCGCTGATATCAGGGGGGCTGCCTAGGTGAAAATGGAGATATGTCCAGGTTCAGCTCTGAGCCAAGACAACCCCTTTAAGATAAATTATCAATATAAGCTTGCTGGGTTCCAACACATGGATTCCAATACATGGCATCCCCACTTACAATCACTCTTCTCTCTTATTGTGAATTGGAATAAGTAGTAAAGTAGTTCTGACACTTTTGTCTAATAATTAGGCAATAATGCTGCAATCATTGAGTCCCCATTGCTCTTGAAGCACCCTCCCTCACTGATTTACCACTGCCTTACTCTGTCAAAATAAGGAGGGGCTGACCACAACAAGAGCAATGATGACACCCTTATTGCACCCAACAAACAAAAAGGATCATACAGTAGCTCAGGAACGGAGCCTTGGATCATTCAAAGAAGAATAGCATTTTAATCAGGTGAACCACAGATATGTGTCTATGCAAATATTTGGCTAGGGAGATGGCTGGTGACAGACTCTCTTGAAAATAATTTTGAACTCAGTGCTAATATCTTTCCCATGGAAGAACTAACTGCCTAAGAAGTTTGTACCTACAATGCTTTCCAAAAAGTTTAGATGATGTGGGTAATATTTAGTTCATCTTTAGACTATACCTCAATTTATACAGACTAAGCTGGGCATATATCTTTTTTTTCGTATCTTTGGAGTCAGTTTTAAGTCGGTTCTCGTTCATGCGCCAAATTTATGATCTGACACAAAGGAATTACATTTTTTGGCAGTTAAAAAGGTGATTGATGAAACATTGTTGCGCTAGGCATATGGAATTACGGCTGGAGAAGGCTGGAGTTACAGTGCAACATTTTTGCGTCATTTAAAATTGTTGCACTATATATATTAGATGTTAAAAGGGTTATCCAATTTCGCAAACAGCCCCCCCCCCATGTTTCGGGCCCCTCAGAGGGAATATACTTACTCACGGGGACGCTAGGGAGGCTCTTTCCCACCGCCACCTGCCATTGGCTGCTCCCCCCCGACACCAGATATTTTCTTCCTTGTGCAGGGAGAAGCAGAAGCGGCAGTGCAGGAACCAGGAGTGGCGCGGGGAGAAGGGTAAGTATATTCCCTCTGAGGGGCCTGGCCATGAAGGGGCTGTTTGTGAAACTGAATAACCGCTTTAAACGGTTCTATACAGCAAATATGACCTACATTCAACACCACTTTTTAAAGTGGTGCAGGATACCAAAAAGCATCCTAGCTCAAAAAGAAGCATGCCCCAAAATGTGTGAGAAATTTCCACATAAAAACAGGCACACCACATTTGATAAATGTCCTCCTAAGACTGTTGAAGGGTGACTGAGTTTTCAGAAAATTTTTGATAGGGACATATAAAAAATGTTGATGTCGGTGTTTGAGTGCTGAGACCCCCACGATCTTTAGAATGAGGAGAGAGAAGTGCTCGTATATCGCTCTCTCTACTTGTTGCAGGTGACAGAAGTGACACAGACTCAACAAAAAGTTTATGGGCCTGTCTCGATTCCGTCTCCTCCAGTGAGGTTAGTGTGTGCTATGTGAGCGCTTCAAACTCCTCATTCTAGGGATCGGTGGGGGTGTCATCACTCAGACCCTCCTAGACCCAAACCTTTGATATGTCTCTATGACACACCAAAAGTTTCCTGATTACTCAGTGTCCCTTTAACCTGAGTGGCTAACACTATAGTTCACCTAGTCTTCCTTCCTTTCTCCAAATCCTCATAAATGTTTTGTAATGTTAGGAACACATTATTTGTGTTACTGTTATATATGTATTTACTAAATGCAAGCTTTAGCAACAAATAGGCCATTATTACTGATGTGTGTTACTTCTTCACTAAACAGAGCCTGTAAAAGAAAAGAAATCATGTACAAAGCCACTTGACATGGCACGTAAAGCGTGTGTATTTCCAGATAAAAACATAATCCACTTCATATTCATGAAGTGCAAAAACGTGTAAATATAGGTGGGAATACAGAACGTGAAGGAAAGGAGGCCTAAGCATTTCTGTCTGATGCAACACTAAATGTACTTTTTTTTTATAGAGTAAAAAAAAATATATAATATTATCTGTGAACTTGAATGTTTGCCCATGCCATGTGGACATTGCTTGAACATATTCCCCCCCCCCCCCAAAAAAAAAATCTTAGTGTTTCTTTTAATGGTACCTATAAAATAGTGAAAATATATAGTCTATCTATCTGTCTGTATCTACCTATCTAATATCTATCTATGTGTATCTATCTCATATCTATCTAATATCTATCTATCTATCTATATATATATATATATATATATAATATCTAATCTATCTGTATCTATCTCTCTCTTTATCTATCTATCTATCTATCTATCTATCTGTCTGTATCTATCTACCTATCTATCTATGTGTATCTATCTCATATATATATATATATATATATATATATATATATATATATAATCTATCTGTATATATCTCTCTATCTATCTATCTAATTTATCTATCCAATATTTATCTATCTATCTAGTCACTGTATATCTATATATCTATCTGTCATCCTTGTGACATTATGTCTACTGCCAGGTATATATGTCTATGGTATTTTTAACAGGAAGAATGCAAGTCACTGGAATCTATATGGAAGGAGATTGTCACTTTTGTTCATCAATGAACTCACCTTGTCTGTAATCCCCTCTTTGATAAGAACCTCCTCACTAAGAAACACTGAAAGATCCCAAGGCAGTCCCACTCCTATTTACTGCTGTATTCTGTATCCAAAATTGGTTTCTAACAACCATTTGTGGCTTTGTAATGTTGGATGTCACAGATGAAAAGCATAACTAGCTGCTTAACCTCTCTGGCAAGGAGACAACGTTAAGCTACTTAGTGCATGTCTGCTAAAGTGAGGCGCCTTGTAGAGTTTTATGTTGTTAATTTGTTCATTATATCTTTGTTTCACAACAGGTCTGATAACCAAAGGAAACATTAACTCCACAAAAAAAAGGGGGGGGGGGGGGGGAGCTTGTTTTGACAATTACCAAATCTGATGAACACTATAGCTGTCTGATGAACACTATAGCTTACTAGGCTATATTGATCCTCAAGTGTTCATTTCCTCAGATATGTGGAGCCCTGGCAGAAATATCATCCTTAATACCGGTGAATGATCTTGTCTCCTGTGAAATTGCCTCCAAAATACAGCAGCCAGAACTCAGCCTGCAATAAATCTTCCTTATAATTATCAAGCGAAGAAAGGCTTCTTAAGACAAGTGACATATTTTTGTCCATTCGAAATTCTGTCTCACTCAGAGCAATACAACCACTCCATAGAAAATGAAGCTAGAAAATCAATTGCTTGATTTATTTGCAGTCTTTAAGAAACTCGCATACAGCCTAAGCCTGATGTCTCAATATTGGGACTCTCAGGTCTGCACACACACAGGAAAGGAGGGGTATAGAAGTTTTGTATTAATTGTCTGGGAAAATCAATCAAAATAATATGGATCATAAAACACAAGAGGGCAACCATGCTTCGCATAGGCTGTTTCAATCATGACGCTGTAAGACAAAACATGCCAAAAGAAGGCTAATAACAAGAAAAGGCACAAGGGAAATGGTTCCTGGTTTGTATATATTGACTGCAGGAGCTCATTTCATCCAGACCTTGGGGACTATGGAAAATATAGTTAAAAATCTTCATATTTCTAAAATATGACATGCCCGTGTCACTGGAATGTATACACAAGTTACATTCACATAGTATAAAATGGGATTGTATTTATCTGATACATTGAAGCAAATACATTTACACTGTAAAAGGACTATAAATGGACTAGATTAATAGATTCTATGCAACTACATACACATCTTATTATGGATGGAGGTTTAATGCCAATAATGAATGCATTATCAAATCTGAACATACAATGATTGCCCTTACTTACTAATAATGCCATATGCAATCTTCTACGTAAATGACACACTGCACTTTGCAACATAGACAAGTGAGTGGAAACTTTCTTGCATGAAGCTAGCAGAGGATTGATGTAGGAGAGATCTAGTGTTGCTAATACCTGGAAATTGCCTGGGTCAACATGTCAGGCTTCCTCTTGATGATGTGTTAAGTGGTGTGGGTCTTCCCCAGTCTTCTGTGGGACAGCTCTCCAGTTCAGCACCAGGGTCAGCGCCTGCCAGTAGGAGTGGGGAGGGGAAGAGACAACATGCCTCTCCTCAATCACTGCATGCCAGGAACCATCACGCCCATCCTGGAGAAGTGAAGGAGAAAGCAGCGCCTTCCACAGCTATAAGAAGGAGACAAGCTGCTAGAGCACATCTCAGAGCATCCCTGGTACCTCCAGCATCCTCTCCTCCTCTGCTGCTCTCTCCTCCTTCTGTCAGGAGTCCGTGCAGAGGGGGAAGGGATTTGCTGGCTCCTATACTGCAGCTCTGTTTGGCTGAGACCTCATGACAAGCACTTTTTTTGTGTCTAATCTGTTCTTGCCAGAAGGCTGGGGGCCTAGAGAAGAAGACTTGTTCTTATGGTGAAGGTCTAGTTTAGTGTTAACAGTCAGTGAATAGGAGCAGCTATGAGTGGGAGAACATTTCATGTGTGAAAGATGAATAGCATAAGTTGCTTTATACCAGTTCAGAAGACAGTATTAATACACCTGATGGCTGCTTTCAATGATAAGATATCTGCTCAGGTGACATAGAACCCTTCCATAGTGCTTCCCTGCTGTAATACACAGATCTACAGAGTACAACATTGTGAATAAGTGAACTGCATATTTTCCATGATGTATTATAAACTAAAAGATTTTTCCGGATATAAAGTACCTGTATTGTCATTTTGTATGATAAGTAACATTATATTTGTATCTGCATGCATTTTGCTATATAAACATTTTTAATGTATTATAATTGTACTTAAAGGGGTTGTCTCAGAATGACCACTTATGACCTATGATGAGATCGGGAACCTGTGTCCCCGATTTACACGGAGCAGGGGTTGAGCATGCACACTGGTGCAGTATTAAAACTCTATGGACGTGCAGGAGATAGCTCAATACTCTGCTCAGAATTCTCTGGTCCTCCTACAGTTTGAACAGAGTGGCCACAGGCGGACTGGCCTTGGGGGGAAAAAAAATAAAACTAAAAATGACCCCATTTTGTAGGCAGGTCCAAATTAACAGAAGGCAGGGCAACACAAGTAGGCGGAGACAACAATACCATAGTGCAAAATACCATCCCAGCATAACCAAATAACACAATAGACTGCCCCAAAAGCTGTCCCTCTGTGGTGGACACCAGTAGCTGCATTTTTCTGTCCTCTTCCTCCAGTTGTCTTTGATTAATATATGGAGCAGGGGGCTTAGGAGGTGAGGTGCAGGCCACAGCAGTTGAATTCAGGAGGATATGTGCGGTCACTGGCAGGGTACATGAGTACCCGATTCTCACAGCTTTAATTACTGTTGAGATTGTTATGTACCCAGTCAGCGGCAGAGGGGAGGACATGGGTGACCCCCTGGGGCATTGGCCCACCAGTAAATCTCTCTGTAGGGTCTCTGGCCAATCCGCCCCTGAGAGTGGCAGTGAATGTGCTTGACTGCTTCATCAAATGGTGGACAGAGACCACCATTCTCATTTTGTGTGGGTCCCAGTTGCCCTGACAGTTTGACATATCACTATACTTGCACTGAATCAGCCTGGAGTGAAGGCTGTTTTGCTGACACATGATCTCTTACACTGAATACAGGAAAATATCTGTGCCATTTTTCAGCCTCTGTAGATAAACAAGAATATCCTCATTCACTACCAGCCAATAGAGATCTTGAAAATAGAGAAGCATTCATTTAGGCCAAGTTTCGAGGTATTCATTGCAGATTTTCAGTAGGTATGAACAAAAATGCAGTAAAGCACAATGCACATGAACATGATCTTGCAGTGGTATTTTACACATTTACAATGAAAAAGTAAGTGAACCCGTTTAAATCTCCTGGCTTTCTGCATTGATTGGATTTAATAGACTATAGACACCTCTTTAGCAGAAATCTTGTCCTTCAAATGTTTTCTGTAGCTGCAATTAAGATGCACAATGTCAAGAAGGAATTTTGAACTATTCCTCCTTGTAAATGTGTTGCTACACATCATTTCTGGGATGTGTTGCATGCACTGCCCTCTTTATATCATCCCTCCGCATCTCAATATGATTAATGTTAGGACTCGGACTTTCCAAAATCCAAATCTTATTTTTCAACTACTCTTTAATTGATTTACATTTGTGCTTAGGGTCGTGTTCTTATTGCATCACCTAGTATTTTTTAAGCTCAAAGGTCATGGACGGCTGCCCTTATACGGTAGAATATTGTTCCCTTGATGATCTCAGGATGTCCAGGCCCTGATAAATCAACACAGCCTTAAACCATGATGCTTCCTCCACTATGCAGACGGCAGCATAGCATAGGGACTGAACCGCTGATTCTGATTTCAGCAGGCTCTCAGTTCTGGACTAGGATTCAGTACTTTTCACTCAGTACAGTCAGATGAGTATGATGAGATTTGCTGGCCCTGCCCTCCCCACCTCCTGCCCATGACTCGACATCGCCACAGCAAACCCTGATCTGGGACCAGAGACAGTGCCAGCCACAGTTCCTGGAGGCATCTCTAAATGCCCACAAGAGTGCTGTGCCTTCAGCACAATGCTATAAGGTGAGCCCACAATTTCCCAGCACTCAGCACTGATTCCTACAGTTCTGCCCATTGCACTCTTCTTACATTTACTTTTCCTGCCCATGACTGGCAGGTTTATTTTCCATGCCTAACAGGAAAGAAACCTGCCAGTCATGGTCCAGAGGTAGGGAGGATAGGGCCACAAGTCTCATTGGACTTATCTCCCTCGCAGCGCTGCAGAAATCAGCTGGTTTGTCACTATACTATGCTGCCCTCAGGTAGGGTAGCATAGTAGGGGTGACATGTTCAATTTTCAAAATCACTCTTATTTAACCTAAAAGAAATGAGTTGTGCAGCTTTATAGCTGCTTGGTTGTTATGTTGTAATAGCCCCGACTTTAGAAGTGGCCTAGCAGTGTGCTTCAGAGGATTTCCAGAACGATGCCTTTTTTTCTACCTTTACAAGCTATAAATCCTTTAGATATTGTGAAGTTATATAAGTAAATGACTTGGTGTAAATAGCTTATAATAAACATAAAATGTGGTAATTTCTCTCACTGATGAATAAAACATCAAATTTGATGACTTAAAACCCTCTGGCTATTATCAAACACAAAGTCAACAAGTTTGATGCAAATGCCGTAAGCAAGCATTAAAGAAAATTTGCATTTTTGGTTTGCTTTGCTAGGCAACTTGTGCCAACCTAATCACCAAGAAATAGTTTAGCAGGGTTAATTGTGCACGTAAGTGGCACAAATGCCAAATGGGAAGTCTTAAAATTAATGTTCTGTTTGTGTATGTTTATATTGTGTGATTTCATGAGTGACCGTGATGTTCCAAAGTAGATAAACAACAACACAGCTTATTATTTTGTGCTAATGTAATTGTCAATATTCTACAATTGAAAATGAATATTTATGCGTTCAATACACCCAGTGGTGTGTTGGTTTTATTAGCTAAATCAATCAGGGTGAGGCCACATTCCATAGCCAACGTGCAGCCATGTTGGGGTTAAAAATGCTACTCCAGTTTTGGCAGATTTTTTTGTTTTGGTTTTGTTTATTCTGAATTTTCTGTACATGCCAAATGTATTCATAGACTTCTATGGACCTGATCTGCACCAAAAGATAATTTTTTTGGCATATGCTCACACAATATGAATCTGCATAACTTGCATTTAACTGTGTGGAACAACTAATTCAACTATGCTTTTCACCACAAAGGCATATATCTCCTACAACAAAAAAACTAAAAACCTGTATTACCTGGAGTCATTGACAGATGTATGCAACTGTATGGCATACAGATGCATACATTCATGTCATATGGGTAAGGCATCATGTGACCTGTAGTGATGAGCGGCAGGGGCTATATTCGAATTCACATTATTTCACGAATATTTGGATGAATATTTGTCATATATTCGCAAATTCAAGATCATTTCTTGTTTGCGAAAAATCGGCAATGTCATATTCGCGCAATGCGCGCAAAATACAGGCATGGGTCACTTTTGCTACATTTTCCAAGCTGCTAGAAGTTTCCTGAGATTGAAGAAAATTGTTAGCACGGCAGAACATTAAAAATGGCTTTATATGCAGTTAGAGTGCTCCAATATACTTGTGATTGCGCTAATCGGCACTAATGATGCAAACATTTTGGAGCAATACATGAAACATCACATTTTAGCAGGTCTGAATGTATGTGTGGACAGCAGAACCTATCACACTATCCAACACACAATGCATCCATGCAAGATCTCACCTCGTGGGGTATCACTGATGATAAGAAAGGTGAGGAATCAGCCCAGAACTACAAGGGAGGAGCTGATCAATGACATGAAGAGAGCTGGGACCACAGTTTCAAAGGTCAGTAGAACACTACACCGTCATGGTTTCAAATCATGCATTGCACAGAAGGTTCCCCTGCTCATGTCATGACATGTCCAGGCCCATTTGAAGTTTGCCAATGACCATATGAATGATCCAGAGGAGGCATTGGAGAAAGTCATGTGGTCAGATGAGACCAAAGTAGAACTTTTTTTGGTCTAAACTTCACTCGTTGTGTTTGGAGGAAAAACAAGGATGAGTTGCATCCCAAGAACACCATCCCTATTGTGAAGCATGGCAGTGGCAACATCATGCTTTGGGGGTGCTTTTATGAGAAGGGGACAGGACAACTGCACTGTATTAAGGAGAGGATGAATGGGGCCATTTATTGTGAGAATTTGAGCAACAACTTTCTTCCCTCAGTCAGAGCATTGAAGATGGGTCGTGGCTGGGTCTTCTAACATGACAACGACCCGAAGCACATAGCCAGGATAACCAAGGAGTGGCTCTGTAAGAAGAATATCAAGGTTCTGGAGTGGCCTAGCCCAGTGATAGGCAAACTGCGGCTCTCCAGCTTTTGCAGAACTACAACTCCCAGCATGCAAAGACCGCCTACAGCTTTCAGCCTACAGCAGGGCATGGTGGGAGTTGTAGTTTTGCAACAGCTGGAGAGCCGCAGTTTGCCTATCACTGGCCTAGCCAGTCTCCAGACCTAAATCCAATAGAACATCTATGGAGAAAACTGAAACTCTGTGTTGCTCAGCGACAGCCCCGAAACCTGACTGATCTAGAGGAGATCTGTGTGGAGGAGTGGGTCAATATCCCTGTTGCAGTGTGTGCAAACCTGGTCAAGAACTACTGGAAACGTTTGACCTCTGTAATTGCAAACAATGGCTTCTGTACTAAATGAGAACACTGATTTTCTCAGGTGTTCAAATACTTATGTTCAGCAGTGCAAGACAAATAAATTCTTTAAAAATCATACAATGTGATTTCCTGATTTTATTTTTATTTTTATTCTGTCTCTCATTGTGGGAATGCACCTACAATGTGAATTTCAAACCCCTCAATGATTTCTAAGTGGGAGAATTTGCAAAATCGCAGGGTGTTCAAATACTTCTGTTCCTCATTGTATCTAAGCTATCCAACTATCTATCTAATGTAGTGTGGAAAGCACAGAGCACAGCAATGACACTGTTGTCTCTTTCAGAACTTTAAAAAAAAACTGTAGAAAATGGCTGCTGGGGAGGTTCTTATATAGTAAGGGGTAGGCAACTTTCCTACTGGTTGCTAGGGATGTTACTAAGCTCTGACAAAGACATTGCAGTCTTCTAATTGGCCCACACGCAAGAAGGGAGGTTACTGATGAAAGAAAATCTAAAATATTCTAAATTACGAATATATATTACTATATTCTAAATATTTAGATATTCACGATTAATATTAGCCATTCAAATATTCGTGCCCAACACTAGTGACCTGTAGTTATTCCAGAGAGGCAGTGTAACATACTCCACTGTTACTATGCTTGCTGCATGCCTTATGACTTGAATGAATTGCTTGGGTCTACTTTATGAATTCAAATCTGCTATCCTTGCTTTAATTCACCTCTGCTATGTTTCTGTGTTCTGGCCTCATGTAGCCAGCCATGCTGTCTGGTCGTACCCCAAGTCTCCAGCCAATTCTCTCATTCCAGACCTGAAGAATGTGTGCAGTTCACAAGTGTATTCCTGGATATACTCATCCATTCCCCTGCACTTGTGGATTTAAAGTTATTCCTGGTATTTGTGGTTCTACCAGACTACTTGGTGAATGTGACTACATTCATGCTTTGTCACTTGGTTGCTTATTTGGTCCCTGCTTTCCTGGTGATGGCCCTTGGCTATGTTCTTGACCACATCCAGCTCCTGTCTCTACGGTACAATGTCTATGCTCCATCATCGTGTTTCCGTATTCTTGCTGTTGTGCTTCATGTCTGTACCCTTGTTATCAACTCATGATCTCTTTTACTCCACAGTTAAAAACTCATCTCTGGTACTGTCTTCAGCACCTACTGTATACTGAAAAGGACAATGTAAAAGTACAGAGGCAGGCTTCTCAGTCTGCCTATTGTCTCCCAGCTCCTGCCTCTCCCAACCTATCTGATCCCAGCCTATCTGGTGGCTGACAGTGCTGACTGCTGGAAGCTCTACTAATTACTATCTTTCCTGTGCTTCTACTCTACAACATTTCTGACCTGTCCCTGCCTAACTGGCTAGCTGACAATCAGACCACTGGCAGCTATAGACATGTCTTTCTTCCCTGGGATTCTCCTATAGTTAGGTAGTACAGGGAAGAGAGAGAATGGGACTACAGCTCTGACAGTATATTATATTCCTGTATACTTACAGTTGGCACTGATTGCTGTAGTTCCAGCGCAGGAAAGACAGAAATGTGCAGCGCTGACATAAATCATCTCTAGCAGCCAATCAGATAGCCTGGGCCAATGACACATATTGTAAGGCACATATAGAGAGGCATGGACTGCAGTTGGGAGATAAGAGACAGGCTAAGAAGCCTGCCACTGTATGTTACACATAATCATCTTCAGCATTCAGTAGACTGTAATGATGGGCTTTCCTTAGCAAGTCTTAGGTAGATTGTTGGTAAAGAGACACTCTACAAGCAATTTTCTAGTAAAAATAAAAACATATTCCTAATAAAGTATATTACAAAGTAATTAAGGTCAACAGTTACACTTTGAAGGATAGTGAAACTTATTTTATGTGTCTACAAGGTTTGCCGTTAAATCAGGAATATCTTTACATTGTGAGAGATAGGTAAGGTAAGGTCCCATCTGCATCTTCTACTTGTGAACCTGTATAAATTAGGGGTTGAGGATATGCATAATCAGGCTGCATTTTTAGATTGGTACTGTTACCATATCTTGTACTGTAGTTCAGATAGTAATCATATGCTTAATTGCTGAATCTAGGCACTGCAACTGATTTAGTCACTCTAGCTATGAATTAGGGTTGATATTTTTTTGCAACTATGCATTATGCCTGTTTCTGTTACCATATCACTGCGCAATGGTAGTTTTATTGTAAGTATGCTAATATTTATAGCACTATGGTAATATTAAAGAATCTATGCATTATTACTGTCATTATTATATACAGTATGTGCTACAGCAGTTGTATATATCTTCAGACATGGCCATAGCAAGGTCAAAGATGGGACAATATGACTCCCTGTTTCAGTATGATTACAAGTGCAAAAAAAAACACTAAACCATTTGCTATTTTTTTTATGTTTATTTTCAAGAAAGGTATGCAACTCATGTTCCCATATGTACATGTATTGTAAAAGAACTGAGAATTCAGAAGTGTTTTGTTAGCTAACAAGAATTAGCCCATGCTTAATGGAGACATCTGGAAAGTTTCCTATAATTCCATTCCTCTGAGCCTTTCCTGCTTCTCTCAGCTCACACAACTAAATACTGCACTAAATGCTAACAAGTTGACAGTTTGCCAGAGCCTAAGGGATAGTTTCTAAAAGTCCACCTTATGATACACATTTGCCTTATGTTTAATGGTTATTTTCTGGTGAGTTGCAGACAAAAAATGATGTTATATAACTGCTGTGAATAGCGTTGCATTATGATCTATATAACTATACATGATCTATATATCTCTAAACTACCTATCTACGTACAATAAAATAAAAATAGAGGCAGCACACTGAAGTACGTGAAAAAGGGTGGTCGACCTGCTTTAGTAACCCATCCAATGTTTCAGCCGTACACAATGAAGCCTTTGTCAAGTCAATTGTTTAGGGCTAAAACGTTGCATGGGTGAATAAAGTGGGTCCACCACCATTTTCACATACTTCAGAGTAGTGCCTCTATTTTGAATTTATGGTGGATATCTAGTGGATCTTGGGCCTAGGATTCCAGAGGGATTGTACTCACTACTCAAGTTGTGACAAATGTTTCTGTGTTTGTGTCTATCTATCTATCTAGTAGTGTTGATCGAGCACCAAAGTGCTCGGGTGTTCGGGTCAAACACTTCGGGATGCTCGGGTGCTCTACCGAGCATCCGAGCACAATCAAAGTCATGGGAGAACCCCGATAATTAAACCAAGCACCTCCTGCTCTAAAGAGGGGAGGATGTCTGGTTTATAGGAAAAGGTCAGAAATTGATGGAAACACTGCTGAAATGGTTCGGGAACAGCATGGGGAGGATGTCTGGATGCATCTTGGACTCCCAGGTCGCTGCTGGGAACGATGTTGTCCGAGTAGTACGCCACTTTTACAGACTGACAATAATACTCACAAATCCGAAGATAAAATCGATCTAAGAGGAAAAATTTTTAGGAGACATTCTTTCCTGTATATTTACTTCTATATAAAAAGCAAGTGCTGCCAAAAATTACAAGGAAGAGGCTCTCCGATACAACCTGTATATCACATAATGGAGGGCCTCATTCACATAGTGGTACAATTGTTCAGGTAGTGGGACTCCTACACTCACAAAGCCTATGCACTAAGTGAAAGGGCTTCCAAAAATTACATGGAACAGGCACTATAATACACCCTTTATTACACATAAAAGGAGGGCATCATACACCCATGGAAAATTATGACTGCTGGCCTGCCGGTGACCCTCAAAAACATTACGGGCGAGGGCCTACTGCTGAGCTGACCATCTAAAACATTAGGGGTACGGCTCTGCTGCAGAGCTCACTCTTTAAAACATTAGGGGCAAGTGCCTACTGCTGATCTGAACATCGAAAAAAGTATGGGCGAGTGCCTGCTGCTTGAGCTGACCATTGAAAAAATTATGGGCGAGTGCCTGCTACTTAGCTAACCATTGAAAACATTATAGGCGAGGGTCTGCTGGTGAGCTGACCCTGTAAAACATTATGGTTAAGGGCCTGCTGGTGAGATGATCCTCAAAAACATTATATGCGAGGGCCTGCTAGTGAAATGACCCTCTAAAAGATTGTAGGTGAGGACCTGCTGGTGAGCTGACCCTGTAAAACATTATGGTTGAGGGCCTGCTGGTGAGATGACCCTCAAAACCATTATATGCGAGGGCCTGCTGGTGAGCTGACCCACTAAAAGATTGTAGGCAAGGGCCTGATGGTGAACTCACCCAGTAAAACATTATGGTTGAGGGCCTGCTGATGAGCTGACCCTCAAAAACATTATATGCGAGGGCCTGCAGGTGAGCTGACCCTCTAAAAGATTGTAGGAGAGGGCCTGCTGGCGAGCTGACACTCTAAAACATTATATGTGAGGGCCTACAGGTGAGCTGACCCTCTAAAAGATTGTAGGTGAGGGCCTGCTGGTGAGCTGACCCTCTAAAACATTATATGCGAGGGCCTGCAGGTGAGCTGACCCTCTAAAAGATTGTAGGTGAGGCCCTGCTGGTGAGCTGACCCTCTTAAACATTATATGCGAGGGCCTGCAGGTGAGCTGACCCTCTACAACATTAGGAGCAAGGGCAGATTAATAAGCATGTTGATATGATGGAAGAGGAGGAGGATGGGAAAAGGAAGATTGAACCATATATCCTTTTTGTGGTAAAAAAAACCACATTTAATCTGCCTTTATGTTCAGCTGCTTTCCTCTGGTGGAGTAGAGAAGTCATGGTCAATCCAGGCCTTGTTTGTTTTGATAAAAGTAAACCTGTCAGCATTTTCAGTTGACAGGCGGGTGTGCTTATCAGTTAATATGCCCCAGCAGCACATAATACCCATTCTGACAAAACGCTGGCGGCAGGATAGGCCAGCACCTCCAAGGCATAGAACGCCAGTTCATGCCATGTGTCCAGCTTGGAGACCCAGTAGTTGTAAGTCACAGAGGGATCATTGAGGACGCTGACACGATCTGCTATGTACTCCTTCACCATCTTCCAAAACTGTTCCCACCTTGTGACACTAGGCTGCACATCAGGGTGAGGGTGCTAGTGGGATGTCATGAAACTGTCCCAGGCTTTGGAGAGTGCTGCCCTGCCTCTGTTGGAACTGCTGTGTGTGCCCCTCATCTCCCCTCCTCGATTGCCCAAGAAACTACGTACTTTGCTGCCAGCATTGTCAGCTGTAAATTTTTGGAGCAATTTTTCCACAAGGACTTTCTGGTATGGCACCATTTTGCTTGTCCTCTCTACCACAGGAATGAGAGATGAGAAGTTCTCTTTGTAGCGGGGGTCGAGAAGGGTAAACAACCAGTAATCGGTGTTGTTCAAAATGCGTAAAACGATTGGGTCACGGGAAATGTAGCCTAACATAAAGTCAGCCATGTGTGCCAGAGTACCAACAGACAAGACTTCACTGTCATCATCAGAAGGATGATTCTCAATCTGCTCATCATCTTCCTCTTCTTCTGCCCATCCACGCTGAACAAATGGAATTCAACTTCCATGGGTACTACCCTCTGTGGTGGAGGCAACCATCTCCTGCTCCTCCTCCTCATCATCATCCAATTTGCGCTGAGAAGACGAACTGAGGGTGGTCTGGCTATCACCCTGTGCAGTGTCTTCCCCCATTTCCATCTCTTCCACATGCAAAGTGTCCGCCTTAATTGTAAGCTGCGATCGTTTGAGTAGACACAGAAGTTTGATGGTGACGCTGTTAATAGCGTTATCGCTGCTCACCATCTGTATTGATTCCTCAAAGTTTCTTAAAACCTCAGAGTGGTCAGACATCCATGCCAACTCCTCGCTTGTGAAGAGTGGAAGCTGACTGGAAAGGCGACGACCATGTTGCAGCTGGTATTACACTACTGCCCTCTGCTGCTCACAAAGCCTGGACAACATGTGGAACATGGAGTTCCAGCACGTGCTCACGTTGCACAACAGTCAGTGAGCTGGCAATTGTAAGCACTGGTGCAGAATTGACAGACCGGCGGAAGCTGTCGATGGCTTGTGGGAATGGGCACACACGCGGCGCACCTTCACCAGTAGTTCAGGCAAATTGGGGTAGGTTTTGAGAAACCGCTGAACCACTAAGTTGAAGACGTGGGCAAGGCATGGGATGTGTGTGAGCTTGCTGAGCTCCAAAGCTGCCACCAAGTTACGGCCATTATCAGACACAACCATGCCTGGTTCTAGGTTGAGTGGCGAGAGCCACAGCTCAGTCTGGTCTCTTATCCCCTGTCACAGCTCTGCAGCAGTGTGCTGTTTGTCACCTAAGCAGATCAGCTTAAGCACGGCCTGTTGACGCTTCCCCACTGCAGTGCTACACTGCTTCCAGCTACCGACTGATGGCTACCTGGTGTTGTAAGAGGAAATTTCTGTGGTGGAAGTGTAGGAGGAGGCAGAGGAGGAGAAGTGGGGGTTGGAGCCACTAACGTAGGTGGTAGCGGAAACCCTGATGGGATTAGGGCCCGCAATCCTTGGTGTCAGTAGCACCTGTGCCATCCCAGGGTACGACTCGCTCCCGGCCTCCACAACGTTTACCCAGTGTGCCGTCAGGAAAATATAGCGTCCATTGCCGAAAGCACTTGTCCATGTGTAACTGCGTTGGTCAGGTCACGGGGGATGTTATAGTAGACATGCTGGTGTAAGGCGGGCATGTCACACCATGAAAAATAGTGGCAGCTGGGGTCTGCGTAACGAGGGACAGCTGCCGACATCAGGCTGCGTAAGGCCTCAGTGTTCACAAGTCTAAATGACAACATTTACAGGGCCAGTATTTTGGAAAGTTGCACATTTAGTGCTATGGCCTGTGGGTGGGTGGTTGGGTATTTGTGCTTGCATTAAAATACCTGGGGTAAGGACATTTGTACGCTGCGCTGGGACACGATAGTGGATGTTGTCGCTGATGGTGTTGCGACGGTCCAGGTGCAAGGCGGGAGTCATCTGGACCTGTGCCTTCGACAGGGGATTGGCCAGCGCGTAACACAGGGCAAGAGGAGGCAGTGGTGTGACCTGCAGACACAGATTGTGGACCCAGGCGTTCGGCCCACCTATTACTGTGCTTTGATGCCATGTGGCGGATCATGCTGGTGGTGGTGAGGTTGCTAGTGTTCATGCCCCTGCTCATTTTTGTATGGCACAGGTTGCAAATTACAATTCTTTTGTTGTCTGCACTTTCATCAAAAAAGCTCAAGACTGCAGAACACCTACCCCATGGCAACAGAGATTTCCGCAAGGGTGTGATCCGGGGAACAGTTGCGGGCCTGTTTGGTGTGGCCTGCCTTCTCCTTTTGCCACCCAACTGCCTCTTTTAGCCTGTTGCTGTGCTGTGGACCCCCCTCCTCTGTACTGCTGTCCTTGCTCAGCTTGCCACCTTTCCAGGTTGGGTCAGTGACTTTATCGTCTACCACCTCCTCTTCCACTTCCTCACTCTGCTCATCCTCCTGACTTGTTGACCTAACAACCTCAGTTATTGACAACTGTGTGTTATCCTTATCATCAACCACTTGAGACACTAATTGCCATTGACTTATTGGCAACTGTGTCTCATCAACATCATCCACCTTGTAAAACACTAATTGCCACTCCCCGTCATCTTCTTGTGACTGTGGATGCTCAAGATTTTGGGAATCAGGGCACAAGATCTCATGCCCCACTTCAAATGGGCTTTTTGAGATGCCCAAATGAAGGAATGGAGCTGAAAAGGAGCTCCTCAGAATATCCGAGTGTGGGATCACTTGTTTGGCAGGACTCTCCATGGTGGGAGGAAGGAGGATCAGGGTGAGTATTGTGTTGACCAGACTCTTGGCTACTGAGACTGGACTATGTGGAAGGAAGGCTGGTGCTTAAAGGGGTTCTGCATTTTCTTTTTTAAACTGATGAGCTATCCTCTGAATAGATCATCAGCATCTGATTGGCAGGGGTCCAACACCCGGGACCCATGCCGATGAGCTGTTTGAGAAGGCAGCTGCGCGGGCAGTAATGCTGTGGCCTTCTCGCTGTTTACCGCAGGCCCAGTGACGTTACGACGAGTATCAATGGCCCGGGCTCTGTTCACTTGAATGGAGCTTAGCCGCGCCCAGGCCAATGATACTAGTCGTGACGTCACTGAGCCTGCGGTAAACAGTGAGAAGGCTGCAGCACTACTGCCAGCACCGCTGCCTTCTCAAAAAGCTGATCGGCAGGGGTCCCGGGTGGCGTACCCCCACCGATCATCAGTTTAAAAAACTGCGGAACCCCTTTAACCAACTGGAAGCATTATCTGCTGCAATCCAACAAACCACCTAGTCACACTGGTCGACTTCGGGAGCGTTGTCCTGCGCCGCCCCCTGCAAACTGGGACATGAAGCTAGGAATCATGGATGATTGTTTTTCTTGTGCTCTGGCAGCAAGCACAATGTGCCCACGGCCACGGCCTCTGCGTTCACCATCAGCATCACAGCTACTTCCCTGTCCCTTACTGCTCGCCTTCCTTATATTAAATGTTATATAGTATTGAAAGTATGTCACACGTACAGTAGCATAGGATTTGTAAGTGTATGCACAAAAAAATAAAAAAAGGTATTTGGGATGTGGAAACGTCACACAGGAGAAATACTGCAGATAATGTCACTGATGTTAGCAGCGGCTAATATAAAATTACAGGGAATGTCACAGGTATTTGGAATGTGGAAATGTTACACAGGAGAAATACCGCAGATAATGTCGCTGATGTCAGCAGCGGCTAATATAAAATTGCAGGGCATCTCACAGGTATTTGGGATGTGGAAATGCTACACAGGAGAAATACTGCAGATAATGTTGCTGATGTCAGCAGCGGCTAATATAAAATTGCAGGGCATCTCACAGGTATTTGGGATGTGGAAACGTTACACAGGAGAAATACGCAGATAATGTCGCTAATGTCAGCAGCGGCTAATATAAAATTACAGGGAATGTCACAGGTATTTGGGATGTGGAAATGTTACACAGGAGAAATGCCGCAGATAATGTTGCTGATTTCAGCAGCGGTTAATATAAAATTACAGGGAATGTCACAGGTATTTGGGATGTGGAAACATTACACAGGAGAAATACCGCAGATAATGTCGCTGATGTCAGCAGCGGATAATAAAAAATGTCAGGTAATGTCACAGGAATTTGGGATGTGGAAACGTCACACAAGAGATATACTGCAGATCAGGGCCGGCGCCACCACCCGCAAACCCGGGCAAGTGCCACTGTGCCCGCTCACTCCTGCAGCTGTGTCCTGCCTGTTCTGAATTCTAGGGCCGCTTACCCCAGCAATGCAGACAATTTTCGCCATGTGCACTGCTGGGGTAAGCGGCCCCAGAACTCAGAACAGGGTAGATGGAGTTGTTTCGGTAGATGATCGATCCTATGCTGGAATGTAGTTGTTAGAAGGAGGTCTGTGACATCACTGGTCACATGCTCCTTCATAGTCACATGACAAACCCTGACGGTATCAGCATCTTGTGGAAGGAGGAGGGGCTGTGTGTGTGCCTGCAAGATGCAGAGTGAGGTAGGAGGTGCTGCTGTAGAACATAGAACTAAGTGAGGAGAAGCAGATGGAGCTCAGATATGAGGGGGCAGGTGGAGCACTCAGGGGCAGTGGGGTTCAAGTGGAATGGAATCTGGTGCAATTAAGGGGGTTTATCATACATCCAGGTGTATTCTGAGGGCCATGATGTGTGTCTGTCTGTCCCTGTGTGTGTGTCAGTCTGTCTGTCCCTGTGTGTGTCAGTCTGTCTGTCCCTGTGTGTGGGTGTGTGTGTCAGTCTGTCTGTCCCTGTGTGTGTGTCAGTCTGTCTGTCCCTGTGTGTGTGTGTGTGTGTGTCAGTCTGTCTGTCCCTGTGTGTGTGTGTGTGTCAGTCTGTCTGTCCCTGTGTGTGTGTCAGTCTGTCCCTGTGTGTGTGTGTCAGTCTGTCCCTGTGTGTGCGTGTGTCAGTCTGTCTGTCCCTGTGTGTGTGTGTCAGTCTATCTGTCTGTCCCTCTGTGTGTGTCTGTCCCTGTGTGTGTGCCCCTTTCTGTGTCTATGGCCTCATGCACACCGGCCGTGGGCATCACGGATGCAGACCTATTCACTTGAATGGGTCCGCAATCGTTCAATGGGAAGCACTATGGAGTGCTTCCATGGTGTTTCTTTCCATGCCTCCGCACCGCAAAAAAATAGAACATGTTCTATTTTTTTGTGCGGACGGATCATGGACCCATTCAGGTTGAATGGGTCTTAATCTGTCCCGGCCGCCGTACGGACGTTGCCAGCGCATTGGGGACCACAAATTGTGGTCCCCAATGCACGGAAAGGATGCATAACGGCAGTGTGCATGAGGCATTGCTTAGACTCTATCCCAAAGTCTAGCCAGTGCCTAATGGGTTACAGTTTGGACCACCTTCTGGTACATGTTGATAATTCCCTTTTGAACCTCAGTCCATGTCCCCTCAGTACTGGGAATCAGTGGGAGTCATATTAGAAGGTAAAAAAGGGTTGGAGCATAACTAAAGGTGGAATTCCCTTTTAATGTCCCCTAAAGGTGGCCACACATTAGATAGAAGTTGGTTGATGATCGCACAGGTGTCTGTCCCAATGTGTGTCTGTCCCTGTGTGTGTGTGTCTGTCCCTGTGTGTGTGTGTCTGTCCCCGTGTGTGTGTGTGTGTGTGTGTCTGTCCCTGTGTGTGTGTGTCTGTCCATGTGTGTGTGTGTGTCTGTCCATGTGTGTGTGTGTGTCTGTCCCTGTGTGTGTGTGTGTCTGTCCCTGTGTGTGTGTGTCTGTCCCCGTGTGTGTGTGTCTGTCCCCGTGTGTGTGTGTCTGTCCCCGTGTGTGTGTGTGTCCCCGTGTGTGTGTGTGTCCCCGTGTGTGTGTGTCTGTCCCCGTGTGTGTCACCATCACCATGCCCACAGTGTTCCCTTTGTCTTGACGCAGCTGCATCAGGACATTTTGCGCGGGATGAAGATGGAAGAGGAGGCAGCGCCGCCAGCATGGAGTCTGTGGTAGAGGCACAGGGAGGCACACTAAGGACGCAGGTAACACTAGCACATGATCTACAATAGTGTTATCTGTGGTTTTACATAGGACTGCAGGTAACACTACTACATTTTCTGTACTCAGATAGCCATGACTGAGTTATCTATGCTGTTACATAAGACTGCAGGTGATATCTACTGTATTATCTGTACTCAGAGAGTTATCACTGTGTAAGGGAGCCCACTGAGACTTTATCGCCCAAGGGCCCACATAAACCTGGAGCCGGCCCTGCTGCAGATAATGACAATGCTGTCACCAGTGGCCAATAAAAAAATTACAGAGAATGTCACAGGTATTTGGGATGTGGAAACGTTACACGGGAGAAATACCGCAGACGATTTCACTTATGTCAGCAGCGGCTAATATAAAATTACAGGGAATGTCACAGGTATTTTGGATGTGGAAATGTTACACAGGAGAAATACCACAGATAATGTCGGTGATTTCAGCAGCGGCTAATATAAAATTACAGGGAATGTTACAGGTATTTTGGATGTGGAAACATTACACAGGAGAAATACTGCAGGTAATGTTGCTGATGTCAGCAGCATCTAATATACTGTAAAATTACAGGGAATGTTACAGGTATTTTGGATGTGGAAACATTACACAGGAGAAATACTGCAGGTAATGTTGCTGATGTCACCAGCGGCTAATAAAAAATTACAGGGAATGTCACAGGTATTTGAGATATGGAAATGTTACACAGGAGATGTACCTCAGGTAATGTCACTGTCCGCAGATCCCCCCATAACAGTGCCATCCACAGATCCCCCCCATAACGGCGCCATCCACAGATCCCCCCATAGCAGTGTCATCCACAGATCCCCCATAAGTGTTTGGATCACTTTGTTTCTTACACCGTTCACACAATTCTTATGTACAGGATTCGAGATTCGCAAGATCCAATATATTCTAGAAACTTTTCGGATTCGTCCCACCTCTATATAAAATATATTCTACTTTTAATAAAGCTGCAGAAAACATACAAAACAATTATCAGCTAAAACTGAGGACACTACCTGTTAGATTAAAGCAGATATTTAATTAAGCAACGAGCAGTAGCTCTTAATGAAAACATTTGTATGTGATTTGGGTAGAAAATCTGTCCTGGTTACTTCTCTTCCTGATTTACCTAGAATGAAAGGACTAGCAATATCACAATTAAATCAATAGTGCTGTTACACTGGGCGAGATTATGAGCAATCAATGACTTTTTCATAGATTTTTCCATTACCATTTTTTATACCTGATAAAGGGAGTAGTGGTGATACTATTACTATCCGTAGATTCATCTGTTCTTGCAGTTTAATAGTAATACAATTTAAGAGCTTAAACAGCTAAGCGCATTTAATAGGAAAACAAATATATAGACTTGAAATAATAACTACCAGCCTTCAGTCATTGCAATTCAATGTCACTGTTTACTGCAACATGAGAACAAGTGGAGTAAAAATTAACATTCAGAAGTATTGTATACCTTTCTCTTTGCATTGCTTTTGTTACTATATTATTTGGCCATGTACACAAAATAATCAATCCAAAGAAGCCACAATTACATGTAAACAGTGTGATATTCCAGTTATAATTACTGCTAAATACGCTATTTCAAGGTTATATTTTACTTGCTTTGTGATCCCTCTGGATGTAAACTTGAATTAGCATACATTAAACATGTATTCTAAAGAAAACAACTGTTTTGAGACAGGTATTATTAAATTAGAATTTGCAATTGTGAACTTTGTAGTTTGCAATTGGTGGAACTGTAAGTAAACACACATATAACTGGTTCAGTATACAGTTCCAATCACTATATTAACAGTAGGAACATTATATAACTGTTTTAAATACCTATTTTGGCCTCTTTGCTTCCATAAACAACAGCTCTTAGTGGAGTGAATGTCTGTTCAGCTTCTCTCTCTGGTGAATAATAATTTCTAGCAGCTCCTGCTAGGGAATTTCCCACACAGGCTGTGTGTGAAGCTGGCTGTGATTGGCCAAGACTTGTGTTTTAAGTTCGGCATCTAAAGTTCGGGTTTGGGTTATTAAAGTATCCCGTTATGGATTCCGCTACCACGGACCATAACAGAATTTAGAATCCATAACGGGATACTTCGATAACCTGAACCGAACTTAAAACACAAGTTTGCTCAACACTACTGCTGTGTGTGAGGCTGGCTGTGATTGGTCTAGACTCCTGCCCAGCAACAACAGTTTAACTCTAAGCTTTCTGTTGTTTCTGCTGTGTCATTGAGCTTACCTTACATCCATATAATGAATCTTAAAGGCATACTATCTTTTCTGCTTCTGTGAACACAATATATATAACAGTTATATTACATCCCAACATGAAGTCACTGTAAAAAACTCTGCTTTTAAATTTTAACACACAAACATAGGAACTGTATTAAGGTTATTGGCAGGTCTAGCTGTATAAACATATAAGGTATTTTAGCAACCTAGGACAGGTCTTAGCTGGCCAGCTACAAGGTATCCGGGAAGGTTTTAGACCGGGTCCCAGCTCTCAAGGACGTACCATTCCTGATATATTGCCCAAAAATGACCTGTACAAGCCAATACAAGCCTGCAAGTTTTTATCTTCATATCCCAACTGCCATACACACGGTCACATGTCCCAATAGAAGCTCACAAGTCCTTAGTCTCCACATACACACTGTTTTACTCCAGGTTTCCATAACAACTAAGCCATTTTTCTTCACTGCTGTATATCAGCTTTAGGGTAGGATTACATAGTGACAATAAGTCGCAAGACACATAGGGCACAACTACACTGCTACATGCATCCATCTTGGGTGGATTTTTTGCAACTGTCCTGTTGCATTCGCAGCATGTTGCATGTTGCAGTGTGACACTATAGCCTATCATTATTGTCACAGGGAGCCTGCGGAGCACTCTCCCTTCGCAGTGCTGCCGGCACCCCGCGCAGATAGCGGAGCAAGGACGCTGTTGGGGTGCTCGTCTCCGTGGTGACCAGGGGTCGTAGAGGACCCGGCCATACACGCCTCCTCAGCATGGCCGGCGTCTTAAATCCCCTAGACAACAAGCTACAGGGGACCTAAGCACTGATGGGAATGAATCGTCGCTCAGCTGTGTGGTGTGCAATGAGAGTCACGTGGCGCTGGCCAGGTCACGTGACTCACCCGTCTTGCTGATTGGTCTTGCCACCCTCACCAGCATTTTGTCATATTGTGTACTCTGTGTGATTTGACCTCGGCTCTGTTTTTGATCTTGACCTTGTGACCTCCGTGGATTTGACGTGACATCTTGGCTTTTGACTTTGGATTGTATTGACCTTGTTGTCCTGTTTTTGCTTGTGTACCTGCGTGACCTACTGGCTTTGACCTTTTGTTTCCTGACTCTGTTCACGGTTTTCCTCTTATTTACTTTAGGCCCCTGTACGTATATAAGCTAGGGACGGCCGCCAAGTTGTTCGCCGTCAGTTAGGACAGGTTGTGCAAGTAGGTAGGGATAGAGGTGCGGGTGGAATTCAGGGCTGCACTCTTCTCTCCCTTCAGTGACAATTATAAAAATTGTTGCGCAACATTAGTACAACAAAATGTCATGTGACATGTCATCTTGTAGCACTAGCCTTAAAGGGGAGATCACTGTTAAGAGGCATGGGCCACTGTTAAAGGGGAAGCTGTTGTGGAGGTCACTGTTAAAGGGGCGGGCACTGTGGAGGTTACTGTTAAAGGGGCGTTCACTGTGGATGTTACTGTTAAGGGGGCAGGGCGCTGTGGAAGTCACTGTTAAAGGGGTGGGCACTATGGAGGTCACTGTTAAGGGGGTAGGTGGCACTATTAAAGGGGAAGCTGCTGTGGAGTTCACTGTTAAGTCAGCAGGGGTGAATACCATAAAAAAGATAAAATAAAAACGGTGTCTATTTTGTCACCTTACATCACAAAAACTGTAATAGCAAGCGATCAAAAAGTTATATGCACCCCAAAATATAGAAAATTAAACCATAATCTCATCCCACAAAAATGATACCCTACCTAAGACAATTGCCCAAAAAATTAATAAAAATATGGTTCTAAGACTATGGAGACACTAAAATATGATTTTTTGGGGTTTAAAAAATGATATTATTGTGTAAAACTTAAATAAATAAAAAATATACATATTAGGTATCGCCACATTTGTAAGGACCTTCTCTATAAAAATATCACATGACCTCAGATGAACACCATAAAAAAATAAAAACTGTGTCAAAAATGCCTTTTTTTGTCACCTTACATCACAAAAAGTATAATAGCAAGCGATTAAAAAATCTTATGCAACCTAAAATCATACTATTCAACCCGTCATCTCATCCTTCAAAAAATTAGACCCTACCTAAGATAATCGCCCAGAAAATAAAAATACTATGGCTTTCAGACTATGGAGACACTAAAACATGATTTTTGTTAAAAAAAATGCTGTTATTGTGTAAAACTTAATTAAACAAAAAAAGTATACATTTTAGGTATCACAGAATTGCAAATTTTTCTAAATTATTTGTAAATTTGGTATTTTTTTATAAATAAAAATGAAATATTTTGACTCAAATTTACCACTGTCATAATGTACAATATGTGATGAGAAAACAATCTCAGAATGGCCTGGATAAATAAAAGCTTTTTAAAGTTATCACCACATAAAGTGGCACATGTCAGATTTGCAAAAAATGGCCTGGTCCTTTAAGGTGAAAAATGACAGGGTCCTTAGGCTTCATTCACACAGTCAGTGTTTGGTCAGTGATTTTCATCAGTGATTGTGAGCCAAAACCAGGAGTGGATCCTCCACAGACATAAGGTAGAAGGGAAAGATCTGCACCTGTTCTGTGTTTTGGACCCGCACTGAAAATCACTGATGGAAATCACTGACCAAACACTGACTGTGTGAATAAGGCCTTAAGGCTGGGTTCAGACCTGAGCGTTTTACAGCGCGTTCCTACGCACTGTAAAATGCTCAACAAGGAGAAACCAATGCTTCCCTATCGGCATAGTTCTCACCTGGGTGTTTTTCAGCGCCTACGATCGCGCTGTAAAACGCCCGACGCCCCAAGTAGTACAGGAGCTTCTTTGGGGCGTCTTGTCGCGGGTTCCTGTATATAGACTTCAGCAGGAACGCGCGACAATGGGCGTTCGCTTGTCTCTGTATGCGCGATTGCAAACGCCCGTACAATCGCGCATACAGAGCGTACGTTCAGTACGCTCAGGTCTGAACCCAGCGTTAGGGGTTAATGAACATTTATTCTGAACTTTAGTGTAGAATAAAGAACAAATAATTGTGAAAACTGCACATAAAATAAGCTTCTGTGCTATAAATTATACAACAAAATTTGGACTCATTCGCATTCTTAAAACCTACTTGTGTCAGTATTGCTAACACCTGATATGCCTTGGCAGTCACTGCCTGACACATGCACACTATGTTAATTATGGTTCAAGATGCTATCACCCTGCCAACACTGTGTCATTCTGGTGATGTTTATTACAGAATGAGATCTGCAAAAATGTTTAAATAAATTCAGAAAATTTCACAAAAACAATACTATACACTATGTCATACTTTAATTTTTCAACGTATTTTCTGCATGCATCAGTAAAAATACTTTTCTATTTAAAGGGGTTGTTTGACTCCCACCACAATTGTAGTGATGTGTGTACACAGTTGCAGTTGTGTGTGATGTGCTCTGCCTGAAGGTACTTTCCAATAACCTTGCATTCAATTCCAGAGTAGATGTTCTTGCCCGACTGTTTTTGGTCCACTGCAGACCCATCTGTTGTCACATGACACCTGGGGACGCATCACTGATGGGGCCAGTGAATGGCTGTAGCAGTGCACATGGCGATAGATGAGACATCCCACTTCCTGTCCTTAGGGGACCAGAAGTAGGACCCTCAGCGCTGGAACAGGTTACTTGTGACTAGGTAAGTGGCTTTCTTTCTTTAGGCAGACCAAATTCAGACCCATAACTACATTTCTGAATAGAGTTCATACAGTCCATTTAACATTGCGGTTATCAAACCTGTGAAGTACCAAAACAATAAAATAGACAGGATATATTGATTTGTATTATCATGATTTTCTTTTATTTTTTTTATCTCTTGATATTTTACTATAGTCCAGAGTAGTGATGAGCGGCAGGGGTCATATTTCACAAATATTTTGCTGAATATTCAGTGAATATTCGCAAATTCGAATATTCGTTATATTCTACTTTTTTTACTCGCAAAATCAGCAATGTAACGATTGCGTAATATGCAAATATTACGCGATCAATACAGGCGTGTTAAAAAGGAATATATACTGTAGCACTATATTCGATAATATATAATATTATATATATTCGATTTTTTTCGAATATTTGTCATTTTTTTCCTTCTGAAGTTATGATTCCTCCCTGCTTAAGTTATTTGTCAAGCAACTTAAGCATGGAGGAATCATGACTTCAGATGGAAAAAAAAAATGACTTATATTCTAAAAAAATAATATATAGCACTATATTGAATATATAGTGCTATATATTGTTTTTTTAGAATATTCGTCATTTTTTTCCATCTGAAGTCATGATTCCTCTCTGCTTAAGTTGCTTGTCAAGCAATTTAAGCAGATGGAAAAAAAATGACGAATATTCTAAAAAATGAATATATAGCAGTATATTGAATATAGTGCTATATATTCCTTTTTTACCCACGCCTGTATTGATCGCATAATATTTGCATATTACGCAATCATTACATTGTCGATTTTTCAAGAAAAAAAACGAATATTTGAAAAACAAATATATAGCACTATATTCTAAATATTCGCAAATTCTTGAAGTTGCTATATTCGATAAATATTCACAATTCAAATTTTCACGCTCAACACTAGTCCAGACGGGGTTTTCAGACAAAAGTCTTAATACAGATTTTTTTAACCCCTGCAAATGGCAGCTAAATTAGAACTAGTTTCTCAGTAATTATCTCAGTCGCAATTAAACATTCCCTTTTATTAACACACTGGTATTGATGTGCTGAAATAAACTAAACTTTCTTAATTATAAATGGTTGCAAAATTGCAACAGATTTTTAGAATTATCCAGATTTGAATGTGTCTATTTTGTCTGTTTTGTTTGTGTGATTAAAAAAATATCCACAGTGCACCCCCCCCTTAAGAGTGATCTCAACATCAACCCGTCCCTTTAACAGTGAACTCCAAAGCACCCTGTCTCCTAAACAGAGATTTCTACAGAACCCTTCTCCAATAACAGTGACCTCTATTGAACCCTTCATCTCAACAGTGACCTCCAGAGCACCCCTCCTCCTTAACAGTGACCTCCATAGCATCCCGACCCCTTAACAGTGCCCTCCACAGTGCCACATCCCCCTTAATAGTGACCTCCACATCACCTTTCCCCATTAACAGAGACCTCCACAGTGCCCCATCCCCCTTAACAGTGACCTTCACAAGACTCCATTCCTTTAATAGTGAACTCCACAGCTCCCCACCCCTTAACAGTGACTTCTATTATGTCCCGCTTCCTTATTAGTGACCTCAACAGTGCCTTGCCCCCTTAACAGTAACCTCTACAGTGCCTTGCCTTTTAACAGTGACCTCCAGAACGCCCCTTTCCCCTTAGCAGTGACCTCCACAGCACCCCACCCTCTAAACAGTGACCTCCATAGTGCCTTGCCTGCTTAACAGTGTCCTATACAGGGCCCCACCCCTTAACAGTGTCTTTCACAGCATCCTGTTCCCTTAAGACTAACCTCCACAGCACCAAACCCCCTTTTTATTTTTCATACACAATTCGACATAGTTCTTCAAGGACCAGCCATTACATAAATAACATATTAAAAGAAATAGTAGCTTAGTCGGAGATGTGTATCCGAAACAGCTATAGTCATAATGGTGGAATAACCATCAAATAAACAAATGGTATATAATTAGTTCCATAAAACAGAGGGCATGGAAACAAGTAAATATCTTATAGGAAAACCTAAATATTCTAAAGGTGGCCTGGCGCGTGCTCAAAAAAAGTGTGATTTCTAAGGGTTCCAAATGCAAAGAAAAGTTTGTCTAGAACATAATTCCCAGTGGGAAATTTCTTCTATAGAGTTTGTCTATTTTATTGATCCACTGATCAATACTAGCAAAATCTACCGAGAGCCAATTCGTTGGGATCAAAAGTCTAGCGGCTGAAAGCAAGTAAGAGAAGAATGAAGCCTTATGAACATCCACCACCTTGACGCTAAACGCTAATAAAGCCATCTCAAGTGAGCAGGGGAATGAGGTGTGGCATATAATATTGCTTGCCAGTCAGTAATTTTTGGACACATTCACCAAATATTGAAGAAGGTGCCTCTTTCTTTATGGCAACACAAGCAAGTATCAGAGAGATTGGGACTGCTTAGGGATATTTTATCTGGTGTCCTATACCATCTCATCAAAACTTTAGATCCATTCTCTTGAATATGAGGGCATCTGGAGAGCTTATGAGGTATAAATAAGATTTGGCGGATTTTATAAGGTGAGAACTTTTTCTCCAGGTCCCTTTCCCACACACCTATTATAGCCAGCTTGACATCAAGTGTTTCGATTTGGCATGGTATTAACCAAGCAAAAAACCTTTTTTTTTTTTAAGTAAATGCAAACGCATACGACTGGAGGTGGGTATGTTAAGTTTAAGTTGCAATAAAGAGTCTGGGTGAAAACAGCCATCTTTATCCAACTTGTTCAATATGGCAATGCTCGATGATCTAAGAGAGATTGGACTGCTGTCTTTAAGTTCTCTATGGACTAAAGCTAAACATTTGTAGAAGAGGGGAGGGGAGTCTGAGAGCCTTATAAGAAGTTGAGAAACACTACCAGGTCTTCAAAGTACTTTGCACCAAAGGGTTAGGTATAGGTTAGGTCAAGTGTTGGGATTGCCAATTAAACAGAGATTCAAGTTGAAGAGCCAAAATGTAGGAAAGGGATAGGCCAATGTAAAGGAGTTGGGATTTTTTTGGATTGACTTTAAAATTAGACAGTCTACTGAATTGTTGAAGCAAGGAAATTATAATGGCCATGGACTTGAGGGGGTTTGTGCTTAGGATTAGAAGGTTGTGTTTGAATTCCTGACCAATTACAAGGAGTCACTTAATGTTTTTCTATTGTCTAAAAACTTTCCTAAGGGTTTCCATAACTAAAGCAAAATAAAGTGGGGAAAGGGACAGCCCTGACTAGAGCCAATTTTGATGGCAAATCTTGTATGTAGCAAATTGTTGACAGAGAAGAAAAATAGCTGAGCTGTTATGGAAACCTGCTAAAATTGGCATAGACTGAAATACCTGCAAGCTTCTATTGGCTAATATGGGTCATGTGATGGTGCCATATTTGCATTTTTTATTATCTCAAGAATTGCACCTCTCTAAGCACCTGATTTACTGTTTTGTCAAATTTGGTGCAGATTGGTCCAGTTGTTTGGCCGTGCCTAAAGAACATACAGACAACAGACGGGGGATCAGACAGAAATACATTTTTATATATAAAAAAGATGGGAGCAATTGAGCAGTGTTTACAGCAAAATGTATGTCCTCTCACGTAACAATCTAAGAATGGCATCTGTGCTTCTGAGCTAGTCCAGATCCTGAAGGACCTGCCAAAATCCTGCCCCTGATTTGCTCCCAGGCTGCATTATGTCAGCCTGTGAAGGTCATATGATCCCTGTCTTCATCCTCCCTGCCCAGATTCTCTCCAATTGTCACAGTAAAATGGCACAATTTTCCATGATTCGTACAAAGTTTTACTGTAGATTTGTTTGACAGCAGAATTTATTGAATTCATTCAGATGAATTTTGTCACGGCTGAGGATGGGGAAAACCCTCAGCCGTGCGATGCCAGAATATGTTAGGCTGCTCGGCCAGGACGACAGGATTAGGGAGCAGGTCACCTCCTAAAGCGTCCCTAACCTGACTCTAACTCCTAGCTGCATGGGCCGACCTTGAAGGTAGGAGGGCCCATGCTCAGGAGTCAAGGTAACACGGCCTGTTCCTTCTGGACACGGAGGAACAGGGGTCTCACTGGCCAAGCTACAAGGAATGGGGAAACACATACAACATACAGATATGACAGGCGAACTACTAGTTCCACACGTACCTGTCACAGCCACGTTGACTGGAACCCATGCATGCACTACTAATGTCCACAGAACAACTAGAGGACACAGCATACATAACACACAGGTAACCAGGACATCAATAGTTGCAAATAAACAGAGACAAAGGAAAACATCAACTGAACATCAAGACATAAACTTCACAGATAAACCTATGACCACAAGGGTGGCCCCCACTGGCAGATGATATACACAGGAGGCTGCTCCAGCTAAGCATGGCTGAAGCAACCCACTGACACATGCCAAACACTGAGGCTTTATAGGCCTAAGAGGCCACATCCATACAGACACACCCAGTGTCTCACACACACAGAAAGGGAGTTAACCCTTCCAACACCAGGGAAGGGAAAACACCACTTAAAGGGGAAGTGTCCAAACCAAGATCACACTGTGGCTGTTGCCGCAGGCAACGACATGGGTGGCAACCATGTCCTGGGAGTCAGCCCGAAGGCCGGGACACTGCCACCACATGTACACATCCAACCAAACGTTGCCATGGGCAGCCACAGTGAAGGGAAGAGTCTTAGTGCACACACAACACAAAACGCAGTGCACACCAGACAAACAAACACAACACCCAACATGAAGGTTGTTAGGTGCAACCGCATGCCATGCAGCAAGCTGCCCAGCACCGCTCAGGCTGCTCTGCTGAAACCAACACCATACAACTAGTTGCCTGTGGCAACCACAAGTAAGACCACACACCAGCGGCCCTCACCTGTGATTGAACACCAAAACCAAGCCGCAGGCAACCGCATGCGGTTGAGGAGTCACGACCATAACCGTGGCCGTGACAAATTTGCTCTTATTTACAATTATGCTTTTCTGTCCTGGAGATATCTGAATAGCAAGATGCATTGTTTGCACTTAGGAGAGGTGACTGTCCTACAGTTCTGCACTCTTTTGAAGTTGGGTTACTCTTATGTTTTTCCTTAGGAGAAATAATTTTTACCTTTTAACTTTGATTCTCATCAGTTGTAGATTAGGAAGAAGACATGTGAAATTACTTTTAGGTAATTTCTCTATAAATCCATTTCTGTTGCAGTGCTGCAGGATCTTTTTGCTGAGCAAAGTCATTGCTCTTGGAGTAGATTGCAGAATTTAACAAGGAAAGCCTTGAGTTTGGATTTTAGTACTGATAATATGTGCTCTCCGTTAAAGTTGGGAAATTGAACAAGGTAACATTTTTCCTGCATTAAATGTATATTTTGAACATGCTCGAACACACAGATTACCCTAACCTATATTGCAATATCCTGCTCAGAACTTTAAAACAACATTTTTCATTATAACATTCAGCTATTAAAAAGAAAAACTATCTTTAGAGATAAATATATATATATATATATATATATATATATATATATATATATATATATTTTATATTCAGGGTCACTGAAAAACTCTAGAAAATGACAAAGAAATTGTTAAATGTATATTCATTGACAAAAAAAATAAATAAAAATAATGCACCCAGATAAAAATGTAAGACAGTTCCAAAACTGGGCACTATGTTATGTCTCAGATATGTAAGTTATGTCTCAGATATGTAAATTATTATAGGTGTTATCTTATTAGACACTGGGTCTTGCTCTACAAGATGTAAAAATGCTTTACCCGCTGCCCTTTAAAAATATTCTCAAAAGCTACTTTTGAGCTGTGTTGAGCGTGAATATTCGAAAAGCAAATTTCGTGAATATCGGCACTTTCAGAATTCGCAAATATTTAGACTATAGTATACCGGCATGTAGGAAAGATGAACAGCGGCACTCACCGGTGTGCGATCAAACAGCAGCTTTATTCAGAAGAAATTAGGCAGGGGGCGGACAAATCAAGCACGCAACAATAGCGGCGGCCGTTTCGCGCTATCTGCGCTTCATCAGGCTGTGCTTCAATGCGTGCCTGCAGTCCGCACTCCCTTTAACCTCTGGTGCGGGCCGACGTCATGAAAACAGACGAATCAGACCGCATCTGAGCAGAAGGAGTTACGTTCAACAAATACAAACAAAGAAGGTGCAACAAATTTGCAACAAATCAGCAAAAGATCAGGGACAACATACAAGTACATAATACACATGTGAATAGACAAAATCTATATTTAGAATATAGTGCGATATATTCGGAATGAAGAATATTATTATTCCCTTACGTCCTACCAGCAGCACAGATGGGGTTAACTGCCCCCCGTGGACTGGTAGGACCGGCGGAATTTTAATGAGCCCAAAGATTAAACCAATAAAAGAACTCCAGCTCCCTTAAAGGGAGGGGTTCATCCCCCAGCCCACCGTGTTTTTTTCTGTCCTCGCGGACAGGTGGACTGGCGAGTTCTCTCTTTTTTCCCCCTGGTTTATTAGACAGGGGTTTTGGGACCATGCTGACTTAGTTCTCGGTCCCTCTTTTACTTATCTGGGTGCGCTTATATTGCGCTCCTTGTAGCATGTGTTTTCCGTGCTCACAGGTCCTCCCACTCCCCTGCGATAGCCGGCAGCGCTCCTGTTGCTGGGCGCCGCCATGACCGGAAGTGACGCGGCCCTTGCCTCGGCGTCACTTCCGGTTTCCTCGGCGTCGGCCGGCCGGGGTTATCCGGCCGTTCTTTTTCTTTTTTCTGGCGCAGCAGGGATGAGCGTTATGTGGGGACATTTCCTTATAGGCTTATGCCTTTTATTCCCCCCTTTTCTTCCCAAAGGGAGTTTGTTTGTAGCTGTGCTTAGGGGGAGGTTTTTAGCCTTGACTTTACCACTCCCCTGGGCGGAGCTATCCTATTTAAGCTCCCTGATTCCCTCAGTCGGTCTCTGGTTGCGCTGCTTTAACAAGCTAGCTCCAGAGTCTCCTGATTTGTGAGACATTGCCTTCAGACTGCTCTTTCTCTTTTGCTCAGCTATTTTGTTCTCTCCTCTGGTTCGTGCTCAGGACACTGGAGGGGTTTTTTCTTACTTTCCATTTAATGATGCTTTAAATTCCTCTCCTTTTTGTTCCCCTTTTAGCTATGGCCTCTCCCAGAGAGCCCGATCAGCTTCGGAAATCAGCCACCAAGAGGAAACACCTGGCTTGCTATGACTGCAAAACGCCTCTTGAGGACAGCTGCCCATTTTCCAGATGCAACAGCTGTCGTTCCGCCACTGCTACTGAGCCTTCCATGCAGGACATGTACCAGTGGGCTAAGACTTATGTCGACGACTCCATTAAAGGGGTCGTAAGTCTCCTTAATGAGAGACTACCTGTTCCCTCCCAAACACCAATGGAGGTGCCCCTCCCCACCGATAGGCCTATGCCCCTTTCTGTGGGGTCATCTTCCTCGGATGAGGAAGAGACGTCTTCGGGGTTCTTTCCACCGGAAAAGACCCAGAAGCTTCTAAGGTCCATCAGGTCGGGGGACCATGATGTTGACGTCGGGGAGTCTTCCGATCCCGCCTGCCGGACCCAGCGGGTCTTTAAGGCAGATGAGACCCTTCTCTCCGTGATGCGCACGGAGTGGAAAAAGCCTGAGAAAGGCCCAGTCCTATGGCTATACCCTTAGTGGAATCATGGGGTTCCATTCCTAAGGTGGACATGGCGATTGCCAAGTTGTCCAGGCGCACTCTGGTTCCTGCAGACAATGGGTCTAGCCTGCAGGACCCTCTAGACAGGAGGGCAGAGTGCACCCTCAGGAGAGGTTATTCAGCGGCCGCAGCCTCGGCCTCGACCTCTATTGCTGCCACAGAGGTCTCCTCCTTCCTCAGATCCAAGCTGAACCAAATTCAGACTGATGTTGACCAGAGTGTCTCTCGGGACGATATTCTTGCTGCCTTCAAGTCCGTCAACTTAGCGGTGGATTTCCTCTGTGACACAGCCCAACTCCAATTAAAATTGGCGGCCAAGACTATGGCTTTGGTGTCTGCCGCCAGGAGACCTCTGTGGCTCAAGCCTTGGAATGCGGATAACGCATCCAAATATAACCTCTGTGGGCTCCCCTTTGAACCTAGCCGTCTTTTCGGGTCTGAGCTAGACACTATTATGGAGGGTCTATCAGACAAGAAGGGGAAGAGCCTTCCCCAGCAGCCCTTTCGAGGCAGGGGAAGACAAGCCCGCGGAGGTCGCTCAGGACAGCAGGGACGTAAGGATTGGGGGGGACCGCCTAGAAAATTTTCCAGGCGTTCCCGCAAACCCAGGGAGGCAAAGCCCTCCTGACTATGGGCCTCTCAGAGGCTCTTGGATAGACCCTGCTGTCCCTACCGTTACGCCTCTCGATTAACCCGTTCCCCTCCCCCACCTCCCTGTGGGGGGGCGTCTTTTCTTTTTCAGTCACGTGTGGGCCCAGGAAATTCGAGACCCCTGGGTCCAAAATATAGTAACCACCGGCTATCTAATAGACCTTATTTCTCCCCCCCCAGGAAGATTCATTGCTACACGCAGTTTTTTGCCAACCAGGCAGAGGGTCTTGGAAGCCTATATCCAAGACTACCTTTCCAAGGGAGCCCTGGAGGAGGTACCGGCAGGGGAGAAGGGTTCAGGGATTTATTCCCCGGTATTTCTGGTACCCAAAAAAACGGGAGATCTTCGGATGATATAGATTTGAGATTTCTCAATCGTTTCATAAAAAGGACCAGGTTCCGCATGGAAACCATAAGGTCAGTCAGCCACCTCCTCAACCCTGGGGATGTGATGGCTACTCTGGACCTCAAAGACGCTTACCTCCACATCCCGATCCACCCTTCCTCCCGGAAGTTTCTCAGGATCGCGGTCCAGATATCAGGTGTGTGCAAACATTTCCAGTTTGCCGCCCTTCCCTTCGGAATCTCTTCTGCCCCCCTGATCTTCACCAAGGTGGTAGTATCGGTAGTGGCAGCATTGAGACTCCAAGGTCTGACCATTGTCCCTTACCTGGACGACTGGCTTCTTCTAGCCTCTTCAGTCCCTCTACTTTCCCACCAACTTCATGTCGCAATATCCTTTCTGCTCCACCTAGGCTGGATGGTCAACTGGTCGAAGTCGAACGTGAGCCCTTCGACTTCTAGCCACTATCTAGGATTCATAGTCGACTCTTTACAGATGTCCCTCCGGTTGACACCAGAAAGAAGAATGCGGATTCAGGACCTAGCAAGGTTCCTTTACGTACCACGACGAGTCTCCATACGGACCCTCATGAAGATGGTGGGGCTCATGTCAGCGGCTGCGGATGCAGTCCCTTGGGCTTTATGGCACCTCCGACCCCTTCAATCGGAGGTCTTAAGCAAGTGGAACGGCAGCCCCAGGGGGCTAGATTCCCTGTGCTCCCTATCCAATCAATCCCGGAATTCCCTCAGATGGTGGTTTCATCTACCAGAAGGGAGGTCTATGACCCAACCAGCTTGGCTCATATTGACCACGGACAGCGTCCCTTGTAGGCTGGGGCGCTCATCTAGACGGGTCCCCAGTTCGGGGGTCCTGGTCTCCTCAGGAGCGGCATCTTTCCTCAAATCTCCGCGAGATGCGTGCTATCCGGCTAGCCCTCCTTCACTTCGCCCCTCAAATTCGGGGCAAAGCAGTGAAAGTCCAGTCAGACAACATGACTGCCGTGCTTTATATAAACAAGCAAGGGGGCACAAGATCCGTACCCCTTCTCTTAGAGATTGGGGTAATTCTTCGGTGGGCAGAGCTGAACCTATCCCATCTATCCGCCACTCACATCAAAGGCTCCCTCAATGTCATCGCGGACCGCCTAAGTCGTGGCCTACCGACCATGGAATGGTCATTACATCCGGAGATCTTCAAACAGTTAATCCTCAGGTGGGGGATGCCAGAGGTGGATCTCATGGCAACCAAGTTCAACGCCAAGGTACAGAGGTTCTGTTCCCTTTACAGGGTGGACAACCCCCTGGCGATAGATGCTCTGACAATACCGTGGAGGTTCAGGCTGGCGTACATCTTCCCTCCTTTTTCCATGATCCCGAGGGTATTGATGAAAATCCGTCAGGATCAGGCCTCGGTAATAGCCATCATACCGTTCTGGCCCAGGAGATCCTGGTTTACCCAGCTCATTCAGATGAGTCGGGGACAATATTGGAGACTCCCCCCGGAGCAGACCCTGGTGTCGTGGGACACGCATCTCTGCCCAGATCTGCACAGATTCAACCTGACAGCCTGGAGGTTGACCAGTCCCTTCCCAGAGTGGAAGGGCTCTCTGAGTCGGTCCTGAGAACTTTATCGCATTCCAGAGCAGAGTCTACCAGAAAGGCCTACTCTCGGATTATGAGGATCTTCGCCTCTTGGTGTAGCTCCAACCAGGTGGCGTCCGCAGATCCGCCCCTCCCAGCGATCTTACAGTTCCTCCAGGATGGGATAGACAGAGGTCTCTCCCCTTCTACCCTGAAGGTCCAAGTTTTTGCCATCTCGGCCTGTCTTAACAGACCATATTCTCGGGACCCGCTCATCAAGCGCTTCCTTAAAGGAGCGGAAAGATTGAAGCCTACAATACTGAGACCCGTTCCTCAATGGGATTTGTCAGTTGTTCTTAAGGGGCTAGCATCTCCCCCCCTTTGAACCCTTGGAGGAGGCAAGTTTTAAACTTTTAACTCTTAAGATGGTTTTTCTTCTGGCCATAACTTCGGCCAAAAGAGTCTCGGAGCTTCAAGCTTTCTACCGCATCTTACCCTTATACCATGTTTCTACAAGACAGGGTCCTTCTGAAATTTCTACCTTACTTTAGACCTAAGGTTTCTACCTTCCAAAATATTAATCAGGTAGTCTCTCTACCTGTATTGCTCTCTGCCTCCTCCTCTGATGCTCCAGTTCGACATCCACTGGACATAGCTAGATGCCTTCAGATCTATGTGGATAGATCTAAAGAATTCAGGTTGGATGAAAATCTCTTTATCCTGTTTGCCGGTAAGTCAAAAGGCCGGAAAGCGTCTAAGACGACTATTAGTCGCTGGGTTAAGGAGGCCATTAGGGAAGCCTTTATTTCCCAAGCCTTAGATCCTCCGGAGTTTGTGAGGGCCCATTCTACAAGGGCCGTAGCTACCTCTGTTGCGGAAAGAAGTCTTCTCCCCCTAGAGTTGATCTGTAAGGCAGCCTCCTGGAGCTCTGAGTCTACCTTCATCTCCCATTATAGGATCGATGCTAGGATATCGGAGTTCTCGGCCTTTGGGCAGACAGTCCTTACTTCTGCCGAGCATGAGGACCCTCCCTAGGGGATTCTTCTTGCTATCTCCCCATCTGTGCTGCTGGTAGGACGTAAGGGAATCGTTAATTTCTAACGATAATTTGTTTTCCCTTAGTCCTAACAGCAGCACACAAATTTCCCGCCCTAAAGTACTTTTTTTCTTGTAACATACACGGTGGGCTGGGGGATGAACCCCTCCCTTTAAGGGAGCTGGAGTTCTTTTATTGGTTTAATCTTTGGGCTCATTAAAATTCCGCCGGTCCTACCAGTCCACGGGGGGCAGTTAACCCCATCTGTGCTGCTGTTAGGACTAAGGGAAAACAAATTATCGTTAGAAATTAACGATTATTATTTTTTTTTTTTAACACAGTACACATCAGATGATCATCCCTCCCTTCTTCTAGATTGTGGGCCAATGAGAAGGCTTTGTCAAAGCTTTGCAACATCCTTAGCAACCAATAGAAAAGTTGCCTACCCCTTACTATATAAGAACCTCCCCAGCAGCTATCTTCTAAAGTTTATAGCAGTTATGAAAGAGACAGCAGTGTCATTGCTGAGCTCTGTGCTTTGCTGTATTACATTAGACAGTTAACTTATATATATATAATTCAGATAGTTAGGGGGGAGTTAGGGGCGACCCCACCTCTCAGTGGCTAAACGCTTTATTTACCCTCACGTGACCCTAAGATGCTTCCTCACCTGATGAACCAAGAATCTTCACTTGGGGAAACGCGTCGGGACAGTCTTTCTTTTGATCATCTAGGACAGTTATCTCTGTCCTTAACAACCAACGGGAAGTCTATTAGCCAACTGTGAGGAAGCATCTTAGGGTCACGAGAGGGTAAGAAAAGGGTTTAGCCACCGAGAGGTGAGGTCGCCCCTTTTCGGGGCTGGTGCTCTGCCTGTAGGCAGGGGTAGACACTGTAGGGCATCATTAGGGATAATATTTCCTCCCGACCTCACCTGAAATATATCTACCTATATAAGGGAATCATCAAACTGTAAGTGACATATCTCTTACCTTATATCGACAAGTGACCTACTGCCTAGATGCTAACGGTGGGTCTTGACTAGAGTTGAGCGAACACCTGGATGTTCGGGTTCGAGAAGTTCGGCCGAACTTCCCGGAAATGTTCGGGTTCGGGATCCGAACCCGATCCGAACTTCGTCCCGAACCCGAACCCCATTGAAGTCAATGGGGACGCAAACTTTTCGGTACTAAAAAGGCTGTAAAACAGCCCAGGAAAGGGCTAGAGGGCTGCAAAAGGCAGCAACATGTAGGCAAATCCCCTGCAAACAAATGTGTATAGGGAAATGAATAAAAATAAAAATTAAATAAATAAAAATTAACCAAAATCAATTGGAGAGAGGTCCCATAGCAGAAATTCTGGCTTCAGGTCACCCACCACTGGAACAGTCCATTCTCAGATATTTAGGCCCCGGCACCCAGGCAGAGGAGAGAGGTCCTGTAACAGAGAATCTGGCTTCATGTCAGCAGAGAATCAGTCGGCATGTCATAGCAGAGAATCAGGCTTCACGTCAGCCACCACTGCAACAGTCCATTGTCATAAATTTAGGCCCAGCACCCAGGCAGAGGAGAGAGGTCCCGTAACAGACAATCTGGCTTCATGTCAGCAGAGAATCAGTCTTCATGTCATAGCAGAGAATCAGGCTTCACGTCACCCACCACTGTAAGAGTCCATTTTCATAAATTTAGGCCCAGCACCCAGGCAGAGGAGAGAGGTCCTGTAACAGAGAATCTGGCTTCATGTCAGCAGAGAATCAGTCTTCATGTCATAGCAGAGAATCAGGCTTCACGTCAGCCACTACTGCAACAGTCCATTGTCATAAATTTAGGCCCAGCACCCAGGCAGAGGAGAGAGGTCCCGTAACAGACAATCTGGCTTCATATCATAGCAGAGAATCAGGCTTCACGTCACCCAACATTGGAACAGTCCATTGGCATATATTTAGGCCCCGGCACCCAGACAGAGGAGAGGTTCATTCAAATTTGGGTAGCCTCGCAATATAATGGTAAAATGAAAATAAAAATAGGATTGAATGAGGAAGTGCCCTGGAGTACAATAATATATGGTTAATGGGAGGTAGTTAATGTCTAATCTGGACAAGGGACGGACAGGTCCTGTGGGATCCATGCCTGGTAATTTTTATGAACGTCAGCTTGTCCACATTGGCTGTAGACAGACGGCTGCGTTTGTCTGTAATGACACCCCCTGCCGTGCTGAATACACGTTCAGACAAAACGCTGGCCGCCGGGCAGGCCAGCACCTCCAAGGCATAAAAGGCTAGCTCTGGCCACGTGGACAATTTAGAGACCCAGTAGTTGAATGGGGCCGAACCATCAGTCAGTACGTGGAGGGGTGTGCACACGTACTGTTCCACCATCTTAGTGAAATGTTGCCTCCTGCTAACACGTTGCGTATCAGGTGGTGGTGCAGTTAGCTGTGGCGTGTTGACAAAACTTTTCCACATCTCTGCCATGCTAACCCTGCCCTCAGAGGAGCTGGCCGTGACACAGCTGCTTTGGCGACCTCTTGCTCCTCCTCTGCCTTGGCCTTGGGCTTCCACTTGTTCCCCTGTGACATTTGGGAATTCTCTCAGTAGCGCGTCTACCAACGTGCGCTTGTACTCGAGCATCTTCCTATCACGCTCCAGTGCAGGAAGTAAGGTGGGCACATTGTCTTTGTAGCGTGGATCCAGCAGGGTGGCAACCCAGTAGTCCGCACACGTTAAAATGTGGGCAACTCTGCTGTCGTTGCGCAGGCACTGCAGCATGTAGTCGCTCATGTGTGCCAGGCTGCCCAGGGGTAAGGACAAGCTGTCCTCTGTGGGAGGCGTATCGTCATCGTCCTGCCTTTCCCCCCAGCCACGCACCAGTGATGGACCCGAGCTGCGTTGGGTGCCACCCCGCTGTGACCATGCTTCATCCTCATCCTCCTCCACCTCCTCCTCATCCTCGTCCTTCTCGTCCTCCAGTAGTGGGCCCTGGCTGGCCACATTTGTACCTGGCCTCTGCTGTTGCAAAAAACCTCCCTCTAAGTCACTTCGAAGAGACTGGCCTGAAAGTGCTAAAAATGACCCCTCTTCCTCTCCTCCTCCTCCTCCTGGGCCACCTCCTCTTCCATCATCGCCCTAAGTGTTTTCTCAAGGAGACATAGAAGTGGTATTGTAACGCTGATAACGGCGTCATCGCCACTGGCCATGTTGGTGGAGTACTCGAAACAGCGCAACAGGGCACACAGGTCTCGCATGGAGGCCCAGTCATTGGTGGTGAAGTGGTGCTGTTCTGTAGTGTGACTGACCCGTGCGTGCTGCAGCTGAAACTCCACTATGGCCTGCTGCTGCTCGCACAGTCTGTCCAGCATGTGCAAGGTGGAGTTCCACCTGGTGGGCACGTCGCATATGAGGCCGTGAGCGGGAAGGCCGAAGTTACGCTGTAGCGCAGACAGGTGAGCAGCAGCAGGATGGGAACGCCGGAAGCGCGAACAGACGGCCCGCACTTTATGCAGCAGCTCTGACATGTCGGGGTAGTTGTGAATGAACTTCTGCACCACCAAATTCAGCACATGCGCCATGCAAGGGATGTGCGTCAAACTGGCTAGTCCCAGAGCTGCAACGAGATTTCGCCCATTATCACACACCACCAGGCCGGGCTTGAGGCTCACCGGCAGCAACCACTCGTCGGTCTGTTGTTCTATACCCTGCCACAATTCCTGTGCGGTGTGGGGCCTGTCCCCCAAACATATGAGTTTCAGAATGGCCTGCTGACGTTTACCCCGGGCTGTGTTGAAGTTGGTGGTGAAGGTGTGTGGCTGACTAGATGAGCAGGTGGAAGAAGAGGAGGAGGAAGTCGAGAAGGAGGAGGTGGCAACAGGAGGCAAAGAATGTTGCCCTGCGATCCTTGGCGGCGGAAGGACGTGCGCCAAACAGCTCTCCGCCTGGGGCCCAGCTGCCACTACATTTACCCAGTGTGCAGTTAGGGAGATATAGCGTCCCTGGCCGTGCTTACTGGTCCACGTATCTGTGGTTAGGTGGACCTTGCCACAGATGGCGTTGCGCAGTGCACACTTGATTTTATCGGATACTTGGTTGTGCAGGGAAGGCACGGCTCTCTTGAAGAAGTAGTGCCGGCTGGGAACAACATACTGTGGGACAGCAAGTAACATGAGCTGTTTGAAGCGGTCTGTGTCCACCAGCCTAAATGACAGCATTTTATAGGCCAGTAGTTTAGAAATTCTGGCATTCATGGCCAGGGATCGAGGGTGGCTAGGTGGGAATTTACGCTTTCTCTCAAATGTTTGTGAGATGGAGAGCTGAACGCTGCCGTGTGACATGGTTGAGATGCTTGGTGACGGAGGTGGTGGTGGTGTTGGTGGTACATCCCCTGTTTGCTGGGCGGCAGGTGCCAACGTTCCTCCAGAGGCGGAGGAAGAGGCCGAGGCGGCAGCAGCAGAAGAGGCCGAGGCGGCAGCAGCAGAAGAGGTAGCAGGGGGAGCCTGAGTGACTTCCTTGGTTTTAAGGTGTTTACTCCACTGCAGTTCATGCTTTGCATGCAGGTGCCTGGTCATGCAGGTTGTGCTCAGGTTCAGAACGTTAATGCCTCGCTTCAGGCTCTGATGGCACAGAGTGCAAACCACTCGGGTCTTGTCGTCAGCACATTGTTTGAAGAAGTGCCATGCCAGGGAACTCCTTGAAGCTGCCTTTGGGGTGCTCGGTCCCAGATGGCGGCGGTCAGTAGCAGGCGGAGTGTCTTGGCGGCGGGTGTTCTGCTTTTGCCCACTGCTCCCTCTTTTGCTACGCTGTTGGCTCAGTCTCACCACTGTCTCTTCCTCCGAACTGTGAAAGTTAGTGGCACGACCTTCATTCCATGTGGGGTCTAAGACCTCATCGTCCCCTGCATCCTCTTCCACCCAGTCTTGATCCCTGACCTCCTGTTCAGTCTGCACACTGCAGAAAGACGCAGCAGTTGGCACCTGTGTTTGGTCATCATCAGAGACATGCTGAGGTGGTATTCCCATGTCCTCATCATCAGGAAACATAAGTGGTTGTGCGTCAGTGCATTCTATGTCTTTTACCGCTGGGGAAGGGCTAGGTGGATGCCCTTGGGAAACCCTGCCAGCGGAGTCTTCAAACAGCATAAGAGACTGCTGCATAACTTGAGGCTGAGACAGTTTCCCTGGTATGCATGGGGGTGATGTGACAGACTGATGGGGTTGGTTTTCAGGCGCCATCTGTGCGCTTTATGCAGAAGACTGGGTGGGAGATAATGTGAACGTGCTGGATCCACTGTCGGCCACCCAATTGACTAATGCCTGTACCTGCTCAGGCCTTACCATCCTTAGAACGGCATTGGGCCCCACCATATATCGCTGTAAATTCTGGCGGCTACTGGGACCTGAGGTAGTTGGTACACTAGGACGTGTGGATGTGGCAGAACGGCCACGTCCTCTCCCAGCACCAGAGGGTCCACTAACACCACCACGACCATGTCCACGTCTGCGTCCCTTACTAGATGTTTTCCTCATTGTTATCGTTCACCACAACAACAAAAATATTATTTGGCCCAATGTATTGTATTCAAATTATGAAATTGCTAAATTGGGAATTGTATTTCAACCCAGAACAAAAAATGTGCTTTGACGGACACTAAATAACTTGCCCAGCCAGAACAGTACAGCGGTAACGACAGATTTAGCGGGATATAAATTTGAGGCCTAGTATTTAGGCGCTGGGTGACCGGTATGGATTTACTGACAGAATTAAACTTGGAAATGCACAGTAGCGTGTGTGTGAAGTTATTCTGAATGACCCTATGTGCACCTTGAATATTATATACCCTTTTAGGGATAGATTTCAAATAGCTCTGATACAGCAGAAACCACTAAATTATGAAATTGCTAAATTGGGAATTGTATTTCAACCACAAACAAAAAATGTGCTTTGACGGACACTAAATAACTTGCCCAGCCAGAACAGTACAGCGGTAACGACAGATTTAGCGGGAAATATATATATTTTTTTTTATAATAAATTTTTATTTTCATGTTCATAAAATATACAATGTAAGCAATACACTAGTGAAGGTGCATGGATACATGCATAGTATACAGATCATAACAACAACGGTATAACAGTCGGTATCAGACATATGGCCACTGGGTAAGGCTTTGGTAATAAGAATGAACATTGATAATTCAGTAGATACAAGTACTTGAACACAGCCAATAGTACTAGAAATAGAGTGACACAGCAAGGTTTATAACCTTCATTATACTCATGGTTTCTCGAAAATGGGGAGAAGAAAGTCGCGCAAGCCCATGCGGGGAGCTAACTACAATCAGGGTTTTCCTAGAGTAAGTCCCCAAAAATTATATTTAGGGGGTATAATTTTACTGGGTAAAAAACAATAGACAGGTTTACGACTCAAATCTTAAAACTCAATTCTCAAGCCTCAATCCAAAATATCACACCTGGTAGGTTCTAACTCATGTCGTCGTGTAGGCATAAAGAGGGCAGAGGAAAAGCGAGACGAACTCACAGGGCCAGCTAGGGTTTATGTCTTGATGAACCTATACTTTGACCAAGGGGCCCATCTTTTGATAAATGACAGATGATTTCGAGCTTCCCATGATGCCATTTCTTCAAATCGATATAATTGGTCGACTTTTAGTCTCCACTGTTCTACCGTAGGTACATTAGATTGTAGCCAGTATTTGGGAATCAGAAGGCGTGCCGCCATTATTAGTTGTTTAAAGAGAGGTGAAGGAGAGGGAACAGTGTCCCCACTATAGTAAGAAAGTAGAGCTCCATAAGGGGATGGGCTAATTGCCGTAGAGCAGATGAAATTAGATATCTGGAAGACCTCGGACCACCATTTTTTTATTGGGGAACAGAGCCACCAGATATGGAGAAATGAGCCTTCTTCCTCTTGGCATCGCCAACACAATTTTGAGGAAGATGAGGAGTAGCGAGAGGATTTGATCGGAGTGATATACCACTGAGACAGAATTTTGTACCCGTTCTCCTGAATCCGTGTGCACGTGGAAGACTTATGGGACGTCTCTAAAAGTGCAGGTTGGTGTGAAAACGGGATATCAACCCCTGTGTCTTTTTCCCACTTCCTGATAAAAGAAGGTTTACTAATCAGGGGTGGAGTTTTAAGTTTGGTATATATTTGTGAAATAAGCTTTCTAGGGGGTTGAGGAGTAGAGATTAAGGCCTCATACCATGTTAATGGGCGTAGTAGTTCACCGTTTGTATTATTCTTTTGGATAAAAGTTTTTATAAGGTAAATAAGGGTGAAGTCACTTGTACTTGGGTTTAGAAAGGATTTCAGGGCTTCTATCGATGGAGGCAGACCTTGAGAGTCGAGGAGACCAGAGATCTGAATTTTGGATAATCTAGATAGGTTGGAGGTGTTATGGCGTAATCCAGTGGAAGATGAACCTAGTAAATCGCTTACTGCAACGAGGGGAGATGGGAAAGGGATTGAGGAGTGAGAGCGGTTCAGCCATTTCCAGGCTTCCAATGTAGCTTTTATTACTGGGAAGTTATGCAGGTTGATGTTGGGCGGGATACTGTAACCTAGGCACAGTGCTCTAGCTGGCATTCCTAAAATGCATTGTTCAAGCACTACCCACGATTTATTTTTTGAATCTCTGAGCCAATCCGTAATTCTGGAGAGCAAGACAGACTTACCATATAGTTCTGGGTCTGGGAGACCTATGCCCCCTACATGGCGGGATTTGGACAAGAAGGAGTAAGAGAGTCTGGCTTTTTTCCCATTCCATAGGAACGATCTAAATTTTTGTCTAAGAGACTCGTAATAGGATTTAGCTATTGGGATGGGGAGGACCTGTTGGAGGTAAGTAAGGCGAGGGATAATAAGAGATGTAAGGAGATTTTTCCTACCGAACCATGACAGTGTTGGGACCGCCTTGTTAATTTTATCTATGGCGCTGAACATTGAGGTTCTTAAGGGGATGTAGTTTAAAGAGAAGAGATCTGGGATGTTGGGACTAAGCTTTACTCCAAGATACGTTATAGTAGGGGAAGACCAGTTAAAAGGAGAGTTAACTTTTAGAGAGAGTTTAAAGGGTTTCTACCACTTGCAGATCACATATTTGGTGATCAGACACTAGCGATCCGCTAGTGTCTGATGTAGCTTACAAGCTAATTATTACCTTAATCCGTTCGGCCCATACCTCAAAAAAAGCACTTATATCTTTATGCAAATGAGCCTCTAGGTGCTATGCAGGCGTTTTTCCAGCACCTAGAGGCTCCGTCTACCTTGCAGTTTGCCGCCCAGCGCCTCGCTCCAGCACGCCCATCTTCAACTCTATTCGATCCTCCCCCTGCTTCTGCCTTCCGAAATCTCGCGCCTGCGCCGTTCGTCGCGGCATTCGGCGCAGGCGCAGTCAATGTCTGACCGCTCCGTGCTCAGACATTTCCACTGCGCCTGCGCCGATGACATCGGCGCAGTGGAAATGTCTGAGCACGGAGCGGTCAGACATTGACTGCGCCTGCGCCGAATGCCTCCGAATGCCGCGACGAACGGCGCAGGCGCGGGATTTCTGAAGGCTGAAGCAGGGGGAGGATCGAATACGGTAAGAGATGGGCGTGCTGGAGCGAGGCGATGGGCGGCAAACTGCAAGGTAGACGGAGCCTCTAGGTGCTGGAAAAACGCCTGCATAGCACCTAGAGGCTCATTTGCATAAAGATATAAGTGCTTTTTTTGAGGTATGGGCCGAACGGATTAAGGTAATAATTAGCTTGTAAGCTACATCAGACACTAGCGGATCGCTAGTGTCTGATCACCAAATATGTGATCTGCAAGTGGTAGAAACCCTTTAAGTTTGTCATGGTCTTACCTTCTTGCTGTTCTCCTTCGTTTGACATGTGCTGGCGGCCATCTTGGTTTCTGGGTTTCTTGTAGCCTCCCACCCTGCGGCTTCTCCTTCCCACTGGGAGGAGCTGGATGCCTAGCTCATATATATAGGAGGTCTGTGGCTTCAGTTCCCTGCTTGGTCCTCCTGTGTTCACATGCTTCTAAGACTGCTGCTGCTTCTGGTTCCTGATCCTGGCTTCGTCTGACTACCCTGCTGGTTCCTGATCCAGGCTTCGTCTGACTACCCTGCTGGTTCCTGATCCAGGCTTCGTCTGACTACCCTTCTGGTTCCTGACCTCTGGCTTTGCAAGACCCTGCTTCGGTTTAGCCATCCGTTTGGACTTTTGCCTTACAGCTTGATTTTCAATAAAGCCTTCTTATTTCCACTTATCTCTTGTTGTACGTCTGGTTCATGGTTCCATGACATTAGGACCAAGCCATGAATTCTGACGGTACAGGGCCATCCTCGCTACCTACGCTGGTTGCCAGACTTGATCAGCAGGATCACCTGTTGGGTCGGTTCGCTGTGGCGTTGCAAACCCTGCTTGAACGCACGGCTCATTTAGCTTCCGTTGCCGATGGGTCGGTTGTCGCTCCTGGGCCCGCTCCTACTGCCGCTCCGGTTGTTGCGCCAGAGTCTACCCCGACACCTGTTGCTGCGCCTGCGGTGTTTCGGGGTATGACCGGTTCTGCCCCCCTTCCACAGCGCTTTGGGGGAGAGCCAACTCAGTGCCGAGGTTTCCTTAACCAGGTGGGCATTTATTTCGAGTTGCTGCCACATGCCTTTCCTACTGAGAGATCAAAGGTGGGCTTCTTGATCTCGCTGCTCTCGGACAAGGCCTTGGCCTGGGCCAGCCCTTTATGGGAGAACAACAATCCGGTGGTTGCCGAGTTTTCCGGTTTTGTTGCTTCTCTTCGGAAGGTATTCGATGTGCCGGCTCGTGCTGCCTCTGCTGCGAAGCTCCTTATGTCCATCAGACAGGGTTCACGATCCGTAGCTGAATACGCCATTGAGTTTCGTACCCTGGCAGCAGAGGTGGGCTGGAATAATGAGGCTCTGGTCGCTGCTTTCTCTCATGGTCTCTCGGATGCCTTGAAGGATGAGGTTGCAGCTAAGGACCTACCAGTGGAGCTCGAGTCTCTTATTTCTTTCCTGATTTTGATTGACACCAGACTCAGGGAGAGACCTTCCTTTAAGGAGAGCCTGCGGAGGTCTTCTAACAGATTGGCGCCTACGTTTGCTGTCCCACCCGTGCCTCCCTCTCCTCCCACGCCTCCTGGGGATGACTTGTCTGGGGGTGAACCCATGCAGCTGGGGTTTGCTCGCCTGTCCGAGGGGGAGAGGGTACTCCGGAGACGCGAGGGCCGATGCATGTACTGTGGTCTCGGTGGGCATTTTCGGTTGGCATGCCCGAACTGTCCGGGAAACGCTCGCACCTGAGATCCTGTCGGGGGCAGATCTTGGGTGGAGTCTCCTCGTCCCCGGTTTCCCGTGTTGACAAACCACTGATTACTGTTGTCCTCTCCTGGGTCGGGGGCTCGGTGACGACCCAGGCGTTGGTGGACTCTGGTGCTGGTGGTTTGTTCATTGATAGTGTGTTCGCTGCCGCCAATTCCATTCCTCTGCAGCCTCGAGGTTCCCCACTGGCTCTTGAGGCGATAGACGGCAGACCCCTTCTGCCGCCACACGTGACTCAGGAGACCCTTCCAGTGGGGATGGCCATTGGTGCCGTTCACAGAGAGTCGGTCTGTCTCCAGGTTATTTCGTCTCCACACTACTCGGTGGTCTTGGGGTACCCCTGGCTCCAGAAGCATAATCCGACTTTCGATTGGAGATCGGCCGAGATCCTCTCGTGGTCACCGCAGTGTGGGGCTAGTTGCATCCATGGGCCTGTCAAGTTGCTGTGTACTTCCTCGGACTCTCTGTTGCCTCCTGAATACGAGGAGTACCGGGATGTATTCGATAAGGTGCGTGCGGTTGCCCTACCTCCGCACCGCCCATACGATTGTGCCATAGAGTTACAATCTGGTGCCGTTCCTCCTCGTGGCAAAGTCTATCCACTGTCGGTAGCGGAGAACGAGGCCATGGAGGAGTACGTGAGGGAGGCGCTTTCACGTGGACACATTCGCAAATCCTCGTCCCCGGCAGGGGCTGGATTTTTCTTTGTGAAAAAGAAGGGCGGTGAGTTGAGGCCTTGCATCGATTACAGGGGTCTCAATCGCATCACGATCAAGAATGCTTACCCGATACCCTTGATTTCCGAGCTGTTCGATCGCCTCAAAGGGGCCACGGTCTTTACCAAACTCGACCTGAGGGCGGCATATAACCTGGTAAGGATCAAGGCGGGCGATGAGTGGAAGACTGCGTTTAACACCAGGACCGGTCATTATGAATCCTTGGTTATGTCCTTTGGGTTGTGCAATGCGCTCGCAGTCTTCCAGGAATTCATCAACGATGTTTTCCGTGACCTGTTGCAGCAGTGTGTGGTGGTCTATTTGGATGACATCTTGGTATATTCTGAATCCATGGAGGCCCACATTCACAGATGTTTTGTGCCTGAGGAGTTGCGCACTCGGTTGTTGCGAACCTACCATAACTCCAAGGCCGCGGGGCATCCTGGAAAGAATCAGCTGTCCTGGGCTGTTTCACGTCTGTTCTGGTGGCCTTCTCTACGTTCCGACATCGCCGCATATGTAGCGCATGCTCCGTTTGTGCCCAGAGTAAGTCCCCTCGGCACCTTCCGTTGGGCCTTTTGCAACCCATAGCCACCGGGGAGCGTCCATGGTCACACCTGGGGATGGATTTCATTGTGGACCCCCCTGCATCCCGAAGCCATACGGTCATTCTCATGATTGTGGATCGGTTTTCCAAAATGTGCCACTGTGTTCCTCTCAAGAAGTTACCCTCTGCACAAGAGTTGGCCTCGATTTTTACCAGGGAGGTCTTCCGGTTGCACGGTTTGCCCAAGGAGATTGTGTCGGATCGGGGGAGTCAGTTTGTGTCCAGGTTCTGGCGCGCCTTTTGCTCCAAGTTGGGGATTCATCTCTCTTTCTCCTCGGCCTACCACCCTCAGTCCAATGGGGCCGCAGAACGATCCAATCAGGCCTTGGAGCAATTCCTTCGTTGCTATGTCTCCGATCACCAAGACAATTGGGTTGACCTCCTGCCTTGGGCTGAGTTTGCCAGGAACACGGTGGTGAACTCTTCCTCTGGGACGTCTCCCTTCATGGCCAATTATGGGTTCCAACCTGCCGTGTTACCGGAGGTATTCTCTCCCCAGGATATTCCGGCTGTGGAGGATCACCTTTCCGTCCTACGTGCTTCTTGGGTACAGATCCAGAGGTCCCTTGAGGTCTCTGCGCAGCGCCAGAGACTCCAGGCTGATCGCAGACGAGCGCCCGCTCCTTCCTACCAGGTCGGAGACCGCGTATGGTTGTCCACCCGCAACCTCAACCTTCGAGTGCCCACTCCCAAGCTGGCGCCTCGCTTTGTTGGTCCCTTCCGAGTGCTTCGCAGGGTAAACCCGGTAGCCTATGCCCTTGCGCTTCCTCCTGGCATGCGGATTTCCAACGTGTTTCATGTCTCCCTGTTGAAGCCACTGGTGTGTAATCGTTTCACTTCCTCGGTTCCTCGGCCTCGTCCGGTCCAAGTGGGCAATCATGAGGAGTATGAGGTGAGCAATATCCTGGACTCACGCCTGGTCCGCGGTCGGGTGCAGTTTTTGGTCCATTGGCGTGGTTATGGTCCAGAGGAGCGTTCCTGGGTCCCCTCCGCAGATGTCCATGCTCCTGCCTTGCTCCGAGCCTTCCACGCACGCTTCCCTCAGAAACCGTTCTTTACTCCGCGGAGGAGGGGCCCTTGAGGGGGTGGTACTGTCATGGTCTTACCTTCTTGCTGTTCTCCTTCGTTTGACATGTGCTGGCGGCCATCTTGGTTTCTGGGTTTCTTGTAGCCTCCCACCCTGCGGCTTCTCCTTCCCACTGGGAGGAGCTGGATGCCTAGCTCATATATATAGGAGGTCTGTGGCTTCAGTTCCCTGCTTGGTCCTCCTGTGTTCACATGCTTCTAAGACTGCTGCTGCTTCTGGTTCCTGATCCTGGCTTCGTCTGACTACCCTGCTGGTTCCTGATCCAGGCTTCGTCTGACTACCCTGCTGGTTCCTGATCCAGGCTTCGTCTGACTACCCTTCTGGTTCCTGACCTCTGGCTTCGCAAGACCCTGCTTCGGTTTAGCCATCCGTTTGGACTTTTGCCTTACAGCTTGATTTTCAATAAAGCCTTCTTATTTCCACTTATCTCTTGTTGTACGTCTGGTTCATGGTTCCATGACAAAGTTGAGGAGAAATACCGGAGCATAGGATGATGGATTTATTTTCATTAATTTTAAAATTGGAAAGTGCACTATAGGTCTTCAGGTGTTCCTGAATTTTAGGGAGGGAGGTTTTGGGGTTAGTAGTCAGTATCATGACATCATCGGCAATTGCCGCAATTTTATGGGTGTGTCCCCCAATTTCCAACCCTTTGATTCCAGCGTCTGAGCGTATTATGGATAGTAGGGGTTCCATAGCTAGTATAAATAATAGGGGGGAAAGAGGGCACCCCTGGCGTGTTCCATTATGGATTTGAAAAGGGGAGGAAAGGTCCCCATTCACCATGACTCGAGCTGTGGCCTGTTTATACATAGCAAAGACTGCCTTGATATATGGATCAGGTAGGCCGAAGCCCTCTAGAACAAGGCTTAAGTAGTTCCAATCTATGCGATCGAACGCTTTTTCAGCGTCGGTGCTTAGGAGCAGCAGCGGGGAAGAAGTGTGTCTAGCATAACAGAGAGCATTTAAAACCCTTACTGTGTTATCTCTACCTTCTCTATTGCGGACGAAGCCCACCTGATCCATATGTACCAGAATAGGGAGGAGCTTTGCTAGTCGATTGGCCAACAACTTAGCCAGAAGTTTGAGATCCAAATTTAGAAGAGATATGGGTCTATAATTCGCGCAAGATTTTGAGTCTTTGCCCTCCTTAGGAATCACTACTATATGGGCCATCGTCATATCTCTAGAAAGGGGGAATCCCAGGAGGGATTGGTTACAGACAGAAAGAAGATGAGGGAGTAGTTGATTTCTAAATGTTTTGTAATAGGATGCAGGTAGACCGTCTGGTCCCGGACTCTTACCTAAGGGCATTTGGGAGAGTGCTAAGGAGAGTTCGTCCATGGTGAATGGGGCCTCCAAAGATTGTTTCTGTTCTAGTGAAAGCGAAGGGCAAGATGCAGAAGCTAAGAACTCCGCTATCAGGGGGGAGCGCACATCTGGTGTTAGGGGGATGGGGAGATTATATAGAATTTCGTAGAAATCTCTAAATTGCCTAGCAATTTTGCACGAAGCAAAGATCGGATCTCCTTTAGAGGAGGATAACTGGTGTATACAGGTCCTTCTCAAAAAATTAGCATATTGTGATAAAGTTCATTATTTTCTGTAATGTACTGATAAACATTAGACTTTCATATATTTTAGATTCATTACACACCAACTGAAGTAGTTCAAGCCTTTTATTGTTTTAATATTGATGATTTTGGCATACAGCTCATGAAAACCCAAATTTCCTATCTCAAAAAATTAGCATATTTCATCCGACCAATAAAAGAAAAGTGCTTTTAATACAAAAAAAGTCAACCTTCAAATAATTATGTTCAGTTATGCACTCAATACTTGGTCGGGAATCCTTTTGCAGAAATGACTGCTTCAATGCGGCGTGGCATGGAGGCAATCAGCCTGTGGCACTGCTGAGGTGTTATGGAGGCCCAGGATGCTTCGATAGCGGCCTTAAGCTCATCCAGAGTGTTGGGTCTTGCGTCTCTCAACTTTCTCTTCCCAATATCTCACAGATTTGCTATGGGGTTCAGGTCAGGAGAGTTGGCAGGCCACTTGAGCACAGTAATACCATGGTCAGTAAACCATTTACCAGTGGTTTTGGCACTGTGAGCAGGTGCCAGGTCGTGCTGAAAAATGAAATCTTCATCTCCATAAAGCTTTTCAGCAGATGGAAGCATGAAGTGCTCCAAAACCTCCTGATAGCTAGCTGCATTGACCCTGCCCTTGATAAAACACAGTGGACCAACACCAGCAGCTGACATTGCACCCCAGACCATCACTGACTGTGGATACTTGACACTGGACTTCAGGCATTTTGGCATTTCCCTCTCCCCAGTCTTCCTCCAGACTTTGGCACCTTGATTTCCGAATGACATGCAACAGTCCAGTGCTGCTTCTCTGTAGCCCAGGTCAGGCGCTTCTGCTGCAGTTTCTGGTTCAAAAGTGGCTTAACCTGGGGAATGCGGCACCTGTAGCCCATTTCCTGCACACGCCTGTACACGGTGGCTCTGGATGTTTCTACTCCAGACTCAGTCCACTGCTTCCGCAGGTCCCCCAAGGTCTGGAATCGGTCCTTCTCCACAATCTTCCTCAGGGTCCGGTCACCATTTCTCGTTGTGCAGCGTTTTCTGCCACACTTTTTCCTTCCCACAGACTTCCCACTGAGGTGCCTTGATACAGTACTCTGGGAACAGCCTATTCGTTCAGAAATTTCTTTCTGTGTCTTACCCTCTTGCTTGAGGGTGTCAATGATGGCCTTCTGGACAGCAGGCAGGTCGGCAGTCTTACCCATGATTGCGGTTTTGAGTAATGAACCAGGCTGGGAGTTTTTAAAAGCCTCAGGAATCTTTTGCAGGTGTTTAGAGTTAATTAGTTGATTCAGATGATTAGGTTAATAGCTCGTTTAGAGAACCTTTTCATGATATGCTAATTTTTAGAGATAGGAATTTTAGAGATAGGTTTTCATGAGCTGTATGCCAAAATCATCAATATTAAAACAATAAAAGGCTTGAACTACTTCAGTTGGTGTGTAGTGAATCTAAAATATATGAAAGTCTAATGTTTATCAGCACATTACAGAAAATAATGAACTTTATCACAATATGCTAATTTTTTGAGAAGGACCTGTATAATTGTCCGCTCTTCTATTTTTGATTCTATTTGTTACAAATTTTGTGGCTTTATCGCCATGGGCAAAGTATTTAAACTGTGAATTGAGGTAATATTTAGCTGATTTAGCTTGCAGTAGGGCTTTCAGCTCTGCTCTAACACTGGAAAGGTCCTGCAGTTGGGATGCAGATTGGGCGCGTTTATGATCTGACTCTAATTTATTTATTTTCAGAAGGAGCTCATTTTTATTTTTCTCTCTAGCCTTTTTTCAAGTGTGAACCAATGCTTATAAATTCACCCCTAATGAAGGGTTTGTGGGCATCCCATATTATTTGAGGAGAAAGATCAGGGAGTGCATTAATTTTGAAGTATTCCTCCAGAGATAGGGTTATTTTCTTTATAGAATCCGTGTTTCCCAGGATAGATTCATTTAACCTCCAATTAAAACTTTTAGGTGTCTGTGCAGGAGAAGATATTTTAAGATAGATTGGGGCATGATCAGATATGTGGATGGATCCTATTGTTGCTTCGGAGCATAGCTGGAGGTGTTCTTTGGAAACAAAAAGGTAATCTATGTGATGGTATGTGTTATGGACGTGGGAGTAGAATGTATAGTCCAAAGTATTAGGGCAAAGTGTTCGCCAGACGTCTATTAAGTGTAGATCCCACAAGATGCTTCTAGCATGTTTCAGAGAACGGTTGGAGTGAGAAGTTTTATGTGAGGATGAGTCAATTTGGGGATTTAGGGCTACATTGAGATCCCCTCCCATAATAACTATACCCTCCTTAAAGGAGGAAATTGTCTGAACAATAGATGATAGCCAAGAGACCTGTTTGGAGTTAGGCGCATAGAGATTTATGATGGTATAGGTTTGAGAACCAATATGTCCCTTGACCATAATATATCTCCCATCTGGGTCCTGTAGGTGCGTGACATATTTGAAGGGAACCCTTCTTTTAAAACCAATGCTCACTCCCCCAGACAAAGCAGAATTACCACCGCAGTGAAACCAGAGCGGGTAGTGAGAGAATTCTAAGTTAGGATAATGGTTAAACCTAAAATGTGTCTCCTGGAGGAGCAGCACGTCTGAACCCTCTTTACGCAAAATAGAGAATATTTGGCTTCTTTTGGAGGGTGAGTTAAAGCCCTTTACATTATACGATGCCACTTTGATATCCACCATGGCTAGGGGTTATGTAGTGCATAAGGGTGCGATGCGCTCCTCTTCCAGGAGAGGGCACTTACAGTTTGAGATGAGCTGGTCACGTCTGGGGGGAGAGCAAAGGTCACTGGGTTCTGGAAACCTGTATCAGCTATTACGGGCTTTCGTGTCTGGTACCTGGACAAGAACAAAAACAAAGAGGTAGGGGAGGAACTGGGAGTAAAACACATAACCAAAAAATAGTATTGTGAGTTTCTCGGCACAATACCAAGAGACATGGGGGTAGTTTGGCCAATAGGCCAGAGAATAAGCCAATCAGCATTGTAGATAAATACCCGTAAGGGCTAAGTAAGACACATCAGGTCGTTCTCTCTGTTTAGACACATAGAGAGATGTATGAAAACTTGAATGAAAGCTTAATTGAGAACCAGGGGGAACAGAAAAGCAGGAAAGACATCCGAGACCCAGGAAAGGGATGCAAAAAGAGTATAGGGAGAAAATCATGTAAATAATGATAAGGACAGCAGGGTAGCGAGTGATGCAAAGGTGAGGAGCAAAGGAAGAATAAGTAGAGGGGATAGAAGAGGTCTAGGGCGAGCAGGCAAATGGGTTATACCTAGACTTCAGATCCTATCTCCATAATGACTATATTATTTAAAACAGAAACAGATGATAGGAAGAGCCTGTGAAGCAGTCTATAACCCTGGGTGGGAAAACAGACAAATGGAAAACCTGATCCTGGGGGGGTCCTCAATCTTGAGGGAGTCTCTTGGATGTCAGGTGTCTGCTCCTCTTTCCAACTTTGTGTACCTTGGGGGTATGCAACATGGTGAAGGCAGCGACGTCGGGAACTTCAGGCAGAGAGGCGAGGTCCTGGAATAAGTCCCAATTATCAATTTGCAAAGGAGTGATCTGTAGGTGTTCATAGACAGCTTCCAAGTCTGCATAAGTGGTAATAGTTGAAACGGCGGCCTCCTTGAGAAAATGATAAGCCAAAGGGATAGTTCCATTTATATAGGATTTTGTTGGAGCGCAGCCACTCTGTGAGAGGCTTGAGCGATTTACGCTTTCTTAATGTGGAGGGGGCTAAGTCCTGGTAAACGGTCACTTGTGCCCCTTCAAAAATGATATCGGATCTGTTCCTGGCAGCTTCTTGAACGGCCGACTTTACTTGGAAGTTCAGGAACTTACAAATTATATCCCTCGGGGGATCTTCTGGCTTGGGCTTCGGACGTAGAGCTCTGTGAGCTCTTTCAATGATGATCTCCAGAGGGAATTCAGGGCCTAACAGCATGGAGCAGAGGGAGATAACTGCTGCCGGAATGTCACCTGGTGAGACAGTCTCTGGTATCCCTCTGAGGCGCAGGTTGTTCCGGCGCCCCCTGTTCTCCTGATCTTCAAAGGCTATATGGAGTTCATTCAGGTAAGAGCTGCACTTCTGGAGCGAGGACGAGACGGCCCTCTGATGATCCAGAATCTGTGATTGATGCGTCTCCAGTGCCTCTACCCGATCGCCCACCTGCCTCATGTCCTGTCGCAGTGCAGCGAACTCACTTAGGAGAGGCTCCAGGGCTTTGCTCAGTGTATTCTTCAAGTAGTTTCTGGTAATCGGCAGCGCTCCCCTAACTTGTGTCTCTTCTGGTTCGCTGTCATCCTCCGATTTGTCTTGCGGAGCGGCCTTCTGTGAAGGGGTCAGCGCCATCTTGGAGTCTCGTGCAGCAAACGAGGAGGCAGCTTTCCTTATAAACTTGTCCATTTCTCCTCCTGGAACAAGGTTCTTAGCAGCGTTAAGGTGTTCCCCAGCTTTAGGGTTGCCGATTTTGACCATTTTAGGGTCTGTAGCTTCTGATAGCTCGGGCTGTGCCTAGGCTTTCTCACAGAGCTCAGAACAGTGCGGCCATCTCAGACCGGCGCTGGCTCCGTCCCCCAGCGGGAAATAAATTTGAGGCCTAGTATTTAGGCGCTGGGTGACCGGTATGGATTTACTGACAGAATTAAACTTGGAAATGCACAGTAGCGTGTGTTTGAAGTTATTCTGAATGACCCTATGTGCACCTTGAATATTATATACCCTTTTAGGGATAGATTTCAAATAGCTCTGATATAGCAGAAACCACTAAATTATGAAATTGCTAAATTGGGAATTGTATTTCAACCCAGAACAAAAAATGTGCTTTGACGGACACTAAATAACTTGCCCAGCCAGAACAGTACAGCGGTAACGACAGATTTAGCGGGATATAAATTTGAGGCCTAGTATTTAGGCGCTGGGTGACCGGTATGGATTTACTGACATTATTAGACTGGGATATGGCCAAAAAATAACCACACTATTGCTGGTTAAATGCACTTGGTGTGACAGCTTCACCCTGATGTAGTCTTTAGCCAAAAAACAACCACACCATTGAGGGTTAAATGCACTTGGTGACAGGCGCAGCTTGCCCCTGATGTAGTATATGGCCAAAAAATGAACAGACTATTGCTGGTAAAATGCACTTGGTGTGACAGCTTGACCAACCACACTACTGAGGGTTAAATGCACTTGGTGACAGGCGCAGCTTGCCCCTGATGTAGTATATGGCCAAAAAATAAACAGACTATTGCTGGTTAAATGCACTTGGTGTGACAGCTTCACCCTGATGTAGGCTTTAGCCAAAAAACAACCACACCATTGAGGGTTAAATGCACTTGGTCGCAGCTTGTGCTGGCGCACCACAAGACACAAAATGGCCGCCGATCACCCCAGAAAAAAGTGACTGACAAACGGTCTGGGCAGCCTAAAAACAGTGAGCAATTGAATTTCAGCAGCTCAATGATGCACAGCTGCAGATCGATCGATTAATCAAGTCCTTTGGAGGAGTTAATCTGCCTAATCTCGCCCTACTGTCGCAGCCGCAACCGCTCCCTATGCTAATCAGAGCAGAGTGGCGGGCGGCGCTATGTGACTCCAGCTTAAATAGAGGCTGGGTCACATGGTGCTCTGGCCAATCACAGCCATGCCAATAGTAGGCATGGCTGTGACGGCCTCTTGGGGCAAGTAGTATGACGCTTGTTGATTGGCTGCTTTGCAGCCTTTTAAAAAGCGCCAAGAAAGCGTCACAAAAGCGCCAAGAAAGCGACGAACACCGAACCCGAACCCAGACTTTTACGAAAATGTCCGGGTTCGGGTCCGTGTCACGGACACCCCAAAATTCGGTACGAACCCGAACTATACAGTTCGAGTTCGCTCATCCCTAGTCTTGACTTACCTACAGTCTGGCTTTTGTTATAATATCATTAATTATTTGGAATTATTCTCTTTTAATTATTATCTAGTAAAAGTTAAATTTTAAGCTGGATAGCTTTAAATTCTGTGATATTATTGGTGATAGCTTTCCGCACTACTATACGACACTCTGTGATTGTGCACTGTTGTACAAGAACCTATACAATGTAATCAGTTAGACCACCGACTGGACATTTATTTCTGCGGCTATTCTGGGGTTGATCACTAATTCCAGACACTCTATAGGTGTTTTTAACCACTGGATTACTGACCCTGCTTCCCTTACTAACTATCACAGCGGACTAAAAAGAAAGCCTATGTAACATCTATGAATGAACATTTATAGAGTAGTGTTGAGCTAGCGCCAAAGTGCTTGTGTGCTCGAGTAGAACACTTTGTGATGCTCAGGTGTTCTACTGAGCACCCGAGCACAATGAAAGCCGTCTTTAATGCCTGGGCCCAGTTGCTCCTGGGAGGCCCAAGGCAGCTGCCTCCTGAGCCCTGCTGGCTACTGCCCAAAAATTATATTATATCGAGTGGCCTGCCTGGGGGGGGGGGGGGGGCGGTCTGCTCCGGGTGTCATGCTGTAAGCTACACAGGGGAGTGCTGCCATGCCTGCCTGTGTGTGGGCACTCCAGGCAGCGAACTATGAGAGAGTGAGAGCTGTGGCTCTCTTAGGAGAAAGGACCTTAGATGACATCATCACCATGTGACCAGTAACAGAGATATTACTGGCCACATGGCTATGAGGTAATCAAAGGTCCTTTCTTTCTACCAGGAGTGTTGCTGCAGCCTGCAGGAGAAGTTTACCATAATTGTGGAGCTTTGTTTGGGAAGATAACATCAGGAAAAGGGGACAGGGGCTTATGCTAATAAACTGTAAGCTACTGCATAGTGGGGTGCTGTATAGTGAGGTGCTATACTGCTCTACTGTATACTATGGGGTGCTATATGCTGTGGGGTGCTGTATATTGTGGAGTGCTATACTGCTCTACTGTATACTGTGGGGTGCTGTATACTGTAGGGTGCTGCATACGGTATAGTGTGGGGTGCTGTATACTGTGGGGTGCTATACTGCTCTACTGTATACTGTGGGTACTATTTATTGTGGGGTGCTATACTGCTCTACTGTATACTGTGGGGTTCTATACTGCTCTACTGTATACTGTGGGGTGCTGTATATTGTAGAGTGCTATACTGCTTTACTGTATACTGTGGGGTGCTGTATAGTGTTGGGTGCTGTATACTGTGGGGTGCTGTATAGTGAGGGGTGCTGTATAGTGAGGGGTGCTGCATACTGTGGGATACTGCATACTGTGGGATGCTATACTGCTCTACTGTATACTGTGAGGTGCTATACTCTATTCTATAGGATGCTATACTGCATACTGTGGGGTGTTTTACTATGTATTACATACTATGGGGTACTAAATACTTTGGGGTGTTGTATACTGTGGGGTTCTATACTATATATTACATACTGTGGGGTACTGTATACTATAGGGTGCTTTACTGCATACTGTGGGGTGCTGTATACTATAGGGTGTAGGGTTAAGCTAACCGGAATTGCAAAGTTTGAGTTTGTACCAAACTTTAGGGTTTTTTTGTAGTGATGGACGAACATGTGCCGGGACGGTTTGCAAACACGATCGCGCAAACGCGATCAAATGTTCGCGAACCACAAGTTTGCGGTGGGTCCCATTCATTTTAATGGCAGGCGAACCTGAAAAACCTTCAACTCATATTTGCAGCCAAGAAATAATTACTAGAAGTGCACAAATAGTCCCACAACGTGGACAGTGACATACCAGATGTATTATTCGAATTTGCGATCTCCTTTATTATTATTTTTACAATGCAAATTATCGGCAACATAATTTTCGCGTACACACATGCGCAAATGCACTATACAGTACCCAAATGCACTATAAAGAAAGTATATTTGGTATATAACACCCCGCTTCAATCAGTTTTTTTGGGGGGGGGACTGGTATGTCACACCAGTAGAAATTATTTGTTCCAATAACGCTTGTCCCTCTATATACCTGCAGTATCACAGCAGAACCGCACACAACTGCCGCACAATACAAATGCACTATAATATACTTTCTAACATAGAAAGTATATTATAACATTGTACAAGTAAGGCAATCCATTAGAATATACAGTACATGAAGATAAAACGTAACCTTTAATAATTTTACTATGAGGGTCCATTCACACGTCCGTAAGTGTTTTGCGGATCCGCAAAACACAGACACCGGCAATGTGCATTCCGCAATTTGTGGACCGCACATCGCCGGCACTATAATAGAAAATGCCTAATATTGTCTGCAATTGCGGACAAGAATAGGACATGTTCTATTTTTTTGCGGAAACGGAAGCACAGATTCGGAAGTGCAGATCCGCAAATTCGGATGCGGACAGCACATTCCGGCCCCATTGAACGGAATGCAGACCCATTTTGTGGACGTGTGAATGAAAAAGATATCCCTCAAAATGAAAATAAATTATTAAAGTTAAGCTAAAAGCATAGATGTGGTAGGCAATAACAAGTGCTCAGCGGCACTAAATTAGGTGCTCGGCGGCACCAAATCAGAAACCATATGTCCTACCACAATCCGGGGTGTTCCAGTGCACATCCAGTGGCTGTCCTGTACCACCTGATGGATGTGTCATCATGGGTCAAAGTTCTTCACAATGGAAAAGAATATGGCGGGCAAAAATTTCTCCATATGTTCGGCGAATCGCGAACATGCAAAGTTTGCCGCGACACAACCACCCGGCGAACCGCAAGGCCATCTCTAGTTTTTTGTACCCGGACTTGAACATTTTCGTAAAAGTTAGGGTTCAAGTTTGGTGTTCGGCAATTTAATGGCACTTGTTGAAAGGCTGCAGGGCAGCAAATCTACAAACGTTTAACTAGTGTGCCCTAGTGTACTAATGGCATGGCTGTGATTGGCCAAGTGCAGCATGTGACCCAGCCTCTATATAAGCTGCGTTTTTTGTTTTGGGGGTGCAATGCAACATTTTTCTACCCTGAACAAATAATGAACAAAAGGGGCATGATTAGTGTAGTATAGGCCATTTAGCCACATATACGACCTAGAATAGAGAGTGTATGATTAGACAGGATGTTATGTAAATGTAATGAGGAAGGTTCAATGAAAACCTCTATATTGTTTCCAGGGAGACCAGATAGCTAGGAAAGAGGATCGGGAGCGAAGCTCCCAATGAGAGAGTTCTTCTAACCTATAGATCTGGTCTACTTTTAAGATCTATTTAGCCACATCAGGGACTTCAGGGGAGAGCCAAGAGGATGCTATTAGAAGTCTGGCAGCAGCTAGTAACATGAGGAATAAAGATCTTTACCATTTGTTTAAACCCTTGAGGCCTAAGTTGAGGAGGTTTAGGTCAGGGGAGTAAGAAAGAGTGGTTTGGCTTATATGGTTGCAACTTTTAACTATAATATGCCACCATTTATTTCACCATATGTGGAAAAAAGAGCCTTTAGAGGTCTGGCATTTCCAACATACAGTAAGTCAGAGCAGTTTGGAGAGTAGAAAGAGATCGATTCAGGAATCTTGTACCATCTCGTCAGGATTTTATAGCCGTTTTCTTGGATGCGTATACATCTAGATATTTTGTGGGGGGTCATAAGTGCTGTAGAAATCTCTGTGGGGGATAGAAAGTGTCCCAAATCTTTCTCCCAGGTTCCAATTATAGCTGGCTTAATAAGGGATATGGGTGATTTCAAGTGACTATATATATTTTAAATGATTCTCTTATGGGTTGCTTTGTACCCAGTGTCATGTCAAACCAGGAAGACAGGGGCAGTGGCGGGGAATTTTTAAGAAGAGAAATGATTTCGGAGTTGAGGAACCTTTGCAGGAAGGTGAGAGTTGTAGAATTCCCCAAGCCTTCAATGAGGACTTGCAGGGGTCTAACACAGCCTTCATTATCTACTAGGTCAGGTAAGGGTGTAGTTGAAAGTTTGATTGAGGGGGGGCAGCTCTCTTTCAGAGCACTAGAGCACTAGGAGCTAGATCAATTATGTCTCCAAGGGTGAGGAGGGGTGAGGTGGTTGTTAATAGTTTGTTATATGAGGAGAACCAATCTCAGACTAATAGTGAGCTCTGAATCAAGAGATTTGGAATTTTCTGTAGTGGTGGTGGTGGTGGGGGGTTACCTGATAGCAGAAGCGCTCGAGGAGAGGAGGGGAGAAAAGTTTTTTCCATGCGAACACAGGCTTTATGGGGAGGGGCCAAAAATTCCCTTAGAGTTAACCTACTTAATCCCCCTCCCCATAAGAAAGAGAATAATTATGGTTTCCCTAGATTAATTACGAACTTCAATGCCCAATGGAGACAATTACAGGATATTCTCCAGAGACATTGGCAAGTCCTTCGAACAGACAGGGATCTCAAGAAGGTTATCTCTGAGAGACCATTGGTTAATTGGAAAAGAGCACAACATCTGAGAGATATTGTGACTAGGAGCCACTATGTAGCCCCCAATAAAGGTGGAATATTTGGGGATAAAGGTCCACAGTGGGGATTTTTCCCATGTGGGTACTGCACTGCATGCAAATATATGATAAGAACAGACAAATTTACCAATACAGGTAGGGAGAAGGAGTACACAATTTGTACATCATATCTCCTGTGAAACAGAGGGGGATGGTATCTATACAAGCTGCGAGTGAAGGGTTGGATACAAGACACATCACAAGTGTGGAAGTTGGACTACTTCGCTAATACTGGGATGGACTCCTGCATGTGGGATCTGTACCATATACAGTCATGTGAAAAAATTAGGACACCCTTTGAAAGCATGTGGTTTTTTGTAACATTTTTAATAAAAGGTTATTTCATCTCCGTTTCAACAATACAGAGAGATTAAAGTAATCCAACTAAACAAAGAAAACTGAAGAAAAGTCTTTTCAAGATCTTCTGTAAATGTCATTCAACAAAAATGCCTATTCTAACTGAGGAAAAAGATAGGACACCCTCACATGTATTCCCTCTTAAATTGGCTCAGATCTCACACAGGTATATCACACCAGGTGCACATAATTAGTAGATCGTTACTCTGCATGTTGAATGAGGCTTGCCCTATTTAAACCTCAGACATTTAGTTTGGTGTGCTCCTGACTGTTGAAGTGAGAGTGAGCACCATGGTGAGAGCAAAAGAGCTGTCAGAGGACTTCAGAAAAAAGATTGTAGCAGCCTATGAGTCTGGGAAGGGATTTAAAAAGATCTCAAAAGATTTTGAAATCAGCCATTCCACTGTCCGGAAGATAGTCTACAAGTGGAGGGCTTTCAAAACAACTGCCAACATGCCCAGGACTGGTCGCCCCAGCAAGTTCACCCCAAGAGCAGACCGCAAGATGCTAAAAGAGGTCTCCAAAAACCCTAAAGTGTCATCTCGAGAACTACAGCAGGCTCTGGCTACTGTTGATGTAGAAGTACATGCCTCTACAATCAGAAAGAGACTGTACAAGTTTAACTTGCATGGGAGGTGTGCAAGGAGGAAACCTTTGCTTTCCAAGAGAAACATCGAGGCCAGACTGACATTTGCCAGAGATAAAGTTGACAAAGACCAGGACTTCTGGAATAATGTTCTTTGGACAGATGAGTCCAAAATTGAATTATTTGGACACAACAGCAGAGGACATGTTTGGCGTAAACCAAACACAGCATTCCAAGAAAAGAACCTCATACCAACTGTGAAGCATGGAGGTGGAAGTGTCATGGTTTGGGGCTGCTTTGCTGCAGCAGGACCTGGTCAGCTCACCATCATAGAATCCACGATGAATTCTACTGTGTATCAGAAGGTGCTTGAAGAACATGTGAGACCATCAGTTAGAAAATTAAAGCTGAAGCGGAACTGGACCATGCAACATGACAATGACCCAAAACATACTAGTAAATCAACCAAAGATTGGCTGAAAAAGAAGAAATGGAGAGTCCTGGAATGGCCAAGTCAAAGTCCAGATTTGAATCCCATTGAGATGCTGTGGGGTGACTTGAAAAGGGCTGTACGTGCAAGAAACCCCTCAAACATCTCACAGCTGAAAAAGTTCTGCATTGAGGAGTGGGGTAAAATTTCCTCAGACCGATGTCGAAGACTGGTAGATGGCTACAAGAACCGTCTCACTGCAGTTATTTCAGCCAAAGGAGGTAACACTCGCTATTAGGGGCAAGGGTGTCCTATCTTTTTCCCCAGTTAGAATAGGCATTTTTGTAGAATGACATTTACAGAAGATCTTGAAAAGACTTTTCTTCAGTTTTCTTTGTTTAGTCGGATTACTTTAATCTCTCTGTATTGTTGAAACGGAGATGAAATAACCTTTTATTAAAAATGTTACAAAAAACCACATGCTTTCAAAGGGTGTCCTAATTTTTTCACATGACTGTATGCTGAATGACACCTATGTATTTTTGGTGTTAAGTTCTGTTGGTTAGTTGGATGTCTATGCCTCTGTAATCACTAGACAGCTGGTTTGACCTATTATATGGAGGCTTGGGTACCTCGGTCATACTGGCTGAAGATTTAATTACTGTTTGTCAATTATCATATGAATTTTTTAGTATTTTTTGTATTTATTGAGCACTTAATAAGCGGTGGTGTTCCTGATTATGTTGGGTGGATATAAACATGTGTTGTATCACCCTTGATAATGTAGGTACACGTTCTGCTATCAATAATGATTTATGGCTAATGTCACTTTTGATAATGTGGGTATACGTGTTGTCATTCAATGATGGTTTATGGTCATTCAGATAGTACTATGAAGTTTACTTATATCTGTGGGACACTATTAGGGATCATGATGATTATAGGATGATACTATAATTGTGCACTGTATTGATTTTTTGTAATGTGCTGGCAATCATGTAGTGTATTCGGCATATGTGATATTGAGTGTGTAGGATAATCTATGTGATCATGTTTGATATTTGTTCTGCATGCATGATGACCCTGTTGCGAGATATGTTCATGTTGTGGTGTACTAAAAAAAGAGTACCCTTTTTGTAATATATGATGTATACTTGTAATGTATATCCTGATTGTATTGTCATGTGGTGGTGCACGCGTGTATGACATGCACTATTGTGTGATTTTTATATTATGGAGCTGCAGTATGTGTAATGGTGCTGCGGTGGTGATGTTGCAGACTTTTGTGTATTATAATGTGCGGTATGCGCTGTGCCCCACCACGTGACAATATGATGTATGGGGGTGATATATGGGGATGATGTATATGTCCTTCTGAAAGTCGTTTATTTGGAATGTGCCTTAATATGTCCAAGCCCCATACTCGCTGCTAAACCTTCCTGTTAATAAAATATATATGTATTCAGCTTTTTACAATTGCTCCTTATTCATGATATCCCCTATGCGGACTTTATATACTGGGCTTTTTTTCTATGTGTATAAGAGTATCTAGTATACTGAATGCGGCTCTAATACCGTTTTAATTTTGATCTTCACTTGCTCCATTTGGCTGATACAGTGCTGTGCTATGATGCGCTGTGTGCCGGGTCACGCAGGGACGCTGCTACGTTTCCTTGGGAGGCGGGCTGGAACGCATGGCTTGCGTTCCACCCCTCCTCCTGATGAATGCGGCGTCGCCATGTTTGACTCAGTGTGCATCATCAAGCAGGAGCGCTTGGTAGTAAGTACCAGCTGTTTCATTATATTTAATTATATTATGCCCTGAAGCCACATGGGGGATATAAATAGGAGTCTATGGCCACACTCACATTACCTCCTGACGAAGCTGAGGCAAAACGCGCGTCAGGATCTTCTTGCCTGTCTTGTGCCTACTTTCTCTGCCCTCCATCATGTCTCATGGTATGCTATGACTTTTTACTAAGTTAACCACGGATAAGTTTTTTGCTTACAGCTCTCATGAGGGTCTGGTGCATGGGGTCTCATTTACCTAACTGTTTCACATTCCATAGGGGCATTATATCTTTTCTATGCTCTTATTTGTATATCTAGATCCAGCACTTGAGTCTCATCCTGTGGATATACAGTGGGATGCGAAAGTTTGGGCAACCTTGTTAATCGTCATGATTTTCCGGTATAAATCGTTGGTTGTTACGATAAAAAATGTCAGTTAAATATATCATATAGGAGTCACACACAGTGATATTTGAGAAGTGAAATGAAGTTTATTGGATTTACAGAAAGTGTACTATAATTGTTTAAACAAAATTAGGCAGGTGCATAAATTTGGGCACTGTTGTCATTTTATTGATTCCAAAACCTTTAGAACTAATTATTGGAACTCAAATTGGCTGGGTAAGCTCAGTGACCCCTGACCTACATACACAGGTGAATCCAATTATGAGAAAGAGTATTTAAGGGGGTCAATTGTAAGTCTCCCTCCTCTTTTAATTTTCTCTGAAGAGTAGCAACATGGGGGTCTCAAAACAACTCTCAAAGGACCTGAAGACAAAGATTGTTCACCATCATGGTTTAGGGGAAGGATACCGAAAGTGGTCTCAGAGATTTCAGCTGTCTGTTTCCACAGTTAGGAACATATTGAGGAAATGGAAGACTGCAGGCTCAGTTCAAGAAAAATCTCGGATAGACAGTAGCGACGAATGGTGAGAACAGTCAGAGTCAACCCACAGACCAGCACCAAAGGCCTACAACATCATCTTGCTGCAGATGGAGTCACTGTGCATCGTTCAACCATTCGGCGCACTTTAAACAAGGAGATGCTGTATGCGAGAGTGATGCAGAGGAAGCCTTTTCTCCGCCCACAGCACAAAAAGTGCCCCTTGATATGGGCTAAAGAACATTTGGACAAGCCAGCTTCATTTTGGAATAAGGTGCTGTGGACTGATGAAACTAAAATTGAGTTATTTGGCCATAACAAGGGGCGTTATGCATGGAGGAAAAAGAAAACAGCATTCCAAGAAAAACACCTGCTACCTACAGTAAAATATGGTGGTGGTTCCATCATGCTGTGGGGCTGTGTGGCCAGTGCAGGGACTGGGAATCTTGTCAAAGTTGAGGGACGCATGGATTCCACTCAGTATCAGCAGATTCTGGAGACCAATGTCCAGGAATCACAAAGATGAATCTGCGCCGGGGCTCGATCTTTCAACAAGACAACGACCCTAAACACTGCTCAAAATCCACTAAGGAATTTATGCAGAGGAACAAGTACAACGTTCTGGAATGGCCATCTCAGTCCCCAGACCTGAATATAATGGAAAATCTGTGGTGTTCATGCTCGGAAGTCATCAAACCTGAATGAACTAAAGATGTTTTGTAAAGAGGAATGGTCCAAAATACCTTCAACCAGAATCCAGACTCTCATTGGAACCTACAGGAAGCGTTTAGAGGCTGTAATTTCTGCAAAAGGAGGGTCCACTAAATATTGATTTCATTTTTTTTTGGTGGTGCCCAAATGTATGCACCTGCCTAATTTTATTTAAACAATTATAGCACACTTTCTGTAAATCCAATAAACTTCATTTCACTTCTCAAATATCACTGTGTGTGTCTCCTATATGATATATTTAACTGACATTTTTTATGATAACAACCAACGATTTATACAGGAAAATCATGACAATTAACAAGGTTGCCCAAACTTTCGCATCCCACTGTATATAGGTGATGATCACAGTCAGAATCATTTTCCTGGGGTTTGTATACGAAATAACTCCCTCTTTTTTTTGTGACTCATCATATTACATATTCTATATACACTTGACATGTGTTCCATCTTTTGGTGGGTTATAGAAATACCGGCCGGGGGACTGCAGCATCCAGGGTTTTTTCTGCTGACATCTCTAAACCTTTTTCTTGTTATTCCTATTATTCTAAGAATCATATATTGTATATTTTGAGCAAATAAAATAATATATATTTTACATTGGGCATTCATTTGTTGGACAACACTTTAGGTTTTTATAGTTGCTTTTCTTGTTTGCCCTTAATTATGGCATTATATAGGTCCTTCTAAAAAAATTAGCATATTGTGATAAAGTTCATTATTTTCTGTAATGTACTGATAAACATTAGACTTTCATATATTTTAGATTCATTACACACAACTGAAGTAGTTCAAGCCTTTTATTGTTTTAATATTGATGATTTTGGCATACAGCTCATGAAAACCCCAAATTCCTATCTAAAAAAATTAGCATATCATGAAAAGGTTCTCTAAACGAGCTATTAACCTAATCATCTGAATCAACTAATTAACTGTAAACACCTGCAAAAGATTCCTGAGGCTTTTAAAAACTCCCAGCCTGGTTCATTACTCAAAACCGCAATCATGGGTAAGACTGCCGACCTGACTGCTGTCCAGAAGGCCATCATTGACACCCTCAAGCAAGAGGGTAAGACAAAGAAATTTCTGAACGAATAGGCTGTTCCCAGAGTGCTGTATCAAGGCACCTCAGTGGGAAGGAAAAAGTGTGGCAGAAAACGCTGCACAACGAGAAGAGGTGACCGGACCCTGAGGAAGATTGTGGAGAAGGACCGATTCCAGACCTTGGGGGACCTGCGGAAGCAGTGGACTGAGTCTGGAGTAGAAACATCCAGAGCCACCGTGTACAGGCGTGTGTGTAGGAAATGGGCTACAGGTGCCGCATTCCCCAGGTCAAGCCACTTTTGAACCAGAAACAGTGGCAGAAGCGCCTGACCTGGGCTACAGAGAAGCAGCATTGGACTGTTGCTCAGTGGTCCAAAGTACTTTTTTCGGATGAAAGCAAATTTTGCATGTCATTTCGGAAATCAAGGTGCCAGAGTCTGGAGGAAGACTGGGGAGAGGGAAATGCCAAAATGCCTGAAGTCCAGTGTCAAGTACCCATAGTCAGTGATGGTCTGGGGTGCCATGTCAGCTGCTGGTGTTGGTCCACTGTGTTTTATCAAGGGCAGGGTCAATGCAGCTAGCTATCAGGAGATTTTGGAGCACTTCATGCTTCCATCTGCTGAAAAGCTTTATGGAGATGAAGATTTCATTTTTCAGCACGACCTGGCACCTGCTCACAGTGCCAAAACCACTGGTAAATGGTTTACTGACCATGGTATTACTGTGCTCAATTGGCCTGCCAACTCTCCTGACCTGAACCCCATAGAGAATCTGTGGGATATTGGGAAGAGAAAGTTGAGACGCAAGACCCAACATTCTGGATGAGCTTAAGGCCTCCATAACACCTCAGCAGTGCCACAGGCTGATTGCCTCCATGCCACGCCGCATTGAAGCAGTCATTTCTGCAAAAGGATTCCCGACCAACTATTGAGTGCATAACTGAACATAATTATTTGAAGGTTGACTTTTTTTGTATTAAAAACACTTTTCTTTTATTGGTCGGATGAAATATGCTAATTTTTTTAGATAGGAATTTGGGGTTTTCATGAGCTGTATGCCAAAATCATCAATATTAAAACAATAAAAGGCTTGAACTACTTCAGTTGTGTGTAATGAATCTAAAATATATGAAAGTCTAATGTTTATCAGTACATTACAGAAAATAATGAACTTTATGACAATATGCAAATTTTTTGAGAAGGACCTGTAAGTGAGGCCTTTTTCTTGTTTGCTTTTATGGGGAGGGGATCTGATCCAGTCTACTCTGGCTAGATATATAGCTCTCATATACATTTTTGTGTCAGGAAGGCCAATTCCTCCCAGCCGTTTAGGTTTAGTAAGAGTGTTGAAGGAGATTCTAGGATGTTGTCCTTTCCAGATGAACTTGCAAATTGCTCTATTGAAAGTAATAAAAAAGGATTTTGGAATTTTGCTTGGAAGGGATTGCATAAGATAGGTCAGTCTGGGTAAAACCATCGCAGATACCATGTTCTTCCTGCCAAACCAGGAGAGGTACAGGAGGTCCAACGAGTCCAGTTGGGCAACCATAGAGTGTAGGAGTGGAATATTATTGAGTTTATCTAAATCTGCAAAGTTAGGGGAAAGTTTTACGCCTAGATATGTTAGCTGTTGTGTGGACCAGTTGAATGGAGATTGGTATTGGAGAGATCTAAGAGCCGACAAGGAGAAACCCCTATGAAGAAGTTGGGGTTTAGCTGGGTTGACTTTAAAATTGGAGAGTGAGCCAAATATAGTAAGTCTAGTATAGATATGATAGCTGGGAGGGATTTTTTTGGGTTTGTCGTAAGTAGGGATGAGCGAACCCGACCTGTATAGTTCGGGTTCGTACCGAATTTTGGGGTGTCCGTGACACAGACCCGAACATTTTAGTAAAAGTCCGGGTTCGGGTTCGGTGTTCATCGCTTTCTTGGCGCTTTTTGAAAGGCTGCACAGCAGCCAATCAACAAGCGTCATACTACTTGCCCCAAGAGGCCGTCACAGCCATGCCTACTATTGGCATGGCTGTGATTGGCCAGTGCAGCATGTGACTCAGCCTCTATTTAAGCTGGAGTCACGTAGCGCCGCACGTCACTCTGCTCTGATCAGTGTAGGGAGAGGTTGCAGCTGCGACGTTGGGCGAGATTAGGCAGTGATTAACTCCTCCAAAAGACTTCATTCAGTGATCGATCTGCAGCTGTGGATCATTGAACTGCTGCTATTCAATTGCTCAATGTTTTTAGGCTGCCCAGAGTGTTTTTCATTCACTTTTTTCTGGGGTGATCGGCAGCCATTTTGTGTCTTGTGGTGCGCCAGCACAAGCTGCCACCAAGTACATTTAACCATCAATAGTGTGGTTATTTTTTGGCTATATCCTACATCAGGGTCAAGCTGTCACACCAAGTGCATTTAACCATCAATAGTGTGGTTATTTTTTGGCCATATACTACATCAGGGGCAAGCTGAACCTGTCACCAAGTGCATTTAACCCTCAATAGTGTGGTTGTTTTTTGGCTATATCCTACATCAGGGTCAAGCTGTCACACCAAGTGCATTTAACCATCAATAGTGTGGTTATTTTTTGGCCATATACTACATCAGGGGCAAGCTGAGCCTGTCACCAAGTGCATTTAACCCTCAATAGTGTGGTTGTTTTTTGGCTATATCCTACATCAGGGTCAAGCTGTCACACCAAGTGCATTTAACCATCAATAGTGTGGTTATTTTTTGGCCATATACTACATCAGGGGCAAGCTGAGCCTGTCACCAAGTGCATTTAACCCTCAATAGTGTGGTTGTTTTTTGGCTATATCCCACATCAGGGTCAAGCTGTCACCAAGTGCATTTAACCATCAATAGTGTGGTTATTTTTTGGCTATATCCTACATCAGGTTCAAGCTGTCACACCAAGTGCATTTAACCATCAATAGTGTGGTTATTTTTTGGCTATAGCCTACATCAGGGTCAAGCTGACACCAAGTGCATTTAACCCTCAATAGTGTGGTTATTTTTTGGCTATATCCTACATCAGGGGCTTGGCTGTGCTTGCTATTTTATTGAGGGGTGAAATACAATTGCCAAAATAGCAGTACCTTAAATCTGGTGTTTCAGCTGTGGCCAGCCAATTGTAATACTGTCTGCTGTCTGGCAAAGGATATATTTTTGTTCAGGGTTGAAATACAATTCCAAACTTAGCAATTTTCTAAATTAGTGGTTTCTGCTGTATCAGGGCTACTTTAAATCTTTTCATTAAAAGGGTATATAAGATTCAAGGTGCAGATAGGGTCATTCTCAATAACTTCACACACACGCTACTGTGCAATTCCAAGTCTATTTCTGTGTGTAAAAATATACCTGTCACCCAGCGCCTAAAAAATAGGCCTCAAATTTATATTCATCCAAATCTGTCATTATTGCTGTAGCTGGTCAAGTTATTTAGTGTCCGTCAAAGCACAGTTTTTGTTCTGGGTTGAAATACAATTCCCAATTTTGCAATTTCCTAATTTAGTGGTTTCCGCTGTATCAGATCTACTTTAAATCTATCCCTAAAAGGGTATATAAGATTCACGGTGCAGATAGGGTTATTCTCAATAACTTCACACACACGCTATTGTGCAATTCCAAGTCTAATTCTGTCCGTAAATGTATACAGTTTTTGTTCTGGGTTGAAATACAATTCCCAATTTTGCCATTTCCTAATTTAGTAGGCCTCAAATTTATATTCAGCTAAATCTGTCTTTACTGCTGTGCCCTTATTAGTGTAATACGGTACCTAAATAGATAGCCAGATAGTGTTAGGTGTCTGTAAAAAAAGGCCTGAATTTGAATTCAATACATTGGGCCAAATAATATTTTTCTTATTGTGGTGAACGATAACAATGAGGAAAACATCTAGTAAGGGACGCGGACGCGGACATGGTCGTGGTGGTGTTAGTGGACCCTCTGGTGCTGGGAGAGGACGTGGCCGTTCTGCCACAGCCACACTTCCTAGTGTACCAACTACCTCAGGTCCCAGTAGCCGCCATAATTTACAGCGATATTTGGTGGGGCCCAATGCCGTTCTAAGGATAGTAAGGCCTGAGCAGGTACAGGCATTAGTCAATTGGGTGGCCGACAGTGGATCCAGCACGTTCACATTATCTCCCACCCAGTCTTCTGCAGAAAGCGCACAGATGGCGCCTGAAAACCAAGCCCATCAGTCTGTCACATCACCCCCATGCATACCAGGGAAACTGTCTCAGCCTCAAGTTATGCAGCAGTCTCTTATGCTGTTTGAAGACTCCGCTGGCAGGGTTTCCCAAGGGCATCCACCTAGCCGTTCCCCAGCGGTGGAAGACATAGAATGCACTGACGCACAACCACTTATGTTTCCTGATGATGAGGACATGGGAATAACACCTCAGCACGTCTCTGATGATGACGAAACACAGGTGCCAACTGCTGCGTCTTTCTGCAGTGTGCAGACTGAACAGGAGGTCAGGGATCAAGACTGGGTGGAAGACGATGCAGGGGACGATGAGGTCCTAGACCCCACATGGAATGAAGGTCGTGCCACTGACTTTCACAGTTCGGAGGAAGAGGCAGTGGTGAGACAGAGCCAACAGCGTAGCAAAAGAGGGAGCAGTGGGCAAAAGCAGAACACCCGCCGCCAAGAGACTCCGCCTGCTACTGCCGCCATCTGGGACCGAGCACCCCAAAGGCAGCTTCAAGGAGTTCCCTGGCATGGCACTTCTTCAAACAATGTGCTGACGACAAGACCCGAGTGGTTTGCACGCTGTGCCATCAGAGCCTGAAGCGAGGCATTAACGTTCTGAACCTTAGCACAACCTGCATGACCAGGCACCTGCATGCAAAGCATGAACTGCAGTGGAGTAAACACCTTAAAAACAAGGAAGTCACTCAGGCTCCCCCTGCTACCTCTCCTGCTGCTGCCGCCTCGGCCTCTTCTGCTGCTGCCGCCTCGGCCTCTTCCTCCGCCTCTGGAGGAACGTTGGCACCTGCCGCCCAGCAAACAGGGGATGTACCACCAACACCACCACCACCTCCGTCACCAAGCGTCTCAACCATGTCACACGGCAGCGTTCAGCTCTCCATCTCACAAACATTTGAGAGAAAGCGTAAATTCCCACCTAGCCACCCTCGATCCCTGGCCCTGAATGCCAGCATTTCTAAACTACTGGCCTATGAAATGCTGTCATTTAGGCTGGTGGACACAGACAGCTTCAAACAGCTCATGTCGCTTGCTGTCCCACAGTATGTTGTTCCCAGCCGCCACTACTTCTCCAAGAGAGCCGTGCCTTCCCTGCACAACCAAGTATCCGATAAAATCAAGTGTGCACTGCGCAACGCCATCTGTAGCAAGGTCCACCTAACCACAGATACGTGGACCAGTAAGCACGGCCAGGGACGCTATATCTCCCTAACTGCACACTGGGTAAATGTAGTGGCAGCTAGGCCCCATGCGGAGAGCTGTTTAGCGCACGTCCTTCCGCCGCAAAGGATCGCAGGGCAACATTCTTTGCCTCCTGTTGCCACCTCCTCCTTCTCGGCTTCCTCCTCCTCTTCTTCCACCTGCTCATCCAGTCAGCCACACACCTTCACCACCAACTTCAGCACAGCCCGGGGTAAACGTCAGCAGGCCATTCTGAAACTCATATGTTTGGGGGACAGGCCCCACACCGCACAGGAGTTGTGGCGGGGTATAGAACAACAGACCGACGAGTGGTTGCTGCCGGTGAGCCTCAAGCCCGGCCTGGTGGTGTGTCATAATGGGCGAAATCTCGTTGCAGCTCTGGGACTAGCCAATTTGACGCACATCCCTTGCTTGGCGCATGTGCTGAATTTGGTGGTGCAGAAGTTCATTCACAACTACCCCGACATGTCAGAGCTGCTGCATAAAGTGCGGGCCGTCTGTTCGCGCTTCCGGCGTTCACATCCTGCTGCTGCTCGCCTGTCTGCGCTACAGCGTAACTTCGGCCTTCTCGCTCACCGGCCTCATATGCGACGTGCCCACCAGGTGGAACTCCACCTTGCACATGCTGGACAGACTGTGCGAGCAGCAGCAGGCCATAGTGGAGTTTCAGCTGCAGCACGCACGGGTCAGTCGCACTACAGAACAGCACCACTTCACCACCAATGACTGGGCCTCCATGCGAGACCTGTGTGCCCTGTTGCGCTGTTTCGAGTACTCCACCAACATGGCCAGTGGCGATGACGCCGTTATCAGCGTTACAATACCACTTCTATGTCTCCTTGAGAAAACACTTAGGGCGATGATGGAAGAAGAGGTGGCCCAGGAGGAGGAGGAGGAAGAGGGGTCATTTTTAGCATTTTCAGGCCAGTCTCTTCGAAGTGACTCAGAGGGAGGTTTTTTGCAACAGCAGAGGCCAGGTACAAATATGGCCAGCCAGGGCCCACTACTGGAGGACGAGGAGGAGGTGGAGGAGGATGAGGATGAAGCATGGTCACAGCGGGGCGGCACCCATTGCAGCTCGGGCCCATCACTGGTGCGTGGCTGGGGGGAAACGCAGGACGATGACGATACAGCTTGTCTTTACCTCTGGGCAGCCTGGCACACATGAGCGACTACATGCTGCAGTGCCTGCGCAACGACAGCAGAGTTGCCCACATTTTAACGTGCGCGGACTACTGGGTTGCCACCCTGCTGGATCCACGGTACAAAGACAATGTGCCCACCTTACTTCCTGCACTGGAGCGTGATAGGAAGATGCGCGAGTATAAGCGCACGTTGGTAGACGCGCTACTGAGAGCATTCCCAAATGTCACAGGGGAACAAGTGGAAGCCCAAGGCAGAGGAGGAGCAAGAGGTCGCCAAGGCAGCTGTGTCACAGCCAGCTCCTCTGAGGGCAGGGTTAGCATGGCAGAGATGTGGAAAAGTTTTGTCAACACGCCACAGCTAACTGCACCACCACCTGATACACAACGTGTTAGCAGGAGGCAACATTTCACTAAGATGGTGGAACAGTACGTGTGCACACCCCTCCACGTACTGACTGATGGTTCGGCCCCATTCAACTTCTGGGTCTCTAAATTGTCCACGTGGCCAGAGCTAGCCTTTTATGCCTTGGAGGTACTGGCCTTCCCGGCGGCCAGCCTTTTGTCTGAACGTGTATTCAGCACAGCAGGAGGCGTCATTACAGACAAACTCAGCCGCCTGTCTACAGCCAATGTGGACAAGCTGACGTTCATAAAAATGAACCAGGCATGGATCCCACAGGACCTGTCCATCCCTTGTGCAGATTAGACATTAACTACCTCCCCTTAACCATATATTATTGTACTCCAGGGCACTTCCTCATTCAATCCGCTTTTTATTTTCCTTTTACCATTATATTGCGGGGCAACCCAAAGTTGAATGAACATCTCCTCTGTCTGGGTGCCGGGGCCTAAATATATGCCAATGGACTGTTCCAATGTTGGCTGACGTGAAGCCTGATTCTCTGCTATGACATGCAGACTGATTCTCTGCTGACATGAAGCCAGATTCTCTGTTACGGGACCTCTCTCCTCTGCCTGGGTGCTGGGCCTAAATATATGACAATGGACTGTTACAGTGGTGGCTGACGTGAAGCCTGATTCTCTGCTATGACATGCAGACTGATTCTCTGCTGACATGAAGCCAGATTCTCTGTTACAGGACCTCTCTCCTCTGGCTGGGTGCCTGGGCCTAAATATATGACAATGGACTGTTGCAGTGGTGGCTGACGTGAAGCCTGATTCTCTGCTATGACATGCAGACTGATTCTCTGCTGACATGAAGCCAGATTGTCTGTTACGGGACCTCTCTCCTCTGCCTGGGTGCTGGGCCTAAATATATGACAATGGACTGTTGCAGTGGTGGCTGACGTGAAGCCTGATTCTCTGCTATGACATGCAGACTGATTCTCTGCTGACATGAAGCCAGATTCTCTCTTACGGGACCTCTCTCCTCTGGCTGGGTACCTGGGCCTAAATATATGCCAATGGACTGTTGCAGTGGTGGCTGACGTGAAGCCTGATTCTCTTCTATGACATGCAGACTGATTCTCTGCTGACATGAAGCCAGATTCTCTGTTACGGGACCTCTCTCCTCTGCCTGGGTGCTGGGCCTAAATATATGACAATGGACTGTTACAGTGGTGGCTGACGTGAAGCCTGATTCTCTGCTATGACATGCAGACTGATTCTCTGCTGACATGAAGCCAGATTCTCTGTTACGGGACCTCTCTACTCTGGCTGGGTACCTGGGCCTAAATATATGACAATGGACTGTTGCAGTGGTGGCTGACGTGAAGCCTGATTCTCTGCTATGACATGCAGACTGATTCTCTGCTGACATGAAGCCAGATTCTCTGTTACGGGACCTCTCTCCTCTGGCTGGGTGCCTGGGCCTAAATATATGACAATTGACTGTTGCAGTGGTGGCTGACGTGAAGCCTGATTCTCTGCTATGACATGCAGACTGATTCTCTGCTGACATGAAGCCAGATTCTCTGTTACGGGACCTCTCTCCTCTGGCTGGGTACCTGGGCCTAAATATATGCCAATGGACTGTTGCAGCGGTGGCTGACGTGAAGCCTGATTCTCTTCTATGACATGCAGACTGATTCTCTGCTGACATGAAGCCAGATTCTCTGTTACGGGACCTCTCTCCTCTGGCTGGGTACCTGGGCCTAAATATATGCCAATGGACTGTTGCAGTGGTGGCTGACGTGAAGCCTGATTCTCTTCTATGACATGCAGACTGATTCTCTGCTGACATGAAGCCAGATTCTCTGTTACGGGACCTCTCTCCTCTGCCTGGGTGCTGGGCCTAAATATATGACAATGGACTGTTACAGTGGTGGCTGACGTGAAGCCCTATTCTCTGCTATGACATGCAGACTGATTCTCTGCTGACGTGAAGCCAGATTCTCTGTTACGGGACCTCTCTCCTCTGCCTGGGTGCTGGGCCTAAATATATGACAATAGACTGTTGCAGTGGTGGCTGACATGAAGCCTGATTCTCTGCTATGGGACCTCTCTCCAATTGATATTGGTTAATTTGTATTTATTTATTTTTATTCATTTCCCTATCCACATTTGTTTGCAGGGGATTTACCTACATGTTGCTGCCTTCTAGCTCTTTCCTGGGCTGTTTTACAGCCTTTTTAGTGCCGAAAAGTTCGGGTCCCCATTTACTTCAATGGGGTTCGGGTTCGGGACTGAAGTTCGGATCGGGTTCGGATCCCGAACATTTCTGGGAAGTTCGGCCGAACTTCTCGAACCCGAACATCCAGGTGTCCGCTCAACTTTAGTCAGGAAGCTTAATCTGTGGCTCCATATGTGGACTTGAGGCACGAGGAGTGGAAGAGCCTTGTCCTAACTCAAAGGAATAGAGTTTTTTCCCTAGCTCCTGCACAATCTGTGTCAGGTTAGAAACGTGATCTGTCAGGGTCACTAGAGGATTCATGATACAGTGGTTTGGTAGGGCCTGTTATTCTGTAACAGTCGCGTACACACACAAACAGAGGGGGGAGGGAAGTGACCACTGTGCTCCACCCTCACCCCTGGCCCTGCCTACTTGCCTCGCAAGTCCTAATGACAGGGGCAACTGGACGGCAATCCCTAGCTTGAAATAAGTGCAGGGGGAGGACATACCATACAAACTACAGAACGTGAACGGACCGAGTCAATACCAGGAGAGCAACAAAGTACAAATGGAGCAAGCAGAGAATAGTCAGGAGAAGCCGGGGTCAAAAATACCAGGAGAGTCATGAAGTACCAAAGGAGTCAGCAGAGGATCGTCAGGAGGAAGCCAGGGTCAGAATACCAGGAGAGCAGCATAGTACACAAGTAGCAGGCAGAGGATCGTCATGAAATCAGCAGAAGGTAAGTACACCAGGTCAGACAAAATCACAGGTGGAACCTAAATAACAGGCAACCTGTGGCCAGCAGGCTGCCTGTTTAAATACTGACTAGCAGGGGTCATGTGACGTGGCCAGCGTCACATGACTCACCCTGCTGCAAATGACTGAGCACCGAGTGCCCAGCTCGGTGCTCAGGCTTAATCTGGTTGCTGGGGAAACCGAGGACGCCGGCCACGCTGAGGAGACCTGCGCGGCCTGGTCCGTCCCGTCCCCCCATCACCTAGTAGACAAGGACACTGCACGCATCCTCGCTCCTGCACAGAGGCGGGGCGCCGTCGGCGCTGCAGAGAATGAGCGCATCACCGGCCCCTCTTGACAATGAGTCTGTAGATGGCATAAGCTTAATGCTGTCTAGACCTGCACCATACTTATCACAGGGGCTCAGGCTGGAGGATAAATCTGGTGCAGGGATAGACATTCTTCACTGACTTTAAACCAACTATTTATTGGCTCACTCTTACAGATTTTTTGCCAGAACTTTTGGTGCATAATGGTGTATCTTAGGCACCACCCTAATTGTCTAATTAGGATGAAATTGCGGCCTGCGAAACTGATACTACAGATTTTAGGGTGTTCACATTCTTTTATACCCCAAAGAGAACTCACATTTCCACCCAAGATGTTGAGAGACTAACCTTTGCAAAGATGAATCATGTGTGGATCAGCCCGGATTTCCACACACCAGTGCCTGATGCATCAGACTAGAGCATCCAGGGTGCCACACCAAAACTTTGTGAAAAAAGACCAGTTTCTTCTGGCCACCTACTTCAGCTACTATTCTGATGCTGCCACACGCCTGATGCCACACACCTGCAGCCTCTGCTGCCCTGTTCTTCTACTGGCACCACCCATCTTTTGCTGTTACTGCCACTGCTGTTTCCCCCCACCTCCCCATTCTTTGACTGGGCCACAGTATTGACTCCTCATGCGGTTGCCAGCCTCACCACTCTGTGATTGGGCCATTGTGTTGAATCCTCATGCTGTGACTGACCACTATGTAGACTTCTCATGCGGTTGCCACCCTCCCCACTCTGTGATGGGGCCACTATGTTGACTCCTCATGCAGTTGCCATCCTCACCACTCTGTGACAGAGCCACTATGTTGACTCCTCATGTGGTTGCCACTCTCCCCACTCTGTGACAAGGCGACTAGCGTCCCCGTTGGGCCTTGTTGACATCACAAATTATTAAAGGAGTGCAATCTTGGGCCACTGCATGGTTCTGTATACCTGACGCTAATTTTGACCTGTAAGGCTGAGTTCTCACTTGAGTTATTTGGTCAGTTTTGGCCTTGTAACTGACCAAATAAGCGAAGTGTGCAATGATTCTAAGAGTGATGCCTGTCAACTGCCTGTTATACTGATGCACAGTAACTGTTTCACTACCACAGTGGACTAGCTATACATGTTTCTGCTATGCACAGTGTTGTACACCAATATAGGCTCTCTGCAGCTGGGAAATAGCTGATTTTTAACGCTTTTCAAACCAAATCAAATTTTTTAACATTTTGCTCATCTCTACCTAGACGCTCTAAATTGTGTTGACTTGTGCTATTTTACTTGACTTTTTTAATGTATTTTTGCCGCATTATACATTAGAAAATCTGGGCAAAATTATTTCAAGATGATTTTTCATGACATATTTATATATATATATATATATATATATATTATTTATTTAACATAACATGCTGTACATATGGCTTTTTTCTGGCACGTCTTAAGTCCTATAGAGAATGACTCAAAAAATAAAAAGCCAAGTATAGAACAAAAGAAGAAAAAGAAGAGACATTAAAAACAAAAATGAAAATCCATGGTGTCTTTTAGAGGCAAACAAGATCCCTATAATATGTGTGAAGAAAGTCTAAAATCATTTCTTGCTCTTATATAATGACCAGGTGACCTTGACCATTTTTGAATGAAATGACTTGGTTTGCTTTATCAGATGTCCGTGGCAGTGATCCTTAAATAAGTATGAAATAAACTGAGATCAGATATCTAAACCAATTTTCTGAGGCTAGGTGGATACACTTAAAGGAATGTTATGCTCCGTTTGTTTCAGTCATGTCACTCTGCAACTCACTTTTGAACTGCATACCATATTAACTATTAATCTTATATGTTTTTATTAATATAATCAACACAATTGCAAATACAGCTCTACTGAAAAGAGGTAGCATCCATATCAAAGCTGAAGAGAATAAATTATATTATTAGCTTAATATAAATTTAAAGAGTATTCCAGTTAGAACAAGTTATACCCTGTCCACTGGAGGGCCGGCCCCACTGCTGAGATGACCACCAATTATGAGTTTCAAAATAGCCTTCAGCTATCTCCACCAGTTTCAGGGTCCAAGCACCACAGTTCTAACTGGGATACCCTTTTAGCTTCTTAAATTATATACTGGTATCTAGTTGCTTTAAGGGTAACTGTATCATTGAGCCAAATGGAAAAGTACCTTCTAACAAAGTTTAAAGGGGCTGTACTATTTGAGACATTGGTGGCATATTGCTAGGATATACACTACGTGCAGAATTATTAGGCAAATGAGTATTTTGACCACATCATCCTCTTTATGCATGTTGTCTTACTCCAAGCTGTATAGGCTCGAAAGCCTACTACCAATTAAGCATATTAGGTGATGTGCATCTCTGTAATGAGAAGGGGTGTGGTCTAATGACATCAACACCCTATATCAGGTGTGCATAATTATTAGGCAACTTCCTTTCCTTTGGCAAAATGGGTCAAAAGAAGGACTTGACAGGCTCAGAAAAGTCAAAAATAGTGAGATATCTTGCAGAGGGATGCAGCACTCTTAAAATTGCAAAGCTTCTGAAGCGTGATCATCAAACAATCAAGCGTTTCATTCAAAATAGTCAACAGGGTCGCAAGAAGAGTGTGGAAAAACCAAGGAGCAAAATAACTGCCCATGAACTGAGAAAAGTCAAGCGTGCAGCTGCCAAGATGCTACTTGCCACCAGTTTGGCCATATTTCAGAGCTGCAACATCACTGGAGTGCCCAAAAGCACAAGGTGTGCAATACTCAGAGACATGGCCAAGGTAAGAAAGGCTGAAAGACGACCACCACTGAACAAGACACACAAGCTAAAAAGTCAAGACTGGGCCAAGAAATATCTCAAGACTGATTTTTCTAAGGTTTTATGGACTGATGAAATGAGAGTGAGTCTTGATGGGCCAGATGGCTGGATTGGTAAAGGGCAGAGAGCTCCAGTCCGACTCAGACGCCAGCAAGGTGGAGGTGGAGTACTGGTTTGGGCTGGTATCATCAAAGATGAGCTTGTGGGGCCTTTTTGGGTTGAGGATGGAGTCAAGCTCAACTCCCAGTCCTACTGCCAGTTTCTGGAAGACACCTTCTTCAAGCAGTGGTACAGGAAGAAGTCTGCAAGGTAAGAAAAACATGATTTTCATGCAGGACAATGCTCCATCACACGCGTCCAAGTACTCCACAACGTGGCTGGCAAGAAAGGGTATAAAAGAAGAAAATCTAATGACATGGCCTCCTTGTTCACCTGATCTGAACCCCATTGAGAACCTGTGGTCCATCATCAAATGTGAGATTTACAAGGAGGGAAAACAGTACACCTCTCTGAACAGTGTCTGGGAGGCTGTGGTTGCTGCTGCACGCAATGTTGATGGTGAACAGATCAAAACACTGACAGAATCCATGGATGGCAGGCTTTTGAGTGTCCTTGCAAAGAAAGGTGGCTATATTGGTCGCTGATTTGTTTTTGTTTTGTTTTTGAATGTCAGAAATGTATATTTGTGAATGTTGAGATGTTATATTGGTTTCACTGGTAAAAATAAATAATTGAAATGGGTATATATTTGTTTTTTGTTAAGTTGCCTAATAATTATGCACAGTAATAGTCACCTGCACACACAGATATCCCCCTAAAATAGCTAAAACTAAAAACAAACTAAAAACTACTTCCAAAAATATTCAGCTTTGATATTAATGAGTTTTTTGGGTTCATTGAGAACATGGTTGTTGTTCAATAATAAAATTAATCCTCAAAAATACATGCCTAATAATTCTGCACTCCCTGTATCATCAATGTCATATAGACACACTTGACTAATTTTCACACCCCTTGTACACAGTGCCCCATCATGCCACTACTGCTGTCTGAATGCCTAACATCATGTTTTGTACCGTATGACTACATCTGCCTTCATGCCACTGCCATTGTCTACCTGCCATCATGTTCTGTTTCATATGCCTGCTCCTGCCGCCTCTGCTGCCACTGTCACACCACTACTGCTGTCTGCCTGCTCCCTGCTGCTACTCCCATGTTTTCCTATTGCCACTTCCATTACCACTTTGATCACATGTGTGTGTGTGTGAATCAACAGGGTTTGTGATCTGCCATTGTTGAGACTTAATTTTTGGATGCTTGGTCCCAACAAACCATCTGCTCCCTGCACCATGATAAAGCATAACACATGTGATGTTTTATTGTGTTTAAACACACTGTTAACAACGTCAAACATACGTTTACCCATAGCGATATATGTCAGTGTCACTCTGACATTACTTACTATTGCTATCATTGCATTCAAGAGATTAAAAGTCCTAGGAGATTAGAGGGTGCTATATACCGATTTTCAAGGTAATTGGAACAACTTCAGCTCATGACAAATTAATTTGGATCCAAACCAAACTTTACGAAAAATTATCTGAATCGAACACGTCGCAAATCTCAAGAAGGTAGCTCAATTTTAATGTATACTTATTCATTCCTCCACACACAAACAAGCTCTCCTACCTCCATACACAAATACCACTACAAACACATAACTGCACACAGAAATGCATTCATCATTCAGTGCACACTCGGTATTCTTGCACAGACCTACACTATTTCTGTATTGCGTTAAAAAGAAATATATTCAGACTGTGTAGATTTTCAGCAATATTAAATATGCAGTGAGCAATAAATGAACAGCTCTGAAACCGACTCCTGCTGACATTTACAAAATCAAATAAAGAGCGTGTGTGACAACAGTGATCAAGTCAAGAGGGATTCAAGATTTTAGACTCCAGTTTCATAGTTCATACAGGAAATGAGAAAAGCAAGGTGGCTAAATATTGGAATGTAGTTACTGTATATCAGTATCAAGGGTACTCAACTAGTGCACTTTCTGGGCCCCTAACCTGGAGGGCAAATGTAATGCCACGTAGCCGTGCTACTTCTGATGTCATATCGGGATAAGTACAGGGAAGGGGGCAGTTCCCTTTTCTCCTGGTGCAGCAACACCTCATTGATAGAGTTGAGCGAACACCTGGATGTTCGGGTTCGAGAAGTTCGGCCGAACATCCCGGAAATGTTCGGGTTCGGGATCCGAACCCGATCCGAACTTCGTCCCGAACCCGAACCCCATTGAAGTCAATGGGGACCCGAACTTTTCGGCACTAAAAAGGCTGTAAAACAGCCCAGGAAAGAGCTAGAGGGCTGCAAAAGGCAGCAACATGTAGGTAAATCCCCTGCAAACAAATGTGGATAGGGAAATGAATTAAAATAAAAATTAAATAAATAAAAATTAACCAAAATCAATTGGAGAGAGGTTCCATAGCAGAGAATCTGGCTTCCCGTCACCCACCACTGGAACAGTCCATTCTCAGATATTTAGGCCCCGGCACCCAGGCAGAGGAGAGAGGTCCCGTAACAGAGAATCTGTCTTCATGTCAGCAGAGAATTAGTCTGCATGTCATAGCAGAGAATGAGGCTTCACGTCAGCCACCACTGCAACAGTCCATTGGCATATATTTAGGCCCAGCACCCAGGCAGAGGAGGGAGGTCCCGTAACAGAGAATCTGTCTTCATGTCAGCAGAGAATTAGTCTGCATGTCATAGCAGAGAATGAGGCTTCACGTCAGCCACCACTGGAACAGTCCATTCTCAGATATTTAGGCCCCGGCACCCAGGCAGAGGAGAGAGGTCCCGTAACAGAGAATCTGTCTTCATGTCAGCAGAGAATTAGTCTGCATGTCATAGCAGAGAATGAGGCTTCACGTCAGCCACCACTGCAACAGTCCATTGGCATATATTTAGGCCCAGCACCCAGGCAGAGGAGAGAGGTCCCGTAACAGACAATCTGGCTTCATGTCAGCAGAGAATCAGTCTGCATGTCATAGCAGAGAATCAGGCTTCACGTCACCCACCACTGCAACAGTCCATTGTCATAAATTTAGGCCCAGCACTAGTGTTGAGCGGCATGTCCCATATTCGAATTCGCGAAATTTTGTGAATATTCGAAAGAATATTCGTAAAATATTCGCGATTATTCAAATTCGTTATTATTTCGCATATGCGATAATTCGAATTATCGCATAATACATATGCTATGCAAAATTCACATGTGCGCTAATGAAATCGCCTTACGAAGATTCGCAACTCAATTCAATCACTAATGTATGAATGCAATGCCCTTTGCCTCTGTTCTGGGACAAGTGTAGATATTCGCATGTGCGCTAATAAAATCGCCTTACGAAGATTCGCACCTCAATCACTTTCTAGGGAATGTGAGACTTTTGGGAATCAATCGAGATACAGTGGGGGGTGATGACAGTAGTTGACAGAGTACAGATCAATGTAATCTGTAAGGTGGAAAGTAAAATAAAAAATACGAATATTCGTAAATCGACTTTTACGAAGTTCTACGTATTCGCGAATATGGTGCTATACTATATGAATGCACAGGCCTTTGCCTCTCTGTTCTGGGGACAAGTGTAGATATTTGCATTTGCGTTAATAAAATCGCCTTACGAAGATTCGCAGCTCAATTCAATCACTAATGTATGAATGCAAAGCCCTTTGCCTCTGTTCTGGGACAAGTGTAGATATTCGCATGTGCGCTAATAAAATCGCCTTACGAAGATTCGCAACTCAATTCACTAATGTATGAATGCAAAGCCCTTTGCCTCTGTTCTGGGACGTGCCGATATTCGCATGTGCGCTAATAAAATCGCCTTACGAAGATTCGCGCCTCAATCACTTTCTAGGCAATGTGAGTAAGATCTGAGCTGTTGGACCTTTGGGAAACAATCAATTATATGTGTACTGTAATTTTGTGGGGGGGGGGGGGGAAACAAAAAACGAATATTCGTTTTTACGAATATATAGCACTATATTCGAAATATTCGCGAAATCGCGAAGTTGCGATATTCGCGAAAAAAATTTGCTTTTCGAATATTCGCGCTCAACACTACCCAGCACCCAGGCAGAGGAGAGAGGTCCCGTAACAGAGAATCTGGCTTCATGTCAGCAGAGAATCAGTCTTCATATCATAGCAGAGAATCAGGCTTCACGTCACCCACCACTGTAAGAGTCAATTTTCATAAATTTAGGCCCAGAACCCAGGCAGAGGAGAAAGGTCCCGTAACAGACAATCTGGCTTCATGTCAGCAGAGAATCAGTCTTCATATCATAGCAGAGAATCAGGCTTCACGTCACCCACCACTGCAACAGTCAATTGTCATAAATTTAGGCCCAGCACCCAGGCAGAGGAGAGAGCTCCCGTAACAGAGGATCTGGCTTCATGTCAGCAGAGAATCAGTCTGCATGTCATAGCAGAGAATGAGGCTTCACGTCACCCACCACTGCAACAGTCCATTGGCATATATTTAGGCCTAGCACACAGGCAGAGCAGAGAGGTCCCGTAACAGACAATCTGGCTTCATGTCAGCAGAGAATCAGTCTGCATGTCATAGCAGAGAATGAGGCTTCACGTCACCCACCACTGCAACAGTCCATTGGCATATATTTAGGCCTAGCACACAGGCAGAGCAGAGAGGTCCCGTAACAGACAATCTGGCTTCATGTCAGCAGAGAATCAGTCTGCATGTCATAGCAGAGAATGAGGCTTCACGTCACCCACCACTGCAACAGTCCATTGGCATATATTTAGGCCTAGCACACAGGCAGAGCAGAGAGGTCCCGTAACAGACAATCTGGCTTCATGTCAGCAGAGAATCAGTCTGCATGTCATAGCAGAGAATGAGGCTTCACGTCACCCACCACTGCAACAGTCCATTGGCATATATTTAGGCCTAGCACACAGGCAGAGCAGAGAGGTCCCGTAACAGACAATCTGGCTTCATGTCAGCAGAGAATCAGTCTGCATGTCATAGCAGAGAATGAGGCTTCACGTCACCCACCACTGCAACAGTCCATTGGCATATATTTAGGCCTAGCACACAGGCAGAGCAGAGAGGTCCCGTAACAGACAATCTGGCTTCATGACAGCAGAGAATCAGTCTGCATGTCATAGCAGAGAATCAGGCTTCACGTCAGCCACCACTGCAACAGTCCATTGTCATAAATTTAGGCCCAGCACCCAGGCAGAGGAGAGAGGTCCCGTAACAGAGAATCTGGCTTCATGTCAGCAGAGAATCAGTCTTCATATCATAGCAGAGAATCAGGCTTCACGTCACCCACCACTGTAAGAGTCAATTTTCATAAATTTAGGCCCAGAACCCAGGCAGAGGAGAAAGGTCCCGTAACAGACAATCTGGCTTCATGTCAGCAGAGAATCAGTCTTCATATCATAGCAGAGAATCAGGCTTCACGTCACCCACCACTGCAACAGTCAATTTTCATAAATTTAGGCCCAGAACCCAGGCAGAGGAGAAAGGTCCCGTAACAGACAATCTGGCTTCATGTCAGCAGAGAATCAGTCTTCATATCATAGCAGAGAATCAGGCTTCACGTCACCCACCACTGCAACAGTCAATTGTCATAAATTTAGGCCCAGCACCCAGGCAGAGGAGAGAGCTCCCGTAACAGAGGATCTGGCTTCATGTCAGCAGAGAATCAGTCTGCATGTCATAGCAGAGAATGAGGCTTCACGTCACCCACCACTGCAACAGTCCATTGGCATATATTTAGGCCTAGCACACAGGCAGAGGAGAGGTTCATTCAACTTTGGGTAGCCTCGCAATATAATGGTAAAATGAAAATAAAAATAGGATTGAATGAGGAAGTGCCCTGGAGTCCAATAATATATGGTTATGGGGAGGTAGTTAATGTCTAATCTGGACAAGGGACGGACAGGTCCTGTGGGATCCATGCCTGGTTCATTTTTATGAACGTCAGCTTGTCCACATTGGCTGTAGACAGGCGGCTGCGTTTGTCTGTAATGACGCCCCCTGCCGTGCTGAATACACGTTCAGACAAAACGCTGGCTGCCGGGCAGGCCAGCACCTCCAAGGCATAAAAGGCTAGCTCTGGCCACGTGGACAATTTAGAGACCCAGAAGTTGAATGGGGCCGAACCATCAGTCAGTACGTGGAGGGGTGTGCACACGTACTGTTCCACCATGTTAGTGAAATGTTGCCTCCTGCTAACACGTTGCGTATCAGGTGGTGGTGCAGTTAGCTGTGGCGTGTTGACAAAAGTTTTCCACATCTCTGCCATGCTAACCCTGCCCTCAGAGGAGCTGGCCGTGACACAGCTGCCTTGGCGACCTCTTGCTCCTCCTCTGCCTTGGCCTTGGGCTTCCACTTGTTCCCCTGTGACATTTGGGAATGCTCTCAGTAGCGTGTCTACCAACGTGCGCTTGTACTCGCGCATCTTCCTATCACGCTCCAGTGCAGGAAGTAAGGTGGGCACATTGTCTTTGTAGCGTGGATCCAGCAGGGTGGCAACCCAGTAGTCCGCACAGGTTAAAATGTGGGCAACTCTGCTGTCGTTGCGCAGGCACTGCAGCATGTAGTCGCTCATGTGTGCCAGGCTGCCCAGGGATAAGGACAAGCTGTCCTCTGTGGGAGGCGTATCGTCATCGTCCTGCCTTTCCCCCCAGCCACGCACCAGTGATGGACCCGAGCTGCGTTGGGTGCCACCCCGCTGTGACCATGCTTCATCCTCATCCTCCTCCACCTCCTCCTCATCCTCGTCCTCCTCGTCCTCCAGTAGTGGGCCCTGGCTGGCCACATTTGTACCTGGCCTCTGCTGTTGCCAAAAACCTCCCTCTGAGTCACTTCGAAGAGACTGGCCTGAAAGTGCTAAAAATGACCCCTCTTCCTCCTCCTCCTCCTCCTCCTCCTGGGCCACCTCCTCTTCCATCATCGCCCTAAGTGTTTTCTCAAGGAGACATAGAAGTGGTATTGTAACGCTGATAACGGTGTCATCGCCACTGGCCATGTTGGTGGAGTACTCGAAACAGCGCAACAGGGCACACAGGTCTCGCATGGAGGCCCAGTCATTGGTGGTGAAGTGGTGCTGTTCTGTAGTGCGACTGACCCGTGCGTGCTGCAGCTGAAACTCCACTATGGCCTGCTGCTGCTCGCACAGTCTGTCCAGCATGTGCAAGGTGGAGTTCCACCTGGTGGGCACGTCGCATATGAGGCGGTGAGCGGGAAGGCCGAAGTTACGCTGTAGCGCAGACAGGCGAGCAGCAGCAGGATGTGAACGCCGGAAGCGCGAACAGACGGCCCGCACTTTATGCAGCAGCTCTGACATGTCGGGGTAGTTGTGAATGAACTTCTGCACCACCAAATTCAGCACATGCGCCAAGCAAGGGATGTGCGTCAAATTGGCTAGTCCCAGAGCTGCAACGAGATTTCGCCCATTATCACACACCACCAGGCCGGGCTTGAGGCTCACCGGCAGCAACCACTCGTCGGTCTGTTGTTCTATACCCCGCCACAACTCCTGTGCGGTGTGGGGCCTGTCCCCCAAACATATGAGTTTCAGAATGGCCTGCTGACGTTTACCCCGGGCTGTGCTGAAGTTGGTGGTGAAGGTGTGTGGCTGACTGGATGAGCAGGTGGAAGAAGAGGAGGAGGAAGCCGAGAAGGAGGAGGTGGCAACAGGAGGCAAAGAATGTTGCCCTGCGATCCTTGGCGGCGGAAGGACGTGCGCCAAACAGCTCTCCGCCTGGGGCCCAGCTGCCACTACATTTACCCAGTGTGCAGTTAGGGAGATATAGCGTCCCTGGCCGTGCTTACTGGTCCACGTATCTGTGGTTAGGTGGACCTTGCTACAGATGGCGTTGCGCAGTGCACACTTGATTTTATCGGATACTTGGTTGTGCAGGGAAGGCACGGCTCTCTTGGAGAAGTAGTGCCGGCTGGGAACAACATACTGTGGGACAGCAAGCGACATGAGCTGTTTGAAGCTGTCTGTGTCCACCAGCCTAAATGACAGCATTTCATAGGCCAGTAGTTTAGAAATGCTGGCATTCAGGGCCAGGGATCGAGGGTGGCTAGGTGGGAATTTACGCTTTCTATCAAATGTTTGTGAGATGGAGAGCTGAACGCTGGCGTGTGACATGGTTGAGACGCTTGGTGACGGAGGTGGTGGTGGTGGTGTTGGTGGTACATCCCCTGTTTGCTGGGCGGCAGGTGCCAACGTTCCTCCAGAGGCGGAGGAAGAGGCCGAGGCGGCAGCAGCAGAATAGGCCGAGGCGGCAGCAGCAGAAGAGGTAGCAGGGGGAGCCTGAGTGACTTCCTTGGTTTTAAGGTGTTTACTCCACTGCAGTTCATGCTTTGCATGCAGGTGCCTGGTCATGCAGGTTGTGCTCAGGTTCAGAACGTTAATGCCTCGCTTCAGGCTCTGATGGCACAGCGTGCAAACCACTCGGGTCTTGTCGTCAGCACATTGTTTGAAGAAGTGCCATGCCAGGGAACTCCTTGAAGCTGCCTTTGGGGTGCTCGGTCCCAGATGGCGGCGGTCAGTAGCAGGCGGAGTCTCTTGGCGGCGGGTGTTCTGCTTTTGCCCACTGCTCCCTCTTTTGCTACGCTGTTGGCTCGGTCTCACCACTGCCTCTTCCTCCGAACTGTGAAAGTCAGTGGCACGACCTTCATTCCATGTGGGGTCTAGGACCTCATCGTCCCCTGCATCGTCTTCCACCCAGTCTTGATCCCTGACCTCCTGTTCAGTCTGCACACTGCAGAAAGACGCAGCAGTTGGCACCTGTGTTTCGTCATCATCAGAGACATGCTGAGGTGGTATTCCCATGTCCTCATCATCAGGAAACATAAGTGGTTGTGCGTCAGTGCATTCTATGTCTTTCACCGCTGGGGAAGGGCTAGGTGGATGCCCTTGGGAAACCCTGCCAGCGGAGTCTTCAAACAGCATAAGAGACTGCTGCATAACTTGAGGCTGAGACAGTTTCCCTGGTATGCATGGGGGTGATGTGACAGACTGATGGGGTTGGTTTTCAGGCGCCATCTGTGCGCTTTCTGCAGAAGACTGGGTGGGAGATAATGTGAACGTGCTGGATCCACTGTCGGCCACCCAATTGACTAATGCCTGTACCTGCTCAGGCCTTACCATCCTTAGAACGGCATTGGGCCCCACCATATATCGCTGTAAATTCTGGCGGCTACTGGGACCTGAGGTAGTTGGTACACTAGGACGTGTGGATGTGGCAGAACGGCCACGTCCTCTCCCAGCACCAGAGGGTCCACTAACACCACCACGACCATGTCCACGTCCGCGTCCCTTACTAGATGTTTTTCTCATTGTTATGGTTCACCACAACAACAAATATATTATTTGGCCCAATGTATTGTATTCAAATTCAGCGGGATATAAATTTGAGGCCTAGTATTTAGGCGCTGGGTGACCGGTATGGATTTAGTGACAGAATTAGACTTGGAAATGCACAGAAGCGTGTGTGTGTGAAGTTATTCTGAATGACCCAATGTGCACCTTGAATATTATATACCCTTTTAGGGATAGATTTCAAATAGCTCTGATATAGCAGAAACCACTAAATTATGAAATTGCTAAATTGGGAATTGTACTTCAACCCAGAACAAAAAATGTGCTTTGACGGACACTAAATATCTTGCCCAGCAACAACAGTACAACGGTGGGTAACGAGAGATTTAGAGGGAATTAAATTTGAGGCCTAGTATTTAGGCGCTGGGTCACCGGTATGGATTTAGTGACAGAATTAGACTTGGAAATACACAGTAGCGGGTGTGTGTGAAGTTATTCTGAATGACCCTATGTGCACCTTCAATATTATATACCCTTTTAGGGATAGATTTCAAATAGCTCTGATATAGCAGAAACCACTAAATTATGAAATTGCTAAATTGGGAATTGTACTTCAACCCAGAACAAAAAATGTGCTTTGACGGACACTAAATATCTTGCCCAGCAACAACAGTACAGCGGTGGGTAACGAGAGATTTAGAGGGAATTAAATTTGAGGCCTAGTATTTAGGCGCTGGGTCACCGGTATGGATTTAGTGACAGAATTAGACTTGGAAATGCACAGAAGCGTGTGTGTGAAGTTATTCTGAATGACCCAATGTGCACCTTCAATATTATATACCCTTTTTGGGATAGATTTCAAATAGCTCTGATATAGCAGGAACCACTAAATTATGAAATTGCTAAATTGGGAATTGTACTTCAACCCAGAACAAAAAATGTGCTTTGACGGGCACTAAATAACTTTCCCAGCTACAACAGGACAACGGTAACGAGAGATTTAGAGGGATTTAAATTTGAGGCCTAGTATTTAGGCGCTGGGTGACAGGTATGGGTTTAGTGACAGAATTAGACTTGGAAATACACAGTAGCGGGTGTGTGTGAAGTTATTCTGAATGACCCTATGTGCACCTTCAATATTATATACCCTTTTAGGGATAGATTTCAAATAGCTCTGATATAGCAGAAACCACTAAATTATGAAATTGCTAAATTGGGAATTGTACTTCAACCCAGAACAAAAAATGTGCTTTGACGGACACTAAATATCTTGCCCAGCAACAACAGTACACCGGTGGGTAACGAGAGATTTAGAGGGAATTAAATTTGAGGCCTAGTATTTAGGCGCTGGGTCACCGGTATGGATTTAGTGACAGAATTAGACTTGGAAATACACAGTAGCGGGTGTGTGTGAAGTTATTCTGAATGACCCTATGTGCACCTTCAATATTATATACCCTTTTTGGGATAGATTTCAAATAGCTCTGATATAGCAGGAACCACTAAATTATGAAATTGCTAAATTGGGAATTGTACTTCAACCCAGAACAAAAAATGTGCTTTGACGGGCACTAAATAACTTTCCCAGCTACAACAGGACAACGGTAACGAGAGATTTAGAGGGATTTAAATTTGAGGCCTAGTATTTAGGCGCTGGGTGACAGGTATGGGTTTAGTGACAGAATTAGACTTGGAAATACACAGTAGCGGGTGTGTGTGAAGTTATTCTGAATGACCCTATGTGCACCTTCAATATTATATACCCTTTTTGGGATAGATTTCAAATAGCTCTGATATAGCAGAAACCACTAAATTATGAAATTGCTAAATTGGGAATTGTACTTCAACCCAGAACAAAAAATGTGCTTTGACGGACACTAAATATCTTGCCCAGCAACAACAGTACAGCGGTGGGTAACGAGAGATTTAGAGGGAATTAAATTTGAGGCCTAGTATTTAGGCGCTGGGTCACCGGTATGGATTTAGTGACAGAATTAGACTTGGAAATACACAGTAGCGGGTGTGTGTGAAGTTACTCTGAATGACCCTATGTGCACCTTCAATATTATATACCCTTTTTGGGATAGATTTCAAAGAGCTCTGATATAGCAGGAACCACTAAATTATGAAATTGCTAAATTGGGAATTGTATTTCAACCCAGAACAAGAAATGTGCTTGAACGGACACTAAATAACTCGCCCAGCTACAGCACTAGGGACAGATTTAGCTGGATATAAATTTGAGGCCTAGTATTTAGGCGCTGGGTGACAGGTATGGGTTTAGTGACAGAATTAGACTTGGAAATACACAGTAGCGGGTGTGTGTGAAGTTATTCTGAATGACCCTATGTGCACCTTCAATATTATATACCCTTTTAGGGATAGATTTCAAATAGCTCTGATATAGCAGAAACCACTAAATTATGAAATTGCTAAATTGGGAATTGTACTTCAACCCAGAACAAAAAATGTGCTTTGACGGACACTAAATATCTTGCCCAGCAACAACAGTACACCGGTGGGTAACGAGAGATTTAGAGGGAATTAAATTTGAGGCCTAGTATTTAGGCGCTGGGTCACCGGTATGGATTTAGTGACAGAATTAGACTTGGAAATACACAGTAGCGGGTGTGTGTGAAGTTATTCTGAATGACCCTATGTGCACCTTCAATATTATATACCCTTTTTGGGATAGATTTCAAATAGCTCTGATATAGCAGGAACCACTAAATTATGAAATTGCTAAATTGGGAATTGTACTTCAACCCAGAACAAAAAATGTGCTTTGACGGGCACTAAATAACTTTCCCAGCTACAACAGGACAACGGTAACGAGAGATTTAGAGGGATTTAAATTTGAGGCCTAGTATTTAGGCGCTGGGTGACAGGTATGGGTTTAGTGACAGAATTAGACTTGGAAATACACAGTAGCGGGTGTGTGTGAAGTTATTCTGAATGACCCTATGTGCACCTTCAATATTATATACCCTTTTTGGGATAGATTTCAAATAGCTCTGATATAGCAGAAACCACTAAATTATGAAATTGCTAAATTGGGAATTGTACTTCAACCCAGAACAAAAAATGTGCTTTGACGGACACTAAATATCTTGCCCAGCAACAACAGTACAGCGGTGGGTAACGAGAGATTTAGAGGGAATTAAATTTGAGGCCTAGTATTTAGGCGCTGGGTCACCGGTATGGATTTAGTGACAGAATTAGACTTGGAAATACACAGTAGCGGGTGTGTGTGAAGTTACTCTGAATGACCCTATGTGCACCTTCAATATTATATACCCTTTTTGGGATAGATTTCAAAGAGCTCTGATATAGCAGGAACCACTAAATTATGAAATTGCTAAATTGGGAATTGTATTTCAACCCAGAACAAGAAATGTGCTTGAACGGACACTAAATAACTCGCCCAGCTACAGCACTAGGGACAGATTTAGCTGGATATAAATTTGAGGCCTAGTATTTAGGCGCTGGGTGACAGGTATGGGTTTAGTGACAGAATTAGACTTGGAAATACACAGTAGCGGGTGTGTGTGAAGTTATTCTGAATGACCCTATGTGCACCTTCAATATTATATACCCTTTTAGGGATAGATTTCAAATAGCTCTGATATAGCAGAAACCACTAAATTATGAAATTGCTAAATTGGGAATTGTACTTCAACCCAGAACAAAAAATGTGCTTTGACGGACACTAAATATCTTGCCCAGCAACAACAGTACAGCGGTGGGTAACGAGAGATTTAGAGGGAATTAAATTTGAGGCCTAGTATTTAGGCGCTGGGTCACCGGTATGGATTTAGTGACAGAATTAGACTTGGAAATACACAGTAGCGGGTGTGTGTGAAGTTATTCTGAATGACCCTATGTGCACCTTCAATATTATATACCCTTTTTGGGATAGATTTCAAATAGCTCTGATATAGCAGGAACCACTAAATTATGAAATTGCTAAATTGGGAATTGTACTTCAACCCAGAACAAAAAATGTGCTTTGACGGGCACTAAATAACTTTCCCAGCTACAACAGGACAACGGTAACGAGAGATTTAGAGGGATTTAAATTTGAGGCCTAGTATTTAGGCGCTGGGTGACAGGTATGGGTTTAGTGACAGAATTAGACTTGGAAATACACAGTAGCGGGTGTGTGTGAAGTTATTCTGAATGACCCTATGTGCACCTTCAATATTATATACCCTTTTTGGGATAGATTTCAAATAGCTCTGATATAGCAGAAACCACTAAATTATGAAATTGCTAAATTGGGAATTGTACTTCAACCCAGAACAAAAAATGTGCTTTGACGGACACTAAATATCTTGCCCAGCAACAACAGTACAGCGGTGGGTAACGAGAGATTTAGAGGGAATTAAATTTGAGGCCTAGTATTTAGGCGCTGGGTCACCGGTATGGATTTAGTGACAGAATTAGACTTGGAAATACACAGTAGCGGGTGTGTGTGAAGTTACTCTGAATGACCCTATGTGCACCTTCAATATTATATACCCTTTTTGGGATAGATTTCAAAGAGCTCTGATATAGCAGGAACCACTAAATTATGAAATTGCTAAATTGGGAATTGTATTTCAACCCAGAACAAGAAATGTGCTTGAACGGACACTAAATAACTCGCCCAGCTACAGCACTAGGGACAGATTTAGCTGGATATAAATTTGAGGCCTAGTATTTAGGCGCTGGGTGACCGGTATGGATTTAGTGACAGAATTAGACTGGGATATGGCCAAAAAATGAACAGACTATTGCTGGTTAAATGCACTTGGTGTGACAGCTTCACCCTGATGTAGGCTTTAGCCAAAAAACAACCACACCATTGAGGGTTAAATGCACTTGGTGACAGGCGCAGCTTGCCCCTGATTTTGTATATGGCCAAAAAATGAACAGACTATTGCTGGTTAAATGCACTTGGTGTGACAGCTTCACCCTGATGTAGGCTTTAGCCAAAAAACAACCACACCATTGAGGGTTAAATGCACTTGGTCGCAGCTTGTGCTGGCGCACCACAAGACACAAAATGGCCGCCGATCACCCCAGAAAAATGAGACTGACAAACGGTCTGTGCAGCCTAAAAACAGTGAGCAATTGAGGATCAGCAGCTCAATGATCCACAGCTGCAGATCGATCAGTTAATCAAGTCCTTTGGAGGAGTTAATCTGCCTAATCTCGCCCTACTGTCGCAGCCGCAACCTCTCCCTACGCTAATCAGAGCAGAGTGACGGGCGGCGCTATGTGACTCCAGCTTAAATAGAGGCTGGGTCACATGGTGCTCTGGCCAATCACAGCCATGCCAATAGTAGGCATGGCTGTGATGGCCTCTTGGGGCAAGTAGTATGACGCTTGTTGATTGGCTGCTTTGCAGCCTTTCAAAAAGCGCCAAGAAAGCGTCACAAAAGCGCGAAGAAAGCGACGAACACCGAACCCGAACCCGGACTTTTACGAAAATGTCCGGGTTCGGGTCCGTGTCACGGACACCCCAAAATTCGGTACGAACCCGAACTATACAGTTCGAGTTCGCTCATCCCTACTCATTGAGCTTTTAGCTCACAGAATAATTAGTTGCTGCTGGAGAGACATTGAGCATTGCCACCAATTAAAAAAAATACAGTTGGAGGAGGAATGGCAAGGCCGATTTTAGACAAAATGTGGCCCTGGGCAGAATCAAAAGTAGGGCCTCATATCTTGGAATAATGTACTAACCTAACAACACAGTTACATTCTGTCGATTCCGGCTCTCCCTCACAGATTTAAACCCCTAAAGCTCCTCTCACAGATCTGCACCTTCATGACCCCAAAATGTGCCACATGCCCACTCCCTCACAAAAAGCTACAGCAATAGAGCGGGTTGTCATACAGCAGGTACCTCAGGACTGCACAGCACACCACTAGACCCTCCCTCACCTGGCCGCTTGTAGGCATCTACAACCCCTCTCTGTTAAAGTACCTCCGCAAGCTCCAGAGTCCATGCAGAAAGAAAGCTCTGTCCTATACACATTTGGTCATAAGTGTACGGCGCATGTCGGGTCTTTAAAGATGGTGCCTGCTCTGGAGCAGAGCAGGCACCATAGCAACCTGGTGCCTGCTGTTTCATACAGCAGGCACTCGCAGCTACTGTCCACAATCTGTGGTAATGCTGACCTGGAAATTTAGCCACTCTCAATTGCTGTCGTCAAATGTCACCACGGCATCTGAGAGAGTTGAAACCTGGCGGAGATCGGGGAAAGTACAGTGTTCTAAAAATGAGCCGCAGCCTGAATTAGGCTTCCAGGCTCATTATTAGTATATCACACTTGTAGTTCATTTGGGGACCTAACAAAAAGTAAAGTAAAAGTTTTGAAAATATAAAAAAATATATAAAAATTCAAATCACACCCCTTTCCCCAAAATAATAAAATAATAATAACATCATGGGCATCGCTGCATTCATAAACCCCCGCACTATTAAAATATTTTTAAAACGTTAGCCAATATGGTGAATAAAGTGAAATAAAAAAAGGTTGATTCAATGTTTTTTCATCACTTTATCTCCCAAGGAAATTGAATAAAAAGTGATCAAAGTCATACATACCCCAAAAGGGTATTGTTAAAAAACAACAGATTGTCCCACAAAAAAATTAACCCCACACATCTCCATAGACATGACTATGAAAAAGTTATGGGGGTCAGAATATGGTGATGAAAAGATTTTTTATTTTTTTTTCCAAAGTAAGTCCTGAGGTTTATAGCACTGACTGAGGCTGGGCTTGCTGCAGTGAGCGGGCCTATAGAGGTCCTGAGCGTGGCTGCTGTAAGGGTTGCCACCTTTCCCAATAAAAAAATACTGCCCAAGTTTACACAAGTTAAAAAAGTTGGTGTGGATTAATACAGGTGTTGTTTGATCATATTTTATGTTATGCTCCATTTTTTTTTCAATAAAGTAAAAATTTTCACTTTTGGGGACATCCTGTGGATTTAACTTTTATTTAGCCTATATTTAAAAAAAAATTCTGCTGCAATTTCAACTCACAACCATCTACATTAAAGGCAAGAACCTTAACCACTGAGCTATGGAGCTCTATATTAAACTGTGGAAAATATACTATTGCCAAAAACCTCAGTAGTAGTTTCCCATGTATTATGCATTCATATATATCAGAAGTATCATATATATATATATATATATATATATATATATATATATATATATATATTTTAGTAATTACATATTTATTTTGTGTCATCCATTTATTTTGCAATTACAAAAAAAATATGAAATTATACTTCTGCTGTATGTGAATACATAATTCATAAGAAACTACTATGAGGTTTTTCTGCAACAGTTTAACATTGAAATATATAGCTTAGTGGTCATAAATGGAGGCAGATCAGGGACTCCTAAGTCGGGAACAGTAACACTGTGGAGTAAGTAACACTGCAGAGTCCTGAAGTCTGCCCTGACGTTCAGCAGCACTGAAGCAGGGGACTCCTTACAGGATCGGGGCCCTGGGCAATTGCCCAGTTTGTCCCCCCTAACACCGGCCCTGAGGGATGGAAGAAGACAGGGAAGTGGAACAGTAGGTAGAGACAGAGCAGGTAAAGATCACCTACCAGGGTCACGTTCCCATTTTTTTTGTACCTGTCTCTGTCTGTAACAAATGTAAACGATTTCCAGCTACCGGTGTTGGTAAAATCCATTCAGTTTTATTTTTTTCTCCATTAAAAATCTGTTTCAAAACGGTGGGTACAAACCAGGCCTCTCTCTGACGTGTTTCGGGTGCATGTTTTTAGGATTTGTTGCTGTGTGAGTGCAGTCCTGCACTATCTGTTTCCCAGAGGTCCTAGCAGAAGCTGGAGTTTGCTACAGTCTCTGTCTGTAGGTACATAATACTGTGGATGATACACTGAAAGGGTAATATTACTTGAGAGAAATGTCACACATTTTTACAGCCCTAAGGGCAGAATTAATTTCTCTGGAGGGTCTATGGCCAGTGATCCCCTGGATTTAGGGGGGGCAAAACATCAGTGAGTTCAGTTCAGTGGGGGAGATGCATCCAACACCCGGCCCGGTTTTTAAGACTATACATAGTCATGCGCATGAGCCTATAATAAGTATTGGAATTGAGAAGGGCAAATGAATATTTGGGCTCATCATCTCACACCGTGTATTGAACAGTTCCATCCCTGGAGTTGTTCATTACAAGATTTTGTAAAATGGCTGGGTCAACTAAAAAAAGTGAATCTGTCACCATTTTATACTGCTCTTAGGGCAGAAAAAAACTGGTGACAGATTCCTTAAAAAAAAAAAAAAATATCCTACATTTGATTAAGGGTGCTGCCACACAGCACAGTTAGGATGTAGCTGTGACACAGTCACTTCATCAACAAACATTCATTCACAATGCAGTTTAAGGGGCTGTGCAGCTAGTACATACTGATACGATAGGTCATCAATATCTGATCAGTAGGGGTCCGACTCCTTGCATCCCCATCAATAAGCTGTTTGTAGAGGACGTGGTGATCTGCAAACACTGCTTTCTCTTCAAGATTACACTGCATGGAATCTTGACTTATGAGAGAAAGTGCAGTGTAATCTTGAGGAAGAAGTAGCGCTTGCAATAGAGCCACCTCCTCTTCAAAGAGCTGATCGGCAGGGGTGCCAGGAGTCAGACCCCCACCAATAAGATATTGAGGACCTATCCTGTGAATTTAGCCATCTATAATTAATAAATTTCTTTAATGATTTCTCCTATGCCGAACAATTAGGTGCTAAACTCTGTAACTGTGTTTGTTGATGCAGTAACTGCATGAGGTCAACTGCACGCACTTTTTAGCTGCATCACAACTGCACTGTGTGGCAGCACCCTTGGGTAAATGGGTTTTTAATTTAATACTTCTAGGTGTCTCACATAAGCAACCACATATGCCAGAGGCCACAACACAGTCCAAGACTGCAACATAAGTGTATGGCTACACAGAGCTTAAAGATTCACTGTACTTTCACACAATTATGTTTCACTTAATAGAGAATGGTGTAACTAGCACATTGCTAAATAATTTCATTTAATAAATATTTTAGCATCCACCTGGAAAAAAGCTGTAAAGTTATGGACACTAGGGGTCTCACTCCCCCCTAATTTGGCGACTATCCTTCCCTACCAACAGAGACACAGAAATAGGAGCATTTTGGGGCGGAGCCTAACTGAGCAGCAAGATGGCCACCTGAGCTTTAGCTCCCGTCACACAGGCCAGCATCCAGCCTAATCCTGCAGCCTAAAGAACGCCACTATGGTTGAAATCATCATGGATCGGATCAGGGACCACCTGGAACCAGGCAGGTCCAAGAAGAATCAATCTGAAATTGAACCGACACACATGCAGACTCAGACGTGGAGAGCTCCATGGACCTAGAAGATGAAGTAAACTCAGACGGCAACTTATCCTTCTCCATGAAATACTTCAAAAAAGCCTTGGCTGTGGCCCTGGCCCCTGTCATGAGGGAATTAGCAGATATAAAAGACCAATGTACGGCAAATTGGCCATAGAGTGAAAGTGTTAGGAACTAATCAAGCCATGCAAGTGGCGGATAGTGATGCCATAGCGGCTAACATCGCTAACCAGAATGCTGCTATCTCCACAGCATTTATGCTGATTGAGGAATCAGGAAAATAGGAGCCGCCGCCAGAATGTCCGAGTTAAGAGCTTATCAGAAACTGTGATTCATGAGGAGCTGAGGGAGGCCATAACACAGATGTTTGGAGATATTCTAGGTGAGGACAGGGCAAGATCTATTGTTATAGAATGGGTACACCGGTCCCTGAGACCATCACTGAAAGAAGGAAAGCTGCCGAGGGATGTTGTCTGTGGGCTCCTCAGCTCTGTAGATACTGCAGCAATTTTAAAAAGAGGAAAAGAGCATGGGGAGATGAACTATGATGGTCATCCTAAAGTATTATATCAAGATCTCACCCCCTCCACGCTAGCAAAACGGCGCCTACTGAAACCTATCTGTGACCACCTGAGGTCCCAGAAGATTATGTACCGCTGGCTCTTTCCTTTTGGATTACGGTTCTCCATAGAGGGCAAACGATGCACCATTAAAACACTAGAGGATTTACCTTCTATTTGGCCACTGCGTCACATAGATCCTATGAACATTCCATCATGGCTGGGAGTGGGAGTGGATATTGAGCCGGCTGCACTAGGTGACCAACAACTTGCTAGCCTATGGGGCCTGACTGTGCCCAAGATCATGATATCTGGGTTGACCAAAGGAATTTACTCTACTTTCCGTTCCCTCAACAATAGCATCCCCCTCCTGCTCCGCCTCCCAATCTCTCACCCTGCCCAGTTAATCTTATACTATGTCCTCCCTTCTCACACTCACGCCTGATTAGGCTAAATGGTAGAGTTGAGCGCTTCACAAAAAAGTTTGAGTTCGGTACTCGAACTTGACCTGAACTTGAACCCCATTGAAGTCAATGAGGACCCGAACTTTTGAGCACTAAAATGGCTGTAAAAAAAAGTAATGGAAAGGGCTAGATGTCATGGTCTTACCTTCTTGCTGTTCTCCTTCGTTTGACATGTGCTGGCGGCCATCTTGGTTTCTGGGTTTCTTGTAGCCTCCCACCCTGCGGCTTCTCCTTCCCACTGGGAGGAGCTGGATGCCTAGCTCATATATATAGGAGGTCTGTGGCTTCAGTTCCTTGCTTGGTCCTCCTGTGTTCACATGCTTCTGTCATGGAACCATGAACCAGACGTACAACAAGAGATAAGTGGAAATAAGAAGGCTTTATTGAGAATCAAGCTGTAAGCAAAAGTCCAAACGGATGGCTAAACCGAAGCAGGGTCTTGCGTAGCCAGAGGTCAGGAACCAGAAGGGTAGTCAGACGAAGCCTGGATCAGGAACCAGCAGGGTAGTCAGACGAAGCCAGGATCAGGAACCAGCGGGGTAGTCAGACAAGGCCAGGATCAGGAACCAGAAGCAGCAGCAGTCTTAGAAGCATGTGAACACAGGAGGACCAAGCAAGGAACTGAAGCCACAGACCTCCTATATATATGAGCTAGGCATCCAGCTCCTCCCAGTGGGAAGGAGAAGCCGCAGGGTGGGAGGCTACAAGAAACCCAGAAACCAAGATGGCCGCCAGCACATGTCAAACGAAGGAGAACAGCAAGAAGGTAAGACCATGACAGTACCTCCCCCTCAAGGGCCCCTCCTCCGCGGAGTAAGGAACGGTTTCTGAGGGAAGCGTGCGTGGAAGGCTCGGAGCAAAGCAGGAGCATGGACATCTGCGGAGGGAACCCAGGAACGCTCCTCTGGACCATAACCACGCCAATGGACCAAAAACTGCAACCGACCGCGGACCAGGCGTGAGTCCAGGATATTGCTCACCTCATATTCCTCACGATTGCCCACTTGGACCGGACGGGGCCGAGGAACCGAGGAAGTGAAACGATTACACACCAATGGCTTCAACAGGGAGACATGAAACACGTTGGAGATCCGCATGCCAGGAGGAAGCGCAAGGGCATAGGCTACCGGGTTTACCCTGCGAAGCACTCGGAAGGGACCAACAAAGCGAGGCGCCAGCTTGGGAGTGGGCACTCGAAGGTTGAGGTTGCGGGTGGACAACCATACGCGGTCTCCGACCTGGTAGGAAGGAGCGGGCGCTCGTCTGCGATCAGCCTGGAATCTCTGGCGCTGCGCAGAGACCTCAAGGGACCTCTGGATCTGTACCCAAGAAGCACGTAGGACAGAAAGGTGATCCTCCACAGCCGGAATATCCTGGGGAGAGAATACCTCCGGTAACACGGCAGGTTGGAACCCATAATTGGCCATGAAGGGAGACGTCCCAGAGGAAGAGTTCACCGCCGTGTTCCTGGCAAACTCAGCCCAAGGCAGGAGGTCAACCCAATTGTCTTGGTGATCGGAGACATAGCAACGAAGGAATTGCTCCAAGGCCTGATTGGATCGTTCTGCGGCCCCATTGGACTGAGGGTGGTAGGCCGAGGAGAAAGAGAGATGAATCCCCAACTGGGAGCAAAAGGCGCGCCAGAACCTGGACACAAACTGACTCCCCCGATCCGACACAATTTAGCACACTTTCTGCAAATCCAATAAACCTTATTTCACTTCTCAAATATCACTGTGTGTGTCTCCTATATGATATATTTAACTGACATTTTTTTATTGTAACAACCAATGATTTATACAGGAAAATAACGATGATTAACAAGGTTGCCCAAACTTTCGCATCCCACTGTACTTATCTTGAAACATAAGTGGTTGGGCATCGGTGCACTTAATCCAGGGGCCTTGCTAGGGTCTCAAAATATCCGGGGCCCAAGCGCCAATACATATGACCCAGTTCTATAAATCGACCCCCCCCCCCCCTCACACACCGCATTTTGCTGTACTTGCTATACCGCAGAACATACCTGTCACATCCAGTGCCTCCCAGGTGACCTCTCCTCCGATGTAGATCTTCCCTGTCATCATCTTCTCCACTCGGTCCAGACCTCTTTCAGCTGTGCCTTGTCTCTGCAGAGTGTGACACACAGTCATCTCAAGTTCCTCACATTTATATCATCATCCCCCAACCTGGAGTCCCCACAGTGTTATCCTGCTGCTCGCTGTGCTCCCCAATACCCCCAAATACTATCCTGAGTAATAGCTCTCCTAATAGTCCCACCAACGGTAATTCCCTTCTTGTATGCCCTCATTAGTAATACTGCCCCCTACTGGACCCAACAGTGATAATGCTTCCCAAGAATGCCATTAGTAATACTGCTGCCTGCAGTGTCCCCAACCGTGATAATGCTTCCCAAGAGTGCCCCTATTAGTAGAAGAGCCTTCCAGTGTTAAAAATAATCATTGTCGGTTAACTATTGTTACCGATTCATACATAGGTGGCACTATTGCATAAGCCACTAGCATCATCACTAGTAAGGGTTAAATGTCCAGGTCTGACTTGTCTTACATCTGCAATTCGACTGGGCATGCTCTCAATCAACTTCTGGGCCAATTCCTGACTGATAGCAACCCATTCTTTCATAATCACTTCTTGGAGTTTGTCAGAATTAGTTGTTTTTTGTTTATCCACCCGCCTCTTGAGGATTGACCACAAGTTCTTAATGGGAATAAGATCTGGGAAGTTTCCAGGCCATGGACCCAAAATGTCAACGTTTTGGTCCCCGAGCTACTTAGTTATCACTTTTGCTTTATGGCACGGTGCTCCATCGTGCTGGAAAATGCACTGTTCTTCAACAAACTGTTGTTGGATTGTTGGAATAAGTTGCTGTTGGAGGGTGTTTTGGTACCATTCTTTTTTCATGGCTGTGTTTTTGGGCAAAATTGTGAGTGAGCCCACTCCCTTGGATGAGAAGAAATCCCACACATGAATGGTCTCAGGATGCTTTACTGTTGGCATGACACAGGACTGATGGTAGCGCTCACCTTTTCTTCTCCGGACAAGCCTTTTTCCTGATGCCCCAAACAATCGGAAAGAGGCTACATCGGAGAATATGACTTTGTCCCAGTCCTCAGCAGTCCATTCACCATATTTTCTGCAGAAGATCAATCTGTTCCTGATGTTTTTTTTGGAGAGAAGTGGCTTCTTTGCTGCCCTTCTTGACACCAGGCCATCTTCCAAAAGTCTTCGCCTCAGTGTGCGTGCAGATGCGCTCACACCTGCCTGCAGCCATTCCTGAGCAAGCTCTGCACTGGTGGCACTCCGATCCCGCAGCTGAATCCTCTTTAGGAGACGATCCTGGCGTTTGCTGGACTTTCTTGGACGCCCTGAAGCCTTCTTAACAAGAATTGAACCTCTTTCCTTGAAGTTCTTGATGATCCTATAAATTGTTGATTGAGGTGCAATCTTAGTAGCCACAATATCCTTGCCTGTAAAGCCATTTTTATGCAACGCAATTATGGCTGCACGCGTTTTTTTGCAGGTCACCATGGTTAACAATGGAAGAACAATGATTTCAAGCATCACCCTCCTTTTAACAGGTCAAGTCTGCCATTTTAACCCAATCAGCCTGACATAATGATCTCCAGCCTTGTGCTTGTCAACATTCTCACCTGAGTTAACAAGACGATTACTGAAATGATCTCAGCAGGTCCTTTAATGACAGCAATGAAATGCAGTGGAAAGTTTTTTTTGGGATTAAGTTCATTTTCATGGCAAAGAAGGACTATGCAATTCATCTGATCACTCTTCATAACATTCTGGAGTATATGCAAATTGCTATTATAAAAACTTCTGTATTGTGATGCATTGGCTGCAATACACTTACAGCCTGTTTGCCTGTGAGATCCAGGGGGCTGGATCTCACAGGCTGTCACGGAAGGCAGCCATAATGCCTAAGGAAGGCATCGTACTGCCTTTCCTGCCATCGGGTCCCTGTCACAGCAGCGCAGGGACCTGATGGATGCTCTCTCCCTCCCTCCACACATCGCATGTGCCGTGGTCAGCGCTGACTGTGGCATATCAAGGTTTAATGCGCCAACATGGGTGATTTCACCGATACTGGCGCATGCAGCAGAGGTCCGGCTATCTGTCACAGATGTTCCCGTGGCAGGTACCAGGAGATCGGAGAGACTGGCAACTCGTGGGTTAAATTGACAAGTTCACTGTGGATATTATTGTGTTTGTGATTTGGTCAATGGCACACCTGAAGCAAGGGGTTATTGGTTATTTACTTTTCCCATAAGTAGCCGCTTCTCACTCTTGGAGGTGCGGTTTATAGATTTTCTTCCTGCCTTCTAACTAGCTGGTCGGTTGTACTCTGTGGTGCTTCTAGAGTTGCCAGTTTCCTACTTTCAGGTAAGTCTTGTCTTTTCTTATTGTTTTGTGCTTGTTATATTCCCTGTTGTTTGTATCTGGGCCAGAGACAGAGACTTTCATTCATCCATCTGGGGAGGAATGGGTTGTCTCTGGTCCTAACCTCATTCCAGGGCCTTATAGGGATATAAGGGCCTAGGTATAAAGCATATGAATATTCCTACCTTCAAGGTCTATTCATATTGATAGGTAGTAAGGGCACGGATTAGGGTTGTTTAGTAGGTGACCTGTTCCTTCCCTAGTTTCAATGCCCAGTTACTTTTCCCCTTCCCTCCTATGTTTAGTGTGGAGTTTTTCCCCCACACTGATCATGACACTATCAGTCACTGCCAGACCCCTGCTGAGGATCGGGCGGGTGCATCTCCTGCACCTGCCCGATCACAGCGCTGTACATTTGAGGTGCTGGTCCTTAAGTCATGGACATCTGCACCATACATGTACAGTGAAGGTCCTTAAGGGGTTAAATTAAACAGTTCAGTGTTTATTCACACTCTTGGCAAGTTCATAAACAAAAAGTCACATTTAACACAAAAAATCACCTTGTGGTTTTGGTGTTAGTTCACACCCTGCTTGCAGTTCTGTCTTTAAAGAGTCCAGGATCAGGCTTTAGGGGGCCTGTTTCCCCTCACACAGGTCTCATCCCTCCAAGCCCGGCACAAGCCTCAGATCCCAATACAGAGATCCTTTCTACTGAACCCAGCTGACTTTTTAAAGGCAGCATGAGACCCAGTCTGGTGTTTGACCCCTAATCAGTCCAGCAGCACACACTGGGAGGAAAATACCTGCCTTCCCATATAATTCCCTTTGCTGTTACACTATACATTATATATATATATATATATATATATAGTAGATAGCAGTAGTGTAGCTCTTATTCTTTATTTATACACTACTACTCATATCCAGATATTTTGGACACTGTTGCTATCGCCTACGTGCAGAATAAGCAGATGCTGACACAGATACACACACACTCACACAGATAAACGCATACACACATGTACAGATACCGTAATTATTTACTTAAAGACTGCAGATTCTCAATTTTCCTCCTTCTCCTCTGGCATCTTTTGGAGGCTAAAGGACCTGCGATCTTGTGACATGACATCATCAAGGGTCCTTTAGTCTACCATAAATATACTGCAAAGGTCCTTCATGGTTTGTTGATCTGCGCAATGTAATCCCCAAATACACACAAAGATGTCGGCAGGGCTGTGCAGGAATGCAGAGCTAGATGCTAAATTAATGTCACCCTGCTTTCCTAGAATAATGCTGATAGAGGCCACCACCTCACATTGCCTAATAACAATGCACCCCTGGGTCATACTGGCATTTCTAACTCTTGTCTTGATCTAGGTTGCTGTGAAGTGAGTTTTGCAAAATTTATTAAGAGGCACACCTTTTAATAATTTTAGAGCATATTGGCAGGGCCACACCAGAATGTGAAATCTACACCAGCTAGAAGTTATTCTTCATTTACTTGTGGCAAAAAAAAACTGTCATAAGTGAATATAAATATGTTGGACCGCATTGGCCCTCTCCCTTCCTCATTTTCTTTCCAAAGTTTGCAAGTGGTTCATAAAAGCAAAATTTCTTCATAAAGCGGGACTTGCACAAAAGCATGCATCTTTTTGGCACCACTTTATTCGTAGAAAAGACCGGCACTCGGGTATAGTTGAAGAAACTGCTTTATTCAAGCATCAAAGGGTCAAAGCAGAGAACAAATAAGCGACACGTGTTTCGGCTCTATGAGCCTTTGTCAAGCATAATACATCATTGTAAACTGGAGATTTAAATAGTGCGCCGCACCTGACGCAAAAAACGTGGTGAGGTCATATTACCATGACTACCATTATCAACAAATCATTCTATGCAGGAATTCTTGTCATTGCTGCACATGGATCAGATTAAAGATTGATTACAATGTCATAACATAGTTGCAAAGAATTACCACATAAATAAATACTTTGTATATATAACTGTAGCCCCTTTATATGGGCATTATATATTAATGACAAAATCAAATATATCGATCCAATGGAAATATATATTCCATTGGATCGATATTCCATTGGATCGATATATTTGATTTTGTCATTAATATATAATGCCCATATAAAGGGGCTACAGTTATATATACAAAGTATTTATTTATGTGGTAATTCTTTGCAACTATGTTATGACATTGTAATCAATCTTTAATCTGATCCATGTGCAGCAATGACAAGAATTCCTGCATAGAATGATTTGTTGATAATGGTAGTCATGGTAATATGACCTCACCACGTTTTTTGCGTCAGGTGCGGCGCACTATTTAAATCTCCAGTTTACAATGATGTATTATGCTTGACAAAGGCTCATAGAGCCGAAACACGTGTCGCTTATTTGTTCTCTGCTTTGACCCTTTGATGCTTGAATAAAGCAGTTTCTTCAACTATACCCGAGTGCCGGTCTTTTCTACGAATCAAGTGGGCTGTCTTTCCCTGACTCGAGCACCGGGACCTCTGGAACGAGGAGTGCCGTCCGTACTTTATTACATTGTTTTTTTGGCACCACTAATATGGCGCAGAGATCTTGACAAGACCTTACCATGAGTCATCTTTTGGAACCTACTCACGTGCTTTGGGTTCAAAAACTGCATAAAAAAACCTGTTCCTGATATCATGCCTAAAAAGGTTGGCCGCTTAAAGTGGTTGTCTGGGTTCAGAGCTGAACCCAGACAACATACCTCCATTTTCACCCAGGCAGCCCCCCTGACTTGAGCATTGGAGCAGTTCATGCTCTGGTGCTCTCCTTTGCCCTGCGCTAAATCGCGCAGAGCAAAGGCATTTTTGGGAAATTCAGTGACGTAACGTGCTCTCCATGGGGCTGCTAGGAAGCCGGGGATGTCACCGGCACTGATGGGCGGGCTTTAGTGCTGCTCTAGCCAGTAAAATGGCTAGGGCAGCGCTAAAGCACGCCCATCAGTGCAGGTGACGTCAGCGAACACACTGCCGGGCGGAAGCTTCCGCCCAGCAGTGTGTGATTGTAAACAAAAGAGCTCTTGCCCTGCGCGATTTAGCGCAGGGTAAAGGAGAGCATCGGAGCATGAACTGCTCTATTGCTCAAGTCAGGGGGCTGCCTGGGTGAAATTATCGGTATCTCCGGGTTCAGCTCTGAACCCGGACAACCCCTTTAATGTCTAACCTTTACAAATGTGTGGGATAAATGAATATATACAAATTACTCTTACAATCCCTTTTATCACTGTGCGACACCATGCCTCCTTGCTAGTAAAGCCTTCTCCTCAACAGCACCACTAATCCTGTCATGAAATGGACAGCTTTTGAGGCAACCAGCAGTTATCATCCTCCACTGGCAAACACTTTACATACTCTAGTTTCTGGACATCTGAGACTTGCATAACACTTATAGGAGTATTTTTTTCCTTTCTCTACCAAGCTTTTATCTACACGTTGGTGAGGCCAACATAGAGTCAGTTTGGGTTACGTTGCAGTTTGCTAATCATGCAGTAACTCGTGTAGGTGTGATATATAGACCACCTGATCAAGTTAAAGAACTAGATGATCTACTAGTTGAAGAAATAGCTAAAATGACAATGAAGGGAGAAGTTATCATTATGGGAGATTTCAATCTTCCAGATATAAACTGGAAAACCAAAATAGCAAGTTCTACCAGGAGTACAGATATTCTAAATTCCCTACTGGGGTTATCCCTACAACAAATGGTTGAGGAGCCAACCCGGAGGGAGGCCATTTTGGATTTGATATTCACAAATGGGGATTCGGTATATGATGTCATTGTAGGCGAAACCTTGGGATCTAGTGATCACCAGTCAGTGTGGTTTAATATAAGAACTGTGAAAGAGTCCCACCACACAAAAACAAAAGTTTTAGATTTTAGAAAAACATGACTTTTCAAAAATGAAATTAGTCAAAAATGAGTCCTTATCAGACTGGAACAAATTACATGGAGTCCAGGAGAAATGGGACTACTTAAAAGGTGCATTATTGAAGGCAACAGAAAATTGCATTAGACTTGTCAGTAAAAGCAAAAAAAGGAAGAGACCACTGTGGTACTCGGCAGAAGTGGCCCAAATCGTTAAAAATAAAAAGCTAGCATTTTGTAATTATAAAAAAACCCAGAGCAATGAAGATAAGGAAATCTACAAGATTAGGCAGAAAGAGGCCAAGCAAGTTATAAGAACTTCTAAAGCGCAGGCAGAAGAAAAACTAGCTCAGTCTATGAAAAAAGGGGATAAGACATTCTTCAGATATATAAATGAAAAAAGGAAATTAAAACAAGGAATAACTAAATTAAAAATAAAGGACGGAAGGTATGTAGAAGAGAATAAAGGGCTAGCCGACTGCCTTAATGAATACTTCTGTTCAGTTTTTACAAAAGAAAAAGAAGGAGAAGGACCTCCACTAGAAAGGATGACTATTAAATCGTTTGATGCATGTGTCTTTACAGAGGAAGATGTTCTAAGTTTGCTGTCTAAAGTGAAGACAAATAAGTCACAGGGGCCTGATGAGATACACCCAAAATTATTAAAAGAGCTTAGTGGTGAGCTGGCAAAACCGTTAACAGATTTATTTAACCAATCGTTAGTAACAGGAGTCGTCCCGGAAGATTGGAAATTGGCAAATGTCGTGCCCATTCACAAGAAAGGTAGTAGGGAGGAATCGAGCAACTATAGACCAGTGAGTCTGACATCAATAGTAGGCAAATTAATGGAAACCCTATTAAAGGATAGGATTGTGGAACATCTAAAATCCCATGGATTGCAAGATGAAAAACAGCATGGGTTTACTTCAGGGAGATCATGTCAAACAAATCTTATAGATTTTTTTGACTGGGTGACTAAAATAATAGACGGTGGAGGTGCAGTAGACATCGCATATCTAGATTTTAGTAAGGCTTTTGACACTGTCCCACATAGAAGACTTATCAATAAACTGCAGTCATTGAGCATGGACTCCCATATTGTTGAGTGGATTAGGCAGTGGCTGAGTGACAGACAACAGAGGGTTGTAGTCAATGGAGAACATTCAAAACAAGGTCATGTTACCAGTGGGATTCCACAGGGATCTGTACTGGGACCAATTTTGTTTAATATCTTCATAAGTGACATTGCAAAAGGCCTCGATGGTAAGGTTTGTCTTTTTGCTGATGACACAAAGATATGTAACAGGGTTGATGTTCCTGGAGGGAAACGCCAAATGGAAAAGGACTTAGGAAAACTAGAAGAATGGTCAGAACTCTGGCAACTGAAATTTAATGTGGATAAGTGCAAGATAATGCACCTGGGGCGTAAAAACCCAAGGGCAGAATATAGAATATTCGACACAGTCCTGACCTCAGTATCTGAGGAAAGGGATTTAGGAGTAATTATTTCAGAAGACTTAAAGGTGGGAAGACAATGTAATAAAGCAGCACGAAATGCAAGCAGAATGCTTGGATGTATAGGGAGAGGTATAAGCAGTAGAAAGAGTGAAGTGCTTATGCCGCTGTACAGATCACTAGTGAGACCTCACTTGGAGTATTGTGCGCAGTACTGGAGGCCATATCTCCAGAAGGATATAGATACTCTAGAGAGAGTTCAGAGAAGAGCTACTAAACTAGTACATGGATTGCAGGATAAAACTTACCAGGAAAGGTTAAAGACCTTAATATGTATAGCTTGGAAGAAAGAAGAGACCGAGGGGATATGATAGAAACTTTTAAATACATAAAGGGAATCAACTCGGTAAAGGAGGAGAGCATATTTAAAAGAAGAAAAACTACCACAAGAGGACACAGTTTTAAATTAGAGGGGCAAAGGTTTAAAAGTAATATAAGGAAGTATTACTTTACTGAGAGGGTAGTGGATGCATGGAATAGCCTTCCTGCAGAAGTGGTAGCTGCAAATACAGTGAAGGAGTTTAAGCATGCATGGGATAGGCATAAGGCCATCCTTCATATAAGATAGGGCCGGGGCTATTCATAGGATTCAGATATATTGGGCAGACTAGATGGGCCAAATGGTTCTTATCTGCCGACACATTCTATGTTTCTATGTTTCTATGTTTCTATGTCCTGGATGTCTTGAAAAATAGTGTATGTGTATTGTACTAAATAGAGGATTCTGTGTAACATGTTGTGTCACATGATCCTTCATCGCTGGCCATTATGTTATATTACAGAGACAGGTTATATTATTGCCTTAAACATATTCAGCAGTTTGGATAATATGAGCAGCATAGCACTATATCTGTAGCATGTATGTATGGACAGCAGAGAAACAGTAATTCCTATCACACTAACTAACACCCTGCACAGGAAATAGCTACACTATATCACTATCTAACCTACACTGACTATCTCCCACTAACTATCTGTATTATATATATGATCTAACTAACTATGTAATGTAATTAAATAAGTATCCAGATGAGTCTGCAAAGCACAGAGTACAGCAATGTCACTGCTCTCTCTCTCTCATACCTGCAAAAAACAGCAGACAATGGCTGCTGGGGAGTTTCTAATATAGTAAAGGGGTAGGCAACTTTCCTATTGGTTGCTAGTGATGTTGCTAAGCTCAGACAAAGACATTGCAGCCTTCTCATTGGCCCACAAGCAAGAAGCAGTAGTACTGATAAAAGAAGAAAAAAACTAGAATATTCACGATTACGAATATATAGAACTATATTCTAGTTTTTAGTGAATTCTCAAAATGCCAATATTCGTGATATAAATTCACAATTAGAATATTCACGATCAACACTACTGGCGATACAAATTGCCGTTATACAGCAATGTAATTCAGGAAAACAATCCTTATTAGAGTGCAAGTGCTGTTTGATACAGCCATTAACAGGGTATATTACAAGGAAATATTTATATGTTTTATTTGCCCTAGTGTGGTGCAGTTATATGTTCTAAAGCATTTTTTGGTCTTTTATTAGTGGGAAAAAGGGCTTATTAGCATTGTGTGGTAAAGTGCAAAAATGATAGTAGTTTTTTTTTGTGTATTAGTAACAAAAGTAAAATATATTTGCCGCTCAGAGGTGCAGTTATATGTTCTAAATCCCTTTTTTGCTTGTATTAGTGTAAAAAGGAAAAAATATCTTTGCCGCCTAGCGGTGCAGTTATCTGTTTTAAAGATCTTTTTGCGTGTATTAGTGGAAAAAGAAAAATATCTTTGCCGCCTAACGGTGCTATTATCTGTTTTAAAGCCCTTTTTTGCATGTATTAGTGGAAAAAGGAAAAATATATTTGCCGCCTAGTAATATAGTTATCTGTTTTAACCCCTTAACTCAAAATGCCGTGCATGTACGGCAGGGGAAGCCATGCCACAACGCATTCCGGCGTACATGCACAGCGGGCTGATCGGGTGGGTGCAAGAGTTGCGCCCACCTGATCACTGCAGGGGTCTGGCAGTCCCTGATAGCCGGGTCCCTGGTATATCCGCTGACATCGCTGTTTACAGCAATGCTGGTGAATTAACCCCTTCTATGCTGCGGTCAGACCGCGACATAGAAGTGGTTTGCGGCAGGTGAAGGAGTGCATCCGGTCTCCGCGCTGCTTTGGTGTGGGACCCGATGTGTGAAAAGACAGCCCGATGCCATGCAGAGGCTGCCCAATGCCTTGCATGGCATGGGGATCTACCTTCTACGGGTGCCCAGGAGATCCAGCCTCAGGCTGGGTCTCCTAGGCAACCTGTTAGTGTATTACTTAGTGTAATCCATTAACAAGCAATGCATTACAATGCAGACGTATTGTAATGCATTGCAGAGGGGATCAGACCTAAAAGTTGAAGTCCCAGTTTTAATTAAAAAACAAAAAAAAAAAAAAAAAAACACGCCACTTTCCCCTGATTTTATAATTAAAATTAAAAAAAATAGGAAAAAAAAAAAAAACACATATTAGGTATTGCCGGATCTATAAATATATCACATGATCCACCCCATCCAATAGACACCATAACAAAATAAAAATAAAAACGGTAAAAAAAAAAGCCATTTTTGCCACCTCACATCACTAAAAGTTCAACACCAAGCGATCAAAAAGGCTTATGGCCCCCAAAATAGTACCAATCTAACTGATTTTCTTTGGTTAACAAATGGTTTTATTGTGTTAAATGTAAAAAAAAAAAAAATGAAAAAAAGTATACATATTGGGTATCGCCACGTCCCTGACAACCTGCTCTGTAAAAATACCACATGACCTAACCCCTCAGATGAACACCGTAAAAGAAAAAAAATGTGTCACCTTACATCAGAAAACGTGTAATAGCAAGCGATCAAAAAGTCATACGCACCCCAAAATTGTAACAGTCATCTCATCCCGCAAAAATTATAACCTACCTAAGACAATCACCCCCAAAAAAAACTATGGCTCTCAGAATATGGAGACACTAAAAAAAGCTTAGTTTTTTCCCAAAAATTATATTAGTGTATAAAACTTAACCTGTTGGGGACACATGACGTACCAGTACGTCATGATGTCCCGGTACTTAAGGACACATGACATACCGGTACGGCCCGACGGATGTTCTCGGCCGAGGAGGCATACGCACAGCTCCGAGAGTCCCAGTGAGGACGAGGATGACCCCACTTTCCTTTTGTCATCCGCGTCCTTCTCATCATCTAGCGATGATGATGAGCCCCCAAGGTGGCGTAGACGCCTCCAGGCAGAGCAAGTGGACCGCCATGCCAGGGACCCTGTGGCCCACACTAGTATAAGCAGCTCTGGGGCTCGTACTAGTTTTCCGGCCCACCAGTTAAGTCCACTGGAGCCCCATACCGGTGAACCTGCATGGTGTACCGCAGAGCATTTTGAGCCTGTGATTCCTGATTTTGTTGGCCAATCAGGAATCCAGATTCCCACAGTGGGCTTCACTGAATATGACTATTTCAGTATTTTTTTCAGTGACCACTTTGTAAGTGTACCCTGAGGTACAAACGAACGTGGAGCAAATTAACGTTTTCGCCCAACAGTTCATTGCTAAACACCCGGGCTCCTTTTTGGCCAGGGCCGGTGGCTGGACTCCGGTCAGTGCAGTTGAGATGAGGACGTTTTGCTGCACATGGGCCTAGTAAAAAAAACGGTGTCAGGCATTACTGGAGTGGGGACATCCTCTACCAGATCCCACTTTACAGTACGGCCATAAAACGTAACCGGTTTAAGGCCATCCGGAAATGCCTGCATTATGCAGATAATGCAGCATGTCCCACCAAGGTGATCCTGCCTATGACTGCCTGTACAAAATCTGTCCAGTCATCGATCACTTTGGGGCCAAATTTTTGGAGGCCTATGCACCTGGAAGGGAATTTGCGGTTGATGAGTCTCTCATTGCTTTCAAGGGGAGACTAATTTTCCACCAGTATGTTCCCTCTAAGCGGGCGAGGTATGGCGTGAAGCTGTACAAACTTTGTGAGAGTACCTCAGGGTACACTTACAAGTTTTGTGTGTACGAGAGGCGAGATTCCTGTATTCAACCTCCAGAATGTGCTCCCACTCTGGTTGTTAGCGGGAAACTTGTGTGGGACCTTATGCACCCACTGCTAGATAAGGATTACCACCTGTACGTGGATAACTATTATACTAGCATTCCCTTGTTCCAGTCCCTCGCCGCCAGATCCACGTCCGCTTGTCGGACTATGCAGAAAAATCAACGCTTCCTCCTTACCCACCCTCTCCTGGTACCTATCCCCAGGGGTGATACCCGTGCTCTTACCAGTGGAAACCTGTTGCTGGTCAGATATAAGGACAAGAGGAATGTCCTTGTACTGTTCAAATTCACGGTAATGGCATCACCCCTGTCCCTGTGTGAGGCACCGCGGCAACGGTTCTCATGCCCGATTGTATCGTCAACTACAATCGGTATATGGGAGGAGTTGATCTCTCTGATCAAGTCCTCAAGCCATATAATGCCATGCACAAAACCGTTGCGGTCTACTTGGTACAGGTTGCCTTGAACAACTCTTTTGTGCTGTCCCGGACCACTGGCAACACGGGGAAATTCCTCCAGTTCTATGATGCAGTCCTCAAGGCCCTGATCTTTTCTGACCAGGAAAGAGCAGGCCAGAGTACCTCGGGAACTAGATCGTCCCTGGCCAACACTTTCCAGGTGTGTTCCCCTATACTGGAAAGTAGGAACGGACCCCAAAAAGGTGCAGAGTGTGTCACTACTAAATTTATAATCCCCTTCCCCAATTTTAATTCCATTTAGCCACTGACAATCGGGAAAAAAACTATGGTTCTCAGACTTAAAACACTAAAACAAATATTTTTTTTTCAAAAATATTATTTTGTAAAACTAAAACAAAAAAAATAGACATATTTGATATTGCCATGTCCGTAAGAATCTGCTCTATAAAAATACCCCATGACTAGGGATGAGCGAACTCGAACTGTATAGTTCGGGTTCGTACCGAATTTTGGGGTGTCCGTGACACGGACCCGAACCCGGACATTTTCGTAGAAGTCCGGGTTCGGGTTCGGTGTTCGTCGCTTTCTTCGCGCTTTTGTGACGCTTTCTTGGCGCTTTTTGAAAGGCTGCAAAGCAGCCAATCAACAAGCGTCATACTACTTGCCCCAAGAGGCCATCACAGCCATGCCTACTATTGGCATGGCTGTGATTGGCCAGAGCACCATGTGACCCAGCCTCTATTTAAGCTGGAGTCACATAGCGCCGCCCGTCACTCTGCTCTGATTAGCGTAGGGAGAGGTTGCGGCTGCGACAGTAGGGCGAGATTAGGCAGATTAACTCCTCCAAAGGACTTGATTAACTGATCGATCTGCAGCTGTGGATCATTGAGCTGCTGATCCTCAATTGCTCACTGTTTTTAGGCTGCACAGACCGTTTGTCAGTCTCATTTTTCTGGGGTGATCGGCGGCCATTTTGTGTCTTGTGGTGCGCCAGCACAAGCTGCGACCAAGTGCATTTAACCCTCAATGGTGTGGTTGTTTTTTGGCTAAAGCCTACATCAGGGTGAAGCTGTCACACCAAGTGCATTTAACCAGCAATAGTCTGTTCATTTTTTGGCCATATACAAAATCAGGGGCAAGCTGCGCCTGTCACCAAGTGCATTTAACCCTCAATGGTGTGGTTGTTTTTTGGCTAAAGCCTACATCAGGGTGAAGCTGTCACACCAAGTGCATTTAACCAGCAATAGTCTGTTCATTTTTTGGCCATATACAAAATCAGGGGCAAGCTGCGCCTGTCACCAAGTGCATTTAACCCTCAATGGTGTGGTTGTTTTTTGGCTAAAGCCTACATCAGGGTGAAGCTGTCACACCAAGTGCATTTAACCAGCAATAGTCTGTTCATTTTTTGGCCATATACAAAATCAGGGGCAAGCTGCGCCTGTCACCAAGTGCATTTAACCCTCAATGGTGTGGTTGTTTTTTGGCTAAAGCCTACATCAGGGTGAAGCTGTCACACCAAGTGCATTTAACCAGCAATAGTCTGTTAATTTTTTGGCCATATCCCAGTCTAATTCTGTCACTAAATCCATACCGGTCACCCAGCGCCTAAATACTAGGCCTCAAATTTATATCCAGCTAAATCTGTCCCTAGTGCTGTAGCTGGGCGAGTTATTTAGTGTCCGTTCAAGCACATTTCTTGTTCTGGGTTGAAATACAATTCCCAATTTAGCAATTTCATAATTTAGTGGTTCCTGCTATATCAGAGCTATTTGAAATCTATCCCAAAAAGGGTATATAATATTGAAGGTGCACATTGGGTCATTCAGAATAACTTCACACACACCCGCTACTGTGTATTTCCAAGTCTAATTCTGTCACTAAACCCATACCTGTCACCCAGCGCCTAAATACTAGGCCTCAAATTTAAATCCCTCTAAATCTCTCGTTACCCACCGCTGTACTGTTGTTGCTGGGCAAGATATTTAGTGTCCGTCAAAGCACATTTTTTGTTCTGGGTTGAAGTACAATTCCCAATTTAGCAATTTCATAATTTAGTGGTTTCTGCTATATCAGAGCTATTTGAAATCTATCCCTAAAAGGGTATATAATATTCAAGGTGCACATAGGGTCATTCAGAATAACTTCACACACACGCTTCTGTGCATTTCCAAGTCTAATTCTGTCACTAAATCCATACCGGTGACCCAGCGCCTAAATACTAGGCCTCAAATTTAAATCCCTCTAAATCTCTCGTTACCCACCACTGTACTGTTGTTGCTGGGCAAGATATTTAGTGTCCGTCAAAGCACATTTTTTGTTCTGGGTTGAAGTACAATTCCCAATTTAGCAATTTCATAATTTAGTGGTTTCTGCTATATCAGAGCTATTTGAAATCTATCCCTAAAAGGGTATATAATATTGAAGGTGCACATAGGGTCATTCAGAATAACTTCACACACACGCTTCTGTGCATTTCCAAGTCTAATTCTGTCACTAAATCCATACCGGTGACCCAGCGCCTAAATACTAGGCCTCAAATTTAAATCCCTCTAAATCTCTCGTTACCCACCGCTGTACTGTTGTTGCTGGGCAAGATATTTAGTGTCCGTCAAAGCACATTTTTTGTTCTGGGTTGAAGTACAATTCCCAATTTAGCAATTTCATAATTTAGTGGTTTCTGCTATATCAGAGCTATTTGAAATCTATCCCTAAAAGGGTATATAATATTGAAGGTGCACATAGGGTCATTCAGAATAACTTCACACACACGCTTCTGTGCATTTCCAAGTCTAATTCTGTCACTAAATCCATACCGGTGACCCAGCGCCTAAATACTAGGCCTCAAATTTAAATCCCTCTAAATCTCTCGTTACCCACCGCTGTACTGTTGTTGCTGGGCAAGATATTTAGTGTCCGTCAAAGCACATTTTTTGTTCTGGGTTGAAGTACAATTCCCAATTTAGCAATTTCATAATTTAGTGGTTCCTGCTATATCAGAGCTATTTGAAATCTATCCCAAAAAGGGTATATAATATTGAAGGTGCACATTGGGTCATTCAGAATAACTTCACACACACCCGCTACTGTGTATTTCCAAGTCTAATTCTGTCACTAAACCCATACCTGTCACCCAGCGCCTAAATACTAGGCCTCAAATTTAAATCCCTCTAAATCTCTCGTTACCCACCGCTGTACTGTTGTTGCTGGGCAAGATATTTAGTGTCCGTCAAAGCACATTTTTTGTTCTGGGTTGAAGTACAATTCCCAATTTAGCAATTTCATAATTTAGTGGTTTCTGCTATATCAGAGCTATTTGAAATCTATCCCTAAAAGGGTATATAATATTGAAGGTGCACATAGGGTCATTCAGAATAACTTCACACACACGCTTCTGTGCATTTCCAAGTCTAATTCTGTCACTAAATCCATACCGGTGACCCAGCGCCTAAATACTAGGCCTCAAATTTAAATCCCTCTAAATCTCTCGTTACCCACCACTGTACTGTTGTTGCTGGGCAAGATATTTAGTGTCCGTCAAAGCACATTTTTTGTTCTGGGTTGAAGTACAATTCCCAATTTAGCAATTTCATAATTTAGTGGTTCCTGCTATATCAGAGCTATTTGAAATCTATCCCAAAAAGGGTATATAATATTGAAGGTGCACATTGGGTCATTCAGAATAACTTCACACACACCCGCTACTGTGTATTTCCAAGTCTAATTCTGTCACTAAACCCATACCTGTCACCCAGCGCCTAAATACTAGGCCTCAAATTTAAATCCCTCTAAATCTCTCGTTACCGCTGTACTGTTGTAGCTGGGAAAGTTATTTAGTGCCCGTCAAAGCACATTTTTTGTTCTGGGTTGAAGTACAATTCCCAATTTAGCAATTTCATAATTTAGTGGTTCCTGCTATATCAGAGCTATTTGAAATCTATCCCAAAAAGGGTATATAATATTCAAGGTGCACATTGGGTCATTCAGAATAACTTCACACACACGCTTCTGTGCATTTCCAAGTCTAATTCTGTCACTAAATCCATACCGGTCACCCAGCGCCTAAATACTAGGCCTCAAATTTATATCCCGCTGAATTTGAATACAATACATTGGGCCAAATAATATATTTGTTGTTGTGGTGAACCATAACAATGAGAAAAACATCTAGTAAGGGACGCGGACGTGGACATGGTCGTGGTGGTGTTAGTGGACCCTCTGGTGCTGGGAGAGGACGTGGCCGTTCTGCCACATCCACACGTCCTAGTGTACCAACTACCTCAGGTCCCAGTAGCCGCCAGAATTTACAGCGATATATGGTGGGGCCCAATGCCGTTCTAAGGATGGTAAGGCCTGAGCAGGTACAGGCATTAGTCAATTGGGTGGCCGACAGTGGATCCAGCACGTTCACATTATCTCCCACCCAGTCTTCTGCAGAAAGCGCACAGATGGCGCCTGAAAACCAACCCCATCAGTCTGTCACATCACCCCCATGCATACCAGGGAAACTGTCTCAGCCTCAAGTTATGCAGCAGTCTCTTATGCTGTTTGAAGACTCCGCTGGCAGGGTTTCCCAAGGGCATCCACCTAGCCCTTCCCCAGCGGTGAAAGACATAGAATGCACTGACGCACAACCACTTATGTTTCCTGATGATGAGGACATGGGAATACCACCTCAGCATGTCTCTGATGATGACGAAACACAGGTGCCAACTGCTGCGTCTTTCTGCAGTGTGCAGACTGAACAGGAGGTCAGGGATCAAGACTGGGTGGAAGACGATGCAGGGGACGATGAGGTCCTAGACCCCACATGGAATGAAGGTCGTGCCACTGACTTTCACAGTTCGGAGGAAGAGGCAGTGGTGAGACCGAGCCAACAGCGTAGCAAAAGAGGGAGCAGTGGGCAAAAGCAGAACACCCGCCGCCAAGAGACTCCGCCTGCTACTGACCGCCGCCATCTGGGACCGAGCACCCCAAAGGCAGCTTCAAGGAGTTCCCTGGCATGGCACTTCTTCAAACAATGTGCTGACGACAAGACCCGAGTGGTTTGCACGCTGTGCCATCAGAGCCTGAAGCGAGGCATTAACGTTCTGAACCTGAGCACAACCTGCATGACCAGGCACCTGCATGCAAAGCATGAACTGCAGTGGAGTAAACACCTTAAAACCAAGGAAGTCACTCAGGCTCCCCCTGCTACCTCTTCTGCTGCTGCCGCCTCGGCCTATTCTGCTGCTGCCGCCTCGGCCTCTTCCTCCGCCTCTGGAGGAACGTTGGCACCTGCCGCCCAGCAAACAGGGGATGTACCACCAACACCACCACCACCACCTCCGTCACCAAGCGTCTCAACCATGTCACACGCCAGCGTTCAGCTCTCCATCTCACAAACATTTGATAGAAAGCGTAAATTCCCACCTAGCCACCCTCGATCCCTGGCCCTGAATGCCAGCATTTCTAAACTACTGGCCTATGAAATGCTGTCATTTAGGCTGGTGGACACAGACAGCTTCAAACAGCTCATGTCGCTTGCTGTCCCACAGTATGTTGTTCCCAGCCGGCACTACTTCTCCAAGAGAGCCGTGCCTTCCCTGCACAACCAAGTATCCGATAAAATCAAGTGTGCACTGCGCAACGCCATCTGTAGCAAGGTCCACCTAACCACAGATACGTGGACCAGTAAGCACGGCCAGGGACGCTATATCTCCCTAACTGCACACTGGGTAAATGTAGTGGCAGCTGGGCCCCAGGCGGAGAGCTGTTTGGCGCACGTCCTGCCGCCGCCAAGGATCGCAGGGCAACATTCTTTGCCTCCTGTTGCCACCTCCTCCTTCTCGGCTTCCTCCTCCTCTTCTTCCACCTGCTCATCCAGTCAGCCACACACCTTCACCACCAACTTCAGCACAGCCCGGGGTAAACGTCAGCAGGCCATTCTGAAACTCATATGTTTGGGGGACAGGCCCCACACCGCACAGGAGTTGTGGCGGGGTATTGAACAACAGACCGACGAGTGGTTGCTGCCGGTGAGCCTCAAGCCCGGCCTGGTGGTGTGTGATAATGGGCGAAATCTCGTTGCAGCTCTGGGACTAGCCAATTTGACGCACATCCCTTGCTTGGCGCATGTGCTGAATTTGGTGGTGCAGAAGTTCATTCACAACTACCCCGACATGTCAGAGCTGCTGCATAAAGTGCGGGCCGTCTGTTCGCGCTTCCGGCGTTCACATCCTGCCGCTGCTCGCCTGTCTGCGCTACAGCGTAACTTCGGCCTTCCCGCTCACCGCCTCATATGCGACGTGCCCACCAGGTGGAACTCCACCTTGCACATGCTGGACAGACTGTGCGAGCAGCAGCAGGCCATAGTGGAGTTTCAGCTGCAGCACGCACGGGTCAGTCGCACTACAGAACAGCACCACTTCACCACCAATGACTGGGCCTCCATGCGAGACCTGTGTGCCCTGTTGCGCTGTTTCGAGTACTCCACCAACATGGCCAGTGGCGATGACACCGTTATCAGCGTTACAATACCACTTCTATGTCTCCTTGAGAAAACACTTAGGGCGATGATGGAACAGGAGGTGGCCCAGGAGGAGGAGGAGGAGGATGAGGAAGAGGGGTCATTTTTAGCACTTTCAGGCCAGTCTCTTCGAAGTGACTCAGAGGGAGGTTTTTTGCAACAGCAGAGGCCAGGTACAAATGTGGCCAGCCAGGGCCCACTACTGGAGGACGAGGAGGACGAGGATGAGGAGGAGGTGGAGGAGGATGAGGATGAAGCATGGTCACAGCGGGGTGGCACCCAACGCAGCTCGGGTCCATCACTGGTGCGTGGCTGGGGGGAAAGGCAGGACGATGACGATACGCCTCCCACAGAGGACAGCTTGTCCTTACCCCTGGGCAGCCTGGCACACATGAGCGACTACATGCTGCAGTGCCTGCGCAACGACAGCAGAGTTGCCCACATTTTAACCTGTGCGGACTACTGGGTTGCCACCCTGCTGGATCCACGCTACAAAGACAATGTGCCCACCTTACTTCCTGCACTGGAGCGTGATAGGAAGATGCGCGAGTACAAGCGCACGTTGGTAGACGCGCTACTGAGAGCATTCCCAAATGTCACAGGGGAACAAGTGGAAGCCCAAGGCCAAGGCAGAGGAGGAGCAAGAGGTCGCCAAGGCAGCTGTGTCACGGCCAGCTCCTCTGAGGGCAGGGTTAGCATGGCAGAGATGTGGAAAACTTTTGTCAACACGCCACAGCTAACTGCACCACCACCTGATACGCAACGTGTTAGCAGGAGGCAACATTTCACTAACATGGTGGAACAGTACGTGTGCACACCCCTCCACGTACTGACTGATGGTTCGGCCCCATTCAACTTCTGGGTCTCTAAATTGTCCACGTGGCCAGAGCTAGCCTTTTATGCCTTGGAGGTGCTGGCCTGCCCGGCAGCCAGCGTTTTGTCTGAACGTGTATTCAGCACGGCAGGGGGCGTCATTACAGACAAACGCAGCCGCCTGTCTACAGCCAATGTGGACAAGCTGACGTTCATAAAAATGAACCAGGCATGGATCCCACAGGACCTGTCCGTCCCTTGTCCAGATTAGACATTAACTACCTCCCCATAACCATATATTATTGGACTCCAGGGCACTTCCTCATTCAATCCTATTTTTATTTTCATTTTACCATTATATTGCGATGCTACCCAAAGTTGAATGAACCTCTCCTCTGCCTGTGTGCTAGGCCTAAATATATGCCAATGGACTGTTGCAGTGGTGGCTGACATGAAGCCTGATTCTCTGCTATGACATGCAGACTAATTCTCTGCTGACATGAAGCCAGATTGTCTGTTACGGGACCTCTCTCCTCTGCCTGGGTGCTGGGCCTAAATTTATGACAATGGACTGTTGCAGTGGTGGCTGACGTGAAGCCTGATTCTCTGCTATGACATGCAGACTGATTCTCTGCTGACATGAAGCCAGATCGTCTGTTACGGGACCTCTCTGCTCTGCCTGTGTGCTAGGCCTAAATATATGCCAATGGACTGTTGCAGTGGTGGGTGACGTGAAGCCTCATTCTCTGCTATGACATGCAGACTGATTCTCTGCTGACATGAAGCCAGATTGTCTGTTACGGGACCTCTCTGCTCTGCCTGTGTGCTAGGCCTAAATATATGCCAATGGACTGTTGCAGTGGTGGGTGACGTGAAGCCTCATTCTCTGCTATGACATGCAGACTGATTCTCTGCTGACATGAAGCCAGATTGTCTGTTACGGGACCTCTCTGCTCTGCCTGTGTGCTAGGCCTAAATATATGCCAATGGACTGTTGCAGTGGTGGGTGACGTGAAGCCTCATTCTCTGCTATGACATGCAGACTGATTCTCTGCTGACATGAAGCCAGATTGTCTGTTACGGGACCTCTCTGCTCTGCCTGTGTGCTAGGCCTAAATATATGCCAATGGACTGTTGCAGTGGTGGGTGACGTGAAGCCTCATTCTCTGCTATGACATGCAGACTGATTCTCTGCTGTCATGAAGCCAGATTGTCTGTTACGGGACCTCTCTGCTCTGCCTGTGTGCTAGGCCTAAATATATGCCAATGGACTGTTGCAGTGGTGGGTGACGTGAAGCCTCATTCTCTGCTATGACATGCAGACTAATTCTCTGCTGACATGAAGACAGATTCTCTGTTACGGGACCTCTCTCCTCTGCCTGTGTGTGTGCTGGGCCTAAATATATGCCAATGGACTGTTGCAGTGGTGGCTGACGTGAAGCCTCATTCTCTGCTATGACATGCAGACTGATTCTCTGCTGACATGAAGCCAGATTCTCTGTTACGGGACCTCTCTCCTCTGCCTGTGTGTGTGCTGGGCCTAAATATATGCCAATGGACTGTTGCAGTGGTGGCTGACGTGAAGCCTCATTCTCTGCTATGACATGCAGACTGATTCTCTGCTGACATGAAGCCAGATTCTCTGTTACGGGACCTCTCTCCTCTGCCTGTGTGTGTGCTGGGCCTAAATATATGCCAATGGACTGTTGCAGTGGTGGCTGACGTGAAGCCTCATTCTCTGCTATGACATGCAGACTGATTCTCTGCTGACATGAAGCCAGATTCTCTGTTACGGGACCTCTCTCCTCTGCCTGTGTGTGTGCTGGGCCTAAATATATGCCAATGGACTGTTGCAGTGGTGGCTGACGTGAAGCCTCATTCTCTGCTATGACATGCAGACTAATTCTCTGCTGACATGAAGACAGATTCTCTGTTACGGGACCTCCCTCCTCTGCCTGGGTGCTGGGCCTAAATATATGCCAATGGACTGTTGCAGTGGTGGCTGACGTGAAGCCTCATTCTCTGCTATGACATGCAGACTGATTCTCTGCTGACATGAAGCCAGATTCTCTGTTACGGGACCTCTCTCCTCTGCCTGTGTGTGTGCTGGGCCTAAATATATGCCAATGGACTGTTGCAGTGGTGGCTGACGTGAAGCCTCATTCTCTGCTATGACATGCAGACTGATTCTCTGCTGACATGAAGCCAGATTCTCTGTTACGGGACCTCTCTCCTCTGCCTGTGTGTGTGCTGGGCCTAAATATATGCCAATGGACTGTTGCAGTGGTGGCTGACGTGAAGCCTCATTCTCTGCTATGACATGCAGACTAATTCTCTGCTGACATGAAGACAGATTCTCTGTTACGGGACCTCCCTCCTCTGCCTGGGTGCTGGGCCTAAATATATGCCAATGGACTGTTGCAGTGGTGGCTGACGTGAAGCCTCATTCTCTGCTATGACATGCAGACTGATTCTCTGCTGACATGAAGACAGATTCTCTGTTACGGGACCTCTCTCCTCTGCCTGTGTGCTAGGCCTAAATATATGCCAATGGACTGTTGCAGTGGTGGGTGACGTGAAGCCTCATTCTCTGCTATGACATGCAGACTGATTCTCTGCTGTCATGAAGCCAGATTGTCTGTTACGGGACCTCTCTGCTCTGCCTGTGTGCTAGGCCTAAATATATGCCAATGGACTGTTGCAGTGGTGGGTGACGTGAAGCCTCATTCTCTGCTATGACATGCAGACTAATTCTCTGCTGACATGAAGACAGATTCTCTGTTACGGGACCTCTCTCCTCTGCCTGTGTGTGTGCTGGGCCTAAATATATGCCAATGGACTGTTGCAGTGGTGGCTGACGTGAAGCCTCATTCTCTGCTATGACATGCAGACTGATTCTCTGCTGACATGAAGCCAGATTCTCTGTTACGGGACCTCTCTCCTCTGCCTGTGTGCTAGGCCTAAATATATGCCAATGGACTGTTGCAGTGGTGGCTGACGTGAAGCCTCATTCTCTGCTATGACATGCAGACTAATTCTCTGCTGACATGAAGACAGATTCTCTGTTACGGGACCTCTCTCCTCTGCCTGGGTGCCGGGGCCTAAATATCTGAGAATGGACTGTTCCAGTGGTGGGTGACGGGAAGCCAGATTCTCTGCTATGGAACCTCTCTCCAATTGATTTTGGTTAATTTTTATTTATTTAATTTTTATTTTAATTAATTTCCCTATCCACATTTGTTTGCAGGGGATTTACCTACATGTTGCTGCCTTTTGCAGCCCTCTAGCCCTTTCCTGGGCTGTTTTACAGCCGTTTTAGTGCCGAAAAGTTCGGGTCCCCATTGACTTCAATGGGGTTCGGGTTCGGGACGAAGTTCGGATCGGGTTCGGATCCCGAACCCGAACATTTCCGGGATGTTCGGCCGAACTTCTCGAACCCGAACATCCAGGTGTTCGCTCAACTCTACCCATGACCTAACCCCTCAGATGAACACGGTCAAAAAAATAGGTATTTTTTTTGTCAACTTACATCACAAATAGTGTAATAGCAAGTGATCAAAAAGTGATATGCCCCCCAAAATAGTGCCAATAAAACCATCCTCATCCCGCAAAAAATGAGCCTCTACCTAAGATAATTGGCTAAAATCTAAAAGAAAACTGACGATGAAAGGATAAAGCCTAATTAAATTTAAAAAAGTAGAGATATTCGGTATCGCCGGGTCTGTAATAATCTTCTCTATAAAAATACCACATGACCTAACCCCTCAGATGAACACTGTAAAAAAAAATAAAAAAAAAAGTGCCAAAACAGCTATTTTTTTGAAAATTTTCCATTTTAATCAGTTTTTTTCCAGTAACAAAGCAGGGGTTAACAGCCAAACAAAACTTAATATTTATTACCCTGATTCTGCAGTTTACAGAAACACCCCATATGTGGTCGTAAAGTGCTGTATGACCAAACGGCAGGGCGCAGAAGGAAAGGAACGCCGTATGGTTTCTGGAAGCAGATTTTGATGGCCTTTTTTTGCACCCCTACTGTAGAGACTCCATAAAAGTGACCCCATCTAAGAAACTACACCCCTCAAGATATTAAAAACTGATTTTACAAACATTATTAACCCTTTAGGTGTTCCTCAACAGTTCATGGCAAATGGAGATGAAATTTTAGAATTTTTGAAAAAAAAATATTTTTTAGTGTCTCCATATTCTGAAAGCAATAGTTTTTTTTATTTTTTGGGCGACTGTCTTGTAGGGGCTCTTTTTTTCGGTATGAGATGACGGTTTTATTGGTACTATTGTTGGGAGCTTATGACTTTTTGATCGCTTGGTATTACACTTTTTGTGATGTAAGGTGACAAAAAATTGCTTTGTTGACATCGTTTTTATTTTTTATGTTTTACGGTGTTCACCTGAGGGGTTAGTTCCTGTGATATTTTTAGAGAGCAGGTCATTATGGAGAGCAGGTCATTTATTTATAGGTATTGCCACGTCCGTAACAACCTTTTTTGTCATCTTACATCACAAAAGTGTAATGACAAGCGATCAAAAAGTCATATGCACCCCACAATAGTACTAATCATGCCGAAAAAAAATGAGCCCCTACATAAGACCGTCACCCAAAAATTTTTGAAAACTATGGCTTTCAGAATATGAGACACTAAAAAAATAATTTTTTTCAAAATGCTTTATTATGTAAAGCTGAAACAAACAACCAAAAAAAGTCATATTTTGTATTGCCGCGTCCGTAACAACATGCTGTATAAAAATAGCTCCTGATCTAACCTGTCAGATGAGCGTTGTAATTAACAAAAAATAAAAACTGGGCAAAAACAGCTAGTTTTTGTTACCTTGCTTCACAAAATTGTAATATAGAGCAACCAAAAATCATCTGTACCCTAAAATAGTACCAACAAAACTGCCACCTTATCCCATAGTTTCCAAAATGGGGTTACTTTTTTGGAGTTTCTACTCTAGGTGAGCACCAGGGGGTCTTCAAATGTGACATGGCAAGTTAAAATTATCCCAGTGAATTCTGAACTTCAAAAACCATATGGTGTTCCTTTCCTTCTGCGCCCTGCCGTGTGCCCGTACAGCAGTTTATGATCACATATATGGTGTTTCTGTAAACTACAGAATCAGGGCAATAAATATTGAGTTTTGTTTGGCTGTCAACCCTTGCTTTGTTAGCGGAAAAAAATTATAAAAATGATCTGCCCAAAAAGTGAAATTCTGAAATTTCATCTCCAATTTTCATTAATTCTTGTGAAACACCTAAAGGTTTAACAAAGTTTGTAAAATCAGTTTTTAATACCTTGAGGGGTGTAGTTTCTAAAATGGGGTCACTTTTTTGGAGTTTCTACTCTAGGGGTACATCAGGAGGGCTTCAAATGGGAAATGGCGTCCAAAAAACTGTCCATCAAAATCTGCCTTCCAAAAACTATATGGTATTCCTTTACTTTTGCAAATTGTGTTTTGCAAGAGATAAATTGATTGACCACACACTCAGTATCTCCTAACTTGAAAAATCTCTTTCTATGCATGTATTTACACATGGAGCAGTGACCGCATACAAAGTTACCTTTTAGGGGGCATTTTTCTAACCAATTTCATTCTGGTTTTTGGAAATTACTCCTCAAAATGACATCCTTAATTGTTTTGCTTCTCCTAAAGCTGACAATAGGAGTACATTGTGTTTATTCTTTCAAGACATTATCCTATGCTAAAATTTGGCAATTGTTAAGAATAGCACTCCTGATGGCGACAGCAATAGGGGAATAGTCAAATGTGAACACTGCTCTATCCTTATTAGCTTCAGACTTAGGATTAACCTCTTGGGGACTGGATGCATTTATATATGCTCTATCAATTACCTTGTTTGGATAGCAACATTGCAAGAGATACTTTTTTTTAGTATTGCTCATATGGTACAGATGACTTGGCCGTATGGTACAGATGACTTTACATAAGGTGGATGGAAGGAATCGTAGTGCAGTAGTAAATTTGTGAAGGCCGGTTTTCTATATATATATATATATATATATATATATATATATATTCGTGTGAATGATGCCACCTTTGATTTCCACTTTAATGTCCAAAAATTCTAAATCCTCACAATTAATCTTACTTGTGAATTTCATATTCATCTGTTTTTTTGTGTTAAGGTACTCCACAATTCATCAAACTGCACGTCGGTCCCCATCCATATGATGAACACATCATCAATGAATCGAAAAAAAGTCTTGATGTAACATACAAATGAGTTATCAACTGTAAATATGTATTTATCTTCAAAAACCGAGAGGAAGAGATTAGCAAAAGTGCAAGCCACTGGGGCCCCCATCGCTGTCCCTGAGCATTGTATGAACCAGTTCCACAAAAATCTCTGATTTATTATTTCATTCCAAAATTTCACGGACACACTGTACCACCAACTCCTGCGGTATTCTAGTATATAAACGTTCGACATCGATGGATGCTAATGCAAAACCATCCTGCCATTCTAGTTCTTTTATTGCATCCAAAAAGTCACCAGTGTCCCTCCAAAATGAGGGATCTCCTTTCAATAATGGGCATAAAAGCCAATCAATATATTGGGAAAGAGGTTCAGTAACTGAGCCAATTCCTGTGATGATGGGGAGCCCAGGTGGGTCCACCACTGACTTAAACACAGGTTTAACAGTAAATGGAGGGAACAGCCTCTCTGCGGTAGCTGTGGAGAGAACTCCCTTATCAACATATTTCCACAATAGGGACCTTCATTGTTTCTGATATGCATATGTGGGATCCATTTTTAGGGGCGCATGTACATTTACATTTTTCAATTGGCTTTCTGCTTCTTTCACATATGAAGTAGTGTACATAACCAAGATGTTCCTACTCTTGGCAGCCGGTTTGACAGTCAGGTCACTCTGCTTACTAAGCCACTGTAGGGCTCTTTTTTCTTTAGCATTTAAATTCCCTTTTTTAGAAGGATATACCAAAGCCTTAGCTTCTTTTAATGCTTGTTTTTGGAATAAATCCAGACTACCGCCAGCCGGCAAGGGTGGGGAGAAAGTGGAGCCGACACCTTTGGAAAAAAATTGGTCATTATTATCCTACTCTGGTTGTTGCAGTTCACACCCCAGCAGCTCCAATAGAGTGTCAACAATCTGTTTATCCATAGGGTAGTACTCTTTATTAAGTCTAAAACCTATTGGTCCTACCGTACATGGTTTCTCACCTCTAATACAGATTTGTTACTACTTTTGAAACCCTGACAATGCCTAAACAGATTCAGTTTTCTAATAAATTTAAATAAATCGACCTCAACTGATACTTCATCAAAACTATTTACCAGACCATAATTTAGCCCCTTAGATAAAACAGAAAGGCAGTCACTATTCAATTTTACTTGTGTCAGATTAATTTCACATTGCACCTGGCTTCTAGATTCTCAGCTGGATTTGGAATTTTCATCTCCATGTGACTTGTTTCCGCTTATATTCGCCCCTTTGGTTTTGTTCCTGGACAGGCGTCCTCTCCTAATCCTTCTTCTAAAGGGGGCTCAGGATGAAAGAAGATTTGGCAATATTTAGATCATTTTTAGGAGACACCATTAGATGCTTGTATATCAGATTCAGAGAATACAGGAGATCTATAGTGACAAGAATTGGGGCTACTAGATTGATTGATCACATCCATGAAATACATGGAGGTAATAGTAGCGTTAAAATGTGCAGAGATTGAAGTTGTCCAGCCTCTTAGAGGTGATAGAGGTCATATTTTACTCCAGAAAGAAGCAACCTGGATTATAAAAAGTGGAGCCATGGGCCCTCTGGGGTTAAATGATAATAACTATCTAGCAGTGCTTTAATAGTATTAGTAGTTTATGTGTGTGTGTTTTTTTGTTTGCCTTGTCTTCTGATTGGTCTTCATACCTGTGTCATTCATTTAATCAGTGACGAAGGAGTGGGACTATTTTTGAACCACACAGATTCAGTCACTGATAGCTTGAAAAAGTGCAACAAGCGCAAAACGGCTGTTGTCTCCTAGCTGTGCTTGGCCCACATGACGCTGACCTTTTTATGTGAATAAAGCTGCAAAGAGTATTTTTTGGTGAGTGCCGCATTATTATTTTTTCTCTCCTTTGTTGCAAATATATTTGTATTTTGTCACTAATACACGGCAAAGTGTAAAATATCTCACTGTACTGCTGAATGGCAATTTTTACATTTTTGCACAAAAGGCTTTTCAACAGATAAGTACAACTATGAACGGTGAATATATTTGTATTTGGCCAGTAATACACAGTAAACTGGGCTATAAAATATCTCACTCGACCGCTGAACGGCAATTAGGCCCTAATTATTTTTACACAAAAGGTTTTTCAACAGATAAGTACAACTATGAACGACAAATTTATTTGTATTTCGCCACTAATACACGGCAAAGTGGGCTGTAAAATATCTCACTGCACCGCTGAGCGGCAAAATATATTTTTCCTTTTTCCACTAATACACGCAAAAAGGGCTTTAACCTCTTAAAGGACTGGGCCATTTTTCACCTTAAGGATCAGACTGATTTTTGCAAATCTGACTAAAACGCTTTTACTTATTCAAGCCATTCCGAGATTGTTTTCTCGCCACATACTGTACTTCATGACAGTGGTAAATTGAAATCAAAATATTTCATGCTGAGCACCAGCATTACTCACAATCGATCAGTGCAGCACCAAATTAAATCCCACACCTACAGCAGTGCCGACGGTATCATCTACATAGTAATACAATTATAGTTGCCTTTCATAGTTGTACTTATCTGAAAAGCCTTTTGTGTAAAAATATTGTGGGGTTTCGCTCTGGTAAACATGGTAAGCGGGCGCAGTACAGAGGCAAAATTCCTAACTCAAAACTTCAGTGTTTATTTACACTTGAGGCAATTGCACAAAACAGTGCGGAACTTTGCAGTCTTGGTGTTAATTCACACACAATGGAAAGTTCATATAACACAAGCCACCTTGCTGGCCATTCTGCCTCCAGTAGTCCACAGCAGGCTTTAGGGGGCATGTTTCCCCAGCATGTGGCTCTCAGGCCTCCAGTACGGCACAAAGCCTCAGATCTAAAGAAACAGAGACATCTCTGCTGAGCCCAGCTGCCTATTTAACCACTTCAACCCCGCTAGCTAAAACCCCCTTAATGACCAGGCCACTTTTTACACTTCTGCACTACACTACTTTCACCGTTTATCGCTCGGTCATGCAACTTACCACCCCAATGAATTTTACCTCCTTTTCTTCTCACTAATAGAGCTTTCATTTGGTGGTATTTTATTGCTGCTGACATTTTTACTTTTTTTTGTTATTAATCAAAATGTAACGATTTTTTTGCAAAGAAATGAAATTTTTCACTTTCAGCTGTAAAATTATGCAAAAAAAACGACATCCATATATAAATTTTTCACCAAATTTATAGTTCTACATGTCTTTGATAAAAAAAAAAAAATGTTTTGGCAAAAAAAAAATTGTTTGGGTAAAAGTTAGTGTTTACACACTATGGTACAAAAATTTGAATTTCCGCTTTTTGAAGCAGCTCTGACTTTCTGAGCACCTGTCATGTTTCCTGAGGTTCTACAATGCCCAAACAGTAGAAAACCCCCACAAATAACCCCATTTCGGAAAGTAGACACCCTAAGGTATTCGCTGATGGGCATAGTGAGTTCATAGAACTTTTTATTTTTTGTCACAAGTTAGCGGAAAATGTAGATTTTTATTTTATTTTTTTTCCTTACAAAGTCTCATATTCCACTAACTTGCGACAAAAAATTAAAAATTCTAGGAACTCGCCATGCCCCTTACGGAATACTTTGGGGTATCTTCCTTCCAAAATGGGGTCACTTGTGGCGTAGTTATACTGCCCTGGCAATTTAGGGGCCCATATGTGTGAGAAGTACTTTGCAATCAAAATCTGTAAAAAATGACCGGTGAAATCCGAAAGGTGCACTTTGGAATGTGGGTCCCTTTGCCCACCTAGGCTGCAAAAAAGTGTCACACATCTGGTATCGCCGTACTCAGGAGAAGTTGGGGAATGTGTTTTGGGGTGTCATTTTACATATAACCATGCTGGGTGAGAGAAATATCTTGGCAAAAGACAACTTTTCCAATTTTTTTATACAAAGTTGGCATTTGACCAAGATATTTTTCTCACCCAGCATGGGTATATGTAAAATGACACCCCAAAACACATTCCCCAACTTCTCCTGAGTACGGCGATACCAGATGTGTGACACTTTTTTGCAGCCTAGATGCGCAAAGCAGCCCAAATTATTTTTAGGAGGGCATTTTTAGACATTTGGATCCCAGACTTCTTCTCGCGCTTTAGGGCCCCTAAAAAGCCAGGGAAGTATAAATACCCCACATGTGACCCCACTTTGGAAAGAAGACACCCCAAGGTATTCAATGAGGGGCATGGCGAGTTCATAGAAATTTTTTTTTTGTTGCATAAGTTAGCGGAAATTGATTTTTTTTTTGTTCTTTCTCAAAGTCTCACTTTCCGCTAACTTGGGACAAAAAATTCAATCTTTCATGGACTCAATATGCCCCTCACGGAATACCTTGGGGTGTCTTCTTTCCGAAATAGGGTCACATGTGGGGTATTTATACTGCCCTGGCTTTTTAGGGGCCCTAAAGCGTGAGAAGAAGTCTGGAATATAAATGTCTAAAAAATGTTACGCATTTGGATTCCGTGAGGGGTATGGTGAGTTCATGTGAGATTTTATTTTTTGGACACAAGTTAGTGGAATATGAGACTTTGTAAGAAAAAAACAAACAAAAAATATTTCCGCTAACTTGGGCCAGAAAAATGTCTGAATGGAGCCTTACAGGGGGGTGATCAATGACAGGGGGGTGATCAATGACAGGGGGGTGATCAGGGAGTGTATATGGGGTGATCACCCCCCTGTCACTGATCACCCCTCTGTCATTGATCACCCCTCTGAAAGGCTCCATTTAGACGTCCATGTGATTTTTACGGATCCACGGATCGGATCCGCAAAACACATACGGACGTCTGAATGGAGCCTTACAGGTGGGTGATCAATGACAAGGGGGTGATCACCCATATAGACTTCCTGATCACTCCCCTGTCATTGATCACCCCCCTGTAAGGCTCCATTCAGACGTCCGTATGATTTTTACAGATATACGGATACATGGATCGGATCCGCAAAACGCATACGGACGTCTGAATGGAGCCTTACAGGGGGGTGATCAATGACAGGGGGGTGATCAATGACAGGGAAGTGATCAGGAAGTCTATATGCGTGATCACCCCCTTGTCATTGATCACCCCCCTGTAAGGCTCCATTCAGACGACCATATGTGTTTTGCGGATCCGATCCATGTATCCGTGGATCCGTAAAAATCATACGGACGTCTGAATGGAGCCTTACAGGGGGTGATCAATGACAGGGGGGTGATCAATGACACGGAAGTGATCAGGAAGTCTATATGCATGATCACCCCCTTGTCATTGATCACCCCCCTGTAAGGCTCCATTCAGACGTCCGTATGTGTTTTGCGGATCCGATCCATGTATCCGTGGATCCGTAAAAATCATACGGACGTCTGAATGGAGCCTTACAGGGGGGTGATCAATGACAAGGGGGTGATCACGGGGGTGATCAATGACAGGGGGGTGATCAATGACAGGGAAATGATCAGGAAGTCTATATGCGTGATCACCCCCTTGTCATTGATCACCCCCCTGTAAGGCTCCATTCAGACGTCCGTATGATTTTTACAGATATACGGATACATGGATCGGATCCGCAAAACGCATACGGACGTCTGAACGGAGCCTGACAGGGGGGTGATCAATGACAGGGGGGTGATCAATGACAGGGGGGTGATCAGGGAGTCTGTATGGGGTGATCAGTGGTTCATAAAGGGTTAATAAGTGACGGGGGGGTGTAGTGTAGTGTTTTGTGTTACTTTACTGAGCTACCTGTGTCCTCTGGTGGTCGATCCAAACAAAAGGGACCACCAGAGGACCAGGTAGCAGGTATATTAGATGCTGTTATAAAAACAGCGTCTAATATAACTGTTAGGGGTTTAAAAAAAAACATCTCCAGCCTGCCAGCGAACGATCGCCGCTGGCAGGCTGGAGATCCACTCTCTTACCTTCCGTTCCTGTGAGCGCGCGCGCCTGCGTGCGCGCGTTCACAGGAAATCTCGGCTCTCGCGGGAGGTCGCGTATATGCGTCCACCCAGAAGAGCAGGACCGCCGGCAGGACGCAATCCTGCGTATGGCGGTCCGGAGCTGGTTAAGGACAGCCAGGTGCTGCCAAAACCCGGACCGACTCTTAAACTTCGTTCCGGTATTTCAAAAACAGGAGTGGGTACAAAACACAGAAGACTTGCAAATATTCCGTTCAAGTGTCATCTCTGTTTTGGATCCACTCCTGTTTTTTTGGAGGCATTAGCAATACTGAAGGATTACTGACCAAATGCTGACCAAGTAGAGGCGGATGCACCACAGACAGGATCCATTTTTTGTGGGTTATTGTTCTGACGGATCAGAGGAAGGGCACAATTATCAATAAAGTCAACACAAACTTACTGCTGACATCCTCGCTATTCTGTCAGGGGGGCTCTACTTGTTTAAACATTTAATAGAACAGGTTCTGTAGACATCTATGTGGAATCAGCTGACAAAGGTGTAAAAGGAGTGCGCACCTTCATGCTACAGTAGGATCTTGGGCCTCTGCACGGTTCTTTATACCTGGCACTAACATCGACCTGTAAGGCTGAGTTTTTACTTGAGTAATTTGGTTAGTTTTGGCCCCATGACTGCCCAAATAAGTGAAGTGTGCAGCAGTGATTCTAAAAGCGACACCTGTCATCTGCATGTCATACGGATTCACAGTATTATTTCACTACCAAAGCAGACTCCCTATGCGTTTTACTGCAAGGCACAGGGTTCTACACCGCTATAAAGGCTCTCCCCATCCAGGAAATAGCCGTTTTTAACGCGATTCGCCGCAAATTAATTCGGATTGAGACAAAAATTTTCCCAAAAAGTTCAGCGAACCGGCGAATCAAATTTTTGATAAATACACTCATCTCTAATCAAGATGTTTGCTTGCATCCCGATCACAGCTTTAAAATTGCTTGCAAATTGCTTGCATCAAATACAAAAAAAATCTATAAAGTTTACCTTTTATATTTTTCCCTATCCATATCTGAACTTTAGCATAAAATAAGCAGAACACTTCTCTAACGATACCCATTGCACACTACAGTGCTAGCCATAACAATTATATTTTGAATATATTTCTATCAGAAAATATTTCTGACTGCCAGAAAAAGAATTTTTGCTCACTGACTGTCGCCAAATGATCATTTTTAATTAGCTTTACAAAAAAATAACACCTATTTTTACAATGCATTTACATCATTTTTGTCTAAATTTTAATAAAAAATTATGAGAATAAAATATTCAAAAACCCTACAGCACACTAGCCTCTTCAAATAGCTGATTGGCAGGTGTACCCGGAGTCACTGATCGGCTAGGATAGGCCATCAATAATGAATCCCCCCCAAAAAAAACATGTCATGACATGCACAGAAATTTTAATAAATACATACAAACAACTTGTATGACCAATTTAAAATCATATTTATTGTGAAAGTCTTTTTTTTTGCATCTTCCCAATAAATGTATATAAATCGAACACCCCAAATATATATGTACCCAAAAAGTAGATATTTACTCCTCATACATCAATGTCATGTTGTAAGTGGCACAGTGTTAATCCTTTAGTAAATCCATATCACCCTGAGTTGTCTTAGAGACAAGGATTTGCAGGGATTAGCTCTCAAACTGCCACCCACCTGAGAATTCAGCTCCCTATATTCTGAGCATTGAACAGTTGGCACACATAATTCCCACTAGATGAGTAACTATATGGACAAGTTGTAGATGTCCCAGTTTAAAGTGGATCTGTCATGGATTCCTATTAAATTCCATAGGGCTCATTCACACGACCGTATTTATTTGTCCGCAATTTTGCAGAATAGATGCAGATCCATTCATTTCTATAGTGTCGCAAAAGATGCGGACAGTATGCTGTCCGAATCCATATTTCCCTTCTGCAGCTTTAAGAAAAGATAGAGCATGTGAAATGCGGAACACACATGGCTGTTATCCGTGTTTTGCGGATCCGCAACTTGCGGACAGCAAAGCGCATATGGTCGCCAGAATAGGCCCTAACTCAAATGAAGTATCTATAAATTACTGAAACCACTGAGCAGCCTGTAAACTCCCGATCAGGGGCTACTTAAAGGTACATGCTGTGTGCCAAGCAGTGCATCATTCTTGGCTAAATGGAAAGGGATCACATGAACAGTTTTTCTATCATGCTGATCATATTTATTATAATTCACAGGTTACTGCTTTTGGCACTTCAGAGATAGGAGACAGAGCTTCTAGTAAATAAAATTGAATTTAATATTTTCAAAAATGGTGTAATCTAAGACCAAAAAATTGTGCATGCAGAACTCTATGAATTAATATTTTATTCACTAGTAAAGCTCTGTTCAAATTTGTATTGTGGCATATGTTAATTTTTTTTTTTTCATTTGGCAGCACACATACAGGTGAAACTCAAAAAATGTAAATATCGAGCAAAGTTCATTTATTTCAGTAATGCAACTTAAAAGGTGAAACTAACATATGAGATAGACTCATTACATGCAAAGCGAGATATTTCAAGCCTTTATTTGTTATAATTTGGAGGATTATGGCTTACAGCTTATGAAACCCCAAAGTGTAAATTTTGAGGTCCCCTTTGCTCAAGGGGTATGGATTAATTAGCTGACTAGAATGTGACACTTTGAGCCTAGAATATTGAACCTTTTCACTAAATTCAAATTTTAGGCTGCATTAATGCAATTCCTTTTAATTTGCATTACTGAAATAAATGGACTTTTGCACGATATTCTAATTTTTCGAGTTTCACTTGTAGATCCACATATGACATGTAATTATTAATAGTCAATGATAGCTACTTGCATCCTTGTCTCAGGGACACCATCAGAGCAGTACTGTAGTCAGTGACTCCAAGCCCATCGACAATGGCAGCATCATTAATATTCACCTCAATGCAGTGAATACTAATGAAGCTGTGTGACTTCTCAGCTAGATGTGGGGTGGGAGAAGGACCTTTGCTTAGCACATAAACTTTTACTAAATAAATAGTCATACAGGTCAGGTGTTGAAGATTTGAGCCCCACTTCTGTATAGCAGGCAGTGGGTTTACCATTACACTATAGACCAACTAGACAGATTAAAATTTCTGTGATTAAAAAGATACTAAGCAGTATCACAGTTTTCTTTACATGCCTATAATTATTATTGTATTACGGAAATAAAAAGAAACAATGTCTGCCACTTTTACTTACATTGTTCAAAACATTATATGGGTTATTATTGGAGATGAGCGAATCAAAGCTGACAAAGTGGGATTTGTTCCAAATTTCAGGAAAAATTCAATTTGCACTGAATGCAAATTTCCTCGCGCTTCGTGGTAACGAATCACATCTTTTCCTGAAATGGCTGCTGCATGTGTGAGGACATGAAGAAAGGAACTCTGGGCCATGTATGCAGCCAATCAGCAGCCAGCCAGACCATTGATGTTAGAGCCCTATAAATAGCAGCAGCCATCTTAAATTCTGCCATTTACTAATGAACTGTCAGTGATAGAAAAAACGATTTACAAATGCAGGGAAAGATTATTCAAGGTGTAGGGAAAGAATAGGGAGGAATCATTCCACAGCATTTCTGTTGAACCGGGTTCAGTCAGGGAGGTGACAGTAGGAACATTGCTATTACACCTTGCTGCACTGATTGGGGATCCAAATCACCATTATACAGCTCCGTAATTCCAGAAAACTGTTCTTATTAGGGTGCAAGTGCTGTTCGATACAATCATTAACAGGGGTTATTAGAAGGAAATATTTCTACGTTTTATTTGCCCTAGTGCGGTGCAATTATATGTTCTAAAGCATTTATTTTGCTTGTATTAGTGGTAAAAAAGGGCATATTAGCCGTTGTGTGGTGAAGTGCGAAAATTATAGCCCTTTTTGTATTAGTGGCAAAAGTTAAATATATTTGCCGCTCAGAGATGCAGTTATCTGTTCTAAGGCCCTTTTTTACATGTATTAGTGAAAAAAGAAAAAATATATTTGCCGCTCTGCAGTGCAGTTATCTGTTTTAAAGCCCTTTTTTGCGCGTATTAGTGAAAAAAGGAAAAAATATATTTGTTGCTCAGTGGTGCAGTTATCTGTTTTAAAGACCTTTTTAGCGTGTATTAGTGGAAAAAGGAAAAATATATTTGCTGCTCAGCAGTGCAGTTATTTGTTTTAAAGACCTTTTTTACGTGTATTAGTGGAAAAAGGAAAAATATATTTGACGCTCAACGGTGCAGTTATATATTCTAAAGCTCAGTTTGCCATGTATTAGTGGCAAAATAAAAATATATTTGTGGTAGGAGCTAATCGAGGAACAGAGTAGGCATGCCTATGTACTGGCCTGAACCAACTGGCTGGAGTGTGCCCGGTGCCAGTGACGAGGTAAGGCCTAGATAAGTGGGCCACCCAGGAGGAGTGAATGAAAAAGGGGATGGGAGGGAGGGGCAAAGAACGGGCGCCCTCCTGCTTGCACCAGAGGGGTTAAATAGGGTAGGTCGCTCCACCCACAATTACAGGCTGCACGCAGCCTTAACTATTTGTGGTAGGAGCTAATAGAGGAACAGAGTAGGCATGCCTATGTACTGCCCTGAACCAACTGGCTGGAGTGTGCCCGGTGCCAGTGACGAGGTAAGGTCTGGCTAAGTGGGCAAAGAGAACCGGCCCGGAGTAGGGTGCAATGTATTATTGGAGCATCATGGAACCCATAAAGCCCAAAGAACGAAAGGCTCTGACAATCTCAACTCGCGGATTGGGAATGTACCTAGCGTAGCAGGACGACCGCTAATGACCACCTTGCGGATGACGTGTGCCGGTACCTGATGACTGGATGCTGCGGAAGCGGCCCCTACGTGAGAGGAGTGCCCGGATACCGTGCTAGGGTTGAACCCCAACCCAGCCGCCAGGGTGCGGATATTGGAGACAAACTGGGCCGAAGAAGGGGGGCCTACCGTTGAACGGAGCAACGGGTCGTCTAACGTGGGAGACTGGAGTGAGGCCAGAAGCTCTTGGAGCGCCTTGACGGGACACCAACAGTTGGCCGTAGGGAAGAACTCTACCTCGGTGGGAGGACCAGCCTGATTGGACTTGGTGGCTGGGATGGACAGTAAACATTTAAATAAATTACGGCCTAATTGCCCTTGTTCTAACATTTGGTTATTTGATCTAACAGTATGTCAGGCAGAGAAGTGCCAGGCCCTGCACAAGGTAGTGGCAGAGGCCTAAATGTTTCTGGCGCAGGCAGAGGTCGCAGCAGTGTAATGGGCCGTGGTCAATTTGAGAGGCCGGAGCTCCCAGTGTCGTGACCAGCAACCCAGCAGTTCCTGAATGGTTGACTCAATCTTCGACTTCGTCGCAAGAGACATCAGACACCCCCAGCCAAGAGTCGGTGGGTTCGTCAGACACAACCCTTAGTTGGCATGGCCCAGGAGCACGCCCTGTGCCCTCAACTGTCCTCAACCTGCCTCTGTCCTTTTCTGTTCCCTCACCGCGAGAAGCATTATATGCTGTAGGATCGGCTCCACTTTTCAGCGATGAAGAGCATCTAGAGGACAGTCGGGAGCTGCTGCCCAGCCAAGATATGGAGGAGAAATCCATCACTTACTCCGCTAGGCAGCCAAATAGTGATGAGGAGAGTGGCGTGGGAGCTGGTGTTGAGAGCGGTCAAGCTCCTGACCAAGAGACCATTGAGGAGGACAAAAGTAAGGTGCAGACAGTATTCGATGATGATGATGTAGCTGCCCGTGAGCCAGAAGTGGAGCCATCAAGTCGCTAGCATGGGCGGGAGTCAGCAGGGTGGCAGCAGTGGAAGGTCAGTAGCCAAACATGCCCGGGGTAGACCACCCACTTCACAGCAGCCTACCTGCAAAGGAAGTAGCGGTGCAGGGGTTTAAGAAGGAAGCAGCAGTAGCAGTCAGTCAGTGCATAGTGTTGGGGATAAAATCTACTACTCTGCATTGTGGCAGTTTTTTTTATGCTGCCAGAGGAGGTGATCATGGCCATGGCTCCAATGTGGTGGTCTAGCCTACCGCAGGAACCACTGCATCATCCACTGGCACGCAGCCGGTTTCTGGCAGTAAAGGTTCCACCACCTCAGCCGAAGGGAGCTGTCTGTCCTTCCCATCATCTTCCAGTCCTGATGCTCCTGCTTCTCCTCCTCCTACTCCTTGTCACGCATACAGTCAGCAATCGATCACCGAAGCGATTGCCAAGAGACAACAGTATGCATGCACTCATCCAACTGCGCAGAAGTTAAACGTGCTCCTGACCAAGTTTCTGGTGCTACAGTCCCTCCATTTCCAAGTGGTGGACTCTGCACCTTTTAGAGAACTGATGGTTTGTGCCGAGTCGAGGTAGAGAGTCCCAAGCCGTCATATCTTTGCCAGTCAGCACAGAGTGTTGGGGGATAACGCCATACCCGGCGGTGTGGAATTTTTTTTAGGTGAATATGGCCAATTGCTGAATTTGTGGGCAGATGGTGAAGCGTTGCCAGGATGCCAGTGTTGGCACCATGGCACTGCGTCAACACATGAAGCGTCACCATAAAGTGACGTGGAAGAACCGTGGCTCCAATGTGGTGGTCCAGCCTGCTGCAGAAACTGCTGCATCACCCAGTTGCACGAACCCAATTTTATGCAGTCAAGGTCCTTCCCATCATCTGCTGGTCCTGATGCTCCTGCTCCTTGTCATCCTACTCCTCATCAGTCATTCCGATCACCGAAGCGATTGCCTAGAGACAACAGTATGCGTGCACTCATCCAATGGCTCAGAAGTTGAACATGCTCCTGGCCAAGTTGTTGGTGCTGCAGACCCTCCCTTTGCAAGTGATGGACTCTAGACCTTTCAGAGAACTAATGGCTTGTGCCGAGCCGAGGTGGAGAGTCCCAAGCCGTCATTTATTTTCCAAAAAGGCAGTTCCAGCCCTTCACACATATGTAGAACAGAAGGTGGGCCAGTCCTTGAGCCTGTCTGTGTCTGCCAAAGTGCACGACAGCACTGATGTGTGGAGCTGTAACTACACTCATCGACAATACATGTCCTTTATGACCCACTGGGTGAATGTGGTTCCTACAAAGCCACACCAGCAACTTGGCCAGGTGACGCCGCTTCCGCCTCCACATTTCCACATCATTAGTCCTGCGACAATGTCCGCCTCTGACTTCTCATCCTCCATCGGGTCCTTAGCCTCCACTCCAGTGACAATTCACAGTGCCCCTCCAGCATACCACATGTGCATTGCACGGCGGTGTCATGCTGTTCTGCACCTAGTTTGCCTAGGCGAACTGAGTCACACAGGGGAGGAACTGCTCCATGTCCTTCAGCAAGAAATCGAATCCTGGCTTTTTCTGCGACAACTGAAAATCGGAAGCATGGTGACCTACAACAGAAAGAACATTGTGTTGGTGCTGCGTTCAAGGAGGGATGAGCCATGCACCCTGCATGGCACACATGTTCAATCTGGTTGTCAAGCTGAAGTCTTGAAAATGGCCAAGAAACTTTGTATGTATTTCAGCCACTCCGCAAAGCACACCCTCCTTGAGCTACAGTGGCAGAACTGCATCCCCCAACATAAGCTGATATGCGACGTATCCAACCGTTGGAATTCCACCCTTCATATGTTGGACCAACTGTATGAACAGAGAAAGGTCATCAACAATTTCCTAATGATCCAAGTGGAGAGGAGTACTCCCCTGTGTAACTTCGATGTCAGCCAGTGGCAGCTCATGCGTGACACATGCCGTTTGCTCAGGCACTTTGAGGAGGCCACGTTATTTGTCAGTTGTTAGGACTACGGGATGAACAATGTCATTCCACTGCTTCATGTCCTGGAACAGATGCTGGTAAATCTGGCTGGTCAGAGGACTGGAGACGTGGTGCCTAGATCTCACGGCCACATGAGCCCTGTGGGGGCTGAACTGGAGGAGGAAGAGGACATTGGAGCACAAGCAATGTGTAGCAAAATGGGTGGTTTTTCTACACAGGTAACAGGAGAGGAGGAGCAGTAGCAGCCAAAGGAGCAACAGGGCGACGAGGAAGAGGAGGCAGAGGACCCAGACACACTGTGGCAGTATGCAGTGGAAATGGAGGCAGGGAGTCGTTCGAAGTCACTTGCGCAAATGGCCCGCTGCATGCTCACTTGCTTGGGTAGTGACAGCCGAATTGTCATCATTCGGCAGAGGGATAAATTCTGGCTCTCCACCTTGTTGGACCCTCGCTACTAGTCCAAAATGGGGGCCTTTTTTACACCGACTGAACCACTATAGAGACATCCTATGTAGTCAGTTGGCCGCTGCCTATCTGCGCCATCGTCCATCCTCTCGCAGGTATGACCAGGGGGGCCTTCTGCACTCACGTTCTACTGCCATGGCTGCTGGGGAAGGGTGGGGTGGCAGGAGCAGTATGAGCTCCATCAGCAGCAGCCTGAGTCTACAGTCGCTGATTAGCAGCTTTCTTCACCTGCCTAGTAAAGAAACTACTCACCAGCAGCAGCATCTAGACCTGGAGCAGAACCTGAACCAGCAGGTGGTGGCATACTTGGAATGGACCCTGCCAGCCAACATTGAAGAGTTTGCCCTAGAAAAGCTGTCCTGCTCGGCCAGTAGTGTGGCATCAGAGTGGGTGTTTAGTGTGGTGGGGGGCATAGTTACACCAAGAAGAACTCACCTGTCCACCCAAAATGTGGAGAAACTGACCTTTGTCAAGATTAATAAGGCGTGGATCAGCCAGGATTTCCATCCACAAATTCCTGATGCATCAGACTAGATCATCCATGGTGCCACACCAACACTTTGACAAAAGAGACTGGTTTCTTCTGGCTACCTGCCTCAGCTACTATTCTGATGCTGCCACCCACCTGATGCCATACATCTGATGCCAAGTGCTCCTTCTTTCACCCACCATCTTCAGCGGGTTTTGGTATTGCCAACCACCTACACACTATGTCACCTTGCCACTTTGTGGCCGCCTGATGCTGCTGCCACCTCCACACTATGTCACCTTGCCACTTTGTGGTCTTCTGATGCTTTCGCCACCTCCACACTCTGTCAGTGTGATACTCTGCGGCCTCCTGATGCTGCCACCACCTCCACACTCTGTCATTGTGCCACTCTGTGGCCTCCTGATGCTGCTAACACCTACAGACTCTGTCATTGGGCCACTCTGTGGTCTCCTAGAGCTGCTTTTGTCTCACCACTATGTCATAGGGCCACTCTGTGGACTTCTCATGCTGTTCCCATCCTCCCAACTTCATGATTAGGCCACTATCTAGCCTTTTTGGCTTATCTGACATAATCATTTATTTGACCCTTCCTCTGATCTGTCAGAAGGAAGGTAAAATGAGATGCACAACAGATACTGTCTGTGTAGCAGCTATAAGGCCTGTATGGTCCCATCAGAATTGGCTTGTGATTTGGTAGTCAAAAGCAGGAGTGGGTACAAAACACTGAAGACTTGCAAATATAACATTCACGTGTCATCACTGTTTTGGATCTACTCCAGATTTTTTGGGAATTAGCAATACTGATGGATTACTGACCAAATGCTGACCGAGTGAAGGCAGATGCTCCACAGACAGGATCTGCTTTCTGTGGGTTATTGTTCTGACAGATCAGAGGAAGGGCAAAATAATTAGTGACATCAACACTAACTTACTGCTGACACCCACTCCACTCTTTCGGGGGCTCTATTTGTATAAGCGCTTAATAGAACAGGTCTGTAGATATCTATGTAGAATCACCTGATGACAGTGTAAAAGGAGTCCACTTCTTGGCGATATCATCGACCTGTAAGGCTGAGTTCATACTTGAGTTATTTGGTCAGTTTTGGTCCCGTGACTGCCCAAATAAGTGAAGTGTGCTGTGATTCTAAGAGCGACGCCTGTTATCTGCATGACATATGGACTCACAGTATTATTTTACTACCAAAGTAGACTCCCTATATGTGTTACTGCAAGGCACAGTGTTCTACACCACTATACAGGCTCTATGCAGCCAGGAAATAGCATTTTTTTTTTAATGAAATTCACCGCAAATAAATTTGGATCAAACCAAATTTTTCCCCAAAAATTCAGCGAACCAGCTATGATTACAGGGCTACCAAATACAGTTCTTTTTTTAATATTTAACCTGTTTTCATCCACTTTACTACTATATACGTAGTTGGTTGGGAATTTAAATATGGCAGCCGCTCGCGAGAGCAGTTGGCGCCATAGCTGCCGGATGCCTGTTGTTTTAAATACGATAACATCGATTGCACACATTTCACCCCTCAGATGGCGTGGCCAAATGTGACCACAGCATCTGAGAGGCCAAAAACAGGGAGCATGCACTCCCGACCATGTACATATTGGGGAGCCAGATTTAGTGTGCACCAACCTCTGTCCCCCTGAATGACAAGAGGCTGCTGCACATTAGTTCTTATGGAGAGCCTGCCTGTGGCAGGGCTCCATAGGTACGTAATGTAATTGTCATAGACTCCAACGCTAATCCATGAATTGGAAAGCCCCACGGAACGGTGCCCATGTATTGCGGATCTGCAAATGCGTTCTGCAATACGGCAACGGTCAGCACACGTTCGTGTGTGGGAGGCCTTACTGACTTTGAGCTAATTCTGGCAGTCCCTTTGTATTCACCCCTTGGACTCACGTCAGTGACCCTGGTGATGCTCATGGAGGGATCAGAGTAACAGGCCAAGGTTAGGGCAGGCAGCGTTGCAAAACATATGAAACAGGCCCAAGGCAAACAGTGGTGGGTCAAAATGGTAATCAGGCACAGGTCAGGCAGAAGAAGGTCAGAGTCAGGAATTACAAGAAAATTTTAACTAGCACATCCAAAGTCACAGGTGCACATCCATACAGCTAGCATGCAGACAGCAAACAAAAATGTATTACAGCACACCATTACACGTGCAAACAATAGAACAAACAATTAGTGATTATTCTAGATTAAACTAGTATACCTACTATACATAATAAAGGAAGCTCTTTGTGCACATTTTTGATCAAACGTGTGTCAGGCCCATCTACCAGCGTCAAGGTGGCTTCTGCAGATAGGTACCTAACACTAACAGAACTGCCTCTCCTGGGCCTAACCTAAGCCTACAATGTTCAGGGTGGTGTAGGAGCCATTTATATTTATACTCTGCTGAAAAACCTTGGGCAGATGGGCAGGGAGTGCTCAATCTAAATTAGGGGGCTACCCTCCAAACATACTGCAAGAAAATAAATTTAAACTAGCACATCCACAGTCACAGGTGCACATCCATAAAGCTAACATGCAGACAGCAAACAAAAATGTATGACAGCACACTATTACACATACAAACAATAGAACTAGGGATTAGAGATTATTCTACATTAAAGTGGTACTATACCTACTATACATAAAAAAATGGAAACTCTGTGCACATGTTTGATCAAGCATGTGTTGGGCCCATCTACCGGCATCAAAGTAATTTTCATAGTAAAGGTTAAAGCACAAAAATGCAACTTTTTAGCATTTTTAATGGAAAAAGTTACTTTTTTTCTCCACTGTTAATTTTATGGAAAAAGAAAAAATAGAGCAAAACCAGTACAATAAATGTATATTTTTTTTGTAACAAACTATTAAATGTCACAAAAAAAGTATTAGGCACCCCTGTAATCCTTATGACATGTACACAATAGTGACAACATTATTTATGGTAGTCAGTAAACAGTGTAAATAAAAATGAAAACATTTTTCCTTCTTTTAACACATAAGAAAAGTTCATAGAAATAAATATGTTACTAATGTGTATGGCAAAAAGGGCTGCTATAGAAAAAAATTAAAAAGTTATGGTTGATATGAATATGAATGTCAGAGGAGCTTGGAGGGCCCACAAAGTTTGCCTGTATGGAGCCTAAAGTTCCAGATTGTAGCCCGGTCTTGTCTATGTGCTCTGTAATTTGAAAGTTCACTGTAAAGGTACAGCCACTGTATGTTTCCTAGTGCAGTTCTGGAAGACAAAACCAGGAGGGAACTCAAAAAGAGAAGTTTTTTTCTATCCTTTAAACTTTCTCTCCTTTTATGATCCATTCCTGATATTGGCATCCGAAACAGCATCAGAAAACCTGACTGTGTGGCAATACCCTAATATCCCTGTTTTAATGCAAAACAATATGATGTGTAATTTAAAAAGTATTATGATTCCAATCACTAACCCAACAGCAGGTGCAAAACCTCTCTGTTCATGTTATGGATAAAATTACTATATATCCCTTTCCTCTGTAATGCCTGTATATGGAATGCTCTAAAGAGTACTATAGAAAAACTAATTGTTTTGTGATTTACACATCACAAAGTCTGTGTACAAAAAGCTTCTGCAGCTGCTGCTCATTGTTAAAGCTGGTTTGTCCCTTAGGCAGTGTAAAATCAGAAATGTTTTGTTTATGCCATTATTGCTAATAAAAAAGCAAACAACAAATACACATGTCCATTTCACTAGACACATCATTATTTGAAGGTCCATTCCATATCTACTTTTTCTATCATTTAGAGAGGTTAGTGGCTGGACCTATATATATATATATATATATATATATACAGTCAGGTCCATAAATATTTGGACATCAACACAATTCTAACATTTTTGGCTCTATACACCACCACAATGGATTTGAAATGAAACAAACAAGATGTGCTGTAACTGCAGACTGTCAGCTTTAATTTGAAATATTTACATCCAAATCAGGTGAACGGTGTAGGAATTACAACAGTTTGCATATGTGCCTCCCACTTGTTAAGGGACCAAAAGTAATGGGAAGGAATAATAATCATAAATCAAACTTTCACTTTTTAATACTTGGTTGCCAAGTATTAAAACCAAGAACCAAGAGTGCATGTGACTTTTAGCAAAACGTGGGGATGCATGTCCACGTGAACCAAGAGTGCATGTGACTTTTAGCAAAACGTGGGGATGCATGTCCGCGTGAACCAAGAGTGCATGTGACTTTTAGCAAAACGTGGGGATGCATGTCACGTGAACTAAGAATGCATCCCCGTGTCTTTTAAAAGTCACAATCACTCTTGGTTCACGCGGACATGCATCCCCACGTTTTGCTAAAAGTCACATGCACTCTTGGTTCATGCGGACATGCATCCCCTCGTTTTGGTAAAAGTCACATGCACTATTGGTTTACGTGGACATGCATCCCCATGTTTTGCTAAAAGTCACATGCACTCTTGGTTCACGCGGACATGCATCCCCACGTTTTTCTAAAAGTCACATGCACTCTTGGTTCTCGCGGACATGCATCCCCTCGTTTTGGTAAAAGTCACATGCACTCTTGGTTCATGCGGACAGGCATCCCCACGTTTTGCTAATAGTCACATGCACTCTTGGTTTACACGGACATGCATCCCCGCGTTTTGTTAAAAGTCACATGCACTCTTGGTTCTCGTGGACATGCATCCCCGTGTCTTTTAAAAGTCACATGAACTCTTGGTTCAAGCGGACATGCATCCCCATGTTTTTCTAAAAGTCACATGCATTCTTGGTTCACGCGGACACGCACCCCCGAGTTTTTTAAAAGTCACATGCACTCTTGGTTCTCGGGAACATGCATCCCCATGTTTTGCTAAAAGTCACATGCATTCTTGGTTCGCGCGGACATGCATCCCCAGGTTTTTTTAAAGTCACGTTTAAAATATGCGGTGATGCATGTCCGCGTGAACCAAGAGTGCATGTGACTTTTAGCAAAACGTGGGGATGCATGTTCGCGTGAACAAAGAGTGCATGTGACTTTTACCAAAACGCGGGGATGCATGTCCACACGATGATAAATTATATATATACAGTACAGACCAAAAGTTTGGACACACCTTCTCATTCAAAGACTTTTCTTTATTTTCATGACTATGAAAAATGTAGATTCACACTGAAGGCATCAAAACTATGAATTAACACATGTGGAATTATATACATAACAAAAAAGTGTGAAACAACTGAAAATATGTCATATTCTAAGTTCTTCAAAGTAGCCACCTTTTGCTTTGATTACTGCTTTGCACACTCTTGGCATTCTCTTGATGAGCTTCAAGAGGTAGTCACCTGAAATGGTCTTCCAACAGTCTTGAAGGAGTTCCCAGAGATGCTTAGCACTTGTTGGCCCTTTTGCCTTCACTCTGCGGTCCAGCTCACCCCAAACCATCTCGATTGGGTTCAGGTCCAGTGACTGTGGAGGCCAGGTCATCTGGCGCAGCACCCCATCACTCTCCTTCATGGTCAAATAGCCCTTACATAGCCTGGAGGTGTGTTTGGGGTCATTGTCCTGTTGAAAAATAAATGATGGTCCAACTAAACGCAAACCAGATGGAGTAGCATGCCACTGCAAGATGCTGTGGTAGCCATGCTGGTTCAGTATGCCTTCAATTTTGAATAACTCCCCAACAGTGTCACCAGCAAAGCACCCCCACACCATCACACCTCCTCCTCCATGCTTCACGGTGGGAACCAGCCATGTAGAGTCCATCCGTTCACCTTTTCTGCATCGCACAAAGACACGGTGGTTGGAACCAAAGATCTCAAATTTGGACTCATCAGACCAAAGCACATATTTCCACTGGTCTAATGTCCATTCCTTGTGTTCTTTAGCCCAAACAAGTCTCTTCTGCTTGTTGCCTGTCCTTAGCAGTGGTTTCCTAGCAGATATTCTACCATGAAGGCCTGATTCACACGGTCTCCTGTAACAGTTGTTCTAGAGATGTGTCTGCTGCTAGAACTCTGTGTGGCATTGATCTGGTCTCTAATCTGAGCTGCTGTTAACCTGCAATTTCTGAGGCTGGTGACTTGGATGAACTTATCCTCCGCAGCAGAGGTGACTCTTGGTCTTCCTTTCCTGGGGCGGTCTGCATGTGAGCCAGTTTCTTTGTAGCGCTTGATGGTTTTTGTGACTGCACTTGGGGACACTTTCAAAGTTTTCCCAATTTTTCGGACTGACTGACCTTCATTTCTTAAAGTAATGATGGCCACTCGTTTTTCTATACTAAGCTGCTTTTTTCTTGCCATAATACAATTTCTAACAGTCTATTCACCTGACTTCTCCACAACGCAACTGATGGTCCCAACCCCATTTATAAGGCAAGAAATTCCACTTATTAAACCTGACAGGGCACACCTGTGAAGCGAAAACCATTTCAGGTGACTCCTCTTGAAGCTCATCAAGAGAATGCCAAGAGTGTGCAAAGCAGTAAACAAAGCAAAATGTGGCTACTTTGAAGAACCTAGAATATGACATATTTTCAGTTGTTTCACACTTTTTGTTATGTATATAATTCCACATGTGTTAATTCATAGTTTTGATGCCTTCAGTGTGAATCTACAATTTTCATAGTCATGAAAATAAAGAAAAGTCTTTGAATGAGAAGGTGTGTCCAAACTTTTGGTCTGTACTGTATATATATATATATATATATATATATATTTATATATTCAATGAATGAAGAGGCAGCACTTCCAGCTTTTGGTGATAGGGTAACGACCCCAAACTTTATTCCCAGCAATGTTTCGGCCTTCTCAATGAGGCCTTTGTCAAGCCTTACAAAGGCCTCATTGAGAAGGCCGAAACGTTGCTGGGAATAAAGTTTGGGGTCGTTACCCTATCACCAAAAGCTGGAAGTGCTGCCTCTTCATTCGTTGAATATATGTCTTGGAGGAAAAGCCTGCCTCTGTGAGGAATTTTGCACCCAGTGCACAACTTCTGACTGTGCTGCTGCAATATTTGTGGTATTATATATTTGTGTTCGGATCGGCTATCAGAAAGGTGTCCCTAACCTATCTAACCCTATCTTGCAACAAGCAGTAGAATTGTGCCATAACTGCTGCGGTAGGGCAGCCTAAAGGGGCCAAAAAGCATAGACCTTATTTAGAGTAAATATATACATACCATTACGACACCCGCTTTGAACGCAGAAAACTCTACCCGATGAAGGTGCGGAATATACCGTACATATCAGCGACTTCTATATACCTTACCTCTGTCACGTGCCTTTGTTTTTGGAGGTAGCTAAAGTTGATGTTTTGAAAGAGCGGTCGGTAGTCAGAAACGATTTACCCCTATGTTGACGATCATATGAACATATTACAAGAAGGTCTGAACCCGGGAGCTGCAGACTGAAATAACAATGGTGAATGTGATGGAAGACTTAATGAAGTCCAACCATTCGCTAAGAGCCCTGCTCGGACACCAACTATTGCTGGTAGCAACTACTTCACCTATACTTCCCCAGGCCACTGCTTAAATTATTTCTTATTATTAATAAAGGACCCAAAAATTAGAAGATGGCATATGCCACTTAACTCTGATAATGGATCGGGACGTAATCGCCTGTAGTCGTGACAGGACTTATTAACCTGTAGTCGTGACAGGATTTCGTAATCGCCTGTAGACGTGACAGGACTTATTAACCTGTAGACGTGACAGGATTTCGTAATCGCCTGTAGACGTGACAGGACTTATTAACCTGTAGACGTGACAGGATTTCGTAATCGCCTGTAGTCGTGACAGGACTTCGTAATCACCTGTAGTCGTGACAGGATTTATTAACCGCCAGGCGCGAGAGACCCTAATGGTGGGGCCAGGCGCCAGCGAGGGAAGAAACGTAAACCTGAAGGAAAGCAGCTATGTTCATTAGGAGAACGGTATCAGAGCGGTGCACTGACTGCCCCAGAGAAAATACTGAGTAACCATGATGTAGCAATGAAAAGAAAAATGCGGCCTTAAGTGGAAGCCGAAGTGATGTATGAACAGCTGGGTGAATGCAGCTGTGGATGTGAGTAGTGCCTAAAACATGGTATGGGCCCAGCTATGAGCATGAAGAGCATGGTATAACGCAGCTGTGAATGCAATCTGAAATGACAGGGTATCAATGTGATGCAACAGCAACGCATGAACGCAGCTCTAGTGGTGAACAGAGTATAAATTGTAAATGCAGACACATGGACATAGCTTTGAAGGTAACGCCTCCACATAATGCTGCAGGCTTTTTTTTTTTTTTCTCTGGGATGGTCACCACAGCACCACCCAAGAAACATAAACGTGTATGAACATGAACCTTGAAGCAACGACAATAAAGCAACATATAATGCACCTATACCCCAGCACAGAACCGCTGACACATGCGTGCCCATAACATACAGTTTATAGATAAACCACTCTTACCTACAGGAGCATCAGAACTCAAATGCGGATGCCTCGATTGATCTGCATGGATCCCCACATGCAGACCCCTGGTATACATACCCCAACTCCTTGCATGTTTGGCGTTGGCTACGGATGTGCCCCTGCATGTTAAAAACACACATTTTTTTTTCAAATAGATGAAACCTGCGACCATACCTACACCAGGCACCTGCTAGGCCAACAACTATATGCAATGACCCCCAACGAGCCCCTAGACAGCCGAGCATTCACTAGACCGTTAGCACCCCACTCTGCTTTGAACCAGAGTACTGCGCATCGCATGCCACCCTGTAGGCACCATGCCATCAAGTGCAACACTCCAGCATTTTTTTTTTTACCATTGATATAAAACACAGCGTGCATGGCTTGAACCAACTAACAACCATCATTCAACCGTTTAGCGCCCGACTCTGCTACATCTCAGAGCGCTACATGTCGCGGACCGCAGCGTTGGTCCCGTGCAAACCACTCCGAGCCTACCGTGAATACCAGCGCCCTGCTAAGACATTCTGCCATCGCCCAGCCGTAAGGAGCCTCCACACCATGCTGCTGTATCCTAGAGCTGACTCACAGGTAGTGAAATCAGCTGAATCGTCGTCAGCCTAGGCCTACAGGAGCCTATAAATAGCCTAGTACCCAACCAGCCTGGCCTCACAGGTGCAAGTAAGTAGCCGTGTAATCAGCCTCTCCTCTCACAAATACAGCAAAATACTTTTGCTTAACACTTATATATATACAGTTGCAAGAAAAAGTATGTTAACCCTTTGGAATGATATGGATTTCTGCACAAAATGGTCACAAAATGTGATCTGATCTTCATCTAAGTCACAACAATAGACAATCACAGTCTGCTTAAACTAATAACACACAAAGAATTAAATGTTACCATG